>NC_071301.1:7540000-10040000 GCF_027563975.2 Plodia interpunctella
CAGTTAATCTTCTCTAATTTTTATAGGATTGCTAAACTAAACCGTATATTTCAGAAATTCATAAGATCTCATCGTAAAAGTACTTTCATAGATTTTCACGTTGAATTCCTAGCACCACAACACATACACCGTAATTTACTGTAGTTCCACAACAGCAACAAAATTTAGTCACACTTATCAAACAACACAAATTACACGTTAAATGTATGTATTACGTCCAGTCCATTATTGCCTAGTATTTTGCATGTTTCTTCCCAAACAGTCCGGCGCAAATGCATCACACACTTGGGTTTGCGCCTGACTTATTGGGTAGATAGTGGGAGTAAACCCCTCTATGATTACGTCTATTACAGATTCCGCTTCGCTCCTCTCCGCTCCGCTCGTGAGCGTGTGCGCAGCGCGAGCCCGCGGCGCGCCAGCGCAGTCACGACCTGCCCGTCTCGGAACCGCCAATTTGCGGCCGCCCCGTGTTGGTTTTGTTGAGACAACTCCTCATACCTACAGCTTTTTACCTTTTTCAATGCAGAAATATGGAGTAAATATTTTAGATTTTTTTGTTTGCATTTTTGTGATAAAATTTGTATAGACTTGGTTACAGAAATTCAGTTTTATGATTTCATATTTATTGTTAAAGTTAGTGTTAAACTTGTCTTTAATATCTAGGTGCTTAGACAAATTGTACTTAGGTAAGGTAGTAGAACATTTTTAAGGAATTATGTTAAACGATATTTTTGCTTTGAATAAATTGTGTATGGAACAAAACAAAATATTAACAACATAGCATATACATACCTTTTGCTATAGTTGCATATGTATACAATTTGAATAAATAAATTATATGCTTCATATTTCATCAAAGAAGAATCTGCCCGATAAAATAAATTTGACAAACTTGCGACAATTTGACAAGTTATCCTAGGTAACAAATTCGTTTAATTGAAAAGGATAATTACCTAGAAGATTGCAATACCCAGAAAAAAGTCCAATTTTCTCGGAATAACAGGTAAGTAAAGTGTAATTTTCAAAATTGTACATTATTTAAAGATACCGGAATGTTGTGCAAGCGTTTAACCGGATTCTATAGACACTGGGTTTAAATTAATGGATTGAATACTCCTCGGACCAGCATCTACAGCAATTACTTACTTCTCTAGCTTTTACTTGATTGGTTGAAAAAATATCTCAGCTAAGATAAACTTGATTAAATAAATCACAGTATAATCTGCTAAAACAATTTTTTAAAATTTGAATTTTAACTCAGAGGTCGAAAAATATGTCAATCTTTGTATAAACTTGCACGCTTATTAACTCTCACGTCAACTTAACGTTACTATACAATAATTAATAATTAGGTAATAAACATTAACGGCATGAACCGTCAACTACAAAATTTCGAAAACACACAACGTCGCCAACCATAGTTGACCTTTGCCGCTCGCCGTTTCGCCCGCGGACGTAATTTCGCGCTGAACCAACAAGGGCCAACGCGGGTCAAGCAGGAATGGTCGCTCTCATAATGACGGGTTCGTCAGTGCGGCCGTCAGTCAGCGAGTCCAAAGAATGAGTTCATTTCCTTCGAACGCGAGATACGATTTTTAATTAAGTTTTTGTTAAAAATTCATTTAGGAGTCGCGACGATGGGGCTCAGCTCTACATGCATAAATGACTAGGTAATTAATGAGTGTACAACGCCCGCACTTTAC
This sequence comes from Plodia interpunctella, assembly GCF_027563975.2. Lineage (NCBI taxonomy): Eukaryota > Metazoa > Arthropoda > Insecta > Lepidoptera > Pyralidae > Plodia > Plodia interpunctella. Next base: position 7,541,704 of record NC_071301.1, read on the forward strand.
CCGTAATAATGTCGAATTTTTAGAAACTTACGCAACCATTATTTACACGTCAACTTTGAAAATTAACTCTCGTATGAAAAATAGTCTAGGCGGTTAAATATGAGAAGTTATGGACTGCTAATGCTTGTTCGAAGTTTTTGTACATATGTTCTTCACAACTACTTAAAGATGCCTAAACATCAGACATGACTTAACGACTATCGCCATCTTCGGCTACAGCAGCCTTTCGGCAGCCATATAACAAACATTGTGCTAGTGCAGGTTTCCTCACCACGATGTGTTCCTTTACCGTTCCTATTGCTATCTAGGCACCTTTTAGCATACTCTGCCAATCGAAGTCCAGAAGTCTGCAAATCAATGTAGCAGAACCTGTACCAGTTTTTTACGTATTAAAAATAGAAATCCTATCTTGAATCAAAAGACGAATACTAACAAAAATCAAGCATTCAAGGAATGAACTTATCATACCGATTCCATTCCCAGCATATCCGAGTAAACTCAAAAGATACTCGTCACATTTAAAGATGGTGATTTAAATTTTAAAATGAAATATGTTTTAAAGAAGAGGCAGCAAACAGGAGCTCTAGAAAAACGAGCTTGGAGAAGGATATGTCGTTTGATAACATGTTAGAAATTGTATATATTGTTGATGTTTTACAATATGCCTTCCCATTTGTAAAATATCTCATAATTTTCAATTAATCTATCTGTATTCTGTTTTAATTTTAATAATAATAATACACTGCAGCAAACTGTTTATTTTTAGACTTAATTATTTATTTATATTAGTCAGTATTTTTCTTTACCGAAACCAAGTTGAAACAGAAAGAAGAATCAAACGTATCCAGAGGTTCTTATGTAAGAAATACCTTTGTACTTACTTTGGTAAACGAAGCATTTACTTATTTACTAAGACTTGTGTAATAAAAAGGTATATCTGACTCAAGCCCCATGTCTTAACCTTTTGATTACTTATTACTATATAACAACTGGCAAATTCTTCCAAGAAAGCGCCACATCTCAGCCTCTGAGACATTTTTAATTTGTACAGGAGCGGACGAATGTAAATTGGTTGCCATTATCCTGGCCTGTCGGCAGTCGGGCCAACTCGGTTTTTATTCATGAGAATTATAGTCAAATGTGTCAGGAAGAATAGGCAAATGGCGCATGGATTATTCTTGGGTCGCTGACAAGACGCGACGTGGTCTTTGTAAGTAGGTGCGGTAAGCGCAACCTGTATGAATAATGATTTATATGAACAGAAACAGGAATACTGAGTATTGAGCAAAATTCATTTTTAAGGCAAATTCAAATGATAATATGTAAGAAAGAATATGTAAGCCCTTCTGTCATGATAGGGACCAACATCCATTAAATTAGTTTCTTTTAGCATTTATTCTATGCAGTGGGCGTTCTGAAATGCCAGTGGGTTTTAACTTTTTGAGAAATTACTATATAAAATTTTACGTGGGGTTTATGGAGGCATTTTGCCTACGAAAGTCTAATTTATGAATAAACGATTTTATTTGACAGTAATTTCTGCAATTTCGTAATCACTTACATAACATACTCCATTTATATCGGGTTAAGAACCAAATATTAGCTTAGTTTACTTGTTAAACTGACAGGTTTGTCCTTCCTATTTCCGGTAAGCATGACTGTTAGTTCCCACCAAATCAAGTTTCGCACGTTTTGTGTTGTATGTTACATAAAAATCAAATGAGCAATCTGTTATTCCATTAACGAAAGTTACAACTTTATTAGTTCTTAGTGCTTGTTTCAATTATATTCTAATTGGGATTTTAGATATCTCGAGCCCTACCCGACGCCAATACTAACATCTACTCAATTCATTGGTACACTTTTGTATTGAATTTACACAAATGGAAGCGATATTATATTTGTTTATACTTATATTTTTAATTAGTTTTAATGTACAAAGTTTAATTTAAATTTTGCTTAAAAATTACAATAATTTGAGAAAAATACTTTACCTCTGAGCTACATGTTTTGGCTTTCTTATTAAGAAAAAAAACGATAATTGACAATGTTGAAGAAAGATGTTTGCTAATTAAAAAATAACACATTTTTTCACATTGTCTAGCCATTTCCATATAAGTTTTCAGATATTTCCAGCCAACAGCTGCGACAATGCGTCGACCGTCGCTGTCGCCGCTCGTCGACTCGTCCATATGTAAATTTATCTTCAAAGTGCATCACAACAGTGACATATCGCGCGACGAATCGAACACGGCGTCGCGGGATCGTTTGTCTCTGGCGATCCTAAAAATATACTTTTATGACATTGTCTCATGAATGTGCAAAACTTGTGCTATTATTACTTTGTAACATATCCCAGAAGCCATGAATTGTTAGCTTCAAATACCATTCTCTGAGAACGAGCTCTCCGCAACCTATCAAGAAGTAACCAATTCGTCACCTTTCAGCACTACAACTTCACACCGGGACCACTACACCAGGAAGAATGCTATTTTGGGTGTGTTGTGCTCGGTTCTGTGTGTGTTGACCCACGATACAAGCTTTCTACTCAAATTGGGGCGTTATATATTGTCAATTTATAAATACCTAACTAAATGCGGTAGTTCTACAGATTAGTGTAATTCAAATAGGAAGAAAATAACATTAACATTGACCCCATATGTTCAGACCCCAGCCGGCAACGAATTAGTTCGAACAAAAGATTTCAACGTTACACCAAACATAAATGTTTCATACATTTCTATATAATTATGCAAACTGGATATCGAAACAAAACAGATAGAAACATTATATGTATACGGTGATGAAGAAGAAGAAGAAGAAGGAAGAGAGAAAGTATAAACAGAGATAGTCATAAAAATCTACTAAAAAGCACAATGCTATAAAGGTATGGAGACAGCTTAGAATTTTTTTACACACTTAGTAATTAATATATTTTTAAACGATTAATCATGAATATGAATGAGAGAAGATTTTTTTGCCCTCATCTCATATTTGAATATATTGTTAAAAATAGTTCAAACATTCAAAACAAGAGACAACACAAGGTCAATAAAGTTTCAAAAAAATATATAGACATCCAAAGCAACGTAAATTAAAATAAAATCAAAATAACAATAAACAATTCGACCGGCCGTCGATTGCCAACCGACTTTTACGAATAACAAAATTTATGTCGAATCGCATCAAATAAATTTACAGCTTCATTTTTGGATTTTAATGATGTGTTTCCTTTAATATTCGTAGGAGGCGTAATTCTTATTTTTATTATTATCGTTTCATGATCTCGAAGACATATTTCAATATATTTTGATGGGTGTATGTAAATGTATCAATAATGTGTATTGATTTATCGGAAGCTTGGAGTGTAGTTAACACCTCGAGTAATATGATATCGGATTAAGAATGCTGTTAATGTGCTAATTTTCAATAATTTTTACATACATACGATATACTAATGAAACACACGCGAGAATATCTAAACATTGTTCAAATATTTAATATAATTAAATATTTTAACACCTTAAAATTTATTCATATATCTAAATCATTGGTTTTCGAGTACATTCAGTAAATTCTTTAATCACAAATAATCATTTTAGTTTTGTTCATTTTATTTTATATATTCAAGGAGTTATTGTAGTCTAATTGTTTATTCTAAACTACAATAACTAATAACTCTATGAATAAAATAACTAAAACTATAATAACATGACTAAAATTATTATTTGTGATTAAAGAATTTACTGAATGTACTTGAAAATCAATGATTTAGATATATGAATAAAATTAATATTTTAATATACATATTCGAACTAAACCTACCATTCATAATCAAAAACAGAACTATTTCCACCAATGCAATTAAGATAAAGCTCACCAACACATCTCACATTTCAATTCACATCCTCGCAATCCAAGAAGCAATAAAAGCAATCACTTGTAGCAATATAGTGATAATGCCCCTGATGCTCCAGGTAGCCGGCCTCCTACACATGGCTTCGAATCCAGAAGCTAATGGGTTTAGTGAGCTGGTGTGAATAGTCCAGTGTGGGTTTGTTTCACGAATCGCCCGCATTTACGACATTGATTGCCACTATGTGCCGTGTTCTGTATGTACTTTTAGAAAATTCTTAACCGACTTCAAAATAGAGGAGATATGCAAATTGTAATATTTTACTAAAAAATATTTTCTTGTTATTATTATTTCTTTGTCTTCTCAATATAGGATTTATATGTTTCAAAATTTCTTGTCAATTACTATTTTTAAATCAAACATCAAAACTTTTTAAAACATGTATTTTCTATACTGAACAAATGCATGTATGTATTAATTTTCTTTAATTCAATTTCAAAGGCACGTCATATAATAATCTCAAATATACATTCATTTATCTCGATAACATATGAAATTAAGTATCCAACATGGCCTTCACTTCTGATTATCCATATTTACATAAATATTCAAAATCGATAAAAGTATGTGAAATATTACACTGTCTTCCTAATTATAATCAGATAATTTCATCACGTTGCTATCATATCGATTTCAAGGGTATCAGTATATAAGATCACAAAAAAGCAGATGAATATATTTATTTCAACACGGATTGTAAATTGACGCAGTGGTAAAGAGTATCGAATTTAATTACTTTTGTTATTAATCCCAACTAATATTGTAAATGCGAAAGTAAGTTTGTTTGTTACCTTTGTGATCTCTTCACGCATTACCTACTCAATCAATAATATTGAAATTTTATCATCATATAGTTTGAAGTATTGAGAAGGACATAGGTTACATTTCATCACGGAAAAGTAACCAACTCCCGTGGGAAATATGTAGACGACTTGAATGAAATGTACGTACTTACTCTACAGCAATAAAGTGGCCGTATTTAGCTCCGTCATCGTGGCGTCCTTGAATTAGGACCACTCCATATATACTAACATGGATGTCGTACGAAGGGGACTAATGTCTAGTCTGCATAGTCTTGGCAGTTGAAAGACGACAACAGCATACTCAAGGAAGGTTGGCGTCAGGCAGGCGGCCTGTAGTAATAGTAACATCACATCACAGCCGAATTTTCAAAATTGTATTTTTTATTTTTAAGTCACACTCGGGAGTTGTAACGCCACAGCCCCGAATGCAATACGCGAAGATAAGAGAGAGAGGAATAAAGAGGCCGTTTCTTCAAACAGAACCAGAAGTTTTATGTGCAGTGCATTGTTTCCTCTATGGGAATTTTCACGTATATAGTCCAGAGTCTAACCTATAAAGCTCACTGTTTATAGGCATTACACGTTGTTTTATTGCTGTATAAAAGTTTACGTACTCGCTGCCAACGTGGCTTAATTAAAAGTTAACTGTTACTGAACGGAACAGTAATTTTCTATTGCAGTTCAAATATAATGAGCGGTATTCAATTATTTCGACGGATTTTACATGTGAGCAAAGTTTTATTTACAGCTCCACGATATCTCTAATAAATTATTTTTAATAGAAGCACCTATTTAAGCAGTATAATTTTATTAAGCGAATAATTTCCTTATTATGTACATTACGTACCACCCGGTTTCTAGTATTCATTTACTATGCCCGATATGGGCACACGAGTAGGGAATCGGAACAGAGGCTAGGCTTCATACAAGTATGATTTCGTAGTTACACTACTACAAGCATGCAGCCCATGGGTGCATTTCTAGTAGCTGTTTGTCGCGTACGCGCCGCAACTGGGGAGAACGCGCGCAGAGAAAGCGCATGAGATCAAAGAAAAGAGACAATGTGAGAAGAACAACCTCGGTTTGACAACCTCGGTGGCGCAGTGGTAAGATTCTTGCCACTGAACCGAGAGGTCCCGGGTTCGATCCCCGGTCGGGTCATGATGGAAAATGGTCTTTTTCTGATTGGCCCGGGTCTTGGATGTTATAAAATATAGTATCGTTGAGTTAGTATCCCATAACACAAGTCTCGAACTTACTTTGGGACTAGCTCAATCTGTGTGATTTGTCCCAATATATTTATTTATTTATTTATTAAGAAGAAGAAATTCATTAACAAGGTCGATATAAACCACTAAATAAATTATTTTGGGGATTAGTCCCACTTTGGAATATAGTTAAACTAGCTAATGCCCGCAGCTTCGCCCGCGTAATTTCCCACGGGAACATTATTCTCTATATATATTCCCCATACTTCAAACTACATGTAAGTATGCAAAATTTCAAGAGGTTAAGCAGATAAAGAGTGAAGAGGTAACAAACAAATAAACAAACTTACTTTCGCATTTATGATTTTAGTTAGGATTCAATCAATATTATAATATTTCATGGTACCCACCTACTACTAATAGCGAACCATCTTAGTTCCTAGCATATGAGGACGACGAAAGCAAATGAAAAGGAATTCGAAAAATAACGAATAAAATTTCCACACGTAACTTGTTATTGAAATACGAGAATTTTACTTGAGCACGCTAATAAAAGTAAGTACCTAAATTCTTACATTTCTGCCGACTCAATCAAATAATAATAAACCGAAGTATTTCCTGTATCTTCAGAGTAATAGTGGTATCTTAATAAACCTAAGTAACTATTAACTAATAAAACGTCAGTAATTAAATTTCATAAAAATAATCTGCTTTATATTTAAATTAAGGCTTATCTATTTCCTTAAGCATAGGGTTGGTGGTGGTAAAGAAATAAATAGTTATAATGACAAGATTATGGTTTTCATTGTAGATTTTTTTTAATTTAACACATGGAATGGCTAATTTATTCTAAGGCCGCATACCGCCTTCCGTTCAAAGCAAATATAACCTTTATTGCTCCGATAATTAACGTATCGACTCCCAACTGACGTCTGCGCGGGCGCATCAAACCGAAGTCGAATTTAAACAACGCATTATATAAGAGGACAACAAAGGCGGCAGCCACACAACACCACCGCCCCTAATTCCTATAACGAAAACAGTACACATCGGCTCGAACGTTACCAAAACGCATTTTTCTCCGAAGTAAAGGGTCAATATTTACCCTTTCTATGAGCAGCACAAAGCCTAATGTTTGTCCCGACGTTGCACTTTGGGTCCTGTGTAAACTCGACCTAACAAATTGAATGTAGTTACCGAACACAGAGCGTTCGAAATTTCACCTTAAAACTTAAGCTTTAGACTTCATTTTTGATAAATGACTCGCGATTGTAGTGAAGACACAAAAAGCATTATATTTTATGTCTATAGTAGCATTTAGTAGCCTGAAGCGATTCTGTGGTTACATTGTAAAGGTTGTCAGAAAGGAGATCGCCTTAGGACTTATAAGATTAACTGCAAAAAATATCTAAAGATATAATTACATTGATTTAAGACTAACACCGAGTGACAGTTTTATGAATTAGTTATTCGTTTATTAAAACAAGTTTTAATTATAGCCAGGGCAGAGTGGTCTAGTTTATGATCCTCATAATAGATATAAATATCAATACGACCGGATAGCAAATATACGAGCGATATCATATTTTTCTCCTTTTAGATTTATTTATTCCATAGATTAGAAAGATTGAAGCATTTGATTGTGACTTTTTCTGTTTATTTTAACTTATTCAAAAAACAGCGCTTCTGATGTAATAGACTTTCGTGTAAGTCTTGAAAATTTAACCAAAAAATTGTACAAGAAAATGCACATTTGACCCGAGTTCACCTGCAAGCCAAATTGTTAAGTTTGTAACTGTACTCGTTCGAAAGCCAGCGGTGTTGATATAAACAATAGTTATAATATATTCTAACAAATTTTTACACGTGTGTACAAGCATAGTGCATTAGTCAGCATGTCGATGGATCCAAACCCGATACGAAACTATGTTCTGCCCACTGGCACACTTGAACGGCCTCGTTTCCGAGTAGTAAAATGCTATGGGGAATGAATTTTTAAATATTAACTACTGTTTACGATCGTAAATTTCGGTATTGATAAGAAAGCGCATTTTTCTTTGGCATAAATTAAAAAATGTACTGACTAAGGAATTTTCTTTTTTGCTTCATTTATGGTAAATAACTTGCACCGCAAATAATGTTTTGACGTGATAGTTTTTAGAATATTTTTTACCAAGGTTTTACCTAATTTATTTTTTTAATTACAAATTATTATCATATATGCTGATATAGACAAGTAAATACATATGAGATCAAACATAACAAATGCCAATCAATAAGAAAAATCTTTTAAAAAACCTTCCTGTCGATATCAATCGTGCCATGTGTGTACAGTATTCAAATAAATAAACAATACATATTTTTAGCCTCGGATCGTAGGCGTTGTATCAATATAATGCAGCACATACTTTTGTTTGACATGTTCTGATCGGACACAAGATATCGCGGACATCTAGAGATGCCTCACTATGGAAATTAGACTTCTTTGAAAGTTAAATACCAGACTGAGCTATCGAGAATTGATAAAAAAAACAACAATCGATCAATAACCTTTAAACATAGCAATATCTATAAAAATATGACATTGTGTTATTTATGTGAAAACTGTAGACATGTAATGGATAAATATATGAATAATACTAAAAAAGTTCTTTCGTTCAATGCTCTTTTTTATGGCAATTTTGAGGGATAGAATAAAAAATTCACAACTGCCGTTTTCCCGAGAGCCGTTGCAAGTCACTAGGCCGGGTAACAAGATATTTTATGACACTAGCACAGATTAAATATGGTACAGAAGCAGCACTTCACGAGTCGAGTGAGCAAAGCAAAATTCATTATTATGAGGCTACAAGCTATATAGAAAACCTATCGCATTAAGTACATTTTAAGTTAGCCCTCACTCACTTAGAACTTGCTAAAGAGACTGCGCACTCAAATTGGCATTGTTTTTTCTTGTTCACGCCAATACCGCCATTTTATTTTTTTCATGGCAGGTCTACTGGAAGAAATGTCTATAGAAATAATCTTAGTTTCCTATTTATAAGTTTTATACATTGTTATGTTGTATACATAAATAATAAATAAACGGGCCGGTGCAATGATAGTCTAACTGAATGGGGCAAGCTCAACGGTTCCCATAATACATGCGACTGTAGTTTCTCCCCGCAATAATAGATCATATGCTCGCCTGTCCCTAATGCCATAACCTTATCAGCTGACTTGATGGCAGCTTCTGATGAAGCCAATAAAGTGTCTCGGGTCTGGGAGGAAAATATTTAGTATGCAATGGTTTACGTTTATAGATTTGCCATAGAAGCCTTATGTGTTAACGGTAGTTAAGGTATTTACTTAAATTGTTCATTAACATGTCAGCATTATACTGTTTTATATTATACATATCTAACAAATTTAATGTGGACAATGGTAGGATATTTGTATTGCCACACCTTATACCTTACAGATTTGTATCCCATCCACACCCTCTCTATTGTGGACTGTCGGCTAACGACAAAAAGCCAGCAACACTGTAGCCGGCTGTAAATCATGCAATAACACAATAAAACTAACAGCCTTAACTCTTTTATTGCCGACATTCGCCATTTTAGAGACAAATTCGCAAACCGCTCCGCCAATCGACAAGCAATAAACAATTTCCAGTTAAATTTCATTGTTTTACATCACAAAGGGTACGCTTTCGTAAACAACTACACAAATAGTGACAGATCTTTGACAAACAAATGTCTTTGTATAGAAACCCTTTCCTTATTTCGCAATGAAGGATGACTCAGAAACCTATTACCGTCTGTAGTTCTGCTCACGCAAATATTTACTGTTGTAGTTCAAACGGAGAAATATTGAATTAATTTAGCCTTTGATTGCATTAACATTTTAATTGAATTGTGTGTTAGATCAGAATTTCTATAAATATCGTAGATCCTAACGCGTTGGAGATATAACAGTAAATGTATTCACGACAACAGAAATTGATTAATGGTAAAACATGCCATTATTTTATAGCTCTACGTTGTTAATGCTAACCAGAATTTATAGTCCACCTATTAAAATTTACATTACCTATAGATTGGGAGGGAAACCGTACATACCAGACGCGGGGCCCTTTCTAAATCTATGATACCTACGTACGCAAACGCCAAAACAGTCAGACATTTAATGAAGAAATTAATATTCACATATATAAATTTTTTTTGATTCATCAAAATTTAATAATCGCTAACGGCCTATATTCGTCGAGCAGCGATTCATATCAAACTAGAGTCGAAAAATAATAAAGCAATCATTAATTAGACTCGTACATTACTAAAGAAAGCGATTAAATCAATTGATTGAATTTTATAACAACCAGTCCTCTTGATTCTCCTCAAATTTTTAGAAATACAAAAAATAAACCACAAACCTTTCGCCTTACTAAATCAGCTACAAACGATACTATCTGTATATATATTCCCAGTTTACGACTAAAGTCACCTCAAGAATGCTCCACAGAAAACTGACGGCATTTTTGTAGAGCAATATTCTTATGAGTCTCAAAACATGACCATTCCATTTAAATCCAAGCTTCGTCTGTGAATATATTTAACGTTTTATAGCGCTATCATTCTTTATGCTAGGAGATTGACTAACTTTCGCCCATACAGATTATTTTTCTCAAAATACGTTGAAACTGAATTCTTATGCCATTAAAAATTATATCGAAGTATTTTCTTTTGGGGTGTTAATAAAATTATAATAACCGCCATTAAAATAATAATATCAAAACAGCAGATGACTTACAGTGACGATGAACTGTTAGTGAGTTGGGGTGGGTTTTATCAGCACCATATAAGACTTTGTTATATCGACAGAACCCAAACTAATCTTGATTTCATATTTTATGTGATGCTTACATAAAAGATACAGAGTAACAACAACATTTTACGCAAGCTTCACACTCCATTTGTCAAATATTATAAATTTTGTAATTTATATAAATATTTTATTTCCATTGTGAATAAATTAAATAAAGAAAGCGCATTCTGGAGTGTATCCACAGAACGGCTAGTCATAAACCTGCTTAAGCCCATGGATTTCGTTTATTAGCCAGCTAATGCGGCATTTAAATAGTAGATAAAAACATCATAAAAAGCTTTACACTTTCTTGATAAACATACTTAATATTAAGTTAATCAAGTTACCTAACGGATCAGATTACTTTGAAATCATCACTGAAATTAACGAAATCTTTATGTAAGTATTATAATTCCTTCTTCTGCAATGGTTATTCGTGCAATGGCACATACTTTGCCCATTACTACTTCAATGAATTCAACTAGACTTTGCTGGAACTTTTTCCTCATTTATGGATTTCCTAATCACGCAACGAGAATTCAGATATCTTTAAATGCAGTAAAAAATCTTCAAGACTTACGTTATTTTTTTTTATTTAGTTTAGTTCCATTAGGCTCTCTTCAACTATACCTAAGCGGCCAGTACGGCCAAGTGTACCCCCAAGAAGTGCTTGCTTGGTGTCGTTAAAGATATACGTGTGATGTGACAATCAAGTCAAAAACTATACAAAGTACAGAAGAAAAAGGCAAACTGGACCCTGGACTGCATCCGACGCACAATGCCTGTGTTCTCTCGCTCATTGTGTCGAAATGCATTCCAACCAATCACATATTTGAATATTATTAGCTACTTTAGTGAGCTGCAGAAAATAAAATATGTAAATTAAGTCGTCCAGTTTCCATATATTTTTTGCTACCTTTCAATGTCACCTCGGATCATGTCACTCAACCCCTAAATACTCAACTTTCGATGCCGACCACTAATCCTGCCCTCTAATGGTGCCACAAACGAACCGACATAAACGCATTAGCTGACATATACTGTACAATACAAAGACTATCTCAATCCCTCATCGAAAGCCGATACAAATAATAAGCTTTCTAAGTTTTTCATATGATATTGGTTCTTAGTTATAGCTACGATGTAAAAAAAAACATACCAAACCCGCAATGGAAAACATACAAATCATGCAAGTAGCATTGCCGCTATGTATGAGTGACATAAATATATCCATTTGATTTATTTATTATTTGTGTGTGATATTACGTAAGCAAAAAGTAAATATTGCTTACGCAGCACATTTCACAGTTTGAATTCATGAAGAATAAACAAAAGAATAAATTTTAAAATTAACAATTCATTCATATAGCTTTATGTATCACAACCAAAAATGCGTTCACACGTCATTAAATATAGGTATCCTTCATTACTAAAAACACTCGGGACGAGTATTTTATCACGGCATAAAAATCGCAATCGGCAATTTGTAATAAAGTTGTCCGACAACATTTATCTTTATTTTTACGAAACTTAAGTGTCTCATTAATCTTCTTCATTGTGATATTCACTCGGAGCGAGCACTCACAAATAAACAAGAAAAGATCCACTTAAACACAAATCCACGCGACATTTCGTTTTGTTTCATTTTCCATAATTCAGTCCCTGTTTAAATAACATTATCTAAAGGCCGTAAATATCGGCCATTATCGAGAGCCCTTCAAAATTCCGTGCGGCCTGTTTGAGCGCGCTCAGAGTGACGCGTCAACTCCATCCACCAAGAAAAATATTGAGACAACAGCGCATCGAGTGCTCTCCACGACATAATGGCTTTTCATTGAATTCTTTATTCCTTTTGTTTATATCCCATAATGTTTCGATTGGAGCATGATGGAGGGCTGTGATTACTTTAATAACAATGACTCGGGCCACAAAGGACTCTAAAATTATGGTTCCAAGTCAATCCTCGTACCTCTCACGTTCTCGTGACGTTACTGGTGACGTTTAAATATGACAACTAAGAAATAATGAGCTGTTCATAGCGAACCATCTTTATGGGCTGATGCTACCCAGATTACGGATTCTGGGATGCACCCAATTATTATATTAGCTCCCTCATATATCAAAGCGCAGTCACGTACTCAGTATTCGTTTTAACCGAAAAAAATATTGTACCTGCTGCAAGATATGATGGCTGAATTTCGTATTTGACATTTGTTTTAAAAGATAATCCTTTCCTTCTTTGAAATTCGCAAACAATATGATACAAGGATACCTAAATCAAACAGATAAGCACAAAACGATATCCTAATGTGGAGAGGGTGCAGTACAAGCATAACAAATTTTACCCACTGAAATTGAAGCTTTATGTCGAAAGTAATAAGGCCGGGGGTGGAATCATACTTCATGTTCCTGTAAAACCGTCAAGTATTCACCATCCGTCCGCTGCAGGGCATTAGGTATGGAAACCTCGCCCCAGCGGAAACAAAACGCATTTCTTTACTTAGTTTAATATACAATAGAGGCGTCGCGGTCGTCTCGAGTCCCGAGTCCCGGCTATATGTATGCGACTCAGGGAAGGGACACGCTGTTTGATATGGTTATTACGTCCTTTGTGGAAAGGATAAAGAAGCCGGTGAGAACGTGGACCGTTGTGAGATTTGTCTTCGTGATACGCTAAAATTCCAAAAAGAAGTCGCCTTAGTCGGCTGCCTTGAAATGGTAATATCTATACAAACTAACCTGTTCGAGGGCTTGTGAAAAGCAAATTAGGTGTGACTAGACTAGATGCCATAGATTTCTGTCAGCTATTCATCTTCCTACGAGTATCATTCATGGAGCTCATTCAGTAACCGGTCCTATTTATCTTAAATTCTGTCACTATATCATAGTTGTATTATCTTCCGGTGTAAATAGCCGATTGAACGATATTTTAATTAAACGTTGAATAATATGAAGAGCTCTTAAGTCATAATTATATTATGCTTCGTACACCTATTCACCTCGACAACAATGGTAGCTCTCAATGCCTCTATTGAAAAGGTTTCTGCGCTGACCTCTTGAAATCTCCATGCTAATTCATAATAGAGAATTACTGGTATTATACTTTACTGTCCAAGCATCCGTCCAGCCTTTACAAACTAACGACGACAGTTCGAATTCAAATATTAGAATATTTTTTTATTAACATTTTAGTGCTTTAAAATGAATTATTCTACCTAATTGGAAATTGTGTCAAACTCATTCGTTTTTGTGTCAGAGGAATTCTTTAATGATATAAAATCGAACAGACACTTGCCTTATTTTTTCTCATGATGTACCTGAACCGTCAGCAAAAAATGTTAAAATCAAAAGTTGTTTTGTTAAAATTCGAACAAGTGTTCGTCAGCAACTCGATTAACGACGAGGCAGTGTCGCTCGCATTCGCTGCAAGCGATGCAGACGTGATAATCGCAACATGTCTCGACATTTCTTTTCTTATATGAACATCTATAAATCTGCCAACAACGGGTAGCTGGGCAGCGTGCTATTATATTGTTTGTGTAATTACACACCGCGACCGCGTACAGTTAACAAAACACAACCCACACAAATTTATTTCAAACACGTCGCTATTGCCACTGACCATAAAGACCCGTGTATGGTAACTTGAGAAGCTGACAGTACATTCAACATGCACCAACTAATTGCTAATGCATGTAAAATACTAGGAAAGCCTTCATAAAAGGATTGCTATTTGTTGGGATTTAATTTGCAGCCTTTGTAATGTTTCAGATGGTAGCAATATATTATGTTTACTGTTGTTGAGATCTCTTTGTGTTGTCAGATTGTTTTTAAACTAGATGCGATGTGAATTACAATATGAAAACCGATTAATTTTTTTCTACTTGGGAATCACATTTTTTAGGACATTTTCTGGAAGATTATTGGATTTAGTGAACGCCGATGTTGTAAATATAACTTCTGCTAAAATAAATTCTAAAGTCTTACAAAGTTTCTACGTTACGAACTCAAATACCACAACGAAATAAAAAAGATTTAACCTTAAAATTACAAAATCCCATAGAAATAGGCCAGACAACAAATATGGGCAAGGTATAAACTTAATGAAGCGTCTAAAGTCAACAACCATCGTAAACACGGTCCGGAGATATTTGATAAACATTTCTATGATAACACGCACCAAACTACACAATCAGTTTTACTTATGGCCCATAATGTTTAGCTTCAAATAAAAAAAATACTTATGTCCAGTGAACTCGAATTGAAATGTTTAAATTAAGAACTGAAATAGAAACTACACTATACATAATAAACATAATATATTATGAATCAGTATAATGTTGATAGATTTTAGTCCTATGTTTATCAGATTGCCTGAATTGTAAATATCATAAGATTTATAGGAAAATATCGTGGTATGTATCTGGTATAGACACCTTCTTTGGGTCAATTAGCTTTTCTCAGTAGGTGCCTTTTCCTTAACCAGAACTCTTTGAGCTACTTGAATGCTTTTTCATTTTATGAAACTTCAAATATGCCTCAATATAATGCATGTATGTATTTGTGTATATATTTACACATAGCCCTGTTATTTATTAGTTTGGAATATTGTTTTGAACTAATAAAAAATATGGCACTCGGTACTGACAAAACAAATGTGGAGGTGATCACAATATATCGATCGCCACGTAAATCGCTGATAGAAAAAACGGTTCATCTGTTTTGCAGCTTTGTCACAACAAGCCATTCCAACAGATAGTTAACGAAGACTGTACTACAAATCAATAAGTTCGTTGTGTCTAAATTAAATTTATATGTCAAAATGTGAAACAAATCGTTTCACATTTTGACGTATAAATTTAATTTTGTAACTTTATATATTCTGTATTTGGGTAAATTGCAATAAAAATATAAATTTATATACTGTCATACTTTGATTGCGTGGTTAGATACATTCCGGACCAACGAATTATTGGAACAATTAATGAAAATTTAAGCAGCATAAAGCAAACAAGCAGATACAAATAGTTACGTCTGTGCAGGTGAAAAAGGGTTCACTGCTGAACAAAAAAGGCACTTTATTGCGTCGCTTGCTCATATCTGAGTTATAGCTTTGAACCCTGGCAGCATCACCTCGCCTGAAGAATACCATCGATGGTGATCTAATCTGTGCATCTGCGCTTGTTTCGCGGCCTGCCTTTGCTTGCACACAATCGAATACGAACACTGTGCTCCTTCTGTAGCCCGATTCTCACGCAATCGACGTTCATTCATTTCCCCCCCAATTTAAGTAAGTATTTAATGATTATTTGATGCGTTAGATTGAACTTTTCGATTTTGATCTTCTGTAAATATAAAGACTGTATTAACTTTCTAAAATATTGCAGAAAATTGAGGATATTCACTTGGATAGCGTGGGAATCAGGTCAAAATAATTACATGTTACTATGAAATGTAACCTGTATAAAGTCCATTACAGAGCCAAGATTTCTATATTTTGGATAATCTGGCAGTGTGACCAGCTGCTGAATTACGACATAACGACATAATGCTATATTACAACCCGAAAACCATCTACTTACTACCGCCGCTCCGGTAGTACCAGTGTTAAGAAAGGTTTCTTCCTGCTTCTATTTTATCGATATTCGGAATGAATACTCTTAATGGTAAGTAGGACATATTATACTTCCATTCATATCTTGATCACTTCCAACTTATAATATATCCTTCCAACCCGTCTCCATCATTTTAATAAATATAAGGTGAGTATTTCCCAGCTATAGGAAAAATCTACTTTGGATGCAAAGGGAGTCCACTCGAACACCTATGTCGAGACGGTTGTCAATTCGCAATGCATCTAACCGCATGAGCCCGGGACTTTATCTCGATCTTAAATGCGGCATTCTTTAGTGCCTGATAGTCGCAAGCGCAGATATAAGTGAGCCTGCGTTTTCAGGACAATATACGAATTAATAATGTTTGCTAGCTTGAAAAAGAAGATTAGCTGTTGGATTTGCTGATTCACTCTTCATTTGTAACAAACGTGATTTCGTACGAATCGCGAAATGACTTGACAGACAGACCAAAGTCGTGAAATGACTTCAAAGTCATTTCACGACTTTGGTCTGTCAACAATTTAAAGACAAAGATTTAGAAAAGACAGTGTCGCGTAGTTGCCTAATTATGAAGATACCTAAATTAAAAATTCACATCTTTATACCTGCATGACAATAAATTCTTTGACTTTATAGATAGTCAAAGTCATACGTATTTTCTGATACTGATTTTGTTATACATTTATTCAAATGTATAACAAAATCAGTATCAGAAAATACGCAGTCTTAAAAATAAAACATTCCGTCTACTAAATTAGAGACGTAACCGGTCCGAGCTCGAGATCCTCCAGCAATTACATAAACAATCATTCATCGCCTCAAGGTCTCTGCAAAAAGCCTGCTAATTCACTTAAACCATTTAAAAAACACAAAAAAAGATACTGTCTAAAACATTGCAATTTATTTTAAAACGTGCCGACTTTATTGAGACCCGTTATTTTTGACGCGAAAGGAATAACGGGATTGAAAGGCCAAAAGAGTTGCAAAATATTACAAAAACACTAGAAACAAAGGATGGAAAGCATTTGTTTGCAGAAACCCGTTGTATCCCGTTAAAGGGCTATTTGTTTTATTGCAGCAAATTACTGTTAAGTTTGAATATTTGCAGGAGTTTGCAAGAAGTCCCTATGAAGTATACCTACGGGTTCGCAAAGTAACGGTGGAAAGGGTTGTTCTATTGTTGTATAAACAACAACAGAAGCCATGGTCATAAATCACGGAGTTCGAAGTAAATCTTTCGGAAGCCTACTTTTGTATTGGCTCAAAGTATTTACAAAATGTACTTTGATATTACTAACATCAAAAAGTTAAACGATTCATGTATTTTCTTTCGTTGCAACATGACTTGCCAAAACCATAAAATTGCTGCCGATTTTTTCGAGTTATAAAAATGACATTTAAATGTGTAATAATATTGTGACTCGTGTTTATTTGATAATAGCCGTAGGCAAGTCTCCATTCCAGCCAATAATGACACCACACAGACTTTTACGATATCCGTTTTATTACAAGACCATTTAAGTTGACGATCTGTGGCGATGAAAGAAAAACCAGCTATATTTTTTGCGAGGACAGTAACTTTTATTAATTTTTGATTTCTCTTGACATGCAAAGTTTGGATGATGGAGCAACGCGTCGATTAGTCATCAAAAATAAATATCTTACGAAATTTACGACGAAATAATACAATAAAAAATACTTAAAACAATATTATTCAAAATCTTTATTTTGTTAAAAAGATAAGGTACTTAAAAATGTTATAAATAAACGGATCAAGAACAGTGTTATTTCAATTGCTTTGTGGTGGACACGGCAAGACATTACAAGCACTTATTCAATGCAAGCGCACGTCACACATAACATCGAAATTGATATACAGGTCGCGGAGGCTTCAACAAAGCGCCACAATGTCGTGGCTCAACTCCGACGCACGCCAACTAACTTGACTGACAAGCAAATAAACGTAGACAAAAGACGCGCCGGCGCAGATTCGCCCAGCGATGGGCAATTCTCACACTCCAAAACAAACACGATTGCTGGCTTTGTGCAAACTACTGCATCATTCTATGCTTTTATGGGCGTTAGTAATGTTACTCGTAGTGTGTGCACTTATGGGTGTTGGATAATTAACTCATCACTTTAATGATTGAGTAATTAAATGTGGTTGCAGACTTAAGACAAAAGTACACTTCTTGTTTCAGTATTTTTTGAATCGACATACTTTTCTAATACTAGACCAAGAGCAAAGACTAGACCATGCTTTCTAATTTCTAAACATCTAAAGATTTTAAAATCTGTACCGCTAATAGCTTACAATATTCAAGCATGGTTACATGTTGTTCTCAATATTTTCGATAAGTTGAAAAATAATACTGGTACAATTCTTTAGTTAAAAGTGTCCGGCCGAGCCGTGAGTTCCCAGGTGTAGTGGAGCTTTTCTATAGAGGCGCGGGGAAGAGGGGGGCCGGGCCGGACCACCGGCGCTGCGCCCGCGCCGCCGATCCGCCGCATAATTACTACGTACACACACAGGCGCACTCATCGATAAAACATTAAATTAAATTTTATCTACCTTGTAAAATTCATGGGTTCTGATTGAGTTTTTCGTTTAGGGAAAATAGACGCGGGCACCGGTAGCAGCCACAATCGGTGCCACTCGTTTTACGATCGACTAGGGCTCGCTATATCATCACTCGACTGACATTGATAAAACGCCAATAAAACTTACATTAACTGTAAATCGTTATCTCCATCAAATCTCCATAAACGCGACCTTTTAAGCCTACGCACACACTCTGAGGCATTGTCAAAACGCGGTAAGGTGGAAGAGTGATTCGCATTCTTAGCGTGTTTGTCGTTTCGATCAAAAATGGCTTCTATATTTGTTCAGTGAAATGTCAAAATGTGTCGTGAGCTCGTGAGAACGTCAGAAGAAGAGCGTAGGATTGGCACAAGCACAAAATACCCTCATTGCAGAAAGTTATCTCCAATAATGATCCAAGACGCACACTCTGCTTATATATAACTGCCGGCTTTTTAATAGTGTGTATAATATGGTAAATATTGACGACATTTAAAACTTATGGCTCTGAGACGAAGAAAGATATACATAACTAAAGTAATGACACTTGAACTCTAAAGTAAAACAATCATGCCCAGATAGTGTTGCATCTCGGAAGAAGTCTACGACCAACGTTGGAGACAGGAGGACTCCAATGATAAAGATATGTGTCATATCTGGTAGTCTCCATAATTTACAACGTTTGCTTCGTGGCGAACTGGTGGACCGGTCACGCGAGCCGACTACACTTGTACAAGTGTACTTACAAGGCAACCCTGCACTCTTCGTGTGTTAAGAATTTTAGCCCGGGGGTTATCGAGGCCCCTCTTGTGGGACCTGAAAATTTTAATACAATTATAATAAAATCATTTTATCCTACCTATTTCTATTAACATTATGGTTAGAAGACATATTGCGACAAAGTACTTGAATCTGCACAAGTGAAGGGTCAGGCCAGTAGCGAACTGCAATGATCTTTGGTCTTGATTTATTTTACGTTTCGCTAAATCTACTCGGGTCTCAGTTTTGTGGCAGTTTCCTATATACTCGTATGATTCACATTATTATTTAACATGATTTATTATCGTACTTATATATACTATTACAGATTAACATGGACGCAGCCATAGCTTTCCCTACAAATTTCCAGCAAAGAATTTGAGTATTCAATAATTACGATTATTAAATACTCGGCCCTTAACAAAATCATTTGATAATTCGCTTTAAATATCTAATTCTAATTGTTATCTATTTCAGAGAGTCATATTAATGTGAAGTTTCAGTGTACTAAAACGTTACCTAAATAAAGAAACATATTATTAATAATGAATTAAAGGCAAATGAACTCTTAACTGTGGAAACCATTGATGATAGAGCATCATCGCGCATAACTCTCGCTGTGAACGATAAATCGATGATTCATAATTGAGACTTGGGAGAGTTCTAAATCAATAGATAACTACGAAACATGATCTCATAATTACTGGCAAGCTAACAGCGGCGGTACAAAACCCACAAAGCGCACTGGAAGACTGTAATTCAACGACGAGCCATCTGCGGATGCGACCCAGTAATGGCCGACTAAATCACTTGCTATAATCGTTACAGCAACTTCAAACAAAGGTCACGAAGTACTATTTGGCCATATTTATGAAGACAAAAAAGGCACGGGCCGACCGAACGCCATTTGTTACTGACTAGCTTTTTACCGACTTTATTGTCACGTCATCCGCCAAATATTTGATGCCATCGATAGAGACTGTCAATCTTCAACCGAGTGTAGTACTTATATCCTTATAAGGATTAACTTGGAGCATTATAAAAAGTGGATCGAACAGACCGGTGTCCTTTTAGTCTCCCATGCGGTGTCCTATCTGAGAACGTGTCTTAAAACACATTAAGCAGATAAAACTGACAGCGTTTTACACGTAAATTGTGAGGAGAGTCGGCCCTAGACTGGATCACGGGCCTACTACAAATGACTGCGTAGCCTTATCAGGTAGCGCCGATGCTCGACTTGAAATATTTTTATGGGATTTTGAGGCGGCTTCCGTGTCTCTCGGATAGCCCCTCGGATCTAGTTACATTTTCCTATTACGAAACGCCATTATAGTATTTCTCAGTAAACTTTTACGTCAACATTTCATAACCATACATCACGATCGTAACACGACGTGAACTGTATACGCTTGGGGAACCATAAATATTTGTATTAAATTGCATGATGTTAAACATAAATTTAGTCACGGTTTTTATTTTTGATTGGTCGGAGTGGCATACGCGGTTTACGTGTACGGCGTCTCGTTACAATGAAATTGATTGTAATCGCGCTCATACATTTTGTCTATAAAGTAAATTTGAGCTGCATTCCTTAACAACAATAAATCGAGGTTCATTACAGAAATCGCCGTAAAATATCCGAGGGGATCGAAATGGACTCGGAGCAAGCAAAGCGGCTGCGCGGGCGCATGTCGGGGTGTGTGCGTGCGCGCTCCTCACCACACCTCCACGAACAGGTAGTGTTGTTGTGTATAAACAAATAACAAAATCGACTTGTCTTACGGAGTGCTCCAAGGCCGAGCCGGCCCGCGCCTCGGGTCCCGCGGTCCACGCTCCTACAACTTTTTTTCTTCTTCAAAAGCCCTTATTTATTGTGATGGCCGAGTATTTGGGCGCACAGTTTGTATAAGCAATCAATTTTATTCATTTAGACGGAACGAGTTCCCTTATACAAATAAATGAGTAAATATAAAATATTGTAGTGGTTGAGAGAGTGTCTCTCGAGTGCAAAGCTTTGTTGTGATTCAAAATGTTTAGCTTTTCTAAGTGCATGTGAGTGAAAGGTGCATTGAGGGTACAACTTCCAATTTTGGGACATGACGAAATATTTTTTGTTGTGAAAACTATGATGACATAATACAAAAGCGTGTCCGTGAAATCGATACCACAAACATTTGATTCTCGATCGATTTCGTGATGAATGAGATGATGGGCAGTCATTCGATACCCGATAGGTTAGTGAATGGCGGGCGGAAGTGCCGAGGTACCCGGGTTGGGAACAGCCTGAGGACCGCTGTAAGCCACGGGAATCCACGACCATAGCTGTGACAAATGGCTGCGTGCCGTCACTCGTTCTGCCTTTACTTCTTAATAATTTCGTTTTAATTTAATTAACGCTCCAATGCTCTCGGGGCGATGTGAACTGGCAGAGGCGCGCTGAAGAAAGCAAAAAAATATATGGTTGTTGTTTTGGCATCCTTAAGAAGTTACGTGCGTACGCGTGTAATATTTCTCGATATTACACGCCTTTATTGTAATTAAAAGAACCATTAAGGAAAAATTCGAACCTTAACTTTTTGATTTGAAATCAATGCTTTTATAATTGAGGCTTTCAAATTTATTAATTACCTACATGAATTATAGAATTCAAAAGTCGAAAAAAGTTGAAATAGAAAAGTATAAGTAGAAATAGTTCTAGCCATTCACAGTACACGAGCGATGTTCTAAATTTAAAATAGAGCAACAAAATAAGGCAGACACATCACAGAAATGTCTCGACGAGAAAAACAAAGTGCGCGAGCTTTGTATGGAATTGCCGGTGGAATTGAAATTGTCTACGGTTTTTTTGTCAAATAGCACTCACACGCAGTCATAGTCTTTTTCTCCAGCCAGTATTCGGTTTAAATTTTCAAATTGCAATGCAAGATTATTGACTTGAACAAGATAGGTACTTGAGGTCAGATTTTTTTAATTCAATATTTTGCGATGCCATTATGAGTTTTGTTTTTGGAGTGTTTTCATTTGTTATAGGTACCTACTTAAAATCAATTCGTACTCTCTTGACAGTGACGAAGTACATATTTTGTACGGTGGTACAGAAAAATATTCCCATGGATGTATCATTATCAAGCACTTGTACCTAACAAGTTTCTAGGAAAGTAAACTCGGAGTCACATTTCAGTCACGTTTGTGAGCTATGTTTATATTATTAGATTAGTTTACAACTCTCAATTTTCACTTTGTACAATGAGAAAACATGTTCCTTTTCATTTTGATGTATAAAATGCAAACTAACTTTGCATTAATCCATTGCATGTAATCTTTATTTATTTCTTAAACCTTGTCCAGAAAGATAGGCAAATATATTTTCATATTTTTTTGCTGTCTATGGTTGCATCTGGAGTTACACTATAGATCATCTTGTTTACCATCACGCAATGTCACAAAAACAAATCATTATTACATCCATAATAGGCATCCTCTCGAAAATTACTTTCGACCCAGAATTCTTTCATCGGATCACGTGTGTACGTTATTAACAAAATACTCGTTACTAACAAGACAGTAGCCAGTATTAGGTTAAAAAAATGTGTAAATCGAGCCGAAACACGCAACCGTCGTCGCATGCTGGCTCGATGGTAGCTGCCAGAAAACACAGACAGTGGAAAAGTTAAGCTTCTTCATAAGTACACTTCATAAAGTGTAGTAGTACATAGCAATTTTGCGAAAAGTTGTAGTGCGAAAAATGTTAATCTTGAATTCACCAATCCGCATTGAGATATAGGTCAAAACCCCTCGTTGTTATCTATCTATAAGGAAAGCCTCAATCAGGATATAATCTTTAATGAGCTAAATGAGAAGAGATGGGCTAGTTGTACTTGCATGCACTACTGTATTAGTTACAGCAATTCGAGTGAGTATGGAGTTATATAATCATACTTACCAACAATAAGCAAGCTTTGTTCCGAATTTTTGTGCAGCATTTTTTACGGTTATGGAATCATAATGCACGCATGCATGCGTGTACACGTGCGGTAAACTTTCAACACTTTTGCTGTGGACGTACTGAATACGCGTTCGGTGTGTATGAGCCTGCTAATAAAATCAATAGCCAGATATTTTTATATTAAACTTCAAACCTTGAAGTCGATATTTTATAGTTAGATTTAATTTGTTGGCGACTTTGATATATCTTATTTTTGCCACAGATAATGAATGATTTATTTCTGTACAATTTGTATTTTAAGTTGTTGATAGTTTTTTACCGTTCCTAAGAATAAATAGGTTATGTTCCGAGGCTGGAGTTAAGCTGGTAGTTAATTGACTACTATGCAAATGCCTGAATATATACTGCCATTTAAACAGTTCTGGATAATTCCGAGTATGTTTCATATTTAATATTAATCTTCCTTTGGTATCATTGACATTTGTTAGTTTAGTAAACAATGAAAGGTAAATTTGTAAGTAATTATATAAGTCAATCGTCATCATCTGGTGAGTAATATTAATAAAAATATCGTTGACTAGAAATATAATTATGAAGTATTTTAGTGTTTTTCTATTAACAACATACCTTATTAAAAAAATAATTGTGCAATTCATTCAAAAATTGCATCTGTTCTGGTGATAATATTTGATAATCCATTTCTTGTAATAACTTTAAGTTGTATATAATATCACAGTTTTGAAACTGAATGGAATACGCATCGAATCTTGAAGATCTTGAAACAGAGACAGTAAGTATCACATATGACCATGAATGTTTTTAAGTTGAATTTATATCGAAAAAGACACGTTAATACACTTATATCTGGTTACTACAGACTCAATACAATAAAAGTCTCATTAGGTGCGTACAAGACATACTAGGCACAAAGAAAAAAACCTTTATAAAGATCGTCTCTTTACTTACGGTTGCAACTTATTGCAACTGCTGACACGCAAAAAGTGTATTCGCTATTGAATAAAAACTAAAATGTCAATTACATGAGTATCGCTGACTCAATCGGATAGCTTATGAGAGGACAATTACAGTACATTATATTCTGGTGCCTTTTATGGTGCGCATTAACCAACTGGGATGGGCGGTACAGGGTAACCATGCCTAGTGTTATTAGTAGGATATTTGCGTAAAGAAATTAATTAAACCTGTAGTTCCACCCTAGAATAGCAACAGAAGTTTTCAAGATATCTAATTGAGAAAAGAAAGCAATACTATAGATATAGAACTTGATCGTAACAAGTTCAAGACCTATTCAAGCCAGGTTGGAGCCAAACTTCCCTAGTTATTATATTTCGTTTGCTTTGAACATCAATAGATGTCTGCAGTTGAAATTCGATTCCATTTGTCTATGATACATCTATACAGTCTTATCTTCAGTCGCCTTGTTACATAGGTGATTGTAAATATAAGGCGGTAACAGTTCTGTAACAACCTATTCAATTTATCTATTCGTAACAAACTACATCATATTGGAATCATTACAAAGAGTGTTAATTTTAATAGAAAATCATCAGCACCAAGAGAAACTATAAAAAAATTTTAAAATTTAAATTAAAAAACTAGCACAGTCCATCTCACCTCAAGCTGCATAAAACTCTAAACAATGGCAATCAGTGAATTCGCTATGATTTTGGAGAGTTTGATGACTATACTTCTCTATTCCATTAATAATGTAGATATTGCAAATCTAAATTATAATTTGCATATTTAAATTATAAGTGTTATGTATGCTATGGAAATTATTAAGTTATGTAAAGTTGAATGTGAAAAAGTATCTATTCATTTGAAGGTTAAATTTCTGGATGATGCTTTGACTTGAACAACACATATTTTGCATAGATACTATACGAGTACGGACTCGTATAGTGTCCTATCTCATAATACACAGTTGGAGGCACTAAGTTAGACATTCGTCGGGACATCGGTAGCGAACAGAGGCCGTGTTAAGCAGATACAGGGCACAGCATTATGTCTGCGGCGCAGTATTGTTTGTCACTCACCAGGATTTCACGGGACAAATGGCAAAAGATCCAGGATAACCGGGAATAAAATTAAAAGGATTTGTAACGATTTTTGCGAGCTCATTCTGATGTCCTTAATTGCGGTTTTGTAATAAAAAGTGGACGCTTTTAAGGCTCGCTTTATTTACGATCTTGCAAAGATTAATTAGCAATGGACAAAAACGATGCTAACAATTTCGAACCTGTGTTCGCAGAATAGACTTGGTTTACGAGTAGCTTACCATCGTGGCTCGATTGCTCGGATATTAAAGATGTTTCATTTAATCTCTTAATACAGAAATTGTCTTTCAAAGCTTTAACGAGACTCTCGTTACTGCGTTTAAGTTAGATAATTCCATAAGGAGTTATGTGTGAAAATTAATAGTTATCTGTACATTTTATGGGTTTAGTACTAAGAAACATCATCATCTTTAGGAATGTATCAAATGATTCTTTACGTTCCCAAGTAATTACAATACAGTTATAGCTGTGGTATACGCTTCAACACATCAATTCTTCTTATTCTTCCTATACGCCATACTGCTTTACGCACTTTACTTCAATGCTATTATTTATAGTATATATGTTTTATTTTATGGCTTATATAGACTGATACAGTAGATTTTTGAGAACTAAAGATTGATTGAACATAAATGACGGCATCTCTATTAGCTGAGGTATTTCCTATAATGGGAGAGTTCTGCCGTACCCTATCCCGCCTAATTTAACGTGACGTTTAAACAAAATGGCGTATATTGCGTTTACTGCGCAAATTAAACTTAACGTCAAATTGACTGGCGCAACCCACTCTAAGAATGCTTACATTAGTCCAGTTTTTACGAACCCCCGTTTCTGTTTACCGAGTCGGCGTTGATACCTAACAATAATGAAACGGCTGAATGGGTGTATTGTACATTCCTCAGCCTTTTTCCCTTCACCCTACACTCATTACGCGACAAGCCATGACGATTTGCAGCGCAGAGGCCAACGGTTGCGTACTAAATTGCTTCCAATTTTCGTCTCGCACAATTGCGGGATTAGAACACAATTTATACGTCTGGCTTTTTCGCATTATAGCGTTTGCCTGCGCTTAATTCCGTCTGAGGATACTGGTCGTTTCCATTTGTCACCGGGCTATTGCTAACAATAGCTGTGTAGCTGGCCGCTCGATATTGGTTGCCTAAATTATGAGATCGGTCGCTGAGCTGAACTCGGGTTTCAATTGTTTTAAATTCTCTTTATGAAGTTTCTTTATTGTTTTTCATTTGTTTCCGATTTAATTTACCTTGTATTAGATTTCACTTGAAGTTACGATATTTGAGTATGCATTTATAACGTTGCTGTTTAGATTTTTAGTTGCGATAACAATTTACCATTAAGCAAATAAATATAAATCTACATTTTTACCTGCGCTACTTAAGCATTATAATGGTGGTGTAAGACCACAAACAACTTCATTATACCTTATTATAAGTACTGAAACATCCTTAAACAAGCATCTTCTAATCGAGTCACGGCTGGCTAAAGTATAGAACTAGTGCAGATTCATAGATAAAGAACGTATACATGGCATTAAGAGGATGATAACCCCTATCTGAACCATGTAATTATTGGAGATACCAAGACAGCCGATGTTAAAACATACTCGAACTAACTACGTATAGAAAATTGGATTCTAAAAAAATATGGTAGAGTCCATTTTGACCAAATTAGGTTATGGACAGACACAGGCACGATGTCTACGTCTCCGCCACGTAGCAAAGATGTTCAATTCGCCCGGTCGCCGTTCGCCAATCGGGCGAAGTGACGAATAAGTAACAGCACTTCTATTTTTTTTCGTCTTTCGCTTGATTATCCCGTACCATTGCAATACAGACATTATCCAAATAAAATAAAATAAATATAAGAAGTAGAAAGAATCAATAGTAAAAACAATACAACAAGTAAATACAGGGTATGTACCAATATTGAAGCAAGATTTTTGAGACAACTTGACTGTTTTGTCGGAAATGCATAATATTTATAGTCAATATTTGATTATAAAGATTTTATATTATCAAGCGAACTAACGTTAAAAAAATTTGGAGTTGCCGGTACGCCCGATCGGGCGAAAGGCGAGCGGGCGAATTGACGAACAAGCCGCCACGAATTGGTCTATAATTAAGAAATAAGTAAAGATACGGTTTTTTAGCTGACTTTTTACAAAACATGTTGCGGACCAACGCAATTAACCCGCCTTGTAAATTGAATGTTTGCTTTATAGTGATTAGTAATTAACTTTTAAAGTTTTTATAGGGACCAACCCGACGCCATTGATCTTATTGAAGTCTATTTATTCGTTCGACGTAAGTAAATTTTGTACAGTGAGTGTTAATTAAAAGCACGCTTTGTTTTTTAAACGTAAGTATTAATTTTTTATTACAGTTTCCTTTTATTTTAATTCGGGAATCAATCAGCTTGGCAATTCGCTTCGGTAAATACAATTGGTATAATGACTCACAATATTTACCTTTTGTTATACTGCTTTAACCTGTAATGAAAATGGTTGGCAAGCTTGTAAGTTAAATAATTACACCACTCGATAAATTCTCGAGCCTTAGCTCGCTAGCTTCGCCCGCGTAATAAACGCGAGGGGAATTCCCAGGGGAACATATTCCGGGAGAAAAAGTACCCTGGCAAACTATGAAGAAGATTATTTAAATATAATCGTAAAATACCCTGCCTGAATGAATCTTTTAAATTGAAATGAAAGCGCGGTAATATTGGGCGAGTTTGCAATGAATTTTGTTGGGTTGGTAATGTGAGAACCCGCCAACATCATGCGTCAACAGAAACATAAAGGTTTGTGTTTGTTGATGTGCTGTTGACTGTACTATATATCGCACAATATTCGATCAATTAATAATCATAATGGAGCATTGCATCAGTCTCCCCGCATAAATTCAATCAAATCTGACAATATAGTTGTGGTCTACATTTTCGACGAAACCAGAGAATATTGACAGTTAAACCCTTCTGCAATAAATATGTCTACACCCAAATTTCTTACTCAACTGTAAAATGAGGTTTTAACAATTAAAATACACTACGTTTACAAACAAATAATCTAGGTTTAACTTAATAAACTTATTACAAACCAAATAAATCGTTTATTTTCGTATACAATAATCTACCCAATTTTTTACCGATTCTTCAATTGAAGCGGTGATGGTGGGACAATGGTTAAGACCGTCCGCCTGTACTCAAAAAGTTCCAGATTCGAATCATACCATATGAGTTTGTATACCAATCGGACACCTAGGTTCACTTCCGTGAAGGAAACTTGAGCGTTCTCCCATTTTCATTTCGTTGTGACGTCTTCTTCAAGAATCCTAAGATCTATTTAAAAATATAATGTATAATATAATATGCTTTTATATCAAGTAAGTTAGTAAAAAATTATGCTATGCTATTATGCTAAATTATATTGTAAATACTAATTTACAATTTAATTAAGCAAAGAAATGTGATCACCAATAAATCTTGATCATTAGACGTACTTTATACCATAGTTAATCCAGCTCAGTAATGGATACGGTAAACTAAATACTAAATTAATCGAAGTAAAGCCTAACTCGGCCGACGGGCGAGCTATCAATTTGTATTGCAGTCTAATCACTGTTAATTTCGAACAAACAGCGCCGGAGAATAATTTGTATGCGTCAGGCTTTAACCTGACCTGCGCTTGTCTCTTTATAGACAGAAGTCCGAACGCGTATGCAGCACATATGCATGAGGATTGTATAGAATTGTGCAGTTGGTATATAGATGTATGTAGGTTATGTATGAATAGGTTAGCCATTTGTACACAACGTCTGTCTTGCCGTGAAGCCTTGATAGCTGAGAGGCAACAACAGCATTCTCTTAGAGGCTATCATTGGCAGATGGCTGGTCGTAAAATTACACCACGTTTCTTAAAGGTACCCACGGCCCACGTGACATGGCATGTTATCGACTAAAACATCTTCTAGTCCACGCTACACGCCACGTTTAAGACGCGTTATATTGTATATATACTCCCATACCAACATGAAATGAAATTGTTATTAATGGGAACAACAATTCACTTCAACGATTTTCATTCCCCATAAAACTATTAGAAGATATGTATGTAACAAATTCTAAAATCTGTTTACATCGAAATTTCATACCTATAGATTACTCATTACTTAGAAACACAGCCTATCGTTATTAAATACTTGTTACATATTGAAACAAGTTTTTATGAGAAGTTTTATTACCTATATGAAATTTTAATTCGTTATATCATTTTTTTATTCTTTTTTATTACATTTTGTTCAATAATGTTAAACTGCGATGATCAACTATTCGATTTATTAAAAAATATATATATTGAAAATCGTGGAATAGTTTTCTGAGAAATTAAATTCGATAAAAAATATGTATTCTAATAAAAACCCGTTATTAATTTAATACATGTTTCTTTATGGCAAACAAATGAGATGCCATTTCGACAATCAATTCTGTTAGGAGTATGCAATTCCATGATAAAAATACATCATTGAGAACCAATATGTTAGAATCATTACAGCAGACCATAAAGGTAAGAAGAAAATTTTTCACATCTCTTTACACGCTTTTATTCTGCGTCTATTTATGATGCCATAGAAGAAGCCGCTGAGGAGGTAATTAAAATAATGTATACAGTTACATAATTAGATGTGATTATACGTGATATAAGAACGAAAAAATTATTTCCTAGCTCGTTAGATTAAAAATTATCTACCCAACGTTAATTAAACTGAAATTTCAGCGTTAGAGAGCACTAGTGGTGTAATCCGTTTATTAGAAGCAGGGAATCGCTCCATAATCCGGCCGCCCAGTGCGCCCGCTCCATTTATTTATTTATGGAGATTATTATCGTGCATAATAATTCACTAACTTTCAATTGCATAATGATGGCGGGCAGCGCTACCAACTGGCGCGCTCTGGGCGGACACTACCAGGGAAGGTATAAGAGAAGCGACTTCGCACTTTTCTAAGACACGATAAAAAAGTGTCTTAAAGAAACTGGGTGATATAGTTTAACGTAAGCACGAGACGAGCGATCGGTCATCCCGTTCTCGTTCTCAGAATGGGAGGAGTGATGATGCTTGCGTCAGCTTCCCCCAACCAGAAAATTAAAATAGTCATAGCATGTGCGTTTGTGCGTGAGTGGCCAGATTTCCTTTCTTAACGTTGTATATGAAATTGTCATGAGTAGGTGACGGTAGTTTAAATAATTCTGTTACATCTTATCCTATCATCTTGTTTCTCTTCGAGGTCATTCTACAAATTACAACCAAAACCGAAATTTGGAAAAACTGCCACCTAAGAGCAAAATTCACGGACTTTTTCATGCACTACCTAAGTAAAAGTTTACCGAAGTGTATCTGCAAAGTGCTTCGTCAAAAAGTGTGCAGAAATGTATCCGCCACTAATTTCATCAAATGTACAACAGAAGAATCCGCAATGTGCAATAATATGTTACTCATTACTTCTCCATTTGACTTTCAACTCTTGGGCGGACACAGATAATCTTCCAGGACTATTATTAAATGCCTGTCAGAAAGCTCCAGGCGCAGGCCGTGTACTACCTAGAACAAAGTTGTAAGTGTTCGACGCAATGAAGTTAATTCGAGTTTATTTTTAATGGCATGATAAACGCAAGGTAAACGTAGCTTAGCAAGTATAGTTATTATTCAGGAATTGGTGTGCAATCATGACGAAGTTTTTTCAATTTATTGGCCGTCAAAACAGTCAGCTAAACAATTGTGTCTATTATTAAAAAGATTTTTTATGACATATTTTCTGAAGATACCTTTTTATAGTTTTGGATCAATAAACTTTGACGTTAACTTAAACCTGCGCAGAAAAACGCAGAGTACGTCATTTTTTCAACTTTGTCGTTGACTGATGCAACTCACCCAGAATCTGGTTGCGAACGAATCGCTCAATCATGAAGTAGGTATGATAAAATCATTTAGTACCAGATTGTATTCTGCGAAACACCTGAAAGCCGAAATATTTTTTTCTAATTAACTAAATTTATTAATCTAGTTAACAAAACAATAAAAAGAAATAATCCTAATGAACTCTTACTTTTCACTCCGAACTCCATTTGACACAGAAACGACGGAACAATACGCAAGAATTCACAAATGGTAGAAAGTATAAATGGCCGACAAAAGTCAAACAACCGCTCATCAAAACACAACTCTTCCCGATACAGATCGACTAATTGATGCCCTTTAAACATTTCAATAGATACCACTGGTAGGCAGATAAGTCAAGTTCACGTGAGTCGAGAAGTGGTACAATATTGAAACTAATTAGTGTCTTTAGAAAAAAAACAGTTCGACCTATTCAAACATATGTTATGTTCGACATCAACAATTATCTAAAGAAAACTCAAGCTAATGTTAGGACTAAATGAACCAAAATTTAGAACACGGCAAAGAATAATGAAGAGAGATTATCGAGTGAGGCTGTAGATATTAGCAGTTTCATTTTGATTATTTCCTAGAAATATAAACTTATTAGACTGATTGTCGTTAAATCACAATTACCCGTAAACTGACGAAAATTTCTATTAAATAATTAGCTTTATCTTAATCACTCACCATTCTGCTCGAATAGTGTGAAACAATCTACGAGCGTGCGAGATTTATTACAATCGGGTGATTCTCATCATTGCCTACTCGTCTCTCAGATACCGTTACAAGCTGATATTAATCATAATTTTCACTGACGCGACCTCAAACATTTCGGATAATAGTTATTAGCTCCTCTTAGTTGTTAAACTCGGCTGTGTGTGGCCTCCTGGGTTCAGCTACTGGAAAATTGCCGTGTGACATCGGGGGGTAATGGATTTAAAAGTACTCTTCATCGGAGACACCTCGGAATAGTAAAATAATCACTTCCGCTGCAATTACGGTAGCATTAAGGAACCTCGTTACTTCGAGTGCACGCTGAGAAAATATTTTTCGCTATTTTTCACCTTGAATATTTAATTTATTTTTATTCCAAGTTACTTCCTATTTGAAAGTGAAGTACTTTCTAAGACGATAAATATTATCTAAGAATTTTAGAACGAGATCGGAAGCTGATCCAATGAAAACACCAGTTTGGCACGAAGTTGAGCGAAAGACAAACACAGTAGTAGAATAAAGCAAAGAGAATGCTCTTGGTATTGCTGTGCTCACTCAGATCTACACCAAGATAAACTAAGGAGATTAATTTTGTTAAAACTAAAACAACAGCGCGGAACAAATATAAATATTTTATATGCCATTCAAAAGTCGTGTTTTTGATAAGATACCGCAACATAATGGTGTCATTATGTCGTTCTCATATCTGGTGTATGCTTTTAAACAAACGATAATAAATTTAATTTACAAATTTATCCTTATCTTAACGTAAATTTTACACGATTGTCTTACAAAATCCTTAACACATGGTCCAGTGGTCATGATTTGGAATAATGGAATAAAAAACGGATTGGCGTTGCTTTTTTATATATTTTTTTTTCTTATTAAGTTGAATGAACTTTTATTTCGATCGCTACCATGGTTGACGAGACATTGGTATTATCTTTTGTTGACTTGAAAAGTCCTAAATCATCATGAGTCAATTTGAAATTGTTCATAAAGATATCAGCAGATATTATTAGCTCTCAAAAGTGGAATACGTAGAATTATAATAATATATCAGCGTATTATTTCGGAATCCAGTTAGTCGATTGGAACATGCCATAAATAAACCATTCGGTCAAAATGACTATGATATACAGTTAATGGATATTGACAAGAACATAGTCTTTAAACGAATTCAATTGTGCCGACATGCTCCAATTCGCGGATGAGATTTATTTGGGATCAATTAGAGGGACCCTCTTCGTCACTGTTAAGGCATAGGCTACACAACTACTTACATAAGTTACATACAACGGACTAAGTACACATTCATACCCAGCTTCAACTTCTCCAATGTTGTTTACCTATTTCCCCATTCACCTAATTAACTATTTATTTGGATCTTTTTTTTATATTTTTATAAATATGTTATGTTTAGCTATTCTTTAAAAGATTCTATTTTCTACATTCTGCACTAATTTTCATGCTGTTTTCACCAATAGATAGAGTAATTCCTGAGAAATGTTAAGGAGTATAATTTATTTTTACCCGAGCCGCTAGTTGAAAAAGAAAGAAAACTTCACTCACCTACTCAACTGTAGAAATGCGGCTTTATTGATCATGAGAAAGATGTATTACTAAAATATATTCTAGGAAATAGTTGAATCCAACATGTTCACAGCCTAATAGTTCTGACTGTAGGCAGCCAGTCGCGTCTTCGATGTGACCACTTCATTTAATTGAGACAATCACTGGTACACAGGCAATTTGTGCCTAAGTATATGTATCGGGCCCGAGCACATAGCATCTATTGCTAGTTATTGTGTCAGACCACTCCATTTGAGTATGAGAACCTAATTTAGATAGTTCACGTTTATATTGAGTTGTATTATTCAGATGTAGATTCTTTATTTCATAATTTATATTAGATAGAATAAATCGATCAATTATAGACATTAATACTTTTATTATAACTAATTTGACAACTGACTTAATAAGAGATGTAGGAATGAGTACTTCATTTCAATAATAAATGCAGAATTTCAAATTTGCAAGACATCAGTTTGAGAAAGTAGACCAAATATTCATAATAGACCAACCGGAAAAGCTAAAGGATCGTTCCGGAGGGATTTGAAATGACAAATGAAACGTGAAAATTGACATTTTTCAAAAAAGCTCAAATAGTCAATAGTAAAAGAGCAAAACGTAATAACGCATTTGCGACTTTGTAACAGTACAACATTTTGTAGAAACCAACTAAACGAACATTCACTAATCGAGAAAAGTCGATGAGGCCAAATTCCACATTTTATTATTAGAAGTAGCCCAACTTGCGTTTATTAATGCTGTGCACAATATAATAAATCATTTATAAAATGCCTAGGTATTCGGAGCAATAAGCGTTCGAAACAAAGACTCATAAAAGTTTTAGCGTAGCGTGCCAAAATTAAAAATGTCGAAAGCCGAAGAAATCTTATGAGCAATTTCCTAAAATAAAGTACTCGCTAATTCTTTGTCGACTTAAAATTTTCATGTTTCATGCTAGCTACGTGAGGATAAATTATATAAAATATTATCTTTTTCCTATCCGTCCAGCTGAGATTTTCCTAAGTAGGTAAACACCAACGACTACCTTTCAAATAGGTAATGATTTTTGAAACTTTCTAACCATATAACGAGCATAGTCTAAATCTGATGATCTATCAGCCTCAAATAAACGTGAAAATATGTATATTTGAAATGTGTTGTTAATATACAAAATTATATAAGTGTTAGTATTGTTGCTTACTAATTACTTTATAACGAATTACGTCTCCGCCTTAACGTTATATCAAATTACCACACATGTACCCCTGTGTGACATCGTATAATAGCTAAATTACAGTTTTTGTTAGGTACTTGACAATAGATTTAAAATTGTTATTAGAAAACTTTCAATTGTATGTGTTGTGGATTGTTTTCCTTTTTTCTTTTACTTTCTAATTCTTTAGTTTTAGCCTTTTCAGCTTGCAGGTTTCGTTTTTCAATTGAGTGAAAATTATTGATAATTTGTGAGACAAACTGATAATGTTTCTTTTAAATTTTAATATATATATATTATATATCAATATCAATGCTATATTAATTACAAAGAAGTGGTCACATGACCAGCTCGTAAAAAACCGACAAGAAATTGAACAGGAAGAAGAAATTTGCTATTTATACAGCATACAACAACAAGACATATGAAAGACGAAATCTCAGTGCTAAATAAATACATTTTAATTAAAAAAGATATACCCGTGACGCATTAGAACAAGTTGTTTCTCGCTGTTTTCTGGCGCCCGCGGCTGGCTTCGTTACACCAGTGCAGCGGCTTTAAGGTGCCAATCCAATGCTGCGCCACAATAACGTGTAATCGTTACAGTAAATACTTTATTACAAGATATACTCCGTGACCTATATAAGAACAAGTTATTATCCGCTGTTTGCTGGTCCCCGTAAATTTGTTAGTCGTCAGAACAGAAGCAGCTGTATTTACTGATGCATATAGGAATATTTATCTGACATCGTCGGCAGTAGACAAGTATATCGTGCCTTGCAAGCCCCAGTAGACAAGTATATCGTGCCCCAGCCGCTGGCCACTATGGAGGCACAATATTATATGAACAGCTAAAAATAAAATGTAAAGTTTACTTACCACTTACTATCTATATTATTATATGATATAATGTCAGTAAAAATTCCTATTTTAGACAGCATATTCTGATGTAAGACAAGTTGGTAAGACAAATTATGATGAACTCTGTTATGTGATATTACAAAAACTTCCGAAGCAACAGTACTGCGCCTTACTAAATAATTGCTTACATTTCAATCTCGCAGGCTTCGTGTGCCACCAGCATCCGCTAAGCAAACGTAAAACAATAAATTAAATATACAATCACTTACTTCCGGCTTCCCTATTCGCTAAGCTAATTATTTCTACTTTAAACACATTTATTGGTGAATAAAGTGGGAAAATTATGTAGCGATTAAAACGTCAGTGTAGAATAGCGATATATAAAATGGTACAAAGAGAGAGACATTAATCCGCTCATGTATAGGCTTGGGAGCAGGCGGGGCCGATAAAAACATTACTCGCCGCTCTCAATAAATACACATTAATGTCCTGGAGCATTCTGGTTTACATTCCGTGCGGTTTCCAACGAGTTTTATAAAAGCCCCGTTCCTCTGCACACGCAATTACAAGCGCCTCTTTGTGGTACAATCAATATTTATCTACTTACGAGACAATGCTCGACTACGAAATACATTACCGTATCGACTCCACATTTAAACATCGCTGCTTTTTCAGAACCGGCAATCAATAACATACTTCAAATTCACTCTTGCCCAGTCTCATGTAAAGGTGCATGCACACTTGTCGGCCCGGAGAGTTCGTGTGTACATAAATAACCTACCGGTGCAATCTTCCAAGTTAATGATATTGCGATGCATTATCATTTCAGTCCTTTGATATCGAACGATTCGTTTTTCAATTCATTATGAACAAAATTGACAGACGATAAAAATGTAGGTACGTATGTATACATTATCAAGCAAAGCGTTTTAATGGTTTGTTTGATACGTTTTAAATTGCTTATATATGAGTAATGAAAATTTTAATTTATATTTAATTAACAGTGAAATATAAAAGGGGTCGTTTTGAAATAATATGAAAACAATCATAAAATAAGAGCGGACTAATTTGATGGCGCGGCAACAATGGACGATCGAAACAATTGGCATCGCAGGGATGTGCCGGTGAAAGCGCAGTGCAAGGAACAAGAAAAAGCCCCGAGCCAACCAGTTATTACACTAATCGCTGCGATATAATTCCCCAGTCAACTTAAACACAGGTTCCTTGCAGATCGAAATGCAAACATGGCGGCTGCTTTGAGTCCCATAGCGCGGGAACAGGCAAGTACGGCCTCTCTACGACGAACTGACTGGCCATGTTGTGAGGATAGAGGAAGATGACTGACGTGCTGTGAAGAGAACGACGTCCCAGATACCGCTGAAGCGATATGGTGGAGATGGACCTGCACGATCTGCGAGCTGATGACGACTGGCAGGAGTTGGCACGTGACCGGGGATAGTGACGTTCTGGCCCAAACTCATTTTGAGTCACTGAGCCCGAAAGTGAGTAAGTACTGAAGTCGGTTCTAGCTGCCTTTTTTATTTTATTTAAGTTGAAATTATTTTTCCGTAAGAAATTTTTTCGTAGAGTATATAGTTATATCTTAGAAAACTCTAAAATATCAAATTGAATCTTTAAAGTATCTAACTCTACTACTTAAGTAAAAAAATGATCTATATTATGTTATCTATATTCTTATGCTCTGTGACAATAGCAGCACATTCATCTGTCAGTAATTAAACTGAAGTAAAAATGTACTTGTTTATTTACAGTCAATTAGAATATCTTAATATTCGTCGTAGGCAGCGAGCACTACAGTCCGCCTCAGTCCATCAAATCGTAGCGCGAAAATCGCAAACATTTTATTGACTTCCCGATGTGTGGTATGTGTGTGTGATGCATCTCTCCAACCTTGTTGCGCTTGCGTATTTACTGGGTTTTAGTGCCGTATAAGGTTAGAATTAAAAGAATATACTATATTATATGCTTTAGAAAACCACGAGATGAAAATGGCAAAAGTTATCTTTTTTGCTGATATACTTTGCTGATATACTGGTAACTATATATTTATTGATAGATATTCATTGTAACTACGTAACGTATTACGTATCATCGTAGTGCGTTAATTGTAGATTAAATAAAAATACTTGACATCGTATTTGTCAACTGACTTCAAATGTATCCTATCTTGAAGAGCAAAAGAACATTGTGTACTGAATTAAGCCTGAAACGACGCTCAGTCGTCATAAACGTCCTAAGTTGAAGAGTTTATATTTACGAGCGTGTCGAGCACCAGCCTCGTCAAATTTAAATAAGTTCTAACACAGAGCCCGTTGTACGAAATCTTTGCGTAATATTGTATTTAACATCTGATTTTATGAATCTTTAGACCACGAATAGTTTGTAATAAATTGAGGCCATCCCGACTTTATGCCCGTGTCCGCGCCGTAATGTGGTTTCCAATTTTATTATTTAACGAGAAACATTCATTTTGAGAGCCATTACTCAACAGATATCAATTTTCCTTTAATTTTATGGTACAAAATACACACATTCAATGAATGTTTACAATTTATTTTAAGTTGGTCTGCTCAAAGCTAATGTCGATTATTACAAAAGGCTTCAATGAGCCCTATATTTTTATCTAAACAATTCCTCTTCTCTCTGTAATTCTTTAAAATATTTATCCAATAATTGTAAAAGGTAGGTAAACATTTAACAAAGTAATCAAAAATATAAAACAATTTTTAAATTGTCTTTTTTTTATTAGACTATCATTAAAAATACAATAAAATCTTTGACAAAATCTGATTGTGTTCGTGCCCTAAAGAATGTCCTCACATAACCAATTTGTACACTAAGTACTATTACCGAGAATATAGCTGGTATTCGATATAAGCCGATCGAAGTACAATATTTTTTAAGCCCACATTTATGGGCGGATCTTGAACCACCAACAGACATAAAATATAGTCAAAGGCCACCAAATCCGTCAAATCAATTATTTACTCTTATACGAAATAATTTAAATGCAAATACCCAACGTATATGTACCACGAAGTTAGTAAAAATGACGTTTATTACTATAGCAGTATTAAATATTTATTGGCTACGAACAAATTAAAAGTATAAATTTAAATAATAAGGAACTTATAGCCTCTATCGTTGTGACTCTTGACACTTAAATCCTGTTTAATATTGATATAGACCTACTTGTCTCAGTCACCCGGAGTGAAATTTAATGAATTTCAATTCCATCGTTTTATATCTGACTGTCTTGAGTCTAAAGCCGCATTTACATTGCGGTCAATCGATGTACAATATACATTTCTTAGTTGTAATACGATCTGTGTCTTAACACAAAAAAATTACGCAATGTAAATCGATTGCCTCAACGTTGGACCAACTTTTAAGTCATAATACGAGCATCAAAATAATCTTATTCCACGTTATGACTAAGCCTTATGGGATATATATCATAGCGATTAGATGGACAGACGGACGGATAGCTATAGGATTGAGGTGGACGGCAAACGTTTGAAGCGGTTGAAATTAACTAAGAACTCCAATACTCGTAAACATGAATTTAAATTCATTATACCAGTAGTTACAAATTTATTTATTAAAATTATTATACTTAATCCAATTTTAGTTGCCGGTATCGTTATAATCTTCTCGACATAAAAGTTATGCTCAACTAGTAAAGTATCACGCTTCAGATATATTAGCAGAAGTTGCAATCTTTTCTGATACATTATAAAATATAAGTAGTTGCTCGCGACTGACCTGATAACATAAGCTTTCTTCAATCATACAAACCAATTTTTAAATGTCCATCCTATTAAAATCTTCATCTACCTTAATTGGGCAAAAAACTAGTGGAGATGTCGGTAATTCTTAGCATAAGCATTGCCATGTTAAATGTGGTGGCTGCCAGCCTTCTGAGTACTTCCACTTCCACTAATTGTAAACTTTAAAAAATCAAAAGTTAATAATGTGTAAATTCTATATATAAAATCGCTGATCTTTCGCTAAATACCTTTGACTCAATAGAGACACTAAAATTATACACCTGCTGTGGATATGGTACTTTATTATTAATGTAATATAACAAAGGATGCATTTTAATTGTGCAAACGCACTGTTGCGCGTTGAGCATATTTTATTTTGTCCCACTCTCTATGCTTTTGTGTATAAAATGGTGCATAGATTTTTTTAACATAATGATGCAAAGGCTGTCATAATCACATTTCTAAGCTAATTCTTGGTTTGTAGAAATGCCATTAATGAGTACTTTTTGTGATTTTTCAACTTCAAGAATCTCTTATGGTCTCTGGTGTGAATCTCGATCAACAATGGTTAATTTTCCCAGCTTTTCAAAGTTTTGATAGGTTATTGTAATTTTCATTAGTGCTAATTAATTTAAATGCTAAATGCATACTTAATACCTAGCTGCTCGTTTCTCAACCCAAGGATGAAAAATGTGTTAAGTGAATAATAATAAGTAATAAGCCACCCACATTAGTTCACGATTCGATTAACAGAAAGATGAACAAACGCAAAATTATCGTTTTATATTGCCAACAGCCTTAAACGTGCCTGTATACTAATCATGGCTTCATGGCGCGGACCGCCTAGCGTCTAGATATTAAAGAATTAGGTAATTAAAAGTTGGCTCTTTTAAGGGTGCCTATTAAAGCGGTGCATAATATATGGGACAGGATCCCCACCGCACATTCGCTTAGCCCCCCACAAGCAAACCGCGGCGCTGCGCCTGCGCCACTATATTTAAAATTTATCACTCCGATATTAAATGTCGTCCCACATATAAATTACTATTGGTAATAAGAGATGGAATTGGCACGATTATCGCTCAGATTTCCTTGGTGTTTTTATTGAATTTATTGCTTTCATTTAGATGCTATACGTTCACGTTTTATCGCTACCACTCACAGCAATAATGAGTTTGGTCTTGTCTTTTGCATGACTTTCCATCGTGAATCTATCGTAAAACTTAATTTATAAAATGAGGGTTTTTATTAGGTTGGCATACCTGGAATGCAGAGGTATCGGTATAGAGGGCATCCAAAGGTAAAATTTTTATGATCAAGAAATAGACATCCCTGCCAAATTGATCGTAAAATAATAATTATTCTCCGATTTGCTTCAAATGCGCATAGCAAAAATGGTGATTTCGCTTGCACAGCACGTTGCGTTCTACGTATTCATCTCTACAGGTGGTTCGTACCTTACACAGTATCGCGTTACGATTGTGAATCGATCGCTTTCCGGTCGGAACTCCCGCCCATGTCCCAGCCATTGTAAATCCGCCATTAATTGCCCTTCACCGCAGATATTTAATCTGTGCATAGAAAATAAAGAGCACCCTCTAGAAAAATGAACATTCGGTCTCGATAGGGCCCTGTAAGATGATATTTTCGATTTGCTAGCAATACAGATGGGCGTTATGAAACAGGAAACATCAAACTTGCTACCGACTGATCTGTTTCTTTTTACTCTAAACATGTGCATTGAAATAAGTATTGTTTGTGTACCTACTTATTAATGCCAGGTGCTCCTTATGTTGGTATGCGTTGTGGTTTTCTAATTCTTTAATAAAAAAATATGTAAACGTTAGATAAGTACCTACTTATCTCAACATAATTAACATATGTAGATACAAACCTATGTGTCTACATATGTTATTTTAATTTAGCAATTTTATTTATTTGATAAAATTACCGTCAGGGCGCACACACACTACCGTCGTCTCTCCCCTAAAGTAGCTAAAAACTAATAACACCGCAGTTTCTAAATTATTTACCCAAGTCAAAAAAATATCAATTTGTCACCGTTCAAAAGTGACTTCGGAACTATTTTGGTGTATTTATTTAACGGAACAAATCCTCTGTCACCAGACATATTCAGGTAAAGGAAATGTTTTTTTTTTATCAGACAGAATGCTACTCGCATTCGTGTCAGCTCGTCTCTCCGAGGGATTATTATTTCTGTAACATCTGTACGTGTAACTCTAACTAGATACTAATAGATAACCGCGGATGCTTTTTATGCTCCTCGCTTTTTTAATCTTTTGTTACGAACTACACCAAATGTGCATTTTATTTATAGGGGACCGTTTGAAATAACATGCAGGGTTACGATATCTCGCACAATAGTGTATGAATGATGTGGATTGCACTTGTGACCACTTGTTATTAATTGAATTTTTATTAGCCAGTCCACAAGTGTATACAATGTATATAATAAATAACCTGGCTTTCCGACTCTCATAATTAGAGGTATATTACCGTAAATAGGGACATAAAATTGTCTATTTCTTTATTCCGCGCAGCACTTAATCACATTTGAAAGAGACAGAACGCCCCAAATGTAGTATAGATTAGGCTAGCAGTAAGGTAACTATTAAAAATCCATCATAAACATCTTGTTGGCATATTTGGGGTCGAAACTGCCAATTACGATGTATGAATACGTAGTTATCTTTAGTGTATTTTTGCTCGTTTCTCATCAATAAATTCAACAAATTATAGTAAAGAATCAAGTTTGAATGAATTTGCATTCTGTGCCGACTCTGCGTAAGCAGGCATAAGTCAAGAAGAAATGCTAGAGGTATACATAACATATTTTTTTTAAAATCAAATTTCGGTTGTAGTTAAAATATACAGTACAAATGACGAAATTTTTGTGACCTCATGCTATAGCACTAGTTAAAATAAGAGGAGGTAAGTACATACCCTACTTGTCAACTTATATTTCGGCTGCAAGTCCCGATAAGCCACCGCTAATTAGGTAATTCAAGGACCGTGACCGAAATAAAAAAGCTACAATAAGTTGGAGCTCAGGCAGTGGTTGTGTCGGCAATGCAAAGGGGATAGCGAGATCTTCGGGTGACAGAACAATAATTGTGGAGTAGCTTCTAGTTTATAATTATTTTTATGTACTTAGTTATTCATATTAATTTATTCCACGTCATTTAGTCTTAAACTACTTACAAATATATATTTTTCTCATTATTACTTACTATTGACAGTATAAAAGTGGGCTAGATATTTTTACTAGGATTTAGGTATGTCTTTGTAATTTACTGTTCAAAAAGGAGTCAAAGACAACAACAAAAAATTGTAACTTACGTCATAAATTATAAATTTTAATGGAAGTTTAGTTTACAAACGATAGTGTAAGAATTTATTCTTTGAGATATGCTATTATGCTTTATAGTTCACCCTTATATTTCAATAAACGCATACCTATTTTAAAAAGGGCGTCTTTTTTATAATCGATACCTACTAAAAATTCACCAGAGACCTAAAAACAAAACTGAAGACGACTCCAAACCATTTGTGTCCCCTCGCGTTTCTCTCTGGGTCGATTTTAACGAACTAGGTATTGTTCCCGACCGCACTCGCATTTATTTATAATCAGCATATTCAATAACATACACTTATTAGGTTGACAAGTGTAGCCCCTGTTCGCATATGTCGAACTTTAAACTTCAGAATGACCACATGTCCCGATTTCCCATATCTGTTAAGTGGGTATTGGGCAAACAAATCGTTATTTCAAGTGGCTTTATGAATGTGTTAAATTATTTTTTTTAATTATGTTGACCAAGATAATGTTTGAAGCCTTTGAAAAGGAGTTGCTTTTTATTTTTATTTAACCCGCAAGTAGTGGTCAAAGAAAACTAGTATACATGATTCAATCTGACTGGTATACAAACTCATGTGGCACGAGTAGGTTTCTACCTACCTGAGATTTTTCGGTTCACAGGTGTCCTAATCATTACACTATCACCGCTTCAAGATATATTCAAATATATCAAATAGTTATAACAATATTAAACTTCTCTTGTGTGTCCGTGAAATTGTTTATAATGACACCTCTACTACAAACTGCATAGAAAACTTGTATTTTACAAAAGTACTGCTATTTACTAGTAATAAATTATATCAGAATTGTTGTTTTATGGGTTATAAGGGGTTAAATACCATACTTACTACGAAAACTCATTTAGAAAGACTGTCTTTCTAAATGAGTTTTGTTAATATGTAATTACTTGATTACCTTTGCAGTTTGAAACTAACTAATAAATAACACATCAAGTTGATTTTATTAGAAACCTTAACCAAACCCTCGCATCGCTGCTTCCAGGTGAAAAAGGGAGAATTATCGAGCTAATTTCAACTCTATTCCATAAACATAGAGTATAAATAATACTGATGAGGTTGCTTACTGAGTCATACTAGTATTACACAAAAGTATTTATTGTGTTTATCAAGTTAATGCACCCTTATCATGGCGCCTCCCTGCTTAGCACGTCCCTAACATTATCTACGCAAATCTATTATCCAAAAAATCCCGCATTCCTTAAAGACCCTTCCTCGAAGATAAAAACTGAATGCTGCGGATTTGTATGAGTAATGGCCGACATATGGCTTGAGGTGTAGATCAGAAATAGAAATTAGGGGGTAGCGCACCCTTGATCAATGATAATAATTAAAATTAAACTTTATCAGATACCGATCTTGGACTCGGAACACCCAAGCAACGTTCTGCTGTAACGGAAACCATTAATGGTTGGGTA
The DNA here is from genome assembly GCF_027563975.2 of Plodia interpunctella. Lineage (NCBI taxonomy): Eukaryota > Metazoa > Arthropoda > Insecta > Lepidoptera > Pyralidae > Plodia > Plodia interpunctella. The sequence continues at coordinate 7,586,374 of NC_071301.1, forward strand.
TAAAAATCGTATTTATTTTTAATTTAATCAAAAATATCTGAAAGTACACAAAATGTGCTGTGTAATTAAAGCGGGAGTGTGATCTTTGAAAAAACAAAATATATTTCTTATCTGTTACTTGAGGAAGTATCTATGAATGTGCAAAACGTTCTTGAATAAGTTTCAATAGAAAAATATATTGCGAAATCACTATCACATAGTCATCATATTTCCTATGTATTTGATAAGATAACGCTTCAACCTTCAATAAAGTGAATAGGATGAAAATCTACTTGATCCTACCTCTCCTCGACTACGCAATCATCAAGTTTTGAGAATTTACTCGGTAGAATTTACGATGAAAAAATGTAATTATGATGGAGCTGTGTGTATCTAAGAAGATTAATCTTCACTGCGCCTGCGCCGATGGAGATACGAGCAACCGGTTAGCTCATAAACTGGGTAAAGTTACTGATTGAAAATGATCTATCAGTTGCTGGTAAATAAGAATTCGAAAATTTCAAAGGGCATTTTTTAAAATAATAAAAAAATATAGTAGGGTTTTTAATTGGCACACAGGGGGAACTCCACCTACATTTGAATCGTAGATCTGGAACATAAATTGGGGTAAGGTATTTATTAATTGTAACTAGTTATCAAATGGCAATTTAGTGACACCCTATGTAATGAAATCGATATTGTAAATTAAAAATTCAAACTGTATGACCCCATTCCATTTTACAAGGTGCGCATCACTGATACGCTTGTCCCCCCAGATATATATAAAGAAATCAAGGAATCTCTCCAATTAAAAGTATTGGTTGCTGCTTTCACTGACACTAGTCAAGTAGTGTTATTATGCAGGCATTAATTATGTAAACAAAGCTAGCGTATCCTGTCTTCCCCTGTTGGACAAAAACGTTCTCATTACGATAGGAACATATGCGAGACATTCCTGCCGTCAACACTCGCAGACTATTTCCTTGGCGAATTTAAATTTGTAATTCCCTTCACCCAATAACAGAGGAACATTTATTAAAAAAAGCCAAGAGCCCCGCCCTCGACGGAAGCAGCTGCAGCCCAATAATTACAAACATGGCTCTTGAGCATTGGCTTGACTATAGATAGTTTCGTTGTATCTATTGATGAACTTTTTATGCCATCTGGATATTTGTGGTTTGAAATTTTTTGAAGTGGACACGCAATGTCTAGGAGGCAGTGATTTTTCTCGCAAATCAGTGGTGGATAGTTTGAAGCTACTGCTGTTCGTAATTCAAAACAAATTTCTGAGCCAAAATTACTTGTTCTATTAATAAATCTAACATTTACATACATACAATAAATAGACGGACATTGCGTAAGTTTATGAAATCTACGACTGTAACTCACTTTTTAGCAAATGTAAAACACATTTTATTTTTTTATTTTTTGTAAAATGGTATATCCCATCTCCTGTCTATTGTATTACCTATATGTGATAGAAACACTGATAACATTGTTACAATTGGCTTCACAATGAATAATACTCCGTGTCCGGTGTAGGACTGGCGATATTTTATTAGCATCATACTACCAACCACCAGGAACCCTTTTTGTCGGACGACGCCATTTTTATTAAACCCATTTACAAGACACTACATAATTACATACTTACATACTAAGGTAGTTTATACTTACCTACATTCTAGGGACATGGTCAAAGATATTATGTATGTATAAGCAAGATATACCAGATCTTGCTTTTGAAACACTTTCATAATATATGCTTGGGAACCTATTTTTAATATGTTTTTTTTTCCAGACGGTAAATTACGGTAGGACCAAACATTTAGTAGCAATACTACATTTATTATCATTACGTTACTGTTTTATTTGATATTATATTAATCTGTGTCGGCTGATGCACGTCACAGTATTCGCAGAATAGCATCATTTATTCATTTAAGATTTAAGATTCTATTACCTCACTCAGTACACACGCGAGATTTGAAAATTTGTTTACTTCTTTATACATATAAAGAAGTAAACAAATTTTCAAATCTCGCAATTTTCAATTCAGAAATATAAAATACTGTGTAGTAATCCGTTAACATTTTATATTTCTTACTGTCAATCCTTAACATATATAAAATCTAATCATTAAGATCACAATCTGTCGATCTCTGTACTAAATATTTATTTATTTTATACAAATAAAGCCATAACGGGACGGTTTATTATGACATCGCTCGTCCTACGCAAAACTATTGGTAATACTTTATAACGTTTCATTAGTGGCCTCTTTCACCAACTTTTACGATTTTATTTAGCTATAGGCTATCACGATTACCATTCCACAACCATTATTAAAATTATCATGTACTATATTAAATAGAACGGCTATTTGTTTAATACAAAACATAGTTTCAATTCAAATGCCTATGATCACGAACGACTAACCAAAGACATTATTTTAAATCGTCGGATTCTTTAGATTTCAACGGTAAAATTGAAAATTCCAATGGGCTATTTTCAGATGCCATTGATACTTTCGTAATAAACCTGTCTGAGTGATAACATCACAATCTGTGCTTTACCAAAAGCTAAAAGGTCGTTTATAGGGACATAAACGTTTATAGAATCATAAAGCAGAACCAATCTATTGTTTCCAGTCGACCTACGCGACTCGACGACATTACTAATCGAGCGATTCCGCTTTTTGTCTAAGCGAGGCCCATAATCAATTGTCACCTCCACTTCGAATATTTCCCACCTAAGTTCACGACGTTTCAAATCCATTTAGAACGGGTTTGGAATAGTCCGACGACAATAAACGATCGGGTATCGTATTGCAAGAAAAAAAGGTGATGAGTGGCAGAGTCGAGCCTGTGCTGGCGCAAATAGATGACCCGTGTACCGAAGACATAGACTTGATAGCTATACTAAGTGAATACATTCCATGTCCTGCCCGATTTCCATTCGGATCGGGTTACACGAATGTTTTGATTAAGTTGTTTACTGTCGTCGTAATCTACGCCAGAATTGACATGTATACTGATTGGGATCGATATGTTTGAATTAGGCGCAGATAATATTATGGTCGCGATTACCTCGTGTTTATTTTCATTATAATCGACACAAGCCTAAATAAACAAAATATAAATATATCAATGTCACAACTAGCATTAAAGGAAGGATAAGTCATAACATGATAAAACATGCATAAAACCTATTCAAGTTATCGTAAAACATTGCAGTATTGATTTATCACTCACATAGTAATATCTTATCGTTATTCCAAGCCTGATACGAACGGAGGCTAGTAAATCCTCAGCGACGTTTCAATAATGAGATGCTCACATGTTCTCATGAATCATGATACGTTTGAATACAAATCATAATCGATTGCTCCAGTTGCGTGCGATTCTCTACAATGAAGAGACATCGAGTCGGCGCAATCAAAAGTCAATTATAACGCTGTTTATTCATTCTCAAGCCAGTCAGAAGATGATTTATTATTTCGCAGCGGGCATTCGGCGCGCGCGCAGTCGCAGACGCTTTTCAAATTAAAATCGTACGGGCCCGGGCGTGATCTTATCCGGCTCGATCAATTTAGATAAAATAAATATTTATACATTCGACTGTGGATGGGCGAACAATACGATTCGGTAAATTGATTATGTCGATGTAGAAGGTGACTCTCGACCCTAGTCAATCACCTGTTGTAACTTGTACCTGGTGCCGTTGAAAAATATATTTTTTTTCTACCTTTATCAAGCCAAATTTACTTATGAGCAACAACAAAAATTACTCTAAGTATTCCCAATTTATTTACGTATTTTGAATATAATACATACTTATATAAATAATCTTGAAATGATAAATAGGTATAATATGAAAATAATTTGTAATATATAGATTTATTTGTGAACAGTTAATTTCTAAAAAAAAATTTTAAGAAAATGTATCTACTTTCTAAAAATTGAGTACGTTCTCAGCTGGTCATGTGTGTGTTTTATAAGTACTGAATAAATATTAATGGGTAGTTTTTGGAGTTTTCTCAATCAAAATCAACATAGTAGACAAAAATATTCATTTATTCATATTTTGCAATTGGAAGCGTAATAAATACGAATTTGTTCTCTTCTAGCTAAAAATTACATCACAAAATTATTTTTACCTTTAAACTTATTGGTTACGTATTTACAATTGACTAGGGTATATTTCAGTTCTTCACTTCTATCTCATAATTTTTACAAATTTTATACACATTTTCGTTTCATTTCATAGTCTTCATCATGTAAGTACCTAATATTATCACAAATCATTAAGTTAATCGCTGTTTTATGGAACATAGGTATAATAATAGACAGGAACATTCATATACATAATGCCAGTAACAATAACAGCATATAATTTACAGCATCAATGTACACATAAGAAGGAATGTACGATACAAAACTATACAACTTAATGCAAAAGTTATGACTGAAGACAGGTACGAAAATGCCATGAATATTAACGTTATGCTAACAGCTAATAGGTACTTATAGTACTGTTTATTAAATACAAATAAAATATACTTTTATATTAATTTTTAATACTTCACTCTCGCATTTATAGCAGACAGCACCAACTAATAACAAAGCGTTTAATCAAATGCTATAAATGCCAAAATCCTATCTCTATATTACATCATATATTTACATTAGCTACAGAATCATCACATAATTTCTATACAAAGTAAGTCTTTCTCATATTGTTAGGCCTAGTGTTGGACATGGGAATTTGTTGTGCTGGCCTTAAAGGTCGCTCCTCACACTGGTGATTGTCAATAGAGACGTAACTATGATGATGAGGCAGCCGGTCGTCCGGACGACCGTCACTGCTGGCGACCGAGCACGTCTCATCCTCAGTGCTACGAGCAGACACCTCCGCACTCGCACTAGTCGAGTGCATCGGGCTTGACATCATCAGTATAGGCGGCGCCATCCCGTACTTATACCACGGATCTTGCGACGTGGGAGGCGCAGTATACCGCAAATTCCCATGCCTCCCAAAACCTTCCCTATTCCCACTTTTCATATTATTCGAATTATGAAGCGTCCGATTCGGCAATGTCACGTCCACATCCGGTAACCGAAAATTTAGCTTTTCCCAACAGTTCCTTTCACCCCACACTATCACTGTACACGTTTTGAGCAACACCTTCAAGTCTGGATCTATGTTTATGGCACTCAAGTCCGTCGTAACGAGAAATACAATTTTTTGACGCCTATGCCTGATGTTCACTGAGTTTATAGCACTTTGGACGGCTGCTTTAGAGTCAACCGAGTACCACTCTTGTTGTAAAAAGTTTATCGATAGCACTATCACTAGTCTTTTGGAACTTTCGGCCGCACTCACTAAACTATCACTGGACCGTCTCTCGATAAGCTGCAAGTCCCTGTGTTGTAAACACAAGGTATGTCCGGAGTTCTCAAGGTTGGAACTCACGGCGCGGGTCACGAAGTCTTCATCCCGTGGATTGTAGACAAAAAAAGCGTCGAAACGCTTATTTTTGTTGTCATTCATGTCTTTCGAAGTGGAACTGAATACTCTTACACCATATTTTGAATGCATCCATAATTTAAAATCTTCTCGGAACATAAAAAGCAAAGCGCACATCAGTAAAAGTATAATTGCTATTATCAGCCCCGCTGCGATGTACGGAATATAATTTTCAACGCCGTCATTCGGTTTGATGAATAATCGCTCTAGAGTCTCGGTCCCTGTTTCCTCGGTAGTGATCTCTGCTTTACATTCCTTCGCTACGGTTGCGATAGTTTTATTCATGGGTTGCCCGTGAGCAAAGTAGCACATCATGGTCTCGGTATCTTTTGATTTTTTTATTAACCATTGATTCAGCTGAGCAACGTCTTTACAATCGCATATCCAGTTGTTCCCATCTACAGAGACACGCGTGCGGGGATTGTTGTCAGTAATGACTCGCCACGGCATGTAATCAACGTAACCGTTATTGTCAAGGTCCAAGAACTCCAGCGAGGGCAGGTAATTAAAAGTATCGTTTTCAATTACTTTTATTTTGTTGTCTCGTAGATAAAGCTCGACGAGATTCTGAAGCTTGGTGAATTGCGTATTTCTCAATACTTCTATGTTATTGTTATCCAAATGAAGCACTCTCAATGATTCAATACCGTTAAATGTTCTATTTTGTATTATATTAATATTGCTATTATTGAGGAACAAAACTTGTAACCGTTTTTTACCGATAAAAACGTGATTTCCCAATTCTTTTAGATCGTTTCCGTCCAAGTATATTTCGGTCGCGTCCATCGGAATTCGGTCCGGCACGTGATCGTAGCCGGCATTCGAACAATCAACCACATTGGAGTTCCAAGTGAGATCATGATAACAAGAGCATCTATCTGGACAAGTCATCTTACAGTCGCAGGCATCAAAGTCACAACAATGGCACAGGGTGAAACAATGCGAATCGTACTCGCATAAAAATTCTGAAGATTTAACTTCAAGCAAAAGCACGTCCGATTTAGCTCGTGAATGAGTTAAAGAGCACCTTACGCTTTCTAAATCCATTACTCTCGGGCGCTGTCTGAGGTCACTTAATTGGTTAATTCTCTGCAGCCATTCCATTGTGCAGTCACAAGCAAATGGATTTTCACTGATATAGAACTCTGGCAAATCTTTCTCCTCGGGCACTGCAGAAATCGCAAAGGCGCCCACTTCTAATGTTTTGATCTTATTGGCATATAACATTACTTTATTTAAATTATATTTCTGTAGGAATGTACCTGGGTTAATTTTTTCTATGTAATTATTGTTCAATATAATAGTTTCAATGCTACTCGGGAATGAAAATTCATCGATGAATCTAATTTTGTTGGCACTGACGTCGAGCATCTTTAAATTGCACGACTCTTTTACGCCGTAAGTATCTTCCAGCTTTTCTATTTTATTTTCGTGCATGTCGAGCCATTCCAGATTAGCCGGTATGTGACTATAATCAAACCAAAGTAACTCATTATTGGAAACATTTAACCAAACAAGAGGTTGGGTATTAGTAAATATTCCCTTTAAATCCACTAGCTTATTTCCGTCCAATCCGATTGCTTTCAATTGTTGATTCGAGGCGAAAGCTCCATCATCTATTTGGTCAATATTATTTGAAGCCAAATTCAATATCTGTAAAGACGGCAGCGCGGCAAATGTGTCTTTTGATATTTTCTCAATTTTGTTCCCAACAAGCCTGAGTCCATATAAATCATCCAATCCTTCAAACTGAGAAGTTGTAACTTTGGTTATCCGATTCATTCCTAAGTCTAGAGATGTCAAAAATCTCAACGTCTTTATGGCTTCCGGCACCTCAGATAACTGGTTTGCACTCAAACCCAAATCGTGGAGTTTCGTTATATTCTCAAAAGATCTCAAGTCAACTTTTGTTATTCTGTTTCCATCAAGAAATAGTTGGTTCAATACGTATAGGTTTGAGAAATGACTGCTGTCAACTTCAATGATATTATTGTGGGCTAATGAGAGTGAATGTAGATTTTTCAAATTAGAAAATGCTCCATCTGCGATCCGAGATACATGATTATATTCCAAACTTAGAAATTGTAAATTATTCAAATCTTGAAATAACAGTGCATCGATTTTCGTTATTCTGTTATGCGATAAATTTAATACGATAAGGCGTACCAATCCCGAGAATGTATCTCTGTTTATCCATTCGCTTGTCAATTCATTGACAGATAAATCTAATATTTGTAGCTGATCCAAGCCTTCCAACAATGTAGGCGCTAGTACACTCAGAGAATTGTTATTCAAATATATTTGCTTTATATCTCTTGATGACTGGAACATTTCTGGCGGTAGTGCAGTCAGCGCATTGGTGGATAAGTTGAGGATTTGTAAATCATTCAAACCAACGAACGCTCTATCTGCAACGTTCGATATTCTATTATTCTGTAGGAATAACTTTTGTAAAGCTCGTAAACTTGACAGGCCATTATCAGGCAATGCACTGATTTCATTATATGACATATCTAATGTTTCTAAAACCGTGTTGCAAGATTTGCCGGGCGCAGTGGGTCCATTGCCCCAATCTGAAAATCCCAAGTTGGAAATGTCTTGTAGCCTGTTCTGCGTTACATTTAGTTCTTTCAAGTTGTATAATGGACAAAATATTTCAGATGGCAAAATCCAAATGTTGTTATCACCGAGGTTCAAATTGCGCAAGTCAGTAAGTCCACGAAAAGTGTCTCTGTGAAACTCCATAGACATCGCTGACCAATCCGTATTATGAGTCCTGATGCTTAAACTTCTGAGACCACTGAGGGGCGATAATACTGCTGATGGCACATATCGGATCTTACACGACTCTATTCTCAGTTCTTTCAGGTTATGAAAGCGGGACAAAAGTTCAGTTCCTTCTTCTTTTCGCCTTCCGACATCCAAAGAGCTCTCGAAGAAGAGGACATCCGTGCAATGAAGGTCAAGCGAAGTGATGCGTTGGGCTTGAGAAGTAGTCAAGCCGGCGAGCAGGTCGGTGGCGCCGGCAGCTGTGCGCAGTGAGCAGGTCAGCTGCACGCGGGTGGGCTCGCCGGCGCCGCCCGACACCCGCTGCCACTCGCACTCCTGCGGAGCCTCCGCCACCCGGCTCGTGAGCGAGGCGCCGCCAGCTCCGATCGACATCCAGCACCATGTCGCGTACACAGCCAACAATCCCATTGATAACATCTCGAATAACACACTTTTCAACTGTCACTATAATCAAATCGTCACTATTTGGTTCGCTATTATCGGGCTCATCGCTACGTTAGTCCGGATGCACTGGGAAAACTTCACGAATTTCCCGTCAAACTTGTTTCGAAGTACGACACATAACGGCTCAAACGCGGAAAGTTCGGGCGAGGCGAGACGAGCGCCACCCTCGACGTTCAAGATGCGACTGACTGAGTGACGGTGAAGCAAGTTGAGCGACCGGTACGCTCCCCGCACTCTGTCGCTCCTCCCCAGAGCGAGAGATCCGATACGCGCCTCTCTGTCCCGTCCACAACACACAAAAGTTCACATCATCGGCAACAAGTTGCTCGCCGCAAGATTGGCATGAACAGGAGCGCGCTTTGCGAGCTTTTATAAACATGGCGGTCTTACTTTGTTTGTTTTACCCTAATCATAAAGTTTCAATAGCATCTAAAGTGAAAAGCGTGTGACCAATAAATGTCTACGTGCCGTAATCAATCTTGATGATCTCCACAGAAATGTATTCGGAATTTTCGATGTTGTCTACCCTTTAAAATTTAAAAGATCTAATAAGTTTAGTATATAGTTCATATATTTAACTTCTTTCGGATTGTTTATTGATCAAATATGCATAGAATACGTTCTAAAATATTTTATTGGTTTGACAACTTAAAAAGGAACAAAGGATCATATTAAATTCAAGTCGCTAGGTATTTTGTAACTGTACAAATTATAAATCCTTGATGATGCATATCTTAGCATCTATTTATAATAACTAAAGTAATATTCCCACACAATCACAGCATCAATAAGAATGCATTCACAATAGACTAAAACTTTGGAATGTGCTAATCTTATGCAACAGGTCCACCTTCGATTCTTTTGTTCTGGCAATGACGCACGATGATAACCCTTATCTCTTATCGGGTGCACTTGTCAAATTACTCACTTATGACCTCATTGGAAAAGAGTTCTAGGCCTTCTCGGAATTCGTAATACAAAAAAGTACTTACCTAGATAATGTTTTGGATGCATTTATTTATAGTCAACGCTAATTACTTTATAATCAGTTAATACATATTGATGATCATTAGTGTTGTTTTCAACAGTTGACGTTAAATAACCTATTTTAAGTTTAGTACCTATACTAATTCGTAATAAATATTAATGAGATGGTAATGACGCCAAAATTAGTACTTATTTGTTTCATCTCACCGTCATCAGTTAAATACTTAGAAGAAAATGTTATTATCACTATTTTTCTTTTCTGAATAACAAAGCCATAACTTTCAATAATAATTCTATTTTATATGTAAGTAGAGACATGATGTGACAAAATGAGATATATGCAATACGCAAATCGTTTCAGTGCAATGTGAAGCTTAGCTGATACAGATAAGAGAGAATTATGTCGCTTCCGGTCGCTCGAATACTTACCTACTCAACATTCATCCGTACGGAATAAAATTGCTATAAATGTTTATTGCTCGTTTCGAAACAAAAACTTAACCAGCCAGTTCTAACATTTTTTATTAATTTTTTGATTTCTTCTATAGTGCATATTCCTGTGCACGTGAAAGCGGTCGGTAGACATGAAAAGGTCCTTTATTGGCACACTTGTCGGTGAAATGTCTGGGAACACAAAAATTGGCGGCAAAGAGTTAACTGATCTCAACGAGCACTCCCGATGAGTGCCAGTTTCCGCCATGAGTGGGGACGGTTTTTTTATTTTCATTGACGAGGAAAATTATTTTGCAATAGGTCTGCAGATCAGAGTTAGGCCTCGTTAACTAAATTCTGGTTTCATTTTATGATGCCTTTTGATGACTTAAAGACACACACACTAATGTTAGGAATAACACACTCGATAAAGTTTAATTTTTGTGTTCATGAATATTTTTTCAATTTAATTAATTAAATACAAGACCTCAAAATTAAAAATAGTTTCAACCAATTTTTGTCAAACTCCCAGCGCTCCAAACGGATACATGTAATTTTTTAACATTTTAAGAACGGATTTTTGGAGTGCTTTGAATCTGCCCACTTTTTCACTGCTGTAATACTAATACACTTCGTATTTTGTATTGTAACGCAGCTACGCTTTGTTTGGAATCTCTTTCGATGTATTTCGCCTGCGCTGGCACATTTGGATCTACTGTCATAAATTTTAAAATTCTAAATCCGCTCGATCACTTTGACGCGTAAACATTACGATCAAGCTAGCGAGGCCAGAGGGTGGCCGTGATAAATTTATAAACATTAAATAAAATAATAAGAACAGGCCCAATAAGGGTAAGTGCTCCATTTATTGTGAATATATATAACGTATCACCGAATCTCTATTTTAGATTTTTAATTTATATTTAATTGTTCTAGGTCTTACCTTAAGTTTTATAATAAACTTACTTTACTACCTACTGCTCTACTGCCTAGTGCCTATTTACAACCCACGACCCAAACCCCGACAATATGAAGACATGGGGACAAGGAAAAGTATGGAAATTAACCTTTTACTTCATAATACAAGCAATATAATATAGGGACTCCACCGACCAAGACACAGAAACATGCATTCGATATCTATATAGAACTGGGTTGTTTAGATACAGTGTTTAGAGTAACATATTTATCACTTAACATAAAAGCCTTATGATCTCATATTGACTTATTTTCATGTACATATATAACAAAAGTTAATTAAATCTGATTAGAAAATATCCATATTAATAACGAATTGATCTCTTGTAGTTATTAAATATTTATAGATGTTCCCAGAACGAAAGTACATTATCATCACATGTTTAGCGCGGGCCCTCAGAGAGAGTGCTAACGTGCTGCCCATAGACAGATTATGTGAATAGACACAGAGGGTAAAAATATATTAAATGACCACGTTTAACCAGATTGTAGAGGCACAAAAGTTTGTTTGTAACATCATTGTTGAGTATAAGTAAGTTAGTGGACAGCCACCACATTTAAAGGTTATATTCTATTATATTATATTGTTTATGGTTATCTCATAGAGTGACATTGTTGTTGTGAAAAATGGTTTAAATTTGTAAGACGTTAAAATGTAGCTGATAGAAATAAAAGAGAAATAAAATGATTTAATATAAAGGAACTTTAATTAATTGAGGCATTCAGATCTACAAAGCCAATAGCACGCTTCCACTGCGCCAGATGCGTACGGTATAGTATGTAATAAATTTATTTGAATTTTAGAAAAATTACACAAGATGTCGGCAAACAAAGAATGTAATATTTTAAAATATAATGTGGTGCAATTTTCCGGAGAATCTTTTAACACGTGGGCCTTCCGAATCAAAAGTATTTTACGTGAAAATAACTGTATTGAAGCGATAGAAAATGAGGAGTTTTATAAAAAAGAAATAGCTACACAAAAAAATCTAGAGGCACGAGCCCAAGCTCTAATAATAGCAGCTGTAGCGGATAGCCATTTAGAATATGTAAGAAAAGATTCGGCCTACCAAATGTTTAGAAATTTAGAACAAAATTTTAAAGAAAAAAGTACAAGAAGTAAACTATTTTTACGAAGACAATTAAATGAAATTAAATATATAGAAACAGAGCCTTTAAAACATCATTTTACAAAAATACAAGAAATTTGTACTTCATTAAAAGAGGCAGGAGGAGGAATTTCGGAAGAAGAACAGGTAAATTATATATTATTGTCGATGCCAAAATCATATGAGCCAATAGTAACAGCTTTAGAAACGATTGGAGATTTGAAAATAAATATGGTAATGGATAGATTATTAGGAGAAGAAGAGAAGAGAAAGAATTCGTCACAGGAGAATGAGAATAGACAGAGTGCTTTTAATTGCGGAAAAAGAGGAGTAAGAGGTAATTTTGCAGGAAGAGGTAATTATAATAATAGAGGAAGTTATGATAATCGAGGATATGTTCGAGGAAATTACAATAGTAGAGGAAATTATAACAGTCAAGGAAGATATGACGGTCAAGGAAATTATAACAGTCAAGGAAGATATGACGGTCAAGGAAATTATAACAGTCAAGGAAGTTTTAATGGTCAAGGAAGATTTAATGGTCGTGGAAGATTCAATTATCGAGGAAGATTTAACGGTCGAGGAAGAGAACAAAGAAATTCATATTATATGTATGGTAATAGTAGTAATCAAGATAATGTTGCATTTTTCGGAAGATCTGAAGATTCTGATGACTGGGTAGAATTTATTGTAGATTCTGGATGCTCAGATCATTTAGTTAATAATAAAATTTACTTTTCTCAGTATATAGATTTAAAACAACCAAAATTGATTTCAGCTGCCAAAAATGGTATCTCTCTCCAAGCGGTAGGTATAGGTAACATAGAAACTCAATGTTATGTTGGAAAAAAGTCAACTACATGTACAATTAAAAATGTTTTTTATGTGCCTGATTTAAGAAAAAATTTATTGTCAGTGTCAAAAATGGAGTCAAGTAATTTGTCTGTCACTTTTGAAAGAGGTAAAGTTCGAGTTTATGATTCTTCTAAGTTTTTAATTATGATTGGGAACTCTGACAATTCTCTATATAAAATTTGTATGAAATTCAGTAAGAAAAATTGTAATAACTGTTTTTTATCTAATTCGGATAGTTTGTTATGGCATAGGCGTTTTGGTCATTTAGGCATGAATAATTTAAATGTTTTAACTAAAAATAATATGGTTGACGGATTAAGTGACTTAAAAAATTTAAACCTCGAAAATATGTTATGTGAGACTTGTGTGTTAGGGAAAATGACTAGATTACCATTTAATAAGATAGGTTACAGAGCTAAAAGACCACTTGAGCTAGTGCACACAGATGTTTGTGGTCCTATTACTCCAATTAGTAGAGAAGGTTATAGATATTTTATCACGTTTATTGACGATTACACTCATTTTGTTATGGTTTACCTTATGAAACAGAAAAGTGAAGCTTTTGAAATATTTAGAGAGTACTATTATTATGCTACGAAACATTTTAACTGTGACTTATTAAAATTGAGATCTGACAATGGTAGAGAATACGTAACTAGAGAATTTTATAATTTTTGTAGAAATAACGGAATTCAAGTTCAGTACACGGTGCCATATAATCCTGAAATGAATGGAGTGGCGGAAAGAATGAATAGAACGTTGGTGGAAAAAACTAGGACACTTTTATTAGATTCACAATTGAATAAAGAATTTTGGGCGGATGCTATTTTGTGTTCTGCATATGTAACTAATAGAAGCCCAACAAAAGGGAAAGATTGTACACCAAGTGAATTATGGGAAGGAAGAAAACCAAACGTGATTAATATGAGAGTTTTCGGAAGTGTTGCTTATAATCATGTGCCATCTCAATTAAGACATAAACTTGATAACTGTGGAAAAAGAATGATAATGATAGGTTATGCTAGAAACGGTTATAGACTTTACGATGAAGATACTAAAAAAGTGGTGATAGGAAGAAATGTAATTTTTGATGAAAAAGAACGAAAAGAAAGACAGAATAATGTAGAACTGGAGTGCCGAGAGGTAAAAGAAGAAGATGTTTACAAAGAAAATAATAATGAAGAAAATGATAATGAAGAATTTTATGAAGCGGAAGATACATTAGAAAAAGATGATAATTCGAAGAAAATTTCTGAAAAAGAACAAATTGTAAGGGAGAAAAGAATAATTAGAAAACCCAAGTGGCAACAAGATTATGTTACTGATTTTGAAGGAAATGAAAATGAAGTAATGTATGCTTTAATGACTGGACAAATAGAAGATACGCCACATACATTTGAGGAAATAGATAAGAGAGAAGATAGTGAGTTATGGAGAAATGCAGTTAAGGAAGAGTTTAATGTTCTTGAAGATAGTGGAACATGGAGGAAAGTAGAAAGAAAGAGAGATATGAAACTTTTAGATACTAAATGGGTATTTACAAAGAAAAAAGTAGGTGATGCAGAGATATGTAAAGCGCGACTTGTTGTTTTGGGATATCAACAAACAGGACATATGGATAATTTATATTCACCTGTATTGAAGATGCAAACATTAAGAACATTATTAGCAGTTGCTGCAAAGAAAGATTTTAAGATTAAACAAATGGATGTAAAAGGAGCTTTTCTTTATGGTCGAATTGATGAAGAAGTTTATTTAAAAATACCTAAAGGATATTATATTGGAAAAGAAGACAATTACGTTTTCAAATTAGAAAAATCACTTTATGGTTTAAGAAAATCTCCGAAATATTGGTATGAGAGATTTACTGAAGCAATGTTGGATTATGGCTTTCAACGTTCTGAAAATGATTATTGTTTATACATGAAAGATAATGTTTATGTTTTATTATACGTTGACGATCTTTTAATTTTCGCGAAGCAGGAGACAGAGATAGAAAAAGTAAAGACGTTTTTGACTACACAATTTAGAATGAAAGATCTAGGTAATACTGACATGACATATTTAGGAATTTCTATTAAGAGACTAGATGACTGTATTTTAGTTAATCAGACAAGATACTTAAAAAATATTCTTAAAATACATGGGATGAGTGATTGTAAAGGGATTGATACACCTATGGATGTAAATTTTAAATTTGAAGATGAAACTATTGATATGAATTATGAAGCTAAATGTAGATCTTTAATTGGTTCTTTGTTATATGTAACAGTGAATTCTAGGCCAGATTTAACGTTCCCTGTAAACTATTTAAGCAGATATCAATGTAAACCGAATTTGACTTTGTGGAAAGCTTTGAAAAGAATTTTGAGATATGTTAAACAAACTTTGTATTATAATTTATGTTATAAGAATTGTAATAATATTTCATTAGTTGGTTTTGCTGATGCAGATTGGGGTAGAGACGTTGATAGGAAATCAACTACTGGTTATTTGTTTTTAATTTTTGGTAACACTGTTGTATGGAAATCTAAAAAACAATCTGTAGTAGCTTTAAGTACGACGGAAGCAGAATTGGTAGCACTTTGTGAAGCTTGTGTTGAGTCTTGTTTTGTTATTAAGATTTTAAATGATTTAAATATTGAAGTAAAGGATTTTAAAATTTTTGAAGATAATCAAAGCACTATCAAATCTGTTCAAACTTATGATCAAAGAAAACTGAAGCATTTAGAAATTAAATATAATTTTATAAAACAAAAGGTTGAGCAAGGTTTTGTTAAAGTTGAATATATAAGTACTAATAACCAATTAGCTGATATTTTTACTAAGCCTGTTAGTAAGTTTTGTTTAAAAGAATTTGTTGTTAAGTTAGGAATTTTAAATGTGATGTCTGAGGAAGAGTGTTGAGTATAAGTAAGTTAGTGGACAGCCACCACATTTAAAGGTTATATTCTATTATATTATATTGTTTATGGTTATCTCATAGAGTGACATTGTTGTTGTGAAAAATGGTTTAAATTTGTAAGACGTTAAAATGTAGCTGATAGAAATAAAAGAGAAATAAAATGATTTAATATAAAGGAACTTTAATTAATTGAGGCATTCAGATCTACAAAGCCAATAATCATTAAATACAAATTAAAAAATCAATTCAAATCATTTATTCAGTAATTAGACCTTCACAGACACTTTTTCACGTCAATTTTTATATTAAATAGCAATTTCTCACAAGCTCACTATTACAAAAAGAAAACATGCTGTATTAGTACCTACATCATGTATCAGAACGGCCTGAAAAAGACATTACATTTTATTTCTATAATATAGTGATTGTGTGTTTGTAAACTCATTGTTAGTTGGAAATGTTAATTTTAGATCAATCTCGTCCAATTTATCTAAAAATGCAGTGTCTGTTTATTTATATATAAGAAAATAGGTAGAAAAGTATACCTAAATAATTAAGTACATATATTTATTTAAAGTATACCAACGTAAGTACAGTAGGGTATAGGATATATATATACGATAGGGTGTACGATAGGGTAAGATTTTCAAAAGTATTTTGCTCATTGGAATGGTTGACTCGAAAGAAGGAGATTATAATAATGTACATGAAACTTCGTAATCTATTTCTATTTATGTCAGTGATGTCTCCAGATCTCTCGGGAAGTAGTAAATCACAACAGCTCCGAGACCCGTCTCGAGATTCTTACAAACCGACCACCATATCCTGACCCCTTACCCCGCTGGTTTCCTACAAAACACCTTCACCTACACTGGATGTACGGCGGGATTGAGGTCTAGTGAAACTGGTAGTTGTTTAGATCAACCGCTGAAAATGTTAAATCTATTTTTTATTACACGCATCCTGAGACACTTTGTATGGACGCCTATGAATGCTTTTATTTATCTTGCTTGATTAAACTATAAATATTCCGTCTTATTACATCATCAAGAGTGTACAAATGTTGATTTGTGTGTGATTACAATTATTTAAAACCACCATATGACCACAAAGAGCTGTACGACCAAATGGATAAAACGAAAAAAAATACCACAACACAGTGTGCTACAAACAGAAAATTAATTTTTCATAAAAACATTTTAAAATCAATATCATATAATGTTATCGCATGTGGTTCTATGGTGAATTCAAATAATATTTTATCAAACTTGATCATTTCAGCACTTTCGTGGTCAACTCTTTGTGAGTAGTGAATAATCCTATTAGTATCCCATGCTTTTAATTCTACATATACTTATTTAACAATTTTTTCTTCCTCTTTCATTCATTCGTACCTGTAAACTATATCTTTGTATATTTACGGTCAAGGCAAGATCGTGATAACGGGAATATCATAGATGTCAATGTTATGCTTTTTATATACTTCTATTGTTAGATAAAATAATACGATACGCAATGAGACGCATGCGCAGATAAGGGGAAAGTTTTCTTCAATGAATTTTGTGGATAATATTATTCTATAGTGAGATTCAGTCGAATGTGGTGAGTGGTTCATTTTATTTTTTTTTATTTATTTCTAAAATCAACATTAGTGCAAATCGTAAAGGCTACATGTTTCAACAACAAAGTGAAGAAGCAAGTGCGTTGAAAAAGTGGCGAATCAAGAAAAAGTAACGCCTACAATATAGTTATTTAGAATAATTGAAAGTCCGAATGCCAAAAAAATTCATTATTATTTAATTTTTTAGATACATTTAAGTAAGATATTTATAAATATTCACTCACATTATTTATATAGCTAAAAACCACCTGTTACTTATTTTCTTTATCGATACGTGTCCAAGCTCAGTAGGCCATTTAAATCATCGCCTCATTATAGTACTTTATGAAGTTTAATGAATCGAACATGTGATTCTGATCACCATAACTAACCACATCACAAGTTAGCTTCCCGCCAACTGTTCCCTCCATTATCTGTCAATAAATAGGAGCCTATTGTTATATCGCAAAAAACGCATAAATCGAATCGATCTTCCAAACTGTCTACCATACACTGTGTGCCTGTGTGTGCTCCCTAAAGAGCCATACATATTTGGCAGCAGTAAACGTCAAAATATTGTGTATCAGTTGTGCTAATGGTGGCACTTTGTAGTGTCGCCATTAAGCTTGTATTGTTGCAGTTATCTGGGGATATTGTGGCCAAATGTGCATTATTTTGCAGCCGCATTTTATTGTCCGGGTTTGCAAAAATTTACACTTTACTGTGGCGCGCGTAGATAATGGATGCAGCCTACCGTTCGACATTCAAATTGAGACAAAAGAAACTTGTCCTTGGTGTGTCAGTGATTTGAAAATTTACAAAGGATGATTGTGCTGCCCGTATCAATATAGTAGCAAAATGAAGAGGTGTAGCAGGGCGTACCGAATATTATAAAACAATAGGCACCCAAATTGAATGGCTCTTGCATACGATGTCCTCGTAGCTGCCACCTCGTTGTAGACTCGTAGCATCTCTACGAAATGATGCAAAATTATAATTAAAACATGATTTGGGTAATAAAACATTATTTTCGTAATACAACTTTTGTAGTCATCTTTCCTAAAACTCCAGGTAGATTAGAAAATCGTGAAATCGAATTCGAGTAAATCATAAAAGTTTTTTTACGTCCGCGCCTACAAAAAGCGGTCTCCATTCGGCGAATTCATTAGGATAATTAATTAGCAAATCCTATTACTGAATGCACAGAAATGCCTCCGTTCTGATTAGATTAATGTTTTGTAATGAGAAAATCATTGGAATCGGCGGGAAAAAAACGAATCCCGGATCAAGCCGGGACTCTTGACGAATGAATGTAATACCATTATGATTAGCATTATTCGAAGGGGCCGCGGATTCCGGTTTACGAGATAAAGCGAATTTCGCGAATACAAAGGACCTTTTTTCCTTCTTTCGCTTTTTAATTTACCCCAAACATCTGTAGGCTCTCGGTATAAAAGCGGTTTTAATCGTATTTGTTACGCCACATGTTATTGATAGTTGAATGGTTTGTTTAAATATTTTGGAGATAAGGCTACTTTAAAATGCGGTGACACGTTTATCATATGGTGGTTCTGTATGTTTTGTATTTGCAGAACTTGTTAATATTTTATTACCAGTAAACCCACACGGGAATAAAATGGATGTGCAGAGACACAAAGATACTAGAGTGACCAGTATTATTGTCTAATTTTTTCTGGTAATCATCATTCTCAAGCTAGCCCTTTACTGTACCCACCGCTGAGTCCTTCTCTATCTTGTGCTTCTTATTTCCCTAATTGGTTTTAGGGTTCCATACCTCATAATAAATTAAATCCTGCATCTGTCTATCCGACCTTCAAAGCTAGTTCAGTGTTATAATCGTTTGATTTAGTTCACAAACATACTATTTTCTATAAATGAATATTAAAACTGGTTTTACACACGGAACCCTAAAGGAGTTAGTGAAATCGGATGATTTTTAATTTATGTAGGGGATTTTAATAAATAATTATAGACACGATCTGTAAACAGTAAGCCGAAAGTTTTATTTTTTAACGTATTTTTATAGCGGCTTTAATCCGTGGAGTTTTGTCACGGGAGTTTAGGATACCGCTGCACTAAATATGAATCTTTATGCTTCCACGGTGACATTAATCACAAAGAGCCAGTGATTTATGCCATAACAGCTAGGATCGTCGTCTATGTTTAGTAGCAAGGGCACAACCCAATTAAAGTGTAGAAGTAAAGCGGCCTGCTAGAGTTGGATACTGTTTCTGTTTACTATTCTTAGGTTTCACAGCTGGAACATTACAGTTGGATTGCTTATGATATTTTATTGCTTATTATTATATTTAGTATCACATACTTTTTAAAACTAAAAACAAATGTAGTTACACAACATATCGTATATATCTAGACGGGACGAGAGTAGGGATTAAATACAAAACGTGAAATTGGTATCTCTTGAGTTCTCATTGAATATGTATCTGACAGAAGCAATATATTACTTAAGCAATTTGTACTTATTTTAGGACACTTATCTACAGTTACTGCGCAGTTTTGTGAAACTACAGGAACGATCTATTCAAATTTGCACTAGAAATTGTTGTGTTCACCATCGGTCTATTGTTTATGCCTTTATTTCTATAAACAATATACCGAATGGCTATGCTATTGTATTGTTTTCGCTATGCATTCCACTCGAATTTATTTTCACGTTCGATTTGTGGTTTATACCTTTATTTCTGTACATAACATCCCGCGTTTTGAGGTTGTGGCCCAGCGGCTGGCATTCACGACAAAAAGCCACATTATTCTCGTTTTATAGGTTCTCGAGTGACCGCCGGACACGTGCTTTGTTAAATACGTCCCTGTACTAAAAACAAAGACTTCTTTATGAAACAAATTTCAGTGCTTTTACATTCCGTGTTCATTGTTTCGTTACACTTTAAATTCTGACGCAATCATGTAACATGTAATATTCCACGCATAACTCCTCATCAAACCCCCACGGACCTTTGTCGGGAGGCTCGACCTATAAAAATCTTATAATTAAAACTCAAATGGAAATATCGGAGCCACGGCCGCTCGTGTGTCAGTGACCGGTTCTGAATGGGACCTATTTTTTTTTCAGGCCTTCGATTTGTGGGTTCTTGCTTTGTGATACAAAATTAATGATTTTTGGTCAGTGCTTGGCGGCACAAAGGGCCCAGTGACAATAGTGCCCCGCTGTCTGCTATATTGACGGAAGGCCGCGCTACCTACGCTGCCGGCAGTGGCATCCCTGTACCTTTGTCCACGGGAATTTTAGACGCGTCATGTACCAAATGGAAGCTCGTGAGAATAACCCACGTTATTTTATAAAACGATTCCCTAATTACGAGTCGATCGCGGCCATACATCGTTTGTTATTTTCAATTTGTTCGTATTGTCCGCCGGCGGCACACTTTCCGCCTCAAGTGCACAGCACAGACATTTTAATCGTTGATTTACATCTTTTTATCATCGAGAAATATGCGGAGGTGTTCTTTAGTCTGTCAGCCTTCAGAATGAATAAACTTTAATAACAAACTCAATGACATCGGTGAAATGAAAAATCGGTGTGTAATCACTGGGGGTTTTATCGAGAAAGAAATGGGTTTTTTCGGGTCAAATTGATGAGCGACACCGTTTCTTTTATCTCGTGTGATCAACAATCTTGATTCATACATGTTGTATTGTTAGTGTAGTACATATCCACTTGACGCAAATGTATGAATAAACACGGATATAAATATTTGTTTGATATCGTAATGGTTGTCGCCGTGCCGTCTACCTACCGTTGCAAAACTCGACTCGACCATGATAAGCCAACAGTGGCAATAATAGGAGCGAATCACAGATAAGAATGTTATCTGTTCCTTCAAAATTTTCAATGTTCATCAAAACATTGTCGACACTGATAGTGCACGGGTGGTTGAATTTAAAATTCGATACAATTTTGATAGCTAGTAAAAATATATTTTCACATTCGTTATGACTCTTCTTGTTCGCTGATTTAATTTCGTTGATATTTTTTTGTAACAAAGAAATTAGTGCAACTCAGCAATTTGTCAAAGAACCAGGATAGGTAAGTTTTTATCTTGTTTATCTTTGTAATTCATTAAATACATTTAAACTGTGCACGTGTATATCCTCATACTTTTCTTTGGAATTATAAAAAAAACTGTTTACTTCAATGCTGTACGCGGTCACAATATTACGGTGCCCCAATAAATTACGCAGCACATTCTGGGCCCAAACATCTTGCTCCATTCAATTGTGCACCATACATTAGGGTGGTCCCTGTTGTGAGTTAGACCACTATTTAACCCAAATAACTCATTGTAAACATCCACATTGACCATACCAACCTCATATATTGTCCCTTTAATTTATAGCATTTCAATATAATTTAATTAGCACGAAACGGTTTATAAATCTGACCATATCAATTCTACTGATGACAGAATACGTTATAGTCCATAAATTTTGGGATTATCTTGTCCTATGCGGTGATTAGACATCAATATTTGAGGGAAAGCATAAAATTAAATCGTATAAGCCTACTTAATGGTTGATACAATGGCTTAGCCTCAAATGACAAATTGCTGCAGTAAATAGGTATAACCGAGTCATTCATTTGGAACACCCACGATTCAGATTTAATTATTGCGTATAATCGATTCATACTTAGACGTTATAGTTTTATGAGATCATTAAATGATCGCAGGAGATCGTGGTGAGCTGAAATAGAAAACAGTCGAGATTAAAATTAAACTTCGTTGCATTTCAGTGCATAATTAAATCTATAATATAGTCGAAACAGGACCTAATAGAAATTAATGTTTATAGATCTTAAAGGCTGAGTTTACGTCCTTTGGTACTGCGCATTAGTTCTATTCTAAATACGACATAGGTATAAATCCTGATACTGTCTGAGCTTACAGTTCTAGCTAGTAAGACATACGCGTATACTATAGTATATCATGTGGAGTAGTTTTCATAAGCCCCCACTTGCGTTATGCTTCCGTGGGAATTTCGGGATAAAAGGTACTACGCGTTATTCCAGATTACATTCTTAATCCAGGTTATTTTAGTGAATGTAAGATGTGTATTGTTATCATTTTAAATGTCTATTAAAATTTTTGATCTTACTTCGTATTTTTCGGATTTGGAATCCAAGACAAAATGATGTGACCCTCTCAATAAGTCTTACAGCTGAGGCTAAAACAATGATCTATAATTAAACTCGATTTAGAATGCCAATAACAAATCGAAACGTTCAAAAGTGTCCAGCTTTTTAACGAAAACATCGAAGCGCATCGAAATATATAAACAATTCCCGTAATTCATTCTGGATTCTGCCGGCGTCTAACAGAGATATACTGAAATGACCAATCACGGACGTGGTTCGACTCCGAAACACTGACATTTACCTTAACGTGTCCATTGTCGTTACACCGAACTGCATTCGAATAACAGAGCATCGAGAATAGAGACGCCGAAGCGATTGTTTACAAGACCGGTTGTTAGGAAGTCTGGTTGAACTCCAAATTAAATTTAAATTGATAACAATGCAATCAATACTTTTGCGACAATGTCATGCACGGTAATATTTTGACACCTTTTGTCATAGGACTAGTAATTCCTAAATAGGTAAAGAAAAAAAGATTTTGCCTTTGATATCATTTTAATACGGAATGTCTGAAATTTATCATACGATCGTTTATCACCCGGCGTTTCTCTAATTTTCCTAGTGTCTGCTATTTTTTTCACTAATCAGCCACATAACAATTAAATCCTATATAAAAGTTGTGTGAATTTATCTGGTTCCTCAGAATTTTGGCATCCATATGAATATCATATATCAGATTTAATAAGTACGGACAAAGTATGAAGTCTGAAGTATGCCTTATGTGAAATTCACGCCGACAAAGTCGCGGGCAAAAACGAATAAAAAATACTAGTGTTCGCCGCCGAACTTCGGTGTAAATTCCACACGGGATCAGGCCCCGATTCGATAGTTACATTTGGTCCGAAATCGGCTATTTCTATGTCCATTAGTTTAATGTGATTCCTAGGTTGTTACAGAAGTAACGCGGTACTTACATTACCCTAATTTTGTTAGTTTTTATCCCAAACACGGAATAGGTACTTTTAAAACACGTTCTTTTCAGCTTTAAATACCTATATGTTTTCTTGAATTTAGGTGAGGTATCCATACGTATTTGTACCGAAAGTAACTTAGCAAGATTATTGTTTGAAAAAAACTTGGAATATGCTTAAAAAGGGCAAACTTCCTAACCTAGTTTGTGTGATTACCAGATCACGTATGTTATTAGTTTCCTATAAGGAAAATCAACCTTTTACATAACATTCCTACTGGCATGACTCTATTTATATCAGAACTAAGTTACGTGCCAATAATACGTACGACACGCTCCATCTTCGGGTAGTCTCAACAACAGGGTCATAAACATGTGTGGATGACGTTGATGTTATATGGATATTATACATTTCCCATCGATACGCAAAGAAGAAGGATGATACTGAAGCAATATTGTGAAAATTAATTTGGTTTTTTAATTGTTACCTGTTCTACATCCATACTAAATGACTATAAAGAGGGATGAAAGTTTGTATGAAAATTCACGCGGACGAAGCTTCGGGCATGCTTGTATATTTAAATCATTCAAACCCACTGTGTAAATTTAGCCGAAGTACAAGCCTATTATTTTAACTTCAGATAGAAACTACAAGTAATGATGGCTAAACAATGTATCTCCATCTTCCCAGGGATACTAATTTTCCATCAATTTTAACCACTATGTACTTAAACATAACGTGAGTCAAAACTCCTTATTTTATTTAATGCCCCGTTAAATTTAACAACAATTGCCTTTTAGTGACTAGAAAGTGGACATCTTTATGTTTATAACCCTTTAAGATTAAAGTGTTTCAAGTTCAGACGTAGAGCGAACAATTTCTGAAGATGGGTACATTACCATAACTCACTTACGTCGCTATCGGATAGGCCTTGTGACCATAGAGTTAGTATAGTCTTAACTACTGCAGAGCGCTCATAACAAAACATTATTTAACAAGCACTATAAACGAAGATGATGTTTATGAACTGAAAGGTATACAGGTGCACTATGGCAGCGATTCGTCGTTTTGTTAGGGCACCAGGTTTTCACGTGATATTCGAGAAGTAATCAAAATATATTCATCTAATACCTTGAGTTATACATACATATAGTCTGTCAAGAAAGTGAAGAATACGGATTTTTAACGTATTACATTTTTTTTACCAAATAGAATGATCAAGATTGGTTGATAAACACCCAGCGTTGCCGGCCAACTGGAGACAGCGCCTCATTTATTTTCATAATTTACTTTATAAACTGTATCTAGTTACTGTAATGGCCACCCTCATCAGCGTGCGTGTTCCCGGATGTAGATTCGGGACGTGTAAAAAATAAACCATGTACCACTACAAGTAATTTGCGCTCTCTATACAAAATAGTCATTCTGTGCTTGTGACCTACAAAATGTAAAGCATATAGTTCCCGATATATAAGTGCATATTTTACGAACCAATAAACTGAACTTTGACGACGGCGAATGATGGCTACGTTTACATAAATCATTTTTGTCATTATACTTTTTTCTGGGTGGTAAAAATTAGTTTATGTGTACTTTCTAACGTAAAAAAATATGCCGTAAAGAAGTAGGTAGGTACTTACATAAGCACTGGTAATCGTTGATTTCTGATACTTATACAGGAATAGATCCTTTATGCAAATTTCAAATTAATGCTACACTCACAGATATGCTACATTTCTAAAAAGTGGTTGTCAGTAGGTTCCATTGCAACGAATACGATACGTACCTCCATACGGGCGCCTTTTTCAGAAGTGTTAAACTTGGAACCATGGAATTAGTAGGGACTCCGTCGGAATAATTCCATGCTTAGAACTTCATAAAAAGGAACTTTTATTTATTTCATACCTAAGACTACTGGAAGAATTAAATCCGTCCCTGGATTGCATTTTTAAATTAATTTTTCACTCTGATCGATTATAGGTAGGTACTAAAAATATCATCCTCAGTTCCTATTCCTAGTTTCCAGTACCCGTTCTTATCATACTTCTAAATTGTAAATCAATATTAAATTTCGCACCTAAATACTTAATACCAAAAAGTAGAACGGTCCAGGTGCGTTATTGCAAACACTATTTGACTTCAAAGACCACACAACACAAGTCGTTTGCCGCTAAGAATCCAGCATTGTGATTGTCAAAACAAGATCGGTTACAATAAATCTTATTAAAAACCCGCCACACACCGTCATTCAAAAGATCCATTGACAAATATTGAAAAAAAAAATTTACTTACAAAATCTTGTGGACAACTTTTGTGGTCTGGCATCTGCTTTTACCTGAATATGGCTCATGTCCAAACATGGATTGTAATAAAATTAATTGTAAAATTATAATACAATGCACAACTTACTATTAATAGGTACTATTTATTTTTCAGAAATTTCATGAAGTACCTACCTAAATGGAGATCTTTCTACAGACTCTACATAAGTCAAGCGGTTCGTTAAAATAACTGTTTTCCGCCACTGTAATAAATTACATATTATAATTTACTAGCTGCGCCTGGGGCTTCGCTCCCGTGGGAATTTCGGGATAAAAAGTACCCTATATGTTATTCCAGGTTATATTCTATGCGTGTACCAAATTTCAGTAGATTTTACGAGAATTGGGCTACACACACTCTTATCGCCGAACTCAGAGAGATGCTGATGTAAATGTATGAACATTGTTTGTATGAGTGCTTTTATTTACCGCAACGAAAAACCATCTATGTACTTTTAAACCGCCAAGTTCGGCGAACTGTTGCCGATAGTCTAGCCAGCATTGGATTAAAAGGCGCTATCTTGCGTGTTTTTTCAATAACATATACACACAATGAAATGTACTGCAAATGCTTTTCAAACATATTTTGATTGTAATTGGTTTTCATAGATGTCGCTATAAATCAAGACGTATCCGGCTCTACACTGTCGTCAGTTTGCCGAACTTTAGCGGTTTCGGTATACATTGCTGGTTGTTCATTCGTATGTGGAGTAATGTGTGTGACACCGTGGAGCTGGCATAAATGCCAGCCACTAAAATGACAAAGAGGGTTTACTTGAGCGCACTCGGGGCCCTTTCTAATTCTATGGTTTCCACACAGATATAAAAACGTTACGGTTTCCATGATTTCATTTTCTCATGGATTTAGTAAGTACTTCGTCGGAGTACTCAAAAAATATTTCCTGTTATGCACTTAGGTTCTGGAACGAAATTGCCAAACATTAATAATGTTGCAACATGCATATTATGGATTTAGAAATACCCTATCTATAACAATGAATGAGCTGCCATCTCTTTTTATTCAACCCCAGGCCCCACCCACACACCGAATGATTGCTCAGTGAATAATATCTGTTTATTCATTTATGAAAGATTTATTATTGTATGTATTAATAAGCATACAGAAGAAAGAAATGTTTAATAAAATAAATATTTTAATCGAATTTTTGTATATCGATTATTTGTTGTATCTTTTTTAATCTGTGAGAATGAATGAAATGAATGAGTGTATTTGTATTGTACGAACTTCATTTCAATCCACAAGACAAAACAGCACGAACGAAGTGAACCTGCACAAACTTGCATTCTGTTCTCGCTTGCATTTTGTGCATTGTTGTTTTGAAGCTTGAAATGCATCTCAGTAATAAGCAAATATGAGAGAAATATTGAAGTAAATGACTGTTATTTAGAATATTTATGTGTGGAAGTGCCTCTCATGATTGTACATGGATAAAATAGTGAACTAGGGGGTAAGTTATTCATTTTTACATATTTTGAAACTTGTGTAGAACGGACGGTTAGCTCTGTTATATTTTAACATGAATGCTCTATACAGTCTTTCGCTATGATTTCATTAGGTATTTCATGCTTAACGATTTAGTTAACATAACATTAATAAATATTTTGTGAATATTCTTGAAATTAACCATTGTTATCTAGTTTACTTTGTGTTTATGACTCAAATGCATCGAACATGCTTCCTTATGTCGTAGTTCCTAGGTTGTACTTTTACGATATATAAATATCTAAGCCTATGTAGAAAGTGTATCAAACAAAACGCAGAAAAAATATTATTACCTAAATATATACCAGCTAAATAAATGGTTTCTTGAACATTTCTAATTTAGGTAGTCTTTCCAACAAAAGAAATAGGTACTTACATGTCACATAATTTGTCAATTAAGCAGTTCTACATACTCATCAGTTGTTGTTCCAGTAATTACCACATAAATACTTAACTATTTCTCATGATAATTATTGTTACACAAGCTTCATGTTATACCAACATGATCTTCATAAGCAATATTTCACACAATAATAAACACACCTTTCAGTGAAGGAATCTTTAGATTGGCTGGACCCTTATTAGGTATATTATACAAACTTTTATCAAAATTATTGCTGACTCGTATTAGTAATAACTACCAGCTTTTCCCAACTTCCGGCCAGGAATATAATGATAAGGAACAAAATAAATGATGTGCCTAAACCTTCCTCAAGAGTGACATTCCTCAGGAATAACTTTCTCATTTATAATATTTATTTATATTATATTTATAGTAGGATATGATCGAAGGAAAAATTTAAGCTAGAAAAGGGAAAGGAAAGCCCAGGATTTCATTTGGTCATTCAGCCCATTCATTAATGAAATAAAAGACAAGCAAAGGTCATGTTGTATATGGAGGTACAGAGGTTGTGCAGCAGGAACAAGAGTAGAATGGAAAATACTCCATCAACAAGAATCTCCTCACTCTTCAATTTACTGATGATGTAGTAGTGCACTTACTAAGGGAAAAATTCCCAATCTTATATATTCATTATGGGTTAGGGTCATGGTAAATATGTGTAATGTATAACACACAATGACTTCTTGGGCAATAATAATTGAGAGATACATAATTCTGCATTTCACATACTAGGTGATAAATCATCAACCAGTGTGCAGGCAGTGTGAACAGTGTGTTATATACACACTAGTAAATCAGTGTTTACTTGCCATTAAATATCACTAGGTAGTTGTCTAAGTTATGTCAGATGCTCGTAGGCAACTTGAATAAAATGTGACACCAGTGTTAGCAATAACACTCATAAGAAAGGGAAAGACTTCAGATATTATAAGAAACTATTGTAAAACTGTCTGTAATTGTTTTTTACCTACTAAGCAATATCTAGTGACACCTTATTATCTCACATATCCCTATGTAATAAATTTTAACACTTCACCTTTGCTCATGATGACTTCGCTCAGTCTTTCTTGGATTCATGTTTCCTCATAAAATTCCTGTCATGCTCCATAATCCTAACCGGGTCAACGTTTACACAGCCATGATTGGTTCATTCGGTAGATTAACTATTGAGATTTACTTAATATTTGATCAATTATCGTCATCAACAAAAACCCAAACCTCCTTTAGTTCATATTGTTTGCATTGCATTTACTAATACCTATTGGGCAATAAACATTGTTGTTGTAAAATTTAAAAAATATTGTGTGGGAATAAAATGTAAAATGGTCTATTATTCATCTTCGAAAATGATTACATGGTGTGTTTAAGTTAGTCATAAATCAGCCTTGGCAATAACACTTAGGTCATTGACATTGTAGTACATTTTGGATATTTACTTGTCTTGTTATGTAGGTGGCACGGATCCGCAAGGTCGCGTTATCTCGGTTTGAATAATTTATACCTACTTGCTAGTGTGCACCGCAACGCTTGGTCAATCAGTCGATTCTGACTGAAGCTCCATACTGAACTATTATTATAATGTTGATGTGGTAGAAAGTTTTGTGCTTGTTTTATGACATTCAGTTTTGGTTTTTTTATGTGTTTTAGTGATAGAGTGATAAAGTGTTTCAAATTATAGTTCTAATTTCCAACAGTCAATTTTTTGAAACGATTTGTGAAGTTAGTTTAAATATTTGTGTAATATTTTCTTTACAAAGAGTTAGATTTATTACTATTCACATGGGAGAGGTTTAAGGTAAATAACTTGTTTAACATTTATATACACATATAAAAATATAATATTTTTCAAGTAATAACGAAACAATAGTATTACCTACATTATCATTTAGTACAATCACAGACCAAGACGGCACGAAAGTTGACCCACAAACAAATCTTTCCTCTATTGATATTAGTGTAGATAACAACAATAAATTTCATGACATACCCATAGAATATCTAACAAAAAATTCACCTACTTATGCCAAAAAAATAGGTACCTAGGTATACCTATGTATTTTGTTAACCGATTTGTATTTTCTCCTGCGCAGTTGACGCCGTCTTAGGCCTAGTACTACATAGAACTCCATTATACGTACATTGATGATGAGCTGTCTTACATACACAGCTAGCTGCCATTCAAATGTAAATTAAATGTTATTCCAAAATACATTCAAACAAGAGGACAAAACCAAGCACTCTTCCTATATCTTAGTCGAAAGAACCTTCCTCCTCTATTCCACTAATCTCATTGGCCATCCTACCTGGGTGGGAAAAGTGGATTTTTGTTTCCACTCTTCCCATCCAGGTGGTAGAGGAACATACATTTCTTATTAAACATAGACCATGATTGTTTAGCTTGGATTGATTTGGATTTGTTTGCCGGTTCAGCACATTGAACAAATCCTCTACTTGTATGTTTTATATGCTATCCTTAGAGATATTAAACATAAAACACTTCTAATGTTTAATCCCTTTTAGGCAAAGATTTTCGTCTATAAAAACAAAAACCCAAAAAATGCTATAATAGATCCACTATAGAGCAATTTCCTTGACCTACTTTTACTATCGGCAGTGGAAGTTTTTCTTAGTTCCTTGTTAGTATTTTAACCAGCTATTAAAATCTTGATTTATTGTCCAAACCTGACTAAAATAGTAAATCATTTTAACAATCACCAATATATGGTGTATCTAAGCATCAGCACACAGATCGCCAGACGAATGTTAAGTTGTGGGTTTGTCATTGAATGACACTGCCTTATTATATTTAAAATCTTGCATTATTTTTAAATTATCCTATCTTATACTATTAAATGATCAATACATATTTGTAATCGCGTTTTGAAATTGAAGTGCTTACGGGGGACAAACGGGACAAAACATCAATCTAGCTGGTCCCATGTCATATACCTTAATCTATGAAATAAAGATAGTTTTTCTAAGATACATCCGTGGCTACACAGCACACAAGTTTCGGTGATTAGCAAACATTTAGGTATAAAATTTACTACCAGTTGAATGTATGCGATAAATAAAGTATTTACATAAAGTCGTGAATAAAACAGAATTAACATAAAGAATCGTGTGAACATAATTTATGTATAACATCCCAATCACAACTAATAAATATTATAAAGTTTGTTTGTTTGTTACCTCTTCAGTTATCTACTCAACCAATCTTATTGAAATTTTGCATACATGTAGTTTGAGGTATGAAGAAGGACATTCCTTTCATCCCGGAAATATAACTGTACCCATGGAAAAATTAAGCGAAGTCGCGGGCAACTTGCATCGACGTCGAATAGTCCTATACAACACCCTACTAAGATTAAATTAACTTAAATATTTTGGTTTCAGATGAAACAATCACCTAAAAATGGACTACCGGAAGAAGCTGTTGCTGCAGGGCAACCGGGCGGCCATCTTGCAAGACCTGGAGGTGGCCGACGTCGTCGACCAACTGCTCTCGAGTGGCGCCATCACGGCGGATGACATGGAATCAATGGATACCTATGTAAGACTCATTTTTAATGTCGACGTACGTTGCTGGGTTTCCTTGCGATGATAAAAAGCTCACATACAAACAACGTAATGTACACTACATTAATTGGCATCGCCATCTGTTCGATAATGTGTAACAGACAATAGACTTCGTCATATCTTTCGTTTTGCTCATACAAGAACTAGAAAAACGTATTAGAAATACATGAGAAGACACAGGACAAAGCGCTTATATATTTTGTCCTTCACCGTGTGACAAGGCCCATATATGAGACGGGCCGGGCAGTTGTATAGGAATTGTGCTATCTCATTTGACTACACTAGCTCGTCCAATTTAGTTTTCTTGCTCTTTGTATGTAACACATTGCCTTTATACTGTCGGCAAACAGTTACAGTCGTTTCAAGACACTAGTGAATAAAACTGTCAACCAGTGTTCAGGTTTCTTCACGATGTTTTCTTTCACCCGAAGCAAGTTGTGGTCTATGAAAACTACTATACTGTGTCGGATTGGTATACAAATTCATGTGGTAAAATTAGTATTCGAACATGGGACCACATTTAACCACTATACCTACATGTCTGTTTTTGTAATGAACATCGGACATAATTTTGTAACCTAGCTATGACCTAGGTTTAATTACTGTCAATAATGTCACCTACAATACAGGATCTAAATGCACTATAACATGTCAACTGGCTGTAAAATGATCTTTCTAAACCAGAGCATTTTTTAAACATACAGAAAAGCAAATATAGTATAGTTATGAAGTATAATTAAGCCAATAATATCAAATTAGTCATACTCCCTCGCACAAAAACTCCATAAAGTGGTTCTGTATATTATGTGGTTAGTACTGAGATAAATAATGTGAAAATAGAATTCTTTTCTGGATTGAAACTAAACAGAAAACTAGATTTTAAAAATATTAAAAGATTTATACTATTTATAGTTAACATCGAAGCTACTATCATAGATAACATTACTAGAAATGAGATCATAACACCTTGCTTGTCGAAAGAACACTAAATTACTGTTCGCTCTGATTTTATCACAGATGTGTCAAAAGAAGTATGTACAAATCTATTATCGACTAGGCATTTTCTGCCATTAGTAAACGTTTGTAGGGTAATAGGTCCTTCGTAGTATTTGTAGAATGACAATTTAAATGTTAATGAGGTGCAAGTATGGGCAATAGGAAGGTTATTGGCACGGTCACAGGGTTCTATAACGACCGCTTTATGTTTTCTCAATACAGTTTATTCTCAGCCCTTTCTCCGAAGGATAAAAAGTAAAAGTGAGTCTAGTAGATATTTATTTATTGTTAAATAGGAAAATTAAAAAATCAAATTATTTTTTTATATATAAGTACATAACAATGTAAACATAAAAAGAAAATGTGTAAAGGTACTACTTATTAAAAATAATAAATTATGTAAGTACCTGTATAGAATTAAATTCTAACACCGGCTCCACACTATCGCGGAGAAGTTCGCCGAACTTTAACGGATTCGGCATACATCGCTGGTTTTTCATTGTGGTAAATAAAAGCACTGATATAAACTACCCAATTTTCATGCATTTGCGATGGCGTTCGACGATAGTGTGTGACCGGGCATTAGCATCTTCGTTATTTCACAGTCAACACGCGTAGAAAAAACAAAGTATCTCCTAGACGTCATAGAAAATGGTACAGACAGCGCATTCCAAGCGTTCCTGGACTGTTTGGAGAAGGACTACCAGTGGCTGTGGGTGCTGCTGACTGCGGACGCCAGTCCTGACGCCTTCAACAGCAGCATAGAGGACAGCCTCAGCAAGGGCGATGTGCCGAGGTTGCCGCAGTTCTATGTCCGGAGGCCTTTGGTGGTAAGTGGTTACTGTATCGTCGCAACCCAGCTAATAACTATATTGACTACTATTATATACTATGGTTGTTGATGATTAGAATTAAAGATATAGAAAGCATAATGTCAATATTGTAATGTCATTTTTGTTCCTATAGATCGCCACCCATAGGTGACAGCTGAATTTGAGTGCTGGGCATTTTTTCTCAGTGTGATCTGTCCAACGTTACCTATTGTCATGTGCTGGCTTTACCAAGTCATACTTTTCTCATTATTTATATCAACTGGCCCATCGGCGGCGACGCCCTTGAATAGATCTACTCCTTATTGTGTGTTGCATTTTTATGCCGAACAAATTTAGAGTTGGCAAAATGCTAACTTTGCGGGAGATAGATTCCGCCTACACAGTCATACTCACGTTTTTGTTGGTTGACCTTCGGTAACTCCAAGTCGGATTTGTAGTAATATTTTTGTTTATGCCGCTTATTACTTCTAGATTTTTTTTAACATACAAAGTACTAAATGTTTGTCGTATTCATGATGTAAATTGTTTAGTTTATTGCCATAGTTGAGAGTTGCCGTTTTTGGGAGCCAGACTATTTATTTATTTCATTTATGTATTATTTAACTAAGTAAACAGGCCGAAGCACATTATAATAAAGAGTACTAGCGCACAGAACGGCAACTTTTAGTCGGGATTGTCATAACCAAAAGTTTTTTGTGGTTTCGTTTATTAATTTACACACTGTTAGGCAAAGGCTTCCGCTCTCCTTCATTATAATCGATACAATGCTGTGGTTAAAATCGATAACTTATACTCCAGGAACGGAACGTCCTACGTCACTTGGAGAAGCTGCAACGCCACAAGGCACTGGTGCTGCTGGGCACTATAGGGTCCGGCAAGAGCAGTGTGGCGGTGAGCGTGATCAGGAACACGCCGGAGCTGGTCAGCGACAGCTTCCATGGGCGGGTGTTCTGGCTCAACTGCAGCAACTGCAAGAGCGACTACGACCTCACTGCGCTTCAGAGCAAGTCAGTAATATGTATATACCAGAAACGAAACGAGTTTAGATGCTGCTGGGTCTACTCTAGTCTTCTGCGCTTCAGAGAAAGTCAGTGGATTGTACAGACTTATAGCGCGACTCGCGCCGCGAATTTGGCGATAGTTATTTAAGCTAGAGGTTGCCGATTGTTTATAAAGTTACAAATTACAAATAAATTTCCTTCTTTATTTTCAGGTTACAACGTAAAACAGCAATACAAACAGCATACAATATGAATTCGTCCATATCCATCCCCAGTATGAGTTCCGTAGGCGACACCTCCATATCCGGCTACGAAAGGTCTTGGGAGGAACTGAGAGATGTCCTCAAAGACGTGTTCAGTATGCCATCCTTGA
Source organism: Plodia interpunctella (assembly GCF_027563975.2). Lineage (NCBI taxonomy): Eukaryota > Metazoa > Arthropoda > Insecta > Lepidoptera > Pyralidae > Plodia > Plodia interpunctella. The sequence continues at coordinate 7,621,097 of NC_071301.1, forward strand.
GTGGCTCCTTGTTGGTCCTGGACGAGGTCAATGACCGCGGCTGCGTCGACGCGTTTGACATAGGGTGCAAGATTCTCATCACTACTAGGGAGAAAAGTGTTTATGCTAATCTGGATGCTGAAGTTATTAACGTAAGTGTTGGTAATTATCACATAATGAATTACTTATAGTTAGTCTAAGATTGGAAAACGGATTTTTAACGAACTACATTTTTTGCAATTGAAATACCAAACAGAATTGTCGACATTGATTGATAACTACAACGACGCGTTAAAAAAATATATTTTTCAATTCTTCTCATATCCATTTGCAGATCGATAACCATTTAAATGACAACGAAGTTCTAGAACTATTCGCCAACTGCCTCGGCGTGCGCGTATTACAACTGCCGCGTCAGGCGAAGAAATTACAAGAAGCGTGCAAAGGAAAAAGTCCCTTCCATCTAGCGTTAATAGGGGCCCAATTGGCGGAGAACAGAGAGAGTTTGACAGACACGGGGACTCCGCTTTGGAAGCACTACATCAATAATATTGAAAAGAAGACTTTCTTTTCGTAAGTACTGTCTAATATTAGCGAATCTAAATAGGATGTAAAGGAAAGTCTGTTCTATCTAGCTTTAATAAGAGCCAATTGGCGGAGAATATTAGTCGATAAATAGCTCTCTGACGTTAATTAACGCCCGGGAGAAAACTATTGTCTAAGTTTCAAAACTGTTCACTTAGTTTGTAAACTAAGTTTGTAAATTGGTTTGTTATCATAATAAATAATTAATCCGTCTATTGTACTTTATTAACAAATTGCATTTTGTACAATAAAGTTTAAATGAATAAAGAATAGGCTAGTATTAAAAGGTGAAAGAAAATTATTTTCGCGAAGACCGCGTTAGTATCAAATCAGAGGCGGGCCTATTGGTTTTGCAACACATTCAATCGATGTATGAGGTATACTACATTTTGACAAGCAATGTTTATTTTCCAGAATATTCAACATCGAAAAGCCAGAGAAGCCAGAAAAGGTGATGAAATTCTGCCTGGATTCATTAGAGAATGATACTTTTAATCTGTTCAAAATGTTGGCAATACTGCCCGACAACATCAAAGTATCCGCACAAGTGCTTAGTAAACTGTGGCTGAGGAGCATCACCGAAGTGCAATCTATCCTAAAAAAGCTGAAAAATAAATCCCTAATCAACGAATCGTACGATAAAGACCACAAAACTTACAAATACGAAACGCATGAGATTATTCTAGATTATTTGAAAGGGTGTTCCACGGAGGATGAGAAACACAAGTGGCATAGTAACTTTTTAAGGAATTATCATTATGGCAACACTACGGATACCACGGTGGATATCGACGACGATGGTTATATAGCGTTTTTTATCGGATATCATTTGGAGAATACGCACAATATCGATAATAATTACGCTATGTTTCACCGGCTGTTCTTGGATCTCAAGTTTCTCGGGAACAAAGTCAGATTGACCGGCCAAGCTGATGTCATATATGATTTGCAGAAGTATGAGAAACATATTGTCGAACATGTAAGTATCTGTCTCATGTATAGTATATAGTTTACATCGACCACCATTTGCTTCCGATGAAGGAAAACATCATAAAGAAACCTACACACTGGTTGATTAATAACTTGTGCGTGAAATGGAGAAGGCAATGGCAAACCACTCCATGAATAGTGCCAAGAAATTTTGTGTCTGTGTTTCATTCCACGTAAAGACCTCATCCTATGGACTATGAATATGAAGAAGAAGATCATATCAAAGATCATAGGTTTACACCTAACGCGATAGTGCTAGTTAATTCGAAGTTTATAGTTTTCTCAGTCTACGTGACGATGTTTATAGTTTTTTCTCTCTGTCTCCTCTAAGCATTTTACTGGTTTCCTACTCAGCCGTTGAGATTGATTTCCTAATTTTCCGTCTCCATTTCACACGGTCGTCGGCATCCCTAGTTGTTCATAGTTTTATATGATTATGCGTAATACTCAATGAGTATATTCACCAGGCTCTGGACCGCGACCTCGTGATCTCGATAGTGGCGTTCCTGAAGAAGTACGGCACGGACCTGTACAGGTACCAGTGCACGGACGTGGTGCAGACCGTGCTGCAGCACGAGGCTAAAGGATTACTGTACAAGAGGGCCTACGACGTGGCGCAGGACTGCGTGGCTCACAACGAACTCTATTTTGATTTCTCGTAAGTGAACAATCGATTATATTTTAGTCAAATTAGATACTTTTTTCTAATGTCTAAAAATTATATACATATTAAACTTGTAGGACAGTGATATCCGTTACAATACAATTTTAGAGTCAAAAAGCATTCCCAATAGACCTTGATCGGAATAATAAAAATAGTAATCGCGTTATTAATAAAACTGATGAATTATAGTGCCATTTAATTATCGTGTTTGATTATTTAAATACATTTATGCATTTTATTTTGTTACCCAGTCAAATAGTTATTCATTTCGTTGTCTTTATAATGTGCGCATGTCCGGCGCACATGCAAACGTCAAAATTCAGTTTGAAAACTAACGTTTCTCAACACAAGCGCCCCTAGCGGCGTATTTACCCGCTTAAATTGCTAAGCGAGAAAGTTACGTTATTCAGCGAGGAAATGTTGAAGCTTTGGAATATTACAATTACTTGTTATTTTTTTATTTTATTTTTTTATGTATTGCTACGAATAAATTATTTACAGCCAATAGTTATTTATGTTACACATATTTTAATTTGTGTAACATAAATAACACAAATGAAACTCTATTAAAATTTATTAAGAATATTATTAAGACCATATATGAAAAATATTGAATTGAAACAGATATGATGTGTAAAATCTATTCTTTATTAATAGTACTTTTATCCCAAATTAAAACTAAACTACGTACTTGTCAATTTTTGTTTTGCATTTCAGATTTAGTGATTTATATTTCTGCGTATTAAAAAGTATCCCTGAATGAGAGGATCTTTCCGCGCAGGTTAGAAGAAATATTTGAAAACATCGTACCAGCATAACCTTTAAATTCATTCCATTCATTTACTTCGTTTAAAATATATGTCTTAACCTGTACGTCCAAAATTAAACCTTATCGTTATATGCATAGGGACCGATGTTGTGCGCACACCCCAACGTATAATAAGGAGGGCCACATAATCCCATTTCGGAGTGGATGGTCAGTATAAACAGGGTTGGGTTTTGGTGTGAGGCATTTCACGATTCATTCAATTTTGTCACCCTAGTATTGTTCATGTAGCTTGCTCAGTAAAAATAATCACTTTTCCGTCTGTATCAGACTGAAATAAAAAAGTTACACGAAAGAGGAACCTCTGCTATTTCGTTCACTAAGTAGAAATCAATGGTCATAGTACTTTTTCTGTCCTGTATGTATATCGAAAAGTGCCGTTGAAATATATACGTATAATTATTACGTGGAAAAGCATGTTGCGAATATTTTCTGTTTTTAATTTTCGAAATAAAAATAATTAAATAATATATAAGTAACATATTTTTTAAATGTTTTTTGTATTAAAATATACATTTGTATTAAAATAAATATATAATATAACTTGCGTATATTTTTCTTCTGACTATTTATCTTTCGGACTTCGGTCGGTAGCGTAAAAGTGCAAACCACACGTTAGAATGAAAGTACGCTTCTTTTGCGACTAAATTTACCATTCCCATTTGCACGAGCTGAAATTGAAACAAAATTTAATGCTTCTAACGCAAGATCAATTGGCTTTCATTGGCTGTATTTCTTCCGTGTTTACTATTAGAAAAAAAAAAACGTTTTACAATTTTTTATTCAACTTTGAATGTACTATTTTCGGGTGGAATCTCGAAAATCGAGTTGCAGATTTTGAAACAGATGTATAGAACCGATTGAGCTTAAATTTTGTATCCAAATGTAAAAAATAAACGTAGTTCGGACCACAATGCCATAGACCAGACTTATTTAATTTGGGGCAAAATTCGATATGGCACATATAAAATATAAACTTTAATTCATGAAGTGAATATGTGAAAATGGTTGTGGTTTTATGTTATGTGCGTTTTGTTTCCATCCTAGTGTTTTTATAGCGGGTATTTTTGTTTGTTATGTCTTAAATTTATTTAATGTTGTAACATGTCAAACTTTTATAATCATATTGGTATACTTTTATTATAGCGACTGTCTAAATATTTAGACAATAAATAATGCAAAAGACGTTCGGTTTATAATAAGTGTAGCATCGCATCAATAGTTGTCTAGTTACATGTATGTTGCTGTTACTTGCGTTTAGTTCGTGAAAAATAGTAGTCAATAAATATGTTAAAATAACTTTTTACTTTTTATAGCCATGAACACAACGTTGAAGAAATAATACCGTCCACAATTGATGTGAAGGAACCCATTACATCCTGTTGTTTTCAATTTGACTATGTACTGATCGGCACACAAAAGGGAAATGTTAAGGTAAACATTTATTAAACCTGTATTATATTTGAATAGTCTTCTTTAGACGAACCTGCTGCTAAATGTCGCTACTTGGTAGAAACTAACACTGATGTTGGATTTTTAGGTTGAAAGTTTACTTATTTCTATCGCACATCTTCCCGTGTTTTGATTCGTGGTTGCATTCAGGGGCGCCTGCGACAAGACCAGCGTAAAAAATACACATTAAAATTTCGAAGATTCGGCTGCCTGCCTGACGACGACCCTCCTTGGGGATGCTATTATTACCTATAAGCAGCTAATGCAGTGTCCTTAGAACACAGTCAAAAGTAGAACAAATCTTCGTTCAATATGTTATTAGGATAATGATATCTATATTCATATTTAATTGTAATTTCTTAAATTTTATACTGTATTTTATTTGAGCTGAGCGAAGGCCGTTTTGGTGCATAATTGTGTAAATTTTACGTAATAAATGTAGGAAAAAAATACGCTTGTTTATTTTGTCCAAAAGTTCTGTAATTTATTGTAGAAATCAATAAAATCATGTGTTACAAACATATTTTTTTTTTTAGATTTTCCATCTCCATTCAAACAAACTGAAGGGCGAGATATTCGCCGCCCGCAGCCCTATAAAATGGATTGGCGCGTGTCCCGTACAGCCGGCTAAAGTTGCTATACTGTCCGCCGACGGGGACATCTACCTGTGGACCATCAAGGAAGAGGACACTGGTACTATTGAAGAAGGTTCGTCTATTTATGGTACTAGCTGCGTCCCGTGGCTTTGCTCCCGTGGGAATTTTAGGGATAAAATGTACCCTGTGTTATTCCAGATTATATTCTACCCGTGTTCCTATTTCATAACAATCCGTCCGGTAGATTTTGTGTGAAAGAGTAATAATAAATATATACAAGTACATCCATCAAAATCAAAGTTTAGTTTTGTGCGTTGATATGTGTACTCAAAAAGGCCAAAATGTTGTAATGCTACATATGCTAATCCTAGCGTGAATCACAATCAAACGGCACGAGAAAGATAGAGCGATACAAAGTGAGTGAAGAAAGAGATAGAATACCGTTAAATAAAAAGACAAAGAGAACTGATATCGACGGGCTAGCGTACCCAAATGAGATAGAAAAATTCCATACAACTTCCCTGCCCAATCCGGCCCATGTTAAAGCGCCACTTGTAAAGGGCACACTGTCGGACGAAAGACATTAGCACTCCATTCCGTTTCTTTTCTTGTATTTCTCATACGAATTTATCTGTGACGAAATCTTTAGTTTTCTCTGTCTACGGCTCAACAAGAATATTTGGCGCCAAAAAGTGTTCGTACTTGTAGTCGAACTTCATTTGTTTTTTAACGCAACTTTACTCCACAGAATCCGAAGACCACCAATCATCGACACCATCGCTAAACAGCCCCATCCAAATCCACCCTCAAATGCGGCCCTGTCTCAACGCCCGCTGGTCGGACCACGATGCCATACTGCTCACTCACACTCCCAAAACCATAGTTTTAAACAACACGGACGGACAGACAATACAACATATAGATGTAGACAGATCGGACGATGTGGTGTGCTGTAGTATACTCAATGATAAGTTTATTGTGGCCGCGATTAATAATAGTGGGGCTTATAGTGTGGTGCTAATTGATAATATGTCGCAGAGCAATGTGATGACCATTGAGGAGAATGATAGGATTGTTAATCTAATCGTTGTACCTGGTGAGTTTGTTTTTAATTTATTTTTGATTTATTACTTTATTGCACAAAATTTTAGCACTCTAGAGAATTTCAGTCAACCAAAACAAATTAGTGAAATAAAGCGCAACTTCTTCTTTCTTATCGCATGTGTTATCCGATATAGATGTGTATCTGTATTTTTTTAAAGTCGAGATATCTAAATATCTTTAAGTTCTAGGAAAATCTTTATAACAAAGCTCAAATATTCTATAAATAAAATATTTAACATTTCCAAATTTGAAATAAAAGTTTTAATACTTGGAATTATATAAAACAAATACTGCAGAAAACTAAAAACAAATGAAAAATTCATGCTCCAATTCATACTTTTTTTATCAGGAACCAATAAAATTATAACACTCAAAGAAAAAGAGGTGACGCAGCACAATTTGAAAATAAACTACTCGTCCTACCAAAACAAGTACATTTGCAAGAGCGAGAAAGTGATATCGAGCGACGATATAAAGGACAAGCTGACTTTCTTGTCTATGGCCGTGAATAAAACTGGCACCATGCTGTTCGTGTCCACTTGTGATCAACGTGTCAAATGCATCGATTTGAATACCTATAGGGCGTTTGACATCGAGAATCGGCGTGGGTAAGTCTTAAAAAAAATGTTACATTTTTATTAAATTCTTTTTCAGAACATTTCTCAATCTTTACATAATCTATGGGGTGTTATGTACCGTACCGTGTCACTTCCAATGCATATAAGTATTTTGTAACAAGCTGTAAAATAATTAGTGTACTTGTTTATTAAAATAGTATTACTTTATGAGTAATACAATACAATATAATACTCTTTATTGCACCAAAAGCGAAATTACAAAAAAATAACAATACAAAAATAAAATAAAAAGGCACAAAGGCAGACTTATCGCTAAAGCGATCTCTTCTAGTCAACCTTGGGGTGGGAGGAAACGATAATGGAGAGATACATTTAGATCTCGATCTCCTCGTCGAGGCATTTTAATCTGTTGTAAATAATTGTATGTGATTCTATCTAGCGGGTCCACTTATTAACTATTTACTTTGTTCAATGTACTTAACAAATTTATTAACAGGACCCTATGTACCTCAACCGTTTGGATAAACTTTTCTTTATGTTGATACTACAACCGATTATAAACCTTATTTGCTTGTAAATAAAGCTGACATTACAGCAACGTGACCACGATGGACGTGAGCGAAATTCCGGCGGACGATGATTTCCTTCCCGGAATGGACGTGTTGCTCACCGGGACTGGAACTTTCGAGAACTCCGCCAAAGTCTGGTTCATGGATTCTTCATTCGTGTCGCTGAAGAGGCAACAGATTGAGTGAGTATAATATATAAATATATATATATATTTAGTAACCACTGATATTGATTTTGAAAGCAGATGAAAAATATACACGTCTTTTATTTTATTGTTATTATATTCGGCTTATTTTTCAGCAACGTACGCCTAACAAAGCGTTTCGACGTCAGTTTCACCAACACACTATCCCCCATCACCCCCACGAGTTCCACAGCGTCCGATTCAGTCAGCAACTCTAGTACTCCAAGAAGAATCCAATCATTCGCCGAACGAAGCGAGAACGTTAAGAAACCAGCGGCTAAAGCGCTGAGTTTGGATCGCTTCTCGCTGAAACCGCTGAATTTGAAGGGCGCTTGTAATAATAATGAGGGAGTGCAGCCGTTGCTGGCTGTTGTGGATGACACTAATAACATACAGGTGTTTCTTTACTTTGCTTTTTTTATGTTCTCTCTAATCTCAGCATGTTCCCATAGTTCCGTTCGGGGCTGTGACGCCGCAAATCCCGGTGTAACGAACTTTAAAATTTGAAAGGTTCGGCTGTGATTTTACAACCGGCCGCTTGGCTGACGTCAACCTTCTTTGGGAATGCTATTAGATGCCTAGGCTGTGTGTCCCTTAGTCGCCTCAGAGTATGATATCCACAGGAGATTATGGTTTGGTCTTATTCTACCGAACCGGACCCTGAACAACACTCCACAATTTTTTTATTTTTCTATGTTATGTATATTGTATAAATTTTCTGTTGTACTGTGTGTACCTGTGTATGAGTATTATGTGGACTGAAATATAATGCGAGTACAATTATAATGGTCAGAAAACACTCGAATAATTTAATTCATCTTTTTATTTATTAAATGATTAAAAACATTAGCATTTGTAATGTTGTAATATATGCATTTAAAGACAAAAATTGCGGATAAAATCCAAATTTATGATTTACATTCCCGTTGTAGCGTATGCGCCATTTAGCCGCACCAGCCAGTGCGGGGGAGACTAATAAGTTTCATCGAGACTTGTCTTATACAGTGTACTCAATTCTCTTCAGGTTATGCGCGGCAGAAAGCTACTAACAAAAATCCCAACAAACGTAGACGACCAAGTGAACGTAGTAGTGATATCTCCCTGCAACCAATACATTATATTCGGCCTCCGCTCCGGCCACGTGAACAAATTCACCGTCAGAACAAAAGACAAACGCCTCATTATGGATCTCGGCAGTCCTATACAGTACTTGAACTTTGTTGAGTCTACCCTGTTGATAGTATCCGGCGAGAATCGGTGTATAATGGCATATAAGATGTCTCATGATGGGAATTGGGAGTCGAAGATGTTGCAACAGGGAGGGTGCCATCTTGGGTCTACGGAGATGCTAAATGATATACAAGGTAAGATTGTGTACAATTTTTAATAGACGTAAGCTTAATTGTTGGGCAATGCCGCTTCCGCCTGCCCCTGGCAGAAGGAACAAAACCCAAGAAGCGCTGGCTTGATGTCATCAAGGTCGATATGCCAATGATCTGATATCTAAGGATGCCAAAGATCGTGCGAAGTGAAGGAGATAATTAGGAAAGGAGACCTTAGGCTTAGACACTCAATGGCGGCGGAAGGAAGGAACGCTTAAATGAGAAATATACTGTTGCTCTCTTTAAATTCATATTATTATACATAGATATTTAAGACAGACGAGCCGATAACCATACAAAAATATGACGGTTTAAAAAATAATATAAACCCAAGTTTCTTAATACATACGAATTTCCCAGGTGTGAAGAAGAAGAACGGGCATTCGGACAGCTTCTCCGACTCGGGCAGCACATCCGCCTCACTGTCAGAGAGCAGCACTCTGGTTGACTGCTTCTGGTTGCCGGAATACGGGCTCATTACAGTCGAATTTAACGCTGTTGTCAAACTGTGGGGCAGGAGTCTCAACTTAGAGAGTGTTCTCAATGCTTCTCATCCGCGTCAAAATGGCGTCAAAGCGACTTGTGCCGCGTGTAAGAAGAGCGTTTTGGTGATATGCGATGGCAGCACTATGTCGTTCCAGGTGAGTATTTGTATGTTAAATACCCATAGTCCGAAAATAAAAGGACCTGGGGGCCTACCATCAACTATTACAAAACGATTCATTTGTAGGGCAGTTCAGTTTAGGAACCTAAAATGAATCGCGTTATTTGGTACCACCAACAAATCTTAACTAAATCGCATTTGAATCGTAAGGAGTGAATGAAATCAATTAAAAAAATAAAAATTGTCTCTGAATCGTAAACCCCAGTGACAGTAGCCAAATGTAAGAAAGAGATAAGGCTATACGATGTCGATATATTTTATCTCGTTTCAAGAGTTGCGTTCCGATATCAAATTTTTACCATTTTGGGCAAACAATACGCACTTTTTTGTTACTTAAAATCTTGCTGTTACATGACTATAGTACATACAAAACAGTATAAAATAAAATATTTAAATTAAAATAAATGCAATATTATGCAGACTAAAAATTTGTCGGTCATAACATCTAAACACAAAGTTCGGAACATAAAAACCGTACCACGAAAGAGTTTCCGTGGCAAAATTAGGAACTATCAATAACAGATAGACCACATCGTTGTTTTCAGCGACAGTAGCGCCACGTCTGTGGGACTTCTATCGTGGAAACCTATCTGAAATAGTAACTTTTTTTGAATCGCCAATTTGACAGCTAAGAGATCCAGTTTACGTTCTCAATGCACATCATGGTACGGAATTGTATGCAAAATGAGTGAATGAAATCGAATTGGCGTATTGTTTTGGTCACTACCGATAATGGATCGTTATATCTTGATGGTACGAATTAGCGATGCAGATCAGTTTAGGTCCTAAATTTTTCAAAATTAATGATTTTCAGTTTTCCAGTGACTCAACGTCAGAATGAACATGAAATCTGTCTATAAAGTGAAAAAAAAATATTGAATGAAATGTGTCCTCATGGCTTGCAAAACTGAGTTTTTATCTACCAATCTTGACCATTCTATTTATTTGGTATTGCCATGCCAAAAAGATGAAATTCCTTAAAAATCCTTTTATTCCCTTTATAGACACCGACTTGATTTATGGTCACACGGTGCGTAAATAACGCCGTCACTGGAGAAGTTTAGTAAAACATAGATTTTTTGCAATCAACATGACATATAAATATCTTAACAGGTCTTCCATATGGTGAAAGAAGAGGACAGCAAACTAAGACTGAGTTCGAAGGGCCAACAAAGATTGACCAGCGCGATCACAACCTGCGACCTCACAGCCGACGGCAGCAAGCTGGCGCTCGGCACTGACTCCGGGACTATTGAGGTAAGTTCTGATCAAAAAGTAGACTAAAGACGAGCTAATGACGGTTACACACTATCGCCGAATTCATACAAATGAACGACGCGAATGAATGAACATAGCGTTGTTTGTGTGAGAGCTTTTATTTACTGCAATGAAAAACCAGAGTCCTCCAAAGTTCGGGAAACTGTATCGCGATAATGTGTAGGCAACGTAATTAAGTGAGATAGGACATTTCCATATGTCTTCCCGGCCTATCTCGTACAAAGCGGCCAGATAGATTTTATAAACCCGAGCACAAAATATATTAGCGCTTGATTATTGTATGAACGAAACGAAAAATATGATGATGTCTATTCAGTCTTTTTTTTCCTTTTCAGATTTGGAACGTATCTCAACGCGCTACTCGCATCACAATATTACGTCACCACAAATCCCGAGTCACCAGTTGTGCTTTCTCTCCCGTTCCCGATCGGTTATACCGCTCTAACCTCATGCGGTCTCCTTCTATTTCTCATTCTCCGCCGCAATTCAATGGGACGAGTGACGAACCACCTTTAGTATTGTTGACTATGGCTGCCGAGATTGTGTGGTGGAACGTCAGCTTTATACTCACACTGCCTATAAATAGGTAAGTCAACTATGGATAACAGAGATCGAAAATGGAACGAACAGACGAAGTAGAGGACTTTGTTTTATAATATGTAAGGATTCATATAAATATTAGCGACCTGACCTGACTCTCTCAAGGTCGTCTATGTTTGTATAAACCTTCGGGAATAAATTGTATAACAGGTAAAAGTGCATCGAAATCCGTCGCGTGTTTTAAACAAAGAAAGCTTAGAAACAAACAGACGCGGACAGCGACCTTGTTTTGTACTATGTATGATATATTTCAATAAAAAGACATGTAAAGATATATGTATTATAGTTTACAAACGAATTATAGTTTACACTGTTTGTTTTCCCACAGATTATCATATAAAAATCGAATTTCCAGGAACACCAACGTCCTATCCCCTCTGCTGTCGCCAACAGACAATAGGACTGATAATTCAGTGTCCGGCAGTGTGAACAACAATAATGTATCGCAAAACGTGTTCTTCGGCAACGGCAACCTGAACGCGCATGATTGCTGGAAAGCCGTTTGGAAACGCAAGAGGTCAGTCCACATATGTCACACTAGCCGCGCCCCGGGGCTTTGCTCCCGTGGGAATTTCGGGATAAAAAGTACCCTTTGTGTTATTCCAGGTTATATTCTGCCCGTGTATCAAATTTCGTAACGTTCCGTCCAGTAGATTTTACGTGAAATAGTAACAAATATACACACATACATCCTCACAAATTTTCGCATTTATAATATTAGTAGGATTTATTTATGTAGAAAACAAATGAAGACGCTATGTCCACTTTGTTGTATCTTTATCAACACCCATGTTAACCATTCGATTTAACTATGTTAAAAATACGTTTTCTACGCTTTACAGGCAGCTTTGTAATTTGAATGACAAGTTGAATCTATTTGACTTAAGAATCCATAAATAAAAGTTATTATTTGAAATGTTATATATGTATAACTATTTTAAATGCGAAAATTGTGATTCATTAAGTATATTATTGTTCAGGTATTTAAAAATTCTCATTTACATTCCAGATGCAAGAAAGGTTCGAAACGCCAAGAGATCCTTGCATGCATAAAACTCTCAGGCATGAACGCCAAGAAGATCAGCCACAACGAAGACTTCTCCTGTTTTGTGACCGTGGACAACTCGGGCCACGTCCACATCCTGAACGTGATGAGGCCCGCCACGTAGCACCTTCACGGTTATGGGGCCCAGGTACCTTCGGTAGCCGTAAGATCACTGCCTGCCTTATTAATTATGTTGTCTTATGTCGCCATAGGTTACTTGTATTTAGAAACGTTGTATACGCTTTTTATGGAGCAATAACGAAAATTATTTAAATTGATGAATACATTTTTAGGAAATTTTTAGATTTTTTTTTACATATCATTTCATTCAACTGTTCAAAAAATGCAACTAAAATTGTTGAACTTGTAGAACTGAACTTATACAACGTTTCGACATCGTCGTGTAGCCATTTCCATGCCATTTAGTATAAAACGGTTAGTTCAGACTGTCACATGTGGATTTAAAAAATAAACCGCATGTTTTAGTGCTAAATATTTATTTTATACTTCGACCCAAATAGAAATTGTTAAATGTGTTCAGCTCATGAATTTTTATTCATAATGTAATAGTTGTACCACCCGCCTTGAGATTAGTAACTATACAATATAGTAGCTATACAATACATATAGAATTATACCTGCTTAGATGGTAACATGAAATGTGAGAACATTCGTGTCCCGTGCAATGCATTTTTATAAACCTATGAAAGTTTGCATATTCGACTTGTGATTTATTTGATAAATAGTTCTAAGATCAAAGTTATGAACAAATATATTTAATCGATAAGGTGTAGTCAATTTTATAAACAAATATTTTGCTTCAATTCGCGTTGTATGTTTTTCGTAATTTTATGGTTTTTTTATTCTAATTTCAAATGCGTAGTTTTTTTTGTGAACCAAGGTCCGAATATCATAGTATACTTGTGACTTCTGTTCATCTGCTTATGTCTGCCTAAATATTTAAAGTGACCAATTGAAGTGGCTTACAACATACAATTATTATAAAAGGTCAGAAATAGATATATTTTTAATTTACTAACCGAAAATTAGGCATTCATTAAGCATATAATTTCTATAAGTTTTATGTTTTTCTATTCATTTTATACGTATCTTTTTTTAATGTGCTTTTGCTTATTGTATAATAACCAACAACGAATGATTTGCTCATCTTGATAACGTAAATACGAATAATATTTTACGAACAAAATTGTACAATTTTGAATTATTTTTTATCTAAAGGAGTTAATATTAGGGTTTTGTTGACACGAAATCGTGATATTTTGAAACCATTTTAATACTCTGGATTGATCTGAAATAAATACGTACATGTAATATTTAAAAACCATGACACAACGAAGGAATTGTAACTATGCAATCGACAAATTTATTATTAAAAGTATATTTTGTTGATTGAGTCTATGTGAGTGACTCAAAGAGAGTTGAGAAAAATATTATATTCAATAGGAAATACTTAAGATGATTAACTTTTGTTCAGCCCAATTCGTGAAAAAGAAAACTGTTGAATGATTCAATAAGTGAAATCTTACTCCTGAATTAAGAACCTAGTTTTTTCTTTTGTAAAATTAGCAATATAAATTTAAATAAATTCTATTTTTAATGAGGATTAAGGTAGTCATCTCTGATGCAGTTATAAAGTTAGTACCTAGTGATAGCCAAGCCAGCATAAGTAGCTCAGCAGTGAAATATTTTTCTCTTCTCGCCAATAAGAGTCGACACCGAGGCTTATTTACTTACTGTCTTTAGGTTAAATGGTCTGTGACTTACTGCCTAGAAGCACTGCCCGCTATTTTTTATTTTGCTACTATTGTTCTCGAAACTGTGCTATTATAGTCACAAAATGTCATGAAACTGGTGCATTTTTTATCATTATTCCTAGATAACTACTTCGCCTGGGTGATTATACTTTTATGTTGTAATATAAATTATATTTACTTGAGATTTCATACAAACAATGCAAACATGGTGTAAAATTATTCCAAATATTGCTATGTAGGCAATTTATTGAATGTCAAAAATATTTACCTTATGATGGAGTTGTTTTATTAAAGAACCAGTTGTGTAAGGCATTTAAGCAACTGTACATTTATTTTACTTTGAAATTAATGTATATTAAGATGATTGTACGTATCGAATCGTACGTATCGATCTCTATTATGGATATGTAATAATAAATGAATAGTTGGTGCTAAAGTATTGACTGTTTTTATAAAGTATGTATTTTATGCGCACAACATGCAATCTCTTGACACTAAACCTGTAAAAATAATCGCATTACTTTCGTCGTGATTTTTACGTAAGTATATCCAAAATATCATATATAATTTACTCAAATTGTCATCCATTTCATTCACTTTTTATAACAACAATACATTTGACAGATATGTTCTGTTTCTGAACTTAAAAATAATTTAAAGATCCAATTTGTTAAAAGAAAACTTCTTCCAGATTTCTTCTGATAATATAAGTGCAAGATGTTGATTGCATGAATATTAAGTAATTATAACTTTAAGTGAATGCTCAAGTTTGCATTTTCTTGTACATATTTTAGTACATTTTACTGTGTAATCTATAATATCTATATATACCATAATATTCAAATGATTAGAATAATGTTTTATGTGTAATTTTAATTAAACTCAAATATGCTAGGGGAATGAATGCTATTTTTAGATCATTTAAATAATTGTAATATTTTATCAGTTATTTAAGATAATTATATACTTTTTTTTCATTATATTGGGTTTCATTTTATTTTTTACATCTTTTTATTATCCTTTCCTTCCTTTACCCTCATCGTTCTCATCTTCGAGTGTTCCCAGTTATATTCGAAGCTGTGACTTTAAAATTTTTAAGGTTATAATTATGCATTTTACAACCACCGCCTGCCTGACGCCTACCCTCTTTGGTTAGCAATCAATACCAAGATTTATTTTGAAAAATAAAAATTAAAAAAAACGAGCTGTTAATGTTTCTACTAATTATTTTAGGAAGAACGCTTGCATCCAAAACTGTGTTGATTGTGCCATCAGATCTTTACAACAATCTTTATTTACAATACTCCTTTTTTAAATAGTTTCGAAATCTAAATCTACCTATCTTATTTGGTTATCCGTGACTTCGTTTTTTCTTGTTTTTTATTTTCAATGCTTCATGCGTTTCTGAGATGTTTATCCTATTACACCTAGTTATAAAATGTCGTAAATACTACCTATATTAATTTATGAAGCAAAATATTTTGTAAGTTCCGGCCATTGACCGCATATAATGTAACTAGCTGCGCCGCGGGGCTTCGCTCCCATGGGACTTTCGAGATAAAAAGTACCCTATTCCAAGTTATATTTTACCCGTGTATGAAATTTCGTAACAATCCGTCCAATAGATTTCGCGTGAACGATAACATACATAATACATAAACACATACATCCTCACAAACTTTAACATATTAATTAGTAGAATAGAATGTACCCAATCGATTCATAAATCGTGATTTTAGTTACATAGTGGCAACTGGGAAATATTTCAAGTAGAGTAACACCGGTACAGCTGTCAAAATGAATTTCAAATAATTCAACGGATTTTGATTTTGAAACGATCTCTGTTCTGTAGTCTGCTCTTTTCAATTTTTATTTATCTTATAGAAAGACGAATATAAGTAACCTTCCTCATGTTATTGCTGCCAGATCGACAGTGAATTTAATATTGTTTGGCAGTGCACAACAGTCTCCTTTAGTAATGGCTCAATTCAATTACCTAAACGAGATAAACAGTTTGGCAACAATGGATGGGCCGCTAACAAGAGGTCCTTTGCAAAGATGGGAAAAGAAAAACAACAACGAGAACCGCAATCCATCACTGAGCACGTCTTTCAAGAACGTCTCGAATACCAACATTAGTTCTTGTAATCAGTCAATGCAAAAACTATCAATATCGGGAAACAACAGCGTGCTGTCTACACACAAAACACCACCGCGAAATGATAACAAAAGGGGGAAAAAAACTCCATCCAAAAATAAATCACCTGGTAAGTGAGAAATCTGAAGTAATAACTTTGACTAAGAACAGCAAAAAATTCATTTCAACTGTTCCTGAAAACGTGTTGAATAATAATCAGTGCCACGGTGTACTGTACATACTTAAAAATAAAATCTTGAACTTTTAACCCAATATGCATGGTTTTGGTATTTATTTATTATTTATAAAGCTTGATTGTGTGTATTTATTCATTCCAGGCCGATTGGCTACTCCCACTCCAAACAAAACATCAAAAACACCAAACAAAGCTGACAGATTCATTCCCTCCAGGAGTAATTCTAATTATGACTTGTGCCATTATATGGTAAGTTTGTTTATAATGTTATGTTATTATGAATTCACTAATGTATATAGATGTAACAATTTGCAATTATGAAACTTAACAGATGAGCCGTGAAGAAGATAAAGGTGAAGATGTGGTAGCCCAAACAGCAGCTGGAGAGGCGATAGGCCGTGCTCTCACAGACACAGAACCAGGCCGGCTGCTGCAGTACACCTGTAAGGCCCCTGCTGCACCCGAGGGCTACCAAAACAGACTGAGGGTTGTGTATTCACAGGTATCCCACTGATAATGCTTTTTGCATCTTAACAAGCTGTTTTTGCAGTGTGCGTTACTAGATTTTATTATTTCACTGTGAGAATGCAATGTAAACAAACTGGCTCTTATAAAAAATTATAGAACTTGTTATTGAATAATATCCAAATTCTTTGGTGTCATCTTATGTGTTAGTGTATAGGTATAGTCATCAGTTTAGTTATCAGTCACATGCATGAGCATTAGACATGGTATTTATGATTGGTATAAACACACATCTGATTTAGCTGCATATGGGTCTGAATAGAAAGACTCCATACCTTCCTGTGGATGTTATATAAGGCGACTAAGATGAATGGTTAATTTAAGGAAAGCGGTGATGTCTCTGGAATTTGGGATGACTGTCAACAAACTGCATGTAACCTGGAATTCGAGAATTTGAGTTCACACCTAATTAATTGTATTACACACTAGTTGTTGCCCTCATTACTGCCTGTGTTAGCCTTTGTTTGGGGTGACATTAACTATTTCCAATTTGGCTTAGCAGTTTTGCCATGAAGGTATGACAGACAGACAGACTTTCACATTTACAATATTGAGTTCGGATATATCACATACTTATACATATGTATGCAACATAAATTTGGTAGTTCTTCTCTCATTCTTTTTCTAGGTGTTTTACTAATATAGTCATTACAGCTTAGCTTTTCAGCATACCTTTATTCTTGTTAACCCAGGTACTTTTTTATATTCAATACTTGTAGAACCTTAGTGTAGAACAGATGTAACATGTATGAAGAAGTAATTTTTTTATTTATTTTCAGGCAAAAGTTCCATCATCAGTTAAGAACACCACAAGGTACATACCACAAGCTCCTGACAGGATTTTGGACGCCCCTGATATCCTGGACGATTATTGTAAGACATTTATTTGAGTAAAACACTGACTGAATCTAAAATTTACTAATGTATCTACTCCGTAAAATTTCAGGATAAAGTGTATGTTATGAGACTATCAGTTTCATCTATATCTTCTTAGTCTAAAATTCTCCCAGAATGTTGTTTTGATAGAATCTGGATTGGACAGAATCATTATAATATTATCAGAATTAGAACTAGACCTCAAAATCAAATTTTACATGTCATCTTCCCATAATTATTACACTCAAAGTGAGTTTCAAGTATTGATAATGTACCTATAAACATTAATCACTAATATTTACAAATGGCATTTTAAGTGATAGCGGCAAACTTAGGGTTACTAGCTAATCTGCAATCCAAAAGGGGTCCTGAAGAAACTGGGTGAAATGTTCCCAGAATAGGAAAACTGATCACTTGTCTGATGCTAATAATGACATCATCAAAACGTCTTTACTTTTATCATCATCACCATCATCAGCCACTTAAAAAACCCCACAGATAGGGAACAGGCCTTCTTTACTTTAGACGGCAACATTTCTACTTCATTCATATTATGCCCGCTTTCCCACGAGGTCCATAAACTTTCGGGAAAAATAGCCTAAACCACCAAGAAAATTCATTGCGTAGTTAAAAGAAGAATATCTCAGATATAGAGGGCGACTTAGCAATTCGGGATGTTACACAAAATAATACACTGCTGTTTCAGATTTAAATTTAGTTGACTGGAGCGCATCAAACATCCTGGCAGTAGCGTTGGGCAACTCCGTATATCTGTGGAACGCTGGCACGGGGCAGATCGACCAGTTGTTGACGCTGGAGGGTTCGGAGACTGTGTGTTCAGTGAATTGGGTGCAGGGGGGCGGCTCACACTTGGCTGTCGGCACCTCTAACGCTACCGTTGAGCTGTGGGACTGTGGCAAAATTAAACGATTGAGGGTGAGTGTTTATTAATAAAATGGTCTATTTTACGTGTAACTCTTTCGGTAGGTAACATCTAAAACTCTAGTTGATTTTTCCGTCGATATTGACACCTGCGTGGCGACCCGTATTTTTCATTATCAAAAATCTATGTTACTCCCGAAGATTTCCTCTCTTCTGTGGCGAATTCCATAAAATTATCGGTCCAGTAGTTTTTAAGTTTTATTCATTACCAACAAAAATACACACAGAGAAGAAGAAGTTAGATAAAAAAATAATATAAAAGGCATCTGGTTCAGTGAAAGAGTGCCGCTGAGAGCGCTGCTGTTGTTAAAAGTTTGATAAGAAAATGAAACTTTAATTGTAGTCGTTCATTCGTATTGGGCAATGTTAATTTATTTATTTAATTTGTAATAGGGCCACTTATAAAGTGGTCTCTAGTCAATAGAGACCACTTTATAAGTGGCCCTATTTATGACTATGTACGTTGTGTGAATCAGGTGATGGACGGGCACACGGGGCGCGTGGGGTCGCTGGCCTGGAACATGTACATAGTGTCCAGCGGCGCGCGCGACGGCAACATCGTGCACCACGACGTGCGCCAGAGAGACCACGCCGTCGCTACCATCCACGCTCACACGCAGGAGGTGGGTCTGCTATCTCTCTCTCTCTCTCTCTCTCTCTCTCTCGCAATATCAATATCATAACTTTTTATTTATTTTAGTGTGTTTTATTACTACCAAACAACGTGTTTTACACATTTTTTTCTAAGAAAGCATTACTTTCCAGATCTGCGGTCTGAAGTGGTCGCCGGACGGGCGCCACCTGGCGTCCGGCGGGAACGACAACCTGCTCAACATCTGGCCCGTCGCCCAGGGGCAGCACCACACGCAACCGCAGTACCTCTACTCCTTCAAGTAACTTGCATCTCACTCTGTTCACCAACTAAGAATAAATAAAACTAAGAGTGCAGCCCCATTATTCCGTCGTGTTCAGTTGCGTCGTCGCAGCGCGTTGCCGTGGTAATAAGAATGTGTGTGTTGCAGCCAGCACCTGGCGGCCGTGAAGGGTCTGGCATGGTGTCCGTGGAGCTCAGGCGTTCTGGCGTCCGGCGGCGGCACGGCCGACCGCACCATCCGCATCTGGAACGTCAACACCGGCGCCAACGTCAACACTGTGGATACCAAGAGTCAGGTATTCTATATATTTTGCGGTCCATAATACGTTATTGAAACGTTGGTTAAATGGCTAAATGTCCCAGGTTCGAATCCTACTCGCCACGTTAGTTTGTATACCAATCTGAGTCATGTAGTTTTCATCGTCCACTACTTGCTTCCGGTGAAGGAAACATAGTGAGGAAACACAAACTGGCTGATTAATAACTTGTGTGTGAAATGGAGAAGGCAAACCACTCCATTAATAGTGCCAAAAAGTTTTTGTGTTTTTTTCATTCCACGTAATGACCATGACCCTCAGTCGTGAGAAATAAGACTATGAAGAAGAATACCGATAATAATAACATATCGCGTAAAAAGCAAAGTTTAGGTCATGCTAATCATAATAAAGCATCGTACTTCAAACTAAATCAATACTAATATTATAAACAAAAAATATTATTTGTAATGGATAAATTAAAAAACTACTGGGCCGATTTTGATGAAATTTGGCACAGACGTAGACAAAACCTTCTAGAGCAACTTTTTTTATTATGGATAACCGAGCAAAGCCGGGACAGACCTCTAGTGTGTGTATAAAATTCAGCTCAATTGGTTAAAGATGTCTGTTTTACTAAAATTGAACTGCAATACCTACTCCACTCGAAAATATATATATATGTACCTACAGTTCAAGTTAAATAAAAGTAAAAAGTGTACTAAATCTGGAAGACATTTTTTTATATATCCATATAAGATGTGAGTGAGACTTCTCGTCGTTGGCAGGTGTGCTCCATCGTGTGGAGCACGCACTACAAGGAGCTGATCTCGGGGCACGGCTACGCGCAGAACCAGCTGGTGATCTGGAAGTACCCGCTGCTGTCGCGCGTGGCCGAGCTCACGGGCCACGTGGCGCGCGTGCTGCATCTCGCGCTCAGCCCCGACGGCACCACCGTGCTCTCCGCCGGCGCCGACGAGACCCTCAGGTTTCATTCATTCATTCCATTGATTCATTGTGTGATTTGTCTTAATATATATTTATTCAATATGTTATACATTTTATCCATCTCACTAATATTATATATGCGAAAGTTTGTGTCTGATTACTGGGCCGATTGTCATGAAATTTTATACACGGGTAGCATATAACTTGGAATAACACATGGAATAGTTTTTATCTCGAATTCCCACGGGAGCGAAGCTCCGGGGCGCAGCTAGTACTTCCATAACTAAGAGAAAATATTTGTATTTTTGTTAGGTCCCGTAATTTTTAAGTTTGTACTTGACCAAATAGACTAAAGGTACAGGAATAACATTATAACTTACCTACTTTTTCTCCTTTGTCTTAGCCATCCAAGTTGTCAAACCATTGGCACGCATAACATCCGTGATGTCATCAACCCAGCACTTGTGCACTATCATTCAATGTATAGATCATAGACTAATTTTTGAATAACTTATTCATAATAAATTGCCCCACTATGAAAAAAACTAAGCAAAAAGTCAAGATGTTTTATAGCTGAGGAATTAATTGGAAAATGTCTTAGATAAACTCGTGAACTTGCACCTGGCATTGTAAAATATGAATAAAATACCTGTTAAAATTCCTATGTATTAACCAGGCTTCATCTTGTTTCAGACTCTGGAAGTGCTTCATGCTAGATCCGTCCAAGAAAAAGGAACCCACAGAAACCAAAGCAGCTAAATCTCTACTGAGCTTTAATTCGCTTATTAGATAATGAAGACTTAGCATGTGATCATGTGCCATCAATCAGACTGCATAGTATTACGACTGAATATTGTGATCTTCACAATAAGATAAATACCAAACATTAATTGTTTCATTATTTTATATATTCAACTAATGTTGCTGATTTTTTCTCAACTTTCGACAAAATCACTGTGATTTTTACTATTCCTGTACATTTTCTGCATGTTTGTGATGACCCTGTTATTCTATTATAATGACATGACTTACTATTTTGGACGTTGTTTGATCAATTTTAACATCTTTATAGAACAAATAAGAAAAGTTGAGGTCGTAAAATGTAGAATCGCGATCGTTTGTGCTTGTCCAAAATCTTTCTCAAGCATCTTATCTCTCTATTTTCTCAACCTTCATTCTATCTGTGTCGTCTTAATTTTATTTGATAACACATTTCATTACCTCGGCTTCCTTGTTTAAGGCCTTTCTAGCTATATTATGATTCAAATACTTTGTTATGTACTATTTCTACTATTTTAAGTATGAATTGATGTTGAATTAAATAATTTAATATTGTGATTTTTCTCGTGAAATTGAATAAATAATTTGAACTATGTTTCAGTTTAATTGTTATTACTTAGTGCTCGATAGTAGTAGTTATGAAAGAAAATATTTATTAGCTATAGTCACAGAAGTGATATAATATATATAGCTTCTAACTATAATATAGCAGAAGGATAACAATAAAAGAAGATATATTTCAAATTGTTTATTTAAAAAATATTGCAACAAAAGGAATGTAAAAAGACAGCAAAATCAAAAGATGTGTGCGCAATAAGACGCGCGACAAGCGACATTTAATAAAACAATTTCTAAAAAAAAAAGAATAAAAATGTGATGTGTTACAAAATCAAAAGCGGAAGCATGTGTAGTGACTAGAACTAACATAATTAATTTTAATTTCGAAATACTCAAATTCTAAACATCAAAATGCAAAAAAGGAACGAACTCTTAAAAGGTATTTACTTAAAACTAATTGAACAACCGATGCTTTCTTATGTACTACTTGTACTCTAAACAAACCAATAAGATTGTTGCAAATACCTAGATACAGTAATAATTATACTTTAAAAACTACTGCCCAAAAAGGAACTAATTTCAATGTTTATGTATGCGAGATTCTACTACTTCATAACTGAATGATTTGTGTAAATAATTCATAAATCGTATCATAACATTCTTATTTGAGCATCGCATGTAACCAATATTTTTTCTTTACTTTTGGATAAATCTTAATATAGCAATTTTACCGATAGTAGCATCATCAATTGCTGTGAGTATTTGCAACACCTTGCTCATACAAAAACCTCTGCTTTCTCTATCATCATATCTAAACTCAATACATTGGTTCTCAATTACCTATTATCGGGACTTTGTTACAACAAAACTAGTGTCATACGAACGAATTTCCCAACGAAATAGTTTTATAATAAAACTACAGATAAGTACAGTTATAAATAACGTTAAAATAATAGTGGACGTTATCGACAAAGCTAGCTATACAAATCATTATTTGAGTGCGACTTTTACAAATTCTTATCTAATCATTTAAATTTATAATTGTATTGGCCGTCGCAACTTGTGGACCCTATGTATACTCGGGCCGAACTTAAAAAAATATATATAACACTAGCAACCCCCGCCCGCTTCGTACGGGTGCAATATTATGTTATTTACATATAAACCTTCCTTTTGCAACACCTATTTAAAAAACCCGCATCAAAATCTGTTATACATAGTTTTAAAAATCTACTCGTACAGACAGTTCAATCTACGGGACAGACAGCGAGAAACGATTTTATACTATGTAATGATGAAATACCAGTCTGACGATAGTTTTTGACAATAAATATTCGCTATATCAATTTATATTTGACATTTAATACTTTGATTAAAATTTTATATGACATGTTATTTCATGGCGGTGGTATATTCAATCATGTCAAATGCACACTCAATGAGATTCCGCTCCCTACAATCACTGACACTAAAATAATAACAATAAATCAAGTACGCACCTCCAAATATATCTTACCATAAATTAAACTTACGAGAACACATTTCTAGAACCACGATGAATATTACTTATGAATAACAATGGCTTCCGTAATTACTATAAAAAATCTAAAACACGTTTAATTATAAGCTCTGAAATTATTATTCGATTGTAAGTATACATAAGTGAATAATTGTAAAACCTACTCGATATTTTTAATCGCCTAAATGTAGTTTTAACAAAAAAAAAATGATTATATTCTCTATTACAAAATGAGCTATTGTCTTCACAATGTAGTTTATAACACACTCATATCTTCCAAACTCGAAACTTCCAAGCACACTACCATTAGAATTTGTATGAAATTAACATGCGTACTTATTATCGTTCACACAATCCTACATCTATAATAATAAAAAATCTATATACTATCACTTCTTAAGTGTATGTTTGTACAAAGATCAACATTTTCTTTAATAAGTCAACCAACCGTCGAATACGTAATAATATCTTCAATTAATAGAACATTAAAACATTGAACCATACGTATTTCATTAATAGTTCAAAGTTTAGAAACTATTGTTTTAAGTAAAAGTATAACAGTAAAACAAATATTTCCATGGTAGACGGTTGGTAACTACAGATTATTTCTAGGACAGGTGTAAAAACGTGCAACAACTAACTCTTTATTTTTTATATTCAAATGATAAGAAAAAATAATATTTTGATTTAACTACTTAACACTATGATCTTAATTTTGCCGAAATATTATTTGAGGCGGCCACAAGAGGTTATCATAGCTCTAACTATACTAGTTTTGTGTGGAGACTTCATCGAACTTACTCAGCTATGATTTCAATGTGATGTTTTTTTAGTTTGTTATTGTAGGTTATATAAGTTTTACCTGCCCTAAAAAGCACTACAAAAGGCTGCCTCAAAGGCGTAAAAATTATATCACAGAGGCTCTCTCGTCCACAATGGCCGCCATGGCCACTGTGGTTGACATTGGTTCAGCGCCGCGCACCAAATTCTCATTGCTGGTCGTTAAGGCACCACCATACTTGAAGCTCCTACGTAAACTTGAACGTATGCTTTTAGCCGAATCGCTTTTTCTTACGAACGAGCGACGTAAATAATCTCTTGTTAACGATAAAGAATTTCGCGAAGTTGACGATAGAGGTCGTCTAGAGTCTGTTTCGTCGGTTATGGTGATTGAGGGGGTGGTATAGATGCTGTAGTCAGGGGGTTGGATTTCGGTTGTTAGTTCGCGGTCGACGGTCTCGCTAAGTGTGATGGGTATTTGTGATGTCGAGGGCTGGGGCGCTTCGACACGAGTTGATGTTATCCTGTGGAGAGAATATTTTAAAATTATAGTTTACGAACGAGAGACTTCACTTGGCAAGCATAATGTTTACATAATGAAACTTGTAAAAAAGCGAACTTTATTTATATTAGTAGGGACCAAAAAACAAATAATAATAAAGTCACCTCCTAAGCGTCCTAAAACTTCTCCTCAGTGTGTGCAGCAGCCGCGCACCGGTGGCCGTGGAGTAGCTCGGCGGGGGGGTGTACTTGGGGGGCGGGTCGGGGGGCAGCGGCGGGGGGGGTGACGATGTGGCGGGGGGAGGGGGGGCACGGTGTTCGCTCTCCAGGCCCATGCGCGGCCGGTACAGGTTCTGGATGCGCTGGGAACGATATTGTTACCTCAATTTGTGACAAAGAAAGGTCTTTTACAGCAGAACGACATTCTCGTCCAAATAAAAATATTCGAGCGCATCATTGTTATCACGTCGTCAGTATTGGTACATAAGTTTGTATGGAAAAATAAATTAGACGTCATAAAAATAAAATATAATAATTAAGGCGCTAAACTTACCAACTCTTCAGTGAAATCACTAATTCCGTATTCCTAGCAGCAAGAAAATTATGAGATAATTTTAAGAGCTATAGTGTATAATGTTATGTATAGGTAGGTAGTTCTATAATGTACTATTTATTTACATTTTACCTACCCACCATGATCTATTGTCTTCCTTACATACCACATTTATTTCCAGATTGACAGAAAAATATCCTGTTTCGTTTTCGATAAAAATCTTAGGGATTTTTTCCTTACGAAACGAACCTTTCATCCCGGAAGAAAAGTACGTGTCTCCGTGGGAATTTCACAGCGGCGATCCGCGGTCTATAGCTAGATATAAAAAATAAATGAGTGACTTACATCGAGTATATCAGGAGGTCCCTTGTTCATGTATCGCCACGTTTGGACGAAGGCTGCCACTGGTATGATCAGTAGAACTCCCTGCTGCATGAGAACGGCTACTTGACGAGACCACACTGCCCAGTACCTGTAACGGAAACAACTGTAAGTAACTATATTCGTAAAGCACGTGTAGAGTATGTGTCTTGTATGTTACTAGACAAAAATGTTCGGGACACCATCACTAAATAGTATAAAACAAAGTCGCTTTCCGCTGTCTGTCTGTCCCTATGTATTTTTAGATCTTTATAACTATGCAACGGATTTTGATAGTGTGATTTTTTATGGTTTTACCCGAGCAGAGCCGGGACGGGCTAGTTATAAAATAAACGAGATTTTTTTTTACCAAAAGTGAAATTAATGAGGGTATATCTCATTCTAATTTAAGGCTGCAAATGGAAAATGAAGTTTGTGCGACAAACAGTAAGTTTTAGTCATGCATTTTTGAAAACTTTGTTATAAAATAAACATACTTTGATATAAACTAATTGTCTCCATACTTTGATATATTTTGTTATAAAAGTAAAAAAATGAATTGCTGAAAGTACTGTTAATAATATATTTACCCGACTGGTTTCCTCCAGCTATAGAACTGTCGTTGCTGACCAATACGGAAGTCCATCACGCAGATAGCCTGGAACAAGTAAATTTTCCTTTTAACGCCGAATATGTATGTGCCAATGTTTTTTGCAAATATTTTTTTATTTCTTTTTTGGAATAGAAATTACAGTGGACTTCCTGTGTGAAAGAAAAGAAATTACAGTGGTATTCTGCTTCTTTTTCTATTTATATAAATAAATCTGACAACCACAGACTAGAGAAAAAAGACTCTACAAAGGACCGAGTGATGGTGCTTGACGAGATATAGACAAAGATTGAAAAAATATAGACTTATCATTTATTTGAAGGTTCCGAGAATACCCCTTACGAGAATGTAATGCCTTTTACGAGATCCCTACCCCTTTACGAGAATGTAATGCTAGCCACACACTGTCGCCGAACTCAGACTGAGTTAGTATTAAAGCTTTTTATTACCGCAATGAAAAACCAGAACATGTATACAGAATCCGTCAAAGTTTGGCAATCTGTTCGAGGACAGTGTGAAGTTGGCATAAAACTAGAGAAAAAAGGCAGAACGCCACCACAACGACGACGGTGTGGAGTTGGCATAAGACTACTCTTTTTGCGTCAGGGGTTAAAAAGGTAGAACACAGACAGCGTGAGATTGAAAAAAATACAGAACGTGACAAGAAAAACGAATGTTAGATAATACTGACACACAGCAACACGGGCAGCACCACGGTCCAGAGGAAGGCGAGCGCGGCGCAGAGCGGGCCGCGCGCGCGCAGCAGCGCGCTGCTCACCGTCTCCGGGGAGTACGGCCGGCCGCGCACTGCGAACACTGCCACGCACAGTGCCACGCTCACCACGCATTGCCACCACACTCCCACCCACACCACGTCCGTGAACTGCACCAGCTTTATGCCCGCCTGACATTTACAATTTAGAAAAAAATAATTTAATTCATTTCGCATAATCTCCGAATTTACCGAACCGAATTCAAAAATTCTTTCACCGTTATCCAAGATAACTATAGGCTATATTTTATCTCAAAATCCCCACGGCAGCGAAGCCCCGGGCGACATCTAGTGTATAGATATAAATTTCTGGCAAGTGAAATTGTAATAGTAGATTATACACCAAGATAATAAAATGAAGCATTATTGACTAGTCGGTCGAACACTTGACCAATTAAATTACTGGCCACTAGAACTTAGGCGGCTTACATCCAATCATAATGTTAAACATTACGACCATAAGGAGTAAAGTCACATCATCTAGTCAAAATCTATTTTTATACATATTATATAACATAAATAATAACAATCTTAACTTGTAAGCTACACTTACATCAGTGCTGAGTAGCAGGCCCACGCCTAAACCGAAGACGCAACTCAGTAGTGTGATAGTGGTCTCCCAAACTTTGAGTACCTCCACGTTGAAGGCTATGACTCCAGTGATGACGCAATGCCATATGGCCAGTTGTTGCGCGATACCGAACATTATCAGGACGAAATAGAAGATTACCGCCCACGCCGGGGATAACTGAAAAATTATACATAACTTTATCCTACTGTAATCTGTTGTAATCTGTGTGCCTGTATCCCACACATTTTCAAAGCCGTCTATATTTTATTTTACATATAGGCTGTTAGATATAACACTGAATCTATTTTATATAATGGTAATGCATGTAATGAAATATATACCTACCGAATGATACGCCATCCGATTAAATAAATATAGGCTAACAGAACATTTTATCTTTTATTTTTTGGTCTGTTTAATTTATGTGTTTATAGCATCAAATAAACGCTCTTTTTTTGCTTTTAGTTTGAAACCAGATAGTTTTATCGATTGAACTCTGGACTAAGATGTTTTACGGCTAAGAAAGGGAGAGAATCATTGAAACGAAAATAACCTGCATTTTCGTTTCATTGATCCAAGTAAAAAAATTGGATATCATTCTTATGAAACTCCAATTTTGTAGATATTTGGTTTTTTGTCACAAAGAAATCTAAAATGCCAGAAAGTTCTTTAAATCGGTTCGGTTTTTAGAACCGGTTTCAATAGTATTTACGGGACGATGCCAAGTAAAATACAATGACGTACCATGACGATAAATATTATTATAGGTTGTTTAAATTAAAATTTGGGAACAGTTGTACAATCTTAGCCTCAATGACGTAATATTTCTCGAGTATACGAGCTATTACTTTATCACAAAAATAATTCAATTCCGTCACGCGGTGTTGTATAACTTCATACGTCATTTATTGGATTTTTATGAAACTCTAGTTTCGACGTCACCAGAAAATTGTAATAAGTAAATGACTTTTTGTAAATATCACGGAAACAAAAAAACAAACAAATATTTTTTTACTTTTTCTGTTATTATCTCATCAATCCTCTCTGATTCAACAAAAATAACTATTTTATATTTTTCAAATTGCAAATTTCGCACCATAGACAGTGAAAACTATAAACCTTTCGTCTTGTTGGTATCAGAAAGAGAAACTCGTATATTAAAGAGCGAAAAGAAACTGGGCAGAGTGCTAATACTTGTCCTTCATCGTGTACCCGGTTTTACAAAGCCGCTCTTGTCACTTTGTGGGCCGGAAAATTTTATAGAATTTATAAATAATAACATGTTATTCGTTCGTTTCGATACGAGAAAAATTTGCAACAATTTATGTTAAGCTGTGGGCTGCACACTAGGTTTTGTTTAATGTTATTCAGCGACGGTAGCTTAAATTATGTAAGCGGAGCGGAAAACGAAGCCCTGTGTTCCGACGTTCAATAAATGAGGAAGTAATCGGTAAACCTGAGAGAGGGGGCTGATTGTCTTTAGTATCCTATGTGTTTGTTTCTCACCATGTTAGCGGGCAACACCGCGAGCGTGGCGGGCACGATCTGTGTTGCCAGCTGCAGTGGCTGCCAGCCGCTGATGGAGCGGGCCACGTTGCCGGACCGCCACACAGTGACCCCCACTAGGCTGCCGTAGTGCCCCATGTAGCGCACCGGAGTAGACGCTGTGTTACCAGGCATCGGCTCAGACGTCGGCCAGAGGAATTGAGACGATTTTATTGTTTCTAAAGATAAAAACAAATTATTTATATTTGTAAATTTATATATAGAAAAATATAGTTACAGTCGCTGCTATACCTATAAAAGGAAAAATCCTTACATATTATAAAACAAAGTCCTTAAAGCCGCGTAGAACAGAAGACAGAAAAGCAGACTTTACTACTATACTAGGGAGGTACTATATTAGGGTGGATTACTAATATTTAGGATTATTGTCGGTTGTTTCTTAACATCATATACCATATACAACTGCTATGTGTGACATTGGGCTTAAGGAAGATAGGGCAATTGGATTATATGCGACCAATTGTAGTATCGATAGTACTTTTAAGATTTGAAAACAAGAATCATCTCTCTACATTTATTTTAAGGAAAAATCCTTGATCTTATTGATCAAGGTTTTTTCACACGTTGAGTGCAAAAGTCACGACATGTACAAAACTAACAACAGATACATCTCCCGATGACACAAGAACATTTTTTTTACATTAACTTACCGAAGCTGCTGGGCGTGTATGCATATCCGTGGTTCTTGAGTATCATAACACACGCATTGGCGAGGAAAGACGCTAGAAGTAATACGGCGAAGGTGAAAGCGATAATACAAGCGCTCTCTCTCTGAAGCACGGCTGTGGTTTTGCTCTTGGCGTTTTTGTGTGAGGTGAGTTGCATTATGCAGGCCCCTAGAAGCCCCCACGTTAGGAAGATCTCTTGTGCCGCCGCCGCCCAACTCTGTATATATTTAACGTGTTTACTGGCTGGCAAGAATTAATTTTTTTTAGACGGAAATTTCAAAGTCGAAATTGTAGTATTTCTTAATTAAAATAAAAAGAAAGAGATTTATGATAATGTAAATTTGAATATAAGTATTTTAAAACAATATCAAATTTTAAATAGTTTAAATTCTACTACCAATTTATTTGGGCCTTGAACTGTCTTATTTTTAGAACAATCCCATCAAATTTATTGACTGAAGTGAGGTGTAATTCAGTGTTATTTACATAAATAAGTGAAAGATAGAAAATAGGTATTGAAATATTATGTTCGTTGTCCATGACCTCAAATATTAAGTAGAGTCTCAACCAAGACAATTTTATTGGAAGATTGAATTTTATTTTTAAAGGCACACATTTTTTTTTCTCCACATGGCCACATTTTTGGACGATAAATGGTGGTGAAATAAGTCGAGGCTTTTGGCCATCAGTGGGATATATTTAAAATATTTTTAGTTCCATTCTCATCCACCTTGTTCGACCCTTAGTGCTAAAATAAAAGTTCTCACATTGCTGTTGATGAAGAATTCGCCCCATTCCGTGTCAGAAAATATGTTAATGACGGAGTTATAAGGGATTAGAGTCAACAACTTGATACATAACACGAGTACTCCGCAGATGGGCAGAAATATCAGCATATACACAGCCTGGAAAGGAGAATATCTATTACTTACAAGGCATACTTTGTTTTGTGTTTGGAAAATATAAAATGATAATTGACATGTCGTACGTACGAAATCAGAGCACAACTAAGTTTGTTGTTAAAAATAATTACTTAGACATGGAACCAATTTATTAATTACAGATCATCAATATTTCTATGTACATATACCTATTATTCTATATAGATATTCTATAACCTCACTTGAGTTTTATTAATGCTAATTTGCCAGAAATTATAGGTTTAAAAGCATTTTAACAAAGCTATATTACTTCCAGATGGTGGATAAACAAAAAATTGAGAAATAATATTATCAAGTATAAAAATCATATAAATTAAACACAATTAAAACAAATCACCTTGCCATACGATCTCAATCCTTTACTAAGCGCGACGAACACAATCATCCATATTACGACCAAATTGAATGCAACTTGAAACTTTATAGAACCAAAGTATGAATTTGATGAGAAATTTCTCTGTAGCACCTCTCCATGAAAATACTGAGGCAAGGTTTCTTGCAACTTGACGGACGAATTTTTCAATGTCGCCGCTGCAAATAGATAAGTTGGTAATTTTTTTTCAACTAATGTTTGAGTTTTGAAGTACCTAAGCTAAATTTGTCTATTTTAAGCCCAGTGATTCAGTTTGTTTGTCGCTAACGAATGACAAAAAAGTTATGAGCATTGAACAGCTAGAACTAGTAAGTAGATCATTACCATGAACGTAATTTAGTCTAGCCGACTAATGTTTTTAACAGACAAAACAATCAAACGTAGTTTAAACAAAATCGCTTAGAAGACTACCTATGTCAACAAAAACTAGATTGAATTGTCCAGTACTACCGACCTTCACTTGATTTCCGGTGTCATTAATCATTGTTTGATGTCTCTATCATCTCTAACGGAAATGTATTTAAATTTTACAACACCTATTAATGTATAGTCAACCGCACGTCAAGTTAGCACGGATCTCTATGCGTTGGTAATAGTGTCGAATTTGCAATGAATTTGAGTAACTTGATGTGATTACACTTAGAATTTTCTATAGACAGGTCATGATATATATATTTTTAAATTTGACATGAATCAGTTTAAACAAAAGGTTTAAAGAGCCATACCTTCGAAATTAAATTCATGAGGCAACGCCCATTTATACTGATCATCTGAGGTTATAAACGAATCTCTGAAATATACGAGTATCCACGACACTCCTATTATGCTGTAGATGCCGATGACCGCTTGCGTGATGAGCAGAGCCACGCCAACACCCTGGAATATTGGCGATATCCTCCACATGTCCACGGGACCAGCTTCCAATACTTGGCCCAAACATAGGTATAGCGTAAACAAAGGTATCCCAATCAAAAATGACAGTATAAAGAACTGTATTATGAAACTTGCTGAAAGTAAATAAAAAAAAAACAAAAAATCAGGATGAGTTATATTCAATTGCAGTTGTTGTCAGGCGGAAGTAGTATACCGAAAATGTACAATCTACTAGCAGTACCTACTTAATTTCACTTTTCTCAACCATACAATAGATAAATAGTTGAACTGAACTGAACTCAAGAATGGCAAATAAAATAGTTACTATAGTATTCCAAGGTTCCTCATGTTTAACACTTTCCAGCTAGATACAGAAATTATCATACTACCATTTCTTACCTCCAAAATGAACACTGAATATGGCGAATCGAGAAATGTTAAATAATCCTACAGTACAACTCAGGCACGCTAGCATAGCACTCATCCGGTGGGGCCAAACTCCTAAAGGACGCTCTTCAGTCTCGTCATTTCTGTGGACAAACATATTTTGTGGAATTTTACGGAACTGTTTAATTATCATCGTAATTTTATTGAATGAGTCACAAAATGACCTCAGAATACAATGCGTAATCTCACTTTCATAACGAAACGACCTACTTATATGAACTCACCTCTCTTCCGTGGCACCAATGTTATTATTGGCAGCTGGGACCGCGTTCAGAGACTCTGATGAGGAGCTCGACGCGCTTGTACTTCTGGCTGTGCTCCGGGCAGTGTTCCTCCCTGTCCACTCCCCAGTGACGTCACTCTCGATAGGCGATGGCAAGGATAAGGTCCGGTTCATGAGCAACGCTCGGCGACCCACAATCAGCGGTCCCGAGCTACAATCGGTGCTCAAATTTGCCGCCGTCACCTGCAATTGTATCGGCGCACTCGTCGGCCGCATGTTCACATGATGCTCCAAGAAAAGAATCACTGGCAACGTAAGAGGTTCACACGATTCTGTTGAAATCGCCGGAAGGACAATCGGATCCAGCCTTCTCATGGAGTTACGTATGCTATCATTCGTAGTTCGCGCCCGCTCTAGTGACGAAACCATTGTTTGTCTGTTACTATCAGATAAATCTGTAAAACTCTTTGATCGTCCTAAGTTCGTGAGATTCACCCTCTCGTGTGTTGTTTCACTTTCATTGATAGGGGGCGCTGAGAGTTGTAGATTCGCTACTACTACTTGAGTATTGTCATCTATAGAGCTTATCTCCTCCGAATTATCAGACATTTGTTCCGTTTCGATGCATTCTTTGATCTTACAAATTAAATCTTCTTCGTCACTATCGAAGCTCTTCGAGCTTTCGTCAAGACAAGCCAATAGGGACTTGTCTAAAACTTCATCTAAATCATTTAAGATATCCATGAATTGGCAAAGAGCTGACGCTTGAAATTCATCATCATTAAAATCACTAGGCGTCTGTGATGAGAAATTGGAGTCGGATTTGTAGCATTGTGGGATGATTTTCAGTAGATCTTCCCTTAGGTCCTCATCGTCGGAGGTTTTGTCTAAGTCTTCACTGTCGTTGCTTTCGAATAAACTGCTAGAAGCATCGCTGTCGGCACTGCTTCCTGGCAAGTTCTCACTTTGCTCATACCGACCATCTTGTACCACCTCCATTTTTATCGCTCGGCCTAAGTCATAGCCTGCTCTTTTGTTTGTAAACCCTGTGAAAATAATCGCCTATTCAGAATGCATTTTAATTAAATACTTCACATTGGGACAATAACTTTTCTAAGATACAATCACTTGACTCTACCACACATTTACTCTTCAAAATTCTCAGAAAAATATGTTCATAAATAGTTTTGAAAAGTTCCAGAGCGGAATATTTGCATTACAATAGATAATGTATATTTCATAAAGAATTGTGTATGACACAAAGGAACAAAACAACACTAAATCAAGAGAACAAACTGAATCTGAAACGCACAATATTTTGATGTGATAATCTTCCACAACTTGTACATGTCGAAGTGACATTAGAATGTACACTTTACAACTGAATCGCGCAACTAATAAGCGTGATTAGTGGAACGCTTGTGAAAATGGCTCAATATTAGCATGTTCCTGCAAAGTAGGCATGTGTAACTGGACTGTTTATTTCATGACATTATCTACATACAGATTTGTAGATAAGATCAGAATACATGTCGTGATTCAGAAAAGCTTAACTTTGATGAAAAGATAAATTAGTTCACAAGATTGTCATATTATTATATCATTTATAAGATTGTTATAATTGTTTTATAAGCAAATTCTAAAAAATTCTATTAAGCAAATTCTAAATTCTAAAAAAACCATGTGAGGTAGAGAGGAAAATGTAGGAGAGTGGACCCTGAGCTCTGAGAAAAAACCTGACATACACTCAGATAAGAGAGAGAAGGACTGTTCCGTAATAAAAATCCAATCCAAAATGAAATCAAGTAAAAAAAATAAGTAGTTGCTGATGCTTTCACTCATTGGCTGGTTAAGACCATTATTGATGCTTGCATACACATCATGGACAGAAAAAAGCATATTAAATTTGAGTCTGTTGGAAAAAAAAATAGCATAAAAATTATAATATTGCATAATTATTCTCAATTATTGTTTAATTAATGATTTGATTTTATTACAAAGTATTGATTACTTTGTAATATAATCAAATATAATATAATATAAGTAATGTACAATGGAAGTAGATATGATCGAGTATATCAAAATGATGTAACCATATTATGAAGTTACTTTATCACTCTAGAAGAGAGATAAGGCACTATGTAGAAAAAAAAATACATTTTTTAATATTTTTTACATACAAATTATTTCAGCTGAGCTTTGCTCTCCTACCTGCAAAATTTGGGATAAAGATTTCTAGGTTTCACTCTACAACCAAATAATGTTGCTGGGGCATGTTTAAGTAATAAAGTGTACTCATTTGAGTTAGCAGTAGTAGTGTCTCCATCAACAACAATATCAAAGATTTATAATGATAATTTCAAAATGGTTAGGTTTCATAAAGATTATAGCTTTTTGTATGTACATAATTCATATTTATGGTTTTCAGATTTATTATATTACATGACATTATAAGACAATGCTTCTTGCTAAAATTCTGATTCTAGGTCAATGGGATATGTCTAGGATTTGATTCCTCTGTGAAATCGCAAAATATGTGACATAAATTAACATATTGTGGATGGTTGTTTTTATACATGGAAACAAGAAAAAAAAATATGCTTGATCAGATTTCCTAATTTTTGAAGCCATCAGATCAGATTTTCTAATTTTTGAAGCCATCAGATCAGATTTTCTAATTTTTGAAGCCAATCAATCATAAAAGTTTAATTACCTCACACCTGAGAGAGACCATAAACCCAATTAGGTATTTGATATAATTTTCAACTTAACTCTAGTGTTCCTAAGAAGAAAGTCTAGAAATTTAAGCGGCGAAGCCACGGCACATAATAAAATCACACTTATAAAAGGGTCAAACACAAGAATTAGGTAATAAACATGACTCCTTAGAAAATAAAAGTGTAATTAAGCTTATTTAATTTCATACCTACTAAACTTGTGAAAATTTGATTTCAAAGTTTACAATGTGTTGAACGTTGCGGAGGGAGATGGACTGAGGATTTTTAACAATTAGTGAGGAACTGCTTATAAGCTGCAATGTGATGCATCACCAAATCTTATCACAATAAAATCATATATTGTATAATGTAATATATCACTAGAAATATGTAACACTTAAAAGCCATATGAGAAAGTACAGCATAACCATGAAAAACAACTGTAAAATCGCTAAAAGGTACAGGTGCTGAGCTCAGAATTCATCAATAATTGGAAACTTACGTTGTTCGTCATTAACACTTGCGTTGGTTGACTATTTACAATATACACAGGTAAGTATGTTGTTTGTTTGAATCTGATGCTGTTATTTTCTAAAAATTAGAAAAAGTAATTAAAAATATACAAAACAACAGGACCACAATCACTGCTCCTCCAATCCAACTCCAACTATTTTTTTTATTTGTTTGTCGATCACTCATTCATTCATAATCTTCGTTCATTTTGATGAACATATACAGATAACAATTCTAATCTCAATCGATTAGATACCTAATCAAATATTAAAATAAAATTTAAAAAAGAGGAAGGATTTGTTTTAAAAATAAATAAAAAGCTGTAATACTATTAAACATTAATGCTAGGTATAGGTAAACATTCCTGTCGGAAAATTGCGTCAAATAAAGAAAGAAACTAAACGAATGGATTGGGTCAAAGTTCCTTACAACAAAAGACTATAGAGTAGACACGTTGATTACGTTGTTTCTGCCAATGAATTTTCGATTTTATTGCTTTAGACACAAGGGTCATATTAAACGCTTCTTTTTGTTAAATCTAAACATAGAGATAACTTAATGTAAATATATTTTTTAAGCGATAAGTTTCATTTTATTTGTACTTTGTAGCCAGTTCTCTTCTCAATAGTTTGCAATACCTTTTTGTGTTCGTGGTGTTATCAAAAGAATAAATCATGATTTTTCTCAAAGGAAATCGGATAATTAGCATCAAAATGTGTTCAGCAAAGGTTTGTCGGAAAACTTTTCCTTTCGTATTTCCATAGCTGTAATCGCAGCCAGTCGAACACAAGTTGTCTAACAGATTGGTCGAGTGTGTGGTGTGATATTGTGAATAATAATTTACTGCGACCCGGAAAGTATTTTCAGAGAAGTGCTGAATAAAAACCTCTTTGGATTAAGATTTGTTCATTTCTTTGACAGCTTGTGAAAGCAATGGCAGCGTATTCGAGCAAAGTGTCCCTCAATGAGGTGGTGATCGTATCAGCTGTAAGGACTCCAATTGGATCATTCAGAGGGAGCCTGGCTAGTCTATCAGCCTCAGACCTTGGAGCTATCGCAGTTAAAGCAGCGGTCGAGAGGGCCGGCATTCCCAAGGAAGAAGTAAAAGAGGTTAATCGGTCACTTTCTCTTTATCAACCCAATTTACAGTTATCTTGCTCTCAAACATTCAAACATTCAAACCAGTTATTCAATACACTCAATGCTCTTCTATTTTTATTACCTACCAATTTCTTTTGGTCAACTTTATCTTTGTAGATTCTTATCATATTGACAGATAAATTGTTATCACTAATCAATCATTTTTTCTTGTATAATTTTTTTCATGCTTTTAAAGTAAAATGTAATAGGCACTAAGTAATCTGTAACATCATATATCACTTACCAATTGTTTATTTGCATAATTTTTAAATTATGCAAATAAACAATTGGAAAAGTTTATGAAATTGATGATTAATACATAAATAAATAACAATTGAGTAAAAAAATACAGAACTAGGTATTATTTTATTTCAAGCTATGTTCAAACACTTATTGAAATTGAATTTTAATTTATAAATTTTAAAATCATAATTCTAACAACACAATAATAAATTAATAGGTAACTACCTAGAAAACAAACTCAATTTACATACAAGATTGTTAGAAATATAGAGTTTTGCATATGCAGCATTCATATATATACTTATAAGAATATTCTTATAATGGTTTTATTTACAGATTTACATTGGAAATGTATGTCCTGCAAACCTGGGACAGGCCCCAGCCCGACAAGCCTGCATTTTTGGTGGTCTCCCTAAAAGCACAATTTGCACTACAGTAAACAAAGTGTGCTCTTCAGGGATGAAGGCGATCATGCTGGCTGCACAAGGCTTACAGACCGGAGCCCAAGATGTCATGCTCG
This sequence comes from Plodia interpunctella, assembly GCF_027563975.2. Lineage (NCBI taxonomy): Eukaryota > Metazoa > Arthropoda > Insecta > Lepidoptera > Pyralidae > Plodia > Plodia interpunctella. The sequence continues at coordinate 7,659,349 of NC_071301.1, forward strand.
CAGGAGGAATGGAGTCGATGTCTAATGTACCCTTCTATCTGAAGAGAGGAGAAACATCTTATGGTGGAATGCAACTAGTTGATGGAATTGTATTTGATGGCCTCACTGATGTATATAATAAGTTCCATATGGGCAACTGCGCAGAGAACACTGCTAAGAAATTGAATATTTCCAGACAAGATCAGGATGAGTATGCTATCTCAAGTTACAAACGCAGTGCTGCTGCACATGAAGCTAAAGTATTTGCAGATGAAATTGTGCCTGTACCAGTACCTCAGAAGAGAGGAGCACCGCCTATCATATTTTCAGAGGATGAAGAATATAAGAAAGTAAATTTTGAGAAATTCAACAAGTTGGGAACGGTATTCCAAAAAGAAAATGGAACTGTGACAGCTGGCAATGCATCTACATTGAATGATGGTGCTGCTGCTTTGGTTCTGATGACGGCTGATGCTGCAGCAAGACTTAAAGTCACTCCTATTGCCAGAGTTGTAGGCTTTGCTGATGGTGAATGTGACCCTATCGATTTTCCCATTGCCCCAGCAGTAGCCATCCCAAAACTGTTAGAAAAAACTGGAGTAAAAAAGGATGATGTAGCACTCTGGGAAATAAATGAAGCTTTCAGTGTAGTAGCAGTTGCCAATCAAAAGGTATTAGACTTAGATCCCAAAAAAGTGAATGTCCATGGAGGAGCAGTTAGTCTTGGCCATCCAATTGGCATGTCTGGTGCTCGAATTGTAGTGCACCTGTGCCATGCTTTGAAGAAAGGGGAGAAGGGTGTTGCATCCATTTGCAATGGAGGAGGGGGAGCTTCATCTATTATGATTGAAAAATTGTAAGTTTTCCCACACTGCTTTACTTGTGCCTTCGATAATTTGCTGTATAACAGTTGTATAATAGTATGAGTGAAATATTATTTTTAAGTATAAACTGATTGTTGAACATTGACGAATTTAAATTGTATATAAAATTATTTTATACCTGGTTGTAGTGTGTGCTATGAATGTTAAATAAATCATCTATTTCCATTTGAGAGCTTTTTTTTCTATTCCAGACCTGAAGCCAGAGAAGGGACTCCCATCTTGACATTTTATACCAAAGATCCATGTCCACTATGTGACATAGTCATGGAAGAGCTAGAACCTTTCAAAGATAGATTAATAATAGAAAAAGTCGACATTACCCACAAAGACAATTTAAGATGGTTGAGACTATATAGACATGATATACCAGTTTTATTTTTAAACGGAAAATTCTTATGTATGCATAGGTTAGATAAACAACTTCTAGATAGAAGAATAAAAATGCTTCAGGAAAAATAAATTAAGTTTTGAATAAATAAATATGTTTATGGATGAAATCTCCATAACTTGTTTGACAACCAACTTGTTGTATATTTAATAGTATTTTAATTAATCTTAGTTCATATTTGAATTTGTATGATGATTGGAAATTTGATACTGTTTTAAAATCTGTGCTTGTGTGCTATGCTATACTAGGTAGGTACTAGTAATACTGGAAGAATTGCATAATCTGTGGTACTAGCTTACTGGGAGGTACCGCTTTTGTCGTGTGGGTAATATGGGTGTGGGTAAAATAACTGCGATAAATAACACGGGCGTAGCCGCAGGTAAAAGCTAGTATTCCAACAAATATTATAAATGCGAAAGTATATTTGTTTGTTACTTCTTCACGCATATTACTGCACCGATTGTTATGAAATTTGGTACACGGGTAGAAAATAACCTGGAATAACACATAGGGTACTTTTTATCTCGAAATTCCCACGGGAGCGAAGCCCTGGGACGCAGCTAGTAAATACATAATTTAGGGTGTGTGTTACATGTGGACGAAATCTAAGATTGAATGTAACTAACACCTTCACCACAGACCATAACTACTTCACCTCGCCTGTATCTACTCATCTAAATTGTACCCCCGACTTATATAGATTATAATAACAATAAACAAATATATTATAAATCTGAAAGTATGTTTGTTACCTCTTACGCTCAATCTACTAAACCAATCTTTTTGAAATTTTGCATACAACAACTTCCTTACTTTTCAAGTACTTACTAGGTACGTATATCCATATATACTAATTTTCAAGAATGAGAGAGTTCTCTTTGAGGTTTGGAAACTTTAAAAATCTTCGTACGAAAGTACTTCGACGAAGAACCTATTAATTCCATGAATTGTGGTTCTGTGCATAAAGCATACCTTTTCTTTTGTTAAAGTTAGTCAATTTGAGTTTGGTTCTAAATAATCTAGGCAATATTCATTCATTTCACAGGTAAAAAAATCTGTGATTCATTTAAATATCATTCATTGTCCATTGTAGTTTCAATTTCATTCAGTCAGCTGTCACGTCTGTCATGTCATCACAGCAGCGAAAACGAAAACTTAAAATATTCTAATTGTTTTTGTGTATTATCTCATTAAATTAAATGAGATTTAATGTTTCAAACATATGGCTTAAATTTAAAATAATACATTAAACTTAATTTTATTCAAAATTTATTAATAAAATATTTAGTCTCAAAATGATGCAGAGCTCTGCTCATGATGCTGCTATACAAACATTGGAGGCAGCTGCCCAAATGCTGATGGTAAATACTCAATTGCTGTTCCTAAAATTATGAATTAAAATACACTAGACTATATAATCAACTTTATTCAACATATTGCAATTTCATTTTCTGTAACCAGGATAACAGCCATAGTTTTATTGACCTAATATTTATTAGTATGTAAATTTTGTAGGCACCACCAAATCTGGTGACGTCTGAGCAGCGCCATCAAGCAGAGAGTGTATTTCTTGAGTTCCGAAATACCAAGAATCCGTACCAGCTGTGCCAAGAAATCTTAGAAAAATCTTCTTCTGACCAAGTCCGGTTTGAAGCTGCTGGTCTAATCAAGTCAGCACTCATTAGAGAATGGAGTTTGCTTTCTGAAAGTGATATATCATCTTTAAGAGAATATTTATTGAATTATCTATTGAGGAAGGATGCTCCCTCATTTCTGAGAGAGAAACTTTTACAAGTATGTACTTCTACTTTTTGCAATTGTATTTGTTTGTAGTGCATTTTTGACATTAGACCATTATTCATATGTTGCTCATTGCTTATAAAATATTTTTACCCCAACTATAGCTAAGAAAAATATATGTACAAAAATTTTACAAAACAATTACTTTGAATAATATCTGTTTCAGACCATTGCTATCATAATCAAAAGAGGTAGCATTGATGATGGAGGAAGGGAGCGGAAAGCTTTACTGGGTGAATTGGAAAAGATAATTCTCAGTTCACCAATAAGTCAGCAGAGATTGGCAAGCTCACTGATATTAGCCATAATGCAGGAATATGCTATAACTGTCAAGTCTGCAGATGTGGGATTGATATGGGAAGTCCATTTCAGGCTGAAGAAGTCTTTTGAAGCTTTGGATTTGAAGCGTATATTTAGATTTACTGTAGGTGTCTTAGAACAGATAGTCAGATCGGGACATCGCCCTGAAGGGGAGCAAGCATTATTGACTAAGCAACTGTTGACTATTGTAGAGACAGTATTATGCTGGAGTCATGTGTCTCCATTGTTATCAAAGCGATTGATTGGTGCATTTGAAGCAATATATGATTGTGACACTCCTCCTGCTTTACGTTTGAGTATGAATTGGAAAGACACAATAATGCAGCCGGAGCTTCTAGCTTTGTTCTTTGAAATACATATGTATGTTCGTTCTAATCCGGATTTAGCTGGACCATCTTTAACTTGTCTTGTCCAGCTTGCTAGTTTAAGTGGAGTTGTAGTTTCTATTCGTAATTTTAAGCAACAGTACTTAGAGAATTATGTGAGTAGCTTTTTGAATATGATGGCTTATATTCAGCCTGTGGAGCGGGAGATGTTAGGAATAGCAGATATTTATCGCAGACTTATCCAGTTCTTTACCCCGGCTATGATAGCAGGAACTCCTCCAACATTTCTTCAGAATTTGACAACATTGACTTGTCACTGTATCAGAGGATCTGTTATAGAAGAAGGAGTAAGTATTTAAATATTTTTTTATAATTTCTACTTTATATTTTGAGTGGGAATTGGGTGAAATGGCCCCACTATGAGAGGACTGATCACCCATCTGGTGCTTGCGTTGATGTCCCCAAAATCAAGTAATAATTATATGTTATAAGAAAGTCATAAGGGTTTAAGTGTGATATTTTTATGCCAGGTACTTGTAACTGTTATTAGGTAGATAGAACTAAATAAATCAATCAAATTTTAGATTAATGACGATACCGTATGGCGTGAGTCACTCAATAAATTCTTGCACACTTGGTGTTCTATAGTCCATGACACAGGATATACAAATGAGACACTTATGAACCCTTGCATAGAAATCTTCAACACTTATCTACAGTGTCGACTAGCTCCGCCGGATGGAATAAGGTAATATATTAAGTGTTCATATTCATGAGATCCTGTATTTAAAATAATTAATCATCATTATTTTATATTCTAATAAGCTGTTACCGGCAATTCCGAGGTAGCCTGTTTGATCTTATGTCATTAACTAAATCTATTCCAAATTTCATCAATACTCGCCCAACAGTTTAGCCCTGAAAGTGTTAAATTTTAACAAACTAAATGGAATGGTCAAGTTTGGTTGACTGGTGCCAACCAAGAGCATACAGCACCCTCATTTATATTTTACTCTTTATGAACAGATTGTTCATTTTTATATCTGTCTTGCTTAGTTCAACTTCAATGTCACACTACTAGTGTGTATGTGTACCTGGTGTGTGTAAATGGTGTGACCGCGGGCTTGATTTTGGGTGCAGATTACTAAGAAGCATAATGTAAGTAAGTACTCATTGTTCTTTATTATTGTCAACAGGGGTACAGAAAATACAGAAGAAGATATAAAGGATGATATTGAAGAAGATGAGCGCAAGCAACACAGCAACGTGCTTCTCACAATAGGCGCGATTGCGCGAAAGGCGCCTGCGCACTGCTGCCACGTTTTATTCACTTTACTGCAGGATAGAAGCAAGAGGTAATTGGTGACGTGTGGCCCCAGAAACGAGCCACTCCATACCCTCCAGCGACTAAAGGATAAAGTGCCTTTGTAGCTATGCAACAACAGCATCCACAAAGAGGGTCGTAACATTTAAAAAAAATTAAAGTCTATTTTGTGTTGATTTCCGGACTTCAGGACATCACAGCGGTGGATTTTCATCCACCTCTCATCTGAGTGTGCGTTCAGTATCAGTTTCCTGTTAGCACTCTCAGATGAGAAAGATAAAAGCAAGTGACTTTAGTATTTTTTCAGTCTCATGAGACTGCAAAATCCGTGACGTCACATTACTTTCATATAAGCTCCATATAAAATTTTGTTTTTACATTAGAAAAAATCTGATGTATCTGATTTGACTAGTTGGAGAATAGCAAATTTGTCGACAATTTATGGACAACAAAGAAATCGTATAAGGGTTCCATTATTATTAACAAAATAAGAATGGACCATCACTGTTTAAATGTGTTTCTTTCGATATTTCTTTTCAGCAGAGATCACTCCGAAATTCTAGCAATTTCGAGTTTTAACAGAAATACAAAAATAATTTAATTTTGACATCGTAAGCGTCTGTAAAGGCCTAATTTCTGAAAGAATCCTTTGTCTTTTCTTTAGCTTAGTAAGAAACCCTTAAAAGTGTTGTTTTTTTCATGCTACAGATTGGAGTCTCAATTACAACTGATGCACATGGGGAAGTTGCCGGTAAGCAGTGGCAACGAACTGGTCAACCTGTTTGAAGACCTCCACTGGATTTTGATGATTGCTGGTAAGACGAGATAGGTCCTCCCTAGGAACACTACAACCACTCATAACTATAGCATATCTCGATTATTCGGAACACCACCCTCTTCTAGTACTGCTTTTGTTTTTGCTGCATAATTATCACGTTCCCTTTAAAGTGCCCATGCGTCAATTCGTGAACGGGTGCTGCCGCCAGGTCCGAACTAGTCAGCTCGTGTGTTTAATTTTTTAAGAAATTGCTATTTAATATAAAATTTGATGTGAAAAAGTGTTTTGATTTTTGACTCTTGATTCGATAGAGAAAAGTGAATTGCAAACTACCACTATCTTGGTTGGCTCAGTTGTAAGCGAGATTTTATTTCCAGGACATTTCCTAGCGGTGGATTGCACCGAGGGCGAGACAATGATGATCCCGCCCGAGATCATAACATACAGCATTAGGGAGAACGCGAACATTGACGCGTCGCTGCGGTACCTCGTTGGAGAGACCACCAATACGGAGAACGTTGATCCTATTCTCAAGTTAGTAATCGTCAAGTCATTCAATATTCGATAGTCTTAAGTCTTCTTCATAGTCCTATTCCTTATGGCTGAGGGTCGTTGTCATTTCGTGAAATGAAAAACACACACAACAACTTTCTTGGCACTTTTAATGGAGTGGTTTGCCATTGCCTTCTCCATTTCACACACAAGTTAATAATCAACCAGTGTGTAGGTTTCCTCACGATGTTTTTCTTCATCGGAAGCAGGTGGTGGTCGATGAAAACTACTATACATGAGTCAGATTGGTATACAAACTCATGTGGCACAAGTAGGATTCGAACCATTACAGCATCACCTCTTCAAGTCTTATCAATTTTGAGTAACAAACGAAACAAATTTCTGTTTATCTTAAACCTTAACGCCGGAAATGTTTTACTTGTAGATGTGTAGTTATTTGCATGAATATGAATTAAAAGACATGACGCTGCAGAATTCAGTTGGTGACGTAATAAAATTTCAAAGTACAAAAAGATCACAATATAGTATATAATTATCTCGCCTTGTATTTTATCTTATTTTTTTAACTGTGTCGATATGTTTATATTTTAGTAATTGTTACCTAACACACTTAAGTTTTCCAAAGAAAATATAAGAATTGTTATTATATATGGATATTTTGTAGGTTGATCGGCGAAATACTTCGGATAAGTGCGTGGGAGTGCGCCGCTTTGGAAGCCGGACTGGGCATAGTATTTAGTCCGGAATTGTCCGCGACCATATCTTGGCTACTCAAGATATGGGCCAACTCCTATTTAATGCAGCAGGCCTCGCAATATTCTGAGGTATGATTGGGTAAATTCTATCTTTTATATAAGGCTAACGGCCATTCCTGGTTTCGCTTGGGTAAAAATATAATAAATTATACACCTAAACCTTCCTCGGAAAACACACTATTTGTGAAAACCGCATGAAAATCCGTTGTTTTTTTTTAATTTATCGCGAACAGATACACAGACAGACGCGGCAGAGGACTTTTAAGAAATCTAATAGACTATCAAGTGCTTTCCCGCCTAACCTCCCGTGGATGTGAGTATACTTCAAAAAGGGTTGAAAACAGGCAGGTATTACAATGAAGGTCGCATAAACGTTTTGAACGCAACGCCAGAGCTTGAAGCGTGAATGGGATTTGAACAAACTCTTCAGCATTTTACTCAAATAAAAATAAAATTGAGGCTGATGGAATTAATTCAATTTCTTTTGTAATTATTTTTTGTATACACGAGTACAAAAAGTGTGAGAGTAAATTATGGACTTTGTTTTAAAATGTAATTGATTGACAATAACGTGGCACGCGATATTGCGTGTTCTTCATATTGCATGATGTTGTCAATTTTTTTTCGGATAAAATAAGTAAAAATAGATTTTCGACTCGTTTGATTTACATATTACGTTAGGTAATGGCATTACACGTTATACAATATGGTAATTTAAAAATTGTCCTACAACCTTCACTAGTGTGCATTAGCATTATTCATCAATATTTCTATACTAATTTATTAAAACTGAAAATTAAGTATATATGAAAACGTTAACCTCTAGAACGTTGACTAGAGAGAACTTTCTTCGTATGATATTTACATTCATGACTTTCCTCACGCCCACTAAAAACCCAAGAAGTACTGGCTTGATAGTCAAGGATGATATGTGCGACACCTAGGGATGCCGAAGTGTAGAAATGTAGAAGAAAAAGTAGGCAAGCGGAACCTGGGCGGAAGATACTAGGAGAACGCTTCGATAAAAAGGAGAGATTATTGGGTTTCGATTCTACGCGAGTTCTAGACACGCGGGGCGTCAATCAGTTCAGTACTTAGTGCCAACCGATCTTACAATGTGAACCTTTCGGCTCCAGATGTCTACAGTATTTGAAGTCGCATTTGGGCGAGGGAACCGCGGCGCAGAATGGACGTGTTCTCGTTTGGCGTCGCGCGCGGCGTCCTCTCTGAGACACATGCACACGCAGCCCGCCGCCGCCAAGCAGGCGTTGCAGTTGTTGGCCACTCTGGCGCACATCCAGCACAAGTATGTATTGTATTGTGCATCAGATACCACAGTATTGCTACACGTGTTCCCGCGTCCACTCTGAGACACATGCACACACAGATCGCCACAGCCAACACAGACTTCAAAGAAAACATACTCATTTAAAATTTTAAACTTCAGATTCAATTACGATACGAGATAATTACGGCCAGTATGTTTTAATTTTTCAAACTACATTTAAAAAAAAGAACACGTTTAAGTTTGGCGAGAATTTCTTCCAGATGTTTCATAATACATTTATTTGCAAACATGTACAGCATAAGGATTACAAAATATTGTATATTCTTATGACTATCTATATCGGCTCTATCTTTCTTCTATGAAAAATGCAATTATTACCTTCTGCAGACAAAACCCACTGGCCGCGTGTGAAGAGTTCCTAGCCTTAGTAGCGTGGGAAGCGGCGGGTAACAACCTTCCTGGAGAATTGAGGAGGGAACTTCATCGGGCCTTCGCCATAGCTGCTACATATGCTGACGGTACGTTTTGAAATTTGTTTTTTTGTTATTTTTTTTTAAGAAGGCAATGAAACCAGCCAGCAACCAAAAAAATATTATTGAAATCCCAGTAAAACATACGTCAATTTCGGTTTTCGTCACTTTTATGTAGATAAACTTTACTATTTATTCTTTACTTTATGTTACTGAGCAAGATTCACTTAAGACGACATGACGCAAACTCATGTTTTTGCAAATAAGTTATCTTTGTCTTTAAGTTTAATTTTTATTACGATAATAGTTCGTTTACGTCACAAGACTACTTCCGCGGCACTAGTATCCTTTGATATCCACATAGTTTTTTAAAGAAATTAACGACAAAATATCTCGTTTACACGTAAAATTTGTGACGAAATTAACGTCACAAATTCTACGTGTGTCGATTTTTTATTGCGATTTTATAATTTTAAACATTATTTTTTATCTTATTTCCTTTTAGGTGAAGTCCGCAACCGTCTGTTAGTGAGCACAGTGGCGCTACAAGAGAAGCTGATGAACTTGATCAACTCCGAGTCGGACACGGAGCCCGTGCGCAACATGTTGGCCGACACGCTCGACTGCTTCATCGGCATCACTGAGGGGGTCCACGAGGTTATATATACTGATATTATTATATTTACGTACAATTAAAATATATAAATTATATTAAATGGTCTTACAAAATGGCCACTAGACAAGGTGCCCAATACGCAGGCAGCATTCCCTATATCTATGTCGTACATGGTATCTTTTGAGCTAGTGTATCTCATAACACCAGTCTAGTCTCTAACTTACTTTGGGGCTAAAATCGTTTGTATGATTTGTGTCCATATAAATTTATCATTTATTCATTGATCTAAATGTTCCCACTTCTGGAGCATTGGCCTGCCGTATAAATAAGAAGAATTGGCCACGGTCCACCGCGCGGGCTCGATGCCCAGGTTAGCATGCTTATTTATAACTAGCTGCATCCCGGGGCTTCGCTCGCGTGGGAATTTCGGGATAAAAAGTACTCTATGTTTTATTTCAAACAAATGTCTAAAAGATAGAAATTATTATTTTAAAGATTTATGCACACATAAATATTACAGGAAACGGTAATCAATATTATTTATTTGCTGAAAAAAATGTGCCAAACCGAAGCGATCATTTTTCGATTCATACAGTTTCTGTCAAGCATGTTCAAAGAATATATGAGGCATATTTATCAGACTTGAAAATTCTAGGTAGGTGCGATGGACGAGCAATTCATGATGCTAGTGGGGGCTCTGGATAAAGTCCCGGGCATCGTGTTCCGGTACCACAACTACCCCGGCGTGGTGTTGCCAGCTTTGAACTTTTTGGCCAAAAGCGCCAAGAGGATGCTGCACTCTGTGCAACCCGCTAACGTTAATAAGTGTGTTTATTTTTTAATTTTATAGTATCTCTTTTACTTGAGCGTTTTCCTTATTTTTTCCCCTAGATGTTAAGCGTTGGAACTCAGGGTTCGCTTTCCTACATTTTTTTAATGCTATGGAAAGAAAAAATGTCTTTGGTACACCTAGGTGGACAAATCAGGTGTACCACGGGTTCGGGTTGGGAGTGATCGTTTCTTCGCTCACTGTATCATAATATATAGTAAAAGAATAGAATTCGTTAGGTTCTTTTACTATATATTGTTATAACATATAGTATAATATATAGTAAAAGAACCTCATTCGTTAGGTTCTTTTACTATATATTGTTATGATCACAATACTAACGTTCAAATTTGTTTTGGACATGGATCTTACTCTAACTTTGCATTTCATTTATTTCTTGACCAACTTTATAGATCATTATTTGTTGTTGTATTTTGGCCTGTTGGTCACTCCTTTTAAGACTAAAGTCCGCGCCACGAAAAGTCCCGCGGCAATATGTGGAACTATCAATATCAGATTGACCAAGTAGTTTTTGTCAGCGACTGTGGCGCCGCGCCTTCCGGATTTTTTACGTGGCGCGGACTATTGTCTTATGACTATAAGAGACAAAACACTCGTATTTCAGGTTCCTCGAGGTTTGCAACACCACGTTTGAAGTTTATATTCGATGGAATTCAGGCAAAATATCTAGTATCCCACAAGACGCTGAGGAGGAAGCATATGAAGTGAGTTATTTATTTTAAACATTTTATTACGTGTGTTTAAAAATTTAGAGTTAGGACGCGTGCTAGGTGTAAATTAATGACTCAATAAAAAAAAAAATATGGTCACGGATAAGATATTATAATAAATTAGAATGCACGGATTAATATTGATATAATAGGTTTAGTGTTTGTAAGTCGATCGGGCGAGGAAATGCGTAGCAGCTGTCGTGCCGCGTTGTTCAGTTTTCTGCTGTGAAAAGGAATTGGAGCATCAAGCTTTCAAAAATATGGTGTTACATATTTTTATATTTTTAGAAAATAATGTCCAATCCCCTTGGTACTTTTTTATTTTTGTTGATCTATGCTGATTTTGATTTTTATAGAGAATAGTTTATTATAATCGTGAGTTAACTCCAGGACATTTGCGCGCTGATGGAGCTGATCTGCAGCATCGCGCGCTGCCGCGCCGAGCTCGGCGTCGGCGACGCGTGCGCGCGCGGGCTCAGGATCTTGTTGCCGCTCGTGACGCCGCCGCTGCTGGCGCTGCCGACTCTCGCGCACCACGCCTACAGGATGCTGCGGGACCTGGACCATGCGGAACAGGTAATGTACACACAAATTCATCTTGTCTCGCGCACATGTGCGGAAAATAAACGTCAAAATTTTGTTTAACGACGGACCTTCCACTTCTCCAACGCCCCTAGCGGCGAATTTACTGACCTTAGCTCTCATTTCACATACATTTGCCATGCAACATTAATGGAAGATAGAGTGGTCCGGTCGCTAATCATTACCATCATTAGCAGTCTGTATAATGTCATAAAAAAGTAAAATACTATATTATTGCATATTGCCGTATTCTAGACAGAGTGCCAAAAGGTTTTTTCACAATCGTCAAAACAATTTTTACTAAAGACGCATCAAATAATAAAATTGAGTTGTATCTATTATAAAGCGGTATCATTTTGTCCACAGATAATAAATCTCCCAATCGACGATTTCAACATGGTAGTGACAGCCCTGCGAGTGGGTCTCACCGCAGTTTCGTGCGACGTGTCCACTCTCTGCTGCGACACGATAGTAGGACTCTCCAACAAAGCCAGAACACTGGGCGAAAACAACCCTTACGCGCTATCCTTACTTAGCCTGGCGGAATTACTTCTCATGCTCATCATCAAAATGGAAATCCCTCCAGATTCCATCCCCGCCGCCGGTGCTGCCATCTACGCGTTAACTTGCGTCAAACCAGCGTTACTAGAGGGCTTGGCTCGTCAGCTGATCGAGGCATTCGCGGCAAACGACCCCACAAACGTCCCTAGACTTGAAGAAGCTTTCGGCGTTTTAACTAACGGAGTCTTATTTGACGGTCTTCGTCCACACAAACTCCGTTTTCAGGACAACTTCGACAAATTCCTCGCCAGTGTCCACGGTTTCCTTATTGTGAAATAACTAAATATTTCTTTCATGATTTGCGTAAAAAATCAACGTTTCGTCAACGGCAGCGGCAGTATCCGCCGCCTGCTGAAGGAATACGTCGATGGATTACAAGAATTGAAATTATAAAGACTGAACGTGTCTTCGACATTGAGCTTGCTTGCTGGATACCAAATCGTGTTTAAGGATGGTTTCAATCATGCTAGTTAACGAACCAAATTGAAGACTTATTTATTTTGAGGGCTGGCTTTTAACATCAGTCAAGTTTTTACCACTTTTTCTCCATAAAATATTGGCTATGGCAATCACTTTATCATAAAACTATGATATGCCCTTTTCCTGCTCCTTGAAAGTCAATTCGAAAGCGAATAGAGTTAAATCAGCAAAAAATAGATTCAGTTTACACAAATCTGTAAAATAATTTCGATTTTCTTCTTCTTCTTCATAGTCGTATTCCTCATGGCTGAGGGTCGTGGTCATTACGTGGAATGAAACACACACAACAACTTTCTTGGATTAATGGAGTGGTTTGCCATTGCCTTCTCCATTTCACACACAAGTTAATTATAATCAACCAGTGTGCAGGTTTCCTCGCGATTTTTTCCATCACCGTTTATGTATTAAAAATTGCGTGTGTAAAATTTTACTCATGTTAACCAGCCCATGTTTTGTTTATTAGGACGTGAATTTCATACTCGAATCGACTTGTCCGTGTTTGGGCTGTGCACACACTATTGTGTTTAGAGGTTTAAATGTTAGTCGCCATTTAGTGTTATCGATAGTCGGTTTTTTGACTCGATATTTGGCCTAACATACAGGGTGCTTACGACTCCGGTAAATTGACTGGCTAATTTTACTATATCTTCCGTTATTATTAAGAGGCTATTATCTCATGTGTCCAATCCAGTATCTTTTCCCCAACAAGAGTACGTTTATATTATTAAATAGATGTTTTATGATTAAGATTTCCTTAGTCAATCTATTCGATCGATTTTTTAGTCCATTATCGACATGTTTCTGCAATGCTAAAATTACGCAAAATGCGTGACAGCGTCTATGGTATTACGCATTTAACAGATGTAATTTGAATCAAGTATTACGATTTTTGTGAAGTATATGTATGTATTTTATCTTATGTTCACAACGAAATATACTGTTTATCTATATAATGTGGTTGTGAATGAGAAATGCAGAATTAATGGTCTACTGTGGTTTTTCATATTTCTTAATTAAGTCCAAAATGTACACTAAGTACCTACATATGGCTAGTTAGAAGAATTGTGATTTATATTGTGCTAAGTATTTTGACACTTGCGTATACATTTTTCTTAGGAAATTCATAAGTATGGACGATTCTATTCTTTAGGTCTTTTAGTCCGTCTTATAAATATTTCAGATATCTTCAATCTTTCCGTAGATATTCTTCAATTTCCAGAGGATAAATTGATTCATTTTAAAATGTGAATAATTTGCATCTAATAATTTCCTTCGATTATCTTCCGTAATTTTATAATAGGTAAAAGTAAATGCACATTTAGTATTATTCTATTAAAATAAGTAGATTTTTGTTTTTTTTTTTGCCTATACCAGGATTTTAGAGGAACAGGCTCGCACCTGAGACCTTATCACATTATAATCTTATGGAAAACATATATGACTCCTTCGTTTACTTAAATATTTGAAGATGGTTCAAAGTCATTGTATTTCAAATCAAAGCATTAGATAATATAAAATCGAATGGTATTATTTCGAAAAATGCTTGTAATGTCTGGTTCTCTTTTATATCAATCATAATCATACATCGTGTGATCGGTGTTTAAATTCCCAAGAATACAGTTGTCATGAAACATTGTTTTGCCAATGTAGAAAAAGGTATTCTTTATAAAAGTTATGTAATTTTCAATTTTTCTGCAGTATTCCCCGAATATCTTTGTTAATACAGCCACTATAATTTCTATAAAGTCTGACATTTGATGTTATAATATTTAAGTATTAAATTAACAGGCGACCTATTTGATGTTATAAATTAGCAACTAAGTATTAACTTCAACTGACGACCTGTACATATTGCCATGATTACCGTAGGCCAAGCTCGAAAATTTGTTATGTTAACCATATTTGCTAAGAATATAAACCAGCGCATGCAAAAGTCAGCCTTAAGATTAATTTTTAAGTGATAATGAAATGTGGAAATATTGATAGAAAGTCTGGGAGCAGATGCCCGTTTCTAACTAGCTCCTTAACTTGGAGAGAATTAAATGCTCACTGAAGTAATTGTGTCAGGATAAATACTTTTCATCTTGTTCGTAAGCAAATACGGTCGAAAATAATTTTCATACTCGGCCTACTGTTTATGAGACGTAAGGTCGTCTGTTAAAGGTTAATCGAGCTTTACGTTATCGTTTTTACGTTAAGTTTATTATGAATATTATAGTTGCGTTGTATTTCCGCCTAGGAATATAGGTATAATTCAATTCCATAAGGGTGTCCGAAAATAAAAGTCACAATTGAAAAAGTTATGTTGATTAAGTCAATCTAGTGCGTGAGCAGCTAAGTTCAGAACCACCATTATGTTAAGGTGCGTATATAATAAACATGAAGCTTTAAACAGTACTGGAGCCCGCACTGCTAAGAACTTTTTGGTGCAAAGTACGATCGGCAAAAGTTCATACATAGTTTTGAATCTTATACCTAGTGAATTACCCACATAGCCTACCGTACATAATATTGTTGTGTACGTTGTACCGCCATATATAAACTTTGCATTATATAAGAGGTCGAGCCACTAATGAAAGAGGTAGCAATATATACGTACCTAGCATCAAAAGCCCTTGGGAGTGCGACCTCCAGTCTTATCTATCTATAGCTTCATGGTACTAAACGAGCTTTGGTACAAATGCACCTTAAAATGCACTCTCTCTGTACTTAGTAGTTATATCCAGATTCGTATCATAAATGGAATAGTAGTAAACCTCTTATAAAATATTAAGCTAAGCTGCATTTTGTAAATACTCAATTATCACCTTACTTGGTGCATTATTCATTATTTCAAATATTGTCAGTATCCCAATAAAGAGTTGTACAAATTTTATAAACTGCTATATCGTTTCATTTTTCAGTTACTTAAATAGGTATTAAAAATGCAGGTTTTGGCGGGAGATCTACATAACATCAAAACTCTCCAAAGGGCCTCTACGTGTTAAATCTATATATAGACCGGACTATGTGCCTAATCCCAAAAGGAGAAACCTAAAATAATAAGATAGTTCCAGTAGTATCAATCTGCAACAATATTAAAAATTGGCGCATTTTGCCTCCATATTACGCAAAGCTCAGCGCAGAGTGCGCTACTGGTACAACTAAGGTACACAAACATTGCCAATTGAGGCAAAAAGCGCCAATTTTCAATATTTTTGCAGACAAAAAAATACCTTCTACGCAATCGTGGTGCGAGTTTAAAGGAAAAAGGAAGGATTTAGTAAATTATCCTGAAAATAATAACACTATTTTAGGTTATGTTCTGCAATATTTGGTCAACTGTGGTCATAAACTGAAATAAACTTGATTTTGACTGAAGATCTTACCTGTATGAAATCCATATTTTAATAAGTCACATGTTAAGTGTGGAGTGATTTATCGACCGTTTACTGGTTCTAAAATTTTACAGCGTGAGACGAATACCATAGTTTTCGAAGTTTTTTATCTTATGGAAAACGATTTTTCCCAATATTTCGGCACCCGAATATGCTACATTGTTGTATATTTTCAGAAACGAATGCTTACATAACGAAATGATTAGTAAAGTACTCTAAAATAAACGTTTTAATCGACATAGCAAAAGGCGTAAAGCTTTTGTGTACCTAACATACAGTGTTGTACTCTGGCGGGATAAACGTGCAGTAATACTCCCTATTGGCAATGTTTGTGTATCTTACTTGTACCAATAGCGCCATCTGCGCTGAGCTTTGCGTAATATGCCCTATTCCATGCGCTACTCATACACCTTCAGATATAACACCGACATCCTACTTCCAATATAAATATAAAATCTCTTACAATACAAATATAAAATGCGAAAGCTTGTGAGGTTGTGTGTATGTACGTTTTGTTACTCTTTCTAAAAAAAATGAATAAAAAGTGAAGAGACTGAATGTAATTTGATTAATTTTAATCAGGTTACTTGTAATCTCGACTGCACTGAAAGTAATCTGAATTATTTTAAAATCTGATTAATAATATGATTTACCATGCTACAAAAAAATTGCAAACGACAACGTCAATCTGTCGGTCGATTATCATATCAATCAATTGTCAAAATCTTTTACTGATGTTTTCTTTTTCTCTGTTTTTCTCAGCGTTTTATAGTTTTTTCGGTGGATTAATTTTTTTTTATAAGGTTTAAGTGTACAATCGATAAATATGATGACTAAATTAGATACTACGCAAAGTACATCATTTCATTCTTCAGTAGCTTCATCTTTAGGAGACAAGACCGATGACGGGGTAAACAAAAAGATCAACATAAAAGAATGGCTGAAGTCACGGATATTTCTGGGTCGCTACACAGAAAGGAGGCTTGTGAATGCAGATATTGGGTATCGAGACGTCGTACTGATAAGTCCCGCTGAGACGGAATTTAAAAGGGACTTGATAGAAGCTGTCCATCAACTAAAACTATTATACACTGTTAAATGGATTGGTGTTACAGATTCTGAAGCCTTAGGATACAGACCTCATGGTATATGCGTATGGACAGAAATCGAAAACCAACCATTTGGAGTATTTTGGTTTCAAATCAAAACTGTGAAGATTCGAGACAATGAAGTTATTATAGCAGTAAAATGCTTGAGACACATAACTGACGCATTTTTGGAAGTTGAACCCATTCTGACTGGACAAAAAAAAGTGAATGAAGCAAATTCGAGTAATAATGGAGTTGATAACACTTCCATAAAAGAAACATATACTGAAATTGTTGAAACTCTTCAAATGTCTTTATCTATCAGAAATCTGAAAGAATTAGTAACATTTATCTTTGCATTTGTTATTGCCATATTTAGTGGTAGCACAGCTTTTATAAATTTCTTGGGTAATTTTGTTTTAGCACTAATAAGAGAGCTATCTATTCTAGTTAAAAATACTACACCAATGTTCTTGGGAGTATTGGATTTTTTAAGCAAGATTGTTGGTGGCTTTTATATACTTTTAGCAATGTTTTTTAAACCAAGTCCTCAAGTTGCTATTAAGAATAGAAGTATTCAATATGGCAGGCACCAACGGGCACATAGTAGCCACTATATTGATGAACAAAATGAATATGATCCTAGAAATTTTGATTAAAAAGTATGATTTCTTTTGAAGAACATTTTTGTCAGAAATGTCTTACAGGACTTAAATAAATACCAAAGTTTAATCTCAAAGATTTTAAGTCTGCCACATAAATATAGGCACATTTTAAGCTACAAAAGATATTGACAGATTTGGTTGTATTATTGAAATAATAATATATTGTTTTTAAAAGGAATAAAATAAAATAGTGTATAAGGCTAAACACTATGTATTTTTATATAAGTGGATATGCAAACATTCCTTTCTGCTTTTATCTTATTAAAACATTTTCCATATTGGTAAAAATAGGGGTGGTGAATGAAAAGTTTTTTATATTCTATAGATTTATTTTTTGTACACTATTTATTTATAATATGTTTAATTTAACAATGACTTAATGTTGCATTGCTTTTATAAATATATGTTTTAATTTACTACATTGTTGCCTATTCATATTTTTCCACTGGAACAACTATTATAGAGCTTCTTAAATGATGATTAACTGAAAAAATCAAAATATTAAAAAAAACCGGCTAAGAAACCGGCGAACTTGCTCACTAAGGGTTCCATATATATTTAGTTACACAAACTTATATGGGAACGCATATAATGCATGAAAAACAAGTCATAGTTTTTTGGTTCTACAAAACCTTTTGTGAGCGAGTCCAACTTGATCTTGGCCGGTTTTTATTGACAGTTATCTAAAAACAGTTTCAAATTGAGAAAATCCTAAAATGTTTTTTCGAAAACGACGTTTAATTTGACATGTGGCGCGCTTCTATTAGCATCAGAAAGCAGCATTAAATTTTATAGTCTCAATTTTCTTGTGAAAAATCTGATTGTTTTCGCAAATTAAATGCCTACATTAATATGTGTATAATCGTATGTAGAAGGTTGAAGTTTAATTCAATATTTGAAACGCTTTGTAAATAGATAAATAAATGCTATATGTAAATATCGAAATTATCCCATATTTCGTAAACTGCTTGATCGATTTTATTCAAACCAATTTTCATTTGAAGAAGCTTAAATACTTACATTTTTTAGATTCATTTATGACACCGACTGAAGGTTCCCAATTTGAAACTGAAACAACATGTTGGTACACCATGAATTGATTAATTATTCCCCAGAGAGAAACTTTTACTTATTTTATTCTATACTGTATCTATCTATACATATAATATCCATGGTTTTGACCACTAAATTGCTTTTTATCGACTAGGTTTTTTAATTTTTAACACATTTGAAGAATAATCTACATCTATCCATTTAAAATGTATGTATAATAAGGCTAGTCCTAATATTCACATTGACGTGAAAGAGAATTGTTTTGTATGTGGAGATATAAGTTTAGAGGTGACATGAACTACTTTTCAATGTGTTTTCTGTGGATAACAGCTAGCGATATTCCGCTCTCCGTTATTTTAAAAGTTATATTACTGTAATAAATCATTACGAGTTTATACAAGTATTTAGAAAATTTCATGAAAATGATATTGCCAAAGACCAAAACTATAGCTTTTTCTGTCTACTGTTATTGCTAGTCCCACATAATATTACCACAGAACTTCTTTCTAGGTGCGAACTCTAATGTTTCGTAGCATAGCCAACTATGAAACATTAGAACAGCCTAGTTTTAATAGCCGTTGGAAGAGAAAATCTGGCACCCTAGCTAGGAATTAGGGGACCGGATCCGGAAGTCTGAATGGTCATATTATGAATGGTAATGGACCAGTTTACAAATTACTGTTTGAATGGATTCAAACAGTAATTTGTAAACTGGTCAACGGATTGTTATCCCTAGCCCTATTATAAAAAATATGAAATTTTGTTTTAAGTATATGGAAATTAAATACTTTTACGGTTTGATGTTATCCTCATTTTGTTGGGAGATAAACCGAGTCCGACTTTAGATTTGCTTTTGTTGCTCTTTTTAATTTGAGCCTTCTTTACCGGCGGTATTTGATTACTTTCATTTTTCATTGCGATTGTCTGTGAATAAAAAATAATATAAATTGTAATAAAATAATATAGTTGATCACATGCTAACTGCCGCCAAAAAATAAAAATAACTTGGAATTAATGAACGTGTACCTCTGTAGCTGTATCAGCAATGACAACAGTTTTCGGCAGATCCATATCATTTTCTTTGTCTTTTGCAGTCTTTTTTGCCACAATATTATTTAGTATGTTAGTGATTACTATATTCATTGCACTGTTGTTATATTCAAGTAGCATATTTTTAAACAGAGCCATCAGAACTGGGAGATAGTTCGTCAATTCTGATTTTCCCTTATCTCTGGTGCTGTAGTTGTTCAAGATTTCTAACTGTGAAAATACTTCATCTAACGTCATATTCTTTCTATGTCCTAAAACTTTGATAGTTCTGCTGCCCAAGTAATCTAAAATATTTATCAATAATGTTTGAATTTAATTTAAAAAATTGAAATAATATTTTAAAAGATTTTTATTACCTACACGTCAAATGTCCAAATATCCAATGTTATTTGTTATCGTATAATAAAATAATTAATCTGTATACATCAATTGAATTTTTTGTCGTTTACCATTTGTTTGGGTATGAAATATTTTTATACCGGTACTTTGAAGTCTAGTTTGGGGCCGTTTAGTAAACGTCTTTTTACCTTCAAGTATAGGTTTGTTGTAGTATGTCGCATTAATAACATTTTGGCACAAAGGCGGTTGTAGTATATTTAATACGATGTTAAGTGTTTCAAGTGTTTCATATTCTAATTTCGCGGCACGTTTTCTTATAATTTTTTTCAGATCATCCGTTATTTTTGTACTTAAATTTAAATAGCGCCTCCCTTCCTCTAGTTGAACGAGTTTATGTAAAAAACTTGACGACAGCTCCTAAAACAAAAGCATTAATGTTACATTTATTAATCAATTCAAATAGCTCTACGAATACTAATAAATCTGTACAAACATTAACTTACCTGCGTTATTGAATCTCCATAGTTCTCATATTTGCATGGCCATGATATTAAAACAATAGCTATTGAATATTCATCAAACAAGTTACAGATGTCTGCGTAAGCACACCCTTGTATTATTTCCACTTTCTCAGTATACGTAGATTGAGACAAACCCTAAAATTAAGTAAAAATGTAATAAGAGCCATAGGGCTGGTTAACTTCATTCAAGAATATCTTGGACTGCTTTGTTTGAAAAATGATATTTCGTAATTAATTCCGTAAGTAGATATATATGTATATCACAGTTTCGCCAATAATATATCTTAAAAAATAAAAATTAATGAATAATATGCACTTCGTTTAAAAACTGCAGAGCGCGCTTGGTGTACATTCCATGCATGTAAAGGAATCTCTTCAATATTTTCATGTTTTTTATGATTTCTCCCACGGTGTTTGTGAAGAATTTTGTCTCTTCGTTGAAATGTATTATGAAGTCGTTGTATTCGGGTCTGTTTAAACAGTGGCATTTTCTAGTTAGTCTTTTGTAAATAGAACAGTCATCATCTTCGTCCTATGAAATAAACAAAAACTTTATACAATTTAAAAAATATATATAAATAATGTAGGTACCTATATCGTGGATTTAGACAGTCTCTCTGCCCGAAAATTCCACGCAAGCGCAGCCAGTTAGTAACAATACATAGGTAAGTAGGTACATAACGTATTGTTTACTTACCTGAATAAAAATCCCGTCTAACGCATTCGTTTGTGATTCCAATTGTTTTAAGCTTTGGGCGCCTAAAAGATCTGTCACTGAAGGTAGCTGTAATATGATATGATGATGTACTTAGCATAAAAAAATATTAAAATAAAATAAAAAAAGAAAATAAAATCATACAGCTGAAGCTATAGGTATAGGTCTGACAAGGTTCAATAATCTGGGCGTTCCGGATACTAATACATTTTTTGATTGTGATGAATGAGTTTTTGATTGAATTTCTTCGATAAGATACAGTAGTTTTCTTGTACTGTCTTTAAGTCTTCTTAGGGAATCCTGAAAAACAACGAATACCTCATAAATACATATTAAAAAAATATATTCAAGGCACCAAATAGGTTTTTACGAAAATCATTTGCTGCTTTCGCTTCACCATAAATATATAGTACCAATGACGTAAAATTGTGTCAGGACTCAGGACAGTTGTACCATCACTGGTACCGATCAACGGTAGTTCTGACACCAAAGCCTGCGTCGCTGCATCTTCAATGGCACCAGTGATTTAAAATTTACTACAAATAAACAATTTACTAGAAATTTAAATGCCAAAGTTTGTGAGGATTGTATTTGATACTCTTTCACGCAAAATATACTGGACGGACTGTTATGAAATTTGATAGACTGGTAGAACATAACCTGGAATTACACAGGATAGGTACTTTTATCCCGAAATTCCCATGGGAGTGAAGCCCCGGGGCACAGCTAGTTTTATATAACGGCGGTTTCGTTAAAATAGCAGCGACAGGTATACTTACTATATAGCTAGCTAGACGTTTAAAATAAGAATAATCGATTGGATTTCAAGATTATCAAACTACACATACCAGTTGTAAATTACACGCTGATTGCGTTATTTCTTTAGGTATTTCGTTTGACTCTATTACTACATCTTGATTTTGACAACGGCCGCGTTTTCTATAGCTGACAGTGTATGTAGCATCCAAATCGGAGGTCTGAAAACCATCCTCATCAACATCATTCCTATTTTCTTCACAATATTGTTTCCGTTTATCTACAATATATGATGAGGATTTACCCAGATTACTTGACATTGTAGGTTTTCTGATTTCAGCAAACCTAGAAACCTATCCTATAGTAAAAACATGTTTTCTACCACATCGTAGTAGTTATTGACTGATTATAATGGACTAGAAAACTTTATTTCTTTTTATTTGCCATTTTTTGAATTTTCGTGCCAAACGCCAAAAGCAAGTAAGAGATAGTGACCGCTCTTCCGACAAAACTTCAAAAGCAACAAGTTGCTTTTTTTGGATCGCGTTATACATCGCATAAAGATTTTTTCTTTAAAGCTGAAGTTAACTCTAACCGACTTCTATGACTGAATAGGTGATGAACATTCGACCGACCCTCACACCAAAGAAATAGCTGTATCTCAATAGACCTTAGATTATTTATTAAATGATCTAAGCAATAGACAGACCAAGTACGCATTCGGTGGAAAATGTATGAGAGATGATAAGGTTCCATGCCGCTCTGTGTTTTTGGCATAATCCCATGAAAATTAAGAAAATATTCTTTTCACATTTTTGTGACAGTGACAAACATAGGGATGTGCAATCTCAGAAATAGGAATCTTTGCGAAGTGGTGATTGATGGCGGTATATGTGTAAAAGAATATTGAATTTGTAACCATGCATTGCATGTAAATGTTTTATAGAAAATGTTTTGGCGAATGAAATGATATGGGGCCATTACAATAAAATAAGAAGAAAGAAATTTTAATATTTATAACGTCTTATTCAGGAAAAATATAATCCGACCACATGAATACATGATTTAAAATAATCTTTTTGCGGGATTATCTTTATTATATATATCAGAGTTATATTGTAGCTTCCTGAACTTTTTTAGTTTTTCATACTGTTATGATTAGGTTTTATGTGGCGATTTTAGCATCTGGAGATGTGATTTACTGTTAGTTACTTGCTTATTTGGCTTGTTGCTTTGCAAATTTTTAATTTTTATTTTTATGTACTTTTATATCGATAAAAATTGCACATCCCTAAGAAATGCATGCGTGCGTGTGTTGCTTTTGCTTGTTTTGTTTACACTTAGGAACTTTTGTGGAACTTTTTTGTACCTACCTATATTATGTTTCATTTCATTAGATTTAGATGGTAGGTTTTCTTTATTATGAATAATTACAAGAGTAAAGTTAATTATGATAGTCCATGTGATTCGGATAATGATTGGACAAGCTCTTCAAATGATTCCAAATATTCTGATTCTGAAAGGTAAATAGTGTTGAAAACGTAATAATTTTTGTTTACTAAATATTATTTCAATGATTTTCGATTTTCTAACGATTTGTAATGGAGCATTATAGGTATTCTACTTATTTCTATAATACCTTAACACATGTGTGCAACTTTTTAAATTGGTGTTTTTGTTCCTCATCCATCAATTTACACATCTCCTGATTTGTAATGTGTGTAGGAAGTATGCTTATATTATAGAAAAGTATGATGTATATTTGAATAACGACACAATTCTGTTTTAAATTTTTTTTGTGAACAAATATAATTTTAGTTCAGTGCCAGAGTGGGATTCAGATGTGGGTGAAGATGGAGAACTTGTTTATATTAGAATCAAAGTAAGTAATGATTCAGCAGCGGATTCAAAAGTCCCATTATTGGAAAACTGTGAGGCATTTAAATTAAGAAATAATTTCAAAAGATCTTCCACCAGGCGGTCAGCAAAAGGTAATTTTGGAGATGTGCTATTTTCCTTTTTTAAGTAAAGATTTTTATAAGAATTTCTTTATTTATTAATTCTTTATAACAATCTATTCTTACAGGTTTATACCCAATTAACATATTATAACTTACACATTTTAATATATTTTTTTTCTTTTGTTGATCTATGACATTAATCTAAGTGTCTACTTTTTAGGCAGAATATTTAAAGCTCTCAAAGTACGCAAGGCAAAAAATATAGACCATGGAAATAAGCAAGATGGTGGTACCACTTCATCTATATGTCAAGCCAATAGTAAACAATCACAGGATATTGATGCGGCTGTGGATATTATGGTGATTTATATTTTTTCATTACTTCAAATTCTTCAAACATCGATGGATTTGGACTTCAGATTTTTTATATAACTGTGTTAGATTACTGAAAGAAGATTTAGATAGTTAGCACCTCTAAAGAGGGTTGACATTAGGCAAGCAGCCACAGCCGAATCTCAAAATTTTTAGATTTAATACTTACCCCAGACTGGGCAGCAAAAGCCTCCTTATTCTGTTGTCAGTGGTGATTATAGTTTCTTTTTTATATTATTTTCAGGTCAGCAAAAACTTCATTTTCACCAGTGAAAAGAATTGCCAGATAGAAAAAATGCTAGGCATAAGTCTGGAAGTTCACCCAGATGGCAAGAAATTAGTAGTTCAAGACTTTTCCATTGAAGCCCACACAATATATTCACCGAAAATAAAAAAGGGATATATTCTATGGAAACTAAATGGAATTGAAGTTGACTCTAATAACATTAATAATGTTCTTCAAAGGATTGCTGAAGATCCTTTCAGCACTAAGTTGACTTTTCAGATGCCAACAGAAAATGTTAAAATTGATTACGTGAAATTACTTACTTCAAAAAATATTGACAATTCTCTCACTCAGTTATTCAGAGATTCACAGTGTGCAGTTCTGTATATCTGTTGCAATGATATTGAATATCAGAACAATGATGACAAGGGAGTATTATATTGCTATCCAAGGCCATACAACCAAAATTTCTTGTATAACACTAGAGGTGCCTATGTCACTTTGTGCCATTTGGCTCCCAAGTCTCTGGGGACAAGTGATCCGATCACATCAACAGTTTTTTATTCTGAATGTCTTATCAATGTTACCTATACAACGAATTATGGAGATCTGTTATTAGTCGCATTCCCAAATAAATACGTCAATGTATTTTCAGCAAAAAAACTTATTAATGACATAGTAAGAATGCTGAAATTTTTGTATGGTTCGCTGAAGTCCTGTTTTACAAAGCCTAACAATGTGGACAAGTTGGATGGTATATTTTCTCGAGTATTCGTGTCCGTATTGCACGGTGTTACAGACAGAGAAGGCAATGTTAGGAAGTTTGAGGATTTATTGGCCGCTCATTCTGTGACTTTGCCGTTGGATGTGAGAGTACAAGTTGATGATGCGATTACTGAGATTGAAGCAGCTGATTATCGAGAATGGGTATGTAATTGATAAGTATTAAATTTAATCCATGTATTCCTTAGAAAAAATACGTAGATTTTGCTGCCTGCTCCCTCATAGAGTTTTAGTGTAAATTTAAGGAAAAAGCTATATAATATGTATTGAAATGATAGGTTATCGACCCATCACTACTTAATCTTAGTTCCACCAACAAGCTCGTCATACAACGAGCAATAGCTAATTTGCTATAACTTACATACAACGAGCAATAGCTAATTTGCTATAACTTACATACAACGAGCAATAGCTAATTTGCTATAACTTACATAAATTTGTTCAAATTCAAATTCAAATCATTTATTCAGAAATTAGACCTTCACAGGCACTTTTTCTCGTCAATCTTTAAATTTATAGTTATTTCTCACAAGCTAGAAACTACTGGCATTTCGGAACGACCACTGCTGAGAAGAAATGCCGAAAGAAACTCATTTGAACAGTGTTGGTCCCTATCATGCCAGATCGGCTTACCATTATTGTTTCTTACAAAAATTTTTTTTTTTTTCTTTTCTTTCTAATAATATATAAAAGTACATAATGTACATAGTCAAAAGGTATATCAAAACAGGTTATGATCGTGATCCGAGTGCTGATTATAATATATATATATATATATATATATATATATATATATATATATATATATATATATATATATATATATATATATATATCGATGTGAAACACAATTAACTTACATGAAGATATATGAGAAACGAGATGACCAGTTCCCTCTGGCAGCACCCGTTCACGAGTTGACGCATGGGACAGCCATCGCGTAGCTCAACCATAATAGAGGGAACCTCACGACCCGGCCCACGACGCCACCACCAGATTGACCATTTGAGTGAGCATGACACACTCGATTCCCATGACTTCATAATTACAATTCTTATTCGTCGAAATAGAAGTATAATTCAGACACTTGAAGATCACAAATCACGTACATGTTTTACAAATAAAATTTAAATGCCATACGAATTATTATAACAAAATTCAAAATTGTGAATAAAATAATAAAAAACAGTAAAATAAAAATTAGGAGATCATGTGTGGAGTGGCAAAGTTGTCGGGAGGATCCAAGCGTTTTTATCAGTCAAATAGGCGTTAATTGTGTAATACGCTTTATCCATTAAATTTTTCTTAACATAAATTTTAAAATTTTTCATTGGCAGATTAATAGCCTCTGCAGGGAGTTTATTGAATAATTTTACACTTTGACCCACGAAAGACCGCCGAACCTTTTTAAGCCTGAATCTATTCATACAAAGTTTGTGCTTATTTCTAGTGTTTACACTATTTACTTCGTTTAATTTTTTATATAAATGTAAATTTGATTTGACAAAAATAAGCACATCAAAGATATACTGACATACAACAGTGAGGATGTTAATTGATTTGAAGAGTTCTTGAAGAGAATCTCGAGGTTTTAACCCATAAATAAAACGGATAGCTCTTTTCTGTAATACAAAAATTTTTCCTATGTCAGCTGCATTACCCCAAACTAATAGTCCGTAGGACATAATGCTATGAAAGTAGCTGAAATACACAAGTCTAGCTGTATCTATGTTCGTACACTGTCTGATCCTTCTCACTGCAAAAGCTGCCGTACTAAGTTTTTTGGCCGTGATTTCAATATGTTTATCTCACTTTAATTTGTCGTCCACAGTAATGACCAGGAATTTAGTACTATGTACCCATTCTAGAGCTTTACCATTTACTGTTAAAGGTATAACATTGTGCGAGTTATTTAAGAGAGAAAATTTAATACATTTTGTCTTCTCTGTATTTAGAGCTAAGTTGTTGGTTGTAAACCAGTTAAGCACTACCGACATGCTATTACTTATAAAGTTATAGTTTTCACTTTTTCTATTGACTTTAAATAATAAGGATGTATCGTCTGCAAATAGAACTACTTCGCATAAATGTTGGGCAAGGCATGGGAGGTCGTTAATATAAATCAAAAATAAAAAGGGACCGATAATGGAGCCTTGAGGTACGCCTATGTGAACAGGTGCACTATCGGAAATTGTTTTGTTAATTTCTACTCTCTGTGTTCTATTATCTAGGTAAGACGAAAGAACACTAAGAGCCGCGCCAGTGACACCATAATGTTGAAGTTTATTTTTGAGTATATTATGATCTACACAGTCAAAAGCTTTCGATAAGTCACAGAAAATACCTATGACATCTTGCTTGGATTCCCAAGCTTCATTAATTATTTCGACTAAAGTGACTGCTGCATCAGTAGTTGAACGACCTTTGGTGAAACCGTATTGACGATTATGTAAAATTTTATTTATATTAAAATACGACACAAGTTGACTGAAAATAATTTTTTCAAATATTTTACTTAGAGTGGGTAATATAGAAATAGGTCTATAGTTTGTGGGATCATGTTTAACGCCTTGTTTAAATAGAGGAATTACTTTACTTATTTTCATTAAGTCTGGGAACACGCCTTCAGATATACATTTATTGAATATTATGGTTAGGTGAGGAGCAATCAGGTCAATAATGCTGCTCAATACTGAGACGGAAATCCCCCACAGGTCCTCAGTGTTTTTAACATTTAGGGCTTTAAAAGCACATATAATTTCATCTGGTGTAATATGTCTGAATGTAAAAGTGGACTTAGGGTCCGGAGCATTTCTTTTTAATAGATCATCTGCCGCATAGGAGCAAGAGAAAAGGGATCCTGTGATATTCTTAGAAATGTTGGAAAAGAAATTATTAAATTCGTTGGAAACTTCGTCATCTGCACTTATGGTTTTACCGTCAAGTTTTAATACAAAATTTACGTCGCGCGTGTTAATTTTACCAGTCTCTTTATTTATGATAGACCAGGCCGTCTTTATCTTATCACTCGAATTTTTTATTTTATTAGTTAAATACAAAGATTTCGCGACAGAACATACTTTTTTAAAAGTTTTAGAATAGCGTTTAACATATGTTATGAATTCCGCATTAAAATTGTACTGTTTTTGGCCATAAAGTTCATAAAGTCTGTTTCTACTAATATAGATACCGTTTGAGGCCCAATCACAAAAGTTAAGTTTATCTTTCTTGATGAAAGTTTTGATAGGAAAAGATTTTTTGAATTCTTTTTCTACTATATTGAACACCTCATTGTATTGGTCATTCGGGTTTTTTGTGAGGTCTACATCTGGCAATTTGTTATAAACGGATTCGCGAATTGTGACGTGTTACACGAATTATATACATACTACCGGCCTGTCCGGCTTCGCTCTGGTAAAAACAATAAATTATGCAATTAAACCCTCCCCAGGAATCACTTTTGGTGAAAACCTCATGAAAATCCGTGCCGTCGTTTTTGAGTTTATCGTGAACAGACAGACAGACGCGGCAGAGGACTTTGTTTTATAACATGTAAGGATAAAGATACTACCCATTTACCAAAATTTAATTTAAAATTAAATTAGTACAGCAGTTCTTGAGTTCGGTATAACAGATCACTAAAACAATCTTCACAGTATGCAATCAATCTGCCTGTTGAATTTTGTTGAAAATAAATAAAATATTTTACTTATTTCAGACAGACGACGTAGAAAACTTTCAAAGACTATACACAGTGATAGGAGCCTGTTTATATTACTCTGGTCACCTGCTCAGCAGTCACTTGCAAGACGAGGATTTGAAGGAGATCAACGCGTATCTAAAACTGAATGGTATTTTAAAGCTGAGCACAGAACAGGAACTAGAGAAACTCGTTATGTGGAAAGAAGTTTTCATTCATGAACATAGAACTGCTAATAAGAAAGAAAATACAGAATTTAGGTAATTGTTTTCATTAAGTTTTTTATACAGTACCAGACAGGCAAACAGGCAAGTGGTCACCACACCCTATGGAAGCTGCAACACCACGGGTGTCACACGCACGTTGCCTACTATGTGTCATAGGATATTTTGCTACAGTACCCTGTAAATACACTGCCTCTCTCACCCTTCAAACCGAACAACTATTACCTCTATAGTCTACCTCTGGTAAAATACAGTAAAGGAAGCCACAATAATATAGACGACCTCGGTGGCGCAGTGGTAAAGTGCTTGACTCTGAACCGAGAGGTCCTTGATTCGATTACAGGTCGTGTCAACTTTGGGGCTAGCTCAATCTGTGTGATTTGTCCTAATGTATTTATTATATGTTTGAAAATCAACCCTTTGTTTTTAGAAGAGTACTAAGAGACAGTACTAAGAGTGTAGTGTCACTTTGCGCACGGTCGGTTATACTATACATTCTTAAGACCAAAGATTAAGTTTCCATGAGAGTAAACTCAAAATCCCGCTCATTACATTGGTGTATTAAATTTGATATTTTTTATTTCAGAATTCCAGACGGCCGCTGGTTTCTACTGCTCGTTGGTAAAGGTCATTTTATACTGGCCACCTTGATGGAGGCTGGAGGTTGTACTGAAGATGTAGGTATTTATTTAGAACGTATATCACTGAATTGTGCTACGTGGAAGAAAGTGGCAATTGCCACTGGGCCATTGCCTCACTTTCTTCCACAAACACTCGGCCATAAATGGCTAATAGATTAGTATCGATATCGAATAGTCACAGATATGTTCTGGCTGTCTTGGCTAATCAAAATTACTGGCCACTAATAATTTTATTTGAACAATGCTGCTCTAGAACATTTTACTTTTTTTTACTTTACACACTTGAGTTTAAAAAGAAAATCATGCTTTATGCTTTAGAGATTAAAATCTAATTTTAAACGGCCACACACATCCAAGCGTGTGTTAACAATGTTAAACTTTACGAGCAAAAGAAGTGAAAAGGGTGATTATATTCCAGGCAGTAGGCGTGACGCCGCCATCGCCATTCTACGTAGAGGAGTGCGAGAGTTGTCTAGAACTACTGTACGAGGTGGGCCTCAACAAGTACCTCGCCTCGTGGTTCTGCTCCAACACTCAGCCGCAACTGGAGACGTCGCCGGAGTACCTCACCAAGCATGGCAGGAAAATGAGGGAACTAAATGGTAAAATAATGTTGCTTTATTACATTTTTGCTTCTATGCTGGTATGGCTCTAGAAAAACATAGAATATTGTAGCAAAAATTAATCAAAAAATAAATAGTCTACTGCACACAAAAAACATAGACACGACAAATCCCAACGCGCTCCCGCGCAGGTGTGAAGGTCAATCAAGGGCTGTAGATTCTTCTCATAGGCAAAGGGCTAGCAACCTCCCCACCATATGAGAATTCCAATTCTACTGCGTATCTGTAAATTGTTTTAGTGAGCGAAACCTATGAGTTAAGTGTTTGAGATTTATTCAAACAATAAATTATTTAATGAAGTTATTTTTAACGAAATTTGGTACGCTGCTAAGAAACGCCTTTATTTCCTTTGATAACCTTTGATTTATTTTGTTTCAGCACTAAAAGCTGACACACTAAAATCGTCAACGCTAAAACTGTCGAAGTCCACGATCGACTTGAAGAAGCGCCACAGCTCGTCGGAGCAAATAAACTCATGTAACTCTGAGAACACCTTTGGCAGCCATCACAGTTTGTATAACCAGTGGTACAGTGGGCCGCAGAAACAGTATCGCCACTCTAGCAGCTTTGATGTCAGCTATTCTGAAGATTCCAACAGTTTGAAGAGTAATAGGTAAGTTAACTTTTAATGTGTCTGATATGGTACTTAATTACTTTATTACGCTTTAACACTGTACCTAATGTGTATGCGTTTTGGATTTGGCGGGGCCGGAAAGCGGCATTTTTTTCATCTGGTTCTTCCTCTTTTCCCGTTCGTGCGAAACGCATATTTATATTGCAAATTGTCAAATATTTTACCATATCTTACTACAAAAAACAACGGTTTACTAGTCATAATCGAAATTTATATAATTTGTCTGCAACTTCGACTCGAAGAGAAGAAGAAGAACATGGATAAAGAATTTAGTATATTACTTTGTAAAATTTTCAGTGAAATCAACGACGACCGCGTCCAAGGAAGAAGGGCTGATAGGGAACAGAAAAACAAAAGGGACTCTTCCGGTTCCGATTCAGATTGGGATAGGCAGGTACGGCATTCGCAAATACATAAATAAAAAAATAAATGTGTGGGCACAAATCACAAAGATTGAGGTAGCCCAAAAGTTTGAGACTTGTGTTTTGGGGTACTAATTC
This sequence comes from Plodia interpunctella, assembly GCF_027563975.2. Classification (NCBI taxonomy): domain Eukaryota; kingdom Metazoa; phylum Arthropoda; class Insecta; order Lepidoptera; family Pyralidae; genus Plodia; species Plodia interpunctella. The sequence goes on from NC_071301.1 coordinate 7,691,202, forward strand.
AACGGTATATTTTAAATAGATATATAGATTCAATTCATTCAAAAAGAAGAAAAGAAGAGAAACATTCCATTGAATGTTTCTCTTCTTTTCTTTCTAATCATTATTAGGGATCAAACCTGGGACCTCCGATCGGGAGGTGTAATTATATAGGTGAATGAGGTCGTCAAAAAACAAAATAGGTAAAGAATTCACAAGGATTTCCTTCACTGATTATGATTTATTAAAAACTAGATGTTGCCCAGGGCTTCGCTCCCGTGGGAATTTTGAGACAAAATATAGCTTATAGCAATCTTAGATAATATACCTTTATAATGATGAAATAATTTTGAGCTCGATCAGTAGTTTCGGATATTACCCGCCTCAAACATACAAACTCACAAACGCTTACCTATTAATAATAATAGTATAGATATTTAGCTAGGAACATGAAATAAACTTTATTTTTATAAACAATTTCAAACTAAAAGACAATATTAATTCTATGAGAACATAAATTTAATAAGAACATTAATTCCACGGGAATATTAGTTGCATGCAGTAAAATGCTAAATATACTTTATTATTTTAGGATGGCAAAGCGAGTAGCAGTGTCGACATGTCTGACATGAGGAAATCTCTGCTCAATGAAATAGACAGGGTCACTACTCATAGGTAAATATTTCTTTTTTCACATTGGGTAACTATTCATCATTATACAATTAGTACATATAATAAAACTGTAAGTGGGTTAAGTCTGTACATAGAAGAGGGTCTTTATAGGACTAAAAGCTAAAACAGAATTTATTTACAATCTGTTTGTCTGTATGTTTGTTGCGAATCACGCAAAAACTACTGGAATTTGATGCGCTTTTGACAGCTATATAGCTATATATGACAGCTTAAAATCTGGTATAGGTTTTATCGCGATACGCTGCAGAACCCGAGATAATAGTTACTATATAATAAGTTATTAACGCGAAATAAATTAACGCAGGCGAAACCGCGGGCCAAAGTTAATGTATTTAATAAATGGTTTTGACTAAAACTAGTGGTGATTATACGTGCTAAACTGTTTTAATAAATAGTAATAAAGCAATCAAAATAAGAATTAATTGTGGTTTCAGGATAACAGCTGGCGACGAAAACGTGTTATTCCACTTTGTCCAATTGGACTCTGCGAAGGGAATGCTGATAGCGCCCGTCAAGAATATCGAAGCGCAAGCCAACAACGCTCTGTATTCCTATATCATTGGGACTTTTAGGTCCGCTTGCAGGAGAATACACGACTTGTTGCAACACAGTATTAGGTAATTATTATTATCCTTACATATTATTAAACAAAGACCTCTACCGCGTCTGTCTGTTCGTGACAAACTAAAAACTACGTATTTTCATGCGGTTATCACCAATAGACAGTGTGATTCCCGAGGAAGGTTTAGGTGTATAATTTTATGTGTTATGTTTTTATCCGAGCGAAGCCGGGACGGGCGGCTAGTATAAAACAAAGTCGCCTCTTGCTGTCTGTCTGTTATTCCTATGTTTGCTTAGCTCTTTAAAACTACTGTACGCATTTTCACGTGGCTCTCCTGAGAGACGTTTAGGTGTTTAATTTTATTAAGTACTAGCTTTTGCCCGCAGCTTCGCCCGCGTGAATTGCATAGCAAAATCTTAGTAATTTTTTTTATCGCGTACTCTGTCAGACTGATAAAGATATATGATTTAAATTCGCATTTTTTCTCATCTTTAGTTCAATTTCCTGTTTCCCGCTGCGTGTCTCGTCCCGCAAACTTGTCCAATCTCGCTTCCTGTTATGTAATGTAGATATCCTGTACCGTTTCCTACATATTGTGTCATCATGTTTTTCGCAATGTGTCCCGTCCTGTTTCCCATTACGTGTCTCCTTCCCATTTCCCGCTCCGACTCCCACTCCCGCTTTTTGCAACGCGTGCCCTCCCATTTTCCTTAACGTTTTACGTCCCGGTTTTTTATTAACCACAAACGTAAATTAAACATTCTTTGTATTTACTTACTGATATTTACTACAAAAAGTAAGTGTCAGTAAGAATTTTCAGCTTTTTATCTTGAAAATTGTATTAAGTCCCATACAGTCTTTCACCTTCCCCCCCTTTTGAAGGTTGAGGGTTAATTATCAGAAAAATCTGAAACACGTATTCATTAATTTGTTGTAAACAACCAAAATCCGAATTTTCAAGTCACTAACTTCGACGGTGTAGAACTTTTATATTAACAGATTTTCACCCGTTTTTCTTTCTGCAAAATTTTAAAGTAAATCGTCTCCCTGGATTGTTATTTTAATTTTCCTACAGGACCCTCCTCATTTTCCGGGATGAAATGTCTATAAGATGTTAACCCGGGATTCCGAGGTATTTTCATTCATTATTAGTTTTTCAATTATCCTACGGGAACCTGACCATTTACCGGGATGAAATGTATCTAAGATGTTAGCCCGGTATATAAGGTACCGATTTGCTTGAAACTTGGTATGTATACCAAGTTTCAAGCAAATCGGTCCAGTAGATTTCAAGTGATGCGCGTTCAGACAGACAGACAGACAAAAATTTCCAAAACTATATTTTCGTCATCTATATCAGTAACTAAGTACATTCCATGAAGAATTAAAAAAAAATCCAATGTACAAATTTCACATTTCTTCAATTTTATTATATGTATCGAGTATTGATTGATATGTATTGATGATAATGTTTTTACCCGAGCTAAGCCACAGCATTTTTTGGTAATGAATAAAATGATACTATATATTATATCTTGACAAATACAGGTTTAAAACTAACCAGACTCCGTCGCCGCCGCTGAATAAAATCCTCATCGCGGTGAAAGAGCACGGCATATTGTTCCAAGCGCCCGCGCACGTCCTTGCTCAGTGCGGGATCAACAAGAAGGGTTCCGAAAACTTCCAGTTTTGGGTTGTTGGGTATGTACAGTACATTGTTTAAATTTTTTTGGGTTCCGCAGTGAAGGAGTATTTTTTACTAGATGCGCCCCGGCCTTCGCTCCCGTGGGAATTTCGGGATAAAAAGTACCCTATTATGTGTTAATCCAGGTTATATTCTACCCGTGTACCAAATTTCATAACACCGATTGTCCAATAGATTTTGCGTGAAAGAGTAACAACATACACACATCCTCACAAACCTTCGCATTTCTAATATTAGTAGGATGATTTTCTAATATTTGTTTACAAAAACTTTTTTTAGATTTATCATCTTCTAATTTATATTGGTCTGGGAAGCAACCGGGCATATTGTTTATTATTTCTCGTTAAATCTTATTTGTTCAGACAATTGTATTCAACAGTTATGCATAGAAATTACATTAAATGAAATTATGATAACATGTTTTGAATATCTTCCAGCCGCGTATTCAGTTCGCCGGAGCCGCGCGAACTGTATCTGTGCTATCATGAGTCCGTGCCGCAGGACCTCACCGAAGTTGCCTATCTTCTTTCTTATTTGGAATAAATCACAAATAGTGATAAATAAATATATAATATGGACAAATCACACAGATCGAGTTAGCTGTTAGCCCCAATAGGGCCGTTGTCATCGAGTTGATACTTTTTTTCATGTATGTGTCAACAACAAAAAAATATATGGGGCTATGACGGTGGGCACAAGTGACGTCACAAATGTCGAAGTCAAAAAATAAAATTGATCAATTGACATTTTATTATCGTCACCGAACTTTAGCGGATTCGGCATGCATTGCTGGTTTTTCATTACGGTAAATAAAAGCTCTCATACAAAATACGTAGGTACTACGTTCATTCATTGGAGTCCTCATTTTGTCTGAGTTCGGCGATAGTGTGGCATAATAAACACTGCTGCTCATCGGGAATAAAATTGTTGTTGCAATTTGTAACAGTGTTACACATTCCCACTTGCGTTTTTCCCAATAAGTATCACTGTTACTAATCGGTACTTTACATTCCTCATTAGTATAAGTATTTTGCAAATGGGTTGTGAGATAAAATTAGTTAATATTTTTTGTAGGTTTTGTATAAGACAAAATGCATAGGTTATGTATGACATTAATGAAAACAAATGTTGAAAAATTAGACAAAGATTATTCATTTGCAAAAACATGAGTTTACATTGTTTCACCGTCCACGGGTATCCCACAAAACAAAATAGAATAAATAAAATTAACTAAAAATCTGTTTCTATCATAAAAAAAATCCTTCCAATTATAATAACATTTATCAATCAGTAAGGACCTGAGGTGCTTTTTAAATAAATTTAAATTCTGATTTTTATATTATTGTGGAATTTTGTTATAAATTTTAGGTGCCATAGGTACATACAATACTTTTACTGAGTAATGTCACTTTAGAAGGGTGTAAACAAAGTCTATAATTATCACAACATCACAAAGGCGTGGGAATAAATGAGCATTACATTAACAAATATTGCAACCTCAAGTACCTATATAAAGTGAAGGAAGTGTTAGAATTTTATGTTGTTTAAAAAGCGGCTTTTACGATACTTTGTAGACCAAACATTACGCGAATACAACGTTTTTGCATTTTGAAGGCTAAATGCTAAATCCTTGTCTGTAGAATTCCTCCAGAAAATTATTCCGTATCTAAGAACTGATTCAACTAAACCGTGATATGCAGTAAGAACTTTCGTGTTTAATCCATTTGATAACTTAAATAAAACATAAGCGGAACTACAAAGTATTTTGCACGTTACATGTATATGATCTTTCTAGTTTAATTTTGAATCTATTATTATCCCCAGAAATTTAGTCGACGCAACCTCATTCAAAATTCGGCCTTGATATTCAACTTTAAAACTTTGTCTATTTTGCGGTCTTTGACTAAAATGTATTATGTTGGTTTTATCAAGATTTATTTTCAAGTCATATTATAATTGAAGTTAAAGTTGAATTAATATCTAATTTGTAAAGATTTATATCATTACATTTTATTGTTATTGTGCTATCATCAGCAAATAGTGTCTTCCTATGAAATATTCTACAGGTACTTATATTAAATTGAATTGAAATTTGTGATATATTTTTATACTTATCATAAATCATTTTATGAATCATACAATTCATTTACTATAATTAATTTTATAGACAAACAGTACTTATAGAAAAAAACACGCATGTTTTTGAAATATTTTTTGTATAAGTATTATATATTTTTTGTATTATGTTAAATAATAGTAAATATTTAACATTCAAAATGTTTATTGCAGTTTTATTTTTATCTCATGAAGGCGGGGTTTTTTTTTTGTTGATCAATGCAAAGCCATTGTCGCCATACGGATTTTAGTTTCGACTAAACTATTATTCATTCATTCATACAAAATTCCTGAAAGCTAAAGTTTATATTGTCTTTCAAGCACTTTGCAGTATTTGATTTTAGCATTAATAACGTTATGTCAATTTACCGTTTCCTAATATCGTTACCTTTGCATTACCTTTGTAATATAACTCCTCATTGGTAACGTTACTATTCTAACCTCCATGTTTTGCCTTTGCATACAACTTCCCGTCCCATTTCATACAAAGCGGAAACCTGTTATGCAACCGGTGATTATCGAACGAAAACCATGGTGATTCATTTAAGATCCGCAACTGAGGGCTTAGTGCGCCCGCAAAATGAAACGCAAACCAGTTTCATTTTTCATCATCGAATCGATTCGAAGTGAGACGCAGCAAATCAATCACAGTGCGCCATTGTGACGCAACGACAACCACACCGATTTCATTCGATCGTGAGAAGTAAAACGCAAACCCGCACTAAGCCCTCTGTGCTCCGGTGCGTCGTCACCGTCGCAGCGTGCCTCCCGCGTTCTCTATGGTTTGCAACTACTTAGGCAACTACAGACGACGGGGCTGTATGGACAAACGAAACAAAAAAAAAACTCTATGGTTTGCTTTAGTGTTTCAGAACTATCGATATCTAGTTTACTTCAGAATCGTCTTTATTAGCGACCTATACCATTTTTTAAGTTAGGACTGTAAAAACCGCATCAAATTCCATCCGGTAGTTTTTACACGATGTGCGAACACACACACATATACAGACAGTCAAAAATTCTTAAATAATGTACAGACATAGCCCGCTTACAATTATAAATTATATGTATAGATAGGCCTCATCAATTGTCGATAGTATCTATGGCTCGTTTGGTACATAATATCAGTTTAATGCAGTACTCTCAATAATATCGATAGTGCATTGGATTAAGCTTCGATACTAGAGTCGGACTAGTGAGTAGTGTCACAACGTATTTATTAAAATCATATATGGCAACATTGAAATTGTTTCAACAGCATACAAAATATTTTGATACTTTACCCATATCCGCCTATTTTGTAATTTCCCGTTTTATGTGACTATTTTCTAGTAAATTATGCCTAATTCTCTCTAATGTATTTATATTTAATAAAATACATAATGAAAGTATCAAATTGATATTTCGTAGTATATTCAGTGTTAACAACAAAAATACTTTTTTGTGTGCCATGACTTGCTAGACAGACCCCTATTATTCATAAAAAAGTTAAAACATACTCTAAGCTAAAATATATTATGTCTCTTTCTGTAATTTTCAAATATTATAAAGTGTGATAGTGACAAAACACATTTTAGAGTAAATAAAGTATTTTTAATTATTTTGTGAATAATTAGGTAAATAAATAAAGAAAATTATTGTTAGTGTTGCCGCTAAGGGGGCTATAGATGTGATCGATAGTATTGACACAATTGATACTTTCGGTAGATATAGCGATAATAATGCTTTTATTTAATTATGACTATCGACTATCGATAGTGAAGTGGCAACACTAGTTCGCTCGCAGGTTGGCCGGCCGATTGTGATAGTCTGTCTCTCTTGTCTATGAAACTTATGATTGGCTTTGGCTGGATTGGGCGCAGGTCGGTCGAGTTTGACGAGTAAAACATTTAATGAGTTGGTAATGAGGTGATTTTGTGCTTTGTGCGGGTGATCTTTCTTATTTTATGATGGAAAAAGTGAAATAAACATTTCTAAATCTGGTTAATGACATTGAAGTGTTTTAATTTTAATATTTTTATATTTATACTAAAACCATATTGTTAGAAAATGATAACAAAAATGCAACCTCAAGCCAATGTTGCCGTGCCACAATCTGTCACAACGCAGCCTCAACAAATAGTTGGCGTTGGCGTGCCTGCTAATGCTGTAATCCTGAAAATGTCTGATATTCAGCAAATATCAACCGTAGGTAAGTGTATCACGTTAACATTACCTATGTATGGAGAAATAAGTACCTATTTCGCGATTAATTGAATATCCGCGTGGTAATTTTCCGATGGAAACCTGTGACGCGTTATTTCTTGACTTCATGAGTTACTTTGCTGTTAGGTACTTTATTTTTTGTCTAGTAACGAAATTGTATATTTAATATTGGGATATCATCGTATAATCATGAGTGTTGTGGGTGCAGGTCTATTGGAGCTTGCGCATCGCGAGTATCAGGCTGGTGACTATGACAGTGCTGAACAGCATTGTATGCAGCTGTGGCGACAAGATGGCACCAACACAGGAGTGTTACTGTTGCTGTCATCCATCCACTTCCAGTGCCGTCGACTGGACAGATCAGCACATTTCTCTACCCTAGCTATCAAACAGAACCCATTGTTGGCAGAAGCTTACAGGTAAATAATATGTATATTGCAATTTTAATAAAATCAATTGTGCACTTATCTTTGTTTTGTGTACTGACATCCAGTACTCAGAAATAGGTGTAGGTAATCTAAATTTTTGTGTAACATCTTTAAAAACACTTTTTAATAATTCATTATTTTACTCTCAAGAGTATTTTCTTATTCTGTGTGCCAATTGCTTAATACAAAATATGAAATAGAATGTGCCAGACTTTATGCATGCAGATTTTGAAAATCAGCCAAAGAGTGAGGGCTATACATATTCTTTTCATTGGTATTCAATATTTAATCTCAATTAACAATCCTAATCTGCTAAATGTGGCCTTCAAGCTCTTGACTTTTTGTACCCTTTATAATAATGTAACACTTGATTATTAAGCGACTGCATGATAAAGTAATGTTAATAGCAAAAAATATTTAATCTAGATTTTGTTTATTTTTTTTAATTGGCTTGGTCTTAATCTAAATTTTATTTTAGATAAAATGTTGGCATCATTATGCTATTAACACTGGCCCATTTAGAATGGCATCAGTTGTACTGTAATGAATTGCCTTTATTTTAGAATGGTCTCTGTATTTTTAGCACCTCTAAAATTGTTAAATTAGGTCTACTGCCATAATATTTTATCATAGGACACTGCTGCCAGTGTTAAGGTGTTAATTGGACAAAACTTGTTTACTATACCAAAATTAAACAGTCTTGCTGTTAAGTGGCAACAATTGTGTTTGCCAACAAGTAAATTTGGTATAATATCCTATTTTAATTAAGTAAAAATTACAATTTATTAATAAGTTTTGATAATTTGTGATTGTTTCTGCACAATTAAAAACCTGAGATATTATTAGTTGAGCATTTTGTCTTATGTCATGAATCTTTATAATAAATGAATTAATTCTAAAATTTAACATATGGTCCCACATGTTACAAATCTGTCTTGCAGTAGCCATAATATCCTTTCAGTCAAATTTAACTCTTCCTCAGGCTCATTTCACCTTACTTTGAGTTTATGTTTAGATACTTACAGTTACTACTTATGTTTATCAACTTTATTTTAAACTTCTATGTGTATGTTTTTAATTGAGACAATACTAGTTGTTTGAAGTTAAACAAATAGAGATATATAAAAATATTAAAACGCTAACCATATCAATCCAAAATACCAAGGAGGGATGACATCAGGCTGGCAGGCATTTAATAAGAGGACTGTTGGTTTTGGGGTGTCATAGAATGTTTTTGGAACAAACCAGAATGGGAGAGTACAGGAAGGCTTCAAGAATGTTTAAATAGACACATTTGGTGAATCAGAACAAAAGACTATCCAGTGTAGAAGATACAGATTATATAAAAACAATTAATTTTTTTAGCAACCTCGGTAATGTATACAAGGAGCGTGGCCAGTTGCAAGAGGCCCTCGAGAACTATAGACATGCTGTGAGGCTAAAGCCAGACTTCATCGATGGATACATCAACCTGGCTGCGGCGCTGGTGGCCGCCGGCGACATGGAGCAAGCCGTGCAGGCATACGTCACTGCGCTTCAGTATAACCCTGTGAGTTTTAGTTGCTTTTTATGTGGTTTTTCAATACGCAGGTGAAGCCTCTATCTGACAAAGTGGCAAAGGGCTGAGGAAGGAACCAGGAAAACACTCAGATGAGAGAGAGATGGTGAAGCCTATCGTACGCAGGGCTTGATTTATATTGATTATTAAAAATGGGTTAACATTATTGTATTCCTAACTATATGTATGCTGTGTGAACAGTTTCAAAAATTAACGAGATATTCTTAGCCAGATTCTTTAGGTTCTCTAAGGTTTGATTTAAAGTGTTTGCAAAAATTATTTTACATAAAAATATTCACCAAATATCTGATTCCGCTATTTATTTGACAAATTTCTTAAAACAATGTCTTGTTATTATGTTTTACTGGAATGTAAAACAAAACATTCAATGTCAGAGCAATATCTGGGATAGTATCTTTTGTTTTGATAGCTAAATTTTATATTAATAACCTACTAGGTATAGTGATTACCAGATGTTTTATTGCTGATTATGAAATTAAGTTATTTTTATGTTTCCTTGCTTCATTTCTAGTATAGTTTTTTCGATTTCCCATTTATAAGTCCCTGTCGCAACATTACGAGAAATATATTTTTTGCACGAGCCGTGTTTACATTGTCACAATACATTTTAATGATCCATATATAAAATATTATTCTGACTTATGTAAGCAATAAAAAAAGATCATTTCAAATCATCTTGTTTTAAATTTAAGATTGCAATAGATAGATAAACAGTGATCTGTTTACGCAAGATAAAATAATAGCCTTGGACATTAATTTTACACTATTTCCTTGTCAGTAATAACCTATTGTCGCTTGAGATCGCCTTCAATAAAAATATTCCACTCCATATGTTTCCTTCAAAACATTCACATAATATTAACACCCGTAATACAATGGTGTCAAGCATATGACTCATCAGTAACCTACCTTCACAGATAATCATTCGTACAGTTGGACATCGGCACAGTATAATATGGCTTGATAATGACTTCATAGATTTGAGAGCTATGATGTTCCGTACTAATTTAAAAATGATTTAATATAGGACGTCGGGTGCGAGCCAGCCGACGACTTCACTTTTCCCCGCGTAGATGTGTTTACGAAAGATTACAGTTTTGTTCATGATTGATTTATATTTACCAAGTATATCCTGAATATATTGTCGTTTCGTTAGAGTATGTCACCATTTTTATCTGTATTGTGTGTATTGGTTGTATGTTGTTTTTCCAAGATTTGATATGTTTAGCATATATGTATTCTCATTTATTTCTCCGCGGCAAAAGGTGGCTATAATATTCTACAGCTGTCCAACTTTATTGACGTGAAAGTATGATAAACAAACACACTTTCAGATTCATAAAAAAGGTTAAATATGTTGAATTTTTGGAAGTTGTTTCATAACAATTTCCTCAAAATTGATTTTTTCCTACTTTTAAACGGAAAAACCAAATTTGACACATGTGTCATCATTTGAATTCATGGTGAATGATATGACATGATTTATTACGTTCTTACTTTAATTTGGATTTGTTACTAACTACAAATTAAATTGGCCTGTGGTTCCTTAGAACAGGAGCACACCATTTCCTTCCGTGGATGTTGTACAAGGAGTTACCTTCATTCGGCTGAAAGGCAACAATTGTCCAAGGAGAGAGACGACAGGCAGGTGGCCGGTTGTAGAATCCCTGCCAAATTTTCAAAATTTAATGGTTTATTTATTATGTTCAACCCGGGTTTTGCAGCGTCACATATGCCGGGATCACGCGAAGATGAGAGAGAGAGAGAGAGAAATAATAAATAATATTTGTTTCAGGATCTTTACTGCGTCAGGAGCGATTTGGGTAATTTGCTCAAGGCTCTTGGACGTTTGGACGAGGCAAAGGTAAATATGATTATGTTAAGCATTTGCCGGTTTGCTCAGAAGTTAACAGGATTTTCAGACTCTTCTCTTTTGTGCCGTATTAAATTAGTGCACTCTCTGTTTCGCTAGCGTACAAAGCGTTGCGTAAACCCCCCCTCACCCCAGCCACGCGTCCAGACATTTTTCATAATGGTTTCAACAATTTGTCTTGTTTTCTATTATCTGGTTTTGTTTGTTTAAGCCATTATTAAATTGTACGAATAAAATAGAAAAGTGAGCACAACCCGAGATTGGTTTACGTCGTCGGGCAAATATATGTACGCTCGAGTTAGAACCTTTACGCACAGTTAGTGACAGGGCGTAAACCTATCTCTTAGAACAATTCTTTATAACGGTGTCGCTTTCTATTTTGTTCAATATTTTGTTTCGCAGAATATTGATCAGAATATTGATATATTAAATTTTTTTGTTTTCAATATTTTGCGTCGAGCACTGCGTAAACAATAATTTTTCACACGGTGTCTTTACAACATTGTTTTGAATTTTTGTTTCTTTTCTGATAATATTTATGATCTGTTATTTAAAAGCGAGTCGTGTGAAAAATTAACTATAGTAAAGAGAGATTACACTAATATCCATGTATTAACTATTCGTTTTTAATAATTATCATCCTGTTACCTTCAACACTATTTTAGTTTACATTTTCAATCCTTGTGCTTGTAGTGAATTCTATTATATTTCGATTGAGGATCAAATAAGTAGTGTTTATTTCATTAGTGGTATGACGTAGTGAGTTATGTTTCTTTGTAAAATATAATTTAGTCATTCCATATCATGCCTGTCGCAACACTCGAGAAGACAGTGTGACCGACTCGATATGATCCTCACAATCCACAATTGATTTGTAATATAATATGAGTACGTGAGCAGGTGATCAGTTTGACTCAAAATCAACTAATTCTGTTATATTTTCACAAGGTGTTGTCTGGTAAGACAGTAGGTGTGACGGTTGGTACCCCAGTCGCTAGCTGCCGCGATGCTGCCGTGCCCGCCGCAGGTAAAGTGTAAAAGGTTTGCAAGAATCACACTTAACAGGTTATTGGATCTCGTTTGCATTTATCATTGTCGTGACCATCTCCTCTCATCGGCTAGGAAGTGGAAGCGTTTGATATACCGCTCCGACTTGTTTATTCTTTATGGATTTGTATGGGTTTGTGATGCATTCTGTCGTTTGCATTTCCTACTGATGTGTGTGGCTGTCGGCGTAGTTTCGTGCTAGGGCGCAGTTGGCGTAACGTTTAGCTCGTGGTTGGGGCTCGGTCCCTCTACGTTGTCTGAGCTCCCGGCCCCAACCCACGCTGTGGTGTAGTCTTGACATTGGCGTAACAAACATTCCAGAACGTTCATCATTGCAACAATTATCCACTTGTCTAATTTTAACATGTTATTTTTTCGTGTGTGTAGGCTTGTTACTTGAAGGCAATCGAAACGAGGCCAGACTTTGCAGTGGCATGGAGTAACTTGGGATGCGTATTTAACGCACAAAGCGAAATTTGGTTGGCCATTCATCATTTTGAGAAGGCTGTGGCCTTGGATCCGAATTTCTTGGATGCCTACATCAATCTTGGAAACGTTCTCAAGGAAGCGAGGATTTTTGACAGGTAAAATTGATGCTTATGTATATTCTATAATAGTTACGTCATTATTTATCACTGCGGTTATAATCGCTACCGTAATATGCGTAAATTAATTACTTAACATAATGCTATAATATCAAAGCGGAATATATTACGAATAAAGCACAATGAATATTAATGACATTATATGTGATCTGTCGCCAGGGCTGTAGCAGCTTATCTACGCGCTTTGAATTTGTCTCCGAACAACGCTGTCGTACACGGAAACTTGGCCTGCGTGTACTATGAACAAGGATTAATTGACTTGGCCATCGACACATACAGGAGGGCCATAGAGTTGCAACCGAACTTCCCCGATGCTTACTGTAACTTGGCTAACGCGTTGAAAGAAAAAGGCCAAGTGGCCGATGCCGAAGAATGTTATAACACTGCCCTGCGCCTTTGTCCGTCACACGCGGATTCCCTCAACAATTTGGCGAATATTAAGCGTGAACAGGGCTTTATAGAAGAAGCGACGCGACTGTATCTCAAGGCTTTAGAAGTATTCCCCGAGTTTGCAGCCGCTCATAGCAATTTAGCCTCTGTATTACAGCAACAAGGCAAGCTCAATGAAGCCCTCATGCATTATAAAGAAGCTATTCGCATCCAGCCGACCTTCGCGGATGCCTACAGCAACATGGGCAATACACTCAAAGAAATGCAAGATGTAGCCGGAGCGCTACAGTGCTACACCCGCGCTATACAGATCAACCCGGCGTTCGCCGACGCTCACAGCAATCTCGCTAGTATTCACAAGGACTCTGGGAATATTCCAGAAGCGATCCAATCTTACAGGACGGCTCTGAAACTAAAACCAGACTTCCCGGACGCTTATTGCAACTTGGCTCATTGTTTGCAAATAGTTTGCGACTGGACAGATTATGAAGCTCGCATGAAGAAGTTGGTGAGCATTGTTGCAGAACAATTGGACAAGAACAGATTGCCATCAGTCCACCCTCACCACTCAATGTTGTATCCCTTGACTCACGAGTTCAGAAAGGCAATAGCCGCCCGACATGCTAATCTTTGCTTGGAGAAGGTGCAAGTGCTTCACAAACCTCCGTACAAGTTCCCGCGGGATTTGAACGGCCGTCTCCGAATTGGATACGTGAGCAGTGATTTCGGAAATCATCCCACATCGCACTTGATGCAGTCAGTTCCTGGACTACACGACCGCACTAAAGTTGAGATCTTCTGTTACGCCCTGAGTCCGGACGACGGCACGACTTTCCGATCGAAAATCGCGCGCGAAGCCGAGCATTTCATAGACTTATCTCAGATGCCTTGCAACGGTAAAGCTGCAGACAAAATATACGGAGACGGCATTCATATTTTGGTGAACATGAATGGATATACTAAAGGCGCTCGGAATGAAATATTTGCTTTACGGCCGGCGCCAGTGCAAGTCATGTGGCTTGGATATCCGGGAACGAGTGGAGCTAGTTACATGGATTACTTGGTCACTGATGCTGTGACGTCACCAGTGGAATTGGCGAGCCAGTACAGTGAGAAATTAGCGTATATGCCTCATACATACTTCGTTGGAGACCATAAGCAAATGTTCCCGCATTTGCAAGAGCGTTTGATTCTGAGCGACAAGGTGAAGTCTCATAACAACTTGGGAAGCCTCGCGGACAATGTGGCAGTCATCAATGCGACAGATTTGTCGCCGTTGGTCGAGAACACGGACATCAAAGAGATCAAAGAGGTGGTGAGAGCCGCCCGCCCCGTCGAGATATCATTGAAAGTTGCTGAATTACCTACCACTACACCTATTGAGACTATGATTGCTTCCGGACAAGTACAGGTAAAATATGAAACTTTATTATAACTTCACAATATGCATATACTTTTGGATGATAAAACCTAATGTTCTTTTCCTTTTTTTCAGACATCAGTAAACGGAGTAATTCTACAAAACGGCCTAGCGACAACTCAAACCAATAACAAAGCAGCGACAGGCGAGGAAGTGCCACAGTCTATCGTGATCACCACCCGTCAACAATACGGGCTTCCCGACGATGCTGTAGTATACTGCAATTTCAACCAGCTGTACAAAATTGACCCATTGACCTTGCACATGTGGGTTTATATACTGAAACATGTGCCAAATAGTGTTCTCTGGTTGCTAAGATTCCCGGCAGTTGGCGAACCCAATATTCAGTCTACGGCACAGCAATTAGGTAAACTTTATTCTTTGAAAATATTTTAAATAGTGTACATACAATTTAAAAATTACCCGACTAAATCCTGTGATGAGTATATTCATTGCAATATTGCATGTTGTTTTTAGATTAGATTATCTCTACGTATCTTCGCCGATTATTTATTGCTCTGACTAGACGTCATGTGACAATGTGACATTGAAAAGTCCTGCACAGATAATATTTCCCGAATATTATTATAATACTAATTATTTCCCAGGTTTCACTCCCGATCCTATAACCTTCTCCAACATAGTCACTTACGAGCAACAAGGAATGTCCGGATACGTGATGACTGGTTCTTATGAAACACACCCTATAATATGTAAATTCTCAATACCAGTTATCTGAATCGGTCGTTAGTTTAACATTTTCTTATTTTGCGTTATTTTTTTGTTTGATTTTAAACAATAGATAATTATATTTAACAATAGACATGCCATTGGTTAGAAATTCTATCTGTTGCAAAGGTAGATATTGTTGTTGTTACTGCACAGACAAACGTATTATTTTATGGCAATGCAAAGAGACTTATTGTCAATGAAAATAATTCATCAATTCAATCCCAATTTCCTCCTTTCCTAATCCTAATTGTTTATCCCAGATTCAAAGGCAATCCGCCTTTGAATATCAAATTGTAATCGAAGCTAATAAGCTGAATATACACTTACAATTAGAACAAAAATGTCAATACTCTAAAATTGAATTATGTGAAGCTTGGTTTTATGTATCTCTCACACTAATTGATATAAGAAAAACAGCAGGATGTCGTCCAGGGCTCAAAACGATTTAAAAAACGGCGTATCATAATATTGAATCGAAAATTTTGATAAACCTGTCAGGTCTGCCGCCCGGCCGCATAATCTTCTCGAACGTGGCGGCCAAAGAGGAGCACGTGAGACGCGGACAACTGGCGGACGTGTGCCTGGACACGCCGCTGTGTAACGGACACACCACCAGCATGGACATCCTGTGGACCGGCACGCCCGTCGTCACGCTGCCTGGAGAGACGCTCGCTTCACGGTAACCGATTTATGTTATTACTGATCTAGTCCAAGGTCTTTTTGTTCTCGCGGGATTTTGGTTTATAAGGTACCTAATAGAAAGAAAGAAAAATATGTTTATTTTGGGCAATAGAGTTCCAGTAATACAGCATTACATATGTGATATTGTACCAAAATGGTCTTCCCCCCTCAGCAACAATGTTGTGAGCTATGAATCTGGTCTTTCGCAAATACTTGAGAAACGACAAATACCGGATGTAAACCCATCTCTGCCCAGTAAACGAATGAGTAGAAATACGTTGTAGCCCGTAGATGGCGCAAATCAAGATACAATAGATAAACAATTGTTTAACCAGCACATTTACACTAGTACGAATAATAGTAAAATAGTAAGCACAAAAGTAATTAATTTTTATAATTTTGTGCAATAAAGTTTTTAAATTAATAAATAAATACTCTTACTTAGTCAATTGACGGTGAAATTATTTGCTTTTATAGTGTGGCTGCCTCTCAACTCAACACGCTTGGATGTCCGGAATTGATTGCAAGAACGAGACAGGAATACCAAGATATAGCTGTAAGATTAGGAACTGATAGAGAATAGTAAGTATTTTTATTTTCAGTTATATATAGTATACTAAGTAGTTAGATTTTTAGCCTTTAAAAAGCTAAAACTGTAAGTACTTAGTAGATTTTGCATCATATTTCCTATTCATGACTTTTATTGGGAAATAAAATCTCAATAATAGATAAAAGCTAAACCAATCAAATTAAAGAAAGAGAAAATGTTGTTTAGGGCAATTTCAGCAATTGTCCATATGATGATGCCAGTGACTGTGTGAAGTGGAGAAAAGAAGTAGGTAAGCTGATCTTAGGCTCTGATGCTCTATGGTTTCGGAAACAACAGGGAATGGGCTAAGAGGGAAGGGCGGATACAACTGGCCATCAAGGAAGTAGAATTACTATTTTTATAGTTATTATGAAATATATTCCCACAATATGGGACCATTTTATACAGTCACTTATATTAAACGTAACCAATATTTTCGCAGTTTAAAAGCAATCCGCGCAAAAGTGTGGACAGCGCGTACAGAGAGCCCCCTGTTCGACTGCAAGGCGTACGCGACCGGCCTCGAGATGTTGTACGCCAAGATGTGGGCGCGACACGCGCGCGGCGACCGCCCAGACCACTTGCAGGCCCTCGACAAGTAGGCACCACTGGACACCCTTGTGATGTGACGTGATGTGATGTCTAGTGTTGTACGAGATCCGCAGTGTAGTGTTTGACCGAAACTATGGAATCGTGATTGAGTGAAAAAAAGATAAACTTGTTTCTATTGATATAAAAAAATTGACGGGTTGATAGTAAGTTGAATTATTGGCTGAAACAGAAGCTGAATATTCGGTCTGATACTATCACAATGGGAAGACAACAACGCATCAGTTGGTGTGACGACATCACTTGTTGTAGTGTTGTGAATTGCTGATCAAACATCAGTGCTATAATGTACTGGATATAGTTGCTGCAGTTGAATAGTTTGATGACATTTAAATTGTATGCTGTACTTAGAAAGGGGCTGTTGGTTAGGTTCAACTATAGAGTGAAGAAGTTACATCTTCAAATATCACCGATTTTTTACTGTTTGTAATATTATAGCCTCTGTTCTAAGAATATGTACTAAATGCATTACTTTAACTGTAAGTAAAATATGTAAGGTATGTAATTCAGATTTCTGTGTGATATATAGACATCTATCTTTTAAATAAATAAAGCATATTATAATTTGTTTAGGTACAGGTGTTTGATCAGCAATTAAGAGTATGCTAATTAAGTTTGGTTTTCCATGTATTTCAAAGATGGAAATTGTTGACACAAACAAATATGGGAACTTTTTAGACTTAAGTTTATCTATCTATGGAATAGTATGTTTAACAAATGTTTACAGACTTCATACCAATGTAGTATTCATTATTGGACACCCTCCGAGATGTCATTAAATAAAAGCAGTAATAAAGGACAATTAAACTTAATGATATCTTCGAGTGTAGCAGTTAAACAGTTTTCTAGTCGATGCTAACAATATTAAATATCTCCTTGTTCTATAGGCTTGTTATCTTCTGTCTTATATTAATGTTGATAAGAGGATTACATATATTTTTGAAGCAATAAAGTAATAGACATGCTAATTAGTATTGGGGCCTTGATTAGTACTTACATATTTGCTACAAATTGTTTCTGCTATCAAAATCAAGAGTTTAGTTAAGTTTTTTCTTCAAGAGTTATAGAATAATCCAGTGTTTCAATAGTGAGTTTGATATTGTTAACTATGTTGTTAACATAAAAAGAAACAAATGTTGCTATCGATTATGATTGCCAAATGAATAGTGTTATAAAAGATGTTACATTGTGTATAACTCTGCCAGTGAAGTCCAGAGCGAATTTAAGACTGAAATTCTGGATCACCCCAACTAATAACAATTAGGTTGATTAATTAGTTCAATTTAAGTTATTTAGTCACTGACAGCACAAGTTAACAAGAGCCACAGATAATACCTACAAAGTTCGTAGTACAAAGTATATTACAGTGTAGGGATCAGGCACATAGACAACAAAATATAGTTCCAATAATAATACTTGATCTAGAACAAAGTATTTGAAATGCCATTTATGTGCCTATTTGTAGTTATGATTTTACCCACGCGCCAAAAGCAACACGAACCTTGTAAGAATTTTTATTAAATTGCTCTGGGCATCTGTGCTGTCGGTGAGACATAGATATACGAGTATATTTTTAGAGACTTGTGATAGTACGGTAATTTATGGCTATGCTGAATTGGTATTTAATAGATATTATTTTGTAAACTATACCCAGCGATTCTCATTTAAGCCATAAGCTTCACGTCCAATAAAATTTTAAATCTTTTTGTATATAAGTATAATGCTTATTTAATTATTTTGTAAATAATCGTGACAATGAAATAGGTAGTTATTTTTTTGCTTGACTGTATCGCTTGGATTTTAAGTCCGCATAATTTAAGAATGATTTATTATTACACTAAATATCAACAAGTTATGTAATCTTTCTTGTACACTTGATAGTATGAATTGAGTTTATAACTTGCATAAATGAGTATTCCAGTTATAAATTTCTTTGTCCAATATAGTAATTGCTATTTATTTCATCTCTTACTGTCTAATATTGCTCTTTCGTAATGTTATAAAAAATGAAGAAGATAGCATTGGACAAATAATTGGATGAGTGGAATACCGCCCTAAAATATGTAATACGGTTATCCAATAAAATATAGGCAAGTAAGGATATTACTAAAACTATTACAGTTGATTTGGTTTTTTGTTAAGTGATTAAAACTGTAAATATGTTCGTAAGTTTAAGTACGGAATAAGCAATTAAAGCAAAAATAGAAACAATGTTGTTTTATTTAATACTATACGTTTTCCCCGCCCCATTAATGCAACAAGCAAACTATTATAATTTTCAGGTACTTCGTTCTACGTGACTGACGTAGGCCTTTTTCTCATCAAGTTAAAAAACAAGAATCTGATAATTAGTCGTAATATCAATTAATCAAAAAGTTAATTGCAAACTAGCCCCAATTGCCGCGGCATAAAGGTAATTTCAGAGTAACTAGACATGCGGTTGACTGTATGATTTGTATTTAATTTTGTCAAAATTATGAAGCCTATTTTTCAATGTTCTCCCGGCTTCTTAGAGAGTTTCGAACTGCACCCAGAGTCCTCTTTCCTACTTTTTCTCCTCCACTTAGCACGGTCTTCGGCATCCTTAGTTATTAGTTCATTAGAATTGGAACGCATATCTTTGACATCAAGCCAGCACTTGTGTTGGCCCCTTCTGACAGGAGCCAAGACTAAGTCTATGACTTGTTCAATAAATCATTTGTTGACAGTTTTTTTTTAAAAGATTTAAGTAATGGTCAACCGGCCGTCTAACTGACGTCAACACTCTGGGAATGCTATCAGGTGCCAAGTCTGATTATGTTCTTCATACGACATCAACGGAAGGATACGGAGTGGTGCTATTCCACACGCCATACACATTGAGATACGATTGTAGGTTATGACAATCAATGTTATAACATTAACATAGCGGTACTATAGCGGAAGTGTCGCAGTTTGATTGTAGTTGTAGTACCTATGTACGCTAGTATTCTATGTTATAATTGTTTTATGCGAGCGAAGCCAGGACGGGCCGCTAGTAGAAAATAAATTATCAAACTATACGATATGACTATCTGTTAAATAAGTAAAACATATCTATTTTCCAATATCTCTCGGGACTCTATTTCCAACTTAGGTAGTTAAAAAATATGTCAATAAATGCACTTGTATACCTACTCACACAATTGTAATTATTCATATTTGATCAATCAAAAACACCAAGGAGTTAGTATAGAGAACCATAACCGCATAGCGATCTAATATCATTAACAACGGTCTCCCGTTTTTTATACAAAAGCCGAAAATTACGGGGGTTACTACACTAGTACAGGCGACGATAGAAATGTGATGGTAGAGTAGTATGGGTGCCGCCGCGGTCCTCTGGCGGCTGGCGGCGCGCATTCATGGCATTTCATTGTGTACGGCAGTCGCGGGCTCGCCTCCGCGGGGGGAACATGCCTCACCATGCCGCGTCGACCGTGTCGCTCTATTTACAACACCGACCATAATCAGTTTTGTCGAAACGTTTTCTCATAATATAAACACTAACAACAGCTGACTATGGACGTGCGACCAAGAACGATCCACATTTCATTCATGAAACTCTCCATGTGACAAAATGAAATGGACACAGTGCGGCTTAAAATGATAATTACCGCGATATTCTTTTGTTTAGTGATGGGCGCGGCGCTTACGGAAGCGCCTGACGATGCAGATGTTTGTTTCCGAGTGTCCGGTGAGAACGGTGGCGTGGAGTGCAATGTGCGGACGTTGTCGTCGGACAGGGACGTCGGTGCGACGCACTCGGAGGGCGCGCAGCGGCTGGCCGTGCGCTGCGGCCCGTTGCATCTCGAGAGCACGCTGCGCGACCATCACTTCGGCAGAATGCAAGGTTTGGCTGAGATCACCATAAACAACTGCAAAATACTTCGCCTTCCCGGAAACGTGTTCGAAGGTCTGCGCGGCCTCAAGACACTGAGGATACGCTCTATGAACACCGAGTGGAGTCATAATAAAGAACTTGAGTTATCTTTAGGCGCATTTAACGGACTCCGAGAATTGCATACACTAGATTTAGCTTACAACAACATTCGAAAGATACCGTCGGACCTGTTCTGTGCGTTGGAAAATATAATTTCACTGAACTTGACTCGTAACAAGATCAAGTTTGTTGACGAACTGGGTTTCGGCCACAAATGTGGGTCTACATTGCAATCTATAGACCTGAGTCATAACGACATTATGTCCCTGCCGGCCGATTCTGAAATCCTGCATCTTAGAAGACTGACACAGTTGTTTCTGCAAAACAATAAAATAAACGAATTGCCAGTTGATGTCTTCAGTGATCTGCTTTCATTAAAAGTTGTTAACCTTTCCGATAACGCAATAAATTATTTGCCAGAAGGGTTGTTTTATAATACGAGAGAAATTCGAGAAATTTATATGCAGAATAACGAGCTGGAATCTTTGCCCAAGAGAATATTCAATCGGTTGGAACAATTGCTCGTTTTAGATCTTTCGGCGAATAAATTGAGGAGCGACCACATAGAAGATGAAACGTTCAGTGGTCTAATAAGATTAATCGTGCTCGACCTGTCCCACAACGCGGTCACACGCGTCACGCACAATATGTTCAAAGACTTATTTTTTTTACAAATCCTTAACCTGAACAACAACACTATTGGGCACATCGAGGATAACGCTTTTTTACCACTTTTCAATCTACATACTCTCAATTTGGGCCAAAACAAATTGCACACTATAGAAGATCACATGTTTAATGGACTATTTATTTTAAATAAGCTTTCTTTGAATAATAATTTATTGTCTTATATTAGTGATAATGCATTTAAAAATTGTTCAGATTTGAAAGAATTAGATTTAAGCTCTAATAAATTGACCAAAATACCGGAAGCCATTTTACAGTTGCCGTTTTTGAAATCGTTAGATTTGGGGGAGAACTTGTTGACTGAAATAACCAACAGTACGTTCCAAAACCTATCGCAATTGACCGGGTTGCGCTTAATTGACAATCAAATTGGAAACCTTACAGCGGGGATGTTTTGGGGTTTGCCAAGCCTGCAGGTACTCAATTTAGCAAAAAATAAAATACAGTCGATTGAGACTGAAACCTTTCAAAGGAACACGCAACTGGAAGCCGTGCGTCTCGATAGCAACTTCATTTCTGACATAAATGGGGTATTTGTAGCTTTGACGAAATTATTGTGGTTGAATTTATCGGAAAACCATCTTGTTTGGTTCGATTACGCGTTTGTACCCGGTAGTTTGAAATGGCTGGATATCCACGCCAACTTCATTGAAATTCTTGGTAATTACTACAAGATACAGAAAGAGTTACATGTAAAAACTTTAGATGCTAGTCATAATCGTTTAGTCACTTTATCTGCAATGTCTATACCGAACAGCGTCGAGCTACTGTTTATAAATAATAACTTGATATCGAGTATAGAGACCGACACGTTTTTAGACAAGAGAAATTTAACTCGCGTCGATATGTATGCCAATGAGATTGAAAGTTTGGACATAAATAGTTTGCGTGTTTCGAGAGTGGCTGACGATCGACCGTTACCAGAGTTTTACATTAGTGGTAATCCTTTCCGTTGTGATTGCACAATGAAATGGCTGTTACTTATCAATTCTGTAACTTCTAGGGATTATCCACGAGTGATGGATTTAGAAAATGTGATATGTAAAGAGTCTTATGTACGCGGTGTCAAGTATCTCCCCGTTAGTTCGCTACTTGTTAAAGATTTTTTGTGCAAATTCGACACTTTTTGCGAGGAAAGTTGTAAATGTTGTGATTTCATTAACTGTAATTGTAAAACTGTGTGTCCTAGAAACTGTTCTTGTTATCACGACTCGTCGAAAACAACCAGTGTAATTGATTGTTCTGTGAAACAACTAAAATCGATACCTTATGATTTTCCAAAAGATGCTACTCATATTTATTTAGATGGCAATGTTTATAGTGAAATAAACGAAACTGTTTTCAATCCAATGCGAAATGCTATCGTTATTTATTTAAATTCTAGTAATATTATACATATTCACAACAACACATTTAATCAATTGGGTGCTCTAAAAATATTGCATTTAGATAACAATAAAATAAGACGTTTATCGGGCCCCGAATTTTCGAAGCTAAGCAACTTAAAGGAACTGTATCTCCACAGTAATGTTATTGAGTATATTTCAAATGACACGTTTTCCTCATTGGGCGCGTTGGAAATTTTACGCTTGGATGGAAACAGGCTCGTGAATTATGGACTGTGGCACTTAGACAATAACAAAAAATTGCAAACACTTTTTATTGGCAGTAATAACTGGTCCTGCGATTGTAAATATTTGCAAGGCTTCTTAACGTATGTTTCTCAAAATGTTGAAAAAGTAATCGATACCAATTATTTATGGTGTATAAATGATAAGCTGAGCTCTGTTAAGAAGTCATTGAATTTGAATGTGACCGTTTGCAGTGAAATAAGCGATACTTCCATAGTAAGCGCATTTTTCGTTTCAAATAACCTGCCTTTGCTGGCGTCTGTTCTTACCGGGTTCATGCTTATTTTATTAATATTAGCTTTAGTGTTCACGTTTAGATACGCTTGTAGAATGTGGTTATATTCAAATTGCGGCATTAAGCTCTCTCCACTAGCCGGTGCCTTCAAGGATGCTGATAAGCTTTATGACGCTTATATTTGTTATAGTCCGAAAGACGAGGAGTTCGTTATTGAGTCATTAGCGAGAGAACTCGAGAACGGGTACCCCTCGTACCATCTCTGTCTCCATTATAGAGACGTACCTCAATTTGAAGCGACTTATGCACAATTTCCCGATTTAGTCGTGGAGGCGACTGAAGCCTCGAGGCGTATTATAGTAGTCCTAACGAAAAACTTTATCTCGACTGAGTGGTCACAGATAGAGTTCCGACAGGCCCTCCAGAAAGCGCTCCGAAAGAATCCACATAAATTAATAATAGTCGCCGTAGGGCTCGTCCCACGAGATCCGGAACTGAAGTCGTATTTCAAAACAGGTTTGGAGATAACGTGGAAAGAGAAACGATTTTGGGAGAGGTTACGTTATGCGATGCCGATGTCGAAGCGCCACGGGCAAAAGTTGAAAAGACTCAATTATGGGAGGAATTCAAATACATATACTGTGGATGCGTCTGTTTTGAATAGCACTTGTCAGACGCTGTGCGGAAAGTCTGCCAATTCTGCGGAGCGCTCGCCTTGCGACCGCCCCCTCTCAGAACATATTTACTCCACGATAGACTCCGACTACTCGTCCACAGACTTCCAAGGCCGTAACCATCAGCCGCAATCCGTAGTCCTCCACCACACTGTCCAAACGTACCTGGTATAAAGGACCTCATTAACCCAACCCGAACGATCTCCATAATTGATCTTTAAAGCCTTAGACGTAGCCTTAGGCGATCGCTAAACATTGTTTTGTTATAGACGATAATCGTCCGATGTTGTAAATATATAGAACTTTATAATCTATTTCTAATACTTATTTAACTTTTGTACAATGATACCAAATTTCGCATTTCGACATGCTTCTTCGTATTTATTACTTTTTTAATGAAAAGTTTTGAGTATTAATTGGAAAGACTGTAAATTATTGTGTAGATGTATTCCAATTGGCCGATGTTTGTATAGATATGTAATTAAAGAAGTTTATGAATGATAAATATGCCTTTTAATGACATTTTCTTCCTTTCGGGGCGTGCCATCATGTCAATGGAGTAATAAAAATGCGCGAGTGGCATTAAAATACATGTTTTATTCTGTTTTCAATTCAGTTTTTACGAGCATTGCTAGATATGGAGCAGCTGGTTCATGTAAACAGAATAAAAATGAGTCGTTGCGCGCTCGACGTGCCCCCAAATGCAGCTGTAGGTATTATAAAGTAAGGCATCCCATTCCCATCCTCCTTAGAAATAAGTTCTGTCTGTTCTAGCGACGACGGTTAATTTTGAGATATTGACTTCCTATATCTATCACAGTTTGCCTTATACTTACATTGCATACTATACATACTAATAAAAGAAACTAGAAACATAGGTACTTTTGCTTCCCTCTGTTTGTCTCTCTGTACATATGCTTAGCTCTTCAGACAGATTTTGATGCGGGTTGGATTTGTATCCAGATACGTAGGTAATATTGCAACCGAACGAAGCCGGGGCGGGTAACTAGTTATATTATAATGCGAACTTTGTACCAACTCATGGAAAACGATCTATGTACAGATTCATCATGGCTGATAATGCAGGAGCTTACATTACAACTGGACGGGTTGTATTTCAATTTGTCCGATTTATCTGGAAACATGCACATTTAATGGATTCATATGATAGTCTGTTTCAGTATTCCGTTAAAATTTACATTGCTTTTCCTTGTGTTGATACAAAGCACAGAGCTCACATTAAAACAAAGCAATGTAGGTAGGTATGTTGATTACGACCAAACTTATATTTACACGATAAGAGAGAGTATGTAAATAACATTAATGTATTTTCTAATCTTTTCAGTCCCAATGGAATCGTGCCCTAATGACGGCATTGGTCGATATTAATTTCTTAAAAGCGAGCATCGCTCGTTCATATCCCAGCGGATTCGGGGATAACTGACCATAAACAGTGGATTTTATATAAATACAAACAGTGATTTTCCGACGTAAATTCTCCATTGATAGGTTTTATCATTCAAACGTTGTATTTACTTAATGAAATTACTATCATGGAGGCAAATATGACTGATCATTATTTACCATCATCAAAATAATTGAATTGAAGTGAATGACGTAAGAATTTACCTTTTTTATAATGAGTAATTCAAAAAGAAATGGTTCGGTATGTAAACAAAATACCTACTTGTATTAACTGTTAACGTATCACAAGCCACATCTAGAAATGTAGAATAGCATTCCTAGTGCATATAATGGTGTCTTATACTTGGGCAATGGGCATAGGTATGGTGTAAGAACGTTCGTAGGGCGTATGGCCCCTTATTTGTCAAAAAAGTCTTCTAGTAACTTCACTTTTCCTAGTCCCACAAAGAAAAGTCGATACAAAAAGTTTACTACTTTGCAAATTCAAATGACGATGTCCAATTAAATAGTACCTAAGGCGTAGTACACTAAGATATATTTTTTCAAATTATAGAGGGTGCAAACTAAAGATGTACAAAATAAAATAAATAAATTACGTAATACCTGTCATTGAAAACGATAAGAAAGAATAATTACCGCGCTTGAAAATTGTAATTGTAAATATTTACATATTAGCGCACCGACACGAAAAGTATAGTACCAACTGCTGGCTCCATTTCGCTGTTACGGATATAAATATAAGGGCAAAGAAAGTATAAATACTCACATATTGTTTTCTATGCATTTATTAGGATAAATCTACAATATATATGTAGATAATTCAACATGCGACTTGCAAGTCCCGAAGTTTATGCGTGCGAAGATTTCAATATACTTAGATAGGTATGAGTGAGTGAGATATACAAATATCGTATACAAGATATATTTTCGCAATAAACAGTTTTGTATTTGTATTGGCAAAAACCTTTAATATCCATAACATCAAATATATTTCTTTGATTGTGGTTTTTCTACGAAAAAAGGTACGTCATGGCAAGTTCCGTTGTGATGATTAACTTTATTCCAAGATCACAAAGTTATCTATCGATCTATCGATAATAAATACCTCGAATTCGATACCATAAAAACTCTAATAGACTCGATGTTTTTGGCCTTACTTAGGTACAGTTAGGCAATGCCACCCGCTATTCTGTATGTATAAGAAAAGTCTCATTTATAACTCGGCTTCATAAATTTTGTATACCGCGTGATTTGAATTCTTTCGATTTGTTTCCCGAGATCGAACACCTCGCACGTTTTCGTTTCGCAAAAATAATCAACTTTTTGGTATAAAAGTTTAATGATATCACAACGGAATGGTGAATTATTTCGTAATTTTCTAACCAAATAAAATTTATTTTTTTTCTTAAAAATATATTAGATTTACAAAACAAATTATAATAAGGTTTCGAATTACTAACGCTGTACTTGTAATACGACTGTGCAATTTTTTTTACTTCTCAGCAGATTTAAAGAACTGGTGCACATATAATAATAATGATTATTTAAATGGTAGTACCAACATCACGTATCGTCTAATGGGTAAGTCAACCTCAGAAAGTTCTGAAACTAAATATAAAAGGTACCTACCTATTCCGAGGCAAGTAGACAGTTCTCGGAAACGTGTTCAAGTATTTCTTTAATATTTCAGACTTGACTAGGCTAGACGTCGTAAGTACGAAAATAGCCTGAAACTTGTTACGAAGACTGGTTCTTATTGCTGCAGGAACATAGAATAGTTTCAAAGGAAAACCAATCTAATTTTGGTCGACTGTTCAGTTTTCAAACAAAAGAGTTCAGCAAAACTGCTTCGTGTTACAGTCCAGTGGAAAATTTCGAGAATCATCGGATTTTCCATTGAATTTTCGGATTTCTAATTCGCGTTGAAAAATAACACCAGCAAAACTCTCTCAAGGTATCAAAATGTTTAAAATAGTTGTAAGATTTTGAATAAATTCAGTCATACCAGCTTGAATTCTGAGATATAGTTTCAAAAGTTCACTGAGTGGATGCTTAAATTTTAAAAATTCTATATTATCTGCTTGTGCTTCTAATACTCATGTAGCTTGGAAATAAAATATGGATGTTAAATAATACCCCATTGTACACAATAGTACTTCGGAAGATGCATAACTGCCTTACTCACATAAAATTTCAACTATACACACCAACCTATCAAGACGTAATTATTAATTATAAGCATCCTGCCAGTTTTGTGAAAGTATTTAAAAAATGTTTATTTAAAAAATAAATATCGAAATAGAATACACAAAAACAATATCTTAAAAAATACAAAACGAAAATAAAAGACAAAATAAAAAATCGACAGTCTTGGTCTTCATTGAAGGTTAAAAGAAGTAGTCTCGCTTTTCTTCCCAGAATCTTTTGAAGACGGACAATGTATTCGTACACTTTCACCTTTACTTGCCTTCTAAAAATGTCCCCGAAATGTGGGAGAAATATTTTGTAAGCCCGATTTGATTGGAGGGTATTAGATTGATTGCTGGAAGTTGGTTGAATGAAAAAGGTGTTTTAAGTTTTGGTAAAGAAATAGTCAACAAAAATATTTGAAGTATAAAATCTTTTAGTGAAACAAATTAATGAAATCTTTTAGTTAGGTATATGAGAAGATAAGATCCTTTACTTAACTCTAAATTAAGATAACGTTACTTAAATAGTTCTATGTTTACTGAGACATACATTTCTCATTATTAGATACTTAATTTTTAAAAACGTCAAAAGCAAAAACAACATACACTTACATACATATTTCGTTCGTGTGCAGTGAAGGTTGGCAGATTAAAATATACAACGACGCGGCGATTTTGATAAAGAGAGCATTTGTTTTTACTTCTCAAGCTCATAAAGACGTGATACACATCAACGAATATAAGAATGCTTATTTATAATAATATTCTCAATTACCTCGCAATAGAAGTGAAAAGTAGAATATACATTTCGACAGTATAAGCGACATTTCACTTTCGATGTATCTATCCACCCTCGCCTACGGCTCGTTTCAAATGCTATCTTGGTGTAAAATCTACTACGGGTATTTAAATGTTTTATGTTTCACAATACCTCTCTGTATCAGCGGTCAAAAGAAGTAAAAATCTTCCGGAGCTAGAACAATGTGAAGACATGTAAGAAGCCCGCATGCGGCGTCTCGGCAAACGAGCTTTAATTAATGGAACTCCGACTAACTGGCGAATAGACTGGCGAATATCTACACGGTTCAAATACTACCATAGACTACATAGACAAATAGATAATCGTGCAAAAAAATAAAATTTTTCTGATAGTGGTACGCAAAACTACTCTGCGTCCTAAGAATTTGTTTTCTTTTTTCTTAAGAAAAGATAAGATCTTTCTTAAAGTAAGCGTTTTTTCAGTAAATCCTAACACACATCAATTACATTATAAGGTTTAAAAAAAGGAAGTTTCCTGAATGAAACACCATCAAATGCTTGGACTCTCGAACTACGTATTTATACATTCCTATTAATATATTTACTTCACTTCAGGCAGACTATCTTATTATCTATTCACGGTACGCTAGATATCCATTACTGTCCATTTTAAGAACATTTTTATTTATATTGTTATATTGAATTAAATGATGACCGGATGCCGCTTCCCCAATTACGCCATCAAGGGAACCGTCGAGTCATTGTCAAGTTTCTAAGTAAAAACGAACTTTATCCTATCTGAGACTAAAATATGGTGAGTGTAGATAGAAGTTTTAAAAATCACACTTTTGACACTCATGAGAGAATTGATAGCTTTCTTCTCTTGGTAGATTGATTTTAATTTTCATTGTGCGTTATGACTTATGATAACACACAATGAAAATTTAGGACTCTGAAAACCGCATAGTTTATAGTACTTAAATTCTTTCTTATATCCACGTCAGGTATTTCCATGTTTGAGAAGAGTTTGAGCTGTAAAAATTAACGAAATACAACAAATTACGAAACAACAATTTAAAGAAATAAAAGTTTCCAAATGTACTCGTTGAAATTAGGAAATGGAAGAAGTGTTTTAAGGAAGTGTTTCTGTGTTCTAGTTGTTGTGTCTCTATGTAATTGGTTTAAAACATTTCTTAACTGTTCCGCAGAAGATTCGTTAAGTTCCGTTATGGGTTTAGGTCTAAAAATGGGAGCGCGAATGTTCATAATTAGTTTTCATTAATCTGATGAAAAGTGATACCTACTTAATAAATAAAATATTAAATGCTCTTATGTGTTAATGTGGCTGATTAAAATACAATTATAACATAAAATAAGCAATTGGATAACAAATTTCATAATAATGACAAATCGCATACGATCTCAAGTAAAAATAAAATTTAAATTTGCAAAGTAATATTTGCAAAAAATTTGCAAGCGTCAAATACAGTTTCCTAACATTAAGTTTGACAGATAAATTTTTAAAACCAAAATAAAAAGAGAAATGAGTTGAAAATTCTAGTATCGAAGGCCAAGCTCTTCTTTAGATAGATTTAGAGTAATACGAACGACCATTGCGGTTATGCACTACAATTTAGGTTTCAGAATCTACGTTCTCCCTATTTTCGTCGAGGGTCCTCAAATCAATCACATTACACTCGATTGGCCTTGTGATTTCGACGCGGACCCCACCTCGCTAACCTGATTGTCACCA
This sequence comes from Plodia interpunctella, assembly GCF_027563975.2. NCBI lineage: Eukaryota > Metazoa > Arthropoda > Insecta > Lepidoptera > Pyralidae > Plodia > Plodia interpunctella. The sequence goes on from NC_071301.1 coordinate 7,721,725, forward strand.
AGTGAAAATTTAGAGCAATAGGTGCCCCCGCCGTCTGCTATTAAATTTATTGCTTGTAAAACGAGGAGCTAATTTAGAGTTACATTTTATTGTGTTAGCTTAACTACTTTACTGTGGCGCTCGGTGGCGCCACGGGTGTGCTGAAATCCACCATCGGAAACAATAACTCAAAAATGAACCTTGTCTATAAGAAAATAAGACTGAACAAATATTAAAAGTCGTAAAATATTGATATTAGAACTTACTGTCTGTATATGTATAGAGTTTTATTTGCCGCACCTACTGTGCAATAAAACAAGGGTGTTCTATTTTTACAGTTCACTAAATGAGCCTATCTTTATTGGTGGAGTCATAATTTTGTGCTTCTGTTTTGTTATCTTAGCTAATAAAGTTTGATGGAATAAATCCCCGGCCATTTCTAACGGAATGAGTAAACAAACAAGTGTTTTACGAGTTGTTTGATTACTATTTGTAATATTCAATGTTGGTGTTCGATGACTGAGAGAAAATCGATAGAGAATTCCACTTATATTCTCGAAATCGCATACAGTAGGCTTCACAGTAGGCGATGATATGTTAGTCCCTTTTGACGAATACAGTTGATATATAAATATAGTTATTAATTACTTGTACATATTTTTATTAATTAGATGGTAAAAATTGAAAACGAAAAGCTTTTAATTTTTAGAAATATTTTCTTTTATTCATTCTCCTAAAAGCCTTTGTTTGATATTAACTATTTGTATTGTCAAATAATGTATCTACAGTGTGGGACTTCTGCTGTTGTTTTATTTCGTCTTAATTCCCATCTCTAGTGCTTACTCCTTGACTTCGTTTGCTATCTCTATTGCATATCATGGGTACCCCACCAATGATATACAATTGCTCGGTCTTGTCCAGCCTTCAAAATGTATATCTACTTATGTAAAACTGGTCTCTAAAATGAAATGGTACTTATATAGCTATATAGGTACAAAATATTTGCACAGTCAATACAACATCCTTCTAGCCAAATTGCTCTAAATTATCAAAGTAGGTAAATTTACATGTAGATGTTATTCATATTATAAAAAAATAATGTAGCCTTTTGTATGCGTATTTGTCATTCAATTTAAGGCCCACATCACAATAAGCGTGCGAATGACGGCTATGATATCTGAATAGAAATGGGAACTTAAAAAGTCAAAAATGTTTGCGCACATACGCTCACGCTCGTCGAGATATTCAATCATAATGTGTGAAGGAATATTTCCATTTTTACAAGCGTTTATTTAACTTGCAGTGTATGTATCTATACATATAGCTATCGATCGAGCTGAAATGTTGTAGTTTAAACGTGCACGTTTAGTTTGGATGAGAATGCATTGCTTGCATTCTATTTACTGTACGGACACGGTTTTTTTACATATACAAAATCGTTAGCTTCATACTGAGGTCGCTGATGGCTACAATTTATGTATTAACCAAAGGAATTTTTAGGTTTATTGTCGTCTAACGGAATAGATACAATAAACCTATTTTTGGACGTGTTGTTTTACCGAACAGGGCAACAAAAGGAGCATCATATGGATTCAGAGTAAGAAAATAGGAAGAAAATTAACAAAGTTCCAACAAAGCGAGTAAGGGTAGGATAACCCGTTACTATAGTTCTAAATGTTGACGTGTTTGTAGTTGGTATCCTTCTAAATCCCTAGGAGCTGAAACTGTCAATAGTGGCTTCGCTTCAGGCTATGATAATATTGTTGCATAGCATCAAGTATTGGCACAGTGTTGGGTATTTGTTTTATCATGATCCTTGGAGGTTACTTGGTTTACTTATACTGTGTCTGTTTAACCTTTACCGGTGATTATGTTAGAAGAGGTAGGTATATTTGCCTACCTGAGAATTGAATCCTAATAGCATTAACTGCTTTATTTATACGGGCATTTAAAGTATTAGTGGTTTAAGTAAGAATATTTCTCATGCCTTTCTTTTTCTTTGAAACAGATGTTTGTGTTTGTTACCTATTTCACTGTTGCTCAATGTATGATAGGAAATAGATACCATCTAACTACTATTTACAATTATACACAATAAGACATAAAAAAAAGAAATTATGTATAATTGAAAACCTCGGAAGAAGATAGAATACATGTCTTAACTTCGTGGAAACAGCAAGCAATTTCCCTTACAAAAATCAATTAGAATGCTACATACCGTCTAACACGACAATACCCTCATTCAATTACACATGGCATTCATACAATAGCCACCTCATTTGTGTTGTATACGCCAGTACGAGAGTAATCAGATACGAGCGGCATTAGCGCGTACGTGACCGGCTGTAGACTTTTGTGGTCTTTCGCCTGAGGACAAGCTAGATTAAAAAGGCTTTTTGTCCATATGTTGATTACACAGGTTGGTTACCATTACTGTTATCGCTTCAGCAGTGAGAATGTAGTACTAAACATGATAAAGAGTAAATAAATTAAAGACCATTTATTTTCGAGAGAAACGGAAAGAAATTTTGGTGATGGAAGTGTTCACAACAATAATGGATGGATAATTGTGTGAAAACAGAATATATATAAATATGTATAATTATTATTGTTGATTTAATTTCATGCGGTCTATAGCTACAACTCCAGTTAACTGTCAATGAATTTCGGTTTCGATAACAGATAGGTATGCATTCATTCGTAATATTGCTACTGAACTGTTATGTACGTACAGTCTACGATAATTGAGTGGTAGTACAGAAATCTACAGCAATTTAAATTAATATAGTATTTTTGATTTGGAAATAAAGATTTTTGTATTGAATTGTAGCAAGATTTTTTTCCGGTGCTTCCGGTGAAGGAAAACATCATAGGGAAACCTGCACACTGGTTGACAGTCTTAAGTTGACCAGTGAGTGTGCGACTACTTGCCATGCCACCAGATGTCGGTAGGTAGTCGTAAAAGTAATATCAGATGTCTAAAGGCATTCCTGAATAAAATCTTAACACCAGTGTCAGCAGTTACACATTAGAAAAGAAAGAAAAAGATACTAATTATTGCCATTTGTAGCCGATTGTACTTTTAGTTTACAACTCAGCGTAGCGACTCCTAACCCCATTCTAAGAAAGGCATGCATCGTCCGCAGAATCGCATGCGATACACGGGATAAAGCGATTGTTAGCGCGCGTCTGACGCATGCTTTGTTTACATAGAACAATGGAATACACAGAGCTGCCAAAACGTTATGTGCTCAATGGAAATTCAAATCTAGATTTGATTTCAAACGGGTATTGTTTTTAGTTACAATTTGGATAGTAGTGATAGTAATAACACAAAAACTCAAATAAAAAAAGAAGAAGAAATAAGATGAGCCGATCTCATGCTTATCATAATATTGCCTGTCATGGAAACTGAAGCGACGTGTAAAATTTTAAACAAAAATTTGCAAAATTTGAATACATAGATAGAACAGATAATCAAAAGCTTGTAAAATTCATTGAAGAAAAAAACGGCGGCCTTTAGTGGCTTGCTTGAGAATGTCATTATTTTGGATAAGTATATTACCTTCCTCATAACATAAGTATGGCAATCACACATAGAAATAACTTCCCAAATTGCATAAGTGGTACATATTAGCAAATTATTGTTTTTTTTTTTTAAATGAAATAATCGTTTCAGTTCTAGAAAATTCTAAACATAAATTATACATATAGTATGAATTAACATTATAAATACATTAAGCTTGAGTAGTAGTATAAAAATCGGTTGTAGTTACCATAGATATATAGAAGTTACAACCTCCTTAACTTGACCATGTTCGATATAGTAATAAATTGGCTATTTATGATGCAGCTGCCGACAAGCAAGCACGTAGCCTTCTGATTTGTCGGCTTCCAATACAGGTTGTTATAAAAAGGAGATGGGGACTCTTTCTAAGGAGAGGATACCGTTTCTAGTACTGTTGCTAGGCTATACAGGTTGATTTCTTATATATTGGCATTATTTTATCTACAAGCTCAGTCGATGGTACTGAACAATTTTTCGTATGGAAGCAGCCTTGAAATCGCGAAAAAATCAGCCGATCCATACATTTTCCACAACTTAAGTATTTAATTTAGTAGGATTTTTTTCACAATTTCGGAGTTACTCCCATACTAAAAGTTGTTCAGAATCATGGACTGAACATATTGACAAAATATTGCTAATGTATAAAAAGTCCCTGTATGTACGAAAAGGTTGAATTCATCAATGTAACAAAGTAATATTCCATACTTATTATTTATTCCGTCCTGTTTCCCATGGAAGGTATTTTTTTTTAGCTATTTTTGTCCCAGTGTTGGGCGAAAATCCTTCCTTCATTTCTTCCAGACATATTACTACTATAAAACTAGATGGTCAGATAAAATTAAGACTTTTAACAAGGAATGGAGAGAAAGAACCATAAAAAAAACTTATGTGCCTTATATTTCGATAATATAATGAATAACCTACACACATCTCAACGTTAATATTTGATTTAATAAAAAATGGTTAAAGATGCTATTTTCTGCAAATTGCCCTGTCCCGACTGTATGTACCTACATATACTTACATAACATAAGGTATCTACGTGTATAGTTTCAGACAAAGTAGCAGGCGGAAGCTAGCTCCAAAATTTCACGGTATTCACAGTAAGTTGGATACTTTGCTACTTGGACACACAAAGTTAGGTATCATTTTCAAGAAAATTACTCTGTACTTAGCCGACTTTCGTCCAAACAAGATAATAGCATTTTTATTACCGTCGTTAGTGGTATGTGACTGGCTGGTATTATATGTATAATTGTAACGTTCTATTTTTAAATTTTGCCGATTTCAAAATTCAGCTACATAATTTTGTTTTTAGGCAGTGTCTAATGAGTACACAACAGAATTAAATGGAGCAGAAAAGTACTAACTGGCCCTGAAAGTTATTAAAGAGTAAATAATAAGAGATGAAAAAACATCGTTAACTTTAATCGTAAAAAATAATGAAGCTTAGGTAATACACTACAATGATTATAATATATTATTCTCTGGGTGATCTTAACGTCAAAGTTACATGGTGCACCACGTAACTTTGACGTTAACTTCACTGGCGTTTAGATAAAATCACGTACTAGCGATACTAGTAATGGGGAAGTGAACGGAGGCCAAGTGTAGAAGCTTGTAGAACATGTAAAGCCTTGAGATTTTTGTGTAGACCACGCAACAAAATTGTTTAGAGATAAAATTGTCTACTTTCCGTAATTAAAGGGAATACACAAACAGGAACAAGCTGAACGTCGCTTTTTGTACAAAATAACGTGTAGGTACGCAGTAAGCTGTAGTGTTGGCATTATCTTCCTTGAGATACTGTACCTTTGTAAGGTGTCTTGTCCTGCAATGCGCTCCTACTGTAACTTGTACACCGTCCATATTTGTTACTCAAAATTAAAATCATTTATTCGGAAATTTTACCTTCCCAGGCAATTCACGCAAAATTTGATATTATACAGTAATCAGTAATTCTTTAATAAGCTACTGACATTTCGGATTTGAGAACGACTGCTGCTGAGAAGAAATTCCGAATATTCAAACTTAGATTATAGAATCAAGTTGAGTCCTGAGATTTGTCAAAGAAGAGATCTTCTTTGACAAATCTCAGGACTCAACTTAACTATAGAAGATGAGATGACATTACCGATAGAATTATAATGAGTGTAGCAATGCATGCTACTATATTTCCATACGGATGAAATAGCCATCGACTGTCATAATCAGCAATCATTGTAAACTTTCTAACATTGTCCAACCCAACTTTGAGCTCAGCTAATTTCTGCAATTTCTTGCCTTTTATTTGTATTTACTTACCTTGCTAGTCTATTGTAATTTCCCGAGGCTTTACGTAGTATCTGTAGTGTCTGTCTATAATTTGTGTCTCATGTTTTATAAATAAGTTCAGGTTCGCGCTTCGTTGCGGATGCTTTTTTCATTTATGTTCGTTTCAAATTACATAGATACATACCATCATTGTTTGTTGTTGTGATATAAAGAGACATAAACATCTATGTTTGAAGTAATTTTTATTGTACCGTTTCGCCTTTTTTTGTTGTGTCCAAAGATGGGATGAGCCATAAAAGTATAAATGATGATGAACTCAACTCTGTACTGAAACATAATAGAAACACATTGTATTATAACATAAAATTCATATTCTTAGAGGAGACAGAATTCTTAACTCTAGCTTCCATCCTCAGTTTTCAGGCAAAATAAAAAAAATGTTATCTGCAGTTAACATGATAAAATTTTATTCAGTTTACCAATACTTCCATTGCCCCAAATTGCGAAGTGAAGGAATGATATATATACAAACAGACAAATAATTATATAGGACGCAGATTTATTAATTCTAGTATGTATATGTAGATATATTAAATAGATTACATAATCGATAGTCCAGATAAAACTAGAATTTAAAAATCTGCGCTTATTTTAAGTCCGTTTCTGGTACTTAGCTAAGAGTTCATTAACGCTGTTGTTTTCCTTCACGGGCTATTAGAACTAGGAACAAAACAACCGCATTACGTAACGTTGCTTTAACGAAGATAACGAAGATTTTAAAGTAGGTAACAGAATATAGAGCATATTCTGTTACCTACTTTAAAACAAGCTATCTGATGTAAAATGGTTATCGTAGACCACGGAAAATTCAGTATCAGAGGAATATTGTTTGAAAAAGTTTTTAACGACAAGAAATATTTGAGGAATTGAAAGGAATTCTGACTGCGATTCAGTTTGATTCTTGGCTCTTTCATGCGTGTTTAAAAATTCATGTATTGGAGTCATGAGTATTAAAACTTCCCTTAATATTGATAATCTATAGGTATATATAGTAAAACTGTAAGTGCGCTATGTGTGTACATAGGAGATATTAAAGAAAAATATAGGGGTTCTTTATGGGACTAACAAATAGTCATAACAATTTTTTTAGAGTTTTTGTCTGCCTGTCTGTATGTTTTTGCGTGATGAGCGAACGCTCATCGGATGGAATTTGATGTGGTTTTCACATCTGTATAAGGGATAGTCTAATTTAAAATCTGGGGTAGGTTTCATTGCAATACGTTGCTTAGAACTCGAGATTGATAATAATATGTTTTTAGCGGATGCACGATATTAACGCGGGCGAATCCGTGAGCAAAAGCTAGTGTGTTTATAAAACCATACATAATATAGGGGGTAATTATTACGAATTTTTAATCTTGAGTCTTGATTTTGCAATTTCCTTCAGAGGCCACAAAAGGAAAGGTAACTCCAAAATTTCTTATATTAGACTGTGTAATGAGCATAACAGTACAGCTGTTGCTTTGTTTGGACTACAAAGTGAATGGTAACAAATTCATATCACACATGTGGGCGCTTGTCATTCATATACAATAACGTGGGCCGTTGGTACAAAATGAATAGGACACAGAAAAGTAACTTTGTAGGTATACAACAATTGACTCTTATGATATGATATAATATATATAAGTAAACACAATCATAGTAATATATATATATATATATATATATATATATATATATATATATATATAGTCTGTGTCAATTAAAAAAAAAATCCAGTAAAGAACTCATACAAAACTGCGCAAGCATTCGCGTCGGCGTTCGACAATACTGTGATGATTGTCGTTTGAGCCTTTCTATTACCACTATAATTTGTGTATTGGCGTATACGTTGGTGGCCTAACAAAAAGATTATGTCAGCAATCATTCAATGTTGCCAGCACCCGGCACGCGCCCATTCTTTACAAGGTTAGCTTATGAGGAAAACAACAGACATGTTGTGATTTTTTAAATTTTTTTGTGTATTCTACCAGTTTGTCGATCTCCTGTCGTGGCCTAATGATTATCATGTCGGGCGGTCACACCGGAGGAGGTTCCGGGTTCGTCGGATCAAAATGGGAAATGATCTTTCTCAAATTGGTCTCGATTGGATTGTTACAAATACTTAGACTTATTTTTACAAATATCTGAGAGGAATAGCTGGCTTGTTATTGGAACAAGTATTTTTAATTGATTTCAATACAAACTAAGTTTTTTCAATCGTCACTAATATTATAAATGCGAAAGTAAGTTTGTTTGTTACCTCTTCACGCTCTATCTACACAAACAATCTCCTTGAAATTTTGCATAAGTACATGTTGGTAGTTTAAAGCATGAAGAAGGACATACAACAAAAAACTGTTTGTGTGTGTCGTGAATGAATTAGTTTTATATAAAATCAACACTGTAAGTATATCTCGTTACACCAACCAAGTATATTAAAGCGTATATTTTCACAAACGCTTGTATGCCAGACTTCAATCTGTAAGCTTGAAAAGGCAAAGCATTCTCAACAGCCACTTACAAACTGGAGAAGTTACAGAGAGAAAATAAAGAATCGCGCTAAATCGTGCGACGCGAGATGTTCAAACATGTAATAAGGAACATAGAGCGACATTTATAAAGAAAAAGGCGTCGCACCCACGGCGGCGGCGGCGTTTCATTCAATAAGTCAACTGAGTTTACAAGAATTTATCGTCCGTGGCCGCAGAGCAAAATAACGAGACTATAGAAGATAAGTATGGATCAGTTTTTTTTTTGTTATAGATCGAAGTCTTGAACAAACTGAAGAATGTGAAGAAAGGTGTTATCTAATAGATATATTCTAAAAAACAAAGTCGTTTCCTCAAATTAATTTTGACAATCTACATCTAGTTAACGTCTGAGAATATATATTTTTTAATTAGGACAAATCACGCAGATAGAGCTAGCCCCAAAGTAAATTCGAGACATGTGTTATGGGATACTAACTCAACGATACTATATTTCATATAAAAAAACATATAGATAAACACCCAAGTTCCAGAAAAAGATCATTTTCCATTCATGACCCGACCGGTGATCGAATCCGAGACCTTTCGGTTCAGAGGCAAGCACTTTACCACTGCGCCACCGAGGTCGTCAGCATGGGCATCAGTACCTACTGTAATAATCCACGATTCATCTGACATAAGCAAGTTATAAAAAGCTTCACACATATTTCTTCTTGTCCGAGTTCCTATGCTTAATTTAGTTAATTTTTATCTTGGGGAAAGATGATGATTATCTTTTATATTTTTATTCATTGAGCTTTATTACATAAGTATTAAAGTTTGATAATAGGATAATATATCGTTTCATAGTCTGTAATAATCCAAGACCTACAAGACATAATCCCAGTCTCCAACAGTTTGACATTTTGCATGAGCCTTTACCTCTACAACATTTGTGTTATGTGTTCCCACGTACCGGTGAGTACCAAGACGACAATCTATCTTACTACTTTTTTCTCTGGCATTCATCAAGTCGCGGGAAAGGGATGCAAGATAGATTATATCTCGTTCCTCCACTTATCGAGACTTCGGTGGCATAGCAGCGGGCTGTTGGTCGCAATTTTTTTCTTGTTCTTGACATTGTGAAGAAGTCGCCAATGTGCGAAATTATGTCTATCTATTTCTGTCTCACATTTGCGTGTTTCAGTAGGGGCTGTGTAGAAATAAACCTTTTCAACTACATCAACCCTTGTTGGGAATATTATTGTTGTTAAACGTAGAGATGCACTGCATGTAATGTTCTTTTTTTTCAGTTATTTCTTCTAGCCATCCCCTAAACAAGCTAAAAATCTGAACATATTTTAAATTTCCTTTTTTCACAAATAAATAATTTAAATTTTACGTAATACTACATGAGACAACCGTATTTATAATCTAGAAAGAAAAAGTGGAGACGAAAAGTAGAAGGAAGAAACTGGGAATACGCTCAGATGAGAGAGAGAGAGAGAATCTTGAAAGAAAAAAGCCTTTGTTTATTACAGTATGTGAAATCTTCCATTACAATGTTTATGTTTATACTGGAACCAAAACAACAGCGTCCATCGATACAGGCGATTCGATAATTTATTCGATGCCAACACAACTCGTCTTCCATGAAATAGGGTCTAGTCCAATCAGGGCTTCTCATTTTCTCTAGTACAAAAACAAATACCAATGTAATATCCCTCAATACGGACGGTTTTCTGGAAAACAGGTGCGGTGGAGCCGTCATTTATGAGGGTCCCCTGAATGATTCTGTTACGTTGTCATATATTGATAAAATCCATTCGATTTTTGTAGGGTAGGTCAGTGTAGATGTACATGTATTATGAGGCACGCACTCACACGCACACAACTCCTCGTAAAAATACCAAATATTTTGATCAAAAAATTTGAAGATTCATTGAAGAAACTGATAATCGAATGAAATGAAGTGTTCAGATGATATACCCACATATTACCGTCACCGTCATATTTTTATCAGTTTATTTAATTTCTTACCGAAAAATAACAAAGTTTTGACAGATTATGCCATACTATATTAAGAATTTTAGTAGAAAGTATTTTAGTTTTCTATAACACTTGATTAAAACTGATTATGGTGGCCAGCGTTTTCGATTTAGTCAACTTTGACATTGTATTATGGAAAACTATTATACTTTCACATAAAACACATCATTGACACATTTGTCGTTGAAACGTGAAGACAATTAATTATTATTATTTATTTATTTATAACTTTTGTGACTTTCTTAAAAGCAATGGGAAATCTGAAGTTGGGGCGAAACCGTTTCGTGCGGCACTAATGCCCGTTACTAAACGAACTAACTTTTCCAAAACAAGTTCATGTTACGCATGTTATGTGAATATTGATGTAAGATTATATAATGAACTGAACAATGCTAGTTTAGTTTCAATATTATTGTTTTCATTTTTAAATGTGAATCAGATTCAAAGCACCATGTTTGAAAAGTGTGATTTAATTTCCTGCCTCATTCTAATGCTGGATTTTTTTAATAACAATCTCTTTTGCCTCCTTTCGAAATACTGGCTGCTAATAATCTTAGTGTCGAATTTAGAACATTTGTTTTAATCCAATATTCAAATCACAATCCAGATGTTTTTCGTAACATCTATAACGCTATTTGAAATACTGGTCGAAATCTTAGTTTTGAATTCGGAACAATGTTTAATAATCTAATATTCTAAATCCAGGTACCTACGCTACAATCTGGGCAGTAATAAAGAAAATGCTATGCCGTACCGGCCCTGGCACGGTCGTAAACGGCTTGTGTAATATGGTAATATTGTTCCTCCATTTTGTTCCTTGTCCGGAGAGTAATTTGGTAAATGAGTAGGTAAAGTAACTAAGTAGTAATGTTTCAAGGTAAGTATATGTAACAGCCGGCTTCATTTCCGATTAAAACTTAAGGAAAAACTTTGGATTCGAAAGTCAGATTATTTGCAGAGAGAGAAAGAGAGAAAGAAATACATAGAGCCATCTTAAAATAATATAATATATAATTCACAGTTTGTTGATCAGTTTAGCACGGAAATGTCGAACTCATTTCCTTTCGCGATTTATGCTGAAAGAGATAAGATAGTACAGTTTATTTCCATCACAATTTGATTAACAATAGACAACATAAGTGCAGTTTCAGACACCGACTCAGAAAAATAACTGAAAAAAACATAGCCAATCTGGCCAGGCTCGTTAAATGCTTGAGTGTTCGTGAGAGAGGTGCAATTTGAGTGTAGCAGAGGACCTCCAATTAGAGGAGATGGAATTGATTTGATTATTCCATTTTGTCACCTATTTCAATTAATACGTAGGTATACAGGCGATATATAAATTTACAAAAAAAAGTTGAATTTGACATTAGACAAATGATCGCCATTATCTAGAAAATACCTTCTTTAAGAGGCATTGACTTGAAGGGATATTATATCAATTAATCCACAAATAAAATCATTAGTGATCTAACTAAGAAAAAGTAGTAGTTAGATCACTAATGATGCCAAATCCAACCATTTCCTCTTAAAGCTTCGCAGATCATTAGTCCAACGCTTCTTGGTCTGCCACGTTTCCTCATTCCTTGTCTACGTGTTCAATGTGTTGCTAAAATGGCGACAAACATGTCAAATAATCGTTTACTTAAATGAGATGAAACCTGCAGCCCTACCATCGACTTTTAGGGAACGATTCCAATGCAACTCAGTTCAATTAGGAACCATTGCATTAATACTAAAAATTAATCATATCAGTATAGGTCCTGAACTGATATGTAACCCCTCTGGTTTTAAATATTATATATATATATATATTATGTTCAAGTGGACTACGCCCACCCCAGATACAAGATCTATTTGTGCTCCTGCGGGCTCTCCTTGAAATTATTCTCAATACGCCTATGTATAAGCTTCTTAAATTCATTTATTATATATATCACACATGCTTTTTAACTTATTTTTGAAAATAATAATGAGATGAAAAAAATCTGGAATCCAGCGAGGATTGAACTCCCACAGATTTAGATTAGGCGCGTCCCTGTCTATCCAGGACAGTTCTAAGTGATAAAGGCACTGTCCCGGACAGGGGCATATGTATAAGCTTTCTTGAAATTATCAGGTTTGATAATTTCATTTGGCTAGCGCTCATAAACAATGTAGTAATATTATGATTATTTGATCAGGTATTCCACGTTGTTTTTGTTGAAGAAATCACTTGATTTAGTTGAATAAATCACGCCATTTGAGAACTGTTTACCGTCTCGATACTCGCTCTTGGACAAGTTATAATTTCCCCAGAGAATTTGCCGCCATTTTTCTGGTACTAGTTCTATTTGCGTTGTATAATTGCGATTCGCAATGCTAATTTGTTGCGGCATGGAGCCTTGACCACACCATAGACTATTGTACTCTATGACCATTGACGACAACGGCCATTCACCCGCATTATAACAATATCTGCTGTGAACACAGAATTTAGATTTCTGTGGTTGTAAATGATAAACTTTATGGCATTATAGCAGTTCCAAAAATAAATAGTTTCATCTATACTTTTTTACATAAGTACTTGATAAACTGCGCATGAGCTTCATGTAAAATGGTATAATTTGAAGCAATCTGTAATATACACTATACAAGAAGGGTTGTACTGTTGGCGAACACGTCCAAAATCAAACTTTATATCAAGTATGCCTGTACTTTAAACATAAATTAATGTAATACTTATGTAGCACTCGAAAAATAACTTCAATAGGATATCAAATTGTAATTAGAACGTTAGTCAAGGTTGGAAAAGAATTAATCCATACGAGGTATTTAAACCATATCCAAATATGACTTTCAACCGTGTTAAATATTCTACTTTCCATTTCGAATTTGAAGAAAGCAAGGTTTCTTTCTTGTCTATCCAGGCTACTAGATAGAAGCCTTTTTAAAATTCCTATTTAATGATAAATTTAAATAAAGATATTTATTTTCCGAGATTATTATTTCACACAAGATATTATGAAATATCATACAAATATCATTATTAAAATTTTTCTCATCATAATCAATCATAATCAAATCATAATATTAAAATTTTTTATTTTAATTTTAAATATGGAACACACATCGACCTCGCTTATTTTTTATGACACTGGCTGTTCATAATACGATTTTTTAATCAATTTATTCAAAACTAATTTCAGGCGATCCCAGTCCCATCTCCAACCCTATATTCGAATCATTGAAACCATTGTAGTTTTGTTACATTAATAGTCTTGACGATAAAATCTAATCATACTTTACGAATATGAGAAATTAAAAATAGATCTATCTCTGGAATATAGATTTATGTTAAGTAGATGTAGATATCCGTCTGGTGTGAATGATATCATTTACGTTTAGTATAATTAGGCCAGCTGACTAAGCCCATCTAAGGGCCAGCCCTCAAGATTTAAGGGCCATTGTCGACTTCTTTATTGCTCACCACGATTTATTCCCGCTCGACTCAGAATCGATACTTCACTCGATTTATAACTCGGATAATTGAATGTCAAACCGTTTAACAGTAAGTTATTTTAAAATCGCCCCGAGTTATAATTTTCTGAGCGAGTTATGCGGCCCATTTTGTATACGAATGCGTTTAGTTATTGAATATGGTATACAAAGCGTCTCGTTCATTGTTAATGATAACATATTTTTCAGATACGATTATAAACTACAGAGACCAAAAACTTCAATTTGAAAAATGATATAATTTTCTTTAAAAGGTATATAATAACACTAGCTTTTGCCCGCGTCTTCGCCCGCGTATTTTTCATAATAAAATCTCGGTCATTCTTTAAGAAAAATAATATATCTTAAAAATTGTATTACGTCCTTTGAAATAAGTAGCAACATTATATTTTTTATAATGTAATTTATATTTTAACTTTTTTGTGTACATAAATTGATAAATAAATAAATGAATACGTCCCATACAGTCTTTCACCCCCCTTTTGTAGGGGGTTGAGGGTTAATTTTCAGAAAAATCTGAACCATCGTATTTATTAATTTGTTGTAAACAACTAAAATCCAAATTTTCAAGTCACTAATTTCAACGTTGTATAACTTTCATATAAAAATTGTTCACCTTTCACCCCCTTCGGGGTGGAATTTACAAAATTCCTCTCTTAGTACTCACCTACACTCCCCTTTGGAACCTACATTCCAAATTTCAGCTTCCTACGCCCAGTAATTTCGGCTGTACGTTGTCTGTCAGTCAGTCTATCAATCAGTTACTCAGTAACGGAAGAGTTTTATATATATTATTTAATTTTTTACTCCCTTAAATAGGCAATTATAATATTATGGTTTAAATTTATTATATATATTGATAATGATATTTTATTAATATTAAATATAACGTAATTAACGTTACTATAATAATTTCGACACTCAGGAATCCAACTCACCGTCCTATAATTAATTAAACCACCTACGGTTCTGAAATTTATTAATAAATATATGCGAGTTTTACAATTTTAATTGTAATTTTACGACATGGAATAATTGAAATGAATAATTAATGAAAGTATAACTTGCTGTTAACATTTTGCAGATTAGTAAAAAATACAGGAAGTGTATAGGAATGCAAATTTTTATTTCTCTGAGTTTGTTTCTTTTGTTTGTAATACTTAACTTTATTGCACGAAAATAAGTACATTAATCAAAATTAATACAATAAAGATCTCACATGTCGTGTATTTCGATGTTTGATATATTATGCCCATGGAACTTAATACCGGCTCCCCTCTATTGTCGAACACTTTGTCAAATTTTGTCGGATTCGGTATACATTGCTGGTTTTTATTGCAAAAAGCACTCATACTAACTACGCAATGTGCACGCATTCGCATCGCCATGTGTCTGAGATCGGCGACAATTTAAAAATCGAACTCAGTCTCTCTCATTTGAGTGATTTTCTGCCTGGTTCCTTCTGGAAACATGGCACGGCAGTCTATCTGTAAGTGATCATTATCAAATCCAGTTTAAACCGCTTATCGTTCAAATATCGGCCAGTAAAAAAGGCGTTCATTACAGCCAAGCTTCGACGAGCAAAAAACCCGGGTTTCAGTTAAGTAAATTTACGCCCGATTCAATAAGGGATAATTAAGAATTTCGTTAATTGCTGCGGCCGCTCGCCCGGAACCATTGCGATATTCGAACAGTTATCCCCAACGATTTCGTTTCCAATTACTGGAAAAATTTAAATTAACTAAGCGAATTTTGTAATAATAGTTATTGCGTAACTCTGTCTCAGTCGCAGCTGGTGTGCATTAGAGAATAAACAGTTTAGGTACTTGAATTATTTCGAGAATATCATTAAAGTGTAAATTACTGGTAGTAGTTTGTAGCTTTGGTAAATATTATTTTATTTAGAATATGATGTGCAAAAATGCCTGTGAAGGCCTAATTTTTGAATAAATGATTTGATTTTATTTTGATTCTGGTACATAGGTATCTGGCGTTTTTTCTTTAAAACTATTATAACTGTTTATCACTATACTGGGACTATATATATATGGGGATATATATTAGGACAAATCACACAGATTGAGCTAGCCCCAAAGCAAGTTCGAGATTTGTGTTATGGGATACTAACTCAACGATACTATATTTGATAACAAATATAGATAAACATCCAAGACCCGGGCCAATCAGAAAAAGATCATTTTCCATTATATTTTTCCCATATATATTTTGATATTGTGTATATTTTAGCTTTTATTTCCAAAAATATTCATATACTTATGAACCATAGACCTTAAGAATGACTCAATTTTATATGAAAAATATAAGTAGAACTAATCTGCCAACGGCATGTAGCTCTTAATAACTGTTAAAAATAAATACTCATTATTGGCGCAAAATTCGTGTAATGTTTTGACAGATAATAGAGATAATTGCTTGGGGTCAATTTCAATTGCAGTAATTGGCAAAGTATTACTCCAAAATTCTTAGAAGACGAGATAATTGTGAAAATCTTGGAGCTTCTAAATAATAAAAAACGATACCACGGCACGCGCAAGAAGCGACATCAAAATTAGGAGCTATATAAAAAAAATTACATAATAACGCTTTTATCCAAGTTTTTAGGACAGGTTACACAAAAGATCCAGTGCTATTATTCTCATAAAGTGACACTGATTATGGCTCCATTATATTCTGGATAAAACAAGGAAGCGCTGACGCCCACGACACAGGTTAACAGAATCGGCGACAATGAAACTAGATTAAGTATTAGAAAAATGAAACTTATCTTTATGTAGTAGAGTTTCAAATTGTTTGAGGGAATAAAAATGCGAGACAATGTCATACGGGTCAAGAAACAAACGTCCGAGATCACAGGAAAGAGCGTATGACAAAAATTTGATTCGTGAATTCTCATGATTACTCATAAGTGTTGTATATTTACTTCATTCTTGAATATTGTAAGTGACGAAGTCTATAGCCTAATGGTCATCGCGCCAGATTGCTACACTGGAGGTCCTAGGTTCGATTTTCTGCCATGTCAAAATGGAAAATGATCTTTTTCAGGTTGACCTGTTTCTTGGATGTTTATCTATAGGTATATGTAGTTATAAAATATAGTATCGTTGAGTTAGCATCCCATGATACAAGTGTCGAATTTACTTTAAGGGCTAACTCTGGGTCTGTCATTTAAGTACATAAATAAATAATATCACGCCTGTTTCCCATGGGGGAAGGTTTTTCTGTGTTATTTATATATTTATTTACTAGCCGGCGACGTTCACGTGCAGAACAATTTTTGGTAAGGAGTGAAAATTATTAGAGAGATTAAAAATATTCTTTATATACTATATTCTTTATTACTATTTTCCTTTAAAAAGACCTTAAGAATGACACAACTATGCTTATTAAGATTACTTTAAGTTTTAAAAGAGATAGCCAGATCCTAACTCCCTCGGCATACAGATTGATTTTGATATCTCTCATCTGTGCACTTCGGCCATTTACTTCCTCAGTAAATGGGCGAAGACTGTCCAGTCCAAGTATTTTTTACATCACACAGTTAAATTTGATTACTTTTTCATAGCTCTTAGCCATAACTTTTTCTTACTGTGATCTGCGGTCGTGTCGCTGCCTATTTCAATGGATGGTCTGCGCTCTGCCGCACTCGGTATTGTTTCACTCCCGTTATAGAAATAACTCTATTATTGGATAGATCGCCTCGTATTTCTGGTCTCCTGGTAATACTTTAAACAGGTCATTTTTAATTTTTGACCCCCGACGACAGATGGAGAGTTAATGTGTCTGTGTATCTGTATGGTGGACAGATGTGCTTAGCTATGTCTGGAATATGTGTATTCAGTCGTTTGGAAACCATCAGTTCTTTGTTGGCAGAAGAGAGGAGTCGAGTCAGGAGTCGAGAGTTTCTTACATTTTTAATTTAAATTTTATTATTACAGCACTTATGTAACAATTAGCTTGTTCGGGATTTTCTTTCGGACGAGTATCGAGAATACAAAATCATTATACAATCTATACTATTATATTATTACTAGCAGCGCGTCCCATCTTCGCTCGAGTAAAACCATAATAAATCTTTTTCAGAAATTACGCTATCTACGATAATCAGATTTCATTCAAAATAATTGAAGTTCAGGATTCGTACCATCACCCGTAACAACGTGAATTGAGGACACCATTGAGTTGTTTACCGCTGAGCTGTACTTCTTTAGTTGACGAAATTTTGAATAGGATTATTCGTCATTTCTTTTAAAGGTCAAATTTTAAATAATCCTGAAACACGGGTTTTATTATTTTTGTTGCATAGCATTTATGCCAATTTTCAAGTATTCAAATAGGTATTTTCGTTATTTTTCATACAAACTTTACCCCCAATTTTTACAAATTTTGAAAATTCTTTTCTTATCTAAGCACCACGTAATAACCTAAAGCTACTGCCCTTACTACTTGCATATAAAGCTTCTATATCGTGAATTGACACTGGGCGTTGATTAGTAAGAAACGCTTGTTCTTTTATATATGTATTTATATAGATAAAAAGGTAAGCGTTTGTGAGTTATGTTTATGGCGGGTGATCTCCGAAACTACCGAGCCGATTTCAAAAATTCTTATTTATTCCATTAGAAAGGTACATTATCCAAGGTTGCTATAGGCTATATTTTATCTAGTATGTGAAATGACTACACGCGTGGTAGGTCATCACACGTAATGCAGCAGTGGGTTCATTAGTATGATGTCTTGTAAAAAAATAATGTATTGTTTTGGCCTAAGCAAATGTAGAAACAAAGACACAAAATTCGATTAGTTAATAAACTGTAAGGTATAGTTTAATTACGACACGGTATTTTAATTCTATGTTGAATTCCTTATCTACAAGGAAATTATGTTACATTCATAAGTCCCTAATATGTAGACGAAACGGACCAACATGTTTTATTTACGGTTAAAAAAATACGGATCTGTTAATGACATGATATTATGATTTCAACTGACGTTACACGTCGGGAGATTTATGACAGGGTGTTTATTGATGGTCAGTCTTAAATTATAGATTTTAGTACACACATTCTAGTACATTTGTAAGGGTTTATTGATAATAACGAATAATAGAAAAAAAACGGTAAATAGGTTATCTTTAGCAAAATACCGTCTATTCAGAAAATAAAATTGTGTGTGGTAATAATAGTTTACAAAAGCATCACCTGATTCTAACACATTTTGCAACAAAGTCCTCTGCAGCATCAGTCTGTCCGCGATAAACTCAAAAAGTACTTCACGGATTTTCATGCGGTTTTCACTAATAGATACTGTGATTCTGAGAAAGGTTTAGGTGTATAATTATATAGTATTTTTACCCGAGCGAAGCCGGGACGGGCCGCTAGTACGCCTTATAAAATAGAAATTATGTCATCATCGTCAAGCATTTAAGAATATGTACTTATCGGTGGAGCAGCCTCCATTTCAATATATGTATATTAATGTATATTTACATATGTGATAGTGTAATTGTTGAATTATCTTCACTACAACCTACCATGGGGGTTACCATGAAACATTAAACACGTAGCACGTAGATGCGTCCATTCGTTGTCCAATTTTTTTTACACGATGCGCATACGATAAGGGAAAAAAGACAGCATGTGGACGTAAGTAACGTGCTTTGTTTTTGTATGTGTCGTGGTAGGCCTTCATTCAATAAAAAGAAGGACTAGTCTCCATAGAGAGGAAATCCACTTAAATTCACGCGAATGACCTCGGAGTCGTCACAAAGAGAGCTAACAGTGAGACACAAGTAGTTAGCAGTAATTACACTCACTTAAGCTATAGTGAGTAAATCAAACGAAATGGCACGTCTGAGAAAAAACGTTAATTGGCAACTCTCTGGAGTACAAGATTCTATCAACACTAAAGCAGTCGTAAATAAATTTATTACTCACAATATTATACTATAGAATAAAACAGTACAGCTAACTGCACGTTAAGTTTTCCAGCGTAGATATATAGCGTTGTAGTCATTGGACGGCGGACTTTCCTAAAAATGTTATGTCAAATGTTTTCATTGAGCACCTTTTTTGGTATAAATAAATATATTAGGACAATTCACACAGATTGAGCTAGCCCCAAAGTAAGTTCGAGACTTGTGTTATGGGATACTAACTCAACGTACTACATTTTATAACAAATACATATATAGATATACATCCAAGACCCGGGCCAATAAGAAAAAGATCCTTTTCCATCATGACCCGACCAGGGATCGAACCCGGGACCTCTCGGTTCAGAGGCAAGCACTTTACCACACTACCGAGGTCGTCAGGTCTACCATTAGGTTCGTCTAACCATTAGGTTTCTTGATCCATTTTCAAGGTCTAGTAATTACTAGGTTTTTGATCAGGTCTAAATAAATAGGTCTTATTATTGTCTTACAATGTAGTGAAGGTTTAATTATATAGGCCCTGAGTGTGCTTGACCAATTTCGATTGGATTTTGATTTGTGACGAATTGTAGTCATCAAGAATTATATAAGGAGTAAGATGATGTGTTGACGATTGTACAATTAATAAATATAATGATATCAGTTTTATGTATGATATCAGTATCTGAGGTGGAATTGAAGTAATAATGAAAAGAAAAATATAGAACAGTAGCTGCGTCCCGGGCCTTCGCTCCCGTGAGAATTTAGGGATAAGTACCCTATATGTTAAATTCCAGGTTACTAAATATCATAACAATCCATCCAGTATATTTTGCGTGAAAGAGCATCCTCACAAACTTTCGCATAATTTTAGTAGGATAGGATAGAACTAGCCTTTGAAAACAATTAGATACATCTGATGCACATCTGCTTTTACATTCTCATATCACATTCGTACTGAGTCGACTGAAACCGAAAGACTAATAAAACTAAACTGAATACTCATTTCATAATTCCTTGAATAAATATTTGCACGTGTCAGCAGTTTGGTTCAAATGTCTGCGATTAGTGTCCTTGTTTTGAAATGTGATATTTTAGCTTCTACATTGGTGGGGTTTGTTTTGTTACATAACTGGATTTAATGTCAATGTGTTTTACAGTCATACACATATCAATCTACACAAATTCATTGCAACTCGCCGCTATTAACGTGCCTTAGAGGTAACTTCATGTACTGTTGACTGTATACACATTTAAATATCACATTGGATTAGAATGAGGATTTTCTGGATGTTTTCCTTCTTAATTTGGTTTCTCTAAGAAGCAATATCTGCGGGCGCTGCTATGAAACTTAAAACACGTAGCGCGTCATTGCGTCCACACGTACACTTTATTTGCACGATGCGTATGCGATATGGGAAGAGACAGCACGTCGACGTTGGTAACATGATATTTGTTTGTATTGTATGTTTCGTGGTAGGCATTGATATTCACCCTGAGTTAAATCATAATTGAAAAGAACATCTTTATTTTTGCACTCCAGTCAACACAGAGACATAGTATACTTGAAAAATTACATGGTACATACCACATTTATCACAATAATATATTGTCTATTTTATTGTTTTGATAAATAAAACTACACATTATTTTTACATTACAGTCCTTGCGATGTTTCCATTAGAACACAGTGTTTATCATACAATTATTTCGCCATCACTGGCTTTATATTTTGGGTTCAATAAATCAGTGTCGACATCGCCATACTTTTTGTGTGTTCACAATATCGCAAAGCTTATAAATCCAGGAATATTGGATAATGTTTACGAAAAGCTTACACAATGCAAGATAATTCATTTTACTGAATAATATTATACACCACAGTGTAGTGGAAGATTTTGATTCCTGTTTTTGTAAGGTTCAAAAAGAGCATTTAAATTTATTATTCCTGAAGGTTTAGTTTATCTCTATGCCAAATTTTATTTAAAATCAGTTCAGTAGTTTATGAGTTAATTCGTTACAAACAAAATCAAATATTTGTTCTTATAAAATTCGTATGATTGGAGAGCTTCTGAACCTCGTTTTTGCGCTGGGAGTTTAAAAAATTTGTCGTGTGTAAGAAGCAACTTACTTGCCAATAATAACACTTATTTTCGCAATTTTTCGCGCGCTTAGACACAGTATTGGAGCCAGGCCAGGGCAAATGTCATTTATCTGTGTTAATGGCGCGAAAACTACTGAGTTATGGCACTTCGTTTCGGTGATAACTGAAATTGATAAGTGGGAATATTGTTAATTGAAATTGGTTGTGTTTACTGCCTCTTTTACTTATTATCTATGTTTCGCAGACAGACAAATTACTACTACATATAATAAATAATAATAATAATAACAACTAATAATAATAACTTTCAGGCTTGAAGACATTTGCAAATAAACCAGAAACTTGCATATTTCTTTACTTTGCACAGATTTCTTGTGAAGGCGAACGAAAAGACTTCAACGTTGAGTAGTTTTTGCTGTAAAGAGTTCCTAAATTAATAGCGTCATACGCAAATGACATAAATACTAACATTATAGCTCAATTTCTAAACTGGCGACCCGATACAGGTCATCGGTGCGTTCCTGACTTTTTGAGATTAGCGATAAATAAAGTTTTAAGATTAGTAAATAAAGTTTGCATAAATAAATAAAGATGTTGTGGTCGTAGTGCAATACTCGTATGGAAATATTTAATTAAAAATCACACAGATTGAGCTTGCCCCAAAGTAAGTTCGAGACTTGTGTTATGGGATACTACTCGTAACTCAACGATACTATATTTTTCTAACAAATACACATATGGATAAACATCCAAGACCCGGGCTTATCAGAAAAAGACGCGACCGGGGATCGAACCTGGGACCTCTCGGTTCATAGGCAAGCACTTTAACACTGCGCCATCGAGGTCGTCAATCGTTGGAGAACGTAGACGAATTTACAGACGATTGGGACTTGTTAAATTAATGTGGAATCAAAATAAAGTAGTAGCCTGTAAAATTTATTTGAAAATAAAAAATATCCCTGAAAGCTTTTCAATCAAAGTGCACAATCAAAGTGTCCGTAAGTAGCAGGGATTCAGGGCACGAGGGAATTAGCCCGGGCGATCAGCCGGACGAAATAAACTCTCCGTCCGTCCGACCCGATGCAAATCTGCTAATTTAATTACGGGCCACACCTGCGCCTGAAAATAACGTGTTTTTAACACTTGATGGGCAAAAGGGGTGAGTTAATATAAGTATATCTATCTATTCATGTAATAAAACTGTAAGTTCGTTGCGCCGCTTCTTCTTCACTTTTACAGTCGGCGGTAAATTTAGTTTTAAGTAAATTTTTGACGTCAATAAGTTATTTATAGGAGGAGCTCAATGGCGCAGTGGTGCACACGGCCTGTGATAGTGATGGTTAAGACAATCATACAATGTTCGGTCATTGGATGGGTGACCAAAAATGTGAGGCAAAACACTGCATGTGATTGGTTCGCTGCATCTCATTTTGATTCGATTCGACGGTGAGAACTTTGATTATATAATCTAAGGGCGAGAAGTGAGATGCATACCCGTACCAAGCGCTCAGGACTCGATCGGGAATACCGACGACGCCCTTAATCGGGACAGTGCTCTTAACCATATTACATTGAATGCGTCATAACATTTACTAACATTTGTTACATCCAATCCCCGTTCCCATAACCCACCCTGTTTCTGGGTAATAACTATCTTTCAGAAACAATCAATAAAGAGGGTTTATACTATTATGTAGTAAACAATACTCTATCCTGTTTCATTTTTATAAATTAGAGAGAGACACATGAGGAGGTAATTCATGTGTATGTCATTAAAATGGTCAGGGAACAAAGAACGGAACAACACCGTTGCGTGATCCCCAAAATGTTACTTTTAATCAAAATCCTGTAATTTTCTACCTTGTTACCTTAGCATTAAGACAAACCTAGTTTCGATGCCAATTGGAATCAAGCTCTTATCAATATTAAATTAATGAGTCACATTCACCGAGTTGACTCAGAATCAAGTTTTAAAGGTACAAAAAGGCATAGAAAGTTAATGCAAACAATGCATTATGGTTATTGACTTAAGGCTACATCTGTTAAATGCGTGTGGGTGTCCACGACTAGCCCACGAAGCAATGACCCCGGAAAGTTATCTTTTATAGTAAACCCGACTGTGTAATAAGGAGTGTACGCGAGTATAAATCGCACTGAACAGTACTTTATGGTTTTAGTACCGGCCATAGCACAACATTATAGCGGATTGAGTCATCAAAGCTGTGTCTGATATCCGTTGGATCTTAATTGTTTGAGGGCTTTACATTAAGATGACCTTTATATTGTTCAATATAATAATTAGTATAGGGTATATGACAAGGTCAGAAAATTGTAAAAATATGTATACTTTTGGATAATATATTTATTTATGGCTAGACTAGGTAAATATATCTACAATCATTGTTACAATTCATAGACTGTTACAATACAGCTGGATCATTATACGATTTAATATTTAAAGTTAGTTGGAAAGTCTATTTTTGTTTTTTTTTTGTTTTTAGGCATCTTATCGCATCCAACACGTGACAAAAAAGTCATGTGCGTGCAGTAAACCGTTAAGGAATTCTCTCGTTGGGAGCCGATTCTGGCTACATCATTAGGTCATGCATATGTATGACAATGATATCATGATAATACTGTGTCATCTAAACCAAATGTGTATATAAAATTTCAGCCCAATCGTTTCAAGATATTTGCATCGAAATTTAATTGTAAACACGTTGCAAAATTCCAGTCGAATAAAAATAGACTTTCACATTACAAATTAAATAAAAGCTTGCAAAAAAAAATCCCTTCATTTGTAACTCCCTAAAATAATATTATACCTGAGATTAATATGAAAAAGAACGACTTATCCTCTAGATATTTTGCAATTATTCCTCCATTTGGCTACGTATATTTTTCGCCCTGATCCCCTTATTTATGTAGCAACATTATGCATTGGTCCGAAACATCCTTTTTTCGTTTACACGCCGCCCTTATCCTTTGAATGAAGTATGAGTCAGCCCCTCCTTAGGGCGCTGGCAGTCTCATGATCACTTTACATATGTATTGTCATATCATGAGGGCAAAATGTTTTTTGTGAAGTGTCAAAAATATCCAGGTCAACCCCTGAGTTCGATGTGATACCAGTGTTAATAATTAACACACTCGAATAGAAAGAAATAAATATGGGAAATTATATTTTTTTGCCGATGTCGTCTTATGGAGGTATAATTAGTTTTGGTAAATCCAAATGTCGACTTGAAAATATGAATTGTATTTTGATACGTGAATATCATGATTTACTTTTTTATTGAAAAGACTTTGATTTCACTATTGGTGCGGCATCGAATCAAAATTTAGTCCAGTTGGCCGATAACATTAGTCATGAATAGTGCTTAGTACAAAGCTTTGTTATAACTTACGTTAAAGATAATGAGAAGGCGAACTTTGTGCACCACAGTCTACTTAAATAAGTCTACGATTCAACAGTCAAGTTATCCGTCGGACGAACTTAGAAATAGTTGGCAGCTTATGGTCATATATTATTCGTATAGCAAACATCACAAGAAGAAATCCAAAGATGATTTACTGAGTGCTGTTAAAATGGGATATGATGGCAAATGGCAAGAAAACAGAGCAATAAGCTATTATTTATTGCTGAGAGGAGCGGCGCCAGATGGGACCTGTCATTTCGTAGCCCACTGGAGTGCGAATTGCAATGATTCTTTTAATCTTACTGCAGGATTTTACTGAATATTAAAAAGCGTCAACAATGACCAATACGGTTTAATATTCGCCAATGTTCTTAGCTGCTTTTTTATCTTATCTTTCTCTCTCTCTCATCCTGTCCTCGACCTCATCTTAAAATGTTGAAGATTCGGATTTGGTTTTACGATTGGCCGCTAGGTCTAACATCACACTTTGCGCGGGAGTATTTATTAATAGTAGATGTATGGTGATGTGCACCATATGTTATACATTGGCAATATTTTGTTTACATGCTCAGTCCATCATTCTGATCAACTTTTCGTATGGGAGCACCACCGAAATCGCGTAAAAAAATCAGCTGTTCCATACAAAATAAAATATGGATCATCACTTTGTATGTTGCATTAATCTAAAACAATCCAACATAAAACGATATTGATAGAGATAATAGAGAGCTATCGATATCATTTTGTGTTATGACAAGCTGGAAGTTTTAAAGATTTTAAAATCGTTTTTGTACTAAGCTCGTATTATTGCTTTGTTTATACCCATTGTACTTTCATTAATGTTGATGGCCGGAAGCAATAACTGGAATTCTAAACATTTCCAATTCCAAACAGTTTCCTTGGAGTGGGTAAATACTGGTTGCTGGCACGCCACGCCTTATTTCAACGGGGCTTTCTTGAGTTAGCACCGGGTCATGGCTGTGTGCGAAGTTAAACCCACGCATTAGTAAACGTATCTTTTGACTTTATAGACCTCAGTCTAGCATGTTGCGGTGCCTTTACTGGACAGCACTACGCCCTATTTATACCAGTATCATTTACAATCGCATATGAATCTTCTACAATAGAATTAGGACTCACAATTGAATGCACCAGTGATAACTGTTAACTTTGTATCTCACGGGTTTGTATAATGTCTGAGGCCACATCCCGTCTACTAATTAATTAGGATTACCGTTAAGGCGTTCACTGTGCTTCCAGATAAAACTTCGTCCCATCACAGAATATGTAATTATGTTAGTACAGAAGGTTTACTAAAGTCACACAAAATCTTGAGGTATAAGAGTTAATTTGTAAGATGGCTGGCGCACAGAAATTATAAGAAAATGTCCCCTCGAGTGGTTCGGCAGCCACTGAGCTTAAACTTCTAAGCCACAAGCATTGCTCAGAAGACCAGGGAGTCTTGGTCACACAACATTCGTAAATTATCTCGTTCCTTAAATTTTACCTAATACTCTGACCTACTTCTCGATTGTCTGACGTCCTCAAAGATCAGAGATAAGATCGGTACGAACTCGTTTCGGCGGCAAATGTTACAAATTTAATGCAGAAATATATTTTAAATGCTGAAGGGATTTTTAATGAGATGTAGAGGACCGCTTGGCATCTTAATTTGAAGCTGTAATTTATGCATTCCGTTAAATGAAGGCGGATGAAAACAGTGTTAAATGGTATAGTTAAGTTAGAGAATTGTATGTAATCGATATAACGATGATTACAGAATTGTATGTAATCGATTGTGCTTCGAAATTGAAATATGAATATGCAAGTGTATACATGAAATGGAGAGAGGAGATTGAGTATCGGAAGATTGTATTGATTGTGTTAAGACGGTAGAGTAGAAACCGTGTCAATTAACGCCAAGCCGTGTGTAGGTGGTGCCAGCGCCGGATTAGCAATGCGCGGGCCCACGTGGTATGGACGGGCCCACGTCCATTTTAAAAAACATGTCTTCTTTTAAGGGTGCCTCATCAACTAGTGATGGTTAGTTATTAGCATTTTCAAGACCGTCGCATTCGCTATCCTAGTTCATATTCAGATGTTCCTCGGTCAAAATGTATTCCTTTCTAACCTTCTCCCTTCCCTTCACCTTTCCATTTCTAACTTTTCTCTTTCCAGAGATTTTGCCAATAATCATTACAGGTATGCCCATCATATAGTTGCAGAGGATCGTGTCGTTCCCGATCAGAAAGTCTAAGTGATGCCAACAAATATGACCCAGATAAAAAAATACCTATAAACTACATTCCTCACACAGCCAACATAACAAATATTTAGGGCGTGTGATTTTTACTTACATATCTCTAAATATTGATAGAGTTCACTATATTGTGTAAAAACAATCTTTGGATATGAACACTTAGAATAATCATAGACTAGCATCTAACCTTACTTACTTATTAATGATTTTTTAAATTTAAAATTTACTTAATATACTTACAAAGGGCCCTGTCCTATTCCGGGACTGGGAAGCGATGTTGCAACAAATGGGAATCCACTAGAAACAATTGCTAATTGCTATTGGCGCAATCGAGCGATTACTTGCGACTGATCGCAGCGATTACACGCGACTGATCGCAGCCGAACGTCTGATAACGATATAATGTCTGTAAACGATGCCCGGGGGTCGCAAGTGGTGCTTTATTGACGTTGATGATCATTGGGCTGTAAACATGGTATTAGCTAGACTGAAATGATTATCTATAGGACGTTGTAAAGACAGGCGGTACATGTATGGCACTACCTCTAGAGCACTTAATTCACTGGCCTGAGTTACAAAATTTAATGTAAATAAATTAAGATGAAGCCGAGTTAAAGTTGATTATAAAATACTTATTATAAGAACACAGTTATCTTTTAAATTCTCGAAATTATCAGCATCAGCGAATTAAATTTGTATATGGGTAGTGCCGCAGATCATTCTCAAATGTGTGCTTTTTCATAAGATTTTGTCAAATATTTTTATTTCTTGCATTTTTTATTAAATCTATAGTATTAAGCTATTGTAATTGTTCTAGATATTTGCAATAGGTTAGCAAAAAAAAATATAAATAAAGTGAACACGAATTCTAGTATTTGGATGATATAAGTGTGACGTTTATATTATACTACGTCATTACATATAATAGCAACGTGTAATGATGGTAACTATGATACAAATGAAGGCAAAACTCAGCGTGAATATTGAATTGTATCGAAAATGAGAGAATGTATCTCAAATGAGACAGTGTCGTAAAATTTAACAGCTCGCCCCGTGCTGATAGTGTTGATGGCGAAAGAAAGTGCCTATAAAGGGAATTGATGAGCCATACCGTCATCCCGTAATGTGGCGTCGATTTGTGTGCCCCCGACCTTATATTGAGGTTTCATGGGCTCATCAGTAGGTTATGTACCTGATGTGATTTTCATGGTAGGAGTATGGTGAAAAGTCTATTTGCCTATTAGCTTTATTTCTTAGGGTCAGTTGCAGTAGTCAACTTTGACGTTGACGGCCAGCGCGCCCCTGACGTTTAGACAAAATGGTTCACTTTGCGTTTTTCTGCGGAAGTTGAGCGGTGCAACCCACTCTTAGTCGTATCCTATGGCAATCATGAGAGGCTTATTATCGTTATTTCGGTTTTTTATGTCCCCGCTATTGAAGCCCTGGCCTTCCTTATTGAAATACCCATCATGTGGGCCCAGCGCGCAGATTCAAATATCACACGTGCCTTTCTAAACACGAAATAACAAATTATAATACTAACAATATAATAAGCTGCTTTGAAAATAGATTCACGTTTACTATGTTGTAATTCTGTGATGATGTCCTCATTTTTCACCGTAAAGATTTATTCTAATCTTCATAACAAGCAGTTATGTTATGCACAAAAAACGTTTTCACTCTTTCGTAAACAAACACAATAAAACGTTACGAACTTAATTCCATTCACAAATTAAATCATAGCCCTCAAGTTAGAAAGCCGCCGGCCATTATAAAAATATTAGCAAATGTGGAACACACTTTCTCAGGCAATGAAACATAACCCGCAATTCAAAATTTTCGTTTTGTGTCACTATAAATTGTTAATGTTACTAATAAATACAGTATGCTTGCTCGTAATATTGACATTATGTAGTATCTTTTTCCATATTTAGTTTCACATGTGTTGGCGCGACCCAAGCACTAGTAGAATCAGCAAGCAGCCTTTACATTTTTCTAGAAAGTTTTTTGTATGTCTCACAGGAACAGTGAATGAAATATGGTATGACAGATTAAAGTATAGGAATTACCTGTGTTGTGTTGCAGTGAGCTATTTACTCTGTGTGAAATGTCGGTTACGTGGCCAGTTAATTTCTATGCAAATGGTCGGGCGGGAGCTAGCTCGTTATGGCCACGGGCCGCGCCGGTGTTGCCAACTTCAAGGCTCCTCTCCCAACCGGTGGATTTATGAAAAGCGAATATTTATATTCGGGGATTTTATGGACGTCCTGATTTATGTTGTTAGCCTGAGGAAAAATGTGAGCCTCGATTTCACCCGGAATTCAGGTCAGGATCGTAATGAAAAGGCCTATGCGCTGGGATATGGCAATTTAAAATTTTTGCTACAAAGCATTTAGTTCATGCGTCGCTCTTTGTGTAAAAAAATTTACTGAAAGCATGTCATAGTTTCGATATAGCAAAATTGTGATTATAGGCATAGTGTTATCTACAGTGATTTAATTACAAAAGTAAAACGAATGGCGTCAGTAATAATTTTAATTTAAACTAGTCAAGATTGGAGGCTCGTTATGGAAAAGAAGTACACAAGATCGTGAAGTTTAGCTGGTTTTTTGAAGGAGGCTCATGTCTTGTAGACTAAATGAGCTGCAGAAGAAGAAAACTTAGGAGTAGCTATATATAAAGATTAAGTTAAAGAAAGATATGTATCAGTTACTTTCCCTAGTTAAATAAATTAATAACAATACTATAAAACAAAACATGCGCAGTTCTCATCACCATTCAGGGTAATACGAGCTGGGACATGGCAATACATTTGATCATGTCGGTGGCTTGTACGGTTTTGGTCATTGATTAGAAAGCCGGCTTGTTACACCCATCATGGTGGGCATTGGGAAATAGCTACAAAGGACATTGTGTACTTGTACAATGATGCTAGTCAACCAGTAAGTACATAAGTACTTACAGGTCTGACACTCACGCTCTTAATAGGCGGGTAAAAACTAGGCATTATTTGTCATTCGAAACTTGAAATGATGAATCTATCGTTATGGAGAACGGACGGATAGACAGACAGACATGACAAATCTATAAGGGTTCCGTTTTTGCCATTTCGCTACGGAATTATGTGGTCTTTTGATTATATTTTCCTCTTAAATTTAACATTAAGCATGATTCATAATAGAAATCACGGATGTACCCAGTATGCAGTAGAAATCGCATCTTTCACGGTGACATTTGCAATTTTATTAAGTTTATGTGACCACACCTTTAGACTGCACTTAAAAGTATTTATTTATGCATACTTTTATTTACTTGAATATTTTATTTACACTTTTATACTTGAACAAAATCTGACACCTGTGTCAGCAATTAACACACTCGAAATGTAGTACTTTCATTATATGTATATGCTTTGTGGATAAAGCTAAATTTAATATTTGCATGATAATTTGAGTTATACTTTATGTTTGTTTAAATAAAAAAGTCACTTTGTATTCGACACTTCATAATATTTATGCACCTATGTTCTTGGCAGTATGGATCACTGATTGAATTTATTTAAATCTTATCTTTATTTTCTAGATTATTTTTGTAGAAAAACAGGCATTATGAACGCCTGTAATTTTGAATAATTAATATCACAACATCTTCAAGTTTTCCCGGTTTGATTCGATGCTGGGATGTCCTAGGTTAAGTTTCCTTAATTTTTTGAAGATTCAGCTGATTTTACAACCGGCCGCCTTCCTGACGTCAACCCTACTTAATTCTATGTAATCACATTGTATTCTCAAGTGACATGGAAATTATGTGTTCATAAACGTAGCTAGACACAAGTTGCTTCCAGCTAATTATTATGGGTATACGGCACACAGCCGAATTAGCATTTACCTGTTATTACGGCGTCTAGGAGTACATTACCATAAAGCACATAATACTGAACTTGCACGTATTGTTAGCTAACTAATGAATATCTCTGGGTGCACGTTCAACTTGCATACATACGGAGTACGGAACTAAATGGACTTGGTAAATCTAAATGACAAAGCGAAAATACAAGTGTACACGGGTGAATTGCACGAGCATTTGAACGTGGCGTGTAGCGTTTCATTAGTGTCCGACAATTATTTTAAAAAAGAATCATTTAAAAAATAAAATAAACATTTATAAAATTGACATTATAGCAGTACTTTACTTATTTATAAAATATGGTAATTAAATTGATTACTGTGTATAGTAAAGTTTAATAAACGGAACGTAAATAACTCAGTTCAAAACTTTCGTGAAATTCACCCACACATGAATACATATAAGGAATCAACTTTGAATTTTTAATATAATTACTCGTTACTACTAAATAGACGCGAAATATAAGGCCTACCACGAAACTGTATAGCTTGCGAATACACATGCTGTCTCTTTTTCCCATATCGTGTAGACATCATCTAAAATTAAGAGAGAACGTATGAACGCAATGTCGTGCTAAGTATTTTGTTTCAAGGCCACCCAGGGTTTCACCCTCGTAGGAATATCAGGATAAGAAGTACGAAATGAAATGAAAATTTATTCACCGAATATACAGTATATGTCCAGGTTCTAGTAGTACACAATGCCATTCAGGAATAACATAGTATTCTGTACTGTTTGTAAAAAGTACCAAAGATATTTTACAAAAATTTTCACTTCATAATTAGTGTACTTAGATATGTAAATAGCTGTATGTATTATAATAAAAGTCTATATTTTCTTTTTTATATGGGGTAAAAGAAAAAAATATTGATAGGAGTATAAAGCTTTATATGAATCTACAGGTGATTAGTTATATAACTTAGAAGTAGTTGAATGGATAGAATTTGTTAAATATTTAGTTCTCCAATTGTTTCTAAGCTCCCGCACACGGCTACGTTGCAATAATGCGAATTTGTGTTATTAACAAAATATTTAACTAGACTATACGCGGAACCGACAAACAAACACAGTAAGTATTAATTTGTATATTTGCTGAGTTTCCTAACTCGATAGTAATTGCGTGGTAAATTTATACACAAGCATTGTACACTAAGATATAACTGGAGTATCAATTAGTAACTTTATATGCAAGAGCGTTTGCATAATTAAGTTGCTCACTCTATAAATAGATTTGCCATCGATTTTGAAATCTTTAAATCAGCTTTTCCGTCGCGCTATTTTCTATCTAAAAGGCGTGAGCGCTTTTGAATTTGATTATCCTTCAATATGGTCTTAAAAGATCATATTTGTAGCAATATCAAATAATTATTTTAAGAAATGATAATATTAGCATGTTCTGTATTTGCAAGTTTAAATAAATTATAGTATAGAAGAGAGTAAACAGGCAGGTTAGTGAAAACTATAAATCATATTCTCTATATTTTGACAAATCTATTCAAGGCAATCAATCATTACTTCAACAATCACTACAAATATAACTCTTTTGTAAACGTATCTGGCAGGGGAGTTTGGGCGACCGTCCAGGGCGCTGGTTGCAAAAGGGCGCCACTGGTTTATGAAAGCGCGCTAGCGTGACCGGAGCAGCGGCGCGGCGTCCTTTTTAATTTGTGCAAGTAAACTTTTTAGGTCGCAAAGTCGTTCATCGCCATCTCGTCATCATCGGAAAAAATCACAATAAATATGTATAAGAAACAAATAAAGAAAATTGGTTTATTTGGTAGGTACATTATAGTATAAACAAATTAAAACCTTAAATTAAAATTGATGTACGTAAGTTTCTGCGAATGAAAATTTTTAGGGCGCGCCGTAGAAACTTACGCCCAGGTTATTTGCCCAGTTTGCAGTGACAAAACCGGCATGTTGCTTTGTCTCCTACGATATGTTGACACTTTGATTAATACCGCTTTTTGTTGACAATCACGAGCTTCGTGTAATGCATGTTATATACCCGCAATTATAAACACATTACAGTATTCCTAGCGCGTCGGTAGCTTGTTACTTAAATGTCTGCACATGTGAATTTATTTTTGGTTGTAAATAACTCGTAGATTAGATTAGAGAATTACTTTATTGAAAAGCTATACTAGTTCAGAGGCAAGTTTGTTGGTGTTTGAACATACGGGCGAAGTTCGGGTTTACATTTCATTTCTCACTATCAAGACGATTCGAAATGAGACGCAGCGAACCAATCACATTCTGGTGTGATTGTCGTTCCGTCACAACGGCGCACAGTGATTGGTTAGCTATGCGTCTCACTGCGAATCGACTCGGTGAGTGAGATGTAAATAGCAAAGTTGCACTACGGACACAGTATTATCTTTATTTCCTTCATCCTCGGCTGTAATACCCAGAAGCTCGGGGTCCACGTATAATAAACCTTTTTGAAAATATTCGGCTGTGATTATATTTTATGTCGTCTGCTTGACGACAACCTATCTGGCAAAGTAATTTTTGTCTATCAGCTGTTCAGGCTTTTAATCCCTTACTCCTTAGTCATACGACATCCACAGAGTAGTCCTATTATAGGGCGGGAACCACACACCATATTGTTTGTTTTATTTCAGATTTATTCCATCTAACCAGTCCATTGACAGGTTGACAGGTCCATTAACAGTCCAGTGACAAGAAGTAGTACTAAGTGGTATATACCCTGTTATTCTTGAAAAAGTTAATGTTTTGTCATTATCGCATTTTATATTATTTGCCAGTGACAGAAAGAGGAAAAACATACACTAGCTTTAAATATAATTTAACTTTGTTATGAGTAAAAGAGACAGCCTTTATCACCACTCAATCCATGTAATTCCAAATATAAATATACAGATACCAACTAACATTGTAACTTAGTACGAAACAGTACGTAATCTCTTTATTGTATGATGTTGTCAGACAATGCCGCGAGTCTCAATAGAGACTGTATGTATGTTAATAAAGCTGTATGTATGTCGCAATGGAACAAAGGGATAGCCTTCGCAGCATCCGGGGTTATAAAAGTAAATGGTAGATTCAGATAATGTATGTTAGATAACAAGCCATGTAAATGGAACGATGCAATATTGAATTATATGATGTACTATCGACCGGGCCCGGCGCATGTGTGCAATATTATGCATTTTATCCTAATCTTAACTAATATTAAAAATGCGAAAGTAAGTTTGTTTGTTACCTTTTCACAATGTATCAACCGATCTTCTTGAAATTTTGCATACAAGTAGTGTGAAGTATGGAGTGGAGAAGGACATTGGGTACCTTTTATCACGGAAAAATAACTGAAAAAGAAATTCACGCGGGCGATGCCCCGGGCAAAAAGCCAGTATACATATATGAACCTTCTTAATTAGATCACTCTATCCATTAAAAAAACCTGTATCAAAATCCGTTGCGTAGTTTTAAAGATCTAAGCATATAGGGACAGACCACAGACAGACGGGAAGCGACTTTGTTTTGTATGTACCTATATGTGTATGTGCTTATATATTTTTATATATCATTTACATGTAAGTATAATAAAACAGACTTTAGAGAGATTGATTTGTTTTAAGTAGCGTATTTTTCAATGAAATAGTAGAATGGTTGGTTCGTGAAACCACCGTAACAGATCCTTTTTCACATTCTGCCTGTGACTTCACCCGCGGCTTAAAGTAGCCTGTGTAATTCTTCAGCTTTCCAACTATGACCACACCAAAAATCACTTCGAAGAGTAAAAATACAAAAGAAGGAAACTTTCTCTTTTTGACAAATCGGGTAATAAATAAAATGCTATTAGAGCTATACAAACTCAAAACCACAATACGAAGACATTAGCATAAATTTGTCAACGCAAAAATATAGGACATTATTCATGCCAATTACATAGGTGGCGCCAAAAGAGCCCTGGGTGGGACAGTATTTAATAAATTAAACCTAACATTCCCTTAGTTATGAAAGGGAAATAGCCAGCGAACATATCACCGCCCACTCAAAGATGGACCATAAATCAATACAACTGAATGGCTTCGATGCATAAAGCTATTAATGCCCCTACATATTTCGTAACCTCGCATGTAAATGTTACCAACATAAAATTTATAGACTGGAAATTTCACATGTGGAGCACAAAGCATTTTGTTACACTGTGGTTGGTATAGTTACCTCATCTGAAGCGCCGATGTTAAGGTTCAAATCCAATAAGTGTTTCGTTCCCCGATCCTCTGTATGCAAAACAAATGGTATATTTATGCACTGGTGTAATTGGAAAATCGTCAATCAAAAGATTGTTGATGTGATATCGCCTGATTTATACGAGCAAATACATTACAATTTACAAATATTGCTTCGTCTCTCGGAAGCATTACTTTTATAGTCGCATGGTGGAGATATATAAGTCATTTATTAGTGGAAGTCCCTACTACCCTCTGGTTGTAAATTCTTGTGCATGTGCACCAGTCTGTACGGACTCCCCTCAATGAAATATCGATTTGAAATTCATTTGTTAGTCGAGCATCTACTTTTTCGGTTCGTTGAAAGTATACAATCGATTTGTCTCTGTCCATGTTCGTTGTATCAAACTGCATTGTTTTGGATTGATGATTGAACGAATCGAAACTTTATCGGCAATATATTATCATTCCTCTTTAATTTTTTCTGTAGAAATGATTCTCTGTATGACCTGGATTAGGTCTTGGTCATCTATGGCTATTACGTGACCTATTGTGTGGTCATGTGGGTCATTTTTTTCGCTATTCACTTTACCACGATTTAAGTACTCGAATACAAAACCGAATTGCGCGGAACGATTTTGCTTCACAATGCAGACTTGTAATCTACATTTTAGTTTCTAAAAAGTGGTATGTCCTACATGCGCTAGAATTTGGATTACCTGAATGTGGCTACATTCATAGAAATAATTGTTCAAATCAAACCTATTGTTTTAATATATATATAGAGAGGCACGCTACCTCAAGGCAACGAACTGCAGGGACTAGCATTTTTGTTTGGTGTCAGATTTTATTCAAGTGTAAAAATATACTTACAAAAATGCTAGTCCCTGCAGTTCGTTGCCTTGAGGTAGCGTACCTAGAAGGCTGACAGCATTGCCACGTTGAATGGCAATGCTTATTGTCTGGGCGAGATATTTGCCTGCCTTCATCTGTTACCTCAATGATTTTGATGGAAATGACTTTATTTAATTCATAGGCCGAAGGCCCCCTATGTCTCAACCCTAAACGTCTCAAATATGTAAAAAATACCATATTTACGCCGTTTGAGGCATTTGGCAGCAGCCGCGGCTGCGCCGGCCTTAGAGCCTGTGATCGTAAGGTGAGACGGAGCCATGGTATCGACACATGTAGCATCCCATACAATGGGCCGTCCAAACTCCAGTTTTTGGCATCGTCAGTTGTCAGACCTTTGTAAATATTTAATTATTTCTCATTTTATAAGTACGTTTGGTAGCTGTGAGATATCAAACTTCAGTTAAAATTACCCATATCAAAACACAATTCACGTCTCAAAATTTCATAGTTTTTGTTCGTTTGCGATAGCATCACGTACCGCCAGAAATTGCTATAATTACAGTAATCACAGTTAATTGTATGACAGGTGACGCCAAGACAATGCCTCGTTGAGGTCCTGTGTAATTGTTTTGACTGTCTCATTAAATCTGCCATTAAACGGGCCACGGACGCCAATCTGTTTTAACGACTCCTTTTTTGTATATACCAAAAAGGACTTCGTCTTTGGTTCGAAGTTTGGTTTGCAATATTCCAAATTATAGTAGAAAATCGGGCGGGTTAGGGGGTACTTGTCCCAGTCTGGAACTGGTCCTGGGGACCATTTTTCCTGTTTCATTTTTGATAGTGATGAAGTTGTCCCACAGCTTATAGACACTAGACACAGGGACCACTTTCCGCGGTTTTTTAAATTTGGATATCTCGACCCTCGTTTGATTTGTGTGACGAAAATAGTGACAAACAAGCCTTTTATGGGAATCTAACGACTACAAATCCGAATTTGATTAAGTGACGTTTGAAGTGAAGAAACATTTGAAAATTTTCTCACTCTGTTCGGCCTTGGTCTAAGATGTGTATGTGCAAAAGTATGATATACTAACTGCGCCCCGGGACTTCGCTCCCGTGGGTATTTCAGGGTAAAATGTACCCTATGTGTTATTTCAGGTTATAGTCTACCCGTGTGCCAATTTCATAATAATCCGTCCAGTAGATTTCTCACAAAACTTTCGCATTTATAATATTAGTAGTATAAGATATTACTATTTTCGAATTTCCTACAATATGGTCAATTTCGTATTTTATTTACTTTAATCGATGTTATACACAGTAGAAATAATACAATAATCGTATTCTAGAAAAATAGAGCAGTTTTTAATGAAGGTCCGTTTGAAGATAAAACCTGGACATGCAACCTCAATTTATTCCACTCAAACTAGGTTATACTGAAATTACAACCTGTGGTTTTTGAACGTTATCTCTCTGGTTGAAGGATATCTGTGGTTATTTGATTTACAAACATTAATTATAATTACAGTGATTTTCTCCTTCATCTGCGCTTTGGAAGTCGGCAGTAGACTTAGTTTTAAGTTAGTATTTGAGGTCAATGATGTATATCATCCTAAGTTGAATAGAGAATTTTGAAATATTTGGTATTTTATCAAACTCGTCACACATCTGGCATCATTGTTTCGAGAATAATATTCATAATATTATTAATATTCATTGTATTTAAATTCGTTAATTTAATTTTCGTGTAACTACGCTCTAGCTAGCTTAACTATATATTATGTAGATATATTTTTACTCCTCATAGTAATTTGACATATATTTTCTGTAAATGATGTAATAAAGAGTTGATCTATCTATATCCAAATACATCCTTCTTCATTATTTTTACAACGGAATGAAGTTTAACAATAGTTTTAAGATCAGTTTGTGCAGCAAAGTTTTTCGAAGATAAAACGCGATCTTTCAGTGAACCGCTAAGAATAGATAGAATGCATGCGGTCGATGCACCGCAAGTATTTAAATCTGCGCCTGAGCAATTAAAGTCCACCGGCTCATTACATGTTCGATTGCTGTCTAATAATACCGCTGGGAGGCCTACTATGGATATACTCGGAGACTATTCACGCAGTCACGACAATATAAGACGAAACTTCTGACTGGGATTGTTAAAAAATATTTCTAGATAAATTTGTCGAATTGTGTGACCCATAATTTGTCCTCCCTCCCTTTTAGAAAGTGCCTGCCTACATCGTGTTTATAATTTCTCTATCTGGCGTCCCGTCTATCACATATGGTGATCACCAGGTGTTCCAAATGTAAACTGGTAGACAATACTTACCATTAAATTTTATCGAATGCACTATCAAATGTATTTTTGAGTTCAGAAAAGTTAATAATAGAAATGGTTTCACCACTTTTCAATCAGCTATCGCGGTCTATCGGTTACAGTCGCCTAGGAAATCTTTCTTTTTGATTTTGATTGATTTCCGAAAATCTTCACAAAATGTCATCTAGGTCATTAT
This sequence comes from Plodia interpunctella, assembly GCF_027563975.2. Lineage (NCBI taxonomy): Eukaryota > Metazoa > Arthropoda > Insecta > Lepidoptera > Pyralidae > Plodia > Plodia interpunctella. The sequence continues at coordinate 7,760,809 of NC_071301.1, forward strand.
ATATTTTATAACTATCATTATAAATTTCATTATCAATATCGATCTATATCGATGTGGTGTCAGTTTCCGGAGTAGGACCCAGTTATATCCAGCTGTTTCTTGTGTCTTTATTCAATACCCGTGGGTTGTGTCGTATATTTTGTTAAATTTTATTTATGAGTCAAATTAGAACTTAATCAGTGATTTTATTGCATTTGGTGTTTTCTATACATATATCATTACAATAATAGCTTTATTAATATTATTAATAGGAAAGGGATTATCTTTTTTTGTACTTTAGTACTAGATTGTTTTATTATTCTTAAGAGCTAGGACTGATTTTGTAAAATAATGGAGATAAGGTTTGTGGTTTAACAAAATGGTTCTTTGTATAGGAAAATAAATCTGTGGCTTTTCCTGTTTGGAGGTAATCTGATGGAACGAAGTAGCCTTTGTGGTTGAACAAGCAAAATGGATATTACTGGCAAGTAGATAGTTTTGTTTATTGAGGGTGAGTTGTCCAGTCAATTTTGACGTTAATTTTAACGTGCGTAGAAAAAACGTAAAATACGTCATTAAGTATAGTAAAGTTTATGCCATATTTATTACACACAATACTTTTAATAACGGATTAGTGATTTAGGGTGAAAGTAGTGGCGTGTGGATCCGCCCTAGAATATGACCACTCCATATCCTCCCGTGGATGTCGTACGAGGCTATACCTTAGTCGCTTAGGGATACACAGCTTAGGCAGTTGATAGGCAAAAATAATATTCCAAAGGAGGGTTGACGTCAGGCAAGCGGCCGGTTGTAAAATCTCAGCTGAATCTTCAAATTTTTTTTACGCTGACCCCGGGCTTCGCGGCTTCACAACCCCGAACGCAATCGAGAATATGCAGAGATGTGACAGAGATCTGGTGTGAAAAAAATATGTAAAACCAAATTCTAACTTTAAACTGAAATAATTTAACCTCATCAAGTTACCCTGCACTGAACTCTATGATGCTGTAAATAGTGGCGATTTGATTTTAGGTAGGTTGATGTTCTGTTGACTGTATCTAAAATATATAACGGGTTTTCAGAAAAACAAGTATTTTCAACAGCGGGGTGCGGTGGGAATCATAAAATAAATTAACATTCAGTGTGCATAAATTGCGACACGCTGTACAACAAAAAGGCAGTTTTGTTAAAGGGCTCATTAAAACGTCAAACAATGTTGACGTATCGCATTTGCTAATGGGGGCATTAAAATCATCGAGCGGTGTTGTATACTCGAAGAAATTTCTCTGAAATCATGTGAAATATAAAAATAAAAATATCCTAGATTGCTCGATAAGAACATGCATAATTAATATTATAAATGCGAAAGTATGTCTGTCTATTTCGCTTTCAAGGTTATGTATCAAGGTAGGCATTTAGTTTTATAGATCCTCGTTCAAACATAGGATACTTTTTAAAAAAGCAGTCCCCAGAAGACTATTTAAAGGGAGCAAAATTTGTTGTAAAATGCTGAAATGACGACCAAAGACGACTTATTTGGCTATCACACAAAAATATTGGTCCTAGAAATTAGTAATCGGGCATGGGTAAACACATTCACCAAGTAGGTGACTATTCTACGCTAACGAAGTCGCGGGTAAACAGCTAGTTTTATTTTAATTCGATGGCAGAAATTATATTTAGATTTCTTTTGATTTCTGTAAAATTGAAAATTAATGAACGAGATCAATAAAATCATTGCTAATAATAAACATGACAGTAGATTTGAGAAGCCACTCGTTTACGTCATCACTATAATTATATGGTAATACACATCAAAAGTAGAGCTAAGAGGCCAAGTTCCGAAGTAAGACCACTTCATGAAAGGCAATGCAGCATATTTAATAAGCAGAACTTCCGAAATGAATATAATTAAACAAGTACAGGCGAGTTCGGTCTCAGCTGGGCTGTTTGGAAAATATTCTGGAAGTTGGAGTTCTGAAAGTTTTGTCCTGTGTACCCTTACAATTTGTTCCTTATGAGGACGCGATTGATTTCCCCGCAAAGGGTGAATAGAAAGGCACACATGACCAAGGCTGTATTTAAAAAATATATAAGTATTTTGGCACAAATAGTAATTACAAGAAACATTTTACAAAATGAATCTTATTAGATAGACAACACAGTGCCGATTTTTTAGTTCAGTTTCAAAGATAAAAGATATTTTATTTGTAAAACACATGTGAATTGATATATAAAATAGTTTCAGTTTTAAATTGTCAGCTGTCGTATTAGAACAAGATGTACTTGGCCAGCGATGCTAAATAGTTAGCGAATAAAAGGAAACAAAATTCCCCCATTGCAAAATCTGGAAAAGTGGCAAATTCCAGTTTTTGACGTCGCTTCAACATTATTTTAATGTGCATGATCGAATGGTATGCCTAGAAGCGGCTCTCAAAAAAGGAACTCCTCAACGGGTTACTGCACGGACATAATCTATGTGTCAAGCGTTCAATGCAACAAGATCTTTCAGACGACAAATAAAAGCTTGTATCAAAAATGTTTTTTATTTTTTATTTGTTTATTCCAGTGCCAGCAGGAAAAGCTAGCGGCCGCACCTGCTCAGTCTCAAACGGCCGAACTAAGCTGATCAAAGCAGCACAGAGAGTCGGAATCACATAAAATTTCAGCCGCTCTAACTCTCTCACTAATTTACGGGCGTGTACTTTGTTACAAGTTGGCTCTTGTTTTATTTTATCTTTTGTGTGTGTGTGATTCGTTTCATGGAAAGTTATATTATATTGATTTTAAGTGAACAAAGATGCAATATCTGCTTGGAGATCCATTTTTGGGCTTGGTGTTTCCATAATGTCATGCAACACATACTTGCCGAAATAGAAAACAAATTTACTTGAAAAACAAGAACATACAAATAGGAATGTAATTGATAATATTATAGTCACTTATTGAAGCTTGTGCATGTAATTCAAACAGTCGTGTACTGAAGTTTAACAACCTAACTCATTAGGTTTGAACATTAGTAATGTTAACCCGTAGCCCGCAGCTGCAACCTATTCGGCACATTAATTGATAAACGCAAATTGCAAACGATAATAACAGTTTGTTATTATTATACAACAAATAGCCGTATTTCAAAGTTATTAGATTGCATGCGGGACAAATATTAGCTTCCCATTTGAATATGCTTTCAGTGCAATTTGAATATATGTTTGTTTTGTGCCTTTCTTTAGAATTGACATCATTTTATGAGGTGATAATTTATTCGATTAAGTTGATAACTTATTAAAAATATTATTTCCAAAACGGTTATTGAGCATTTTTCAATATACTAAACTTATCTTAAATTGAATTGTATCATATTGCTGGGTATACGATCCCTTTTCCTTTTCCAGAAACCTTGCTATATTTTATAGAATTTATCCTATATCTGGCCAACAATGTTGTCAGATTTGTGAAAAACATCCAGTTTGACACCAGCTGTGGCCACATCTATAGGTTTCACATCTATAGCTACACCACAGATACATCAAAACTTCGCAAGACACATCAATCGGTCGAAAACGTTTCTCTCCATGGTAACATTCGATGTGCCTTTTTTATGAACTGCTAAGATTTGGGAATTCTTTCCCGCGTCCGCTGTTTATTTATTGAATAATAGACAGGCAACTTCTGTAGCCGATGCGTCTAAATCAGGAATCGTTGTATCCCGAAATTTACGGATTTTAAAGACTAATGTTAATAGCCATATCTACATAATTTAAAATTGCAATAGTGTGCAATTAGCAAGAAAAAGCATCGCATCGTTATCAGATCCCTTTGTTTTCCCGGGCATAAATAAAAACCCGAGCCTCCACATCGGTCATTACATACGGTAACTCCTCAAATACACGCTGACACTTGTATCTGTCCGTTTAAACCATGTTATTTAGATTTAAATACGATGGAAACAATTACTTAATGCAAACAAAAGATGCATATTCCCATAATGCGTAGGTAGCAATGATATATGGACCCTGCAAGTTCCCATTACACGTATCCAAGACGCCGACTTCATATAAATTATATTGTTGTTTTGTTTCGTAGAAATCTTTTGTTTTTTTACTTTCGGTGGAGTATTCGTGCGAAATCGGCAGTTTGCCTGCTAAAGTTGAGATGCGCCATTTATTTGATAACGAATCGCGTGGAGAAGGTTTTTAGATTCCCAAACACCCTCGAGCAGGTGATATGTATACGGTCAGATAAAAATATGATTCTTATTTGGTATTTTTAGGGATTTTCTCTTTACATTTTGCCTGCTTTTGTGTTTGGAAAAGCTATTTTATGATAATGGATTTTGATGTTTGCTAATAGGCTGAAAATATACTTAACTTTTGAATGATGTACATTTTATTTTATATTATTCAATTCCCGTTCGAAGCTCGCTGCCCCATTTTTTTAAATCTCAATATTATTTTAAAAATTAGTTTAAAAGCATGTATGTCAAAATCATTTACATACAAATTTATTCATGCGTTTGCAAATAAATTATCATAATTTAATGTCTTTAAATTGTTTACTCATAAAATATAAAAACTTTAAAGCACATTTACAGCACAAATTTTACTATCTTTAAGTACCTGGAAGCGATTGCACAGGGGTAATGCCCCCTGTCGTTACATCTTTCTAGATGTTTTGTGTAATATCTAGCTTTTGATTCTGGTGCATTAAAAGTATTTTTACGTTATTTGTTACTTTTTTGCACACTCCGAGAATAACAGAAATGATACAACTTGATGTATCATACTGCGGTTTACAGGTAGGATGTTAATTTTGTTTACGTCCTGGCAAATTAACAATGTACATCACGTCGGAACGTCGGGTATCCGCGCCGTCTGTGTGTCTATCTCCATGATTGATCGTTTCCCGTTTATGTCCAAATTGAACTGTGACTCTAACTAGGTCACAACTTCTGTTAAATATATGTTTTAGTTTACTTTATTTTATCAGGGTTGCACTTTCAACTGTGACGTTAAGTTTAACATGCATACACCATTTTGTCTGACCGTCAGCAGCGCGCCGGTTAAAAACAACGTCAAATTGGCGGTGCAACTCACCTTTAGATTTGACCAAGTTTCAAGGCCATTTTAATCGCGTGACATTGGTGTTCATTTTCAAGTTTTTTCTCGTTATATTACCTCGATTGCCTGAAGACAGGTAGGGTATTGGATCTCTGTGATGTTTAATCAACGTCTAATCTAACTGCGATGAAAGAAGTCTTTTGTGTCAAGATCAAGAACAACGTTGTCATTGTTTTGTTTTAGATAAGTTATGAGATAAAATTGATACGCAAATAAAGATAACTTTGATCTGAATCTCTCAATTTTGAAAATAAATTATAATTATACGCTTTATTCAAGAAACATATTAGTAAACACTTCGTCAAGAAGTCGAATGCTCGATATTGAATAGGTTAATTAATATTATGATCATTAGACGATATACACCAAAATTATCGTAGATTAAGCCGATATTAAGTCTGATACATAGAACAGAATTGCGAATAACTGAGAAAATAATAGAAAAATAAATAATATAATATTTTTTTTTCATTGAGAATCATACCATCAACTAAAACTGAATGACCTAATGTTTGATGTCTAGATACGAAAATAAAGAAGAATCCAAATGGCGTTTCCATTCAAATTGATTATGCCCCCTGTGGCGATGATCAATGATATTGTGTCGGCAAGAATTAAGGTGAGTCATTTATTTCTTTGGATATACACCAAAGAGACATCAGTGGTTCTGCGTTATCATCATTACAATTATCAAAATAACAGATCAGGCATTATTTGTAGGAGTAATTTTAAGTTTATAGAATAAGAACATATCTATTCGACGACTTCGGTGGCGCAGTGGTGAAGTTCTTGCCACGAGAGGTCCTGGGTCCTATCCCCGGTCGGGTCATGATAGTAAATGTTCTTTTTCTGATTGATCCGGGTCTTGGATGTTTATATATGTATTTATGTATTTGTTATAAAATATAGTATCGTTGAGTTAGTATTCCATAACACAAGTCTCGAACTTACTTTGGGGCTAGCTCAATCTGTGTGATTTGTCCTAATATATTTATTTATTTATTATTCCATCTAAAAATATTAATTTTTCATTTTGGCTAGACTGTGGAATCCAACCAGGACTTTTTAAAATCAAGGATATAATCATGTTCAATGTTGACTTTTACATATTCGATTGTGTATGTCATGTAAAGTGTTTGATTCGATTGTGTATGTCATGTAAATGAAGTTTAATGAAAGTCATGTACAGTACATGTCACAAAATCACTTATTTAGTAGTAGAATATCTTAGTTTATTGCAGATAAAGGCATTTTCGATCCTATTTCTATAATTACTATGTACCTACTTCCTTTATAGGCGTCATTGCAGGCTATCCTTTCGTAATATTAAAACATATATCACTAATCTTGAATCAATTGGCTCCACTCAATAAATATCCTAAGACTTCGTTTAGTAAAATATTATACCGTCCGTTGTATCTTTTACTTAATGACTATTCCTTGAACTTTACTAAGACCATTTTATACCACACATAAACTGACGCTGAAAACATATTATTCATTTAGAACATTCGCGTGTCTCATAAATACCGATATTTCATATTTAGCCCGGCTTTGTGTTACTAAAACTAGGAAATAAAAGCATTCGCGGGCTTTATTTACGATATTATAGTTTGTTTTGCGTCGCCTTTTGTTGCCTTTGAGCAGAAAAACTGATTTATATGTTATACGTTTGGTGTCATGTCTTCAACATCAACATGTGCTCTAGTTGCGTAATGGTATTTTTATTGGCTGACTTGAATTCGTAAAGAATATTTTTTTGTGGAGAATATGACGACAAATTGCGAAATAAATGATATTGTATTTTAAATCCTTCTCGATTATTTAAACTGCAACAAAAGATGATAATGGAACTGCAAACTTGAATATAAAACGTTCAACGAGATTGGTCTAATTTGAGAGATACTGGGTAGCGTTCGAATGCAGAGAAAATACATTTACCGATCTAGAATCTAGCTTTCATATTAAAAGACAATTTCTGCTCAGCCGAGATTCTTAGGGGAAAGGTAAATAATAAACTTCAGTAAATAGTTTAATAAATAATAAAAAGATATTGAGGAGGCTTAATATATCGTAGCTGGCTCATTGAGCGTAATTTCTTTGAAGCTGTAAATCCCAATAGGGCATAAATACCCCGACGGCCATAACAATTAATTAGAGAACTTATTACCTAGTGGCCGCCAGATCATTTGATATATTGTGATGAATGACCTGTTCTCAGTAACAATACAACACGAACATCCGACCATAAGCATTGAGTGTGGAAATAAAGTAAAACACAATCTCGCTTTTGCTAATATTATGCATTATAGGTGTCTTACATTTTAACGCAAATTTCGGAAAGGATTTTCATAACATTTTGAGGTTGGGATGAATCATAATTTTCATTTTGCTTAACAGTTTTTCCCATCGTGTGACTAGTTCAACTAATGAGACAGACAGTAAGCTTCTTGGCAATTAATACTCCGTAATATACCAACAAGTCAATCAACAAATCATAATAATAACCTTAAAACTTAGTATCAGACCCACATTTTGTCGACTTTGAAAAATCTAACAACTATAGTTGTTAGATTTTTCAAAGCGGATACATTTAAGAAATAGTATTCCTAAATTATATCTAGCTGTTTGCTTCATTAGTCAAGTTAAAAGCCCTTTCTATTTCAATAACTCTATTTCTATTCTCTCTCTATTCTGTATGTGTACAGTTGAAAATCAGCAGTAGCTTTGAATTATTTCAGCTTTCATCTTTACTTAGTTGCCGACATCACTTAACTTTCTTTGAAGCTAACAATCTTTCACAATATGCCATTAACTTGGTTTGTAATATGTTTAATCTTTGAACTTATTTATTTGTCGGACTACAAAAGCATTTTTTATTTTATTAATTTTAATGTATATAGATATTTTCATGAAATAAAGCAAATATAATATAAATATATATAAATACATAAAAGCCGTAAAAATAATTATAATAGAAAAATTAATTGAATTCTTGAATGTAATGACTCAAATTCGAAAATTATCTCGTTATGTATGTGCTGATAAATTGGAGTAAATATTCAATAGACCCATAAACAAAACTAATTTCACTATTTATCTAATTAGCAAACGATGTCAAACAAAACTGAAACATCGATTCGACTGGCTCTGCGCTTTCTCCAAAGAAACGGTCCAATCATTAACTCCTCTTTGTTTCGCCAACTCGTTTGGCTCGAAAAAAAGCAAAATAATCGAGATATAATCGGTGATGTGATCTCGGGTTGTGATGATTGTATTGTTTGTAAATGAGAGCACTCGATAATAAATCGCGGTCCCTCTCGATTCGATCGTGTCGGCTTTAATCGATGTCTTGTTCGCTTTTTATATTGTTTTCTTTTGGCCTTGTGAAGACGCTTGTATACGAGTATATATTTGGCGTTAGGTCTTTTCTGTTGCTGAACTGGATTCTGGATTCAAAAATAATTTTGGACTAAGGAACTAAGTTAAGTATTTATGTTGTATCTACCAAATTGGATTACTTACTGGCAAAAGATGTACTGTTTAACGGCTAAAAATAATACAAAAACTAATTGCTATGGAATGGATATTTGTTGCTCCTTGAGTCAAATTGAGTTTGAAAGAAAGAAAGAAAGAAAGAGTGTATTTAATCTTATCATTATATAGCTAGGAACAAAAACATCTTGGTACTTATATTATAAAAATCCTAAGGAACCTCACCGCTTAAGCACAGGTAATATGTTTGTAACTAAACTATAACGAAAGTATGTTATGTTGTGTAATGAATAGATATCAAGATAAGTAAAATTATTATAAAAATCATTGAGGCCCTGTGGCATGTTGGGTTATGAGATGCAAATTACAACTATGGTTGATCACTCAAGCTTGCGTTTTCATTTACATACTATAAACTGCGGTGCTGTGCCACCCAGTAATGGCATTACATGTTATCTAGGTTGTTGTGTAAATAGACTATCGAGAAACATTAAATTAGGATTTTAAATCTATATTATATGAAACTCTTGCGTTACTGAGTGACTGACTGACTGACTGACTGACTGACTGACTGACTGACTGACTGACTGACTGACTGACTGACTGACTGACTGACTGACTGACTGACTGACTGACTGACTGACTGACTGACTGACTGACTGACTGACTGACTGACTGACTGACTGACTGACTGACTGACTGACTGACTGACTGACTGACTGACTGACTGACTGACTGACTGACTGACTGACTGACTGACTGACTGACTGACTGACTGACTGACTGACTGACTGACTGACTGACTGACTGACTGACTGACTGACTGACTGACTGACTGACTGACTGACTGACTGACTGACTGACTGACTGACTGACTGACTGACTGACTGACTGACTGACTGACTGACTGACTGACTGACTGACTGACTGACTGACTGACTGACTGACTGACTGACTGACTGACTGACTGACTGACTGACTGACTGACTGACTGACTGACTGACTGACTGACTGACTGACTGACTGACTGACTGACTGACTGACTGACTGACTGACTGACTGACTGACTGACTGACTGACTGACTGACTGACTGACTGACTGACTGACTGACTGACTGACTGACTGACTGACTGACTGACTGACTGACTGACTGACTGACTGACTGACTGACTGACTGACTGACTGACTGACTGACTGACTGACTGACTGACTGACTGACTGACTGACTGACTGACTGACTGACTGACTGACTGACTGACTGACTGACTGACTGACTGACTGACTGACTGACTGACTGACTGACTGACTGACTGACTGACTGACTGACTGACTGACTGACTGACTGACTGACTGACTGACTGACTGACTGACTGACTGACTGACTGACTGACTGACTGACTGACTGACTGACTGACTGACTGACTGACTGACTGACTGACTGACTGACTGACTGACTGACTGACTGACTGACTGACTGACTGACTGACTGACTGACTGACTGACTGACTGACTGACTGACTGACTGACTGACTGACTGACTGACTGACTGACTGACTGACTGACTGACTGACTGACTGACTGACTGACTGACTGACTGACTGACTGACTGACTGACTGACTGACTGACTGACTGACTGACTGACTGACTGACTGACTGACTGACTGACTGACTGACTGACTGACTGACTGACTGACTGACTGACTGACTGACTGACTGACTGACTGACTGACTGACTGACTGACTGACTGACTGACTGACTGACTGACTGACTGACTGACTGACTGACTGACTGACTGACTGACTGACTGACTGACTGACTGACTGACTGACTGACTGACTGACTGACTGACTGACTGACTGACTGACTGACTGACTGACTGACTGACTGACTGACTGACTGACTGACTGACTGACTGACTGACTGACTGACTGACTGACTGACTGACTGACTGACTGACTGACTGACTGACTGACTGACTGACTGACTGACTGACTGACTGACTGACTGACTGACTGACTGACTGACTGACTGACTGACTGACTGACTGACTGACTGACTGACTGACTGACTGACTGACTGACTGACTGACTGACTGACTGACTGACTGACTGACTGACTGACTGACTGACTGACTGACTGACTGACTGACTGACTGACTGACTGACTGACTGACTGACTGACTGACTGACTGACTGACTGACTGACTGACTGACTGACTGACTGACTGACTGACTGACTGACTGACTGACTGACTGACTGACTGACTGACTGACTGACTGACTGACTGACTGACTGACTGACTGACTGACTGACTGACTGACTGACTGACTGACTGACTGACTGACTGACTGACTGACTGACTGACTGACTGACTGACTGACTGACTGACTGACTGACTGACTGACTGACTGACTGACTGACTGACTGACTGACTGACTGACTGACTGACTGACTGACTGACTGACTGACTGACTGACTGACTGACTGACTGACTGACTGACTGACTGACTGACTGACTGACTGACTGACTGACTGACTGACTGACTGACTGACTGACTGACTGACTGACTGACTGACTGACTGACTGACTGACTGACTGACTGACTGACTGACTGACTGACTGACTGACTGACTGACTGACTGACTGACTGACTGACTGACTGACTGACTGACTGACTGACTGACTGACTGACTGACTGACTGACTGACTGACTGACTGACTGACTGACTGACTGACTGACTGACTGACTGACTGACTGACTGACTGACTGACTGACTGACTGACTGACTGACTGACTGACTGACTGACTGACTGACTGACTGACTGACTGACTGACTGACTGACTGACTGACTGACTGACTGACTGACTGACTGACTGACTGACTGACTGACTGACTGACTGACTGACTGACTGACTGACTGACTGACTGACTGACTGACTGACTGACTGACTGACTGACTGACTGACTGACTGACTGACTGACTGACTGACTGACTGACTGACTGACTGACTGACTGACTGACTGACTGACTGACTGACTGACTGACTGACTGACTGACTGACTGACTGACTGACTGACTGACTGACTGACTGACTGACTGACTGACTGACTGACTGACTGACTGACTGACTGACTGACTGACTGACTGACTGACTGACTGACTGACTGACTGACTGACTGACTGACTGACTGACTGACTGACTGACTGACTGACTGACTGACTGACTGACTGACTGACTGACTGACTGACTGACTGACTGACTGACTGACTGACTGACTGACTGACTGACTGACTGACTGACTGACTGACTGACTGACTGACTGACTGACTGACTGACTGACTGACTGACTGACTGACTGACTGACTGACTGACTGACTGACTGACTGACTGACTGACTGACTGACTGACTGACTGACTGACTGACTGACTGACTGACTGACTGACTGACTGACTGACTGACTGACTGACTGACTGACTGACTGACTGACTGACTGACTGACTGACTGACTGACTGACTGACTGACTGACTGACTGACTGACTGACTGACTGACTGACTGACTGACTGACTGACTGACTGACTGACTGACTGACTGACTGACTGACTGACTGACTGACTGACTGACTGACTGACTGACTGACTGACTGACTGACTGACTGACTGACTGACTGACTGACTGACTGACTGACTGACTGACTGACTGACTGACTGACTGACTGACTGACTGACTGACTGACTGACTGACTGACTGACTGACTGACTGACTGACTGACTGACTGACTGACTGACTGACTGACTGACTGACTGACTGACTGACTGACTGACTGACTGACTGACTGACTGACTGACTGACTGACTGACTGACTGACTGACTGACTGACTGACTGACTGACTGACTGACTGACTGACTGACTGACTGACTGACTGACTGACTGACTGACTGACTGACTGACTGACTGACTGACTGACTGACTGACTGACTGACTGACTGACTGACTGACTGACTGACTGACTGACTGACTGACTGACTGACTGACTGACTGACTGACTGACTGACTGACTGACTGACTGACTGACTGACTGACTGACTGACTGACTGACTGACTGACTGACTGACTGACTGACTGACTGACTGACTGACTGACTGACTGACTGACTGACTGACTGACTGACTGACTGACTGACTGACTGACTGACTGACTGACTGACTGACTGACTGACTGACTGACTGACTGACTGACTGACTGACTGACTGACTGACTGACTGACTGACTGACTGACTGACTGACTGACTGACTGACTGACTGACTGACTGACTGACTGACTGACTGACTGACTGACTGACTGACTGACTGACTGACTGACTGACTGACTGACTGACTGACTGACTGACTGACTGACTGACTGACTGACTGACTGACTGACTGACTGACTGACTGACTGACTGACTGACTGACTGACTGACTGACTGACTGACTGACTGACTGACTGACTGACTGACTGACTGACTGACTGACTGACTGACTGACTGACTGACTGACTGACTGACTGACTGACTGACTGACTGACTGACTGACTGACTGACTGACTGACTGACTGACTGACTGACTGACTGACTGACTGACTGACTGACTGACTGACTGACTGACTGACTGACTGACTGACTGACTGACTGACTGACTGACTGACTGACTGACTGACTGACTGACTGACTGACTGACTGACTGACTGACTGACTGACTGACTGACTGACTGACTGACTGACTGACTGACTGACTGACTGACTGACTGACTGACTGACTGACTGACTGACTGACTGACTGACTGACTGACTGACTGACTGACTGACTGACTGACTGACTGACTGACTGACTGACTGACTGACTGACTGACTGACTGACTGACTGACTGACTGACTGACTGACTGACTGACTGACTGACTGACTGACTGACTGACTGACTGACTGACTGACTGACTGACTGACTGACTGACTGACTGACTGACTGACTGACTGACTGACTGACTGACTGACTGACTGACTGACTGACTGACTGACTGACTGACTGACTGACTGACTGACTGACTGACTGACTGACTGACTGACTGACTGACTGACTGACTGACTGACTGACTGACTGACTGACTGACTGACTGACTGACTGACTGACTGACTGACTGACTGACTGACTGACTGACTGACTGACTGACTGACTGACTGACTGACTGACTGACTGACTGACTGACTGACTGACTGACTGACTGACTGACTGACTGACTGACTGACTGACTGACTGACTGACTGACTGACTGACTGACTGACTGACTGACTGACTGACTGACTGACTGACTGACTGACTGACTGACTGACTGACTGACTGACTGACTGACTGACTGACTGACTGACTGACTGACTGACTGACTGACTGACTGACTGACTGACTGACTGACTGACTGACTGACTGACTGACTGACTGACTGACTGACTGACTGACTGACTGACTGACTGACTGACTGACTGACTGACTGACTGACTGACTGACTGACTGACTGACTGACTGACTGACTGACTGACTGACTGACTGACTGACTGACTGACTGACTGACTGACTGACTGACTGACTGACTGACTGACTGACTGACTGACTGACTGACTGACTGACTGACTGACTGACTGACTGACTGACTGACTGACTGACTGACTGACTGACTGACTGACTGACTGACTGACTGACTGACTGACTGACTGACTGACTGACTGACTGACTGACTGACTGACTGACTGACTGACTGACTGACTGACTGACTGACTGACTGACTGACTGACTGACTGACTGACTGACTGACTGACTGACTGACTGACTGACTGACTGACTGACTGACTGACTGACTGACTGACTGACTGACTGACTGACTGACTGACTGACTGACTGACTGACTGACTGACTGACTGACTGACTGACTGACTGACTGACTGACTGACTGACTGACTGACTGACTGACTGACTGACTGACTGACTGACTGACTGACTGACTGACTGACTGACTGACTGACTGACTGACTGACTGACTGACTGACTGACTGACTGACTGACTGACTGACTGACTGACTGACTGACTGACTGACTGACTGACTGACTGACTGACTGACTGACTGACTGACTGACTGACTGACTGACTGACTGACTGACTGACTGACTGACTGACTGACTGACTGACTGACTGACTGACTGACTGACTGACTGACTGACTGACTGACTGACTGACTGACTGACTGACTGACTGACTGACTGACTGACTGACTGACTGACTGACTGACTGACTGACTGACTGACTGACTGACTGACTGACTGACTGACTGACTGACTGACTGACTGACTGACTGACTGACTGACTGACTGACTGACTGACTGACTGACTGACTGACTGACTGACTGACTGACTGACTGACTGACTGACTGACTGACTGACTGACTGACTGACTGACTGACTGACTGACTGACTGACTGACTGACTGACTGACTGACTGACTGACTGACTGACTGACTGACTGACTGACTGACTGACTGACTGACTGACTGACTGACTGACTGACTGACTGACTGACTGACTGACTGACTGACTGACTGACTGACTGACTGACTGACTGACTGACTGACTGACTGACTGACTGACTGACTGACTGACTGACTGACTGACTGACTGACTGACTGACTGACTGACTGACTGACTGACTGACTGACTGACTGACTGACTGACTGACTGACTGACTGACTGACTGACTGACTGACTGACTGACTGACTGACTGACTGACTGACTGACTGACTGACTGACTGACTGACTGACTGACTGACTGACTGACTGACTGACTGACTGACTGACTGACTGACTGACTGACTGACTGACTGACTGACTGACTGACTGACTGACTGACTGACTGACTGACTGACTGACTGACTGACTGACTGACTGACTGACTGACTGACTGACTGACTGACTGACTGACTGACTGACTGACTGACTGACTGACTGACTGACTGACTGACTGACTGACTGACTGACTGACTGACTGACTGACTGACTGACTGACTGACTGACTGACTGACTGACTGACTGACTGACTGACTGACTGACTGACTGACTGACTGACTGACTGACTGACTGACTGACTGACTGACTGACTGACTGACTGACTGACTGACTGACTGACTGACTGACTGACTGACTGACTGACTGACTGACTGACTGACTGACTGACTGACTGACTGACTGACTGACTGACTGACTGACTGACTGACTGACTGACTGACTGACTGACTGACTGACTGACTGACTGACTGACTGACTGACTGACTGACTGACTGACTGACTGACTGACTGACTGACTGACTGACTGACTGACTGACTGACTGACTGACTGACTGACTGACTGACTGACTGACTGACTGACTGACTGACTGACTGACTGACTGACTGACTGACTGACTGACTGACTGACTGACTGACTGACTGACTGACTGACTGACTGACTGACTGACTGACTGACTGACTGACTGACTGACTGACTGACTGACTGACTGACTGACTGACTGACTGACTGACTGACTGACTGACTGACTGACTGACTGACTGACTGACTGACTGACTGACTGACTGACTGACTGACTGACTGACTGACTGACTGACTGACTGACTGACTGACTGACTGACTGACTGACTGACTGACTGACTGACTGACTGACTGACTGACTGACTGACTGACTGACTGACTGACTGACTGACTGACTGACTGACTGACTGACTGACTGACTGACTGACTGACTGACTGACTGACTGACTGACTGACTGACTGACTGACTGACTGACTGACTGACTGACTGACTGACTGACTGACTGACTGACTGACTGACTGACTGACTGACTGACTGACTGACTGACTGACTGACTGACTGACTGACTGACTGACTGACTGACTGACTGACTGACTGACTGACTGACTGACTGACTGACTGACTGACTGACTGACTGACTGACTGACTGACTGACTGACTGACTGACTGACTGACTGACTGACTGACTGACTGACTGACTGACTGACTGACTGACTGACTGACTGACTGACTGACTGACTGACTGACTGACTGACTGACTGACTGACTGACTGACTGACTGACTGACTGACTGACTGACTGACTGACTGACTGACTGACTGACTGACTGACTGACTGACTGACTGACTGACTGACTGACTGACTGACTGACTGACTGACTGACTGACTGACTGACTGACTGACTGACTGACTGACTGACTGACTGACTGACTGACTGACTGACTGACTGACTGACTGACTGACTGACTGACTGACTGACTGACTGACTGACTGACTGACTGACTGACTGACTGACTGACTGACTGACTGACTGACTGACTGACTGACTGACTGACTGACTGACTGACTGACTGACTGACTGACTGACTGACTGACTGACTGACTGACTGACTGACTGACTGACTGACTGACTGACTGACTGACTGACTGACTGACTGACTGACTGACTGACTGACTGACTGACTGACTGACTGACTGACTGACTGACTGACTGACTGACTGACTGACTGACTGACTGACTGACTGACTGACTGACTGACTGACTGACTGACTGACTGACTGACTGACTGACTGACTGACTGACTGACTGACTGACTGACTGACTGACTGACTGACTGACTGACAGATAACGCACAGCCGAAACTATTGGGCGTAGAAAGAAGTTGAAGTTTGGTGTGTACGTTCCTAGGACAGTGTAGGGGAGCACTAAGAAGGGATTTCCTGAAATTCCCACGGGAAACAGATTTTTAATCATATACGAAGTTGTGGGCAAAAGCTAGTAATATATATCATTTCAAATGTGAAGATGAAGATATCTTATAAACTGTTGACAAAGCGAGTAAATCTTATGAAGAGGTGACAAAGCTCTTTAAAAGCGCACAGAAATTTAGAATTACAAGTATTTTAGCGCCCCTTCCAGACAAAGGGTCGTTTTTAAAGTGACATTTTTTACCTTCATTACTTTTTAAATATCATCAAATTCTTTTCAGAAAACAATTACAGTCAATCGATTACGATTTACATAAATGGCACTTACGTTGAATTTATTCATAACCTATCGATTAACAAAGTAAGTTTGGATTGATCCATGTAAATAACTTATTCAGCTATCATTTTTCGGAGCTAGAATTTATTACGCAAACTTTTTGATTGATTTTTAAACGCAGACACCGGTTGTGTCTAAGTTTACAAAAGAAACAGCTATTAAAGAGTGGAGATGAAAGTGCATTTTGATAAGGTACATTAAATTCATCATATTTTTATAATTTTCTACTTATTAATGCTTTACTTTTTCGGCAAGAAAGTTGCCCTATAATATGGAACGTACTTCATTACTGAATTGATCTTGGTCAATTTTCATAACTGGCTACAATAGTACTATAGTAGTATATTATGATGAATACGGTAAGTTGAAAATTACAGCTGAGGCGATATTGCTAGCCCTCTCTATGGCCCCAAAGCGCACGTATTTGCGAGGAATTAAATAAAACTCGTAAAACGAATAAATCTTTAATTGTTTAAGCAGTCATATAAAAAAAAATCTCCTAAAGTTAATTTTATTCATAAAATGTTGACTATTTTTCTGACAGAAAAAGATATTTGCTAAGATTTAAAAAAGTATCGTTCGTTTTTAGACGGAGCATTTGATAAACCGTGCGTTTTACTTTATTAAAAAACAACTTGTACGTTTTACATTGCAATAACCCACAAGTGCGTGATGAGATACAATACGATATTGAAATTGGTGAAATAAGTTACCCCTTACAAGCAAATATCTCATAAGAAACTATTATTCCGTAGGCAATTCATTTGAACGAGGTTTTCATGTACACAATTGTGAATGGAAGTTAGATTGATTTCAGGAACTTCACTCTAAAATTACCCTATGTTATAGACATGGGACGTCAAAATCTACTGCATCCACAGACTTGTCATGTAACGAGTTCGAGGAATCCACAAAACAATCTCCAATCAGCTCTGACACTTCATGAGAACATTTCAATTGGTTGCGTTCGCGAGCGGCTTCTCAATTATAGACATAATTCAGACAATTTATATTAACTAATATTATCTGCACAAGTTAAAAAAAAACTTATTTGACTGTAATAACTGTCATTAACAGTATTGTCAAACCACCTGGTAGGTGATGTCCAGCGCTGCGCTTGGCGGCACTTGGCCGCCATTCTAGAACTTTTATGCCCCAAAGAGCATCAGAGTCTTATATCCAGCAGTCTTTTTGTGGCTGAGATGATGATGAATTTATTAAGTCCTTTCTTCGCTTTATTCCTTAATTAATTTAATTTAATTTCTATAGATTGATTTATTAATATTATAATGGTAAACGCTGTATTATTATTGCATTTTTTGATTCGCGTTTAACAAGTTTTCCTCTATTTTTAATTTCAAACATTAATGTTTTGCCTTCTCAATCTCAATGTGGTTAATATCTCAATCAGTTCCCTAGTATGAATTACTTCCAATGTATATTGACGTGCATAACCATATTAACCGTCCGGTCGTAAATGTGCAAACAGCGGAACTGTATGCGGTAAAGGAAGCTTCGTGGTTGGTTAGCCCCCATCAAACATTAAAATTAAATAACAGTTATTGAGCGGCACCAAAACGGGACGTTTCTCTTTGTTCGTTTTAAACTTACCTGGTTTTGTATCAGAGGTTTCGATGCATTCGAACTTGATATAAGTAAGTATACATGTAAGTCTTCTCTTTTCGTTTGTATTACAGCTGACACTTGTGTTAGAATTTATTCAAGTCGTCTAAAGTATCGGACATGACTTTTATACTTACCGACATTTTGTCAAGAAGTCGCTTACATACTAGTAAACTTAAACTGTCAACCAGTGTTTAGGCTTCCTCATGATGTGTTCCTTCACCGGAAGCAAGTGGTGGTCAATGAAAACTAACTATACATGAGTCAGATTAGTTTACAATCTCACGTGAGTAATAGCACTAAATAAAATAAATACATGATACAAATTATGGATAGCTAATGTTATATATTTTTTCTGACTTTAAACTCATCTATCGATGAAAATTTGTGTGTTACGGTTTATTATGTTGTCAAATATTTTAGACGGAGACATACACTATATATATCTTTAAAACCAGCACCGGTCAGTGAGATAAATAACTCATAAAATAGAATTGGGTAGTTCTTGTGAGTGAATCATTAGAGTTACAAATAATGTTTTGGTCAGAAACCCACTTACAAGTTCTGTCGATTCACCGCGGATCATTGGACATATGCTGAGAAAATGTTCCGATACACTTCATTAAATTCCATTTCATATTTTACTTCGTGATACGTGTACTCCAAAATGGCATTATTTATATTGCAATTTCATGAAAAAATCCTTCAGCCATTCCACCTCAGCGGACAATTAGTTCCAGTTCTAGGTTCTGTCTTTCCCATAAAGCATAAAGACATAATCTTTAACTGTAATGTAAATTGCTCTGAATCTTGTCACTAGACATATAGTTTGACATACAAAAGCATTATAAAAATAAGTACATATGTAGGTACTATATATGTTTCTAGACTATCTAGATTTCTCATAACTGTGCTATTTATACACTTCGCCAATACTCTGATCCTTTTCTGGTTACGTCCTCAGCCGTAAAGGGTCGGAGCCCAGGTTTGGCCAATACATGCATCATATACCTTATTAATCACCGCAAGCATTATCAAAATGAAAAGCATTTTCATTTCGTGCATAATTTGTACAGTTGGAAAATTACGTCGGGCCCAATGAATTTTGTTATTAACATCGAATAGGGGTGGTATTACATGAATATCTATTGACTGAAGTATTTATCTTTCATTTCATTTCTTTAAAGCGTGTGCTGCATTGATATTTGTTTTAAAATATATGGTAGTAATTAAACCCAATTATTACATTATAAACGCAAAAATTTTGGACATGTGTGAGAGCGTGAGGATATTTGTTATTGAATCACGATAAATCTACTGAACATATTTCAATGCAATTTATTAGCGCAAAGGTAAGTTCATATGGGAATGAAGACCCGTGGCGTAGTCAGTTTTGTTATAAGATAACTGTGTAAAATTAACAGCTATTTCACGAAATAAGCTTTATAAAACATTCATGAGCATATACCGGCGGATACCTTGACAACCCTGCCACGCTCATCAAGCCAGGGATGACACCGACTTGTCAGTCGCGGATCAAGTGTTAAATTAATATTATTATGATTTCATTGCATCCGACCCTGTGGAAATGGTTACATGACCAGTCTGAATACACCTGGCTGAACCGTGCATTATTAATATCCGGATTATAATTAATGATATTGATTGATATTAATATCAAATGCGCGGTATTTACGGTAATCGATCCCAAAGTCAAATGTGAACCGCCTTAGCTGTGTTGTTAAGGGAATTAAGATGTTGTATGAAGGCCTGTTATGTTAAAAGAGTGGAGGAAAAATCTCACTTTTTTCCTCCACTCCACCAACATCACCATTTAGTATTTATTTCTTCTTTCACTAACTCTTCCTCATTCAGTTATGACCGACATGCTTCCTGATATCGTATATTCGAGATGGGATGGACTCTCTGCAGGAGGTCCCCCGGTGGTATCTCTTGATCTCCATTCTAGTGCTTCTAATCCATCGCTCCTTGTCATACGCACGTGTCTTACCAATCTCTGCTTGGGACCATCACACCAACAGTTCAAGTCTTGCAAAATCCACTCTAACGCTTGCGATCTCATAACGAAATGCATTTATGTAAAGATGCTTTTTGTTGTAACTTATTTACTAGATAGATTCAGATTTTCACAATTTATTATAGACTAGCGGCCCATCCCGGCTTTATTCGTGTAAAACCATAATTTAAAAAGTTACCTATGCTAGTCCTGACGTTTCGACCATCACTGTGCAAAATTTCATCTAAATCATTCCAGTAGTTTTTTTGTTTATTCAATATCACAAACCAAAATACAAATATTTTCTCTTTATAACATTAGTATGGAAGTATGGATTAGAAACACAGGCGTAAGTTTCAATATCCTATGGGCTATTTGTCCAAATACCAAAAACCATTCATGTAGAATATCTTCGTCCTTTGTAAATATATAACAAGGGAACCTTCAAGTTTAATAATAAAAGAGCAGTCGGTATCAGGGAGATTCAAACAGATATTATATCTGTAAGATAGCGGGTTCCGCACATGGATGGATCCTTCGGTATCGATTCTCAAGACATGATACGACACGCGTTTAGGAGACCCTATCTTCGTATTGCTCGATATTTTTTAAAAGTCGAATGCGATAGCGAAAAATATAGATGGTACAATTTTTATTTCCAATCGGCGCAAAGAAGTTAGGTTACAGGAAGTTAGGTACAGTGTGCTTTTAAAGTTGTGAATATCGATATATTTTTATTTTACAAACGAGATCACCAAAATCATCGAAGCGTCTTGAAATCCTCATAGTTCATTTTCGATTGATTTTTAGGAGTTTGCAAAAAATAGCATATTTACATACCTATAAGTAATTTTGAAACAAGTTGAAACTTGAATCCTTTCCCTTGAAGAAATCCCTTCGAACCTGGAGATAATAAAAACAATAGGATCGTATCAGATTAGGCCGCACGGGAAATGATAGGCTACTTTTCGAAACGATAAGAAATTGCCATAAATTATAATAGGTCCAATTATTATCCAATATTTCACATCTTCATATCCTCATCTAACATAAACTGCAACACAGACATATAACCACATATTCTGTAGTGGGATTCCCTGCAAACTGCGTGTATATATACAATAGACAACAATATTTTCACATCTATTACCTAAAATTTTAATATCTAGCCCAAAAAGAAAAATATAATAATCAACACTGTCCAGTCTCAGAAACCTAAATTCTCTAATGTAATCGCGCAGCTCAATGTTAACCTTGAAACAAAGCCGTCAGAATCGCACCCGTCCAATAATTCCGACCTCGGAGAGACGTCCGCCGCCGTCTCGCGTCGCGTGCTGTCAAGAGGATACTTAGGCTCAAATACACTGACTTCAGAAGTATAGTCGACTAAAAATTACTGATATTCTTCGGCTTGTGAAATACCGAAATTACTCAAAATATAGTACTCATGATATAGACAAATTATATTAATTTAAACCAGTAGGTAAGATTGCCTTGTTGGCTTCATTAGGGTCTTCTATGGAGAGGAACAGTTTGGGCAAGGCAACTTATAATTATATTTGTTTGTGATATAAAGACAAGATAGCAATATCACATAGGTATAAGGGAATGGCAAGGCACTATCCCATAGGTGTAAGCTATGAAGTACAAATGTACTGACGTATAATGGTGCCTGTCTCCTGCCTGTAGAGACTAATTTTAAATAAAACAATAATGTTAATTATATACAATTTCTATATCGTGGTGTTCTCAGTTCCTTTACTACAATTCCTTTGATTGCTTTAAATTCTCTATTGGGCGCAGTGTAGCCGTGTTAAAAAAGTTAAAACATACTAAAATAAAATAAAATATGTTTTGTCACTTTCGCACTTTACAATATTTGACATTGACAGAAAGAGTCATAACATATTTAGCTTAAAGTGCGTTTTAATTATTTTATGAATAACGGGGTACATCTTTTGAAGTGCATATGATAAGTGGATAGGCATCTATAACGTCTTTACTTTGCATGTTGGGGGTAGAAAACCCCTCTTTATAAATTGCCTTGCGATCTAAATCTGAAAGATAAGTGCGGCTGAACTTTCCAATTTCGCTACACATCAATAACAGTGACAACTTTGGGGTAACAAATCAAAAATACAACTTATGGGGCTCCGACGAATGGTGTACGAGACGACCAGGGGATTTCGTGTTTTCCTCAAATTCCTTGGGGAGTGTAGTTCATTAACTTTGTTGTTATGATTTAACATTGGGTCTTTTGGGTAAATTCCTAGAAGTCCACAACGTGTTTTGTTCTCTTCTCCCTGCGGATTAGTCTACTGTTTCAAATTCTGCACTCGCGTTCTAGGAATAAAATTAACTTTATTTTGTTAACATATTCTAGTAATAATCTTATAGATTTTTTATAATTTATTAAATGAAGAGTTAGATCGCCGACGCGATTGATTGACAAGTAGAGCGTGATTTAGATAGAATTAATGATGTTTGTTATACTCGTGTGGATTCCTTCCATGACAAATGCATTTGAGGAATCAGCCATTACTAAGCCCACTAGAATCCCAGTTTAACATGGTACTTTACGAGCTCTCAGGAAGCGAAACAAAAGTCAATTTACCTCGTGTTAGCTGAAACACAGCTGAAAATACAACGTGGGCTGTAAAACAATATATAAAGCTTTGGACCGCAGCATCCAATCCTATTAGAAGGCCAGCTCTTATCCTGTTTCTCTGACCAATCGGATTCCAGGCTGGAATCACAGGGTTTGTTGAGAGCTAGTGGTTAAAAAGAATATAAATTTATTTTGTTTTATGTGCAGATTTTCGTTTAGGTAGGTATTTTCGCTGTAAGTCGCAGTATTATAAAACAGACATACTTTTCCATTTAGTATTTGTATGAAAGTGATGACTGAAATATTTCTTTGTATAACTTATGTATTATGCCATGTTAGTAATGTGGGTCATACCACACGAAATATTTAAGAATAGTAAAATTTTGAGTGTGTATATTTTGTAGATTAATATCGCGTACAAATATTCAAAATTTTTGAAAATTGAAACCGTTAAATTCACAATTATTTATCTAAGATTTATTTTACGTGTAGACACAGTAAATGAAATATATTAATAAGTACCTATTTTTCCAAAGTCTTTATTTGGATACCTGAGTGTATTCATTTCCTCTAATCTAAGTACACTTCCTAACATTTTGCCGTAAAAACTTTACGTGACGCGCACAAAGTAATGGATGTATTCCCAGGATAGCGCTTCGAAGTAAACACTATTTTGATTATTTATTAGATGAAAATATCCTTGCATGGTTATGAAATCCTCTAGAGGTTAAGCTCGGGTTCCGTAGGATATTCTTTGAGATTATCTAGGTATTGATTTTGCGAAGGGGTCTTTTTCTAAAACGATTTCAAAGGCTCTTTGCTCACTCCAGGTATAGCTTTGATGTATTTTACTTTAGAAGGAAAGCATTTAGTAACGTAATGATCTTTCTCATTACTGGTACTGGAAATTGTAGAAAATCACTCGTAAAAATATCTCAATCATTGTTTGTGTTATCTTGTGTCCTCGTTTTAGATATTTTATTTCCTACTAAAGTGTATTGCAAGGCATTAAGATTATTAATGTTTACCTACTAGTTTTTTTTCTTCGAATTTGTACTTAATTTTATGCAATAGAGGGATAATACTGCACGAAAGGGGTACTATACGTTATAATGAAAATTAAAATTATAAAAAACAATAGTGCTAATAATAAATATAAATAAATATATTAGGACAAATCACACAGATTGAGCTAGCCCCAAAGTAAGTTCGAGACTTGTGTTATGGGATGCTAACTCAACGATACTATATTTTATAACAAATACATATATAGATAAACATCCAAGACCCGGGCCAATCAGAAAAAGATCATTTTCCATCATGACCCGACCGGGGATCGAACCCTGGACCTCTCGGTTCAGAGGCAAGCGCTTTACCACTGCGCCACCGAGGTCGTCTCGCTCATAATATTTGTCTATATAGTATTATCTAGTGCATGTATTAATTGAAGAATTCGTTCTCAAAATGAAATATACAATTATCTATGTATTTATTTAAACAGTAACTAAGTAGGTAAACAGTAAGTTCATTACTCATTGGTTTCATTTCATAATGGACGTGCAAACCTACTGGCAGTAACAGACAGTGCAGTAATTAAACTGGCGCTGGCCCTAGCACATAAATATTCATCTTGAGCCGGGGCTGGCATTCCGGGCGCCCAGATCATTGACATATTTTAGGCTAGATACCGCATAAAGTTAGTGCTCAACACCCCTGCCAACTTAGGGTTACTAGTTAACCCGTATCACATTAGGGTTTATGACATTTACAGGTGCATTTTTCCACACTGAAACCGGCGTCTAAGCCCCAAATGAAACCGGGAGAGAGATAGACTTTTGCTTCATTCAATGTCGAAAAATTTACGAAAATTATAAAATTTCAGTAATACATTCTTTATGACTTCGAAAAATTTACGAAAATTTCAGTAATACATTTTTCATGACTTTTATATGTGTCGTTGAAGATTTTTCTTTAAATTTTACATATTCAATTTTATATAACTTTTTGCAGATAAAGTCGCATCTTCGTAATACATAACATAAAGTTAAAATCGAATGTGTAAAGTATTGTTTGATTATGAATGAGAAACTTCTCATCTGAGACTTTTCCCGGTTCCTTTCTCAGCTTAAGCAGATGCTGGCGGTATCTAACCTTATAAATGTCTACGTTCCGCACTCACTCTTAGCAGCACGTCAGGCTGAAGAATTGGAGATGCAAGCGCAACGTTCCGTACCAGTTTCAGGAAGTTAACAATGGACATGAATCGGAAAACTCGGAAAAATCTTTTTCTCGTTTTGTCCTTCAGTTATACAGCATCGTCAAGTCTGAGGCACGCATTCTTATTATTTTCGAAGTCTTAGGTCAACTCATTGGCATGCACTTATATAATACTAGCGACCCGTCCCGGCTTCGTTCGGGTAAAGACATAATAAAATTTTCACCTAAACCTTCCTCGGGAATCACACTATCCGTTGGCGAAAACCTCAAGTGAATCCGTGCAGTAGTTTTTAAGTTTATCGTGAACAGACAGACAGATGCGGCAGCGAACTTTATTTGATAACATGCAAGGAAGTATGTGATGCCGACGCGAATGCGTGAACATTGCGTAGTTAGTATGAGTGTTTTTATTTGCCGCAATGAACAACCAGCAATGTATACCGCCAAATTTTGGCAAACTGTTCAACGACAATCATAAGACGTGATCTTGTTTGTCTATCATGTTACGAACATGAAGGCTGCCACGAATGTTGAAGTTCCTCACGCGGACGAGTCGCCATATCGTCGTTGTAATGTAATCATGAGTACCTATTTACTATGTTAGATTATCTCTAATTAATTATGACCTAGAATCGACATCCAGTATTAAATGCTGCTCGACAGATGGCGAGTTGCCAAGAAAACACGCTAATCAAATGTCGTAAATTTGAGAAGTCCACTGAAATTACTTACAATACGTAAAATTACTCACAATTACTTATGATACGTAACATTAGTTACGAAATTAGCCGCCGGTGATTACTGATTAAACATTTTAATGGAATACGTCGGCCGTCTACTGAATGCGGCCAATAACGCAAAATTGCATACTGCGAAGTATTTATGAGACAGGACCGATGCAATTTATATGACGCTCGTCAATCAATTCGCGGACGCACAGGCTTCTCAAACTTCCGTGCAAACAGTTCAATTTATATAGGACGAACTATTCTACTGTTTATAATGACTTTTATTGCTTTTCATCGACGTACAACTAAACTTTATAACAAGGCAGGTATGGAAGTAAATAGGCCGTCGCCGTTTCGCAACCAGTTATCAAATAACACTTTTTTTCCAGTTAATTAATTAGTGTGAATTGTACGTCATTTCAATTGACACAAAATGTATTAATTTTATTCTTGCTGTTATAAAAGGTGGCTTTATAAACACCAACCATTTCGCAACAGTTTTGAATGAAATAGATACTTATATTGTTCTATATAAATTGACTAATCAGATGGCGTGAATTACAATGGAAAGTTGAAAGGCTTTCATTTCACTTTTTTTATGTTGTTGTATCGCCTGTACCGAGCATATATTGTAAAAATTTGGCTGGTGATTAAAAATACACATTGTATTTAGAATTGTTTAATATAATGTACTAGCTGCGCCTCGGGGAGATGTTCTATTCCAGGATACATTCTACCAGTGTGACCAGTTGTATGGAAATCTAGCCAGTAGATTTAGCGTGATTGGATTAACAAACACCCTCATACATGTCAAAACTTTCGCATTTATAGTATTAGTGGGAGCAAGAAATAGATCTCTAAATAGTGAATTGAAGATGCAATAGCGAAAACAATAAGAATTTCGTAGTTCACTTTTTTAAAAAAAATTTCTGAAGGCTTCTGACTGGTTGGGAAGCACTGTAAGGCCAATGCTATTTTTACACTATAATGACGCGAGTAATGGAGCCTAGACTTCCCTATCATTATTCTGGACAAGAATTAGATCATCGCTGTAGATGAGGTGGATGACATTATGGTTACTGCAGCAATGCGTCGTTATTTCAATTAATACTAGCTATGGCCTGAGGGTTTCAATGTGCGAATTGCTAATAATTAAAATTAAATATTATTAAATAGTACTTGCGTTTTCGAAAATGACTAGAGATTTCTTTAAAATTGGAAATATACACGCACACTCGTGCGAAAGATCGGAAGATTATCTTTTTCCGAGCGGGCTCGAATAATGTGGTTGTGTAGTACGTATATAGTGAGCTACTCGTATGCCCCATTACTACGTTACGCTCCGTCACGTTGACGTCTGTCGAAGGATCACTGCAGAACACCGTAGAAATTGTATGATGTTAGTTAAGAGTACCTAATACTCTCTAATGAAAATACTGTACGTCGACGTGAGACGTGAAGAGATGAATTGATTCGGCCGAACTGGTATAGTCTCGATAGCGCAGTGGTTAAGAGCACTATCCTGGATAGACAGACACGCAGGTTCAATTCACGCTCGATTCCAGATTTTTTTCATCTCATTATTATTTATAAAAAAAATAATTGTATGAAGTTTCTACGTACGTATACAACCCTATAGAAAACAACGGAGCACAACAGAGCCACAACGTGCTGCGACTTTAACTTTCCATATGTGTATGCGTCGTCGCAACGGAGCACGACCGAGCAATGGGGCATGACTTTAACTTTCAATTACTTTTACATATTCATTGCAAATTCGTCGCTATATAGCGTAACTCATTGTGCGGTTGCCTTTACCGAGAGCATTTCAAGGAACGAAGTTAACGACTTACTCACTGCATGACCGCTGCTTTTATTAAAAACCGGCCAATAAAGAACAAAAACAGTATTAAAAAGACTTCAAGTGCAAACTGCATTGTATGGCAAAAAACCTTTGCAACGATCTTCAGCGAGTTAAGTCCACGTGACAACGTCAAACTTTGTACTTAACTTCTTCAGCTGTAAGTTCTAACTTGTAAGCTTTGTTCACTTCCGGGGACTTTATATTGTAATGTATTTTAAATTAAGTTTCACAATTTATGGCCCGATTCAAGACGTGAATACTTTACTTATATTTATTAAGATTTCTGATTTAGTCGACTTCGCAAAACAAATGTTCCGTGTTTATAGATATCTGGTTTTTGTAAAAGTAAAAAAAACGTATTTAAAAAAAATGTTTACATTTCACCATCAACAAACGTTTCGTCAATATATATTTAACATTATTTTATGCAGTGTTTTTGTTAATTAACCGAAATTCCTCTTTGCAGGTACAGGTGGTATCGACCGACGAATCCCATATCCAAAACCTCTCGTTTATTACCAAACCGAACTAATTACGATGTTCCAGCAATGTAAGCATTACTTTTACGACTTACTTTATGCCTCTTCTTCTCATAAAACAATATTTTTACTACTGCCGTGTTATTTTACAAGGATTATACGTTTTTGTTATAGATTTAATTATAATTTGTTTGCGATTGAACATCTATCACACAACATAGTAAGGTGGACACCGACCGCGACGTGTTTTGTATTTAATGGTAACTAAAAGTGGCATTGGTTATATAATGGCCAATCATAATTTATCAGATTAAAAAAGCATTAGGAAATGTAAGAAAAAACAATACTGTTGAAAATGACATTCTTCATCATCAAGTCGCCTAGAGGCATCTGATATGATTTTTACTTGTTGTGCTTTATTATTGAAATACTGTCATATTAGGTATTCTCTTTGTTAATGTTTCACACGATGACATAAATTTATTTAAGCACATAAAAGAATAATATTCAATGACTTGTGAAAAATGGATAAAATAACAACAATGTGCTGAGCAGTAAAAATGCAAATTTAAAAGAAGATATTAAAATCTTTTAAGGTAAAACTATATTAAGCCGTATTCATATTGATTCAGACTTGCATATAATTAAGACGTAAACTTTAATGGTGCCAATTTAAATTTACCTCTTTGTAATAAAGTATCACAGGATCTCTCAAGACTGGTTCGAAAAATTGCCGTATGGTATGAACCGTATTCACCTTTATAATTTTATTTCCTTGTTAATGAAATTAAAACACTTTTACGACTCCTTTTCGATGTGATTCCAAAAACAAAATTGAATTTGGCCATTTATGAAATCCAAATTACAAAACTCTAGAGATTATCTTTGAGTTTTGTTAAATTTCTATTCAAATGATAATTTTAAAAATATATAAAAAAGGAAAAATTTTTAATATCAGACGATATCTTGTTAATTTCTGCTTCATTTAGAAAAAATATTTTTCAAGTTAAAAACAATGGGCGAATGAACAAACAAAACAATCGTTTGACATTTAATGGATGGCATTTCACAAACAGAATTTTCTTTCAGCAAATGCCAAACGGACAATACCTAATAGGGTGAGTTTACTTGTGAGCTAGCCGAAAAAAATTGATTGATTAATGAACTAGAACTAGAGAAGAAAACGCACTAGGATTGAAAATTAATTAAAAACAGCAATTGTTTACTAGAAACATAAATTTAATAGGGTGTAAATGCATAAAAATGATATTGATATTTAAAAAAAATATTTTAGGAGTATGTCAAAAGTAAAAAGTCAACGATTTTAAAAAATTAAAGACAGATGAATCTATTTATAAAAGGTAAAGATAAAAGATATTTTATTTGCAAAAACACGTGTAAATATATACATAAAATCTAACAACACTTAGACTCAACATGCCTTATCATACAGTCGTTGCTAATAAAATGGGTTTAAAAATAATAATTTTATATTCAAAAGAAGCATTTAGCGAAAGATAAGCGAAGCGAAGATTAACGATATTTGCCTTTTTTAACCCATCACCATCGTCCGCAAACTAATTAGCATTGAAGAATCCCCTCCAATTATGAAAACAGTACACGTATTGGCTCGCAATTACGCTCAGTCCATTATACTGAGCGTCATTTGTCTGGTAACATGTCACCCACTATCGGCAGTTCTGTCCTAATTAGAGATGGGACACCCTCGGAATATTGACCGAGCTGGTATTTTTGCTATAGGGCTGTCAGAAAAGGGTTAATTATTTCACGAAAGGTCACATTTTTGTCTAGACGGGTAGGTTAATTGTCTTCAATTATGGATTTTATAAAAATAGCTTAATAATTAATTTATTTTTGCCAGAAAATAAAAACACAAAAACACGGTGAAAACACAAGTTAAGTTTACATGCAAAAGAAATCGTAAAAGAAGCCATTATTTCAATAATACTCAAATCATTGTATTAATTAAGATGTTGAAAATTCATTATTTTAAATAAAATAAAATGTTCAATTGTTTCCACCATAATTATCAAAGCTTTGGTTGAGTAAATGAGTAAGTATCTTTACGCACATTTGATTCGTATTACGCACCGATTTATATGGGATGTATATTTATCTAAGTATATTTGCTATTTTGTACCATGGGAATTAAGGGTAACTATGCTTAGAAGTCTATTGCTCATAAAATAATTCACGTATTGATTAGGGTGATATGATTAGGGTAACAAATCAAAATTATTTAAAAAAAACATTATTTAACTTATTTATTGATTAACTTTCGGGTCCATCATTAACATAAAATGGAATTTATTCAACAAAAAGTAATTCAAAAATCCATAACATAACATGTGAAATGCGTATTAAAGGCTACTCTCTATAATACAATGTGTAAATACTATGTTTCACTGCAACGTAGACGAGTCATTATATGAAACATTGTATTTCTTCAACAGTTTAAATTATCTTTTACTGCCATCCCTACCGCATCGGGTATGGATTTAGTGCTCCACGAAAATAGATTCTAGTTTCATTTGATGGGTTACACACTTGAATGTGGAAGGGATAATTCGAAAACGTTCCGATCACGGCGCGGACACTATTTCAACTTGTCAGATTTCCATTTGGATTAGATTCGTGATTAGAATATAGCTCCCCTATTCTCTTAGGTTTGTTTTTGATTTGTTATAATGATTTCGTAATACTGAATTTGTTTGAACAAGTGTAGAATACAGTGCTAGTTTGAGCACAGAAGCGGACTGGGCGAAATTTTCCTCCCTATTTATATTTTAGGGAAGATCGCGTGTTGCCTATACGCAAGATCAAACGAAGGTACCGATTCGGCATGTGACACTTAAAAAAGGTCATACGCATTAATTGTTGATAATATAAACTGCAGAAGAACCTTCCGCGCCCCTTTTTATCCAGCGCCCTAGGCGGTTTCCCAACCGCGCTACTATCGTGGGTACTAGCGACTATATATATATCTTTCTTTAAGTCTTCGACTTGATTTCATTATTTAATGACTAATTAAGCATAACCAAATTGACTACTGACTTTAAAAGTGAACATAGAAGATGTCTAAATAAGAACCAATTTATCGTTAAATTTTGTTATATGAGTACTTGCGGTAATGTTTAATTACAATATACAAAATTTACAGCACAAAAAACCGTTAACATTGGTAAAAAGAAAATAACGTTTCCAATAATATACGTTTAAGTGCGCCACCTACCGGCAGGCGGTGGAAGCGCAATTAAAATATGATTTTACGATGTGCTACTTATAGAATTGTTTAATTAATAAATACAATTTGGTATAATTTACGTTTGAGCAATTTTAACTTTATGATGATTGTGGAACATAAATAAAGGATTGGTGTACGCTTCAGTTAATTACATTAATCAATGTTTATTTTTGAGGTTAATACTCAATAAAGTCGTGGTTTGAGCCTATGCCTATAATAAATAGGAACACCTACTGTATCACTTTTTAGTCTATCAAATTTAGGATAATAAGGAGGTATTATGGAGCGTGTTTTATATCTAAGTATATATTTTAATCTGCAGTCTGCATGTTTTTTGTATATTATCTTTGACTATACTAGTGTGTTATGTATATACATACATAAC
Source organism: Plodia interpunctella (assembly GCF_027563975.2). Classification (NCBI taxonomy): domain Eukaryota; kingdom Metazoa; phylum Arthropoda; class Insecta; order Lepidoptera; family Pyralidae; genus Plodia; species Plodia interpunctella. The sequence goes on from NC_071301.1 coordinate 7,793,748, forward strand.
ACACTAGTATAGTCAAAGATATAAAATTTGCACAAAAACTGTGATGGTAAGCCACCACGACTTAAATGAGTTTCTTTGGACATTTCTTCTCAGCAGTGGTCGTTCTGAAATGATGGAAGCATGTAGCTTATTGAGAAATATTACATAGTATCATTAAAAAATTGACGTGAAAAAGTGCCTGTGAAGGTCTAATTTCTAAATAAAAGCTTTAACTTTGACTTTGCCTAAGCTTAAGGTAGTATTACTTTTAACGTAACATTAGTTCATTAAAACTAACAACACAAAAGTGATAAGTACTAGCAACATTTTAAAATTCATTCGTGCAACGTTAATTCTCATAATTTTCCCCTGCATATGGTGAGTGTTGAATGATGGCCTGATTGCTATTACCAGAACCAACCTGGTTTTGGCACGGAAATACTTTAGGCGCCATAACAGTTTTCTAGACGGAATTTTAGGTAATCGTTCGTGAAACCTAATTTTTATTCTGACTTCATTCACTGGAGTACTTCGAGGAATAAATCATGATATATTTGAGTGACATTTTGATTTTGTTCTGCCACTTTTAGTTCGGAAACTTGAAGTAATGGACTATTAATGAGTTTTCAATAGTTCCCTGTTCTACTTTAACTACTTACTTACTACTTTTGTTACAGTTTTCCTGCATGATTGATATTTCTGTTTTCATACATTACTTTCTATTATTTATAATATGTACGTTGTTTGCCTATTTTGTTTCACTAAGGTAAGGTTCAGTAAGGTTCTCAAAGTGTTATGAATATAAGAGTACATATTGTAATTGAAGTGTAACTTTCGTACCTGAATCGTTTTACGTATATTTATCACAGGCCCAAAAATGTTACAATTAATGTATGCAAATAAATTTAAAAAATTACAATGTGGAGTGACAATGAATGCGTCTATGCAATTAAACTTAAAATGAGACTATCATATTCATGCAATTAAACTTAAAATGACACTATCATTTTCATTCAATTAAACTTAAAATGACACTATCATATTCATGCAATTAAACTTAAAATGACACTATCATTTTCATTCAATTAAACTTAAAATGACACTATCATATTCATGCAATTAAACTTCAAATGACATTTCATTTTAAGCTTAAAATGATACTTTTAAGTTTAATTGTTTATTGTGATTGGGATAATCCCAGGGAATCCCTGTGTAGGATCCTTTATCATGTAAACCTGCTCTACTAATGTAATATATCTGATAACGTATAATATTTAGACTACAATCTAGTATGCATGTAGTTCCGCATGCAGAATGGACGGACACTACCGTTATTTATTTAGTTGACGGCACAACCGGACAGAATTTAATTCCACTTAGTGCACCTGTTAATTTACATGATTGCATAAAGCTTACTCGGAAGACTGCGCTCGTACATTTAAATTCACATCGCTTTTGCAAATTTTGGCAGATTTTTCAAAATGTTTTACTAGTTTTTCCATCGAGGCTTCGGTACCGATGTATTTTTCTAAACGTTTTAGATTTTAGACTGTTTGCATAAACAACGATTTATTTTGGATTTGTTCGAACTGAAGGTTATAGGAACGTTTTTGGGTTTTAATAATTAATTAAACTATTTTTTATCAAATTAAAAAAAAAAAGTAATATTTAATACGCTTGTATTTTTTTAAAACGTTTTCCTATTTCTGGTTGACATTATGCAGAAGGCTGGTAGTTATAGGTCGTAGGGTACGTAACTAAACGAACCACGCGTTCATAGTTCCACTGCCTTCTGCAAATTAAACCATTAAAAAAAATATATCGAATATGTTTTCACTCTGTACAAAATATTGGGAACGGAACTAAAAGATAATTATTTTCTCTCCTCGTGGGAATTTTGGGTAAATGCCCTTATTTTCTCAAAAATTTCATATTCAGATGAACAAAATTTAGATTGTTTCAGTAGCTAGTGTATCATTGTGATTAGTCATGGAAGAGATGGAAAGTGACATTATTATATTAACATAATCGATATTTGGAATTGATACCAAGATAAGTATTACTTTTATTTTAATAGTTTCCAATTATCTTTGTTTCAACAAGTCTCAAGAGTTAGGTATTAACTTCAACCTGGCCTACTTGAAACAAGAATAAAAAAAATATATATTTAAAGGTAACTTTGATTATAGGATGTATTTATTTTAGCACCGCTACGGAGAAATGTTTAAATAACGGATAGGTATGTGACTGAGCAGTATTTTTAACGAAATAATAGGGTTTTGACCTTTGGGTTACATTGACTTAAATTTGGAACATTATTTATGAGATCGTAAAAAAGATACCGGTAATTAAATTATCGTCAATTAGCAGAGCCGTGATGACGTCACTTCATTATTTACGCCCCAATTACGCTTGACGAAAATATCCTTTTAATAATTATTAAAGTAAATATAAATGCTAAGAAATGGACTCAATAAAGTCTATTTTTATAATTTGGCAAAGTTAAGTGTATTTTTAGCGAAGTACAGTCGAAAAAAAAACTTGATATAGGTAGTAGTATTTATATAGGCTAAGAAACATGTTTATTAGCTCATATTAAATTAAAAATAAACTTAGCCATATTATATGTTTGCCTAATTTTAGGAAAAAGAACATTAAATTTATGCTTTTTTTTATTTCATGAAATATAAAGGTACTTTGATCTGTATTTCTCAACTGCTTAAATTTTAAACTGAGCTAAGACAACGTCAGAGCAGGGTTGGGATAACAAGGAGTCTGTTTCAAGAAGTCTAGTTTAAACTTAGTTCGGTAGTTAGACCATATTATGCGCTAAGTGCTTCTAAATCTATGTTCGTCTTTGTGCTTATTTAGCTTATGTTGATAGCTTCTAGTAAATATATATAGAAAATAATCTGCGTTGATTACCATTTGAGAAAAGTAGCTTATTGTATGGTCTTTCATTTCATAAGATAGAAAAAAAATCTTTAAATGTTAATTAGGTTTCATTTTCAAAAACTCATGGTGACTAAAACCAACAAATTGATATGTCCATTGTTGTAGATTATAAAGAGGGAGCATTTTTATGTAGAGAATAATTTTCGGAACTGTTCAAACGATTTCCAAATGTTTTACACAAGTTGGAAACTACAATATTTCTGAGCAAGGTTAAATTTTATCTCGATACCTCCTCGGGAGCGAAGCCTGGGGATGCGGCTTACCTAAATAAGCTACGTTAAGGTAACGTTATCTTACGTAAGTCTTGTTTTGTTATAAGGCATTTTACGTGCCCGAGATCATCTGGAATATGCGATACGACTTGAACACTCCTAGTGTTCTATCCTCATCATCTAAGTTGCAGCAAGATACTAAAAATATCTATCACATAAAATGTTCCAAGTGCAATATTGCAAGTGCAAGGAAATATTGTCTATCCGCGCTACATGGGAATTTCATACAAAATTCACATTCAGTCTCGCAGCATAGCTGTACAGGGGAGCTATTTTGCAAATATATGATGATTCACCTAAATCTGATGTAATCGGAATCCAAATCGAAATATTCTCATTCGTCTTCATAATTATTTATTTTTATTAAATGCGTTGTATATGTCGCAGTATTATAATAGGTAAATCCGTAAAGAAGTTTTTGTTCCTAGGGAAATAATTATATATATACGAAAGTGATTTATTACTATCTTACAAGGAATATAATTATAAAACGATTAAAATTTAATGATCTAATTATATTATTAGATTTAGTTTAGTGAAATATAAATCTACCATAAAATCTGATAAACATATTGATTTTTATCATGCGAGTACTACAATTTTTCTTTTCAGATCACAATGAGATTAGAACGCTTTTTTGGCGATAGTCAGGTACGTAGCTTTATAGCGTTGACTACCTCCGTTTAATATCGCTCGACATAATTTCGTTCAGTGAGCCATATAATTCAAAGATTGAACGTCCCTGAAGCCGAAGTTTCCCTCGAACTAGACTGATCTCGGCGAAGTATCTATGTATTCAGCGGGATTAGTATCGTGTCTGTACTGAATTTTAATACAGGTCTGAAATGTCTTTAAGTATAAGTTATTAGAAGTTATGGTCTAATTAACATTAGATATATAATATTCAAACTTTTAAAAACGAAATTCGAAGATGATATAATATTATATTGTTGTATACTTGGTTTATGTTTTAGCCGGCACCAAATCGTGTTTTGGAAACGGCGCAAAAAGCGTAAAAAATACAATTATGAAGTTTCGGTCCATTCAAGACTATCCTTGGGAATGCTATTGTTGCCAATCAGTTGCCAAAGCTTTCCTTTAGTCGTCTCGTAGGATATTCACTGGAAGTTTCTGTTCATCCTGATATAAACAATGAAGCGTTATTTAGGTAAACAGAGCATTCATCAACCTTAGAGCATTGGCACGTACCTATATCATCCTTGACGACATCAAGCCAGCAATTTCTTAGGTTTGCTCCTTCTGCCAGATTCAGACGGAAGTGGCATAATCAGACATTTTTTTCGTATGTAATTTGCCGGAAACAAGACTTATAATATTCCTGCTCCTTACACCGAAGTATATTTTTGACGACCTCGGTGGCGCAGTGGTAAGGTTCTAGCCACTGAACCGAGAGGTCCCGGGTTCGATCCCCGGTCGGGTCATGATGGAAAATGATCTTTTTCTGATTGGCCCGGGTCTTGGATGTTTATCTATATATGTATTTGTTATAAAATATAGTATCGTTGAGTTAGTATCCCATAACACAAGTCTCGAACTTACTTTGGGGCTAGCTCAATCTGTGTGATTTGTCCTAATATATTTATTTATTTATATAACTTGGCCGGCACTACGGTACTCACTGAGTACGTACGGTACTTTACATTACACGGTTACCATAACGCAGATACACACAACACGGAAGATTATTTATGTCAATTAGATGCCATGACTAATGCCTGGTGTACATAAAAATATCGCCTAGTTCCTCCGCGTGCAGTAGCTTGAATTTGCATACGAATGCGTCGGACACGCACGGTGCACCCATGGTAATGGTGAACGTCCACCACGAGCGATACTATTCTAGTTTAATATCCGAGTTATTCATTAAGCTACAGAACGTGAACGGGTGCTGCCAGAGGGTCATCTCGTTTCTCATATATTTTTGTGTAAGTTAATTTTGTTACACATCTTTATATATATATATATTATTTTATCAGCACTCGGATAACAATAATAACTTATTTTGACATACTTTTTGTCTATGTACAATATGTACTTTGATATATTAATAGAAAAAGAATTGTAAGAAATAATAATGATAAGCCGTTCTAGCATGATAGGGACCAACACTGTTCAAATGAGTTTCTTTCGGCTTTCTTCTCAGCAGTGGTCGTTCCGAAATGCCAGTAGTTTGTAGCTTGTTGAAATAACTATTTAATATAAAAATTGACGTGAAAAAGTGCTCGTGAAGATCTAATTTCTGAACAAATGATTTCAATTTTGAATTTTTTGAATTTGAAATGTGTTGTTAAAGTATCCAATTATCAACAGTCGAGAACTGTATCGCATTCAGTTATAGATAGTTGTAAACTGTATCTCAGTTTGCAATAAGAGATTGTAGGCGCTGTCGGTACTAGAATTATAAACTAATATAATAAAATGAAAATATATAGACGAACAGAAATTTTGTTGTTTTTGTGTTTTACGTGTTTTTTTTATAGATGTCTGGAATAAATTTTTGAAATGTATAGGCAACTCACCGAAACTTTGTTGTAAATGTGTGTCTGTAATTTTTGTACTCAATAAATGATAAAAAAAGACCTTTTAATATTACAATTAAAATAAATAATACATAATTTGAATGCAACAGTAAAATGCGATAGTAAAATATTATTGTGTTATTTATCGTATAGCCAACAATCACCACATGTATATCCGCTCAGCTGTTTCCAAAAGCCACATTCTTTATTATAATAAAAACTCTCCGCTTTTATATCTCTCTTCGCTTTGGTGGAGTGCGGGTCTAATAAACATGACCTGGTGAACACACGACCATAAAATAATATTATACCGTGTTGCAATTTATAGGTGTATACTTTGGTGAATCATTCCTGAAACGTTGTACCTATATGGAAAGTCGAAATAAAATGAATGAAATGAACTGCTATACATGTCCTTTCCTTTTCACTTTTTTTTCGGACTTCATAAAAAAATTTTCAGAGTTATTAACAAAGAGAAATTTTACTATAATAAAATGCCTTTGCCCAGACTCAACAACAGACTCTAGCCTGAAGAAAAAAATACAAATACATACATGGATATATAATTTTCGTCAGTAAATTTAAATCAACTGACAACTGTTTATTTAATACTTTACGTCTTAGATAAATCAAGATATAAATAGAACTAGATACTTACTAAAACTGTTTTATATTCCACTCATTTCCATTCAAAATATTTAAATTAAAAATTTTATATAACACCTTTACTTCTTCTAAGGTCTCAAAACAATATAATGGCCAGCTTTTGTTTGACATTTCGCTTGTGTGCGACGTGATCTAGCCTAATCGAGATTTATAATGACAAGTAAAGGGCCATTATACCAGATGTTAGGGACAGTCGGATTTGCTGTGTTTGTTTGTTGATGCATAGCGATGCAACACGTATGAAATATCCTATAAAAATAGGAACAAGCACGATCGGGAAGAATGATTCCAGGACGTTTCAATAGAAGCGTTTAACATCCATTGTTTTTTCGAAAAAAAAAAATGGTTCTTTTAAAGTTTTGTTCCATTAAGTTCAAGATGAGATCTTTCAGATCAGGTGTCGTACAACTTATATTTCAAAGTGACTTTTGAATGTTTAAAATTTTGTCTGTATAATGCTCGAGTCTATTGATTTACAATTTCTCATATACCTAATATTGGCAAACAAGTTTTTATTTACAAAAGCCACAAGCATTTTACGTGTGACAAAAACTTGCAATAAACGGTTGACGAGATCCCTCATTGTGAACCGATTCTGGGTGCACAATCAGGGCACGCTTATCACCATAATTCATTGTCATGGAAATTGAATTGACGTGAACAATTTTTAACTCTGTATGGCAAGTGGTAATAGAAAATTTTACTTGCAAGATTTGATTACAAACAAAGAAACAGGTCAAAATAAATAAAAGGTTGTAAAAAGTATATCGTGTCAATATCTTTCACATTAGTGACAATAGTGACGTTAAACTAAATGATTAAATACATAGTTGGCTTACACGAATAAACTCTAGTATATATACATACATATATTTTAAATCTCTAATTAGCCAGCTTCTGCGGGCTTACAAAGCTGAGCTTACGGAGCTTTGTCAAAGAGCTTCTAATTAAAATTGTTTATTCTCCGCCGACCAACCTTGACTATCGCGGAGGAAATACTATTTATCTTAAGTATTTCCAACAAGCTACAGTTTAGAAAGAACGTTTTGTAATGAGTTTCGTTGCCAGCTTAATTGTAATATTAATATTTATACTGGGGTAAATAGAAGTAAATAGAAATAAATAGAATAGATTTTACATGTCCGTAGTAAAAAAAGTATAACTATTATTACATGTGAAGTGATTAAATGAGTATAGTTATTACTACATAGTATAAAACAAAGTCAGTTCTCTGTCCCTATACCCCTATGTATGCTTAAATCTTTAAAACTACGCAACCAATTTTGATGTGGGTTTTATTTATATATAGTTTGATTCCTGAGGAAGGTTTAGGCGTATAATTTTTTAAGGTTTTACCTGAGCGAAGCAGGGACGGGTTGCTAGTTAACTATATAAAAGTAAACAACAATATGTAAGAGGAAGTATGAAAGTAGCACCAGTTAATGAAAAATTACATAGTTATAGGTTAAGCTGGTAGGGGTATATTTTAAGAAGAGATAAAAATTACTTCACTCAAAGGGCATTAAAGATGGAAGTAAAGGGTTCCAGGAATAGAGGAAGACCTAAGAAGAAATGGATGGAGTGTGTGAAGGATAGTATGAACAGGAAAGGAGTATCAATGTATATGGCAAATGGCAGAACGAAATGGAAGGAACTTACATACTGTGCCGACCCCACATGAGTGGGATATGGTCAAGAAGAAGAAGAAGAAGATTAACTATATAAAAGACTAGCGGCCCGTCCCGGCTTCGTTCGGGTAAAAACATAATAAATTATATACCTAAACCTTCCTCGCGAATCGCACTATCTATTGGTGAAAATGATATGAAAATCCGTTTTTGAGGTTGTTGCAAACAGACAGACAGACGCGGTAGAGGACTTTGTTTTATAATATGTATGGATAGTAACTCTACAATTCGCTGGCCATAGACATCTAGTATCCATAAACTGGTGGCTTGATCACCGCAATCATTGTCCGTGTTTAAAATACAATGTAGTTTGTTACCCGGCTTTTATCACAAGCCGTTATTGTGTAGTGTTGTAGTTTCAGCTATAAATTAATGATAATAAAGTTAATAAAAAGTTCGCGTCATCTTCTCTGTTGAAGAGATGGTTACGTCATGAAAGTTGACGTAAGTTTCAAATCTTAACCGACTGCTAGGAAAAGTAGCCAGCACCCCTTCCACCAGGACCTGCCCATAAGTTACATTAATCCTTATAAAACAATGTCCTCTACCACGTCTCTCTGTGTTCTGCGATAAACTCAAAAACTGCTTTTCATGCGGTTTACACCAATAGATAGTGTGATTTCCGAGGATAGATAGATTCGCTCGGATAAGAACCCGAGCGAAGCCGGAAGGGGCCGCTAGTAACAATACCTACACTTTAGTAAGATGTGATTGCTTGACGGAGTGTTTCTTTAATATAATGCTTATATAGAAATATTCGCAAGTTTAATAAGGGTAGCAACCCTCAGTGTTTTACTCTTAAACGGGCCATCTTAAGTTAAAGTCATCTTATCTTTACGGTTATGCGCGTTACTTTGTTGCTAACTACTTTTCTCATTGCTCACTTTTATATTCCAATGATGTAGGCACGAAATAGATAATATTATAGCTGATATAAAATTATCAGACGACCTCGGTGGCGCAGCGGTAAAGTGCTTGCCTCTGAACTGAGAGGTCCCGGGTTTGATCCCCGGTCGGGTCATATAGAAAAAGATCTTTTTCTGATTGGCCCGGGTCATGGATGTTTTTCTATATATGTATTTGTTATAAAATATAGTATTGTTGAGTTCTATATATGTATTTGTTATAAAATATAGTATTGTTGAGAATTGTCACTCAATCAGAATCTACGGATTTTGATGAAAGATCTCAGATCTCTTTCTAATTTAAGCGTTTTCACTATTTAGATCGGGCCCTAAGGTTCATTTTCGAATTTTTCTTCTCGACTTCGTAATGTCTTCAGTATAAGGATACAGGGGTTGGTATAATTAGTAAGGACTAATCAGACAATTAGTAGCATAACCTTCTTAACTACGTCACGTCAACGTACGTCAACTGTATGGTCAGTCATTTGTGGCCTACGTAAATTATTGGTTTATAAAAGATTTGGTCGTACCAATAACAGCGGAGGCACTCTTGAAGTTTATCTGCTGTGTCACGGACATGACGACTGCTGTGAATGCCTGAGTTCCTCCGAGAGACGTGTGGTGTCTGCAGGATTCTTCCAAAAATATAATAGAAAAAAAATACTGTAGTATTATTAAAATCACATTAATATCCCATTCTAGAAATAACAGAATAAGAATTCAGTCGTAAAATGCACAAAAGATAATTCTCTAAATAATCCTGCAAAACTTTGATTTCTTCGAAACTGTTTGTCTGATTTTCGCCTGCTATGTTATTTCTGTGCCTCTTTATTACAGGGTTGTCCCTAGGAGGCGGACCCCTACTATTTACAGATTCAAAAAGGTCACGTACCAAACCAACTACAAAATATACATTCATATTTCAACGATTACAAAAATTGGAGTGTAAAGTGAATGAAGGTAAGACAGGAAACAGACAGTGGTGGAAGGAAAAGATTGCATTCGCACCATAGAATATTTTATGTTGTCTAGTGGTATCGATCGGCGCGAATCCAGGGGTTGGTAAATAGAACAAGTCTGGCGGTGCATCCCTATCCAATTGAATAGTTACATCTCAGTTACTCTGATTTATTTTATCTCTCTCTCATATTCGCGTGTTTTCACATTCTGAGCTGTGACCCCCTCATGCAAGCCTGGGCTTTAAAACCAAAAATATTTCAATTTGGAACATTTGGATATGAATTTGTAAATTCATCGGCCGCCTGCCTGACGTAAACCCTCTTTGGGAATGCTATTGTTGCCTTTTAGATGTTTTGGCTTATGGCTTATGTGTCCCTAATGCCTCTCCGACTACTAAAGGGACACGAAGCCTTTTCACCTCTATATGTTAATGACCTCGCGCGACATAACATATAAACTTTAAAATAAATAAACAAATGAATAAAAGAAAAAATATTTTGTCATCTTCTGTATTATGTTTGTACCCCTTTGTGTAGTTTTTATAATCTCAAATTAAATAATGTGGTCTGTGTTAACACATTCTAGTCACGGTTGCGGGGTAAAATGTACGTGTAAGACGTGCTATTAAATCCGTTAATTAGTCCTCTCTTGTGGGATTCCTTTGCTTTATTACTGCCAAAATTATTTAAAAGATCCTAGCTCTTAGGTTTGACTAGAAAACAGATAACAACTTTCATATTTCAAATTTCATATTGTCATAGAAAATTTATCGGAAAATTTAATTAGACATAATAAGGATGATTCTTAGAGCCATTTCGACCAGTGCGGCCGCGATGTCATTATCCGTGTGATCCGTCAATATTCTTGAGGAAAAAATCACGCGTAACGAGTTAGAACCAACTTTTAACTTGGCTCGACCTGAGATATAATTCTGAATTATGAATGTGTCGGTTTCTGAAAGAGAGAGATAAAGCACCCAGTTTACTTAGATCAGTCTACCGCATCATTATTAACGCGTTATTTTTCTCTTAGGGTGAGTTGTACTTTGACGTTGACTTTAACCTGCGCGCCGCCTTCGTTTAAATAAAATAGCGTAGCTTTAACCTTCGGACTAACCAACTAAAAAGTTAACCGCATTTTAAAGTTAGTCCGAAGTTTAAATTTAACGTCAAAGTTTACTGGTGCAATGCAATCTTAGCGTATTTTTTCTTGATCTACGGTTATTATTTAACTTTGTACAGGGTGACGTTTAAGTCTACATTGACTTTTGAATTGAATTGATTTACTCAGTTCACGATACTGAATGACTTTTTGTTTGCAACCCCGAAATCGCAAAAAAATCAGCTGTTCCATACAAAATTCTTCTCTGTTGGTTGACTGGTAGCCTATGTGCCTAGGCTTTAAGTCCACCATTTTCAATTTCTTGTAATAAAGTTAAAAAAAGAAATAAAATCAAATGCTAACTCCTAACTTGAGGATGTAATTTAAGGATTTTCACCCATTCTGCAATCTTTTATTTCTTTTTTCATATATTTAAATCATCTGAATAGAAGGTTTCGACATTGGACCTGTTTGTTCGTGACGATCACAAGCTTTGACGCTGCTAAAATATAAATTTATAAATAAAACTGTGGCCATGTTATTACTATTGCCGGCACTAGAATCAAATGTACGTGATTCCGGTCATGGGCGAGGATTAAAATTGTACTGTCAACGGTACATCAACTTCCCAATTTTATACCAAATTCGCCTCTATTACCAACGCTTGGAGGGTAATGTAGGGTGACGTGACTTGTAGTCGGTTGTACAAGAAGACGTGCCAGCAGGCCAAGTGTAATTAAATCTCGTTTGAAGAATTTATTTGTGGGGAAGGATGGTCTAACAAAGATCTATGGTCTTGGCTGAAGAAGAAGACTTTTGTTGTGTACATAATTGGTACTAAATTTGCCTCTCAGCTATACTTATGTTACTCTTGGCGTGTCGTTGCCATTCCAATTTAATATGTTTATATTGATCGATTATCATGAAACAAGTTACGATTTTCCAGATCGAATGGATGTTTAGTAAGTTTACCAAATTTTCTGAATTCAATAAAAAAAAAATTGATCTTTGCAATACTTGGGCTCACGATATTATAACGTTGGTTATGTTGTCGGTCGTTTATTTTGACGTCGCTCTCTCATTTAAAAAATTAAATATTTACAATTTCTAAGGTACAAACTGAACATTTTGTATTTTGTAATGAAACACCAAAAGAATGTTCTCAGAATTGCATAGGGTCTTTTAAATATTTTCATTTACGTTTATATACTTATCATTTTATTGTGTTATGACTCCATCGTTCTCCAAAACGATGATTTTGCCAACGTCAAGGTTGAGAGGAGCACGGTATCGTAAAAGGAAATAATTAAAAAGAACATATAAATCTTATCAATACTGTAACACAGTTGTCGTCTCACCTTTGTATTTATTTTATAAGAGTGTGTGTAATTCATATCTAGTAAGGATATGTCTGCAACAACCCTTGCTATGTCATTATACAGGAGTGCACTCGACGTGTAGCGACGCATTATAATTATTTGGAAACCTTTCTCTAACATTTGAGGGGCGTTGTCAAAGAGATTCTTTATGAACGTGCAATAAAGTAGTCTATTTTTATCGTTTTTGAGATAAAGATTGAAATTGCCATTTCCAGTAATTCATCAAATAGTAACTAAAGTTTCGAATTCCCTCCCTACGTCGATATTTCCCGAATCATACAATTTAGCCACTAATAGCGATTTTTTAAACTTGCGTGTAGCATATTAGTCCTCATTTTTGCTCATAAGATTGAGGTCAATCACGAGGTAAAGGAAATTGCTGGCAACAACTGGATAAGGATGGCCCAGGACAGAGATGCTTGGCGTAGGTAGACGGAAGGAGGCCTATGTCCAGCAGTGGGTCACGGAGGGCTCCAGATGATGATGATGATGATGAGGTCAAACACTACTGGGGACATATACACGGAAAGGTAAAGATCTAAACACAGAAATGTTTAATGTCCACATCGAGGTTGTTCCTTGGTTGACAGCAGACTCGCTTATAATGGCCTTAAGGAGGATGGCTGCCCGTAGAGGTTGGCCTCACATTTTAATGTCGATTAATAGGACAAACATGAGAGGAGTGGATACAGAGCTGGAGACGTCGATTAAGTCCTTGGACCATGCTGTACTGGTTGCACTGGCATGTACCCTTAATGGAAATGTTACGTGGAAGATTCGTATGAGTTATAAGTTTTTTTTAGTTACTTGATATGCTAACAGACTTTGAGTTATTTTTTTAAATATCATGAAAATTGTTGGTTCTAGTTACGTAGCATTCATATTTATCAATACGCCGATAACATTTCAGTCTGTTAGTCATTCATAGATGCGCTGTTCTGCTGTTTTTTACAAAGCAAATATTTTTCCAATTGGACTTTTATTCACAAATCTATTTCTATAAAAGGTTTTCGCCATACTGACATTTGACATTTTTATTTGCATGAAAACAACGTTTTGTTAAAAATCAAGTTTCGCATTTTTTTAACTGTAAATTGCTTTTTTTTTATATATATAAAAAAATGAATGAGCAATTTTTATCTGAAAAAAGCAACGCTGGGTGCAGAAATGAAGTGATCTTCAGCGACGCATTTATCATGTCGGCATTGTAATTATGCAAGTTATTTTAATTACGCAGTGGTTGGTCCAAGTATGTTTTTTTTACTTTATTACCTTTTATTTTTTTATTAAGAGATTTATTAAATAACTACTATACGATTAGGTTGGATAAGGCTCATGTAGTATTTTATATGTCATATTAATATACCGAGATAAAAGTACCGACAAACAATTTTTTTTGTAAAATTCATTTTTACATTACATTTTTCATTATTCACTATTACAATATGTTGTCAATCTATATTGATTCGAAATCGGTATAATTAAGTTATTTTCGATTTGTCTGATTAAAATAAAGACTCACAAACTGAATTTCGACAAATTCTATTCCGACAATTAGCTTTGGCTTTGGTTCATTACGACAAAATTATTCAACTCCGACACTAGTTTACTCAGACAGAATATTACTTCGACATGACTTCACTAATATATGCTACTACGACGACATACTTCTTCGACAGTAATGCTGGCTGGGCACTAGGTAAACATTTTCCTGGCTATAAGTATAACCAGGAAAATGTTTACTTCTTTGTGCTGGTCATCTTAATAGCTAAATTCCATTAACACAGTCCCCGAGGTCCTTACGTGGCCGACATGTTGTGGACACTCGCAGGCCACGCTTTACGCGATCTTCAAAGCCTTTCTACAATAAGAATTTTCATATTGTATAGGGGTTGACGGGGTCAAGCAGGCGGTGGGTTGTAAAATCATTGTTATTTTTACGTTGACCCCGGGCTTCTCGGCATCACAGCCCCGAGAGCAAAAAGTGTCTTTTTAAATACGAACAAATTTTAAACAGCAGATTTGGATGACGAAGGTTTAAAACATATTATATAATAACAATTTTCAAGAGCCCTGTCGCGTCTGTCTGTATAAACGCGACGAACTCAAAAACTATTGGACATATTTTTGTAAGGTTTTCACCAATAGATAGTGTGACTCCTGAGGAAGGTTTTTGAATAATTTGTTATGGTTTTACCCAAGCGAAGCCTGGCCCCAACAACTGTAAGAAAAATACTATGTATTTCTAATGAATTCAGTAAAAGTTTGTTAGAGTTAAGAATTAAGGATGTTAGAAGGCGCGCCAAGAATATACAGGGCTACCACCTCAAGGGATCATGTCTGAATTGCTAACTAAATAGCGTCCTGCAAGGGCTGTCTACTTATAATATGATACATGAGTAATTTTTATTTCTGTGACTATTCGAAGGCCCTTATTTTATTAGAAACACCAGTGAAAAAATACTGTCATAATAACAACGTTTTCTGTACAGCTTGTCGTAGAGTGTATGTGTGTGTGTATATATATGAATGTGTTGGTTGCATGGACAAACTGTACAGGAATATTAAATTGAATGTTCAAGGGTTGAACACTTTTAAAGATATGGCAAAAACTAAAATAAGGCATTTTGTGCACTCGTTCGAACGCTCCATACTAAATGATAGTCTAACGTGACGTCACGATTGAGTACCTAATCTTAGCCAAAAAAGCTATGTTTGTCCGACAGCTGTCTTAATTATTGCGTTCATTAATCAAAATTGCTACAAAATTTTAGTTTTTTACGATGGCTGAGTTTATTTTTATAAGTTTATTATTTTTTAAATGTACTTTCCAACCAACCTTAAATCTTTGTATAATGATCCAGCGGTATTTTTACAGTCTATGAATTATCACAATGATCTTAAATATATCTATTTAATTTTCTGACCTTGTCATGATGTGTGGCCCAGACCATAGTAGAAACTCATATCAAATGCTTAAATATATTTGAAATCTTACTTATCTCAATGGAAAAATATAATTACCGTTGCATAAATGACATATCACTTGTTCTTTACTCTTTAAAATGGTAATTTTTGATTTCATGTGAGCATTACATATAAGAATCATCACATAGTAAAAACAAAGTCCCTTCCCGCTGTCTTTCTGTCCCTATATATGATGTAAATCTTTAAAACTACGCAACGGTTTTTGATATGGATTTTTTAATGAGTAGAGTGATTAAATAGGAAATTTTATATGTATAAAATATGCATATTGCACCCATGCGAAGCCGGGGCGGGCCGTTAGTATCATTCCCGATGTAAGTACTATACCTAGATTCATTTAAACAGACAAACAGACAAACTATCAATTGCTTCGGCTTAGTTCTTGATGCGATAGAATATTCATAGAGCGTCATCAGACTTCCTCAATGTCTATATAATTAGTGCCGCGTACGGCTGAAACTTTCACTCAATTTGCGACCGGTCGTATTAAGTTAAAGTCGAAGTTAACGTCGTAGGAATCGTTCAAAATAAAATTTATAGTTAGAAGTAAGTTATAGTGATGTTGATTACTTATACTTTGTAACGCAGAACTTTGTATTGTACTTTATTTGCTTTGCTTTGCTATATTTACTATACATTATATCAGCGGTTTATTACAACTGATCAAAATCTATTAATATAGTGTCAATTTTGACGATAATGTCAAGATGGGAGAGGTTAATGAGTTAGGAAAGTTAAAAACTTTTCACTGCGAAATATATATTTTAGAGCATTTGTTTATCTTCATAAAATAAGCAATCACTTCTGATTGCTTTGTTAATGATGCCGAAGTGAAAAGCACTATGGAATGCTCTGCTCATAGCATATTTCTACTGAACCGCTCCCACCCGGCAATATAACGTTCATTGAAAAGTGAGCTTTAACGCGGCGTGTGTAGACATATTTTACATTGACAACAAATTAGCGGATTGCTCGCTGACATCTCGTCAATGTAAAGTACCTATGTCTATCGAATATGCTCTATAAACTCATATTTCAATGAATGCCACCTTGCCGGGTTGGGAGTTTGCCTTAGAAGTGTGCTCTAAAGCTGTGATCTTAAGTCAGTACAATCGGCGAGTAGTTTGTACTTACGTATACCTAGTTTTTATGTATTTTCACATAAATCAACGATCAGTACTTACAACCACGTTTCAGTTATCATTTTCACTTTTGTCAGTTTATTTTAAGTAATATAAAATATATTTGTACAAAATATTTATTTATAGATGTAACATGACAGATACGAGGATGTGTCGCATATCCTCGGTAATTGATGTACGGAGCTCATCTTAATTTCATACTCGTCTCCGCGTGATGGATCTGTTGAGTCGCATTGCCGAGATAACTCGTCAGCTCAGTCGAGATTTGATGAAGGCTGCATGTATTTTCCTATATACCTATAAGTAATATTTGCTGGTATTTTAATGCATGTCACATTGATTTTTCTATATTTATTAATGACCGTGTGATAGATTATCATTGGAATTAGATTTTTACGCTTAATTCAAATTTAAAAAGTCTGCTTGTTGCGGTAGTTTAATATGGAAAATTTCGATTAGAACAAGTTGTTATCAGAAATATGTTACAATTAACAGACGATACTTAATGGTATTGAGAATGTACGTAGGTAGACCTGTATGTTCCAGAATATTATATGACGGTTTTCCTTTTATTTTAAAGTCAGTATAAATATACTAGAGTAATAAATTCATATATAATATTATTCCAATACCATATTTTGTCCGTAGTTTTTTTCGCTATAATAATATACATAGATATTACATATTAATTAAGTTCTTAATTCCCGAGTTATTTTCCCACGAGTAGACAGGATATTTCTAGTTTCGCCGCCCGCATTCTGTCGACATTTCCACAATAATTGTTTTAAGTAGGCGGCTGTCAAGTACTTAGCTCTGCAATTTACATTTAATAAACAGTTTACTAATACAATTTCATGATAATAAATATTATAATTTAATTTAATGAAATCATCTGCAGCTGGAAAATATTTAAGCCGATTTAAGTATGAACATTTATAATATAGTTTTGTTTAAGGCTGGACAATGTATAGTACTTAGATCATCATTTCATTTCATTTAGTTAAAAAATAAAAGTATAGTATAAAAGCATAGTTCAAAAGCATAATATTGGAAATCACGTTAAAATAGTTAGACAGATTTTAATTAATTTTTAGGGTGCGTTGCACCTGTCAAATTTAACTTTGGATCTAAAAAGCAAAGTACCTACGCCATGTTATCTAAACGAAGGTGGCGCACTGATTAATGTTAACGTCAAAGTTGACTATGCAAATGAACCGGTGTAAATGCGTCATCGGTCAAAACAAAAGCTTATCTAATATGTTTCGATTCTACGGGTTAGATTTGGAATAAAATAAGTAATCACTATTTGTTGATTGTGCAATGGGTATAAAAAAGATAGTTTTGCATTATCAGTGGTGATATCAATGGTCCAAAATGAGTACTTTTTATCTCGAAATTCCGAAATATACTAATGTATTTTCCTAGAGCTAAAATGTTTGGAATGTTTGTTTTTAATTCCAGTAGTCAGTGCTGGCTGTAAAGTATGTATAATTCAACGAAGATGCTACGAATACTTTATTTTATTTATTTTATTTTTTTATTTTATTTAAAAGGCACACAAACAGATTACAGACAATGAAATACAGAATATTGACTTAACAATAATTATCAAACTAATCTATAATCCAATAAAGTGTACACAGAAGAACAAAATAAATTTCGTGTAAGCAAGCCTAAATCTATACAGTAGAATAAATTGATATTATATAAGTAAAGACGTATAAACAATACATACGCATAAAAGATACATATATATCTATAAATATATAATACAAAAAAAAAACAGAAAGATCATGACAATCACATATTCAATGCTATGTTTAAAGATTTTTTAAACTGAGATAGACTAGGGTTAAAAATGTCAAGATCAGCGTTACCATGTCTCAGCTCATCGAAATCTCGACACATCCTGACAATGGGATTGAAAAACGAGGTGTTATTTTTGCAAACCTCAAGACGGAAAATACGCGGATTACGTACGCGAGATCGACCATTGAAGTTAATTAAATTTAATAATTTAGGACAATCGATGGAGGAGTGAATGATTTTGTTAGCGCAAAGAATTGCCTGCGCTTATCCATTTTAGTGATCCCAAAGTATTCCACTCTTTCATTATATGATGATAACATACGGCTCAATCCAAATTTATGACAACAATCCCGCAGGAAACATCTCTGAACTCTTTCAATATTTGAAGAATGCACATCATAATAAGGCGACCAAACGACAGAGGCATATTCAAGTATGGATCTAACCAAGGCATTAAATAAATAGATCAGAGTAAAAGGCTTTTTGAAATATTTCATACTACGTAAAATAAAACCGACAAGTTGATATCCACGTTTTGTTATTTGATTAAAATGATGCCTAAAATCTAATTTTGAGTCAAAATATATACCCAGATCCTTAGCAACACTCTTCTCTGTCAAAAAGTGATTATTGATATGATAGACGTACTGAAAGCGAGTTTTTTTTTGTTGTAAAGGTTATATAAAAACATTTGTCTACATTTAAATGCATATTGTTGCGAGAGCACCACTCATTGATATTATCTATAGTCTTTTTGCAATTTAAGACAGTCATCAATATCGTTGACAATACGAAATAGTTTCACATCATCAGCATACAGTAAGACTTCACTTGAAATATTGTCCAACAAGTCATTGATAAATATGATAAATAGTAATGGCCCAAGATGAGATCCCTGCAGTACGCCTGATGTGACAGTTACTGGTTCAGATAGGAAGCCCTTTACTGCAACGATCTGACTCCGTCTATAAAGATATGATATAATCCACCTCAACAAATTACCATGTATTCCGTATGCTTCCAATTTCGCAGCAAGTACTATGTGGTCGACTTTGTCAAACGCTTTTGAAAAATCCGTGTAGACCGAATCAACTTGGCGCCGAGTTGCAAAAGCTTGACAGATAAAACTTTTATAAACGAGCAAATTACTGACTGTTGACCTGCCAGCGACAAAACCGTGTTGATGGTCAGATATGAGTGGCTTCATGTGATTGTATAAATGATCGTAAACAATAGATTCAAAAATTTTTGCCATACACGATAATATGCTTATAGGTCTGTAGTATTCGCATTTAGTTTTATCTCCACACTTATGTATTGGAATTATTAGGGCGTTTTTCCAAGTAGATGGGAAGATACCGGCCTTGAGTGACTTATTGAATACTATCCACAATGGCAAACTGAGCTCCTCACTACAAGCTTTAATAAAAAATGATGGAATTCCATCAGGGCCTGGTCCTTTATGACTATCCAGTTTTTTAATTTTATCTATAATATCATCTCTACTAATAGATATGTGAGGGAGTGTGAGATTATGTCTGTCATCGATTTCATAATTAGATTTTCCAGCACTAGGCTTTTCATAAACTGATGAAAAATATGAAGCAAATAAATCACAAATTTCTTTAGGCGTTGAAGCAGTACTATCACCATATGTCATCGAATCCGGAATACCCATACTTGATTTTTTGCTATTAACAAATTTGAAAAACTGTTTAATGTCTTTATCAATATGGTTCTCTACTTCTTCTTGCATTGTCTTGTAGCATGATTCAATCAAACGTTTACTACGACTTCTCAACAATTTGTAAGTATCATAATCCCGTGGATTGCCAAATTTTTTGTATAAGTCATGGTATTTTTTCTTTTCACGTAGACACCTAATGAGAGGATAGCTAAACCAGTACGGGTATTGATGTGGATTACATTTTTTGAGAGGAGTAAATAAACAAATAGCTGAATTAATTTCAACATACATGGCTTCAACAGCACTATCAGGGTCTAAGTCATCTAAGAGTTCATGCCAGTTCACTTTACTTAAATAATTTCTGACAGCAACAAAATTACATTTATGAAAATTGGGTTTTAAAAGATTACGATTCATTTTAACAGAGTTAGGTTCACGAATACGGTAATCAAGGTCGATAACTATAGATGGATGATGATTTTCCAGCTTTAGTAAAGGATCTACGTTTTTGACAGCTAGTTCATTTATAGAAGACAGAACCAAGTCAAGAAGATGGTCATTATGATTTTTAAAACGATTAAACTGTTTTAGATCACACAAAGTCATGGTATCCACAAGTAAGCTATCCTTAATGAAATTAGAAGCGTGGGGAATTAGTCGCGATTCAGAATCAGACATTTCCCATTCTATGTCTGGAAAATTAAAGTCGCCTACCATTAGGAAATCTTCCGATGATGAATTATTTAGTATAATATTTTGACAATGATTCATATATCTATCTATAGCATCAGTTTTAAGATAAGGTGGTAGATAGCATACGCAGATATTCAACGGCAAACGATTATTAGAACTAGGTGGAAGTGAAATCCATATATCTTCAAAATCACTATCCCACGATGATTTATGAGTAACCGTGTAACATTTTTTTATAGCAACAAGAACACTCCCTCCTCCATCTTTACGTTGGTCATATTTACACTCATATCTGTCCCGTCTGAACACATTATAACGCTCATCAAATAATTCTTCGTTAAAAATACCTATGTCTAAATTAGTCTCAGTTAAACAGATAATATCATAATCATTATTAAGAACATTAGTATATAGTTCATGTGTTTTGGTACGCATACGATTAACGTTCTGATAATACATAAGCATATTGAAGGTTTTTATTAATATCAAATTGTACATATACAAAAAAAAAAAAAGAGAGAAAAGTGTATATATATTGAAAGAAAAAAAAAAAAAGATAAATAAAATTATAGTAAATTAAAGTAAATTGAAATTGGTTATAAAAAATCAATTTATTAATTAATTTTGGAAAGACAATCTTTATTTTTAATATGCACAGCCGGGGAATTATCATTTTTTCTAATATATATATTACCAAATTTGACCCATACATATTTGTATTTATTACGGGCAGCCGCTCGGGTTAAAGCGTACAGCTCTTTGCATTCCGGAGAAAGGTGCTCGGACACATAAATAGGACATTTTACACCCTGTATTCCTAGGTGTACGGAACTTAACGTGTTGCCCGGATTAGCCTTGTTATAGCGCTTTACCGCCGAAAGAAGGGTGTCACGGTGTCGAATGGTAGGTAGCGAGAGAAGAATATTACGTGGGCGACTGGCTGACGTAGTCGGCAGCTTAGCAACCCTTCGACACATGCTGATCTCGGTATCCATTGTAGGTAGATTAACAGCGGCATACAAATTTTTAACTAGTGACAAGACGTTTTCATTAGATTTTTCGGGCACCGCTTGAATTTCAACGTTATGACTCCGGGAAACCTTCTCTATAGATTCCAAGCGCCGCTGTAGCGAATTCATTTTTTGACTCCACTCAGTCTGTTGTTCTTCAAGCTTTTTGATGTTTAATTCAGCAGCTTCAATATTTGACTTTAGTACTTGTTGTTCCTGCTGTAGAAAATCCGTAGTTTCCGTAAACTCCAGTTTCACCTGTTCAATAGCTTGGACAACCTCTGTTTTGATTAAAAATTTCATGTCGTTATTAAAGGATTTCTTCAGCGATTCAAATTTTTCATCAAGTTTAGCATCAAGCTTCATATCCAGGAGTCTTGCTATACTTTCTAATGTAACTTCTCCTCCAAGAGAAATGCGCGTAGAAGTAGAAGAATGAGGTCCCGGAGAAGTTTCCAATTGGTCTACAGCAAGTGAATCGTCGCAAGACATTATCGAATCGTCGACAGGATATACTGCTTTTTTAACTGGTGTGTTCGAGTTATCACCTTTACGACGATTTGTTACATTGAAACAAGTCGGACATTTCCACAGGGACTTAGCTTTCGTATCCAATTTAAAGAAAGTTGCCTTGTCTATGTTCAAACATTTAAGGTGGTATTCTTGTTTACAATGTGTACATAAACATTTATCCTGTTGTCCAAGTGGTGGAGGAGAGTCCTTACAGGCAATACAATATTTCTCGTAGTTCGCCATGTTTTGTAAATAATAAAAAAAAAAGAGAAAAAAAAATTGTTTATTTTTTTTTTCTTAAGTCTGTATAGAACTTCAATTAAAATACTGCTGCTTATTCAAAACAAATCTTTACATAAAAGTGTCGTGACGAAATCTTGTATCTGCCACCACCGGGGCTCGATCCGTGATACTCGAGTTCACAGCACCATGAACTACCGCTGAGCCAAACTGCTTTAAGCGTCGATGACGAAATTTTGCATGTAGTAAGTATTGCTGAGAGCTTTTAAAAATTGTAGTGGGTAAGAATGTATAGTCCCCGTACTGTACTTAGGCGAATCACCCACTTATAAACATTATCACAGAGTTTATCTCAAAGATTATTCGTACGTAGAACGCACAGTTTCATAAGTACAGCCACAGTTTACACCACAAATTGCAGACCGAAAAAAACACTTCGAACTTTTCACCTTTTAAACACTTTAACGAAACTTTTTACTACAGTTATCGAAATAAAATGTCAGAGCTAACAGAAACACGTCTATTACAATCGCTTGCGCGGGGGGGGAGATCTTTGAAACACGAAGATAGTCTTGTTTTTTTGATGATTTTTATGAAACTGGAAGTATTTTTGATTTAACAGTATAAGGGTGGGTGGCATCGACAACTTTGACGTTAACGTGTGCGGAAAAACGCAAAGTACGCCATTTTGTTTAAACGTCAGCGGCGCGACGGTTAAAGTAAACGTCCAATTTGACGGTGTTTCATATTTAAAGCAAACATATTTTCTTGTACTTATCTGTGTATATCTCACCGGTCAAATTCGATCTTAAAGAATATATTGTCCGCTATTATTTTGCAACACAAATATCCAGCCATCAAATTCTCAGAAATTTGCTCAATATATATACAGACCTACACTACTACGGTGTGTTCTACTACTGTTCAACTAGTGAGAACACACCCACTACTACAACTTCGAAAAATAATAGTAAAATACGAACATGAATTTTCGAGTTTCCATTCTAAGTGCGATATTCATCCGCCCATTTGTATGAAAGGGCAAAACGGCGTTTTAAAAGCTACCCGAACTAAATACTTTGTTGATAATCATGTACACACAAACAAAATAAATCCAAGAGAAACAACGCAAACCGCAGAATACGAAACCACATATAGTTGTAACTAAAACCAAAACCTGTGTCCACTGAAATGAAACGCAAGGTGGGGTCACTTCGGTCCCACCCGTAATGACTGTGGGTCCGTAATTCTGGAGATTCCTACCATGCCGGGAATACCCACGTAACTGGGACTTTTAATTGCTCCATATGTAATTGCTTGCTGTAATTGAAGTAAAGACGCCGTGTCGCGAGTGTTTTGTTTACTTTTCTGTATAATATTTTCTGAATAATATGTGGTCGTCCAAATCAAAAGAGACCTCAGCTCCCGGCTCTTACGCCATTATTGCGGTTGTTTTGTATTCAAACAATATAATAAAGACCTAAGTGCCAACCGCCATAAGGTCTTTTTTCATTTGGACGGCCACATATAAAATTATTTATTTAGAGATGTTAAAGTTTATTCTATCAAAAAAGGTGTGTACCTAAAACTGAATCTCTGAAATATCATAATAGTAAAAGTCCTCACATTTGGTCACCATAGGGTGACCGCCGACGTTTAGACGAATTGGCGTACTTTATACAGCGCAAGTTATCTCATAGATTTTCAAATGTACCTACTGCGATTATGAACTTCACACATCACACTATCTCGCTCACACATGATTCGGTAGCAGTAACCAGTGTACCCGACAAAATGTACGGAATAAATGCTCTATATGCATTTGTTCCGTACTTTTTGTTGGGAGTTACAGTCGTATATATTAAGTCTGTACTCGTTACAGCCTTACATTTTTTGGCTCTGTAGAGTGTTGTAGGATTACTCTACTTTAATTTACTGAAATGTTTATTTATACTTCCTGCAGCAGATTTTTTAAATTTGCTAAAGCAATTTATCATAGCTTTTTCTAAATTATGAGTTAATTTATCAGTGTTTTCTATAATTATGGCCATTAAGTATAGTTAATTGGTGTTGTATTCGTATATTGTCGGATTCCAGAATTTTCAACGTGTAACAGGATTATGGACGCCGAGCTTGATAAAGACTATAAATAAGATATAAATTAATTATATATTAAATATTTGCTTTTAAGAAATATTACCTTAAAGGTAAAGGTTTTTTAAAATTACTTAAAAGAAGAAAATATCGGACGGATTTTTGTACGGTTTTCACCAAGGAGAGTACGGATAGAGTGATTCTTGGTGAAGGTAAGTGTATAATTTATTTTGATTTAATTCGAGCGAAGCCGGGTCCGGCTGCTAGTTTATAGTATAATATAACTCTATTGTAGATTTGTAATGTAGATCTTATGAAGGTTTATTTCTTAAATGGTCACACACACAGATTAGGTGTTTCAAGGATGTGACGTCCAGATGTCCAGGCGTGTAACCAACCCGAGTTTATCATCTGAACGAGAGAGACATTGTATAAAATAAGAGATCTGATATTTTCCCTAGCTAGGGAAAATACTGAGACTAAGAAATCCTAGGGGATCCTTTATACAAGAGAATCGAATCAAGATTGTCTTTTAAAATAGCGGAATTTTTACATAAATGTATGTATATTTAACATCATGTCAAAAACCTCTATTTTAAAAGACATACATAATATACATGTTTATTTTAATAGCGGGGAAAATCTGGATAATAGCTAGTATTACAGTATTGCTTGACCCGAGGATGTGTGGGCGTGACGAAGATTTCTATCATAGAGCTGGTAGCTGCTAGCTGCTAGTAATTACAGGTGTGCCCGCAACCTATTGTGGCTACGGGCACGGCTACGTAGCCGGCGTATCAATCGCCACGTAGCTGATTGATGAGTTGACGGGGAAAAACCACTTTTATCGCTTGTTACTACATTTAGTGTCTATTGTGGCAATTTAATCCAAAAGTTGCGTTTAGAATTTGACCTTGAAAAGGTAAGTTCCTAAATTGAGTTCCTATCCTATTAATATTATAAATGAGAAAGTTTGTGAGTATGTATGTATCTGTATTATGTTACTCTTTCACGCAAAATCTACTGGGCCGGTTGTTATGAAATTTGGTAGAATATAATCTGGAATAACACATAGTATACTTTTTATGCCGAAATTCCCACGGGAGCGACCCGGGGCGCAGCTAGTTTACTATACGTTATGTACAAATATGTATTTATATCAATCTTTATATCAATATTATTTAACTTCTAAGTTACGTGGGTCATTTATTCACGTAAACTAAAAGTCTGTCTATGTCATAATATTAATTTATTTTCTATGTATGAATTTATATTTTGATACAAATTAGTGCGTTAACTAGGTGTAACTAACTAATGTGCGTGTGGTCTGAGGGCCCACTTCTTGAAATTCTATGTATACAGGTACGAGACAGGAACGAACTCAATGAGAATGCCGTCACTGCACTTTCAGTCAACTTCAAGACACAGGCATTAGCTTAATTAGCTACTACTAGTGTGTTATAAAATAAATAAATAAAACAAATAAATTATGCTTGCATGGGATTTAATGAACTACATAATGATACGTAATAAATTTATCATGATTATACAAATTTATTGATTAACCAAGGCAGCATTAATAAAATATTAGGATCAAACAAGAACGAGTATTATATTCGATAATCAGCTTGAAAAATCGAATTCATTGGATAGCATATAATCTACTGCTATTAAGCACGTAGTAGATATGTAAATTATCATGCAAATATAAAAAAAAAACACACTAAAAACTTAAGCGCATTCGTGTTCGTGTTCGTGCAAATAGAGTAGTGTTTTCAAGCTACTTCTAACGCAAATAAATTTTGACTTCTCCACCGCAATAAACGCGTTCGCAGCATGAAATCTAAAGGAATATGGTGAATGCAAATACGTCAAAAAAAACTTTATTCGCTTGCTGCACGAAAGACGTAACGAGCCAACAAAGCTATTACGAGTAAAGAGTCGACAGGTGGCTGGTGCATGGGACGGGCGGAAGCGAGTAACAAATATTAAAAAATAAAATAGAAACGCTTCGACGAAACTCTTCGCAGTGAGACGTAGGTAGTCAACTCAGTTCTAGAAATGTTTAGCTCCTGAACGAGCAAAGTTTCTAGGTTCCTGTTAATGACAATTCTTATCAAATGTAATCATGAGCCTCTTGGCCTTTTCTCATAGATCATCAATATAGAAAGAAAATCCTTATAGAGGTTGAATAAATGACAATAAATTTTATGAATCTCATCAAAATGATTAGTTATGTCTTCATACTAAGCATTTTATCCACAGCGACTCTACCCGCTAGCGCTCGTGGCGTGTACCACCCAACAACGAGCTGCACAGCGATTCTCCACAAACTCACAGGAACCGCAGAGCTATACCGACTAAGCGTTTTATCTATTGTAACTCTACGCGCTACCGCTTGTAGCGTGTACCACCCAACATCGAGCTGCACAGCGATTCTCCACAAACTCACAGGAACCGCAGAGCTATACCGACTAAGCGTTTTATCTATAGTAACTCTACCCGCTACCGCTTGTAGCGTGTACCACCCAACATCGAGCTGCACAGCGATTCTCCACAAACTCATAGGAACCGCAGAGCTATACCGACTAAGCGTTTTATCGCCGAGTCGCAGCTTTCCTGCGAATTTCGCGATCCATTCCTAAGCAACTTGTGCTGGAGATATCATAAATACACTTGCTTTTGCACCTTGTACACATTTTCAATATGTATTGTCACAAATGGATTGATAAATATATGGATTTATTAATAACAATACTTATATTTCAATAGAAAGAAAACGATTAATTATTAAAATAAACTTTTTGAAGGAGGAGAAAAATTAGGAAAGCGGGCTTTGGGTTCTGACGTTTTATGATGGCGGAAGCATCCGGAAAATCCCTCAGGTGAGATATTGTACTTATATACAATAATATATATACTCATATCACAGTTTATCCGGGTTGAGAATGTTATAATATAAAATAATAATAATAAATTGTCACCTATTATAAATTTGTATTTATTAGGTACGTAAGTAACTGTACATATAAATGTATATTCAGTACAAACGCTATCAAGTTTGTAATTACAACGAATCTCTGGACATTCCCCTTAACACATTCCTACGAGTACAGTCAGCCGCATAGCTTTGTACCCGAATATATTCGTACCACAAATATCTAAGCTCTACTTTGTTGACAATGACCACAGACAATTTGAGGAATTTTACAGATAGACATTAAAATAGGCACAAATTAAATAAAATCAAATCATTTTTATTTGCTTACTATTTAAGCAAATATAGATAGGTTAATACAATATCCACATAATGGTCAAGCCTATTTAGCCGTTGTCAACAGCATGCAAATGTTAATAATGGCATATTTAAAAAACTATAAAATGACATCAGATTAAATTAAGATAAAATGTCACTTACAATCTACATGTATGTTAATTAATGTCATTGCAATCCAAAAAATCTTTGATTGTGTAAAAACATTTATCAAGAAGCCATTTATTTAATTGTCTTTTAAAATGATTTAATGGTAATTCGCGTATGAATTTTGGAATTTTTGATGTGGCTATTTCATGTCACAAAATGTGTTGAGTACTTTCCACACAAGAATCATTACACAAATACAATTACGTACGTTTAAATTATGCAATTTTTAACTGACATGATTCATTCTCATCAAATTAAACTTGTAAATTTTGAAACTTCAGCTGTCATTTTATGACCAAATATCTACCGGATGTCAACTCTTTTTACTATTGAACTTAAACTTTGTATAAACGTTTAGATAATAATGCATTATCATGATATATGAGCATCCATAGTTCCCGACTAGAGGACTTCTCAACTGCACTTGACTTTTTTTGTCACGTGTTGAATACAATCTCACATAAGCTTGTTTTAAAAATGAATTTGTTTTGTTGACGGGTATGATTGTGTAGTCTAATATTATTTTTGTCTATGTAAGAGCCCATCACACCCTGTGGCTAACTTTATGTGTCTGCTAAATGAATCACAGAAAGTGAAGGTCCAAATTTAAAGCGGTTTCGCTAACCCGAAATGCCTATGCACTAACCACAATTAAGAACGATTTATTTTAAAGTTGAATTCGGAATAGACAGTTATATTTTGAATCTGACTTTCATCTCAATTAAATAATTATGTTAGCGAGCTTTGCTGAATTAAATTTCAGTATATAAACAAATAAATAAATAAATATATTAGGACATATCACACAGATTGAGCTAGCCCCAAAGTAAGTTCGAGACTTGTGTTATGGGATAGATAGCTCAACGATACTATATTTTATAACAAATACATATATAGATAAACATCCAAGACAAGCCAATCAGAAAAATATCATTTTCCATCATGACCCGACCGGGGATCGAACCCGGGACCTCTGGGTTCAGTGGCAAGAACCTTACCACTGCACCACCGAGGTCGTCAGTTAAGTATGTACAGAACACACTTTAATTTTTGGGACTTGTATTGTGAATTTATCTGAAGTTTATAATATAATGTGGTAGACGATGTCGAAAACAGTGCAGTAATAGTAATATATTTAGTAATAGTAATAACAGAAAGCAGATCAAGAAAAAATGAAAGTATAACTACTTATAAACCTAACATCAAGGGTATGGCGATGTAGAAGGAAAACAAAAGCAATGTTATTTTTATACAGTTCAAATATAATGTATTATGTATTTATTGTTATGGGGCGCAGCAAAATCATAGTATCTCGTTGTAATAATTGCTGACGTTATCATTGCAAATAAATACGTCAGTCTGCGAAAAAAATATCTGAAATATAGAAAACAAGTACGGCTAAAATCGACAAAATCATTTCAACAGTTTTTCTTTTGCGAGATGAGGGTCCATAATTAAACAGCTGACTGTTCGTTGGTATTGTAATTGGCTTCCACGATCATAAATATATCGCGAACCAATCATATCATGAATCCAAAATTCGGTTCGTGGATTTCGACCATTGGTTGTACCGTCAGTCATAAAAGTGATTGGCAGTTTTAATCTATATCTATACTGTTATTATAAAGAGGGAAGCGTTTGTGAGTTTGTGACTTAGACTACTGAACCGATTTCAAAAATTCTTTCACCCTTAGAAAGGTACATTATCCAAGATTGCAATAAAATATATTTTATCTCAAAATTCCCACGAAGTGAAGGCATGTGTTGAAACTTAACAAATCTAAAGCGGTTTCGCTAACCCGAAATGCCGATGAACTATTAATT
This sequence comes from Plodia interpunctella, assembly GCF_027563975.2. Lineage (NCBI taxonomy): Eukaryota > Metazoa > Arthropoda > Insecta > Lepidoptera > Pyralidae > Plodia > Plodia interpunctella. Next base: position 7,823,617 of record NC_071301.1, read on the forward strand.
ATTTCAAAGTTAAATTAGTAATAGACCATTACATTTTAAAGTTGATTTTCATCTGAATTAAATGATTATGTTAGTGGATTTTGTTGAATTAAATTTAAGTGTACTGCGTGTGTTAACGTAACGTAAGTTAAGTGTAGTGTTAACTTTTTATGTTGTACAATAAAGTTTAAGTAAATAAATACATTTTGATAATATACTATTTTGATCGACTGTACTCTTATTTTATTCATTTTACGAGCGTTATTTGTGACACAAATACACATTTATTTAAGCATGACTTGACTACTTACAATACTAAAGCAACATTTGTATTTTATTAATATATATTTATATTATTATTGAAAGCAATAACAATAATCTTCTTCTGAGCATCGATTCATATTTGATTTACAAATTGTTTGCTATATTAAGTTAAAGTTAAACTTTTTCTAGGAGTAAACAAATATACGTAATTTTCAGGATTTTTTTAATAATACACAATACAGTCTCTCAAATCCTACCTTCTTTCCCGTGTCCATTCGTGGTTATGACGTTCCATGGCAGTGTCCGTGATTAAGATTTTGCGACCGGCCACCTACCCGGCTGACGCTTTGGGAATTCTGTTAAAACATAAATCTACCCTTCCCTTAGTCACATCTTGACTTAGTGAAGGTCGAATCTCTGAGAGAAGTATGCATGACGCCCTAAACTACTGGGTTCTCGAAAAAAATAACCATTAAATTTTATTTTAAGGCTATATGTCCCTTGCGTACGACATTCAAGTCAAGAGAGAATATTGGGAGGAGTACTTCTGGAGTGGTTCTGTTCTAGGGCGGGACACACGCTGTTTTATATTGATACATCGAACACAAATGTTGGCTCGATTCTCGGAACATTCAGTCGGAGTTTAGGTAGGTGTGACGCAAAACCGTAATACAGCGCAAGTCCGACTGAAACTGAACCTGGGCGAAATTAACCTGTTTTAGTTCCACCAAATCGTATTTCGTGTGAACTCTGGAAACAGTTCCAAATAATTTAGTTCCCCGTAAATTACACGAGGTTCACGTTGTTCGAATTTGTGGCGAGATTAACAGCCCAGTGGTTGTGTTAATATTTTGTCTACATTTGTTTGAGCTAGTGGTTGTGTTAATATTCGTTTATGTTTCATTTAACGGTCTAGTTTTCAGGTCCAATTGTTTGTTCTTTTTCTATCTTATTCCGCATTTTATGTGTTTGTGTTTCATTTAGCTGAAAATGTCTCTCCCTCATACTCAAGTTATATGTTACACTGTACAAAATAAATCTTAAAATTTTGAAAATTTCGCTGTGATTTTATGACTGGCTGCCAGTTTCCCTGTTCCGATTGTAGTTCCCTATCTGTTGCCAAAGATAGCAAGGCTGTCCCTTAGTCGCCTCCATCCACGGGAGGATACGGCGCCCCAAAATAGGTGCTCCCGGAATATGTCGATCACTTTATAATATATTTTTGACGATTTGATGAATATATTTCGTCGCTGCATAAAAACCTACTTGTAAGTTGTCTTGTAATTTTTTTTATCGATTTTCTCTACCATTTCTTATTCATCACACTCTGTTAAGAAATATTTTTTGTGACTTTTTGGAATTCCAAAATTAATCGCAGTATTCTATCCCAAAAAACCATTAAAGATTTAAGAATGGAACAGTGTGAACAAAAGTGAGTCGTATGCTGGAGAACGTTATTAGCGGGTATAAATTTCCTTAGCGCACCGCGATTTTCATTACGTTTGAACTCTCTTGACCGACGCCAGCACAAAGAAGTCCAACTTTTATCTCAAAGCGCGGCATTTATTGCGGTCAGCAGATTTTCCAGATTTTCCATCGATTCCCCTTGGGGCCAACCGTTTTATTGAATCTTTTATGCACTATTCTGAATCTTTTAGTAAAAATACCAAGGTCAAATTAATAATTTGTTTCAAGGAGGATGTTGTGTAGGCCCATGGACTCACTAAGAATGCCGAAGAACGTGCGAAGTGGAGAAGGAAGAAAAACGCCTGGGCTCCTGGATCCTGAGCTTCAACACTTAGCAGCGGCGGAAGTGTCCAGGAAAACACTCACATGATAGAAATCAATGAAAATTGATATTATTTTTTCCCTTTAACCCTCTCTTTCTTACCTGAGCTTATTTTTTTAAAACCCAGGGTACATTTGAAAAATCAAACGGACAACTTTTAGAGTAGATTGTACCAGTCAATTTTGAGGTTAACTGTAACCTGCGCAAAAAAACGGCGCGCAGGTTAAAGTCAACGTCAAAGTTGACTGGTGCAACTCACCCTTATTGTAAAAAGAAACAATAGTATTACTCAGAGTGGCAGATGAAAGCGACAATAAAATCGTAGACGGAGACAGTGGTCTCTTGTTCTATTCGTTCTAAATTACCTTCATGTTATCTGATCCAAATCTTCCACAACGGCACCATAATTGCTCTTTCACCATATTTTGATTATGATGTACCAAAGCGATAATTTTGCATTTGGGAAGCACTTTCCTTTCTATTGTTTTAGCATACACAATAAATTGACTGTGTTCAGTGTGTATTGACACGGACTTACGAATAATGATGCGCTTGTTTTATTTTTGATTGGAATGGTATGTTATCTCTGGGAAGAACTTTCATTTGTTTCGTCCTTATTATAAATAGTAAGTGACTCATCAAACATGAATTTAACATCACTTGTTCTATTTATTTACAATCATTTTACTTCTTTCTATTTTATATATTTATGGTTTTCTTCACTGCATTTCGATTTCATGAATTATTTATGTATTTTTAATAATACGTTTGGTTTCGGTAGCTTCAAAACAATTTATTCTAGATGAAATGGCATTGCATTTTCATAAATTTTTATTTAAAGAAAAAAGTTGATGTCACATATCATTCGGTCAATAATCTGTTAGAACAAAATACAAGGGTAAGAGACACAGTCACATAAATAATATAAAAGGCTTAATGTTCTAGAAAGAAAATATTGAATGTCTTTGCTCATAAAAGTACCATCAGTCACTACACAGTTATTAAAGTGTCGGATAACTTCACAATACCATTTGTCAGGCCCTTCAAAGTCGGATTACCTCCCCTTCTCCTACAAATGACGCTAGAATTACTGCTAATGTAGCATCGAGTCATCTTCATGTGGTTCTGACCTAATCCTTTTAACACTATCCTGCAAAGTTTTAATTGCGTTTGTTTCAAGCTCTACTGTACCCATTTTAAGGTAGTATTTCGTTTATTATGTTTAAAATATTAGTTTGCAAGGACGGTTAAGGCACAGATGTGTCAGTTGCACTGTCAGTCTTGATTAGAGGATGAGAATACGAATTTAATTTGCGTGGGGTACCTTGTATCGAACATCGGATCAGCTGCGTCTACTGTCACAATGTGATAGGTTTAAGGACGCACGATGAATGTTTAATGTCTTCTCGGCTCTGTTTTCAAGATTTTGGACTGATTTATTCTTTATTTGCTGAAAGAAAATATTTCAGGTAAGTTGTTAGGATTTCCAGAACATTATAAATTATGTGTAGCCCGGAACTATATTTTATTTTCGAAAACTACTTATTTGGTTAATTAAGTGTTTTTTTTTGTTTCCGTTTAGAAGATTTTTTATGTGATTTTGGATTTCATTATAGTCTAAGTATTATTATGTTAAGCTCTCTATAGGTTTTTTAGTTCTTTATTACTCTAGTATCTTTTTATATTTTTCTATCCCATCCGCTTGCATAGTTCTACAAAAATATTGCCAGTTCACATCGCCGTGATTTGAGCCTTGAAATGATCATAAAGTTTAATGTTTTATAATACACACATTTGCACATAATAATTAAAAGATTGAAGACTGATTTTTTTCTGTACATATTTACTTCAGTAAGACAGTTGCTTGATTATAGGTTAATGGAAAGTACCTTATAGCCTTTAAATTTGCGAAATGATTGGTCGTTATCGCGTTGATTATTATGTTTTATTTTTGAGCCTTTCTTAGATACTGTAGATCCAAGTGTTTGATATCTTGGACTTCGAGCATTCTTGAACAGGGTCAAGACTGACAAACAGGACGGTCAGACCAATAGACAAACAACGTAGTGATCCTTTGGATTTGTATTTACCTTTTGCGGTACGGAACTCGGAAAAAAGACAATAATCGTATCCTACAGCAATAAAGAGATTATCATTAAGTCGTTCAAGTTGTGGGCGCTTGAAGATGCATGTATTAAAACAAGAATGTATGCAAAACACTTCAACTGATTCAATCTTTTATGCTTGAAATAATTAAGCCCATTTTAATTTATATGCTCTCATTAATTGCGGATGCCTTTTGTAGTCATTTGTTTTCGAGCAAGGTCCTTTTTAATGTAACCCTGTATGGTTTTAATGGGTACTCAAAATGTACTCAAAATTCGATTTGAATTACCTTTTTTGTATTTTGAAACCAATTAGTTACAAAACATGGTTATATTTCAACGATGTAAATAAATTTAAAAATGTGTTCTCGAAATAAAATACTTATAAATATATTGTTGACAATGCGAGGTGTTCTACAAACTGAAATAAATAAGGAAATAATAAACAATTAGCTATAAATTGTCGAATTACGAACGCACGACGCCGCCGGCTGCCGCACTCCTAAATCGCTAGGGTTAAGCCCAGTCAGAGCCTATTAAATTTATTGGCTGCGAACGAGTGGTCTAATTTGGACTCGATGTATTTTCTGTCGCAGACGCAGGGTTAAATCCCAGCTCAGTGGGTGGCACTAACTATTGATTAACAAAGTGTGAGGTTATTGAATTATTCATAACTGAATCGTGTTTGGTTTCGAGATCTTATACATTTTATATCGTTTGTTTTTTGCACGCAGTCGGAATTTCTTGTGTTTATTGATCACGGAAAATCACGACTGAGAGAGACCACGGTGATGGTAATTTATAAAGTTAAATTTGTCTAGAAAAATTTCTTACTTATATTTATAATTTTAGTGATTCGCACTCTCAGAAACTATTTGTCTCATTTACTAGAGGAATTATGTGGTATTATATGATATTATATGATAATCCCTGATTATGTCCGTCGACAGAAACGCAGAAAATGTATGAAAGTTTCGGCTTACGTCAGCGCATGCCAGTGTCAAAAACTACAAAAACAACGGAGCTAAATGGGAGCTACAGTGTCTTTCTCAATTAACATCGATAAAAAGATGGAGCTATAAAATCAAAAAAGTTAAGTGAACGGGTCTATGACGTGATGTGTCGTCCCAACAGACCACTACTGAGCAATGTGGCATAGCTATAAAAGTAACCAAAATCGAAGATGACGTTTTCCAAGTCGACAGTGATAAAAAAATCAATATAGGACAATATTTATAGTGAACATTCAAATTGAATGAAACGAGAAATTAGGTCAGAAAAGCGATATTTTAATGTCTCCATAACTCATTACGACAGAAAATGTATCTTCTCCCATCGAAAAGAAATCAGCGATAAAGTTGGTTCTAGTTCGGAAAGGTCGCGGCCTGAGGGACTGCGACTTATGTATTTGGGTCCATTTTGTTGACCACATTTCAAATAGACACCCATTTAAGGTTGAAGGACACAAAGTCAGTAACGCGCGTGTGTCACCCCTGGTCCATAGGTTATGTTGAATCTAAGCATGCGTCCACCTAATGAGAAGTGATTCTTCTTTGGTGGGCCGATTACTATTTGCCCGCTTGACAATTAAATAAATAATATTTGACCGAATCTTCAGAAGAAACCTATATATACCTTACCTAGGAAATTTTGTTTGACAAAGAAATGGGTGGATACCTATTAGAAATGTCGGTCACATCTTGATAAGGATGGCTAGAGACATAAACTACAAAAATAATATAATTTGGGTGGATCTAAATGAATGAGAAATGGCTTACATGCAGGCGAAAATGAATACCTACAAAAGCTAGTTTATAACAAATATGAAAATGTACATAATAATCCTGCTGGCCAAAAGTGAGAAATAACAAATTTAAAATAAATGTATAATTATTTTAAATTTGTTATTTCTCACTTTTGGCAAAGAATAAAAGTCCAGTAATTTGTTGACCCTAATAGTGCATCCTAATCCTAACTAATATTAAAGTAAGAAATAAAGTAAAGTAAGCGAAAGTAAGTTTGTTTGTTACCTACTCAACCAATCTTCTTAAAATGTTGCACACATATAGTGTGAAGTAAATGTTCCCGTGGGAAAATCTCGCGGGTGAAGCCGCGGGCAAAAGCTAGTGTTTAATAAATTACAAATATCATAAGTAAGATGTCTATTTCTATGCGCGTCAACGATTTGGGTTCGGGCGGTACCTACATCGGCCGAACTAACAATGTTGAATTTATCACATCAGTAAATCTTCCGTTATCATCCCGGTAGCACTTTTTGTTACATTTTACAAATGGGAATTTTTCAGATTGATGCCCCTTGATATGATATATGTGTTGCTGTATGGGTGGCATAGTATTTTTATGGTGACCTCGGGCTTCACAATGTCACAGCTACGTATACCACCGTGAACCTGGACATAGGTGGCTTTTACCCACAGGAAATCCTCAATTAGCCAGTCTTTGATTTCTGAGAGATTTCTTTTTGATTCTAATCATAGCATTATTATTCAAAACAGAAATTCAAATTCAAAATGTCGAACTGACCAGAAGTCTAAAAACTAGTAATTATAATTGAAAGCGTGTAACATTTTAATTATAGGCCGGAGATGTTGAGGCCAAGACAGACCACACGGAAGACATTTGGGAATCACTTAAACCCACGGTCTCCAACGCAAGAAAGTAATTATTACCGTTTAAACAATGAGTAGGTAACACTTACTATTGCAGCACTCTTTAATTATGTTGGTTGATGCGCTTTGTTTTTATACAAGGGGAGAAAATGAATAACTCTAACTAGCAATATTCGTATATGTCCTGGTGATGGGCAAAACCCTTGCCGAACTTCTTCACACTCCCTTTAGTCTCTGTACATATTAAATTAGATGTCTTAATCGAATTGATTCAATAATGAAGCTTAAAAAAACCTTAAAAAATCGATATCGCGATTCATTCTCCGTTCGTCCTGAAATATTGTCCGATATTCCAAAAAAATAACTAACCATTGGGTTGTTGGTTTCCATAAACTGCAGTGTTTGCTTACCATCAGGCGATCCACATACTCGTTTAGACTCGCCCACAGTAAGAACATTACATGTAATGTTTAAAACTTCGTGGTGTCTGACATACTAATATTCATAGAGGATAGAGAATTGTCAATAATGGTGAAATTATAGCGACAATTTCCCATTTATGGGAGATAACACTCCTGGAAGTAGACGAAAATAAAATAGATACTTATAATTAGTTTGAGAAGAAAAGATTGGACAATCTGAAAATAGAATGGCACATTTTAGAAATTTAATTAAAATTCCGTCGATTGAAATTCGCGTGACTTCGATGAATGATTAGTTAAATAAGCACACTATTTATCACGCTCTATCAAGATAGACGTTATTTAAAACCTCCATTAATTATAGTTCTGTTGCGGGAAAGGTATACTTGATATCTGACGCGGCCATCTTGAAAAAAAGGCTAGCTGCGACTGGTTTGTACGCGTCTTTGCACTTGTTTTAATTACATTTCGCTATAAAAGCCAGATAAGAACATCATCGGCCCTTGTTTAGCTATATAAAAGCATCAGGTGCTTTATTAACTTTAAATAGGATTTTTTTTATCGGGGGATCTAAAATTCTATGTATAATATAATACCAGATAATTTCATTAAATTTATTTCAGACATTAATTTGTACGTAAACTATACAAATACTGAAGATTTTTGTTTGTCTGTCTTGTTTGTCTTAATAAGCACTAATAGGTATAATCCTTTCTTCATTAAGACTTTCTGGCTATCCTTTTACGAAAGCAAAGCCACTAGACGCTGCTTTTGTAATAGAATGATGTAATTTTCAGCTATATGCCTCCTTTCAAGATCAATCTTTTCAAAGATCTAAGATGCGCTGACTTGCTGTGCAGATGGAACTTCTCAGATAGGCCTCTGTGTCCCTGCGGGGAGGTCCAAAAATTGATTGATAGCTTGCCTCCCGATTTTTAGTCCTAGTTTATGTTATATGGAAAAAAATATTCGCCAATAACAATAACAGTTATTCCTGAAAAAAGTAAAGAAAGAGAGAAAACCATCAACATAAATCATAATTAGCAATGACGCAATGCTTGGAAGCATTCTTCTAGGCCAAACTTCTCAATCTCCCTACGATCTTAGTTATTCCAATCCCTATCTCAGGGTTAAGGTCAACAATGCTGAGCCCAATAAAGTGCAAAGCCTATTTTCTCCGAAGCACGTGACACCGTTGGTGTAAAATTATTTCCTATTTGGACTAACACGTGTTATTACGCCTCCACTGCTGTTTTGTTAACCTTATTTTACCAACCAACCTGCTAATACTAACCTTATTTATTTTCTGCCTCGAAATAGTTGCTGATTTCTTTACGAATTCCAATTATAGGGATAGGGACCAACACTGTTCAAATGAGTTTCTTTCGGCATTTCTTCTCAGCAGTGGTCGTTCCGAAATGCCAGTAGTTTGTAGCTTGTGAGAAATAACTATAAATATAAAGATTGACGAGAAAAAGTGCCTGTGAAGGTCTAATTTCTGAATAAATGATTTGAATTTGAATTTGAATTGTAGTATAAACTGAAACCAACATATTTGGTTTTATTACAAAAGTCAGTAAGTACACAATCCTTATCATTATATATTATAAAACAAAGCCCTCTGCCGCGTCTGTTTGTCTGTTCGTGATAAATAAATAAAAAACACTGCACGGATTTTTATGCGAATTTCACCAATAGATTTGTGATTCCTAAAGTATATAGATAGTTTTAAATATAACGCTTTAGGAACGGTTTTATGCGCATAATTTGTTCTATCAAAATGATTTAGGTTTAAAACTAATTATCCGTATAAAAACACATAGGTATGTAAATCTAAAGTAAATGTTCCTTTAGACTCTATTTAAGTTTGTTTAAGCAAGAAACACTCCTTAATTAAGATTATTTTCAGAGCATTCCTTCAGGTTAATTGCTTTCCCCACGGGCTTTGCATTTAAATGTTCAGTAATACGAATAATTCGCGTGGGATACGCGACGTGAATCAACACTGAATCTTTCATAATTAAACCCTTTGGAGGACGAATTGATGGTTATTATTTTACTGCTATTACATACTCATATATATAAAGCTCAAGGACCAGGAACTGTACAATGCAAACTAAAGACAAATATATTATATGTCTTATCTTCGCATGTTCCTGGTTACGTTCGGGGATGTGACGCCGCGAAACTCGGGGTGCGCGTAAAAAATAGCCTTGAAATTTTTAATTCGGCTGTGATTTTATGATCTTTAAAAAGCCTGCTTTTTGCCAAAATAGATCAATAATAAAAATAAATAAATATATTTCGAGAAAAACATATTTCATCTAAACTTCGATTCAATTTATTTTATACAAAAATTAAAAAATATGAATCGTTGCAAATGCAGCAACGTCAAGTGTTTGCTTAATAATTCTATTCATGAAATGGGAATATGTTTCCGATGATCTTTCGTCGGAAAAATATTGTCGTATTTGAAAAAAATATTTATTTAATTACGCACTATTGTAAAAGATATCTATAAGTTGATAAAATAGGAAAGATCCTATCCTATCTTTTTCAATAGTTCGTAATATAAACACCATCGAAAAAGCAAATCCTATAAATTCCCATCTTTATAACGTCAATTACTTCCTTTTTTGGCGCGTTCATTTGTTTTATGATACGGAAACAGCTTAGAAATACCTTGCATTGTACAAGTCGAAATAAGTACGTAAGTATTATTGTTCTTAGTATGATAAGTAAGTAACTTTCGTTAGAGGACTGCATCGTTTTGAAATTATCTGAAGATAATCTAATTCAATAAAAAATGTAAGTGAAGGGAAACATCGTGAACCTGCACACTGGTTGACACTTTAGTTCAGTATATACTACTAGCCACTAAATGTCGGTAGGTAGTCATGTCGGATGCCTTAGGCGAATGGTATAAAAACTGACACCAGTGTCCGCACACACGCGATAAGAAAGAAGACCCAATAAAATATTGAAGATTGTAAATTGAACATTTATCTATCAAATATTGGACAAGCAAACATATATTTCGGGACAAGTGGAGTACACGCAACAAAATTAGGTTGGGATCAGATTTGAATAAGTAATTTGGAGAAGATATAAGGTAAACATCGGTCTATGGCGTAGGGATGATGGGATCGGCGCGTATTTGAGCGACTCGCCTTGCAGTAATATTGGTTGTGGCTAGGGTGGATACGTTAAAAGAAAAAAATATTGAAATTTTCGTCGTCAAAAGTTTCGTTGTGATAAGGCCTTTTTCAACGTTTGATCTATGATCTAGTTCAGGAAATCAATCTTTTTCAGTTTAACCCTTGATTTTGTGGTTTATGGTTCTGCTTAAGAATAGGACTATTTGGCAGGTGATAGGAAACAAAAGTTTTCCCAATGAGGATTGGCGTTAGGCCCGACCAAACAACAAAAACCGCCCGGTTTTAATATCACAGCCGAATTTGCAAAATTGTTAGGTTTATTATTTGCGCTGAGTCTGTTAATGAAATTTATTACTATTAAATTGAATATTCAATTTGTTAGGTTAGGTTAGTTTCTATTTGAGGCGCGACAGATTTTTTGTTCAACATATTTTTCGACAGATGATACACATCCTAGTTGATCCAAATTTTTTAACTAATTTAAAATATTACATAAATCTCAATACTTGTTCAGTTTGTTGTCTTACGATTCTTGCAGCCACTGCACATTTTTTAAAATTATGTATGTAATTATGTATTAAAAAATAGTCCCTGTTTTTTCGAAATTACGGTGACCCCACAAACAGGCACCCCGCAGGCGACTTTATAAAGGACGAGCGTGTTACTAAAATCTTTCCCCGATCCGACCATTCTGCTCACAATAAAATATTTTCCGTCCTGTGTATATTTTGTCTTTGCTCCCTTTTCACAGGATTACTAAACTTGATTGCGTGTCAGTATTAAAAAAAAATGCATTGACAATCGCACATTTAGTAGGAAAATTAATCTGTCCATTTTTCTTTCCATTCAAAATTCGTTAAAAACATTACAGGTATGTTAACAGGATAACAATACAAATTTTGTATTGTTATGTTGATATTTATTGTAATTATATTAGACATCAATAGAAATTATAACAGTTGTGCATATAATTTATACCTAATATAAAGTTTTTAACTTTTGAATCCACAAAATATACTATTACATATACTTATATAATTCACGATCGGATCAGGAATATGTTTATATAGTTTTTTTATTAGCCTATAGGTGTCCCACTGCTGGGTAAAGGCCTCCCCGTCCTTTTTCCACAAATCTCTGACCATTGTATAGTTTGTGCATTCGTATTCAATTTCTTGTATTGTTCCCACAAATCTTTGCACCTGAATATTATACAATAAGATTTAGAACTTTGTCAATTTCTGAAAGTTGATTTTGCAAAACACTTTCCTTGCGAACGCTCATCCCAGTTTATTCGACACGGTATTCCTTCTATAAAGAAAACCGATATATCCACTCGCTTTTATACACATTGCCAATCTCTTTGTCTTGAACCGTTTATCCGATATCATTTCGTTCGGTACTCCTTTAAACAAAATCTATACTAATATTATAAATGCGTAAGTTTGTGAGTATGTATGTGTGCAAGTTTGCTACTCTTTCGTGCAAAATTTGGTAGACGGGTAGAATATAACCTGAAAAAACACATAGGGTACTTTTTATCCCGAAATTCCCAAGGGAGCGTAGCTAGAACAGATATAAACCAAAGATTTTGATTGGCTTAAACCAATAATAGATTTTCAAAACAAATTAACGGTTCACTTATTTACTTCATTAATTAAGTCATCAGCATTTTTACAGTCTGCGAAGTTTATTATTAATATTTCGTCCTAGGCGTACTGAAAGTTAAATAGTACTGTATAGGAAAGAAATCGAACTTACCATAAAAGATTTTGACATTTTCTCTATCTAAATGTTTTATCTGCTAATGTGTGGTGTCTATCTTCTCCTACTTTTGTGAAGCTATTATGACATTATTATAATTTAATATTAATCTCTACCCTTCGTCATAGGAAATCCTTTTTATGGACATATTCATTTTACTATACGTCACGTTATTATCAACTTTTTTGGCGCCATATTATGTACGATGCTGCTCACGTATTACGTTTTTGTGAAGCATTCAATCGAAATCGAAGGTAGCAAACAATCGATTATTAAGAGTACAAGCTATTATATAATGTCAACTGTCCCGATGTTTGTTTGTCAGTAATCAAATCTTGCAAGTAAATTACACGTATATAGATGAGCTACAACAGAGTTGAAAGTTTTCATGTATTAATGTGATCTTTGTATGTGATTGAGATAATTTTCAGATAAGGAAGGAAATAAAAACGTATTTGCTCCGAATATTTCTTTCTATTATAATATTCTAAGTTTAAACAAACTTGAGCGACCATACAAAACCTCGGTAAGTAACTAGTATTGAAAATTATCCTTTAGAAGAGCTTATAATCCCAGCTTTCGTCCACAAAGCTTGTGTATGTTACAAATGGAAATCTTTACGCTTCATTATGTGAGCTTCGAAACAATGGCGAAAGCTAATGTACTTTGTTCCAACGTTTGTTTGCAATTTCATTAATTTTTAGATTTATTCATGCGTTGAAATGATATTTATTCCATTTTTAGATGTTGAAATTTTCTTATGCTTAGATTAGAATAATTTGCTCTCTCGGAATATCGGAATTTGAAAATAAATGTGTTCTATTTATCGATCCAAATTTAAATTGTAATTTATAATTACATGCATATTTAGGTGTACTTATTTATAACTAAAATGCCGCTTTATCTTCAGTTGCAACTATTCGACAATAGATGGCGCTACTAGTCGCATTCGTGCTCATTCTGTGTAGAGCTAGAAGCTTCGTATATGACACTGAAAGAAACTAGTATATGATAAGAAAATCCCAATAAAATAAATTGTAACCGTTTCAACATAATTTATTTTCACTTTTTAATATAAATATTGTGTGTAGTAATAGACACCAAAAATACGCATTTCAGTTTTAACTTTTAGGAGTAATAACCCTATTGTTAGTTTGTATTTATTAAAATAATATGTACTGCAATATCCGATTTTTTCAAGCAACTGCTAAAAAAATCCATGGGGTTTTTTTAGCAGTCTCCAATCTTCGAATTGAAGTTTGGAGGTCAGCATACGGAAACCCTCGCGGCTTTGGGCCGCTGTTTTCAGTTGGTTGTATCTAAGTCCGGTCCAATCCTTTATGTCATCATGTTATTTAGTATTGTACCAATACTAAAACTAAATAAACTGGTAGGATAAAATATGAAAAGCAGGAATAAATTTTGTGTTTAGTATTAATTTTCAAATAACAGATATTTTGTTCTTACAGACATCCTCATTAATCATTATTATAAAACACAATAAAAACCCAATAAAATGTGGTGCAGCTTTCGAATAATGAAATTATTAAATTTTATTGCTCTTTCAACTATGATCGGTAGTGGTAACCGCCAAGTCAAACAGATCAGTATCCCATTACTAAAACAGTCACGGGTTGGCCGACAAAAAGTGCCGACAAAGTCGGCGACATCGGCGGTGCAGTGGCGACAGGCGCTTTTTATTGGCGGTATCGACATACAGACGGCTAGTGTGTTTTATTTGTGTTTTACTCGAGCGGTGTTGGGATGCGTAGACATTACTTATGGAATTTTGCTTTTCATATAGGTACCGATGTGGTACGTCAAGACGTGATACATCTTTATTGTTTACGACGCAGACAGAGCCAAGAGTTGCGAAACTATGAGGTCCAGTTTATTGGTAGAATTAAAATTAAATATTGTGAAAATACCTGTCACAATTTAATTTTAATCAACTAGCAACTGGTAGCTCATCGCCTATGAGAAGAATCTCCAGATCATCATAGCCCTTTCCCTTTTACAATTTGCGCTAGTGGATACCATTCTATGTTTTTATTCCACTCCCAGAAGTATGGTAGAATTTCGCTTTTACTTTTGTCAATTGCACTTTTACTAAGAAGTATTTGTCACAATTTTTGTATACGTACGTATGTACTTAGCAGAAAAAATCTACGGTTTTAGATAGATATATAACTCTAAGTAATTGTATTATAATACAAAGCTATGGTTAGAAATAAATAAAATTAAATATATGAAGCGTTATATAAATGTTGCTTGATTCCGAAATATTTAGTAAGTAGTTATTTAATGTCACAGTATTATAACATTAAGTCGAGTAAAAAGGTCAGCTCAGATAATGCCAAATAATGAGATAATGGAAAAACAGATGAAAAGGAAAAACAACACTTGAAAGTGTAACTTATAATATTCATGCACGGAAAATTAAAAAAATATTTGTTCTCCTAAATACAACATTATAAAATAATAGTGTCTGTGTGTCACAAGCGTAAAAGGGTGTCTTGTTTTAAAACACACCTGCTTAGAATCCCGATATTGAATTCCCAGACACCATAAACCAACAACGAAGACCCCAATGACCAAAAATCGCATGTTATTCACCAAAATGAAGGGTTGGAAGTATTAATTTTCACGGTTCGTTCATAACTGGTCGGCCTTTGACAGAAGACACGGCAAATGCCTGCCCTTATGTAGGTGTTACGAATGCTTTTAATGTGATTTTTATATCAAGACAGGATATTCTTATTAACATTTTGATGCAAGTAATAAATGGTATATAGATATGTCATAAAAAATATAGGTGCTCATCATTCCTTTTATTTACTGTTGACATTAGATTTGGACATTGGTTGTGACAGACGGACGGATAGACAGACGCACGAGTGATACTATATGAGTTCCGTACTTAATTGTTTGTACTGAACCCTAAAAACAAATTAACCCTAATAAGTATAAGATTTACATAAGGCGTAATAATAATAGAACTAAGCATATGAGTTTCTTGATATTTAACCAGTGGAACTGAAAACTGTAATTATATGTGTAAAAAGAGTCGCTGATTACTGACAAAAGTTTAAATATAAAAAACATATCAGATTTTCTAGAGATCAATTTCAAACCGTTTCACTTCATTTAGGGAGCGAAATCAACAGAAATCGGATCCCCAAAGAAACGAGTGGGGCATGACGTATTAGCTGACATTAAATGTAGCCGAAAACAAAAGGTGCGCAGCACAGAATAAAAATTAAAAAGAAAAAAAAAGAAAAAAAGTAGTAATGAAGATAAAAGGTTTACGAATTCTGACAGCAGGTGTCGTTGTCACGGATATTGATACAGTCGTGTCCGGGATACGAAAATCGTCAAAGATTACGAAGTGTTATATAGAAAGTCTTTAGAGCTGATCGTACTTAAGTTTGTGAAGGAGAAAAAGTTTACTTGCCTTTGCAGGATCGGAATTGTTTAACATAACTATTCTAAAAATTCAATTATGTTTCATATAGGAAAAAAATATTAATAGTTTTTAAAGATTTCTATTAATAAGCGTCACGTTTCAAATTCTGATTAGGTCCAATAAATCTCATTCAACAGACAATTCACAAAAAATACACATTTTGTTTACACAAATTCAACATTACGTCACCTAGAAATTCAAATTATGTAAAATGTAATAATTCGATTTATGTAGTTAATGAAATGTACATTCTATGAAAAACTGTTCTATGTCATTTATGTCCAGTGTATAGAGCATCGTGCACCTGTTTCACGCTGATAAAACAAAATGGCGTCTGTTTTAAAAACTTATCACGTGTGATGGTAGCACAGAACAAAATTCTTATCAAGGCTGATAAAGAAGGGTCTGATCTGTGTTAATTGGGTCTAATATTCGGCACTTTCTTTAGGATTCGAGATTTGTCTGATAAAGTAATCGAAGCAATTATTTTCGGGTGGATTTTTTGTATGTTTTCATTTTGTTTGAAGGCGCTTCGCCGCCCGGTGGCTGTGGTTATTTCAAAATTAAAATGCTAATAAAGAATTCGACTGATAAGTCAATTGCCTGTATTGAATATATTATAGAAGAAATATGAAGCTACTTTACATGTACTTAGATTAAAGCACACGAAAAATTTTGATGTGTGTCGTATGTCGATATTGATTGTTTAGATCAGTCAATCACGATGGAATTTGGTCTTAACTTGGCACGCTGGTATGGCAAATGGCATGTACAATACTTTTTATTCCGAAATGTCCACGATAAAGCATGTCCCCGGAGAGCAACTAACAGATTTATTCAAACTAATTTTTAGCCGCAACTATACTAATCATTCTTTTACAGCCTTAAGTCCACGTAATAACAATAATCTGAAGTTATTACGGGCATCGTAAAGTGCCAAAGCCTGTGTATTTACGAGTTGCAGACTGGGAGTGAACCTAAATCAGAATTATCTTCTGGCGAAGCTAAACTAATGTCTGTAACTAGATTTATCTAGACTATTTATAATAATAAATTAACTGCACTGGCCACCAAGATTGCACTAGACAAACAAAATAGAAATGATATTCTAATTCTTACATATTATAAAATAAAGTCCTTTGCCGCGTTTATTTGCCATAAACTCAAAATACTACTGCACGGATTTTCATGCTGTTTTCACCAATAGATACCTAGTGTGATTTTTGACGAAGGTTTAAGTGTATAATTCAATATGTATCTACCTGAGCAAAGCGAGGCTAGTTTTAATTATTGAAATAAACAGTTTGTAATAATAAATTAGTTTTCACCTAAGAGATTCCTGGCATAAAATAAACACAGACAAAAAATCTCTCTGTTTTTCATCTGATAACGGGCCTTGAAACAAGGTAATATTTTGACAGACAACCAATTTATACAAACCATTGATAACCTCAAAGGCCGTTGTCGTGATTTAAGGCGCTGAGAAAACATAAAGATTATCGCGCTCGGTTAATGGTTGAACTAATTAATTATTGAGAAGTAGGCTAACACCTATTCGTGTTATTTTATACTTTGTAAGCAGCTTAACACTTACACTAAGTTGTGTGACCGCACAAAGAGGTTCTTGTTTTAACACGGTGCTAAGCGGATTAGAGCAGTGAAAAAATATTACATTTAATGTTTAGTTAGTAATAAAGATTTACTTAATAAATTAATACAAGATTATTAGGGTGTTATGGGTCTATCAGTTGGGAAGAGGGTCATCGCAGTGTAAGGACGCCTGCAACACCAGGTATTGCATATACTTACGGGTACATGTATTTCAATAAAGAATATATGATAATAGATGAAAATATTTATTTTATAGATTTTTATACATGTTGCCTTTTTCATAAATTACCGTATACAAAATTAGATTATCATGTTGTGTATTTACAATATTAATGTGATTTCCATTTTCAAATACTGTATTGTTTTCTTGACGGCAATCTACAAACAGAAACCCTAATGTGTTTTTGCCGGTAAATTTTTACCGGTAATTAAACACCTGCAATTTTAACTAGAAATCCACAGTTCGTGCTAAGTGGGTGTAATTTAGAAAAGAATATTTATTCAATTATGGTATTCCCTTGTCACACAAGTGTATGACGGATAACCGTTGCGTGTCAGCTCATATTGACACTGATGTATAGGGCATAGAAGTGACAAAAATTGGATTCGTGAAGATTTTGTGAGTATTTTGTGTTGGGATATTTTGCGCCGAAGTTAATAATAAATACATAGATGTGATAACACAAGAAACCAAATGTAATGAATGATTAGAAAATGCGAAAAGAAAATTATTGCCAATACCAAAGCAAACACATTTTAGGACCTTAAAAGGAGTATCTATTGACAAAGAAAAAAGACATACTTAGTTGTTACCATTATACTATAATAGTAACAACTATGTCCTTATTACGCATTAGTCTTTGGGAGTTCATTTGGTAAACAAAAAGAGCAGATATAAATAAAATAAATTATTACATTTAGTTTACTCAGCTCAAATAAACAGACACATGGACAAATCTGCTCTATAATTTAAAAAAATGAACTCCTTGTCCGCATGTCTCTTTTGCAATTAGAGAAATTCTTAGTGGTTCTGTGGGAGAGCTATTCTAGAGTTGGCTACGTTGGTTTTTATTCAAAGAGATTTTCTGAGATGACTGCAAATTATTTTAATTATCACTTGAATGTTGAAGACGGGGGAAACTGAATCGTAGCGAATCTTATAAAATGGCATTCGTGTAGCACTTCGTGCAGACTTGACTTTAAATTTTCATTTCATTAACTAACTTCAAACATAGTTTTATTTTGAGCCGCTAAAATTTTGCAACTGCTAGTCCCGGGAACGATTGCGAATTCTAAGTTGCAACCTTACAAATTAGTTTAACAACTAATAATAATTTAAATAAAAAAGTTTGAATGTGAGTGAATATGTTTTGTTTGTTGAATGTGTCACGTAAAAACTTGATTTATTTCGATGATATTTTGTACACCTACCTACTACTGGTGTACAAAAATTAATCGTACCGACCCCACATAAAGTGATGATGATGTATGTCTGTCTGTTACTCTTTCACGCAAAATCCACAGTACGGAGTGTTAAGAAATTTAGTACATGAGTAGAATATAACCTGGAATAACAAATAGGATACTTTTTATTCCGAAATTCCCACGGAAGCGAAGCCCCGGGGTGCAGCTAGTAATTATTTATTTGAGGAACATTATACAAACATAAAGAGATATGTTGAGTTTTACTCGCGAGAAATAATTTATCGGCAACTTTTGACCGAAACTTTTACGCCACAAAAACTTAATTTTCATAACACAAGGGGCGGAAGTAATAAAATGAAATTGTCTTTTATTTTTGTCTCTTCCGAGGCATTACAATTTCACGGAATAAGATTATAAGTTACTTTGTTTATTGTTGACTGAAAATAACATATAAATGGAAAGGTTCCTCTGGAACATTTTTCTTAAGGTGCTATTTAGCCGAACACTAGGGTCACCAAAACATGTTTATCAATTTCTTTTATTTCGTAGCGAAATATTAAAAATGGTCTAGACAAATTATGCCACAATAGATATAGAATTTCATTACAAACTAGTATTAGTTTTACAATACAATGTGGTCGTGGTCACAGTAGTATTCAGATTATGTTTATCAAAATCGAGTCGCCCTGAGTTTCGAATGTGTGCATTTCAGACACAAGTCTGGATATATTCTGTTTCAACCTGACTGAAATTAATATTGCAATAGGTATGTTCTGTCCCAGTAGATATTCGTAAATATAATAAGTTTTTTTTACCAATAAGATCTTATTACATTTAATGTGACGACCTCGGTGGCGCAGTGGTAAAGTTCTTGCCACTGAACCGAGAGGTTCTGGGTTCGATCCCTGGTCGGGTTATGATGGAAAATGATCTTTTTCTGATTGGCCCGGGTCTTGGATGTTTATCTATATATGTATTTGTTATAAAATATAGTATCGTTGAGTTAGTATCCCATAACACAAGTCTCGAACTTACTTTGGGGCTAGCTCAATCTGTGTCATTTGTCCTAATATATTTATTTATTTATTTAATGTGTGACAAAAAATCATGTCCGTGCAGTAAACCGTCGAGTATAGTTTCCATATCTGGAGCCGTTCCTGGGTGTAGCATTAGGTCATGCTTATCATAATAATGTATTGTCATCCAATCTAAATGTGTGTACAAAATTTCATCACCATCGGTTGAAGATATCTTCTTCAAAATTGCGTTGCAAGATTCCACATTGCAATTTAAATAAAAGCTTGTAATAAAAAGGTGAGCGTCTAAATAGATGTAATTGTTCCGCAAATTCTTTTGTCTTGTAAAAACAAATTATTAATATAAATGAAGTATTCACTTCACTGTTATACGAGTATATCTGCGCAGTGTTTGCATTTAATTAAATAAGCATGTGTGTTTACATAACAAACATTTACGCCAGTCCGTAGTAAATAAACAGAGTGGAGTATTCCTAGAGCTTCAAACGACTTAGCTTCCTTGTATCATTTGAATATTAATATTCTCTTAATGGATTTATTTGCGATGTCTTCTCATTTTCATTTTGAATTTAGAATTTAGTATAACGATCTCAAAGACGTATTTGTGAGTACAGTTATATCTTATTTATTTTTGTTTTGAAATTGAGATAAATTGTACGGTGTGATGAGAAATATAATATTATTATTTATTACGTCTTTGCAATTGGAACTATTCGACTTATGTGACATAAAAGTGGTGACAAGACATCATATTAACAAATGATAAGTTATGAATATATATTAAAATTAATATTTTGATCACTGTTATATTGTTATTTGGTTTAAAGTTCACTGATTTCAAACTATCAAAATGCTCATTTATTTCGACTGATAATAAAATAAATACTTATTTCATCACTTTTTATTTCGGAACTACAAGCTACTGGAATTAAGCCCTTACCTTGTATTAAAAAAAAACTATTTTCACAATAGATTTATCTTTTTATCATAAAAATATTAGCCTGATTAAATGAACGCCCAGTAATACCCGTTAATCCCATTCGTCTCCATTATGGCAGTAAAATTTTTAAGATGCACTTAACTGACTCTCATTTCTACGACCCCTGGAGATTACGGACCCCAGTGACGTCACTCAATGATACCCGGTTATAAATGAGAGGGTAGATAACGCCTGGATTTGCAGGAAAACCCTGGTATGGTACCTTTCATTTCGCAGCGTAAATACCCCTTGATGGACCCCTCTTGTTTTCTAATGAAGAGTGCATTTTCCGCTTTGAAATATTTGTACAGAATGATGAAAATTGCTGTTCATATTTTGAGACTCTTCAGTTTTAGTCAGCAGAGATTTCAAAAAGTTAAATGAACAGTCTATGCTGTAACAACATTCATTTGAGTCATTATATCAAGTATAAAATTGTGATAAACACACGCATTACCGGTATTACTGCTCGTCTAAATTCATTAAAAAAATGTATTTTATTAAAAAATAACAAAACATGTTGACATGAAAAGCACAGAGTGTATACAAATCAAAAGACCTTAGTAAGCGGTGCCGACGAAATTTCCCACTTTTAACTACGGCCGTCTAGATTCGTTAAGCGACGGAACGCTTTACGACGCTACGCACACCACTTATGATTTTTGCCCGACATAAACGTGTTTAGGCGTAAACTCATTTCTATCTATGAATCACGGCGACAATATAGGCCAGTAAATAATGCATGTTTCTGACACATACAGTATAACACTTATTCTTAAATTTATATCCATAATCATTCATATGAACGTTTTCCCGATTTCTTCCTTAGTCGTCGAGCTTTCGGAGCCCAGAGTCAAAATTTTTATTTTTTCTCCTATTTAGGTACATCAACAATATGCGCTAAAAAGCAGCTGGCATGTATAATTTTTTTCTTTCCTCTTCCATCAGACACTGTAATATACATTTCACTTTGACCCTCATTTCACTTTGACCCACCGACTAGGATCCACTGGTGGATCAAAGGATAAGGTCAACCAACTTAAGTCCAACAATGGAGCAAAAGGTGAGTCTTTTGTACAGAGCTATTAGTGACCATACTCCTGTGATAAGCGATAGCTTTGTGGGATCCAACAGCAGATCAAAGATTTTATATTGACCCATTGCGCCGCGTCGCGTTGCCTTGCTGTTTTCGTTGCTTATTTAGAACGCCGCGTGTCGAGCTAACGTCGTCCAGGTAAGGCATGATTTACCGACCCAATATAGCCCGAGTCAGGTGGCGCTGGACACGGAATTAAACTCACACGAAATATGACTATCCTTTATCCTACACCGGAATTAAGAGGGAAAATTATGGATGTACGCGGTTTACGGTAAAAATAAAGGTTTTTTTTTAATACACGCGTCTTTATCTTCATACACTTTGACAGCGGATTCACTAGAATCCGCTGTCATAGTACGCACTAGTGTACTTTAAAATATAAAGTACGCACTATCGTACTTTTTATTGAAAAACAAAGTGAAGCAGTGAATTGCTAGAATTCATCTATTGCTAGAATTCATGTTAGGAGTCACTGATGTGACGTTCTGTGCTGAAAAACACGCAGTTGGTATTCAATATTTTTGATTACCTATGGCCGCAAAATGTCTGACTGTGAAGACGACACGCAAAAATACAAATTTGATATAATTTTGGTAATCCGTTCTTGCATGATTCTTTGGGCACAGCGGTGGTCGTTCCAAAAGTCTTGTACATAGTAATAGATTTGAGAAATATGATTAGATAACGTGAAATAATGTCTGACTATAAAAGATATATTTTTTTTCTATTTTTCCTATACCTAGTGGCACTTTTAATAATTTGACTAAATATTAGAACACTAAAAATTAATAAAGAACAGCCAGTGCCAACACAATCATCAAGAATCAACAATCAGAAAACCGGTTAGCCATATCTGGTTGAATGGATTCTGCCATTGCATATTTATGTCTATATTTTTAGATGGTTTATTTTTGGTACATGATACCCATACTCCAAAAATAAACGAATGTATAATAACTGCTATATAAATTCCCAAAACAATGTGAGGAAACCTGCACTCTTTTCGATGATTTATCACCTAGCTAGTGTGTAAATTGGATTAGCCAATGGCAAACCACTTCATTCATATTTCCAAAAAAGTAGCTATGTGTGTTTCTTTCCGTCTCTCCAAATAAACAAACAACGAAGAGTTATCCTATTATTCATCTATACTATATTTTTTTGCCGTCCCATCAGAGTTTGTTTATATAGATTCCAAGCTAAGTTTGGCCACATAGTTCGTATAGTAACAATTACATACATCACAAGCGTAGGTACCCCAAAAGCGACCATTAATATTGGGTTGTGTCGCATGCAATCGGTTACAGTAAGTGATTGCTGCAAACCTGGGAACTGCGCTTGTTTGTTGTTTATATTTGTTTTGATCGGCTGATTTGTTGGCTGAAATGTTCTGGTTTAACGTATTTATCAATATTTATAATGAAATTAAGCAAATTAATCAATCACTATGAAAATGTAATGTAAGTAAGCAAATTATGTTTTTATTACAAGTGATGTGGTGATGTTATATATTACACATTCAAAGTGTAGTGGCGTCTATTTCTAAAGTATTTATTCAGAAATAATGACTTTACAGACACTTTTTCACGTCGAATTCATACTATTATAAAAATATATTTTGAGGGATGGGAGGAAGTGGAGTGAAGTGGAGTTATAGGACATAATAGGAACACTCGACTGCCTCCCGTGGATGTATGACAGCCGGAGGCGACTGAAGGACAAAAAGTGACAAGGCAGACAGATAGATCGTCGTATAATATGGATGCAGAAGAAAGTCAGACCAGAACAGCTGAATATGCCGCGCAGCACTGTATCAAGCTGAAGAAAAGTCTAATCGAAAGTGGATAAGATCATTATGGGTCACATTCCTCACTTACTGCTGTGGGAATGATCACGAAGAAGAGAGAAATGGCTGTAAATGTCCTCCTTGCAACGTATACTTATTTCTATGTGGCGTGATCTTTATGTGAGACCTACCTATGCACTGTATGTAGTATGACGATGTAAATGTAACACGAGGCAAAAAATGTCAGTAAAATAAAAAGTAACTATTCTAAAACAAATGCCGCAACCGCAAACAGTGGATTCGCTAAAGCAAAACGTTCAAATTAATCCCGCTTTTGTTCCTGAATAAATTATGACAAGCGGAGAATAAATCGCAAAAGATATATAGATCTTATTACTAGTGATTTATAATTGCAGTTGTTCGATAGCCACCGCACTCGTTCGTTTTATCGATATATCATACGTAGTGAGTGTCTTAGAGCAACAATTAATATACCTAGAACTTTAGAATCATTTGGTTTATTGAATTTAGTATATTTTCAACAGAAGTGATTTTATAACTATAAAACTAGAATTTTAATGACATGACACATTTGTCCTATTATGATATATATTACACAATTTATCCAATAAGGTAGATTATTTTTTATTTTTTATTTTTATTTTGGTGACTATTCGTATAGATTTTCCTACCAACTTTAAAATATCGCATAAAAATGCAACTGCATTGTTACAGTCTATAAATTATTACAATGATCTTAGATCTTACAATGATCTATATTATACATATTTTTTCAATTTTCTGACCTTGTCATCTACCCTATTCATGTGTGTCGATGTCTTTCACGTCGCGTCATCATAATTGGCATCTTATTATGAGTCCTTACAATTTAGGTATTAAATTACTCAATGTGCTGTTCCAGGTCATCTTCTGTCCACATTTTGCCGTAAGAAACACCCTCTTTCGCGATTATAATAAAATTAAGTAGGAGTTTGTTTGTACGCGCTGAAATCTTGGAACTTATTGGTTGATAGCCACGAAGATGGCTACAGCCTTCCTTTTCTGACATGCTATCCAAAACTCTAAATTTCCCAAGAAGCTATTTTATCATACATACACAAGTATGTCAATATATATTTGTTGCACCTCCTCTATTGCAGACAAAGAAAGCTACTCTAACTCAACGATGAGCATATTAAAATATTTGTAGGACATATAACTCATACGCGCATACGGTTTCTGCGAATGGATATATTGGGATCACAGTTTTGCGACTGAAGTCTAATTAAATCTTGGCATATTAAATTTAATTAATTACTTGTACTGGGTATCGCTAATTTAGTCAGATATTTTGAGACGTCGCTGGAATTTCATTAACGTTTAGTCTTTGATGTTTTGCGTTGTTCAATCCAATACGTGAGGCAATTTGATCAACTTGAGGCAAATCAATACGTCTAGATATCTCTCTCACGTCACGGTGTTGACAGAGACTACTAAGGAAATACGTATCTTATAGATGTTTTGCTGGTTGTAGGAACGTGACGTGACGATTATCATTTTTAGCATTACAGATCATCTTTTATCTTACGTGTTCGTAAGATATAGATTATCTACATTTAATTTAAGAGGAGTTGGTTCTTTCTATTGCTCTCTTCATCGACGCACACTTTTTTATTTGCCTAATTTAATATTGTCTTGGTCTTCGTGCACCACTTCTTTGCACATTCTTCTAACTAATCTTCTATGGTATAACCAAAGAAGACATTGTGTCTTTTAAGTGGTCCAACATATCCATCTTCTTTTTTTATTATTTTTAAGAAAGATTATTTTTTCTATGTTCGGCTTGCTGCCAGATATAATATACGAGCATGTATGTAAATCATATAAATAAAAGCCAGATGACGAATCACAAATTCGCAACGGATATTTAATCGATTTTCGAATCAAGATGTGGTACTTATTTCCTAGTCACACTTTAGGCTCATTTAGAGAGGCGTTGATGAGGCGTCTTATGATATCATCTGCACGATTTAATCGATATTCAATTAGATAATAGTCCCTATTATGTTGCGTTAAGGTTACTTTTGCGGTGAATATTTTATGATTGTACTGTGTGGCCGTCATTGCTATCGGCTTGAACAATTAATGTTGATTTCGATGCCGTTATTTGATTTGTATCTCGAGCTAACTGTATGGGAATTGCGCCAATTAAATTGCTTTGGGGCCGTCATTAAGGGTCAGTATTGGATGGAACGTTCTGACGTGTAGTGAAAACAATACAAGATAAATTAGCTTCGTTGGATGAGATATGCTATTGTGAATTTGGACCGTGGCCAAGACATTGGGTTGTGGTGTCTTTGTCAAATTTTCCTGAAGGTAATGACTATAAAATTAATGTTTCAGAATAATGTCTTTAGGAGCTCGTAACATCTTTACACCTACATAAAGATAAGAATTACGATGTGATTCAATATTGCTACAAATAATCTTGGAGGTATCCTAATTTGTTGTAAGTATTTCTCATGAAATTAGTAGGCACTACCTAATTCCATGGTATTTCTACAGAAAAGTATTTCACTTACGTCACGATAACATGACAATATGACCTTTAAAGAATTAAACCTAATGCGTATTAACCATACTAGATACATATATCGTAGGAAGATGAGATGTGTTATACTGTCTGCTTAGTTTCGGTCGGACCCGACCTTAACTTTCGGGTTTGTCTTTGATATAAGTACCTATTCAGTAAATACATCTAGAAAATGGAAACAGATGTTTCTTTCGTTACTAAAGTACTTAGAAGTCATATTCCTTCAAATACCACACAGATTTAAATTCCAATAGATTAAGTCATTAAATCCGATTCTACAGAAGTGGTCGATTAACATGGCTTATAATAAGCGGCAACGGGTGAAAGCACCATCTATCATTCGGGTCATTGAACCCCGATTACTAGGATGCTGGATGCGTGATCTATGGATGGTGTCGAACAGGGGCATTGCTGGGTCAGGTTCAATGTCTAAGGCTGCATTCACTTGGAAATAAATAATTTGAAAAATATATGAAAAGGTAACTAAGTCAAACTTCAACTATATTAACCACTTGGTTATACAGGAATATTGGTGATAGTATGAACAGTTGCTCATACTATTGGTGAAAATTGTTTAAAATAATCTGTATAAAAATCTGTCCCGTACTTTTTGAAATTATAAGTATTAAATACAGACAAGGCGCACATATGTAAGGATAAGAGGATAAGGTACTATACATTCTGAATCTATGGTATGGTATTTTCCATGGATTTAGTAAGTACTCCGTACATAGTACCTACTAATTCCATGGTATTTTCCCACCTTCTTTTTTCTGTATTCTTTCTGCAAATAGTCTGGCAACTTTTTGTAAAAAAATAATAATTGGGAAAATGTTAGGCGTACGTAGATTTAATTTATTTTAACATCAATTTTTTTTTTTATAAGTACTCATAATTTTGGCAAATTTTCTTACTTCTGCGGTCACCAGCGTATGTGCAGTACATCAAGGGTGCTTTCCTATAGAAGTGTAATATACCATCGTATTTTATCTTTTTATAAATAAGAACAATGAATCTGCGTTAAATTATCCTGAACTCAAATATTTCTAAAACAGTAAAAAATGTAAACAATTTTTGATTTGATTGAGTCAGGGTTCAGAGTCAGGTTGAGTCAGACTAAATGTATTTGTAAACAACATGCTATATACAATTTTGCGTGATATCGTTTTATTAGCCCTGTATAAAATGCCTCTAAATAATTCAGTGCTAAATCTTGATAGGTAGGACAGGTCGCGTGCCGATTGTGATGCGGTTGTAGATTTACTATCAATCTATCTCTTGGGAATTATATGACGGGGTGTAACATTTCAAGCTTAGAGGGGTGAATAATCAATTGATGTAAAATTCTTTTTAAAAAATGCTCTTTGGTAAATTAAATTATCCTAGTGTAAAATGTTCAATTGCATAATATAAGGGTAATTAAAAAATGATGCGTTATTGTATTAAAAATTGAATTGTTTAAATTTTAACGAAATATTATAAAATAAAAATATTTTTTTTTATTATTATCATTTTTTATATTAGGACAAATCACACAGATTGAGTTAGCCCCAAAGTAAGTTCGAGACTTGTGTTATGGGATACTGAGGGATACATCAATCAGAAAAAGATCATTTTCCATCATGACCCGACCGGGGATCGAACCCGGGACCTCTCGATTCAGTGGCAAGAACTTTACCACTGCGCCACCGAGGTCGTCGAGAATGAAGACAACATATTTTTTTGTCAATGAGTTATTTAAAAACTTGTTTACTTACACATAATTCATTTGATTAATTATATTTTTGACTATCTAACCTTGCTCACATAAACACAGTTGGACTTTAACCGATGGAATGGAAATCTTTATACGAGGAAGAAAAAGTATATTTAGTCATAATTTGCATATTTTTATAAATGAAATCGTTAGATTAGATTTATTAAAAAGCAATGATAGTAATTATAGACCTTTACATTATCAATACACAGTATAAAACAAAGTCGCTTACCGTCCGTCTTTACGCGCCGAATGCACTTTTGTACCCTGTTTGGTGCACCAGTGAGAATGCGACTATTTGCCAACAGATGGCGATAGTCGTAAAAGTCATTTCAAAAACCATTATACGACTTGAATAAAATCTGAAACCAGTGTTAGCAATTTATACCAATCTGGATAAGAAAGATGACCCCCCCCCCCCCCTCTTGTATTGTTATTTGAGGGTGTTTAGTGAGGTTGGGTTACATTCCACCCATTCCCGCCACAATATCACGCGAGCTGTCAATCTCTATCAAGATTTGCAGGCCTGATTGATAGCACAGGGGTTCATAACAGATAGTTATATTAAATGCCAATAAAATAATGTCACGTGAGTAGGTAGGTATATTTATCTGATCGTCGTGTCATGTCTCATAAATATGATAATTTAATGTTGATTCTGTATATAATGATTGTTACGAATTCATGCTAAGTTTACTTTGGTTTCCATGTTTGCTTAAACTGATATTGTGTACGTGTTTTACTAGTTATTATTTAGTGACTGTCATATTGAAATAATATTATAATTAAATTTTAAAACAATTAATTCCATGTAAATTTCTTTTGGTTATTCCTTACCTATGTGTGCACGTTCCTTATATATGGGCACGGAAGAAAGATCGCGTACTTTTGTTGGATCATTGACGTACGTTTCTCAGTCACGAAATTCTACTTCGTCGAGGCCTCCTTCTGCCGATTAATTCTTCTGAAAATTATGCTTAATCAAAATATTCCGGTGTATTTTGACGAAGCATGTTTTAAGAAGATTTTAACAAAATGTGATGAAAGAAAAATAGAAAACTCGGTTTGTATCAATGTTGTGAACACTTCCTAATGGCGCTCCGTTCAATCAATGCCAAAAATAAGATTGTAGTGTTACGTTGATGAACTTCATAAACGTATACGTGGATCAAAGGTTTCTTGTAAGCGTTATTTTGTAATGCATTTTAACTAAACGTAGAAAATAATGTATTAGCTCATCAGTAGAAATGAATTATTTTCACGATTTAGAAAAGGAAAAGTTTTTAAATAATGATTATTATATGTGTATTAACATATATTTCAACTAGCTTGTTCTCGCGGCTTCGTCTGCGGGTATGTTTTTGAAAAATAAAGTAGCCTATGTTTGAAGGGGGTTTGTAACTATATGCAAACAACATTTCATCCAATTCCAGTGGTTTAGCCATGAAAGTAGAACAGATAGGCAGACAGACTTTTATTAGTATGGAGAAATGTTTTAAAAAACCTTCTCTGTCAAATGAACCAAGACTGTCCGAACATCTACGTGGAATAGACAACCTTCCTCGTTCACATGATGAAATAATAAATAATATTAACACAAATATCGCAAAGATAAATTGTATAAACATTTGGTTCTATACATAAGGTGTGTATTTGTATCGTCAAATATTTCCCGCCATTAAATTTTGACATCTTATGATCCTTTTTTATCTGTGCATTTAGAATAAAAAGTGTTGTTTCAGAATGTTTATGCGTTTTTTTATGGGATCCACAATTTTGGCATGTTTATGGTTATGTGTAAAACATATGATTTTACTGTAAAAGTAATTACCTAGTGATATTAAGACGAAACCATGTGTGTGTGATATATTATGTAATTTAATTAGTATTTAAAATTTTTGAGATGTGGCTATTTCGTGTCGTAAAAACGTATGTAACACTACACAATAATGTAACGTCACTTTTATTTAACAATTTTTTTATACATAATCTAGCAGGTGATAGGCAACAATATCATTCCCAAAGAGGGCTAGAATTAGGTAGGTTGTAAAATCAAATTCGAATCTTCGAAATATTTTAAAATATACAATTTTAAATTATTTACACTGTCGCAGCCTTAAATGAAATCGGGAATACGTGAACATGAGAGGAAGAGAGAGAGCAGTAGGTTTGATTTGACTGACATTGAAATAACCTATTGTTTTCAAGTTGGTAATCAAAGACACTATTTCACCCTTTCCATTTCGATGACGTGTCTGCACTTTTCACTTCACAGTTCTTTGAACCTTTTAATATTTCACATCAACAATCGTGGGGAGTGTTCATACGTCAACAGCACATATACCTATCCAACTCATTGGAATTTCGACCCAATTCCCGCTCCATTAGGTCCAAGTAAGGTAACTTGACGTGCAGTCGTCAGCACCAGCCGACGCGAGAAGCGAAACACCTAATTGTTCCTTTCCGTTGATAAACAAAGGGTAGGTACAGGATATGTTTTTTCATTACATTCCTATTTTGGATGCAAGCGATAAGAGATCTGCGGTAACAGATGAATATAAAGATAACGCGCAGGTGGGCGGCACAAAAAAGGCCGCAACTATGAACTTTAACAAACATGTCCCATAATATTCACATTTTCTTTGTACAGTCGACAGCACATCAACCTATTTCAATTCATGTCAAATTTGCCTCTATTACCGTGGCATATGGATTCATCGAAATTAATTTGATATGCGGTCGACTGTACGCGGTCTGTATTATAGACCTACCTATAATATAGGCCTGTGATCGAAAGGTCCCAAGTTCGAATCCTACTTGCGCCACATGATTTGGTATACCAATCTGACTCATGTATACTAGTTTTCATAGAACACCATTTGCTTGCGGTGAAGGAAAACATCTTGAGGAAACCTGCATATTGGAGGATAGTCTAGTTCACTAGAGTGTATCCAACTAACTGCCACTAGATGACGGGGTAGGTAGTCGTAAAAGGCATATCAGATGCCTTTAGGCGTAGATGCAGAAATAACACACTCGATATGATGATGATTGATGTAAATAGCTTAATTATGAGTATGTACACAAAATGGGTAAATCAAATAAATAGTAATATAAATAATTATGTCTCGAATTGGACCACTCATATTTCCACATTAATATATGTGGTTCTTTCTTATAGCAGTTTTCTGAATGCCTTTTATTCTTTACAAGGCTCGGCTCTGCTAATATTTGAGCTATTTGAATAAAGAGCGTTCGAAATGTAAAATAATTTTCTTTATTCATTTCACTCGCGTTTTGTTCGTTCTAAAAATACCTGGAATTTTAACGGTCAGTGGAAAATAATTTTAAATCGCAATAGAATTATAAAGTCTTTGTTAAAATTTACATATAATCAAGGTTTTTATTACAAAGGGTATGGTTTCTATTTATTTATGGAATTTTAAAAGCAATTTCTATTAGTTTTTATTTTATAAACGATCGAAGCAAACTTTAGTTTTATTTCCTGTAAGACATAAATTAGTATAATTACGTAAATGCTTCATTAATTTATCCTATCTTGAGTGATGATTATTTTATTTATTATATTAAAAATATAATTATATGTAAAAACTGTATAGTAAATCATAGATTTAATATTTTTATTTGCTCATAGTATAAAACCACATAGTGCGTATGGTATATTATCCACTAATATGGTAAATGCGAATGTCTTTCTATTTCTTATGCTTTCACAGCTGTATCGTTGAACCTATTTTGATGAAATTTGAAATAGATATAGTATAGGCTACCGCGATTGAAGCTACTGGCAACAGCTAGTCAATTATAAAAATGGGTATCGTGAATCTTCTAACAGAATGTTGAAAGTAAAAAAAAAACCAAAGTGTAGGTAATATTAAAATTTCCATGCCATATTACAGTAAACAAGCAGTGAACAGAATATCAAGTTACCTTTTGGACCCCCTATGTGGTGGTAATAGGGGCTGCAATGAATTTGAGTAATTTGTTGACTGTACCTGTTAATGAGTACACTTCCATGCCACTGCCCACCCATCCACGCTCCAGAAAAT
This sequence comes from Plodia interpunctella, assembly GCF_027563975.2. Taxonomy (NCBI): domain Eukaryota; kingdom Metazoa; phylum Arthropoda; class Insecta; order Lepidoptera; family Pyralidae; genus Plodia; species Plodia interpunctella. Next base: position 7,855,550 of record NC_071301.1, read on the forward strand.
GGTCTGGTACCCATTGAACCTACAGCATTCGACCTTGTCTATTCTGTACTGTCTAATCTACCTTCCATCGAAACTTCAACAGCGTATCTTATCCAGTAAGCTAATTATGAAGATAAAATTGATGCCAATCTAATACCAAAACAGAGGTATGACGGACAAAATAAATGTAAATAGTATTTTAAATAAAATAACATCTGAAATAAGCATGTACTTTGCACCTTTGTACTGCCTGTCTCCTTTTTGTTTACAATACTCACTCTGTTAAATTAATAAACAAACATTTCTAGGAGTTTTTATGAGCATTGTCAGTAAGGTACAATTATGCACTTTTTGCTTTTGGGTCGAATCGTGGAGATCAAACGGGAACTACACCCAGAAAATTGTTTCTAACATTTCACGTTTAAATTTTAATCACAATGTTCGTGCCACTAAGTGCACGTGAAATGCACTGGTGTGACAACGTACAATTATCGCAAAAACAAGCATATGCCTCAACACAATTAAATTTAAACTGTATAGGTCAAGTAATAGAGTTTAAATTGAATATATTTCGTTTCATTTCATGCCCCGCGTGCGGCACGAATCGGCGTAGGTTACGATGAAATAAATAACCAATTAGAAACAAATTAGAGTCATTATTAAATCAAGAAAAGTGGCATTAGCTTAATTTCTAAGAAAATGCTTAATTATTTTTCTTAAATTAGTTTGACAATTAGCAGTTTCTTTTCTACGTTTGACTAATGTATGTAATTCTATGTTCTTGCAAATTAACAAGTGGTAAAATAAAATCAGTATTGCCGTTGCAACAATGTAGATACACGAATGTATTTCTTACATGGAATGGAATATATAGTATTCCTATTGGAAAAGTAGCAAGTAAGTCCGGGGAAATAAAGTACTTACTAAGACAAGATTGAGAGAGAGAGAGAGAGAGAGATAATAAAGCCGTGAAAATATTTGAGCGAGCGAATTTATTTACAACTTGGTCTGTCAGGAAAAAAATATTCTGTGAACAGTCAATAGCACATCAACCTACCCTAATTAATTTCAAACTCGCCGCTATTACCACGCCATAGAGGTTCATGCAGGGTAACTTGATGTACTGCTGACTGTACGTACGTACATACCTATGATAGGCAGATAGATCTATGAGGATGGCTATAACACGAAATCTATTGTTGAAACAATATTCATATATAATAAATAATAAATAAATAAATATATTGGGACAAATCACACAGATTGAGCTAGCCTCAAAGTAAGTTCTAGACTTGTGTTATGGGATACTAACTCAACGATACTATATTTTATGACATATACATATATATATATATAAACATATATAGATAAACATCCAAGACCCGAACCAATCAGAAAAAGATCATTTTCCATCATGACCCGACCGGGGATCGAACCCGGGACCTCTCGGTTCAGAGGCAAGCACTTTACCACTGCGCCACCGAGGTCGTCAAAAACATGTATATCTATGGGACTTAAATTATTTTTGCCACAAATTGTAAAAAGGCAAACTTGCATACACACTTACCTATTCAATAGACATTTGAATTTAACGTTCTTTTTAAATATGGCAATATTTAATCACTATTTGTCAATCTTTTCCGTTGGAAATCTATACCAATCTCTGGTACGCCTAGTTCGTTTGCTTAATTACCTATCATCATAAAAAACTAATCAGATAATTTGACTGATACATATACATATTTTTTACCCATCACTTAGGTTCAATTAGTTTTATCTCCGATCGCATCACAAGTTACCGAACATTGGGCCCTCTAAATTCAATCAAATCTTTGGGAAGCAAAAAATCCGCTGAGTCACTGACACTGACAGCCATGAAAAACTATATTGCACTCTTTGTTATATATAATAGAATAATGTAGGCTATGTATTTATTTCATTACGTTACAGTAGTAAAAAGAATCATTAACACATCGATATAAAGCTGTTCATTCGTTTTTATTTTCACTTAAAAATGTAGCCTAGGTATGTCGTGTTTTTATCTTTTTATTTGTCCCTATGTGTCTCATTTATTCAATACAAACACATTTAACATTTACTCAATTATGGAAATTTCGTAGGGTTTATTAGTTTATTTTTATTCCTTTGCTTCATGTTGAGGAGCACAAATAAAAATACTAATTTTAATACATGAATGTACCAAAGTAAAAACTTTCGAAATAGCAGAATTTGTCATAAATTTTCAACATTTGTAAATATATATATTATCTATGAGGGTTTTTTCTCGAAACTCCCCCAAAATTGCATCCAAGGGGGACTCCCCCTTTCCAGTTGCACGAGGGTTAAACTGGCAAATAAGTACATGACACGTGACATAGTACAGTGGGTCTCATATCAAACCCTTTAACTTTTTAACTCGGAACGCGCAGCGCGCTATTCGTATATCATGTACAGTGAAAATACTGAAATATCGTATTTGTGACATTCTGTACTAAACAAAACGGTGCAAAACGTTCGCTGTTTGTTGAATGGATAAAGTTATTTGGCAAAGATTGGAGAAAACTTATAAATTATAAATATTATGTATTTTATTTAGTAAAGGGTTTTTCCACTTGTTGTTAGTATAGTATTTTATAGTTATATTCAAACTACATTATTTAGTGTTCTTGTTCAATGTATTTGAATTTTAAGTTGGTTCCTACAAACTTAAATTAGTGAGGAAGTTTGTAACCCAAGTGTTGCCAGGTGGGCCTCATACCTGTTCGCCTGCTTAGTGATATTAAAAAATCACAGTCACGTAAAATCAATGATGATGAAGAGAAACCTAGATTTAATTAGAAAAATCAAAAACTAGTAAATTATAATAGTGGCCTCATGAAAAATGTCTCGGCTCTCTCCCATTGTATGTTTTACAACTCGATTCCTATCATAATGGTTACTGCACGTGTACGTTCATGCTGAGGGTACCATACCGCAAAATGTCGCTGTTTACCAAACTTAGAACAGGACAGAGTAAGGGAGAGAGCGGATATGAAAGGATTTTTTAAAAGAATGTTATGCCTACTTTCATCCTCGTCTACTGGTATGTAATTTCACAATTAACCATACCCATGTAACATTTGAAATTCTTTTTGCCCAAGACGTCATCAAAATTGTATTTAAGACATAAAAAAAAAGATCTTTGGTATCTATAAGCAAATGGTTAGGTCTGGATTCTACATTTTAGACACAATTAACAGTCATAATATAAATATAGTAACAAGAAATAAGAATTAAATGTTTTTATTTTTAATTATTTATAATTAAAACGAGCCGCTAGGCCTGTTCCGCCTTCGCTTTGGTATAAATAAATAATTATAATTTAAACCATCAGGAATCACGCTATCTATTGGTGAAAACCGCATGAATATCGCAAACAGACGCGACAGAGGACTTTGTTGTATAATTATGTAAGAAATTGCTTGCGTGCTATCTAGATTCATAAATAGAAAATTCAATTATTTTTTCTTCCCGCTTCGCTTGTACTAACGTTGCAACCTAACCTATTTTCCTCATACAAGCTCCCTTGGGAATAAATCAGCTATTGATTGGTAGTTAGCCCCGCTTCGATTGATTCATTTACTCGCAATTTCGTCTCTAATGCTGGGGTCATGTTGATGGTTGTGGGATATTTTGTGTGATTTATGCTTGTGGGCGTGTCCGAAGAGACGTATTGTTTTTTTATTGAATTAGAAATTAGGAACTAACTGCACGCAGAGTCTACACTCCCGTGGGATTGAAAAAATAAAACCCTATATATTTTTTATTGTGTATTTTCTTAACGCCTTTCATTATCGTCGTAGTTAAAAAGGCATACAATGATTCTATCTTTATATAAATTAATAAAACTTTTGCGGATTATGAGTTTTATATTTTCACCAACCAGTTTGAGAGGTATTGCAAAAGTTGGAAAAAGTTATTATTGTTTTTTTTTCAGCTTATTTTATAACAAAATGTTAACATTTTTTTGTCATTATTCGAAATAACTGTGCATAACCTACTTAATTGTCGTAAAATATATTTCCCGAATCTATAAAATTTATAAATATCGACTTTGATGTTGACTTTAACCTGATCACTTCCAACGTTTAGACAAAATGGCGTATTTTTAATTTTTCAAAGTTAAACGTTAAAGTTGACTGATGCATCTCAATGACTGATGATGAACATCGTCAAATATTTACATCCAATGTTTCCCAAAACATCAAAGGGCAATTGTTTTGGATTCTGGATGCATTCCGCTGAGTCAGCACGCTTATTACGAAGGTTGTGTGCGATAACATCAGAATCCAACAAGACATAACTTATGACCAAAACTGGACCATTTCAAAATGACCAGTTTCATTCTTCTATTTTATTCAGTCCCATTGTTCACTACAATCAATAACGTAAACTGTTGACAATGAAATACAGAAATGGAACAAATTTAAATGTAATTGTTTGTCCTATAAAGATTTAATTTGAACTATGGTAGCAGAAAGGTATAGTAAATTACTTGCATTCCTTATATATCTTCAGCGTAATTTGCATGCAAACATCTTACTACAAAAACATTTAAATTAATCATGATGATTTGAAAAATGATCGTTTTCAATTTTTTAAATAATAAGTTTCAAAAGTAATTAGGTACGACCTCACATTGAAAAATAGATAAATACGTAGGAGATATTAATGAAAAAGAAATATGGTACCTATTTGTGGGACTAATAGAAGCCAAAACATTTAAAAAATCGTCTGTTTGTATGTTTGTTTGTGTTTTACGCAAAAACTACACAGTTTTAAATCTGATATAGGTTTCATAGCGATATATTGCTTTGAACCCGAGATATTGACGAAAATACATTATAATAATAAACGCGAGCGAAGCCGAAGGCAAAAGCTAGTAACTTACAAATCCTAAATTTTAACTTTAATTACTTGTTTAAAACCTCCAAATGAATGAATCATTTAACTACCCTTTGTTTCCACTAAACAAATGTCACTCTACGCCATATGTTTTAAATATTCCCCGGCGATGACATTTTTACTGTCTCCCCCGTGTGAAGAGCCAAAATAATAGTTCTTTTATGGCTTATAATGTTACCAACGCGGTGTTTAGACGGCGTTGACGGCTTGACGACCAGATAATAAAATTTATTGGGTCAAACATTAGAAATTATATCCACTTTATGCATAACCACACAGAAATATGCAAATTTTACGACCCTTATTGCCGTAAGCGCACTTTCATTATAACTAATTGCAGGAGACACACGTAAATGCACTTAGGTTTATTAAATGATATTCGAATTAAATATTAAGTACTTTAATCGTAGAATTATATTTATCTATTTAAAATACAATATTAAAAATAGATCAAGTGCACAATAACATAATTTTTATTCTGAGCTGAGAGATTTTTATGACACCAACTTGCTACTACGCTACTTGCAACGTAACGTAACGTTGCTATTGGAAAGTTGGTGTTATAAAAATCTCATAGCTCACCTTGTTACTAGAAGATTTAATTCATACTTAATTCTTACTTCAAGTGTCAATAAATTTATATTAGAAAAGTAAAACGTATTTTTTCTCTAATATTACATAAATTGATCGATCAATGGAAACATATTTCCAAACATAAATTATGTAGCTATGAAAAGGCCGTGCCCTACTGCTCCGATGCGTTACAAATAATATATAATAACAAATTATTATAAAGAGGTAAGCGTTTATGAGTTTGTATGTTTGAGGCCGGTAATCTTTGAAACTACCAAACTGATTTCAAAAAATGCTTTCACCATTAGAAAGATATATTAGCCAAGATTGCTATAAGCTATATTTTATCTTAAAAATCCTACGAGAGTGAAGCCCTGGTCAACATCTACTAATATATAAATTGAAGTTTCTACGTACGTTAACGCACGTCTGAGCAATGGGTCAAGGCTCTAACTAGTGTTAAATAAAAAGTTGTTATCAGTTTTTATTTCTTAAAATGGATCTACAGCTAAATCATTGGCATCAATAGAATGGTAGAATTTGTTAATAATCTTGATCAGCTTATCAACGATACCCTTAAGTATTGGGGGGCCTACTTCCATGAAGATTTCGTTTCCGCTCGAAGAAAGCAATTCCCGTGCAGCGCGGCCTGAAATGTTTGGTATTGAAGCCATATAATTTAAAAAATCTGACACCTATTCTAATCGGAATAGAATTGCAAATATATGTGATGGAAAACGTCTATGCAAAGATGTCAAGAATATTATATGTATAGAAGAAGATGTCAAGAAAATTATGACACAAAAAATATATTACCTAAACAAAAGTTTTGTTTAAGATATTTTTGATCTTCTTTGAATCGTATCTTCTTTGAATCGTATCTTCTTTGAAATGTATTTTTTTTATCTTATTTTTTTCTATAAAATTGGATTGAAGATTTATTTAATTTTATGTAGTAAAAAGAAAAATATGTGAAGTTTAAATTTTACAAATCATATAAGTATACATACCAAGAACTTCATTGCCATCAAAAAGCTTTGTGAGTTGGATATCCGTCTTGCCTCTTAGCTCGTAATTGTACTCGTAACTCTTGATGTACCAGTGCTTACGTCCTTGTTTGTCGGTTTTCACAGTTAACAGTGAATCCACGTTGATATACAACTTTCCTGGAAATATACATCAACTTTAACATCTAACTTTAATATTTACAAGTATTATATTGATATGGGAGCAGCGAGCAACAAGATAAGGTTTTTATCATACTAAATAAAATAGATTCCAATGTCTGCGAATTACCGGGATTTGAAGTTAGGTCAATAAATAAATAAAACGTTCTCATTACAAGAATTGAATCTTGGCAGTTTCATACAATTTACGAACGTGAGAGTGTGTGTGCACACTGTTGGGTGGACCATCCTTCAGTTATACGCCATCGAACTAGAGCAGGTTTGCATTTTACTTCTCATCATCGAATTGTTTCAAAATGAGACGCAGCAAACCAATCACATTGCGCCATTGTATTGTGATGCAACGACAACCACACTGCATGTGATTGGTTCGCTGCGTCTCACTTCAAATCGATTCGATGGTGAGCTTATCTGGATTGGGGAGCAGCATCATGGATATTCCGATGTAAATATAAAGCAACTAAAAATGGTGCGTTTAAAATTAAGGTACAATAATTCCCAAGCTAGAAAATTCTGTGCTTTGGGAAACTAGACAAATATATGGTGATCATAAAATTCATTCTTTTTCGGAGACTAGTTCCTGAAACAGGTTCCTTCCTGTTTTACAGGTAGCTAGGCCCCACCCTCGGATCGTGTTGTCTGTCTTAAAATCTGGTATAAGTTTCATATGTTGCTTAGAACTCGAGATATTAACAATAATAAGTTTATGAGTTTTCAAACAAACAATAACAAAATATATTAATGTAATAAGTCTCACTTAGTTTAGCGCTAATGTCGCCTTTCCCTTCAAAAGGAACTATCAGCACTTGACCTTTCACTTCGTATTTGCCTTTGTAGTCCAAATCACACACCGCTCCAAATATTATTTTAGTTGCTTGTGTGTCACGCCTGAAAAATTAATATTTTCTAGCGTGCTAATAAATTAACAAATATCCTAGAAAAAAAAATGTTGATTTACCCTAACGATCCAAATGGTACAATATGTAGTTATTGTTAGGTTACGTACACAAAGTTTAATAATGTTAGATTAGATAGTTTAGACAGCCCAATTTTACTCTAACTCCAAAATAAATTTTGAAATTTAAAATAACTTATTCACAATTTTAACATGATATTGACTTATATAGGCATTTGTAAAACACAGCCGAATCTACAAAATATTGAAAAAAAAAACGATTCTTCTAAAGAAAACGATTTTTATATATAGCATTTCATCAAAATACTTTGCGTAGTTCCAAACATCTATATGGATAGACAGCGGAAAATTACTTGGTGTTATATGTACCTAATGATAATTATGATAATGTTAATTAATGACAATAATTAAACTTACTCGACATTTTCCACGACACATTTGCCAAGTCCAGTGATGACTCCATCGGTGGACGTGAAGGTGAGCTGGTCAGTGATAGACTCTACTCGATTGATGTATAAAGGGTCCAGAGGATCGATGTTCATTTCTGGCACCCCCGAGGCGAAGATAGGGATAGCCGCTTGCGCAGACGTCTTCAGGCACGATGCGTCCGTTGATACGCATTTTGTTATAAAGGGCACTGAAATTTTTATAATTTTACTTTGGCTCTTTTTATAATTTTAATTTTACCGGCCTTGAATAGCACTATCTATTAAAAAAAACGCATCAAAATTCGCTGCGCAGTTTTAAAGATCTAAGCATACATAGGGATAGACAGCGTAAAGCAACTTTATTTTATATTATACTAAGTGATGATTATTTAGGACAGTCTATTTCAGACAGATGAAAACAATTTAATCAATCTATAAATTATTTATCAAACATTGTATATCTTGCTCTGCATATAAATATTCAGTCACTTACATGCATGATAATCAACAAATTATAAAATTAACATAATCAATTAAATGGACATCACTCAACGAGCTACACTAAGCTTTGCTTTATCTAGGGTCTGATGGATTTAAATATAGAAACGGGCACAACAAACTCAAAACCGCGGGAATGTATTTATGATCATAAGTTCAAAGATAGCGGCACCTCCAGAAAGTGGACGAGCGTGGTGACCGCGAAGCCAAGGTCGTCAAAGTAAGAACATGACTATATTTCTGTATAATAAAGAAATATTTTCTAAATAATATAAACAACTAAAAAACTACGCGGTATACTGGAAGAATATTAAGAAAAATAAGTACATTATGTACTTAGTTTCCTAATATAGTAGTTATATTTACACTTTTATGTTGTGTACATAAATAAATAAGAACAATAAAATTTAAAAAAACGGGTTGGTCTCCGGGAGTGCCTGCAGAAGTGAAAACTTGAACATTACAGTTGTTGTGCATTTTTGACGTTTTACGAAAGAGTTTAACACAAAAAATGCACAAAGCCGCTAAAGAAGTTTTCACTTCAAAAAATTAGGTGAAATAATTCTGTTAAGTAAATCATCCAAACTACACGGAAACAATCTAATGTAACTAAAAACCAACTTACCGTCCGTGTGTACGGAACAAACAAATAAAAACACTGTAAACAAAAATGTTCCTATTGCCATGTTTACTTCAAAGAGGTCCTGAAGACACTATCATATAGACTGACACAATATTCTCATCTTCAACAGTTTTAAATGTTTAACGAACCAACCATTTTAATACGAACACGTCCTGTCAAACTAGTACAAGTTTTTGCTAAGTAAATTAATTAATTATATTTATAAGACTTCATGGCATATTGCCTAGACAGTATAGGTATGAAGTACAGTAAAAACTATAACCATAACATAATTTTTAATGCATTTAATAAATAAGGGAATTAATTATTTACTTCACCATTATAACGTTTGGTAAGCAAAAAAGACGGTAATTCTTGTTCCGCAAACAAATTATGATAATAGCAAAATAGTTATTTTGAGCAGCAAGATTGGGTAGGCAAGGTCCAACAGTAGCGCTTTGAGGTTTATTTTGGGTTACTTCGGGTCAATATAAAAATCACACCCAGGCTCGACTCCGAACAAATGTACTCTTCTGCTGCCAACTGACCAATTATTTTGCTGTTCAGAATTATGTAAATTGCAAACGAATTTAGAAATAATGGCTGACCATAAATTGATGACCAAATATTTTTTTCCCGCCAAAATAATACCTAATAAATAAGAAGAAGAAAAAAAATCATTTATTCGTTAGCAACTGCCTAATAATAAAAAAAATCATCCTTATTTACATACTTTATTACACCCGTAATGACTACGGGATTATTTACATTTTTTTGCCATGTGAGACAAATCATCGATTAGTCAGTAAAATGGATTTAGCAAGTACTTCGCAGAGTACCTACTAATTCCATGGTCATATCTTAAAGATTTTGGATAAACCCCTTATCCAAAATCTTTGGTATATCTAGTAAAAAATGCCATCGAAATCTATGCTACAAGTGCTACCAGGATAATCCTTTTTGGACAAAATAAAAAAATATATTTCGAAGACGTATTTTGTGACACTTGTGTTAGTAATTCAAAATAATTTTTTGTCATTGATATATATTCGAAATATTTGTAAGATAACTACGTATTTACTTGTAAGTGTTTGTGTTAGTCTTTATTTATTAGAAAAATGGTTCATGACTACTTTGATAAACATATTTTTCTATGCGAAATGTATAATGAACATACAGATCAAATACAAAAGTTAGTGTTGAATTTCTTTCCATTTAATAATTCTATTCAAATAGTAGATCCAGACAAAGGCAAATTCTTACTACGTAGACAACAGCTGCCTCCACTTAAATTAGAAATGTTACAAGTTGGCAACATCGTTAACATTTTTTCCAAACTAATTCATATTACTGACACTGCTCCAATAACACGCAAAGTATTATTCAAAGGAGTCGAAAGCACATTTGCACTAATTAAGCCTTCTCCCCCAAGTATTCATGGAAGTGTGATAACATTTATTATGCAAAATGGATTTCGAATAGTTAATATGAAAAATGGTACAGTTGATAAGGATCATGCCATACAATTATATAGAAGTATTTCTGGTAATAATATGCTACCTCTCATAATTGATTACATAACTAGTAGTGAAGTGATTGGTCTTGAATTAGTTGCTCCAAATGCTGTAGCTAAATGGCGTAGTTGTTTAGGAGCTACTAATCCAAAGGACGCTGCACCTGGTACGTTGAGAAGGCTATATGGGCAAGATATGTTGAGAAATGTAGCTCATGGTTGTAACGATATAGATGATGCAAAAGAAAATTTGGAGCTATTTTTTGGATACCAAGGAAAAGTTCCGAGAGTACCATTTAGAGCTACGTTCAAAGATTGTACTTGCTGCATAATCAAACCTCATGCTATCATGGATGGAAATATCGGTTCAATAATAGAAATGATTGCTACGTCCGACAAGTTTTATATTTCAGCAATGGCCATGTTTTTAGTGAAAAATGCTAACGCATTAGAGTTTTTTGAAGTTTATAAAGGAATTTTACCAGAATACGAAAATATGTGTATTCATTTGACTGAAGGAAAATGTGTTGCTATGGAAGTGAAATGTACGGATCCCAGTGTAAATTGCGTTTGTGCATTTAGAAAACTGTGTGGTCCAAGAGATCCTGATTTATGTCGCCAAATATACCCTGATAGTATCAGAGCAAGATACGGTAAAACTATTTTGCATAACGCAGTCCACTGCACGGACCTTCCAGAAGATGGTGTAAAAGAAGTTGAATATTTCTTCAAACTTATTTCTAATGATCATTTTTAGTTTATCTTAATTATCATTACATCATATAATAGTTTATTTTTAGAATAATGAATACTAATTAAAAGTTTTGAAATATTTGTTTGATTTTACACAAGTAAAGAGTGTGTATTTCATGTTAATATAGACGTGATAAAATATCTCGATCTTCTTGTAGAGTCCCCATTACACTATTTACAGATTTCTAGTCATCTAAAGACATTCAACAATACAAGAATAGAGAGGCCATAGCTAGTGTTACCCTCTATCAAAAAAAAAGCGAAATCCATACGTTATCGCGGGTAATACAATTAGGTGTGCTCCGACTTCTATCTAGGCTCCAGTCACCCGCGCGATTGAATGAGAAACAGTTGTTATACCGGGTTCTTCAGTTTTCTGCCATAAAAAAGAACCTGGGACATCAAACTTATAATTATGTATATAGCTCAGGCGGGCTGTTGGAAATGGGTGGGTTTCATGCGGAAAAATACCTAATCCCTTTGTCATCAGGGAATTAAAAAAAACTTGATTGGCTCAGGGAATATTGATACAAGTACAATAAATTACTTATAAAGTAGGTAAGTGAGTAAATACTACTTATAAAAAAGCTAATAGTGCCAAATTCTCATCATAACAGCAGTCCATATTGTTTTAGAAATGAATCCCTATTCCACATGTACGACATAAATGTACCTTTTGCGGATTTGCAATATACACATTGATTATAGGTAAATTTCTTTTTTGACCAAAAAGGATTTTAATCATTTGTAAAAAGTGAAAAAAAGTATGGTCGTTTTTTTGTCACTTCGTTTATATCAGTCAAATACATTTTTGTCTAAAATTTATTTGGGTGTTTGTTAAATAATTATATATTTGTAGGCATTTATGTTTAATATATTTATTTATAATTAGTGAAAATGGTTCACGACTACTTCGATAAACATATATTTCTTTGCGAGATGTATAATGAAGATACTGATCAAATACAGAAGTTAGTATTGAATTTCTTTCCATTTGATAATTCTATTCAAGTAATAGATCCAGACAAAGGAAAATTCTTATTACGAAGACAACAGTTACCCTCACTTAATTTGAACATGTTACAAGTTGGTAATGTTATAAATGTTTTTGCCAAACTGCTCCTTATAACTGATAGCGCTCCTATAACACGAAGATTATTATTCAAAGGAGTTCAAAGCACATTTGCACTAATAAAGCCTTCGCCGCCAAGCATTCATGGAAGCGTAATAACATTTATAATTCAAAAAGGATTTCGAATCGTTAATATGAAAAATGGTACGATTGATAAGGATCATGCCATAACATTATATAGAAGTATATCTAGCAGTAACATGCTTCCTCTCATAATTGATTATATAACTAGTGGTGAAGTGATTGGTCTTGAATTAGTTGCTCCAAATGCTGTAGCTAAATGGCGTAGTTGTTTAGGAGCTACTAATCCAAAGGACGCAGAACCTGGTACGTTGAGAAAGCTGTATGGGCACGATATGTTGAGAAATGTTGCTCATGGTTGTAACGATATAGATGATGCAATAGAAAACTTGGAGCTATTTTTTGGATACCAAGGAAAAGTCCCAAGAGTACCATTTAGAGCTACGTTCAAAGATTGTACATGTTGCGTGATTAAGCCTCACGCTATCATTGATGGTAATATTGGATCGATAATAGAAATAATTGCTACTTCTGAGAAATTTTATATTTCTGCAATGGCAATGTTTTCGGTGAAGCAAGCTAACGCCGAAGAGTTTTTTGAAGTGTATAAAGGAGTTTTACCAGAATTCGAAGATATGTGTATTCATTTGACCGAAGGAAAATGTGTTGCTATGGAAGTCAAATGTACTGATCCCAGTCTTAATTGCGTTTGTGCATTTAGAAAACTGTGTGGTCCAAGAGATCCTGATTTATGTCGCCAAATATACCCTGATAGTATCAGAGCAAGATACGGTAAAACTATTTTGCATAACGCAGTCCACTGCACGGACCTTGCAGAAGATGGTGTTAAAGAAGTTGAATATTTCTTCAAACTAATGTCTAATGATCAATTTTAGTTTTCTATTTAATTTTAGTTTTGTATTTAACTTTAGTTTCATATTTAATTAAGTTTTATATTTCAATTTTAAAAATAATAAAAAGTTAATTTGATAATTATATATTATTTCTACAATTCACTACCGAACATGTAAATCGCAGATCATTTTTAGATCAATCTTACAATAATTGAATATATATAATACATGTTTTAACTATTAAAATATTAAATATTGCTTACGGCCAATAGTAAAACTCTACCACAGGTAAAAACCTGATAAAAACGTATCAATCTCTAGTGATTACAAGTTAAAATGTTGACAAAGTCGATCTGAATATTTTACCATGGCCAAGAAGATCAGTCGAATTTTCTAATCTTTATCTATTACGAATTTAGTTAATAGCTGTATGTTTTGCCCTTGAAACATAGGTTAACATGCTGTATGACGCATGCGACTAGTATGACAACCTCCTAAATAACTGGTTCAACTAGTTTTAAATCATTGATTTTGTTTTGGATTTTGATGGACATTAATCATAACCTTGTTGATATTCTTGAAAAAAAAAGCTACTTCAATGGCTTTATTAGAAGCTACCATGAAGTCACCCTGAGTACTACTACTGAGATCGACTATATGGACAGATTTGTGGAGTGGAACCATAGACCACAGATAAAAGAAATAGTGGAACCATACTCTTCATTGCCAGGATTCAAAACACTAGAAAATTATTGTTTGCTGTATTTTGAGACGTAAATAACTTTGAGCAAGGTGGTGGACCCTCATGGATTTCCTACGAGACAACTAAAGGGATGATAAACAGCCTTTTAGTAGTATTAAGAAGGGACCACGTAAGTCAGGTAGTAAGGTGGAAGGTATTATAATCACAGCTAAATCTTCATTTGAAGATTTATCTCGACTCCAAGGGGTCACATTTAATAATGCTCCAACGAGATAAAGTGATAGAGAGAGATAGAGATACAGCGAAGTAGATTCTATTCTAAAGACTTCAAAGTGTAATAAAATGTACGAGAAAATACTTAAAACGCTTTATTTACTAAGCACAAAGCTGTACATTGACTAGAACTTTAATCTAAAGCGAGGTCATTTACGGGGACCTGGCTGAAAAACTGTTGAATATTGTCGACAATTTTTGTGATTATGCCGTTGACGACTGTAGGCCCGATCTCGTAGATGATGTCATTAGCACTGGAACGGATCAATTCGCCGGCTGCACGACCTGGAAGCAAAGGTATTCTGGTAAGTTTATCTTGATATGTGGCCGTCCAAATCAAAAGGAACCTTATGGCGCCCGGCACTTATGCCATTATTGCTGTTGTTTTGTATTGAACAACAGCAAGACCTAAGTTCCAGCCGCCCTTTTGATTTGGACGGCCACATATTTCCACCTTTATAAGGGTAATTTGTTACATATGTGTTACATACAATAAAACGAAAATATAATTATTTTCTCTTTATAATAGTACCTTTGGATAAACACTACTAGGTTATAATATTAGCGGCCCGTCCTTCGCTTCGCTCGAATAAAATAATAATAAATTATACACCTGAACCTTCCACAGGAATAGCGCTATCTATTTAAAAAGCCCGCATCGAAGTCAGTTGCGTAGTTTTAAATATCTAAGCATACATTGGGACAGACAGAAGAAAGGGACTTTATGTTGTACTATGTATACTGTATAGTGATCATATCTGTTCACTAGATTTTCAGTTAAAGAATATTACAATACCTGCTTAATTACTGAAAATGCAGGCTTCCTATTTTATATACAACGAAATTATTGAGGTTCGAAATTGGTCTTAATTGCTTCGACAAAAGGATGGTACGGTGCCTTTTTGTTTGCTCGATTTGCGGGGGCACTGCCGTACCCCCAGATAAATATACATATATCCTTATTGTATACTATACTTATTGTAAATAAATGCTGATTTTCACGTACCTAAAACTTCATTACCGTTGAATAAATTCTCGAATTCCAAGTCGGATTTATCTTTGAGCTCGAAATTACTTTTCCAGCTCTTAATGAACCAATATTTTCCACCTGATTTGTTCTTTTCTCCCAATTCTCCTTCGATGTTGATCAACACTTTTCCTGCAATGATAAAATAATCAATCTTAATGGAATGTATTCGATACCAATTCTTGATTTATTTGTATTAGCATCATTTTACTATGCAATTTTTTATACCTAAATAATGTAAACAACACGAATAACATTAAATGCTTGTAAATTATTTAAGTATATTTAATTATGAAACGCGAAAGTTTAAAATAACTTATTGTATTTGTAATTTACTTACTAATTTACAAGCATTTAATGTTATTTGTGTTGTTTACATTATTTAGGTATAAAATAATTATCATAATTAAGATATGTATTACAATTAAATGTATAATATTCCGATAAAAATAATCATATCCTGGGCCAATTATACTGTTAGGTCTAGTTGTAAGAGGAAAATGTCTAAGAAAATCGATTCTAGTTGGCCATGATATAGTAATAGCATAATAACCACGTTATTACATACCAAGGTCGAGCATGTTAATAACGAAGTGTTTATTTGACGAAAGTTACCAAGATCAAGGTCAATATGAACGCGGAACGGTCAGTTATGTCACGTTATATGTAGGACGTTTTGTCGATGACCTTCTGCAAGGTCACACTTGAAAACGTAAACATTATGGGTATCTTCTTTTTTATGTGCGTATTCATTTTATTTTTTTATTTGTATTTATATTTAATTAGGACAAAAAACAATTGTACAGGAGATTAAGTTGGATAATCTAAATTAAACAAGTGAACACTTTTACAACCAGCAACATTATGCTCAAATTGCTTAAATGTAGGTATTCCAGAGTAGTTGTCACTTACAAAACAAAGCTAACACACGCTTTACGTCGAAAGTAGATATAAAATCAGCATTAAACATTCACTGACGTGAATGTAGATAAAAAACTAAACTTTATATTAAACTTCAATAATGAATGTTGGCCGTAAGCTCCTTACATTTTATCTTATTCAGAACTAGACTGAATTTGTTCGGCTGTTTTACTCCCGTTCACTCTCTGGTCTTTTTAACTCCTGACGACAGAAGTAAAGTTATAAGTTTAATATGTCTGTGTATCTGTATGTCTGTCCGTGACATCGTAGCAGCTAAATGGCTATACCGATATCGATCTAGTTTTTCCTGTTTGAAAAATAATTCAATCGAGAGTGTCTCCATGTTTTGCGGCTTCGTAGTTCTGAACGTAACCGAAAACATGTAGAGATGAGAGAAATGCGAAATAACGTTACAAAAGAAATTTTATTGCTCTCTTGTCTCTATACTCTCTTGTATACTAGCCCCAGCTATTCAATTTTAAATAGTGAATTTTCAATAAATTTCATGTAATGTTTTTATATCTGTGATGAATTTATAGAATAGGATTCCATTCCAAATTGCCTCGTGGATGCCATATGAGACCACTAAGAAATACGTATATATGATCTTGACAGATGACAGGCAACAGTATACTCATATATTAGCCTCAAGTAGGCAACACATTTCTAAAGAGGGTCGACGTCAGACAGACGGTTTATTATTATATCTTAAATTAATTGCTCAATCTACAAATATCTACTAGGATCCACTGGCTTTGGGTATCATAGCCGCGAATGCAACAAGTAATACGCGTGGACAAGAGAACGAACAATATATCGAAATCTCTAACGCAAGTCAATTGCGAAGATTTTACACTTTATAGTCAAACTAGCTTTTGTCCGCGACTTCGCCTGCGTGAATTTTCCAGGAAAATGTACATTTTCCCGGAATGGTACGAAGCCTATGTCCTTCTCTATATTCTTTACTATATGTATGAGGAATTTCAAGAAGTTTGGCTGAGTATATAAAGCGTGAATGAGGTAACAAACTTACGCATTTATAATATTAGTTGGGATTGGGGTAGAGTTATAAATTTGATATAGTACTTACTTATAGCAACATGTACTTTGCCCTTTCCTTCGATAGGTAAGATGAGCAAGTTTCCCTTCATCTCGTAATCTCCTTCCAATTGAGCCGTGCACTGGATTTTAACTGTCAGCCATGATCTGGCTGTGTCTCGCCTGGAAGAAATACGCGAAAAATGTCAATAAATAATATATATTATTTTAGAGAAAATAATGGAAATTATTTAAATCAATTTCAATGGTTTCAGCAGTAGTTTAAATCTACAATTCTTTTTTTTATGTTATATTTATTATATTTAAGACATATAGAGGTAACTAATATCATAACGGTTACTTAGCACATTAAATATATAATTAATAATTGTTTTAGAAAATTTCACAGACATTCGTTTATTATCAAGGTCAATTGGCGGCCATATTTTTTGTTACTTAAGGATACAAAAACAAACAATTTTTATCCTCCACTAAGAAATATGTTTTGCATTTGTTTGTAAAATGGATCATATATTTATTTGTAGGTTTATGTACACATAATAAAATATTACAGGAAACAGTAGGTATACAGAAAAACTAAGTACGCACTGTACTTAGATTTTCTTTTATTAAAAAAAATCTTATCCAATCGACACGTGAAAAGGGAGAAAGTGGAAGAAATCTTAAAAAGGAAGAGGCGTATGCATAAAATAAAGCAAAAAAAAAGCATAAATATATGTCTAAAAGGATAAAATAAATAAATTGTTAATTTTCATTTAGAATCTTTCTTCCAATTTCAGTACACTCCACCACAACGGTTTGCAATTTTTGTGTATGCATTATTATTTTCGTGTATTATTAGGGACGTTAAGGTTCGTGACGTGACACAAAGATGGTATTTTTTTTTGTTTTCCTCTTCATATTAATTGTATATGGGTTGAGATAATCATAGTGATAAAATTTTATTTATAAATATCAACATTTATTCCGTATCCAAAAGGTTAACCTATATATAAAAAATAAATAAAGTGTCTAAGTACCTATTATTGTTTCGGATATAGGGACATACTGAGAGACATTCCCTTCTTATATATCGAGACACAGCAGAAATATATTTATAGCGCTTTTAATAGCTATACTAAATAGTTTTTTTTTTAATTATTTTAAAATATAGAAAATACGTTCAGGAGCATCTTAAGCTACTATTTTGTTACGGTTTTATCTAAGCCAAGCCGTGACTGGCCGCTAGTTAGAAAAAAAAATCACTTACTGCATTTTCTTCGTAACGCAATTTTTGAGGCCAGTGACAGTGACGTCATTCACCAATAGTTTAAGACTAGGAGAGGAAGCATCTATATGTTTAATGATTAGTGGGTCCATGGTCTCTACGCCTAGTTCAGGCAATCCTTTGGCAAATACCGGAATTGCGTCCTGGGTCGACTTTTTTATACATATCGAGTCTTCGGCTTTGCACTTTTGGATGAATGGGACTGAAAAACAATTGAACAACAATTATTACATATTAATTAAATTCCTGGTATAAAAATATATATATTTTTTATAAAATTGAATTACACAAGCTTTTAACAGAGAGATCTTTTTGTATTTAATGTGTGACAAAAATAATGTCTGTGTTGTGAAACCTTGAGGAGTTCAGATCCTGGATTCTATCCTGGGTGAACCTTCAGATCATGTTTATTATAGTACCTAATGCATTGTTGTGCAAACGAAAACTATTGTTAGTGGCGTGTGGTTCCGCCCTAGAGTAGGACCACTCCATATCCTCCCGTGGACGTCGTACGAGGCGACTAAGGGACACACAGCTGATAGACAACAATAGCATTGTAACATCTCAATTAAAAAAAAAAAACACAGCCGAATATTCAAAATTTCCACACCCGGGCTTCACTTCACAACCCCGAACGTAACCGGGAACATGCAGAGATGACAGAGTGCAAACTTTTGTAAAGTAAAAATCTAGTCCACAAGGTATTAAGTAAGTTTTAGTTTATTTTTCCAGAATTAATAATAGACAATAAAAAATATAATACATTTATATTTACCTGCGGACGCACTAGAAAAACACAAAAACGCGTAACTGGACGCCAATAAAAAAAATAACTGTAGCATTTTGATTTTACAAAAATATACACACACAAGCGTTGTCCGACCTGAAGGTTCCCGTACTCTTTCAAAATAACTATGTAGTGTCCATTTATATAAGGTCAGCAACATATACAACGCGTTACGTATACTAACCGTTGTAGACAAACAGCAGTGGATAGCTATTAAGATATTTTTTTCAAAACTCGTGTTTTTATGTTTACTAACAAATAGGTGATA
Organism: Plodia interpunctella; assembly: GCF_027563975.2. Lineage (NCBI taxonomy): Eukaryota > Metazoa > Arthropoda > Insecta > Lepidoptera > Pyralidae > Plodia > Plodia interpunctella. The sequence continues at coordinate 7,875,275 of NC_071301.1, forward strand.
TTATATGTTGCCGCTATTACGAAAATATGTTCATTGGTGTTCTTTTTTTCGCTTAACTCTAATGTATTTAAAAATTGTTTCGATAATTAAAAAATACGCACAGTAAATGCTTGATCTAGAAATAGTTTAACATTCACGACAATATAAAGATCAGAATTTAAATTTATTTAATACCTCACCTTACCCCACCCCACCTCACATTTAAATTTATTTAGCACCTCAGGTCCTTATTAATTGATTAATGTTATTATAATTTGAACGATTTTTTTAATCATATAAAAATTTAGTTAATAACTTTTATTTATTCGATTTTGTTTTGTGGGATGATAGCATGCTCTCCATTTAAATTTGCATACCCGTGGCGGTGAAACATGTAGGATTAAGTTTTTCTTTTAACACCACTCATGTTTTTGTCTCACTCATGTTTTAACACCACTCATCTTTTTAAACTCATGTTTTTGTAAATAAATAACCTTTGCCTTTGTCTTTCAACACCGTTTTCAAAAAAATTGAATTTAAAAGTTTCATAACGTGATATATGGAAGTTTTGCCTTTTTTAAACAAATAATATAAGTAAACGCTTACCCTTCTAGTTAACTGGATTGAAATAAAACCTAAAACTGATGACACGATTGGTTTGGTTTCTATTCAAAAAAGACGTACAAATATTTAAAAGGCATTTACGGATGATGACCCACAAGTAACTTGTTTCAATTGTACACAGGTAAGTAAAATGAATGAATTCATACTTCATCAATACAGGTTTTGTTTAACGACAAAAAATGCCAAGTGCTATTTTGAAGTAGGTGTGTGTGAACGTTGGTAAGTAAAAAATAAAATATTTTTTTAAGGCTTCGGCCATATAGGCTCCCTTTACTTTGTGCTCCCACTTAAGACACTGCTATAAAGTGAAAAATATACTATTTCGATAATTATAATTCGCAGGATTTTTCCAAGGTTAAGAAAATCAATTGTCAAATATAGAGCGTTGTGTTAGATTGAAATTTTGAATTTGATTTTCGAATGTGATTTCGAATGTATGGATGCAAAAATATTTTTTATAATATTTCTTTCTCTGTCACTTGCTACACGTGGGACAGATAGGGTCGAAGCGAAAAACATTCTGACATCTCTTATGTGTGACTGTGAAAGACTGAAAATGAGCTGAGACACGCCAAAAATCTGTCTTTGATGAAACGAAGGTCTTTCCCATACCAAAAGTGTTTAGGTTATTTGGCTGGCCATCGAAAGAGAAAGACGAACATAAAGGTAAAACTTAAAAGGGCCACATTTTTACATTAAAAAAAAATATTTAGCGAAAACTTTTTTATCAGATTGGCTAAGTCTCAAGGATACACTAGATTATCTTTTAAAATAGATATATTCATTGTTATAATTAATACACTGTTGCATTAAAGTTGGATGGAAAGTTCATTAAAAAAAATAATATCATAAGCGCAATAATGAAGGTTAATTCATTGGTGTTTCTAATAATATAAGGACCTTCGAATAGTCACCGAAATAAAAATTAGTCATTAAAATATATCAGTAAAATTTTCATTCGATATTAAAAACTGATACTATTGTGGGATGTACTTTCACAGAATAGGATTCTGCAATTATATGCTCACCTAGATGCAATAAACTGCTCTAAGTACCCATTCATGAGTGTAATTGTCTTTTAATGAGACTCACTTAAGTAGTCAATTGTCACTAGTAAACTACTAGATGTTAGATTGTAGTTAATTATTCGTCAGCGTAGTTTTTCAACCGAAGTATGTTTTTTTATACCATTGTTATAATTATATATTCGTAAAATCTGTTGCAATATTGTTATCATTGAAAGAATGAGATAAACAGTATTTCAATTGTAACTGATTTAAATATAAATTTATATAGTCAATTAACATAAATAAATAGCTACAATAACCTTATTTCTCCCTCGAAGCGAGGTGGTGCAGCAATAAATGAGGTAATTCTTTAAAGTTGAAATATTACTTGTATAAGACAAACTTAAATAAAACTTCGAACATTTTTTGATATATTATAATGACAATTATTAATATTCTTTTGATACTAAATATTTATAAAGTGTATACACAATTATTAAGTAATAAACAATATTTTTTATGAATAACCTAACAATAATTTGTCTTCTTGTCGTAGATAATTTTATTAGACTGTTAGCTGGTTTTTCAATATATTTTGCCGTGCTATTATGATCATTACCAGTACATTTTGAGATGCTTTTAATATAGGTATGATTACAGATCAAAGATATGTATTATTTTAGCTATTTAGTATTCAAAACAATACCGGAAAATATTCATTTAAAATACTTGTTGACAGATAAGAAGCGCTTGGAAAAACGTGGAAGAGAGGAAAACAATATAGAAGTATATTCAGGTTTCGTTTATGGATAAATATGCCGTCGTGCCGTGAAATATGCAACGCTTGCACTACCTATCTAACACTGTTATTCATAAAAAAGTAATTACTACTACATACTTTAAGCTGTATGCTTTGTTACATTGTTTGGCACGTGTTTACTCCGCGCTAAGTGTAATCGAGGCCTTATAGATTATTATTATGAACTATAAATATATAATGAATATGAACTATATAACTTTTGGTTTAAAAACAGTTTTAATAACATGATGAAGATTGTTCACTAGTTGAATGTATTTAAGAACGTTTCAGTGTTAACATGTAAGTATGGTGATTAGTTCACGTGATAATAAAATAAAAGTTTAAATAATTTAATAACTTTTAATGGAAACACCTTTTTAAAACTTTGTTACAATGATCTTACCTCCTTATTCGTAAAATAGTAAAATACATTTTTTGTGAAAATAAAAGATTTTTTTTATCTAAGCCATTTTTAACTTCTTTATGAATGAGTGGGTTAAAATGTAACATGGTTTTAGTTCAAGAATACCGTATCCATAGCCATGGCTTTCAAGAATTTATTTGCATTCTTCACTAACTTCTTGAAGGCAGTCGATATTATTGGACCCTGAAATTGAACAGTCACTTCCTTCCAATTTTCATTTGCGAATTTCTGCACAGTACTCGCTGAAATATAAAATATTATATTATAAATATTAGATATAGCAGATAATGAGTACAAATATTACCTAATATTTAAATTTTCGCGCAATCTTTGAATAGGACACAAGGTGCTTGTCAATTGAGTGTTACCATGTGCTAGAAAAAAGTACCCGTAATTATAAGACTATTTGTTGCCATGAAAAATTCCAACATCCAAACTTAAGTGTTCTTACCCAATTCTTTTTTGCCATTGAACATATTTTCAAAATTAAATTTGACTCCTTTTATCGGCACTGCCTCGGCTTGGTACGATTTGATGCTAAGATGTTGTTTACCGTTGTCATCAGTGACAATTTTGTATGATAAAGTTAGAACAGAATCGTATACATCTGAAAAAATGTTATAATTTTAGAAAATTAAGAATAAATCACACAGATCGAATTTGCCCCAGACTAATAAACCCTGTGCTCTCCCGCACTGGTTTCACACGAAGTAAAAACAAAGAAGACTTTATTAGGTACAATTTCTGTAACAAAGGTGAGTGACGATACGCGGCGCTGAGGCAGACGAGTGGAGTAAGTTATTTCGCCATAGCTCCGACCATTTGCAAACGGAAATAAGTTTGTGTAACGTGCTCCTTTATGTGATATCTGTGTGCATTTTATTGCAGCTGTGCACAAGATAATACACAGGACCTTTTTCAAAATTTAGTTTGTAGATTTATTAATATAAAATTATATGAAATACATACCCATAGCAAGCGAGTATTTGCCCTTGCCTTGTACAGGAAGAACGATCAGTTTTCCGTCCATCTCGTAGGTACCAGCAATGTCTAGGTGCGGGCATGACATTTTTATCACTAAACTCATTTGGGCCTTATCATGTCTGAAAAAAAAACCATGTTTCTTATTTTGAGCAGTCATATATCCTTTTTCTTTAAAGAAACGCTAAAAAATACATACATCTTCAACAAAATATTTTAAAACAAAATTTTGATTCTGTAGTAAATATCTTTAAACCTGATTTATATCTCTGTTCCAAATTGATTGAAATTGCATTTTCATGCGGGAAACAAATCTATACATATAGTTATTATCATGTAAGTATGACTGGCGAAATAATAAATTGGTTTAATAACTATTTTCTCAACCTTGGTTATAAACTGTTTGTAATTGGTTGGAAAATAGTCTTTAGGTCACACGATCACCTGATTTCTAGTATGACCGATAAATACTTACAATACTTGGCTACAATTTTTATGACATAAAATGCGATGCCAGTAAATAATTAAAGATGCCAAAATCAATTATTGGAGTAGAAAATTTAGGACAGCACGCATCTGTGGCTGAGGACACCGATATAACAATATAAAGATCAGAATCTAAATTTATTGATAGGCTAGACTGTGACTATGTCAAGCATTCATGTGCCATTTCGGGGGGAGTGGTGCAGGAATGGCCCCTTTAAAAACAACTATTTTGTGTCCCTACTAACATAGTTTCTAAGTATTACTAACACAATGAGTCCTGGTTACTTCAAATAAAAATTATTTATTCATTCATTCATTCATTCATTTAAAAAGCACCTCAGGTCCTTACTAATTGATAAATGTTATTATAATTTGAACGATTTTTAAATGATAGATTCAGATAAAAATGTATTTAATTTAGTTACTTTTATTTATTCGATTTTGTTTTGTGGGATGATAGTATGCTCTCCATTTAAATTTGCATACCCGTGGACGGTGAAACATGTAGAATTAAGTTCTTCTTTTAAAACTCATGTTTTTGCAAATAAATAATCTTTGTCTCTTTGCGGAAAAACGGATTTATAATATATTCCCAATTGATTCATAACTTAGCGGCCCGTCCGACTAACTATAATACATTATACACTTAAACCTTCCTCAGGAATAGACTATTACTAGTGAACACCTTACAAAAATCCGTTTGGTAGTTTTTGAGCTTATCATGTTAAACATACATATAGACGGGGATATACGACAGAGGGACTTCTTTTTATAATATGTAGGAACATGTCAATGCAAGTCCAATTTATGGTTGCGCCGGGCGTTTTGTGAACAAACGCGTAAAGCCATCTCTGCAAGAAACAATCGTGAAATCGTTTAGATGAGAGAATGTATGCTATGTGTTCCCGCCCTAGAATAAAACCACTTCATATCCTCCATTTCAAGCAACAATAGCATAAAAGAACGGTAGACACCATATAGGCTGTTGTAAATAAATAGCCAAATTTTATGTTATTTTTACGCTGACCCTGGGAACCGCAGCCTCATAGCGCCGAATGTAATCGGGTAACCGGGAGGATGAAAAAGATAGAGAATATTTGTGTCATTAACCAGCTTACTTCACATCCTTTACTTGACATTTATCAAAACCAGTTGCTTTTGTGTCTGTCATTTTGAACTTAAGAATTGTTTGGGTGCCATCGATCTCTTCCAGTACCATTGGCTCTAGGGGTTCTACTCCAAGACTCTTGTCACCGACCAGCAATTTCTGGTAAAAGCGTTGGGTGGCAGTTATCAGACACTTGGTGTCGTCAGCTTTGCATGGAATGACAGAAGTCGGAGCACCTGAAAATAGTATGATATTCTTCTTCATAGTCGTATTCCTCATGATTGAGGGTCGTGGTCATCATGTGGAATTAAACACACATAACAACTTTCTTGGCATTAGTAATGGAGTGGTTTGCCATTGCCTTCTTCATTTCACACACAAGTTAACAATCAACCAGTGTGCAAGTTCGTTTTCCTTCATCGGAAGCAAGTGGTGGTCGATGAAAACTACTATACATGAGTCAGATTGGTATACAAACTCATGTGGCACGAGTAGGATTCGAACCTGCGATCTTTCGATTCATTCGTCGTCATGGTGTCTTAACCATTATACCACCACCGCTTCACATCGCATGTAGATAGATTGATAACAAACTTTATTCACCATCATTTTGTACTTGTAACGTACAGAAATATATATTACTAGCTGCGACGGGAAAAATCATAATAATTTAAACGCATAAATCTTTCCGGAATCTCACTACTAAAACAACCCGCATTAGAATACGTATACATAGGGACAGCCAGACAACGGAAAGCAGCTTTGTTTTATACTACGAAATGAAGAAGGAGAATATTATTAGTAGGGAGTAGGACTTTGGAGTAGGGTGAATGTGTAGTTGTAATAACCCCATGTTTTGATAAGTGTTACTTTTATATAAAAATAATTTATTTTCTAAAAAATATTAGTACTTACCATAGCTGGATGATACAAACAATATCACAAACAATAATATATATGGCAAATACATTTTCTTAAACATATTCTTCTAACAAGATAAAATAAGGAAGTATAATTAAATATTTGCTAGTAGTAGTAAACTTAACGTTACTAACATAAAATTATTTAGAAAACATCACGATTTTATTATTTATATGCGGATTTGGTGCATGTAAGTACATGTTGTCTGTGTGTTTAGAATTATAGTTAATTTTTCAAATGCCCTAAAAACCAAGTAATAAATTAAAGTTTAACATGGAGGATTAAATAAAATATTTTAAGTTAAATTTACAACTAATGCCAAGGACTATGTGAATTGGAGAAGAATGAGCAGACAAATATACACGCTTATTGGCGTAGTAGTAAGCTTGGAAAACACTGCGATGAAAGAGATCGCTCGGGTAAAACCATAATAAAAAGTAGCCTATGTCACTCCTGAAGGTTTCGCCAATCTCTGTGCCACATTTCATCAGAATCGGCCTAGTAGTTTTTGAGTTTATCCATTACAAAAAAAAACAAAAATACAAATCTTTTCTCTTCATAATATTAGTATGGATTAAGTGGATGGGCCCTGAAGGATGTATATTTTTTCATACTTTTGCTAAATTCAATTGAATTGTATGATCAAAACTAGACGTTTCTTAAAAATCCTATAACATATGTGAGGCGTTTAACCACAACGATATTCTGTTTCTGCTCATGTAACATGTTGTTTTAACAAAAAATTACATGACAAAAGCTGTTATCGGCAAAGGCCAATGGAGTCATTTCATGTACTTGCTTGTGTTTTTCAAATTAGCTTATTAATTTATCATCCATGTTTGCAGTGATATAATATTTTTTTTTACATAAATGTAATTTTTGACACAAGCTTTTATTCTTTTTAGAGAGATCTTCATTAAATGCGTGACAAAAAATAATGTCCGTGCAATAAACCGTTAAGGAGTACTCGTCCGGAGCCTGCCTGGGTAATATTTTAATATTATTTTTATTTTATTACTTTAATATTTTCTGCCTATTCGCAATAAACTCAAAAACTTTTTATGCGGATTTTACTAATATATAGTGTGATTCCAAGTTTTTACATTTTTCATCGAGCGAAGCCGGGTTGCTAGTAGGTAGTTAATAAAATCACAAAAATCCGCTTTGAAATAATACAATTTATTCAATACAAAATGATTTAGAATTAACATTATCATCACAGATAATATGCCATTACTTATTGCTCCCAACAAAGTGTGCCTTCCATATGTTTACTGCGCAAATAAATGCTCCATTGGCATTGATTTGAGAAACTTGTTAAGATTCTTCATGAATTTCTTATAAGTGACAGCAAGGATTGGTCTCTGGAACTCGTGCAGCACTTCTATTGAGTTTTCGTTTGCAAACTTGAGCACTGTGTCGGCTGAAATAGAAAATGATATACTGTGAACTCAGTTCAATATTTCCTGATATGTCACTTAGGTTTTACCTAGAAGCGATGATCTTCTCAATCGCACTATGAAATTTATAAAATATAGCGTGTTATATTTCCATCTCATCATCATCAGATATTCAAATGTGCCCACTGTGGGGTGGGTACAGGCCTTCCTAATGGTTAAGGAGTATGGGCCAAGACCTGCACCGCGCCCATACAATTATTTTTACTTACTTTTTTTTTTTGCAACTAAGCAGTATCAACTTCCTAGTATTTTGTGATGTAAAGCAGTTTGATATAATAATATAAAGAAAAGAGAAAATAGATTTGTGGCCTGTGGTCCCGCTCTAGAATAGGACTACTCAGAATCCTCCTGTGGAGGTCGTACGAAGCGCCTAAGTGCTGAAACAATAGTGTCCCCAAAATGGTTGACGTCAGGCAGATAGCCGGTTGTTGTGTAGAGCATTGCTAACTCTAATTAGGTGACTCAAAATTTAATGGTTGTTATTATACGCGAACCCGGGCCTTGGGTGTCACGGCTTCGAATATAACCAGGAGCGAGGATGAGAGAAATACTATTTAATAATTAGGTTATGACAAAATCAATGGTTTTACCTAAATCTTTTCTGCCATTGAACAGATTGTCAAAGTAGAAAACTCCTCCCCTTTCAGTAGTTGCTTCAAAATTGTAATCCTTTATGCTCATATATTCTTTGCCATCATAAGTCTTCACAACCTTGTAGTCAACGTCAAAATTTATATCGTAGGAATCTAAAATAAGATAGGTACTTTAGAGTTATTATAAACATGCTAATATATGTAATTATTATGAAATAAATATTAATAAGATGTATGTATTTATTTCATCAAGTAGGTTCAGGGTGAATTGATTTGATTGCAGATTCAATAACACACACATAATCACTATTATGTTCCTATTAGTGTTTATTATTAGATAATAAATTATTTAAAATAATCACATGGATATAACAAATTTAGTCTGTATGAACCTCCATGTAAAGAATTTTATGACGATAAACTGATGTCTGGATGAACGCGAACAATTCTATAATCGAAAAAATCTATTTTATAAATAAAGTAGAAAATAGTTAATCATATAAATACCCATATTTTTACTATTAATTGGGTTAACCTCTCATATGCTGGAACACTAGAAACTATATTTCACCGCAGATCCGCGCATTACACTCGAAGGGTCAAAGCAGAGGAAAATGGACAACTGTATGGAACGTATGGTCGAAGAAAAAATTATAACGGGAAGATGGAAAAGGAAGCAAAGAATATATAGATGAAATAACAGACAATGCTGAGGTCGTGTCATATAGAGAGGTTAAAATTGATGGTAGGAAATAGTGTAAAATGGAAAATACTCCACCGACGAAAGCCTATTTCTTTAATTGATTGTTTGAGCATAGTCTGTCTATCAAAAGTAGAAAATAATTTATGACGAGGTCGCTCTGTCCCCTTGGCTGGTTATCCAATCTTAACAAAAATACGAAGTTCTTAAAATCAGTTTTCTACTTAGTATAGATATTATGTAACTATATAATTTATTTACAATTTCACTTACATATGCTCAATGTAAAGTTCCCGTTGCCTTCCACAGGGAGAACGATCAACCGACCATTCATCTCGTAATCACCATACATACCTATTTCTGGGCAGAACAAATTTAACTTGAAGTTTGATCGGCTTGTGTCGATACTGAAATTTGTAATGTTTAAAAAAATTGGTCCAATGGTCCTTAGCTCGAAAGAAACAAAATTTTAATTCTGTTAAATTAATGTTTAGTCTGATGGTAAGGATATCTCCTAATTTCCAGGAATGCTTGTTTAGAATTTAGGTGGGAGATCAAAATGTCTCTGATAAGGTTGAATCTTGGCATCAACCAAATGATAGACAGTGCGGACATTTGACCTTTTTATCAGCTAGTTCAGTTTTCCACTTAAGAAAAAATCGAAATTCTCAATAAATTCTTAATTATTTTAAAACCGTGTATCAAAACTTACCTAAGATGTTTTATTTCACAATAAGCATACCCAGTAACTGTTGCATTTTCAATTTTATACTTCAATATAGTTAAACTACCATCAACTTCTTCAATCCATACTGGATCAAAATTTTCTGTGCCAATCGATGGGATTCCGGGCATTATTTGAGAATACAAATCCTGAGCTGTCGATATCAAACAGTACTCATCATCTTCTCTACATGGTGTTATCGATCCTGAAATACGAAGAAGGTTGTGTTAGACATACAATATTATTTTGTTTATTACTTCTTTACCATGTTAGTCATTTTCGTCTTCATTTTGTTCACTTCTATTAAGCTTGTTACTCTCCTTTTATTAGTCATTCTTTACTTTTCTGCGTTTTACTCATCCATGTTCTTAAATAACTCTTTAAAATTACTTTTTCACTTGTGCTAAAAATTACTTCTTCAATTTATTGACGTTTATTTTGTTATGTTTTGGTCAAATTTATCTTTGCAACTAGATTAGCAATTACGTTACTTGAATTTTAATATAAAGCAATGAAAATATTAAATTAATTAAATTTTCTTTCTTCTAGGTGTTCTCTTACCTTGGCAAAATGTTAGGGTAACTAATACAAAACACGCAAGACGAAGCGTGCTATCCATTGTGTTGTCAAATAAGATTGATACGAAAATTCTACTGACGGTATTTATAATTTCCGTTAAAAATAAACGAAAATTAATTTGACACATATCAGTTCATATACATAATGTGATTGATGTGTGATGCCCAAAACGGACGAGGCAAAGAAGAATGAATGATGTTTAGAACGCGTAAAAATTTGCGAATTTTTGAAATACTAGATGTTCCCCGGGACTTTGCTCCCGTGGCAATCTTGATATAGCCTATAGCAATCTTGGATAATGTACCTTACTGATGGTGAAAGAATTTTTGAAATCGGTTTGGTAGTTTCGGAGATTATCCGCCTCGAACATACACAAACTCACAAACACTTACCTCTTTATAATAATAGTAAATGTGAAGAAGGAAAACATCTTGAGGAAACCTGCGTTATAGTACACCTACTACCATTTTCCGTCTCCGTTTTATAGGTACATGAATAGATAAATCATTGACTATATCGCAGGTTTCCTCAAGTCATTGTTAGTATCAAGAATATCATTGCGTATTTCATTCCACGTAATGAGAGTGACACAAAAAATTGTTACCTACGTAAACGTTATATGTAGATACTTTACTTCATGCAAGCTATTAGTATTGGTTGCAATCCGAGTTATATAATACAAAGATATAATACTTTGAAATTGTTTAATGTAAACTGTTTTAAATTCCGTCCATCATATTACCTTCCGTCTGTCGTCCGTTTACCTTTTAGGTAATTATCATTGTTTAAAATTAAAGTTTGTAGGGTATTTGACAAGGTCAGACAGTGTATATAAAATATGTGTAATTTAGGTTAAATAGATATGTGGATCATTATACGAAGATATAAAGTTTGTTGGAAAATTCATTTTGTCCATTTTCAAAAAGTATGAAATTATAAAAACAAACTCAACCGTCATAAATAACTAAAATTTTGTAATAACTTTTGTTATGAAGCCCTCACCATAAACGTAATATTTAATGTAACTGTCGAACAAAAATATATTTCTTTGCGAACATTATTAATATATTTCTTAGCAAGCTGTGACATCACTTGCTCGTGTTGGAGCGCTTGGACGAGTCCAAATATGTGTGATTTCATTTTTGTCATATCTTTGAAAGCTAAAACATGTTAGTGTTACAATTTTTTTACACTGCATTTTTTTCGATGTTTAGACAGATATCCATAAAGTATACATGTATAAGAAAGTCACAAAATAATTTGAATGTAGTATTTAGCTGAAGGTTAAAGAAAATAAAGAAAAAAAATCCAGTTGCCGACAGGTAAATCTGAATTAGCATTAAAATCAAGTGTATGACAAAAACAATGAATAATTATTTTGTTGTTTGTCATGTGTCATTGTTTTAAATTTATTTTATCCGTTTTGGAAAAATCTGTATGAGGTAAGACATCATTCAAAGTTCAACTCAGGTCAATGTAATGACTCAAGTCAATAGTTATAGCTAAAACCCCAAACGATAGATTGTAAACTATCTCGTATTCGGATAGGATCACTTATCCTATAAGATTCGATCAGCGAAATCTGTAATATCTGTATAAGCTTGGCATTTATTAACTATGCCTTTGAAAACGACCATGTAATCAGATGACTGGCTTTTAAGGTCGAAGATATGTATAATGGTGGATTTATCCTATGTTCCCTACATAGGATAAATCCACCATTATACATATCTTCTTCTATCTATCTCTTAAAGTTACATTAAATCATAAAGTTGCCATACCTATTACTTTTCAGAAAAAAATCTGTGATAAGAATGACGCGTTTGCTTAATCTAATTTAGATATAGCAAAGAATTGACGGGAAAAAGTCTTAGACCTTATCAGAAGTGCACAGTGAGTGAAAGATTGAATATAAATAGAATTTTGCCAACTTTCACGATAAACGTACACAAATTTAGGTGTTTCAGCCTCCCGCGGCCGCAGATAAAAGGAAAGTTTCCGAAATGGATCGACTCCAAGTTTTATCAGATTTTGGTTGAATTTGTTCGCGGAAATACATTTAGACGTGTTATCTTTCGCATGAACTTTTCCTTTTTTTCTGTGCCGCTATAATTTTTTATTCAATTAGAGTTGTAGCGTTTACGTGACAAATTGTTTTAACCTTCTTAATTTTTGGCTTAAAAATTTTAATGCTGGCTTTTTTTGGGATATTACAGTTTTTTCAATATTCATCCAATGTAGTGATATCCAATTTATATATTAATTTTTAACTTATCCGATTTATGTTCTTCGCTTATTCGATGACAGTAATTTCATTATAATAATATATCATACTATTTTAGGTAGAACTTTCTTCGCATAAACAATTTTGTAATCTTCTCTCATGTAAATTTTGTACAATTACAGTTTTCACAAATCTTTTAATACAGCCAAGAATAAAGGACCAAAGTTAATCCTGATTTCGAAAAAACAACTTATCTATATTATTTTAGTTTTGCAAAAGTTCTTTGGATATCTATTAAAGTTTTAGCACTAATATTGGCCCAGCCATAATTCGCCAGGATTGGCTGGCTATCGGAATAAACGTAGCGTCAAATAATCTGGGCTTTACGCTGCAGGAGACTACGGTAGCTGTAAGATGCTGAGAACAGCGGCTGGTATTGAAACTTGAATTGTAATAAATATTTTATATTTATATAATGAAATGACATTCATTACTCACATGATGAAACCAAGACCTGACTAAATTATATTTCCATTTAATTAACATTATTACAAAATCATTTCAAAGCAGACCACGTCTTGATGATTTTTCTACCAGTCAACTAACAGGTGATGCAGGGTTTAAATAAAAATTTTGAGGGTGAAATGAAAGAAAGAGAAAAATATATTATTTGTAAACAATAGACCTTAAATATTAAATTCATCAAGTTTAAGATTATTAAGTTATTTAGATAACATATTGTATGATTTCCATTTAAAATATTAGTTAGAATATTTATATGTTATGATGTCATGCTATGTGTGATTATACATTTTGTACTTATGTATACTATGCAATTAATTTGTGCAATAAAAATTATTTAATTTAATTATTTAATTAAGAATTTACTTGGCATCGACGCCAATTTGTAACGACAATTCTACGAGTATGTATCTTAAACTTCGACCACATTTATAGCAAAATTGTAGAAGCACGTAGATTATTTAGACTCACGATTTTTTCAATTTTTTGTAGAGTAAAACAAATGCAGAATGGGAGCTAAACAATTGCAGGATACGAGTATGTGCATTTATTAAGCTTAGAGATATTCTTTCACTTTCAATAAATACATATTTTTAACATTTGTTGCCTACTCCACAGATTTTTCTGTACCGTTTCAGCACGGTCCATTTGCTTGGCCAACTTTATGATTATGCTCTACGAACAATTTAATATTGTTCAGGATTGCGCGCCGTACGTTAAAAGTCGCAATCTTGCGCACCTTCCTCACCTCTCCTGCTTTTTCTTTGGTCCAGTCAACTATGAATTCAACATCATTTGATATATCATTTACAGCTTCTTCTTCCTTAACATCCTAGCTAATATTATAAATGCGAAAGTAAGTTTGTTTGTTTGTAACCTCTTCAGGCTCTATCTACTCAACCATTCTTCTTGAAATTTCGTATACATTTACTTTGAAGTTATTTTTCCGAGATGAAATACCTTTCATCCCGGAAAAATTACTGTTCCCGTGAGAAATTTACGCGGGTTAAGCCGCAGGCAAATCTAGTTCTCAATAAAGAAATGGTGTAAAATGTCTTTATCTACACTTCATTTATTTTACAAATATAAAATAAATTATATACCTAAACCTATCTCAGAAATCGCACTATCTATTTAAAAACCCGCATCAAAATCCGTTGTGTAGTTTTAAAGATATAAACAGATATAGGGACACGCACTTAAGCAGGAAGCGACTTTGTTTTATACTATGTATTGATTCGTACCTGGGCGACCGAGGTTGCCTCTCGACACATTTCTCTGAAAAATAAGTCCCGAACAAGTAGGTACTTGTAGGTATGTATTTAGTCAACCGCATCTCAACTCAGAGCCATGCCTCGTTGCTCAGTCGAGCTACGTTGTTTTTACATCCGTTGACGAATTACACAGAAATTGTATTGAGATTCGACGTAAGTCAATGCACGCCAGTGTCGAAACCTATGGAAAACAACGGCGGAGCCGCAACATGTTACGTCGACGCAACGGAGCAATGGGTCAAGGCTCTTACCCTGCAGGACCTCTGTGACTATATGAATTTGCAACTTTGGTATCTATATGTTTAACTTACCTATTTACTTTGATAATAGATACATAATTATATAGCCAGCAATAGCTATTTATGTGCATGACAAAAACTAAGATTTAAAATATAATATATATTTTAACCTCGTTTAAGTTTTCAACCTCGTATACTATACGAATACATTAAGAGGCGTGTGAATGCTTTGAATGGAAAAATAAAAATATTATTGCCCTTATTTATGAAAAATTCCGAGACAAACGGGCATGATGTGTGTAATTATTAAAATATAAATATGATCACATAAATAACGTTATAGCATGACAAAATATTATTATATTATCAATCAGTAGATTAGTAACCAATAGCGCCATCTATGTGAAACCGATGCAACTATTCAATAGAACGCCACAAAATTGTCGCCTAAAACCCATTTAAGTGACAACTCGAAACTCTGCTTTTGGAGTTGTTTATGGTTTTACTTTTGGGTTTACAGAGTAGATATATTAACAAAACTTTGAATCTAATGCGCCTTGCGTCTTTTAAAGCCATGTCCTTTTGCTCAGCTACGTTCCGTCGTTCCATCACGTTCACATCCGTCGTCAGACAACGCAGGAATTGTATTGACATTCGATGTTGCAGGCTACATTATTTTCTATAGGGTTTGACAGTGACGTCCATTGATACATGTCGAAACTCCATATTATTTCTGCGCCGTCCTACGTCGAGGGAAGTCAACATGACGGAGGAGACGGAAAGCAACTGAACAATGGGACATGGCGTTTATTAGTATTTTATTTCACCATGTTAGGACTCAACCAAAACGGATGTTTAAGACATTGTAGGTATTAGGCTCGATTTTTTTTAATCTGGTTGAAAAATAATAATAGACGAGTGCCTAATTTTTACTAAAAAGTAATAAAAACCTTATAGGTAGTGCAGTTTGATTGGAAAGATCAACAAAAAATCAATAAAATGTTCCGTTTTGACATGACATGAGGACAAACATTATAACTAGCGACCCGTTCCGGCTTCGCTGGGGTGAAACATAATAAATTATTATACTTAATTAATAAAACTAAACCTTCCTCAGGAATTACACTATCTATCGAATTTATCGCAAACGGACAGAGGGACGCTGCAGAGAACTTTGTTTTTTAATTATATGAATGTAAGGATAAGGATATTAGTATGGGATTATTTTTATTTGAATTTATGAAAGATATTTCACAATATATCTTAGAAACGTTTGTAACGAAGAAGTGCCGGTTCATTTGTCTTTTGTTATTGTTTATTCATGCATAACGACGATGGTTCACTCCGAGAGGTTCTCTATTAATAGCATTGAGGTTACGATTGAGTTAATTCGGCTTTACTATCAAAATATTACGTTTTATGTAACTACATAGGTATATTGAAAATAAAATGACATTTACTTTTTAGCAACAGCACAGATATTAAGACTACAGAACATCGTCCTGCACTTTTTTTGTACTTTTTTAAACCATAAGTACCATGTATTGTGTTTTGTTACATGTACAAAATGGTAGCGAATAAAGTTTATTATCTATGTATCTATCAACAGTTAGTAGTAATTTTGCTACTCGTAAATAATAGTAGTTTGTGAAATCAAATTAATATTCCCTTTTATATCAAGATGAAATCGAGATAAATATTATTTTGGCTGCTTCAGAGAAATTACACAACAATTATAAAATAATAGTAAAAAATCAAAATTTCATGTTAATTTATCGTACAAATATTTTGCGAGACCTCACGTGTCTTTACAAAAGCGAGACTCTTCATTCACCAGTCATCAATATTTCTATAAGCTTTAGCTAGTAAAATTAATGTTTTTAAAGTTGTCTGTTTGTCTGGAATCCCATTAAATGTGACGACAAAACCCCAGTTGCTTGTTGCGTATGATGTGTGGCCTGCTATGCGCCTCTTTGTTCAGTAATCCCCCATGGGTTTGAGTTGTGCAAAAAATGTGGGAACACAATTATATTGCTTCTTAGGGTTGTGAAAATTATCGACAAATTGATGTTCGATGTTTTTCTAAACGTGCCCAAGCTCATGTTAGTACCTACGTTAATTTATTTGTTGCTATTGACAATCATCGTGTTAGTTTTAAAATGTGACAGTTTTGTGATATTTGTAAGTAATTTGACTCGATATACAACCAGTGTTAACTGGAAGAGGAAAAACCTAAATTGTGACCTAGAACGATATTAGGTAGCGACTTTAGTTTGCAATTAATTTGATTATGCATTGTGATTATGAAATAAATATAATTTACATAAAGTGTGCCATATGTCTTAAATACTTTAGCGTCGTTAATGTTTTTGGTTGTTTGTTATGACAAGAATAAATATTATATTTTTTTTTATCTTGAATATGTAAAAGTTCAAAAACCTACCTACTTCGTTGACATTTTTACAGACATATACAATCAATCATATTCGGTACGAGTGCGTCAGAAATGTATATTATTATAAAAAGGTAAGTAGTATAAGTGTTTGGGAGTTTGTGAGTTTACATGTTTGAGGCGGGTAACCTCCGAAACTACCAAACCGATTTCAAAAATTCTTCCACCATAGAAAGGTAACATTATCCAAGATTGCTATAGGCTATATTTTATCTCAAATTCCCACGGGAGCGAAGCCCCGGACAACATCTAGTTTATTATATACCCATCACCAAAACCTTTATAAAATTTAATAATCCTAAGTGGTAATATTTTTCTACTATTTTCTGTGTATTCACCGTCTAGACAATGTAATGGTGCTTTCTTTCTATAATAGTATTAAATATTAAAATAATTGGAGATTGGATAGATAACAAATATCACTGGGTAGATATCAAATATTACTATTTCCAAAAATACTAATGACATTTTAAAACGATTTAGGTAGATAATGTTCGTAAAATTATGGATAATAAATATACTTCAAGTCGATTAAAATAAGTATAAAAAAATAACAATGAATAATATGTACCTAATGCATAAAAAAAATTACTTATAATTATAGCTTTCTATGTAAATAACCCAATCATCCAGATATCGTTTAGATCTTAAAAATATCATCGAAATCATCGATATGGTTAACAGGACACGTTGCATCACTACTACTACCCTTAACGCACAATTTTGGCTGAGCGAATAATGACGCGCCTACCTCCGCCACAAAATCACTGAATACAGAAGAACATCATTTTTAGATGGTCATTGTTTAAAGTGCGTTTGCGTGGTGTGGATTCTGCACTGGAATAATACCACTCCGATTTAAGGATAAAGTGCACACTATATATAAAACTTTATATAACTGCGTAACGCGGACGATATCATTCTATACATAAAGCGCACATGTACGTTTAATGCAATCAGTGTGCATACGCTCCAAAAACTTTGACAAAGGTAACAACTGCACCACAAAGTTTGACGTTCAGTTTGAAAATCCTGGCTAAATCTTTACAATTTTAAGTTTTATTATTGACTCTGGGTTTTGTGGTGTCACAACTCGGAATTAACCTCAGAGCAAGCTCAACAGATAGGAAACAGAGAGTCTTACCGACACATGCAATTCAATAGTGCAGTTTCTGTGCCACCGTCATTTTGTGACCCCATTCATTCAAGCCCACATCGACAATAGCATTGCAAATAACTATTATTGATGTCGCTGGCTCTATTAATGTGATAGACTGGCCGTTTTTGCGTGTGGCTAGTTTAGAGGTAACAATGGTTTGTTCCAAATGCTTTGGTATATTTTATTGAGTATACTTTCAGTCGATATATTCTTTTAAGTATCTCCTTCTTTCATTATTAATCCCATCTCAATCCCAACTAATGTTACAAATGTGAAAGTAAGGTAATTCTCTTTGTTTTCTTTTCCTGAAATTCGAAAAAATTTGCAAACATGTAAATAGTTATTAGTACTCAAAAGGGATCTATTGCTGATTTAGGACATAGGTAAGTTACTTTTCATACCGGAAAAAGATACTGTTCCCGTAGGAAACTTACGCGGGTGAAGCCACGAGCATAATGCGAGCACACGAATGTATTTATGTATTTAAACCTACTGATATTATAAATGCAAAAAATGGACTGTTGTTTTGGTGTTTCAATTCAATGTGTGAAATGTTTGTCGCTAACTCATATGATGTATTGGACACATTTCCATGAAATTTAGTATCTGGAATATCATCGATATAGGGTACTTTTAGTCCAATATTATCACGGCAGCCAAACTCCTGGGCGAAGCTAGTAAAATGCGAAACTTTAGGATATTGTCTATGAGTGTGTGAAATTTTATATGGTTATAACTTCTGTAAACTTTAAATATTTTACTAAGAGGCAAGTTCACAGCTTAAAGATAGTTCATTTCCGTGGAATCTATTTGACCAAACTGTCAACCTAGTTACTGTAAAAAAGAAACACAAACCCGAAATACCTTTTATCGAATTTGCTACAACAATCCTCAAATATTGTCACAAAACAATTTTTGATATGTGAACAGAGAATGTTTTTGTCCAAACAGCGTAACGCACAAAGGGACGGGCAATTGTTCGGGTCTGATTCAAAAGCATTTTTTTCACTGACAATTGTGCAATGCATGATCACATAGGAAAACACACGCCTACTATTGCGATCCTGATATTGCATTCATTTGATATCAAACCGCGGATGTTGTATCAAAACTTTGATCCCGCAAATAATGGGAAATGAACCCAGGTGTTCGATTTTTACGTATTATTTAGTTGGTTGTTGGGGTTATTCCTGAAAATGATTTTGAGACACAGAATTTATCAACGTCACAATGAAAATTAACCACTTACCAATAAGCGCTGATTAGGCTTGAGGCGTTAACTAAATAGGTACAGTACATGTGGTCTATATTCTGTATCATGTAAACACGTTCTATTTAGTGTGTATGCCGGTAGCCTAAAGATGCCAAAGACAATGCAAAAAGCAAAAGAAGCAACGATAATGGCTCTGAGAGAGAGAGAGATGGTCCTAATACAATTTAAATTTTTGAAAACCTTCTACATATATATGTGAAAGCACAAAAAGAACACGCACGAGCTCATCTTTTAGCTGCTTCACTGAGGGGCAAGGGCAAAGCACAACAATTTGTCATTTCCCCTAAATGTTTTACTTGAACAAACATCTTAAGGTCTATAAAGGACACATTAAAAAAACTGCGGTACCCCAAAGCTTTCTAGTGATTAATCCCGAAGATAAAACCACAAAGGTCTACAAATGTGTGCCGAACAGATTCCAGATCTTAAGCGGATAAACTCACATTTGAGGTAGAAGTTTTTGTTGACTGAGTTATCAAGAATCTTGGGTGAGCACGTGTTTTGACTGGTGATTACATTTTTGCAGACGCTCCCTACGGCTACATTCAATTGTCTGTAACATTTTTGTGAAGATGCTATCAATTCTGCAGCCTGAGGTGTAAAATATGTCATGTACAGACATATACTGTATTAGATGGTAGAAAACTCATATTATAAACATAATTTATTGAAAAGGTTTACACCAAAATTAATTGTAGCAACTTGAACTTTTTAAAGTAACAAAGATGCAATGAGAAATAATCTTGGTTGCATATGAACACTGTAGCGTATGATGATTTTATTGCAAATTACGATAGTAAATGGACTAAGAAGAATAAATACATCACACTCAGTTTTGAATATTATAATCGATGCTACAGTTACATCTTTGATATCTCTTATCTGAACGTTTTTCCGTTTGCTTCCCAGCGTTGGAGTTTTTGATTTTCTGTTATTATCTTTAATTTATGTTTTAGGTTACATAGGATAATATAGCATGTGGTAACTGAATGACGAAATAGATCGACACGATGATTGGAACATCTTATTATGGAAGTAACATTAAGAAGCAAATTAAGAAATATCTTAGGAAACATACTTTATACGAATTTACTGGATGATTCAATTTCTCCTTATTACTCAGTAGACTTGATTACGAATTGTCTCCGCTCTAGAGATGTTTTGTAGTTATGTGTAGTATAGACATTAGTACATTAATGAAAAATAAAAATTTCATTGCGTGACTCAAATTAATTGGTATTGTTGACTTTACGACAAGGACAACGGTTGATACGTTTTACAGAACTCTGGACATCACTTTATGGACATTTTAATGGCATAAAACACAGAGCAAACATCAAAACGAGTTTACGACCCCACAAAATCCTTATCAAGGGTACACCAAAACATAATGTTATTTTTACGCCCTAAGAGATAGGCTAGGAAGGTTAATTGCTTACAGGACTAGCGCGTCGTGTGTGGTTCTATTTTGACGCATCACTGATCAAAATCAAGATAATGCGTTCAAAACTTAGTGACCGCTATAAAATTCCTTCATTCTACGTCACGATGTCGTTGCATACCGACGTTCTTTTGTTATTCGTCGAAATCCTTCTATGAGGCTTGATTATCTAAATGCATTCATACAAAGCGGGATTAGTGGTCCAACTTGTCCCTAATTGTTCTCTAGCCGTGGGATTAAATGGAGTAAATGCTCGTATCCTTTCGACCGGTTCTGTGACATTATTGTGTCTTTGAGTTGATTCAGTACGTGGGATAGACGTTTGTGAGTCATTAGATAGTTCCTTGATTAAGACATATAATGAGATAATCCTGTAACAAATATACATGTCTTTTTTGAAGCGATAATTTAGAAGTTGCGTTTTCTTTACAATATAAACGTAGGTATAGTTATTATATGGTAATTCAAGTTATATTACTTCTAAATATTTTGATATTAATATTTATCTGAAAGTAGAACTATATTAAAAAATTTAACATATCAAATTACGAAATTGCAAGTGTAGTGTGCAAGTGTGCAAGTGTGCAAAATAAATACAAATTTATTCGCAGTAAAAACAATAATAAATGCAGTAAACATTAGTTACAAAAACTATATGCAATTTAAAACTTTTTCCAACTAGTATGTGAGTTCCCATTTTTTTGGACAATAGCAACTAAACCTGAAATGTTTAGATAGATTTCCATGTCACAGAATACCAATAAATTTACTGGCAACACATTCGAATAAAAACTGGCCAAATAACGAATGCGGCATAAATAACACTAGCCGATTAAAAATGGAAACTCGTAGGCCTAAAAATATGTAAGCGTACATTTACACAACAAATACTAAAAATCTTATCTAATATTTTGGAACACAGTCCGACCAAATTATTATTGTTTGAGTTAGTTATGAAATAATTATGTTACTAACTAGTTACTTTAAAAAGTATTCAGGAAAAATATTTCACGAGTTCAAAGAAAACAAATAATGATTATCATATCGTATCTGTTAGAATATATATCTTATAGATATAGATCATAAAAATCTGACGTACATAATATAATTGTAAAGCTTGCTTGCTAGTATGTTATTGTTGATACTACTGCTGATATATTTATTCATATTGCATAAAAGACATCTCACTTTACTAAGTACTGATCTTGTTATATAAACTTATCAAAAATAAACAATTTTCTGAAAGAAAGTAATAAAATAAGCATATCGTTAACTATTTAAAATATTTGACCTAATAGGTTCACGAAACCATAAAGTGAATTTTTAGGTAACATTAAGAATACTCCAGAGTGGGTCACCATCACATAATTATCCAGTTTAATAACAAAATTATGAAGCAGGTTGGGCCCAAATATTTTAATAAGCATTGAATAAAAATGTTTATAGTAAGCACACTGACCCAGATCCTTGGTCCGACGTAGCACGTCATAACTTTTGAACGTGACTTGAAAATACGCTCAGCGGATTTTATGTGGACACGTGCGGAGGTGTATCTTACAAAGGAGAATTGTGAGGATGAATTCTTAGATTCTTAGAATATATTTTCATTCTTTATATATTACGTAAGATATTGTAGTGTAACGTCATTTGAATCTAGTAGTAGATGTGGTTCATGGAATATTTTTGCATAGTTTAGTTTATACCCAATTATTTTTGCAGGTAAGCAATATTATGTTCACTATTATTTTATACAAATTTTATTGGTGGTAATATTTCCTATTTCATATGTACTTACATACTCCCTGATTATAGATGCTCCATACCTTCCTTATAAGAAGCTGTAAAGTGTAAATTAACAGGACAGGTGAAGCCAAACAAAAGCTTGTAAAATAGATAGCTAAACCTGCTTGATACGTAAATTGTATTGCAAACTGCACTCAGCAAAACATGCACGCACAATTAATTAGCTCACATGGTACACAGTCAATTGTCCTAATGAATCGGGGCCTGCGCTGAATTCATTGCTATGCGTGCCTAGGATACCAATATTCACCATCTACATACTTTAAAATGTTTGGATAAGATGTGGCCGAAAGCTATTGGACGAGATTGGCGGGGACGAAGAAAGCAAGGCAGTCCAATCGTTGGACATGATCAATATTAACGTCCACTAGATAATAAAATCTTCTCTTCGTGTCGAAATTATTTCTATTTACAACTGTGTGTAGCCACAACAATCAAAAATATTATGATGAGATGTGGCGAAATTTTGTGGAAGAAACCATGGATAGGACGACCAAGGAAGGCTGCCTGTTGCAGTGACAATATTGCCAAAATCGAAGGCTCATCATGAAAAATAATTGCATCATATTCAGAAGCTAGACCTGGTTTAGGTGAGGCTGTATTTTATATCTTTCAGTGGATGAAAAAAGAGGAAAAAGTAATACTGAGTCTGAGCTTTTGCACATATCTCTTTTTTGAATTGCTTTCTCTGATTATGAGTATATTTTCATTGAGCAATTAATGAATATTATGCACACAAACTGATTTATACTTAAAAGAAAAGCAAAAAAGAGAGTGAAGCTGCTGCTAACCTAAATAATATTGACAAACATATCATCAAGGAAAATATTTTCATTGTAACAGTCGACCAATAGACTAGGAAGTTTGGGTAAGATTTCTGTTATTAGCGAAGTTGTTATTAGCTATCTCACTCTGTTTTGAGGAAATATTTCGAGTCGTAATTAATTGACAATATTTGGGGAGAGTCGAGGAAAATGGTGGGTTATCAAGATTCGTTCGAACTTTATCTGGATAAATATACAGTGTGTAATTCCCGTTTTACTGATATCATTAATTATTTTTGCTAATATAGCTACAAAAATATTGAACTTAAATGGATTTGTTATACATGTCAGACATGCTTTTTAATTGATTTTTGAAAATAATAATGAGATGAAAAAATCTGGATTCGAGCGGGTTATTTTCAAAAATATTTAACTTATTGATATTCTTTGAGGTTTTTGACCTGAAACATCACTAAGAACGTTAACAATTTGACGTCTACTCCAATTTGAAGGATCAAAAGATTTATGTCCAAGTTCAAAACAATGAGTTATGTCATATTTCAAAATAGAAAATCGGAGTAATTTTCAAATTAAATTCAGAGATTACTCCGAATTAATTTCGATTTTTCGAATGCCTCTCAAACTAAAAAGGGTTAGGGTCTTGACATCTTCATATTGGAATTCCCGAATCAACTCCAGTAATCTTATGAGCTTACCTGTAGCGTCTGTCGAGATGATCCATCTATGTTGAAGTCCATTGTTGGTGGCAAGTTGAAAGGCGCGACCCAAATATTGTCACAATGGACCGGAGAGCCGGAGGGACAAAGAGGTTCGTATAATTAATGGTGAAGACTACGAAATGTCGCCATCTTGCGCTGCGGAGTGACGGATAGACAGCGAGTGGAATAGAGTTGTTTAATTTAAAAATTATGAAGTTAGAGTATTTGACGTTTAGGTCGTCTTTTAGCTAAAGAGAAGAAAGTGAAAATCGATATTAATTTATAAGAGTAATTTGATTGATCGATTTAAATATGTTTTAAGTTAAAAGTATATTTAAAGAGCTTTTCATGTACCCTACTGAGCACATATAGATTTAATGAAATAATTGTTTTAGTCTACGCTGTTTTATTAATATTTCCCAAAAAAACTTTTCAAATCTTAACTTCTAATAAGTTAATTTTAAATTTAATTTTACCTACAGTTATTAGATTTTATTGAAGTTGCCTAATTGCATCTTTTCATTTAGTAACTTAAGTCGAACGAATACTCGTTCAAAGTACTCGTAATTATTATATAAGAAAAGTTATACCTACAACAACATAGAAAATGTCTAAATCAACTCCAGGATATCTCTATTCCTCGTCTACCCACACCGACGCTGCTTATATCGTTAGATTAAGATAAAACTAAAACAATAATCCTTTTCATTTCTTCAGTCCTTTATTTTAAGCCACTATGAATGGCTGGCGATGTCTTCATATCAGGAATGACGAAAAAATCTGTGTGGGACGCTCTTTACAGCGCTTTTATGTCTTTTGTAACTATCTAGCACATTATGTGGACTATAAAGGATTGTAAGATCAGATATTAATGAGTATCCAGGGATGTTTTATTATAAACTATAGCTTTACCCCAGGCTCTGCCCATGGCAAAAAGCAGCCTAGCTGCTACTCTCATAAGTACAACTATCTCTTATATCATTGCTTCAATTGCTCTAATAAACCCGTTCAAAGACAGTCCAAGTATCAATTCTTTGCAAGCACAAACGAAAAAGTCCAATCGATCGATGCGTTCGATTGCGTGAGATTCTAACTCCTAAATCGGTTCAGCTATACGCGGTGCAAACTGCGATTATTATAATAACAGGTATAAATATGATGTACTAATAGGTAAAATAGAAAATTAATATTTTATTCGACTTCGAAACCAAATTTTTTCAAAAACAACGTCATTTATGAGAATTTCATCGTTCTTCGAGAAGCCTTTTGATTCAGTATTTACGTCGTGCACACTGCGGCTTCTTAATAAAGCAAAGGTGTTTAATTGGCTGACAAACTGCGCGCGAAGTAATTACGTCTTGGCTGTGCGGTTCAAACAACGCGTCAATCTTGTCGCTAGTGAGGAGACGGCTTTGTGGAAAATGACGATTTTTTTTATGTCGATTATAAGGAAACTATATCGCGCCATCTATTGTTGAACTTATTCAGTTCGTCGCTCCAGCGCATCTTTGGATGACCCGAACCGTCTTTTGTCATTCGGTGAAAATATATACTGGACCAAGCGTCATAGAAGAAAGAGAGAGAGACTTTTGCCCATTACTGGGACATAAATGGCTATTTAAATAATTATTAAACAAGAAAGCTGTTTAAATTAAATAGTAAATTTATATTTATTGTTATGTCTGCAGGTTATGGCTTCAATTAGAGATAATAATAGAGAGCTAAATAAAGACTTCCAGAAATTTCCATGGGATGAAAATCTTTGTTCGTCTACAAAATGGTAGGCAAAAAGAAGTTTCACATAGCATACAATTTATTTTATGTTTAAAAACATACATGAGTTTCTAAAGATTAACTAAAATTATCATCATAATGATTGAATGAAATGTGTTTAATTTGGCTGACAAATTGCGATCGAAGTAATAATGATTTGGCAGAATGTTACATATTCCTATACTATATCCTGTACTATTCCTGTACATCCTGTTATCCATAAAATTGATGTTTAAACATACTATAAGCTAAAGTATGTTTTGTCTCTTTCTGTCAATAGCATATACAGTGAATAACGCGCGGGATCAATCTTTTCAAATATAATAATATGAAGGATAACAAATATCAAAAAATTGTTTAGCTCAAAAAAGTTTTGCTGTAGTCTGATAAATGCAAGCTTTCTCAGCTTTTTTTGCTCAACTATTTCGGTGAAAAAAAAAATCTATATTTTGTATCGATAGTTAGATACGGGCATTGGGCATCCCTAGCGGGCGGTGAATTTGCGAACACTTCCAAGTGTCAAAGAACAGCTTCATACAGCGACGTGCGGTTTGCAGCTATTACGTCGTCGCTGTAAGCGCTTACTCAGCGATGAACAGAACAGCTATCCACTTTGATTAGTTTTTGATCCAGCGCTTTATGCATCTAAATGTAAAGTGATCGAGGCATGTGCAAGGTAACAAAGCCTGGTTTATATAGTGTACCTATTTTTATTTATTAAATCAAATATTTTAAATTATTAAAATTATTTATTTCATCGCCATTATTGAAATCGACAGTTACTGCCGATTGTTAATGTGCAAGTGAAGAAGTGGCGAAACAGACATATATATATAAGTATGTATGTAGCAACAGTTTCATATTATTAATCTTCTCTTCACACATAATAAATCCTCGACTCCACAACATTTCCTACGCAAATAAAGAAAGCAAAGTAACTAATTACACACAAATATCTCACAACCTTCACAACGTATGAACAAATGTAAATATCATTAAATAATTATAACAATTAACACTGCTCTAATTAACAGTTGTTAATAAATTAATATCCCATCAAATTATTACATACATTATTTTAGCCAATACAGGTTTATTATAACTCTAATTAAGTTGAATATATGTGTGTATGATTGTGAGTTTAATTTACTCGCAACTAGTAAATTTGTTGTATGGGATACATGCTTTCAACGTAATTTTTATTTAATTCAATGCAATTATATTTTTGAAAAGGGTTTTTTTTTCAATTTTAATTCGACATTCAAAATTGAGAACAGTGTTTTTTCATACGCCTTTATAAAGTTCTCGGCCTTAGCCCATAATGCGATAAAGTTAGGTATAAATTTGTTCTTATTAAAAGTTAATCTATTTAACCTAAAACTCTATTTATCCACCCAAGATTGAATGTCTTATTGAATCTGTCACAAACTATTGTTTATTGAGGGTGGCATATTAGTTTACAAGTATATCATTCATCCCCTCTATTTACTATTGACTACGATATTACTTCTCAACTCTTTCCGAAGTTTACCTTCTTTGTTGACATCTGCCTTCGATTTATTGGAAATTGTTTCGACTTCGGTTATTAATTTTGTCAGATTTTATGGAAAATCTTATTTTATTTCAACTATCATAAAGTTTAAAATTACATGAACCGGTTCCAACTATTTTTGTTTTTATTGAAAACATTGATTTTGTGTGATTCCCACGATGTAATATTGGGACAATTGAAAAGGGCAAATGTCGTTTGTACCGACAAATTGTTTGTTGAAATAATATTAAAGAGTTGGAATAAATGAAGTACCTACATTGTGACAGATTCAAACTGTATATCTAAGTCTCTATTTCAACATAGTAATGTGTGGGTTATCAAAATCATCCACATATATTGAAAAAAAAATAATGATGTAATAAAATTAAGAACATAAAAATGTTCCATAAATTTGCGATAGAAAAATTCCTAGATTTTTTGAAGATTTTTCTTTTAATGTAGACATCAAATATGGCTATGGCTACAATGATGTTGATGATGAAAAGGCTAATCGTAGTGCAGTAATTGTTGGTTTACATTAACAGATAAATAGATATAAAATAAATAGTGGCCTAGCAGTGAGGACACACTTATTAGCACACGATAGATAACATTAACCTAAAAGCAGATTAACTATTCTCAGTAGCGGGTTGAAAAGGGCTGAAATTAGTAGGAAACTAGGTATACAATTTGAAGAAAATCAAATTGGCAAATAACAACAGCTGTTTAAATTTAAATGTTATATCGATAAACAATCACAGTCAAGTTTCAAACTAATAATGCTCAGTTAAGATCGCACCCGAAGGCTGTCATTATTAAGTTATTGTAAATCAATGGAGCGACAAATCGGGGGCTCAAATATTGCTAAACTTGGATGGTAACATCTTGGTACTTGCGATGAGATTTTGTACCCACTTGTAATTCGAAACTCGTATTAGTATACCAAGAGTTGTGGCATTTCACTTAGATACATGACAACCTTCCGTAGCTAATTTGGAAGCAAATTCCTGTTTCGATATTTCATTATGTAGCTCCAGATTTCTTGTACTTGCAAAGTGCTTCTGTTCTCTATAAATATCTTGAAGGGGCTTGCATCATGCATTAAAGAAATTAGTCCTTTCAGTTATGAGTAAACCGAATGCGAGTGGGAGCGACACCTTTGTGGTGAATCTCCAATTAATGAGGGACTTAGAAATTGCGAATTTCGTAGGAAGCAATAAATTGCTGTCCTTTGAATTTCTTGACATAAAGATTAACTTCAAAATCGACTTATTGGGCTTATTAGTAAATACTTGACGTACTCGATTCAAGTTTCTAAGAACCTTATCTATTTAGGGAAGAGTAATCGGCGAAGTTACTTTTTATTCAATCAATGGTTGTAAATTATAGTTGGTGTAGAAGAGACATCCTGGTGTTTCCATAATATCTCACGGAAGACTGTTGAAATTAGAACTGTTTTATGGCATCTGTTTTCCTTAAAAGGTGTCATGTAATTAGAATATGCAACGAATCTTCACATAATATTTTTTCATGGTTCACTATCATACACATATTAAGCTTAATATGTGTATGATAGGGAACCATGAAAAAATATTATGTATGAAGTGTGTGAAGTTATGGTGTGAACTTCACACACTTCACACTTATATTATTATATTATAGGTATTAAGCTTAATATGTTTGATGGTTTTTATAGCAATAAATAATGCAAGTCAGACATATAAATATTATAAGAAAGATATTTAATTGGTAGCCCTGAATGCTGCTATGTATTAAATGTATTAAATGTATTAGGACAAACCACACATATTGAGCTAGCCCCAAAGTAAGTTCGAGACTTGTGTTATGGGATACTAACTCAACGATACTATATTTTATAACAAATACATATATAGATAAACATCCAAGACCCGGACCAATCAGAAAAAGATCATTTTCCATCATGACCCGACCGGGGATCGAACCCGGGACCTCTCGGTTCAGAGGCAAGCACTTTACCACTGCGCCACCGAGGTCGTCAAAATCGTATGTTGAAGTGGGATTGGGCTGGCCACGTGCATATAATGCCAAACCACTCCTGGACAAAGATTGTCCGCCTTGTTTGTTGGAACTACCTCATGGGTTCCAACAAACAGGCGGAGACCGGGTTTGTAAGCCAGAAAGCAAATGGTGAGATGACTTGAACCGATTCCGCAAAAGATTGGAAAACTTTAATACAGGAAAGCATGGAGGGAGATCTTTGTCCAGCGGTAGGACACCTAATGCCTCTAAAAAAAATAATTGAATTGGTATACAAAAATCTTAGAAAAAACGTATTAAAGATTTTGTGGTCAAACTAGACAATTTGTATTCTCTATATTTTCCAATAAACCTGCCAGATTGGAGGAAGACATTATTTTTTAAGCATTTTCTTACTAAACAAACAATGGCACCGATGGTGTCCCGGTAGACACGGCTGAATGAGCTAATTATTTACAATCCGCCACGCTACAAAACTTTGTTCCAAAAAACTGTTACGTGAAATCTCATTTCCTAAGTTTGCTTTGTCCCGGCACTACAAAAAACAAATAAAAGGGCCCCTTGTGTGTTGTTTCGTAACCTGCGATTGATCTATTGGGTCGTGACAGACTATAAAGGTCCCGAATTTAAATTTAAATTCGAAATGTTCCTGGCTGGCGACATATTCTACGTATATAGATAAAAGAGTACCTTTTTAATTTTTAAAATGAGAACGTGTATTGTCCTGCAGTTGTTGGATGGGCTGGTCGCGTGATCGCCTCGCGTGTCTCATGCCAGCCTCAAATTAAAACCCAAGCGATAAGACACCGGGCACCTCACGACTGTCGCTCGACGCGTGTCGTTTAATTACGCACCCCACACCATATTTATCTACCCCTTAAAATTTAAATTCAGAACGATATTTATAAATTTAAAAAATTGAGCGCGAAATTCGTTGCTAGTTTTAAAAAGAACACAAAGTTAAATTTGAGTAGCATGTTAATCGAATTGGAAAGGTGTATCCGATACAGTTTCGATCGTCGAATTCAGATCATTAAAATGCTCAAGAATATTTCTGAGATTTATTCTGTCGGATGTTAGCATCCGACAGAATAAAATTAATGGTATCGATTAAGAGGAGTGAGATCGCGTGCGAGTGATGTGGACGCAACACTTTCTGGGAGCTGTTGGTGTCAATTTTAATTGGGCCAGTTATTTTGCTCTTGTACCGATGTGGAGCGTGATTGTACGCCCTTATTTATGTTTGGGTCACGATATTTTAAATTTGTTGTTCTTTAAAATCTGCCCGTTTGAATTTGGAATTTAATTTATATTTCTAGGATGCTTGCCTCTCGGACTTGGCTATATAATCTTTTTACAATTTGTTACACAAATTATTCATAGGGCTATTTGATATAATGAGTATTTTTTTTTATTATACCAGTATTCGCCCTCATTCCCATTTTTTCTGTATTGCAAAGTTCATACATGCAAAAATTCGAGTAGAAAGTTAGAAGTTTTTGAAATTGGAAGTTTAATCAAAAGTTTATATAGTTCCCGCCAATCCAATTTTGAGTGAATATGATACATTTATGAAACTTTTGCTTGACCGAGGCGACCTCCATTACCTTTAATCTGTCTGGAGGACAGGCAGACAAACTGTATATTATGTAAAGTATATTATACAATTATAAAAATAAGTACAACTACTGCTCAAACAATTATTTGATACTATAGATTTAATGGGCTTGGCAAAAAGAAATATATTTAAACTAGCAGCCCGTCTCGACTTCGCTCGGTTAAAATCATATTAAATTGTACACCTTCTTCAGGAATCACCTGTATTGGTGAAAATCGTTAAAAATCCATCCGGTAGTTTTTGAGTTTGCTAGTTTGTATTATGTGAGTTATGAAAAAATAATAACAAGCAAAATCTGAAAAAAAAACTTCCTAATCAGGCTTAGTTGGTAATATCGTGCAAAATTACAATACATATAAACATTTCATTTCCAACCGGATAAAATGAAATGAAATAGAAAACTACATTCTACCGCCCCTTGCAGTCGCTATTACATTTGGCCGGATTATATCCAGTAGTAACGGGCTATTCTGACAATAGCCGAGTCCCGACTAGTAGCAATGAATGGTTCAATTTCAGCTTCCGTAATCGAGCGGAGAATAGACCAAGCGCCATGAAATTAGAGGATCCCACCGCCATATTTAATCTGAAATGTTTTTTTATAATGCCGCTTTATGTGCTGAAGTGTAATAAAGGATAACTTACTTTTATAAGGTCATTGAGTTTAGAGAGAACATTTTAAACTGTTATTGTTAAACTAGCTGACGCTTGCAGCTTCGCACGCGTAATTTTACCACGGTAACAGTTATTTTTCCGGGATTAAGGGCACCCATGTCCTTTTACAAAATTTCAAGTATTACAATTACATTGTCTGCAAAATTTCAAGAAATTTTATTAAGTAGATAGAGCGTGAAGAGGTAATGAACAACAAACAAACTCTTTTCGCATTTAAATTGTCAGTTAGGATTAGTTAAGTTAGGATGTATACCCCGCAGATATTGGTGCTCTGTCCCGTTTCTCCTCCATTATGTATTTCTAATACGTGGTTCTCTTTCTTTTATTAATGAAATTGAAGATAATGACGATGTCTACTGTTTCCTCTGTCTGCAGATTTTATTTTATTTTTCTCTTCTATCGAGGTTTTGTTCTTACTGGGCAAATAGTAAGTAAATTAACAAAGTAATAAACTACAACATAAACATGAGACAAATCGTGTCTTTCAAAATCCTTTCGTTACAGTTTGATTAATTTCGAATATCTATTCGAAGTTAAACAAAAAAGCATCTAAATCAAAGTGTGTAATATAATTTTATGTTAGCTTAATGGCGTCAATATATCTGGCATAATTTTTTATGTTTCTTTCACCCGGAGATTAGTTTTACAATGTTCGGTTGTAAACAGCCCGACATCAAGTTTGAGGCCACTGACTATAGTTAAACTAAACATAGTAAAGCTATAAGATAAAAATTACATATATATAGTACTAATTGCGCCACAGGGCTTCGCTCGGGAAAATTCAGGATAAAAAGTACTCATGTGTTATTCAGGTTTCTACACGTGTACAAAATTTCATAACAATCCGTTCAGTAGGTTTTGCGGGAAAGAGTGACAAACATATGTATTATTAGGACATAACTTATTGACACTAAATTTACTTAAAACTAAGTCTACTGTCAACTTCTAAAGCGCATTTAAAGTAGAATCGGCGCAACAAACTTCACCGCAAACTTATCTTCTAAGACACTAATTAACAAATGACTATAACAAATGAACGATAACAATTAAAATACCTACTTTTATTCTCAATATGAATGCGACGTGTTTTATTTTGTGATGCTCTATGCTCACTCTATGATGCCAACGAGCATGCGAAGTGGAGACGAAAAAGTAGGAAAGTGGACCCTGGGCTCAATGACAAAACGCTCAAAACGCTCAGATGAGAGAGAGATTTACATATGCATATTCTTTTAGTTACTATTCTTTAAATACAGCCTGAGATACATCTCAGGCTGTATTTTTTAAGATAGTAGCTGTAAATTTAATGTGAAATAAAGAAACGAATACTTATATAATGCATATGACCTACTACCATCTTCATTTCGTTCCGCCGTACATCTTCGCGTAGCGTGGCATAGCAAGCTATGAATATTGGAGTTGTGCCTTTACGACAGGTAGCAGATATTTTAATTAACAAACATACAGGTTTTAAGATCCACATACGATATTTTAATTACTGTCTTCATCAAGTCCTGTTCCAACTTGTTTTGACTACATCTCTCTCAAGTTTTTTTGTCAATTTGTTATCTTAAAGTAAATATGATAAGAAATAATAGTATTAGTTGCCCACTATGTTTTGTGATTGTACATCATAAAACTCAGGATCATAGAAGAATTTCAATGCAAATTGTGAGTTTCAAGTACATATTATATGATCGAAAGAGTTGATTGTGAAATTTCCAGATTACTTTTTTTTTAGACATCCACCTAAAAACACAGTTTTTGTTTTTACTGTTTCCCAATCAAGGCAAATTGCGAATTTACTTAATACAATAAAATCCACAAAAATTCAAATCGTATTAAATCAGTTTTAGATTAAGTTAGTTCACGAAAACAAATAAAAAACAGATCGAAACTTGCAGTTTTGCAGTTTTTGTAGTCGATTCAGTTAAAACAAACATTAAAATATCCGACAGTGGAATAAAAACGAGATTACCCGACGCGTGTGTGGAATGAAAAAAATATTTCATTCTCTTGTGTGCAAAGAGCTGTGTAAATAAAACGGGAAATCAGAATAAATATCCTTCAATGTGAGTGAGATAAACAATAGCTGAAGTGCGCATATTTGATTATCCGTTCTTTCATACTTTTATTAATCATAATTGCCGTTGAAGCCCTTCACAATTTTCAAAACACAAAAAAAGTATATACAGTGCGAATTTAAAAGAAATATTTTTAAAGGCATAGGTATAACCATCATTATTTGGAGAAGAATTATTTTTTTAACTAAAAACTATTTTGATTACGAATCATTGCATTAACTTACAAAATCCCAAAAATTTCTTTTTTATAAAAATGACATTTGTGACAAATGTTTTTATTGTTGTCAGAGAGATCTTATTAGCAATCAATGTGTGACAAAAATAATGTCCGAGCAGTAAAGCGTTGAGGAGTTCCCTCATCGAGAGGCGTTCCTAGGTGCACCACTTGTTTATCACAATAATGCATTGTCATACAAACTAAACGTGTGTACAAAATTTCAGCTCAATCGTTTGAAGAGATCGGTTTTGAAATTGAGTTACAATATTCAACCCAAACTTATATATTACATATGTCAAAAAACAACAAAAGATTCCCATGTTGAAAGATTAATTTATATATATTTTTAAATACATATGTTTTGCATCACAAAAATTCATTTACTCGAATCTCGCTCGGAAGTTTACGTTTTTTTATAGCCTTTTTATCCGTCTTAATGTTTTAATTAACGGAATAAAGATTTATTCAAAGAAACAGTTATAAGTTTATAACTTTTAATATCGTGAACTTTTAATATGTAAGGAGATTAATATATTAAAACTGAATGTGAGTGATGATACCAAATGAAGATCAAAACATCTGCAATTTGCGCCGCTAATAGCTTACCCTATTATTCATAAAAAAGTTAAAAGTATGTTTTGTCATAATCGTACTTTACATAAATACACTTACATATATATACATAATACTTATATATTAAAATTTTATGTTGACAGAAAGGGACAAAAATACGTTAGCGTAAAGTATCATTGTTTCTTGGTCGGGGCATACTTGCCAGCGCAAGCACCAGATAGGTGACAGGTCCTCCCATTCTGGGACCATTTCACCCATTTCCCCGAGACCCCATTTTTGGAGTGTGGGTTAACGAGTAACCCTACTTTGACGAAGACTCGTTAAATCTATCTGCACCTTTGCAGATCCTAAGTAACTGCCCTAGTGTTATGGCTTTGAGATCATTATCACATAAAGTATCTAAGCGTGAAGTATGCTTTCTCTTTTTAGTGTCAGACTGTACAATTGTACATTATTTAACATATTTTTTTTTCTTATTACAATTACAATACGTGACAAATTACTGATAACAAATATTTGGCTATACCGTTACCATCTGATTCTGGCATACGAAGAGGCAATCTCAAAAAATGCTGGTTATATACAATATAATGTCAAAGGTCTGACAACTTGAATGCCAAAGACCATGCGAATGATGGACAAAAAGTAGGAGAGCGGACCCTGGGCTCCGAAACTCAATGGCTGAAGAAGAAATCGGGAAAAGACAGAGAAATATGCCGTTTATTAAAAGTACAGCGCACTTTTATTTTTATCAATTTCCCTTGTTTGTGTACTTACCTACTAACATCGTACTAAATCTGTAACGACTGCCATAACTCGTACATTGCCTCCTGTATCTGATGGTGAGTTGCGCAATACTGACTTTACATGAACTTAGTGGTCATGTCAAAAGTGTGACATTCTAGCTTCCGACCAGTCCTTTAATTTAAATAAATATGTAAAAATATTGAAGCTGTATGATGCATATCTTTATTTAGTCGCTTTCTGTCCCTATTTATGCTTAGATCTTGAAAACTATGCAACGGATTTTGAAGCGGGTTTCTTTTTAATTTTTTCAACAGATTTTGAAGGTTTAGGACTATAATTTATTATGGTCTTATCCGAGCGAAGCCGGAAAAGACCACTAGTTAGCTGTGTGTGTGTGTTATACTTAGCTGTGGTATTGGTATGTTATGAATTTTACTAGCTTTATTAAAACATTTCGCGCGTTTTATTGTTCTCTAAAATAATTTAATCATGGAAATAATTACGTATAAATTTTGATTATGTTGACAGTCCTATTTAATTTCTGGACATAGAAAAAAAGAAAGGATCTGAAAGGAAGATAGGTATAAATGTCCAAAAGATTAAATAAAAAAGGTTACCACAGGTTTTAAAGATACACGCGTATACACTGCAGTAGTAGGTAGTAAGCACTGCACTTTTTATAACATGTTTTTCTAACGTAGTGCCACTCAAACACTAAGTCCATGCAAACGGAACATAAGGGTGTGTCTCCACTGTCACGGTTATCTCAGTCACGTTCGGGGCACGCGCTGTAATCGCGTCACGCGGTAACTGGCTTAATTTGTTGACCGTACGGGTCGTTGGCGTAGTTTACGCAATGTTGTGTTTCAGCAAATATTTCGTTAAATATAAATTTGAATAATATATCAGTAGCTGCATTGCGGACTATTGTAATAACCATTGGTGGAGTCTCTCGCTCGTTTGAGTGTTTTCTCGGTTGCTTACATAGATTATTGAGCATCGGAGCCCAGACTCCGCTTTCCTACTTTTTCTCATATATTTTGCTGTCTTCAGAATCCTAAATTGTGAGAATATTAGCACGCATAGCATCGTGATGTACATATACAAGAACATTGAAGGATAATTATTATTGAGTAATATTTTATTTTATATAATGCTGGTAAGCTGATCGTTTAATACGTATTACAAAACCGCCCCATTTCACAATATGCCTGACTGTTTTGTAAAATGGCGTATTGTATAAAATGGCTGCGGCCGCAAGATGAAAGTTGTCATGTCTGATGCCATGTAGGCATCTTGAGACAAAAAAACATTTCATTGTTTTTTATATACCCGATAAAAAGCCGGGTAAAATTTTGCAGCGTTGTCCTACACTTGATGTTTATTTACTATTTTAATTATATATTTATTTAACTTTATTACAAAGACGGACTTAAATATTACTTTTCTCGATGCTCCCCTTGTACGGTTTAGATCCTATGGCCAATAGAAATAAACGAATTTTAGTCTCATTGTGTCAATCTTCTATTTTACCTAGGTACCTAGTAATAGTGTTGAGTTTTACAAAAAAAATGTTTCCCTTTTTCTGTTATACATGATTCGGTCGTTTTGGCCACGTATTTAGATTCGTATCTGAATCTCCCCAAACGGTAGTAAAATATACACACCCTCTGCATTTCAATGAAGCGTTAATTAATTAATACAATTAACGTGACCATAATCTCAGCACCCTTTTTAAATAGAAATGAAATTTGCATATTTTTATACTGTTATAGATATTGGTCAGATCGAATGTAAAATGTTGAGACCATTTCGGATAAGGGGCTTTGGAACTTAAAATCGCGAGTATAGTTTTTCATCTTTATTCGCACTAACCGCTATTTATCTTGCCAGTCACTGACAACACAACCACTTTTGCGCCGGGATTCAAATAGACACGGGTCTCTTTTTGATTGTGTACATTCTTGAATAAGATTCGCGGTACTATAATTTTAATTTTCTGAAGATGGTTACATTTAGATACATATATGCGTATTATATATAATAAATAAATAATGGAAATACAAATAAAATGGATTCTCGATATGCAATTCTTTGCAATCTCTTATTTTTAGAAAATCATGATATTTTCAACTGAAAATATCACAACAACTGAAAGTCTGAAAAAGTCGGGCTGAAAAAGTTAGATTTTGTTTTAATAATATAATTGACAAACATAACATTATAATATTTTTATGTACCAGGATATTGTCGAATTCTTGATCTCAATCTAAAAAAAAGTGCATTCTGTCATTTTAGTTACCACAAAATAAATTGAGAACAATCCAAACTTCACATTATGGGCTAATGAACATAAACTTATTTTCGTCTCAAGTCACTGAGTGACGTTCTTCGCTGTAGGTAAGGACGACAGTTAATGGACGAATCTCAACATCATTCCATGATGATGGCTATGAAAAGTGTCAAAACACGTTTTTATACCCTACATCACCCTTATTTCAACAAAACTAAGACTCAACTGCATCGTCTCTCCGCATTTTTAGACGTAGTCAGAAAATAACAGGCGATTATAAACTTTATTGCTATAGTATTAGAAGTTGATTAGGTGTATGTGTACGTACCTGCGCATGATTAATGCTTTCCGCTTTTATTTCAACACTCATAAGTTTTAACGGAAGATTTTAATGATGGCGTTTAATGACAATTGTTTTTTATTTCTAAATTCAACCTGTGTTAATAATGCACTAACTGTAATCTTTTTTAAGTGTGTGTTTGTTGGCAGGTGACTCAAATCAATCTTGCTTTCAATATACTTTAGCACAATTCCAAATAATAAATAGACATTAAAAAATATATTCAACAATAATTTATTTTTGAAGATTACAATCAATATAAAGATATTTTCTTAATATGAGTATATCTAACTATTGCAAACTACTACGTACTACTACTTTAACTATATAATGAGGAGGCAAAAATACGTTTTTTGTATATATGTATGAATGTATGTGTGTATGTTTATAACG
Organism: Plodia interpunctella; assembly: GCF_027563975.2. Taxonomy (NCBI): domain Eukaryota; kingdom Metazoa; phylum Arthropoda; class Insecta; order Lepidoptera; family Pyralidae; genus Plodia; species Plodia interpunctella. The sequence goes on from NC_071301.1 coordinate 7,913,793, forward strand.
CGATAGCTTTCGAAACGTTGTTCATTGGAAAAAAAAATTGTATTCGCGAGGTCTAATCTCACGGCGAACAACTATAGTTATAGTACAATCGACAGTAAATCTAATTACCCAAATTCATTGCAAATTTGCAACTATTACAGCGGCATAGAGGTTCAAGCAGGCTAACTGAAATGCCGTTGACTGTGTTTTTTAAATTCTAAATAGACACTCCGGAGAAATAGTCCCTTTACCGCAAGGCACAGAAGAAATAAAACGTAGTTCAAAAACTAATCTGTTACCAATACGTATCACAAAGCAGCGAGGCCTGGACTCCTCATTATCTGTACCAAGACCACTCTGCTCCCACAATAGTACGTAAATTAAATTACTAAAAAAGTTCTCGTTATGTAGGGCCGGGAGAGTAAAATATAGAAAATGTAGAATTTGCCTCTTCGTCTTTCTTACTATTTTACTATATTTACCATCACTTTCTTTATTTTGAGATAAAGCATAGAATTTTAGAGATATACTCGTAGATATTTAAGTGGGTAATTGGCCAGTTTTGTATGTTTAATAGCATAATATTTTAAATAGACTACACATCCTTTCAAGATTGTTTACTTGTATCGATAAATCATTTGAATGTGTCTTAAATTATAGCAAAAAAGGCCTAATGCTTAAAACATGAGGCAAATTGAGTCACTTCCATAAATCCTTAGATCAAGTTTATATGCTTACAGTATAGGCATCTGATATGACTATCGTCTTCTAACAATAGCGGTTATATACACACTATTTATCTAAACTATTCTGCCAGTGGCCAACTTGTGTGCAACAGAAAGGAAGTGGTTTTTTTATTATTATATGGTTCGGTCATATTGGCCAAGTATTAAAATTTTGATGATAATTATATTTAAGTGATGATTTTAAAATATCACAATACCATATTATTGGATTAGTTCCTTCCTATTTAGAACCATTAATCAATGGTATGAGTATAATTTATTTCGTAAAAGAACATACAGAAATTCAATTACAGATAATGTACAATACTTACTTATTCGACGAGCGTAATATTTTATTTAAAGTTTACTTACACATTAAAAACATGTACAGTTTTAATGAAGGAAAACACACAATTTTAGTAAACACAACACACAATTTGTACCTAGATACTTTCAATCACAATTTTCATAAAAAAAGATTAAAAATATATAAGCCAAGAATTATGGCCAGTCGCGTGTTAAATCTATAGGAACTGGCGTGTTCACGTTTCACGGACCAAATTCGATCAGACAACGTTGTTTTCTACAAATGGATTATTTTGTTTACTTGCTTATGTTTAAGTCTAATTAGGGAATTATGTTTTATGTAGTTTTGGGTTTGTCGACTGGCTTTGGGTCACGACATCGTCACTTTTCGGTCCCGTGGAGATTCCGGGAAATGGCAATTTGAATTTATTTACTTAAGTAACAGAGACTAATAACTTTTACTCATAATAGTTGAAATCTTCCTGTTAATTCCATAATTTGCTCCCGAGGGACGCGTGCGCAGTACGTGATTGCGAGTAGACATCGTGACTTGGAGCTTTGACTGAGTTTCTGCGGAAAAAAATAGTGTAACATTGAAAGTAAACTCATTCCAAATAAGGATATAAAGTTTATCTACTTCACTTGAACAACGAACTTCTTGAGTTTTCAAACTGACATTCAATTATATATTATGAGTAGTATTATCAAAAATAATTCGATTACATTGAAAGAGGCTGAAGCCTAAAAATGCGGATGTCATGATTGGCAATCGATATCTGCTGCAGTGTGTCTTAGAGGGGGACAAAAAATGATTCAATTAATCAAAAGCTCACACCGTGACTGGAAGACGCTGAGCAAAATTGACAGCATTATTAGTCTTCTCTCGTTACAAGTGGTCTAGGGGTAGACGAGATACTTAGACAATTTGTCGTAGTCACTTCAATTACAAATTTAATCTATGGCGAATTTACACTCATATTACGTTATATCCTCTGTCTTGATTGTGTAACCTTTTGGTTCTCGCAAGCGACGCCGAGACCGGCCTCTAGTTCAATTATAAATTATTAAAATATTTTTATTTAATATATATTTGAAATGTATATTTAGCTGTGCCCCGGGGATTCGGGAATATTAGGATAAAAGTACCTCATACAGGGTGATTTCTTCAGAATCTTGGACTGAGGATGTAGATAAAATATTGCCAATGTATAAAAAGTCACCCTGTATGCTTTTCTTGGTTATATACATTATTCACCTATATACTAAATTTCGTGAAAATCCGATCCATATACTCCGATAGATTTCGCGTAATTCAATAACCAATATTCTCACACTTTTTTTTTTAATCGAAGTACATAGTTTCAAAATTGCTGCTAAAAATATCAAGTTTACTTGAACCTTAAGGGCGAATTTCAATTTCGTCTAATGCAAATTTAATACGCTCCCTACGGCCCTTGAAGGGTTCCAATCTTTGTTTTCCTGAGTCCTCCCTTCCCGAGGGCAAGTTAAAAAAGTGTACTATTTATCAACTAATTACTATGCCTTAGGGTTGTAGTGCTAAACTGTATTAATTTTGATTAATTATATTTATAGGGGGCTAGTTTAAAATTTAAACAAGCAAACGGGGATGGTTTGTTTGGTTATTTTTTAGTTTAACCAGAATAATTTTGTTTACGTTAGCGAAATTTAGGGGAAAAAATATGTGGATAGTCACAACCCTTTAAACTGTGGTATTATCATCATCATATTCGTATCTTCATGGCTGAGCGTTATGACAATCAGTAGCCCTGGCTCTCCTGGGCCTTTCAGGAAATGTAATCTTATGTCCGTTTTTAGGCCTGGTGGTTTTGGAGATCTGGTTTGTTTTATCCTACCTTTGTAAGTTTCATCATCATAATCTGTGAACAAAATTTCGGTATCTCTAGACTTCAGATTTTTTCTGATGATGAAACCGAGTAAGCGAACTGATAATGATGATCGTAGCTTGTTCTGACTTTATACCTCTATAGCTAGCAAGAGCAATATTAGAGTTGAAATCGTATTCTTCAAAGATATAATATTATAATACCTAAATGGTATTAATTTGTTGAAAATTAATACTTATTATCCAATGTAGAATTCTGTTTGAAAGGCTTTAAGTATAAATATAAAAAAGATCTCCTATGAAGGTCTCAATAAAGTTTCAGGGTTGTCGGTTTATTTTGTACACTAGCTGCGCCCCGGGGCTTAGCTTCCGTGGGAATTTCGGGATTAAAGCCCCTATGTGTTATTCCAGGTTATTTTCTACCCGTGTATCAAATTTCATAACAATCGGTCCAGTAGATAATGCGTGAAAAAGTAACAAACAAACTTACTTTCGCATTTATAATATTAGTTAGGATTGGGATCCGGACTTCGGGCGCCACAGCTGTAAACGCAACCGAAAACATGCGAATATGAGAAAGATTGTTTTAATAAAGAGCCATTATGTAAACAGCAATCATAACCAAGGAACCGTAGCTATCCCATTACATCTCAGAAAAAAAAAAACAACTGAAATAAAATGTAATGTCATAACAGGGATAGAATTACATTCACAGCACTCGTGTACTCATCGACCCGGACTCAATTATAGGCTGTTTCTAAGTTCGCTGTTACATTGTGATTCTAGTCGTGTAGATGTATCGGGGAGCGGATATGCTTCCGATAGACGCGGGGAGGAACGCGTATTTCGGGGCGCAGTAAGTGTGGAATAGGAATTATTGATTAAAATTTAAAATATGGTAACAAATTAAGAAAAAAAATGTATTTGAAAAATATTAACATTTTTTACTAGGTACAGTCAATAACAAATCAATTTACCGCATGAACCTCTATAGCGCGGTGAGTTTGCAATAAATTTGGGCAGGTTGTTGTGCTGTTGACTGTACAATCTTGTCGCTCATGGTTCACCTATTTCTCTTTCCACTGAAAGCTTAGAAGAAATTGCGTGCCAAATATTATCAAAATTGGCCCAGTAGTTTTTGAGTTAATTTATTCACAAAAAAAAAAAACAAATCTTATCTCTTTATAATATTAGTATGGATAATACGTACGTTTTTTGCACAAACTATTCTCTAACTACTTGAATATACATATAATGTATATTTTTGCAGCGTGCAAAAACGAAACAAATGGTTACACAGGTAGTCACATCCTAAAGCGCATGTCATACAAAAAAGTTTACAATTGCAGCAATTGATTTTACTCAAAAACATTGGCGTCAATTGTCCATCTCCACTTTTTGTGTGCCTGTTTGTTAATCCTTCCGTCCGTCTGGACTTCTAATCTGCCAAAATGCTTTCACACTTTAAGGTAAAATAAATAGTTACATTCAGCATTACAGATTTTACTCAATAATAGAAATTGCTATAATTCAGTGGAAATGTTTCGTAATGAAAAACATTTTTATATAAAAATAATGGTGCCCTGGTGACTTAAACTCGTGTAGTTTTTGGGACTCAACAGAGAGAACTGTGATACGAGTATGATGTGGGTATCATATACATGGAAATATTTTTTTTAATCTGACTGGATTTACATAGATAAGCACACTCGAACAATATAAATTCTTCTGGTTCAATACCGCGCCATCTCTGATCTTATTTCTCATATTATTCTCGGTTTTCGCGATCATATAAAAAATACTCTCTTGTTTAGTTCGTCCGCCCGTGGTAAAATGTATCCTATGCCACTCTCCAACTCTCTCCAAGAACTATCTCCATGCCAAAAGTGACCTCAATCCAATGCTCCTATTAGACGTGAAAGAGGGATAAACAAAATATACTTTCGTTACTTTTACATTATTGGTATGGAATCGATTGTATTATTAACCCCACGAAAAATCCGTTTCCATATTAGCAAACTGTGAAACGTAACCCCTAGGAATCCAAACACGGATCTTATCTGCATTGTGGCTCTTATTGCGGGGTTGTAATGATGTCAACACATTACGGGCGTGGCTGCCGAGACCGGGACCGGGAGCGGGACAATACTGTCGGATTCGGTACTTCGGGATTTACTACATTATTGTCACTGTAATGTAATACAAACTATGAAGAGACGTAATATGAACAATTTTAACAGTAAAAATATATTTGTGATGGTGCGGTGGTGGTGTAAGGGTAATACCTGCCCGCCTGTGAATTGAAAGGTCGCAGGGTTGTATACCAATTTGACTTATGTATAGGTTTTCATCGTCCACTACCTGGTTCCGGTGAAGAAATCTGTACTCTAGTTGATTATCAACTTGTATGTGAAATGGAGAAAGTAATGGCAAACCACTCCATTAATAGTGCCAAGAAGGTCGTTGTGTGTGTTTCATTTCTCCTAACGATAACGAACCTCCCATGAGGAATACGAATATGAAGAAGAACACTGTGAAAGTTAATTTGTTGAATTCGTTGTTTGTTTGGGGTTTCTTGACTAATGCTTTGTGTGACTGTGGAGCAGTTCAATCCATAGCTCTCGTCTTTTGTCTTGCCCAAACTGTCCCTACTATCCTGCTTCATAGGGACCTTCATGAGGCCAATGATAAGGCAATTACTTACTGGTGTAATTTTTATTATATTATTTCCCTTCGACTCGATAAGAAGACAAGAAAATTATGATTCTATGAAAACTTTCTTCCACAAAAATCTGAAATTTATAATAATTACAATAATTCGAAATAATTTGTATAGGAGCAGTATTGAAGTGTTGTAAATAAAATGTAGTATGATTTGCATTTCTATTAATTTTGATATAAGAAGATTGGATTAAAATAAAAAGTAGGAAAAAATACCTAGGCATTGTTTTGTCTTCATAATTATACAAGAATATTTTCCCAAAGAAATAAGTTAATTTTTTTCAAAAAAGGTACCTTAAAACTTTTCATTGAAGATAATCGTCTAAACTACAAGTAACACCTTTAATACTTCGATAACATTCATTAAAAACTATTCCCATACTTTTGAATGACTCATGTTTACCACAAAATGCTAAATACCAACCTCGGATGATACTAAGAATCGTTTAGTATATTCATTTGTTTTTTTTTTTACCTGAAGGGTTAATTTACTACCGGATGAACTAGGGATTATGAGAAGGACAAAAAAACTAGAAAGAGATAGTGAGACGCCATATTTTAAAAAAAACTCATTACGTTATGATAATAAACAATGTGATAATAATAGTAACGAAAATCTCACCTTTTGTTATCAGTTTCATATTCTCTGAAATCGATTTTCAAAGTGTGATAATGTGTTTTGATAAATTATTATGTATCCTTTTCGTAGAATTGTGTTCGAAAAATTACATTCAAGTAAATGATAACATTGAGTTAATATTTTAAAAGTATTTTGTTATGGGTGTGAAACGTTTTATCAGTCAGGTTTTGTTTAAATTATTAGGTACTTTTATTGGAATTTGGATATCAATATTTTTTATATAAAGAATAAATATTTAAATAGCATTTCGAATAACTGTCCTCATTTATTACGCATTTTCGTTTTAGACACCTATCGATAATATCAATTAACATTTTCACATAAAAAAACATCTTCTTCATAAAGAACAGGAATGAAACACACAACAACTTTCTTGGCACCTATTGATGAAGTAGTTTGCCATTGCCTTCTCCATTTCACACACAAGTTAGTAAATCGACCAGTGCGCAGGTTCCTCACGAGGTTTTCCTTCACTGGAAGCAAGTGGTAATTGATGATAACTACTATACCTACACGAGTCAGATTGGTATAATACAAACTCATGTGGCACGAGTACCTAAGATTCGAACCGGGGACCTTTCGATCCACAAGCGGACATCTTAACCATTACACCGCTCAAAAACCTATCTATTTGCACGTAAATAATTATTGTAAAATATGTAGTTTTACAAATATATTTTAATTCTGGACTAAATGGACCCTCCAGTGATCTACAGGACCATCAAGATTTGATTCAAAAGCAAATTGTTGTTAGTCAACCTAATGTTTATTGGTAACAAAAAAAATTATCGGTGTATTACAATTGGCACCTTTTGTTTAATTAGGTATTTTGGATTCCACTGTCCCCCAAGATCGAATAATTATTTATATTATTTGTTCTTATAGCAACTTTGCCTTATAGAAAAAAAAAGTAATTAAACAGAGACTGGTTAGGTATGTACTAAAAGTTTCATCTGGCGATATTAATTAATTAGCTTCATAAGCACTTTAAAACAACAAATATTGGCAAAACTGTCAATAACTTTTATCAGAAATGTAGTGTTTGAATAGTAAATAAATTATTCATTTACTACTATTCGAAATTTTGTTGAAATAAAAACATGCTCTTATGATGATAGGTGTTAGTATATTTTTGGCATTACAAGCAAGCAGAATTGTTGAATATTGACCTAAATTTAAATAGATTTTCTCAATAATTTCTTTAATTTGCTAACTTACCATCTGATATAGATATTTATTACAATTTAAAATACCTACTAAATCTTCAGAGTTGGATAATATTATTTGCAATTTTTGAGTAACATCCTATTCAGCCAGCCAATGATATACAGGCAACAAGACTTTCCCATTGCAAACTCACTGGGGACATGCAAGAATTGAAAGGAAACAAGAAGAAAGAATAAATATGAGCTTATTCGAATGGGAGCTGCTTCAAAGTGCAAAGACACTGGCGCCATCTTGTGACGAGTGGCTGGAAACTGTTTTTAGCTATTCAATGAATTCAAATTTCTTGATTATTCTCCACAATCTAAATATAATATAGACTTAAAATAGCTACAAGGTACAATAATTATTTTAAGATTGTGAGAGACTGGTGTCTGAACTAAACAGAGCTTGTATCTCAGTACACCAGCCTATATGTATATTTTCGTAATTGAATAAACCTTTTAAAACACATATTTGGCATATAAATAATTAATATGCGTAATGATATTTAATTACATGGCATAGATTATTAAAAAGTACTTATTAAATAATAGTAGGTACCTATATTTATGTAGTAAACTGTTCAAAATACACATATTTCTTAACTTTTTAAAGTAAATATCGGTAAATATCACGGAAACTAATTTCCTGCCACCAGTTACAAGATGTCGCCAGTATACTTCAAAGGAAGGCAACAGAGAGCTTTCACGAGGGGCGACCGCGCGGGGGCAAGCTCTCGCCTCCCCACTGCCCGCCATGCCACCTCCACGATTCGAGCCCTACGCTTGACAGTCACAACGCTAACGCGCTGCGGAGCATACGTGTCATCTCACGCAACGCTCTCCGTTACACGCACTAAATATTTATTAAACAAAATTGATCACAAACGTCAAACCCACCTTATAAGTGATAACAATCAACATTACTACAACTCATGGACTGAATACTCAAAACGGACCACAGTGCAGTGAAATGTTAAGTTTTTCTTCAGAGTGCGAGTGTACCACGTACTTTGTTTCGGAAATGGTGATATCGACCCACGGAGAGTGTTTATGAGACGTTTCGTAGTGAAATGAAAAATCTGTGATAATGTACACGTTACTGGCTGTTTTTTGTGCGCTGGTGCACGGCGGGTGGTCGCTGCCGCCTTACGGTGACAAGTGCGTCCGAGTCGCGGACAGAGACTCCGAAAATAGTGTATTGTGCCGAACACGGACTCTTGACGGCGATGGAGGCAGCATCTCCACTGTTTCACCCGATACCAGTCGCCTCTCCATCGAGTGTAACCATCTACTTCTTTTCGAAAGCTCCCTAAAGGCCCGCTACTTTTCACGCATCACGGGCCTCAGTGAACTCACGATAAGCAACTGCAAGTTGCTCAATGTGCCAGACAACACGTTCCAAGACTTGAATAAACTTAAAAGGCTGAAACTCCGTTCGAAGAATTTCGAATGGAGTAATACCAAGAATTTAGAGTTATCTTTGAACTCTTTCAACGGATTGTCAAAGGTGGAATCTTTGGATCTCGCTCAAAATAACATCAAATTCATTCCTTCCGGCGTTTTCTGCCCATTGGGAAATATGACTACATTGAATCTTACCCAAAACCGAATTAGAACAGTTGGGCAACTTGGATTTGGCACTGGATGTGGTCTGAATGTGCGCAGCTTGGACTTGAGCCGCAACGAGATCAAAACTCTCTCAGAAGACTCGGAGCTACTCAAACTAAGAAGCCTTCGACAATTATACCTGCAATACAATAATATCAGTGACATATCAAGTGAAGTGCTAAATCTAAACATACGAGTTTTGAACATATCACACAACCGTCTTCAGACCCTACCAGAAGGATTGTTTAATAACGCCAGAGAACTGAGAGAGATTTATTTGAATGATAACTCGCTTTATGAGTTGTCTCGAGGCGTGTTTCATCGCTTAGAAGAGTTAATTGTTTTGGACTTGTCTAGTAATCAACTCACAAGTAATCACATTGATGATGGCACTTTCAAAGGACTAATACGATTGATTGTACTGAATCTATCAAATAATGCCTTAACCAGAATCGACGGAAAGACATTCAAAGATTTATTCTTTATGCAAGTTTTGAATTTGAAGAATAATTCAATTGGTTACATTGAAGACAATGCTTTCTTGCCATTATACAATCTACATACACTCAATTTGGCTGAAAACAGACTACACACAATTGATGAAAATTTATTTAACGGTTTATTTGTACTTAACAAATTGACTCTCAACAACAATTTGTTAGTCAATATTGATCGAAAAGCTTTCAGAAACTGTTCAGACTTGAAAGAGTTGGATTTGAGTTCCAATCAATTAATGGAAGTGCCCGAAGCAATTTGGGAGTTGTCTTTTCTTAAAACTCTCGACTTGGGGGAGAATCAAATATCGGACTTCAAAAATGGTTCCTTCAAAAACCTTAACCAATTAACAGGGCTGAGATTGATCGACAACCAAATTGGAAATCTTTCCGTCGGCATGTTTTGGGACTTACCGAGCTTGCAAGTGCTCAACATCGCTAAGAACAAAATCCAATCGATCGAACGAGGGACCTTTAGCCGGAACACACAGCTGGAAGCAATAAGATTGGATGGCAACTTCCTGTCGGACATCAACGGCGTCTTCTCGACACTCGCCAGTCTTTTGTGGCTCAACTTATCGGAAAATCATCTAGTGTGGTTCGACTACGCTTTTGTGCCTAGCAATTTAAAGTGGTTGGACATTCACGGCAACTTTATTGAACATTTAGGCAATTATTATAAATTACAAGACGAAATCCGTATAAAGACATTGGATGTTAGTCATAATCGTATATCAGACATTTCGGCCATGGCTATTCCTAATAGTGTTGAACTGTTGTTTATAAATAATAACTTTTTAAACAATATTCAAGTGAATACGTTCTTTGATAAGAAGAACTTAACGCGTGTGGATATGTATGCGAATGAACTAGTGCACTTAGATTTAAATAGTTTGCGATTATCATCAGTGCCGGAAAACAAAAGCTTGCCAGAGTTCTACATAGGTGGCAATCCATTTCAGTGTGATTGTACAATGGAGTGGCTGCCTATTATAAACAATATGACGGCAATGCGACAATATCCGCGTGTGATGGATTTGGAAAACGTTCTGTGTAAAATGACGAACACTCGTAGTGGAACACATGTGCCGTTAACTAATCTTAAAACTACAGACTTTTTATGTAAGTACGAAACACATTGTTTTGCCATATGTCATTGTTGTGACTATGACGCCTGTGATTGTGAAATGACTTGCCCTCAAAATTGCACCTGTTATCACGACCCTTTGTGGAATACCAACGTTGTAGATTGCTCCGGTCAATCCTCCATGGAAATACCCAATAAAATACCCATGGACGCAACCGAGGTATTTTTAGATGGAAATAACATTAGGGAGTTACAAAATCATGTTTTTATTGGACGCCAAAAAATGAGATCACTTTACGTGAATAATAGTAACGTTGATAGCATACAAAATAGAACATTTGCCGGCCTAAATACTCTACAAATATTGCATTTGGGTAACAATAAACTAAAAGAGCTAAAGGGTTTCGAATTTCATCAGTTGAGTAATTTAAAGGAATTGTTTTTACAGAACAATCTTATCAGCCATATTGCAAACATAACTTTCTTTTCTTTAAAATCTTTAGAAACTTTACGACTCGATGGTAACCGTCTAGTCGACTTTGGGGTATGGAATTTCAATAACAACCCTAACTTGAAAGCTCTTTCTCTTGGAAACAACTTGTGGTCTTGTAAATGTCGCTACCTGCAGGAATTAACTGCATATTTGGCAGAGAATGCGCAAAAAATCATCGACATAACCGATGTATGGTGTTGGAATGGCGATGCGAAACCGCCTCAGAAAAAAGAGCTCAATTTGAACGGTACTGCCTGCAGCGATTATTATGCTGATAATTCAGTCATTGGAAGTATATTGGTCTCAAACTATGTTCCCATGATGGTCTTAACACTGACCGGCTTTATGTTAATTTTATTGACGCTTGTCGTACTGTTTCTTTTTAGAGACTCTCTGAGAGTATGGCTTTACACAAACTGTGGAATTAGAATATTTTCTTTTGCTGGTGCGTTTGAGGAAAATAGTGATAAACTGTACGATGCTTATGTATGTTATAGTCCAAAAGATGAAGAGTTTGTCGTGCAATCTCTGGCGTCGAAATTGGAAAATGGTAATCCGTCGTATCATCTCTGCCTTCATTATAGGGACATTCCGCACCACGGCGCTCAGTACATGCAATGCGCGCCGCCGGTCGTCGAGGCCGCCGAGGCTTCTAAACGAATAATAATCGTCCTAACGAGAAATTTCTTACAAACGGAATGGTCCCGATACGAATTCCGCCAGGGATTGCACGAGGCACTCAAAGGTTGCATTTATAAGTTAGTTTTAATAGAAGACTGTACTGTTGTGGCGGACGCTCTTTGTGATCATGACTTGCGTCCGTACATGAAGACTGGCTCTCGTTTAAGATGGAATCAGAAAAGATTTTGGGAGCGTCTGAGGTATGTGATGCCAGAGTCGACGCATCCTAATCACAAAGGGCGAAGTCACAATTATAGGAAAAATATAAATACATACACGTTAGATTCATCCGTGCCTAATAACGGGAATCGCACTCTGCCCTTCCCTGACAAATCTCCAGTATTGGGTGGGCAAGGGGTGAGTGCGCCTCCCGAATATAGTATCGAAGTACGACAGTCGCCATCAGCTGTTCGGCAGACTCAAGGAGTCGTGTACGGGCCGGATGGTAGGCCTATATCAGATCATATTTATTCTTCAATAGACTCTGACTACTCATCGTTAGAGCACGGTATGGCCCCTGGCCGACGGAGGGACATGCGGCAGTGGCCCCCACCGCCCCCCTTAGTGGACACGGGCAATACCGTGCAAGCTTACCTAGTCTAAACGGGCCCGTGTGACCCACCCTTCCAGTCAGAACTATGAAATTATGTAGATTTTAATCCTATTCCGCTGTAAATATTGTAATTATTACTTTATAAGTGCTATACCAAATGTAATTGAACTACTAATGCCTGTTCGTTATTCTGTGTATAGAAATGTAATAAAATTTTAAAGACTGCTGTAGTATATTGTATTGTAAATAGCAAAAACAAGTGATCATAGTATAATATCAGTAATATGGCGTTATTTATACAAATAAAATAAAAATGAAGAATTTATAATATTGATTTTTATTCATAGCACCTCTTACACAAAACACCATGGATTATTAACTACACGCAAATACAACACATTAACATTTTTTTCGGATAAACATAAGATTATCATTTTAATATGCTGATGATTATGTCGATTATATTAAGTCTTGGAAAATTAGATCAATAACATTAACACGCAGTTTGTAGAAATAAACGTTACTGTAGATAAAAAGTTACTTTACAAAATTTTGCAAATTCTATTCAAAACTATGTAGTTTCAGTAAACAATCTTATTAATAACACCAACAAACTTCAACGAAGTAACAACACATTCTAATGAACCCATACTTTTAATAATAATAAAATCTCATTTTAATCACGATATTGCAAAAGAAACGGGATTTCACATATTTATAAGAGTACTCTGGCCGTGATATGATTCTGAAAATTACATTAATATGTTTGAGTTCATGTCGTGTGTTTATTCATGTTTTAGTTTCCAATACTCTTACGGATACATAGTTTTCGTAGTGTGATTTGTTATAATGAAGAATTACAGTGAATGAATGAAGAATGGGCTAGAAGATAATGTAAGTACAATTTTGTATATCTATTTAAATACTAGCGGCCCATCCCGACTTTGCTGGGGTAAAACCATAAACCCTAATTAATTATACACATACGCCATCCTCAGCTATTAATTAAAAAAAAATACGAAAAATAATTAAAATTACTAAACGTTTTCCAATTTTAATAATCTAAGCATACATAGGAACAGACTGACAGTAAGAGCCGACTTTGTTTTTTAACATGTACTGATAGGTAGTTATAAAATATTTAAGTACAGATTAATTGAAATTAGTGTATAAATTTCAATGATATCGTAAACAGATTCTACTCATGTTATAAATGCGACAGATTGTTCAAAATTTTTGATGATGTACGATATTCTCTGGGGTGATGTTACAAAAATTGTATTAAAAATAACTTAGCACATACTAAGTAATTTTAAATACAATTTATATGGAAACGCAACTTTTAATTTTGCACTGCGCATGCGAACGAGACAGATAGTATAATAATATTAGGTATAATAATATTCTAACAATGTACCAGCCGTGTCAGCTACTTCGTTTGCGTGTGTGGTTCCAAACAGGTAATATTCTCTTTTACGAGATATCCCTAGGCAATCTCTTTAATTACATTTGACTTATGTTCCCACTTACCTCATAAAATAATTTATTACTCGCCATAGTTTGGTCACTAATTGTCTTTCAGTTCCTGTTGACATATGTGTTCATAATCTGATAAAAAAAGCTAATGTTGCCATACATGTTGATGGTATGTCAGTTCCACTTTAATGTGTTCATTTATTGATGATCATTCGGTACATAAACAAGATAAAATATTTTTTCAGTTTGAGACTCGAATAACTGTGCAATTTTATAGATTTTTATTGAATTATTTTTTTGCAATATTTTTTTTAAAATAATAATTCGTTCAGTATATTATACAGGTATATTTTGTAGACTAGTAATGACTGTACGTCAAACAGTTCACTAAACAATTAATTAAATATACAACTTTAAATTAACCTTGAACATAAAATATTTATTTTATTTTTTTCATAATATTATTTAAAAATTTAAAATTAGTATACTTTAAATCGAGTCTTTTTCGAGTTCATAATTTAAGCAATTAAAACTTTACCTAAACAAATGGTATATCCAAAATTGAAATAATTCAAAACTATTCAAACATTTTCAATTTATTATTTCGCAATTGAATAACTCTAGTTTAGAACTATTTTGAAAATGCTATGAAAACTTAATTCACTTTGAAAATTAACACCTAAAATCGTATTAATGCTTTATAAAAGTTAGACAGGTTAATTACCAATAAGTTCTAAGAAATTAAACAAATTCATTTCATTTCAAAGTACAAGATAATGACCAACTGAAAATCCCAAGATATCTTGCTAAATAAACATCTGAATGCAAAAAATATAAGTAGGAATTTCTTCGTAAAATTAATAAATGAAGAAAATTTTTGTCTTCATTTTTCGAGAACATTTGCTTTACATGAACGAGTATTCGAACGATTTGTGACTTGATAAGAATTATATACTACAGTTATTTACTTTTAAATTTAGCGAATTGTACTTTGATAATAAAAAGTCATGAATTGTATTCAACGAGTAGTTCATGTATTTACTTTTATTAAATGTAATCTTATCTATCTCTCTCTTTTTCTTTAACTATCCATCTCATCTCCATGTTAACCTATTTGGATTATAATTTTGTCATCTCCTTGGTTTATGTAATCTATTCTTGGGTATCTTCTTGTACTAACCATTGTCTTATATGATGGCCAAACATTTTTCCACATTTCGATTCTGTAACGTTTAATAACGTTCTTCTCCAAATTCGAAAACCAAATTTGAAGATTAAAATAATTATTTTCTAATATCGTTGAACATCGCGCTTGATTGAGCACAGACGGTAATTTATCGCTCCAAATTCAAATTTAAACGAATCGTGATGCGTGAATGACCTGTCACCGTATGGGAAAGGCACTTAGGAACGTTCTTTTTTTAATAGTGAGAGTATTTTTTTTTTATATTATGTTTTTCAGTTCGACCGGAACCGATTTTGAATGAGTGAATGTCTATATGGTTTTAAATTTCGGAAGTCATAGTACGTGCTCTAAATATTGCCCGTGATATTAATGTAATGACGGTTTTATGTCTTTAGCTTACTTTGAGAATTGTATTAGAAAAATAGCTTGTAACAGTCATCAGTGTTAGTTCCCGAGGTAACGAGTCATAAACTAACACTTGCGATGCTATCTTAATCTACTTCATTACTTTCGCCATTGACATTTGATTTCTCTATTTTACCATATATTTTATTAAGGGCAGTGTCGCCTCACCTGCTTTTTTTATGACAGCACAGCCGGACGTCGCATCCGCCGCGGCGCGTGATCAACGTAACCCGTAGTCGCTACTTACCTCAGTATATATTTTAATTTAGTAGGATATCTTTTTTCCTTGTCATACCTATTTATTTCTTTATTGTACACAAATAACAGTGTAAATATAAAACTTATTAATAGGTAACTAAGTATAAAGGTACTAACTACCTATTAATTTAGAAAAAAAAAAAAACATGAAAAAGAAGTTACAGTTTTAGAAGCTGTTAGATTGGGCTACTTTTTATAAGGATGTGAAAGACTTTCAGTACATATTTTATAACTATCAATAATTATATTGATCATCTTTATTATGTTCTTGTGAATAAGCCATGATTAATATTCTAATAAATAAATAAATAGTTATCTATAAAAATTTCATTTTCAAATGTATCAGAAGGTTTGCTTGAGTTCAATTGTTTCGGAGTTTACTTACTAATTTCAATATGCTGTGCCTGTCGGCTCAGACCCAAGGTTTGTGTGAGCCGGGTTGAATATTTTATACGTTATTAGCGCCGACTGACTGACAAACCTGATGAAGATTTATGTAACGTCGGATCACGTCACATTCGGACGTTTTAGTGTTGACGAGGAGGTATTGTGAATTTTTAATGTTTTGGTTTTTGTCAACGCCAGTAGTTGTAGAATTAGTAATGTGTCTAGCTGTTAGTCGCGGCTTCGGCCCCTTTGGAATTTCGGGATAAAAAGTACCCTATGTTAATACATAGGGTACTGGTAGAAAATAACCTGGAATAATTCCCAGGTTACTTTATACCCGTGTACCAAATTTCATAACAATCGATCTAGTATATAATGCGTGAAGAGGTAACAAACAAACTTACTTTCGTATATAATATTAGTTGGGATGTGTACTCCAATATCGTATAATAAGCCTTGTTATAGGTTACATAGAGACTAAAACATGGAGTATTTACAAAATGGCATAAAAATATCATTAATTCGACGATGCAATCATGACACCTCTGGTATTGCAAACGTCCATGAGCTGAGCTGATCATTTCCCATCAGCTAGACTGCAAGTCTATTAAGCTTGCTTAGTATAAATAAGACACAATGTTTGATACTTACAAAAAATTTCAACAAATTTGTCGTCCTCTTAATCTGTGAATAAAGTACAACCGATACTACTAATTTTGTTTTATATTTTGTTGCATACACAAAATGTAAAAGAAAGCCGACAACCGCCTTTGCTATTTATAATTTACTTTTCTAAAATCGTAAATACAGTATGCATTTAAACTGAACCAAAATAGACTACTGATCCAACAATGAGCAATATAAAATCATCCGATCCCAACTAAAAGAAATTTCAACGTAAACGTTCAAGGAATAACAGGAGCTATTGTGTGCAGTCATTTAGAGAACGGGAGCCGAAATGACCATTGTAATACTGTCAAAACTCACTGAATGAGAAAAAAATGTCATGTAACAATGTCGCAATAAAGTAAACTCGTTTTACAACAGCCCAAAATATTTCTGCGACGGTAGCTATAAGGCCTTTGTCTTAGATCCGTATACCAGTTTATGGGCCATTCCGACTCATTCTTCCAAGGCGAGATATTTTTTGTCGTATCTCTTAAATAAGACATAATGTTCTTAGAACGGGACATTAGAATGGACCAGGCTTTCTCTTTTTGTAGGGACACGTAGGATTTTATGGTCAATTGTTTTACTTAGCCGTTGACGTGGCAAAAAGACTTTTTGATTTAGTCTGTGATTTAAACGGATCGACAATGTATGTTGCGCCTGAATGCGCCTTTTGTGTGCGCAGGCATTGTTTCGACTGAATAAAATTAAATGATAATGTTTAAATCACTTGTCGTTTCGTGTATCGGATGATTGCGTGCGGTATTATGATTTAAAATTCACGGAGCTATGAAAAGCGATTGATTTCAATTGGATCACTATTTAAATATGTTTGTGTACTTATAATTGTTTCTAGTAAAAAAAACACACATTGTGTTGTCCTAATTGTACTAATTTTTGTGGCTTTATTATGTTTTCTTGCACCAATCATGATTCTTTCCTTATTCTAGTTAATTTCGCACTAATGTTTGATACATAACTTTCTAAAATCTTCGCATTATATCACCCTTCTCAAAATAATACAGTTATCATCATCCAAAAATCCATGCCTATATAATTATATCCAATGTTTTACACTTAAAAAAATTAAAGATTCGAAACTTATGCATGTTTAAACTTGGCACATCACCAATACTATACTTAATTCAATTATTAACGCAGTCGCCGTTGGCCATAACCACATTAAATATATTGCCATAAAAGATTTCCGCATTAAATTAAAATAAAAATGGCGACATATAGAGACATTTATGGCTATTTGAGATATTGTTATGGTATCACTTAGTGCCAACGGATATTCACTTTGGCTTGTCTCCAGTCTATAATATTAAGGATTAACTTTTGCCTGCACAAGCTTATTCCATCCATTAAATCCCTTAGAATTTCCGAAGTTCCCTTTTTACGCTGAACATAGAAGCCCATTGTCAAGTTTCTACGTAAGGTTTTGTTTCTGCAATAACAGTTGTTACTAGTTATCAGTTTTTTTTACTCGATACTGATACTCTTAAATAAGCAATACATGTTACTATTTAGCTTGTACATGTTACTATTTATCGCACCAAAAATAATCTATCTATTATCTTGCAATGGCGCCACACGTCGAACCTTTGGCTCGTTTGTACTAAGAATATTAATATTATATATATAATATATATATATATATATATATATATATATATATATATATATATATATATATATATATATATATATATATATATATATATATATATATATATATATATATATATATATATATATATATATAATATATAATGATTGGTAGATTTATTACAATGATTGGTAAGATGGTTATATTGAATGGCTTGATAAAGCAATATCGATGACATTTTTAATTCCAGTCTTTGAAAGATGGCGCCGACTTCAAAACAAAAGGACGAGCTAATTTATATTTAATCTACTTTTTGTTACACTCTGTCCATAACATGTGCGGGTCCATCGGACCAGAACAGCGAGATCTGGCTGTAGGGTTGCCAAAACTTATAATATAAAATTAAGTCATCCATGTAAAAGATATGGCTGTATGAATATAAACAATTTGATATATAATGAAAATGGCCAATCTCGAAATTTTGTGTTCTAGAGCTAACACTTCAAAGAAACTCACTGCAATGCAATTTTAGATGTCTTATTGCCAGTAATAGAGAGTGTTAATTGTATATTATTATACAAAGTGTTTAAATTTTATGCCACCTTATTTAAGTATGAAAAACAATTAATGGAAAATTGAATTTTGCACTTAATGATTCATCAATAACTCCAGGTATCAATTCGAATGTTCAACAAAAGAATGCCTTAAGCAACGAAACACGTCCTTGACAACCCTATTGTATTGCGTTTTATTACGCAGCCAGTAGCGCACATCGTGACGTCCTGTTTATGCCGAAGTTGTCCCCTTCTCCCGAAACCATTCGGCAACTTTCGGACGACATCAAATAAAATTTAATTTGCCCATTCTGTCTTTTTCCCGTTTCACGAATACAGCTCATTAAATTGACATTCTTAAACAACAGCGCCAAACACATGTTTGTCTCTATTCATTGCTAGTTTATTCGAAAACTTGGAAGCAATTCTGTCCCACTTTGCTCGTAAATCATTGAAGTACTCCTGTTGCTTGCTACCGAACTTAAATCGTTCGTTTTATGATTCTTTTGTTTAAAACTTTTATTGGCTCGGACCGAACCGAAAACTAATTTATTCAGGATCTCAACGGTCGCAGCCTTGAAACTTGCCTACTTCCGAACCAGTCCATTTATTTTTTTCTTTGTTTTACGATATTTTCGGACTTTGTGTTAACTGCCTACTTGTATTCAATAAGTGCCTTTTGAGGACATCTGTTTGGTAAAAGGCCCTGGTTTACCGACTCCCCTTAAAATATAAATTATGAAGCAATAAAGTAGGTACCTACCTAATTTTGAAAAACACATGCGTAACCTAAAAATCTCTTCAAAATGTCTTACTGTATGTAAAATGCACCGTCATAATATTTCGAAAATTATTTTATTGCGTTTAATAGCTTGGTGTTTTATGTTATAAAATTTACCAATTATAACCAGACGCATGTGGCACAGAGTAAAAAAAGCGTTTAATTAAATTGGAATGTTGAAAATTTGTCACTGACCAAAATTTTATCACTGTTCTATGGACACTAATAAAATTTTATGTGACAATTGCTCAATGTCTAAACCTTCCAGCAGTGTTATTTGAAGTGACTTTATGTTATAACTTCAACGTGATGCTCTGGAGCTATTTAAAACGTGTCTAATGACTTTTTAAAGTTATTAAGGTAAATTACCGTGGTGTTAGCGGATCGATGTTGTGTTTAAAGGGGAGTCTACACTTAGATTCAGTTGTTCTAACATTTGATTTAGAAAAAAGACTGTGTCTGTGGATACAAATTTTTTTACACTTTTATAACTATTTTCTCCATTTAAATCCATTGCTTGTCAATTTATTCCGTACCTTAAATTACAATATGTTTGTTGTGCTATTTCTTTGAAATTCTAAAAGACTCAATAAAATGGAGCTATTGTGTCAATGATATTTTAGGAACAAGTACTAATTTGTACCTTAGCACTAAAGCAATATATTAATGAATCTCAGCCTGTCTATTTTTTTTTAATTACACAGCGTCAGCAATTAACACACTCGAAAAGAAAGAAATAATTATATAGCGTACCATTTTTTCAACCGTTCGGGTACACCATATTGTAATTTTTTTCTATATCGAAAGCTAGTGAGAATGCCAGATATCTAAAAACACTATCTTAGATTTTTTTTATTACTTACATACATACCGCACACGACTTTATCTTTTACATAAAGGGCCAATAGTCGCGAGACTTGAACGTTTTTTCTTTAATTTAAAAGGTGATTCCGTCTATGCTCCACTTTATCGAATAGTGATGGGTAGGCGTTTCAACCCGGTTGCTATATAGCTCCTGTGCAGTCGATTAGTGATGATTTATACACGTTTTTGGTGTTCTGACTACAAGATCCGGTTACAGTTTTGATACTTTCAACATAGTTAATTCTTTTTACGGTGGCTATGGTCTGACAAATGTTGATGCCGAAAATCGTGTGAAGATTGCCGAAAATATTGGAGAAGAAAAAATAAGGAACTGGTAACTCGCATTGTAGTTTGCTCACAATACTATATATAAAAAAAGGAAAAGTTTATATGAATCACAAGCTTCCAATCCCAATAGTAGGTACTAGACAAACCTGCTAGTAAGTAGGTACTATATTTGAGTGGAAGTAAGATCTGGAAGCTAATAAAGTATTCTGAGCTGCTTTTGACTTGATTGTATCAAATAACTAGTAACCGATGAAATACGATGAACAGCACTAAAATCTACACAAATTCGTTGTAAATTTGCCGCTATAACAACTATATAAAGGTCTATGCGGTAAACTGTACTTAAGTTATAATATTTAATAGATTAATAGGTTAAAAATACTATAATTACATTTCGATCAATAGAGAAATTTTAAAACAAAGTTTCTCTGAACTAAAAACAGACCAATTTATTACCTGTCATGAAAATATTATCTACAACATACAAACTAGATAATAATTGAATCAATCCGGAGATAAGTCTTTAATGATTGAACCGAATACGCTAGTTTTAATCCAAACGATCATTTATAACTCAGAAAACACAAGATCACATGGAGAGTGAAAAAAAAAGTCTTTATCGATGATCGTTTAGAAGTTTTAGGCCGCTCTGCGTTCGAAATGGTTATTTAATGTGAAAAAATTAAAATCTTTTTTTATTTGGCGGTTCCGGTTATGACTGGCTTAATTACTGGTTTACTATGATTTATTATATAATGTAGGAATATTTTTTTAGTCCCTCCAATGACGTATGACTACGGTCTGGAGAACAGGTTGGCTTGCCGCCGGCGTACGACGGATCCCGATGCCACAGATTATGCTAGTCGAGTCGATATACCTGTATTCGATAATACAACAATAAATATAATAAATTTTTGTAATACCTAGATCAGCTTTTTAGTAATTACTTTAAATAATTGTATCTAGTGTATAAGAATGCCGACACAATTGTTTATAAATGGTCAATCAAACTGATACTACGGAGCCACTGCAAATTATTAAATCTTCAATCTTTTCTCCGCAAACATACACGAATCTACACGAATCTATGTAATTTAATATTATATAATAATTGTAGAATCACATGTTGTAGTAATAATTGAGTTTATATAGTGTTCGATGGTAGCGCAATTAATATCTATTGTTTTTGCCAACCTTTATACATATATTTTATTATATTTGCGCCGATCCCAAATGATGGGAATTGGTAAGGACGATGATATGATGGCATATATTTGATGAAATGAAATGATTTTCAATAGGCAACGAGGCAAAATTTTAATTTGATGTACTTAATTTTGAAGAATCACACAAATTAAAAATCACTAGTGATAGCAATAATTACTTTAAAAATTGACATCTATAACAAAAAGAATTCACATTTTTGGGAGATATTTGCTCTTATTTGTTAATATTGTTACATACTTTATTCAGAACAGTTGTGATTGTATTCAAAACTATGTGCCATCTATATGGGCATGTAAAACTTAATCTATGCTTTGCGTAGAATGGCTCCTCTGTGCTCTGCGCCCGCGCACCGGTTATAAATAATACCATAATGACAAGGAATTACCGTGCTTCGCTGCGGCACTAGACATTCTCCATAGCTCATTATAACCAACGTCCAAACATACCATTTTGAAATATCTATTATTTGATAGCTGTCTTCATACGCCTTACCAAACTGGTAAAATGCTTGGTCTATGTCAACTAATTTTATGAAGTCATTTCAAGTTATCTCTAGAACCCCTATGTACTACCATAGTTGCAGCCATGTATGAAGCGATGATTAGCTGGTTCCATTATGTCGTCAGGCTATTGAGATCGCGAAATATTTGGACTAGTCCCAAAAACTGTATTTAAGTGGGTTTATTGACATGGTAGTGGTTGGAGCGGTCCGAAAGGACCAATATATTTTTTTTGGAATGGGTTAGGTCCTTTTTTATGAGGAAAATTATTTTCACTTTTCCCCCGTGATATTAATAAAAAAACTCTATAGAAGACGTGTAATTCTAGTCTTCTCTCCAAAGGAGTGTATCGACCGATTTTAAAAAGTTTGTATGATTAGTTCCGCTGTCCAATGAATTATGATACTGTTATTGGGTGATTAGGATATTATATCTGAGTCTATGTATTAAATTATAACTAATATTATTAATGCGAAAGTAAATTTGTTTGTTACCTCTTCACGCTTTATCTACTCAACCAATATTTTTGAAATTTTGCACACATATAGTTTGAAGTATGAAGAAGGACATAGGATACTTGTCATCTCATAAAAATAATTGTTTCTATGGGAAATTTACGCGGGCGAAGCCGCAGGCAAAATCAAGTTAATAATAAAATGTAGTTGTTGTTGGTAGTTCAAGGGAAGGTACTTGACCTAACCTAAACCTAATAAAATATATGAACGGCGAAATCGATGTACTTTGAAATGCATAAGAAGCTGTTCAACAATTACCGATTGTTCTTAGTCGAGAGATCGCGTTACCATTACTGTAGGATTTATCGACGCACGCGCATTAATACAATGTTCTTAAGCACGAGTCGTTAATTACAAACAAACATGACCGTGTTATGAATATGATAGTCTAAGAGCTAGTTTCAAGTATACATTATTATTTTCTTTCTGTCTAAAGTGTATTTGATTGTTGTTTTTTTTTTTTTAATGTGTCTACAATTATTTTGACTCAGAAATTGCATTACGCCCAAATGTTTTGTTATTTCTCAAGGTCAATCAATATCTTTGATCGCAGAAAATGTCAGCCAATTGATTTTAATCTGTCTACCGAAATCTACTACTAAACTAAAATAAACAAAAAAAAAAGGTAATAAATGTAGGTACAGTTTGATAAAAATGTTATTTCCATGGATATACATACTTTTGTATTTATTATTATTATTCAGTTTTCTTGAATTTCAATAATAATTCATTTTATTCTCTTAAAACCTAAAGATCTACACATCTTTAGGTTTTAAGAGATAGATTGAAATCACCAAAATAATTTTGTACATGAAAAAATGATATAACAATGAATTTCATTAGCCATTTTATTGTCTGATGATGTACTGGCCTCCATTTTTATTTAAATTGTAAAATATCGATAGACAAAAATAGCGGTTATCAAATTTTTACTCTGAAAATGCAAACGAGCTCCTAGTCTAACATTTGACGTCGGTGCTTCTGTTCCAAAGGGCGATTGTCCATTACATCGTAATATTTTCAGCATGTGTTCCAGGTAATATCGAATTCCACCATGTGCGATCGCCAATATATCGCGATAACAATACCATATTCAGATACCACATGGTCATGATGATGGAATGTGATTTTCAAAGAAATTGTCATCAAGAACTTGACTGAGTTACTTCTTCATAGTCGTATTCCTCATGGCTGAGGGTCGTGCTCATTACGTGGAATGAAACACACACAACAACTTTCTTTGCATTATTAATGTAGTGGTTTGCCATTGCTTTCTCCATTTCACACACAAGTTAATAATAATCAACCAGTGTGCAGGTTTCCTCACGATGTTTTCCTTCACCGGAAGCAAGTGGTGGTCTATGAAAACTACTATATATGAGTCAGATTGATATATAAACTCATGTGGCACGAGTAGGATTCGAACCTGTGACCTTTCGATCCACAGGCGGGCGTCTTAACCATTACACCACCATCGCTTCTGAGTTACACATCACGCGTAACGTAAAAAGAAATATCCCAAAATTCCCCCATACTATTAATTAGTACCACTCATCCAAACTAGTGTCGCTAGTACCATTAATGGTAATTTCAGTGTACCATTATTAGGGTCAGCCTCAGTTAAAATTTATATTGTTTCGCTAGTAGGTACTAATGTTATTAGAGACCTATGAAGCTTGCTTCGGTACATATAGCTAGCATACAGTTACTTTAAAATAAAATACTTGACTTTATTTTTATTTTCGAAACATTTCACCACTAGTTCAAGGTCAGGTCAAAATGGAAAATGATCTTTATTAGATTTGAAGAATATGTAAGCAGGAATAGTCGGGAGCACAGTAAAACACGTCTGGTCACTACGGAATTTATTACGGAGACGAGTGCCTTCCAAAAATGACAATCTTGAAAGCTAATTGTTACAGCTACCCACTTATACATATGTTACAAGATTGACCTGGGTCTTGGATGTTTATCTATATATATGTATTTCTTATAGAATAAATTATCGCTGATTTATTTTGGGACTAACTCAATCTGTGTGATTTTCCCTATATGTTTAGTTTATAGAGGGCTTTATGATTCTTTTCAGGTTGGATCTTTGAAGTAAGAATTTTGTTATAAATCTTAGTGTCAACAGCTTTACCCGTTAACCCGTAATCACACTCAAATATACCAATATGTCACAATGAATTCTAAGGATTATTTGAAGTGTAAGGGTATAAAATGGTGTAAGCATTTGCACTTTGAAAACTTTATGAAGTTTGTATCAATAATGTCCTGTTAAAGTACATAATAATGAAGGCATATTGCAAGTTGACGTCTTTCAACAAAGAAATTTGTGTCGAAATACAGAAAATGCTATTAAATTTCAAAAGATTAGCACATGTTTAAGGGAAATGATCAAATATGGTCAGGTATATCTATTTAAACTAAATGGGTATTAGGATAGTAAATCCCGATATGGTATACAGCCAACTTAGAGGCTATTAAGGTGTTACAGCGTGTATCAAAGTGTTATTGTGGATGGAAGTACTATAATATGTCATTTGTATGGGTTAGCCCTTTTACATAGTGTTAGAAAGACAAGACCTGCATAGATTAGGCGTGGGTTGCACCAGTCAACTTTGACGTTAACTTTAACCTGACCGAGGTTTAGATAAAATGGCGTTGACTTTGCATTGTTCTGAACAGGTTAAGGTTAACTTAACGTCAAAGTTGACTGGTGCAACCCACCCCAAGCTTTTGTGTGTATTTTTGCATGCGGAAAATTTCAGCTTGGTTTGGCAGCTAGAAAAAGTCGCTACAGTCGCTGACAAATACAACGTGATCAATCAAAATTCCTTAGCAAAATATTTTATCAAAATAACAATTAATTAATTAGTTGCTGCACTAAATATTGCTAATTGGCAGCAATAGTATTTCAAAGGAAGGTTGACGTCAGGCAAGCGGTAGTAAAATCACAGCCGAATCTTTCAAAAAGTAAGGGTTTCTTTCTATATGCTTATCCCGAGCTTTACAGCGTCACAGCCCAGAATGCAGCCGGCAAAACGCGAAGATCATATTCTCTTGCTTTCGTGGCGTATCGTTTGCAATCGAGAATGAAAATTTTGGCCAAAACCTAGTTTGGGTAACCGCAGCACAAATGTAGGTCACTATAAAACGCCACATTTCAGTGAACGGTTGAAAAACTTTAGAAACTAACTTCTCAACATTATCCTTAATCTAGATACCTAATGATGTCGTCTGAGAATATGTGGTTATTGTGGCGATGCCCGTTATGATGCGGTCGCTTGCAATTTACAGCACTTTACATTCTGCAAAGCTCGTAATGGCGTGTTAGATACCGTTTATATAAGGAAATGGACTGTTTTATGAATATTATGGCGGAATATTAAAGCTGCTAATGTTTATATAGTCCATTTTCTAAATCATTGTCCTGGGCTAGATGTATCCGAAGACGTAATTTACAGTGCTGTAAACCACATGTAAAGCTACCTCTTATTCCGCGGTAATAACGGCTAATTTGCAATGAATTTCAATTAGGTTGATGTGTTGTCGTCTACTGTAATTCCATTGAAATATGGAGATAAAAATAATTTTAAATATAGCTACAAATATTATTAGAGAATACTTTTTGTTATTGAGTCAAATTGAAAATAATATCTATTCTTTTTTACCAATATGTGACGTTATTAATAAAGTAGGTAGGTATGTTGAGCAAAATGAGTAGAAAAGATAATCAGGTTATTAATTAAAACATCAAACAATTCATTAGAACTCAGTAATCAACATTATTTTGCCACAATTTCGTCGAACAAATAACAAGAATTGAATTATTCGTAATCGTGCTACTTGCAACTTACCAAGAAAATACGAAGTTATGAGAGTTCAGTGAATTTGTTACGGTGTTTCAAAATTTGTTGCATGTTTTTTTTTAAATCATTTAATTTTATATATTTATATATAAAATTAAATGATTTAAAAAAAAAATTAAGAATTTATTTAATATGTTATTAAAAATAATTTTATTTAAAATTTGCTGTTTAAAACGAAACAGAAGATTTGTCTGTGATTTACAACCGGCCTGGCTGACGTCCACCCTATCAGAATGCTATTGCTACTTCTCTCTCTTCTAAAATTTGGGAGAATATTGAATATTCTAGAAACATATTATGCCGCGATTAGATTTTATGCACATAATCCAAATTCGGATATATTTTAATTCAAAATAGGCGTTTCTTATCAACACAATGGACGAGAATGGACTACTGGACTGGGTAAAAAATTTAATACATAAAGATATTTAAATACGCAAACGAAAAATTAAATGTTATTTTAATTGATATGTTTTAATAATTAAGAATAAGGAAAGAATTTTAACTCCAAAAATCGTGACGTCATAGCACATCATTGTCATACGAGTACAAGCTCCATATATGTTTTTTTTTTGTTTTTGACATTAGGTAAAAGGACTAATTGGAATGTAGTCAATTTTAAGCGTCAAAATTCTACGTATTCGACAGCTAAGCAAAACTGTAGACATTGTCACACATATAAAAGTTAGCAGTCAGTGAGTTAGTACCTATCCCATAACACAAGTCTCGAACTTACTTTGGGGTTAGTTCAATTTGTGTGATTTGTCCTAATATATTTATATTTTGCAATGTAACTGTAAAGAATTGTACTTGTAATTGAATGTACTTGTAAAGTATTCTCAAAACATGACGATGTTATGACTATCGAATGTTACACTAATCACATTCCATTACATTTGGCCAAGTATCGACTTACCAAAGCAATCGTTGAAACCGATCTGGGGACCACACAAACAGTACAATAGAAATTATTTTAAAACATATTGATACAGCATACTTGCCCAATATGCAATTATAAGTATACTAGCCGCCCGTCCCGACTTCGCTCGGGTAAAACATATTAAATTATACACCTTCCAGAAATCACACTAGCTTTTGGTGAAAATCGCATGAAAATCCGTGCACCAGTTTTTGAGTTTATCGCGAACAGGCAGACGCGGCAGAGGATTTGTTTTATAATGTAAGGATAAGGATGTATATAAACTGTTGGTACCTAATAAAATAAATAGGATTTAATGTAATCTTGGGCTTTCTAGTACGTTACTTATTTATTCTTTTATTCTTTTACTTTATGTGTGGTCGGTACAGCACGTGGTGGTAGATGTAAGTATAACTAAAAATATGAAATTGTGGAAAGAACGGATATATTGCGCCTCTCCTAGTTATTGAATAAGGTAAGGCACATGATGGTGAGTGATACTACATATATAGAGAAAGTGTTTGTTAGTTTATTTGTAAATTCTGATGATACTACACATGGCAATGAAATTTCAAAAACAAAGAAAATTGAAAACCGGTTGTGTAGATCCAAAACTACTGAACCGATTTCTAAAATTCTTTACCTACATTCTCTTCATAATCGTATTCCTCATGGCTGAGGGTCGTGGTCATTAAATTAAACACACATAACAACTTTTTTGGCATTAGTATTGGAGTGGTTTGCCGTTACCTTCTCCATTTCATACACAATATAATCAACTGCAGGTTTCCTCACGATGTTTTCCTTCACCGGAAGCAAATGGTGGTTGATGAATAACACTATACATGAGTCAGATGGGTATACAAACTTATGTGACACGAGTAGGATTCGAACCTGGGACCTTTCGATCCTCAGGCGGGCGTCTTAACCATTACACCACCGCTTCCTACATTACAATATTCATTTGCTACATTATTCTCGGTTAACGTAGGTTAACGTTTTTTTTATCTCGATATTCCCACGGGAGCGAAGATTTGGGACGCTTTTAGGATATATTCAACATAAAACTTTTAAGGTAAAGCTTGTAAAATAAAATAATATTACAGGATTTCAATTTTTCTATTTTTTTATGTCCAGGACAGAGAAAAGACTCCGGGTGTAATGTTTAAGAAAATGTATGTATAGAGGATAATATAAATAAATAAATATAAATAAATATAAATAAATATACAAGGACAAATCACACAGATTGAGCAAGCCCCAAAGTAAGTTCGAGACTTGTGTTATGGGATACTAACTCAACGATACTATATTTTATAACAAATACATATATAGATAAACATCCAAGCCCCGGGCCAATCAGAAAAAGATCATTTTCCATTATGACCCGACCGGAGATCGAACCCGGGACCTCTCGGTCCAGTGGCAAGAACTTTACCACTGCGCCACTGAGGTCGTCAATATAATAATACGAGAAATCTTTGAGACTGACTCGAAAAAGCTAAATAAAAGTGAGATTACCAACTTTGATTTATATAAATATGATATACTCATTTCCATTACAAAATGAGTATAGTAAATTACCAACTACAAATATAAATCAGCAACCACGAATATCTTAGAGCAGATCACTATATAAGAAAACTAACTAATCAATAACCCTAAGGGCTCAAACTATTTAGGGTGATTGCAAACATAGTCTAGCCAAGCAATTTCGCTTAATCATAATGGGTGATTCAGTTTAATACCTTCATTGAGCACCTGCGTCAGTAGGTGGTCTATTCTGAGATAAATCTGAATGTATCTGATGTTGCCTGGAATTGCTTAGCTGTATGTTATAGGAAACTTTAAAATGAATATCCTATAATAATATCCTAGGGAAATTAATCTAGGATTAAGATCCGTATAGAAAAACATGCCGGTGGTAGATATAGTGTTTATCCACTTCTCTTGTATGGAATAAGGAAATATGAGACATTTTGCGTCGATCTCGAAATAAAAATGAATGCGGTAAGGTACATTATTGTACAGTATTGTACAGTAACTGGTCCTGTGGAGTAATTAAATACATGTACTAAAATTCTGTTATAATCAAGTCGAAAGTTTACTTTGGTGTACCTATATAATAATGTAATATATTGATTGAATAGAATCCGTATTAATCAGTGACATATGGAAGATACCATCGGATATTTGCTGTATAGTAATACTTACTGTACTTCATTAATTCATTCATTTATTTATTGTAACGCTTGGGTATTGCTAAGAAAAATTGATAGATATTTGTCTATGGATAAAAGGAATATTTATGGATGTGTTAGATAAAACATTTAAAATAACGTGTGAAAGAAAAAAAAATGTATACCTAAAGAATTAAAGAATTATTGTCAAAGATGAATTTCTAAACATCACAGATGATATGACGTCAGAGAGGTGGGGTATGTACCTACCTATCTTCGGAAGGGTTGGGTGGCACGAACCGGCACGCGACTTGTGCGAAACGACTTCGGTCCGCCTCTTGCGCATTGTTGACATAGAATAAGTCGCAGAATGGACATGAGTAGCCTCGTGTCCATTCTGCCTGTCAGTATTTTAGCTGAAAATAAGACTATACATACATATATATACATATACATCATAAATGTAATTAGATAAAGTTAAACGATTATTACGTGAAATAATACAAATAATGCTAACAGAAACATCAGACAGTTATCTTAATCAAACAAATATTATGTTTGTATTTTTTATAGATTATCGATTAAAAAATATGCACATTTTTTATGGGTTAAAATTGTATATCTATATAAAATATTTAAGAATAAAATTGTCAGGTTTCATAGAATTAACCGGACCTTAAACCGACATGGGGAGTATAAATTGTAATTTAAAAAATATGACAGACATGACAGTATTGGTGGCAAGAGCTGCTAGTGACGCACTAGTTTTTAGAAAAGTACCTGCAGTGCCCCCGATATTGCAGTTATTTCTGGACAAACCACTTACCAACAGATGATCAGCTTCCTCGTTTGCCATCCTGTATAATAAAAGAAGGAGTACCTGTGTTGCGGGTACTATTAAGTTACTAACTTTAGTTTCTGCCAAGTGTCTCTTCTACACTGCTTCATCTCCGACCTTGATTGCTTCCCCACTCCACGCGCCCGCGCACTCGACCTCATCTACATAATTACTCCAAGCTCATTGGTGACTATTAACGTTCTGATAAAAACTTAATTAAAACCGTATCACGGCGGCCGTAGATGGATTATAACTAAAAAAAAATTAAAATATATTTTGGAAAATTTTCTAGCGTTTTTTAGAAAAATGTCAATGTATAATTACAGATTTGAAAAAAAAAAGTCATATAATGTTTTTCGACAAGCGAAATTAGCAAATCTGACACCAGTGTTTGCAATAATACACACGATAAGAAGTTTTTGACAAATAATATTTTGATTGTTTAATTCTGTATGCCTTAATAAGAAATTAATATTTACTTATTTAATGAATTAATTCACACAGCATTATCTACCTAACCAAATTTATATCACACTTAACTGAATTGAACTGAATTGGCGAACCCAAAATACTTCTATGTGTTTTGTGTCGAGTGGAACATTTTAAACAATATCTATACAATATTGACGACCTCAGTGGCGAAGTGGTAAAGTGCTTGCCTCTGAACCGAGAGGTCCCGGGTTCGATCCCCGGTCGGGTGGTCGGGTGGTGATTGAAAATTATCTTTTTCTGATTGGCCCGGGTCTTGGATGTTTATCTATATATGTATATGTTATAAAATATAGTATCGTTGAGTTAGTATCCCATAACACAAGTATAGAACTTACTTTGGGGCTAGCGCAATCTGTTTGATTTGTCCTAATATATATATATATTTATTTTATTTATTTATTATTTATTTAAGCCTCTGCGCACTGGCGCTGCGTAACGGCATACTCCTCGAATTATTATTTTAATTTAATTACTCTTTTTAAAATTGTGATTATGCCATCTTAAAAGACCAAATACTTTTTGCTACAAAACGTGCCCAAGCTTATTAGAACGTGTCCAAGCATTTCACATAGAACACATACTTGCAGTCATGGCTGCAAATAGTTCTAATCCCCATAACTTAAGGATACGAGAACTACGAAATAAAGGCATTAGATACATAAGCCTAGGGTTTATATGAATCTAATACCTCTATTTAGCACACAAATGACTGCGGAGCGTGGGTTGAGTAGCGATTATGTTCCACTACAGTTCTACAGTTAATGGCGACCGTGCTGCTTCCGCACTTGCAACTAATTTGCGTTTATTTTTACTCTTGTGATTCGCACAGGCTTTGCTCAGTTTTAAAAACTCAGCGGATAGAATAAGTTTCTTTTCATCTCGAGTGTTTTGGTTATATTGGTAAATTCTCTTTCTTCCATCTTGCCGTATTCTTTGTTGATTCCACCGCCATAAAGCGTCGGAGTCTAGGGTCCGCATTTCTACATCTCCCCTCCACATTACGCGATCTTTGGATTTTATTTTTTTCAAATCATTAGCACGTATGTGTATCGTCCTTGATAACATTAAACCAGGACTTCATGAATTTGCCCCTTCTGTCAGGTCTACTCATTTATCCACACTCATAGTAGCCGCTACTAACCCCAACTCTCGCTTGTAACGATATGATTCTGTAAAATAATACGCTTTGAGGGTAAAAATATGGTATAGTGCCATACGAAAAAAGTATGTTATTAAGTAGGAGTATATCTGAAATAGAAAAATACTCATCAACATAATTAATCTCTCTCTCATTTTCTTTTTTCCATTGTTTTTCCTCAGCCGATGTCATCGGAGCTCAGGATTAGCTATCTCACTTTTTCTCCACTTCGCACGGTCGTTAGCATCCTTAGTTGTCAAACTGACTAGAAAAGACACTGAAAAATTATGTCGAAATCTCATTAAGAAAATTAAATGCTTACACAAAGCACTACTACAAGAACCATTGATGGTGAAATAATCTCAATGAATCAATGGTCGGCTGTTATATTTAATACCAGTAATCTATATGTAGAAAGTGTATAATAAGATATTGGAGCAACTATGCTATTGAAATCATTTGAACATCTGCTAGAGAAATTCAGGACACACGCGCAGTGTATAAATGCATTTGTTTTATACGTTAGATTGTGTTATGCAACGGACATGCTGGCATATACAACAGATAAGATATTTAAAAGTGAAGTGCTTTATTAAAAATCGAATGTTGTTTTTTTTTTTTTTTTATCGATTATAGCAATTTTCATACGTTATATACTAACTTATACAAGTTTTAAAAGAAATCGTTTGATATT
This sequence comes from Plodia interpunctella, assembly GCF_027563975.2. Classification (NCBI taxonomy): domain Eukaryota; kingdom Metazoa; phylum Arthropoda; class Insecta; order Lepidoptera; family Pyralidae; genus Plodia; species Plodia interpunctella. The sequence continues at coordinate 7,947,010 of NC_071301.1, forward strand.
TTAGGTTACGATTTTTGCGAGTTGTAAATATTTTTATTATAACTATACTACTGAGCGAGCAAACGCGCATGCAATCTACTTGATGGTAAGTGCAATATATATATATATATATATATATATATATATATATATATATATATATATATATATATATATATATATATATATATATATTATATATCCACTTCCGTCCCTTTCACTCCTACATCCCTCTCTCTCACTCACTCCGTTCCATTTCCCACATATATATATTTATATATATGGTAGATGGTAAAGCAGCCAAATATATAATACAACACCAGCAGTTACATACGCACGTTGCCGGCCATAAAATAAGTTAATAAACATACGAGATTTCGTTCCACCTGAAAAGACATATTGTTCCAATGCACTTTTCGCTTCAACGGAATCATAAACGTGAATTCTCTATGCATTCACACTCCATATTTGCTACGAACACATCGTAAACTCCATTCTCTCTTTACCTAGATTATCATTCTCGGGAAATGCTAGATGGAACATCCCTAACATGATTATACCACATTTCAAAGAAAATTGAACCCAAAGGCTATATAGACTTAAAGGATAAATCTGTGTGTTTTGTGGTGTATAATTTACAGATATGGTTTGCTTTTGTAGGCGGACTATTTTAATAAGAAATTTGGGCATTCTTTATTCTTCGTAATTGTTTGAATTGGGTGTGAACGGGTTTTTTGTTTGTTTATTAATAGAGGTCTCCAAATTAGATTTACCTGTTATAATAACAGAGTATTAATGATATACAACCTTTTAGTCTCATTTAATTTAAACTATGGATAAATATTGATTTTCTATAAAAAAACTTTTGTAGGTATATATACAGATTATAATTTACAAAAACCTACATAATTTTATGAGATGGATGAAAGGATTAATACTATGTATTAAATTATGATTGTGTATTAAGATGATTGTGTATAAAGTTTATGCTATATGTACCTACTTAATATGTTTCAGTCGCCAAACAGCAGTGCGTGCTTTGCTATGGTCCGAGTTGAAGGGATAAGGTATAGAGTCAGTGACAATGACAAGATTATTTGCAAACATATGCAAAACCCCGTCTTGGCTTCGATCGGGTAAAACTATAATAAATATAATATACCTAATACCTATGTAAACCTATACATTTCTCAGTAATCACGCAATCTATTAGTGGAAACTGTACAAAAATCCGGGTAATCGTTTTTTGTTTATCGCGTACAGACAGACACGACATGGAGACTTCTTTTTATAATATGTAGGGATAAGGAAGGATGTAAGGATGAGGAAACATGAGTTTGCACTAGTTACACTGTAATTACTGGACCTGTGACAAAAGACTAAGTCACAGGGTCGGCAAAAGGCAAATGCGTGTGATACCTCGCCTGCAAAGGCGAGACGTAGTAATGTGGTGACCATTTCCCATCACGTGGGACATCACGTTGCCTACTTATAAAATTATATAAACCTCTTTTATGTACTTAAGCATTTGTGCCCACGTAATTGAGCCCTATGATACTCTAGAACAACTGATTCAACAATAGAAAGACTATTAAATCGCATCATGCTTGCTACAACAGTATGAACGTTGTTTTCGTTTCTAGAGTTTCTACTTCATCGTCCATTCCTTCTTGCCAGTTTATTTGCAGTCAAGGCTCCTTCACTGGTGTATTAATTATCTAGGAATTGATCATGTCTTTCCAAATCTCATTTTGTATGTCATGTGGCTGACAGTCAGTCTGAATCCTTAGGTTATTCAAAGCAATTTAGTCTTCCAGCTCTCGAATTTATAATATTAAAAAAATGTTGTGGCCGACCGGAAAAGATTAACCAAAATCACCAGTCACGCGACCGATAGTGTCTGTCCCCCCGTCTTAAAGGCCCAAAGAATATTGGTTCTTTGTCGGTACAAAACGGCACAGGTTGTAATTTGATAAAGTCGACCCGCCTACGGATCTTTCTTTGAGGGCCCACGCAACCTTCAGTCTAGCCGAAGAGGTCAGAAAATTGTGGACGAGTCATTAAATTTGTCGCCATTATAAAAAAAAATGCCTTGCCAATGGTTTTTGTTGTCGGCTTATTAAAATATTGACATACAAATTACGCTGTTATTTATGGCTTTGCAATTTGTGACTGGATAATATTTTTACAATTCTGTTAATGCTTTCTTAATTTTAATTTATTATATTTATAATCTTTAATTATTATAATAAAGTATTTACTAATAATACAATTTAACGACAGTGTTAAAGTAATGTATTTGTTATAAAATATAGTATCTTTGTGTTAGTACCCCATAACGTAAAGTTTTTTTAGGGCTAGCTCAATCAGTATGATTTGTCCTTATATAGGGTATAGTGGCTGAAAAATATTATTAAATTTGTCATTCAAAATATCTACAAGTACATATTTTTAGTGTTTGAAATATCTTCTTCGTGCAGTGCCTCTCCATTATTGAAGGTCGGTCGTCAGATTCTTAAAAACTGTAGATAAAAGTCAAAAACCCATCTCTGTCCATCGCCAATCGAAGATGTTTAACTTTGCTGATGAGGCATCGAGTCCATTCCTTTGTGTTTGTCAGCCATGATTTTTCTGAAATCACAATATAAATAGTTGATGAAGCTCATATATCAGTCATTTCGTTGAATATGTTCTAAAGTTTTAAATTTGCGCTTTTTAACACAAAATAAGTTATAGCTTATGTTAAAATTACGAGAGAAATCTTGCTGTGATATTATAAATCTATCATATTACACTAAATATTTTCAAAAAACTACCAGTCACAACATAGAAGTTTACTATAAACCTTCTCCATCACTAGTAACTCCACGCCATCTGCCCCAAGAGCGGCCGGGTTCAAAATTATACAGGTTTAATTAAATCGACATTAATCCCTACTATCCCGGTAAAAGTCGCGTTTCAGAGACGTCTGCTGTCATTATGTCGTTACACTTTTTGGATGGGTCCCAAATTTGTTCGGAATTTGTGCCGTCATTATTAGTTACGAATTACTAAACTATGTAGGGTCAATAAAAGGGTTTTGTCCTCATAATATTTAGGATTTCATTAAGTTTTAACTTAAAAGAAGATGATCAAATGACAATGTAATCTTATAGCAACGTGAAATTTACTATTTTGATCTTGTTGATACCAAATCACTTAGGAGTAGAAGTAATTCAAAATTACTGCAACAAATAAGAAAATGTCGAAGGTAAGAAAACTTTTATTTATTTTAATACGTACATAGTCCTTGTATGCAGTGAATTATTGTTAAAAATATTTAAATAGTAATGGTAAATAATATATTTCAATACAGGACCAATCATCAATATTTTCTTCACATTAATACTTTCTACTTCATAGTCGTATTCCTCATGGCTGAGGGTCGTAGTCATTACGTGGAATGAAACACACACAACAACTTTCTTGGCATAATTAATGGAGTGGTTTGCCATTACCTTCTCCATTTCATACACAAGTTAATAATAATCAACAAGTGTGCAGGTTATCACGATGTTTTCCTTCACCGGAATCAAGTGGTGGTCTATGAAAACTTCTATACATGAGTCAAATTGGTATACAAACTCATGTGGCACGAGTAGGATTCGAACCTGGGATCTTTCGATCCACAGGCGGGCGTCTTAACCATTACACCACCACCGCTTCCTTTATATAATACTTCCATTCCATTAATACTTTAGTAGGTTGCAAATCTTTGAATAGTATTTCTTGAATTACATAGTATTATCAATTCAATAAATCTTTATGCAAATAAAATCCATACTTAGGGTTCGTATCCTATGTGGGTTTAATAGACTTTGTTAAACTAATTGTAAAGAATTATAACACCGTTTTATTAAGCCCTTTTTTTGTACCTACGTCAACCCATTACAAAAGGGATAATATTAAAATAAATTTATACTCACAATTTATCATTTTTAATCCCATGCTACTTTTTTCACAGCCAGTGAACAGTTTGTTTACAGTTTATTGAATTAATTTGCATGATTTTGGTTTTGGTTTGTAAACGAAATCTTGAATCCTAACAAAACAAAGCCTATAATAAACTACAATTTGTAAAAAAAATATACACCTGGAGTGTGTGAAAAATCTACGAAAGGTGTAGGTTCGAGTCCCGTGCTGTGTGTTTTGTTACACAAATATTGGTTTCGTGTTTATAATGTCATAATATTTCGGGCTATGCAACTGATGATGGAACACCTGTCTTGTCAACGTTAATTTTGAATCGATTCTTTGTGTTCTTGTTGATTTTGAATATAATATTCAAATATGTTATTTACATTGACATAAAGTTACAATGTGTATTATATAATATTAAAAATGTTATTTATATTGACAGTTACAACGTGTGTTCGTATAAAACTATCTAGCCGCACACTAGGGCCGCCATCACATCTCTTTATACCAACCAAAAATGTCAGATTAAATAAAGAATTTTATTTGAATGTACATATTATGGTGTTTGATTTAGCTATGTTGTAACGGTGTTTGGTTAGATAGGGCTTTCAGTGAAATTAGTTTAAAAATTTAAGAAATGATACAATACCTTAAAACTTTAATGTATACGTGTTAAAGTTATATAAAATGATATATTAAAAAAACTACATTGTAAAGTAATGACAATACAAGTTTTTTTTTTCATTACAACCAAATATTCTGCTCTAAAAAAATCATGGGAACGCAACCAAAGTGCGGTTCGAGAAGGGATTTTGTGTAAAGATGATAAAAACTTTTTCGGAGAGGATCATTAGCAAATTGAAGTCAGGTAAAGGGCGAATGTATTGGAACTGACCGAAAATTAGACTTATTATGTTAATTATAGAGCAAACACTCCAATTTTGTAATTATACTTTTTTTGGCTCCGGTTTTATTATCTGAATTATCTTCTTATTTATTCATAGAAATTGCTTAGAATTAATTGTTTCCAATTTACGTTAATGTGCGTTTATGGGACATAATGTTAACATAACGATAAAAGTTATATTTTTAAAATATTGACCTCGATTTACTACATAGAAGTATATTGCTACTACGATCACGCACGATTTTGAATAAACTTTTCGTAAGTTGTTTATTTTCTTATAATTTATAGTCATCTCTGTTCATGTTATACGTTAATACTCCTCACTAGCCTGCTACTGTTTACATATCCTCTCAACCTATCGCCGGTTGACTGAAAAGATCCCTACATGGGATAAGTCCGCCGCTGTACATGTATCTTTCCAGTATTAATTTTTGATTAATGGACTTATTTTCGTGCAATAAAGTTTTTACAAACAAACAAAACAAACTTTTCTTGTTGTACGGTCATCGTTTCTCCTGTTGCTAATTACATTACTATCGTCTATTTGTACATTAGCTCAAAAAAAATCTACGACATTTCTTTAATAAAGTTCTTAGGCATATTTCCAAGTATTATTATGTTCACAATATAAAGATTACGAGCGAGAGACTGTTGCCACTGTTGAACGAACACCAGCCTCTAGGAGAAGGACAACCATCACAACACTTGTCTACAGATTGTATTAATATAGTTTTTTTATGTTGCTATAAGGTCTCACTGCTGGGTCAAAACCTCCCGTTTCTGTTTCCATACACTTTATCTGTCTGTTTGTACACGCTAATCTTCGGAACTACTGGACGGATTTGAATGAAACTTTTTTGTTATATAGCTATTAATCCGGGGCAACATATAGGGTATACATTATTTTGAAAACTGGAACACCTGATGGAGAACAATGATGGTGCAGCTAAACTCTAGGGAATATAGAAATGACGCTCTAATAAAAGTTGTTCAGTCTGATGAGCATTTTCTGTTGAGGTATTAAAATCGAAGATCTGGAATACCTGAAGAAGAGTCATAATAATTCAGCTAAACTATAGAAAGTATACTTTTTTTTATTGCGATTAGCATCTTCTGTATATATATATAGGTATCGTTTCATTTGTCTGTATAATTCTATTTCTCTAATAGTTTTGACTCCTTACCAAAAATTGTTCGGCCACGCGAATGAAGTCGCAGGCATCAGCTAGTTAATAATATTTAGTATAATATTAAAGCTAGTAATTGATATAGAATCTAGCGAGCTAGTAATAGTATCGCAGTTCCTCCATTATATAGTTTAAGAATTAAACATAACAAATAGACAACTTACTCGTACTTCCACGAATGCACCAAAGTTAGAACTAGTCAAGTTTAAAGCCAAAACTGATATCCAGAATTACCAATTACACATTGAAATCCACAAGCCAAAGTGATAACGAGGCAGACAGGTAAGGGATTAGATTCGAACCCGGGACTTTCCTAATCGCCCTTTGACAGACTTCACTCACGTCGACCATAGGATTATAACCGTTGTTGTGGAAACTTTGGGGGTAAATTTTAATCACTTTTTGGGTCCGACTGGACTGATGTTCGGTAAAGATTGTTTTGCTGATACAGTTTGAAATGGGTTGAATCGATCTGTTTCATTTAGCCGCGCATAAATTTACGTTTAATATATTTAAAACTTTTGTAGTATTTATTAAGTTATAATTATTATATTCCAGTAAATTATTACTGGAATATGATAAATGTATCGAATGAAACATTTGGCGGTGGTGGCGTAATGGTTAAGACGACCGCCTGTGGATCGAGAGGTCCCAGATTCAAATCCTACTCGTGCCATATGAGTTTGTATACAAATCTCACTCATGTATAGTAGTTTTCATCGCCCACTACTTGCTTCCGGTGAAGGAAAACATCGTGAGGAAACCTGCACACTAGTTGATTATTAACTTGTGTGTGAAATGGAGAAGGCAATGGCAAACCACTCCATTTTCTAATGCCAAGAAAGATGTTGTATGTGTTTAATTCCACGTAATGACAATGACCCTCAGCCATGAGGAACACGACTATGATGATGATCGTATGAAACATAATCTGAGAATGTATAAGATTGTTTATTTTGGACGGGGAATAGTTTTGTTAAGTAAAATAAAGTTCAGTGACAAATTATCTACATGTAAAGTCAGTTTTAGCATTTTCCCATATGTTATCCTTGAATAAAGAAATACAGAAATTCCATTCTGATACCAATAAGATCTAAAACAAACCACTTTGCATAAGAGCTACCATATCGCTAGATCATAAAATACCAAAGATATGTACTGTTGGATACGTAAATAAGAATAATCTCGCAACGTAATGGATTTCGGTTTATGACGTGCTAAAAACGATGTGTTCATAGACTACGGAACATCGAATCGCTCTTCTAGGTAAAGCTCTAATACGTAACTTAAATATGAAGTGGCTTGGACAGTGAGAATCGATTCATTTGTGATGTTACGGTAGGTTTGTTTATGTACAATGTTGTTTATATATAATTGTTGACTATATCATGGAGGGCGTTAGGTATTTTATACAAGACAATTGTTTCTCAACATTTTTATTTGAACTCGATACTGCAATTGCCTTTATAGACGTGCACAAAAGATCGTGCTTTGCAATTTCAGGTCCAATAATGCATTTGACACATACCATTTCGTCGCCCAAAAACAAAATGATCGCCAATCACCCTTTTCTTCATTTTTACATCCCGCTGGGTGTAGTTAGCGAAAACCTTCGGAGTACAAGACACACACATCGCTGGCACAAAGCGTAGGAAACGCTTAACGCACACATTCTATAGATCAAAGACCGCGCAATCTGGGTGAAAAAAATAACGTTTTGGTCCCAAAAGGGCGGGCCCGTTTACGCGACCCAATTCACGCGAGCGGTCCCGACGTCGAAGAAATCGAATTGAAACCCAAACAACAAATTTAAACGCGTATCGAATTGTTTTACGTTTGACGAATTCTCTTTTCGAAATGTATAAATTCGCACAATAGGCTATAATGATGCAGCTTCGTTTCTTTGTCCGGCAGAATGTTGTTGGACATAAGGAATTCATGATATGTTCCACGTAAGCTTTCGTTTTTGAACTTGTCTGTTGGATGTGGGTAAAATTTAGGTATGTAGGTAACAGGTATCGCTTGGTGTAAAAAGCGAATCGAATTCTCGACTTTTCCAAGAACTAGTGTTTCTTTTCTGAATGTCGATTTTAGAAGTATTTTAGTATAATTTTGATTTAATAATAAAAAAATAGAATTAGTTTCGATAAAATATGAATCGAAATATTTTAACACATCCGATCATTAAATTGTCAAGTGGACAATTTTATTTGGTTTAAGATGACCATTGGCCTTAATAAATGGAAAAAATATACATTCAAACTTATATAAAAACTTCGTGCAAAATTTGGATTGCTGGTGTTGTAGACGCTGGCTCTTAGATAAGTTATGCAATCGATAGTATCACAAAAACACGATTGCGAGATTTCTAATTTTTTAAGTTGGGAATTGCAACATTTTATATAAAGAAAAGCAAATCATTCACAAGGGATTCCCCCGCTTCTTTATTACTTTTGATATGTAATAAGTCAGACAGTTCCTTCAGTACATTAATCATATCATAAGGAGAAAATTACCTTTCAAGATCAACGTTCATTTTCTTACATCTTGATGCTTCCAGATACCATTTGTTAGTGTCTTGTTTAGAAAATCGCATCTGCTAAACTTTATTAGCTTGCTTTTGACACCGGCGAGGTTGATGGAGCGCGTATCAAATCGCTCGATTCAGCCCGCTCCTTAGCGCAGCTGGTCGGAGCAGAACGAATTATTTTATTTATTGTTCAGAATCTTATGCGTTATTTATGAAAATCCAAAGTCATTTGCTTCGGTGCCTTTGAGATTGCAGAAAGTGTGTCACCTTGCCTAGATTTGTTACGCGTTCCCAGCTGATGTTACGGTTTTCCATCATGATTTTCGGTTGAAACTCTGATTTGATACATGAATCTTTTTATTTTATATTGTTAGCTTTTGTTACTCATACCGTTGTTGTTTCAGATCCTATGGAAGCATGTATTAATATTTTTTTTTGTCCAATATCTTGAAATTTGTAAAATAAATCAAATTAAAATTGAAGTCAACAAAGAACTGGTAGAATTAGTTTTAAGTACACGATGACATTTACAAATAAGGATTCGTATCTATCTCATTCTTGATTCGTATATCGTATAAATAAGGACCTTGGTGTATCGTTAATTAACTAAATACAACATTTTTTTATATATGAATCAAACTTTTAATGAAATGGATTCGATTCTCAGCAATCATGATTATGTATGTGTCTTAAATAAAGCGATTAAAGAATATATAAATATAAAGTGAAAGCCATTTTGAGTGGAACGACTACCTTATTACGGGGAGTTGGCCGACTCGCCGTGCATCCGAGTTTTTTGCCGGCCGGTAGCCGCACGGATTTGATTGCTCTGCTTTTTGCTTTCCTTTTCAAATAAAGCGAAGTAATTGTTTGTTTTAAGTCCGTAGATTGCGTCCGCTGTACGGATTTGTTACAGAACTTTTTAGAAAATAAAGACTTCAACAACGGTTGACTGGGTACGACTGGCAGCAGAGAATAAAATGTCCCTCGGAAAAGGTATAAGGCCGAAACGGGTCAATGTTCTAGCAAAAGGAATTAAATTTATTATGCTGTACGTCTGTATTTATTATTTAGAGTAACATTGCACATTTATTTTATTAAATTAGGCATCATTTTAGTCTCAATTTTTAAAAGAGTTTTTAAAAGCCATTGAAAAAATGATAAACTTGTCTTCTTAAGCCTATTGATTAAATAAAGTATTTGCTATTCTTTAACATTTATTTGCTTGTTGTTTAAAATACCAATTTCAGAACTCATGTTAACTTTCTCAGTATTGATCTGATCTGTACCCTTGTCTGCTTGATTACTACATTGATTTATTTCTAACTAACATTGTAAAAGTAAACAATCTCTCCGAATAGCTATATCCACTTCCAAAGGCCAGCTTTATATCTCGTTTATCTTCTAATACTCCGTGTTTTGATTTCTAATGTGAAGTTAATTCTAAATTACAGCTTTTTACTCCAGGTAAAAGGAAACAGGTCTTTTAATCCCAAAGGCAGCGAGCGTTCAGTAAGCTTACATGATGGAGTATGTCATTTAGTTTTTATAAGAGTGTCTGGCTCCAGGGTATCGAGTATCGGTCAACTAATCATATTATCTTCTGTCTCTTTTATGCAAGCACTATTAACTTGAGATAGAATAATCTGCACGGTATTTTCTTTATAGTTGCACCCGTTGATCAGTCTTGGGATGTTAGAATGAAATTTTATGATTGGAATCCCTGGAGGGCTGTAACAAGGAGGTTCTCAGGGTACTACCGCGGTACTGACACGACTGGTTTGTTTCCGTCATCGCTAAATAAGGCGTTCGCATTTGCACCTTACATTCGAGAGCAAGAAATAACGACTAGGCCGGTGATATTTCATTCTATTCAGTGGGCTGGCAAACTTGGCGCGAATTTACTTTGTTTTTACTATGTTAACTGTAAATAATGTTTATTTTCTATGGTGGGTTGCACTGATGACTTTGACTTTAACATTTGACTTTAAAATTAGCACCCAATTTAGTCTAAACATCAGTGGCGCGTCGGTTAAAGTCAATGTCAAATTTTATGGTGCAACTCACCGTATGTGTTTTGTTTGTTTAAAATATTCTTTTTCATTTTTCGTTTTTATCATGAATAATTAAAAACGTACTTCTTTAAATAAACGTTATTTTGTTATAGCTTTGAATGCTTTTTGAAAGTAGATTTTAAGTCCATAAATATTGTTTGTAAGCCCGACAGATTGTTGTGAAATTGACGTTTCGTGGTAAATTTTTACAACCAAACTTTATCTTAGAAATACGTACAAAGTTCGTGCCAAGAAACCGTTTCAGTTACTACGTCTGTATGCATTGTAGCACCTCGTAAACCTGCAAACCTATTACACCTCTGAAGTTATGTACTAGGTATTTTAGTCACGCACTATGTACTTTGCTCTATTTGGATTAGAACATATTCATTGTTTCAATTAAAACTAGGTCGCTATTTCCAACGTTTGTTGAATATGAAATATTAATACTTTTAAAGACGACTTAATTTAAGACTTTTTTTTTTAATTTAATAAAGAATAATAATCAAGTAACCTTAATTTCGTTAAAAACATTTAACATGAATTTCCTTAAACAGGAACCGCGCTCCATCTTAACGGAACAAAAGTTGATGTAAAATTTATAAATAAATTTTAATTAATTACTTGTAACACGAGCCCGTACGCATGTACTGTATACCGACAAGTCTTTAGAGATAAATAACATCCACCAGATACAAAGATCGTAAATAATTACCAAAACATCGTAATTCACAATTATAAGGTGAGGTACGGACATAAAAAGTATCCTTGGTGGCCCTACGTTCCCGTGGGTCCGTGGCGGAGTACAATATTTTATACAGTGAATGAATGCTTTAGACTTCGGGGGACCAAAATACGCATTTTTGTGCCTTGTGCGGTCTTTCGGCTCAGGTGACACTGCGTTACTAATTCGGACATTGATTGTAAAAAAATCCCATAATACTGAAAGGGAAACGTGTCAAGCAGAACAGATGAAACCTCTTGGAGCCGACAGTTTTGTTTCATAGACGACTTGCTGTGCGTCCGTTTTGCGCCGCCGCGGGGTTAAGATTCAACAAAGGATACACCGTTACGAATGTCAGAAGTGTAAAAATTAATGGCGACAGCCTTTTATTTGGTCGCATTGTCTCGAACAAAGTTGCTTTGTCTAGTTTGGAAGTAATAATGGCAGTGTTTAGCGTCATCGCTTTTGTTGTGCTTCGGAAAAATATCAACGGTGATGGATTGGTCGCGTGTCATGCTTAGACATTCGCTTGATTTTCCTCGCATATTAGTTACTTGAATACTGAGGGACATTGCACTCATTTGTCAAGTACCTTTGAAATAGCTTTGTTACAATTACCGTTACCTCGTAATCATCTATTTAAATTAGTGTTTACGAAAGTTGCTGCTTGCTAAATTAAAAAATTAAATCTTAAAAATAAATATATGTAGTAACGTAGTTTTAACTTTTGTAATCAACTCATCAAGCATCAGTTTTGTAAAGCTTTCTTTATTTAAACTGTTCTAAGCGAAATCAATGTTAAATTTACTTTTAATAATATAATCAACACAGATTCCACATATACATATTTATTTTAAACTAAACAATACGGTAAAAAAAGGCGGACTTAATGTTATTGACATATTTATGTGGTTTTCTAGAAACTACTTTTACCGCAACTGCTATTTCATCGCCTAAATATAAGGATAAAACTATAACGAAATTATTCTTTACCATATCTGTCAACCTTATCTTTAAACACTAGATTTCTACAAAAACACCATTCTAGATAAAACAAGTTCTGAGGTAGCGAAGTTAACATCAGATCGAGAAATATCTCTGTTATGGTGAAACCGGTCGGATAAAGACCAGGGTACACGAGTAGAGGAACCTTGTTCGTATCCTTGCTTAGTACACCCAATATTTCTGAGATGAAACAACAGAAAAAAAAAACTGCCCTTGTGACTCCTGACTGGACTAATTAGGTGGACCATGGGTTAGTGCCTGATTTTAAGGATACAAAGAATAATCGAAAAATAGAATAGAATTGCGACGAAAACTGCCACGGGTTAAACGTAAAGTTCATAGTGGTTTTATTGTGTATCTTGAATCTGAAGTAATATCAGCTAACAATCAAATAAGTATGTCAACAATAGGTATATTATATAAAATTAAAAGATTTTTTTTTAAGTCTACTGTTAATAAGTTATTCACCTCGTGTAAACAAGGTGTAAAGGAAATGCGTGCAGAAAATGATAAAGATTTACTTTCCAGTCTGTCGTGTGATCTAGTTCGACGGAACCATTTCTAGGAACAAGAAGGTTGCTATAAAACCTTTATAGCTTATAACTATTCATCGATTTATTGCCAATTTAACTGTTGTTTTCAATTAAATAAACTATATTCATACCTAAACCTTGTACAGTGAATCGCAAGTCATGTTACCCTGTATCCACCGTAATGCGGCTGTGATAGCGGAGAAATTGCAATGCATTTGGGTAGTATAATGTCGAACGACTGCACATGCAATGATTAAACCTTCAATATAAATTCAATCGATTTTAGACCTAGCTGCATTGCTTTAAATATTAATTTGTATTGGACCTAGTCTTACAATCATAATCCAGTATATACAACATGGCTATTAAATAAGTTATATTATAACCATTCAATAATATTTTTTAAATTTGTTTTTGATGATAGGTATCCATAATAAAGGTATTTCTGTTTCCTCCTATCAACAACAAAAATATTCCAATTGAATTCCAATAACGTGGACGTAAAATTAATATAATAGTTACAGAAACCCATAAATTAAGTGACGTTTCTTAAATAATCTTGAACAAAGATTAACAATCAAAAAGCAATTAATGACTAATCGGGGTTTAAAGGAATTTTTTTAGAGCGACCGAGATTTAAATATTTAATATCCTTAAATCATTCGAAAGGTTTGGATTCTTAGAAGATTATATTACCAACATAATTTAGGGACCTATCTAAATTATATTTTGACATTAGGAACTTAACGTATTCGACTATCGAATGCGAAAAATATGCATTCTTAGAAAGGTGCCTATTTTGAAAACGAGATTCCTAAATCACTTATCGCCATGCTATGAATTCGGCATTTCGAATAGTTTAAGAGCTAACAGGAAATCACTGGATTAGCATAATGTATTCTGATATTTATCTTTAAACTCTCGACGATTGTTTTGTTATTTTAAAATCGTGTTTTCGTACCGAACCAAATAAAATTTTGTAATACTACAAATGTTTGACAAAAGGTTTCGAACATTCAACTGTACATTAATTCAACTAATACCCATCGCATATTCACCATTATTACAACATCACTGAAGAGAAGTATAAAAAATATAATATATTTTGTCAGGTTAATTATATTAGGTACAAGTAGCTAAGCAATATTGTATTAGCTGCGTTGTAACTCTTGCATGGGTACGTAACAAACCTGTGTGGTTTTAGCCTAATGCAATATATGTATTGTTTTTTATTGTATTGTCTTTATATGATAACAAATAAATAACGTAATAATGACTTTCTGGTATGATAGATATCAATAATACTAATTTTAGATCAATAATAATAATTCTTTTTGGTAATAGTAATTCCGAAATGCTATGTGATTTGTATAGGTATCGATATAAATTAAAATATGGAATTTGATATAACAAATGGCGTATAAAAGTTTGATTTCTTCACAGATTTCGATGACTAATATATAGATCTGTGGATTTATATATAAAGCTTTTTTTTTCAATGCAACTGTACTGCATCCTCGTGACTTTTGGCAAACAGATGTCAAAGTCTCCATTGTGGGTCTCACATATTAGAAGTGTGATCAGTCACCATCAGGAAGTGTAATTAACATTGTGGTAATTTGTGATTGTAATTTACACTTTGTGCTTTTTATTTTTATTTTTTTTATTATATTGTAATACACTTGTGATTTAAAACACATACTTATGATAGAAAAAAAAACTTTAATTTTTGATTTATCAGGCAGATCCAGAACGAGATGGCGGGACGACATTGACAAATTTCTGAATGGCCAGATCTTGCTATGGAGAGAGTTAAGTGGAAAAATAATTAGTAGGCTTTTGCCCAGCAGTTGGACACAATGCCTACAGGCTAGAAAAAAAAAAGATTTAATTTAATTTTGTACCATTTTTTTCACAATGTGCTGCAAAATAACGTTTTGTTTGAAAAAAGAATAAAATATTTATCTGATAATGGTCTCTAGGAAATGCTACTGCGCAGCTTTATGTAAATATCGACAGTCAATGGTATTCGTTATTTGCGTCATAAATATTTTACATCGACCATAAACAATGACACAAAAACTCTTGATTGGTCGATAGTCTGAGACTCGCGGTGAAATGTGCTAATGAAGGTCTAGATGATTGTAAAGTGCTAAAATATTTTAGCACGTCTCGTTAAACTTGAGAACAAAAGATTTAGTCATAGTTTAAAGCAATACCTAACGGTACAAAAGTATAAATATGTAACATTACAATAAGTATTGAAAAAATGTTGTGGTCTGCGCATTTCTTTTTTAGCGTAGCTTCTAATGTGGCATCTAATTCTTTCCATGATTGTAATGCAATGAATGAAAATTGGTAATTGTTAAAAATTTTAATTTAGATTTGAGATCCTGGAAATAAATAAAAGACAACCCTGGAAATAAATAAAAGATCCTGGAAACAATAAAAAAAATTATTCCGGTACCGGGAATCGAACCCGAGCCTCCTGGGTGAGAGCCAGGTATCCTAGCCACTAGACCATACCGGAGATATTCAGAATGACGAAAATATAGAACACTTTATGCAAGTTTTCTCTATTCAGTATTGAAGTATTTCTAAATGTAGAATAAAGTTTTTTGACTGTGTTCATTTGTG
Organism: Plodia interpunctella; assembly: GCF_027563975.2. Taxonomy (NCBI): domain Eukaryota; kingdom Metazoa; phylum Arthropoda; class Insecta; order Lepidoptera; family Pyralidae; genus Plodia; species Plodia interpunctella. Next base: position 7,962,523 of record NC_071301.1, read on the forward strand.
CATCCGATATATTTTAACGTCAATCGAAAATTGATTAATTTTTACAGAATTTAGCTTTGTATCATTGAAAATAACATTATGAATTTAACTTCCTATTTCTTTGTAGTCATTTTTTACAAGCCGATAATAATTACAATCTTTATTTACACATGCACGCCTCACAACAATCTATTGTATTAATTTTATCGGCGAACCATAAAGATACGATGCACAACATTATATTCATTTCAGTAAAAAAATATGACTTTTATAACAATAGTGCTATTGGGTACATGCAGTACATAAAGTTCTTTGTGCAAGGTGCATGTTGGCCACCCACGGCGCTGTAGAAACTTGTGTGACCTATTGTATTGCTACTTGAGTGAGCAACGCAACGCTTCTGTGAGAAATGCGTGATTGAATTAAGTTTGAGTGACTGATTCTGTTACTAAAATCCGTTTTGAAATTAGAATAATATTTTTCTTTGGGTGATTAAAAAAATATATGCGTTTGGTATAAATCCTGGTCATAGATTTTTTCTACTATAATAACGTGTATTCTAATTTAAAATGAGTTAAACCAGGCATCAACAATGCATACTAATAAATTTCGAGTAATTAAAGAGAAATACTTAGGTACTATGTATCAAATATTATAGCTTCTTCTTTCTACCTTTGTGTGTCTCGAATTGCATTCGGAGCTGCAATGCCGCGAAGTCCGGGGTCAGTGTAAAAGAACCTTACAATTTTTAACATTCGACTGCAATTTTACGACCGATCGCCTGCCCGACGGCAATCCTCCTTGGGATTGCTATGTTGCATAGTCCGCATACGCACATAGTCTTGACAGTTGACAGCAACTGCCGATATTATATGTCCCTCAGTCGCCTCGTACGACATCTACTCTATATCCTCATATTTCTATTACGGTAAACACACGTTCAAATATTATAGCGTAAGTAGCAGTAGGTATTCTGAAATACTCCGTGAAGTGAAACACAGTGGCTCTAAAACTATAAATCTCATTGCCTCTGTTTTTGCTATTATTATTTTTATTAGCCCTAATGAATAACCAAGTGTAATAACTGAACATATGTGTATACTACTCAAAATTAAAAAAAATATCTAGTTTACAGAAACAATACACTGGCCTTTCATACATTATAAGATTGATAAATTGACAAATAAAATAAAAATAAATAAATAAAATTGATCTTTTATATTTTTGGAACTGTTAAGTTCTATTTGAAGTATATATTTCTAATTTTGTAAAACCAGTAAAACCATAAGTAAGCCTATGTTACTACAGAAGGTTTCGTCTGTCTGTATAGCAAATCTCAAGTTCAGTTAGCCTTTGAGATTATTTTTACAAACAAAAAACTTAAAATACAAATCTTTTTTTATAATACTATTAAGGATAGCATGGAAGTATTGAATGGAGGACGAAAATTAAGGATTATGGATAAGTTATTACATATTCTGGATAAAATACATACCAAGGATAAAATGTACTTTTACGACGGTACAAAAAAATAATAAGCATACCTATATAGTAAAATAAAAGTAATAATAGTTTAAGTAAAAGCTAGTTATTCACAAGATGCAGAAGGTAACCTTCTGTCTATTGGATAATTTACCACAGAGTAAGAAAGCAGACGGCCCGTCAATCAATCCGAACTCCAACATTAAACACATGCTACAGTCGTGGATAACCACATCAGTGAGGAATTACTGTCGTCTCACGACGTGTTGATTATCGACTGGATTTATTGTTAGACTGTATTCGAGGATACATATTTCAATAAATATTATCAGGTTCAAAAATCGAACTAAGAAATACAGGATAAAAAAATAACAAAAAAATAAATAATGTAATATCTAATAACAATTAAATAACAAATTTAAGATACCCCCGACTCCGAAATTGCTGGCTTCCTCTTATCCGCTGGCTGAACAGACATTTTCCAAACATAGCTAACAATTTCGATTAAATTCTCTTTTACATAAAAAAGACTAGATCAAATTCGGTTCAGCCGTTTGGCTGCTATGATGCCACGGACAGACATATACATTTAACATTCAGCTACATATTCATAGATGCGTTAAACTTATAACTCCTAAACTTATCCTTCTGTAGTCGGGGTTACAGAGAAAACTACGTGAAGAAACCTGCACACTGGTTGATTATTAACTTACATGTGAAACGGAGTAGGCAATGGCGAACCATTCCACTTATAGTGCCAAGAAAATTGTTGTGTATGTTTCATTACACGTAATGGCCACGACCCTCAGCCATGATGAATACGACTATGAAGACATGACAATCGTTTTGAGAGAAAAAACTAGTACCTAATTAATATATTTGGAATTCACAGTTCATACAATTCTAATATTATAAATAATCTCTCTCCTTCTCTCTCTCTTATCTATATTATATGTAATGTAAGGCGCTATTCATCACAATCAAATTATAGGGTGACTTTGAGGTGTAAAACATGTGGCATATTAATAATATTTGTGTTGGTTGGTTCACCTATATCTTGCGACTGCTATGTCATTATATCAAAATTAGGTGTTAAGTAAATTACACGGATTGTATATTTTATGTCATATCACAGGCCATATGTTTCATTTGAGAGTCGTGATGACGACATATGTCGTGAATTGGACTTTATGTTAAGTATCTGTGCGACCTGTCGCTCTTTTACGTGATTAAAGGTATAGGTAAAATGAATTTGACCCAGTGAGAGTTTGAGGTTGACTGGTAGATATTTTGTGATAAAATTTGCATTTCGGGAGAAAATAATTTTCACTAATTAAATCATGATAACCCTTTGATTTTGTTGTCAAAATTATATTTTAAAAAAACATTACCTTCTCCAAATACAATTTGTAACTTAATTGGAATCGTATTAATTATTTTCTTGTGACCTGTGTATCTATTATTGTGAAGTTGGTATTTAAATAACCTAGTAGATGTAATCCAAAAACAATCTATTTCAAGAACAATTCGATTATGGACAGAACTAAAACAGTCAAATTACACAAGTGACCCAAAATCGTACAACATCAACAACGTCCATGACTTCAGTGTAATTTAGTCCTTATTCCCTCAGCATAAAGTTTATTTGTGAAACATTGACAATAAAGAGGAGTTATTTTTAATGCATCGGCGTCATAGAAGAATCGATTACATAAATTATTCAGTTGTTTCAAAAAGTTCTATATAGTAAGTTGGGTTTTACTGTATACAAAAAACCACACAAACAAATTTACTTTATACTTGCTTTATATGACCGTAGCCTTGGTAGGTACCTAAATTAGTAAAGTAATTTACTTTGGATAGAAATAGTAGGCCATCTACACTTACTAAAAATAAAAAAGTTCTAATTTTAAACTTGGTGTTTATAGACTACTAATAGAGATGTTAGTTCTTAAACTGAAATTGCTTTTTATATATTTTTTTTAACGAGGCAGGTTCATTTAACTAAAAACAACGAGGACACGGCCTCCCAATGCCAAGCCCTAAATCACCGCCCTCCAATGACACCAATAAATTCCCATTCTAATTATTCTTAAAAGACACGCCGACAAATAAAATACCATCGCCCGAAGTGTTCCGAAATTGAGTCACACAAACTTTATTAACCTCTAAATTAGTTTATCGATACCAAACAAAATTAACACTTTTTTCCGTAAAAAAGAAATTAATCAAACACAATTTATTCAATGTAAATTTAAGGACCAAATTGGAATTATTAGCGGAAGGAAATGTAAAGGAAAATTAACGTCCCAATTATAATTTTAATTATAGAAAAATAAATATCAAAGACTAAAGATGTTGCTTGAATTTATCCGCGAGCATTTCGGTTTTATGCGTTTAATTTGTTCTCCATTGTATCCGAAAAAAGAGACTGGCCGAATTAATTACAGTTTTCTTATTTTTTAATTAAAATTAGATTTCGTCTGCGTAATCCTTAATATTTCATAAAAGATGGAAATTCTAGTGGCGCCATATTGCGAGAAAAGGCATCCATTTCGGCTGTATTTTGCATCTTCAAGTGAATTTATTTCACGGTTAATTTGACCCACTTCAGCTTTTGTTACAATTGTTTCGTTTTTTTTTCCGCGATCTATATTATATTCATTAGCATTTCATTCATGATTTTTCAATGCAATGAAGCCTTTTTTCTATTACTCTTAACAATTAAGTTTTATTCGCATCACGAATACATTATACAACAACTTTAATATTTTTAGACATTACAGGTTCTTTGTCTGCACTAAGTATGTATTGTGTGCACGCAACCAAGTGAGAGGTGTAAAACAATACAAGACAAAAATGAGAGCGGAGAGAGTTTCCGATAGATAAAAAAATATATATTTCACACGGATTAGTTAATTACCTACTATTAAATTAATGGCTTACTTTTTTGGCTAAAATTTATAAGCCGTGATACAAAGTATCCTACTACATATCTGTGTATCTCTGTGATCAATTTGATCCATCTTCAATTTTATTTATACCAGTAAGTAGCCACAGTAATTGCCTTGTCATTGGGATCATACAAGTCGCATCTATGGAACCGGTGGAGGGCAAAGTTTAGGCGTAACAACAGATGAGCCATGGGTTTGATCGATTTGTAAAATAAATTCGCAGTCCAACTTCTGATGATAAAATCTTTTATAAGCAAAGTAAATTCTTATCCGTTTCGAACCCATTTTTGTTTTTCAATTTATCCTCAATTCGTAAACATTGGTTCGCGTTAAAGCAGCTCGTGGCACTACGAATTCTAAGCACGCCAACGCATCAGAAACCCAATCACTTAGTAGGTCATATCGGTTCCCTCGGAGTGGTTGAATTAACATATTTTCCCTTATCGACAAATATGGAGGTCCAACCCGGGTTATCACTGATGCTTTAAACGAAAATACGCGATAAGGGTGTATCAGGTCCATTCTACGTTTTGTACAAATGCTCACGCCCACGGGAGAAATATTACAGAATGTTTAGATAAATCTTGAAGGACAATGTTGTATGTTTCATAACTAGCAGTTCCGTAGACGCATAGGCTGCGCATAAAGCAAGGCATTATAGGATTTGTTTGGTTGAAATTAACTAAGAATTAAACAATGGATGTGGTAGAAATAAAAGTAAATGTCTTCAGTAAGTAACAAAAATGATATACTGAACATGTATGTTTGTGTTTAAAATTTTTATAAATTGGGATGTTCTACAAAATAAATAATTCAGCTTACAAAATAATAATATAAAGAGCTAATTGCAAGTCTTTATAATAACAATCTAAAAAATATTTAAAAATACGAGAATACCAATCAACAACAATTTACAACAATCTTAAAATGAAATCATATTAGATACAAAATTGGACTATCAAAAATTGTTTGTGTAGCAGCTATGCAATTATACCTTAATCTTTTGGGTTCGTAGAATATGTACGTTACGTGGCTAGTGTCACTTCCCCAGTTTTGGAATCACCCCACGCCGTCTGCGACTAGTACAGAACCATTTGTTAAACTCGAGATTGTTTTGTTAGATTTCACTTGCACTCTGTAGCGACAACGAGCATAACAAATATAGTTTGACATACGGGTCAACATTGTGATAATTCTTTTTGTCTGGTGTCTTGCTTATTATTACATTAAGGGTTAAATCTTGTAATAATTTCGCACTACACCAAGATCTATCTCATCATGTTACTTTAATTTTCTATTTTTGGTTTACTTTTAAAGTTCGTTGTCTTTATCTTCATTCTTACAACAAAAACATTTGGTTCGTTTTACAGTTTCTAATTTATTAACTATTAATTTTAATTCATTGATCTCAGCACCCCTGTTGTTATAAAGATTATTTATACTGACCTCTGCCCGCAGACAGAAATGGAATTATCATTGAATAGTGACTATAACAATAATTTGGTCGTGGCCAATGCAATTATGTTCCGTTTTACACCCCAAAATCTCATTCACGATGATTGCATCAATTGTCTCCGATGCGGGTGGCGACAGCTTGTTGGTTTGATATGAATTGTGGTGTTATTGAAATATCATCGGATAATGATCAAACTTCACGCGATTGACTGAGCAATGCAATTTTATGCCATATTAGTTCAATTGTGCAATCGTGGAAAATTGAGTCTTCGAAATCGTGCGATGTTAGGTTGTCTAAATTTGCATACTTGGTAAAAAATCAATTTCAAAATCAACTCGACCACAGCTTGTTATAGATTGCCATTTTGGACAAAAAATAAAAGTAGTCAGTAGCGTAAATTTACAAGTCCAATTAAATGTAGCGTGCTGGTCAAATTTGTAACAGATAAAGACAGGTAAAAAGTAAAAACTTCAGACAAGACAACACAAAGTAACGCATTAGGCGTCCGTTCCTACTTTTAATGTCTTTATAAGTGCTGTCAAACATTAACCTAATGAAACATCCGTTTTTATTGATCTACCTGCGGGGTGACACGGAATCTCCCGCTTCTAACCCTGTATTATGTTTTTCTACAAATTATTTTCTAAACTCTTCTAACACATTTGATCAGAGGAGCTAGAAGAAGACAGGTACATTAAAATAACCAGCGTGGTAAGACATTTCATTTGGACAATACGACCCCCATCATTTGATAAGCCGATGATGCATTTTTGTGTTAATCCATTAGAACTACGACGTAGAAATTCAATTATTTTCGAATTTGTTTTGTTTTGTACATATTTGGTGACAGTTATGGGATTGGAATTTCAGTTGAGCAATGTGAGACCATGCAAATTAGCTGACACTGCTTAAAAATATTTTCAACTAGCTTTGGCACTGGGCTTCGCCCGCGTTTGTTTCGTGCTCATAACTTATTATTGTCAAACGTATCATAATGAAACCTATACAGATACAGGTTTTAAGTCAGACTATCCGTTAATTATTTTTCTTTAATATCTCTTATGTACATACATAGGTCACTTACAGTTTTTATATATATACATCAAAACAGTATTTAAATAAAAAAATATTTTTATACAATAACGATAAAATTATTATCGATAAAAACGATATACCAAGCTTCCATCATTTCGTATCAGTAAGTCAGCTCCAAGTAACGATCGCCGATGCGCGATGCGATCTGCCTGTTGTACTATCTCGAAGATGATCACAAAGAACACAAGATACGCTATGTAGCACTAATGAGACACTACTGTGCCCTAAGTAATGTATCAGACGAAGTGTAATAAATATGAGCAAACAAAACGTTTGTAGAGGAAGTTGTTCGTTGCATAGATAAACGGCCAGTGTTGGACTCATAAATAGGAAGGTAGTTCTCAAGCTTCGCATGTTGTGTGTACGTTAGGTACGTAATTGGCTAGCTGTTGTGCGCCGGTTGTGCTGTCACTAGAGGTAATTTCAAACGGAGAAATATTACACACTAGTTTTTACGCTGGAAGTGTAATGGTTTCAAGGTAAAATGTAATTTTGAACCACAACATTATAATAGTTCTTTGTAAACTCATTTTTTGAGTACTCACTTGTGTATCAACACTTAAAGTCAGATCAGATTTTTAACTGATGAAAAGACGTGGGCTCATTTAGATAATAGGTACCATTCAAGCATAAGCCAAAATAAAATTTCTCTGTATATTTCTCAAGACTTCGACTTGAATTAATTTATTTATTTAATATACTACTTTAGATATTATACTATTTATTTACAGTTGACTGTTGCAGCCCACTCATAATTGGTACTATGAATTTTTAATGATTTTTAATATCCGGGAGACATATGTTGCCGGTTTATTATTGTAAAAAAGTAATTACTTGATCGACAGGATTCTCCCACGTTAGTCTGTTAATTGAGAATTTTAGGTTCAATGCACTGTTATAAAACGGATAAGGTACACATGGAGGTATTTTTTTTAAATGATAGAACTTTTCTATACCTAATTTAATTATTATAACTAAATATAACATGTTAGTTTTATATTGTTATTATTTTCATTTGGTTACAGTTTCATCATTCAATTAATTTATGCTTCAAAAATAATTACGGCCAAAGACTTTCAAAAAAATTAAGTACATACACTTTAAATTATGGTGCCATAGACACTTGAGATGAGGCTTGTGTAAATTATTTTCTTATCTGTTAAATCGTTTTCATAAGCCAAAACCTCTTCATTGAAGCGGATCTTCTTGAGATACGCCGTTGTTTCCACTGAATTACGAAGTGAATGGCGATGACGTTGAGTGTTTTCACCTTTGTACAGAGTGGGTACTGTTTTGAGCACCAATTTGAGTTCAAGGTCAAGATTTTTATTAGATTGAGTATTATCAATGATATAACTGTTTGTATTGTTGATTTTCCTAGTATCTGTATTTATTTATATCTCTTTGAATTATTCATATATGTAATAAGATTTAAAATGTGTTTTTAGATAAACATTTCCTGTCTTAATTACTAAATGTGTATCAGTGTCGGGCATTTTTGCCGCTGTCATTACGATCCGTCAATGTTTTTGAGGAAGGAATCATTTCCAATATTGACATTACTACATAACAGATTAATTATTTCAAAGTCAGATAGTAAAACTAATGCTTGCCTTTGTTAAAATGTGTAAAACCGTCGCAGCTGTCGAAACTCTGAGAATGACTCAGTACCTTAAGTTGTTTATATATAAGTGTATATGTGGATGCTCATAATAAAGACTATTATATTTTAAAACTAAGTAAGCTAAGTAAACTAAGTAACTTTCCTCACCAAGATTTCAGTAGGTACTAAAAAAAATTCAAATTGAAAAAATGGTATAGCTTGTTTGACTAAACATATCAACGTAATGTGAGAATTCTCGTATCAACATATTGATTTTCGTTCATACGATATCTTCATCTTGTATTAAGTATGCACGGATCTTGTAAATTTATAGCCAGGAACTCTAGGTGCACTGTACTTTATCATGTCAGGTTATCAGATAACATCGCGGTCTCGGATATTTAGACGGTAAAATGAAATAAATCAACGGATTTCCTTCTGCTTTATGACTGAGTTTTGCATTTGTGTTGTCATAATTTATAATGTATTACTAAAAGGTGATAAAAATGTGTAAGTTATTAAAGAAATATCAAAAAAATCTTTCATTGGTATAAGGTTTATTGACATGCATAAAAAAATGGCACAACTAGAAAAGATCTGATGATAAAATCCTACAAAGGAAATCAGTACGTATACCTAGGTATTATAGTAAATATTAGAAAAAGGAAATTGATATTTTTGTTATCCAGCTAAAATAGAAAGGCCTAGTTTAAATAACTATTCCTATAATAATAAATATAATGCAATATCATTTAATGAAATATTGTGAGCTGTTTGAAAGATCAGTGATTATAATTTAAAGAATATGACTGAATTTTCCATTGTATTACTTTTATTGGATCAAAAAGCAGTCTTGATATAAAATGCCACTCTCCTTTAACATTGTCTAGACATTCCAATTGAAATTCTTGAATATAAAACTTTGATGTTTGAAAGAAACTGCTGACTTCTTTTATTTTCAAGTGATCATTTTGGAAATCTTTGAAATTTTTATATTATTTGAAATTGTGTTCATTACAATAGCTTTTTATATATTACCATTGCTTTTATTTAGATGCTGACGAGTCATCTTCAAAGTGAAGATGATATGGTAATACAAGCATACTTTATTCTGTTTTCAAGAAAATTTATATTCTTTAAAACACAAACAATCTTTTTTTCTTTAGTATCGGGCAAACGAGCATACGCTTTGCTTGATGGTAAGCAAAAACTGCCATGGCTCATATACACCAGAAACCAGATACAGTCACGCGGATACGTTGCCGACTTTTTGAGAAAGCGATAGACTGTTTTCTTGAACCAAACGAAACTATTCGAAAATTTGTATTATTGTAATGAATGGACTCAAACTGATTTTACAGTCAAATTCGGAAGATGCTACGGGCGGCCTCTGGTTAGTTTAAAAACTGTGTATAGCGAACTGGAACTCGTGTCATTAATAATCGGTAAAAGTGGCAAATTTACAATGAATGTGAATATGCTGAAAATGCATGAAGTCTAATTAATATTATATTACGTTGGGTACGAATCTGTCTTAATGGCATACGACTTAAACAATAAACAAAAAAAAAGAATATCTTCTATTTTTGAAAAAGGAAAAATAACCTATTTCATTACTTATTCGAATCGCAGAGAGCTCGTTTGCGGCCATCTTTTATCGATTCCTATTGGAATCTCACCGTCCCTCTTATTAAAAGGCCATTAGTCACTCATACCTTGCCACAACAGAATGATATAGTAAAAAACATACAAAAACCAATTTATGTCTCCCAAAGGACAGTCTCGGATGGCGTGGTGTCCATTACATGATATCCTGGTTGATTTATTAACGGGATGTCTTGTTGCGAATAATATAAATACTCTGTGGTCTTACGCGTAGTATATTAGTATATGTTAGCAAGAAAATCAGCGGCACCATTTTTCAAATAAAAATATTCCTATGCCAGTTGTATGATTCAATTTTGTAACATTTGTTAAAAAAGTGGTGGAATTAATTTCTTTTTTTTAATTAGTAAGGAACAATACACGTTGTTCCTTTTAAGACACTAAGGAATAAAAATTCTTAACGGTGTCATTATAAGTATAAAGTTTTTAAATTAAAAAAAAAACATTTGTATGTACTTAAGTACATACAAATGTTTTTTTGAAAATTTCGATGGTGTTAATTTGTTATTTGTTTTTTCAATGAATGCCATAAGAGACTTTGACATTGACAGTTCAGAAAAAAATAAAGCCATGAAGTAGGTAATTTAAGTCAATTCAATAAATATCTTAATACACTTAAAATTGACGATAAATATTTAAAGAATCTCCTAACAACCGGGTAGAGTGGGGAAGACGATACAAACCATGGACCGCATTCTTATGGCACCAAATTGGTAGGAGACATACCGAACTGTTAGCCGCTTGTGATTAATACGGTGCTCTCAGCTATTTCTTCCAATTTATGTGGTTATTACGTAGAATTAAGAATATTTGTAAGAATACGAAGAGACATATAATTATTAAAAGAGTTCTGATTTTTTTTGTCACGGATATAATAATGAGTGAACTCCTTAGGATGTCCAACATCAAATAAATTTTGAAAATATTGTGAGCTTTATTTTTAAATTTTGAATTTAATTTAGATTCAAATCACAATTTTATTTGCGTACGAGTATTTACTATAGTTTTCATTAGCAAGAAGCCTACATTTTTATGACAGGCGTATACATTAGCAATTCTTGTGGACATATAATTCCGATTTCTGTGGTTATTTCAATCGAGCTAATTTTACCCGGAACGTAGACTATAAATAAGGACACGCCGGTATTTGTCATCTTGAGAGATTGCGATCTGATTCAGTAGTTCCTGCTATCTCGGGATGAAATGGACCGGTTTCAAATGCACATAGAATTTGTATTAGATGTTTGAAACTTAGTTGATCGATATAGTTCAAATGAATATTCACCATAATAAAACTTGTCTGTAAAGGTATTTTAAATTTAAAATAATACTCTCAGAATTACACTTAATAAAACAAATATCCAATACCATAACACCGGCTACAAAAATAACGCGAACGTATAAAACGGTTACAATATCAGTTTTATTATTTCCCATTCGGTTACCGGGTCTGAGTTAGCCGCAATAAATATAAGAGTTATAGCTTGCAGGAGCCCTAACCCTTTGCTTAAGGCCCACCGCAAGCGGATTACCGTCATTACTCACTCCACCGTCTGGCTTGAGGCGATAGACGAAAAATGTTAATGCGCTTTTTCTTCGGCATTTTTAGCATCTAGATTTAGGTTAATGCAACGAACGTTTGAGGTTCGTTTGATTCGAATTGATACTGAATCGATTCAATGACTTTATGATACGGCATATTTGGATTTAAGATACGGCATAAGAAACATTTTTCTTTTAATATGTTCAATTTTGTTTCATTCTTCTGCAACTGTTTAGTTAGTTAAACATAACATATACTGATAGTGATTGGCAATAAAAAATCTTTCATAAAATTAAGAAATCGTCAAGATATACAAGCTGATCCAGAACTATACAGATATTCCAAATTTATCAGTTCACAATTTTCAATTTTTTTTAATTGGTATACCTCTTAAGATTTAAATATCCATATACAAATATTTTGTAAGAGGTATATTATATATATCAAAAAACAAATACTTATACTTACACAATAGATCTTTTCCTCTCTCATTTCCATTCATACATCAGTTTCCTAAACAGAGTGGTTTATTGATCACAACCACCGTATTACCGTAAAAGCGTATAAAACGAAATGTGTTAGTAAGTAGATTTACTTACCCTTTGATTGTATGCTATATTTTAGGAACAACTTAAACGTGCTATTTTTTTAATACAGACTTACATCACTTTTTCTCATATTTGAAATTTTATTAGCGTTAAGTTTTAATTCTTATTTTTTATTTTATAACTGCCAGCCAGTATGGCTTCTGGAACTTTCCTTTTTTTAAAAGACTTGTATATACTGCCCACCAAAACACCTACTTATTACAAATTATGTTTTTACATGTTTTTACGTTTAGCTTTAGCTATCACGCTATTCGCCATCAGCAACCGATATATCAATGACTAACTGCTTATAGGATTGAATGGATTTAGTGGCAAATGCAGACAGGAAGCAGGAATTAGATGTAAAAAATGAGATTAAAAGTAAACCGTAAATTTATGTATATCCTGACGTTGTCCTTTCTGCTACAGAATATTTAAATAAAAAATGAGTTTTAACAAATTACAACATTTTTTTACTAAATACCTACGTACGCGAAATATAATATTACGGTCGATAATAAAGTAGCACGTCTACTAAAGATCAACCCCAAACTTTGCGAAAAGTTTCCTTTTCTGTATGATTTATTTATTTCTATTGTATTCGATGTAATCTTTCGGATGAAAACGAAACGATATTGGTGCTAAAGTTCAGACGGGGAATCAATTTAGCGCGCTATTTGGGGAACATTGGTCGTTGTTCAATCTAGTTTTCTTGTTAATATTAGGTATTTAAAGTTTTTTGGCACATAGACATATCAATATCAAATTTTCTATGCAATGAATTTAACATGTCGTCGTATAAAAAATAATGAAGGATTTTGTGTATGAAATTCCAAAAATATTTGTACGAAAACGAATAAGCAGCTACGTAGAATGTTAGACTTGATGTGATCTGACAACGAAAATAATAATATATGAGATCTGCTGAGACGTATGCGCTGGTTCGTGAATAAAATCTATTTATTTTGGAGATTACAAAATAACACAAAACATTTTGTGAGAACGCGACAATCGACGCAACACAAAAGGCAAATTGCAAAGGATTGTTTACACAGGTCTGTGCAAATCTTTCTAGGGATTAACATAAGCAAAAGTAAATGACACAAAAGCTTAGTGTTTATTCAGAAGTGAGGTACCTATGCCTAAAAAAACACGAAATACCTCGCAACGTTTAGAACAAAATTACTACGTTTTGTTAAAATGTTAATAACCTTTATATCTTACCAATTAAGATTCATTTTTCAATGATAAATAACAAAATAAGTCGAAATTTAAAATAATCCTTTTTGTCGTTTGTGACGCCTGTCAAAGTTGCCAAGTGTTTAGCTCCTTTTAGAATAAAGAGACTGTAAATGACAGTCTTTTGTGTTATTCTTTGCGAAGATAAACACCATAAATCTCAAGTTCCGCACTTTTGTCTAGCTAGTAATGCCACACAAATCGATTCTGGAACTAAAGTGACAATGATGGACGTTCGTAATGATTTGCGCGGGAATATAAAAGAAATGGTGACAATCTAGCCGTTACAACTAAATCCGTTACACGTGTAAGCTTTTGAACAAGAAAGTCTTCAGATACAGTATCACGTTTATCTCTTGTAGGGTGGTAAAGCCAAGAGCTACAAAAATTAGCAGCATAGCAGAATGGAATTGAAATTTTAAAATAATAGTATTTCAACCACATACGGGTAGTTACAACGTAGTCCATTTTTATCTGTAGCCATTGATATTTATTCGACAATTTTTTTTTAATTATCTAATTCATATGTTGTATTTATATCTAAAACATATAATAATTTGAGACTTGATAAGAACGAAAGTCTTTAAGTTAAAAATAAAGGACACAGAAAAATTTTAACCGAATACAAGTAGCTCTTAAATGTGAAGACTGTCTTACCTCATATGGAATTCTCGAACCGTTACCCATCTTGAAATAACAAGCGTGTTATTCTTATATTTGTCTTTGAAGGAGACGCCAAACATGCACATGGGAGCCCTCCAATCCACGGTACCACTTGGAAGTACTTTCTGTAATATAACGATAGAACAGAAATTAAGACTGGTAAGCTATGTATAAAGTTTGCAGAATACTGCAAAAAATGGCGCCATAAAAACAAAACAATCCACATGTTTTATGACATTTCACATCATAAGAGAATGTATGAAAATGTATTTATGTACAAAATGCCATAATTTAATAATTTGATAATTTTACTTATGATGCTTTTGACCCTAAAAATATTTCAGGGATAACACCACTATAGCACAAGTTCCACATAAATTATTATTTTAAAAATTGATGATTTCCACAATGTTTTCATTTGTGGAAAGCATATCCAGGTCATTCCGGTTTTATAAACTAAAAAAATGTCATTAATCATTTCTATGTCTGCTTTACTTTATGATCATACGGACATGAAAACTATTTGTCTTTGAAATAACTTGCCTTTTCTAGATGATTTATTACAGTGTCCCCTTGACTGCAAGTCACGAATATAAGTATGTGCATCAACACCTTTGTATTATTTGTTGCGATGCACTGACAAGGACAGCAATCGTGGTTGTTACTTTCTTATAAGAAATGTGAATTTTAATATTTTAAATGGATTTTTTTTTTCATCGGGTGTATTTTTTCATATAAGCCAGCCAGACATATCTGAGAGTCATTCGTAACTTGAACGTTAATTTTTCTGTACTAATAATGGCCACAATTTAGAGGACAAATAAATTCGAAAAATAAAAGAAATTCTAAATTGGTTAGGTTCCGATAGACGCAAACAATCTGTAGGTGTAATTTTTCTCACTATTCACTTTTCAATTGCTTCATTTACACAATCGAACGTTTACTGATAAACACTTAGGTATTGTGGGAATACGTCGGGAATGAGTCTGTAATTACCCTATTATTTCCGCGTTCACACGCAACAAAACATCATACAATTAAAGCGCGAAGTCTTAATTATTACGCTACTTTCAACCGAAATTAGCACTCGATCTTAAGCGACGTTAAATAAAAATGCACTCTGAGATAAATTATTGTAAAATTCTCGCCGTGGGCTACGACCGTCGGTCTACTGTTATTAACTACACTATGTCATTATTCTCGAAACAAAAAAAAGAGTGAATTGTAACATGCGCGCTACATATCATCGGGAACTGGTACTTATGCTCGCAGTTTCTATCGTAAATCAAAGATATTAAACGGAACGGCAGAACCTCTTTCCAGTTCACAGTATAAATCACTGAGACCTTTGCTGCCACCAATAGGGTCTTTGCATTCGCGCCGTCTACGTAAATCATGTACAAAAAAACAACTTCACTATACGTACTCTTACTTATGCAAATATAATGCTTTCAACTCAATTATAGTTATTTTTTGGTTCAGTGAAATCTTAATGTAAGGTTTTTTTAGTCAGTCTACCTGTTTGTTCATATTTTTAGACGGATGTAATTTAGATTTTTAGAAATACTTAACAATTTTACAGCTTGAATCATTTAGAATAGACATAAACCGACCGTCCCTATCAAACACATCAATTGATTGTATTTTTAGCTAAAGATAATATTAGATAGAAAAACAAAGAAATGAACAATAATAAAGATATCTATCATGAGACAAGTTGAACTATAAAAACTTGCCACAACATTATTATGTCACATGACAGTTCGAAGAGAATCCACGATCCGAACCGCGCCTACTAATACGTAATACTCCGAAGTAGATTACAATACACTTGATCATAAGTTTCAATCAGACTCCATTGAGATACTATGACATAACTATTGGATATAACACAATTAGTAAACGATAGTTTTACACGAAATATCGAGAGTACAGAAGTGCTCAAAGTTTGCAAACTTAAATGTGTAATATGTTAGTAAACTAACTTGATAACATTTTTTTGATTTTGAATTTGACAACAAAGACGTATGAGCCTTTACGAAAAATCATAAAAGTACGGGCTTCACAAAGAAGTAGCTTATAAGAAGAAGAAATATAGAAACTAATAAAAGTAAGATAGAACTAGACAATAATGTTTTTGAAAGGCCGGCAACGTTTCTGTATTCAGTTGTTTCTGTGCAGTAGCCAGCAGGTGGGATAGGGCGATCCAGCTTGTTTGACATTCCTAAAAAAATAGAAACAAACCATAATTATCTATATGTAATATTTTATATTTAGTTAAATGTATATCTCATGTCACTTCTATGAAACGTCAAGAAAAAAATAGCCATTTCGTAAACAGAACTACTATATACTATACGGAAGTAACCTGGAATACGCTCTAGATAAATGAGACTACTAACATAGCGCAGATTAATTTGAAATTAAATATTTAAATTTACAAGTATTTAAATTAAATTGTAACTTGTATAAAATGATCCATCTATCGTCTTTTTAATTTTGGATCATATTTATCAAGCAAAACACTTTCACCCACCACGCGCCATTTTGTACGTGACCAAATTGTCTATTCCAAAGTTCGTGGCAATAACTATGGCTTCATTGACTCTCGGTTTCGTCTTAGACTTTTTGAAATTGCTTTCTTTGTGTGAATCGAATTCCAAGATCCGATCCAAGACGTAAAGATAGAAGACAATTGTAAGCCGATGTTCCACAAATTAAATTTTAGTAGCCGAAATAACAAATAATCGTAGCTATATTTAAAAGAAGTATTAAACAAAAATCGCCTTTCTGTCGGTAAATTTAAAAACATACAGCATTATTTTCTTGAAAAATATGAATTTCTATATTTAAATAAATCAAGCAGATAATAAAACTTCTTTGGCAACAGATTCGCTGTGAATATTACATATTTACAACGAAATTATGACCAACTGTTTTCAAAATATAATATTTATACAGTTTTGTATATGTATCTTTTTATGGAGGATTGACTCAAACTTCACTTTCATATTCACGTTTTGCAACAAAGGTACTTATAGGTAAGCATTAGGTGTTGTCACGTCAACATAATAAGGTATATGGTTTGTCAAGTTGTTGTTTAGGAGAAAAGGCAGAGCTATAAACTTTAACTGTATAATTTTCAGCTACATTGGTAAGTAGTTATTTATGTACGTGAGAATTCAATTTCCTTATACATTTTGGATAAATTACCAATCAGTATCAGAGAGCAGTTGGTGTAATGGAGCAAAGTGAAATACATATTTTATCATTGTTCATTATTTTATCTTCAATTGTTTCTCTATTTTTAATTTGTAGATATTTTTATTATTCTTTATTGGTTCTATTATCGTTTACTTTCATTTTTTACAAGGCTCAATGGTCGTGACAAGATTTGTGATAAGTTTCCGATCACGATACCTTTTATCTTATCGCTAACTGAACATTGACACTATCGGCATAAACAAAGACAGATGCAAAGATTTGACTGCGGATACGTGAAACTTCAAAAAATCGCTACCTTCTAATTTAGATTATCCTTAACTTTGAAAAGGCTAAATATTTTTGATATTAATTATTATGTATTTACAAAGCTGACGTTAGATTATTTATTAATGTGAGTTTCACTGCTGTACTAAATATTATTTCTATCGATAAATATGTTAACATTTGTAACGAAATCAAAATGTAAATGGTTACTTCGCCTTGGCGTAGCTACAACATCACCGAAGATTTATTTATACGCCGCCGCGCCATTCCCCGTTTCCAAATGAAAAATATGTGAACGGTGATATTCTGTATCGTATGGAAATATGAAGCTGTCATTTTAACGTGCGGCAGGCGCTAACGTAGATAAATCTCTCGGAAGACTTCGGTACATTGCCTTCCTTAACGACCCCGCAGAATCAGTTCAGACGGTAGGACGCCTCTTCATAGTGTAGGTAGGACAGCCAAGCCCCACGAGGGTTTTTTATACTATAGTGACGAATTCAAATATAAGTCAGCTAGACTAGAGGAGTATAAATAGTACAATAAATGAATGCCAATGAATTCAATGGAATTCTGCTTAAGACAAGTAATTTATTTCGTAAGACAATTGTACTTTAATCAAATTATGAATTTACTCTCTCTTAACTTTACGTGTTTCTGTAGCATTTTTGGCTGTGATGCCAAGATACTGGAGTCGTCAGCTATCAAGACTTTCGATCCCTTAATTGTTTTTCACGGAAGTATAATTTTGCTTAGTGTTGTCTAGTGGTCTAAAGGGCCAGAGCAACACGCCGCGAATTATGAATCTTGCTCTCCTTTCAGTTCTTAATTTTGTTCGAATATACAACTGATTTCGATTTTAACTTTATTTTGAGAGTGAACCTTCTGCAAATTGGTTACATGTTTATCTTTGATTCAGGTTAAGGTGACTTCGCGTGTACCTAAAGATGATTGTGATAAGATTCAGTGAAAATTTGTTCGGTTAAAGGTTAACGTAAATACGCATGTTTTTCATTTACAGTTAAAGATGTGAAATTTTAGGAATATAGTTATAAGTAATACTTAAATGCAATCAGACACCAGTATTGACATTAACAGAATCGAAAAGAAAGAAAGAAGTAATGAAAATATAGATCTATGAACTGCATTTTCTGGTAGATGTTAAAGGTTTAATATATTTCACGGTTTACTCGGATTGAATTTCTTCTAAAGTTTGTCTTTGTATTTGTCATGTAATAATATATTTAATCCCGTTAGATACGGACTTTTAAACCCTGTTCCCAACCGCATACCTGAAATGAATGCAGCTCAATCTAAATAGTGATGACGTATAATCAGTGCCGTTACAAAGGGAAATGGATAAAGTTGTTAAGGGAGTAACAATGGGACATGTGAAGGCGTAGGTACTCATGTTATATGCGACTGTTACCTAGATTAATGTGCATGCCATCGACGTGAAGAAAGATCTTTGTGGGAACCGCTTTTGGATATGGAGTAAGATTTTGGGACACACAATTTTGATGCGTAGACAACACAAATTTGAATTTGTGTTGGAAATATGCCATATGTGTGATGTGGGTACTTAGCCAAGTACTATTTTCTAAGTCTATCACATTTGATATAGATAGTAATTATTTATATCAACTTAGAATAATTTTACTGAAAGACTCATATTACTATAACAATTATTTAGTTGACGATGGTGTTAAATTTCAAAGAGAAGCTCTGTTGGCTTTTACCACAAATAATGTAAAAATATTATTGAAAGCAATTGCTGTATTAACGTTTAATATTTGACACGTAATATGCTGTGATATACTTCACCGATCTGTATAATAACACTACAGAAATTCATATTCATAATATTATTTGTTGTTTATCTTGTATGTACCTGTGAATTCTTAGAGCAAAATATTTTTACTTTTTTATACGCTCCATTAGCAAATTACATAAAAAACAACAACGATGCTATTCGCGTACATACAGCTATGTTGACTAATTTGTAACACCGTGTGTATCAGCCACGTCGTCATGCCATCGTCCTTTTGTCTCTGACACTCCCTCACTATTTGATTTATAGATTTGAGCGCTGACTTGTCTCTAGCCAGGCTTATTAATGAATTTATTTAAACGCTAATGAACTACTTACGTTCAGGACAAGTGAAACCAATTTATCTGGATCCCAAATAAAATGTTATTTTGAGATCATAATTAACTCTTGCCTTACCAATTCTCATTATAAATAAGATTCTAAGAGTAATGTTCATTTACCTTTTAGGATTAACTTCAGAATGGTTTATGTGGCTGGGAAAAATAACGGCAAATTTCAGCGGTTCAGTTGATTAATGTCGAATTTTATTACTCCTTGGATACGTGGTCTTTTACTTTATACCTTTTAGAGATGAATGTAATAGGTGATTCTCTTTTTGAGTTGGTATACAGAGAGACACTAATATCGAGTGAAGACATCGTCGCTTTTATTGAATAAAGCCAAGAAAATAACTTATTAAACGTACTCGATACTCGTCGGACTCACTTGAAATGGGTATCCATAGGTTTCATCGCGATACATTGTTTAAAACCCGAAATATTGACAATAAGAAGATATGAGAGGACGCACGAAATAAATGCGAGCGAAGCCGCTGGCAAAAGCTAGTTTAATATAAATATATATAATGATCTTTAATATAATAAGGAAACTGCAATACCGAGACATCTTGTAGCTTCATCAATTTTAAACATACTCGTGTCGACGGAGCTTTGAAAAGGCTCTTTTTACTAATGCTTTCAGAGCCTTAATTAACATCCTCTGGTGAATAGAGAGTACTTAATTCAAGAGTAACTGAAGCTCTGTCTGTATTACTCGCTGTTGAACTGACTGCATTCATTTTACGATTTGAGGTGGAAACGTTGAGTCAGTATTTAGCTAACCGTAATTCTTTGGAGTTTAGTCTAAAGCAGACATAAAACTTTACTCTTTATTTTGGGTAGTTGTGTAAAAATCGAAAACGACTTTCTGTTATTTGAAACAAAAATAATTTTAATTTTTATAAAAACAATCAGCCTTTTTTCTTGCAACTTGTAAGAGGGAGTAGAGAGAGAGAGTACAAGATTACAACCTTGTTATTAAATCAACAGTAAACAGTTAACAAGATCTAAAATAATGTCCAATGTGTGACACATTCAATTTTAATTCAGCATTCTTATGATAGAAAAAGAATATAGTATGACCACAGCGTTACATTAGTGGTGTTCAAATATTATAAGGACATAATTATGTCTTAAAGGGCAAGTGGACAATTTTAATTTAGTCAGTTGGAACCATTGCCAGACATCATTGGTTATTCTGAACACAAAAAGCATGTATGAGCGAATTCGATTCCTGGCGCGGCGCGGCCCATCCACCCGGCAAGATTTAAAGCTCGTTCTCGAACTAAGTTATTTGTTCCTGAACATCTGCACCCACTGATTTTACATTGAAATTGTTACTGGAATTGAAAGTCTGATTTACATACTCTAATGTTAGATTTTGTGTTTGTGGCAATTGTTTTTAATCACCGACGCAAAAAGAGGGGTGTTATAAGTCTGACCGCATGTTGTTGATAGCATGCGTTTTTTCTATTTGATAGCTAATTTTTATACGGTGGTTCTTAGATAATCAAAATTAGTTCAGCCTTTCAAAAATTGTATTTACTGATCAACTTTTCTCAGATTTATTGATCAATTGCTCCTCGAATCGTAACTGTAAATTAACAACTCTTGCTCTAAACGGAACCGATGGGTATGATTCAAACCAGTAGTGCTTTTGGAATTGGTGCGCTGCACTAAACGGGATACTCGAATCATTGGTTCGACGATAAGCGTCAGCAGTACCTACTTTAGCAAGTAACTACATCAAAAACTTGTGGATAGCTTACTTACTAATCTTAAAGATTTGTATTTTTGTGTCAGATCAAATTGTAATAAAATTTAGGACCGCTTAAAACAAAAACTCATAGTCGCGGGTTACCATCACCAAATAGATCATGAAGATCATTAAAAGTAAAATTATGTCGTTAAATTTAGACGTCTCTTTCTAAACCGGTTGAAACAAAACATTACTTTATTAAGATATGCCGTATTATGCATCTTAACTTTACATAAAACAAAGCCATTCCCATCTATGATTTACTATTCCGTTCCACATCTTCCTTTCATTATATGCAAAACAGTCGGTCACTTATTATTTCTGACTGTTATATTTGATTTAAATAGCTTGTTATTCGATATTCAAATGTTCCAATAATACGACTACTTTTTATTAATTCATGCTTCGTTGGTCGTAATTTTTTTTAAAATGAAAACTTCTTTAGCGGCGTGGCGGCAAGCACTTTTTGTGGTGGTTAAAAAAATGTTAAACTCGCGTCAGGACACGTGACCCTGATCGAAAATTCGTAAGATGTCAAAAATGCACAACGTTAATATTCAAGTTTTCACTTCTGCCGGCACCCCTGGAGTACAACCCGGTTTTTATTGTATATAATATATAGATTTTGACACAAAGAACAAACATTTAAACAAATACTTAACTGGGCTATTTTTAGAATGATATAAATATTAAATTGAAGTCGTTCGTGCAAAAAAATCTCACAATTTTACTCATTTATTTCAAAAGAAAAATTGCCAAAGAGATTTCAAGGAAACGCCAACTCGGCAGTAACCATTTCGAAGGGTTTCATCTAATTAAAAATTGAATGTAGCTCTAATAGCGATATTGTAATAAGTTGAATGGCTCTTAATGAATTCCTGTTCTGCGAAGTAGGTCAGAAAGTCTAATCGTTGAGTTAATAGGTCATAGAAGCGACATTGTTGGAAAAGAAAAGGATTTCCTGACATCAAACGACCTAATTTTTTGATAACTTTTGAATTTTGAAGTCCCATTAATGTTTTCAAATAGTCATGTTTCGTGGCATTTTTTTCAGCAATACTCTTTCCATATTATTTAATTCCATCGCTTTAGATGAAAGACATAAAGAGATTTCCATCTCTTTATGTCTTTCTTCTACGCTTTTTTCTTCTCTCCCAAATCGCAAACTTAGTCTTTGGGATAGCTCCTTAGTTATATGACCTATTTGAACTCTTCTTTATAAATTGAAATATTTGTATTATTCTGAATTTACTGTTTAAACACTGAAATTGCTCAACTGGCTTAGATTGTTCAATATTACGGTTTTGAAAGCATGATAATCTTTTAGAAATCATTGATTAGATATATATATATTTTAAAATCATTGATTTGATATACAAGCGTTTTTTTTAAATACTATATCACTGTATTTAGAAGAAAAAATATATATAAAAATTCCAGTCTAGTCCTGTCATTTAGTTCCAATGAAGAATTGGCGGAAAGTAGAGTCGTTGACCGCCGTTACACTTTAC
This sequence comes from Plodia interpunctella, assembly GCF_027563975.2. Taxonomy (NCBI): domain Eukaryota; kingdom Metazoa; phylum Arthropoda; class Insecta; order Lepidoptera; family Pyralidae; genus Plodia; species Plodia interpunctella. The sequence goes on from NC_071301.1 coordinate 7,985,696, forward strand.
AGGACGCTGCAATTTTAGGTATTGTTTCGATAATTGCTTCAGGAAAATTGGCGATGGTTTTATCTGAGTTTGCTAGAATTAACTTTTTATTGAAAATCGCAGCTCCAGAAAAATGTCTCTTTTAATTATTTATCATACTAATTGTCACCACCATTTCAGTCAACAATAGCACATAATTAGAGTAGAATTTTGAAGAATTAATTTATGTATGAAATCTATTTATTAAACTTAAAATATGCTGTAGTATTAAAGTAGTTTTATATTTCATTTGTTATATTTTAATGTACAAAACATGATGTGTTATCTAATAATGTTAATGTTAACAAAACATACATTTTATTAATTTTCTAAGTAGCGACTTGTAAATATCTAGGTTTCAAAATTCAAATTTACGTGAGATAAATTTGATCGATCAAAAACTTATAATTGATTGCTAGATCAATCTTATAATACCTAAATTCTGTTTGCAAATGAGTTTTTTTTTAGAAATAGCTACTTTATGCTTCTGAAATTTGATACGTTGCATACAAGTATACAAATCAATAAAATACAGAAATAAGCTAAAATGTGGCTACTAATAAATCAATATAACGAGAAATATCGGACTCAAATGAGAAGGATTAATTGAAGGACTATTTCTATTTGATGTATTTTTAGTCCTGTAACGATTTCTAATGTACTGCCGCAGCCACAAGCCAAGGTTCCTCACACAAAAACACCAGGAACCTGGACTTTGTACGATTTTGCATACTAAGAACGAGTCTATTTGGCACTTTCTTATAATAGCTACCAATAAAACAATCAGTAATACGGCCCACTTGATGGTGTGGTCACCACAGCATATGAACGCCTGGTACTACCAGTAAGTAGTAGTGTAATGGTTAAGACGCCCGCCTGTGGATTGAAAGGTCTCAGGTTCGTATCCTACTCGTGCCATATGAGTTTGCATACATAGTAGTTTTCATAGATCACCACTTGCTTCCGGTGAAGGAAAACATCGTGTATGCGACTACCTGCCGCTAGATGGAGGTAAGTAGTCGTAAAAGTCATGTCAGACGCCTTTAGGCGACTTGAATAAAATCTGACTTCAGTGTTAGCAATAACACACTCGATATGATGATGAGTACCAAGGGTGTCACAGCATTGCCTACTTTGTAGCAACGGATTTTTTGCCCCAGTATCCCGTAATTACGGACCGGACCACAGCAATGTGAGCACTGGTGTTTGGCGACAGAAAATTAATTTGAGGTGAGGTACCTGTGTATAGATCACTTTTACACCAAGTTCTACACTCGTCTTTCCGGTATAACACTTATCTGTGTAAGATACAAGTAAGCAACCAAAATAATGTTGCGTGAGCGGGCGTCGTATGAAGACTTTAATTCTATAGTTTTTTTATTCTATGCAAGCAATTTCTCGAACTTGTTTGGAACGACAAACTGGTTGTTATAAACGACTTCGGTTTATCGGTGATCTTACTGCTATTACTATGAAATATCGTTGCGAAAACTATTATTGTAATATTTCTGGGTAGTTCTGACGATTCAATATGAGATAGTGCGTTTTGTGCCTTATTACTGTGATTTTAGTGATGATAAAATCATAGAGAAATGTTATAGTCAATATAATATTGGTATAGTTATACAGTCAGCACTTCAAGCAACCTAAATTCATTACAATTTCGTCCCTATTACCACCTCATAGAAATCCATACACGGAACCTAACTCGAAATGTAAAATCAAAATCAAATCATTTATTCAGAAATTAGGCCTTCACAGGCACTTTTTCACGTCATATTCTTAATTAAATGATATTTACCAAAGCTACAAACTACTAGCATTTCGGAACGCCCACTGCTAAGAACAAATGCCGAAAGAAACTCATTCAAACAGTGTTAGTCCCTAATACGCCAGAAGGGCTTACCATTTTTTAAATATATTATTAATATATAATTATTTTTTATCAGTAATATAACAATGTAAGTTATTATTGTGTATAAAGTACATGGTCAAAAGGTATACCGAAACATATTATGATTGTGATCAAGTGCTGATGAAAGGAAAAAAAATATATATATAATTAACCAAACAAAAAAAACTTTTAACAAAAGATCGAGCTGACCAGTTCCCCCCGGCAACACCCGTTCACGAGTTGACGCGTGCGTCATAAGATAAATTACAATCAAAAGTAATAAGTAGCGCATTTCTAAAACCACGTGATCAATTTAAAGATAACTCATTTCTACTAATCTTAGATTAATATTTCCTAAAGACAAATTTTCACCTTTAACCTTTTTTGGAGGAGAAAAATTGGCTTGATGTCGGAAGGCTAATCTAGAGGAACGACTAAGATATTTTTATATTTCTCGGTAATTTTGAACCTCAATTCCTAGGCAATAAGTATCAACATCATTTGATATACACATGAGTTAGATTTTTAAATTTATAATGATAAATGGTATGTAGTTATTTTCATAATAACATTGACCATTGCTTAATTTCCTATTAGAGACATTTAGTATTTGATATAGAAGTTAAAATAGCTTATAGGCAGCAAAGTGAAAGCCAAATCACGGTACTATATATACTTGACCACCATAATACACTGTCTAAGTTTCATTTACTATACTGGCGATATTAAAAGAAAATTAAAAACGAACTTCAAGTAACCGCACTTTAACTACAGGATTGGTTTGAAGGGGCAAACTTGGCAGGTTATAATCAGCAGATTCACTTTATTACTGTGACTAATTACTGATCTATTAACATATTTTGTTCGCTTTTTCGACTGGAAAAGAAGAAGAGAAACACTTCCAAATACACTTGATGTAACCATTATTCGCCAACGTGTTAAAAGGTTATGGAATAGTTTTATTAACGTTATCATTGTCACTGTCTGTTTGTCTCTATGTGATGATTAGATCTTTAAAACTGCGCAACGGATTTTGATGAGAATTTTTTTTAGATAGAAAGATTCAAGAGGCGTTCCTCTTGACTCCTTCTATCTAGGTGTATTATATGTACTCTATCTAGTTTTATCCGAGTGAAGCTGGAACGGGCCGCTAGTATATTATCCTAACTAATATTATAAATGCGAAAGTAAGTTTGTTTGTTACCTTTTTTGAAATTTTGTACGGAGAAGGACATAAGGACACCTTTCATCCCGAAAAAATAACTGCTCCCGTGGGAAATCACGCGGGCGAAACCACGGGCAAAATCTAGTAAATAATAAACTTGAAACTCGGGCGGCTAAAGCGGTACTTCTAAAAGCAAGCAGACAAGTGTGACATATCCTAACGAAGCGTCCCTTTCCACCATACCATACTATCTTGCGACATTACGTGCCCATTTAACAGTCAAAGATAAATTCTGTCCAGTTAATAATCTAGCCAATCATTCATTACCTTAATATATTTTCTGTAGATTTACTTCAGGGAGATTACGGGTACGGACACCCACATGTTTTATCAATAATCCATTATGTGTACCAAACAATGACTAACGTTATCAGGGAATTGGATATCGGTTGAATGATTAATAACCGAGGTGGTACATTAGAAAATGTCAATAAATAAAAAGTGAATATCTCAGTCCTCATCTGGCCGGTCGGGGAACTTGAGATGAGATGGGAGGTGAGAAAGTTGATGTTGGCAACTTGTGGATATGCACTATATAAAAAGTAATTTTCAATCTTATCATAGAGATGATATGACGTTTGTGTTGATTAATATTGCAAATATATCAAAGAAAAGGAAAGGAGTATCAGTGATAGGATTTCGTATTTCAACCTTTAGATAATAAAAACAATTGAACAACAATAGGATTGCGTCAGATCGAGCCGCTCGGTGATTTAAAAGATAAATATTATGTTTTTTTTTTCTTTTAAGAAAATATGTTCTAAGATGATGTTGCTTCTATCTGGTCCTCGCTAAATCCTGAACACTAAGGACACCGAAGGCCGTGTGAAATGGAGGAGAAAAAGTAGAAAATGCTAGGCGAGAGAGTAAGACAGAGAGATAAAATTTATTGAATTTGCATTACAGAACTGTAGCAGAAGCCATTATGCAACTACGCTAATAATTAGTTTCATCATTTTAATGAATCATATAGCAGATTGCAGCCGAGATTTTTATGTTTTATTATCTTTTCTCGACTCCGAGTTCGTTATATCGTAACTTTGCGCGAAGCTAAAAATTAAACAACATATTTTATTAGGATTAATAAAAAGTAAGAGTATGTCCACACAACGGAACATCCTAGAACCGGTAGCAGCGCGCGAGATAAGTGAAGTTATGCGCTTAAGCCAGTTCAATACACGCTCCTACGCGCTCAATTTGCCTGTACAAACTAAACGCTGCGCATTTCCTGAGATAACTCACATCTTTGGAGCTTAACTTTATTCCAGCTAATGATCTAATAATCTATATGCAAGTGTTTTACATTAATTTTTTTGGTTACAAGTCATATTTAAGAAGTGCATTATTAACCGAAATTAACCGTAGTGATTTACATTATGGTTTTTGGCTATGGCGAACGAAATTCAGGCCTTATTGATCTATAAAGATCAGAAGACGGATGTTGATAAGCTATATTTTTGTCATTACAACAATATTAACTTCAATGATCATGATTGGTCGATAAACACCCAGTATTGCCAGCCAAGGGAACATAGCGCCCTCATTTAGCTATTTTGATGACACTTGACACAGATATAAATTTGGCCTTTAGGATTAAAATGAGCTTTTTTACCGCGGATAAATTCGCGGGTTGCAAAAAGTTTAACAAATTAATAAAGGAAGTTAAATCTGAAGCGAAATACCCTGTCGCGGGTATCTGTGTGTTACTTTATGGCTTGGAGAAAGCCAATCATGACGGCTATCGAGTTTGATGGATTGCTCTGCAAAATGCTCTCGATATCTCGATACTTTATAATAAATTTCTTAACTGCTGTTCGTAATTGTTTTGATTCAAATAAAATGTTTACGTCAAACAGCTGAACAGATTTATTTGATCACAGCAAAATGGTACAATTATAGGTATTACAACAAATTTTGTGACATGTGGTGAATAACCTTGAGGATGATTTAAAAAACGTGACGTATGGTCCCGTCCTGGAATAGACCAACACTATATCCCTAGATGTCGTACGAAACTAAAGGACACAGCCTTGGCAGCTTATTTCAGGGTTGACGTCAGGAAGGTCGCTGATCGTAAAATTACAGCCAAATCATGACCACTTTTTAAAACTAACCCCGGACTTATAGTCGGGAACATGCAAGGTCGAGAGAAATTTGAGGTTCGGAAATAACATAAGATTCGCCTTTTTTCCATATCAGCGCAGTATTCTTCAGAATTGCAATTTTAATCAAGTTATCGTGGATTCAATTTAAAAAATAATAGTCGCTATAAAACCATTGAAAACTTTATTCAACACCTCACCCATAAAAAGCAAAACGTACTGAAACAAAGCTAATATAAAAGCATAAAACACTAAAATTTCCCAACAGTCGATGGTAATTCATTATTTATCGTCAGGATTGATGATAAATCAATTAAAAAGGACGCTTAAAACAAACAACCGGGTCGTTACGCTGGCAACATTGTTGCGGACCGACTAATTAGGCGTAACTAAAAATACTTATTTTTAAATATAACTAAGCACGATTAAATTCGATTTGGAGGATTCCGTGGTACAAGGATCGTTTTTTACAAGTTTTTATTTAGTTTTACCTGTTTTGATGTTTTTCTGCAATCAAATCTTCACATACATTTTACTTACTTCTTGAATGTAATGAAAGCTTGTAGCAAAAATGCTATTTTCAGATTGTTTATGTAGTCAATGGACTTTGTGCTCCGATATTCAACAGCAGTGGAAGAAACCAGGAAATTGCAAATATGAGAGAAAGAGAGAGGTGATATACTCAAACAGCTGAATTAAAACGAGATGAAATTGATACGTACGTTTCGTATTTGGTTAAATAACTTTTGTGATCCATCAATAATTAAAACTTTATTTATTTTCATTATTTTCCAAAATCATAAAAATAATTATGTGTAAAATATAAGAAACAATAATGTTACTAGTTATAGGTACATTATTGAAAAAAGACAAAACTAATAATAACAATATCGGGATCATTATTAAAATCACAGAACCCTAAAAGTGCTCCGTAAAAGAAAATTTTATGGTAAATGAAGACATCCGTTTACACTGGAAATAATTAAGAGAAATAAAATTGGGATCTTATTGCTTTTCGGTCGTTTTGTTAGCTTTGATTGTTAACAGTTTTTAATTAGGCCCCGAACTTGTATTTTTCTTATCTTTTTAACTCCACTAATTGAAACTGGTACAATCATTGGTTACAGAAAAAGAAATATTTAATAACATTTCCTTTAATAATATAACTTATTTCTGTAGACATAAGTACCTGTATCTGCGCCTGGTGATAATGCTATTGCTGCATTTCGGGAAAAAAATTACTTGTTTTATTCTGGATTCTACAATCTCTCATGTTAACGTTGTCCCGGTTCCTCGCTCAGCCATTCCATATTCTAGGTCCAAATTTTATCACATACTATTTTAGTATACAATATAATACTAAATATCTTTATTGGGAACTAGCTTTTACCCGCGGCTTCGCCCGGGTTAATTTTTCCAGGATAAAAGGATCCACATACTTTACGCACGCAAGCACGTTGATAAATAACGTAGTGTCTCATTTCGGTGCACACATTGATACATTTGGAACATCTCATTAAGTTGTTGGATCTAGTCTTAATACAACGGTCTGGTGATCCTAGATTTAATTTCAAATTACTTCTACACTAATCTCGGAAACAATTTGAATGGATGCCAAGCCGGAGACTAAACTTCCAGTTTGTATCTTATACACGAAACTATGTTGATTAGAATGCGAAGTTCCTATTGCATATTATCTTCCAATAAGAAAGGATACGTTTAGTATGAATAATACACAAGCACGATAATATGAAATTGGAACTTCGATAAAAAGAATAAAAAAATATTTTTAGAAATAAACTAATACTTGTATACGTTTATAGAATTGAAACGCCAGCCGCCTATTAAACGTATCCTTTCTTTAGTATTTATTAAACTTAATCAAATACTGTTAGGTTACATTTTTTGAGCATTGGAGTCCAGGATCCCCTACTTTTTCGTCACCACTTCGCACGGTCGTCGGCAACCCTAGTTAGCATTGGTAGGCTTAACCTGACGAACTGAACTTTTTTCTTTTACTAATTATTGTTAATGACAAAAAGTGATTGATTGGCTCAGATTGTTCACTGAGCAATAACCATGCTATCCAATCATCGACGTAATGCTACCTGTAGAAAATCGAAAGTTATACTCCTTATCGATGAAGATTGTAGCCATTAAGCAGAATGAAACAAAATATCCTATGATATTCTAAACAGAGTGGACAAAAAAGACCAAAGACAGGAATGCGAGGAAGAAATTAGGGTAGGCTTTTGCCCAGTTGTGGGACAGAAATAGCTTGAAAGAATACGTTATAGTAGTAGACAGAAATAATGTTGACGTAGAAATGCTTGCTGGCACCATTATTACTACTCTTAACCTTTAGCGTATTAAATTATTCAATATACTTTCAAACTATATGAAGTTCAAAACATAAGTGATTTTTCATGCAACCCATTCACCATGTTTGATTATAATTCTCCAACAATACGCCAGTAAGCTACTTTATAGATGGCTCTCATGTTCTTATCAACCAAATCTATATGAAGAATGATTCTACCTACCGTTGCGTGGCACATCGTTAAGATTTTATCCCCTCCAGCCTAACTAATCTGGGACCTTTGATAGTACAATGGAAGGGTTGTATAATGGGACATTTTTTACTATTTTATTTGTATGGGAAGGGTCGTATGACGGATTGAGGTTGTTGTCGTAAAAAAATGTCGCGGCAGTTGGATCCGTGTAGTGTATTGTGTTTTTAAGAACTATATGTCAAATAATATTTTGCTCTCGGCCCCTTGAGTATTAGATAAAAATGAAAAATTTGTTTTAACCAATATAGTAAATATGATTTCGTAGAGATTTGAAATAGGACCTCCAAAAACATGAAAAGCAATGATCGTATTCAGTTCCATATGTTAGTTTGTTATTTTAATAAAAAAGCTCAACAAAATATGACTACGATTTTTTTATCTTATAGGTATTCAATAAATCCGTCTAAATCCATCCATCCATCTAAATATTTAAAATGAATAATGCTCATTAAATGATCACTTCAATGAACAGGATAGAATATTTGAGAAAACTTTACTTACTTCATTTGAACATCATTAATTCAATACAAAACTTCACATTAGCATTATAAAAATGATAACTATGCTCAAAATAGCTCACTACATAAACAAAATGACAAGAAGCCTTGTTTGTAAACCAATACCACACATGGAAGAGGCTTTTAACATCAAACTGACTATGATAGCTATAGCTAATTTAAGTAGCATTGTGGGCTCACAAGAGGCGAGTTTGAATAAGATTATCAAGAGACGAAACCCGTTGGGAGTCATCGGTCATAAATCATAACCTATAACGCGACTGACAATAACCTTTTTCCATCGCATCGCTTCCTAGACTCAAATGTCAGCACGCAGAAATGTATCTAAAGACTATAACCAGAAGATTGAAATTTGGATGATGATGAACATGTGGAAGAAAGAGAAAGATGTATCGTTAAAGTGACAGGCGGACTTAATATTCCGTTTGATCGGACCAATTGTTGGTATTGTGTTTACAGTCGGTTTTTAGAAAGCGAAAAGAACAAGTTTAATAAGCATAGAGTTTGTACCCGGAATGTGAGGTTGGAGGACAAGCATCAATCATACATGGACGTCAAGTCATTTTCGGCTAATCCATCGATTTTAAAGCGTATATGATCAATGAGAATTGTTTGTAATGAGGTATTTTCCATTTTATCCATCAAATTGACGGTGTTTTAGTAATAGACGTTTGTAAAGTAAAATTTGCTGATCATAATATAAAAATTACATGATTTATTCAAAAAGTTAAGATAAAGCGTTTAATAAAAATTATGTTTAAGTTATGCGCACGATAATATCTCGTGTTTTGACAACAAAATAATTTGCAAAAGGCAGGTGTGTAAATGTCAACCATTTCTCCCGACATTCATGCGAATAGGATATCAGTAAAACCGTGAGCATTTCTAACCGATCCGACATTAAAAGTAACAACACTCTATAACGAAACACGATTTCGACTACAATGAAAGTGCTATCAAAATGTTCTGATAAGTCAGATAACAAAATCTTTTTCTTTTCGATGTCCCGACTAAATTGGAATTCGTGTGCGTTATTGTGGCCAAGGGAATTAGATCCTACGCATTCAAAACTCAGCTATCCTATTGAGACCTCTCGGAAGGGAACTGGATCTGATAAGGTAGATCGTCGATAGGGCCCTTTTTCTTTCGCGCGACACCTTTGTCATCACAAAGGGCTGTTTGGTCTGCGTTGTGGCATGTGAATGGGCTTGCAATAACACGTCCTGGCTGGGGCCAAAGCATCGCGATCGTCCTCAGATATACTCTGAAAAGATTTATTAATCTCTCTTCACTGGAACAATGAGGTCTTGGTAGGCACCTGGTGTTTTTTTTTCGCGTTGAAGTATGCTGGTTTTTGCTCATATAAGTGGGGTCTGGAAAGTGATTGCGGATTTTGCGGTCGCTTGAGCAACCTCAACGTTTTTGAAGCTTAAAAATACTAAAAAGATTTTTGAGAATGTCGAACTACTAATTTCATAAGTTTTGATAAGTGAAAAATCTAAACATCTTGATAAAGCAATGTTACATATATATAAAAATTACATTATAAATCCATTTCATTCTCAGAATATAAACTTGGTCCTTCCAAAAGCCATGAGCGATCAAGTTACGCGTTTAATTTGTTTAGATCGCGTGTTAGTCAGCCGTGGCCATAAATAATGTTTTTTATCTCGACACTTGGCTCTAGGCAGAAATTCTTCCACGTTCGTTCGCTGAATCAAAACTTCTCAGCGCTCTTATCTTCATATGTGGTGTGAGATTTACTAAACGCAATATAAACAGAGATAATAATTTCTTTAAACGTTGGCTTTCAGAATTAATATGATAATGAGTTGGGGTTGGTCACGTTAGCTTCAAAAGATTGTTTAACTAAAATATTATCTGTGTTCAACAGAAATAGTGATAAAAATGTGATGCTTTTTATAAATTTAATGACCAGATTAAAAAGTGTTTGATAATTACCACCACCGAACAACTCAACCATTGATCCAGCCCTCGAAATAAAATTTAATAACGGTTATTGAATAGCCAATAATTTTAAAACTGCCGCGAGGTTTATAAATGATAAATGACTACTATTGTTACTATTTTATGAGAATTCTAAACATTGAGTACAAACATTGGGAGTGCAATGTGCGTTTTATATGCTGACAATGACATCAGCTGCGTTCGTTGTCGATGTCATCTTGATAAGATACCCACATTTGGCAAATATATCACAGCGGGATACCGTCACAATATTTTAGTATCTACGACTGTATCTATGTGGTGGGTATTGATATTTTTTGTGGCTTTTGGACAGTTTGTCTTATTCGACAAGATTTTGCCTTTTCTAAATAATGTTGTTGCCTGTTGAATTTTGAAATGACACTTTAATATAGTAACCATCCTTAAAAATTTGACTTTTGTCATGATAGACACAACAGAGTAAAGTGAGCGAGTTTTATTGATTTATTCATTTAAACATATTTATATAATATTCTATTATGAAGTTGCAATATTGAAGAGAGCTGATAGGATTATGTTTTGTTATTTAATTATCCAAAGTCTACATGGATATTATTTATGAAATTTAATTAATTATATGATTAAAGTACATACATTACATACACAGTATATATTTTTGAAATTGATCGGGCCAGAAATATTTCCAAGTAAATCGTTAATTGCCAACGGATACTATCTGCAATTTTAAGAAAAAAGTTTTATGTCATTCTCAACACACCCAAATACAAGAGTCATTATCGTACTTTTATTCCAACTCTTTCAAGATTCCCCCATTTTTCCATACGCTTAATACTAACTTGAGGAAAATAATTCCTTTTCTCATACTTTTCACCCTTCGGGAAACTCATAAATTACGAACTTAAAACTTGTGTTCGTGTTTTGATCACTCCTCTTCTTCCCAGAACATTGTACAAAAGGAAATCACTCAAAAAATTCTGTTTGATCCGACGTTTTAGGTAAGCGACAAACGCCGTAATGCAGCGTAATGCTGGCGATTTCTCTATACCAAATGTATATGTGTTTTGTTTACGTTACAATATTCCTGAACTTAGAAGTTTCAATCCATCTACAATAACTAATATAAATGCGAAAGTTTGTTTATCTGTCTGTTACTCTTTCACGGCTAAACTGCTGGGCCGTTATATAGTTATAGAATCAAGGTCAAATATAGGTTACCGCAAGCGGAGCTGCAAACAACAGCTAGTGTAAATTGACAGTTTTGAAGAAAAGGCTATGGTAAAATTTATTCGCTTCTTATGCACCTGTGCAGCTTTGGAAGTAGAGTATTACCAATTTGATTTTGTGTCGTCAAAATAAATAAAAACAAATCCAATGTCAAAGATAAATAATTTGAATTTAAAACAATGTACCTAGGTTTCCGTAAATGTGCCCGTATATTTATAAATATACGTCTTACGCATTGCGTCGTGCAGCATGTGATCGCTCGCCTAGGACGCCGGGTCAGTTCCCAACCACCATCTTTTGTGTATTATATCAAACCGCCCTTTCTAAATTTATTGTCAAGGAATGATATGATGTCTTTATGTCTTGGTTCCATTGTGATACACTTATCTGATCGTCTCTCGCGTTATTTATAATGGATTTTGGTGGTACTACTTTAGAATCGTGGTATTGTGTTTTGGGCCAAAGTTGGTTTTGTAAAAAAAAAACATTAAGGGTGTTTTTATTGCTTTATAAGACAGAAGCTACGTTATCAAAAATTCGATCTTTCTGAGATTTTCTTCGATGAGTAAGTAATACCTTTTGATTTTTATGATCTAAACTTAAGTTAAAAACACGAATATTATTTTCATCCAGCATTAAAAATATATGTTAAAATGGAGCTCAAAATAGTAAAACGGGAATGTTATGTTTAAGATTTTGTTATACGGTTGAAGAAATAATTAAAACAGCCACATTGCTCACACCATTAAACGAACCCGCAGCATCTGAGCTCGATCAAGTCGCATTTCTCCTGCGGTTTGGAGCAAATCTGCCGATTTGTATTCTGTGGTCGGCAACAATGTCATTGGTTCATCTTGCTCACAGAAATCAGAATTACGAAACTTAAGAAATGTCACCGTTGGAAGATTATCGGTTAAGTAACGTTAGCAAAAATAGTAACTAAATACCATTTAAAAAACATTAATAGAACCGCCATATAGCTAAATTTTAGACTTAATCTAAGGGTAAATTAAACTTACATTTACACCTACCATATATTAAGTAACTAACACAAAGAAAGAAAAACTAATGAGTAGTTATAAGTAACTTGATAAAGCTGAGAGAAGGATTACATTAACCACAAGAGGTTACTTAGAAAACAAGACATTACTTATATATTAACCACAAGAGGATGCATTAGACTGTGAAAAATTTATTATTATGCTATCAATAAGGAAAATTCCTTACTGATAACTGTTAAATTAAGCCTCAAACTCCAATGAATCACTCACTCTCATTCAGTCAGTGGTTAAAATGCCATATTGCTCGTCTCTGATCGAAAGGTCCTAGGAATTATATTCATACTACATCAGTTTGTTTACTAATCTGTGTTTTTTGCCACGTTCGGTAGGTGTGGTTGTAAACTTTATGTCAGCCGCCTTTAGGGGCCTTGAATTTAATTGGACACCGGTGTTGCAATAACAAATAGGAAACGATGAAGAAGAGGTAAAAAACATATCCTGCACTCTGGTCACTTTATTTTGTTTACTAGTGTATCTGCAACTACTTGCCACTAGAATGGGTTCGTGGTGGCCACTGAACCCCCATCACTTTATTAAGGATTGGACAGCGCTTCGATTTACTGTATTATTCAAAATTCTATGTTTTCGACGAAGTTTTTCAATAGAAATATCTTTTTAGAGCCATTTGTTTACTCATTTTGCGGTTACAGTTGACCCACTGACGTGTAATTCAATAATGTTGGTTTCATTTTGTTTTTGTGCTGTGGCTTTTATTATTATGAATTGTTGAAAGAGATTGTCGCAAAAACTTATCAGAAAATACATCTTATTGCAGTTGTCGTTTTTTATAGGTTCTCGTTTATTAAGGTTGAATTTCGCTATTGGTTTTTATGTTGTTAATCTTTGTAATTGTAATCATAGCTATATCGTATTTCATATAATACATGATCTATCATATTCACTAACAAGTTCGTCATTAATGACAATTCTACAAACATTATTTGAAATAATTTGAAAGAAAAATTACAAATAAATATTTTTCCTTATTTTACTTATACTTAGGTATTATTATGCATAATACCTGTTTAAGTTAAGGTATATTTAGTATGTACTTGGCTTAATTTAACAGTTAACCTACGGCAGTCTAATCTTGGGTTAAGCGTTCACAATCTCGGCTTATCTGCTTTACGGCAATATAAGAAATTGCTCCGTCAATTATACGTTGGCGATTCAGCGAGGGCGCTACTTGCGTTTTAAAAGTAGTTTTGATAGTTCAGACCCTAGTTCCTCTTTCTGTCGCGTGATAATTAAGTATGTTTTTAATGTATTGGACAATTTAATTCAGAATCGAGACTATTCTAATGAAGGTGTTTATTGTACTATTTAAACGGCGGCACTGCATCCGTTTTGAATTTTATAAATTTAATATGGAGATAAAGTTATCTGGAATGACGGGTTAAAGGTTCTTGGGTTAGTGATAATCTTCCGAAGTATGTGGTATTCAAACTAATAGTTATTAAAATGTACTCTGTGGTTATTATAAAGTAAACTCTTGAATGTGTGATGAAATGTTATGATATTGTGTTATGCTAGCGCCATCTAGTTAGTTCTTTATATCGATATTTCGACGACCTCTGTGGCCTAATCACGCTGGACTGCTACACTGGAGGTCAGGTCAGGTCAGATGAAAAATGATCCTTTTCAGAACTCAATCTGTATGATTTATCCACATACATATATTTTAATTTATATCTGTTTACGTGGAACAATTCAAACATAGAATCTATTTTCTGTGTGAAATGTTTACGGAATTTGTAGTTATTCATCAAACCTCCTATCTTTGATAGGTAGACGCATTTGCGGACACAAGTCCCGAATGGATTCCTAGAATTCCCGCTTAAGCCTAGACTGCTTATTGAGAACTGCCTGTCCTGGAATTGGGTTTCAATTGTAGGGTTTAGTGCAGTAAATAACACATCAGGTAAATAAATGCATCAAGTAAATAGTGCAGCAGCAGCCTATAGACGCATTAAGCGAATCTACCCTACAGTGAGTGACAGAATCAATAGCATTTAGAATTATAATGTACGTAATATTATTACAAATCTAGACTTTCACGGATTTTCTCCTTACATTGTCGTGTACTTGATGACATTAACATAAGCTAAACACTACCTTCTTGCTAATGCTGTGTTTCAACACACAACTTTTGTTATGAGACCGGTCCATGAGCAAACTTAACTCATAGGTAACAACTACTGTATGTTACGCGATAATGATCTTAAACATCAAGAGCTAAGGTGAAGAAAGCATTTTTTTTTACAGTTGATGATTTATGTTTATGTTGATAGATTTGAATAATGTAAACCTGTCTCGATGCAGACTGAATGACTTGACATAATACTGCATTGGGAATCGTACAGTATTGTTGTTTAGTAGGTCTAACTCTATATGGATATACCTATATATTTTTAGATTTTTAGTCCCAGGAGGAGCTAATAAATTTTGTTATAGTTTGACTGAAGTTATTATTTAAATATGTGTTTGATCAAGTTAATAAATTATTAGTATATATATCAAAATAGTCTGGTCAAGAAGGAATAAGTGTACCATTGATCTAAGAACCAACCTTGTCAAACCATGCGTAGCGTAGAGGAAAAATTAGGACCGAATCATAGTGTCATAGACCGAATCATGACAACACATGATTATATTACATTAATAATTAGTCAGCCCAACTTGGTAGTATGTATGAAAATCATGTATAGCGATTATTCGACGAATTTATTCGACAGTAGCATTACGCTACTGTCGAATAAATTCTAGTGATTTCAAAATGTTTCTAATTTTGGTATCCATATAATTTTGTAGCTGATCTTGGTCCACGTTAACCTTGACGTCCACTAGAACTTTCCATCCCAGAAGCGCAGGTTACAAATTATATTCCTCCCCCATAGTTATGTAAGTGCACCTGAATCAATCACAACACGTTTGTTCCGCCCTTTATACGCTTGCCGTGCTTTATTGATTTAATGTTCAACGGAATAGCGCGGTCCGACATGTTATATTGTTTATAGGTACTCGAGTTATCAAATCGATACATTTTGTATGAGCCGAAGGAATACATCTCAATATGTTAACCGAGATTCAAGAACTTGTTTACGCAGCCGGTAAATTTTGGATTTTATTGAATTTAAATTTTGCTGAAACGCCGCTTTGTGTTCGATAAGTGACCAATAAAGCGCTCAAATGAGAGAGAAAGAGAAAGAAAGAGATAAAATAAGTATCAATTATTGTTTTACACAAGATATACTAACACCACATAAAATGTGATACTATTAGGCAAATGTTGATGATGATGGAAATGGCCATTATGCCTAACTTTAAATGGTAATAAACATGTATAATTTTCTATTCAATCGTAAAACTAATACTCAAAATTCTTTTGATTCCATTCTAGATTATATCAATTTAGTCACTAAAATAGTCGTAATTACGTAAAAGAAAATTGGTGACTTCAAAGTAACGTGTATTTGAAGCAAGTTTGATGAAAACCCGTCCTTGTTAATTATTCAAAGATCAACTTTCAGTAGTTATGTGTCGCATAGCCTTCATTTCAAGTCGTTAAACATGATTGCCGATCAGAATAAAATACAAACTGAATGGAATTACCACATTATATTTAAGTACACTAAACTGGGATGGCTAAATATGGATTGCCAGTACTAGATTAATATAACTACATATTATTAGAAGCATTCCAAGAGGTTTCTTAGTAATAATGTAATGAATCTTTTTTATAAACGGCACTAGACTAGACGAACTGTGATTTTTGTATATCTAAATATGTAATAATGTTTAGAGTTATATTTAAATCCATTACAAGTCTGGCCGAGTAAGTAGTAATATATATCATATTATCAGATATTTCTATATCTATATAAGATTTCTCTAACGACAACAAAAGCTTGTGGCAAAAATGTTACTTTTGGAAAAAAAAACTTATTACATAGCAGTGTAGGTACAGTCAACAGCACAACCTACCCAAATTCATTGCAAGCTCACTGCTATTATCGCGCCATAGAGGTTCATGCAGGGTAACTTAATGTGCTGTTGACTGTACAAGAAGCTTGTCGTTTCATTTGTCGAGGACAAACGTAATATCGCGACTTGTAAACAAACATATTGAAAAAGAGACAAAATAAGAGACAGATTGTATATAAATATTTGCTTCATGTTGCCGTAAGCAAATAGGGGAAAGTTGAGACATGTCGTCGATTGTATAGTGCACAACTGAGACAGATAAGTATGTTTAAAAAAAAAATATATATGGCTCATTGAAGTGTCTTTCGTGGCGACTTTTATATGTGATGCCATGAAGACAAAATTCTTCGATGAAATAAAAACGTGATTTTGTAGGTTCGGCTGTGATATGATTTGACTGACAGCCTGCTTGTGGTCTACACTCTTGGGAATGCTGATGTTGCGTCAAAGTTGCTTTTTATCTCCGCTTCGTACCCATGATAACTACAGGAGAACATGGAGATATCTTATACTGGGATAAAATCATACAACAATTTATTTTTATGACCAATAATAGTACTAAGAGGATAGCGTATGTAGTACTTATATAAAAACGATATAACTTGCGCACAACCAACCAATTATGTTGATGGATGGATGGATGGATAATTTTAAATTTATTCAGTGCAATTACAACCAGAATTTATAATTCACAATTTTGTCTGCCACAAACACAAGTAAATAATTAATTAAAAATAGTTCTCACGTAAGTACAGTTCCGAAGTCAAATTGGGGAACTGTCAAACAAAGGGTTGACACAAAAAGTCTTCGAATTATCCATTGATGAGGGCTTGACATTTCGACGTTCTATTCTTGGCTCGTATAATAAAAATTCATAAGCTACTGTTAAGGTGTCAATGTTTACCCATCTTTACAAATATATTTTGTTTTTAATTTATTCCGTTGTTTATTATGTGCATAATTTGGGACTAATCCGATGCATTAGGTCGCTTTAAAGTTAACTTTTATCCTAAGGTAGCTTAAAAAAAAAGTATAATTATGTAATTTTATAACAAGAACATAATAATCTGTGTACTTACTGAATATTTGCGTGGACGAAATCGTATCTACAAACTCAAAATTTATGAGTGTTGGGCGACATTTCCACAAGGATGTTTTCATAAACATTTAATTCTACTGTAGTTTCATAAAATAATAGAAATACATACTAATACACAGCTAATAATAATATACAGCTAAATGTAGCCTTAGAGTTCCACAACTCCTGGCTCTGTCTACCTCGCAAAGGATAAAGGTGTGATATTGTATGTTTTCTATACATACCGCAAGAAACTTTGTTCGTGATAGTGTACAGTGTGGCGGGTGACAGGTCGTCAAATGATAATTAAAATTTTAAAGCAGCAAACTCGAAATGACAGACACATACTATTCACAAGTCATCTTTTACAAAATCCATATGTAGCTAATTATATGTTTTAAACTAGCTAACAGGTATGAGTACCTCATAGTACCATAAAGTCAACGAAAAACTGATTCAACAATTTTATATATAACGTATTCAAATGAAATAATTTGTGCAATGTATTAAGGCAGATAATTATCTTCTGTAGTTATAGAGATTTTTTTATCTTAGCATTGGGACCAAATAACCACATTATTCTAATTTAGGGCTTTAAAATATCGTTGTTCAAATCTATGCTTGGGCAAACGTATATTGCGGGTAAAAACAATAATTTTATACTCTTAAACTAACTTCATGAATCACATTGTCTATTGCATATTGGGGAAAACTGACTTTTGAAAGGACTTTGTTATAATATGTAAGAAGTAAGTTTGATACTATAAAAATAAATAAATGAAATTTTTACAACAGTGTTTGTCATTTTGCCGATTTTTACCATAATTTTAAAACATCTGTTTCATCAGTCGATTTATACTATTTCATAGATATAGAATTGTTAAAACTCATCGATATTCACATGAAGCGTGTAATTAAATTGCCCAAAGATTAATTATGAAGCAAAAACTTTGGAGACGCTTTGAAAGTTGTGTACAAAATTGCTGACATCATAAACTCGTTTCTTAATTAATGTCCCCGTAAAAAATGAATGAAAATTTTACGTACCTACCTACTAGCGTTTTAGCCATTTTTCGTATTGTTTGTGAGTTTTTAGTTAATAATGGCCAAATGAGTCATATGGGATGTTGAAAATGTAATAATTATCTCTAGTTGGTAGCGTTTGATTTTCTCACGACTTGGTTAAATCTAATCTATGAGCTTTGGGGCCGTGAACTTATTAGTAAATCCCTTTTACGATATCATTTTCCTTACTAAACTTCATTATGTTCACTCAGTTAACACCCACCCACATTTTTCTTAGTTTTTACAGAGTAGATTTCATAGCAAATTTTAGAGGAAAAGGTCTCTGTACAAATCACTGCGTATTCACTCTCAATACGTTGCAATCTTGAAGATGAAGAAGCCTTTCCTGACTATTCACGACTACAAGAATTTAAAATTAAACGATTGAAAGTGGCTTATGTCTATCGTCTTCCTGCAAACTTTGATGGTATATTAATACATATAGAAGAAAAATTAGGACCGAATCATAGTCATGTCATAGACCGAATCATGACAACACATGATTATATTACATTAATAATTAGTCAGCCCAACTTGGTAGTATGTATGAAAATCATAAATAGAGAAACAAATTTGCACTGCTCGGTAAAAACGTTACGCTACTGTTGAATAAATTCTAGTGATTTCAAAATGTTTCTAATTTTGGTATCCATATAATTTTATATAATGCTTATTGCGTCAGTCGTCATAATTTTGTCGTGAAAAGTAGGCAATCAATCGCATTGCGACGTGATGTGGATTACTTGTTAACATTAATAAATCATGCCATTAAAGAGAAAGATTTTATGCGAGCACCTATGAAATCTTTTTTATCCTTGGTAAGGACACTTGTGACCAAATCATAAATATGATACTTCATAAGTAAATAAATCTTAGTGGTATTTTGATTTCTTCAATATTCTGTTCGTACGTCGCCACTCTATTACGGGCCTCGGGCGCTGTGCAAAGACTTTAGAGGCTTTCCTTTGCGTAGAACCAACGGACAGCGAAATTGCCCAAGACAGGTAAGCGGATTTCTCTGATAGATGCTGGAGATTTTGTGCTATTGACAGTACTACTGACTATACTGGACGTCAAAGGAAAATGTATTGCGTGTATTTTGGAGTGTTTTTTATGGCATGTGGAAAATTCTAGCAGAATACGTAACTTTATTTATGTAGTATGAGTATTGTAAATTTATGTATTTCTTGGACCTATACAGCTGTGAAGACCACATCAAATTCCATTTTGTAGTTTGCAAACAAAACAAATATACAGACATACAAATAGGCAAAAATCCTAAAGATTATAGTCCCATAGAAACTCTCCATAATGATTTTTCTTTAATATCTCATATGTACAGATATATCCTACTAACAGTTTTATATATGGATTTATTTGCCTTTTTTCTAGCTATAGGTAGTAAAGTCCCACTGCTGGGCAAAAGCCTCCCCTAACTTTCTCCACGCAAATAATATTATTTGTCTTATGATAGTGTAATTACCTTTACTATTTTACCACTATCAATAGATTATACACCTCTATTATTACAATTCCTCGTAACGTTTATGATCTTAAGAGATGGTAATATCATACACACCTAATCAAATGAGAATAATAGCTACACACGAGTGCCTACGTTTAATTATAACAGTGCGATAAAAATCTGATTCGAAACCAGGTGTTATGAAGAGGATGATATGACAAGAACAACAAAGCGTAGTGACTATTCAGTTTTTGTGTATTAAAACAATTTAGTGGTCTTTGTGGATTGGTAATGAACAAACCCGAGTTTGGCATCCCGTGGCGAATCTTAATGATCTCGAAATGCATAGAAACGATTCGAATGAAGCTATCAGAACGTGCGCAGTAAAAAATAGTGATTGAAAATATGTTTGCTAATTTACAACCGCAAATGATGTAGGTACTAAAGGTGTAAAATAATGAAATAGATTCTTTTGTTAAGCGTTAAATTAATTTGCTAATGCGTTTTTTCGTATATAAAAAAGAATTGATCCCATTCAGTAAATTTAAAGGTTTGGACGCCGATTTCTTAATCATCATGCAACATCAAAGTAACGGGTGATTTTGAATTTGTAATTTCAAAAAGCAATCCTCAAGAAAATATTTGACGTTACAATGAGTAAATCAGCTAAACAATGGACACAGGAGCAGAATAAGCTGTAGTAACAAAAATAAATGTGTCCCAACGAAAACAATGGCCCCCCAAAACACCATTGGCATTAAAAGTAACCACTACATTTTAAGTTGATACTTCAAAATGTGACTGTTCACTGCGTGCGGTAGGCGAGGTAAGGCATTTCTAAAATGGTGGTTATTATGTTTTAACTCGCCCACACGCAAGCGTTGGTACGTGCCTCAAAAAAGAAAAACGAGAAGCAATTTGTTGCACTAGTCTTGATAATTATAAAGGGTTCTGTTTTGACCTTTACAAGAAATCATTTAATTGACCTTTCGTTCAACAATTTCGATCTATTTTCGTATTGTAGGAACTAGAAAGGAGAAGCTTAACAAATTTCTCTTGTATAACGGCTTAGAATAAAGTCCTTAGAGTTCAACTACTTCCCTTGAGGATATTTTGAAAAAGTAATCTATTCCGATAAGGCAACAAGGAGTATGTTCATTTTTATTTTCTCCATTCCCTGAGGCTTAGAGCATCGTAGGGTTTGGTCCAAGTTTCTAGCGATAAGTCATTTACAATATGTTCAAACATTCAATTTGTCGTGCAACGGGATTTTTTTCTAACGGGTTCTGTGTTAAATCTAACTAAGGAATCACAAAGCTTAAACGGTTTGTTTGATGAAAATTGTTAAGAATCATATTATCATTTACAATGTATCAGCATAAGAACGTTTAAAATGGAAACTATTTAAGTTCTAATAGTCACAAAACTGGTATTTTGGTAAATATTCAGACAGAATTCAACCGTCGCTTCTGCTTTCAAATCAAACTGTACACACGGAGGCATGACGATGCATTCGCTGTAGCAGCCTTAATCTCGTAAGATGCAGTTGCGATAATATTTGTGTGGCGACTCTAAACTAGCCAAAGAATATAAATCTGTATAGATAGATTACAGTAGACACTGCCTACATACAGCTTCCAGGATAATCAAAAATTATCTCGACGATGCAGTTACAATGATTATTTGGTGAATATGACACTAGCCACATACTAATTGTCTATATTATTATTATCTACTAATTGATAGAGTAGACTCTGCCTAATCTTTAAAAGGGCAGATTTCAAAATCTATAGACAATGATGTTTCGATGACAAAATAAGATTGATTGAGCTTTATGTTACATGAACTAAAAAAATCGTTTGCGGGTCCTGTAAGTATTACATGTATACCTATAAAAGGCTGAAACGTGCCGATTTTGCTGAAATTTAAAAGAATGCCAATAGAATTTTTAAGTTCGTGAGGCATCAAAATCGGTTCAGTCGTTTTTGAAATATTCACAATTTTGTAAAAATGTATTGTGTTCGCGAGGTTTAAGTTCGCGGCGAACAACTAGTATAATATATATAAAAAAATATTATTTCGTAAAAAAAAAAACATTTTTACAATTTGTAAAAGCACCTTAAATAACAATAATTAAAATAAAAACAAGGTTTAACTTACTTTAGCTAATAAAATCAAAACTAAAGTATAAATCGATGATATTTATTTCAATAGAAAATGGAGCCCAAAACGTTTAATTCTTTATTTGTCCACATCTTCCATCGTCGTGATATTAAAAGCGACAATCCCGATCAATTAATACCTACTTCTCCATGTGCACAAATATATTTCTATTCACATTCTTGTCGCTTATTCTTTGCCGACATATTATTGATACTGGCCATTTGTAACGTGTGTATGTGGAGTCGTAATCGCATAGATATAAATTTAAATAAATCAACCGCGTAGATAATGCGGTAGCTTTTGGAAAACGCATTTTTTGTACATGACATATTATAAATACTAAGCTTATGGTAATATATTACGCACTGGCAATGTAGTAGAGACAAGTATTTCTTTTTTAGAGTTTTACGCGTTTTTTTTTTGCAATATTTTAACCTTACTTTGTGATTAGACAAAAGGGGAACATAATTTGTATTATATTAAGTTTCCTCAAAATAAAAAGTTATATAAGCAAACAATAATTAAATGTCTCTTTAATTGATCATTTTTATTAATTACGTAATTTACTATTTTTTATTCTCATTAAAAATATATTAGGTATGACATTTTGACTCCAAAAATCGTGACGTCAGAATACATTACTGTCATCTGACATCTACTGACAAGCATTTCTTTGCTTTGTCATTAGAAAAATTATCAGATTTGACTAGTTGGAAATTAGCCAATTACTTTAAATTGTGACATTTATCATGAATGTTTAATTGTTTTTTTTATTCGCAATTTAAATCGTAACAAAAGAAACATTTTTCATCTAAATCGCATGACATGCCAGCATGTTTGAGACAGGAGACTAGTAAAAAGGTGAATATCAATGAGCTATATTTTTTACCCCAAATTATTGTAAAACATAAAATACCAATTTGAAAGCAGCGGAAGCATTCAACCCCATTTTATAAATATTTAAATGTTTCGACGACACAAGTTAAAATTCATTGGATACCAAGGGCCACCCCTAACGTTAGAAGGGCATAATTTTAAGGGCATAATAGGCCATTTAATAGCAAATTAGATCTCGCCGCATAATGAAAAGAATCGAAAGACCTTAGGCGGTATCTTTAAATTCCTTTGTTTGGGAATTATATGGTTCATGTGTTATGTAGTACAGGGGACAGGTTCAGTTAACAGGTAAAAAATGAAGAAATAATTTATATTGATAATATTGATAAAAATAAAAAATGAGGTATTCTTCTAAGCACACATTTTCAAGAACATCCGATGATTCACACCTAAAATTAATTCAAATGGTAAAGGTTAAAATTTGATTCTTCGAAGTTCTGATGTGGTTTCTATACTTTCACAATTGTATTTTTCATGTAACGCCGTACTGTATTTTTTTTTTATTTGAGCAACACATGCAATCAGCCTTTCTTCTATAAGCAAATGGATTGTGTACGTCTAGGCGTGCGAATGCTGCTCGCAGTGGACCAGTCCTTTTTATTAGTTTTAAAATATAGACTTTAATCGAAGAAATCCCAAATGTAGTTTGAGCCCGCGTAAGGTTTCCGGGATACCGATAAGGGTTCCGCATTAAAATCGAATAAATAATCATTGGTTATTTTATGAAATAAAAGTAAACTTACCATGAAATGGCGCATTTATTAAACAGAAAACAACTAAAACTTATTCAAAAATCTAAACAAATATTCTTAATAATGAGTAAATTTTTTTTTGAAGTGCGAAAAATGAAACGTGGTGTAAAGCCTGAGGACTAACTTATGTTATTACAATACTCACGAAAACAATAGAAAATCGAATAAGATAAGGAAAGGTTCACAATATATCTCCAAAGGTTTTGTAGCAATATGTTGCTAATGATGACAAGCCTTTGTTTGAACCTAATTAAGTATCATTCATGTGTAAACATTGTTAAAAAGTAATCAGGCCCAGATATCACGTAATTGGGATTCAGTTGGAATTCCGGATAAATTAGTAATGACCTTTTGGGATTAAGGTTTAGGGTTATTCACAGATAAATAAATATAAATAAATATATTGGGACAAATCACACAGATTGATGTAGCACCAAAGTAAGTTCGAGATTTGTGTTATGGGATACTTACTCAACTATACTATATTTCATAACAAATAAATATATAGATAAACATCCAAGGCCCGGGCCAATCAGAAAAAGATCATTTTCCATCATGTCCCGACCGGGGATCGAACCCGGGACCTCTCGGTTCAGTGGCAAGAACTTTAGCACTGCGCCACCGAGGTCGCCTAAAGAAGATATTTTTATGCCTGTAAAATTTAGAATTTGGTGTGGTAGTAAGCGGTAACTTTTGTGTAAAGTTAATGCAAATAACACGGAAGGCTTCGATCGGAATTATATCCTTTTTTGCTTGTCAAACAAAAAATAAAGTTATCGTATCAGTTTATTTTTTCTATAACTGTTTACAATTCATATCAGGAAGCGACAGTCTTTCGATCGCTTAAAAACGACACAATAAAAAACCTTATTCTAAAATACCTTCTAAATCACCCGGCACGAATATGACGATACTGGTGATACTGCTGATACCATCTGGTGGCAAAATTATGCGATTTTTGTTACTGCCGCGTCAAAGATTAAAATTAATTTGGGAACCCAGCGTACCCTAAAACTAAAGCCGAGATATAACGTCCACGATAAAACGACTTTACACTGTTTCTAAGTAACATTTCGTTCCCGATTTTTTACACGATACAGTGGCGTGTGAAAATCTTTGTTTCTTAAAAAGGGTAATTTAATACGAGTGCTAATGGGAAAATGGCTTATAAGATTCAATCAGTGCTCTTAATTCCTTCACTTTATAAGACCTTTTTAATTTCGTAAAGTATAACTTTAATTAATTATTTGACATTTTAAAACGGTCACGCCAATTACCTACCACTTGTGTTATCTGCTTAATTTATATTTGCACTTTTTCGAACTAATTGTGGTAAATAAAAGTTAAATAATAAAGAACGCAGACGGAATAAGATTTGATAAGAAATCTCCATTAACGAAATTCTTAAAAATAGAAACAAGGTAATCAAATAAGGTTATTTGATTCAACAAAAATTGTAAAATAGTAATTTATGGATTTGCAATAATTATATTAATAAAATTTGTACTTTCTTATTAATTATATCATAATGAACTTATATGTTACTATCAACAGTCTAGATATTAGAGTAGTAGTTTATTCATTTTAATTGTATCTGAAATAATATTAGGTACTAGATGCATCGAAAACAAAAAGTTTCAAATGAAATGTGAAAAACATTTCGTCTGATTTTACTTCATTTAGCATCGTATTTGGGAATATAATATTATAAATATGATTTGTAACAAAACGTTCTTATAAAAATGACTCATATACAAAGCCGATAGATACAATCTCCGTTATGTAGTTCAGTAAGTTACTGAGGAAGTGGGCGTTACAGTACTGCAGATTGTGGGATACTGTGGTCTGTAATTAAATAGTCTGACAAAGCAATAAACAAGTAAGCGCAATAGTTTAGTTGCTGTCAAGTCAATTCAGATACTTTTAAAAATTATGCGCCATAAAAAATGGTAGAATGAGGTGACACTTTTAAATCAAAGAACGTTTCAATTTTCCATTAATGAAAACTTTAAAATATGAAATTAAAAAACGCACATCATTGCCTCCTGTGCGTATAATTCTACCGTTTTGTTAGAAGGTACTACCTATACGATTAATAAGTATATATTTTTACATACAGACTAGTGATTACAACTTGCTACGATCCAGACAAATCTAACTCGCTTCCTTAATACTCATCACTATCTTCATTAATTTCATTATTAAAAAATATAATTGCAATTAAGATATACTTACATCCCTGTAATAAATGAGAACGTTCACTTGTTCAATGGTCTGACGCCCAGCGATGCCGACGACCGTGCGAAGTGGAGACGAAAACGTAGGAAAGCGCTCCCTGGGCTCCGACGCTTATCGACTGTGGAAGAAAGGAACACGTTCAAATGAGAGAGAGAGAGAGAAAGAATAAGAACGTTCACTAATAAGATTGGCTATTTAAGACACTTGCAATTACACCAGCGAGTTTAAAATCGTTGAAGTTGTCCTCATGATCGATATCGGTCGGACAACGTCAACAATATAATTATTAATTAACCAAAAATAGTTTAAAAATATATGACATGTACGTATAACAAAACCATTAAAAATAATCATATTTTAAAATAGCAAGTATGTTTTGTTCTAATTGGTACAACTTTAGAACCGCAAGGGTTATCACAACTCCAAGTTTCGGATATATTTCCAATATTTAATATCAAGGATGTCAAAAAGTAATGACAAACTTGTCAGAGAATCAAGTATTTACCCTGTACTACCCGTGCCCACCCCTGCCCCGGGCACACCTACCTATAAATGAAACAAACAACGGATATTGAACACGAAAAACCTCATTCTCAAAATGATAAGGCTGACTTTCCATCAGACAAATTTAACTCAAATAAGAACGAAAATAAATGGACCAATAAACCTGAAATAAATATTATTACATTTAATGATTTTTTTGCATGATTAATTTAAATCCTGAATTTATCAATTTATACCCAGTATAAAAAAATGCATATATTTTACATTGCATTGATAGTATTTTATAATATGTATCAATAAAGTTACATCAATCTATTACACTGTTCTTTGTGGAAATTATTCGATTCACGCATATAACGTAGCCGAATCATCACTTTTAAAATTTTATAATTAGGTAATCATTTCATTGAAATTGTATAATAGAAAAAATATTCAAACTATAATATATAGTAACAATATTAACTAATATTAACTATATATTATATAGTTAATATTAACTAATATTAACTATATATTATATAGTTAATATTAGATTTGATGGATAGAGGCCTTAAAGCGATATCGAGTCCAAAACAAACAGACGTAAAACTTTGAGATAAATTGTTTGCAAACCCCTTCAAATCATACGTACAGTCGCGATCAATCCGATATCATAAATACTGCCCCGAAAACTCTGGTTTGTTCTCCTTGGGTCCAATGGGTTCACTCATTGTATAAAAATATTTTTATCCAATGTGGGGAGAGTAGTGTATTATTAGTACATGTCTTGCCAAGGTAATAGTTTTCGGTCAATTTTTTTATTTTGTTTGAAAGGTGACTTCATCGAGGGACTATGATTCAATGTTTTTAAGTAGGTCACATTCATGACTTTTTATGAAGATTAATAAACCTTAGTATTAAATATAATATTAGCTTAAAACTAGTAAAGATCGATGGATGTGTAGAGTTGTTATGATCACAAACATTTTTATTTTATTTTACACGGGACATTTTTAACAATAAAGGGATTTTAAATCAAGTTCTTAAACTTCTTCTTTTCGTATGAGTATTTTGTCATTTGTTAAGGCGGGATTGAGACACGAAACTTCATCCATCTCGTATCTACTTGGACCAGATTTAGTTTGCCATTCACGGTTTTAACCATAGGGTCCAAGCCAGGAGAATTGTAAAGAGCGTCCAAAAATTCGGATTCGCTGACAGAATATTAATGTTAAATGAACGACCGCGCCCCCGCCGGCCGAAACAAAGCGAATATGTTAACAATAAAGTGTTGAATTTCAAACGATAAATTTAGAATTTAACGGCTTGCTGACTTTTTGTTAAGTGCCTCCGTCATGGTAACTTGTCGCGATAACGTTTATGATATTGTTTTGTTTTCATATTTTGAAACTTTGTTACTAAACTTAAACTACACCCAGTCTTTCAAAATGATTTTTAATGTCATTATTAAATTTATATTTATATCCTATTTAATTAGATATCATATTAGATATTTTTGTCATCAAAATCAGTCCAGAAGTTTTGAGTTTATTTATTACTAGCTGCGCCCCGGGGCTTCGCTTTCGTAGGAATTTAGGGATAAAAAGTACCCTATATATTATTCCATTATATATTCTACCCGTGTACCAAATATTCATAACAATCCGTCTACATCACCCTCACAAACTTTTGCATTGATAATAATATAGTAAGATAAAAAAAAAACAAATATTTTCTTTTTAATATTAGTGTGGATGATGATTTGTATTATTTTGTAATTTCGATGTCTTAAATATTCCCAATCCTATTTTTGATCATTCCTTTGCAAACGTTTCTAATATTTCTTTTTGTAAAGAAAAAAATTAATGAAGTTTTAACTAAGCCTCTATTCTAGTTTTTAAGATGACGGTAAAAGAAAAATCTCTATGAATAAAAAGAAAAAGAAAGCACTCAACTAGAATTTGAATAATTACAAATTTCATAGCCAAGTTATTAAAATCACAACTCCATAGTTTCCAAAAGAGAACTTGCTCTTTGAAATTAAAAGTCATTTCTTGCTGAAAAATAAAGTATTAACAGTCGAGTCTCGGCATTGGAGCGAAGAAGTTGCCTTTAGAATGCACCAGACCAGTGTTTCTTAAACTGTAGTCCGCGAACCAATCGGGGACCGCGAGTATATATATGAGGGTCTTATCTATAGACCTTTACATCAAGTGAATTAAAAAAAATATCAGAAGAAGAAATTTCATCGAAGCAATTACTGCTTTTCTCATCTGCATACCTCTGTGAAAACGCATAGTATCTGCTAGTGTGTAATATCAGAATCAAAATACAGACACATATTACAAATTGGAATCAGATTTGAGATTAGAACTAAGTTATTACTTAGTTCTAATCTCAAATCATACATTAATCCAAATATTATAAATTTAATTGCAAAAAAGGAACACCAACTTTCATATTAAAATACAGTGTATTTTTATTAAAAAGTAAATATTTTTTTCTATACTAAAATATAATAATATTGTCCTAAACCTAATCCTATGTCTTTATTGATGGGTTCTTAGTCCTTGCTTCGATTTCTAGGGGACCGCAGACCGAAAAAGGTTAAGAAACGGTGCACTAGATGAAGTCCCGAGTGACGTCTACCCGCAAAAAGTGGAACATGTTTATTTTCCACGAGCAAAAATGGAAGTCTAGTGCAACTAACTGGGTCGGATATTGCATTCGTTATAAGGATAAAAGAAACATGTTTTCACTTAACGTTATTGTTTAAACTGCAGTTTTGTGTACAGATAGAAGCTTGGTTATCTTTTTGATTTGAAAAAAACATGCGTGGAATAAACAAAGTGAGGTAACATTTGCAATGTAGTGTTTACATCACAACGTAGTATAAAGCAAAGTCGCTTCCCGCTTTGAAACTATGGATTTTGATGCGCGTTTTTTTATCGACATTTTGATTCCTTAGGAAGGTTAAGTATGTTTATAATTTATTATTGTTTTACACGAGTGAAGCCGGGGCGGGCCGCTAATTATTTATAACGTGATAAACGCAAACTTATGTTCGATAGAAGATAGAGTGATTTTTTTTTATAAAAAATACCTATTGTATATAATTTTTTGTTCAAAAATTATATAGATTGTCTACTCGTAGTTGAGCCCTTTTCTTCTATTATTTTGTTATAATTAAATATTTTCTAATCTATTAGATAATGAATGATGTACTGACAAATTCAATAACACTCATTATAATTTTTAATTACCTTTTTAGTGTTGTACAGTTTCTATATTAAAATAACTACTAAGAATGTAGTTTAAGTTGTAAAAGTTGCCCTTACACAAAAAACTAAATGATACCCTACGTCTAAGTACAAATTTTAATCGCAAGCTATTTTTGGATATTGGGAGAAGGGAGAATCTCTTCAAAGGTCATGCTTCAATACCCTCATCAACAAGACTTTTTGCCCAATCCAAGAAGGTTAAAACCAAATGGAAAATATTGTGACTATTGTTGACTTAGATTCTTGTTTAAATTGCGACGCTTGTCTTTGGAAAAAAAAGTAATATTTCCTATTATTCGAGTCGATTTCAAAATCATTGATTAGTTAATTGATTAGTTTTATTAATAATTACAATATTTAATATTTTTCGGTCTCATTAAAATATATTAGAAATGCTTTTTGACTCCCAAGTCAGTGACGTCACAACACAATACATTACAGTCATACAAACTCCATATTAAATTTTGTTTTTGACATTAGAAAAAATATATAATAAATATAAAAAATATCTGAGGACATGGAGTGGTATCCGGAAGAATTATCAATTTCATAAAAGGTCATTGCGCTAGGTACTTATTCAAACAAAATTAGAAAAATTCGGTGTATATCTATGCATAATTGTAAATTTTTCACTTTCCTATATAGAAATTAAATGGGTCGAGTATGATATACAAATATTGTATCAATTTTTGAGTGAAGTCATTCGATGAAATATAGCTAAAGAAAATTATGTTTTTTTTTTTGAAAACTCCATTGGTATTATAACTTGTTGGTCAAGTCAAAGTTTTTCCTCGTTGAAAGAAATAATAGAAAAGTTAATTAATTGATGATTACTATAACAAAGTTGGGTATCTCTTTCGTGTTTTACACTAATTGATAAAATTATGATTACGAAAATTCCTCAGATAATATTATCGAACATTGCACCAAAGTTTTTACTTTTAAAACTTTAAAATGTAGTAAGGAAATCTACATACTGGTTGACAGTTTAAGTTCACTAGTGTGTAGGTATACGACTATTTGCTGCTAGGTTTTGGTAGTGGTCGTAAAAGTCACGTCAGACGCCTTAAGGCGACTTGAATATATTTTGACACCTGTATTAACAATAACACTGATAAGAAGATTTGTAAAATATTACGGGGATTATTTTTCCGTGGACTCTGGGCTTCACAGCGTAACAGCCCCGAAATGAACCAGGAACATTATGAAATTATGACGAGAGTGATAACGGTTCTATGTTTACTATAAATCTCCTAAAATAAGATAAAGACTTTCGTTTCACAAATTCTTTTCTTTGAGTTGTCCAGCTTTTTTTAAACCTTTTTTATGTAAATAAACAGCGATTTTCCAGTTAAGTCTTATGATAACGACTGTAGCCAAGACGTTGTGAAAAGAAAAGCAATCTTTGCTTTTGTGTCTTTGTTTACAGTTGAAATTGCTTCCAAAACCTTAAGTAAAATTATATGCTATATATAGTAGGTACTATATGAATACAGATTATGTCAATCAGATTCAGCCAATAGTTTGACAGCGAGAGATGACTGTGAGAAGTGGAGACAAAAAATTTGGCAAACGGACCCTGGGTTCCGATGCTCAATGGCTGAGGAGGCATCCGGGAACACGCTCAGATGAGAGAGAAACAGATTATGTGTAATCAATTTTATACACTTATATAAATTCATTCGACTCCATAACTGTGTCAGGACCATCCTCACTTTATACGATATAATATTCTCGCAGTCTACGAAAAATTATGTAAAAGTAATTAAGTAGAATTCAAATAATAACAAACCACACGATATTTACATATTTATTTAAAGTGTGAGTGATAGTAGAATGTATATTTTAAAATATTCCCCATCCATGGCAAGATTTAAAACATTCGATGCTAAAAGTCGGCTAACAATAAAAGGGACAAAACAAAAGGGCAGCGGGCACGTGCGCGCAATCGAGCGACTGGTAATGACTGCAGCGATTGATATTGCACGTTTAGATGCGCGATTTACTGGTACGGGCTATTTGTCCGGTTACTGCGAGCATCGTACGGAAACTTGATTTTTTCTTTTTAAAACAATAGCTAGTATAATGACGGCGAACTCTGACAGATGTAGACACGAATGCATGAATATTGCGTAGTTGGTATGAGAGCTTTTATTTACCGCAATGAAAAACCAGCAATGTACGACGAATACACAAAGTTTCGCGATAATATGGATCTGGCATGTAGAAGAGACAGCTAAAAATCTGGAAAACAATATATCCATATTGTTAATTGGTATATGCAATATGATATATAATTGAAAGATATGATCCAAGCAGCATCGCAAATCAACACGCGTTCTACAAAACACAAATTAAGTTTAATTGTTATAAATGTGCACAGTCGTGCGTTAAAAGTAACAATGGAAGACTAGAGAAGAGAAGAAAATTTAAACAAAGGTAAACTGTGAAATGGAAGTTGATAGTGCGCGTTAGAACGCACGATTTGCTCCTACGGACTGTTTGCCGCCCATCGGGAACATGATCTACGGTCGGAAGTGAAGTGACGTTTGTTTGGGGTCGATAGTAGGGTGATTTACCCTGTTGTTACCGTGGATATGAGTTGTAACTTTTTCTTTGCCGGCCGATATACCGTAATTTTTTGTCAGAGGTGTGGTGAACAAAAATCTGAAAATAAATTCATTCGTAACGCTAAAAGTTCATTTCAGATTAAGTGTTGTCAAGTATTATGTTATAATTTTTTAACATTTTCAAAATTATGCGAGTTTCGCCAAAGGGTAAAGTATATTTATTTGTTAAACGACTCATCTAAGCTGATAAATCAGTAGAATAAATTACCACATCAAAGTGCTAGTCACATAGGACTGATGGGACAAAAAACATTTTTCTTTTTACATTTATTACGTAGACTACAGAAATGAAGACTGAAATAAATTGCAAATGCTACATATGGTACCGGGAATTCAATTATGAATACGATTATAACGTTGTGTATGAATTCTACATCAAAAATGCACATTTATTTCTTTATACAATGGCTGAGCAAAAAATTGTCACTGAACATTTTTTATTTGATAACGTAGATGTATAAAACAGACATTCTTTGTGACTAGAAAATTACTACGTACTTTTTTTTATTCTAAAATGGAACATTATAATTTTCAGCCAGTCTTAAGTATCCTAACACAAAAGGGAATATCATGCAGAATTCAATGCAGATGGCGATTTTTTTGTATATAATTAATACAGGATGTCCTGTATTAAAATATACAATAAAAACTTCACAAAAATCCTGTCTTTCGTTATATAATGAAAGATCTCTGTAGTAATATTACATCGGATGCTGTGCAAAGTGGTGAATATGTAGAAAGCGAAGCCTGGGCTAAACTCCTTATTATGATAGGAAGAAACTGACAATCGCTGAAAGAAAGAAAACTAAATTCCCTATTGCGTTAAGATTAAAAAAAGCGATGATGCCACATAGTTTAATCAGTGTAATTCAGTGCCTTCGTAGTAAGCCGGGTCCCTACGTCCAAATAACTCACAATTAGAGCAAAAAAACGACTGCGGTAAGCGCTTTTTGATGCGATCGCCGGTTGTTTGGCTGTACCGACAAGATTTCATTAGTCTCCCCTCTTGATGTAGGAAAGGAAGAAATTGCCCTTTTTAAAGACCTTTATTTAAGCACGTAAATTGCAAGATCAAAATGTACCGATTTAGAAATTTCTAATGGTCTTGGTTAAATGAAGTATTTCTATTTGCAGACGATACATCCTTATTATTTAAAGTTGATAGAAAAAGTGAAAACTATAACTTTATAAGTAATAGCATGTCGGTAGTGCTTAACTGGTTTACAACCAACAACTTAGCTCTAAATTCAGAGAAGACAAAATGTATTAATTTCTCTCTCTTAAATAACTCGCACAATGTTATACCTTTAACAGTAAATGGTAAAGCTCTAGAATGGGTACATAGTACTAAATTCCTGGGCATCACTGTGGACGAGAAATTTATGTGGGATAATTTGAATTTGAATTTGTAATTTTAAAACTTGTGAAGTGAACTTGCTGTGACTTCAAGTGTTATTGTAATTGTTTGGAATCAAATATATTTAAAGACTTTTCACGACAATTATTACTGAAAGTTTTCAAAGTAACATTATAAATTTACGTATAAATAAACATTTGAACAGGAAATGCTTTTTCTATTACATTATTAACTTGGTGTAACAAAGCAAACACGAAGGCTACTCTATCAAATGACCTATGTTAGCATTTTTCGGTAGCCCCCGTGGGCTACCGAAAAATGCTAACATATATTCTAAAAACGCTAACATAGGCATCGTAACAATAAAATATGAGAGCAGTTATATAAATGTTAATAGGAAATCTTTTTTGTATTACAACATTACTTAGCGCAACGAAGCAATCACGAAACTCTATTCTATCAAATGAATCCACCCATTATAGAATAAATGTTAGCATTTTGCGGTAGCCCACTGGCCTAACTAGTAACATAATATGAGCAATTACTTGAGTAAATATTAAATTACTTGGTCCCAGCAGTTGCACAGCGAAATGCCGCGTCCATTCAACGGTATTTTTTTCCATGGCATTCCGTCTCTCAGTTTTTGCCAAGTCCAACAATCGCGCTGTCCACACAGTTTTTACTGAGCGGGAATATTTTTTGCTCGTCCCCAAACTCATCTCAGCATGTCAAGTGGCTATATTTTCCAAAGGTGCCCACTAACCAACTGATGCCCGTAATTGATTGAATCAGTTGTAAATAATCTTTGTTTTTGTCATACCATTTCTTGGCTCTGAATTTTTTTGCGCGCGATTTCAATTGCGTATACTTCGCGATCGTTCAAAACCAGCTTTTACTGATGTCAATAAATATCTTTTTGCAAAATAAGTACGACGAGAACAAGAAAGGTATTTGGTATCGATTAAGAGGATCTCTCGCAGCTGAATCGAAAGGATAACATCGATGTATCGATAAGCGAAACCAATCATCAGAGCAGTTGAAGGGGCGGGGCCAGTCAGTAAGTTATGAGGACAAATATATCGATGGAAATCAACATATTAAACAATCGTGGTTTCTCGGATCATTCAATTAAAAGGACTTTGAAGGAACGCTTGAGTTTGCTATCGCAATTTTAATAAAACAGACTGAAACTGGCTTCCATATCCGGTTTTGCTTATTTTTTCGCTGGGAAAAAAATGCGCCCCTTGAAAAAGCAAGCAATGATAATAGAGCGAACGGCATGGCGCTCGAAAGGGTTATCATGTTTTTATTTGCGCCTACAGAGACCTTTTTAGAATGCGTTAAAAGGAAATGACACGAAAGGTTTTGGGGAGAGTGGGCGTAAAAACATAGTTTGGGAATCCCTTGACGTATGGTTCCAAATAGTTATCCCTATATATAGAATTCAATTGTCTATGTAAGAAAATGTATTCGTTCAAATATACATAATGTTTAATAATATTTGTAATTACAACACAAAGTAGTCAATATAACGAATACTAATATTTATTTCATTTAGTTTATTTAAAACATATTCTCTTATTAGTACTAAGTAAGTAGTTATTCTTAGCGTGTCGATTCGGGGCATCAGTTTTGTAAACACCAATAAGAACTAAGAAGAAGTTCGCAATTGATTATTAAGTTCTACAAAAAACGCAGAAATCTGACATCTTTGTTCAATGCACCTCAAAAAAACTATCATCTACAACTAACACACAAAACCGAAGAAAAATCATACTGAACGGAGTCAGTTGAGCCTGAGCCAGGGCTGATCCATAAAGAAAAATATCACGCAACAAATCTCGCGAATTTGATACGTAACAGAGTTGAGTTGTTACACGCGATAAAATAATCGGAGTTCGTTAATTATACGTAGGGAAACTATGTCACAGCAAACAGATGTTTATTTGTTTGGTGGCTTTGATTTTCCATGAGAGACGATTATGGTTTAAAAAAATTGTTTGTTTTTGGTGCTATGTATATTATAGTTTTTGTAAAAATCATAAATATCGTTGAGTTAGTACCCATAACACAAGTCTCGAACTTACTTTGGGGCTAGCTCAATGTGTGTGATTTGTCCTTATATATAAAAAAAAACTTATTTATACCTAGAATTATAATAAGGAAGATACTATTGATTCTATTCAGATTAATATTATTGGTATATATATGACTACTTGCCACTAGATGGCGGTAGGTAGTCGCAAGCGTCATGTCAGATGCTTTTAGGCGGTTTTAACTTAAAAGTCTGACACCAGTGTTACTAATAACACACTCGGTAAAATAAAGGCAGATACGTTTAACTCTAATTAAATGACGTCGATAGTTCAACGATAATTAGTAAAAAGATTTACAACTGTAGAGGTTATAAAAACGCATTCTAACTCGGAGTGTGCCAATAAGAACTTGGCCCAATTAGTCCACAAGCACGCTACCGCGACGCGTGACGGTTTAGATTCTTAATTTTCGCCGAAACACTGTGCTGCCAGTGTTCGAATACTGTTATTACATGCCAATTGACTTTTACTGGTTGATGAATAATATGTTCAAAAGTTTGTAAATGTTGTGCAGTTTGTAAGCAACACTTTCTATTTCATAAATACACTGATATCGAAATTCAGAATTTTTATTATTTTTTATTTAAATATAATAAACAGGATTTCTTTCTGTTAACGCCGATAAATTAGTTTTATTTCACGTTCACGTTCACAAATAGCATGTAAACGTGACTCCCGATTGTCTGCCACACGATTTTGTTAACACTAATGTGTTTATGTCAAAGAAACTCTAATGAACTATCGAGAATACTAAAACATTATGAATTAAAAATCCCATTTTATCACACTAATGTATTTGTATTTAAGAAATTCTATTAGTAAACAAGAACTGAAATGCTTGTAACATCGTCTTATTAGAATGAAACAATCAAATACGATAAACATTCCTTCAGTTCCTTTAGTGCCGTAGTTAAAACTCATTTAAGCTTGAAAATTATATCATTATAATATCAAAAAAAAAAACGAAAAAAAAACCGAACATACCCGCTGTACACTACTAAAAATCTATTAATAAACGCCACATGGAATGATCAATAAATTTGAATAACGTAAACAGCTATGACTGCTACGAATGACCATGAACTATGGATCGTTATCAGCAACGAAATTAAAAACAAAACATTCTATACATTTTTACTCTATGCCATTTAAGGCTTGGCACAAAACTGTTGCGTGACAAAATAATGCGGCACGCACACTGTCAAATGATAACTCTACGTCTATCAATTTTCAGAGGAATGGAACGTTGGGCTTAAAATTACGACCGCGTAGATAAGGTCGGCCAATAACTCTAGTGTTGTCCTTATAAATTGGAATTTAGGTTACCGTGTGACATGCCCTTTATGGCTATGTTAACTATTAACATTATAATATGTAAAAGCCCTAAGTATTTAGTTCTCCGTTTACGGTTTTTGTAATAAAGCTAATTAGATATTATATTATGAGAAAGTAACCTTACATATTATAAAATAAAGATCACTAACGCTCTGTTCCCTATCTGTTCTGTCTGTTCTCGATAAACTCAAAAACTACTGTACGAATTTTCATGCAGTTTTCACCACTAGATAGTGTGATTCCTGAAAGAGGTTTAGGTGTATTATTTATTATGTTGATACCTGAGCGAAGCCGGGACGGGCCGCTAGTTTTATATTAAGTATTTAATTTACATTCCGAACGAATACAATTTAAAATTCTTAATTCAAATACAGTTTTTTTTTTCACATTTAGACAACTGATTTTGAACATTTAAAACTAAATGCACACGGACTTAACCATTTATTTATTCATTAAACACATTAATTATCATTTAATTAAAAACGTTGCAATCCTTATATGGCTTAAGTAGCGTTCGTTGTAGTTAATTTGCCAGCAGAAGGAGAAAAATTGGACTGTCTGGACTTAAAATAAAAATAATATAAAAGGGAAACTTAGGCATGATCAGGCCTACTAATTTTTATGTTCAACATATCAACAAGTCTTTGAAGTCGTTAAATTTCTATTAGCTGAGGACTTTATGACTATATCTTAATATGATAGTGTTGGTATATGTGGGTTGCATCTGAATTTTCCACTTAATAGGTATATTGAGAATAAATACGGAAAAGGCTGCAAATTGTTTTCCGTACTTCCCAGTTTAATTATGTATGCAAAATTTCGAGATTGGATAAGTACATAAGCCGCGAAGAGGGAAAATAATAGCAACAGACTAAATATAATTAGAATTTATAACATAAGTTACGATATAATAATAATTATGATTAGATTAGTATGATGAGGATTATTTTATCAAATAACAAATTATTGTATTTATTTTTTCTTTATTTAATAAAACTTTATAATAATCATGTGTTATACGTACGTGTAATCATGTGTTATATCATGTGTTATATCATGTGTTATATATACTTGTGTCAATTCCCATTTATTTAAGGCGCAAATTCTGTGCGTGCCTTATTTTGATTTTGGGTATAAACGAGGTTTAATTTGTACTCATTAATAAAGATGATGTGGACAGATTCGCCCTCAGTGGGTACCGAAATATAAAGGTCTCCAGCATGTTGCTCTGGTCAAACATTTGCATAATTAATAAGGTACAGTAAACCGCACGTCAAGTCACCCTGATAGATTCCCTGTGCAGTGGTGATAGAGGCGAATTTGACATAAATTTGAATAGCTTCATGTGTTGTTTATGGCACTCAAGTTTAACCGAAATCCTTTTTTAAGCAATTTTGTACACGGATGCCTTTTATTCCTTTAGCGTCCAAAGATAAATTTACATTGCATAGTTATTTTGATATTCTGTAAAATAGAATTTTCAATCGAAATATGTATTTATTTTGGGCAAGACTTGAGGCCGCATTAAAACGGTCGCTACACTTATACTCTTTAAAAGTAAAAAACATATATACTTTTTATTTTCTTTCACATTTCCCCATTCTAATCAACCATTAATATTATTCTTTATTAGTTTATGTTTGACACTGGATATCGATTTGAGAGGACATACGGACACATAGATGAAATAGATTGTAAAATTCTCTTGCCTTTATACTGTAATCTGTCTGCAAGATTGTCTTCAGTCGGATTATCCCTCCAACATAGAGTTTGCTTCGGACTTGCCACGGCATTCTAAAATAATATTTTTATAAAACTGAAGAAAAACAGAAATTTGTTTGAAAGTTTTATTATTATTATTTTTTTATTTATATAAATATTTTGTTATGTGTCAGTATTCAATGCTTACATCTCTCTCTCATTCTATACATCAACTTTTCATTCGCGGCTGCGATGCCACAAAGATCGAGATCAGCGTCAAAAATACGGCTTAAAGTTTTGCTTAAAACTCAGTAAAGACTATTCGAATAGTTGAACATTGTTTTGCACCAAATAAGGTATCATAATGAACAAATCTTCTTCAACATATCCAATTTACACTTATTCCTCCATATAAACCGCGAAAAGTACACCGCATTGGTGTGGTGCATTACTGAATGCGCCAGCTGTCAAATGCAGTTGGTTCTAGTAATTACAGAAAAATGCGCGAAAAGGCGCCCAGCGATACTCGTTTTGAATTCGTTTTTCAAAATTCAAAAGGAATAAAATGTTGTTGCCAGTACACAGGCGTTATAATCTTGTAGATTTAAACTTTCCAATCAGTAAAACGTTTTTTTACTGGTATACAGAAACCTTTGAAGGCTTCTACATTAAACGCATGATTTCACTTTATTTTTGCAACAATTTTACCTTACTACAAACTTGAAATTGAAATAAATTTGTCTTTACGAAAGCGTAAATCAATGGCCATTGGAAAATAATAAATAATTCCGATTCTCAATATTTAAAGTGCTTCTACCTGTCAGTGAATAAGTTTTATTGTTTTTTTCTATTATATATTTTTACGAATTAAAAACCAATGACAAAATAATTCCATTTTTTATATTTAAAAGTCTATTCACCAAGACATTCAGAGCGCTGAGTGTTTACTAAATCCTAACAATTTAAAATTATATAAATGATTTGTTCTAGGACTTTTTTTCATTCAAAATTCGAGTGCCAGATTTAAACTTTCTTAGAAAATTAAAATGTATTTGTTTATATAATTAAATTGAAATAACAAAACACAATTTTGCATTTATTTTTAAAGATTAATATTTGAATATATATATTAATATATAAAGTAAAAAAATAATCAATTTAAACACTTTGGTAAGTACATTTTTTAATAAACAAAGGAAAAATCAAGTAATAATATTTTTCTCAATTTCGCGGGCGAACTTAACCCATCAAACGCCGCCCCCGAGGGACGTAATTTCAAAAATTGTCTTTTTATTTTTGTCACCTAGAAAAGTCGTTAAAATTTTAATTTGAGTAGCTGCGGGGTCCAATTCTTGTAATAACCTGCTCATCTGTTGTGGGCGGTCCCTCAAAAAGGAAGGTGACATATAATCGCCATGTTGGAATTGGAACCGGTAGTCAAAAATCGTTAAAAGTATAGAAATAAAGCTGTTGTTTTTGATATTTATTTATGGACGGATTTTGCCAATAATTTAGTTTTCATTCTTCTGAATCAGTATTTATTCCAGATGAAATATACTTTTAATGACTGTTGAATAAGATTTTTCGAAAGTTTACTGGTAGTATTAAGTTCGCAGAGCGAAGCGGTGGTGGTGTAATGGTTAAGACTGTGCATCGAAACGTCCCAGGTTCGAATCCTACTCGTACCATATGAGTTTGTATACCAGACTGACTCATGTGTAGTAGTTTACATCGTCCACCACTTGCTTCCAGTGAAGGAAAACATCGTGAGGAAACCTGGTTGATTCTTATTAACTTGTATGTGAAATGGAGAAGGCAATGGCAAACCACTCCATTAATAATCCCAAGAAAGTTGTTGTGTGTGGTTCATTCCATGAGGAATGATTCCAACCACCATGAGGAATACGACTATGAAGAAGAATTAAGTTCGCGCTTTATTTGAATTCGGAAAATAAAATTAACAAAGTAAATTAGACCCATTTGTCCAGCTAATAATTATTATTGTAATTTATAAGCACACTTAAAAAAGTACACATAAATTACGTCATCCTTATTAAGGAATACTAAACTCGAGTACCTTAAAATCTATGTCATACGAGTTACTTTGATGTAGGTACCTTTATTCTTAAAACTCAGTAGGTAATTTAAGTTCAAGGCTTTGCTTCTGAATAATCTATGTTTTGTTATTCCGTGCAAATTAAGTCGATCGTACACATGACACGTTAAATATGTGCAGGTGTTGCCCTATATTCATGTAAGTAATTTATATTTCTTTATGATATGTATCATATAACTAAGAATTGAAAACACAAGGTCAGCAAAAACTATATTATAACTGAAAGGGTAGCTCTCAATGACAGTGTTATGTAGTCAAAAAATGGACTGGAAGATGCATTTTTTCTTTATGTTTTAAACATAACGAAATAAATAATCATTAAGTAATATGTATTGTAAATTGTTATAATTTAAATTGATCAACCAGTATTTGCTTTATTTTTTAATACGTTCATAATATAATTATCAATCGTTCGATTGATAATTATATTAAGAATGAATTAAAAAATAAAGCAAATAATTTTTTCTACATCTTTTGAACGTGAGAAGCCTAGTAAGATCTTTTGTTTCATAAATTAAAAAAAAAATAGTCGCAGCGTAACACAGGTGTAACTTCGAAAAAGTTGTTTATAGTATACGCGAAGCCTGATTCCTTACTATGTCACGTTTATAACACATTTCGAAAACCCTCAAGTTCCGAGTCTTTCATACGCGACTGCGGAATAAATCACAAAGACCAAACACAGTGGCACATCCCATTATAAGCCATGATTTTAATTGCACCTATTTGAACTGCACCTTGCATCGTATTTTTTAATAATGTGCTTAAACTTGTGTTTATTTTTTAACCGCTCTCCTTACGCAAAGAAAAAAATAGATAAAGATTTAATAAACCATTGATATTTCAGTTATCATTACAAGGTTTTGTAACTACGTGCTTAATGTATTTTTATAGCAATGTAGTCTGAATACGTGAGCGGCAATGGTAAGCCAATACTAATAATCTTCAGACACAAGAAATCTAAATTTAATTTCAATTGTTCACGAACGCCATTACCTACATATCGTAGTGATATATATAATTATTTCTTAACTCGTAAAGGACATGGAGGCCTTAACTAATAAAAAATGCTTAATTAAATGACACAATCAAATCAACAGTGCAATAAGCATTACCATGTCGCCATAGATATAATTCCTCAAACCTATTTTATATGAAAGTTTAAAAAAAAAGGTGCAATTGAAATTGGTGCTATAGATACAAACCACTGCAGAATGAGTCCATACGGCGGCGGCAGGTAGTGCGCTTTTGCGGTTTCATTGCGTGCAGGAAATTCGTCAATGAAATCTGTCGGCAGTTTTTGCATTCCCACGATACGCGCCCGTTGAAGGGTTAAGATTGAGGCGATGATGAGTTCGACAGCTTCATTTACTTGTTTTTGTTATTAAGTTAACAAGTTTAAGGTTACTTTATGATTTTTTTTTTGGTTGAAGATAACATGAAATTATATTCTTAAATATTTGTTTTTATTCTTGCTTACACTTTCTGAAGTGTCGTTAACGACCCTATCTACTTATAACAAAGTAAGTACAAATTTAATTAAAATGTTTCGTTCAAATAAATAAATTTATTTTTCCTCTCTGAGTTAGGTAATCCTCTTTCCCTGATGGATCGAATTCGTCGTAATAAATTAATTATCAAAACATCAGGTGGTGACTACTGTTACGACATTACTCTCTATTACTGGTTGTTATTAAGAGATATTTCGGGAGGGTGTGTTTGTAAAATAAGGGAAGTTTTAATCTGTCCATCCCTCTCCTTCAAGATCATATTGCTGCTAATATGTTACTTGTAACAATTTTATAAAATTAAATTTTGTTTAATGTATGTAATCGATTTATTATATCTTGGTTTTCCCACTAGCAAATGAATATTCATAATATATATTATACCATGTTATGTTGTAAAACTGTTTTATGTGCGAATAATGTAAATATAAAAAAGGAAAATGGAGTAACTAAACATTTTAAATATAAACGATTACATAAAGCGGACAACAACAATTGGATTTTTTCACACACGTCTTTATATATATAAAACATGATTCCTTATAAGTAAGAATGTGTTGCTTTACGATCTTCAATCTCGTAACTAGGTCGCAATAAATTTTGCTTGAACATTTTTTTTTTAACAAAAAGCGATAATCAAATTACAAAGTACGGATGGACGTAAATAGATGACGTTGCTACTTAGAGTTTGGAGATCATGGAGAGTGCAGAAATTAAGCACTTTCACTAGCTGGCGCCTCGAAACTTTAATAGGTACTGCATATTTTAAGAATATACTCTATGTGTCATTCTTTCCAAATTTCAATCCGTCCAGTAGAATGTGTGATAGACTATGCATTCTAACTTATCTACTTATTTGAAATATATTATTTATGTAGTTTGAAATAAAACAGAATAGAA
The DNA here is from genome assembly GCF_027563975.2 of Plodia interpunctella. Lineage (NCBI taxonomy): Eukaryota > Metazoa > Arthropoda > Insecta > Lepidoptera > Pyralidae > Plodia > Plodia interpunctella. Next base: position 8,029,328 of record NC_071301.1, read on the forward strand.
AAATATAAATTTACAAAAACTAAACGCATTTCACTAGCCATTATGTATAATGAAGCCGTGCTATCTCAAATAAAGCGTCGAAGTCTAAAGTCATATTAACTACTTTTTCTTATTCACTTTATGAGCCTAATATGTGACACTAGCTTTGCCCACAACTTCGTATGTGAGTAAAAATCCGTTTCCCGTGGGAATTTCAGGAAATCTCTTCTTAGTGCTCCCCCACTGACTGTGCGTTGTCTGTCAGTCAGTCACTCAGTAACGCAAGAGTTATATATATATATTATCCAGTATGTAAGTAAAGATGCAAAGAGCTATATTTCTACACGATAAATAATTTGCAAAGGAGATTTATACCAGGTGAATAATCTTGTTTCACGTTACTCTGAAATCCGGTCGTTCTCAGGAGAAATATGTTGTTTAATTTGTAAGCTGAGATGAGTTATGGAGATGCTATGAAACTAGAAAGTAATAATATGAAACTTAGGTTGAGTGGAGGGTGTAGGGAGAAGGGGATGAAAATGTTTAAGGTCAGCCGTGGGTTTTTATCTCCGCGAGTTTTCTGTTGTCACTGGCGCCCAGTATTCTTTCGTCTTACGATAATACAACATAGAGAGTAGAAGTTAACAAGACAAATTCCAACAGTACATCTGTATATATGGGCGTGCCTCAAGGCTCTATAATTGGTCCCGTCTTATGTCCACTCGGCAAATGTCGTAAATCATAAGCGCAATTCATTGTTTCTTAACAAATAATTCAATTAATTGATTATTTCTAGTCCAATACAGAATGATCATATTATGGAATACCTACCCTATTTAACATAACATAATCAAAAACATACCTAGGCAAATTCATAGAAAATTACAAAATACTATCTAGAAATTTCTTTATTATTTTATTATCTCTATTCTAAACTATAAAAAGTTAAAACCAGTTTTGATATCCTATTATAATTTATATTTTAGAATTAGTCTAAATTCTGTGATCGATCACAAAATTTAGATATAATCATGCCATGACATATGCGGCATATTATATACGTTCAAGATGCAATACTTCTAATAGTTAATAACTAAAAGTGAAGTATTAAAGGTATTTAATACTTATTTAATTAAAGAAATCTCCTCCAGCAGACCCTATATACGAAATAGGAAAAAAAAACACGTTTTTTTTCATCAAACTTTTATATTCATGTTTGCTTTCCGAAAACAAACATGAATATAAAAGTCTGATCCAAAATCCTCATAATGTAAATAAAGTTTATTAAACATATAACATCAAATCATGATACATATATAAAATAATTTTATTGCAATGTTCGGTACTAAGACAATTTATTACATATAATTTTATAGAAAGTAATGTATGAAAAAGATAAATTGTCACGTTCATAAGAGTTTGAGAGGCCCTAAATATTTTATGAATTATAATAAAAATCGGCATACCTATTAGCAAAACCGTCACGATTCCGTAATAAAATTCGTTCATAAACAGAATTTTATTAAAGCATCATGATAAAATACACAAATCTCAAAAAAAATAAAAGAGAATCTATGCATAGCGTACTATAAAATATAAGGACTGGCAGCCAATAAAGAAAAAGCTATATTAAGTTCTGGAAATAAGGGCAGAACCACAAATGTAACGTTTCGCCTGACTTTTATAGGTCATAAAATGGGATAATGCGCCCGAATAAGCGTATTTCGGAATGGTACAAATTTAGACTCGAGGTGGCAGCTTGGTACTCAATATCAACGAATATGAAGCCACTCGATATAAGTGCTAAGGCGACGTTTACATGTAGCGATTTATTTTACTCTGCTCGGTACCTTACTACGTGCTGCCCTAAATTTTTTAGATATCACTAAATAGAGAAAAAGAGAGAGTATTATTTATAACTAAATCTGCCTTTTTTTCTGCATTTTGAAATGTAGATACTTAATGATTTTGTATTTTGTAAAAATGTCTTAACTGAGCGTGTTAAATAAACCTTTTTGTAGATTTGGGAATGCTGTTGCTTCATATAAGCTATCAAGATTTTATACATCTTTGTCGCGTCGTACGACATCTACCGGAAGATTGGATGGATTCGCTATATACTATAGGCCGGGAACCACACGTCACAAAGTACAAAAACATCTATATCTTATAAAGACAGTTTCTGATTAAACTTAATTTCCTTAATAATATTAATGAGATACCTATAAAAAAATAATCATGTAAATAGTAAATTGTAGTAGGTGTAACTAAGAAGCAATTAAGACACGAATTGTTCAAACACGTCAATAATTATCTTTAGATAACCGCCAACAGTAACCTGAGATGACACAACACTTGTCACTTCACTAAATAATATGACAAATAGGTGCCGATGTGTGAATTGGCTCGTTTGACAACTTACCACTTTTATTGGACGGACAAATTTACGAATGTGTGAAGTGGTAAAAAAATCTCATAAAGGGTATTGTTGACCGTTCAATAATATTGACGTGTTAAGATCAATTTTTGTTCAAAGTCAAAATATACTTATATATTTTATTTCATTTGATACCGAGTTTTAAGAGTACTTTATAGTTCGATAATATTTTTTTGATTTGTAAGTAGTTCCTTATTGAAATATTTAACTTAAGTTATTTTTTTAATTATAATTATAATGTTATTTATATCATAGTTACAGACAGACTTAGCATTAAATATTACATTATTTCTTTAAAATACCACAGTGATTATAAAAACTTGAATCATAGATAACTATGTAGATAGCAAAGTCAGGCAATCACAATCTCTGGGTTAAAATGGGGGTCATAACTAGTTGAACAATAAAACTGTGGATGGGTTGCCGGAGGCATCAACAGATTGGGATCAGCGTTCACAAAAACAGTCCTCCGAAGCGGGCCCTCTCGTAAAACTAACATATTCCTATTTAATGACCTCTACTATGTTGTTTCACAGTATTTGTTGACGATTTTTTATGTCTTAGTACATTGTAATTAAAAGCGTTTATTTAACTTGCAATGTATGTAAGTATCTTTATGTTAATGTTAATATTTGTCAGTGAAAACTTGTAATTGGCCATATCACTTTTGTAATTCGCTGTCAGTTTTTCATAAAGAGAATAAACAAATACGTATTGTCGTTACCATGTCACTACACATAAAATCATTATAAAAATTAAACATACGACTTCCCGTTTCCAGAATCCTGTATTGACAGAACGAGTGTCCTGTTTATGGTTCATTAAAATAAATTTAGTCCCTCAGGGAAGCAATTTTATGCAGCTTACGTTTCTAAAATAGAGACAGCTGTAAACAGGAGCCGGGGCATGAAGTTTTTAATTTAGTTTCCAACATGGCATTTCGTATCCATTTAAAAGTTACTCGACATGTCCTGATGTGGCTCTAAAGGAGTAATTTAATATTATGTTTAATTTTCTTTATCTTCTGTATTACATTCATTGAAGTCTTTAAAATGTTTTTAAACTTCTTTATTCACATTAGTTGGTAACATGCAAAATATTGCGTCTTACCATATGAATGATCAGTTGCAAACTGAATAACTTTATATTCATTACAAAGTAAGAATGTAATCGTACAAATCATATCCTATATTTTAAAGCGACGACATATAAACGAACAAAAAGAAAGCAAACTGATTAAAGATATGGTAACAATGGCATATGTAACTTTTTTTAATACAAAATTTGCATAATTATTCTAAGGTAAGGAACACCTACACGAGCATGTGGTAACAGTACATTTAACTTAGATTTAGTCATCTATTTTGATGGGCTTACCCCATGAGAAACAGTGGTAATGTATGTATATTGTTTCAGAAGTTTTCATGGAAAATTCACAAAACAAATTATCAGTAGCTGTAGTTTGGGATTGGTCATTTCTCTCTTCATAGTTGTATTCCTAATGGCGGGTCGTGGTTATTGCATGTTCATTCCACGAACACACACAACAACTTTCTTGGCACTATGTATCGTACACAGCATTCTTATTTTAAAAGAAAATGCAACTTCTAGAAAAACTCACAGACTATTATATACTCCCAGACTATAATATAATTTAAGTTTTTTTCTGATATTTTATTTCAAATGATTAAATTAAATTATTCGAAATTTTATTATATTTCTATAGTTTCTACAGTATTTTTACCTTTGTATAATAACGACAAGGCGAAACACTGATATTATCTGAGACAATTGTAGTCTGATTGGTTTAGTTACACCGAACTTCCGATCCCTGCCCGGTGTGTACGTGACTGTACTACACGATCAATTTGACACTTTTTGCGCTGCCTGTATCATCGCCACGAACTTACAACCATCTCAAATACATGTTGTAGAACTTTGAACCTTATTAGAAAAGGTTTAAGAATACTTTAAAAGAAATTGTAAAAAATATAGCTGAATGTATAAACTTGCAGTGAAAACTGGAAATGGATAAAATAAATTGCATAGTGGACCTTTCTTCCATTTAACATTCACCCTTAAAAAGGGCTTTTTAAAAAATCGAAAGTGACAGAAATTATTTCGGAAAGGCTACGTAACACGAACTACTATATATATAAAGTAAAGGTAGGTAAAGTTTGGTTTAAGCACATGAGCTAACATTTATAAACAAATATAGAAGCATGTTCTGTACGACCCAATGGTTGACTGTTAGATAATGCTTTTAGCATCAGATTCACCTTTTGTACATTTACTATTTGTATTTTGTGCAATAAAGTTAATATAAAGAAGAAAAAACAAACGGAGTGAAAATATCAACGATAGGGTAGAAGGTAAAGGTTGTTTTTGAAATAGCACAGCTAGTGTCAAGAAATTAAGACAAACTGTTTTACAAAATTGGAATTTATCGTCGCCATCATAATTTTGTTTGTAAAACAAAAACTCAAGCGCCATCAATCACTTCTGGACGTCAACAAAATATGGATGTTTGCGCAACGGCCGTATCTCGACGATCTTTAACAAATGGCATTAAAGACAATTATGAAACACAATTCTCTATAGATCTATATCTAAGGCGTGAGAGATTTTAAAAAGAATAAATTTTAATTGGTGCACACTAACTTTATAAAACAAGTTACGACTTAATCGCCACAGAATTGGCGGTTAATGAGCGGAAAGATTGTAAACGTATTAACATCGTGGGCAGTCCAAAACCAGGTCAAAAATGGTAACAGCGGGTCAATTAAAAAAATCGGCCAAACCATTCCATCATTGTAGCGATTGCTCGTTGAAAACACGATTCGTTAAAACTTGTAACAGTCGTTGTTATAGTGAAGTTGTTTCCAACAGAATTTCGAGGCTAAATTTCTAATGATGAAAATAAAATAAACAAAAGCCGATATGACCATGTAGGTTTGTTGGATTTATGTACGGAGTGAGTTCAAATCTGAGATCCTAACAATTTTAGAGTCACACTTTTTGTTTTGCTCGCACAACATTTGGGATATGAGTCACAATTTGACTCATATCCCAAATGTTGTGCGAGTTTGTTACTTACGCTTTATCTATTAAACCAATATTCTTGAAAAACATATAAATAAAAATAATATTCGCAATACGAAGAACAACTTAGGCTACTTTTTATTTCGTAGGCAAAACTAATATAGTCATATATTATTCAAGATTATTGATTAAAATTATCATTAACACCTTATAATGATAACACTAAGGAAACCTGTATTAATACTTGCTAGATCTTCAGTATCAGCATGTAATATGATGATTATTATTGCTACTAAAGCTAGAATACGGTAGCCTGGCTGGAAAAAATTACATCAGTGTAATCTATAACTGGCTGGAAAGAAAACAAATAAATTAAAATGAAACCTGATGATGCGTAGTCTAAAATGAATGTCGACTAATGGATGGATATATCGTAGCGGATCGATGCCGTCATTTATATGAAACTTAATCGAATAATTGATTATAAGATTGAAACAATAAAGTGATTAGTTGAACAAAAAGTTGGACAATGAGTTATTATTCAACAGATAGGTTCCTATTGTTGGCCATCAGAGACAAGACGGTTATCTGGCGTGGGTTGTTGACCCGGGTTTGTTTGTGTGATCATCGGAGGTCGATATTAATCTTCTTATATGTTATTCAGATTGTGCCGGTTTAATTACATCTGGTTTTACATACTGGCAGACAGAGTAGTCGATTATAGTTGCGATCTTTTACATCTTTCCATATGTGAGTATTTTCTAAGGCATAGCTGTTGAAACAGTTTCGAATTCATATAAAATAAGAAAGAGAAAAAGAAAAAGCAATAACACTTATTAAATACACTAGAACTGTGTTATATAAATGGTAAAACATTTTATAAAATATAATTATTTAACATCACCGTATTTGGTAGAAATTTTCTGCATTTTTCTATTTTCGTCGCTAATTAAACGTGTATTGAACACGCTATGTGCTAAGATTCTTCGTTTCATGGACATCCCGTGGGTAATTATGTTTCTGTTATTATTTATTTAGGAAAATAAACAAATAAAATATTTCATTTCAATTGATGGCAGTCGATCTGTGATTTTATTTTAGTGATAAAATACAACAAGTTAGTATGAGACATATTTTGCAATGTCACTCTAAAACTCGCTCTAAATAAAAAATATACTATTATGATTTTTACGTCGAGAAGTGGCATTCTTTAGATTGTGTTTATAATTTGTTATATTATATTTATAATTCGTCTTTGAGAGAGTAAATTTGTCTTTGAGAGATAATCCAGTTTGTCGTTTAGCGCTTATTTTTATCGTTATTTTGCTGGCATTAAAATAAATTGCCATTAATTATTTTAGGGATTAATTTGAGTATTCTCAATGAAGATGTTGGGAACCATTTGTTTTAATATTAACTATGTAGGCGTGACTTATAACTTTCTATACATTTGTAACAATTCTTTTTTCTTTTTCTAGTCGAAATAGCAAATATATTAATTTAGACCAGTACTTAGCCACAGCGATTGCCTTGGCCTTGGCCTCATACAGGTCATCTATGGAGCAGGAGGAGGAACAGTTTGGGCAAGACAGTAGATGAGTTACAAAAACACTATTTAAGAAGAATTTACACCTCGACAGTAATATCGTCCAAAAACACGTAACAAGATCATGCATCTTCTTTAACCTAAGATATAGATGCATAGTAGTCATATACAGTATCATGTATATTATTTTCCACATATAGCACTATGAACGTAATGTAGATTGATCTAGAATGTTATTGGTTAAATTCGATCGCTCGCTCAGTCTCACATTTATTCGGTACCTACTTATTCCGAATCTTAATTTCAACAGTTCTTTTTTCTTATTGAGTACGTTATAGCTAAAACTTGTGTCACATTTTATTGAAGTCACCTAAAGGCATCAGACATAGCTTTTAAGTCTATTATTATACCAGCCAACATCTATTCGGTATACGTACACCAGTAAATTTAATTTTCAACCAATATGCAGGTTTCCTCATGATATTTTCTTTCACTGTCAGATTATTTAACAGTTACTGAACTGCAAGACTCAACGTATTTTCAGTTTAAAATATATGTTAGGTACTCCTAGACGTAGAACGCGATAATATGAAAAATGATGGCTCATATTTAAAGCGTATGAATGCACTTGCAAATGCAAGTAAGTACATTTTTATCCGAAGAAAAATTATGGACCTCGGTATTAAGCAAAAAATGGTAGCCACAGCGAGTTTATTTACAATACATATTTTAATACCTCATGCATTACACCTACAGAACCCTTAACACGCAATTGGAATAAAGCAAATAAACGGAAAATATATATCAGTCTTTATACCCACATTTAATAAGTTGTCGGACGTATTGAAGTAAATATCGTAGAGTCGACTAACCTTACGAGTATAGATCAGGACAAATATTATGGCAAATACTATATATTAATATGGAAAAATCTGTGGAACTTTCTATAAAAATATAAATATTGCGTTTTGATTAGATATTTATCACGAGAAATAAAAATATTATACTAGTTAACTGCAATTGCAATACAATCACGAAATTCAAATTTTAATCATGAGAATACTCTGGTGACATTTTGAATATCGTAAATATAATAATAATTTATAATAATCATTACCCAACAACAGTCCCGTTATAATAATAAAGCTATGTCCCATTCCTCAGTTCAGGCGCATTCTGTTGCGACGACGCAGCACGTTGGACTCCGTTGTTTTATATAGGTTTTGACACTGACATGCATTAACGTACTTCGTAACTTACAATATACATACAATTTATGCGTTGGTTTACGTTGTCAGTCGATAGACGTGAAAACGACGGAGCGCGACTAAGTAATGGGGCATGGCTTTTAGCAGGACAATGATTCAGTCTGCAACAATTCAATTTAATTGAATATATCTTTGACAACTCTTGTAATTTATTCTCAATGGCAGCCGCTAATCGGATTACGTTTAAGACCAATAAATTTTGGAATCTTTATAATTTCGAGACGGCCAATACCTTAAAGTCATAAATTGAATATAGTTAAGTATGCAACGAATTCAAATGTGTGCTTAAGTTGTGCTTAAGTAGGCATTATTCCATGAGATAGAGTCGTTAAAAATATCCCAGCCCGGCTTGTGTATGTACTTACTCGGCTTATCTTAAAAGTTAAGCGTTGTATAGTAGATATTCTCGGAGCTTCATAAAAAAACAAACAAACAATATTCAGCTACTTGTTTCTTTTTTTTAAACCGAAGCGAAAAGTATTACTTAAAGTAGCCTACGGCTGTTTCCGTCAATGCCATGACATGATCTGTCTCGCTCGTAGAATCCATCATTCGAGAAAAAATATAGAAGATACAGTCTATATATTTACTAGCTGTTTCCCGTAATTCTGCCTGCTATCGCCTATGTTTTACCGTGGGTCTAATACGAAATCTATTTCATCAAAATCAGTACTGTGAATACGTGACAGACAGACGTATTTTACGCGGACAAACATCCTTAACCTGTTTATTCCTAATAATATAAATGCGAAAGTAAATTTTTATCAACTCAACAAACATTCTTGAAATTTATCGTAGTTGATGCGTACGCAGAAAGTTATAGGATACTTTTCATTAAAGCGAGTGAAGCCGCGGTTAAAACTTAGTGAACAGCTTGATAGATGGGGGTCATCAGTTTATATACCCTCCACTGTACTTTCGAACAAGACTTCATGACAGGTGTCATGGGCACTAAATAAATATAAATAGGTACTACAATACAATGAACTTAAAGCCAATTAGGAGAGATTTTTTTACGTGAAAAGATTTATCAATAATAGAAAAATTCACCTAGTAATTTTCAAGTATTGTTAATTATAGTCACTTAGAGACTTTTTAAATTTTTATCTTAATTAATTTGCACATAATAATATGTCATTTGCCGATATGTTAACATTTAACATAAGAAAAAAGTTATTCAACCTACATAAATTTCAAACTTTATTTTAATTACCAACGGATACGAATTAACTTCTTAATAAACGTCTATTTTACATACGAATGTTTTTATTAGCGCTTAAGAATGGTAAGGATTAAAATTGTATAAATTTAATATTATAATGATACCTCATTAGACTTTATTATAATTTTGCATTAATAAAAAAAAGAGTTTTATTTATTGTTTGTTAATTCATATTATAGGTAACATGGAAAAGCAATAGGTATCATTTTACTTTGTAAAGAGCTACCGTCATACCCGCATCAACAAACATAATACAATAAATTTTATACTTACTTTTTCATTATAGCCAAATAATGACTGTACTGAAATTATGTACGATACTAGATTTTGAAATAAAAAGCGGTAGGTGTAAATTGTTTACTTGTTTCTATTGTTTGTTATACATACGAAAGTTTGTTTGTGAGGATGTATGTGTGTAGGTTTGTTACTCTTTCACGAAAATCTACTGGACAGAATGTAATGAAATTTGGTTCACAGTTACAATATTATAACCTGGAATAATACAAGGCACTTTTTATTCCAAAATTCCTACGGAAACGCCCCAGGGCGCAGCTAGTTGAATATAAAAAGCTAATATAGAGCAAACGTTTTGATTTAGTAGATTTATATATTTTTAATTTTTGTTATCAAAATTATTGTACTTTATCTAAATTATTTTAAAAATTAAAAAAATATATATAAGAATTTAATTTAAACTGCATTATAAGAATTGTTCGGGACTGTGACGCCGCGAAACCGGATGTCTGCTTAAAAAATAACCTTAAAATTTTGAAGAATACTCGGCTGTAATTATACCGGCTGCCTTCTTGATGTCAACCCTCCTTGGGAATGTGTTGTTGCCTATCAGCCGCCTTAAAATAGGACCAATCCATATCCTCCCATGGGTGTCATACGAGGCGATCTATGATCCATAATCATAATATCGAGTGTGTTATTGCTAACATTGGTGTCAGATTTTATACAAGTTGCCTAAAGGCATCTGACATGACTTTTACGGCAACTTACCTCCATCTAGTGGCAGGTAATCGCATACAAACTAGGAAACTGAACTGTCAACTAGTGTGCAGGTTTCCTCACGATGTTTTCTTCACCAGAAGCAAGTGGTAGTCTATAAAAACTACTATATATGAGTCAGTATGTAAACAAACTCATAAGGCACGAGTAGGATACGAACCTGAGAACTTTCGATCGACAGGCGGGCGTCTGAACCATTACACCACCGCTGCTTCAAATCCATGAAATGATCTATATGATACATGAGGTCAATGAATGGAAACTTACATACGACATCCATGGATTGACCACGGGATGATATGAAGTGGTCCTATTCTAGGGCGGAACCACACGCCTCGACCAACCTCAACTCACCTCGCATACATATTTACACCACAACTCCTCTTCGACTTTGTTACCAAATGGTTTATTTATTGATATGACTGTATGAGATTAAGTCATAAAGATGTGCCGCGCCGCGGGAACCTGTGTCTATAAGCATTATATAATTTTCAAATATAAATATTATGCGTGGTTTTATAGCTACGGAAGGCGGCATGTAAATCAATTGTAATTTCTAAAGTTTTATTATAAATCGGTTGTTATTGTGATGGTGTTTTTTTTTTTTCAATTCGAAATGTTGATTTCCTGTTCAGTTAAGGATGTATCACACGGTCATGCTTATCATAATAATGCATTGTCATCCAAACTTAACGTGTGTACAAAATTTCAGCTCGATCTCTGAAGAGAGTGATATCTGTCTACTAGTGTCATATTCGTAAGGTTCCACCCGAACATACACATACTTAAATACAATGCAAGTTAAATAAAAGATAGTAATTTTTTTATATCTATCTCATTTTCGTGCTATATTTATATAAAAACATAAAAATAGATAACTCGTTTGCATCAAATCAACAAAAACAACGAAAGTACCGCATTGATGTGTTTGAAGATACAGAAATCTAAATTTTTGAAGTTGACAGTAACTTTTCTATCTCTACCTACATATAACTATATATAGAGATACCAAGGAAATATCACATCTCCTTTTCCAGAAACAAAGTAATCGGTCACCGTTCCTAATAAAACTAAAATTAATCTGAGTCATTTCTTAAAACACATCAAATATAAATGATGACCCAAAAAGTCTAACGTGACACTGCAGTCGACAAGTTACGAAAACAAAATTATTTTTACACCCACACTCAAAAAAACTTCCAATTATTTATCTTAAAATAATAATTATAGAGTTCAAAATAGCTTTGATATTGAATTGTAGTTGGACGTATAACGTGGTTCAGTTAAAGATGTCACTCATCCACAGTTTAACGATCGACCTAATAGCGTTCTAAAGTTCCCGAAATCCCTGAGACGTGACTGCAGTGTCAACAAATTTAAAAGTGAATCTGTCGACTTATATCTTAGACGGCTGCTTTGAACTCCCCATATAGCATTGGTACAGAATATGATTTGTACAGAATTTGTGTTAGTGCCTGCGTATGTAGGTGTGTGGGTGGATCCAGATCTAATAGTTTATAATGGTAATAGTAGCTTTGGTAAATGTTAATTAATTTACAATATGACCTGAAAAAGTGCCTGTGAATAATTTCTGAATAGTTTCTGAATAAATGATTTGATTTTGATTTCACACCAAGAATAGGGCCACAACCGTGGATGTTATACTTGAGGATTAAAGAAAATAAAACATCTACAGTCATTTAGGCAATAATATTATTTTTATGCATGTTGTCAAAGAGAATAGTCAATGGTCTGACTACTAAGGATGGTGCTATTACTTAACTTTACCAAAATTTTCTTATCAAATACATTATTAAAAATTATACTTAATCACCTTTAAAAGACTCCTAATTAAGTTTCACTTCTGTAACCTCCATTTTGCACCGTCGAGGGTGATCTCAATTGGTTCGTGTGTATTATATAATTTTAATATAATAATTTAGTTTAATTGTTGTCTTTATTTCTTTGTTCTTCTTTTATTGATAGGGTTGGACAGTGTTAACCGTCTTCTAGTTATTTTCGGCTGAAAAGTTTATCCTTTACCCATTTGTTTTTACATTTTAGTATATTTTATGTTGATGCTATTTTATAAATTTCATGATTTACAAATTGTCAAAGGAAATACTGAAATCTATAAAAATGTTGTGCAAAAGTCGAGTATGTTAATTGCTAACACTGGTTGTCAGATTTTATCCAAATCGCCTAAAGTAATCTGACGTGACTATTACGACTACTAACCGATACCTATATCAATTTTAAAAATAATATGAGCTAATTAAACTTCGAGAACTCCCGTTGACTCCGAATGAAGTAGTTTGCAATTTCGTCCTCATACAATTTGTGTAACAGCGGTTAACAACTTAATAGTTACACACACAACAAACTTTTATACTCAACGAAGCATAAACGCAAAGTTTCACGTGATTATGTCATTTTCAACGAGTACAAACTTTGAACTATAAATGAAGAGGACACAGATGTATGATATGGGTAGATGGGTAGCTATGTAGATGTATGGTATGGATTTAGGTAGGACCTATTTTATATCTCTCAGACAGTAATAATAAATATAGCTTATCTAAATATAAACAATGGGATTACTACCATTTTCGAGGGCGTTACTATAATTCAGACTAGAAAATTTCAGTTTGAAAAATTTTATTAGATTGAACATTTGATTTACATTTTTATAGTTAAATGCCGAATAGCGTGGGTTATATAGTTGACGTTCTAATGTCAAGATTTATAATCCAAACTTTTAAAATAGATATAGTGTTAACGTTAATCTATAGTTTTATTATATTATTTCGTTACTTAATGTTATTATAATAAATAATCAAAGTAAACCTATGGATTATACGCAGAAAAGGCTTAAATGATAATAGATTTATTTATGTAAGTGTGATTAAATTGTGTGACCGGTCAGGTCATGATGGAAAATGATCTTTTTCTGATTGCCCCGGGTCTTGGATGTTTATATATATATATATGTATTTGTTATAATAACATAGTATCGTTGAGTTAGTATCCCATAACACAAGTCTCGAACTTAATTTGGGACTAGCTCCATGTGTGTGATTTGTCCTAATATATATAAATATAAATAAATTATCTAATTATGTTTTTACTGGAATTGTTAGAGGTATCGTTCTATTCACTTTATATTTTGTAACACTAACGTGTGGTTATCTTTATCGGTGATTGCATTATTTTCGATGTTTTTGATAATTTGTTAACAAGTTTATTTATTTTTATAAAAGTTGTTCAAATTGTCTTCCTATTTTCTTATTTTGATAACTGTGGCTGTAAGAATTATAAAAAAGATACACGAAACTACATTCATAGAAATGCATTGTTAAATTGAATATAATCATTTAACTGTAGTATACATGTGAGTTACTTAAATCATAAGTATGTATACGATGAAATAAATAATATAATTATTTCACTTAGATATCACTAAACTATAATAATTTGTCTACTATATCGACAGCCCTCGATAGAAGATTATATTGCCGCCGTTGTAAAAACTCACAATCGCTATAAAATATTACATTTTCACTGTGCAATTCTACAAAAATGTACATTCCAGCGCGAATATTTGTATTACATACTGCGCTATGCCAAACAATGTCAGCCAAACTGTTCCACAAAAGAATGCCATTTCAAAAATGTTTACCAAATACCCTCATTTTAAGTGTATTTTTATTTTAAACGCCAGCATCGTCTGGCTTGAGTCGTTTTATTAGTCTTTCGTAACGTTTCTTTGTAAATTAGACATTTGTCTTCAATTATATAGACTCAGTGACCAAATGCAAGATGTTAAGGTTGAACCACATTAACAGGTGAAATTTTACACCACAATTAATGTATTTATATCTTTGAGTTCTTTCAAATCCTGCTAATTAAAATACATTTTCTATTATGTATGTTAGAAGATATCAGCCCGAATTTGAGCCACGACAACAGTGGAGAAATCGAAATATACCTAGTTACTATTTAAAAGTTAGATCAAAGGAGGTCAAATCTTCTGCACTTAGCATTAAAAATGCGAAAATTATATCCTTGTATGTTGGGTACATACATAAATATAATGTGAAAGATCATACTGAATTTTTCCGAAAATAAATAGCTAAGCTAACAAAGTATAGCTAACAGAGTAACAACAGCCATGTAATCTCTCCTTACTAAAATAATAGTTTGTACTCTGCAAAAACTCACGGAGAATATTTTCACGCTAAAGAGAAAGTTTACAAAAACGTCGACTCAGTTTTAAACTTGAAACTGTTAACATTTTGCTTTAAAAAGTCGCCGAGGAAAAATAAAAAAAGTTTATAGTTATACCTCACTTGAGACACAAAAAGTCTGGGTTGTGACTAGCAACTTTTTAATAAGCGTAATATTTTTATTCTGTAATAACAGTTTTTACCTATTAGGAAAGTTCGACGCAGATTTCGTGTGTTATGTTAATCTTAATATAACATGTTAATTTCATTATTACATATATAATCTTTAAAGTTAAAAAAAATTGTTTTCGTCATAAAAAATCTTATGTAAGATTTTATCGCGAAAACCTTATTCTTGTATTATGCATAACATTTTCTTTAATAAAAAATATAAATATTTTATAGACTTACATCATGATGGACTGATCCACAGACGGAAATCGTAAATAAACTAATTAAATATCCTTACATATTATAAAACAAAGTCGTCTGCCGCGTCTGTCTCTGTGTGTTCGCGATGAACTCAAAAACTGAATTTTTATGCGGTTTTCACCAATAGATAGTGTGTGATTCCTAAGGAAGGTATAGGTGTACAAGTTTTGTTTTTACCCGAGCGAAGCTGGGACGGGCCGCTAGATTAAATCGTAATCGTAAATACCAAACTGATACTAACCAGACACCAAAATCACGTTCAAAGTGCACGATGTAAAAGTTATCAAAAATCTGATAAACCTTACCCTTGACCTACATAGTTGAATCCAATACTCTTGAATAGCATATAAAGGTCTACTCCCACGGGAGCGATAAGTGTATGATGCCGTCGATTCCAATAAAACTCTTATACCTTATAGACTTCTATTTCAATAAAGGAAATCTGTGTTTTATTTACTATGTCATAATCATTTGATAACGTTTGTGTAATAATTAATTTTTAGTATGACATATTCATATTGTTGTTTTGTTCTTTGCTTTATTCTTTGTGCTTGTTATCGGCATCTTTCAACTTAAGAAATGTCTAGTATACCCTAGATATTACCCTTCATTAAATACGGGGCTGCTGTCTAGTTTTAAGAACCTTTATCTTTTTTGTTCTCTTGTAAGTGGATTTATTGTAATCTTTTATGAGAATAAATTCTTTAAACCTAATAAATTTTCATAGTCATAATTATGTAAGATGCGTGAATTCAATTTTTTTAACATCCTTTTTGGTTTTTTGTTTTATTTTTATCCAGATTTATTTGAAAAGACTTTGGGTAACTTCACATCGAAATTCAATCGTTTTACAATTGTCATTATCTTAAACTTGTATATTTATTTATTATACATAGGTATACAATGTTATAAAAAAACTTTGTCACTTATTTGTTATTTGTGTCAAATCATGATTATTAATTGATCGAGTAATAAATACCATTATTTATAAAAATATAGATATTTGTTAATTAACCAAGTTTCAATTATTTGGCTTGATCTTGATGAAATTTTCCATAAATATTTAATTGTTTTAACTACTACTACTCTATTAATAAATACATAAGCTATTATAATCTAATTTGATTTATGTCTAGATCTAAGCAAGAATCTCTAGATATAAAGTTTGATATCCTTGTTAAAAGCAATCAATACAAAAGTGAGAAGTTTATGATTGGTAGTCTGGCCTCTATTCAGACATAATCCGTCCAATTGAAGTTGAATGTAAACTTCGATCGAATTCGATCTCATTTTCTTCTTCCATTTATTCGATTTGCAAGAGAATTTGTGATTGCAAGTGGTGTTTTAGTAGGTAGTGTTTTAAGTGACTTAAAAATGTTTAGCAAAATAACACAAGTGCAAGTGATAATTGACAATTGTCTTAAAGACAGAAAAAACAAAAATCTTACGAGTTTTTTTTCAATCACGTACAGTCAACAACACATAAAGTTACTCTGCATGAGCCTCTATGGCGCGGCAATAGCGGCGAGTTTGCAATGAATTTGAGTAGGTCGATGTGCTGTTTTTCCTTTTTTAATTTCTCACCCTGTTGTTGAAGTAGATTTGATTTATATCAAAGTGTGTCTCAAGTCCGCAAATTGAGAAGAAACCATCAAAATTTGGTACATGTCCCAAATGAGGGATAAAAGATTTGAATATAGAGTCTACCTATATGCAGTAACATGATATTTTGTTTTTATACCGCACTTAAAACTGAAGAATTAAAAATAAAAAACAAAACATCTCGCGCAGAGAAATAAAACACTCTCGCTACTGAATTAAAAGTGCTGGAAAAATATTTACTAAGAAATTTGATCTGTCCCCGTTGACGCTTTCACATAATAACCTTTCCGTCTCATATTAGCCGTATAGGATTACCGATTGGACGTTAAACAGTGCTGAATGAGTGTACTGATGCGTTCGAGACGATAAAATGAATCGTGAGCGACGGATCTGTGCCATAATTTAATGAAAGTCCGGAGAGAAAATACAATAATATGACAGATGTTGTAATGTAACAGAAGACACGACAAATTCGAAATGCATAAATTATGTTTATAATTTTCATGTATTTTAGATGTACTTAGATCGTTTAATTATTTATTAAATAATGATATACTTTTTTAAAATTACAAGTATAATATTTTTTATGTATACTTAAACCATTAGGTAATAAAATTATTTAAACTAAAAACTATCTATCTTAAAAATAACTTACTAATGATATACTTAAAATAAAGTTGAGCAGCTATAGTAACATGGATTGAAAGGCAAGTCTTATTAGACTTGCCTTACAATAAAATGTTATCATTTAAGCCAATAGGCTTACCATATAAAATGATAACATTTTATTGTAATTGTGTAGAAGGATTGTTTTCTGTACGTGTGATGTTCTGTGATCATTTGATATAAAATCTGTTTACAACGTCGTTACTTAAGTAGCGGTTGAAATAGATGATACTTCATGACGGCTTGATGTTGTCAAGGAGGATATTCGTGCCAATGGTCTGTCAACTGAGAATGCAGATGATCGTGTGAATTAGAAAAGAAAGAGCAAGGAAGCGGACCCTGGATTCGGACGAGCGTCCGAATGGCTGAAGAAATAACCGTGGATTGTCCCCGGCTAATTGAGGAGGGAGAAAAAAAATCAAAGTTTTTCCAACGGGACATGCATAGAAATAATAGTGTGTCCATGCAGTTCTTAGTTACACATCTGAAATATGAAAATATGACAACACTTTTACTGAAAACATGACAACACTTTGACTGGCTGTTTGACGTCAACTCTCCTTGGGAATGCTTTTATTGCCAAGGCAAATAGACCTATTAGCCTTGGTAACAAAAGCATTCCAATACCAATAGATCTGTTGGTTACCTCTTGCGACATCCACGGGGAGATTTGGAGTGGTCCTGTTTTATTCCAGGGCGGAAATACTCCCTAAGCTCTGTTTCTAGTGTAAGTGTCAGTGCGTATTGAGTCCTTTACTTTATAACCGAGACGCGGAAACCGTACCTTAATTAAATCGAATCGGATCGAATCGCATCGATAGCGTACTAATGCACTCGATTAATTTTTGTTTACATTCTTCGACATCGATGTGAAAAGTTCCTGTTTATTTTTGTGTTTTCTACGGTTGGTATGAATGGAAATCTGTACCTACGTATTTTGTTAATTATTTATTTTTCAAACAGCCAAACCATTTGCGTTTATGGTTTTAACGTCTCGTATGTTTGTTGTTTCATCAATATTTATAAGAAATTGAGAACTATTATCATACATATGGTTTTAAAATTAAATCTATTATATTCGAATATTAATATTTCATTGATGCAATAAAAAAATTTGATACACGGAGGAAGAAATTCAGAATACCGTACAAAGTACGTATAATCTACTTTACCTGTATCTTTGTAGCATGATAAAATCAAAGAAATGAATTTATGCAGAATCATGTATCGCTACTGTTATTTTATTGCAAGAACTTCACAAGAACAAAGTTCCAAAACGCACCTACCCAGTAAGAAATACGAATTAACAAATTCCTTGCAAAATGGCCGGCGAGTCCAAGAGCGTAATGACCAATTTCGTATTCAGCATGGGGACTTATCGCAATGCGTAGTTAAGACTAAAGTCACGTCGGTGCGGCAATTAAGTTCTGCCGTTCAATTTACCTATCACAGGTTCTTAACCTGAATATATTGCTGGCCTTGTTATTATCAGAAAGGTTAAACCATTGAATTTAATGGGTCTAGATTTTCTGGAAACATGAGTTATGTCAGAAATTTTGTTTTTAGATATTTAGTCTGTCTTTAAAATACCGACTCTGTTTCGCGTGATTCTCTTGTTTTCCTGGTACTCTAAGGTCAGCTTTTTTTATACCAATGTATCATGTTTTCAAAAAGACTGTAGTATTATTTTGCTATTAAATTGCCTTTGAAATGGGCGAACAAAATTGAGAACAATATCTTGGTCTTTAGATATCATGCTAGCAAGTTTGCTTTGAATTAAATAGGTAATCGCGTGTTTTTGAGGGTGCTTTTAATTAGTTGTTCATTAGACTGTAAAATCTTGTCAAGTACACTGGCATCTGAAGGCATAAGTAAGTATGGTTAATCGAACCAGACAGGCGTATGGTTCAGTGACCCGCTTGAAATTTCTTAGTATGCAGTTTCGTTAAAAACAATAGCATTCTAAAATTATAGATGTATTAGTTTTTTTTCACACACCAGTTAAGGTTCTTCTATTAAAAATTCGCGACTGTAGACAGTAGTGGTAATCCTAACTAATGTTGTTTTCTTCATTCAAATTTTCCATGCTTTAAACTACATGAGTTTGAAGTATGGACATATAGTACCTTTCATCCCAGAAAAATAACTGTTGCCGTAGGAAATGTACGTGGGCGAAGCCGCAGGCAAAAGCTAGTAGATGTAATAGAATAAAAATCCACTCCATGGACTGGACACCATTGTTTTCCATAGCTTTTGACATTGACGTGCACTACCGTACGTCAAAACTCCAAATAATCCTGCGTTAATACGTTGAGGTATGTCAAGATGACGAAGAACGCCGACGGAGCTATTTAGCCGGAGTTTTGTGGCTTTGCATATAATATGCGGTGGATTGGCTATTTATTTCAATCTAACCTCGACTATTTCTGTCGCATTAAAGTATTCATAAAACTGTACCTTAAACAGAATCATATGAGTAGCACTTGTATACAATTTCGTGGTTTTGATACTTTTTCTATCGCGCGTTAGTGTTTTAAGTGCGCGTCAAAATATCACAGCCCATTGATTAGTATCGATTTATAGTGTCAACATTACTTTCGCTTTGTACCGATGATATTTGTAATAGAAATAAATATTCGGCTACAATATTTTAGTTGAAACTGAAATATTTGAGAAAAATACTGTAGACGATGAAATTTTATACAAAGTAATTACTGATTTTAGGAACTGAAGGAAGGGAATTATAAGAAAACTTTATTATAGACCAATCGTGAAAAATGGCATAAATCGTGACGTAAAAGAGGTAACAACGATAGCTGAATACAGAGACCGCAGATTCTATATAAAAATAAATACTAAAATAACCATCTTTCTTTAAATCGAAGCCGAAATCAGACCGTTATTAATAGTTTAACCGTTACAAATACGATCAAATCCGCTTACGTTTAGGTACAAGTTCTAATCCGTCGGACACTGACGAGCCTGATATGTAATGCTAAATAACCAAGGCACAGAAGGGACGTCATTCAGACTCATATATTGTAAACATGGGTAAAATGGTAACTGCCATACTTTTATGGCTCCATGGCTTTCGATACTATCCTTATATCCTTTACATATTATAAAACATAGTCTTCTGCCCCGTCTGTCTTTCTGTTTGAGATAAACTCAGAAACTATAATATTTTAAATATTATTGAAAGATTTCAAATATTTGTAGTTTGACAAAACATCGGTAGGTTTATTTCTCAAACCAGAAAGGGTGGGGTACACCGCCAACTTTGACGTTATCTTTAAACAACGCCATTTTGCCTAAACGGCGCGTCGGTTAACAAAAAATCAACGTCAAATTTGACTATGTAATTCACCCCTACACTCCAACCGGGGTTCTTAACGTAGCAATGATGATTCCAACGATTGTGTGTTCTATACGCTTATTATTTTACATCACTGTTATGTGGCGCAACGATAAATGAAATCAGTAAATCCGTCATCTCGAATTTGTAATAATCCGATTATGAGCTGGATCGAGATTTGTAACGGAATCGATTGGATAAATCGAATAGGTCTTATTTATGAGCTTTTTGACTGTCTGACAGACTTTTTTATTTGTTAGTACGTATTGATGTATGTATGTTTGGGTTAAGATTTTACATAAAGTAACGTAGGTACTCATACTAAGAATCCCTATCGTAATTTTACGTCTTACCCATATGCAAACTAAGCCATCACAAACTCCCAACCTTCAAATTATCTTGCACTGTTTTCTCATCATCAGTGATAATGGCCACTAATAAAGTGTCCTATTAAAAAAAAATCAAATTTATGAATAGAAACATAATATTTTAAGTATTTGATCTACTCCGCTCATATCCGATTCCAATAAAATGATACCCATTACTGGTTACCGAAAGGCGTTACGCTATAAGGCTATGTGATACTTCGTATCAATATGCTGTCAAAGTTTGGCTTGTTAAGGCTCTACACACACTCCAACCTCTGCCATACAAGACCCGACCTTATTTTTAATACAAAAATGTCTAAATGTTAGAATAGACTTTTATATATAATATTTATATTATATATTTATAAAATCTATTTTCAAATAACAATTTAATTTTATCAACTTTAAACTTTATAATTTTTATAATATTCTGTTCGTATGTGCCTTAAATGACCATCATACTAACCGTAACGGAAGGTGACACCGGTATTCTCTGGGAGGCGACAAAACTGGTCCTATAAATATTATACCGATTGGACGTACGAGATTTCCGAAATGTTAACATGATGTAGTTTTTTCTGCAAAACGTTTTGTATTAAATTCGCCAAGATAACATCTCTAATAAGCTTATCGATAATTTCAAATCGGGTTTTTAATTAGCTTATGTCATATGAAAATGTTATCTTCAACTTTGATATTGGCAAAATCATCGTTTGGCAAAATGATGGAGCCGTAAAATTAAAAAGTGAAGTAGCTTTATTTTTATTTACGAAAATAATATCCACTGCATCCGATACTCTAGGTTTTAAAATGAAATTTTGAATTGTTTTATTCGTCCCATTTTACCTCTTGCTGATAAAGTATTCGATAGCGTATATGTTACATATCGAACTGCGTTAATAATGTGTTTCACAAATTTTGGATAGATCTAACTCTCAAATAAATTCGGGCAGATTTAGCTAGCAGTTTATCTATTAGATTACAATATGAAAATATATCAGAAAGTAGTGAAACCTTAACCTTTCAAAATTGAAATTATAACATATGTAATGAAAAGTAATGAATGACAGGTTGTTATTATCTAGTTTATATGGTACTCTTTGATTGACGTTTACAATAAGAGAAAAAAAGCAAGACATAAAAATGAAAATATGAACTCGTCCATTTAAATAATATCTACATATAAATTATGTAGTTTACGTCGACTTTGCAAGACGCCTTTCTGAAATTTTACTCTGGAATAAAAGATAAAGACTAAGGTTAGCTTGTCAATCCAAACATAATTACATCTTGCTGATTCCTGTCTTTTTCACTCTTGGGGGACATGATAGGGACGGAGAATGCATTTAAGTAATGAACAGCATCGATTCACATGTCGAAATAGCGTTTAACGACTTACGTTTTTTAAGGGTCAAAGCACACTGATGCGTGATCTGATTGGACAGTCTCAAATGAAATGAGACGTTAATATATAAATAAACATATTAAATATATTATTACGACAAATCATATAGATTGAGCTAGCCCCAAAATAAGTTCGATACTTGTGTTACGGGATACTATGTTTTATAACAAATACATATTAGATAAACATCCAAGACCCGAACCAATCAGAAAAAGATCATTTTCCATCATGACCGGGGATCGAACCCGGGACCTCTCGGTTCAAAGGCAAGCATTTTACCACTGCGCCACCGAGGTCGTCAATAACGTCAATAATAATAACGTGAATACCCATTTTAACACATTTTTTATAGATATGAACCTATGTTTTTTTAGTAGTAGCTTGTAGTGGCCCACTGCAAAGACCTCCCCTCCACTTTTATCCATCTCTGTCCATTGCGTAACTCCTCCAGTTTTTATCCGTCGCAACTAAATCATAAGGCTTTCTTGCTCTTGGGTGGCCTATTTTTCATCACCAGCATGCAGGGACCCATTCTGTAGCTATTCTGCAAATGGCACCAGCCTAGTTCTGTTCAAGTTTTACCTATGTTAAATATTTCAATACTTATTATTAACTCAAGGTAATTTTATTTAAACAAACAGATAACGCATATGGGACTTCGCTTAGGTCACTAGAAATATGTATGTAATGCAACCTTTTTTTATTGTATAAATATAGATATTTACGGCACCATAGGTCTATAAATTGTGTATAAGATAGTCATATTGTACACGAATTTTTTGCCTCAATAAAGATAAAATAAATAATAGTAACTATATTTCTGCGTAAACAAGTAAGTATGCTATAACCTTTATTGGGTGTTACCTCCGTCACTCAAGATAATCATTTAACGGTATCGAGAACGAATCTGCATCGATGCATCGCTCGATTCACGAAATGGCCCATTATTCGCTGTCTACCTTTAATTGACAGTTATCCGATTTATTTTTCGCGAGGTTTTAACACGCAAATACTTTTAATTCACATTTTAAGTCGAGCTGGAATCGAAATGGACGTAAATTGGTTTGGGTCTAAAATGCCGCTTTTAATGTATTTCGGGATTGGATTGGTTACTCTCACATGTTTTATTATGTTCTACATTCCTTTTTATTTTCTCCATTCGAGGTATTTTGCCAATTTGTTTTAATTGGTATTTAAAATTAACTATACGTACATATTTGGAAGTAATATTGATAATTGCTTATAAATTTATTTCTTTACCTCAAAACTTGGAAAGAGAGTGGGCTTTTGCCCACCAGTTGCTATAAAAAAACCTCGACACTGGCTGTTTGTGGTAACTGTAACAATTTTAGATAATAAAATGTCAGTTATGTAATACTGAAAGGAAGTATTTCTATTGCAAAAATTGAGGGTTACATTTTTGAATTAATATAATATAATATATGCTTTGACTTCAAAAAAAGCTTCAAAAATCAGTAATCCATTATACTCTTAGCACATTGCAATAAGAACACTAGCGCTCTTAGGACACATTTTAGACAGAATCCTTTTTTCGGCGCAGTTGAAATATAATATATATATATTCTATAGACACATATAAGAATAAATACATTTACAATTATTAAATTATGAAAACTGCCTCTCCACTCAGCAGCACGGGACATGATTGTCACAGCAATGCAGTCTATTCAGGCAGCAATCATTTGCAGTACTGTGTTGGAGCTGTCTTGCACCCGACGCACCAGTAAAATTAACGTCAACCTGCTCTTACCCCCTTATTAATAAAAACATTATTCTCTGATTGCCTAGGATTATTCTTTGTATTGTCTCGTTCTTTCAATGTCAAATACTGAATAGAGAGAGAGGGACAAAAAAAAAGAAAAACTACTCCAAGCCTAATCAGAGAATTAAATGTTTAATGCACTACGGTGCCAGCTTACAACCTGGCAACCTGCACACTCTGCCTAAGAAGCTATAAAAAAAAGTTTAAACTTTTCCCGCCAACACAGCAGCCAAGCAATGACACTGCACATCAACTCCCTATAATTATATTCTTTCACCGTGTTGCTATCTCGGCAATTTATCTGTAGAATCTTTGTAGTATGCTAATGGCCGTTCTGAGTGATGTATTTGCTGGTAGCACTATTTAAATACCAATCTACATCGGACTGTTACGTCGACTAGGAACATGTGTCAAACACGCGTGCTGAACTTGTTATTTTAGTCTAGATAGAAATATAAAAAAAATAATATGTAAATTATTGTGAGAATAAACTTGCTTAAGTGTGGGCTGGACTAGCTAGATTATCGAATGATCAGTTTTTTTTTGTTATGAACTTACATATTTGCAGTTTCTTCCGTTATCCTAACTACTTAATGTTATAAATGCGAAAGTAAGTTTGTTTGTTTATTACCACTCTATCTACTTGACTAATTTCTTGAAATTTTGCGTATATATTGTTTGAAGAGAAATAACTGTTACCGTAGGAAAATCACGGGCAAAAGCTAGTTAAAAATAAAAGTTACCAATGTATTCAACTACAGGTTCTTCTTCTTCATCATCGTATTCTTTATGGCTGAGGATCATGGTTATTACGTGGAATAAAACACACACAACGACTTTTTGGCACTACTAATTGAATGGTTTGTCATTGTCTTCTCTATGTTCATTCTATGATAAAGAAGTTGTTAGCAAAACAATTTGATACGTTCCATATATTCTGTTGTCTTCGACAGAATATATGGAACGTCAGGTTCTTACCTGATTTAAATAAGACCTTTTTAAAAGGAAATAAAAAAACCGCCACGCTAGGTGTTTGCATAAAATCATTAAAATTGAAAGTGTTACAATTGCGGAAATGCACGTCGTTGTAAGACATGCGATATTGCGCTTAGTCCAAATATATAAAGGACATCAAATATACCTACAGACCAAAGATATATCATTTGTTGTAAGTAAAAATTAATATAAAAGAAGGAACAAACATTAAATAAGTCTGGGAAATAAAAAAGGTATGTGCGCGTGTAAAACATGTTGTTTAGTATATAATTATGCAACGCGAAAGTTTAAAAGCAGTTACTGAAAAAATATATTAAAAGTTGAAATTTATTTTTAAACGCTTTAAGAAGAATTAGAATACGGAAGAAGAAAATCTTTGCTCACATTTCTTTGCATAATCAATATCCAATAATGAAAAATGACAAATAGTCTAAAAATGTACAATTTTAGAAAACATTGTGAAAATCAAAGTCCTAAAATTTATTCAGAAATCAGATCTTCAGGAGCACATTTTCACGTCACATAATTATTATGATTATCGATTCTAAAATCTTAGCCTTCAATCAATAAAAAAAAAAGAAGTATTATAAACGTAGATACATATTTCAAAGAATTAATAGAATCAGTATAAAACATTACTACGCAATATAGCAAATACAATCGCTCACTTATTACGAAGAGTCGCCAAAATTGCCAATTACCCATTCTGATAAAAAATCACCGGTTATAATCCTATTACGTTTGAAACTTTCACATTTCGTGCAAAAGTCCGCCATTTTACCAACTCTCGCTGGTATTACTTCATTCCGTCGGAGTCTATAATTTGACAAATAGAGAATGGGACCCATTACGAAGCATTTCCTACGTAATGGGGTACTATGAACCCTGGCCGTATAATTTAGGAGCTAGCGAAGATGTGCCAGTTGGATGCTAAAAAAAGTTGATTGCTTTTATTTGATTTCCATACTGACGAATGTGTTCGATATATATTTTTTTTTTGTTTTGGTTCTTTCTGGTTATTGATTTTGGTGATTTGTTAATAGTTAAGTGTAGCTTCCGGACCTTCGTTCTCATAATGGGAACTACTTCTTTCTGAGTAGTTTTGCTTTTATGCAAATTTTCTATTTACAATTGTAGTCTTGAAACTATCTCGATATGATATCACAATATTTTTATCACGCATCACGTAAATTACAGCCAATTTCAGGCAAATAGTAAGTAATTTGTAAACAGTTTTTTGTTGTGCCCGGGGTTTCGCTCCCGTGGGAATTTTGAGATAAAATATAGTTTATAGCAATCTTAGATAATGTACCTTTCTAATGTTAAAAGAATTTTTGAAATCGGTTCAGTAGTTTCGGAGATTACCCGCCTCAAACATACAAAACATATAAATATTATATATATAATAATATTCTTCATTTTTTCAATAAAATGAAACAAATAAAATGGATGTTGTATTAAATTTGGCAATTACTTGCATGTTAAATAAAAATAACAATACGAATTTAAAAAAAAGTAGTGTTAAAAGTACTGTTTAAAACAGCGTTTGTTACATTATGTTATAACTTAAAAAGTAGATTTTTGTATTAAGCTGTATGTTAATTTTGGTCCTATCCGCACCCCAACGTCTTGTACCTTGATGAAGATGAGAAATATTTCTTATTACAATAGTTCTCAATCTAGCTTTTTATGGTATAGTGAGCAAATGAGCAAATGAGCATGCTTATTTCATTGATTGATTTCAATATAGGTTTAAAAATATATTTATAAAACATTTTATTTGTACTTTCCATGAATAGGTTATTTTATTTTCTTAGAAAAATATATCATATGGTATCGTTTAAAATTGCTTTAAGTTTTATTTGTTGCACTTTCAGTATAAATATAAACCTCATTAACCAATTAGGGCACTCAGTGTAAAGATAATAATCTGAAATAAACAGGGCCATTCGACACCAGTGGCCTTTGATCAGAGACATTAGGAGATATAATGTTTGACGTTGCGTTTCAATTCAGGCGGGCCCCGATCGGATTGCGATCCTTTTGTTGTTCAATTGTTTTTATTATACCCCAGGATCGAAGTTTGTCAACAGATAAGCATCAAAATCATCAAAAAACATTAAAATGTGATCCATTTTAATACACAAGTATCTTCACAATTTCCATAAATAATTTAATTTACGAGTGAGATTCTGAAAAAAAAAGTCAGTTTTCATTCTAGTTCAAAATATTTTGATATCCTACATTCGGGTAAAGTTAAAACTGAGAAAGTACTAGAATATTAGGGAATTTTTTAAGTATTCCTTTAGTTAAGTATTCCTTTGTCATAGGTACTATATATTCATTTGACGAAGTCTGAATAAAGAATTATTAATATACTGGAAATGTCCTCGTGGAACTACAGTTCTCTTACTTTCCCTAATCGCTTGAATCAGTGACATTTAAAGAGATCTTGGTCACAATCTACAAGTTTGTATTAATTAGCCGTTTCGATCTTATTATGAAAATGTCGCTCGCTTCACTTGCATTCTGAGTGAGAAGCGAAATAAAGATGACAGATTAAAAATTGCTCAGATTTGTATGTTTTGATTTGTTTTCTTGCATTTTTTTAAAAATTTCGAAAAAAAAAATATTAAATCTCTTTTGTCCGAAAACAAAATAAGTTGCCTTTATTTAACATGTTTATTTAACTTGCTTTTGTCTTAATGTTGTCTACTTCTCGGGTTCTACGCATCGTCTTGCGATAAATCCTATACCAGATTTTAAGTTAGGTCATCCGCTGTACAACCGTGATAATGGCATTAATTTTGCATCTAGTAGTGTTTACACGCAGACGGAAAGACAAAAATTAAAAAAAAATAGTTTAAAAATCTAAGGTTAAAAGAGGAAAAAACTGTTTAAAAATTCTTATGTCAGAATCAGAAAGGATATATTTATGAGACTGTTTACTAATAAATGTTGCTGGCAACACAAGTTTTTTATTTTTTATTTTTGTATAAGATTGTTGTTGTAAAAAAGAAAAAATCTACGGCTACGAACTCTGTTATGTGTCCCAATTAATATAAAAATAAAATACAGTATCAACAGCAGTTGTTTGGAATTTGACAAGATTCTAACAATAAATTTTAAAAAATATGATTCTACCTAACTAATAAAGTAGCCTAACATCACTATAAAAGCATATTTGAACACGTACAAGCGTAAAACAGACATTAGAAAGGGTAATCAAAATAAAATTATTTGTGGTGATAGTCATTTAGTTCACATTAGTCAAGTTGACAGTACTAGTAGTTATATAATCTGTAGTCATATACGCCTGTGGTCCGAAACGTCCCAGGTCAAGAATCCTACTCGTGCCACATGAGTTTTTATACCAATCTGACTCACGTATAGTAGTTTTCATCGACCACCACTTGCTTCCGGTGAAGGAAAACATCGTGAGGAAATCTGCACACTGGTTGATTATTAACTTGTGTGTAAAACTGAAAAGGCAATGGCAAACCACTCTATTAATAGTGTCAAGAAAGTTGTTGTGTGTATTTCATTCCACGTAATAACCACGACACTCAGCCATGAGTAAATTCGACAATAAAGAGAGAATCACTTAAATAAGACCCAAAGATGTACCAAGACGCAAAAATTGAAATTTCGAATCGTGTGAATATGTTACAGCCAATTGGGGCGCTTAAATTCGGCTATAATTGGTTGCAATCAATATTTATCTATACAACTACGTTTATATCTACGTATAATAAATAATATTACAAAATATATTGTAACTCTTTAGTCTAGATCTTTTCCCTTTTCATAATGAAAGTAAGAGATATAAACAGACATAAATGAGAGAACGAATCTAATTTTATTTACTCGTTTATTCTACTCGTGTACTGAACTCGGCCAATATGAAGTAAGCATATTCGTCACCCGGCAGGTGGGAAATTGAGCCAAAAAGTGAAATTCGGGGTGCCGCTAATGGATTGTGGTAGGGTTCAGTATAAAATTAAAATTGAATTAACACGTTAGTTTTTGTATCCGGTGTAAATTATTACATGTAGTGGTTAACAGACAACAATATGTTAGTCTACTTCCTTTTCCTTTGAACAAGCACAGAATTCATGAGAAACAAATGTCTGGCTGTGCGTTTCCGCCTGGCCAGAAAGGGCAAAGCCAAAAGGGATATTCATGGCTATTCATAGGATGTTCATGCCAGTAGCCTTTATACTAAGACTGACTATGAAAAGTGGAGTAGAAAAACTAGGAACGAAGACTCTGGCCGACCAGATCTTAGAGACATTATAAGCTGTCAGACGAAGGCAAATTTAAGACATTTTTTCTTGTATATGTATCAACTGTAAATGAAAATGGTTTATTTATTCAATCCAAGGAACTAAAATAAGGAAGTCTCCGCGCTTTGGTTACAAAATTAACACAGCGTGGTAACACTTGTGGCGTTCATTTGTTTCTAACATTCAACTGGCGTCCTAAATACACGACCAAAATGGAAGGCAACGCGACTCGCGGCGATACCTCAATGTATATTAACCATGCTGAAACGTATATTGTCTCTAATCAGCACAGCACAGCACAGCGTCGTGCAACGTTCCGTCGCTTACCTGGGACGCCAGGTCACCCGCCACGCTCTTACGGTACCTGTCAAAGTTTATTAAACTCATTTATAATGTAATTTAACCCGTCCATTTTACTTTTTATTCACTTGAGGTTAGATAACGCAGCGTGATAGCAAATTAGAACGAAGCTTATATTTATATGACTTTATTGATTGACGAAAATTGGATTTAAAATGTATTTATGCATACCTACCTAGCACATATTTTTCTCTATAAACTATTTGGATTAGGGATGTAACATTTACCATATATGAACTATTATTATCATAGCATAAAATGTTAATGCTAAAATTAAACAAAAAAAATGTGGAGGTAAAGTACAAAAGTAAATAAAAATATTATATATAAAAACGAAAATGTTGTATCTATTTTTAATGTTAAATATTGTAATGATTGCCTAATTTGTAGAATTTTAATATTTTCTACATTATAAAATGACAACGATATTAAATTTAAAGCTTTAATTTTTTGGTGTCGTTAAGACTATATCATTCAATCAGTCAAGCTCATTATAAATAAATGCTTAAATTTTATAGCATGATAATATACATAAAATATTATACCTTCATTTACATATTCGATTTAATTTTTTTTTGTAGTTATTTAAACAAAAATTGTGCCAAAAAGGTATTTTTAAAGATTTATGAAAGAGCTGTCACATGCAAAACAGTTGATTACCTATTGAATAAATGGATTAACCACTTTAATAATTAAACACCAAACTGTTTAAATTTTTTGGAAAACTGTCAACCCAAAATTATGTTCGAGTTAGCCTTATCCAACACTTGTAAAACTCAATTTTTAACGCTATCTGTCAGATATGTTATATATATTGACTGTCTGATATTTTAAACGGTGGTGAAATTTTCTTCTTCAAAGTGTAAAACACTAAATTAATTACAACAAACTTAAAATCGAAACTAAACGTAAACGAATTAAAATTTATTTACAAAGCAATAAAACGATAAAATAAAATGGCGTATAATCTTTACAGCCATTTGGCAAGTGCAAAATACTATATTATTAGCTGTATTGTACCAAACAATAAAAGCTAATCACGCAGGCGAAACCCTAAAAATAAAAGTATATTCCATTGGGAAATACTGGATTGGCATGTCGTTATACCCCCCCGCACATTAGAGTAACTATTGTTAGTAGAGGGTGCAACTATGGTGTAGATAGATAAACTCTTTATTGCACCATTCACAAAGGAGTTATAAGTTACTTAAAAAAACCCCGACTTTCAATATTCAAAAAAAAATTAAATGAAAATCGGTTCATCTGTTACAGATACACAGATACATAGACAGACATGTTAAACTTATAATACCCCTCTTTTTGCGTCGGGGGTAAAAAAAGATAAAAGATTGAATATTTGATTTGTAAAATTGATACAGAAAATCTTAAAACATTTAGACTCAACATGCCTGACCACAGAATGGTGTGAAAATATAGTTACAGTCGCTGCTATACATACTTAGATAAAGAATAAATAAATAAATACGATACACGAATAATTACGTGTCAAGTTACTTTGCATGGATCCTTATGCCGTGGTACTAGGGTCGAATAAATTTAAGAATGGTGTGGTGATGTGGTGTTGGTTGTATATATATAACAGTTCTATGTAGGGTATATCAATTTAATAATACTGTTGGAGTTTGATAAATTAAAATTTACTTGTAAATCTATTTATATTGTTTTTTTTAAAAACGTTTCAAACTAAACAAATACAATTTTAAAAAACTATCAAGATCTCACAGTTAACCATTTTTTAAAATTCTTGATTTTACAATGTACTCGTATTTGTCCTTATATAGTAGACAATTAATGTATGATAATAAATAAATAATAATAATAATTGATTGGTAACTTGCATACAGCCCGGGCGCGGTATCGAAGCACGCTCTACTAAAAAGTAGGTAGTTACTCTGTGCCCCACACCTATTTGTTGTAACAAAAAACGTCTTATTGTATGAAACGAATTGGAATTCACTCCCTAATACTGACACCCCTGAATTTGTGTCGGTCGAAAATTATTGTCGCCGGTCTAGGGTGGAAATAGGGACACAAAAAGTATAATTTTGTTTTGGAAATCCTGAGGTCATATCTATTTATAAGCAAAGTACTTTTTGTTGAAAGAGAAGTAATCTATTTTTGAATTTAATATATAATAGTCAAATAAACTCGCGGTCAGACTGCGTCGGCTTTAATATAAATAATTGCACACAATTGGATCAAAGCAGTGCATCAAAGTACGGAACTTTGACGCACTGCGTTGATCCAATGAAGGGACAGTGAGGCCGCGCTCTAATATTCGGTTGTTACAAAGCGGTAGTCCTAACGTGCGGTTACAGAAAATTGTACACAAGCAAATATTAAAAATTGCGAGCAATTATTATATAATAATTTTGCTACTAATTCGGGATGTGGTGATGTTTCTGTTGACTGTATCTTGGGCTGTCCTTATTAGTGAAATTTTTTTCCTAGAGTTCCGTATAAAAGTAGATTTCGCCCCTAACGTCCCTTACTTGTACTCTTGAGACTAAAATGCTAACAAGTTATTCATTCAAATTTCCATGATCGAGTTATTCCTTAGTAAGAAACACCCCTAATGACTCACAATTATTTATAATTGGGTGATTTGTATGACTGGAGTTCATTTGCGGTGTTGATGTACATGCAAATTTCATTTAGCTATCAGAATGTATGAATCTAGTAGAGTAATTAACAATATTGAATAAGCTACCCTAGTTCATGCCTAAGACTCAATAATGTTATTGCAATTTATGATTAATTCCCTATAAATTTGAAAAGAAGTGTGGTCTCGTGGATTTTACTAGCTTTTTCGAAGGACTTTCAGAAAATAAAGTCTTCCTTTGGTCGTCTCCATGTAATGACATGACAATCTTTCAACAAAAATTTTCGCTTTGACAATCAAAAAGGCGGTAATTTTCGGCGGCAGTTCTGTCGTTACATAATATTTGTTTATCTATTTATAAATATCGCATTAAAAAAAAATAAAACACGTTTGATTTTTAAACGAGAAATACATGAAATGGTTGTTTTTTTTTTAATTATTGGCATACTAAAAATGTGCTGAAATACAGGTTAAAATCATAATCAAATAATTACAAATTTTCAACAATTTAAGATTTTGAAAAATGTTAAATAAAAATTAATATGTTAAATGCATAAATTACAAATTATCATGTCACATAGGTACAAAATAAATTTTATAAAAAAAAAAATAAGGTATATACATCGATATTTATTATAAATTGATTACAAAAACCTATTTACAACACTGTAAATACCATACCAGATGCTTAATTAATTTCTTATCTTAAAAACGAATCTTTAAAATCAATTTCAATCGTAAATACGCTTTTGAATCACTACAAAACAAATACAAATATGTGAAACGACAGCCAAGGAACTATAAATCAACGTGGAGAAATGAACGCATAAGAATTGATAGACAAGCTTATTACATGCATGCATATATGCATAGAACAAGATACAATGATAACTTGACAACTAACATTGACTGATAGTGTCGAGATGATATGGAATAGTACGAACACGTTTATGATATGAGATAATAATGTTTACAATTATAAATAGCCGTGTGCTGGATACAACAATCAATATTTGGAGTTATGATTTTAATGGGTGAATGCATAATTCTTTATGTTAATATATAGGATACAAAAATACAACGGTAGTTTTATTGCTTACAAAAATATTTTTTAGACAACCAATGGATGGAGAAGAATGAGATAATAAAGACGGCGGTGCATCAAAAAGAGGTATATAGCAGTATTTGTACATTTGTTTGTACTCGCGTTTTCTAAAACAACACTGACGACTGAAATTTTAAAAGGTAGTAATCGATCTTGGGAAGTTAATACATAGGTATATGAGTAAAATCGTTTTTTCGAAAAATAGACCTTAAGAGTTCTATAATGCGGCAGATTTATTGTCTGGAAAAGCATAATTATAATTACAGTATAACTATTCAGGAGAAATTTACTACGCGTAAGGTTGCCATAGGTATGACAATTTATATGGGGTGCTGCTAATTAATAGATAATTGCCAACACATACATTTATCCAAGGGCTTAATATGTTTGGTAGATTTTAGTATACAGTCCAAGTCGTGATGTTCAAGCAAGCAAACTATCTTGTCGGATACATAGGTACTAAACTTAAGATATTATTACTACTTGTCATATTGTTCGTAACTTAATTATAGACTCAGAATTGTCCCCTGTGGAACCCTTGACATCTCAGTTGATTCATTGACATTGCGTGAAGGCATTCGGTCTCATTAAGGCTGCACTTTGACTACAGTGGCGCCCTCATTTGATCGAATCATTAAATCGAAAGCTAACATGGTAATTAAATCTAGTGACAGGTTTCTTGCCAATCGTATTTTTTATAAGTTTAATTATTATTCAACTATCACAATATGAGAAAGGAGAGTATCAACTGATATTTTCTGTTTGTTATTTACTTTATCGAGAACTTAGACAAAAATATCCGTGACGAAAAAGTAGGAAAGTAAGGAGTTGCGGGCCGCAAGCTGCGGTGTTCAACGGCTGAGGAAATAACCGAAAGAAGCCCAGATCGTCAGATAGAATGATAAAATATCATCATTTTAACGTCCTCATTACTGGGATATTGAAAAACTAATAGAATACTAAATATATTTAAGTAAATTAAACAAATTCTTTCTTCATCCGTATTAACTAAATTGGAACAGCTTAAATACTCATAATCCATCTGATCTCATACTGATTGAAAACTCCCCCACTTATGAAGATAACTTAAATTTCCCTAGAGCTTGAGACAAAACTGTTTCCTGAAATCGTCAGACATTAAAGATATCTGCATCTCTTTCTAAAGTTGTTTCTAAGAAAGATATAGATTGTGACAGGAGCAATATATTCAGATGTCATGGCACGGTAGCAGCACAGAGTAAACATATTCTCATGTCGCCCAACGTAAGGACGGCTCGACCCCAAAAGTTCTAGGTTCCCCTAATAAGCCGCGCCTTACCTTAGGGTAAGGCAACTCGTACAACTGTCAAAGATAAAGTAACAGAAGATGAAAGTAAATAAGTTCAAAACATCTTCCGAATTTTGTAATTTACCTATTAATGATATTTTAACTTTAGTCTTTATAGATAAATTACACATATTGACTTTGGTAAAACGATCCTTGTATTTCTTTTAGGAAATAACAAAATGAATTACGATTCTAATTACAATGAATACAAATTAAACAAAGAAAAATAAAACTATTGTCTATTTTATAAATGTAATATTCAAATCAACGATATTATATCAGCAATATGATTACAATATTTGTTTGTTTTATCGAGTACATATTAATCGTTATTATTATACTTAACAATATGCTTCTGCCACTATTTAGTTAATGCAAACTATTTATACGGCTGGCACCTATTAGTGTTAAATTTTCGTTTCATAACAGACACATTTTCAATACCTAGTTTAATTTTACGTCTATTCTATTATCTATAACATTGGAAAAACTTATCTCCACTGTTTTTGTAGATTCTGCATGATTCTAACAAACTTCTACTCTTTGTACCACGTGAGGTCACGTGATTAATGTGTAGGGGTTCCGTTGCGATAAACGAGCCCTGATCATCAACAAGTTGCAAATTAATATCACGCCAGCTAATATTCTGCACCCCTACTGTTCTGTGTCTATGACTCGGGTGATTCTCGTGTTTAAGATAGGTTACGGTTCTAGGCCTTTTTCAAAGTGGCTAGTTTCAGTCTCACTTATATGCTTTGGTCTAAATGTGGACTTTTTTAAAATACTGGCCTGTTTGCCCAAATGATACTTGTGTGTGATATCCGAGTTTGTTCTTAGTTCGCGACCGAATGAGAAAAGTTTGTTGGGGAATAAGATTTTAATTGTTACATGTCGAGTGTTATTTTCTTGTTTTTAGATTTGTGTGTAAATTCAATTTCTGGTTATCAAGCCTCTACTAATATTAGTTTAAAATTGTTTAAAAGAATTATTTACCCAATAAAATAAAACTCCAAAAAATCTGAAAGTGCACTGGCACCATAAGAATCTTATTAAGAAACATTTTAAACTATATGCAGAAGTCTGAACTTTAAAATACAAGAGTTGATATTAACTTCAATAAAGCATAATATCAACTGTTGAAGCGGTGGTGGTGTAATAGTTAAGACGCCCGCCTGTGGATCGAAAGATCCCAGGTTCGAATCCTACTCGTGCCACATGAGTTTGTATACCAATCTGACTCATGTAGGTATAGTAGTTTTCCTAGACCACCACTTAATTCCGGTGAAGGAAAACATCGTGAGGAAACCTACACACTGGTTGATTATTATTAACTTGTGTGTGAAATGGAGAAGGCAATGGCAAACCACTCCATTAATAATGCCAAGAAAGTTGTTGTATGTGTTTCATTCCACGTAATGAGCACGACCCTCAGCCATGAGGAATACCACTATGAAGAATCAACTCTAACACTCTTTAATGGTATCTAATACCGTCATAGGACATATCGAAGTCAAGTTCCTACTGTAACACTTTATTGGCCTTGACATCAGAATGTAACGGACGCTATCTCTGACCATCGCACGGCCGTCAGCATAGTATTAATATTTTAGAATACAATGTACTGAACTAAAATATGGGATCAGATAAAATCGCTGCGAAGTCGTGTTACAGAAGCAAGATGGTACAGGTACTATAACGTGTGAATACGTATAAAAACATTGCTGCAAATATAAGCCACAACGCTTTTACGAAGTAGCGGGGGTATAAGTCCTAGGCTCGAATCCTACTCGCGCCACATAAGTTTGTATATCAATCTGACTGATGTATAGTAGTTTCTGGTGAAGGAAAACATCGTGAGGAAACCTGTCCACTGACTTAGAATGTGGAATGGAGACGGCAATGGCAAACCACTCCATTAATAGTGTCTATAAAATTGTGTGTGTTTAATTCCACGTAATGACCACGACTCTCAGCCATGAGGAAATGACAGTAAAGGATGAAAAGTAATTGTCTTTTTCTATCCTCGATATTTTGTGGTAGCGATGAAACAGAACAAAATAGTGAGAATAATATGACGCTTTCTGTATTTACTAATGTTATCTTGACATACGATCTCAGAGCATGACGAAATTCATAGTGAAAATGTACAAGTAGACGAAGAACAGTAGGCACTTTATAACGAAGTGTGGAGGATTCCGGAGAAATAACAGGATGTTAATACTTCTCATATAATCTTCAATTTTTAATACTTTTGACATTAACAACCCGGTTGCTTAGACTCCATAAGGACGGCCAACGTCTGCATTGACCGACTGTGTATGTAAGGCTGCCTACAGAGATATACTCTCCTATAGTAGTGATAAGAGTTTTTTTATTATGCTCGTGTATTATAATGTGCGTCGTTCATGCCTTCATAAGTTCACCTTTTCTGATTATACTCTATCTTTATCTTATATTATTGTGCCATTTTATGTTACATTTTGTACAATAAGACATGATATCGCAATTTTAACAATCAGCGAATGAAAATAAAAATAAATCATTAAAAATAAAAGTTGGTGATTTAATATGGACGTAATTGTCACATTTAGATTAAAGCAACATTTTATGGCTAGATTTTAATAGGTAGTAAATTATGTAAATAAATAGCTAACGCGTACATATTGCTTTTATAATTTTAAACACCCTGATTGACATCTTACATTATAAGGTAAGGTGCCAGTCAGGAAACAAAGAGTTGCGTAGTAAGTTGATATCCTGTGTGTTGACAACATAGATAAACAAAAAAGAAAAAATAAGGGTTGACAATAATTACTTTTATTTAATTTTATGTAATATCTCATTTATGATAATTCCAATGCGTCGCGTAAGGAAATGCCATTAAATTTGGAAAATTTCACTATCATTTTACCACCGGCGGCGGCCTGTGTTCGACCCTCTTTGGTAATGATATTGTTGTCTATCTGTTTGTGTCCTTAGTCGTCTAGGACGACACCCATGGAAAGATATGGAGTGGTCTTATTCTAGGGCGGAACCACACGCCACTAACGATTGTATTTACCCTAGCACTATCCTAACTAATATTGTAAATGCGAAATTAAATATATTTGTTAATGAAAAGGAATTTACCCATGGGAAATTCACGTGAGCGAAGCCGCGGGCAAAAGCTAGTTCCAGATGAAGTAATGAGCTGTGAGATTTCTCCAGCTATCCAACTGCCATCTGACCTATTACCTGGTATTCCCACTTCTAAGGACTTTCGTTCTCGAAAGTTTCAGATTACAATCAGATCCACGAACTTGGTTTTGATTTAATTGCTATATTTTTCCCGCGGCGGCGGTTGCTTCCTTTGAGTTTATCGTCACACCAATTTAGCTTGAATCATTTTAAACGAAACTAGCGTCCCGTCCCTGCTTCGCTGAACCTTATTCAGGAAACATACTTTTTAGTGAAAACCGTTCAAAAATCCGTCCGGCAATTTTTGAGTTTATCACGTTAGTATGATAAAATATTTTAAATCGGAATAATTAATATATCATTATGAAATATACTTTACAAGAAAACAGCCATAAAATATCTTAGGCTCAATGTATCGTACTAATACGTTTATTAAGTCTTTTTATATATAAAAAATGGATTATACCTACATTGAAATTAGGTTTATATAGACACATATTTAAGAGAATGTTTTGTTTATTTATGTTTTCAAGTTTTAGAAGTTCGTGAAAACATAGACATTCTTGAACAGAAATAACAGGAAGGAGATTCGTAATAACATAAATAATGGCCGAGCAACAGTCAAGGAAATACGGAAAGCCGTAAATCCGAAGGAAAAAATCAAAATAGAATACATAAAGTCGTGTTTACACAAAACAATGTTAGCACAAACTATGGTGAATGTATAAAGTATTAAAAATATGCAATAGGTAATTTAAATTTAATTTTTTATTTCATGTAGTATTTTTTAAACTTTTGAGCTTTAAAGACTACTATATATACTATATATACCTATATATTAACGGGATACGAACGTTTCATGTTTCATGTTCAAAATTTTTACAGAAATTTCTGTAGCATCTATAATTACGATGCTGGCAATATCGCGGTTGAAACAATCCAAGCCATTAGCGGAAAACGAGGAATTCGCGCGCTACAAAACATTAGAATTTGCATTGTAAAAAAATTACCCCACCAGTTTAAAGAGTATGCCTTCATCATGACATCCTGTGTACGTCTTACGTAATGAATAGTAATTTATGCGGACGGAAAACTATCAGTCTCTCTTGCTCCAGGTTAATAGTGCTAGAAACAGACCACACAGATATCCTAGACTAACTGTATTCTGGACTGAATGACTTTGCCTAGCTAATAGGCTCGTAATTAATACCGGAGCAAGAAATGTCTGTGAGATTTCTCAATCGGTCTTGTTGTACCTATTCAATTACTTACAGGATGCAGCCATTTTAATACCGAGTTGGAATTTTGTCAATTTAGAAATAGTAACGATATTTTTTTTAATATTTATTATAAAATAAAAAAATCTTGTCATCATAAAAATCATTAGTAGCTAGTTAACCGAGATTGGTGGTAACAAAATATAGTGAATTAATATTTCATTCATATTAGTAAATATCTAATACCAATTGATCCTATTACACATAAGTAGCCTAAAATCCGAAAGTCATTCAATGGGTAACACACATCAAGTTTGCATATTTCATTATTAGTGTTACTACCAGCTATACAATGGGATCTCGTCTAGGGAAATCTTGGCTGTTTCGAAGGCGAATTTGCTATGAATCTTATATGATGTCTCATATGAGCCGCTAAACAAGAATTGTCGATAGAGGTACAAACACTTCTTCAAGCTCCTCGGGACATAAGATACTTATCGGATTTTTAATCATCAATTAAGTATACAGAGTACAGTAGACAGAGCCGCAGTTGCGAGAATCGAAGATCACGTTTAGCTACGAGTATAATATCAATTATACGGAAATATAGGTTACCATTACCCATACCTTTTTATAATTAAGATAGTTCACTAGTGTGTATACGACTATTTTGCTTGTATAGCTGTAGGTAGTCGTAAAAGTCATGTTAGATGCCTTTAAGTGACCTGAGTAAAATCTGATACCAGTCTGTTAGCATTGTCATACTCGACAAGAAGAGAAGGAATTATAACTATTCCGTGTCTTATGACAGATGTTTCAAACCCACCAGACATAAAAGGAAGTCCGCAATGTATTGTTCGATGTAGACGTATGAGCTCACGTCCAAAAACATTTCCGAAGATAATAATCTACGAAATCTAACAGAAACAATTTGCATGTCCACAATGCACCACCATTTTTACATCGCATTCTCATTTGCAACGCAAATTAACTCTCAAACGCACTTTTTATTTTCGATTTCTTTTGTTTACACGGGTTTAGCACATGCTGTTTAGTAGCTGGTTACAAGTCAGTTGAGCTGACATATAGAAGTTATGTAGTAAAATTAAGAATGTATTCTGTATGTTTATATAGGTAATAATTTGTAATTGTAAAATGATGCTCATTTTACAGAATTATTAAGATGGATTGCACCAAAGATTTCTAAACAGATCAATAACATACGGAATCGATATACCTGTTTCGTTTCGGAGCAAATTCCTATTGCTCTTGCTCAAATACTATTTGAACAAGAGCAATAGGAATTCGCTCCGCCACTTTAAACATAACAGAAAATGACACTGTTTTCTCTAGTAGGCGAACTAGACCTCCGCTCAGCATACGGCTTGAAGTACCAAATCACACATCATGGCGCTGGTAATTCGCGGATACCAGGGATAGGCATAATGGTGGAGTGCTAACAACTATCATCGTGTGAACACGGCCTTATGATTGTGAACATATCCAACCTCCGCTCCAGCTGTCTGCTCCCATAAGAGTTATGCATAACAAGAGCATTGTTTTATTCATGTTAATCGCAAATTGTTTTGATTTTGCTCGGTTGAGTATCAATTGAGCTGTAAATTTGTATTATTTGGTTATGTAAATATGTGCCTACGTAATTTAGCCGGGTTGGCTTTTTGGATGTTATTTTTAGCCGTATATCCGTTTTGATTTGTTATGCTGACATGTGTATTGTAAAGTACTTAAATTTGCCTTTTTAATAAACATATCTTTCTGTGTGTGCTGTTATATTTTTTTAGCACTTGGTACTATTACTAATTTGATATATAAAACATTGCCAATTCATGTATAAAACTAACGAAAATCAAGAAAAAAAAAAGGCGAAGTTGTTAAAACTTACACAAAGCCTAATCATACGTCTCGTGCAATCGACAGAACATCAAATTATCTGCTCAAAATCATTGTAAATTCTTCGCTATTACCGTGTCACAGTGGTCCATATAGTATCTTGATATGCAGTTGACAGTACTATATCTCCTTAAGTTAAAAATGACTAACCTTAGCCACGAGGGTGCCAACGGAAAGGTTTCGTCGGGCACTGTGTTGGTTGAAAAACATTATGCCCTAACGTAACGCACTTTGGACAAAGAAAACGAATATTCTATTGCGTCTACGCCTTGGATACTCTCAGGCTTTTAGGATTAAATAAATACAATTTCAGAAAAGACAATAATACGATCCCAAATATTGTGGACTAGAAGGTGTATATAACTTCTTATAGAAGTAACTGAATAATCTTTGATTTATGTTGAATGTTTATGTTATTTATGTTATTTATTTAATTTTGAACAGATAATTATAACCATTAATATATATTTGCCAAAGTTTTTTAGAAAAGTCTTTTAACACAGCATTAATACGATATTAATTTAATTACACAAGCGACGAAGTTCAAAATACGATAATTGGAAGGATAACAATAATTACTGCACGTCCGTAGAATACATAAAGCGATTCAGATCACGTGCTCATTTCCTGCATTGCTTTATGCACTCACTGCAAAGATATAAAGTAGACAGATGCGTTTACAATAGATTGATTGAACACTAATGTGAGAAATATACTTGAAAACAATACTCCTTGATATGATTTTTCCTAGATTGAGAATTTTGATTAGATCAAATCGAAATTAGTCACTGTAGCCAACAAAACTGCGCCAAGAATATTGAATAATTTGAATAAATCTTAGGTGAGTACGATTACCACAATATTAGAAAACTCTTGGTGTGATATTGCCAGTGAATTTTGTTCATTTCGAAAATCATCTCACGATCAAATGAAAGTTGTTCACTATGTAGTGAGCAAAATTTCAAAAAATAAT
Source organism: Plodia interpunctella (assembly GCF_027563975.2). Classification (NCBI taxonomy): domain Eukaryota; kingdom Metazoa; phylum Arthropoda; class Insecta; order Lepidoptera; family Pyralidae; genus Plodia; species Plodia interpunctella. Next base: position 8,071,648 of record NC_071301.1, read on the forward strand.
CTAAACTGTGTTCCAGATTACTTTCTCCATAGAGTGGAACCCAGGGTCTCCTTTCTCCTTTTTCTGCTCTATTTCTGACGGTTATCAGACTATCAGCACGCATATCATCCTGTGTTTGCTCCATCTCCCAGGACTAGGCGGAAGCGGCATAGTCTGATTTTTGTTCCTAAAATAGATTTATGATTATTTCAGTGATGTGATGATTTTATCACTGAAATAATCAAAAATCTATTTCTATATCTAGATTTTGCAATTATATAGTTCTCGCAATACATAAATTACTTCTTAGCTTATTTTACATGATATTGTTTTATTTATTATTTTTATAATTCGAATTTTGATGTGTGATAATTGTAACTGGTAGGTAAATAAGTATTATGAAAAAAAAAATGTTTAATGATGAACATATCTAGATTTCTAAATCATTGTCATTAATTCGCAGATAATACAGGATCAGCGACTGATCGCGTCGCTACCGCCGACCAATTGATATGATTGTGTTACGATTTACATGCTCGTGTATTCCATTTATAGCAGCCCTTACATAAGTGGACAACACTCAACAGCTACTCGTAAAACTAAGGTTTAAGCTTGTATTGTCCGATAGACATAACATAGAAATGTGTACAACACATCCAAATCGTATGTGGTCTTGTGCTTAGTACAAAATCGCTTTATATCAAATTATAAAAAAATGATGATATATGTACGTTTTTTATTACCTGTGACGCCGTAATACTAGCAAAGAAAACTATTGCAATATTATTGGACAACTAATTTTAAAAGTGGAATGCCACAGTCATGATCTGACAATCCAGCTGATTTTTATCTGCAGACAGCAAAATTTCCAATGAAACTAATATCAGACTAAGTACATTACGGAAACAAAATTTATAATATTTATGAATTAACCAGTTACCTAATCTTTCATATCATTTAGTGGTACCTATTAACTAAAAACAAATAATAATCATATTGTTTTTATAACCTGTAATGCCAGAATACTTTCACAAAATAGTAAACAGGTCAAAAAGAGCAAGTGCGCGCAACATTACAGTTCAATGGAAACACAATATGTGAACATTAAACGAACAATGAAATATAATTACACCACAATGAACTGTCGCGAGGATTTTAGACGGCGATTGTACTGATTATCTGGTTTGTATCTATTTATAGGGACTAAAGTATAGCCGATAGCGGATTATATTTAAGAATACAATGAGATATAGGTAGTTGTTTGAGAGATACAATATTAACACTGAAATATTGTACCAAAATATGTGAAAATGGAATTTAAACCGACAATAAATTTAAGAAATTTGTTCTTGCCGGTGGATCATTTTCCATCTAATTCTGTCCTCAGCCATCGATTTCACCTCCCTATATGATACGACCTCTTCCTTCTCTTTTATTTCATCTAGGAATGTCCTTCTTGGCTTTCCTTTTAAACCGACAATGGTATGATAAATAAAAACAAATATTTAAAGAAGTTAATACAGAATTATCAAAATAAGATCATGAAAAGATGTAATACGAACCAAATTAGTTTATCGAATCATTTTGGAGTCACGAATATTAATTAAAATTCTACAAGCAAGTAGAAAAAATAATGGCATAGTAGATAAAAGCAAACTTTAAAAAGGCTGAATGTCAACTGATAAAAAATGTGTAAAAATAGAAAAAATGCTGTTAAGCTTTTTATTCGTTATTGCACAATTTATGAACATAATCATGATCACTCCTGTTTAGCTCATTGTTACTGGTGAATAAATCTTTTGTCGCTTTTGCTTATACCTCACACCACTCACACAGTAAGGGAATTAGTACCAACGGCCTACGAAACTTGATCCTGCATACATATGCTCTTTATTTCATTTCATTCAGCCAACAAGCGTTGACATTAAATTTATGTCATATCCCCGAAATGTTCACAAGTTCAATGTTGACATTTACATTAGACAATACAGTATGATCCATTGTTGCGTTTCGATCAATTGTACGAAATACGAAATGAAAGGTTAATGTAATAGCACTTGTATTGTCTGTGACAAAATTGAATTTTTAATGCAGACTGTTTAATACATTTTTTGTATAAATCGGTCTACTCGTTTATAGGAGTGAAATGACTTTGTTGAATTTTTAATGTTAATTTATTTTGAGTATTTAAATAATTTGAAGTAATTCAGTTTATTTCTAAATTTGGTATGTGGTGTATTATTGGGTTTGGGTCATTCAAATATATTGAATATTCTTCAACTTGCTTCTGTTAATATCCATCCACTAGCCGACTTTCTGTGATATTTTCTCATATTCAGGAATCGAACAAATCGAGTAATTTCTTCGATCCAGCACGATGATATTTCTGAATAAATAATTTATTTATTACAGACTTCAACTTTAATTAATGAGACTATGACGTTTTCAAAGCCCGCATCATCCTGTATCCATAGATCAGACGTTACATTCGTCCCCCACCGAAGGTTAATCATTTTATTCGGCAGTGTACAGTTACCGATTATTATTGACACGCCAACTGTCAAGGGATCAGATTGGACGAGATCGAGAAATCAATAGCATTATGTGCAGTCGTAAATATTAATTTTTATATTGATTTAAACACTTCAATATATTTCAGTTTTATATTCTGTTCTACTGCGGGTTGCTTCTTGGCGATGGTGTTTTGTTTTTGGAAATAAAATAAAGTTTAACAAATGTTTTCAGAACATATTTTGTATGCTGGAAAAACAATCTGATGATGGATGGATCTAGTAATCAAGTGATAGCATATAACTAGCGATGTATATGTAATTTTATGACATTTAATTGAATGTCGGTGAGTTAATTTTCAAAACAAACCCTTTGGTGAGAACACCTTTGTTAAGGGAGTAACTTCCGCAAATGATATCTTGCAATCTCGATTCTGACATCGGAACGAAATCAATTTCAGAGCTACGCCGATCCACATCTCGAGTCCCGTTCTTCATTAACTCGATTTTATCACGATCGATTTTAATAATAATTGGAACTCCCTCAGATTTTGATGTGGCGATTAAGATTTTTTTTTCAAAACTTTCTTTGATAAATCTCGCCGGACCCGATTTCGCTTCCGTGTAAATCGTTATCTCTGAAATTTGCTGTAATGGTTGCAAAAAAGGTCCCTCCAATGGCAATTTATCTTTTTTGTCTTTCAAGATTTGTAACTTAGCCCGTTTGCTTCTATCACTGATGAGTTTTATTATCGTCTTATTTTTGCTTGAAATTTTAACAATGATTATCAGAATAGACGATAGGTTATAATAATCATGGTAAATATCAAGTAATATCAAAAATTAAACAAGTGATTATATAATAATAGAAATTTAACCTGGAAAAGCCCGACTTTGTTATGAATTACAAATGTTAAATGCTACTATATGGAGCAGGTAGACAATAACAGCTGCAATGGCTATTTTTTTTGTTATCTCAAAATACAAACAACTCATAATTCTGTCTTATTGCTTTAAGTATCGTTTCTTTGCATTGTTGTTTTAGTCAGTATCAGATCATATCGACAAACTAAATGTTTCGAGAATCAAATTGGTCTCGGCCGTTGGAATCGGATCTCTATCGATGTATCGATTCGGTTATCGATGCTATCGCTTACGTAATTATAGTGCAAGGAAGGTTTATATGTTCCGCGAAATTTCCGCATGTATGCATACATAATTCAATGATTTTCGTGTAAACGTTGTTATGGCAGTTTGATGCCATCTTTTGCGTTATTATCGATTAGGAAGTAAATTATTTATGATGGTCTGTCATTTCTTTTACATAATGTAATAAAATATTTGTAGCAACCATTGCGTCGTCATAAATTTTGATTTTCTGTAAACGTTTAATTTTATAGAAAATTAAGTCAAAGATTTTACAAATGCGAAGAGGCTGATTGCAACCTCATTTCGAATTGTAAATTAAAATATGAAAAGCGTTTCGAACAAGCCAAATCAGTGGTAATTAAAAAGCACATCATTCAGGTGGTATTGAATAAATACATGGCATGGTGAGCACTCTTAAACACCCATTAATTTTCACTTCGGCTCGTCACGTCGGCTGCTAATTTTACAGAGGCACACGCTCACTCACACGGAGATTATTGTTCGCCACACACGAATAGTTAGAATGACGAACATTTTTATTTTTATTTTGATCGAGCACAGATACTAACGGTATAATATGTTTGGATCGTGCAATAATTCTATTGGCGGTACAACATCAAATATTTTATCAATTATTGAATAATTAAGTTGCAGAACTTATTAATTTAGAAGATTTTTTTCTGAAATGTAAGAGATCTTGATAATATACTATTTATATCAAAAAATACTGACATCCATGCTTACATATCCACACTAATATAAGGAGAAAAGATTTGTTTTTTGTTTATGATGAATAAACTTAAAAGCTACTGAGCCGATTTTGATGATTAGATACAGAGATAGGCGAAACCTTCAGGAGTAACATGGCTACTTTTAAAAATATGATATTACCCGAACGAAATCTGTACGGGCCGTTAGTCTAAAATGATGATGACTTCAATTTCAATTAGTATTCAGAGACACAGTAAATGGGCAGACTTACAAAAATAATAGTATATTGTTTTTTGTAAGTCTGCCCATTTAGAGAGAGAGTACAAGATATATTATTTATTGTGACACCCAACTTGTAGAAGATCTAGATTTTGAAATAAGCTAGGCGGTGGTCACAGCCGTGTGTGCTAACGGAATTTGCAAACACGAAACAATAAACCGCATCTGAAATTGCTCAAATTAAAATCCTTCACAGTGCTCACTTCAGTGATTAAATACAGAGTGTTCAGGTAAGAACCAAACGCTTCAAGGTCGAGATTCAAAAGTAGATTTTGGAAACATGGGTACCTTTATGAAATTGGAGGCGGCAGTATAATATTAACATATTATTATGATATTGAAGGTGCCAGAAGCACAATATTGATTGGAGTAAAAACGTATCTGAATGTATTTGACTGTAAACAGAGAAGAATAGTATTGTATGATATGACGTACGGTGGTGGCAATAAACTACACTAGTAACAAACTATGAGGTGATCTGGTGATAGAATAACAAAGAATCACTGGTTGATGAAATTATTTTGTACTTTGTACAATGTCAATGCCAAATTACAGCATTGTATTGCAAGTTAGGTGTAACTTTTCTCAACAGTGATTGTCATGAGTACAAAAACTGTTATAATGTTTTTGTCACCTATTCAGCCAAGAACAGGGAAGTTGTGAAAAAAATTACCATGCAATGATTTTATGTGATTAGTTTCTAAAGTGGCTCCGCTACCGTAGACCTTCGGAAGTGTCGCGGAAGGGGTGAGACGAATGGCTGACGTGCTTCGCATTTGAATCGTCACCATTAACTCCCGTCTGCGTGTTCCTGTTGTCACCCAGGCCTAGACCCTCATTGAGAAATCAAATATTTTTTTTAATATGTAGTAAATAATATTTTTAATATTTCATGAAAAATATAATATGGTGTGGAAAGTTAGTTCTATCTGCAATCTCTATAAGCTCAAGAGGTCTACAGCTTACAGAGCCACGCATACCAGAGTTTTGTATGTAGTAATTTTCTTCGATCAATACTTTGTTCCGTTGTAGGAAACCTTCATGAGGAATAATGCATAATAGCAATCTGTTTAGTTCACTAAGTACTGTGTAAGCGACTGCTTGCCTCTTGACGACGGTAGTCGTAATCGAAACACATCGGACATACCTTATGTCCGATGTCTTCAATAAGACCTGACTCTAGTTATTACTAGTGTAAAATATACTTGATAAAAAGAAATACATGCAATATCTTGTGGCTTTTCTTCTTATTACTTACGATTGAGGTTACGTAAACTGTTAAGGCTGTGCTGTGCGACTTAGGTACTAAGGGAATTAAATCCAAATAGTAATGAATAGGAATGTTTTCAAACGGAAATTTTAAGCTCGGTTGTCTCGCACTTATACGGTACATTTTATTCAGATTTCAATGTGGAACAAAACTTGGGGTACAACTGGAATACTATGCGCGTCGCTTTGAGATGCAAATTATTATTTTTTTCTTCGTAAAATCTCTTCATTGAATATTTCGAGCGCTTGCGGGTGAATTATGTCTTTTTCCATTCCCAATGTTAATATTCGATACTCACAATTTGTATTCCTTGGCCGTGATTTTAAAGGAAGCCCCTTGTGGCTAAAATGATAGAATCAAATCGAAACTAATCTATCAGATTTTTATTTTTTTTGTTCGAGGTACCCCCAGATGGACAAAAGGGTATTACGGCCAAAATTGTTTACCCGTTGTCCCCTGCGGCAACTAGACAGAAGGACGGGATTAAATAATGGAACAAATAGAGATTCTATTCAAGTAAAGCGCGTATGCCGAGAATTTTTAAAGCTTCTACGTATAGTACTTACAAGACAAATAATGTTTACCTTCGCACACTATTAAAGCTTGCTTTTAATTATCATTTCAGTTTTTCGTATTATAAATGGGTGATTGGTATTTTATTTATTCTGATAAATACAACCTACAGATAGATTTGTGTCGACATTAATTTAAAGTTTGTGCTTTTCATTTATACGGATTCTGCCTGGCTCTGACAGGAGGGATAGCTTAATGTCATCGAGGAAGATATGCGTGCCAATGGTCTGATTAAAGGATGCTCATCATCATCATCATATCGAGTGTGTTATTGCTAACACTGGTGTCAGATTTTAATGAAGTCGCCTGAAGGCATCTGACATGAATTTTTACGACTACTTGCCGCTATCTAGTAGGTCTATGAAAACTACTATACATATATGAGACAGATTGGTATACAAACTCATTTGGTACTAGTAGGATACGAACCTGAGATCTTTCGATCCATAGTCGGGCGTAGTAACCGTTACACCACCATCGCTTCACTAAGAATGCTGACGACCATATGAATTGGTGGAGAAAAAGTAGAAGAGCGGACTCTTGGCATCGAAGCTCTATGTCAATGGAAGAAACCTTGGAGTCGTTTTATTTGATTTTTAATTTGTTCCCAGTTTCAAACTTCAAATAAATCAGTCTCAAATTTTATTTGAAGATTTATTTCTCAAGATTTATTTGAAGTTTAATCAAAATCATAAAAATTTTATTTCAACAGTGTCATCCTAAAACTGCCTCTATCAATAGGGTAAAAGCGCCAATGACAGGCCATTGTTCTCGCGCCCCTGTCACATAATGTCAGTATCGGCTCAAAGTGTCGCCCTATAGACAAGTGCACTTGTCACACTTACCCGGTATATGTTGGATTCGCCCCGGTACTTTGAATAACGCCTAATTCCATTGTTAACGCTTCGGCATATGGGCTACATGACGGGGATTTAGTTGCTGCCCATATTGAAACTTAGCTATTTGAGTTTATGACTGAACGAACTTGGATGCAGATGTGCTTGATTTTGCTTGACGAATATTTGAAACTATGATCCTAATGGATTATGTTTTCTAAAATAATTCAATAACTGCTTTAATACTGCTTTTAAGTAAGAATGTCAATCAATGTAATAACTTTAACAAATAAATAAATAAATAAATAAATATATTAGGACAAATCACACAGATTGAGCTAGCCCCAAAGTAAGTTCGAGACTTGTGTTATGGGATACTAACTCAACGATACTATATTTTATAACAAATACATATATAGATAAACATCCAAGACCCGGGCCAATCAGAAAAAGATCATTTTCCATCATGACCCGACCGGGGATCGAACCCGGGACCTCTCGGTTCAGAGGGAAGCACTTTACCACTTCGCCACCGAGGTCGTCAAACAGTTTAACAGCTGTTTTATAAGAAAAAAAACAGTCAAGTGCGAGTTAGATTAGCACACTGAGGTTCTCGTACAAAATTTTGTACAAAATATTCGCGGGCGTATGTACTAATTTTGTATGAAACTAATTACAAATATATATATATTTTTTCTTTGATGTAAGTATAAATTACCAATTTTTGGATTTTTTCCTATATCAGCATAGTGCCCTTACTTTATACCAAATTTCATGATTCTCAAAACCGAGAAGGTCATCGGGAAGTACCCTGTACTTCCCGATAACCTTCCCGGTTTTGATTCCTTTGTGAAACCGCAAAATATGCGACATAAAAGGTCATATATTTTAACTGCGTTAACATATAAGTTTGATTTTTTCCCACCTAGAAGAGACCCTAGACTTGGGTATTTGGTATAAATTTCAACTTGGTGCCTTTACGCGTTACTTAGAAAAAGGATCTTGACAGACAGACTGACACTTGCTGAAACATATTTTGAGTGATTTAACTTTGTTTACCAGTTCAAATAGAATTGAGGTGTTAAATAATAATAAAGGTGTTTATTCTAGTCTCATGAAAATAGTAAATTTTCAATATATTTGAAAATTTGCAAACGGATTTTTTGTGTTAATAGATCGCCAGATTAACCAAAGTGCTCCCCTGACAAACACCTACATACATATTTTCAAACAACATTATTTACACCGATAAAATTTATTGGTCTGATCTAAACAAAACACAAATTGAGTAGGGTAAGCGTGCCATGTGTTGGTCAATACTGAACATTTATTTGCCTGTGGAGAGACTTGCGGTAGCCATATGCTAATAAAATGGTCCCTCAACACGACAATTGACATAAATACGTTTACAGGCACATGTACCCTATTTGTTTTTTTTATATCATATGCAAGTGACACTTATAAAGATTGGTAGTTTGAATATTGATTGTACAAATACATCAACTTATTATCATACGAAATACGGCCCAAAAAGTTAGCTACTATTACTACCTTATCTCTCATTTGTATATATTGATAGAAGTCATTAATGCATTTAGATAGTTGCAATATATTAATGCGCACTTTTAAAAAATTGCAAAAACTTTAATGCTCTTTGGGACCTTGTAAACTTCCCTGAAACTTCTCACCGACAGATTTTATCAATTTCACAGAGCTTTTGTATGATCATGTTCACGATCATACATGAGCAACAAGATTTTTTATGCATCCTCTCACATAATTAAAAGTATTTTATGGTATATTAAATACTATATTTATGATCGCTCATTCACACCAAGTACGTACTATAAATCCTTTTTGATCGCACTCCGTATCATGCCAAGATGTAATAAACGTATGAAAAGTTACCTTCGTATCACTCGTTTAATAACTCTCTAAACACTAAACTCTATTTCTTACGCTATAAGGTTTAAAATGTTTTGAATGTAAACCAGTATCTATAAGTAAGAAATTAATGATGTCTGTTTTACAAAACCGTTTGTTTTTGCTACAGAAACTGTGTAGAGTGGCAGAAAGTCGCCTCAGGCCATATTTCATTGTCCCAGACAAGAATGGTTCGATTATACAATGATTTATGCTGTATTAAAAGACACGCAAGTTTGTAAGCTATGCAAAGTAAATCTGATATCGCCATTTTGCGATATGACTGAGTAATGGACAAGACACGGCTTTGGAGACCGCAATATGTGAGCAATGGAATATTTTTAGCATATTTTTTAATCTAGTCAAAATGCAATGCCTCTTAAAATTATGAGGATTTTCAAAAAAATAAAAGTCTAAGTAATGATTACTGGCATTTCTTATTAACTGATTTATGTGTATTTATAAAACAGTGTAATTATAAAAAATAACAAACAGAAAACTAAACATGAACTAGTTATTTCTATAGAAGTTTCTTCCGGCAGACTCGCGTAAGAATAACGGAAGAAATCGGCGTGTATTAAGAAAAAACATGTGCTGTTCTAGTTCTAAAACAAAGTTTCAAAAATTTCTTCATTTGATATATATATTTATCTGAGAGCAAATGAAAATCAATCAACAGTCTGCTACCAAAGCTTTGTGCCTCATATTTAGTCGACATCCACGCGAGCATATTATGAAGTGAGCCTATTTTAGGACGGGAAAACTATATGTTAAATTCAATTAATACAATATTCGCATAAGTTTTCCTACTTCGCGATTTGATAGCTCGTCACCCTTTCCTGGTGCTAGGAATGAATGTACTTAATTAACATCGTTTGTATTTTATGGCTCGTACATATGGCCAACAGTAACCGACGTACTTGTCTTTATTTATATATTTACGAGATTTATGATGATATCAGATCTTTATAGGTTTGTTGAATAATTTTCCAAAATTTTCGTATAAAAATGACATTATCTGTTGTATGAAAATATCTATAATCGGAGACAAACCTAGTGTAATTACACTGTACTGTATAAAAAGACCTTAGGCCAGCAACGCGCGTGTTGTAGGCATCCATAAACCGCGGTGACCACTTACCTCTATGCCTATCCCACATGCCTGTTTGCCTACTAGGTAGCATAAAAGAACAATCTTTACTTATAGAAATATGAAATGAATTTTAACTTAAATAAGTTTTTTACTGGGCAAACTCATTTCAATATGAAAGCAGCTTGAAATTTCTGCGATTTATAGTATAAAAACACTGCAAAAAACACCTCAATTCACCATCCACGGAACCAGTAAAAATCTGGTACTAAATTACTATTATTTACATTTAAACAATGATATATACACAGGGCCAGCAGATATCTTGATTTACGTGGCAGTGCTGTAGATAGCGTCCGGGCCAAAAAAAAAGAGAAAAAAAATCTCCTTTGTTCTTTGTCGCCCTACTCATATGCAAATGCTGTGGCGCTGATTTAGGACTTACATCGACGATTCACGGAAAGTGCCCAAAATGCATACGCCGATAGTGAATGAATTTTTAGTGAGCTCCAATGTGAGATATTTTCGGATTATCTTCATTCTTTTTCACGGTAAATTTACGTTTTTGGATATTTTATTGTCCTTTCATTTACGATTATTTATTTTAATTTTGGTCTTCCTTTTTAAAAATATATTTGTGCACACAACTCTTATCATATCAAAAAGTTGATTTCTCAGTCTTCAACTTTCTTCGAGTATTAGAAAATCCAACATGCTATAATGATATGCGGCTTATTCACTAGCTGACCATGGCATTTTCTCTATATTCTTATTTGCGTGCTGATTATTATGAATGTATAAGCACTACACCATTGTAAACATTTTCTTGCCAGGACCGAACCATTTTCATTAGAAGCTGCCATCAACTCAGCCCGAGTTTGGGCACTCCGTTTTTGTGTAAGAACTCCTTCTTCATCTTGACGAATCAGATTTGTGAAGTGAAAATAGATAGCCACGCATAACAGTGGTATTTGACTAAACTCATTTAGTGACGTCTAGTATCGGTACTGCAATATTTTACAGCGCCCGATATCAAACGACAAATGGTCCGCACTTCCATATAACTTGACAGGTAACTGGAACTGGTATTGTCAAAGAATACTTACCTAGTACCTTTGGTACAGAAAGTCCAATGTGATCCGCAATTCTAATAATTGAACCTATCTCGTGGTACGGACATTCAGCCGTATCGGTATCGTCGCTTACAAAATATAATAACAGACTTGACGTTCTAATTTGAAACGTATTGCGTAGCATAAATATTCAATATCAATTGGAAGTAGACTAACACTCGGTGGCCAGCGCGAAGATATAATTTTATTTTTATAAAATTACAGATTACATACATTCATTTAATCGGCGAATCTTTAGGAAGAAATGGTTGGATTTGGCATCGGATAGAACGACTTGGAGGAGGAGAAGAAGGAACAAATGCAATTTAAGGTGACACATAACTGCAAACTATGTATCCTGCACCTGCTTATTTGTATCATCACATTAAGAAAAAGCTATACGTTGGTGAACATGTAGATACGTTAACATTACTAGCTCTAGCAAACCCCACATGGGGCCTAGTGGCCGTCTTTCATATCTAACGGGTGAAATAGACCTCCCTGATAATGTTTTACTTTATCCTCACTTAGTAGTGGCGATCCGGTATGGGACTGTGATTTACCTATGGATAGTTAGGGTTGTTACCTCGCCTTATTTTATTGTAATTCGGTTTTTATTTTGACTTAATCTTATTTAGTTTTTATCAACCGTATAAATGCTTATATATATTTGAATTTAAAATTAAATTTATCAAATGTGAGTTTCAATCTTTAATTTTATTAATTGACTATCAATTTCGTAATAATATGATTGTAATTAAGAGTTCAATTTATTTATTTTAAAAAATATTACACAAAATTAAAAAATAATTTAAAAGGCGGACTTAAAGTAAGTTGACTTAAGTGGTGGTTAAAGATTAAGTACATCATTTTACTCATTAACCCCCAATGCAAAAAGAAGGGTGTGTCTGTCTGTGTGTCTGTGTATTTGGATGCGTTTTATTTTATTTGATAGCTAATTTTTATTCCGTGGTTTTTAGATAATATGTTTGATCAAAATCGGTTCAGTCATTCAAAAGTTGTAGCGAAATGAATATTGAAAGTCGGGGATTTTTTAATTTGTCTAACAAATAAACTGGTTCTGAATTACAAACCTTAATTAGTGATAGCCCTATAAAATGTGAGTTACCACTCAATCTAAGTGTTGTAATCGTTAATTTTATTAAGTGACAACAAAAACTATTTTTTACCTCATTTCTTGATATCTCCGAAGTTTCCCAAGAGCTTTTTTATTAGGCGAATGAAAAACTTATCAAGCTTTTTAGGTAAATGTCTAAATTGCTGTTCGTAATGCAATAAATTCGAATTTTAGATATGGGTTCATTTCAATGCCATGAATTCGATGTAGTGTAAGAACTATTTATAGTTTTTATAGTTCAGTTATTTTTGTAAATATAAATATACTAGCTGCACCCCGGGGCTTCGCTCCCGTGAGAATTTCGGGATAAAAGTGTTATTCCTGGTTATATTCTACCCGTGTATCAAATTTCATAACAATCTGCCCATAGTACAGTCAACAGCACGGCAAGTTACCCTGCATGAACCTCTATGGCGCGGTAATAGCGGCGAGTTTGCAATGAATTTGGGTAGGTCGATGTGCTGTTGACTGTACATTTTGCGTGAAAGAGTAACAAACATACAAACACACATACTATTAGTAGAACTCCTCATCTTAGACTTTGGAGAGCCTGAGTTTTATAAAAAAATAATTTGCATGTAATATATATTCGGATGATTCTCACTAGTTCCATCGGAAATAGTTCTATGGAACCATTTTCCATAGAACTATTTCCGAGTTTAGTTTTGTGAGAATGATTCATATATTCTTGTGACATTTGACATTATGTCTATTCGCATGGATTTCTCAATTTCTTATATTCGTTTTACCTGTGGAGTCTTTTAATTGGCTCTTTGTTTCCACATAATTTATGGAGTTTTTCCTGATCTACTTGTGTTTCATACTATCATTTCTGTATTTTTGTTACTTAGCTCAAGTATGTCTTCCTAAATAGAAAAGTAAATAAATAAAAATTGACTTTTAACATAGGAAAATTCATATTTTATATAAATAGGCTTGCAGATTGAAAAGTGTCTTAAAATAGTACAGATAAACTAAATTTCTAAACTTCGGCTACCTATTCTTTACACAAAGTCCTACCCATGAAGTATTAAAGTAAGATAATTCAGTATTATTATACTATTTTTATAACACACACGCGTCTCCTACGCAACGTGCATAAAAATAGCTATTTTTATGAGTTTCAAAATAAAAAAGCTTGAATAAACCATTCAAGCACGTATTATTGTGCTTTAATTGAATTTTAAACATTCTCAACCAGAATTATAATTTTTTGGTTATAGCTTCTTGAACAAGAAATACCTATTAAAGTGAAGTCATATCCGGTACTGCTATATTATCAAGAATATTAAAAAAGAAATAAAAGCATTTGAGCTTTTTATTAGCGTTTAAATTCACTAATTATCACGAAACTATACTTATCTAATAAATTGACGTCTAAATTTTGTACATTTCAATTTTATACAATAAGTATTATTAGAATACTTATTATGTACAAAATTTAGACGTTAATTTATTAGTCGATTTTTGTGTGCAAGCAGCAACATTTGTTTCTTTTTTTCGCATTATCAGGACTCAGGCGGTCGCAAAATGTCTAATTTACATTTTAATTGTTTCCATTCAAATCAATTGCTGAATTTAAGCTCGAGATTCTCAAACTGTAGGCCGCACATGCCACACGGAGTGGAATATGCTAATTAGAAATGAACCAGATGTAGTAGGGACAAGTTATAGATTACATGCTCTTTAAATGAGTTTCTTTTGGCCTTTTTTCTCTGCAGTGAACGCACGCACGCAAATTCTACTGGTCGGATTTTTACGAAATTTAGTACACGAGTAGAATATAACCTGGAGTTACACATAGGATTTTTTTAACGCGAAAATCCCACCAGAGTGAAGCCCCGGGTCCCAGCTAGTTTTATATATTTTTCTGAATAAATAATTTGACTTTGACAACATTTTCAAGAGTCGTCTTCATTATTTTCCAGTTTCATTGCGATATATTATTTTAGGGTCCAACTTCGGATATTATTATTGGAGTATAAACTCCTATTATATAGATTGCATCCTATTCTGACGCGGAAAAATGCCAAATGAATTAACCAATTGAATTATAATTTATTAGGATTATTTATTAGGAAAAAGTAACTAAGTCTTTCCCCCACTGATACAATGAAAATGCTGTTTTTTGCAATATTTAATATATTTATTTAGTTCAAAATAACGAAAACAAAATATGTTTTAATAAATAATGTATCCGTTAACTGCACAAATAACAATATTTTTACAGACTATCACCAAATCTACTTTTATAACTTGACATCTAGTCTTAATATTTACCCAATGATTCACGGTCCGCGAGCTCGACCATTTAAATAAATAGAAACAATTTTGAACCTCATTATAAATGTTGAGCGCGTTGATTACGTGCCTCCTGGTGACTGATCACTTCCTCCGATGGTTTAGCGTTTTCGAAAATGACCTTTATTACTAGAACGATAAGATTAATGAGCGAGAATGTTGGTATACGACAGGAATCGCTGACACCGCGTGCCGTGTCAATATGACCGAGCCCGTGTCGCGTCTGGATTGCTTTGATTGCATGAGATGGTGAGGTTATAGAGATGCGCGGAGCGGAAGCAGAATTAAAGATAGAATCTAGGTTTACTTATAATATTTTTGATCTCAAATTTGGTTTGTTTCTCTTTATGTATTCATAATAGTTTTTGCCCTGAATAAGTACTGAATTTCGTTTAACACTCCCTCAAAAATCCACCCCGGATTTTAAAAAGTTCCAAGATTGCTGCAAAATGTAATTTTAATGTTTTCCTGTTTAGTAGGTTTGTTTCTGCATTCATTTGTCATACGGTAAGTGTTAATTTTTATATAAAACAAATTAGATGTAAATTAAGAATTTATTGCTATTCTATAAATGGATGAATTGCATTGTCTCATTTTTTTGCACTAAAACAAATAAATCAGTCTTTCAAAAAACATTGTATTAAAAGACACGTTAAAAATTTTCTGCCTAGAATTATAATATACTGACTATACTATAAAATGTAAGCTTAGCACGTGACAACTTAAAATGAAAGGATAATGTGGTCATTGATAGCTATATCCAATCCAGGTGTTCCAAATAAAAGTAGAATCAGAACGTGATCTGTATCACAGATTTGAACCTAAATTGGAATACCGTCTGGAATTAATAATGAAAGGTTCCATACCTATCATTCTTATCAGTTACACCCTTCCATTCAAATGGCCTTACAATATGTCATAATTATTTAATTAATTCAGCCCTAGGGATCTATCGGGTTCATAATTCAAATACACATGAACAGAATTCTAGAACATTAGAACACATGCTGGCAACATGTAATATAAAATAAAAATTGACTGTACGTTTCGAAGGTAAATTGAATAGAACGTTATTAGACTGTGGCTGGATAAAGGATTTATTCCATCAATAGGTATGTTGTTTTGAACGTTCGAAGCAATCACGCAATGCATCGCTAAATAATGCAACGATGTGTTCACATGCAACGCTTGTTATAATCGGAAATTTTATTGCTATTTTTTATTTACTAAGGGTGAGTTGCACCAGTCAACTTTAATGTTAACTTTCACATGCGCATTGGCAAAGTACGCCATTTGTGCAACGTAGCGTACGTAAGTTTAACTTAAGAACGTAAGTAATAAGGTTACAGAAATATACCCATAGTCATTGAAAATTTTGCCTTTGAAGAAATTTACTTATGCATAATTTAAGTGTCTAATCCATTGGAGGTCATTGAGTGAGATCTTTTAAAACAATAATTATTATACAATGTCTAGTCCAAAAAGGTCCGATCAAATGTATATTTGATGAGTCGGCATTCGATCATCATCACAAAACCGAGTTCTATCTTACATCTTTCCTATGTAAATATGTCCGTCAGTATGACTCTCTTTGAATAAGGTTAAAAGGTCATACGGGTCTAAATTGATTTGAAACAAAGGCGGTGCCTTAAAGGGTTCTTTAACACTTTGTAGGTATTAAATACAATATTATTATTTTAATTGGCCAAAAATAGGTATTGTTATTTGTAAATTTTTATTATAGTCATTAATAAGAATTTAGAAAAGAACATTCCATTTATGTTTAAAGTCATTTTCGTTTAGTTTGAAATTACAAAACACGCGAAAGTCTTCAAAACTATTAATAGCCTTCATACATATTTAAAAATTATGTCGCACAAAAATGTCAAAGCGATTCGTATGAAAAATAAAGAGCCGCAGAATATGCATTGGGGTTTGCATCAGATATCGCGGTGTATATTATTAAAAGGAGCGATAGCGTTCTCTTAACGATTGGAGGCAACATTTAACAGGAGCCTGTAACGAAGCACTAGGCCCGTACAATGCTATCTACAGCCAAGGAACCTGTTATGATGCATTATCAGATCCTATGCCTGGGGTGGCATTAAAACGTCTACGGGCCTGCTTTGTTTATTAAATTATGTCCAACGTCTCCATAAATATCTGTGAGACGCATTTAGTAAAATACTGATCTTCAACATGATAAAAATATATTTTTTAAGCTGGAAAAATGACTTTTATCTCCCTAATTTCAGCAACGGCAGCGTTAGTTTGAAAAACGGACCAATTTTTTGATATAATCTGCGGATATTAAAAGTAATTGAATGAAAAACAAATGAATGCGCGAAAGAGAAATATAGGGAGGGAAAAGTCGAGATGTAATGATGGAGATAATTTCAACCAATTACAGAGTGCTGCATCGGCGGGATAAAAATGGCCTCTGTCGCAGAATAAGGGTTGAACAGAACAGATACTTAAAGTAATAAATTATGTAAATCATTTTTAATGGTCTAATAATGGAAGCCTGATAATGGCCAGCGATTTGCTGTTATTTCATATGATTATCCATTTGCCTTTTAAAATTGGATGTTTTAACATTTGAAAAACCATTGATACATTTATATACTAAAAATATTAACAGTTTAGTTAAATCACGACTGTCTGTGCATTTTCTTATTTGCCATCAGATAGAGTAGGTATTATATTAAAATATAAAAGTTTATTAATATAGAGCATAAAATGGTGTGTTCTGTCGTAAAGTTTAGTTAAACTTTGTAAGAGATCTCTACTCTACATTAAATTTTTTAAAATCCTATTTTAGGGTTCTGTACCCGAAAGTTGGAACGGGATCCTATTACTAAGAATCCACTAACCTTGCATATGTCTATCTGTCACTAGGCTGTTTCTCATAAACTGAGAAAGTTAGACAGTTGAAATTTACAAATTGTCAGTCGAGTCAATCAATTTGCACAAGTTATTATTGTATAAGTTCGTTATTTCGCTGCTCGGTTCGCAAATATGCAAGGACGCTATTACAGGATAGGTACCTACTGGAGCTACAGGTTGATTTCCACATTTTATTTGCATTCTAGCAAATTTTAATAATAAAAATGCTTTCCAGAGTATTGTAATTGCTTTAACAGCTGATAGTTGAAAGCGTTTGCTTTAACAATATTAAGTGTTAACATTTTACGCTGAATATTTTATTAGTCAATTTGCATTTTTTAATGGGTTATATTTTTCGATAAAGAACAATTTTCAGAACAGTTATGGAATCATTATATTTAATAGCTATTCCCGCGGGAATTTTGGTGTTAAGTTTACGTCTAGTATTTTTCCAAACTTATTTCAATACGTTTTATTTCTTGATTTATTATAATCCAAATGTTAATCACGCCGCGACTTTTGTATATTTCCAAACCGCAAGTATTTAATGACTTAACAATGATTTTGTGACAATATTATTAAGTAGTTTTACCACCCTTTAACCACAGACAAAAGAAACCACCCGTACTCGTGATTTCAGCCTTTATTTTATCTCGAAAATCTTTAGCAATTATCCCTAAATCCTTCTAGGGCGAACAGCTCCTTAAACTTGGATCACTGAATAATTTTGGGCACTGGAATATTTGATTAATTTTTTTTTTACGTTGACCCCGGGCTTCGCTCGTTTACAAATCTGAGATTTACAACGAACAACCGGGAACATTCAGAAATGAAAGAGATGTATTAAGATATAGTTTTTTTTAAATAATAATAACAACTAAAGAAATTAAAAACTTTAAATAACGAAAAATTATGAGTTAGGAGCAGTAAGTCATTTTTTTTCTAGGAAGGTAGGCTGATAATAATCATTTTGGTACGTTTCGTCGCTTTATTCAAAATCAAAACCAAAAAATATGTATTTTCTTTAAATAGGGTTCCATTATTTTCCTTTATCCAAAGCAAATAACGGTATATTTTTAAGCTGACCTGATCGTTCCACAGACATCGAATACAAAGCGATATTCGATTCTTACCGTTACAGATATGTCACTAAAGAATCTTTATAAGCTCCGAATCACAAGCAATATTATAGTTCTTACGTACACAAACACAATGTCATATTGCATAACATTGTTTATAACATGAGATAAACATACATTGATCTCATGACAAATGACTGGCAGTCGGCCACGTCTCGTATCTTCTCAGATGAAAATCGAAACTATAAAATATCTACGTATAAACATTTACATTTTGGTACGTGGTGTTTTAGTCTAAGAGCTGGAATACAATTATGACACTTATGTAGTACCTATACCCAATGACATAAAGCGGTCAAACAATCCCTATTTGAGTTAATACTTTATAATGTGCGATGAAATAAACTCAAACAAAAATCAAATAGAGGTTTGTATTATCTAGTTTAGCCAATAAATGGTGCGGCATTGTAAGTAAAAGAAGAATTTAATAGCAGTTTCTCTGATTATTTTGAATTGAATCAATCACTAATGTAAATTTATATGTTTTAATGTGCAATGACGTTGAAAGTTTGCGAAGCTGTAATGTTATTGTAATTTTTTTACTATTGAAAACATCATTACCGATGATGATGCGATTTACTTCAAATTTTGTAAAAAAAAATATACAAATTGAGCGTAAATGCGCTCATACGTAAGCGTAAATAGGAATGTAAAATTACATTCCTATTTTATTTTTGCTTCGCTGGTTCAGCTGGCGACAAAAAGAGGATCTTGGCCTTCGATATAAGAACTTTCCACTCCTATTCTTTTCTGCGTCATTTGTTGCCCGTTGTTCTTTTTTCCACACTAAATACTTATTCGTTGGATTTATAAAACTATCCGTCAGCTCCTAGACTAAAGTCGTGCCTCAATTTCGGCGTTATCTGGCTCTCTTTGTTTCCATGACAGGTGCATTAGTGATATCGTACAACAATTAAACGCATCTTTTGCTGCATCACGGTGAGTAAAGCATTGTAAATAGTTGAGTTATTGTTCGTCTTTGAGTAAGTTTTATATATACGTACCTACTATTGTTTTATATAATATAATACTAGAGATCCGTCCCGACTTCGCTCGGGTTAAACCATAGTAAATTATACACTTAATAATTTTACAGGTATCAAGAGTGATTCCTGTAGAACCTATATTTATTGGTGAAAACCGTACAAAAATCCGTCCGGTAGTTTCTGAGTTTACCGCATTCATACAGACAGACGCGCTTGGGGGACACATTTATGTTATATGTAAAGATTTACATTTATGACAGAACTTACAAAATAATATATTTAAAAAAAATGTGCTAAGGCACAAAGCAAATGTAATTAGATTAAATGCATTGCAAGAAGATATCACCAACTTTTCAAGTAACTAATTATAATATAGTTTTTAAATAATATTTTATTTGTTTTCCATGTAGTAGCAGATGCTATTAATCTTATTAATGGTCACAAGTCAGGTCCGAAATTATTAATAACTTCGTAACATTACTGGGCAGTTAAAACTAATGAGTAAAAATAAACCGTTTTACTCTCGTACAATTTCACTTTAATCAATCATGTTTACCAACATAAAAATAATTGGCCCTAATTTGTTAATCTGGCAAGAAAGTTGAACGTATTATAGTTTCGAAAGGTCAAAATGGCGCCATTTGGGTCTTAAAATATTGTAAGGTGGTACCTACAATATATAGTTTACGTGTTCCCTTAATTAAAGCGGCTAAATTATCAAAGGGTAGGGTGGGGATGATAGGCTGTAAAAGTTGGAATTAGGTGAAATTTAAATTACACTACTTATTAAAGAAAAAAATCTAATGGATAAGAAGAAAGAACTAGATAGATATTTTGTCATATGATATAGATCTATTATCTGTCTGTATATAATCCTGTCAAAAATGTAAAAAAAATACGTTATACAAATACAGATATCTTTCTAGTACAGTCAACAGCACATTAACTTACACAAATTCATTGCAAACTAGCCACTATTACCATACAGTCTCATGAAGGGTAACTTGATATGCTGTTGACTGTACTAATTATAATTTATATTACATAGGTATTTTTTCTACAATAAAGTAGCATATATGTATTAAATCGTTCTTAATACATCTATGTAAAGTTGTTACAAAAAAACATTTGAAGATTTCAAAAAGAAATTAATGGTCAAATTAAATCAGTGTTGCTTATTAAGTTATTTGGAGAATGCGGCATTTGTTATTAACATGGATGCCTTTAGGTTATTAGTAGCTATAACCATGGAGAAGGCCATACAATTACCATTTAGATAATAATCGAATCGTAATCTTTGCTTAATGTTTTTTAGGTAATCTGGTTATAATTGATAGTAATTAGTAGTACCTAAGTCTATTCAACATTACCTTAGAAGGTACATAGCTTTGTCAATTTACCTGAACTCAGTGGTTGTTAAGTATTATTTTATATAGAAATTTAAAAAAAGTGATTTTTCGCTGTCACACATATTTTCCATTGGCGTAACGAGACAAAACATACTTTAGCTAAAAGTATACTTTATAAATACATAAATAAATACACAACACTCACTATACTTTTCAGTAATGTACAAAGAAATGTTTCGTTCATTGACACAAATTCGTTGCAAAATTGCCGCTATTTTGCCTTCGCAT
This sequence comes from Plodia interpunctella, assembly GCF_027563975.2. Classification (NCBI taxonomy): domain Eukaryota; kingdom Metazoa; phylum Arthropoda; class Insecta; order Lepidoptera; family Pyralidae; genus Plodia; species Plodia interpunctella. The sequence continues at coordinate 8,093,167 of NC_071301.1, forward strand.
AAAGATCTGTGTAGGGTCCCTTGATGTGCGGGTGACTGGACTTGAATCAAACTCGATCGTTACCAGAGGAATGCTCCAGGTTATTCGGCCGTAGAATTCATCTATTAAAAGTACATTTTTACACGCCTAAAATTTAGAGATTTGAGTGTCTTAAAACGAAGTTTTATGGCTTTTAAATGGCAGGTAACAGTTCGTTGTGGTACAGTCGTAAACCTACCTATCTTGCCGCTGCACTATGTTAAATATGTGTGGGCGATATGGAAATACCAGAAAGTATATTATGTGTCTAGTCAAATGCCTTTGCTTTTACAATAATATAAATTCTTACGCTCGATATACTAATAATCAATAGTAATAAAGTTACGGATTATGATTAATTTAGGGACATAAACACCTGAGGGAATTTTGTGAAATATTAGTTTTAACCCCCGACGCAAAAAGAGAGTTGTTATAAGTTTGACCCCTAAGTATGTCTGTCTGTGTATGTGGCACCGTAGCTCATCGACGGGTTAACGATTTGGATGCGATTTTTTTTATTTTGTAGCTAATTTATATGCAGTGGTTCTTAGATATGTTTGATCAAAATCGTTTCAGCCCTTCAAAAGTTGTAGCGAAATTAATATTGAAAGTAGTTTTTTTTTTCATTTGTCTAACAAATAAACTTGTAATGTTCAATTTGACATTTAGCTCCTGAGACAAAATACGGTACCTAATATCTTCTGTGTACATTTAGTCAATAGTCCCAAGTTCGTACCGCTTGTCATGCTAAAATGCTAAAATGTATGTGACGGCGATGAATTTTTGGATATTTCGTGAGTTATTAGGGCGATCTGATAAATGCCTAGTAATTTTTGTATTACATTAGATTATTGTTTATATCGAATAGATGATCAGTAAATTTATGTATAGATATGCATACATAGCAATGGGCTCGAAGTTTGTGAAATGTATTGGAGATATGGTAACTACAATGTTATACGTCTGATGATATAGACAGATAAGAGTTCTTAGACGATCTGTGTACGGTCAATTTTATTAATACGAATGAAAACTAAGATACTTGACCAAAGTAAATAAATAAATATAAATAAATATATTAGTACAAATCACACAGATTGAGCTAGCCCCAAAGTAAGTTCGAGACTTGTGTTATGGGATATTAACTCAACGATACTATATTTTATAACATATACATATATAGATAAACATCCCAGACCCGGGCCAATCAGAAAAAGATCATTTTCCGTCATGACCCGACCGGGGTTCGAACCTGGGACCTCTCGGTTCAGAGGCAAGCACTTTACCACTGCGCCACCGAGGTCGTCGAAAGTAGAGAAGTGAGATGTGTCATTTCCTATTCCGCGATTCTTTCATCAGACTAGATATCCGTTTTGTTCATTATAATTGCATAATAAAGAGATAAAATAGACAAAAATGACTAATTATGACATGTCGTATTTTTAGTAAGTATGTAGCTTTTTTTTATTTTCGAAATTTAAAACATATTTAACGATGTATACTTTTTCGCTTTAAGGTGGTTCGCAGAGCGTTCCGACCGCTGCGGCTGCGCGGTCATTACAATCCGTCAATTATCTTGAGAAAGGAATCATTTCCAAAATCAATCATCCATAAAAATGACATTACTACAGTAACAGAGTAAATAATGTAAAGTCATATAGTAAAACTCAATCCTGTCTTTGTTAAAATTTGAAAAATTGTAATGACAGCGCGACCGCAGCGGTCGAAATGCTCTACGAATCACCCTCTAATATTAATATACGGAATTTTGATCTTTATTCTGATGACGTCTTTTGTATTGAATGTTGGTATTTAAGTTCCAGTAGCGAAATTTCAATGAAATTGTCAGTATATTAATATAATCTACAAAACTGGCTACTGAATCTCAATGGTATAGATAAATATTTCCTTACAAAACTCACTGCTTGACCAAAAGACGTAAAGTAGTCATCATACAAATGTTAATACCTTTCTCCCAAATCAGGAACAACTATGCAACCAAATTGAATAGTTTGTATGAGCACCGAATCATACAAAGTATTGTAATGGTGCTTTCCCATGAATATGCTACCTAAGGCCTAGCCCACACACATTGGTATAATACCTTATTTATAGCTCACTTGTATCCTGACCTTTTATGTACTGGTCAGAAACGAATCCGATCCAAGTTTGAAAATCCATTTTTAAAATTATGTTTCGATTCGAATGCAAAATTACGATGAATATCTTTTATTAAAATGCCTACTTTTTAAACAAAACAACGTACATTATGTATATATGTCTAAATATAACTATATTTAGATTATAAACAAGTTAGAAATTCTGAAATTTTATTGTAAACAAAGAAGTTAGATTAAAATTTTAAAAACTTTGGCGCGTTCCGGCTATTATTCTATATTCTGGCTATAATACATATACATTAAAAATATATTTCATATTCGACATCTAAAGGAATCGCAGAAGATAAACGTGTCGAAACAATCACAGCAAAACTCTATAAGGCGGCCGTTTTTTTTACCTCGTAAATAAAACTGCAAATTTTAAGTTATAAAAGTTTACCGCTATGCCTCAGCCGTTCTAAATACGGAGTGTCCCGAACAATGTACGAGTATTGGTGGCCGATACGATATTTTGTTGACCGACCCCGGCGCCGCCCATAGTTGCACAAATTATAAAGAATGCAGAAATAACATAGTTTTGACGTGACAACGTCTTAAATTAGGTTGCGGCTGGGAGTCACTTATGAAAAAGTGTAACGCCCGGTAACGTTACGATGAGTCACCGAACGAGAGAGAGGCCCGCCGAATGCCTTGCGTCTCTCTCCCACTCAACTATGATCGGTCTGCCGCGCGCGTAAAAAGACGTTGTCACGTAAAATCTTCGCCCGTAAAACCGACTTTACAGGCAACCATTTTTTCTTCATCTTTATAAAATACTACATGTTGCCCGGGGCTTCACTCCCGTAGGAATTTTGAGACAAAATATAGCCTTAGCCATTTCATGTACCTATCTAATGGTGAAATAATTTTTAAATTCGGTCCGGTAGTATCAGAGATTACCCGCCTCAAACATACAAACTCACAAACGCATACCTCTTTATAATATTAGTATAGATATGTTTATATCAGCTGCGCCCCGCGGTTTCGCTTCGTGGTTTTAGACTGTTGGTTCGACAATTGGTCCGGTAGATTTTGCAGGAAAGAGTAACAAACATACGTACATACATACTCACAAACTTTCTTCGACCCGGGGCTTCGCTTCCGTGGAAATTTCGGCGTAAAAAGTTCCCGGCATAAAAGGTATAAGTATGTGTTTCTAGGTTATATTCTACTCGTATATCGAATTTCGTAAACAATTTTGCGTGAAAGAGTAACATCACATTAATTATATTAGTAGGATTTACTTCCAAATGTGAATATGAACTTCTTAATTTTTAGAATAGGAAGAACTCTATAACTCGAACAAAAATACACCAAGTATTTTTATTTCTTTTTATAAAATCGGAATGGCTATTCAGACGACGTTGGATCAGTATGTGGCCACGGTGCTCTGTCATTGGCCTCGTTCAAGTCCTTCATAGTGCAGGATGTGAAGCAGTTGGGACTGGTTTTTTTTACTTATATGGCCCTAAGACCAGAGTACGAATTCGAATACGAAAATTTGTCTTAGACATTCATTATTTTACTTAAAAAAAAGTGTAGAAAATGGAGACCATCAAAGACACAAAACTAAAGTTAATCTGTGATTTAGTATTTGTTTCTAAACTGCCCGTATATTACGTATAAGATTTTTTTCCCTGTAGATATCATTAAAAAAAAATGGAAGCCTCTTATGTACTTACACTAATTTGTGTCACACCGGTAGTTATTCGATAGTTCGCCAGTACACTCGGCTGTTTATAGCCAAATAACTTTTATCTTACATACACCATCCGAAATGGGTAGCTGGAGTCGTTTTTCAGTGGCCACAAAGATTATTCTAGAACACTGTACGATTTCTTGCTAAAAAATAAACCTTTATTACTTACAAGCTTTTACTTAGCACTTGTTTCGACTGTAATCTATTCTTGCGCGTTAAATTTTACCTTAAAAGTTGAAATTAATACAGTTAGCATGACCAGATGCTTCAATTAGGTTTTGGCTCCCAACGAGGGAGGGTCACAAATTGATTGGAATGTTATTTTTTTGACGCTTGAAAGCTTGTGTCATAACTGTTTTTTGCATTTAATATTATTAATATAATTTTAGTAGGTAAATAACTAAAAGTAGAATGATAATGAAAAGTTTTTGTGTAATATTTTGCGCTAGTAATAAATTTAAATTGATAATAGTAGAAATGGTATAGTAAAAACAAAATGACTCATTACTTCATATGAAAATTCACAAGTAAATTTCAAAGTATTCCCGTATTATCGTATCTTTTATTTTATTGCGGTATCATGTATGGTAAGTTATTTGCCTTTGTTTTGAAAATAAAGTGTGTACAGCCATTTCATGTCTTCAATGAGCGCGTCTCAATGTGCGCGTGCATTTGTAGCTATGCAAATTTGATGTCGGCTACACTATCGCCGAACTCAGACAGATGCCGACGCGAATGAATAAACATTGCAAACTATGCATGACAGCTTTTATTTAATGCAACGAAAAACCAGCAATGTTTGCTGAATTCCTCAAAGTTTGGCGAAATGCTTGCCGTTTGTAAAGCGGATCCAATCAATCACGCACACATAAAGTTATATGCAGAGATGACTTGAGCTATTCGTAGATATATAAAATTGAAGTTACTATCCAACTAGGCTCTGTTACTATGTAATAAATCTATACCAATACTGATTCCTAAAATTGGAAAAGTTTTATGTGCATTATCTTCGGCCCAAAACGTCAATAAAGTAAGTCATGACTGAAATGAATGGCTGTAGTAGTTTTACGATTGCAACATTATTTTGAGTTGTAAAATTTTTATTTCAGCTCTTCTAGCGAAACGGTTTTGCAAAATCTGGTCAATTTAATTATAGTGTTTTGTATTAGTATTGTGTTTTTTGCTATTTGTATTCATTAGCATGGCTGAACTGGGATACGTCTGTCGCATGCGCTAAACGGTGGGAAAAAATTGCTTCGGTGGGAAAAAAGAAAAGGGCCTCTCTGAGGGCCGCAGAAGTAGAGACAGACCAAGGAATATAGATGGCGGGATTACCTCATAAAAATTTTTAAAGAATGGCCATTCTTTAAAAATTTTAGACGGATACAAAAATAAGGGGAGACAGTGACACGTCATCTACAGTTTGAAAAAAAAATATAATTTAATATTTTATTAAAAGACTCTTCAATAATTGACGACCTCGGTGGCGCAATGGCCACGGAACCGAGAGGTCCCGGGTTCGATCCCCGGTCGGGTCATGATGGAAAATGATCTTTTTCTGATTGACTCGGGTCTTGGATGTTTATCTATATATGTATTTTTTATAAAATATAGTATCGTTGAGTTAGTATCCCATAACACAAGTCTCGAACTTACTTTGGGACTAGCTCAATCTCTGTGATTTGTACTAATATATAATTATTTATTATTTATTATTTATTTAATATTGCGTTGTCAATAATACGGTGTATTTCTTGCGACTGGGATTAAGACATGACGACAATGATTTTAAAAATAAAATCAATAATTTATCTGATATCCTTGAAATGTGGGTATGAAATAATAAAAACCAAAAACGAGTCGAGCAGATAAACAACCTCCCACAACAAATGGGCTCTGATAACCGCCCTAAGACATAAACATACAAAAATATGAATCGAGATTAAAGTGCGCGGACATGCGTTATCGGGGCTGCGTAGGTCGACGTCATAACGCCAGCCATTCACTGGCCGTTACTGTTTCGTGAGAAAAAAATGTCTATCGACTTTTAGGTACTATATACAGATATAGTAATTACATTTATTTTAAATAATCTAGTATATGTGTGGCTATAAGCAGCGACACCGTAACCTTTTACTAATATCTCAATTGATACAAATAAGAATTTGATTTTATTTCCTTGCGAAAGTAAGTTACTTTGTTTGTTACCTATGCCCACTTATCTTATTAGCTGAACTAATCTTCTTAAAACTTTTCATATATATTATATATTGAAGTAAGCAAAAGGACTTGAGATACTTTTTATTCCGGAAAAATAAATGCTCCCGATTAGACGAGCGAAGCCGCAGGCTAAAGCTAGTGTGGTATAAATTAAATGCATCTGTGTGTAACCAAATTTTAATATTTTTGATAAAGCAAGGTACCTATTCCAAAGACAAAGTGAGTCACTGCTTTTCCCGAACAAGCTAAAATCACTTCGCCCAATTGTTTTCACCGCTCCAATTTTTATTCAGGTTGCACCAATCCATTTAGACGTCAATAATAATAACGCACAGGTTACAGTTAACGTCAAAGTTGACTGGTGCATCTGAGGTATATTCCGATTGGTGAATAGACGGCTTTAAATTGTAGTCAAACGAAGCTGGGACACTGTATCATTTGCAATTACATGTTATTGTGCCTTTGTGCTTCCATTCGCTCAATGTGGTATTGTAAGCTAAATAGTTCGCCATACATCGCCGTCAATTTTAATGCTTGTATCTTTGCATCTAATGTGTAATGGACAATGGAACAAGTCAAAGTATGGTTGCGAAGTAAAATTAATCTGGACTTTATGATGACAAGAGCAAGCAATAATAATAAAAACACGCTTGACAAAATTAAAAACGCAAATGTTAATTTAAAATTCCTTCACGCATCACGTCAGGTTCAAATTCATATGCAAATTAAAGAAATTGCACAGGAATTTAAGCTTTATAATCTGGAAATCTTACATAGCTAAGCATCGGGGTAGATTGGTTAAAATACTACTTAAATAATTGGAAATCTTTGGACAGGTCTTGTTGCTACGATTTGTGTCATTTTCTTCAGTGAAGAAACAGTCAATAGCTAAATAGCATTGTCGTCGTTGATGAATAGAAATCTTTTATTGCCAAAATATAAAACATCACAACACAAAACAGACAAAGAAGTAAACGGAACATAATTATTACATAGAAAAAATAAGTATAACAAATATCCACCTAATCAAACAAAGCTGTAACCATAGATAAAATAAATATAGCTGTAACAAATGATATGCTATGGGATCCTCATGGCAAAAAGATATACATTCAGCATATGTTATAGCCACTAGAGTCACTACAATGCTGGTTTTCAATGGACGTTACTACCGAGAGTGTCACGGGCGAATGTGGCATGTGATGTGGGAATGCCTTATGAAATCCTAGGTACTTATAAAGTGGCAACACAACAAGACAAGAATTAAGCCTTATACAATAAACCTAAAGGCAAACATTTCTAATCCTTTAGCCAAGCAAACGCATAGCTTATGCGAATTCAAATAATCCACTAAGAAAATCCGGCACGTTTCTGTCAACACTTGCTCAACGACATTTCCTTAGTAACCCGGCGCCCTAATTGCGCCGCGGAATACTATACGACGCGATACACTATGTATGTAAGAAAGATGCGACAACACAGCCGTACACAGTATGTTTGATATCACCGAATCAGTCCAGAGATAGACATTGTTACAAAGGTCGTCTGCAGTGCTTTCATTGTGCACTTTTTCTGGTTTTAAGAGGCATTGAATTACACTGTCTGTAACAACAGGTTACTATAACAAAAGATTCTAGGTCACAAATGCAACGCATGTGCCGTTTATAGGCGCAGCCGTTTATAGGCTTTGGCTACCACTTATCATCAAGTGAACCGCATGTCTGTTAGCCTGTTTGGTAGCATGAAATAAAATCGTGCGGTTTCGCGCTGCATTGTCACTGTTATAACTAAGCTTGTACGCCGGGTAAGTGACGAAGTTTCCAACGTATTTACATTTCCACACATAAAGTAAATTCCTCGTATCCAGCAGTCGAGTGTGGGTAAAGGAAAATAGCGATTCATCACAAGTTTTAATCTGTTTTGAGTTTGGCCCACTTGCGGTTTTGAGAGCAGACGAGCGTTCTGAACGAATGAAATTGTTTTCCTCATTTTACTATTCATACTGGGTAAAGGCCTCGCGTGTGCATTTCCATTCGTCATGTTGTGTTGGGCAAATTATAAGAATCATTTTAATTATATTGCATTCTGCCATTTCATTTCTGCCTCTTAGACTATCCAAACGATTATTTCTTATAATACAATCCTTTTTCTTTTGAAAACGCCCGACAGCTTTTGTTCGAGACAAATGGAGAACTACAGTGCTACACATAAATAAAGAGAATACTCGTTATTCCCATTTCTAATAAAAGTTTTGTGACGATACGCGGGGATGAGGCAGACCAGTGGGGCAAGCGGTGACACTATGATTTCGTCCCACGGAAAACGCAAAACAAACGCAAAAAGAAATGCGCCGCATCTTTACATAATTAGCCTGACCACGATGCTCTGCCAAAAACATAACCAGTGAGAGTCAGAACAAACTGTCTGTCAAAATTAAAAATCGCATAAAGTTATCTCGTTTGTAACCTAGAAATTCAAATTCACCATTCGGACGTTCACCGGCCAGTCCTGCGGTACACCTTACCATAAACACCACATATTTCATGAAATTTCGGTCGCAAGAAATATTTTTACTTCCATTGCGTGCCGGCGGGAAACACGCAATGGTTTGATTTATTCGGCTAAGGTTACGATCGCTCTCTTTCGTCACATAATTGGGATGGCGATATCGTAAAACAATTTTACTCGTGTTTTACGGTCGATCTGTTGCTTTGTGTATTAAATTGTAACACTTTTGGTACTTGGATGTGGACTTACAATTAACTTATCTTTGGATAAGTTCCTACTTATTGGTTATACTTTTTCTATAATACTCGACCTATAATAATAAATATAATACTCAGTCGATATAAAAATAAACAGAAAATTGCTTTGACTAAAGATTTGACAAAGATTTTGACAATATTTTTACTAGAGGTACTTAAGGCAGATACCTGAAGGCGAAGTGCGGATTTACATTTCACTTACTTTCTCACTATCGAAATCGAATCGATTCGCAGTGAGAAGCAGCGAACCAATCACATTGCGGTATGGTTGCCGTTGCGTCACAATGGCGCACTGTGATTGGTTACTTGGTTAGCTGCGTCTCACTGCGAGTCGACTCGATGGTGAGAGGTAAATAGCAAAGTCACACTACGCACGCTGTACTGTACTGTCAAATCTTGTACTATCCTTGTCAATTGGATGAATTCATATCTTCTTTACTTGTGTTATGACTCCTTCGTTCACCAAAACGATGATTTTGCCAACGTCAAGGTTGAGAATAGCACGGTTTAGTAAAAAGGATTTAAAATAATACTTATATGTTATCAATACTGTAACACAGTTATGAGATTGTCATCTCATGCAGACGGACTTTCAGTATGTAACCTAAAATATAATTATATTGTTAGTAAGTTATAGTAAAGTTATTATGTTGGGGAGATGCAAGTATGTATGTCGAGGAGATAAGGAAATAGGGTGGAGAAAAGAAAAGAACAATACAATTTGACAATAAATTAATAATAAATTTTGGTTTTGGCCAATGTTCTATTATTTTTTTCAAATTTGAATTGTTTTTTTTTTTTTTTATAGAATTAGAATTAGTATTAATAACCTGTGATAATACATTTTTGTTTAGATTTCTACATAGTATTGAAACTTGTAATAGAAGAGGCTATAAATATGTCACAACTTAGCGTGCACGTGAAATGTCAAAGTTAACTATTACAATTGACATTCGAGCACAAAGACCTAAGATCTATAAATCAAGCGGTTGTCATATTAGTTTATATATATGTCATAATACTTATTATTTACTAGCTTTTGCTCGTGGCTTCGTCCGCGTTTATTATGTGTGTCCACTCATAATTTTTGTCAATATCTCGGGTTCAAAGCAACCGCGTCAAATTTCATCTAGTAGTTTTTGCGTGATTCGCGAACAAACATATAGACAAACAGACTGAAATTCTAAAAAAAATGTTTTGGCTTCTATATTAGGTAGTCCCATAACTATTTTTCTGTAATATCTTCTATCTCCAAACATAGCCCACTTGTAGTTTTACTATATGTATGTATACAGAATATTATATCTATTATGCATAGATTTTAGTACGTTTTAACAAAACCATCAGTTAATGTATTAAATTCTTTGCAAAATTCTATTCTCCAATGAGTAAATGTAATGTAGATGCGCCAATTACTAAATCCATAAACATGTGAACTCGAGTCAATATTAGTCTGTCAAACAGTGCAATATTTATGGTTCATTGTTTACCAGAATCAGCTGTTAGCTCTAAATCAGTTGTTAATTACACTATATCTGTCAAACTGTCTCCGTGAGTAATATTTACTACGCTAATTCATGTCAAACTTAAAAAATATAACTGCCATCTTTATTTAAAAAAAAACATTTCTTTCTCTCATCTTCGTGTACATTCAGAGCTGTGACGCCCCAAGGCACGTAAAAAACACCATTAAATTTTCAAGATTTGACCATGGTTTTACAACCGGCCGCCTGCCTGACGTGAACCCTCTGGGAATGCTTTTGTTGCCTATGAACTGTCAACGCTATGAGTCCGTCAGTCGCCTCGTATGACATCCACATCCAGTAGTAAACAAAAACACGATACATTCATAGCATTCGCTTAAAATTCCTATATAAAAGAAAAAATCAAAACAAAAACCTTGTCCTCGTCGAACGCCAATAAACAAAAACCCAATATGTCCTCGGAGGATGCCAATAAAACTGCAGAGCTATCAAAAAGACGTCGTTTAATCCCTTTATTTCTCAGTCAATTAACTTTCTGATATATTACAATTGGAAAATGCTGGTCCCCGATAGAGAAACTATTTTTACGTGATACCCTGCTAACTACCTAGCACAATGGACTGTCAAAATAGCTTTATATATTAGTTTAACAAGTAAGTTGGTTTAATTTTTTTTGCATTGTTTTGCACAGCAAGTAAATTGAGGATTTATAGATTTGCATTGTTTTGCAAAACATGTAAATTGAAGACTTACTTTCATACACAAATATTAAAAGAATAAAATTTATCTAGAAAATATAGACAAAAATAAGGAATTTTTTGTTTTGTTACGGTTGTTACCTTGCTTTCATAGTACATAAATTTCTGATAATTAAATACATAAAGGTGATATTCGTGAAATAATTGTCATAGTTAAATAATAGTACTTTTATAAATTTTATATTTTGATTTATTTTTACTGTATAATAAAAAACAAAACAAAACAAAATAAAAAAAAAAAACTTTTATATGAATAAAAACGGTTGAAAGAATTCCTCATTAAATACTGCTGACTGACGACTAATAAAAAACTTAAACCTAAAACCCATTCCCGTAGGACCATCAACTGAATACCCTGACTTCGACTGACAGCATCAATTAAAATTTGACGGGCGGTGTTACCTTTCAAAGAGAACGATAACTTATAAAGGCTACAGTAATGGTCTATCAATATTAAAAGAGCTATTTCTGTGAGATTCGAAACGGGATTACAACGAGAAAGTTAAGTAGGGATTATGGAAATAGAATGATCCATAATCGGAAATCGTGTTTTTTACGTTTCGAGTTTAAACTGTGTAAAACGAGGCGGGATTATAAAGGACCGTCTGAGGTATAAATATTTAATTGTTTATCGGAAATCCATAATTATAGTCATACTTCAAAAAAAAGCCCAGTCATTTATAGTGTTTAATCATTAATAAAAATAATAATAAAAAAAATATAAAAGTTATTTCACAAAAAATTTAAGTAATATAATTTTATGCTCTCTTGGAAGCATTCTAAACATCAAAAATTGGGAAGCGGATCGGACCCTTGGGCTCCAACGCTCAACGGCTGAGAAGGAATCGGTAAAACGCTTAGACGAGTGCATGACGATTAAAGTTCTATTACAATAGGTAAAATTATTAGACTAGGATTTACTTTATTACAAATGTTTACACTTTTATGTTTCGGTGTTTTGTAAATAGGCGACAATAGGGGTTAAAGCTATAAAAACGGTACAAATTGTATGTCGAAAATACTTTGAAATGTTTCCAAACAGAGGTTTATTACACAATAATAAAATTTATTATCTTTAAATAGTGTGCAGTACACAATTTTTGACTTTGATGTATTGTAGTCAAGGTTTATTATGCAATGTCCGCAAAATAGAGATCTGACCGTCATTGTCATAAACCAATCAGGTAAGCCTCTTTTGACCGAAATGTAACACGTACGTACACACATAAACATTCAAATCAATATATTTTTTCACATACGAAAAGTAACGAATGTCGTGCTTCGCACCAATTTAAATGGCACCTAATAATTCTGTAATAAAATTTTTTAGGTAAGTACATATCAAGAAATGTAAAATGTGTTCCTCGTAAAATTAATAGAACATTCGGAATCTAAACAAAATATATACAAAAATCAGTAAAAAAAAAAGAGACGAGTATCGGTCATATCCCAGAATGGGATTTGAGGACACAATAATTATGAATGCACAAAGTCTGTATCACTTTCACGGCTATTTCTGGGCTGATATTTGTACAGATTAAGGAAGCAATAAATGATTTGATTTGTAAAATTTAATTTTCTTTTTAAATAAATGATGATTAAAAAAAACACACACACAATTACCAAAACCGCGTCACCATAACAAATCCATAATCAGCGAGATGCGACATTAAGCACAGTATTTATGGGCGGCTAATCAAGGACGCACGTGGGACGTCTCAATTAGTGAAGCTCATACACGAACCTCTATTCAAATACGAGTTTTACGACCTGTGTGTAAGCTTCTTAACATTTTTAAGGGACAAAATTGCCGTCAGCCCATTAAAACTTGTATTGCATTCTGTAATACAAGTCTCATTCCACATTTTGTCGATATATAAGTCATTAACATTGTTTCCTTTTAATTTTATTTTTTTTATTTATTTTACCTGCTGTATCGCTTTCGATGTAGTTTTTTTTCATATTGGTATGTATATCTAATATGAAATACATCCTACTAATATTACATGCTAGCATCATTAACAGTTTATTAAAAACTAGCCACTCGCCCCGGCTTCGCTCGGATAAAACCATAATAAAAAGTAGCCTATGTCACTCCTGAAGGTATCGCCTGTCTCCGTGCCAAATTTCATCAAAATCGGCCTAATAGTTTTTGAGTTTATTCATTACAAACAACAAAATAAAAATACAAAATCTTTTCTCTTTATAATAATAGTATGGATTGAAATAGGTAGATCGTTTCATTTTTCAACTATCAAACCGTTAAAAAGGTGTAAAAAAAAAGAAAATTGCAAATGGCCAGTGTTATATAAATATTTTGAATTTCGAATCTCATTTTATTGCAGGATCCGTCAATAAACTTATCAAACGAATTAATTTGGAGCTGGCTCGTATTGGTTTAGGACTTAATTAAGTTTTTGGCGGCAAAATTTATTTGACCTCTGAATCGTTAGTGTTAAAAGGCGCCGTTGAATTAATAGTGGTTGTTTTGAATTTATGTCCGATGATTTTTTTCACTAATGAACGAGAGCACTTAAAATTCCCTTTTGAGATGTGAAAAAAGAAAACTTTTTTGTTAAATTTTCTCTTTATACTCATTAGATCAAGATTTAAGTTACCCAACATAAATTGTACTATCGAATAGTGATTAAATGCTATTGCATACAGAACTAACACTTGAGTGGAAAGAGGAGGAGTGGATTTTTTTTATTACTTTTGTCTCTCGATGGCGGCGCAAACAACCATATCTATGGTACATTTCTTTCTGGAAACATCACGCGAGCGAATCTGCGGACGATAGCTACCAATAAAAATCGCGTTGTATCGCTTCGCTTACTTCCACAATATAATACAAACTTATACATAAGCACGTCGAAATAAAAAGCTTTACGATGTTAAGATTATACGAATTTGATATTTCAATTTATACGTTGCCGGTTTAATGGATTTATTCGGTTACTGTACGGTGTTAACTGAAAATTATTACGAGCGTAAAATGAAGGAACAGTGGTTCTTGTCTTATCTCAAATATTTCTAAAAATAAACTGAATTGTGTGTGAACAAGCTTGAGTCGAGGAAGTTTTTATTTTTTAATTAAAAGAAATGTTCAATTGAAGAAAGTTTACGCAGTTATTCACTAAATAAACTATATTAACTTAGATTCAGTTATATCAAACTATCGAAAAGTCATTATTGTTGATTATTGTTGACCTGTGTGAACAAATTGGTATGATTTTTTTATACTTATGTCCTTTTTATAAATGTTGAAGATAATGCAATGTACCAAAATAAAATATTTTTAACTCCCGACGCAAAAAGAGGGGTGTTATAAGTTTAAGGTGCCTGTCTGTGTTTCTGTGTATGTCTGTGGGATCGTAGCTGCCAAACGGGTGAATTTCTGTTTTTATCAAAAACATTGCTAAAATATAATTAAAATATAATCTTATTATTTGTAATAATAAGAAAAACTAGTACAGTCAAACATACGACAAATTACTCTGAACGAACCTCTATGCTTTTTTAGGTAGTTTGATGATGCGTGGCTGACTGTACATAAATTTATATTTATTGCAATCACAATTTAATTCATTTGTAAAAAAAAACTTCACTGTGTAAGACGTAACCAATGAGCTATATTATGTCTTTTATAAGGAATGATGTAAACACACATTTTTTGCTCGTGTTGATTTAATTCTAGTGTCAGTGAATATGCCAATTTAATGCCCAACGCTGGACAAAAACTGACTGATGCCGTCAATGTGGGCATTTTCGCCGGTTCCTCCATTCCTCACGATATCAAGTTCATAAGAGTCACGGGCGGTTATGGTCAACGAACGCTGGGTTTGGTCCAAGTTACAAGTGATTTGTTTAAAATAAATAAGTGTAAGAAAACATAGACATCTTTGGAAGAAACAATCGTTAGTACAAAGTGAAGTTTTTAGACTTTTTATATTATTTTTTATTGTAATAAAAAAGAGATTAAGAGAGAAGTTTTTATTTACATTCACCTGTCCCGTTGTTTGTCTGTAATCAAATCTTGCAATTTAGATTTCTCCTACTTCCAGCAGGCAGCCAAGGGACCTCCTTAACCGTTTACAGCACGGACATGGGTTTTTTTGTCAGGCTTTAAATGCCAGTTTTGTTTCATTTTATAATTTGTATTACAGCGGCCGAAGTTATTTACTTTATCTTTTTGAGAGGAAAAGGCATGTTTATATACAAAGGTCCGTTTTGGTCACAGGACCCCAAAACTGACATGGTGACATACTGAACAATCTACATATGATGGAGCATGACAAAATCTATAATATTATAAAAGATTAAGTCACATTACAATTATTCTAAATACAAAAAGAAAAAGCAAACAAAAAATAACCATCTTATGACTTACGCTCCGTGTAAAAGAGAAGCAGTGATACGGCTCTCGCATCATCGGTCAATTACAAAAAGGTAATCCCGTGGAGGCACTTAATGAATCATTATGCCCGCGCGCCGGTCCGACGGGTGATGCCGCGCATATTCATAGTCCGGCCGGCCATTTTTTTTTTTTTTTATTTGCTGGTTGATGAATAATTTGTAGATTTTTTTCTTTTCGGCCAGTCGCCAAACTTATAATACTATTAAAATTTTACGTGTTCTTACGTCTGTTTGAGATTTTTGATCGGTGGTTCCAATGTTACATAGTAAGGAAAGCTGCACGAGTTTCCACGAGACGGGTTTAAATACTAGGATTTGTAGTCTCCATTTTATCTATGGTAGTCTCACTATTTATCAGTCATAGATATAAACTTAACAAATTCAATATGAATGTATGTGGGCACTATTTCTAAGTTTTAAGAAAAAAATAAGAAATACGACCATGATTAACTAAAAAATCATGATTAACTAAAAACTAATTTCATTGGACCTTTGTATACATTATCATACCAAGTATACATACATTCACAAATGTCACTGTGATCCGTGAGGTAAGGTAACGGACGATCCAAAGGCGGGAAGTTACTTTCCACAAAGGATTGCTATAACAGTTTAAAGGGTAATGCTGCCAGCATTCTTGGAAACCTTCCGAGTGTCGACGTGCCAGAATCTCTTTATTATTTATGATTATAATTATTATTATTTTGGTAATTATTATATTTTTGTAATTTGGTTACACAAAAAATAATAAAGTAATCTTTCAAAATAAAAGTTATACAAAAGTGAAAGTAATTATCATTGAAGTTATATATTTTTAAGAGTGAGTGCTCTCTTATAAAAGTCAACAGACTTTTAATTTCTTTTGAATTCGAAATTTCGACTAGTTTTTTAAAGTTTTTACAATAATGAAAAACCAAGTTTTGAAAGAAATAATGAGACTATGCTATTTTATAATTATCGCATTAATTTGTACTTCAAAATAGATACATTTTCAAAGGTAGATTCTAAGTTGCAGTACTTAATATAAGTTTTTCACATTTCAGATTTGGAGACTCGTCGTAGTTGACAGTACCTCGTTAATTATGAGTGACTCATATTTTAAATAATAGAATGCATCGATTTTATTCTTAGTCATAGATTTAACTTCGTTCCATCTCTGCTGTTACAATTTTATGGCAAAATTGGTTGTGTCTGGGATATTTTTAGATTCTCTTATAATGCAACTGATTGGGAAACAATACTAATACCATACAAGATAAAAAAGTTTATTTTACACTACTTAAAGTTTTATAAATAATAAATTAACTTTGATTAAGAAATAGAATCACACAATAAAAATCTTATGAAATCTCTGGAAAAACCAAAATGTACTTTTGGCACAATTTAACAAATCTTAACATCCAAAGATACATGCAAATATGTATTTAAGTGTGGTTGTTTCGTGACCCGTCACAGAGGTCAAAAAATATCATTTTTTTTAAATTTATATTTTGCGTCAATTTGGTGTCTCGACTATAGATTCTAACGAGCGGAAAGCGCTGGACGTTTGAGCGACTCGGAGTCAAAGGCGACTCGCGTCGACATCACTCACTCGCGCCCGGAGTGACCTTGCCGCGGAATGGAGGTGTAATGTTAGTATACTCTACTATTGACGTGACATGTGAATTTCTTTTGCCTACTAGAAACTATAATTTTATAATGGTATGGTAATAATTAGTACTATACATATATAACTAAAATATTGTTGACATTTAAAACAAAATCTTGCGAAGATTTTGTTTTAAATGTCAACAATATTTTAATTATTATTTATTTATTATTTTAATTATTATTCTCATGCTTGATCAAAAGTTACAGTGTTTTTTTTATAAATAAATAAATATGTATGGAAAAAACACACAGATTGAGCTAGCCCCAAAGTAAGTTCGAGACTTGTGTTATGGGATACTAACTCAACGATACTATATTTTATAACATATACATATATAGATAAACATCCATTAGTATAGAATAGACACATAAATAATAGGTGTAGGGACAAATCATACAGATTGAATTACACAAAGGCGACTTCGAGACTTGTGTTAAGGGATAGGACAGATAAACTCAACGATACTATATTCTATAATTTATACATAACATATCAATATACATAACACACAGGTAAATCTGAAAAATATCATTTTTCATCTTGATTGGACCGATATCGAACCCGGGACCTCCAGTGTAGTAGTAATCCGGCAACATGACCATTAGGCCACGGAGGTCGTCAATATATATGTGTATTTTACGCTAGAACCAGAGCCAACCTTAAAACGACATAACAACTAAAAATTAAGTAGTACAAATCACGTAGTATCCATTTCAGTCAACAGCAGATTGCCGACGGTGATATTATTAGCCGGGTAGATTGTAAATTGCAGTCGACATTATAAGTCGAGCGGCGTAGCTAGATATCTAAAGGCCCTGGGGCAAAAATTAAACTAGCGCCCTAGGTATTGTCTAACATGTTAATTGGCCCATACTGTATTTTCCGACAATGCAACTTTTAACACCCTCTTATACATATACTTATATATTTAGTTAATTTTATTAGTTTTTATCATACCTACATATTTTGTTCTCTTGTCAGATCAACAATGATAAACATGTTGTGTGAAGGTCTGACCAAAAATGAGTACTTTTGGTCTTACAATATACATAGCCTTGAATACCATAGTTCTATACATACTATTATATTATTTAAGTTGGAAACTGTTATGCATACCAATAAACAAATATTAAAATCTTTTGGTCTGTATCCAATGTACTCCAGATTTGTATAAATCCAGATTGCTAATAAAAGTCAAAATGTAAATGTAGATATATTTAAATACTGGAAGAAATAATCACTAGTTCAATTTATAGTTCGTAAATCAGAGTGCGAAAGGCCCCTGAGATTGAGGGCCCCGGGGCACCTATCTAGCCCTCCTGTAGCTACGTCATTGTATAAGTTACAGTATAACATTGTAAGTTGCGGCGGTAAGCGTTTTCATTCTGAGTTGTGACGCCGCGAAGCCAAGGGTCAGCTTATAAAATAACCTTAAAAATTTGACGTTAACTTTCGACTGATAATCTTTCATTGGGCATGCGGCATGCCTTTGTTGGGGTTATTGTATATTCGTCACAAAGTTAATTCGTCACGTTTTTGTACTCTCCATACATTCAAAGTAAATTCGTCACATGTATTAAAAAATATGTTAATTATTAATAGGTAGGTAAGGGTTACTGTAAATTCGTCACAATTTCACTTTTTACATACTTTTTGCATGAAGTAGCGATAGCGAGCAAACTTATGAGCTTACGAAAGATTATGAGCGCTTGGAATGAGAGAAAATAAATCTAAAATTAAGAAAGTATTTACAGTAGGTAAGGTAAAATTTAAAGACATGATGATGATAACTGTGATTTAATTATCTTTTTTATTTATAATTATAATGTGGGCAAGTCAGCTACTTGAGAACTACTGTTGAAACTGATGATATTGATTAAAAATAAATAACTTTTTTATTCTATTTATTGTTTGATTTTTTCCGCTGTCTGTACTGAAAATAACGATGTGACGAATTTACAATAATCAAAATTAATATTTATTAGAAAATTATAAGTGTGACAAATTTACACATACAATTTTTCGTGACGAATTAACTTTGTGACGAATATACAATAACCCCTTTGTTGCTTATTAGTTGCATTTCTATAGAAAATATCTAGTGGAATATTTTCTATAGAAAATATCTAGTGGAATATTTTCTATAGAAAATATCTAGTGGAATATTTTCTATAGAAAATATCTAGTGGAATATTTTCTATAGAAAATATCTAGTAGAATATTTTCTATAGAAAATATCTAGTGGAATATTTTCTATAGAAAATATTTAGTACAAAAATTTCTATAGAAAATATCTAGTAATACTTTATCATACCACAATGCTATGTCTGGTCTTATGTTTGACTGCTACGAGTAAAGAATGCCATAATATGACGTTACGTCCACACTTTATACATTTTTTTTTGTAATTCTGCGCAATCAAGTTTAAAAAAAACAAGCTGTTTAGGCTACTCCCATAGTCGCCTTATACGACATCCACGGGAGGTCATGGAATGGTCCTAATTTTAGTTTAGGACAGAACCACAAGCTATGGACTGGATAAAAATGATATGCGCTAATATCACAATTTACGTATTAAAATGTTTTTAATTATTCTACTATCTAACAAATTAATTTTACATCAACATAAGAGAAAGAAATTGCTTTTAAAGAAAGAACTTTATGAATAACGAATCTTAAAAACATCCGTGCATGCAAACATAATTTTTAAATCTTAAAATCACTCTATTTCTTGCTTCCTTCACTTAAAAGCAGCATTTAAAATTAGATCTTGAATATTTATTTGCCAAGAAATATAAAGGTTAAGTCACACTTAATGCGCTCCTTTAAAATTTACAAGCAAATTACCTAATTTTGTTTATGTTTCCTTGATATGTTTTTTCTTTAAATAGCTTCCACAATTAGGTCTGTATCAAGCTTTTCAGATAAATATCATATTGTAATGTGACAGATAAATAAACTGCTAGATAAATCTGCCCGATGCGATTGGCCAGTTCCCCCTATTCAGCACTTGTGAAACACAATTTTTAACGCTATTTGTTTAATATGTTACATTGAGGCTATCTGATACATTATCAGAAAGCGGTGAAATAAGCCTTTATCTATAAAAAAATATTGTGATACAGCATTTTAAATATAAAAAAAAACAGGAAAAACAAATCAAACAGACAACGGTAGTATTCATAAGTATTTACTTATTTGTATCATCGATTTATTATTTCACAAAACAATTAAAAATTGTGTTTGAAAAATAAAAAAATAAATAAGAGAAAATAAATATAAAAATAAAATAAAATTAACAAAACACTGACTTAAAAGTTTATTTTATCAAATGTATTTTTGAGTGCGATAAATTTTACACAAATATTACTTAGATCAAAGCTAAGCCTTAGCATAGCTAACCATGTGATTCTGGCCTTAACAATATCATTACATTCCGCTATGGGGGCAAAGAGTTCAGTAAATGTTCTAATTAATAATTTATTAAGCTTTTACAGGAATGGAGGACATAATGAGAGTATAAAAAGATCTCCAACCGTGCATACAGAAGTAGAAGCATAGAGCGTAATCGTTCTCGGATCGCCATTTTGTAAAAATATTTGCTGTCACCACGATTTATATTGATATAGATATCGCATTTGTATAAAATACTAGTTACACCCCGGGGCTTCTCTCCCGTGGGAAATTCGAGATTAACATTTACCTATGTGTATGATTCGGTCATAACGGCGGTTGACAAGTTATTGGGCTGGTGCACCCTGGGCGTTTACGGGTCTTGTTAGCCGTTGGAAAATGTCCTGGCAACCTAGTTGATGGGTTACCCATGTCAGGTAACCCAGGTCGGAGAGCGGATTGGCTCAGTGACTGTGAGAGAAGGGGGCTAAGCCCTCTACTCTCACAAACGTGGTAGGGTCGCGGGGGAGGAGGAGTATCGGTAATGCGCTGCTCTCCCTATCCTCCGCTACCAGGTGCGGCCATGACGCGGAACATGGTGTCGGTGGGGCCGCAGAGGAGGAGAATTACCAATATTGCGGTGCGCCGCTGTCCCTATCCTCTGCGGCCGAAGTATGATGGAGAGCCGCTGCCTCTGCTTCCAGACTGGATGGCATGCGGCTCGCCTCGTTGGTGCCGCAAGGCAACGCCGGGAGGCGTCGTGGTAGAATGTTCGCGATCCCATGGCGCTCCCACTAACGGCATGTGCGGAAACGCCGCAGGGGGTTTAGTGGGTAGTCCGGACACCCGGGAGTTCCACAAGTTCAGTGCGTAAATTCATTCCCCCTGCGAAAACAAAAAAAAAATAAAAAGAAAGGCTATATTATACCTACCAATATCAATAAAAATCTGTCCAGTAGATTTTGCGTGAAGGAGTAACAAACATACCACACACATTCATACAAACTTTCGCATTTATAATATATGTAGGATAATAGAACCAAGCGTATAGTTGTCTCGTTCTTTATTCGTGAATGAAAAACGCCTAAAATTATATTGATGGGACCAAAAGTTTTCTAGAATCTGACCGATGCTATTTGGCATTTTCGTTCTTTTCACCTCGAATGATATGTTATAAAACAAAGTCCTCTGCCGCGTCTGTCTGTCTGTTCGCAATAAACTCAAAAACAATGGCACGGATTTTTATTCGGCTTTCAAGGCTTGTGATTCCTGAGGAAGGTTTAGGTGTATAGTTTATTATGTTTTACCCGAGCAAAGCCGAGACGCACCGCTAGTACATACTATATCGAAATCCCACTAAAAGGAAAACAACAGATTCATCGTACCAACAATAGGGTTGCTCGAACAGTAATGCGACATCTAGCTTTTAATATAAATCTGTGTTACAAATGTAACTTTTTCTTTGCTGATTCACATTTATCTTTACAATTTTCAACCTTATATTCTCGACGTTAAAGAAGGAATTCAATTGAAAGACATGATTGTAGGTTAATTTCTCCATGTTTTCTTGGGTCTAAGGGTTTAAAGCACCGAATGTTTTTAAAGCGATGTTGTTATAAAATGATTACCGCATTGGAGCTATTCATTATAAAAATATAAAGGGAACTGTTACATATTCCGAACATATTTTATTTAATATTATATGGTTGAAACAATTTGCCGTTGACGATTTTCGGATCAATCACTTTTTTGTTGAGGGAATACCAACCTTATCTTGATGTGTTAGTGATGATATTGAAACAAATCCGTTGCAATTTAAATATAATCACGTAATTTTGACCGTAGGTTAAAGTCTTGTTAAGGTGTTGTTTTGAAACATGAACGAAAATTGTGGCATAATGAATCTTATGAATTTATTGGTCATCGTCAAGTTTATCTTAGTAAAGTAAAAAGAACATAATAATTTTAGTTGTTTTTTTATAGTTTTTACATATACAAAAATATTGCAAAGATATCTTTGTACCTATATATATTCGGGAGCACATACAAAATACCGAAATTCATTGGAAATTCGTTAATTGTATTTATTTAAAACTTATCGTGCAGTAGAGACCAACTGATAATATAATTTAAAATATTATAAATGACACGTGTTTAATTTACTTTTGTATTAATTGATGGTTATAGTTTATTCATATTTTTTGTTTATTTCAATATTATAACGTTATTGGTATTCAGATATCAACATTTTCAGCGTTTGATTATTACAAAATCATTACATGATTGTAAATATTTGTTGAGAACATTATAAATAATAATATTTTAACCACACGTCCGTAAATTAGAGCCATTACATAACATTTTATTATCATTACTCGAGTTGAATAGAAATGTATTCTTTCCTTACGGTCTACAATCACGAGATTTGCCTGAAGCGATCAAATATTAAACTTGCCCGACCATACTTAAAAGATATTTTACACTCAAACTAAAAGCATAAAGTAACTAAAATTTCCAAAGATCTTTTTAAATTGGTCGTATTATTCTTAAAAATGTTGCGTTACAAATAAAAATCATGTATTTATTAGACCAATTATATACTAAATTACTACAATAAGTAACTTGTTTTATAATGAGGTACTTGTTAGATGGTTCGAAAATAAGCAAGGAATTAGGTTTGTAGATCTGCAGCAATATTAGTAGGCAGGTAGTATTTTTAATTAATCCAAAATCTAATTTAAATAATATTAAAAGTACAAAACGATTTTTATTACATACTAGTTCCAAATTCAAAACGAACCTGTAAAAATTATAAAATGCATTATGAATAACATAAAGGCAAATAAAAAAAGAATCGAAAAAAAAACATAAGAATACGGGACTCGTGAATGAATTTGTTTGTTCCAAATTCAAAATGAACCTGCCAGAATGGTAGTAGTGCGTTTGTTTGAGGCCGTTCCCATTCGGTTTTTGATTACGGCCCTGTGTGGGACGTCTAAAAATAAAACGTTGGGACCAAACACATGTCATTTGTCAGCGTTTCGCTTACATGACATGAAGTAATTTACGATATCCCTGGATGTTGCTTTCTAGTGGCCATTTATTTAAACTATCGACATAATTTCGCATGTATAAAAGATACACATTTGAGTACCTACTTAACAAGCATAAAAGTAATTGGATTTTTTAATATTTAACCTGTAGCTGATGTATCCCACTAATGGGCAAAGGTCCTTAATTTTTCTCCTGCCTCGGTTCTTATCGCCTATCCCGTCTCGTCATCCCGCCATCTCTTTCTTGGTCTACCTCTCCGGTCCTCATTTGGTCAATTATGGAAAATATTATCATGTAAAAATAATAAATGTTTTAGAAAAGTAAAAGTATTGTTTCCTAATAGGAATCTATGTCATATCTACAATCACCAACCTATAGACTAGTTCGTGTTTAATTTCATAATCAGTTTGTCGAAAATTCTTTATGCAACTACCTAATTAAGGTGATATAAAGTATTTTTTTAATACAAGAAAGGCGACGGCCCCAAAATTAAATCCTCATATACAGGCATTTTAAAACGATTCGAATTAAGAATCCCAAGTTGTCGGCGCTCGGTCGTTATTCTCATGACGTATGGCGTTCAAAATTAGGTCGGATTAGTGATTTCACGGACTTTTTCGTCGATTTACCCTTGACGTATTTGGTTACTGGCTTACTGCAACTGTGAAGGAATACGAACGAGACATAGCGAGGGGAATTATAATGGTTTTTAATAAGATATTTTATAACTTTGAAGACTTAGAGTGGGTTGCATGAGACAACTTTATCGATAAGTTTAAACTGCACGTTGTTGTCGTTTAGAAAAAATGGTGCACTTTGCTTTTTCCACACAGGTTAAAGTTAACGTCAAAGTTGATTTCTGTAAACCACTCTTAGTTTTTAGTTTTGATCAATGATTCAAAACTTTTTAAAAAATTCTCGGGTCTTTAGTTTTCACCTGAACAATGAACCTAAAATTTATCGGAACAGTAAAAAATACTATATGTCGACATCAACACGCATCTACAGCAAGGTGCTTTAGAATTATCAAGTACCTATATTGAACAAAACATACCACCGTTACACGACAAAAACTCACTATGTAATTATGTAATTAGAATTAAAGCTAACACAGCCATCAGCAGCCATCATGCGAGCCCGTGAGACCATAACGTCGATAACTCATAATCTTTGTAACATAGTTAACAATCGCACCGGGCCAGCAGATCGCGTAAATTGTCCCTGCAGGGTATATAGCATCTTAATGTAATGAAAGTACAAATATAGTACTTTTACTTGGCTGCGAGCACCCAAGCAAAGCCTTGCACGGCGTACGACCAAGCCGCAAAATTGTCTTAACTAATATAATAGGTTATAAATGTGAAAGTAAGTTTGTTCGTTTGTGTCAAAGTCCTTTTGGTGGACTGTAGTGTTCGGAGTGGATCGTGCCTGGGCCCTGAACAACCAATTCGAATTTCGAATAATATTTATCTCATGACCGCATGATCCCGGTTTCATTCGGAGTTGTGAAGCTGCGAAGCCAGAAATCATCGCGATGAAAATATCCTTAAATTTTTAAAGATTCCTCTGTGATCTTTTAACCGGCCGTCTGTCTGACATCAATCCACTTTGGGAACCTATTGTTGCCTATCAGTTGCCTAGGCTATGTGACCCTTAGTCGCCTCGTACGACATCCACAGGGGAGGATATGGAGTGGTCCTATTCTAGAAACCACACGCCACGTTTTTGAATAACCAATAGAAACAAATGACGAAATTTTATCAATTGTGTTCAAACACCGTTCTACATAGCACAGCATTGGTGCAAATGGTCAATTTATATCTTCAGTGTAGGTTTTAGTGTCCCAACCAAACGTTACGTATAGTGATTTTCTGCTCCTTCAATATTTTATGACCCAGAGCATGCACCGCGCACGCACTTAAAAATCTCTTACCCGCGGGCAAATAGTCACTGTAGTGTACTGGTTTCTTATATTGAGGCATAAGTTATTAGAACATCAGTTGTATACCACATATTTTCTAATTCTTATATAAATATATTATATATATTCTTATTTAAATATATATATATAAGTTTAGTGAAACTTATACAAACTTATGTCATTAATTTGAATTTGAAAATACGTGTCACTCAAGATTGATTCTACAGAAAATACTGATGGACTATATAGTTTCAGTCTTATAGAATTCCTTGACGAATAATGTCAAGAATACTGATGAAAATACTATATAGTTTCTGTCTTTAGAATTCGTTGACGAATAATATCAAGGTTCGTATTTTCATTAAAAATATTGTATTTTTCACTTAAGTTTTAATCAAAATAATTTATAGTCGCTCCATATTATAGTTACGTTTGTTATGTTAAAATACCTTTTTTACCCATGAAAGGCTTGACGAGGTAGCTGTTGAGTAGTTACCTCGTTTATTGCGCAGACATGATTTTTTTGTCACGCATTAAATGCAATAAGATCTCAATGCAATAAGATTTTTTTTACAAAAATGACATTTTTTGTAAAAAAAAAATATAAATTAAAATTCAAAATTCTTTATTCAATATAGGATGATATAGATCACTTATTGACATCAAAAAAATTACTTAAACTAAGTCTACTGCCGACTTCCAAAGCGCAGGTGAGAAAGAAGCGGCGCAACAAACGTCACCGCGGCCTTTTCTCCAAAGACGTCAATGAACAAATTTTGGTCTTATAACTTTTTCTGTATGAGTTTTAGCATTTTGGTTTGAAGTTAAGATCATTCATTTCATCATCAGTAAATGTTTTAAACAAAAACACATCAGAAACAATACAATTCATACTGGTACTTTACGCATTCACGTGTTTACAAGAACTGTACAGTGTTAAGACCATAATTAACGTCTAAACCATATGTCAGAGGTCCGCGAAGAAATATCACGTTTAAAATTAACTACAACAGTAATTTCTCTACACTGTATTATTAAAAATACCGTAAAAACAGAAAGAAATGTGTTGTAAAGACATAATTGGCCGTCTTATAAACAATAGTCGGGTGCTATAGTGCCCGCAGCTACGTACAAATGAAACATGCTCTCACGTACTACACGACCAGTTATTCAAGGCCTCTATACTTTCCGGCTTTCCCTTATATCTTCAAATAATACGCAGGCGAAGGAGATCATAATAAAGTGGTCTGGTAGTTCCATAATAACAAAATGCCATGTATGTAAGTCATAACATACGGGTTGAAAATTCGGTTCCGTATTCCTTTTGAGAATGCGTAATACGTATTCATCTATATGCTACTTTTATTGCAATGAAGTAATTTATTTGTATTATACTTTTAAATTTTGTTGTTTGAAATGTGGTCGAAAATCTTTGCTTTGTCTACCCCGTAAGATGTCATCGTACCGTTATTGTTTAACTAGCTGCGCCCCGGGGCTTCGCTCCTGTGAGAATTTTGAGATAAAAAAATCCCTATGTGTTATTCCAGGTTATATTTTACCCGTATATCAAATTTCATAACAATCGGTCTATAATAGATATACATACATAAATGAATCCTCACAAACTTTCATATTTGTATAAGGTATTAGTAGTAAAATATATGCAATACTATTTCTCGACCTGAATAAAATCTGACACCAATGTTGGCAATGTCACATTCGAAAAGAAGAAGAATTATGTTAGACCCACAAAATGGACATTTTCAATTCAGACACTCATTTAGTTAAAGAAAACCCATAAAAAAACAACAGTTTCAGACCTGTAAGTATTAAATTGGAGAGAGATTTTTTTTTTATTTTCCAAGAAAAGTTACACCCTTGGTATTTAGAGTTTGTTTTGTTTAAAGTTTTCTTTTGTGATAAAAACAGGACTTGTCAAAGAATAATTGTACAGAAATACCAGTTGATTGATGTCAAAATGGATGTATCATGTGATTTCGCTAATCTATTCACACTAATTAACTTATTACGATTCATGATATTTAATAAATAATCATAATTAATAAATCGCTAGAACCTGAATTTATGATTGTTTAAATGACTGTTAATTGCTAGTGGGGTAACTAAATTAATTACGTATCTAATAATCGAGTAGTAAGTAGTTATCGTTTTCAAAATAAACCGATTAGATGGTAGTAAGGTACCTTACTACTATCCAATTTGTTTATTATATATATATGTCCACTTTATTTTATAATTTAAATTTTAAAAAATACTGCATTCCTTTCATTTGGCTAAACTTTATCTACTAAATTGTGAAAATTTTACGAAGCATAATCCAAATTTAGTGTAGCTCAAAAATATTTGTTTTTTTACAATTTCTACCGAATACTTTTTAAAATATCCCTATTATATTTTTTCGCTACTCTATGCCAGCTAAGTTTGTGAAACGCCTCCCGGAGGCCTCATAGAGGGCGCCTCTTTAATCTAGCCGAGCAAAATATCTCACATCATGTTTATTAATGCGGCTTACTTTTATTGCTCTTCTACGCAATTTATTCATTGGAAAGATGCAATTTTTTAAACTGCGTAGATTAAATTATACATGCAAAGTTATTGATGTGGTAAAGTGTATTGCGTGCGAGTCAGGATGATTTTGTATACTTAAATTGAGATATTTATGGAAATCATGTTATATATGTTTATTATATGCTTCTTTCATTTGTCATACTCGCGTGTTTCAGAACGCATTCTTGGACCTTCAACACCGAGACTGGGGTTAGCGTTAAAACGAACACTTAAATTTTGAAGACGTTCACCCTCTTTGAGAATGCTGTTATATCCTTTAAGCCATCAAGGCTATTTATCCTTTAGCCATACGATATTCACGGAAATATGTAGCATAGTTAAATTGTAACGCAAGAACCATAACCCGCATTATTTTAGAGGTATAAAAAAATCATCTCCTTCATATGAAAAGGATATAAAAAAAATTAACACATAATTTTTAGACCAGTAAGAGTGTTTACTGGTCCCCAGAAATAACATTGAAACTAATTGTTTGTTGTTAATAAGTATCATTTATGTTTTGAGGAACCCAAATTTCACATACTAAATTATAAGTACAATGTTTTTGTTTGTTTATAAAAATACTTTATTGTAAATATCAAAATTACGTTACTAAACATTAGATTCAATGTTTTGTGTTCCTTTTTGAGCTCAAGTCTTTATTGGGACCGTAAATATATCTCAATAAGTATGCATTCTGAGCTGATTTGAAACCTTGACATCATAATCTCTGTGCCGGTGCCGCCGGTCAATATGATTGCAACCTTATTTAAACTATGAGCAAGGTGACTCTATTGTTTTCTTGTGAATGATATTTAGAATAGATCTAAATCCGGTCTTTTGTTTGTTTCAATTACGATACCTATATTTGATATTTTATAACGATGCCAAAATTATTTAATTAAAAATGTTGATCTAACTATTCTTTCTTCCTATTCGAACGTGTTATTGATTCAGATGTTAAATTTTATTCAAGTATTACTAATAATACCTTATGTAATAAATTTGTTAAATCTAAATTGTCGTACATGACTTGGCGTGAAAACTCTGGCTTTTTCACTTACCTGAGTATTCTCCGGTTTCTTCCATAGCTATATAACTTCGGAGCCCAGGGTCCTCTTAAAGAGAAACTATTTTCTCACATTCTCTCCACTTCGTGTTTTCTCTAAATGTTCATGTCCATAATTTTGGAAATGGATATTTGTAAATAAATAAATATAGGTAAATGGTTTAAGTACGTTTTGTTAATGCGATCATTAATAATATTATGTAATCCATTTTGTATTTACACGTCAATTGAATGAATCATATTTGTGTATATATTTATCGTAATAAACATGATTGATACTAATATACACAAATTGTAATGTGTCTTTTCCAAAAGTAGTACATTTGTTATAGTCTTAATTATTATTAAATTAAAATATTGTTAAAAAGTAAACTTTTTAATAATAATTTAATAATAATTACCTGAAATTACTGGTCTGGAACCAGACTAAATGTAGTCAGGAAGAAAACTTTTTAACAATCTTTTAAACAAATTTGACCTCACGATCCATGGTAATAAGGTACAGGAAATGCGCAAACTATTCGATGTTGCAAGTAATGACGGTGCTTCATCTTTTAGCTTTCAGTCCTTTGTTCACCTGACAAGGTTCGCGATAATATTGAAATACCTTGAATGGAGACTATTCATACGTTCTTATCGCCCTCGGTCTTTGATACACACGGCCTTATAGTTTGGAGAACATTTTTTCTAATTGAAAAGTTGTACATGGACACGTACAATATTGTAGATATGCGCGTGTACAATTACAAAAACTTGATTTGCGGCTGATTGTCCGCATGTAAGTTACCTTGCTTTTAGTGGCGAATTGGCAAATAATTTGGGTAGATTGATGTGCTGTTGGCATATTGACTCGTGTCGAGTCGTGTGAGACTTGGACAATCAACTTTGTTTGTGTAAACGCGTAAACAATATTTACTTACATGTGGTATGTAATAGGCTCTCAACTTGCAAATTGTTTTTCTCTTTCAATCGTCTGCTGCTCACTACTGACGACCTCGGTGGCACAGTGGTAAAGTGCTTATGCCTCTGAACCGAGAGGTCCCGGGTTCGATTCCAGGACGGGTCATGATGGAAAATGATCTTTTTCTGATTTGCCCGGGTCTTGGATGTTTATTTATATAGGGATGTCTATGTTATAAAATATAGTATCGTTGAGTTCGTACCCCATAACACAAGTCTAAAACTTACTTAGAGGCTAGTTCAATCTGTGTCTATTATTACAATTTGTCCTAATATATTTATTTATTTATATTTACTGCAGATCGTCCTGATGCACCTGACCCATCTTCTTCTTCTGTCCATCTTTCCGGAAACCACAACACTTTCCAAATCATGGGACAGTTTAAATAAATGTATAAATTTACTGCAGTTTTCTTACATTATTTAAATAACAAAAATAATTTATCAATTTGACATCATAAAATCGCAAAACAAGTTCGCCAACTTTTCTGTCTGTATGTCTCATCAATAAAGTTGCTTGCGAGCATATGATTAGACTATTGTGCATTGGCTACCGTTTAAAACTTTGACAAGGATTTGTGTTGTGCAAAACCAAATGAATAGAACCAAATTATGTAATGTACGATTGACAGACTTATATTATTCATTATGTGATAATCAACTATTGTAAATATGAAGGTTACGGTAGGTTGTTACTGGGTTCTGGTAAGGAAAAAAATTTAAAAAATATACACAGATTTTTTACAAATTCGAGGGAGTCGATTAAAAGATAAGGTAAAATTTATTACTGAATAAAAAAGTACTTACTTCAGAATTACGTAGACAGTAAAGGTTCATCAGTACAAAAAACCCTTCGTATAATATAGAAAATAATATTTAAATCAAGAATGTATTACTTGCCCTATTACAAACTTAGAGGTTATTTTATGTGATGGCAAAAAATCTAATGCGCAACCCAATTTGTGTCCGGTTTCCGATTGGACGTAAAATGTTCGAAATTGTCGGGTAAATACTCTTAACATTTTTTAATAATATGTGATGCTTATCTATACCTATTTAAAGTCTTTAGTTGTGTAAAATTAAAAGTATAACGTATGGTATTGTCTATACCTGTATAGGATATACCTTCGGCACCCTGACTTTACCAGTCATTTTTATTAAAATCCTTTGTGAAATAAAATAC
The DNA here is from genome assembly GCF_027563975.2 of Plodia interpunctella. Lineage (NCBI taxonomy): Eukaryota > Metazoa > Arthropoda > Insecta > Lepidoptera > Pyralidae > Plodia > Plodia interpunctella. The sequence goes on from NC_071301.1 coordinate 8,124,485, forward strand.
TTTGACAGTTACAATGACAATAATACATTTATAAGAATGTCTTCTTACAATCTAATTAATAATTGAACGTTGTTATTTAATTTCATTAAATTATAAATGTTCGTATCAACCGATGACAACTTTTTAGTTTCAAATTATTTTCCCATGCAATTGTTTATTACAAAAGTAATAAGTACGGTCTGTTTTTTAGAAAATAAAGTCATGCAAAAGGGGGGAAAATAAAAGTACTAACAAGTTATCGGGCGGCCAATCAAAGTCACTCATGACAAATGCTGGTCAACTCTGCTCGCAAAATAAGGTTTTTTCTTGTTGGTTCCATTTTTTATTTTTGTGTTTGAATAATACTGGCCATGTACAAAGCTAGATCAGAATGAAAAGATAATTATTTAAAAATATATATCATTGCTATAATATAATGTGAGCAGAGAACTATTTTTATTTATTCCTTTTGTTATTTTTGGCCTAGTAATTTTGATGAGGATTTTGTAACACAATACCTAGTTATTGCTCATAAAGTACTTTATAGATTGATTTTGTTATTGATAAATTTACAAGACTGATTTTTGCTCTATTTGTTAATAATTTGGCTTTCAAATTTTAAACACATAAACAAGAGACCGGCTGGAATGACCAACTATCCTAGAGTTTGGGACGGCCACTAGTAGGTATGGGATGCTACATGTGTAGAAACGTAAAGTAAAACAAAGTATCTGTAAAGTAAATTAAAAATAAGACATATACATTAATTAGACTTTAGATGAAGCACTAAAGATTTATACATATGACCATACTTCGGTCGGAATTTTGGGATAAAAAGTGCCCTATGTATTATTCCAGGTTATACCTCTATTATACCTGTGTACCAAATTTCATAACAATACGACCAGTAAGTAGATTTTGAGTGATAGAGTAACAAATATAATACACACTAAAATCCTCACAAACTTTCGTATTTATAATATTAGTACGATTATCAGCAAATGAGCACAACGAATTCCAAAAGGAACCCACCATTTTGTCCCCTAAGGACGGACTTCCGTCCACAGTAATTGTTGGTCATAATTTTCACCCCATATATCATTCACATGCAAACAATGGAAATTATATTTTTTTTGCACAAATTATTCAAACCCTTTTGCTTTTAGAACTCATGGAAATATTAATTAAGTATGTGGTTTATTTTTATATAGTCAAGTAGACATTTAATTTTTGTTTTAATGTTAAATTATGTGTAATTAGATTAGTAAAAATGTGATAAATTTATGATATGCACTATTTAATACTAGTAGTGCATATTATAAATTTATCACATATATTACATTTTGCATATACTTTACGTACTTCAAAATATACCATTCGCCTATTAAAATAAGTATATTTTGACGTACGTAAAGTATACACAAAATATAATGTTTATTATTAGTAGTGTAGCAACTTAATACATACTTTCATTGTATATGTTTGTATTACGCTGCATCAAAAAAAATGTAGTCTTCAATTTCAATGATACTATGAAAAAAAAAAAATAACAGAATCTATTTTAATAATTCAGTTTAAATTTAGAACATGATTATTATTTTTTTAATGTCGTACAATTCTTAACAAATGAGCCCAAGTGCATACGTGCACAGTTGGGTGACTTCAGAAACACACGACTAATTACAGCCTATTCGTCATTACAAGTAATTTGCGTATTCCTGTCCGGAATACGGTCAGTAGACCCACCATCTGCTTCCAATAACATACTATTAATGTGCTGGAAGTACTTTGCAATTTCTCCTTAATATTACAGATCACTAATATGTGTGTTTACAAATTCGTAACTGTCAATTTTCGTTGCACGTATGAATCAATGATAAATAAGGCCATTTTGGTCAGTTAGTCATTTTGTGTCTCGTATTACTGGACATTTAGTGTAAGGCTAAATGTCCGGTAATACTGGACACAATATGACCAAATCATATGTTAATAATCTGCCATATTTCTTTTTGAGAGATTTCTGTAAGAATTAAGTGGACAGCATAATGTAATGTTACGAAAATCAAGGTTAATCTTTAATCTTGTGGCTTGTGTTTCTTTAGAATAGAACCTCTCCAATTCTTCACATTCTGATGTATAATGTAGTACCATGCAATTAGGACACATATCTTAGGCAGTTGATATTCAACAACAGCATTCACTGGTCAATTTTCAAAATGTTTAAGATCATTTTTACGATGATCCCAGACTTCAGGTCACAACCCCCACCTAGGAACCAGCTAAGATAAGAAATAGATGTGCTGTTGATGGCACAACGAAGTTTGAAGTATTTAATATTCGTAATACTGTGTTGTGACCAAATAACAATTGCATACAAAGTGTTGACCTAAAAGAACACAAAACTTGCAAGATGGCACAATAATCAGACGCATTCGGATGTAGCGGTTTGTTTAGCGACCACAATGCACTGCGCTAACAAGTCGCGGGCCTGAATAAAACATTGCATGTTTGAGGTTCAAGTCAAAAGCGATCGTACTTTGTGAGTCGGTTGTGTCACTCAACTTTTATGTTAACTTTGAGCTGCGCAGAAAGACGTAAAGTACGTTATTGTGTCTAAACGTCAATGGCGCATAGGTTAAAGGCAACGTTAAAGAGACTGGTGTAACTTACCAACTTACAATGAGTTTCTTTCGTATACAAGTTTTCTCATGATGTTTTCATTTAGCGGAGTTGTAACTGGTTATCTAGAAAAACTACTAAACTCGAGTCATGTTGGTATGTCGTGTGGCACTATTTAAATTCAGGCATCATAGGCGGGCGACTAAATCACTGGATCATCACCATTTCAAAAGCGATTTAGGGATCCAGATACCAGGCACTTGTGAAGACTGATGATTCTGAAAAAAAAAAGATAATGTCTAGAAATATCAAGGTATGGTAGAATGTCAAGTTTAGGGAAACTCAAACCCTCAATAATAGCAGGCAGGAAGTCATCAATCTCCTTGATCTCATCACTTCGCTTGTGACTTAAGCCAAGATTTAAACAGGAACGTTTCACTTTGCACAATAGACAGGGTTTAGCGGTAACCTAAATATCGAATTGTCGTAGCGTTCCGAGGAAACTCTTGTTTGTTCTGCATAATGTATGGTTTAACTACTTTAATTGTTTGTAATATTTATGTTATCTTTGTATTTTATAATATGAATAACTAGCTGCGCCCCGGGGCTTCGCCTAAGAATATGAAAAACAAAAACATATCTTTAGTATATAGTTTTAAGGATAAGGAAAGAAGTAGATAACACGTGTCATTATTATGTAGACGATTATAACCTAGGCTTCCATTAAAATGGCATTAGCAAATCTAGTGCAAATAATGTTTTTATTTGCAAAAACAAAACGCCGGAAACCAATAATGTATATGTCAACTTGATGTAAATAGAGGAGAACAGTAATTACTCGTAATCATTGTGATGAGAAAATAAAATTGGTATTTGTATGTGACACCTGCGTAGGCTTCCTCAAAGTTCACATGTCCAATTAAACCTTTAGTCTTTTATGTTGTGTTAAATAATTACGTTATATCCCTGGCTTTCAGAGTTCCGTACGTAAACACCATTATAGGATCGTTGTAATTCGTTGTCGGTCTGTTTATAATGTTGAACTGAACAGCATCGAGCAAACGGGTCGCTTTACGTTGTTTGTTGTTATAACTGGAAAATTAAGCTAATGCAGTGATCCAATATTGTAGAAATACATAACCTAGGTTTTTCGTAGTTACTACTGTCGACTACAGGTATACTTTATTAGTTTTATAAAGTATACCTGTAGTCACAGAATTAAGCTAATGCAGTGATCCAATATTGTAGAAATACAAAACCTAAGTTTTTCGTAGTTACTATTGTCGACTACAGGTATACTTTATTAGTTTTATGAAGTATACCTGTAGTCACAGATATACTTTATTAGTTTTATAAAGTATACCTGTAGTCCTGTAAAAGTAAACAAATTATATAGCTAATTACAATCAAGATAATTTAAATTCTATTTTTGATCGACACCTGGTTGCAATAACCTGCAAAGCTTGCACCGCACTGGTCAGGAGTATGACGGGTTTCGAGTGTCCTTCACACGTCAAGATTCGACATCTGGTAAGATTATTAAATTGAACAAATTTGTCAATAATTGACAAGGGTGTCAGTGATTTGATATTAGATATAGATATAACATTTTACTTTTTAATTTTAGTGTGATTCAAAAGGTCCCAAGATCGAATCACATGTGAGCATTTATACCTATTTGGCTCACGTATTTCGTAGACCACCACTTGCTTCCATTGAATGAAAACTTGAAAAAACTCTAACTTACGTAACTTAATTAACTTGAATAACTTACGTAGATAGTTGGATTCTACCACTATATTGTAATAGTCGTAAAACTTAGACTTAAATCAAACCTGACATGAGTGTTTTGCGACTATTGATATAAAACACTCTTATAAGACCGGAAAATCCCTAAGTTGGAATACAATTATAAGAAGACATAGAAAATCCAGTGTTATAAAGCGTCCCTGATTCCCGCAAATAAAGTGACCAGTAGCCGGCGCAAAAACTGCTCGCCGCACAAGATACGGCTGTTTTCTATCCATTTAGATAGCACAGGTGCCATATCTTAAACACATCAAGATGCTACTTTTTACAACCAGGCTGGATTTTCGTGCCCCATTCAAGTTTATGGACACTGAATTCTTGGATTGTTTGACTGCTTGCTGCATTCGTTTGCGGAATTTGAATTGTTATTTGGAAATTTGTCTTGGAATTCGAGAGCACTGGTTTTTTACAGTTTACTAGCGGCCCGATACTGTTGTTTGAAACCAACGTATGTTTTTCTGTACCAAATAAATATTTCTTTTTATTTATGTTATTGTCATGAAAAGTACATGTTATTGTGATAATACATAATTTGTAATAAACCTTTTTTCTTTACTTGCTTGATTATATTTATATAAGACATGAAGTGCATTACTTTTTTTTCTTTCGAGTATGTCGCGCGCCCTTCGCAGTGTAATTATCGAAACTGGTATTACAAAGTTGCTTGTAATATGTTAAAAAAGCAGCAGATGCTACGTTGATGCTGTTTTTAGAGCAATGTCACCATCTTGACTATAGGTACTATTTTATATATTTTCTTGATGTATGGCAAAATAGGGAAATAAACATAATTATCGTAAAAATAGTTATTTCCAGAGAACAACTATGTTAAATTATTATTAAAACTTAAAAAAAAACTTTCATTGTAATTTTTTTTTCTTATATTTATAAACAAATTGGTTTGTTTTATTTAAATTAATTTGCAATTGATTTTTGATTTGGGTTTTTTCCTGGAGAAAAATCTATTTCTATTCTCAAGCGAGAATCAAAACACATTAGAAATCCAATTCGTACGCAATCAAATGCCGCAGTTCGTATCGCTTCGTGTGTACTCCACCGGTTAGCAAATAAGAATTCAAATCCGGACAGATAGCGGCAACAAATCAAGGCCTCCGTCAACACATCCGAGCTTTTTTCCCGGAAAAAAAACCCCACGCCAACTACCATTAAGCCCAACAAAGTGCCGTGGACGTCATAAAATATATTTTCCGAATTTTCCGATAGTCAAATTGCAGCATCGGCGGCGCCCACAAATCTTTTCCGATAAATTTTGCCCGTTTTCGTACTATTTATGCCAACTCACACCTTATTCGCTCCATAAAGTTGAATTTCAATTTATTACTCATTGGGCGATTTGGAGCGTGATGAAACAATTTGAATGTTATGTGCCAGTATCCTGTTAATAGGTTTTAGATTTCATAGATGTAATAGATTTATTAATTTTCTTACAAATTCAATTAAAAACAAAAATACTTACCGTCCTAATTTTAGACGACCACCAATATACATAAATCTTTATGATAAAACACTCCCTTCTGAGATGGTCGTGTAAAAACCATTTTCGAGTTAAAATGGTTAGTGTTATCGAGGTCCGGCGGGTCGTAAATGCATTTTGTGAATTATGCTCAGTGAATGTGGTGACTGAATCGCTAGCTCTCTGACTAGATGAATACTGTGCACCTGTGGCCAAATAGTGAAAACCGTTTAAACAGCACCGAGTTGGTATTTCTTGCATTTGAACTTTTGGTATACTTTGACGTGTTTATCAGTCTGTGGCGTGTGGCCCCGCCCTAGAATAGGACCACTCAATATCCTCCCGACTGAGTGATGTATAGCTTAACAGCTGACAAGTAACAATAGCATTCCCAAAGATGGTTAAAATTAGGCAGATGACCAATAGCAAAATCACAGTTAAATCTTAAAATAGTGGTTTCAATGGTGGTAATTTTTGACGTGAAACCTGGACTTTAGGGTGCTACAGCTCTGAATGTAAACGAGAATTCGCGATGATGTGAGATGGGTGTATTTATAGATCATCAATTTATATTTATTTTTCCATTTAATTTAAGGTTTATTTTGCTAGAGTCATAGGACGTTGGCACGATTTCAGTAATACCATAATCTGCAGCCGATACCGGTTAATTGAGACCAAAACCTTGTCGCAGCGAGCCGCAGCCAACCAATCACAAAGCGGAGCGGTTGTTCTCGCGTTACACTGCCACACTGTAATAGGTTAACTGCACACTGCGAAAAGATTCGCTAATGTAAAGCATCGAAATATTAAATCCTAACAGATGTGTAAATCACATTGCAAATCGACACTATTAACTTTGTCAAGTTAACTTGTGTGTAGGTAGGTTTTTCTTCGATGAAAAAATAAAAGAAAAATTTAAGCAGCCATTTCTAAAACTTTAATCTCTACGTGTATTTTTTTAGAATGATCTTACAATTTGAAACAATATTTTTATTTTCTGTTTATTAGATAAAAGAATTAAAATCAAAGGGTGACTCAAACTTAGGTTTAAGACACAATCTTGGCCAGACATTTTAATGTTGCAAAAACTTGGTAAATCAGATAATTTTATTAAACTGTTTGGTTGCGGCAAAATGCGATCAATTTGCTATCGAAATTATATGGCCCTATTACACAATTCATATTTTATTGGTCGAGTTTAGAAGGCGACCGGTAGATATTTGAGGAATAACGCTCACTGAATCGGGAAATACTAGTACTTATGACAGCTATATTGTAACTTATTAAAAGCAAATAAAAAATATTTCACTAAGTGCGAATTCCTTCAAGTTTAACATTGGTTTTGACCTGCATGCTGACGTTTATACAAAATGGCGTACTTTGCGTTACAAGAAAATGTATATTCAATGTAATTTGCACGATTTGATTACGGACAAACGACGGGACAAGTTATCATCATTATCATTATCAACATCATCAATCAAATATCGAGTGTGTTATTGCTAACACTGGTATCAGATTTTATTCAAGTCGCCTAAAGGCATCTGACATGACTTTTACGACTACCTACCGCAGCCGCGTATCCTTATACCTATACTTTACTTTATTTTATATTTATTCATTTTGTGATATGGGTCTTGTGTCTGCAATAAAGAATTATTATTATTATACCTTATACTTGCATATCCGCAGGTAGTGGTAAAAATCGTGTTATAAGCATGTAAAAAGTCAGTCATGAAAAATGTTGAGATTTTATTTCAATAAACGTTGACCTTTACTGCAGAAAGTGAGAGGTGCTGTTCAATCTATGTTCAATCGCGTTGCGACTGCCATTTTATTTGTCACGTCTGGTTTGACACCGCTGGTATTTCTGTTCAAATCCGTCGAACGAAACCTTGAATTTAACCATGTTTAATGTCTTTTATGAATAAGATCATAGATAAGGTTGGATCTTGCAATAAATTTTGTACAAATCGGTTTATTACTGGTTGTAATATTTCTGATACCTAAATGTCTTGACTTGAGACATTTTAATGTTTGTTTAGTAAACAGAATTTTACTTTGTTTATCAGTAACCATATAATTTCAACACAGAATTTCAAAAATTACATTAGTGTGATAGATGTTTGATTTTAGTGAAGATAAAATCTCTAGTCTGTAGGATACTTCCACTGGAAAATACGTCATGATAATAACGTATGTTTGTGTTATATTTTTAAACATTTGTTTACGGTCTAAAATTTCGGAATAACTGTACAAAAAACATTACATGTATATTACCCAATAGATAAAGCTAAAACGCAAACATATATCAAATGCGTCCCTTTCAGAGGCCACTGGCAGGTGCGCTTTTAATAAATGAACGAATTGTACCACGAAATGCGGACCAATCAGCTAAATTACGCGTTAAAAATGAATGGCTGGCTGTAGTCGGCGCCGTAGGTGGCTTATGAGTGATTGGATGCATGGAAAGTGCTATTTTATTGATTGGTGTAATCATAGACTGTCGCTCGCTCCGACTAGATATAGTCAGAAAAGGCAGAAAATAGTATGCTAATTTTGGCTTGAAATCGGGGTGAACCTAGCCAGTCTCTTTGACAGCTTTGTGTAAACTATACACACAATATATTTCATTGCATCATGATGGTGAAACTAGGTGTTAGAGAGAGAGGGAGAGAGAGAGGGAGAGAGAGAGAGATGACAATAGGGGCAAAATATAAATCACCATTTCTTGTACCTTTCGAAAACAACTTCAAAAAATACAACAAAAAAAGAAATAATTAGTGAATTATAAACAAATTTTATTTTGTCATATTTTAACCTTGACATCTTTGGATACCGACTGAGTTTCATCATCTGTGTCAGCTCACAAAATTTGTGCAGTGTAAAAAAATACCTTGAATTAAAATAAAATAGTAACAAAAACGACCAAAAACTTATAAGACATATATTTTCAACAACTGATACAAATGCGAAACAAAATACCTTCTAGCAAGAAAAATAGCGCGATTTGAATTCAAAATGGCGACCGTAATAAATGTTTAAAGTCTAAACGAGCTGCATGGTGCTGTAGACAATATATGACACAATATTTTCTAAGTTCCGAAGTAATATGGCGCTAGGCGGGGCGGATCGCGAAGAATGTAGCCTAACTTTCCTGGAACTACTGGACTGGTAGTCGACTATGTAAATATATAAATTGACTGCATATAATTAAATACTGTGGCATTCCTTTGTCTTAGTTTGCTTGCCTACAGACATATATAAACTTGCGTTGTTGCATTCGAAATTATGTGGACATATAATCGACCAACTGCATGTATTGTGAGCTACAAAGAGCTAATATAAAATTTAATTCGAAATCTAAAGGATACTGTTGTATTGGTGGTACAAAATAAGTTACATTAGTAACTATTATAGTATTTATTAAGGAAATAATTTACTTAGGTTATATACTTTCGTTAAACAACCCCATACAATAAAGCGTCAATATCGGATGTGCCATCGTGTCTCATGCCATTGTGACAAACGCCAAGCAAACTCCAGGATTTGCCGAGTTTTGGCCAAAGGTGCCCTCGTAAACAAAGTGTAGGAAAGTTTTAATTGCACCAGATTGCAGCATGCAATGGCTTGATCCTCATTTGCTACAGTTTTGATTCGTTATATTTTAAGAAATTTCCATAGAAGCTTCAAATATGCACCTCATGTATTTATAGCGCAACATAATACCAAAATTTAATAATAATGTAAGAGTAGCCTACTTATTCAGAATGTTGTGAGGAAGTAGGATATAAGTTATGTTTGTGTTATGAGGTATCCTTTGACACATTAAAAAATATATTGAGTTTTAAATTATTCAAAAAATAAAAGCTGAATACAATTTCTATCTCTTGGATTTCTATAGAGATATATTTATTATATATTATTTTCTTTATTTATATAAGAATAGATCACTAAAAATATAAACATGCATAGCATAAAGCATCCAGCCACGTTTACTGTAATTTTCAAATAGCGTTCAACATTGTAACACATCTTTTCGATGCCATTCATATTTCTATGTTCTAGTATTAAACCTAATATATCATAGACATCATATACGTAATAACAATTTTTCAAGTAAATTCTCGTGGTGAATTAGAACCGTGGTGAATACGGAAAAGCCATAGCTTTGCTGTAGAAGCACAGTACTCAAACTGATGCTAGTTATTTGAGAAATAGAGTTTTCGTCCGTTATTTAGTACGAAACTTGTGCGGCACCAGTTGTTTATGCTATTTGAACGTTTTATGCTACGATGCTTCAGCATATTGTGCTTAGCTTGAAATAAAAAGTATATATCTAAGATTTTTTTTTATATAGTTTTAGGTGACTAAAATGTGATTATCAAAGAAAAGGACAAGTGTGTATCTCGCATTTTGCCTATATATTTCTCCCGTTAGTTTTAAACAAATTACTAGTTTTACAGATTTAAAACTGATATTATGTTAGTGTTAACTATATAAGGTGTAAACATAACTATCTTAAAATCTTCCAAAGAACATAAGTTACAAATATTTTTTTTCAACATTTGTTATAATATAATTATAACAAATGTCGAAAAAAAATTCAGTCAGTCATATTTTTAATAAAGTTATACATAAGACAATACTTGAACAATTGTGTCAATATCCCTTTACCAAATCTCTGGTAGCTCAAAGAAATAAAAACAAAAAGTTTTTCATGGCTCAGTTCTTTATTGAGTTAAAGTCATTTACTCGTAAATATCACGTTTAAAATGCAGCTCTGAGCTCTATTTTTTTAGGGATTTTAGGGAAATAAAAACAACAAATATACATTAATTTTTAGAACTAACTAGAATTAACGATTAATGAGCTTCCTCCATTCGCATGGCCTAAATTTCTTAATAATCAAAGAATCTATTCATTACGCAACATCAGATTGTGACAAACAAATATACCTACCGAAATAGATATAGCCAGATATCATGAGACAAGTAGCGATAGTAATTAGATCCAAATGTATTTATCTTAGCAATCAGACGACCTTCAGATATTGGTTCATTAAAATTATAATCAGTTTGCCTATTAGAAAGCAAGGTCGAAATTATTTTGCTGGCTGTATGCGGAGGTTTGTTTTGAACATTGGTCTAAGTAATGTAAAGTGTATGATCATTTTTGATTTCTTCACCACATTCATGGTAAAAATATTATTTTACTTGAAATTCCACTCGTCCTAATCCAGGACTGTATCTTATAATTAATCATTTCCTCCGTTTTCATCGTCCGAAAAAATTCCAGAAATGTGGACTTGTTGCAAGTTTCGATAATCGAACAAAGGTCATATATTGTTGAACTTTTCAATTCAGACTGTAAATTATATTTTCAATATATACTGCCTCTTACACGTAACATTACAATAAGTTTTAATTTATAAATAAAAATTTAAATCAATAATAACATCAGTACCTAACTTGTTATAACAAAAAAATATTTGTTTAATCGTATGGCATATCAATTGGCAGGTGTATACATCACCTCATGTTTTTTTCAAATCCGTCTTCTTATACGTTGTTTAAATTGAATGTACCATATAATTTTGACCAACGAATCTACAGCTACAACTAAAATAAAAAATATATTTTAATAATATCAATAGCATTCTATTGTGACTTGCACCACACCACAGAGTAGTATGGTTCAGATAGTCAAGTCACAAAGAGCGCGACAGACTGGGAACTGGAGCGAGCCGCTACACTTGCAAGCAAGCAATTCCGCTAAGATACTGCTATGTTACTCCAAACAAGCTTTTGTGTCACTTAAAAGTCTTAATACAGCGAGTTTAAAGGCAAGTTTTATATTAAAATGTCTATGTAGCTGATATACACTCTAAATCTATTTTGAAGAATACGTTGCTCAGCTAAGTGTAAGCGTGTGTTTGATACTCGGGAAAAGTCTAATAGATTTTATTAATAATGTGGTTATAACTTGTACTATACTAACAATAACATCTTTTGTATGTACAATTTTACAGTCCCTTATTATAATACTTTTATGTTTTCAACAAGTCAAGTCAGATTTTTCTAATGTTTAAAATCCTGCAGTTCGTTTCGATTCATATGTAAGCCTGCATGAAAGTATATTTGTTAAGTTGCAGGTCACCATATAATTTTACAAATTAAACATGTATACAGTATTATGTTTTTATCCCTTATGGGGTAGACAGAGCCAAGATGCAAAACTCGGAGTTCAAGTTCTCACATAGAGGAGAAGAAAGAACTCTAATATGCGATAGGTTGCTAACCGATGTGAGGAAAACTACATACCTAGTTCCACTTAATTACAATCTCAACATCTGACAGTTAAACTAAAATCGATATTAAACTCGATCGGCAGTAACGAATGACAGTTATTATGTAACGGACTCAATTCGTTTTCTACATGCAGAGCAGAGAGTGACCTTGGATGGGATACCTTTGTGACTTTATAGGTTGCAGGTGGAATTGTATTATTTGTCACGAGTAATAGATAAATGTCACATAAATTGAAAGATACAAGCGAAGATGTAACTATATATAGAAATAAGAACACACAAAGTATAAACAATAAGGACGAAGTTTAAAGTGAAACATTTATGAACAAAAGACTTTTATTATGTTTGAAAAGGGCCGATAAGTTATCGTATTTAATAAAAACATAAGGACTAAAAGTTAATGTGGACGCAAAGTTAGTAACAGCTCAAGAAAAATAGCCTTAAAAACTAAATAGGTACAATGTTAGAAACAATAAACATATGAGACATGACTTTCCTATTATATTCCTACAAATTGCTCTAAGGAAAACAATAATTCAATGCTCTTTATTTCTACGCTTTCAGAAATACAGATAATAACAGAATATAAGTGTGACTTCAATAATAAAACCTTAATTATTTCATTAAAAAATATATAATTCATTTTATGAAAGAAAAGATTAAATTTAATATTGTACTTGAATCATCGATTGTTCAAATTCAAGTTCTCCGTAAAATGTTAATTTTTCAACATGTAATAATTATCTGCTCATCTTTAAATCACCCAGTGATACGTTTTAAAAAAGACATAAACAATCGTAATGACGACCTGTATCTGATACGAATATTCGACGTTTTAATAGTCCATTAAATTGTACCTTTGGGCAAAATAAACTGGTCTAATTGTGGCCCACATTCTGAAGCAATCATAGAAACTGGAGCGGCTCGTATACTGTTTTCACATGGTTGTCCTTCATTAAACATATTGTTTTGTAATATACGAATGTTGTGTAAACTAAAACGTTTAGTTTGTTATTTCTCTTTATGATTCTTTTTTAATGTTGTCACATATTTCATAGTACGCCTTTTATTTTGTCTTCATAATGTATTGGAAAAGTATTGTTTGTGTCAGTGTAACGTTTCTATTCGAAATTCTAACGAAGCGGTGGTGGTGTAATGGTTAAGACGCCCGTCAGTGGATCGAAAGGTCCCAGGTTCGAATCCTACGCGTGCCACATGAGTTTGTATACAAATCCGACTCATATATAGTAGTTTTAATCGACCACCACTTGCTTCCGGTGAAGGAAAACATAGTGAGGAAACCTGCATACTGGTTGATTCTTATTAACTTGTGTGTGAAATGGAGAAGGCAATGGCAAACCACTCCAACAACAACAATAAGAAAGTTGCTGTGTTTATAAATTCCACCTAATGACCACGAGCCTCAGCCATGAGGAATACGACTATGAAGGAAGGAACGTTTCTATTACATTTGGTGATTTCGTCTAATCTACGAGTATCTGTGCCAAATGTGTTTAGTATTTATCGATGGATCGAAATATTTATTATTGTAGCATTATTAAAAAAGTATTACGTAATTAATGTATGTTTACCTAAGTATGTTAGTTAAGTTGAAATTTTATAACTATATAATTAGGAGTACGGAAAAGGACATGATCATCTTTTTCATTCGTTTTTCATCAGTTTATAAGGAAAATTATCGCGAGCGAAACCGAGGGCAATTTTTTATATATAAGTATCAGTAAAAAATACATTTATTTCAGTCGTATTAGAGAAAAATAGCAATTGTTTTGGTAATACATAAATGAGGTATTTCCGTTCTGTCAGTCACTATAACATGTTAGTCATAGAGATTTGAGTAACTATATTTCTGAGAACTGCGAATATCAAATTATAAGGTCAACGCTTGATCTACATTGTAAAGAGCAAATAGTTAATACTTATAAGAGATAAAAGTTAGTCATGTTGCAATTTTGGTTCTCTGTATCCATGTTCATAATAAATATCCTACTTTAGCCCGATTTTAATTTATTCGAAGTTAGTTTCACGAATTTTTTCAATTTTAAGAATAAAATTAGAAAGATTAATAGATTCACAATAAATGTTCGATCAATCAATGAATGCAGAGACTCTGTTAAACATTCAAGAAATTCGAAATTCTTTATTCAATTTAGGATAATATACATCACTTATTGATCAAATTACTTTAACTAGTACTAAGTCCAATGCCGACTTTCAAAGCGCAGATGAAGAAGTGGCGCAACAAACTTCACCGCAGTCTTTTCAGAAATAAATAGGCAGCGTGAGTACCACCTATGTGCGTGCCCATAGGACACTGCGAGGACTGTGTAAAGTGGAGAGCATAGTAAGAAAGTGGATCTTGGACACCGACGTTCAACATCTGAGAAAGAAACAAGGGAAATGCTCAGAAAAGACAGAAAAAATGAAGAAACCTGAGGTTAGTACTGACATAAAGTGAAACATCCATAGACATGGCCATAAAGCCATATAAGGCTTTTCCTATTAACGATAGACAGAAACAAAAATAATAACCTTCAAAGATCTATTGCCACTTCTCAGAAGTAATGAGCGCCTTAGGACATGTGAGACTAACTTTTGCTCGCAACTTCGCTTTCCGCAAAAATATCTTCTATGTTATAAATAGAGGATACTTTTTATGATGTACTGGTCCCAGAGTTCTTCTATCCAGATTTTAATTTTTTTAATATCTATAAATATCCTTATCATTTCGAACAACTTTTACGTCATTACAGTGTACGTATAGTATCTAGTTGGCCCTCGTGTCAAAACTACATCCACAACGAATTTCATATACATCCAGTGGTTCTTAAAGCTTTACAGACTCACTTTATCATTCATATTTATTAGTATGGATAAAGATATACCTAACGGTATAATGGTAGTTATTTCTTGAAACTATTCCTTGCATGTTTATATCCATTATATAGACAGAATAATCGGCTTATTATGGCTAGGTTCGTCATCATCGTTATGAATTTCCACTTTATGTCCAAGTTGTTGTAATCTTAATATTGATGACTTATTCATAGACCTAAAATTTGATGACACTTAAAACATCTTAGTCTTTATATTCTTCGCCTAATTTCT
This sequence comes from Plodia interpunctella, assembly GCF_027563975.2. Taxonomy (NCBI): domain Eukaryota; kingdom Metazoa; phylum Arthropoda; class Insecta; order Lepidoptera; family Pyralidae; genus Plodia; species Plodia interpunctella. Next base: position 8,139,805 of record NC_071301.1, read on the forward strand.
TGTACGTTTGATCGAGATATGAGAAACATCTAAATTTTTTCGCGACGTCTAATTAATACTAGTTAACCGAAACATTAAAACGAATTCTAACCTGTTCTAAGGACCATGCTTTTAAAGATTAAGATAATTCTAGTTTCGTTTGAGAAAATACATATATAGAGATATTATATACATTTTATTCTTCTTTTTTATTGTTTCTTCTGTTTGAGTATTTTTAGTGATAGGATGGATATTCATTCCTATACAACATGTGAAATCCTCTGGCGTATTTATGAAAAATGCGATATTTTTTTGTATAGTTTTTACTCAATGTTGTAAAATTGTGATGAACAGGAAATAAGTATTGCACAGCATTTTATATCTTGAAAATGAATCAAAGGATGAAATATGAAATAAAATAATAAATAAATATATTGGGACAAATCACACAAATTGAGCTAGCCGCAAAGTAAGTTCGAGACTTGTGTTATGGGATACAACTCAACGATACTATATTTTATAATAAATACATCATTTTCCATCATGACCCGACCGGGGATCGAAGCCGGGACCTCTCGCTTTAGTGGCAAGAACCTTACCACTGCGCCACCGAGGTTGTCAAGATAGGAATATGTAATTATAATCCATTCCAATTTATTAAACTTTTCGCAAAGGTAATTTCAATTGTGTTCACGCAAAAATTTCGTTTCATAACGGCGAAACTTTAGGCACGCTTCCCACGCTCGTAAATTTAATAGAAATAGGGCTCAAAATATACATCATTTTATGAAAATCAGTTTTCAATACGCCCACATGGTCGAAGGCTTGTGAAATTTCACGCGTTCGCAACAGGTTGGTGGGATATTCGCACTAACTGGATATTGATAATTGTAAATTTAAGAAATAATAATAAGTTTCTAATAAGTAGTTACATTTCGACTTATCCGTAGAATAGGGTCATATGTGAACATAGAGCAAAAATGAGTTAATTAGTTAAACGACATAAGGAATGAAAACTCTAAAGACCTAAGTATTTAAAATTTTTGTATCTTACTTAGTTTTAAAAATATGGAATCGAATAACGATCGATCTCACATTAGCTCCGCACAAAAACGTACGAAGTGATCATACGGCGTCGCGCGGGGAGAGGGATCGGCGCGGGCGCCCCGTCTGCTCGTCAGTTGGACCGATGTTTGATGGAGGTAGGCCGTTTTTGCAGCATGCGCTAAGCTTGTATTCGCTTCGAATATAATACAATTGAATAAGGTGTTTTGCATGTAAAAATATATTTTTAAATATGTCAAGATCACGCAAAATGTTAAATATGTTAAAAGAAGTTAGAGAGGAGTCTGGGATTTTTTTATCGTTTTCACAACCTGCTGTAAAAGTAGCAAAAACTTTGATTTCTGGTAAGTTGCTAATTTTTTAGATTAATTATTTATTTTTATATATTGAAAAGTTATTTAAATATTAAACATTAAGTTATTATTGCTTTTTTGTCTTAATTAATAGATGTTAGAGTTCGATATTCACATGAGACGTTTTTTGATAGACTGGAAGTAAATCGTGTATTTAAAGCAAAAATGCGATTGATGAAGCTTGTAGCCATTATAGTAATCATTCATTTTAAAATAGAAAATGCAAAAGGAAGAAGTCTTAAAAAACTATTGGACGTTATTTTGAATATATTACAATTTTTTTATCGTTTCATGTGAATATGAAACGTTGTTCTATTGAATCTGTAATGCGAATTTGAGGTTCGATGTTCGAATAGGACGTTATTGCGTGGATTTCAAAATCAGTTAAGACGTTATTCGACTGAAAATATCTATGAATATTAAGATATTTTCTTTTGTATTTGACAAATTAATTGTAAAGGTTTTTGTCTTTCATAAACAATAAATATCATTTTCAAAATAATATCTATATCTAATTGTGCTCCATGATTTTGCACTCGTGACGTGATTATAGTGCTAACGGTACTTCTCGATTGCATGGATTTTTAATTGTTAAATAATTTTGATACCTACTTACTTATATGTACCTGCAGGGATAGCATCTCAATTTAACAACAATATCTACATTAATTACATTAACCTTTGTAATAAAGTATAAAATTATTCCATGATTTTTTATTTCAGATGTGAATGTTAATGACAACACAAGTAAGCAGCCAACGTCACCACTGCCTCATGGTGCAGAAGAAATTAGCCAGGAATTAGCAGACGTATGGGAGGAAATTATGCAAGAAGATTGTAGCCCCAAAAAAATTACCTGCAGCAGCTCAACACCGATTGTTATGTCTGATAAGTGTGCCGATAATAGTAATAATAACAGTATAGAAAAACTACCCCAAGAAAATATCCCTCAAGAAATAACCTGTGATAGCTCAATACAGGTAGCTACAAATCAGCCATCTCCCGATGATGTTTACAGCAACCAACCTAGCCTATTACCTTTGGAAGTGCCTTCTAGTTTTGAAAATTCACCCCAGATTGAACTCGAAGGTTTAGAAATTTCACAGCGGTCAAACCTAGTTCCTTCAGAACTATATGAACCAACTCCAATTCCATCACCAACTAATGTTCATTCAGTCTGTGATAGCATATTCTGCCCATGTCATGAAGGCAATTATTCTGTAACTTCCGTACAGTCATTCAGCACAACAAATTCGCCAGCTACTTCCCATTTAAGCCTTCCAACTGTGACCCGCAGAACATCGAAAAAGCGACAAAAGCGTGTAAAAGAATGGGCTGACATTAAACGAAAATGCCTTAAAAACTTGGGTAAGAAATATGTTACCAAAAAAGGGAAATCCATAGATGAAAAAACGATGGGGGCGTCTTGCAAATGCCGCTATAAATGTCCAAATAAAATTACTTACCAGCAACGGTTGGAGTGTTTCACTAAATTTTGGCAACTTGGCGATCGAGCTAAGCAGTGGAACTTCATCGTCAAGTATACGGATAAGACAAAGAAAAAACGTTGTCTCAATCAAGATGCTCCAAATAATAGGAAATATACCTATAAGTATTATCTACCGCTGATTACAGATTACAGTGAATCTCACTGCGAGAAAACAGAGGTGTGTCAAACTATGTTTCTCAATACACTTTCGGTTTCTACTCGTATCGTAAAGACGGCTTGGATGAAGTACGATAGTAGTGCTATTATAGATAAGGACCAAAGAGGCCGCCATGATAATCACAAAATTGTTATAGATGGAGCAATGAAACAAAGCGTTTGTGACCATGTTAATTCATTTGATCCTGTTGAATCTCATTACTTACGCAAGGATAGTGAAAAGCTCTATTTACCGGGACACTTAAGTATTGCAAAAATGTTTAAGTTATACCTTGAATGGTTTGATGCTGAAAAGTACAGCTCTAAAGCTACAAAAGAACGTCAGTATCGGGACATCGTTAACTGTAATTTTAATTTAGTTTTTCACATTCCTAAAAAGGACCAGTGTGACGATTGTCATGTGTTCCGAATGAAAAAAATCCCAACAGACGAAGAAAAAGAAGCTTTTCAGCAACACCAGAATAATAAGAAGGTCGCAAGGCAACTGAAAAGCCAAGATAAAAAAGACGCCGAGGAGTCAAACGGAAAAATAGTTACTTCTGTGTTTGATTTCGAAAAGGTACTACAGTGTCCTCTTGGTGAAATCAGCATATTTTACTATAAAAGAAAACTCTCTGTTTTTAACTTCACGGTTTATGACATGGGTAAAAAAAAGGCTGTTTGCTATATGTGGGATGAATCTGTGGCAAAACGTGGCGCAAATGAGGTGAGCAGTTGCCTTTTGGATTTTATTCAGACTAATGTTGAACAAGGGGCCAATGAGTTTCGCTTCTGGTCAGATAATGCAACTGGACAAAATCGTAATCGTTTTGTGTTTGCCTTGTACGTTTACGCTGCAAAAAAATTCAATATACGTATAACACACAGGTTTATGCAAAAGGGCCATACCCAAAATGAGGGTGACAGTGTCCATTCTGTTATTGAAAGAGCATCTCGCGCTAAAATTATCTATACCCCTCACGAATGGCGTTTATTAGCAAAATGGGCGAAGAATGATGGTGAACCTTATGTTATTCATAACATATCTCAGAATGATGTATTTGATTTTAAAAGTCTTGTTAATGATAAGGTTTGGCTGAAAGACATTAGAGGAATGAAGATTAATTGGAGTAACATTCGAGAAGTGCACGCGGACGGTAGTGATTCCAATAAGTTGTTTTTTAAGTATGACCAGACTCAACCTGAATTTAACATTTTGGTGATTGGCGGTAACACTAGAAACTCAGTCCAAAGTGAACTGAAACATGCATATTCAGAACCTATTAAGATTTCTGCTTTTAAATATAAAGATTTAATGGATATGTGCCGCTTAGAAGTTATCCCTAAAGAATATCATCCATATTTTAATTCTTTACCACATGACTAATAATGTACCTTCTACGTTTATGTTCGTTACTATTATTATAATACAAAAAGTGAAAGACTGGGTAATTTTATGTGCTAATAATTACTGTTCAATCTAGTGCCATAATGATTGTTTAATTTTTATTTTGAGATTTTTGTAGTAAAAACGTGTTAAAAAAAATATTTTTATTTTATTACCAAACTAACTGTTTCCCCTGACTTTTTCCACGTCCTCCGTCCTTAAAATATGTTTATAAAACCTAAATGGCACTTGAAACCCACAGTAAATACCGTGCTTTCTAAAATACGGAATCATCTCGCGTTATATAGGACCAATATGTCAAAGGTAACTCTGACGAACAACGACCAATATAAACATAAAACGTTTCTTAATTCAGACTTCTTCGTAAAACAACGTACGATGTTCACTATGGACCCTCCTTATTCCACGCTAAAATGTTCTATATTGACATGGAACTCACTATTTCACGAAATTAAAGGATTATAAAAATATACTATTAAACATTTGACTAGGCCAAGACACAGCAACAACATATCAAAAGTTCTTATTATCAACTCTCTCCGTTTAAGAGTTATATTAGTCAACAACTTCTCTGAACTCTACTGAAAACCTTCAATATCGCAGACCGGACTTTATTCTACGGAGTAGTCGATTTTAGCAAGATAACGTATATATATTATATTTTTAATTGTATTATTTCCTAGATAATAATTATGAAAGATGTGGATGTGGCAATGACGTAAATCATTTCAGCTTCCAATTTGTTTTTTGTTTTTTTAATTTTTACATAATGCTTTTCTAAGTGATTTCTCTTGGCTTCGAATCTGATTTACCTAATCACAGAGAGAGAGAAAAGAAATCACAGCACAATATAGGTTTCTATATAGACGTACTAGCTGAGCCACGGGGCTTCGCTCCCGTGGGAATGTCGGGATAAAAAGTACCCTATAGTGTTATTTCAAGTTATATTCTACCTGTGTACCAAATTTCATAACAATCGGTCCAGTAGATTTTGCGTGAAAGGTAACAAATATACACACATACATCCCCACAAACTTTCGCATTTTTAATATTAGTAGGATAGGATAAAACTAAAAATGCCATGCAAATAACCTGTTGAGATATAAGTCAATTTGTTAGATCATTAGTTAAAAGGAGTTTCTTTTGGCTAACCTTTTATTTTTTACTTTGCTTTGCTTCGACAAAAAAGTAATAAAATTGATTTTGTTAAAGGGCTATAAATGTGATCGTTGTCAAATAATTGGTGCACATCATTCGGTAAGCATTAAAATGTGTGCGTTTTGCCTGTAGATGTGCAAGCGCCCTGTCGCACGCGACCTGCACACTAGCGGAGAGTACAAAGGATCTGATATTTTCGAATCGGAAAGTCTTTCGGTACAAGCCTGGATTTATGGCTTGCACATAGTTTCAATAAGACATGTATAACAGTTATCGCATAGCGATGCGACTATTGTACGAAGATTTATGTGTTTGTTGAACACTGAGAGCTTTTTGAGAGACATTACATATTGATAGGCGTATTTAACGTCGGGTCTAAAGACAAATACGTGAGAGCATTGAGGACGTCATATGTCGTAAAACTTCAAGATTACTTTGAGAAAACAGTATACATAGGTACTATATTCGTCGTAACTGGGGAATATTATTAATATAGCAAGTTTTTAAGGTTTCATTTCTACTTAGATAATTTTCTTTCTAGCATGTAATGGTGACTAATATTGGCCGCGTTTGGTGTCAATATCATCATTTTCGAATTGCATATTTTTTGTTTCAAAACATATTTTAATAAAAAAACAAAAACAAATCCGATTGATTGAGAAGTTAGTATCGAATGCTTGGTTAAAACAAACATTTGATACTCCCCAACCTTCGGAGCGAAGTTGTTGTAACACAATCTAACTCCAAAGATTTACAAGCTGATTAGGATGGTTCCGTACGAGGAACACTTGGAGTAACATTTGCAGATGTGATTTTGTCCGACTTTGAAAATCTTATCGGGTGTGTATCTAACACGTGATGTTAGACTTTATTCACTGTGTTGTGGTTTGATCCCAACTTTTTCGGTAGAAACTGGGTACAAACAGCGAGTCTGAGAATTTTTAAATACATTAAAATAAATAAATGAAGAAAAAAAAACTCTTAAAACATTACGCTCGTTCTTCCTTTCATTCCAAAGAAGGCATCGTCCAAATCAATCCAAGGCAATCGTACAAAGTATTCCAACATTTTCCGTGTACTAAACCTAAATGGTAATAATTATGATAATTAAATCGAACCATTGGATATCAGACTGATTTCCGAAAGTGTCAAATGCCATGCTCCACATGCAATGACACGGCCACAATGCACCAAACTTGACGCTTTGGTAACACAACGCCTATTTATGCTAATTTCTGTCGCAATAGAATTTATTTGACTGACACAAAATGCTGTACCAAACAAAGTTATATGAACAAGAGTGTGTCGTGTGATTATATATTATTGTTGCTCTTCTACATATACTTTTCCAATTCCAATTGGAGTCAGGTCTCGTTCTGCGACTCCTGGTCTGTCTGATATAGCTCTCTGGCAAATCACACTGATATGTGATTATATATTATATGTTCAGAAAAAATAAAAACGCCCTGTTTTTATATAGTTTTTGTACTTTCATCTACTAGGTACAGTTTTGTGAATTATACGACAGTACTATTCCATATCCTCCCACGAATATCGTATGAGGTGATTAGGGGACATATAGCCTAGGCTCTTGACTTGGAAGTCGCATTCCCGAGGATGCTAAAATTTAATATCATCATATAATGTAATTATGTTTATTATGACCCCTGGCTCCGAGGTGTCACAGCCCCGAAGGTAACCAGGAACATGCGAAGATAATAAGATAAATAAAAGGTTCTGCTCTCATTTATTTTGTATAGAACCCTAAAACCACTTGTAATAGTATCGGCGAGATGAAATACAATGTCGAAACATTGATCTATAAAATATGTCGTAGTGCCTTTTTTGCGTAACATCTGATATGAATGTCTTTGGATTTCGATCGCCGATAACTATAATTATTGATAAAATATCTCTAATTGACAGGGTTATTAATAGTGCCCTACTTATATTAATTAAAAAACAATATGTATCGAGGTATTATCTTATGGTTACTTTGATCTTTCTGTAAGTAGGTATCTACTTGACATAAATAGAATTAATACAATTTATTCATTTTGTTTGAAATGTAACGAGTAGTGTAAAGCTTTTAGCTTTATGTATTTTTCTTTTATGTATGTGTAAAAGCAAGTTTAGCAAAGTGTGATGGTACATTTTGGATAAGGGACACATTGAGTATATTTAAATTTACTAAATTTTTTCATTAAAATTACAATGATATATGCGGGCATAAATGACGTCACAAATGTTGAGGTCAAAAAGCGTTTTCTTTATACTCAAATGAGAACAAAAATACTAAATATTACTATAAATAAATTTAACTTTAATTAAATTTAATTTTAGTGTTTCATTATGTGAATGCATTTATACTTATTATTTTATACACAGTCATAATACACCCAATTTCTTACAAGGGTAAGGCACAAAAAATATAGTCTTTTTTCTCACTATTTTCATCGTTATGTTTTATGTTTCTAACATTTCAGAGAATTGTAGCACTAAATCATAAAAATATCTTCCCACATAATACAACTCTCTTATTGTTCTGAGTTATGATATTCTAAACAAACACACAACACCGTAAAACGTAAAAATCTTAAATGTGAAGCAATAAACAAGTGCTTTATTTTGGGACAGTTTCAAAACTGGACTTATACAAATGTGTGTCTGCATAGAAATAAAGTAAAGGCGTGTATAGACAGTCCACAAACAATTTGAATAGGTAGTTTGTTTTTATAATTTATTTCATTTTAATTACGCTTGCTAATTATGTAAAACTCGATTCAAATGGATGTACGCCATTACGTTTAAAAATGCTTTTTATATCAATGTCTACTTTCATTTTATTTTTTAATTGTCACTTTCGCTTTAACTGGTGGTTTAACTTACGCAGATTTTATTTTAAAAAACTAAAATAAAAACTTTTTACACTTTATTTTGCAGAACTGTTCCCCAGATAACTGCAAACTTCCCCTGCCGTCTGCTTCAGCCCCGAATATCGCATATTGTCACAGAACTTTTGTCAGAGAAACGGCAAATACCGACGTATGTGTATTATGAACGTGACTTTAGAGGTTATCTCGTGTCTCAAACCAGTTCTGCGGCATATCAACAATGCCCGTGGCATTGCTGTCCACCACTTTATTACCGACGTTATGGTCAAAACACACAGGAGTTATGTGTATATGTGTGACGTGAGTATATGTGTGTGTATATATATAAATATATATATATATATATATATGTGGGTTATGATATCTAATATTAAAATAAAGATCAAAAAATCGGTTGGCAAAATAAATTTAAAATCATATGACAACAACATGAATAATAATAGTCTCTCATTTTTTAGTTTTTTTTCCTGCATGTAATACCATTCGCAAATAATAATATTATTTATTTTTAACTAGCCTTTTCCCGCAACTTCATTCGCGCACAGGCATAGCATGAAATATCATAATCCCATAATCCTTTTTCGTATTCTTAACTGAAATCTCTCATACCACATGTATAATGTACTTCGACATAACGACAAGATAACAGTGATGTTTACATTGAAATACAGATTTCACCCATATGAAGATTGGATCATGTGAATTATATCCATCAACGCAAGAAACTAAAAGAGTAACATAAAAAACTTTTATGAAACGAATAAAAGCGATGTTTTTCATGTTTGATTATTCTTAACATATAAATACCAAAATCTAAATATTTCATCAATGCGACAACGTAATCCAACATTATAATTCATAATTGAACCATGATATAAATAAACTATTACTAATGCTATCACACGAAACAATTAACTCATTATGCGTGCTCTAATAAATTCAAGTGCATACTTACGCATCGTGCTGCATTTTATCCAGTTGCATTCCTCTATTAGGAAAAGTGGACATAAACCATATGAAACCACTGGTGATGTACTCTGATATTCTCCCGTGGGAAATAGTTGGTATTTTTAAATATGTAATTTTTTACAAAAGCATGTTGTCTTATATAATAAATCTTGTTTCATTCAACGCGTGATAAAAAAAAATGTAAACGAAGGAAAAAGTGGAAAGTTCCCTTGCTGGAAGCCGATCCTGGTTCACCAATGGTCTTGCTTTTTAAAATAATGTATTGCTATTGGAACTTAAACCCACGTGTCAAAATAGTGTAAAAAGAGAATCACTTCGGTCATATTGAAGTGATGAATTCAGAAAGCTAATTAATGGTTTGGTTGAGCGCTGTAACAGCAAATTTGCAATAAATTTGAGTAGATTCATTTATCTTTTATGCAATAGGACAAAAAATATAATTATTTTAATATCCAATAGTGTATTCCGTGAAACATAATTAATTTATTACTATTAAATTGTGTATTAAAATATTTTGCGGACAAATTTATAAATCCATGCGAATAAATATTATCGATATTTTAACAATTTGTTTTAACATTAAAGATGATAAAGTAATTTAAACTTTAATGAAAAGTCATAAAAATAACAATAGGTAAAGATATTGTACTTACTACTATAATGGAAAAAATATAGGTACCGATATAAAATAAAATGAATTCAAATTGCCTTCAAATCCTAATTCAAAAGCGACACGAAATAGGATAGGTACTAAGGGTGGGTGATAACATCAACATTGAAGTTAACTCTAAAAATATGCGCAGAAAAACGTAAAGTACGCCATTTTGTCTAAACGTCAACGGTGCACCAGTTTTCAATGTCAAATTTGACGGTGCATCTCACCCTAAGGATGGGTTCGTCAACTTTGACGTTGACTGTAAACCGCGCAGAAAACGTACGTGCTATGTAGGTTAAAATCAACGTAAAAATTTACTGGTGCAACTCGGCATAAGCTAAGATACCGCCTCCCACGCATCCTTGCTAAGAATTTCAGACAACAGTATAAAATACGCTTTGACAAAGACTGTGAGATCGAAAGGATCAAGTATCCTATTAAACATTCTGAGGAAACACGTCGTGTTCGCGAAATATCCTAAATAAACTTTCAGGAAACGTTGCTTTAAATTGTTGTGTTGTTATATTGTATGAGTTAATATATTTTTCCTCTTTCTTTCAAAAATAAATAAATATGGCCAATATTTCTTTTGTTTTCCATAAGCAGACTATTTTGCGAGCGAGTAAAAACTATGTAGCTATAATATTTTTTATTAGCCTATTGATCCCACTGCTTGGCAAATAATCCTTAAATATTATAAAACAATGTCATCTGCCGCGTCTGTCTGATCGCGATAAACTGCACGGATTTTTATGCGGTTTTCACCAATAGGTGGCGTGATGCCTGAGGAAGGTTTAGGTGTATAAATTAATTAGTTGTATATTAATGCTGCTAGTATATACTAATTTTGTCCGTATGTCGTACTATACTTGTCGTCATGAATGATATGCCACACCTTGTTAAGTGAAAAAGATTTTTCTGATATTTGGTACACTGGTAGAATATAACCTGGAATGACACATAGGGTACCTTTTATCCCGAAATTCTCATGGAACGAAAGGCCGCAGTTAGTATCAGTATAAATAAACTATAGTATTATATAGATCCATAAACAAAACATGAAAATGGCCATCATTAGAACTCACAGAAGGTCATCCAATTCTTTAACGCAGATTCTGCCTTGACGGGAACAATGAGATTAGCAAAGTCGTCATTTTCGTAACAAAATGGCGCAATGTTCTTTATTACGGTTGTCCAACACGCATAATTTCGGTTCGTAGCCACTCATTTGATGTTGATGATGACAAAATTACAAGGTGCTTTGTTAGACGTCGTCAGTATAATTGTATGGTAGCGATACGGCTAGGAAACTTATGCTCACAAATACATACAATGCCAGTACATGCCAAATTTTGTGGCACACCTGAGCTATTTTTTGAAGTTGCGTAGCTTGAGTTGACTGTGTAGTAACTGATACCTAGAATTTTCCAAAAAGGTATTGTATGTTTTACGATGTATTTTTGGGGTTCCTTAACTAAACAAGTTAAGAAGGAACCCCTATAGGATCACTTCGTTGTCCGTTTCGAGATTAAGACCTTTTCGCTCAGGTATTACTGAGGAAAAACGCTTAGGCATTACTGCAAAAAAGGTCTTGAGCTAGAGAGGTATCAAGTTGAAATGTATATTAAAAACCTGGATTCTCGGTCTCTTTCAGGTCAAGACAATGAAATTTAGCAAGAAGTGCTCACTTCTAGTAATAAAGCTTAAGTTGTGTTGAGACTGCTGCCATTTCGCGACGCGACGCCTACATTTTCCAAAATACGCATCGTGCATCTTGAGCTGGCAAAGTGTGAAATATGTTTGAAAACAATAAACATGTAGAGTACAGCGAGTTCAATTCGCACTAGACCTAATTATTATTGTGATCATTATAGTACCTACCTTTAGGAATACATATTGACTTTGAAACAGTGCTATCACTGTCAAAAAAATTGTTCTTAACATTTGTAGTACAATAATCTAATTTAACTTGTTGTTAATCAGCCTCTTGCTAACTTACAAAGTTATATTAATAAGCACAAACTAAACTGGTATATTTAACGTTAGATCGTATCTCTATAACATTAATTATCTATTCATGTAACAAGCGTCTGTCAATAAAGCCCTATTTAGGTAGAGTCACAAACAGTGAGAGCTTCTTAATTTACTTTTTTAATTGTTCAGATAATAATTAGTCATGATTTTAATTGCATTACTTCAATGGTGTAACTGGTGCCTTCTTTGTATTTCGTAACAAATACTTCTTCTTGCATCTATAGGTTATAGACATGTTGAAATATATACGTTTTGAAGGTTTAATTAAAAGAGTGATTATTGTTTGTATGACATTGATGAATTAATAAATTCAGAAAACAATGCCATTCAATCAGTGATGATTACGCGAATCACAGTTCACCTTCACATTTTTCATTATGCGCACGATTCGAATGTTTCCAAATGTTTCACGGTATTGTTGAGTTGAAATCTATATTCAAATGTTTGTGTGAGATTGTTTCATAAAGGGTTCGGTACACAGTACAAGGATTTCGTTCAAGTAACGTAAATTATTATAGCTACACAATATGGCGGCACAATGATTTCACCCAAGACCATCAGACTGGAGGAAGCACAGAATGCCAGATACTGTGTTTCCTAGACATTATGTACTAACTGCTGACTATATGGATGAATATAACTTGGCACATGGAAAAAATCCATGTGCAGCTATCCTGTGTGACACACCTCTTATTTATAAGTGCCAAATTTGTATCTCAATAACGCAACAAAAGACTGGACGAATCTTGGTAAAATTTAAACGGGCACGATTTAATTCTTTATTCTTACTAGGTAACATAGATTATATATATAAATGTTTATAACAACTTCTGTAGTTTGACTATCCAAAATTATTTCGAAAATTACCGACGCCAAAAAAATTCACTTGTAAGCGACACTTGAAAGAAACATAAAATTTCTGAACATCTTAAAATAATAAGCAACGTCTATTTGTAATATTAACAGCCAAAGTTTTGGAGACGATCGTAAAACATTCAGGAGTGTGAAACAATGTTGTTTGCATTCACGTCTTATATAGAAAACAATTTTACACTGAATATTACTTCAGCGAAAACTGTAAAGAATTTTTAAAGCGAAACTTTGGCTCTTGGCTCTCATGCTCGCCTTTTTACAAGTATAACTCATGGCATAGTTCTGCTGAAACATAAATGGAAGTTTGAGAATTTAAGACAAGTTCTAGCTATCTACAGTGGGCCAGTAAAATATGATCTTTCAATAAATCTGTTGCCTTTAATTCCCTTTCGGAGAATGTTACATTTTGTTAGACAATTTTGTATGGAATCATAAGGTTTAGAATGCCATGATTAAACTCACGAACTTCTTGTTCTCGTTCACGAAGTTTTTTTCTTTATGGGTTTCTTTTGTAATATTGGACAATACATACCTACCTAGGTACCAGAACAATATGTTAATCGACTTGAGTTTAAGCTATTATTGTTATATTTTTAGCCAGATTACTTGAATTTGAACTTGTTATACAAGTGAATATCCAAATTTACCACATGAATTACCAATTATCATCAGTATTTATTTTTAATGAGAACGTCAGATTTTATTACTATCATTTTGATATTAGTCGCCTAAAAGCATCCGACATGACTACTACGACTATCTAAAGACTTCTAGACATTCTCTCATCATTTAAATAAAAAATATACTTGAATGTCACATTCAAACATAAAAGTAAAGGGATCTTTTTGTGGTGACGTTGAATCGAGTTGTAAACCACACGCCGACCATGTGTCATTTTCATTTGTGACGAAATTGTCGCAAACCTTTCGAAAACCGCATTCCGCTTTCATAAAAATTTCTCCATATTCCCATATGCTCTGTATCCCGTTCCTTGGAGAACACAATAGCATCTGTCGTGATGTCCAGCCCCAGGCTAGTCACGTCATAGAATAAATATTGTGCTGCCATACAGAAGGTTCACCCTTAAGCAACGATCACGCGAATTTGAAAGTAATCTCGCGATTTAAAAATGTCCATTAGAGTCTTCATCTTATATCATCGTCTTAAATTGTCTTAAAATCGACCATGTTATGGCACTGTATCATACCAACACGGTCTTCTTCTTAGCGCATTGAACAAGCGGTTAAATTTGTGATGACCAGTACACTGAATGCGGTGCCACTAAATACGGCCTCAGTTCAATATTCTTATAAGTAACTGGTAACAAACTAATGAAAAAGCATCCGGTAACGAACCACACCGCTACTGATTCAGCTATAGACCAAAGAAAAAGAGAAATAGGAACTTATGTATTTAAATTCCTTTATCACAATTTAGAGCCATGCCTCATTGCTCCGTCACGTTGACATCCTTCGACGAATCAACGCAGAACAACGTAGAAATTGTATGAAATTTCGATGCATTGCAACGTACGTCAGCAACATAGCTACAACGTTGCCTTAACTGTTGGCATACCGGCGTTACCGGTTACCGACCCCTCATGGGGGACAATGGCCATCATACCTAAGTTAAGAGTGATGCCGCAGGCCGGTGCCGTCTGCAATCATCCGCCATTTTGAAAAGCGTAATTGGAGGACTAATGAGACAGCCGTGGGCATAGGCTCCAGTTAAACCAACTATAATGACCGGTGTCACTTGTTGGAAATGTTTCGCTGCTAATATTGTATTCTTTTTTTAAATTTCACGCTTCTTGAACTTGGTGGCTAAGTTCAATTTTTATATTCAAACTTTATTTATACGAACTATGTTTATGAAAATGCTGTAATTACGTAGAGTTACTTTAAAATAAATAAACTGTGAAAACCTAGACTAGTTGCGTGGTCCGCAGAGCGTTTCGACCGCTGCGGTCGCGCTGTCATTACAATTTTTCAAATTTTAACAAAGACAAGAATTAGTTTTACTATATGACTTTACATTAATTACTCTGTACTATAGTAAAGTCAGTTTTATGAATGATTGATTTTGCAAATGATTGCTTCCTCAAGAAAATTGACGGATTGTAATGACTGCGCAGCCGCAGCGGTCGAAGCGCTCTGCGAACCACCCAGTCGTATTGTCTTTGTAACGAAAACATATTACCGATAAGTGACTAGCTATTTATTATGTATTCCACCAGAATGAAAAATATTAAAAATTATACTGTATGCAAAAAAAATATAGTTGTGCAAAGTATCAAAAATATATTATAGCTATCTTGCTTAGACAGCATCATATCTGGGATAAAGTAGCCAACTTAATACAACTATTTTTGTCATTTTTCACTGACCTTCCTCTGATATGAGTTTCCTCCAGCTTTCTCCATTGGTATCTGTCCAGTAGTTACTGGTAACTGGACAGATACCAATGGATAGTATAACTTTTTTAGCGTGGAGTTAGGAAAAGGCATAAAGTATAACTTTATGCCTTTTCCTAACTCCACGCTCCAGCATCCAGCTCCATTTAAAAAAGAAAAAAAAAAATGCTAACTTCTTCGGTATTACGCTGTCAAATTAAATATGAAGACCAAACAGTCGTCACCAAAAACGTGAGGAGCCACACCATTACCAGAAATAACACGAGTCGAGTTAAACACAATAATCGACGCCCATTTATCGAGTACTGAACAAATAGACTTCACACCAGATTTTCTATTCAGTACAGTCGGCGGGATTAAAAATATGTTTATTGATGAAAAATAATTTCAAACGTAATTTTGTATTAATAAAGGGTTGATCCTTATCAAACACCTGTCAAATTTTCCATATGTCTAGTATATATATACAACAACTTCAAAAAAAAAAGTGAAATAAAAAACAGAAAACTTTCACACCGTACTAAGAGCAATCGTTTATTAGTATGGGAGAAAAAAATTGATTGCCAGTATTAGCAATAGCAGATCTATGAATCTGCTCTCTGTATATCATTAATATAATACATGCTGCAAAAATATGTCGATCTTAATCTGATTAAGAATCATAAGCACGAATTCTTATGAAAATGACGAAACTAGTTTAACTATATATATTTAAATAATATATATATATATTAATCAGACTAAATGTAAAAAACATAAACAATTGATTCTTTTACTAAAAATCCTTTAAGAAAAAGAAAATTTTACAACTTCAATATACAAACATTATGTACATATGTTTTACTTAGGAGACTGTACCACCGGCTAACGTCAAATAGCAGGTAAGTGGAGGTACACAGGATTCACCCTCCAAGTTACCGTGTTTGAGGATAGACCTACATGTGTTTGTTCAGAGATTTGGGTTACTGTCGGCCTGGGGTACACAAGGATACCTTGTTTTTACTGCTGTAGTGATAGAACTGACAGTGATATGTACAAATATAAAGTTTAAAAAGTAAATTTTGTATTAGAGCTTACAATAATAATCTTAAAATTAACATCAAAATTCTCCAAAGGGCCTTTACGTGTTGGATCCATATCCCCACGCAAGTCTCTCAAAGGACCAGACTATGTGCCGTAATCTCAATAATCTTTCAGATTTTCCCGAAGGTTGACTGGTGGAGAATACCTTTAGCATTAAGTCCGCCCTATGTACCGTGTAAAGAAAGTTTGAATAAATAAATATCAGCTAGATATTAAGAGTGATGCTTATTTGATTGTTATACAACGAATTTTTGAGACCTTATGTCGATACCTCTTCACGTTTTATTTATCTGTTCCCATAAGAAAACGAGGGCGAAGACCAGGGCGGAAGCTAGTTCTAGATACATTTATGTAGGAAATACTTGATAATGTCTGTACAAGTATTTTTCAAGATGAAAATTACATATAGACTTACACGTAATTTTTATCTTGAAAAATTTTTCTTTCTTTTCTTAATGATCATTATAATTATTACGTAGTATAAAACTATATAATATGAAACTATAATATATATAAATATATGATTTACGTAAACATTTAAATAGACTATTTTAAAATACGCATGCGTATCTCCGCTATCTTCCGGCAGCCATATCCTATCGTCTATATGCTGGGAATTTAAATTAGCTATCGTTCCGTATAACTCCACACAACATATGGGAAATTGAATGTTGCTATTGGATTTCACCGTGAACGTGATTCTAATTAGTTAGTGATTCGTGTTTCTAATAAACTGAAAAAAATTTGGCATCACGTTATGATTTCTATTTAAAATTATCGATTCGAGCTTTCTATTTATCAACATAATTGATTTTTACTTAGGTATTTAACAGAAAGACAGACAGACAGACAGAAAGAATACATCTTTAACAAGTGCTTTATTAACTAATATTATTAATGCGAAACTGGTTAAGTTTGTTTGTTACCAGTAAGTAAGTTTGTTGTTGAAAATGAATGCAGAAATTGTATAAAATGCAGAAAAGGTAACTACCTTATAGTGTATAATACAAACATACACACATTACACTATTGACATTACACAAATTGAGTCGGCCCCAAAGTAAGTTCGAGATTTGAGTTTTGGGATACTAACCAAATGAACTAGATTCTATAACACATAAATGAAATAAATAACCAATTAAAACAATATAATATTAAAACAAAAAATGAAAAATGAATCTTATTTTTTAACAAATAATTTAAACAATTTACTTAAATACCAAAATTTTGTGCCCATAAAGTCCCATAGAGAAATCAAAGTATAAACGAAGCCTATTGGCCAGATTTTTGGGCTTTTATTCACAGAATAGGACCCCAATTTTGCGTTCAACTAGACAAAGTACTATGATCATTTCAATAACTCAAAAAGGATTGCATGAGAGGGTCTAATTCAGTAAAGTATACGCATGACTATTGTACCAAGCGGTGCGTATCGCGGGTTGAAAATTGTCGTAATGTGTGTAAAGTTATAATGTTTGTTATATTATTTTCATAACGTAGGTACTGACTGACTGAAAAAAATAATAATTTGTTTATTATTCATATATAACAATCGATGTCATACTCTATACATCCATACATATTAATGCGAAAGTTTGTCTATAGCTAGCACTGTCACGACCAAACCGCTAGGCCGATTTTGTTTATATTTGGAACGAGATAAGAGTAAGCGGGCGGAGTTGCGGACAACAGCTAGTCAGTTGTATATGTCATGTTTGACGTAACTTTAACCTGCGCGCCGCCGTCATTTAGACAAAATAATACGTAGCGTTTTTTTGCGCAGGTTAAAATTAATGTCACAGTAGTAGAGTACAAGACAGAGAGACAACCTACTCATGTAGTTTCGGTAGGCGAGTATATAATACATACTAGAATATAGGACATAGTCAGCTTTTTAAAAGGGACAATCAGTGCTATATAAAGTTTGCTTGCATAGACCGTGCTACTAGTCGATGGTAATAGTTGAATTATATATAGGTATAGAGGTATGTATATGACAGAAAAAAATCTTTTTATTATGGACGATTGTTTAAACTATCTTTTCTATGCAAATTAATATATCTAACTCTTATATTCTCTATTCTCATTGTACCCTCATTACCTATTATCAAGTAGGTAATTAATTTTCTTGTTCACTTCTTGAACATAACTGCATTCTGGTACAGTCTACAGCAATACATTTAGCACGATGTCAGAATTAACTCCGTTTTCCTAGTTGGAAATGTTACAATTACTGTAAATCTCAATAAAACTGAGCCTTTTGCAACTACAGATCATAGAAAAGGAGACATATACCTACCTACCAAAAAACAGATTGTGGCATCAGTGGTGCTACTATAATAATCTGATGAAAATATAGGTTATTTCAATAGTAGGTAGTAAAACGAATGAACTTTTTTCTTTAATTTTTCACGTATAATTTAAAATATTAAAAGAAAATTAGTATTATTAGAAATGTAAATTGTAGTATCCTTAATTTGAATATTAAGTACACAAAAAACCACCATAAACCATATTTTGATAGACGGGTAAATAGATAATGCATTCTAAATAACAACAACACGTATACAAAAACGGAGAGATTTCTAACAAAAAATTACGCAAATAGGTGCCTGTGTTGCAGTAATGCGAAAAGTCGTATTGGTCTTCACAAATTTAGATGAGTAAACACACTAAGAAGAAGAAGTACACAACACCATGTCGCCCAAGAGGCAATACACTGATTTCAAATATGGTCATATCATATCTCCTTATTTCTATATCATTGTAATTGTAATTCTGAAATGGGGGTACTATGGAATTTATACTGGGCGGACTTAATAACAGTTAAAGTTTAGTACAGCCCACGTTAAATAACGTTATCTAGGACCTAATATCATAAATGTTTGTTGTTTACTCCAATTACATTTTGTCCCTTTGTATTTTATACTCGTAACCAACTAATTTTCGTGTTTTGATACTGTTTTATTTAATTTTACGTTAATTAATATGTTTATCTTTATAAAGTACTAGATGTTGGCCCGTGGCTTCGCTCCCGTGGGAATTTTGAAGTAAAATACAGCCTGTAGCAATCTTGGATAATATGCCTTTCTAATGGTGAATGAATTTTTGAAATGGGCTCAGTCGTTTCGTAGATTAGCCGCCTCAAACACACAAACTCACGAAGTCACAAACGCTTACCTCTTTTAATAATAGTATAGATATGTGATATTTTTTTACTTTTACTAAAGTATTATTACAACTTTTTAAGTTGTTAGTCATCGCCATTAATGTAATATTTAATGTAGCTATCGAAGAAATATATCTTTCTTTGCGAACATTTTACCAAGTTGTTACGTCATTTGTACGTGTCATTTAGTACGGAGCGTTTGGACGAGTCCGAAAATGTGTGATTTTATTTTTGTCATATCTTTGAAGGTATTGTCAATATTACAGTATTTTTTCACTGGTGTTTCTAAGAATATATAAAGGTCTACAAAATGTTTGTTTTGATTAGTCATCAAAACAAAAAAAATGTCTACTAGGCTATTCAAAGCCTATACAGAAATCAGAAATCATACCCGAAAAACATCGAGTCAAGGAAAAACTAGTTAACTATAGCAAGAAATTAGTAATGTTAAATTAATTTGATATAATTCTATGATCTGATTTATATGTAGTTAACTGCACTGTCGCTACTATAATCATAAATTACACAGTTGGGTGTGGTCGAGCTTTCATATTAATTTACTATGATAATGTCCAGAAATTGTGTACTACCGTTGTTGCATTATGTACTAGTTTGAATAAGTCATAAATTAAGTTTTAGTTGGCAAATAAATTAACACATTTGTGTTTGTAGGTCATTTTCACTGAAAAGCCTGTCACTGCACATGCTTTAGCGTTAAGTAGTTCATGATTTATTTGGGGACTCGAAGATAACCTTCGAATAATAAAAATATTTTTATTTCTTGTTGTCTATTTGACGACCTCGGTGGCGCAGTAGTAAAGTTCTTGCCACTGAACCGAGAGGTCCCGGGTTCGATCCCCGGTCGGGTCATGATGGAAAATGATCTTTTTCTGATTGATCCGGTTCTTGGATGTTTATCTATATATGTATTTGTTATAAAATATAGAATCGTTGAGTTAGTATCCCATAACACAAGTCTCGAACTTACTTTGGGGCTAGCTCAATCTGTGTGATTTGTCCTAATATATTCATTCATTTATATCTCATTTCTGGGAATATGCCAAACCTATCTATTTTAATACTTTACCATTTCCCTCACATTATTGTCAAAATCAAAGCATTTATTAATTCTAATTTTAAATTATATAGTATTACTCAAAAAGCTATATACTACTGGCATTTCGGAATGACAACTGCTGAGAAGAAATGCCGAAACAAGTTATTTAAACAGTGTTGATCCCGATCACGTCAGAAAGAAACCATTATTGTTTTATACATTAATTTTTTTCTGAAAGTAGGTATGACAAAGTACATATTACAATTTTAAAAAATATATCCTAGTACATTATTATTATATCGACTTACACAGGATTAATAATATCTATCTTAATAATTGCCTCTTGTCGTCTCTTAATTTACATAATAATCAAACTTGAGCTTGATAATAAAACATGAAGTAGAATTCAAGAAGATACCCATTAAACACCAAATGGGCCAGAAAATTCCGACAAAGGATAAAAAATAATAATTATCTATGCTTGAGATAACGCTAAGAGCAGCTAATCTTTGTTTGTAAGCAGAACGACATCTCCTAAACAGTTGCACACAGTAGAACCTTCATATAGGCACGATCTGATAAACTGCTGACTTTACTAACACTTATTCATATGATTCTAAGGTTTAAAATCGAGTGGACATTTTCGCATATATGTAATGTATCGCTGACCGTATGTAGGCGTATCTGATCCAATTAATTTGACGTTGATTGATACTAATGTAGTTTAGAAACGTCAAAGCTCAGTGAGTAATTGATTGTCACAACATGATGTATTTTGTAACAAAAATCTGAATTTACCATTTGTTTTTTAACCATGTGATAAGGACAAAACATATAAAAAAATATGTTAAAATAAACTTAAATTAGGTTAAGCTTGAAATATCGACGGATATGAAAATAAAATAAAAAATAAAAATATTTATTGTCATAGTGAATTAATAGAAGACATGTACATATGTATTAATTCACTGATGAAGTCATCAGCACTTAAACCCACTTGAAATTATACAGCATACTTAATTGCACGAAAATCGCGCATCTTGAACCAAAGAAAAATTCACAAAAAAATTTGTTTATTTAATACTGACTGCTAATTAGAGGCACTATTTATCGGTGACAGTTTGACGCATATACTTTCGATAGTTTAACAATATATCAAAACTTATCTAGTGCCCTACGTATTTAGACTTATAGACAAATGAAAGAAAGAAAAAAAAAAACAAATGAAGAAACATTATGTGGATGTGGGGATCAGCTGATGTACTGTCAACAAAGGAACCAAACAAGGTCTAGCCTGTATTTTGAGGAATCTGCACGCTCGCCAGGCACCGCCATTAGAATTCATAGGCATCAAAAAGCCAATCATTAAGTTTCGTAATACGAATAAAAATTGTGTAATAGTGCTTTAATGTTCTCAGTAAAATGTGTTGTATGGAATTCCTAATTAAGCAAAGGCAATTGTTTTTAATTGGTCTAATATTTCGCGTAAACGACAAAAATAAGTGGCAGTGAGAAATTCAATAATTTTTCCTCCAACCGTGTCTTGCTTGCCGCCAGTTCTTGTGCTTTATGAGTTGAAAGCGTTTACAGGACATGCCTAGTAGACTTTTTGGATTTTGTGCCAAAAATATCTATGATTTAAATTGCCCGGGCATTTTAGTAATGTGATGTAATGCAAAAATAAAAACGGATACAACTAGAATGCCTTCTAAAAAAGAGTTTCTCTTGTAATTTTATTCCCATCGATTGACTTACAATTCAAAAAAATAATAAACACTGATAAGGAATTATCTTTGAATTAAATTTGTCGTTAAATACTGGCGATAAATATGGGCGTGTGGTCCTGCCCTAGAATAGGACTACTCCAAATCCGGTGTCAAAGAGGGTCAACCGTCAGTTGTACAGCCGAATGTTCAAAATTGTATGGTTCATTTTTTATGCGAACCTTGGGCTTCGGAGGTTTACTGCATGATTTCGAAAGCCTTGGTGGCACGTCGAGCCAATAGACACTCGATGGACAGGACCATCGCCCCAATGGCTCTTCGGTTAAGCGGATGCTCGAACCAATGGCCTGTCGAAACTGTGATACATCGATGACATGGAACATCGGCAACACGGAGGCTCGAGCCAACGGTTTCGGTGAATCAGCCATCGGGCACACGGCTTTCGAAATCATGCAGTAAACCCGGGCTTCGGAGCGTCATAGCTCCGAATGAAACCGGGAACACACGAGGATGAGAGAGAGAGATTGGCGGTGAAACATCGAATAACTGATTAAGACCATCGTCGTTACATATAATAAATAACCAACGAACAGGCTTTTGCAGAGCAGATCATTAGCAGATTCTAATTTGGTGAAACACAAAAACTACCTTATAACATAATTGCTGCCAAACGAAAATAAAACTTATAACTAAAACCAAAATAAATCCATACATTCCAAATGCACAATCAAAAAACGCAACCTTTATGGCGCGCAATTTTTACTACCAACGAAACAATGGCTCTGTTTTGAAGAATTAACCCATGGGTTAATAAAGCCAGAAGCTTATTAACATGTCCACCGAGCGTGTATAATTACCCTCCTTTAATTAAAACTTTAAGTTGTTCTTTATTTGCTTCCGTCGAATCCTATTCATTGGAGTACGCATTCATTGCCAGTTCGGATTTCAGGTATGGATTCTTTTTTAATGCAAGCAAAGATGGAAGAATGTTTTAAGGTTTTCTATATTTAGATTTACTAATTGTGTTCGTATACTTTCGAGAAATTGACATTTTTCATTCTCAATCGAAGTGTCGCAGGTTCTTAATTGAAAAAGTTTAATAAGTGTAAGTATTATATTAATATTATGATCGAATTTATTCGAGAGGCACGTATTGTGAAATTATGATAAGCAAAAAATTTAATGTAGCATAAAAATAATGCTAATACTAATGCTTTATTTCCTCGAATGGTATATGTTTGTACGGCGGACCAAAATATAAAAAAAAGTTTTATGAATCATTGTAATAATCTTTTTTTTCCAAAAAGTTTATTTTATGAATCATGTGATTTATAGGTAAAAAGTGTTTATATAATTATAGACAGACATAAGGATAACCGCAAACGTCATTTTATTTCTCTGAAATAAAGATTTTATCTTTAGTTTAGCTACATTAGTTAGTCACACTAGTCTTGGTCACCAAAACTGATGCCACACTTTCTAAACGCAGTGTATTCAGCCAAAATTGGCTTTAAATTCAAAGAAAACATGTCATGAATAATACATAAATTCCGATAGAGATATTTTTATGTACATGCACAACTACATAACATAAAAATGAAGGAAGTTGTTTTTATTGCGGCGTTGTACATGTGGCGTGTAGATGTCGCCACAATAGTTTCTACAGGGTTTCATTGGTGGAGTGGGTTGTTCTGAAGGGATAAAGTATGGAAAAACAATGTTATAAAATATTTCATGAAAGTTCCGTATCCCTATCCTGACTTAATCACTGTTAACTCCTGTAAAATATTTAAGTACATTGCAACCGATTGTTTGAAATTATTTTAAAGTGAACGAAGGGAATCAATAAGAAGAGATATTCTTGTCGTAGTAAATACTTCTAACTCGATGTTGGAGCGACAAAAATAGCAAGCAGTTAGTTGGATACTACCAATCACGTATCCGATATAGAGATAATATAACACGGACGTTAGTGCGTGGGTAGGTGACGTCATTTAGGTATTTCAAAAGTGCTACTTACCTTGTCAGCCCAATATATTTTATCATAGTATCGTGCGAAAATCAACACGCGGTTTGCCTGATGGTATGCAAACACCACAGACTATGGAAACTAATAATTCGGTACGGGTCATCAACACGTTGGCGACATTTTGAGAAAGCGATAGATAATTTTGTTGAAGGCCTCAATATTGGGGACATCGTTGAGAGAAGTTTAGCTGGTTAATACTGTAATATTAGCTTTTTTCTTCATATATTTTTCCATGCTGCCCTGGCAGCGATTAATTGCAAAATTTGTCAGCTGTTTCTCTTTCTGCATAGATTGTAATTCAAACAAGAGGAAGGGTTACTACACTTGGCACTTAAGTATACTATGTAACTGTATTACCTGTAACGTCAATAGAAAAGCACCTAAACACTTGTATTACACCGGATTATATTATCATACCGGCGCAGCAGCATTCACAGTTAGAAAGGACAGTTTTGCAATATCCTAGACAGTTACTAAATTAAATTATGTGTGGCAAGTGGACTGTGGGCCGCAAGTGACAAGTAACACCGGTAAGGCCTATTTTACGAGAGAGTTGCTATCAGGCCGGAATTATAGTGGTTACAGTTGAAATTTATTGATTGTCTGTGGATACAACTAGGCGTTGTTATTTTGTTGTCATATTTCTAGAATTAATAGTGAAATTGAATGATAGATGTGTGTAGTTATTATAATTAACCTGATACTTTACTTGAAATTCGAAACCGTAATTTCACTGGTAATTTAAAATCATTATCGTGTATTAGATGGAAGGTTAGCATTAAGCATGTACATCATATATTCTGAAGATTTTGAGTTAATTAAAACTAAAATATATTCGTGAACTATTTTTAGAGAGCCTTTTAAATTTTGAACTTGAATTGTCAACAAAATCATTTCTTAGTTCTACTTATGCTAATGCACAGAACTTCAAAGGTATTTTTGTTTCATTATTATTTTCTTTTAATTCCAACCAGCCAGTTTACTTGTAATGCTTTAGGAAATGATAAAATAATATACTTTTTAAACCCCTATGGATCCAGTTGGATAAGTTATAAAAAATTTAAATAAATTTTGTTTCTCTTCTACATATCTCTCACTATATTATCATATTTTATATGACTGTATCTATGTCACTACATAGATATTTATTAAGTGCGTTTGTTTTTATGAAAATATACTTCAATAAATACAACGCCGTAATATTATTTGAAAAGGAAATAATTTGATATTCTAATAAAATAGACTTAATATATCTGTTAGCCAGTTTGAAAACTATTAAAGATACAAGACATACGAGTATTACTTGGTTGGGTAATATAATCTTCTGTCTTCTCTAGTTGTTATAACCTTGATATGATTTTCAGTCTATCTTTTTGGATTTGGCTGCTGCTCTTGTAATACGGCTCCTCATTTATTTAATAAATAAATATATAAGGACAAATCACACATATTGAGCTAGCCCCAAAGTAAATTCGAAACTTGTGTTATGGGATACTAACTCAACAATACTATGACATATACATATTAACATCCAAGACCCAGCTCAATCTGAAAAAGATAATTTTTCATCTTGACTTGACCGGGTCTCGAACCCGGGATCTCCAGTGTAGCAGTCCGGCATGATGACCATTAGGCTATGCAGGTTGTCAAATAATGCACAAAGAAACCGATGTCACGGTCGTAAAATCACTTTAAGCTGAACCTAAGCGGCATAGCCGCGAATGAAACTAGTATAATTCGAGGATGAGTAGTTTTAGAAAACAAAAGATTGATATTTTTTTGTTTTTTTTTTTACTTTTTTTCTAAGTCAGTAATGAGACCAATCAAGTAAACCAAATTCCAAAGAGACGAAAATCAGTCAAGCCTCGTCTTCGTACGAACATAATTACCGAGTTTCCTGGTTTCCCGTTACAGATTGAACATCAAAGAAGGCTTAATTAAGCTTCAGAAGGGCCATAAATACCAGCCGAAGTCAGTGCCGTAGCTATAGGAAACCTATGTTCTGGTGCAAAAATTCTGGGGCCCCATCTTAATTTGTTTACGCTTTACTATAATCAACATCTACGACAACGTGAACTATATAAATATTTAGAACTGGGTATCACGTCATTGTTACTTTGACTGGTATTTATGTATAGTGAAAAACTACTAAAAGTGAGGCCTTCATGTTCTCTTACGTTCAGTTGCGCTGTGGTGAACGGAGCAACGTATAATAATACTATTTAACATAATTCCAGTGTTTCGACATACAACAATAATACAATTTATGAAATGATGAAGCAGCAACTTAGCGCAATGAAGCAGTGATCCGCTCACTAAGTTGTTTAATTTTTATTAGATGTATGATTGAAAGTTGTTAAAAAAAACGTATCATGCCATAGCGAAAATGTTAAGTAGAATGTGTTATATCAAGAAGTGAAATATTTGGAAATAGAAAGGAATAAATAGTAAAAACTCCAACGAAAACAAAAGTAAGCTCTAAAATTTTGATGATGATGAGGGTGCGATGAAAAAATGATCGCTGGTCTATGTTCCTAGGGCCCCTAAGCGCAATTGGCCCCGGTATATGCCACTGGCACTCCAATAGCTACGTCTCTGAAACGAGGTAACACCGCTATGTACTCGTATTTACTTAGTCCTGTAACATTTTAATTGACGATAACGAAATTTCTTATGGGCCCTTTGAACTTTGAATCTTAATAAATGAAAGATTAATTACAGTTTTGTAAATAAGTGTATTAATTGGGACAATTTTGTTTCCTTTGTATATCGATATTTACTTTTTTACAAACTCTCATATTTATTACCACAACATCGCTTCAGTTTCTATGACGATGTATAATTAGAATTATTCCGATGTATGTTAACAATAAAAGTGATAAATTTTATCGACTTTATTTAAAGCGAATGGAAGACAAACTTTATAAATTGATGAGTGCTGAAGTCGAATATCTCATGTTATTTCATAGAACAAATGTATATGGGTAGATGGAAGAAATCAATTCGTGTAACAAAATGCCGCTCTGGCCACGTGGACCGACATTCTTTGTCCGACAGATCGGACGACATTACCTTTTTTTCCTGTTATTTGTACAAAATTAAATTAAATTTCGAAATAATTCCGAAACATCCGCCAAATTTGATTTTTGTAAATTATATTTTTTACACAGATAAAAAATTAGATCTTGGGGTAGCGCTAAAATGTCCTTCGGTTAGCAAGTTTAATTTCTTTTAAGAGATTTCGAGCCTAAACCACAAATCAGAAGTACGCTTGCTATATACCTATATAATAAAACTCTTATGTTACTAATATCATTGTTATAGTCCGCAGCTGGTCTAGGAGGAGGTCTTGAGTCTGGTCTACGTTTGCAAATACGCAATCAAAATGTACCTTCCTAGTTGTATTCCCTATGGCTGAGGGTCGTAATTCTTACGTGCAATGAGGCACATACAATGACTTTTTTGGCACTCTTCGTGGAGTGATTTACCATTGCCTTCCCCATTACACACATAGGTTGATAATCAACCAGTGTGCAGGTTTTCTCACGATGTTTTCCTTCGCCGGAAGCAAATGGTGGTCGATGTAAACATGATACATCAGATTAGTATACAGATTAGGATTTGAACCTGGGATCTTTCAGTTCACCACCACCGCTTCATCCCCAAGATGCCCTCCCCAATTCATATCTCCCCCGCGAGTATCGTATATAAACTCCCGCGGAGTAAGTGATTAAGTAAGTAGGTATTTAAGTCTCTCTCCTCACAACTAAACTCATTTATGTGAGACGAATTTAGTTGTGAGAAGAGAGATATATAAACTGTTTTGTACCTAGTTAAAGCATTGAATCTCATGTAAGGTATGCAAGTCGAGAATTTCATTTTTATCCTGATCGCAAGATACCAATGCTCAAAAAGTATCTACCTACGTGATCTAAAATGTTAAGTTGCAAGATTTAACATTGCACACTGAAAACTTAACCTCTGCACCTGCTTACATTCTAGGCCCGGACGTTATCGAATCCCAGCCGAAAGTGAAAATGAAACAATTATGCAAATTGGCAACAAAATAAAACTCATTTTATTAATAATCAAATAGCGAGAGTTGGCATTCGCGAATGAAATAAAATTTTGTAAATGGCGACTTTAATTGTCAGGCTGGGGGAGGGGGGGGGGGGCTCCCCGGCTTCTATCAAACAGAAGTTATCTCAAAGGGGAGAACTTTTAATAAAATTCCGACTGCCCGAGGCTGTTAAAATACAGAAAGATTCTTGTATGAATATCTTCTAGTTATGAAGAGTGGCATCTTGGGTTTTCAATGAGTGCCTTTGTGAGATTCCAGATTCCAATATTCATGCTTTGAGCTAGCGAGCGGCGTAATTTAGGGATTTGATTTAGATTTCGATTTTATACAAGCGATTTTTATTAGGTCGCAGATACACTGATGGCAAAAATATTGATGTATTTACCTACACATTCTGGAAAGCACAAATCTCTATATAATATTTGTATTATCATGTAAATACATTTATAAATCAGTCCAGCGGTTAAATCGCTAACTAATCGCTAAACTTTCGCATTTATAATATTAGTATGGAAGTGTGAATTTATTGATAACTTATCGTCAAGTGTTAATATATTGACAAAATGAAATGCACAAACTTAAATGAATCTATACTTAACTCTACTTTTCTAAAAATAATATAAAACCAGGTTTCAATCTATATCGTATCATTCCTAGTGTTAGATTAGACGTTCTACAAACGCTCATATCACAAGCCTAATTCAAAATTCTACTCAATACGTCTCATTAGGCAATCTAATTTCAGTTAAGAAGTCTTGAACTCAAAATGGCGAGAATGTAGAAACTTGTCCATCATTATCTATTACATAATACAGTGTTCTATTTACTACGGAATAAAAAAAATAGTAAGCTGGCTGAAATGAAAAGAGAAAAAATAATGGGTCTCGATAACTATTCCAAATTTAAATTGAACTTATATTTGGAATAGTTTTCGATATATTTTTTTTCTTTTTTTTTTTCTTGTCAGCCAGCACATAAAATAACGTATTATTTCACTTAACATTCAGCTACCTAACTCGTGTTTCCAAGTATTTTTCCCAGCCGTTCAACCTTGATACCAGCTGTTCATTACATTTTGAAGATTCGGCTATTTCTTTACAACCGGTCACCCGCCTGATGACAATCGTCCTTGGGAATGCTATTGCATAGCAAGACTTTTTATATAGTACACCTTATACGACGTCCATACTAGAAGGTAGAAGGTTCTTATTTACTTAAATGGCCTAGTTAATCAGACATAATTATATTTAAACACGTAAAAATTAGGAACAAGTATCGAGAAGTGAAACAATTAACTGGAGAGAGAGAGAGAGATAGCAATATAAGATGTTACGCACATCACATCTATATTTTAATCAATTTATAAAACGCCTTTGAAGCCAGACAGTATGACAGCCAGTATGACGTAGTTTAGTTTGTGTATAATAAATCCTTAATACAATTAGTTATAGATTCTCGTTTATACCGTTATTATACTGTAATTAAAAGCAATAGTCAGTATTTTCATAAATACAAGTCTTCAATAATTGCTGTTATTCTGATGTTACATACTATTTTGATAATACCTAAATATATTATGTGAACATGTCTACGAGCACTAGATTTGGAAAATCAATTATAAAAACCTAGCTGTTTACCCGCGGCTTCGTCCGCTTAAATTATTTCGGGAACAGTTTTTCTTCGTATTAAAATGAAATTGGACAGTTGAATTAAAATATACATACATAGCGCATTTACAATACGCACAGCGCCATCTAGTGTTTTTATATTTGGCGCCAAAATAGAATATAGATTTTTCGCAAATCCCACGGGAACAATAGGTCTTTCCAGGTTGAAAGGTACCCTATGTCCTTCTCCAGAGTATGGATAATGACTAGGAATATATATATGCTAAATTTCAAGAAGATTATTTGGATAGATAACGCGTGAAGAGGTTACAAACAAATAAATTTAGTTTCACATTTATAATATTAGTTGGTATTGGGATTACGAGTATGTACTAAAAAGGTTGGAAGCATTCGATTCGTGGTGTTGGTGGAGATTGTAAAAGATTTGCTGGAAATAAAGAATTAGCAATGACGAAGTTCTAACTAGATACGACTTAAAAGAATACGATGCCTTCTTTAGATATATTAGATATAGATATATAATATTTATCTTGTTACTGTGGATTTGTACTTTCACTTATTTGTGCGCAAATAACCCGGCACGGTGACAGCGGCGACGACTGACGCGCAGTCATTCTACCTGCATTCCATTTTTATTTGTAGTGTTGCAAACGTAGATACTTTACTATTGCTAAACCGAATGGGTCGTTTCCGCACAAATTGATCATTTAGTAGTGTGCGATAAGTGTTATTTTTTGTATATTAATGCGAATGTACAGCGTCTAGACAAACCATGGTTTTAGGTGCTATAGTGTTTATAACTGTATTTTGTTTGAAATAAATAAATAAAAAGGAAGAACCCGGCACAAGATAAACAGAGCTATTGATAAATTTCAAGTGAAAAAAATGTGGGTGCCGTAGTGTCCTATCAAGAAATGAAGCAATTAAGTAGCTATGGATTGGATATGGACGGAAGGAACTCCAGCTAGAGAAGCTTGGCTCTTAATTTAGATGATGTGACTATAGTAGATTTATCAGATGTAGATATCATATAAAAATATCTATTGAAAACAGGTTACAGTACATTTTGCTAATCCATAATATAAAGTAATATATATATTTATATATATTTACACTACCATAATTGATGTAGGAAAAGATGATGAAGAAGAAGAGATATCAATATTTTTATTCATCATGTAATTAGCTTCCTATAATAAGGTGCAGTCGCCCACACTTGTCACGATTACTTTGCCAATTCCCCCCTAATCCTACCGCACAAAAACTTAATTAACCAAAATATATATGGGGGTATATAAACAAACAACCACAAAGTCACTCCCTTCTCCCCTGAGACTTTATACGGTGATACTATTTCGTGTAATGACTCCAAAATGAGGATACACCCCCACAATATACGGCGCGTATTATTGATATGGGTATACTAGATATGATACGATGTTTGAATGATTGTTTTTTTTAATATTATTTTTATTTCGGTAAGAGCTGGCGTTAATCATGTAATAATAATAATAGTAAACTCTTTATTGCACAATAAATACATAGAGGAGCACATAAAAGAAAAGTTTGAAGCACAAAGGCGGCTGTAATTAATAAAATTATGATTGTTTTCGAATGATATACAGAGGGCTTAGTGCGGGTTTGAATTTCACTTCTCACCATCAAATCGATTCGAACCAATCACATTGCTGTGTGGTTGTCGTTACGTCATAATATACTTCCACTTCGAATCGACTCGATGGTGAGATGTAATTGGCAAACCCGCTTTAAGCCCTCTAAAGTCTCAATTACACATTTCGTGATGACAACATAGTAACGCCATTATTAATAGATTGATCGAAAACACCTTATGGTTTTGTACTCAGAAGCAAGTACTTGTCGATGAAAATATTTGTATAAACTCACGTGGCAATAGTAAGATTCGAATCTGGGACTTTTCACCACCACCGCTTCCATCATGTCGCATCTAGTATAGCAGTAATCCACAGGCAGTAACTCAGTACAGTTCCTTAATTCATACATGTCACGTCGGAGGCGCGGGGCCATAGCGAACCGCGCTGCGAAATGAACGTATCCTGAAGTATTTCCCATTTCTTCATATGAATTTCACGTTCCCATGGACTCCTGTGTTTTATTGTCGGATGTTATTTGTGATATTTAATTAATTACGTTTTATTGTATTGTTTTGAGTAATTTAAAATGACAAATTATAATATTGCAAGCAGGCTTGTCACCTCTGACAAAGAGAAATATATTGGAGAAGAATGTAGAAGAGTTTTAGATTGTTCGTACGAGATACTTTTTTCACTATTGCGTGTTGAACATAATTTGGTAAAGCTATAAAATAATGTTCATAATAACATCGATTATTCACTGGTCTATGGTTATGTACTATTTAATACATTTTTTTACATGAAAAGTGTTAATATTATATTTGTATTTAATAATCATATCCACCACCCACACATTTGTTGTTTCAACGTCCATTTAATCATATAAGCAAAAAATAAATAAACAATACAGATGAAAGGAAAACTCCGATGAATATTTATCGTATTCTCCCGGCGAACTATTGTCACAGCAAAAAATAGACTCTCAGTATTTATGTTAATTTAATCCCGGTATTGAATTGGAAAATTTTCGACAGTGCTGCCCTCTGCAGTTTACGCACGAGTTTTTCCATCCCCTTGTATGAATATTTTGTCTCAATGAAATTGAAATTACGAGTTGCTGATAGGGTTGCGTCCTGGCAAAATATACAGAATTTTAATGAATTGATTTATAGTATCTTCCAATGATGTCTAGGATAAATCTGTCTTTCTTGAAAGAAAATTCCTACTATTATTATATAAGTGAGTTTACTTGTTTATTTTAGGGAATATTATATAATGTTATTGACGGTCGTCAGACGGAGACTATACCATAATTGTTTTTATATAATACAAAAATATAAAACAAATGAGACTGATAGAGAACTTTTGTTTGTTAAATAATAGTTTTTTATTTTATTTACTGAACCAATTTTCTTGAAATTTTTCACAAATATATGCAGTTCTAAGCACGGTGGAAGACACATTCAACATCCTCTTTACTTGATGAATTAAATCTAATCTAATCATCATAATATTTTTTAATTGTGGTAAAACCACTCCGTCTCCACATCATGCTCACATATGAACATGTTAATTCTTTTACTATAACAATGTACATTTTGAATAAACATGACTCGTGCACCTAAGGTCTGATTTTCAGACAAATCTTTTGACGTGACAGTAAGGCCATCCATCTTTTTACAATTTCATGGAAGTAAATCATTCAAATGGACAATAAAATAAAACTAAATACTGTTTTTTAAACACAACGATTTTATACTTCACTAAAAAAAATAAAAATTAAAACTAATTAAAACAAACTTAAAAAAAAGGACAAGAATTATATACATTTAAATAGCAGTTATATAAAATTTACACTGTTGTGCCAACCCTACATAAGCTCTATAGCATGGGTCACATAATTTATACTCCATAACACTTCTGGAATTTTTCATATGGGAAGAAAATTGCTCAAAACATTATTTTAAAATGCAATATGAAAGTATTATGGAAATCTCTTATCTTTTTTTTTCAGGCTACGAAACGTTATATAACGCTTCAGGGCAGGTATTTCTTGTTTCCTAATTTATATTATTCCTTATATTAGTATCAAAAATGATTTTTTTATATCTTAAGACTAAAGTAGGATCCACAATGTACATAATAGATAAATAAGCCAAAGAATTAAACGAAAATTTTCACGTTTCTATTCAATGTACTATCCATTTATTTAGTTTTTTATTTTTTTTTTAAATGATAATTACACCTATTTTCGTTCTATAATTATCACAAATTAAGTAACACACATTGTAGCATGACGAAGTGATTAATTGCAGCCTAAGATTGTAACATAACGGCACAAAACCTCACTGTTCCAGCTTCCGCAAAGCAAATAACTACAGTGTAAGCATATCTTTGCATTCCCTTAATGAAAACCGTTATTACACATTACGCGTACAATCATGTGTTCTAGGCTTTATTGCCGGTCACAGTCTAAAAAATACTTGCACTGTAATATATTTTATTTCTGCAGTATACAAAATGTAATAGTACTGTATTTTTTAGTCTGTGCCATCTAAAGGTAGATGGAGTAGATGTTATTATGAGGGCTGCAGGCGCTTCCCCCCGAACTAATAAATGAGTCTAATTAATCTAAAGTAGCATCTGTCATGTTAAAGAATAGTCAGACTGGGGGCAAGACAGTAATTGCTTTTGTTAAATCAACAGCCAAGTCGAGAATGAACCGAACCTATTAGTTGTTTGTCACTTTTGAAACGAGTTGAAATTTTAATATTTGGTCCCTAATTATGTTTTAGTTAATTGATTCAGTTTTGGGTGGGGATGAGGCGAAATTTGTTTCGTCTAGTGAATTAAGTATTAAATAAGCTCTTTGAAATCGATTTACTGTCGCGACGTTTCTCGAAACAAGATAAAGATATATTTTTTTAAATCGACTGTGTTTTAATATTTTTATGATTATTATACGAACGAATATTATTCTAATACGAACAGTTACCAATACTATTCTATATTTTACTTACTCGTCATACTTGATTCTCATGCAGTCTCATTCATTATATAAAATTCAAATGGAACAAAGCACGATTGTCTTTAAAATCACATGGCGAACTTACATCACGTCATATTTACAACACTAGCTCAAAATATTGCCAAAGTCCTATCAGTCATACACTACATTTTACTACAAACAAATGCACAGTTAACAGCAATTCAAGTTACCCCACATCAACCTCTACGGTGCGGTAACAGCGGGGAATTTGCAATAATGCGTTAATGTGCTGTTGACTGTACATCAATTTTCAAGAAAAAAATTGCAGCAATTTATACAAAGTTAATACTATCATTTTTCATGCAAATTTATAAGACTTCCTGTTCGATACTCGCAAAATACCAATCAAGAACAAAGTCGCTCCGAGC
Source organism: Plodia interpunctella (assembly GCF_027563975.2). Lineage (NCBI taxonomy): Eukaryota > Metazoa > Arthropoda > Insecta > Lepidoptera > Pyralidae > Plodia > Plodia interpunctella. The sequence continues at coordinate 8,175,052 of NC_071301.1, forward strand.
TTTTAAAAACCTAATTATCTCAACTTTCAAAAACGCAGTCATTACGCGATCATAAAATCGTCTCAAATGACCGCTTTTTATCACATATTTTTGAATAATCGATACTTTTGAACGATTCCAATTATAGTCATCGGCGCTCAAATTGCCGGCTGACAATAGAATAGTGTTGGGCGGAGGTTTAAATGAATTTTTGATTTGAATCGATCGTCTTGTGGTGCAGTGTTGACACCTAACTGATCATTATCGATAAATATACGAATTGTTTCGTTTTGTTTTACGTAAGAATCGATTGGCACGAGCGTAAATAATTTCGGTCGTTTAGAATCACTTTTAGCTTCAACTCGGGAGATAGAAACCATAAATTCTGTCGGGAATGGAGTGCAGGACCACTCATAAATTTTGACTTTCCACAATATCTGAGCCTCAACTCGTCCGCAGGCAAAGCGTGAACCATAGATTAATTCTTATGTCGTGAAATGTTTTACTTTCCGGTTGAAATGAATGAATTTAGTAGATTTTGTTTAATAATAATATGGAAATCGCAATGATCGTTGGATAGGTGAACAAAAATGTATTTAACTTTAGCTTAACGTGCCTTCCGAAGCACGGGATTCGGAAGGCACGTTAAGACGTTGGTTCCGGTTTTATAAATTTGCAGTCGTTAAAACCTATCCACAATGGGTTCATGTGGGTCATGGCACGTACTCCTTATCCATCCATAAGGAAGGCCTGAACCCCAACAGTGGGGACGTTTAAATGGCTATTGATGACGATAATGTAATAATAGTGAATACGTATATTCAATAAATAATGTACAAATTTGGAAGGCTGATCCAATAATTTTATCGATACTCGGTAGGTAAATATTGCACATAAAAGTTGTAATACCTATCGAAATAACTTTAGCTGGGTATTAGCTATTTATCACTGTAGCCATCTTTTGGGTTTGATATATTAGTACTTAGTAAAATATATGATAATGGTCACTTATCTAGCGAAATATAAGTTGAATTCCTTTTTTATGAGGCCCTTGGAATATTTCAAAGGTTTTATTCAATGATGACGTTACAGACTTATCTTTATATACTTTTATACTAGAAAATCGTGAAAACCGCATGAAAATCCGTACAGTACTTTTTGAGTTTATCGCAAATAGACAGTCAAACAGACGCGGCAGAGGACTTTGTTTTATAATATGCAAGGATTAGTATTTTTCCGGTTACTTCCTTAGATGTTTAACATCGGCGTCATAGTTAAATTTTAAATGTTACCAGATTTGTAAAGAAAATTATACAAATTGCAATTCATGGAGTCTATTAAAGTACCTATATTATTTGACTGAAAAATCCCAGGTTCGAATACTATTCAAGCCACATGAATTTGAATATCAATCTGACTCATGTATAGTAGTATTCAGACCACCACTTGCTTCCGGTAACAGTATAGTTCACTCGTGTGTACACGACTTGCCTGACACAGGATGGCGGTAAGTAGTTGTAAAAGTCATATCAAATGCCTTTAGGCGACTTAAATAAAATCTAACATCAGTGTTAGCAATAACACATACGATGCGTAACGATAAAATTAAACAATCGATCAAGAGTTGGTTACAGAAAGAAGTTTAAAGTATAAGGTAAAATAAAGCTAAAATCGATAAACGAAAACCGCATTAAATTACTCTGGATATTTTTTAAACACGCAACGCTATGCCAATATTGATAAACCGAATCAATATTCCCACCTTGGTCTTGGTAACCTTTTTCACAGCTAAAGCCATTGACAATATATTTCATAGAGGAATCAATTGTTGTATAAAAATGATAGAATTAGTAAGTACTGTTGAACGAGGTAAGAACTTATTAAATCCATGATAAAAATAAATAAAAATCGATAAAGAAGAAGACTTATTTAGATGTCTTATAGCCTTCCTCATTTTTACCATAATATTAATTTTTATTTACATTCAATTAACTGTCCTCACAAAAATTATATTACACTAATTACCAGCCCATGCATTAATAATAAACTTAATTAATATAATAATAATTAATAAACTTACTTCTTAATCACTCTATGTATTAAAGAAACTCACTTCAAAATCAGATGTTTATGTTTTATTTAAGAATTTACCGGTTTTATCTAAAAAGAAAAGATTAGTTCGAATTATGTCACATAAATTATCCACATAGAAAAAAATATGTTTATTAGGTATAATTTATTTTCTATATTTATTTTTTCATAATATCGTGTGCAGTCTACCTTTATATGGTCTTGGTGTAAAGCTTAAGTCTGACAACATTCTTGTAAATCCCTTTGTATTCTCCCACTGTGGTGTTCATTTAAAACCCAACCTTATCACTTGAGTATTAAAATTTACAGTCACTTATATTGGAAATATGGAATATTGTTAAGTTTATACAAAGTATCGGCAAGTCAAGTTATCGGATCCACGATTTTTTGGTCGACTCCGCTCAAAATTAAGGGAACATTACGACACTCTCTGACCCGTCCATGTGGTTTCGATTATATTATTGTGTATTAATATTTCTCAAAAATAAAATTTTAAAACTTAGATTTTTAACGTTTTAATTATATTTTCATGGTGTATATTAGGTGTTGCGGGGCCGACTCCGCCCAGGGTAAAAAATGGCCTCATCATCAGCATTTCGACGTTAAAGAAGGACAAATAAATAAACTTGTAACATTAATAAGGATACAAATCCATACTATATTCATAATAGATGCAAAATGAAAAGGAAAAGGTGCTAATTTTTGGCGCTAAGACAATCGATCAACGCTTGTCAGGTCGCCAAATTTTCTATGCGGTTATGTTATGTTATGCACGTCGACAATTTTTAATTTCAATTATTGATAAAAAATTAAATTACGCAGATATTTAATAAACGAAGTAAAACCTTTTCAGTCAACCCTTACCGTCCAATTAGACGCACCGTCCTGGTCTCAAAAACGAACAATAGAACCCTCGATGCTGCAAGTTAAATTTCACAGCACCAAAGGGGTACGGGGTTCTTATTATAGAGACTTTAATAAGAATTAAAAATATTTTAAAACATTTTTCTCTTGCGGATGTAATTTGATGAAACTTGATGAAACTTGATGAAACTTGATGAAACTTGATGAAACTTGATGAAACTTGATGAAACTTGATGAAACTTGATGAAACTTGATGAAACTTGATGAAACTTGATGAAACTTGATGAAACTTGATGAAACTTGATGAAACTTGATGAAACTTGATGAAACTTGATGAAACTTGATGAAACTTGATGAAACTTGATGAAACTTGATGAAACTTGATGAAACTTGATGAAACTTGATGAAACTTGATGAAACTTGATGAAACTTGATGAAACTTGATGAAACTTGATGAAACTTGATGAAACTTGATGAAACTTGATGAAACTTAATGAAACTTGATGAAACTTGATGTAACTCTGTGTGAATTGAATTGGAGAGTAATTTGGAAAAATTGAGTTATAGCACGAATATTTATGTGAAGCTTCTCCAGATTAGGTTCTAATGTACTGTCCTGTTGAACTGCAACTGCAACTTCGTGGAATTGTGCATAGACATGTACAATTCCACGAAAAATGCTTTCACAGTGGCTTGGGTATGTATATTGGGTACAAATTTTAATGCCAGAGTTACCAAAAATGTTAATTATAAGCCGAATTTAATTTTAAAAATAGTTCCTTGACTTAAGTAATAAATTCGCTATCTAATTGAATGTGACAATCTAGTTTCACGACTCATATACCTGTTAAGATTGCAAACGTGATAAAGTGTTAATTATATCAAGATATATTATAAAGTGAAAATGCAAAGATATATTCTCTTGTTAAATCTATCCGCCGACACTCGGACCCCACCTAACACTGTCCACATACAAGCACGAATTCCCGACTTGCCTTGAAATACAACACCAATTAAAACTGACACCCTCCCAGTTCGCACCTCGTGTGTGAAACAATCGATGGTCTCCATGTCCTCTTGTTTTCGTGTGAGATGTGGTTTTGTCTTCTAGTATAACTGATTTTCCTGAACAGGCTACTTCCTTGCGGCAAACATCTTTTAATGACTGAAAGTAACTATTTTAGGAAAAATAACCTTTTATAATCAATACTTTTGGGTTCTTTTTTCATATTGACGAAGTTATTAATGACTAAGATGTCAGATTTCATTCAAAACACTTGAAAACATATGACTGGACCTTTGGAATTTGGTCATATTAGTCAAATATTACAATGCAAAAGTAAGGAAAGGAATATCTCAGCTTGTGTTATCCTTAAAACAAATTGGTACATACTGCCTGAAAATTTAATGTAATTAATTAAATTTGTCCCGATCTGTTTTTTTATTTGATAAGCTTTTTTTAGAGGTAGGTAAGATGACAATGCTGATACTTTGTACAAGTGCGGGAGTTGCGAGAGAAGTGCGCACATAGTATGGGATGTGATGGGACCATGATAGCAAGCCTGAACCATATCCAGGTTATTTATGTATTATTTAGCTGCCTTGTGCGACATCCAAGAGGACATGAAGACTTTTTAAACGGGAAACACATTAAAAATAAAATTTAATAAATAGCGAACTATATGATTCTCGGAGATGTTGTAAATGCAAAAGATTATCTCTTTCTCTCTCATCTTCGCATGTTCCGTATTGCATTCGTAGCTGTGACGCACTGGGATAGCTTAAAAAAATTGCTATTAAATTTGGAGAAGATTTGACTATGATTTTACAACCAACCGCCCGCCTCGCATCAACTCTCTTTGGGATGCTATCAGTACCTATCAACTGTTAAGGCTTTTTGTCCCTTAATCGTCTCTTACGATATCCATGGGAGGGTATGGAGTGGTCCTATTCTAGGGAAGAACCACACGCCGCAATTAGATGCAGAATATTATCAGTAACATACAGCTTTAACAATTACTACCGACAATGCAATTCCTACCAGCATTTCCAATTAAATTGTAACACTATGAAAATGACAGAGTTGGAAACCTCAGAAAGTGTTTATTTGCTGGCATTTCTCACAATAGCCGGCGAACAATACAACGACGTTGGTTAAAGTGGAAACTGACGACGGTCCGCAAGAAGCGTGCTGCTTAATTTTGTTAAGGCGAATCATTTACACAAATCTCAACACAGTCAAACTTAATTGAGAAATAGGAAATAGCCATGTTAATCGTTAGACACGTTCGGATACCTAGTGGCGGCCGAAGAAACCGCGAACACGATTATGATTAATCAGTAAAATAGCAGAATTAACTCGCTTATTATTAAATCTACTATTTTACGAGATTTCAAAAATCAAGATATTTGGGGGCACGGCAGTGACTTGGTTACATGGATATCTTTTACGGTAGAAAAACTAAGCTTTGAAAATAATTGACTTTTGTTTGGACTTGGGTTTTTTACAGCATGTTATTGATGGCATCTTTAATTCTGGTAGCGATTGAATGAATAACATAGAATATTTAAATGGATTTGTTATACTTGTCACACATTCTTTTTAACTTATTTTTGAAAATAATAATGAGAAGAAAAAAATAGAATATGCCAACTCCAACCTCTCTTCCCACTCAGATTGTAAACATAAACAGGAGAGATTGCTTTCGATAATTTCGCGAAGGATTTCGACTTCGACTTTTGGCTCTGTCTACCCCGTGACACTCAAAATACGATACTCAATCTGTATTTATTGCAAATCAATGAATGTAATATGAATAAGATAAAAGTGGAATGTGGTAAAAAATACATTGAACATATGTGTCCCACAAGGGTTTTTTTTAACAGGGTCTGATATGCATTATCTTTGAAGACTTGTATCGAAAAACGCTAAGATATAAATCTGAATCACGTTTACCACCCCAGGGTGGTAGCGCAGGTGGATGCAGAAGTTTAACAGAAGGCAATCTTACGTTTTAAAATCGTTTTTGTTCTTGGATCTACGGACAGTTATGACTTTGAAATAAGCCTTAGACATTATTATTATTTTACTAGTTTATTTATTTTTATGTAGCATTTTAAAATATAATTTGTGATCAAAACTAAATCAGATTAGTATTATTTTTACAGCGAAAGACAAAATTAAATATTAAACAAAAAATAAATAAATTAGTATATATTATATGTTGATTTTCCTATAATTTAAAAATTGAATAATTCCTACTGACTGGTATCTGTGGGGTCACCCTTTGACTTGTAATTTTAATTATTTTCAATTTACCTAAGATAGACTACAACTACTAATAAGGTGATGTTGTATTCAATTAAAATCATCCTTACATAATTATAAAACAAAGTCCTCTGTCGCGTCTGTCTGTTCGCAATAAACTTAAAAGCTACTGCACGGATTTTCATACGGTTTTCACCAATAGATAGTGAGGTTCCTGAGGAAGGTTTAGGTATTCGCCTACAATTATACAATTTATTATGTTTTTTTCCGAGCGAAGCCGGGACGGGCCTCTAGTTTCTGTATATATAAATACAATGAGGCGAATATAACCTTCTGATAATTTTCTTTTGTTGCTCTGATGGCGTGTCATAAAGAAGGCTTTCGTGCAAAGTGGATTTGTGAAAGTTTCGCTCGAAATAATATTTGAATTTGTAATTTTGACAACGCCCTGTGCATACGGAAGATGGATGTTGTCTGAAACTTTTGAAGGTTGAAAAAAATGCGACTTGTGATTTATTTGAATAATTATTTTGGAGGGTAGAATGCAAAGTCAAGTTTTGGCCGCAGCGCAGTTGTTGGTTAAATTAAAATTATTACTAACTGCATCATGGATGATTCTTCTTTATAATAATAAAAATAGCGTGCGAAAAACGTGATGAGCCATTGTACATTCCTGAACCGAGATCCGAGGTCTAGAACAACGGCGTAAATATAAACAAGGTAGTAGGTATGTGCTAAAGGTAAGTAAGTGAATTTTTGGAAAACTTATTTTTTGTATTCGTCTGTATAAGAAAGCATTATTTAGCATCATAAGTACAGTTTATAATGACACAAATAATTCATGCAAAAATTTTCAAATTTTCGAATTTCACATTACGGTTGCCATAACACATTTCTGTGGGGTCACCCTTTGAATTTCACCCCTACATCAACCATAATGTATCTCAGTCTATGATAAAGGGCATCAGCATAAAAACTCCAAACAACTCTTATCAACTTATATTTTCATTTTTATGTGCAAGTAATAATAAAATGTGCTCAGTCTGAAATATTGTCAAACGATAGATAGACATGTATTTCAAAAGAAAAGTTTACGAGAATTTAACGACATACCTACATATATGTTATGTATTTATCTAAAATTGAATTTGAAATAGCCTGATAGTAAGAAAGATTGACCTGATAGAAGAAATGGTGGACAAAGCGGTTTTATTATGACTGAGAACACTAAAATCATACAAAATAAAACAAAATCTATCTGTCAATCTATTTGATCGGGAGGTACGATACCACAGGGAAGAAATGGAAAATAGCCTATGTCCTTTTCAGCAGTCTTATATAGTAAATAGGAATAGGAGTAGAAAGGAATTTTCAAGAAAATTGATGTAGTTGATAAAGCGTGAAGCGGTAATAATCAAACTTATTTCTCATATAATGTTAGGATTGTTACGATTCTTTGAACTAAATGTAAAAAAATAAATTTAAAATGAATGTTTTTAATCCTAATTTAAGAAGCAAATTAAAGAAACTAAACCGCTTAAAAATCAATAATTTATATTAAACCTACACCGATGTAATTTTAATTGACACACACGCTTTTATAAGGGAAATTCACGTCAAAACATTGTTAGCTGAGATTTAATGATATATTGTGATATCATGTTTTATGAGTTACAACGTCAATTATACTGACTGGCATATATTGTTACATAATCAAAGGTACGTATTTTGTGAATTCTAATATTTTGGAATAGGTATTAATTTAAAACTTTATAGGTACTGTTTTCTAAGCTATATGCAAAGTATATACAAAACAATCCAAATTTAAACATGTAATCACAGTAGTCAAATTTTATAAATAATTGTTTGCAATTTGTAATTACAACTAATTAAACTATATTGTGAATATCAATACCAATGGTTTAGCTTCATTGTGTGTAATGTGGATCAAATTTTAAGAAAACATTTCAAACAATTTGGCCTGTGGTCCTGACGTAGAAAATGTGGAGCTCATAGGCAATGATAGCATTCCTAAGGTGAGTTGACGGCATGCAGGGGTCCGGGCGTAAAATACAAACTAACATCAGGACATGTCATAATACTGAAGATATTAAGTAAATTAAGCTCATCGAAATACGAAACCTAATTTACATTCCAAGTTAACCTTAAAAGTTTAATGTGACGCGCGATCAGTCGAAAACAATCACTACTTATCAGCAGTCAAATCTCGACGTCGGGAGTACAATGAAGCCTTAAATAACCCCAGAGACGTCGGTTCGGCGCCTCAGAAGACGCCTGTGCGCCCGCGCAAGTTCCCGACTGACAGACAATGCTGACGCCATGACTGGCTGCCAAAGGGCCCCATTGAATCCTGGCGGGAAAGATATTTTCATAAAACTGGAATTGAAATAGATATTTCAATTGTTTTCGCTTGTTTAGATGTAGATTTATGTTATGGTTCGGTCATGGAAATCAGCTGCAACTTTTCCTAATTTAGTGCAATTATGCTAGGATAACGACACTGTTAAATTTTGACTTTCTTATAATCTGAAAGACTTGCCCTCAAAAATACTACTTATATGGGAACAAAATATATTTTTAATATAACTATCGGCCCGTCCAGACTTCACTCGGGTAAAATTAAATTACACACCTATTGGTGCATGGTGAATATCTGTGCGGTAATTTTTAGGTTTATCGCCAATAGACAGACGCGGTAGAGGATTCTGTTTTAAAATAAGCAAAAATACTTAATTACTTTTATTTTTTTAATACTTTGCTTTTGTTAGATGTAGATGATAAATAAGGTTGCATCATTCTTTTATTTATAAACAGTCTACAAAAGTATTTTCAATTTATTTCGAGATCTTAACGTCACATCAGGCTTGTTTAGTGTCAAATTAGCAGCAAAACACATCATCACCGAATTGATTTTTCGACCGCAATCATCAATCTTTTTGACTTATTGATTAATGATTGTTTCACATTGACGGAAAGTAATTAAAAAAGCTATGTGCTTATGATATGCTGTCATACTTGAAATAACCTAAGGCGATTGGATTTTTTTTGTTTTGAAATCGCAATAGTTATAACTCAGACAAGATAACAGAATGAATAAATATGAGAATTGCATAGTTTTTTAAAATACATTCATTCATGCTTAAACGACCTCGGTGGCGCTGTGGTAAAGTGCTTGCCTCTGAACCGAGAGGTCCCGGGAAAATGATCTTTTTCTGATTGCCCGGATCTTGGATGTTTATCTATATAATGTATATGTTATAAAATATAGTATCGTTGAGTTAGTATCCCATAACACAAGTCTAGAACTTACTTTGGGGCTAGCTCAATCTGTGTGATTTGTCCTAACATGTTTTATGTTTATGTCCTAACATGTTTAGTTTATCGCTTTTAGTATTGAGGTAGACACAGTCTTTATGAGGTATGTGTGAGGGGTCTCCTATATATTAAAAAAAGAAATTGATAATTGGAATAAACTAAACATAGGTACTGTAACCTATTGTACTTGTCTTCCTACTAATTACAATTTGTTGCCTGTCCTGCATAAAGACATAAAAATATTGAATATACAGGAAAGAGGACCTTGGGCTCCGACGCTCAATGGCTGTGGAAATATGAACCGGGAAAACACTCAATTGAGAGAGAGATGCCAGATAACGAGACCCTAGTTATCTGAATAAATAATTTACAATTTGATTCGGCGTTTTGTGGACGCAAGTCGAGCACCTATCAGACCAAGTTTAGTCACTCATTAATACACTCTAATATCGAACAAATGAGAGATTATTTTTAGAAACGATGTGAGGATGCTCTGACCGAGAACAAATTGGAATGAGTGCCAAATAGTTTAACTGAACCACAAGCGTAATGTTTCATCAAGTTCTTTATCAAGTTCACAATCGACTATATATATTCATATACTAGATATATTCATGGTGATGCTGAAAATATCATGTCAAGTTGAGACTATTAGCATGCGATCTATTTATTTAGATCTTGCACGTAAATTTCATATGCGCAGATAAAACAGGATCGTTTTTTTTTTAATTTTGTTACATAGTGGGTTGTCATTGTCACGCATACATCTCTATATTCAGCTTTATTTGACCTTGAAATGAATTTAAAAAATTAACAAAAATATTTGTTTTGAAAATAATTGATATAAAATTCTTATATTTAATATTGATTCTCTTATCTAATTTTGCAATTATGTATTGCTGCTGTCCTATCTATTTTTGCCATTATCGCTGCTTTAATAAACTTGCTATTTGTCTTTAAAAAATTATAATCAATCGTTATTATAAGACAGCATAATATTGTATCTCCACCTTCAATATAACTACATGTATCTGTTTAGCTTCTTGCAGTAAGTAATAATAAATTAATGCCAGAACCTTCAATTCTGATTCGATCCGTTTTAAAAGTTGCTATGAAACAAGCGATTTCTGTGCTGAGTTGCTTACTGTCGTTAGTGCGATGACGTATAATAATACTTATTATTTATTAAAAACAAAATTAATGTGCCTTCCTTTTATAAGTCGGCCACTGCTGACAAGAAATGCCGAAAGAAATTCATTCAAATAGGGACCAACACTGTTTGAATGAGTTTCTTTCAGCATTTCTTCTCAGCAGTGGTCGTTCCGAAACGCTAGTACTTTGTAGCTTTGGTAAATATCATTTAATTTAGTATATGACGTGAAAAAGTGCCTGTAAAGGCCTAATTTCTGAATAAATGATTTTGATTTTGCAGTTAGGTAGGTATGATCGTGCAGGTATACGCGTACTATGCTTGCGTGAGCGGGATAAAATGCGAACGTACTAGCCTCTGAATTGAGAGGTCCTGGGTTCGATCCCCGGTCGTGTCGTAATGGATATTTTTCTGATGGGCCCGGATCACATAATATTACCCCGGTGTTTCCGTGCATTCACATTTGTCGACCTCGGTGGCGCAGTGGACCGTGGCCTCTTAACCGAGAGGTCCTGGGTTAGATTTATTTATTTATTCTCGAACTATTTCACAAGGCTCGCTAGTCGTGTGGCCCGACCACAAGCGAGTTGGCCGTGTTCAATTAAACCGGAGCCGAGATAACCGCCGTCACGTCCGTGGATTGTATCTTGTCACATCTGTATGGGTGTTCTCCGCTCCGTATCGAACTAACGCGTTTTAATTAGACCACTGCTCCTATGCGGGAACAGTAATGGTTGCAACCGCAGGTTGTTTTATTTGCGTATTAAATTTACACGTGGATATGAAAATATATAACTCTCACTCTCACATCGGAACGTGTTTCCGGTTAGGTACATCCTCGGTTGGTATGCTCATGCCTCTGAACCGAGAGGTCCCGGGTTCGATCCCCGGTCTAATCATGATGGAAAATGATCTTTTTCTGATTGGCCCGGGTCTTGGATGTTTATCTGTATATGTATTTGTTATAAAATATAGTATCGTTGAGTTAGTACCCTATAACACAAGTGTCAAACTTAATTTGGGGCTAGCTCAATCTGTGTGATTTGTCCTAATTTATTTATTTATTTTATTTTGTTTCGAATCGGCTATGATTTTATGATCATGCTGCCTAATGACAGTATTCTATTCCTTGGTTACCTCGTACGACTGGAAGATTGCCTCATAAAAATGAGAATATAAAAACAATTGTGAATTTACATAATTCCGTATAAAAACCATACAATTTCCAAAACAACAATTCATAGAAATCATTAATGCGCACTTGAAATGTTTATTCCAATCTAATTTCATTAAGATTTGAACTTTCATAAAACATATTTTCAAGTCAGCGTAATGGCAACAAGCATTCTACTAATATACTTAATATAAACATTCATTTCTACATGAAAACTAACAAGCTTTTTCTTTACAAACCGGTAACAAAACGCAAGCGGAAGTAATGAGAATAGTTCTGCATCAAAACTAGAATGGAAGTAGGCAAAGTACTGCTAACAAGAATGTCAAGCAACAAGCAACTGCCGTCTGACATTGGCGTGACACCCGGCGTGATTGCTGCGCTCTCGCGACACCCTGAGATATTAGACTTGGTAGTCTCAGGGAACGGAATAGAGAGAGGCGAGAACCATCGTTTACTAGATGTGCCAGGGGACGGTTGCGAGTAATAGAATGTTTACACGGATGTAAATTTATGTTGAAGCAAGATGTGTCATAATTTTTTTTTAGAAATTTAGGATGTTCGTATACCCTTTCTTTTTCAACTGAGCATCTTTTTAATTTCGTAATTTATTATCTCACACTATCATAAAATAAATGATTTAAGTAGTTTTGATGTGCGTGATTGATGTGTTTTTATTAAATCGAGCAAATCTTCTGCGCGAATTTTGATGAAATTTATTATTATAAATGAGTAGGATTTTCTGCAAATAAAGTGATATCGCTGATTACGTGAATTTTCTCACAAGGTAATAGTATTATAGTTGTTAATAGTAAATTAAACTTAAAATAAATCAGTGATGTACTTACAGTGGTGTATGCCTCTTCTACCATTATATATGCATAAGTCATGTAATGAGCCTTTACAAATACATACAATAAAACTACTCAATAAGAAAGAAATATTACAAAGTTTAAGCACTCATAAATAAAATTTTGACACATCTTGTAAAAATCTACATCGACGTCGCCAAGTTGGGTCTTTAGTCGTTTCGCACCACAAGCGATTCGCACCGTGGTGCGAATCGACCAAGAGCCGTTTTTGAATGGGTTCTTCCGCACCGCAGTCGTTGGAGCGGTGCGAATGGCCCAAGGTATATATTGGAATGGGTCGATTCAGACCGTGGGACGAATCGATTCAATACTCCATGGGTCCGATTTAAACTCATATTAAAGATTAAAGTATTCGAATTATTTATTTGTACAGATAAGAAGAAAAATGGATAGGTAACGAAAAAAAACTTGCGATATATTATGTTATGATTATATTTCAAAAAAGTATAAAAAAAGTATGAAATTTAACTATGTCATAATCACAGATTGAATCACTAACAGTAATAATAACAGTCTAAAAATAAAACAAAAATAGATGAACATTGTTTAGCAAAAATATTCTAAAACAAGCATGTATTATTATTGGTTTAATGTTTATATGACAGATTTATTTTAAAGTACTAAGGTCATGGTTTAAAATCTCAGCTTGATCAACATTAGACTTGATACTTAAAAGTAACTTTTGCTATTGACAGGTAATTATTATATAGTTTCTTATAACTAGATAATCATGAATAATCATGTATAATTTAAAAAATCAACAAATTTAAAAAAGTATAAAATTTAATGCTCATTATCCATCCATAAGGAAGGGCAGTGGCCCAGCAGTGGGGACGTTAAAATGGCTAATGATATGGTGATGATAAAATTTAAACATGGTAAATCACAGATTAAAGCTTTAGTCGCCCACTACCACAAAAAGAAGTTGAACATTGTTAAACATAAATATTCAGAAACAAGGGTGTATTATTATAATTAATTATTTTTTTCTCAACAGATTTATCTCTTTAAAGGTAGGTTTTGAATCATAGTTGAATCTACATTATAACTATTACTTAAAAGTACCTAACTCTTGCTAATCACAGATTATGACGTAAATTGTTCTTTACTTATAACTAGGTAATCATGAAAAATCACAGCCGTATAATTTAAAAAATCAACAGGGATATAAAAGTTAAACTAATTTCTTAATTTTTCTAAACAATGACCGACAGTAATATCACCAATCAACAATTCTTGTACAATGTTATGAATTCTTCGGTTCATTTCAATGGTTTCTGATTTTCTTCTCGAAATTTGTATGTCACCTGGTCTGTTTAGTATTCCAGAATAAAAGTTGGCATCCTTTTGTATTCCATCTAGAAATTGTGCAATATTGGGTTTTTCTGGAATGATCTTTTTTATTCTTGCATTCCATGACTCCACCATATTATTGGTTCTGTCACTTTGATTAAAGGTATTCCAGGACTTCGAGAGTATATCATGTTCTAGCCATGTTTTCACAAAATAATCGTTGAACTTAGTGACTTGGGTACTGTTGGGACTTTCTCCCATCACGTACAGCCACCCTTCATCCAACAAGTCTGGAGGTAGATGCGACAATACTGTACATAATTTGACATGGATTTTACCCAATTTTGATTTTACTACTCCTATTTGCTTAGCTTTTCGCCATAAACTACGACTGTAGTGAAAATAACACCCAACTATTTTCACTTCTGGAAATAAATCTTTTATGGCCGAAATCGCAGTCACTTCAAAGTCCATTGAAATTTGCGTAGGCTGCCAGTCTTTGACTTGACTTTTAATCATTTCAAATAAAATTTCATATGTTGCCCTTGTTTTGTCAGGGAGCAAAGCATAAAGCACAGGAACCACATTTACATATTCTTTATTACTGCCAATATCTGCATGGATTGTGTACACTTGACAGAAACACTTCGGGCAAATTTTGAATGTACCATCGACAAGAAATCTTGTCGATTCTTTCAAATACTTAATCATTTCTTTTTTTGCAAAAACAAGGATTCGCTTCTTTTTGTCGTTATATTCTGCAAACAATAATTTATCATACTTTTTTGGTACTTTAAGATCACAGGCTTCATGAAAGTTAAGTTTTTTAGCACCTTGCGAATTGTTTCTGATTTTGTAAAGTTTTTTCTTGATATTGTCAAATTTAGGTAATGGAGTCAATAAATCTATTCCCTTATTGACAAGATTTTCTTCTGCATCCCGGAAAATTTGCGTAACTGGCTTCTTTAAGTCTTTTTGCAGTGCTTCAGTACATAAATGCAGATGTTGGTCTATTTCTATCTCTGCATCTCCTCTAGGTGGATGGTTATGGGCAGTCTCGTGCAGTATTATAAATGGATTTTGTTTCACTTTGAGTGTTGCATTACACTTATTAGAGTCTCTGTTTGTACACCTCCATAAATCAGAGGCGTCTTTGTTCGTCCTTTTCAACACATAGTTATAACCAGCACGGCATAGCATTTGGCCCCCTCTCTTAGTTTTTCGAAAGTCGACAGTGCTTGGTTGACTTGAGCCATGTGAATTTGATGAATTGCCATACATTTTCACTCGATACAATATCAGCGACCTAAAGAAAAAATACATTACTTAAAAAAATATAATAATATATTTAAGACGATGCACGCCAAAATAACTTTGTTTTATATTTTCTAAATAAAATCTAACCATATTAACGCATTTTCATGTTTTAAAATCACATCTTCTTAATGAAATATTTTCAACTGTAAGTATCAGAAGGACTTATTAAAAACATAAACACCAACAAAGAATCTCAAATAATATTTTTAATACAAAGCTTATCTTCTATTTAAAACATTCTATGTCTAGGACCTAAAAATGTATTAGCAATAAATATAAGTTGTACTTACCATATAAATTTCACAACACATCACACATTTGAATAACAATCATGTCACCACTTTCAAAGTAGATAAGAAACTGACCTTATCTATCCCCAATGCAAGAAAAATCATCTACCAACTAGAAGTACATGCCCGTTGCACTTACTTCTGATTGGTAGATGATTTTGCTCCCAGGTTAATCTATTGTTCTTTCAAACAAAGGGTTAAATTTACCTTAAATTCTTGGAATGTATGTGTGTTTATAGGCGTGTACCTTTTTGCGTTTATTTGAGGCGGCGGCGTTGTTCTAATAGAAAAAAAAATACTTGGTGGGCTTGTGATATTAATTTGTATCTGAAGAATTATTTTGGTTGTCCTGTTATTTTGTGACTGGCTGTACAACCTACGTAAGATGTTTAATGAAACTACATTATTTTTCTCCGAATTCACCAATCCAACAAGAAAACTGTTTTGTTTCACTACGGTCCGAATTGACTCATTCAAATAAATATTTGGGCGATTCGCACCGCGGTGCGAAAGATCCTATTCAAAAAGGGCTTTGGGGCAATTCGCACCGCGGTTCGAATCGCTTGTGGTGCGAAACGACTAAAGACCCGCCAAGTTTTGAGTCTGAGATTGTCTCCCATCTTTCTTACAGGTTATTAATGTAGTTTTAAAATGTGAGCTCAAATGACTTTATCTAAGTTAAAACTGCGGTTAACCTTGTCTTTGTGGTCTTGACGGAATCATTTAACTGAACTTTCAGAAGAATAGCAATGAAATATTAGAAGCGTTCTTTTGAAAGAATTCGCTATGGTTTTAATTTCATTATCTGGATGAGATTTTTTTGAGTTTGTGCACTGTTTGCTTAGGTTACAACAAAGCTTTTAGCTACATAGCTATTTCAAGGGACTGATTAACCCACAGGCCAGTTAGGCTATAATCTAGCGAAAATCTATGGGGCAATGAAATCGGGCCTTTTCGTTTTTACAATCAAATATTATAATTAAAAGCACATAGTTTACACTTCAGCTCAGAAATAGAGAAAACTTGAACGATTTATAATTTATTTTAGGCTTTTATGTGGACATATAAATGCGTGTTTTTCTAGTGTTTTCTAAACTATTAATTTGTTTGTAAGCACATACGTTCGCGATCATCATCATACAAATAAATTCAATTAGACCGAGGCAAACTACAATAAATGCTCTAAATATATATATATATATTATAGATGCTGAAGACAGAGTGAAGTGGAGAAACAAAAGTAGAAAAACAGACACTAGTCTTTTTGATGCTTTATGGCTACAACCTTGACTGAAATCGCATCACGAGAACGCATAAAGTACCAGTGTTTAAAAAAATTATAAGTAAAAATGAAATAGTTTTTAGACAAAAAACACGGGTTGCACTCCGAGAGAGCCGGCAGAAGTGACACCTTGAATATTAACGTCTTAAGAATTTTCGATAAGGTCAAGAGTCCTGATGCGAGTTTAACATTTTTTTACCCATGTCCAAGGTTTATCAAAGTACTCAATTAGAACAGATTATAAGATTATACAATACTATAACTATAGAAGGTCCCCCATCTCCCATTTGCTTCGTGTACCGCCCATCTTTTTTCCTTTAAGCAAAATTTATATGCAAATATTTTGAAAGTCTATACATTAGTTAATGAATGCAGTCTAAGGAGTGTACTGCGTCTTACGCGTCCCTATTCTGAACACATTTCATACAAAAAGTGTAAGAGAATATAATAAAAAATAACAAAATGTTATGAAAAATCTGTATCGTAATTCACATGATATTTAGTCTTCATAATATATTAAATAGTTCATGATAAGATGGTCTTCATTGTCTTTTTCTGGATTTACAAACACAAACTCTGTAGAAAGTGACGTAAATACAGAACAAAAAAAATATCTCATCATCTGATTATTGAGAACAACATTATTCGGTTAACGTAATTATTCTATACTAGATGTTACCCGGGGCTTCGCTCCCGTGGGAATTTTTTGGAATCTATAGCCTGTAGCAATCTTGGATAATGTAGCTTTCAAATGGTGAAATAATTTTTGAAATCGTTTCGGTAGTTTCAGAGATTACCCGGCTCGAACATACAAACTCACAAACGCTTTCCTCTTCATAATGATAAGTGTAGATTTATAAAAATGTATCCACTTTAAATAACTTTGAATAAATCCCACATAAAATCAGACCGAAACTGAATTTATTTTACCAGTAAATAAATCACAGCCGCAAAAAGTACAATAATGCCTCGAAAATGCTCTCACTATTTTAACATACGGCTGTCGAACGGAAGACAATATACGTCAATAGCAGTGAAAAGTGGATTCGCGAAAGGGAACAACAACTGTGGCCTGGCCGGATTTAACCGTGTTCAGTTTCGTTTTTAACCATTTTTCTTTTGTGATATGCAAAGTGAGTAAATGGAATTTAAAAAAATTAGTTTATTCAGAAATTACATACTTTTACTTTTTATATAGTCAAATATTTATAAATAAATCGAAGACTGAATCAGAGTTTTGATTTGCCAGCTTTCCAGAATCCCGGGGTCCGCGGCATCACAGCCCTGAATGCCGCCAAAATCTGCAATAAGCAGTTGAAGAGTTTCCCGTCAGAAGCCGAACTTGGGTCAATAAGCTCATGTTTAGAAAATTTCAACACTGCAGTGCAAGCGGAATTAAGTGATTTTCAGTTCACAAGATTTGATTTGTCAAACATCGTGTGAAAATAAATTTTGAAAATAAGTGAATCTCACCATATATAAAAAGCGTTTATAAAAAAGCGTTTATTTTAAAAAAAGCGTTTATTTTCTCTTTTACGTCGGACTTATATGTGGGATGGAGGCTCAGAGTAAAAAATCTAATTAGGCAGCACTTTTTATTTTAACAAAAACACACCTTAGAATCACGTCTTAGCGCTTTCGCCCGAATCCGCCATTCTTCTATTTCCACTTCCGTCCCTTTCACTCCTACATCCCTCTCTCTCACTCACTCCGTTCCATTTCCCACACTCGGTCATCCTGCTCTCTTGTCTGTCCTCAGACAATCATCATCTTATATTCCCCACACATCCTATTTACTCTACTTAAATTAAATACAATTGAAACAAAACTAATTACATTCTCTATAGAGTTCAGTATATATATATACTGAACTCGTATGCTTTGTGAAGAGACTAGTTCCCGAAATAGGTCTCGTAAGAGATATCTCCAGAATAAGTACAAAATATAATGGATGGCTTCTGCGCTGTCACTCGACGCACCCTACCGCGCCATTACATCCCCAAGAAATGATAATTCTGCACTGTTAATGTCTCTGCGATATAGCTACCCTTAATTGATTATCCTAACATAAACACACGCCACTTTCGTCTATCTAATCTCTCCCCATCTAAAAACACAGAGGGTGTTTACTCATCTCAGTTATAGGGTGGCTTTTTATACACCAAACATTTTTTAAAATAATATTTTCAGTTATACCCACATCAACTTTAATAAAAAAAATCCCGAATAATGACCATGAGATTTTGAGTTTATATACTACTTGATCAACTTATCTGGAACTTCTATAGAGTGCAAAAGTAAAATAAAAATTGTTATAGATTTCTTTAGATACTGTGTCGTCATCCAAATCTGCTACGAAGAGATTGATGTCTTAAATGCCAACCTGTTAACAGTTGTGTAGTATACTTGCGAGGTTATGTACCCCATCCAATGTCTGTACGCCTCGCCGTCTCGTGAACAACTGAGCGCTTCCTCGCAGCGGTACGACTTATATCACAGTAGTGGGGAGGAAGTGAATATAGACATATACACAAGTTGTATTGTATGATATTATACTTGAATTTTGTAACTAGCAAAGGTTTTATTTTTAATTTTATAGATTGGTACATTATAAAATTGAGTAGATATGAATAAAGTACATAGAATACTATAAAAATATTTAACAATTTACTACTGTTAGTAAATTGGGGTCTAAAGAATCCCTACTTAAAGGGAAAATGTATAGGCTAAAAGAAGTTAACTTCTTTTAAAATAACAGTAAAGTTAAGTAATAGCCAACCTAGAACATTTTTAAAATCTACTTATAATTCAATAATAAACCCCTCATATTATTTTCATGCACCCAAAACTGTCAAAGGTATATTCAATCTCCCGGCGTTAAGTTAAATAAAAAAGCCTGTAATCGTCACGTCTCAGTAATCCCCATACAATGCACTGTCACGTATTATGCATAACACCCATTGACTTCAATTTATTACATTACGCTGGACTGGGCCAACTCATTGGAGTCTATAAAAAAAACTCACAATTTCACCTATGAAAAATTTTGTGAAGCAGGTCTAATACACGCAACTCTTTTTATGTATCTCATACAATTTACATATCCTTCAAATTTGAAATAGATGTAAGAATTAAAAATATATCCCAATGCCAAACTTGTATATTAAAACATAGTTCTTATTTAAGAAACATAGCAAATAGAGCTATCTATTTTGATTTTTGTCGTCTTTATTATACATACCCTAGCTGAATCATAGCGCTCGTTTCCATAGGAATTTCGTACAAAATGTGTTATTCCGTACTATATTTTATCAAAATTCGTCCAGCAGAATTTATATCAGTGAGAAAAGAAATACCAGTGTACAAACAATCATCAGGTATATTAGTGGAAAGCGAGATTAGACTACATACAATCAATAAACAAATATCTAAACAACAAAAAAATTAATTATGCGTGAAGTTCGGCAAAAGTAAGACTTCACACTTTTGTCGCTGATTCAAAAACTGCTCTTTAAAAACGAGTATATGACATGACTAGTCTATCAAATTAAAAATAATGTCAATGTTATTACGTTATTATATATACTATATATACGTTATCCTTTCACATTATGACAAGGCTAATGACGTTGAAAAATAAGCCAAGCTCACAATATGCACAACCCCCTTTAATAGAGAGGGGTGCTTCTGATGTATCGCCTGTCATATATTCCACGTAACGTGTGACTTTTCATTCTTTAAATAAACAGGTATGGAAAAATTGAAAGGTAATGGTATTGTTCTAAGTTATAATAGCGGCATTTAATTTTTTTTTCCGGGTTCATTTTTAATCATATCCATACCTTGATAGTGTAACTTGATTCTTAGATAGAGCCTAACCAAGACAAAAGACAAAGAATTTTTTTACAATGTGATATTAAAGGAAAAACTTAATCCTACAAGTTTCACCGTCCACGGGTATGCAAATGGAGAGCATGCTATCATCCCACAAAACAAAATCGAATAAATAAAAGTAACTAAATTTTTATCTGAGTCTATAATTAAAAGAATCGTTCAAATTATAGTACTCTTTAAATAAATTTAAATTCTGATATTTATATTGTTGTGGAATTTTGTTACATATTTTAGGTGCCATACATACAATACTTTTACTGAGTAATGCCGTTTTAGAAGAGTGTAAACATTATCTATAATCGTAAAACTTAAAATATATTTCCTATTAACATTAACTATTATAGAAGCTCTAAATTGGTAGATTAACCTGGATGTGTATATACTCTATATGTATATACCTATTAAATGATATGCCATATGAGTAAGTCACTAAATTATTGATAGCTTCATGATTGTAGAATTATACTTATTGCAAAAAAATATGTTACCACGATTTTATCATAACAAACTACGTAAGTCGCGTGGCAATGTTAATGTTGGTTATTTATGTTACTGCATTTTTAGTGCGCCGGGCCGACCTGGAAACTGAGGAAACACTAAGTAATGTGGCATTCCTTTCGTGTTCTATAAAACTAGTTCGAGCAGACCGGCGATTTTTGTATGGGAATAAATAATATCGGGTATAATATATTAGATGTTTTCGTGATGCAGTTAATAGCGTCTTTTCTGTGTATTCTAGACAACAAACTCAATATTGAGTTAACTATTTATATTCAGATGTTATAGTCGTTTCTTATTGATCATCACGTGGTAATTTTTTACGTGAAATTTAAATTGTAATACGCAAGTTCAATATAATGTACTTTATGCCACATTTAATGGCACATGAAATGAATATTCATTAAACTGCCAAAAACGAAAAGCAAATAAAGAGAAAACATTAAGTTTACAATTTTCAAGTGAAACATTCACATGGTTAAAATAGGAATAGAAAATTCTTCCTTCGGCGTTTTAGTTTAAACAAAGACCGTTTGGACCGCCCGTCTGTATTTCGGTAAGTGTCAAGCGAAACACATTTTTTGCAATCGAGATTAGCCTGAAGAAGAATAACGGCCGAGGCTGGTCAAAGGAAATGAAAACAAGAGTTTACGGAACACGGTTTTGTTTTGTTTATGTTCCTATTTAGGGTTCTAGGACCTTTTTGTTCGAGCTTACGTACGAGGAATATACTTCTTTAGCACTTATTTTTTATATACTGATATAAATACCAATCCTAACTACCCCATCATACTTCATTTACATTACAATTATCATAACTAATATTATAAATGCGAAAATAAGTTTGTTTGTTTGTTACCTCATTAAGCTTTATGTACTTAATTAATTTTCTTGAAATTTTGCGTACATGTAGTTTGAAGTTTGAAGTATTAAGAGGTTTGAAGGATAAAAGGTACCCTTCCTTTTATCCCGAAAAAATAACTTCTCCCGTGGGAAATCAGGCAGACGAAGCAGCGGGCAGAAGCTAGTCTGTTATAAACTGAGATTGGAATCCTCGAATAGCAAAAATAATGCATATAGGGAGTGATTTTTAAACACGAGCTCACTTTTCGCAGTTGGTTTTAATGATGAAATAAAGCTGGTTCCAGATGTACGAATATGTCTCGTCTTTGCATACCTATACTAATATGAATTCTCACCTGTGACACCTTGAAACACAGCAATTCGCGAAAATGTAAACTTCACCTGTAAATAAATCTCCCAGTGCTCTGTTCAGTGCAAGAATGCTGGTAAAGGAAAAAATCGTGAGGAAACCTGCACATTGGTTGATCATCTTGTGTGTAAAATGGAGAAGGCAATGGAAAACCACTCCATTAAGAATCCCAAGAAAGTTGTTGTGTGTGTTTCATTCCACGTAATAACAACGACCCTCAACCATGAAGAATACGAGTATGAAGAAGAAGCAAGAATGCATATTACTAAAATTATTAAGATAATTTAATTGTATCACATCAAATAAATATTACTTGCATGGTACCAGACCAAACCTAACCAGACTTCTTTGTGTCTGCGAGTCGCTAATTGCGCTACTAAAATGCAAAATTAATTTGCCACAAGGATTTCTTAATTAGTTATTACTTTTACATCATAGACTTGAAGTTTTTGTTTCAATAACGTTCGTTTTTACTTAGTCTTAATACGATGTTTAGACATTGTTTTGTCTATAACCGTAACGGGGTAAACAGAGCTATGAGTCTCGAAAGGCACGTGGGCCATATGAAGGGCTTGCTGTAATTATAAGGTTTTTTTAAAACATTTTCACTAAAATACTAATTATAAAGATAGTAGGGAATTCGTGTATTCAAAAATATCACATTTATCTAAATATACATACAAAATGAGCTGAGTTCGCTAATAGTGTATATAGACAACATTGTTCTGAGCATGTAGCGGTACTATTACACAGTGTGAATAATGTCAAAGTTCCCATAAAAGTGACTACGGGGATATCATCAAATAGAAATGTGCAGAGGCCAACCACCCATCGCGTGCTCATATCTATAGAGACGGTAAGTAAAATCATGTGAAAATATTTGGAAAATTTCACGAGTTTCATTGCGGTCTATTCCTTTTGTACCCGAAGGCAATAAAGGAGTGTAAAACAATGTTTGAAAAATTTGTTTGGAAAATTTTTGATTTAAATTACCGTACAACTTTTGTGAAATCTGTCCATTGTGTTCTTGACAAAGGCATGTTTTGGTTTGGTATAATTACTCGCTTTATTGAAATGCAATAGTTTAATGTGTTTATACGGCTTTTGATATTTAGTCGATAAAATTGTGCCAGCCGAAGAGTATTCTGAATAATTATCACAGTATCACATTAGCAGTGAAGTACGTTTTTATTTCAAAAATAATTGTTAAATAAATGAATTCGATCTTTATCAATTATATAAGGTTATACAATATTATAAACTACAATAGCTAGTAGAATATTATCTGGAACAGGGTATTTAAACCTTAATGTCTATCGTTTGAAAGCAATCTTCGAAACCCTGCTAAGTCTACAAACGAGAGAGTCAAATCAAGAAAGCACAAAGGGAACAAACAGACCTGCAGTAATGTCGTTTGGGCATGCAAGTGTAATGTTCCGAGCGGAACGAGGTGACAGAATTTATATTCCGCACCTGATCCACTATTACTGGCAGCTTGCCAGGCAATCACTTTTTATGAGAGAACTAGTGATTTTTTTAATCATATAATAATAAGTTCTTTTATTAAAATGTCATTTTTGACACAAGCTTTTATTGTTGCCAGGGAGATATATGGCATTCAATGCGTGACAATAAATCGTGTTCGTACAGTACCTTTGAGGAGTTCCCTCATTTGTAGCCGTTCCTGGATGCGACATCAATTCAAGCTTATCATAAATATTTATGATAAGCTTAAATTAAATTGTGTTATGCATATGCATTGTCATCTAAACTAAACGTGTACACAAAATATCAGCTCCATCGGTTGAAGATATCTGCTTCAAAATTGTGTTACAATATTAAACATGAACATACATTCTTACATACATTGAATGTTAAATAAATAAAAGCTTGCAATAATGACAGATGATCAAAGAATTTTTATTTTGCCCACTACAAAAATTGGTTTCATAACGCTTGAGCGTTTTAGCGGTTCCTTTCTCAGCATCAGGGCGTCGGAGCCCTGTATCCGCTATGCTTATTAAAGAAAACAAAATATTTTCGTGCTATTTATCCTTTTCAGTTACAAAATTATACTTTTGTTTCTTCACAATATATTCTTTCTCAGGAAGTAAGTAGTATGAAATCTACCATAGGTACAAAGGTCAAATTAATATACAAACTCATGTTGCACCAAAAGGTTTCGAACCTGAGACCATTTAAGGTCACATGAAGTGCGATTGAGAACCAATAGACCACCATCGCCTCTGAAAATATTGCGTGGTACGAAAACAACGCTTTTTACGACTTCAGTTTTCATGTTATCTTCAACAGACATATTGCATGGTTCTAAAACTGCTAAATCTCCGGGCATATCTTAACTATCCATCGGGGCCATAACAATAAGAAACTTATTGTTCAAAACATATTTTCCAAAAATAAACTACCACCGCAATGCGTGATAAAATGCAAGTTATGGTTACTCATGTCATAAAATAAGTTTATTAGTGTTTTTGAAAACGCTTGACAAATCCATTGACTCATTGCAAGATGGTTTTACGTCTTTTATAAGCCAGCTGCTCGCAAGGAATCATATTCTATGTTTAAACTTAGATGTGAAAGTAATTGAAGTCGGAAAAATATCGACCTGAAAAATTGCATGGATTTCCGTTATTCACTTGGTAATATAGGGAACACTATATTATATATGAAATGTAATATAACCTACGAAAATGTGACATGAATAGTCTATTTGCTAATAACAATCAATTTTATCAACGAAAAACGTATAGTTACCATGTGCGGCGAACTTTATTATGGGAATTTTAAATACAGCAGTAAAACTGACTGACACCCGGCATCCGTCCGAAACTACGGACCGTATAATATTGAAATTTATTTATATATTTATGTAAAAGTTATTAGTCTCTGTTACTTAAGTAAATAAATTCAAATTGCCATTTCCCGGAATCTCCACGGGACCGAAAAGTGACGATGTCGTGACCCAAAGCCAGTCGACAAACCCAAAACTACATAAAACATAATTCCCTAATTAGACTTAAACATAAGCAAGTAAACAAAATAATCCATTTGTAGAAAACAACGTTGTCTGATCGAATTTGGTCCGTGAAACGTGAACACGCCAGTTCCTATAGATTTAACACGCGACTGGCCATAATTCTTGGCTTATATATTTTTAATCTTTTTTTATGAAAATTGTGATTGAAAGTATCTAGGTACAAATTGTGTGTTGTGTTTACTAAAATTGTATGTTTTCCTTCATTAAAACTGTACATGTTTTTAATGTGTAAGTAAATTTTTAATAAAATGTTACGCTCGTCGAATAATAATTGTACATTATCTGTAATTGAATTTCTGTATGTTCTTTTACGAAATAAATTATAAAAATCTGAAACCCACTTTTAGAAAATTATAACCACAGAATTCTTTGAAAACAAACGTGTCGGTAGTAGAATTAGTATTCTAATTCTGAGGTTATGACACGTTTGTTTTCAAAGAATTAAAAAGGTTTCAGTATACGTGCGATATTTTAAAACTAGTATAAATAATGTCCCAAAGAGCTTAGGAACAAAGTGCACTTACAACTTCGGCGTGTGTTATCAGTTCCCGTAGTTTCGATCTTCGCTGGTGCGGATAAGTGATCTAGACTGCCTATTCTGGTTCAAAATATTTATATTTTAACAGTTACTTAATTAAAACAGAAAAATAACGAGAAGTGACGCCAAACTGCGTTAGTACGAGTAGGTACGAGTATATATCCTCACTGTTATTATTTTACGAATCTATAATCGGCGCAGAGAGACATATCTAATGCAACGCATCGCTAGTAATATAACGGGGAATGCCGCACGCGTTATGTAATTAATTTTAAATATTGACGTTTATATAATATAAGTGCGTTTTACGAATGTCTTTATTTCAATAATGCAGAATTTTACTTTAAGTGACGAACTGGATACTTTGCAATTAGTCGAATTGGAAAAATACAAAAAATAATGCAAAACAAAAAATGTTGTAATAGTTTCTCTAATGTCAAAAATAAAAATATATAACGGAACATTTATGACAGTTATGTATTATGACGTCATGACTTTAATTTGGAATCGAAAATAAATTTAAATATACTTTAATGAGAACAAATGAACCGATTACGTAATTAATAAAATTGATAATATAAAGTGACATTTAATTACTGTATCTGGTTATTTAAATACATATTATGCATTTAACGTTTTATCCAGTAAATATTTGTTATAATGTCAAATTAATATGTCATCTTTAAAAATACAAGACTGTTGAACGTCACCGTCTCGTTTTAAAATTAATTTATGTCAGAATAAGGCTATTCGATTTCTAAGTTTAACTCGATTTTGAGAATTTCGCCACTCGTCTTTTACTCGAAAACTGCGACGTATAGTCGACACTGAAAGACGTCCAGTTGGCACAAAAAGACGAACTCCACTAGTTCTGAGCTTCCTCCTCAGCACAGTTGTGTTTTTCAGTCTCGTCCAATTCGATAACACATTCTAGACATAGATAAATCATAAAATGGACAGCGTTTATTTTAAACTTATTATTAAAATTAATTATTTTATGCTCTGAGTTCACCTAGGCTACTATAAGTTGATTTCTATTCATCATAGAACATGTGCTATCAATTTGCGACACATATTTTTAAGAACGAAAACACGCAGCGTGCATTTTGAGCACTCAAAGTGTGATTGAAATTTATGAACGGAAACTTCCAAGATTGCATTTTAGCTTTAGCCATCTATTTATATATATAAAATACATTCTATATGTTTTGCCTCGCTTTATGTACTTTGAATGTTAGTATTTATGTTTAGAAATTAAATGGACCATTTAAGTTAAACTGCTTACTTAACTTTTGGATACAAAATCGCTAAGACCAACGTATTATTTTCGAATAAATCAGATTTTTGTTAATATGTTAGTCATCATATATATTGTCTCAGTGTATACCTATAACAAAAAATTCCAACGATTTTCTTTGTTCGTGACTTTAATATAAAACTTAGCTTACAGTCTATATAAATGTAGGCGCATGAAACTTAAAAAAACATTTTGCACTGCTAACAATAGAACAACCGACAACACAGGCAGCTTAACAAGAAAATTGTCAGAACAACTTGTTACAGCCCGTGTATACACTGCTATACAGCTAACAGGAAATGGTGATGTGATTTTAAGCTAGTAATTACCAGGAAATGGGAAACTACGTCTAGTTAGAAACAGCATAGTCTGTCCTACTCCTACAGGCTACAAGAAAAAAATCCTATCCTAACTCGTGTCTTGGAAATATTGGAGGATCATTTTGTAGAACTTTTATAATTTATTTTAGTTTACAATGATTTGCTTAAACATTTTGTATTTTTGTATGCTTCTTGTGGTTTTTTTCTTTCATATTCGTTAAGTAACGGAAATAACATTTTAATTTTGGTTTCTTAATTGTAATTGCTGATAGAGGCGGAATAGTAAACGAGGCTGGCCTAACACTAGATGGACGGATGATATCGTTTTCAACATGATGATGTTTTTGCCCAGCACAAGGATATGCTTTTCAAAAATTATGACATTACTAGCAGTGCCCAGTCTTGAATCATCTGTGTCGCATCTTTTGTATAGATTTTTGTCCTTGTTAAATAAAACAAGTTACAATACAATGTAACAAATAACGTGCGATTTTGTTTCACTTGGTTCCTAACAGGAATACATCTAGTCACGTATTTGTTTTAATTGAGATCTGCTGCAGAGCACGGATTTTAAGATTAATATCTATTGACTAAAAGGTTACAAGTTGTAATATTAAAAAATAATGTTGTAATTGTAATATTACAAAATTCTAAATTCTCATATTATTATAATATTCAAGGGGATGTTTCATTTTACTTTAGTGTATTAGTGGGTCGTTATTAAAATAATTTATAAAAACATTTAAAACAAAATTAAATAGGTTGAAATTGTTATAGAGAATTTCACTGAGAAATATAGACTAGAATTTACTGTATGATTTTTACTGCCTTAGTACACGGATATAAAAATATATTTATTATCTACGTACAGTCAAATTTACTATTTATGATACATTTTATTGGTTCAGTCCACTACGTGTAACGTACCTGAAGACCCTAATCGGCGGTGATAGTGGCGAAGTTGGAACGAATTTGAATAGGTTGATATGTTGCTGACCGTACTTACTTCTTGCAGGGGGAAGCTCAAATGAAACGTCGGCCATCTTCGATTCTGTCTCGGACGCGACGAAAACGCAAGAATTAATGACACAATAAAATAAACGCGCGACATTCGTTTACACGTCCCTCTGTTTATGTCTCATTTAAGACGACATATACTTTTACAACTCGATCGTAAAACGTCCCATGTGTTTTATAACTAGCACTAGGAAGGCGATTTGTATGATGCTTCTAATGGCGGGTGATTCTGATGGACACGCTAGATTGGATTTTAGTGGCTGACTTCATTTGGCTTCTCTAATGTGTTTGTGAAAGTGGATGAATATATCTTAACTAATTTTGTTATATTATTTCTCTCGCAACTTTGACAACAATATACTTTTATAGTAATAATGTTGTATCATACGAAAAATCAAAATCAAAATCAATCACTTCAGTTTCTTAATTAAGTAGGTACTCTTATCGAGATATTTCCTCGTTGAATACATAAATACACATTTGTCAAAATATCAAGCACAGATAATTAGAAAAAAAAAACTAAATTAATTATAATTCACTCTCGATAACTTTCATAAATAAATTGTTAAATTACTTAGTATCGGTGACAGTATAAATTACATGACAATTCACACTCACTTTCCTCTCGTTTAAAAAACCAAAATCCATTTTCCTGGATGATTTACAGTATACAATTAGCGCGATTAAATAAAATCACGTGCCCATTAGTGAACGACATCATGCAATAACAAAATTACAGAAAAGAGACAGATAGATAGATGAACTCTTTAGCACAATTTACAGGAGAATCGTAGGTTATAGGTATTCAAATATAAATAAGAGCAAAGATGTTTTCCTTTCTTGTTAACCTATAGTAAAGGCGAACTTATCCTGAAAGAAATATCTTCCAGACAACCTTTGGGTGGAAATAGAAAGAAGTGGAGCAAGAATCTGCAGAGCAGTAAATTTATAGATCATATTCTACTATAATATTACAAATTTGAAAGCTTGTGAGGATGTATGTATGTTTGTTTATTACTCTCACGCAAAATCTACTGGACGGATTTGGGATTTGATAGGTGGAACCTGGAATAACAAATAATACTTTTTATCCCAAAATTCCTACGATAAGGAAGCCCCGGGGCGCAGCTAGTATATCTATATATTTGAAAAGCATCTGCAATGGATCTGAATTTATAACATAATAAAACCTTGTAAATTTTTTTTCTGTTGCATATTTTATTTGATACATTTCCATCAGTGGTATTGTCGTAAATATTTCGACGGTTCATTTTAGATTTAAATGATTTATATAAACTAACACAGCGGTAAAGGTTTTATCATCATATCCATAGCCAAAAATCATGGTTACTTAATGACACTATGAAACGGTGGTGGTCAAGTGGTTAGGACTTTTGCCAAATGATTTTGTGTTAGTACCGATCTGTCCCATGCATAGTAGTGTTATATACATCCAATTGTTTTCGGTGAAGGAATACATCGAGAGAAAACCTAGAGACTGGTTCACAGTACACTATGTGTATTCGATTACCACTAGACGCGGTAGGTATTTGTAAAAGTCATGTCAGATACCTTTAGGCGACTTGAATGAAATCTGTCAGTGACAGATAGCTCACTCAATAGTGTTAGTTACCAAACTCACTCGAAAAGAAAGAATATTGACACATGAAAGTAATTTTAACGCTGTTCGATGAATGGAGACATTACAATACGTACTTAACTTTTATCCATAGCGAAACTTTGTTCGAGTGACATAGTCATTAGTTGAAATGAGCCCTAATATCTCCTTTATTGTGAAGAGGCGAAAGGGAGAGCGAAGTTAACTCACATTGATATTATTTTTGATGTAGCCGTCACGACCATTCTCAACGGATTAGTGCCGGCACGAGGTATAATTTTAACTTTCGATTTTTATTCAAATATTTACTGGCTTTTGTTTATGATTTTCCCACACTGGTGTTCGTTTTGCAATGTTAGGTAATTTTCAAACCTAATATTGTATGTCGTCTGATCTCTGATAGGTATACGCAAAGAACATAAGTACATTGTATAAAATTTGGTGACTAATATACTAATATAAGGCTGGAATTACTTATGATGTATACTAATACAAAAATTTCCCAATAATTTTCAATGCATTTATTGCTTCATAAAGGTTACAATAAATACAATCAGTATTAATATGCAAGTACCCTGTTTGGGTGTTACCCAATATACCTAATAGGATTTCAATTAAATTAAATCATACAAACAAAAATATAAAATATAAATCATTAGACTAGTCAAGTTTATCAAACTCAATTTTGTACATTTTTAAGAAAAATAACCTTAAATAAATTCTACCAAAATATAATTGACAGACCCCAAGCTCCGACACTTTGCAGCTAAGGATACAACCGGGAAAACGCCACAGAAAGATGCTAAGATGTAAATACTCACGAGCAGAAACCAAGCCATAATTTAAAGCTCGGTTGCACCAGTCAATTTTGAGGTCAACATTAACCTGCGCACAACATCGCAAAGTACGCTATTTTATCTTATCAGCGGTGGTGGCGCATGTTAAAGTAAACATCTAAATTGACTGGTGCAACCCGTTCTAATGTAAGTGTGAGTTGCACCGTCAATTTTAACGCAAGAATGCAAAGTACGCCCTTTTGTCCAAACGTCAGCGGCGCGCAGGTTAAAATCAACGTCATAGTTGATGGTGCAACCCTTTCTAAGTTCTACAAAATGCACTACATAATGTAACATTTCGGAAACAATAGCCGAAAGTCCGTGCGAAGCTGAGCAAAACAAGGGCCAGAACTAAGGCGTCTCTTCCATTGAGAGACACACTATGTACGCGATTGGAATTACGGGATGAGTTATGGATAAAAAAATAAGCAGTTATAATTTATTGAAACTAAACGTGAGAAATAGACATTAATTACAGTATAATCTAATTAATTAGTACACGGGTACTATTGACGAAAAAGTGGACTATATTTTCAGTCGTAATAATCCGATGATACATATTAAGTGTTTTCACTAAAAATTATATTATAACTATACATTTTTCTTGTTACCGATTTGAAAAAAAAATATAATGAATTATGTTTTTATATTTTGAACTTTGTAATCATTAAAATAACAAAAACAAATGACAAAAAAAACATCACGAGCCAAAACTTTTTCATTATTTTCTCGTTAGAATAAAAAAGTGTGTATATCAACATAAAATGCTTACACAGTTGAGCTGTATGAGTGAATATCAAGATAGTTTAAAAAAAATAACATTAAATCTATTGATATAAAATAAACAATTCGTAGCAACGTATTTCTTCTATGCTTAGCTTAGCTTACCGCACTGGATTGCACCTTTACCTTATCACAGATCTAATCTCCTTGCATTAATATCGCACGACAATGCAGAAAGTAGCATGGGCGCTATTGTTTTCTTATGATCCTAAAGCGATAATATTGGAACGTTTTTGTTCGGCTGTATATGTTTTGTTTTGTGTAAAGTATGTGAGAATCGTTTGGTAATATAAGGTCTATGTTACTGTGTTCGTTTGTGTAGTACCTAGCACAGTAAAGATGGCGCATTTGCGGTATTTTGACCTATGTATTAGGTCTCAGGTTGGAATGATAGTATCTAATATTTTAAATTTTTACATGTGAAACTCATGATAGAAAATATTATTTAATATAATAGCTTGTAGCTTCTGCTCGCGGCTCCACCAGCGTGTATTACTGCGAAAACGGTACATACCTTATTTTCATATATTTTTATCAACTTTTACTCCCATTTATAGTCATTTCGAGGTTGATTTTTGAAAAAAAATAGCCTATCAAATTTCATCAAAATTGTTAAGCGGAACAGACATACAGACAGAGAAACTTTCGCATATCTATAATAGAGAAATATCTATGACAGAGAGAGAGAGAGAAAGAGAGTGAGATACTTTTGCTAAAAGTAAAAACAACAATATTCGCTGTGACAGAAGTTTATCTCGACAAGTGATGTTATAATTGACATGTAACCCTTTTCGCATCCCTTTCATGGTAAATGATGCGGAGAAAAACTTTCTTCAGTCTGAGGGGTCTACATAACAATATATCTGGGGAAAGTTGTGTATTACACTTTATGAAGTATGGCTGTTATAATTGTGTATAGATATTGTGATTTCGTGAGGAATAAGATATATCTAATTCATGTTTTTATCGGTAGTTGAATTCCTCAAGAAATTGTGTTCCTCCTCTAGTTCTAGTTCCTAATAAGCGATAAACAGAATTTGACTATGATAAATAAATATATGTGCCCAAAACATTTGCAAAATAATTTGTCGAATAATACTACCTCTGAAATTGAACCTTATACCCTGACAATAAAGAATGTCAGCAACTGTATCTAAATAGAGGAAAATGGGGTTCACTAATGGAGGTATGAAATACGATAGCATTCAAGCGAATGCATTATTCAAATTTAGCAACGTTTTTATTATACTTTTCAAAACGTGGCGTCGCTCCGAAGAAATGTGTTTCGGATTATACAAACTCGAGCTTTTTGTGAGAAATTTGACGAAATAAAAATACGTTTATTCAAGGGAATCCTGAAAAGAGTTGCTGAAGTATTGAGTTTTAATATTGCTCGTTTTTCCAATTTTGTTGTGAACGAAATCATAAACCATCTAAAATGACATCTAAAATGACGGTAAGTAGTTAAAAAAAAATAGAAATATCGTTTTAGTCCTAATACAGTCTCAATTGGTAATAACATAGACGTGATTGAATACAATAAAAAAAAAACTATTCATCAACTGCATGCAACAAGCCGGTTTTCTTACTTTATTTTCCTTCTCCGAAAGCAAATGCTCAATGAAACTATAAAATACATGAGCTTTATATTGATATACGCATGATGATTGATATATGCATGATGCGCATATGCATATGCATAATATGTGAATTGAGATATTTCGGATCAAACATTATGAGATATACCTAATTAACAAACAAGTGAGGCTTTGTTTGGGTCTTGGATGTTTATCTATATATGTATTTGTTATAAAAATATAGTATCGTTAAGTTAGTATCTCATTACACAAGTCTCGAACTGACTTTGGGGCTAGCTCAATCTGTGTGATTTGTCCTGATATATTTTATTTAATTTTACTGACAATTGATTGAAAACTAATATTCCTAATATCAATTTTCTTGACATTTAAATATTGTCTATTGTATGTCTGTCTGTGATGACTAAACATGTGAAAAGATCATTCATTCATTCATTCAAAATCGAAAACAATATTTTGCAGAAGCAACATTTTTTTTAACAATCAAACACAAACTTCCAAAGAGAAATTAATAGTGAATAGTTAAGTTTTACACCTAGTCTACTCGTATCATTTATTTCACACTCCTAATAAATTAATAATTACGCCACATCATCTGGTACAAATGAGACTGCGGCTACAATGAACAGATACGAATCGAAATTCCATTCCATTCGTTACATCATGTACAGTGTCAACTGGCATTGAAAGCCCCGTCTTCTGACCACAGAATTCATAATGATATAAAACAAATAGAAGTTGTATAGATAAGATTCTTTTCGCCTCTTTCTAATAGGACTAAAACTCACTAACCACCATGACATTTGTCACGTTCATCGGTTCCGGCTCTCTGTCACTCTCTCATGCTCACATGTATTCCACTCATATTCGCGGCTGTGACGTCCAAAAGCCAAGGTCAATTTTTAAAAGTGACTCATTACATTTTGAAAATGTTAGTTAGAAAGGTTGTTTCGTTGTGAACACAGTTTTTGCCTGTGAGCTGTCAAAGGTTCTTATTATTTTCGTCGTTTCGTATGACATAAACAGAGATGGACATATCACTTTGGTTGGAACTCGACTCTGCTACGCTATGCTAAATAAAGACTCGGCTTCATTGAATAACCAATAGAATCGTTTGTCAAAAAGATGAGCGAGGCACTGCATTAGTCGAGGTCGAGTCTTATGCAGAAAATGGCTTTTCTATTACTTCATTATTCAGGTTTCTGTGTTGAAAACCATGTCTTCCGTCACACTTTTCTCACGAACCGTTGTTTGTGTTCAAACAACCAGCGATATCTTTGTTTGAACTCACCATCCGCGGATTGTTACGTCACTGCTTTCTTTGAGTTTAGATTGGAAACTCTTATTCGTTTTGAGAACAAATATTTTGTTTAGAAGAGACGTTGTTAAACGCTCTGTTTAGTTTTAATGTAGTTTGGGAGAAAATATTACACAGACCGTGACAATGCAACTATTTTGTATGACGGGAAAAATTTATTACTACAATATAATTTAGGTAGATTTATAGGCAATTCTTTCCTACGTACTAACCTTCAAGAAATGACTTTGTGACTTTTGAAAGGGTCTTGTAATGCCCCTAATGTGTTGAAGAAATGAAGATGAAAAGGTAAGAAAGCCTAAGCTAGATTCTCAACGACTGCGGAAGAAACCGGGAAAACGCTTAGATAAAGGTAATATGGATTTGCTCGCGTATCAACCCCTTACAGACAAAAACATACTGTTTTAAGTGCTGGCCTACTTCAGAGTGTAAACAAATATCATTGTAGAAACCGAAATTTAAATTTGCATTATTTAGCTTCCAACATTTACGTAGAGTGATAGTTTAGTATTGTGATGGGAATAACTAGGCCTACTATTACTAAGCTACGATTATTCCTAACGTATCCCATGAGGAATCATCTCATTAATGAACAACACGTTTGTACAGTCAACGGCATATCAACATACAGAAATCATTGAAAATTCGCTCCTATTGTCGTTGCATAGATGCTGAGACGTGAACTATATTTTGCTCGTTGAGTGTTGCTGATACATTTTGAGCCTTATGACATTGAAATAAAATTAGGTTTAATTGATTTGCTTGATGACAAATGTTGCGCTGATTTTTGTTTTCGATGTTAATTGTGATACACATGGCTGATAAGTTTAAAATTCTGTTGGGTATCAAACATGTAGAATTTATTTAATTCTCTTCTAAATTAAAATTATAATTTATCAACCCGAGGTACTTTTTTTACTATTCTGAAGTTTTATTATTATCATAGTTCTAAGTAAAATGGTAGGACTATTACGTGCTCATTGTTAAATAAATAAAGTTGTCCGGACAATGTAAAAACCATTAAATCTACAAAGCAGTTATTCGAAACAATATTTCAGTCAAATGTATTTGTTTTTGTGGATATCTTGTTAGTAATAAAATCCTATCTTGTTAGTAATAGTATCCAATCCTATAGGATAGGATTAATTATGACGTACTGAGCAAGTAGGACTATGTTTTATGTAGATACTAATATTATGAATGCGAAAGTTTGTAATGATGTATGTGCGTATGTTTATTACTCTTTCATGCAAAATCTACTGGACAGATTGTTATGAAATTTGGGACACGGGTAGTGTATAACCTGGAATAACCCATAATGTAATTCCGAAATTCCAACGGTAGCGAAGCCCCGGGGCTAGTTTTATAGAATAGCGACTTAGAACGAAACTTCAAATATTATAAGTTTTATAAACCATTCGCGCGACGTCTATACTTCATATTCTACAGAGCCGTGTGTCCCGAATATAATTCAGTTGTGTCATACACGAACATATTCCCCTTTGTCAACATTGGTAAGTGTTAATGACACGTTGCTAGAAGTGTTTGTCGTGGACTGTTTTCGTAGTTACATTCACTTATTTGTTTGGATAAACAAGTAATTTTCGTGACGAGAATGAAACCATATTTTTGTTATGTATATAAGTACTAGCTGCGCCCCGTGGCTTCACTCCCGTAGGAATTTCAATATAAAAAGTACCCTATGCGTTATTCCAGGTTATATTTTAGGCGTGTAACAAATTTCATAACAATCGGTCCAGTAGATTTTGCGCGAAAGAATAACAAACATACACACATACATACATCCTCACAGACTTTCGCATTTACAATATTAGTAGAAAGTAGGATACACAAGTCCACAGTTTTTACAGCATTAAAAAATAAATTCTAAGTCAACACTGAAATGATATGTATCCATTTTATGTTTTCATTTCCTTCCATAAAATATTTTAACGCCTCGTATGCTGGAAGACCAGATACAATAGTTAATAACAATACAATCTTGCGCAGATCCGCGCATAAGTACTCGAAGAGTTAATGCCAAAATAACATACGTTATTGAATAAAAATCCTCTTCCCAGATAACTCTACAAAAAATATAACAACCTAATTGGTAACCAAGAATGAAAGCTCGCATAAGCTCAGTGATACAGGCTTTATTTCACACGTACTCAATTTCTCGCACCACCGGTCGTTTAAAATAGATATTAATTTACATGAATAAATAAAATTTGCATTAAAAGCGTCCGAGACGCCTGCCCGGGCGAAAAACTAAGTGCACTGCAGCGCATATATATATATATATATACTTGTGCTCTTTCTAAGAAATACAATTTTCAGTGTAATTCTTATTCGAGTTTTATTAAACCACTGTCCAAAATAGTAGGGTTAGGTTTTCAGGATGTATTTAAACTTAAATAATATTTTTTTTTATTGGCTCAATTATGTTAAACTTCTGACCGGTAGTATTAGTAATGTCAGTTCGATTCTCGCTAGAGTCCAGATTATTTTTATTTCATTAAATACTAGCGGTCCGTTCCGGCTTTGCTCTGGTAAAACCAAAATAAATGACACTTAAAATGAATCATATAAAATAACCGCATCAAAATCAGTTGCGCAGTTTTGAACATCTAAGCATACATAAGGAAGCGAGTTAGTGTTAATGTAATGAAATGTGATCAATTTTATTTTAATTGGCAAATAAATAATTTATTGTCTCAAAATTTGTAAAAATTTTCAAAATTAAAATTGTATGTGTAAATATGTAATCCTAATTCCGACTAAGAAAAAAAAAATATAACATTATGGATATATATATATATAAAAATAAAATAGGATAAAATGTACACTAATATATATATATATATATATATATATATATATATATATATATATATATATGGATATATATATATATAAAAATAAAATAGGATAAAATGTACACTAATATATATATATATATATATATATATATATATATATATATATATATATATATATATATATATATATATATATATATATATTAGTGTACATTTTATCCTATTTTATTTTTATATATATATATATCCATAATGTTATATTTTTTTTTTCTTAGTCGGAATTAGATTATATAATATAGAATTATTATATATATATATATATATATATATATATATATATATATATATATATATATATATATATATATATATATATATATATATATTAGTGTACATTTTATCCTGGGGAAAAATACTATAATCCGTGGGAAAACACTCGAGCGAAGCCGCGATCAAAAGCTAATTAGTTCAAGAGAAAAACCAAAGAATTATTTTATACGTAATAACACAACCAAAAACAGCAAGAATTTATTT
This sequence comes from Plodia interpunctella, assembly GCF_027563975.2. Taxonomy (NCBI): domain Eukaryota; kingdom Metazoa; phylum Arthropoda; class Insecta; order Lepidoptera; family Pyralidae; genus Plodia; species Plodia interpunctella. The sequence continues at coordinate 8,213,312 of NC_071301.1, forward strand.
GAGCAGTTACGTAATAGATACAGGGAAGATATATTTGTATAATAGTTAATTTCCTTATTTGGTGAACTTCGTCCCCGCATAATGAAATAAGGAAAAAATCCAAGAAAAAAGACTTTAATAAATTAAAGTGAATAAAATTACGGCAACTTCATCGTGCCTTTTATATTTCTAAAACTTCTTCATAACATCTGGAATGTTTGAGTGCATTTCTCCTTACCTCCCCTAAGCTATGGTAATGCATTTACATCTTTTGCTCCATTTTAAACTTTATTTCAAATAGTTTAAGTGCGATATCAGCATGGCCGTGTCGTTGTTTATTTTCCCGTGTTTTGCGATACTCAACATTGCTTCTGTTTTATTCTAATTAAAATAATTTATGAAGTTTAGCTTTTAAGATTTTTTCGTTGAGCAATTTTTTTATGTAAACAAAGAACAACAGAATAGATTAAGTCATTGTGATTGTATTATATACGTATTAATCACAATGACTTCATGTATTATGTAGTTCTTGGCCAATGTTAAAAGAAAATTCGTATCGATATGCAACGAATTTTCTTTTAAAATTGGCCCGTGGTGGCGGCGATTTAATCGTTTTCACGACTATTATTTATAAGTATGGATTCTATAGATTGCATTGTTAACCCCCTAATGATGTCGTTATTTTGTCAGCAATTAGTAGTAATATTTCAAAATATTATAACAAGGTACGAAATTACTAATTCTTAGAAACATGAAAAGTAGACGTACATTTTGACACTCACGCACGGCTGAATGTGTTACAAGTGACAAGAAATTTTTGATGAACTCATCAAAATTAAATTAACTCTTGAATATAAATTCGAAGAATCTTTGGCAATAAATTGGGTACAAAACATGGCGATCGATTATAACAAATAACGAGTCATTTTTCGATCGGTAATATTTTATTTCCATACCTATTACCTAATTATATTTATATTATATCAAAATACCACCTATTTTGATATTTTTGTCACAAACCTGAAACAACATTTCAGTATTTTCGCTACAGCTCCTGTTTTGTCACCAAAAACGTAATCTGGAAGACGCGAATGGTTCCAATTTGTCATAAAATTTATCACCAAACCTCGGCCACCACCGGTACAAAGAGATTGGAAAATTGTTTTCAACCATTCCTCTATTTGATGACCGGCTGCGAGGTGCTGATAGCCGTTCTATGAGATTTACCAAAAGAAACTATATTTCTCGGGTAATGACGTGGAAGTGACCCTTTATTTTTAGACGTGGTGGAAAATTATACAAAGCTAAAACTCTATATCGCAATGGTGTGGATCGACTGTGAAAACTTTTCTATGCTACTAAAAATTACCATTTATTATAAATTTTACGATGCGAAAACGTAAGACGAATTTTACATAAATGTTTATTAGTACAGAAAAAGACCTAAGAAACCTAACCTCAGTTGCACCAGTTAACTTTGACGTCAACTGTAATCTGAACGCAGCCGTCACTGAAATAAAATTCTGTACATTGTGTTTCTGCGCGCGCAGTTTAAAGTTAACGCAAATGAATATAAATAATCATCAATCACCCTTTAATTTATTTGATACATAAAAACCTAAGATTTGCGGAATAATTTAATCCAAAGTTTTAGGTACCTAAGACCAGTAAACGAACCATCACATCATAATAAAAATACATGACTAAGCTTGACTATTATCGAGAAGTTTCTTTAATTTTTTCAAATATAAAGGTATATAAGGTATTATAACGTGCTTCAGCTTTGCCGATCGTTACCTGTCGGAAAATCCAGCTGCAAATCGTTTGGTGTTTTACTACGGTCATAAAAGTCCTATAGGATCGAAATGGAATCATTCCTGGTAAGCTTCGGATATCGGATACGCACTAGCGGGTAGTGTAACTAGCAGGTAGCTATACGGTACCGTGCACTGGGCAGCTAAGATTAAGGGGCCTGCATGACTAGCATCAACTTTACGGAATTATTCCAGTGCTTTAAGAATTGATAGTAAGCCTGTGTACGTATCATATATGTTTATAATGTTGCGGAAATGCCAAATTATGGGAAGTTACAACATACATCCGACAATCCGACAATATTAAATCCAAACGCGTAAAAATATGTAAGTCTCATAAAGAAAACCAACATTAGGGACAACGTATGTATGTATTAATTATAGTGGTTTTTAATGGTTTATTTATACATTTATAACTTGAACTTATAAGAATAAAATATTATGGTCCCTTGGAAGCTGAACAGTATTTTTTCTTAGTTTACTCGTCATTTTTTAATGTTTGTCTCATTTTTCTAACAATCTGTTTTTCGTAAAATTATAAGTATAATTCATAAAAAGTAAAATTCATGATTTTCCCTGAAGACTTCAACATGACATATTTCAAAAAGGTCGTGAAAGTAGCTAAGGTAGTAGTATCCCAGGTAATCCTGCTATAGCGGCGTCCATGAAAAGTGTCGTTAAAGTGAGCGCTCAGATATTTCTTGCCCCAGGTCCCATGCCTACCTAGCTATGCCACTAGCACTAGCCAAGCCATATAAGGCACTTGCAATTTCGTGGTAGCTGCAGCAAAATCGCAGTAAAGATTTAGAGGAAACGAAGAGGTTTTAAGTTTTAACACGTTGCCATTTCTCATCAAATTTTGTCCGTAGCAGAATGTCAGTTATAAAACGTGAAATTAAAATTTTACGCGTGTTCTGTGTTTTGTGTTAAGTAAAAAAAAAAACACTTAATTTTAAAGAATTCCTATGTTTATTACACTGGCAATAAAACTTCTTATAAATTGTTAAATAATAATGAGTATTTTATGTGTACATAGTGTGAAATCCAAACTTGTATTAATTAAATTTAATCTTCATTTCATTTTCAAAAGAAAACATGCTTAATAAACATGTTTAATATTTACTTACATACCAGCAACAACACATTAAATGTGTTTACGAATATTACTCAGCATATATATTCTCCAAAGATATTTTCCCAAAATATTCAGAATCCCAACAACCCGCGCCAAATCCGTGAACATGTAAAACGTATAAAACCAATTTTTAAAGGTCCGGTCACCATTGGATTTCGGATCCATTTTCTTTAGCTCTGCTGGCCTATACGGTGATAGATTGCCCACCCGACATCCAATGTTCAATAAGCCTGAATAATTTGCACAAAAAATACTCAAATAAATATACCGAAAGCCTTAGAGAACAAAAGAAGGCCGATCCAATTTCGCTCAACGGCTTTTAATTAAAAAAGAATTTCGGATAATCACAAGTAAGGTTTGTTTACACCAGACTTGGAATTCACATAACGCCTGTTTGATCTTTTTTATTAATGTCTAAATTTAATTTATTTTTATTTTAATTATGTAGGCCTTTGTAAAACATAATAGGCTATAAACATATATTCATTATATTTTACACGCTTTTCTTGGTTGGTATATATATTAGATTCTTGTTTCTAGTTTTCGAGCGAGATTTTTTATTAAAGTAGCCCAAAGACACCTGACAATGACCAATAATACCAGTATAATCAAATTAATACCAAACATTAATATAAATTGGCTCCTTACGATAAATCCTACAAAATGCAATGTTATAGCCCGAACAAAGTTCCACCTTGTATTTCCCATATTAAGTATTTTGTGAGGCCGTCTCGCCCCTCGATTCGATTTCATCCCTTCAAAATTATGAAAGTGTATAAACATTTTCACACCCCTGCCCGCCCCCTATTTCCACGTTTCCCGTCGGTAACTTATTATTATCAAATCAAGCTATAGATATCTGGTTAGATAATGTTGCATGCTGATTCCCCTTTAATGGAAAAATAAGGTAGAATTCGGTAAATTATTGTTATATGATACTGTAATTTTCGAGGGTTTGTTTTTAGGAGATCTTGTGGTGATAAACACGCATTTTCATTTCCACTATATTGATGACGTGCTATTGTGATAAATTTCAATAAATATTGATTTGCGTTGGAAAAGTTTATTTAGTTTTTTTTTTTACTGAATTAAGCGTGAGTTTATTAATATTCTAACAAATATATTGATTATAACATACTAGGATTTTTTATCTGAAATATAGGATATTGTTTTTTTTTTTTCATATTTGATTATTACCCAATAGGCGTAACATTTTTCTTTTATCTTTTGGCGTAACACATGACATTTTAAGATTTTGATTTCATTTTGTTTAGCCGAATAAAGCTTTTCTTTCTTTCTATTTATCATAAAAAATTAAAGCATATTTTTAGTCATATGTTTTGTTCGTTTTATCTATATCAATAAAACATAATAAGCTTTAATGTTTTATAAATAACAGGATTAAAACATTATCAAACTGATCCTTTGTACAAATAATCAAACACTGTGGACGTAACAAGTTAATACTGAAACGGTTATGCAGTTTAGTACCACAGGCTCCATAAAAACGTTAATGTAAAACATTGTACAAGCATCAATGAGTAAACGTTGCACCCTGTTCTTGCATTAAAAGAAAATTAACGGAACTTGGTGCATGGATTATGCTAAGTTACGCATATCCTCGCCGAGTTTCCTTCGTCACGTAGACTAAATATGTTTTGATGGGTGAAATTTTAGTTCTTGCCTATTAATATGCAGTAGCGTAGTGTTGTGACTGGTAGTTGATGATATTTTAATTGATTCTTAATTTAATAAAAAAAATGAGATGAAATTATTTAGCGCTGGCGGATTTTGACGATTAAAGACTGAAAATATATTTTTGGTGACAAATCTCACGACCGACCATTGCAAAAATTGCTTAACCGCAACTATCGTAAGTTCAACGCGCGAACCGAAATTGATTTCTCGAAGTCAAAATTCATTCGACTTCCCACAGAAGCTAAAATCTCACAATTTCCACAGAAGCATTATCTCCAAAAATATATATCCACGAAATCTCTGTCTGTACATGAATATGTGAACGAATGTAAATCACGAACCTGCGTCAATGACGATTGATCGCGGCTGTACATTATTAATGCGATGGCAGTGAATAAGCAACTACCGTGTAGAAGGTCCACTGTTAAGCAATAGTTAGATAAAATTAACTCCTTTCGCGTGGCGCGTGAGTTCAAATTCCATTTGCGTCGTATTCGCATATTTGAAACTACAATACCCGCTTACTTTTGAAATAAATTGAATTATATTGCACAGTTTTTACATTAGATAATTTATTTTGTTCTCTCTCTCTCTCTCTCACTTATCTGTGGGTTTTTCTGGTTATTTCCTCGGCTATAAATAGTCCAGAGATTAGTCAGATGTCAGATGTTTTACTTTCTTCTCCTCTTCGCATGGTCTTTTGCATATGACAATATCAAGCTAGCACATTTTGAGATTGCCCCTACTGCCAGATTCGGACAGGAACGACAGAGCCATTAAAACTATGTCAGTTCTCGTTTTAACATTGCATAAAAATTACCCCTCGTGGGGTCATGACGCCATTACCTTAACTTCGACACTGACGTTTCCAAGTCTGAAGAGTCTCACGGTAGATTTGTACGCGACTGTCTTCAGCTCCTAATGAATATTAACAAGCCGACAGACGGAGTTTCTGTGTGCATAGTTTCAAACCACCCATGTTAATAAATCAAGTGTATCAAGGTTTGCACGCTAGAAATAATGTTAATGTTAAGTTTAGTTCCGTATCTCTGCATAATGTGACAAATTTCTGTCTACCTTTATCGTTTTATTACTATCTGAAATACTGATTTCTCTTATTCTTATTTGAGCGTTTCTCAGTTGACCTCAGCCACAAAGAATTACAGTCAAAGATTAACTTTCCGTTTCATTTTGTTTTGTGTACCTATTATAAATATTGTGAAATCAATAGATTTTTTTCTATGTCCATAATATTTATAAAAATACTAGCTACTAACAGGAATAACATTACTTATCTATTAGTGAAAACCGCATGAAAATCCGTGTAGTAGTTTTTGAGTTTTTCGCGAACAGACAGAAAGACAGACGCCATAGAGAACATTGTTTTATAATATGTAAGAATTTAAAAATCTTACTTCAACAATTTTGATGTTCAAAACAGTAAGACTTTTTTATTATGATTTATATGCTTGAACAAAATTTGCCGACTACGACCAGACAAATAAATATATTAGGTCAAATCACACAGATTGAGCTAGTCTCATAGTAAGTTCGAGACTTGTGTTAAGGGATACTAACACAACGATAGATAAACATCCAAGACCCGCGCCAATCAGAAAAAGATAATTTTCGATCATGACCCGACCGGGGATCGAACCCAGGACCTCTCAGTTCAGAGGCAAGCACTTCTACCACTGCGCCACCGGGGTCGTCATTAGTAGACAATGTAGCTGCAGGTAATGTATAAGTCTAGATCAATATTCATTACCGCCAGGCTTCAATAAACCTGATCTCCGGTCTCGGAGGAAAAGGCTAGACGCGCTAGCTACTTGGAAGATTGACTTGTTCGCTAAGTTATTCCCGAAGTAGGTAAGGGTGAATCCCAATGTGAACCCGGGTAAACCCTAATACAATGTACTATATAACACCCTCTTCTTTTGTACTCAAACAGCTTTAAGAATTTTAACTTTTTTTTTTCAAAATACTGATTATTTTATTTCAAATTCTCAGAATGCTCCTTCTATACATTTTATTAATAATAAGATATTTATTTCAGGTCAATAACCTTTAAATTTTAGTTCAATCGGGTACAAAAATTTTCAACACAAGGAAAAAATTTATAAATTATAAACAGTAATCTAAAACTGTTTTTTTTAGAGTAGAAAGGTGGATTTGTACGACGATTTTATGAAAATGTCTTCCTTCATAAAAAGTTGATTTCATTTTATTGTTTGGTTCTATTATTCGAAATTAGAATAGATATGATCGTTTTTGTTATGTTTATGACAGTAGTATATATTTATCTTCTTTGAACAATACTTTTTGTGTCACTATCTTTAATTGTTGATTGTTAAAATAAGTATAACATAAATATTGATAATAGATATTTTATATTTTTTTATTTTTTGATAGATATATAGATTAAAATACCTCTGCATGTCACAATGGATATACGTATCTATGTAATAACCTTTGACTTTGAGTGTCCTCTGTTCATCATGCGTGTGAAGATCGATGCTTGATGACCCGCACCAGCATGTCGTGTAGACATGAGTACAATCATGAGAGCCACTCGACTCTCCCCAAGGCCTGTGTATAGTATTTGAACAAAACAAATCAATAGAAATAGAACGTTGAAACAAAATCACTATTTCTGAACATTGCGAAGATATTTCTATATTGTTCCTATGAATACTGGTTGGTTTTTTTAATATTATTCGATTTTTAAATTGTATAAATACTCGTAAAATGATTCCTTTACTATTCTTGAACGTTGCAAAGATATTTCTTTGTTGTTCCTATGAAGACTGTTTGTTTTTTTTTAATATTATTCGAATTTTAAATTATATAAATACTCGTAATAAGATTCCCGACGAGTTGAACCACAGACTAAAGAGGATATATATCTTTAAAGGATAAGTTATTTCTAATTACTAGCCAGTTTATAATCCCATTCGATTTTCAATAATTTATAATGTGGAACTAATTTAAGAATTTGATATTATGCAAATAAAGTCACAAAACATTTAATTTTGTAACAGGTTTGTTTACAAATACTTAACGATCGTTATTAAAAGCGTTTACTATACTATTACAATTATGAATGAGAATAAAAACAAAAGCTTTTTTCATTTTCGCATCATATCAACAGAGTACTTCCGCTCATAAAATTCTTGTTATTTATGATTCCACGTCACTTTAAAGCCTTAAAACTTCGCATTCAATGCACTCTCCAATTACTTCAATGGCTGAGGGAGAATTTTCCGGAAAAAAATAAAAACAGACAAGAGTGAGTTGGTTTGTATAACACGGTTTCGCTCTTTGATATGTTACTTGTACTTGTTTCTTGTATTGAATGCATCATAATATCCGGAAACATCCTAATATTATAAACGCGTAAGTAAGTTTGTTTATTGTTACGTCTTTACTCTTTATATACTCAACCTGTCGCCATGTGTCAAAAACAAAACAAAATATTGTATCTCTCTCTAATCTCTACATGTAACCGGTCGCGTTTAAGGTTGTGAAGTCGCGAAGCCCGAATTGATGTAAAAAAACCTAAAATGTTTAAGATTCAGATGTGATTTTACAACCGGCGGCCTGCCTGTCGCCAACCCTCCTTGAGAATTCAATTGTACGCGTGCGATATCTACAGGAGGCTATGGAGTGGTACTATTCTAAGGCGGAATCACACGCCATACAAAAAATAATTAATGTATATTATGTTACTGTAAAAGCACGAACTATCGTAAATCCTAAGATATTCCAGTAAAACCTAAAATTTATCAACTCTTAATGGTAAAAGTCCGAACAATTTTGCGATTCGAACTTTTACCACCTTTCACTTGGTAAATCTTAAGATCTACATCGAAGGCACGGTAAATGTTGATATTTAAAATAATTTAAAATAGGTAAGGATTTGATTAATTACTTAGTTAATTAATTACTCTCATAATTATGATACCTACATAAAAATATGTAAGGTTTTGTCTGAAAAATAAATGGTTAATAAGAATTCATCATTGTTTTATTCCCAAAACCAACATTTACCAGCGGTCAGTAGCAAAACCTAGCATTATACTAAATTCCAATGGTAAAAGCCCGAAAAAATCGTCAATTATTTAAAAATCCTTACATTTACTCATACCGGTAAATCCTAAGATTTTCTGAAAAAACCTAAGTTTTACCTGTATGCGGACTTTTACAGTAACATAAATACAATAAATAAAATTGGTCAATTAAAGTGACATGCTATACCGACCCCACATAAAGGATGATGCTGATGATGAATTAAAGTGACATTTATCTCCTAGTGACTTTCCTTATGTGAATGTATTTATAAATTTTATTTTATACATAGGCAACTACCATATAATAACATAAAGTAAATTAAAATTACATTAAAGACATACCGAAAAAAATAAAAATTAAGATTATCATTATATTGTCTACTTTGTGAATGGATAACAAAGGCTTTTATTTATTTATGTTGCAGTATAATTAAGAAGATGAGGTTTCTGTCGCACCATGGAACTCTAAAAACGAAAGGGAGGGTGGGGGAGGCGCGTGACGTCACGACCGTTGCAACGGAACCTAATAGGAAACGCGATCGTTGTCTTTAATCGAATCTGTGTGGACTCGGACGTTGTTCAGCCACGAAGATTGGACTTCACATTGATATTTATTTATATTTCTGAAATAAAATGTTGATGTTTCTTTTTTGTATATTTTTTTAAATATTATTTATTTTCGAAAAACATTAGTTTACATTAATTACAACTAGCTATTGCACGCGGCTTCGCCCGCGTAAATTTTTGACGGGAACAGTTATATTTCCGAGATGATAGGTGGCACACTACATAATATGCAAAATGTCAAAAACATGGGTTGAATTGATAAACCGTGAAGAGTTAACTTTTGCAGCGATAATATTAGTTAGGTCTCGTCTTCACTCGAATAAAAACATATGTACTTGATTATGGAAGTGAAAATGATTCAGTTGACGTGAAGCAAACAAAAGTATGTACTGTACGTACTTTTGTTTATTTCACGTCAACTGAATCATTTTCACTTCCATAATCAAGTGATACCCACAAACTATTCCTGACAACCGCTCACTGTATGAAGTTTAGGGCTTGGTACAAGTAACAGGCGGCAGGCGTACCAAATTAAATTTGCTTATTGTATTAGCAAGTTATAAAATATTATGCTACATATAGTAAACTTGTGAACATTAGACTAAATTTTTTATTGTTTTTGAAAATTGATTATATAATGCTTACAATCTCGTTTGTTATATGTTTGTTTTCCTGTTCGTTGACTGGGATATATTCATGGCATAAATCCGCCGTTGCTATCACTGTTTCTATATGTTTTCTTTATTAAAAATATTAACGTTAATGTTTAGTCATCTTATTCTAGGTTATAATAATATGTATAATATACTTCGTATATTTCCTAATAGTAAAAAAAAGTTAGCAAAAAAGTAAGCGAGCAGCACAATTGACGGTAAACGATTACCATACATTCAGATTCATATTTATTTATTGCAAGTCACAAGTTTGAGGTTATTACACAAATTGATAAGTAGGTACAAGTGACGCCCTGCAAGGGCACAGCAAACATGAGGGCAGTTAGTTGACACTTTACTTACAACTTACAAATTACATGTCATCTTTTTTTAATTACAAATAAATTAATTATTTAAGTAGGGAAATCAAAGTCAATATTAATTAAACTTGGATAATAATTTAACTAAATATGTTTATGCTCGCGGGTGTCCACGAGAACATTGATCGTTTGCAAAATTAGTAGTGTCAAACGCGCATTGTCGATCCTAAAATACAAATATACTTAAAATCATAATAATCAATTATTCCATAATCGTTTCCTTCATTCATTTCATTGAGATAATGCTCAGCCATGTCTTACAAATAGCGAATAAATGGAAAAATAAACCGTTTCCGCTACTAACTTATGACTTGAAATGAAACAGTAATGATATTTCCCGTCACCACGACTGTCTGTCCCTATATTTGATACACCTGCTATAACCGCTATAAAACTGTAATAACACTAATGGCATTCGCATGTCTTTATTTATATAGTCTCGTAAAACCTCGGTAATTTATTGAGGAGTGCTTTGTTTTAATTCTCAACGTATTATAATAAAAAGGTCATTGCTTTAGGACGGTGAAGATTGAAGAACCGATTTGGATCAACTTAATTACTTGCGTTAAAAATATATTTACATTTTGTTCTGGTAGCGCAACGATTTGTTTCTCTTGCAATGACGAATTTCTTTAAAAAATCATGTACAATGTAAATCGATTCTTTTGCTCTTGTTAATGGAGCATTCGCCAAGTTGGTTTGCCATATCAGTCAATTCGTCATGAATAATATTGTATGTATGGTAGTGAAAATTCGTGGCAAATTATACTTTCGAAAGAAAGGAAGAATTAAAAAAAAACATTGTTTATTTGTTACATTAAAATTTACATCAAAATGCAAATTTTAAATTAACAAAAAAACATAAATGCTACAAACGGTTTACAAAGACCAAACACTTTTATTATTTGTATGTATATATAGTAAATAATCTGAGCTACCTGCTCAATTGATTTCCAAAATCATTTTACCAGTAAAAAGCTACATCTTATTTGACAAGGGATTGACAATGGGTAATTTTTATTCCGATATTCCCTTGTGAGTTGCATTAGTTTAACTTTGACGTTGAATTTAACCTGCGCGCCATCAACTAAATGGCGTACTTTGCGTTATTCTGCGCGGGTTAAAGTTAATGTCAAAGTAGGCTGGTGCAGCGCACTCTAAGATAGTGTCTACCTATCCTACTATAAGTCTTCCTTTTTCATAAAACATTTTCGCAACACCCCGTGTACTTAAATGGAAATTAAACGAAAATTAAAATATAAATCATAGAAGTTTTACAGTTAACAAGATTTTTACTCCGCTAACAACCAATGAATCTTCATTACGCTGTAATAGAGGAAGAACCCTCTAAGATCTTTAAAGTAAGGCGAGGTTTATTTGACCTCCGCCTTTAGATTTGACCTTATTTTCTTTAAATTATGTAACATGTGAAAATTACTTCTTCTTAAAAGGATAATTGAAGCAACTCAGAGGATATACAAAGTACAGCAGTGTTTAGTCATTCGTCCAGTTTTGCTGCAGTAATAACGACGAATTCGACGAAACAAATTCGTCGTGCAGTTGGCTATTACCTAAGAGCTATGCCCCATTGCTCAGTCGTGCTCCGTTGCGATGATCGACGCAACACGTTGTTACTCTGTTAGGGTTGTGTTGTTTTTTATTGGTTTTGACAATGACGTACGTGGACAGGACATAGCACAGTTTAGTGTCATTAATATCAAAGTATCAGTGGTTATATCTACCAAATTATAATATTTCGAGAAATTTTCAAAATATCATACTTAAATGAAATATTCTTTCTCCAAACGCAAGACAATGAAGCGCGAAATTTAAAAATGGAAATGAAAAGTTTTAGACACGGCATTCAGAAATAGAACAACAACATGAAATAAAGTCTAGGGGAGGTGATACACGTTCCAGTTGCGTCATGTGCTTGACATAATATTTTATTTTTCTGTTTTATTTATCTGTATCTGGCCGGAAAACTTTTTTTCTTCTTTTAATAATAAGTTTCTCCTTGATGTAACTTAAGCGTATATTAAGCATTTCATTAATTAATTTAATTTAAGTTAGAATAGATTTTTACATATTGGACTTAATTTGTTTTTCATATATTTTTTGTGCTTAATTTATTTAATTCTATCAAGTTTACTGCACTCTGTTTGTTCACTTCTTTCTTTTCATCCAGATGCCGGAAATTGGTAATTGCTTTTACGATAAGTACGTTTTTGCGCTCATTTAGGTTTGAATACCATGTTATAAACATGATTATACTGTGAATGGTGCAAGAAAAAGTTCATGTATTTTTAATTGTCAATGAAATTTTCTTTACGGTAAGTCTATTGGTTTTTTATTGAAGCGGTGGTGGTGTAATGGTTAAGATGCCTGCCTGTGAATCGAAAGATCTCAGGTTGGAATCCTACTCGTACCACATTAGTTTGTATCCACTTTTCAATTGAAACTTACGATCTATTTGCTTGGTGTTTACAATCTAAACCCTTTAATACAGTACCCTTCACGTAATCCATACTGATATTTATGGGGAATTGATGCACGACAAACCTGGATCAATACGGTGAAGAGTTGCAAAATAATTAGCGTACAGAAAGAAAATTATACACGTACTTATAAATATTTGTTAGACAAATTAAAAAACCCCCGACATTCAATATTCATTTCGTTACAACTTTTGAACGGATGAACCAATTTTCATGAAACATGGCCAAGTGTTCTTACACTCGGGATAAAATTATCTATAATACACAAGAAAAACTAAACATCTGTTTGGGAGGTACAGAAAGACAGGGGGTTAAAAAGGGACTTTGAGGCGTTGTACATAAATAATAGTAATTTTTTATTTCGGACACAAGATCCATATACAACAACACAATGTCAATAAAATAAAAACATAGAATACCATTTTAAAAAAATAATTAAATACCTTCTTAAAAGTTACAAGAGTTAAGAGAGATTACGGGAAATAAATAAAATGATATTTAGAAGTATAATATAGTAAAAGACAAATAAAATTACTAACATTTTCGATAACTTTATTATATGTGCCAAAATAAATTATAAAAAAATAATTATTATATGTATGAAGCCATATGCGATCTCTGTTAGTGAAAATGTGCAGTTCAAATTTAAAATATAAACACTACAGAGCCACTACAGAGTTGCCTTCATAGACAATATTAGGTATAGATATCAGAAAATTGTGTATGATTTTGTGATATTTATACTTGAAATGTGTGGTCTCTGATCTAGAACTTGTTAGAAACGCTGTTAATTGATCAAAAATGAACGCTGTGCCTTTTCTATACCTATTGCAGTGCTGATGAGATTGAATGTGACATGAAATTTTTAATTTTGTTTTCTAATTTACTATTACTTTACGCGATCAGAAATACCAATTTCTACTACACTACTGCCATCTCATTTTTATTGAGGTCTCATCGGCATCAGCTAAAATTATATTTTTCATTACGAGTCGTTATTTCTGTACTCTCAATGTTTTATTTCTGAAGGTAGTCATCTCGCCCTTTGTGTCTCGAATAGCATTATTTAGGCGGTCATTGGCATGTAAATACCTTTGGGCTATTAAATTTGCATACTAATTAAAACAGAGACCGGTATAGTTTTCGGCTTGAAGTACCTGATTTTGTCCCAAAAACATTGTTGTGTTTTCAGTATAATTTTGTGTGACTGTATTTTATTTTTGTTCTGATTTAAAAAAAGCAGATTTTTAGTTTGACGTTAACTTTATGCGCAGTACAACGCAAAGTACCCAGTAGCCCATTTAGCGAACGACGCATGGGTTAAAGTTAACGTCAAAGTTGACTGGTGCAACTGAAACATAGTTTTTTATGCAAACATACTCACGAGCGATGCGCAGCTGCTATGAAAATAAATGCCAGAGTTGTTCACTGAATAAATAGAAAAAAAATATTACCCGAAATACCTTTCGAATATTCAACACCATGTTCGAGTGGATAAAATAATAACTTGAATAATATAAAAGGCGGGATACAAAATTATTTGCATACAATTTAGCATTTCAAATAAAATCGGATGGGATACCTAGTGGAACGTGTAATAAGTGCAAAGTTCTGAGAAATAATTTCATTCAAGATGATGTAAAAAAAGAGATGAGTATAGTTTTATTTTCATAATTATTTTTATACATTTTATAAAACCCAAAAAACTAATTACTTATGACTTCAATAATGTTTTATTCTCATACATTCGCATTTTGTTTATCTATAATCATACTTTTAACGTACCATTGGAAACAGATTAGTCAGGATCGTGGCAAATGGGAATCAGCATCATGGACAACAGGCGTGATATGTATCGAAAACAGAATTATCTCCAATAATTTCCATTTATTGGTTCTGAATATCTAACTAAATTGCTATATGAAAAAAATTGGTCACGTGTGAATATGGACGGAAAAGTCAGCTATAGTTTCAGTCTAGTGTTTAGATCTTTTCAAAACGAGTGCGAGTCAAATTTTAATCTGCCACATCTTCAACATTCTGTCGCCTACGGAACATCGGAGACGCGACCCTATGCGTGATAATGCATTATTTATATGACCTAAGACCAAAACGAATGCTTACGAAAAATAAAGTAGCCGTAGAAGCTACCCTTTGTCTTCGCGACAAAACGTGCCTTCTGAATAAATACAAATAAAATTCCTATAAATATTGAACATCAGTAGTTTCACACTTGCGTGGCTAACTGTGATATATTATGACATGGTGTGATATCGACGTTGGTTTTCGGCGGTTTTACGATGTTTTTTTTAATTTTTCTTTTTTTAAACGAATCCGAACAATGTGAAAATTTTTGGGCGTTTTTTAAGCTGCCCGCTATAAACTTGGCAGTCGCAAAAAGTTTTCAATGTAACATAAAATACAGAGATGGAACGATTTGGATTAAAATATTTTAAAGGAATCGGTTTATTACATAATATAAAACAAAGTCGCCTCCCGCTGTTTGTCTCGTCCCTATGTATACTTAGATGTTTAAAACTACGCAACGGAGGAAGTTTCTATGTACATATTGCATCCGTGTGAAGCCGGAACTAGTTGCTAGTTGCTAGTATTAGATTTATCTATTTAACAAAATCAATTAAACTTTAAGAAAATGCTATTTTGAGGTGGTCGTTAATTTATTTTAGTTTTATTATTCTGTGGTATTCGTATTATTAACTTGAAATAGAAAATTAAGAATTTGTTTTACCGCTACCTGATTAAGCATCTGATATATAACATATCGAACAGAAAGCGTTGAATATATTGTTTGACAAGTGTTGGAAAGGCTATCTGGCAAATAACTACAGATTTATAAATATAGTAGTTAGTTTATGTGTTAGATTAGAATGCGATAATTTTTCAGAAAATGGTTAATTGGGCTCTAATACTACTGAAAACTTATTATACGCAAATGCTACAAAATCACTCTTAAATGATCAAGTGTACTGGCTAAAACAAATTATTTATAATTACTAATAACTTTCAATTTAATAGTTTTAAGCCCCCTCGGGGCGCAAAAAGGAAACAATTACAGGTCCGACTCGCCATATTTTGAAGCTGTCAAAACCCCCATCAATACCAACTTCACAGCCAAAAGGCCAGCCAGTATTTCACCATAGCGCAGCAGGCCCATTCATCATCATTCATTTTGCTTCGCTTGCATCGTTCAAATTAAATACCACGCCACAGGACGGAAAAATTCTCAACGAAATATTTTGCTACTGCTTTGGTTTAATATTGTTGCTTGTTAGATTGTGGACTGTGGCACTGTGGTGGTCAGGAAAAAATTTGTTGGGAATGAAATAGATTTCTCTCGATAGTAGTTTATACCTCTAAATGATCTAGTCCTTATTTACAAAAGAATATGAAATTCATTGGTAAAAAATCCACACAAAAAAAGACAAAATCTTTAAGAGTCTATAAGTGATCCCTGTTATTAATATTAACCGATTATTCAGAGAGACAACCCGTTTGCAAACACTCGGTTGCAGACGAAATTATTTCATCCCACAAACCGAAATTTGAAACGCAAACAAGACGGTTTCTGAATCTCACAGAATTAGAAATAATAAGGCAAATAGAAGAGCTATCTGCTGATCTATCATCTAAGTATAGACCGAAGGTCTATATCCACTTCTGTTTCACTCTAGACCTTTACACTGCAAAATTTGAGGTGCATTTAGAAGTAATTTTTAACTCTAAAACCCCTTTTAAATAATACTAAGATGAAAAAATTCTGGAATCTGGAATTCTGAATGTATAACAAATCCATCTAAAACCCCTTATTCGCCAAGGATATCCACGATGGCTATGGAATGCTATCTACTGACTATTTCAAAAACATTATACTCTATTACTGATGCCCACAAAGCTAGTTGTAAAAATTCAAATGAGGATTTTTCGATTCCATAAGTCTGAGAACTGTGCTGTGCCAGGTGATAGATAGCAAATCAATGTGTCTTCTCGACACTTCTATTATTTTTTTCATTCCAAATTCTGCGTTCGAACCTGTTGTTGACACTGCAGTCCATTTCCATAATTAAGTACAAATACCTGCGACAAATCAAATACGGTATCAGTGGGAATTTCACGCAAATAATAATTGGGGTGGTAAAATGATGCTGGCTTTCTTGGAGTGCGCGACTGGAGCTAGTTTCAGTGTGTTCGCTTAACTGTTGGAAAGTACTTATAGGTAGATTATTTTAGCTACATTCATGTCTCAATGCCATTCATGTCATAATGCTATGTACGGAATATGTCGTAAATTTAAATTACTTTAAGTTACTTTTGTGTTTTCTCGGCGGTTTTTCTTCAATTACTTTTTAGTATAAATGAACAAAATTGTTATATTTTTTTTACATACTATAAAAGAAACAAGTTTGCACCGGGGCTTTTTTTGTGGGAATTTAGGAATAGTTATTTGGACAAACAGTTACAAAGCCCATTTGATCAATTTTTAAGTAAAAAATATTCTCTGAAGATAAATTCAATTTGGTATATTTGTTAGTATATTTCTTCGATGTTTTTATTATTATTCCATTAAACTCTATTGCGTTGTACGAAATTTTTTATCATCCTAACTAAATTATAAATGCTAAAAAAATATAATTGCGTAACACAGAACATTTTGGGCGCTGAAATCTCGAAGCGCAATAAGTTTGGTTAGGTACGTGTAAATAAAACAGCAACCGATACTTTATTAAGGGCACGGAAGTTTTAATGAACTCGATCACAGAGTTAACGCCAGATCTTAAAATAAAATGAGTATAGAAAATTAATGTATCGTATGTTGCAATATAATATATGCTTTATAAAGTGATATGTCAACAGGTTATTAAAAGTAGTAGTAGTAGTAGTAGGTACATATATTGCGCAAATAGACAGAGAGAGAAAATCGAGAAAGAAAGTAGAAAAAGAAAGAAAATTTTATTACGTAACTCTATAGCTTTTGATTGTGTGGATTTTCCACGGGAACAGTTAGGTATTTTTCCGGGATGAAAGGTATCCATACTTCCACCTACCTGTATACAAAAGCGAGTGAAAAAGTAAGATGCGGTGCATAATCTAGAGTATTTATATTTTGTAGCCAAATATTGAATTAATCTTAGCATCTTATAAATCATTCTTTGATGCGCATAAAGTTTACGAAAGGGAAAATTCTGGTTCACAAAATATTTTGAAACACAAAGTAAAGATGTTACGCTAATTACTTACTGGAAATGATTATATAAATTTTACCTTTGATAAATTTGGGATTTTGAACACCGTATTTTGTTCGTGTTTATATTAAATATTTCTGTGCTCACCTCGGTTAAAGATTATTTTATTTACTTAAACACACTTAGATAATTTAGGCGTGTTTGTGAAGTTGAAATATGTTTAAGTTTGTATGTATGCCATTACAGATTCTACTCTATCCGTTTTAATCGAAATATATTGCGAAATCAAAAGATCTGACTATAAAGTATGTAGTATAAAGACTATAAGTATAATGACTAAGAAACGACGAAGAAAATGAAGAAATTTCTTATTTTCATAAAAATCACCTTTTATTACGAGCTTTTAAAGTAGGCAACGCTACTTTTTACTTTACTTTTATTTTATTTTTAAAATAAATAAACATAAATAAATATATTAGGACAAATCACACTGATTGAGCTAGCCCCAAAGTAAGTTCTAGATTTGTGTTATGGGATACTAACTCAAGATTAGATTGACTCAAATCAAAGTTTACTCGAACTAGTTCCAAGCCATGTTCAAAATAGCATCGAAATGACATTCGTATGTGTATAGTGACACGAGCAATGCCCTACTGAACCGATTCTGTTTAATCAACAGTGGGATTGAACTATTGGAACTATTTGGAGCGATCGGGGCGAGAACCCCGGCTGACGAGCAATCTTCGACTAATATCCTCTTTGAGAACTCAATTACAATGCCTACGTATGCTTTAATTTCCTTGAAGCAGTTTGCCCTAGATTTCGGAATAAATCTCTTGAGCTGATTGCAGATAAGTGCAGTTTCGCAAAGAAACCTCTTCGAAGTAAGTTTTATTGGCGTTTTCACGATTGGCACCACCATTCACCATACTTGCATTAGGCCCAACTGTGGATTCATTAAAATGGATGATGACATTAACACTTTTTAGGAAAATTCACGTTGCTATTTGTGAATACTCTCATAATTTGATACCTTTACACAGGGCCATTTAAGAGTTATGTTTCTAACAATAATCACCAACTGTATAAAGATGTTAAAGTGAAATTTAGTGTAAAATCTAAACAAGTCGTATATTTTCATTTGCTGACTGCACTGCGTCTAGACAGGAAGGGGACATGTCTAAACAAGAGCCAGAAGCTTTAAAATTGAAATCGTGTCGTGTACATAGTACAGAACATCTAGACGAGAAGTAAAACTAAACTTTAAACTCAACTATTTGTATTAGTCTTTCTGATATTAAGAATAGTAAATAAGTATAGCTGCATAAGCATCAAAAAATATATAGGGCATCAATAAATAATAATGGTGTAACGCGACAATTCGTGAGTGTGTTATACTTGCTTCTACTTTGTGTGTCGTTGACAAAACTGAAAACATGATACCATTGGCTACTAAATCTTTTCTTGCCTTTGTTCATCAGAAGCTGCCATCCAGGCTATCTGAGTGAACTCGGGACTAGCGAACACGGGCGGTTTTTAGAGCGATTCGACCGTTGCGACCTCGCTGTCATTACGATCCGTCAATTTTCTTGAAGAAGGAATCATTTCCAAAATCATTATTCATAAAATTGATATTACCACAATAAAAAATAATTATTTTTAAAGTATCTTATTAGGCAAAATGTTTCGGTAAGAATACTATACTTATACACAAGAAAACTATATAAAAGTAAAATAAATAACTACGTATGTAATCTTATCGAAGAATCAATCTCTCAAGCACTTAATTTAAAGAAAATGACCGTTTTTAAATGTACCTTTTACGACATACTTCCAAGTGACAATTTAATTGCTTCAAATTAAAATGTACTTGCAGTATGTTTAAAAAAATATATCCTTGTTTTAAAAGACACGTTGTTTAAATTAGTGGTTGGTCTTGACCACTTAGGTGGTAGTCATATATGAATTACGTATTAGGTCCTCATTCTTCCTCTTACTCAGGTATTTTAAAAATATTTTTGCACAGTAATTTATTGTCACTTTTCAAGCTTTCATTTAATTACACTTACTTTTCGTTTATTTTTCATGTCGCTTAATTTTCTATGTAATCATATAATAAGAATGACCTGGTGATAAACCCCGGATTGGCTCCTAACAAGGGAACTCCTCAACCGATAACAGCGTGGACTTGATTTTATCAAGTGAACGCAAAATGATCTCTGTGACGACAGTAAAATGCTGGCGGTGAACATTTTTGTAAAATATCATTTTTGTGTCCTGATAAATCTTGCTGCTGTTTACGAACATAAAATTGTGTCGTTTAAGGAATCCACATTGTCAAACAATTTTGTATATCCAAGATTAATCCTAGAGCATCATGTAAGAATTCAAATCTGTATGAGAAGCACAATTTCTAATTTAGCTTGTAATTTGTACCACCCAATAACGTAAGTACACAATTTTTATAGCATACTCTTTTTCAAAGAACTACTTACCACCATCTCTTAACGCGATTCACTTTACGATCTAAACGGATCTGCATCGCAAATCCGTACCATCGACTTAATTTTCGGTATGAATGCGATTCATTTTAGGTTAATAAATTGAGCTGAGACGCATTGGAATTGTTCCGTAAGTTAGTAAAATTCTGAAATGGAACTAGGATAAAGATAGTACTAATGCGCCAATAGCGATACTAGCTATTAATAACAATAAAAGTGTTATTGTTATCGTGGCGGTCATCTAACTTGAATAGATTTGGCTTATACCCAGCTTTGTCTATTTTACTGTCGGTTAAGATACGAATGTGTTATGGGATTGCCTTAAGCGGGTTCTAGGTTAGTTTATACTTTACGATTCTTGTTCACATTCGAGAATTGTGCGAATTATGATCGTTAAGAATTTATGCATGTATGAACTGCGACATAAAAGATTTGTTTTTAGTACTTTGCAGAATAATGAAAGGAAGATCTTGATCTTCATTTTTTAATAAATCGCTGGAAAGGTTTTTAATTACTTTTCAACCGAGAACTACGATATCATCAAGTGATTCAACTTATAATACACAAAACAAACTGTAAATGAGAACCATAAACTGAGCTCTTAGCACAAAATCCGCTCCGAGGATTCGCTTCCGTGGGAACTTCGGGATAAAAAGTACCCTGTGTATTATTCTAGGTGTTATTCTGCCCGTTTACCAAATTGTATAACAATCGGTCCAGTAGATTTTGCGTGAAAGAGTAACAAACTTACATACATCCTGATAAATTTTCACATTTATAACGTTAGTAGGATTAATATTTTATTTTTTGCGCCCATATAGCATTATCTGTTACGATACGTTGGCACTTTTACAAATAACAAATTAAATTATTTCGTGCAATAAAGTTTCAATAAATGAATAATTGCAGGGCAGATAAATCGCTCTGTATAAAGCCGGTTTTCAATTTGAATAGAACACGCGCAGGGTTTCTTGTCGTTGCGAGCCGGCCTGTATCGGCGGCCGCAGGTGCCGATTAGCAGCAGATCCGAAGAGATAGAACTGCACGCAACTACCACAGAACAAACACTAAACAGGCCAGTATCATGCCTACGCAACTGGCTTACCATGCCTACATCTCTGCTCTTTTGTCTCTGAGAGGGCTTTAATTAAATAATAAAATAAATAAATATATTAGGACAAATTACACAGATTGAGCTAGCCCCAAAGTAAGTTCTAGACTTGTGTTATGGGATACAAACTCAAGGATACTATATTTTATAACATATACATATATAGATAAACATCCAAGACCCGGGCCAATCAGAAAAAGATCATTTTCCATCATGACCCGACCGGGGATCGAGCCCTGGACCTCTCGGTTCAGAGGCAAGCACTTTACCACCACGCCACCGAGGTCGTCAGGTTTATTAGCAGCCGCAGATGCTGATTTAGAGCTACTAAGAAGATAGGTAAATACTTTAAAAGGATATATATTGTGTACCGTTGTATTTAGCTAAATAAATAAATAGCTGCATAAAACTACCACCGACTAAACACTAAACAGGTCAGTGTCATATTAAAATCTGTGCCTCTGCGAGGGCTGTAAAGGTAGAACAAGGTAGAACTGCACACGACTACCACAGACCAAATACTATAAGGATGAACTTGTCTTTGTAACTGTTTAACATGTAGGCGTCATTGGTCGCTGTGACCAACGTCACAAGTTTTGTCTATTATTCAGGAGTTATGTATCTGTATCTGAGTTTATAAACACATTTAAAACAACTAAAAATTATAAATTTTAATTTTAGCATTCCTGAAATGTATTATAAATTTTACATATTGAATTGATTCTATAAATAGAAAATTTAGATCTCCGAATTGTTGAACAATCAATAATGGTTCTATTCTGAATTTCAAATAATCTTTGACCAAAACTTTAAGACAGAAAGTTCATGATATACGGTAGCAATACGTTAATATCCGAGATAACACCAACCAATGAGGATTCGCGCAAGAAATATTCGCCGGCGTTAGATCTCAGATAACAATAGAATAGACTACGCTCGGAGGCGCAAAATAATGTGCATTTTAATTACTGTGCTGCTTCTAAATTATGCATGGAGCTGTGTCGTTATTCTTAATAGGCCGGATAAAATTCTGAACAATTCCGCTTGAGAATATTGAGATACGAAAAGTAAATTTTTGAATTGGTTCATTGTAATTCTCTCAATAAATACCATTCACTACTAGTACTTTCGTACTTAACGTCGTACCAATTTTAAAATTTTCATTTGAAACCTAATCTGTGTCCTCTTTAGAGTGATTTATTACAATCAAACGTGACTTTGTTGTTCAAATCGGATTTTGTATCGAAAAAAGTACTAAAGTAAATAAATGACACTAGTATTGGAAATCGATTACCCTAATCTAAGGTCACCGATGAGACATAATAAAATTAAGTTTGATATGTAAGCAATATTTTGAATATAATCGGTACTAATAACAGAAATACAAACACACCAAAATCAACCAATCATTTTCAGCCTTAAAAAGGGAAAGCAATTTTAAAAACGAGTGCGAGCCGAATAATCCAGCGAGATGATTCGAATTTCGAACGCTTGTGACGTCATCGGCAGTCCCATCACGTCCTGCCCAGCCTGTGACATCAGCTTCCAGATACTGAGGGAAAAATACACAAACTTTCACAAAAGTGGTACAAGTCATTTATCAAGCCGCTAAGAACTCTTGACGGCGCAACTTTTGATACAGGATACCCTAACAGACATTAATAACAGGGATATCATAGCTCTCGAATGTTTTTTAGGATGTCCTCAACGTGTTTTATCACTTAAGCCGGCAAACTTTCCTCTTAACGTCACGAGTTTTTGCTCCGAGGCGTTAACTGCGACCTAGATAGAGAAACTTTAGTTTTTCTATTGTGCACCGCGAACCACTTTGTTGTTCATACAACGTTTTCTTTAACGAGACTTTGTTGTTCAAATCTTCTTTTTCCTTTTTAATTTCTGCTTTGATAATCACGAAGTTCGTTCTCTCAAGAATTAACGACTTAATTAAAACTTTTTTACAGCCTTGACCATCAACAACAGCCGCAAACAGTACAGTATCTTTATTCCACGCGCCCGCTTCTAAAACTTCAGCCGTATTCTGAACGTAACTAACTTCCAGTTAGCCCGTAAACGACTTTACGTGTCGAACAAGGAAATCAAATTATCAACTCCCACGAACTTTGCACCTCTTCCAGCCGTACGAGATACCGGAATTTACTCCCCAAAAACCCTAACCGTTCTCTATTTCAAAATTCTGTGCGTTTCTCTATACAAAAATATGTGGAGGGGCACACGACACCAAACAAGCTTTATTGGGTATCTTTGCCAAAGTATGTGAGTAGGGAATTCAATAAGTGACAGCAAAAAAGAATTAAGGGTGCCCATATTGCTATACCTATAAGTTTCAGATTGTCACTTTGCTGTTTGCTTTATCTTTTGTATGTAACCATACTTTATTCAACACAAAAGCTTCCATTAATTAATCGATACAAAGAACTTGTGGAATGAAGAAACACGAAAGTACAAATTAAACTTCCAATGTAAGACTTGTAGAGCATCTATAATTACCTCAATTCAAAAGTCGTTTGAACACCGTGTTGTCTCTATAATAATTCTCTCGGCACAGGTTTCCTTTTTTAACTCGAAGCGGTGGCTCGATTAAGAAAACATTACATAATTGTGCGAGAGCGGTTAGGCGCGCAAGTGGCGCCATGCGAGGGAACGTGTAACTATGTAGGAGGAGGGTGCGCGGGGGGAGTACAGGCAGGGGGGCGGTTATGAGCACACCACTCTCGCACAAACTGGCAGGCCGATCGGCTCGGCAGTCGCACACGAACCACGATGAGGATGGCACGTGTCCGCGCCGCCTCCGACACCGACCGTACGTGCACCGCGACGTAAACATACCCCAGTGAAGTGAAAAACAATTACAGACTATGTCTGTTTAATATCACATGAACTTTAGTTAATCAGTGACTGTTTTAATTAAGATCTTGCGTCGTTCGGCAAAGACAAATGTGTGTAGAAAATGTTTCAATTGCTGACTCTTTTGTTAGTGACTTTCGGTGTCAATGCCGCATATGCACCAAAAGGCGTGGATAATTGTAATCATCTGCCCAAAGACGACGAAGCTGGCACCTTGTGCCGGGTGCGGACACTCGACGCCGATGGATCCAGTTTAACATCTGCACCTTCGGAGGCCACTAAACGTCTGACCGTCGAGTGTAACCAACTGCTTCTCTTTGAAAGTTATCTCGAGGCAAACTATTTTCAAAGATTTCCATCACTCTCAGAACTTGCGCTACAAAACTGCAAACTTCTCCGGATACCGGGCAACGCGTTCGAAGGATTACGTGAACTGAAAAAGTTGTCGATTCGATCTAAAAACAGCGATTGGAGCCCTAACAAAAACTTGGAGCTTTCTCTTGGGACTTTTAACGGATTGCGAGAATTACAGACCCTTGATTTGGGCAACAACAACTTAAAAGTGATTCCATCTGATGTATTTTGCCCACTGGATAATTTGCAAATATTAAATATCACGCAGAATCGGATACGAAGTGTTGACCGACTCGGATTTGGGAAAACATGTGGTTCCGGGCTACGGAGTTTGGACTTGAGTCACAATGAGCTCAAGTCTCTTACCGAAGACTCGGAGATTACTGGGTTAAGGCGGCTTCAGGAGCTAAGATTACAACACAATAACATCAGTGATTTATCAGGTGAAACGTTCAATGGACTTATTTCGCTGCGAATATTAAATGTTTCGTATAACAACCTCCAGTATATACCTGAAGGTACATTTGCTAGCACGAAAGAGTTACGAGAAGTGTATTTGAATAATAATCTCCTGTTTGAATTAGCCAAAGGCGTTTTCCACCGATTAGAACAGCTGCTTGTCTTAGATTTATCGAATAATCAGCTCTCAAGCGCTCACATCGACGGTGGAACGTTTATTGGCCTTATACGCTTAGTCATTCTGAATTTATCTAATAATGCCTTGACTAGAATTGACGGGAAAACATTCAAGGATTTATTTTTCCTACAAATATTAGAATTAAGAAATAATTCTATCGGTTACATAGAAGAAAATACTTTCCTTCCTTTGTATAATTTGCATACCTTAAATTTAGCTGAAAATCGCTTACACACAATAGATGAGTTCCTATTTAATGGATTGTTTGTATTAAGTAAGTTAAACCTAAATAATAATCTACTTGTAAATATAGACCCTAAAGCATTCAAAAACTGTTCCGATTTGAAAGAATTAGATCTAAGTTCCAATCAGATAACAGACGTCCCGTCTGCCATTTGGGAATTATCTCTATTGAAAACGTTGGATCTCGGCGAAAATCAGATAACCGATATCAAAAATGGTTCTTTTAGAAATTTAGACCAGCTAACCGGTTTGAGGTTAATCGATAATCAGATAGGCAACCTTTCTGTCGGCATGTTTTGGGACTTACCAAGCTTACAAGTTCTCAATCTAGCTAAAAACAAAATTCAAGCAATAGAACGAGGTAGTTTTCAAAGAAATAAGCAACTAGAAGCCATTAGGCTAGATGGAAATTTCGTATCAGATATCAATGGAGTATTTTCGACATTACTGAGTTTATTGTGGCTCAATTTGTCAGAAAACCACTTAGTTTGGTTTGATTACGCATTCGTGCCGAGTAACTTGAAATGGCTCGATGTTCATGGAAATTTCATCGAACATCTGGGTAATTATTACAAACTTCAAGACGAAATTCATATAAAAACATTAGATGTCAGTCACAACAGGATTGTCGAAATAACACCATTTGCAATTCCAAATAGCGTTGAATTGTTATTCATTAATAATAACCACATAAACAATATAGCAGTAAACACGTTTATGGAGAAACGCAATCTAACTAGAGTAGATATTTACGCAAATGAGATATCTCATTTAGATATCAACAGCCTCCGGTTGTCCCCGGTTCCTTCAAACAAATCGCTGCCCGAGTTCTACATCGGAGGAAATCCGTTTAACTGTGATTGTTCTATGGAATGGTTGCCTTTGATAAACAATATGACTGCTATGAGACAACACCCAAGAATAATGGATCTGGAAAATGTACTGTGTAAAATGACACACGCAAGAGGCGTCACTCACATACCATTAAGCAATCTGAAATCGACCGATTTTTTGTGTACATACGAAACACACTGCTTTACTTTATGCCACTGTTGTGACTATGTCGCGTGTGATTGTCAAATGACATGTCCAAACAACTGTTCTTGTTACCATGACCCCACGTGGCACACAAATGTAGTCGATTGTTCCAGCCAACGTGCCATTGAAATACCGGAAAAAATACCCATGGATGCTACCGAAGTCTACTTAGATGGTAATGACTTTAAAGAATTACAAAATTATGCATTCATCGGTAGAAAAAATATGAGATCGCTTTATGTAAATTCAAGCCAAGTCGAAAACATTCAGAATAAGACGTTTGCCGGTTTATCGTCCCTCATTATTTTACATCTTGGAAACAATAAACTAAAACAATTGAACGGCTACGAGTTTGAACATCTGACACAGCTTAATGAGCTATATTTGCAAGATAACTTCATTAGTCATATTGCTAACTCAACATTTTCTACATTACATTCATTGAAAATGCTAAGAATAGATGGAAACAGACTTATGGATTTTTCTGTTTGGAGTTTAAATACTAATATGAAATTAAACAGTTTATCACTGGGTAACAACATGTGGTCTTGCAAATGCAGATATTTACAAAGATTTACCGCTTTTATATCTGAAAATATACATAAAATTGTTGATGTAACAGACGTGTGGTGTTGGAATACCGAGTCGCAGTTGCCACAAAAGAAAGAGTTGAACTTTAATGGCACAATATGCAGCGACTATTACGCCGGAGATTCTGTAATAGATAACATGCTGGTCTCAAATTACATGCCTATGATGGTAACTACGGTCAGTGGATTCATGCTGATCATGCTAGTCATCCTTGTTATGTTCTTGTTTAGAGACACGATTCGCGTATGGCTGTATACAAGCTGCGGAATAAGATTGTTTCCATTCACTGGAGCGTACGACGACTCTGATAAATTATACGATGCTTATGTGTGCTACAGCCCTAAGGATGACGATTTTGTTATTCAAACGTTAGCTGCCGAATTGGAAAATGGAAGTCCTTCATATCACCTATGTCTACATTATAGAGATATTCCGCAACATGGTGTAGCATACATGCAGTGTACAGTACCTTTGCAAGAAGCTGCAGAAGCTTCTAAACGAATTATTCTGATACTGACTAGAAATTTCATTGAGACCGAATGGTCGCGTTTTGAATTCCGGCAAGCGCTTCATGAAATTCTGAAAACGCGAATATATACATTGGTTATAATTGAAGAAAGCACAGCATTACCAGAGGCGAAATGTGATCCAGATTTGAGGCCGTATTTGAAAACTAGTTCGAGAATAAGGTGGGGCCAAAATAAATTTTGGGAAAAGTTGCGTTATGCGATGCCCGATAGAAAGTTTAAGGCGACGGGTTATAGGAATAACATAAATTCTTATACAATGAGAAGTGGTATGCAGAATGGGACGATGAGGTCTTTTTCTTTTACGGATAAGATGAGAGGATCAGCTGACGGCGTGAGTTCTGTCCCAGAATTTTTGGAAGAGCGTAGACAGCACGTGCATACTGCGTCATACGCGCCTGAGGGTAGGCCTCCCTCTGATCATATATATTCATCTATAGATTCCGATTACTCTTCATTAGAGCTAGGTGGGAATAACCCAAATAGGAGGCGAGAGTTTAGGCACTGGCCCCCGCCACCGCCGCTTATCGACACTCAATCATCGGGTCAAGCCTACCTTGTCTAGTCCTCACGCTTACAACTTAATATAAAAACTGTTAGTCAAGCTTCATGTGAATAACTAAACGTATTAATCGCAACGCGCGCTTTACCAAATAATTAAGATTTTAATCTATTTTTGTATTTTCTCGCCGTTTCAAAGGGCGTTCGTTTCGTATTGTTGGTGTAAATACATTCTAATAAGACTGCTGTAGGAATATTATGTGAATTTGTATATAATGTGTAAATAAATGTCCATATAAGTCACGAGTATACTATTTATATACTTTAATAAAGCCATTGTGATAATTTTTGCATAATATTTATCTTTTATTTTTACATTCCCATCAAACCAAAAGGTTTCAAGTTATTTTATATTTGAATATATAATATTTAATTGACTGATAAAGATATCACAAATACACTAGTTTTCATTGTGGGTGCTATATTATTTTATATAAAACACACAAAATAAATTAGTGTAATTTCTTTTTTGTAGTCTCTACATTAAAAAAGATTTTTTAACAACAATTCATAACATTTATTGCTAGTTTAATTAGATACTGACTTCTAATTAATCTTAAGATTATAAAAAAATTATACATATTAAATCATTATCATTACTATATCACTAATTTTCTTTTTCTTTGATTTTTAACTATATGTTCAAATGAGTGAATTAAAGTGAATAGACGCCATGTGATTAAAGAAATAACAAGTCAGATCAGTTTCATTCATAGATACTAACATTTTGGGTACCTATTCTATAGGATACGACGTTTCACGAATTTAAAATCCTTATACCAGCTCAACTACATCTGACAAAGACCAGGGCACCATACGTGATAAGAATATAGCGGTCAACTTTTATAGTGGTTCCTATCATAATCGCATAGAAGGTGCCCACTGAATGTTAAACGACACGTACTTAGTCTACCTGAAAGGAGACCGCCGACACGTTTATGCTATCCTGGTATTTTATGGGCAGACTTAGAGCTCATTACTTTAGTTCACTATATCTTTGAATTTAAAGTGAGTTTTAGCGTAACAATAATGGCGCAAAAATTTAACTTGACAAAAATCATTTGAATATTAATAAATATATTTTTTTAATTTACTTTTGTCATACTTTTCTTTTTAGCAAACTCTTTCACATATAAAGATTTTTTTTTATTTTTTTTTTTTTATGTGTCCCACTACTGGGCAAACGCCTCCCCTTTTATCTTCCAAAGTATTTATTTTGGATAAATACATGTTTTTTTTAAAGCTAGGTATGTTTTAAACGTAAAAACGTCCGAAAGCAAAAAAAAAAGGCAGCAAAGGAAAGGCTTCACCAATGAAAGTAAGTACATAGTTACAAACAGGACGTAAGTATATAAATACCAGTGACATTTCAATATAGAGTGAGTATAAGACTAAATCATGTCACAGTCTATTTGACCTTCACATAAAGACCTTGGCCTACTAAGAAACAAAGACAGAAATCTGTTATTATTTATTTTACCTTTGGCCATTCTTAACTTCTCGTTCAATTCTCTGCTAATGGGTGACAACTACGTAATTTCAAAAATTGCATTGCAAGAAGCAAATATTATTTTTTAATTCTACGAGATCCATAGAATCAATGATTATTAATAGAGCTTGATAATAAACTGAACTGAGAAACTGTTGGGTTTCCATTTTGGGGCTCGATTCTCATGAAATCTAAGTTGCTTACATGTTCGATTCTCATAAAATTGAAGTTCATCTTCTTCCAATTTTTTACACAATTTACAGAAAATCTCAATCGAACGCATCCATCGATCGAACTTTTTCGATTGTGAGTTTAGTAAAAATCATTTCGAAAAAGTGAAACTTGATGAAATAAATTCGATCAAGTGAAAATTGGTTGCCTGCTGGGAGCGATAGAAAAACAGAATATACCAGCTATATTGCGCCTTCTTCCAAGCATATTGTAAACGTCAACCAAAGGTAGAAGTCCTTTTTTTTCTTGGAGATTTTTCTCATATTTATCGATAAAAAATATACTTATATTTTTCATAATTATACTTTTAACATAAACCTTGCTTTTGCCAGCAGATTTGCCCGCGGCAGAAAACGTTGTATTCTTCATAAAATTTTGCAAGCTCTATTAAACACAATAATAAAGTAAGTAAAATGAATCGCATTCTATGAATGCGATTCATTTTAGGTTCCTAAATTGAACAGAGTTGCATCGTTCTGTAAAAGTTGATGGTAGGCCTGCAGATTAGTTGAATGGATAGCTGAGCCCCGTGATTTGCTTTCGAATTTAGGAATAAAAAGTACATGTGTTATTCCAGGTTATATTCTACCCGTGTACCAAACTTCATAACAATCGGTCCAGCAGACTTTACGTGATAGAATAATAAACATAGACATAATATATCCTCACAAATTTTCGCATGTATAATATTAGTAGATAACACATGTAAACTGAAATGTCAGAACTAAGTAGGTCACATTAATTAAAGGAGATATTAATTTTACAAATTGACATTAATTACTGTTCAAACATGTCTCTTCTGTTAACAAGTGTAAAAACTAGACATGATGAATATAAAATGGCCTATAAAATAAGCCAGATGACTGCATTCGTATATTTGTTGCTTGATACATGGAACTTAGAAACGAATAGAAGTTACAAAATGGTTTTAATGAGAAATACTTTTTATTTCTTAACGTCTGTAAATAACAGAATGAATTATGTTGAATGTATTTTATTCCTCATTCACATTTGATTTCGGTTCTTATTTTAAAAACCGCGTAATTTCACAACTAAAATCAATCTAGCTCGGTTTTGCAAGGGTGCATTTTTATAGTACGAAACTTTGGGAATAAATTGGCTACATCACAGTGAAAACTACATCAAAATCCGTTGAGTGGTTTACAGACAGAGGTGGAGAAGACTTGTTTTATAATATGTATGATTAAATTTAATAAATTTAGTTAAATAGAGCTATTATGAACAAATGTTTCGTAGTTTTACGAGACACCATAAAGTTATATATTCTTTGTCGTGACCTATATTCCAAGTCACGTATAATATCCTATAGGTCATTGACCCGGGATTAAGGCAAATGGGTCTAATTGAGATGGCTCCCGCTGCGTAAGAAATGTATTGGAGATGCAAACTGTTATTACTCTGAGTGGTACAGTCAACAGCAAATTGTTCTATTCAGATTCGATGTAAAGCAGTTATTACTATGTCGTAGAAGTAGATGTAGTGTAACTTGCCATAGCGCTGGTTGTACCAACTGGCATTAGTACTAAAAGCCGCAATTTTCTTAGAAAATAACTACAAATATATGACCATAGTTTTGTTTATCAGTAGTTCATCATGCTGAATATTTTGTTGAAAAGAAAAAATAATATACGCTAAGTATTTTTTTATATCACCAAACAGGCAAATAGGCGTGTGGTTCATGTGATGGTAAGTGGTCACCACAGTCTATCAACGCCTGCAACACCAGGGGTGTCACACGCGAGTTACCTGCTTTGTGGCATATAGAATCTTTTGCTCCAGTACTTAGGTACCCCATTATTACACTGCCTCTCTCACCCTTCAAACCGGAACACAACAATGCAAGGAGACGATCTTTGTATCAAAATCTACATTTGAAGAGAATATGAATTTTTTTTTAATTCAAAATCGATATATTATATATTTGTCCTAAGTTTATAATTTGAATATAGGTGTATAATGTAATTTATGCCAAAAATTATGATTAATTTATTCAAATACCTATACTTAGTTGGAAATGTTTAGATTGCACTACTAAGTTTGAGCTTAATCTACGGGGCGAATCTTCAAGACTATAATAGTGAATAAGCATTTTTAAAGCGTGTCTTTCGTTTTATCCTAGACCTCATATTTGCTTCTAACAGGTTGTATTGAGAACAAATGGATTCAAATATGAAATTTAAAAAAAAAGAACTCTTTTTTTTCAAATCCTAAACGGATTTAAACAAAAGAGTATTTTTTTTAATTTACGTAACAAGGAATAAAAAGGCATTGAAGACAAGAATGGCCTTACTTTAGGCCAACTTTATTGCCTCGTAGGGAGTCAAGTCAACAATGAGTAATATAACCTTCCATGTGTTTTATGATCCCCTGGTATCTCGTTGTAAATAAGGATGCCGAGACAAAAAATTGTTCGAAACAGTAGCTGTCTTTCGATAAGGATTTTAAAGGTTGGTATTTATAAAAACCTGACTTCAATCTGAGATAGACATGAATTAGAGTTTATTTATCATAGAGTTTATTTATTATAGCGGCCACCGCATATATCTTCCGTCATGTACGATTATGGTAACCTATTTACGGTATATTCTATCTCTGTATATGATATAAGTATAGATAATGATAGTACTTTATATACATACCTATGTACAATTTTATATTACTTCCATTTTAAATAACACCATAAGACGCTTCTTCATCACTACCATTATTAGCACTGTATAGAAAATTACAGATATTTTAAAAATATTTAATGAAGTTATTATAAAAACTTTAACAAGATACTATGGAATCCCCTCCCTATACAGGGTGATTATATAATGCCAATGTATAAGAATACATTGGCATTATTTTTCTACATGCTCAGTCGATAGTACTGAACAACTTTTCGTATGGAATTAACCTAGAAATCACGAAAAAAAAGTCAGCTGATCCATATACATTTTCTCTAACTTAGGTATTTAATTTTGTATAGAACAGCAATATTGCCAATGTATAGGTAAAAACTCACCCTGTATACCTACGTATTTGCGCAAGCGCCACATGCAATGAATCAACACACGACCTTACGTGGCCCACAAAAACTTAATCATGAAACTTATTACCGACGACGTCGCGAATTAATTAATTTTAAAATTACCCCATGATCGATCAACGTGAATAATTTAAATCGTAACAGTTAATTATTGGAATATGAGTAATTTCGAATCAAATAAACATATTGATGTTTTGTATGTAGTGAAATATATTTAATTAACTTTGTAACACTTTGAACTTGTTACGTGGTAATATACACACTTTACAGTTCATATAAATTGGATCATATTTTCAGTTTTTTATACGTAATATAAGGTTACAAAAAATATCCAAATTTTTAATTGATATTTTATATTACCACTTGAAATTGAAATGATGAAGTTTAAGTACGTAGAGGAGACAAAAGTTTTTTTGTTTTTAATGAAGAGAAAGTATATGTAGTATGTTTTGGGTTTTTGAGTTTTTACGAAACCTATTTGCATCATCTCGTCACGACGACCTCCGTGGACTATTGGTCATCATGCCGTACTGCTATACTGGGGGTTCCGGCTTCGATCCCCGGCCAGGTCAACATAGAAAATGAACTTTTCAGATTGACCTGGGTCTCGAATGCTTATATATATATATATATATATATAAGCATATATATATATATATATATATATATATATATATATATATATATATATATATATATATATATATATATATATATATATATATATATATCTGGTTTTTGATTGACCTGGTCCCCGCCTGTTTATTGGGACCTTATGGGATTATCAATGATCAGTAGGAGAGAGAGGGAGTTTAGCATATGTTCAGCCCAGTCCCATTTCAACATAACCGAAATCTTAATAATAAACCTTAATTATTCAGCACAAAATCTAACTCATCATATTCAAATACGCGCGTATGATTTGTACTCAAACGTGAAATTAATGCCTTTTGATTCAAAATAAACCCGCTAGTATTTAGTTAATTGCGCATACCAAAACACTAATAAAGACACTAAGCCTCTGCTGCGCAAAATATACGGCGCTACGCTGCGTAATTCAGTAAGTAGTGTTTTAATTAGGGCTTAACTATTTTAAAAAGTCAGCTGATCCATTAGATGTTTTCTTTTTTTTTTATTGCACTTATATACAACAAAATATGTTTTGTTGTGTAAATTGTTTTGTTGTTGATAAAGTTTATGAATTTAATTTAAAGATGTAGGTATAGATCATAATGTTTCTCTTTCAATGGACCTTAAAATACTCGTAATATTAATAAATTCAAGCACACTAACGAAACTATACATTAAAGAAATATAGCTACCACAGTCAAAATCAAATAGAGACGTGTTATTTTAAGAGTACATAAAAACAATGTTGTGTACCATAGCATGTCTTGAGTTTTGGTGTACAATCGACTTTCTTTTACTGTGTAATCAATCAGATTTGTGATGAATACTGGCTGTTCTACCGCAGAGAGCTTGGAATCGCTTATTACTGAGTTATTAGCCGCCTTTTGTCAGTAAAATGTGATTTCCTGGAATGTTTGCATGCCTACCACATTTAATTGTGTAATATTCAACTAGAAATGATGACATTCATGCTAATTACTTTATATTTTATGAAATTTCGCTATAGTACTATTAGTAGCTATATGACTGAATAGCTATCAATTGTAATTTGTCTTAAAATTGATAAACAAAAAGTAAATATCAGTACATAGCTTGAGCAAATCTGTGCTTCGGAAACGTCTGCACTGTGTTTTTGTTTCATTTTCTATATCATAGATTATTTCCGGTTTCATTTCCAGCAGATTTCACTGTGATTTTTCGACTAAATGCCTTCCGAACGTCAATTGACTTCTTATTTATTCATATTCTTTATTTATTCATATCCAACCATAAAGAAGGCCAGTGTTCCAACAGTGAGTTTTAAAATGGCAAATGATAACTATTCTGCAGCAAGTCAACTACAGCACATGAGCCTCCTCCAATGCACGCCAAACTTCACGTTCTTCCCCAACGTACAGTCAATACCGTGGTTTCGATTGTACATTGAAGTTGGTCGTTTAGGAAACAGACCATTTTCGGTCCTACCCATCTCTGTTCATATATCCAAAATCATTGCAAATTCACCACTTTTGCCATCGCATAGAGTTCCATGCGGGATAACTTGACATACGGTTGACTGTACCTCAAATATTGGCAATGTCGTCACTCAATGGGCTCGTTTGCCTGGACGTAGAAAGCAATGATGATTATCCTTACTCAACATTAAACTTGGATCTCAATCAATTTAATGATTTGTATAACGGAGGCGTCAATTCTGCAACCTCTGTTATGCAACAGCGACCGCCGGTCGAACTCAATTTAAACATACTTCAATAGCATATTGGCTTACGAAATGCTTTATCATGAGCCCATTCATTAGCTCAGCATTTAATAATTTTACAGCATCAGATGAATTACAGTCCGAAAACAACTGGACTCTTTGAAAAATGTCCAATTCCGATTCTTTATTTCATTTAAGAGATGTACGCTCATGTCGATGTTATTACGTGAATATTTTAAGCGATTTAAATGGAATAGTTTGACCATTGTTGATCTCAAAAATATGTCTCAAACCTAACTCAATTTGTTTGTATCACACCATATCATATAATATAGATTAAAATAATGCAATACTTTATATATTTAAAAATAAATATTTTCTCACTACATTTTCTTTCATCGGAAGATACATCTATAATTGGGATAAACTATTTTATTTAAGAGATATGTCACTTGTTTGTTGCTGCTATGTTGTCAAGACCTGATTTACATAGGTCATTTACAAATTGCTGGCCATTTGGTGTCTACTTCACAGCGCATGCATATCATGCCCTTCTTCTTCTTACATCTATAATTATAACCATAAAAATTCATGAGTAAGTTCACCATGGCTTATTGGTTATTTACACGCCACACTAAGCAAGTAACGCATTTAAGCTCCTGCAAGGGCTGAATTTGGTCGTTTTGGAAACAGACCATTTTCGGTCCTACCCATCTCTGTTCATATCTAATTACACAATGAACGAACACTTCATTAAATTGTCACTCACTCTGAAGCTTTTCGAAACTCACCACTGTTACGTAAAAGTTGGACGTGATTTACTTGTTTGATAGCGAAACTTCGTTTTTAGCGTAATTTGAAATGGAGAAGACATGTTGAATCACACTCTGAATCATTTTATACTAATTTTGATAGACTGTTCGTTAAATTTAATTATATTTAATTTATTACACGAATTTTATTATTGTTATCACCATAACGTTATTCAACATTCATTATTTGTGGAAAATCACAGATTAATTTTTCATATTCAGTATATCGAACATTGACGTCAGTTATTTTTTCAAATTGCACAAACACTGTTATTTAGTGGCAATAACTTTTTTCGGGTTTCCTTACGATGATTTCCTTCATCAGAAACAAGTAATTAGCCTAAATAAATATCGTTATATTAAGATTATAAAATCAGACTTATCTCAAAAGAATGTGTCCTTATGAATACACAAAATTCCTAGCGTTTGCTCTTTGCCACAAACCAGAGAAATAGGAAATAGTTTTAAAGAGCAGTCTATCAGTATTCACTACGGGCCACTGGGTACTCCGTCCTAGTTCGAATTTCAATTATTGACCGCTACCGTTTGCTGCGAATTCCAAATTTAAATAAAAACTGTTCGATTTTAGGTACATTTTATTTTTCTTTTCTGCCAGCAATACTCAAATAGAGACTTTACTTAGATTTCTTTCGCTATTGAAAATTTTAATGGCGATATTACTACATATCTAGTATAAAACAAGTTGCTTTCTCTGTCCCTATATGCCTATGTATGCTTAAATCTTTAAAACTACGCAACTACGTTTTATTTATATATTGTTTGATGCCTGAGGAAGGTTTAGGTGTATCATTTTTTAAGGTTTTACCTGAGCGAAGTAGGGACGGGTCGCTAGTAATAGATAAAGTTTAAATTAGGTTTTCTTGGTATATCAATTTCTTCCAACGTAACAAGAATTGAACAATGGGCTAATAACTTGATTTAGTGTCTTATATGATACACACAATCATTTTATATATTATCCTTACATTAGTAAACCAAGACCTGTATTTTGTACATTAAGAAAGCAGTAAACAACTTTGAATTTGAATAAGCGTTGCTATAACTCATAAAATAATCACAACTAGACTAATGGAGATGACATTTCAGTCTAAATTTTTGTGTATTTCTGGGGTAAACAGGGTCTAATAATAACCATTGCCCACGCTCGATACAAAATTATTTATGATTGATTGTTTTAAGTGACACCTTATTTATTTTAATTCCAACGATTTGACAGGTATAAATATAGTTTTATTAAGTTTGTTTCGATACTTCGCTTTGCTGGCTCGGCCACGTTGTATGATAGGAGTAAAATCGCGCAGTAAAGAGGGCCTATCTGGGTCGACCAGTCGGTGGTAGACCGTTGGATAGACCCACCGCTGCTGGAGCGACATGGTGGAGACAGACCTGCGAGCTGCAAGCAGGTGATCACTGGCTGAGCTGGCGTGTGGCCGAGGACGGTGGCGAGCGACTATGTTGGAGGCCAACACTCATTTTGGGTTCAGATTTAGATCATTTATTGCAAGTCACAAGTTAAATAGATGTCACATAAAAACGCCCCTGTGCCCGGTGAGTTACTGACCTAGGGTAGTAAATTATTTTGATAGTAATTATTACGATAGTAAGTTGTTTCAACACGCTAACCGATTTGGGAAATCCTTCTTTTAACGGCAGAAACGTCAAGTGTCACCAGACAAATTTGAAAATTAAAAAAATGCCAAAATATTTTCTAGCTATACAAATATTTTTCTGTAAAAAAAAATATATTTTTTAGGCGTTGAATTTTTTATGTTAACCACAAAACGAAAATGTGATTAAAGGAGGAACATCAAAAAATTCTGTCCTAATGACGCGTAGCTGTGTTTTATCTCGAGAACAAACGAACCCTTTCTTACAGGAAATTCAACGTCTGAGTAAACGTCACAGGAATCATTAATTTCCTTTTGTCATAACCGCACTTTGAGGAGTTTTAAGAAATTTCTGAATTAAAAATGGACGCTTATAAAATGTCCAAATATTAGGCTATGATAACGGCTAAGGAGATGAGAATAATTTCGTGATGGTCATTGAGTATTTTTATGGAGGTGACAATGCTATATTTTTGTTTTTATTTCACGTTTAGGCGTTTATGTCTTTATAGAAGTGTTGCGGGTTCGGGTACCATGATTAAAATACAGAATAACATCTCAGATGTGGTTACCTTGAAACAATTTAAATATTGCTCAATTATTTTTCTTATATTATATTATATTATTTATTATTATTATTATATTTTTTATAGGTTTGTTTGTTTTAGTAAATTTTGATTTTGCATTTCACTTCTCACTATTCAAATCGATTCGAAGTGAGACTCAGCGAACCAATCACATTGCCGTGTGGTTGTTGTTGCGTCACAATGGCGCACTGTGATTGGTTAGCTGCGTCTCACTTCGAATCGACTCGATGGTGAATAATAATGTAACGATGTAAATAGCAAAGTCGCACTACGCACGCACACTATGTTCCTTGGAGTGAAAAATCTTATTTGTCTCGCGTTGAATGTAATAAGATCTCTAACGACAAAAAAGGTATTGACAAAAATTTATATTTATATTTTCTCTTTTTTATTGTCTACTCCTTCAATTAATATCTATGGCCAGAAGGGTCACACGCAAGGTGTTAGGGGCTTTTTATTTGCCCGGGGACTTTCTCCAGCCCAGTTTACCTGGAACAGAGTAATTTACGAGCCGCGGACGTTTGGGTAAGCTGAGTTGTGTAATCCATGAGTAATAACTTGCTTTTACCTAATAAAAAAATTGGATCTCGCTCCACGTATGTTTTTTTGTGTTAGAGAAAGCCTGGAGTAATATTATAGTGAGTGTTGTGTCAGATATCTTAGTTTAAATAAAATCTAAGAACAAAAAACGGTTTTTAAAGGCGTGTGACAATAAAACACTTAGTTTTGTTTAGTACAAATCACAATAACGATAAAAAAATATTTTTATCATTATAAAAACTATATAAAGTACTTCAATTTCGCCGAAAATATTACTTACCTACTCAAAAATTTGTCATCAGAAGGATGATGAGTAGCAAAGTGATCGATATCAACAGATAAGGCTTGACTCATACAACTAGGTACTGTGTCACGTTTCCACGCATCGGCGCGTCACTTGATTAAACTAGAAATTCTGTAAAGTGGGTAGGTAAATACTGATTGTATATCCAAGTAGGTGATTCTGTAGGACCTATGCTGACGGCAACGAGTAAGCTGGTCACTTGATGGGAAGATCACCGCTTGATAACTGGAAAACAAGGGACGGCACAAGGATTATAATTTTTATTTTTAGATTAGACTAAACAAAATAAAAAATACATCTTTAACATAGTGACTAATTTCATGAAATCGTATAGATTAACATTGAGTTGGCATTTACTTGTCGTATAAAATAAATCAAAATTAAAGACTGTAAAGTTATCGCTATAATAATATAAGAATTTAAGATCTAATCTAATTTTACGAGTTTGTCAAGCTACAACTTATTATTGACGTGTATTGTAATTGCGCCATATAATTACTGCGGAGCAACGACACACAGCTCTAGAAAGAAAATTCCTACTCTTCAAAACAACTGGGCGCACGCTCTCCAACAAAACCAATTTGAAGAATAATAAAAATTAAAATTGATCACATAATATTTCAATAACAAACTTTAAAGTCTACTTAACGACATTGTCACAAAACATTGAAC
This sequence comes from Plodia interpunctella, assembly GCF_027563975.2. Lineage (NCBI taxonomy): Eukaryota > Metazoa > Arthropoda > Insecta > Lepidoptera > Pyralidae > Plodia > Plodia interpunctella. Next base: position 8,253,379 of record NC_071301.1, read on the forward strand.
ATTTTCTGGTAGTTTGGCTTAATTACCCCAGTGTTGCCCTCCTTCAGCGGAACGTGCCTATTATTTTCGTTCATGGTTTGTTGAACACAGTAAATGGCAACATTATTTAACCATCTAATTTTCATTTTGCGAATTCTCCAGATGTGGTGAGACAGTGTTGTCAATGAGTAAAGACAACTTTATAGAGCATGTATCAAAAATATTTGTACGACGATGTAAAGGATATTGCTGGCAATGTCTGATATCTTCAACCGATATGCTGTATGACGTCATTCGAAATACAATATGGCCGACCATCCAAGACAAGCTTTTATGATCATATAGGCAAGATCATATAGACATTTATGATCATATATATAGGCAAGTTAATAGTTAAAATTTTATTAGAAAATTTTAAGTAAGTAAAGTCGACAACAAAGCATTTGACCGCAATCGACGAAACGACGATAAAACGAATTCCAATGGCCCAAGACACAGTGAAGTGATATCAGAGAGATTGACAGCAAATAATAATCAATAGCAGAGGTAGTTGAAAAGACATGATATTTCCCAACGATGTTGAATGTGTAAAATATGCTCAATTTTTATATATTTTTTTCCACAAGCCTTTATTGCTGTAAACATTCTGAAAACTCTCTTATAAATCAATAATTATAACAACGAAAGATTTATTGCATCATGATATCTAAATATATTAGATGTTCATTTTGTAAAATTATCATTTGTAACAGTGGGTTACACCAGTCAACTTTGATGTTAACTTTGACCTGCGCAGAAAAACGCACGTACCTACGTCATTTTTTCTAAACGACTGCGGCGGACGGACAGTCAAAGTTTACTGACGCGACTAAATAATCAAATATGTTTAGAAATTTGAATAAAACTTGGATTAATGTAATAAAAATTGGACAATACATTACAATATTTACTCATGCGCAAGCGATGCCGTTTCATCTCATGTTCATTACTCTTAACATGAAATGACAATCTCGTAGATATTTTAATGGTGATGGTTTGTGTTTCAAGATGTAGGCGTTATAATAATTACTTATTAATTTTCACATCACAAAATGAATTAGTAATTAATTTCGTTTCTTGGGAATTTCACAATGAAACTTTACAAATAACATTTCCTGATACATACAATTAATGAGAACAATATTATAGAATCAAACCGTTATGAACTTAGAAGGGTAGACGTCAGACAGGCGGCCGCTTGTTAATCGCAGCCGAATCTTCAAAGCTTTTTATCCAAACCCCGGGCTTTGTAGCGTCACAGCTGCGAAACAAAATCAACTCATTGGGATTTTAATATTTTAGCTTCTCATGAGATTGCTAATGTATGAGCACAAAACTTTTTGACAAACTAAGAACAGAATCAGAACAAAATAATTAAATAGAACGTTACAAAATAAAAAAAAATCACACCACATAATTATGAATAAAAGCCTCGTTTATTTGTTCAAAATAACCTTTTGAACGTTATTATACCCGCAACTGTCTCAACAATAATATTATTCCGGGCAAAAATAATATCGCATAACAAAATTAACACCAAAAACATGTGTGCGCACGGTTATAACTATCAAAAACATACCTGGTGCTTCTGACTCGCATAAAATTTATTTTTAGCGCATTATATTTTAAGGACAAATTTGATACCAACGATTGATATAATACTGGATCATTTAGAGCTGCACCGTCAAGTTTAACGTTGATTTTAACCGCGCCGCTAAGTTTTAGACAAAATTACATACTTTGCCTTTTACTGGACACGTTAAAGTTAACGTCAATATTGACAGTGAAGCCCAACCTTAGTGTTTCACGTGCAAATTTTTAAAATGAAATAGCACCAGTAAACTTTCAAAACATTAAAAGTAAAAACGTTAAACATGTGTTTACAATTCTGTGTTCAAACCTAGGAAGGAAAAGCAATGGGTCAAATCGAATTTTATAATTAAAGAATTATGTGTACGTAAACACACAAATTCATACATATTACGAGTAAATTTAAAAAGAGTGACAAGAACGGACACCCTTTTTATAATCACGCAAACGTGTGTAATATTATGTCTTGTCTAGTACGCGATACAGGTCGTCAAATTAAAACAGATGTCCTCATCTCGAGTGGTCACGGCTCGCTCCAATCCTTTGAGTCTGTCACGGGCAGACTCAAAAGAAAATTGTCGACAAAGCACTGTTATTCCAAGTGTTCAAACTTGGATAAACAAGTTTGACAATCGGGCGTTACTCGCACTCGGGTTCGCAGTTTATCTCATTTGAAGTCACTTTGAAATAAAGGATTCTTTGTTTTGTTGTACAGACATTGACGTCGAAGAAAATCCGAAGAAAGTTGTGTACAAATATTATAAATTTTCTTTGTTACCTCTTCACGTAGTAACTCAAAATCTTCTTGTAAATTTGCATACCTAAATATAGTTAAGAAAATGAAGGAACGATATTGGGTATCATCCCAGAATAAAACACTATTCCAGTGAGAAATTCACGCGGTCGAAGCTGCTATGGGCAAAAAGTATGAATATATTAGACAGGTAGGAATGAGCAAAAACTCTGTCCATGTTTGATGTTTTATTTTATGATTAGCCACAATCTTAAAAAATACTATATTAACTAACCTATCCCAATATACCCACCAGAGCGAAAAATATTTGAATAAAATAAATACAAATCTCAATATGTATTTTCAGTTTTCAAATCTAATGAATGTGAATTAGTATTTATATATGATAATAATACAGAAATTTCTAAAATCACTTAATTATAACGTTAAAAATATAGAGAAACATTATCACTTTTTAATAACAGTCGACTAACTGCACTGCAAGAGAAATTATTGACTGGTTTCAAACAATAAAGACATTTGGCCAACATAAAAGTTATCGTGTGAAAAAATCGCCATAAAATGTAGGCCGGGGGCAGAGGCATGTAATTTTATACTTTCTTTGCTATTCATTTAAATAATTATATGTTTGTTACATCTGACGAGTTATTTGACAGCTCAATATTCACTTGTATGAGCACAAGTTTATTTGTTAGACAAATTAAAATACCCCCGACTTTCAATATTCATTTCGCTAAAACTTTCGAACGGCTGGACCGATTTTGATCAAACACATCTAAGAATCACCGTATAAAAATTAGCTATTAAATAAAAATAAAAACTGCATCCAAATCGGTTCACCCGTAGATAAGCTACAGTGCCGCGTACACAGACAGATTGACACACTTAGCGGTCAAACTTATAACACCCCTCTTTTTGCGTCGGGGTTTAAAAAATGACGTTTGCTGGCTAGCTGCACACTAGCGCCGCACATTAGCTGCCACGTACGTACATCCAAGGAAGGATATGAAATGGTCCTATACTGGGGTATGAATATATAAATATAATATAATAATTCTTACCATTTTAATACGCTTAAAGCGGTTTCTTTAACCGTAAACTTCTGGATGCAAATGCATACAGCAAGTTGTTCAGCAGGCATAATTAAAATGTAATTCGCCGACTACAAAAGCAGGAAAATAAAAATATCTAGAATATAGAAATTAAATCATTATATTAATATTATAATTTATCTCTTTTTGTGTTTATTTATCGCATCACCAGCGAACATATGTTCGCTTAATAATACATTAACTGAAAAATAGAATATTTTCTAGAAATTTGAAATTTTTTTCGAGTCAATCGGCACCTTTGTACAGCTGTTCTGAGTTTATTTCCATTGCTCATTTAATATATCCTACTAATATTATAAATGCGAAAGTTTGTGATAATGTATGTGTGTTTGTTACTCTTTCACGCATAATCTACTGGACCGATTTTTATGAAATTTGGTACACGGGTAGAATAACCTGGAGTCATATACAGGGTACTTTTTATCCCGAAATTCTGGAATAAGTAATAGTAATAACATAATTGTAAATCACAATTTTTTCCAAAAATTATAGTCTCATCCCATTATTTGTTAAGTTTCGCTTTTGTTATTTCAATAATTTGTAATAAAAAGTGTATAAAAAAGGTAACAAACATAACAAAAATATTGTTTTTCAAACATAGTTCGTGGCCTGTTTATGCAAACGCATTCATAATAAATATGATTTCGAGTTAACAAGACTGAGGACTCAAGAGTATACACTTTTTTGTCGTTTCGGTAACTTGTTGGTCTCAGTTTTGCATACAGCATTGTTTTAGCGCTATTTTTGAATAAAAACAGTTCTTTTCTGAAAAGTTGCCTCATATTTCCAGTCGTTAGGGAGAATTTCGTTTCGCATGTGCTAATAATGTTTTAAAGTTCTTTTTTGTAATTTTAGAACTGAGTAAAAAAAAATTACTGCTTGTTATTTTGTGTTATTATGAAACGAAAAAAAAACAATCAATAATTTGACACACTAGCTTTTGACCGCGGCTTTGCCTGCGTAAATTTCCCACGCGTACAATTATTTTTCCGCGTTGAAAGAAACTAGATGTATGCAAACCAGAAGATTGGTCCAGTAGATAGAGCGTTAAATACTGGCAATATTAAAATACTGGCAATTTTTCAGATTTCAGATTCTTTCTGAAAAAAATATCTTTCGAAAAAAAAAGTGATAATATTAGCCCGTTGCTAAGTCTATTTTGCAAGTAAAAGTTATATTTTATTTAAATCATACAAAAACGTACCTATTTATATTACACTACTTTATTATAAGCTGTCTTGTATCATTGAACTGCTAAATACAAACTGCAATTCTTTTCCATATGTTATAATTTTTTTACATTCTCACTCAATCTGACCAAAAAAAGTAGTGACCGGAATACCGTTTATCTTAGTTTAAACTGTTGATATTTCAGGCCTTTTTTGGACAAAAACGCGAATGCAAAATCGCAAATGGGCTCAAAAATAACGAGATACGGTGTCCTGATTGACAGATCTGCTCGTTAAAAGTTGGCAAACTTTTGCTCCAAAAGGCTCAAAGGAAAATATTCTAATGACTGTTTTTTTTTATAAATACTCCATACTAAAATCATAGTTAAATAAGTTCTGTACTAAAATGTAGTATGAAATACAAAAGATATATTTGGAAATATATTGAGAAAATTATACACCCGATCATATATATATTTATATGACCCGAACGATACAGTATCTTTGCATATACATTGTTGACTATATATAAATAAACATTGGTAAAAAATGGTTGCCTGTAAAGTCGGTTTTACGGGCGAAGATTTTACGTGACAACGTCTTTTTCTCGGTAGAATATTTATTGATATGAATATAATTAAATTGCACAATAGGAACAAGGAATTGAATGAAAATAAGAATTGCACAAATTTTAACTATAGAAATATATTTTGTTTACTAAAACATTGTACATGTAAACTTAAACTTAACTAATTCCTGCGCGCGCGGCAGACCGATCATAGTTCAGTGGGAGAGAGACGCAAGGCATTCGGCGGGCCTCTCTCTCGTTCGGTGACTCATCGTAACGTTACCGGGCGTTACACTTTTTCATAAGTGACTCCCAGCCGCAACCTAATTTAAGACGTTGTCACAACATTTGAGAAAAAAAAAACACAGTTTGAGAAATACAAATATGTATAATAAACAAAACGGATAAACAAACTGATCGTTCCGGACAAATTATGTAAGTTGCACTAATTTCTAAAGTTCGGTTTAAAACATGGTGATGATATTTTAACTAATTTCATAAAGAAACTCTTCCTAAATCGGAAGCCAGCAAGGGTATGTTTATATTCTATAACCGGAATAATGTTTGCCATAGTGATTGATGCAGCCTCGATCGAAATACGCCGTCTACCCTCAACTGCTCTCTGACTTTCTTTGCTTAGGTGTGACAGCGGTCGCTTGATAGATGATTCTTTATAACTACTTCATTTATACGTATTTGTTGTCTCTCAGTCATTTCGCATGATCCCCGTTGAATTCTGGGCTATGACGTTACAAAGCCCAGGATCAGCGCAAAAATAAAACATTAAAATTTCGAAGATTCTGCTGCGGTTTTAAAGCCGCCTTCCAACGTTAGGATGACAGCTGGTTAACTCTTGTTGAGAATATTTATGCAGATTTATATGATTTAAGGCCTGTTTCAGCGCTTGTTGATATTGTCTATCTGATAGTATATATGTCATAACGAACAGAAAGCTTTAAAAATTGTGTTTCACATTGTTGTATAGGGCCAATTATCAAACAGTTGATCTTCCAGTTCACAATATTATATTTTATTATAATTGGTGAAACAAGGTCTATCAAATGGTTTTACATAATATTGATTGTGTGTATAAATAAGGTTTTTAAGACGCTTGTTTCTGTCTACGAGAATAATGCACCGCATAATAATGTTCCCAAAGAGTCATAAGTTTTGTCTATTTATCGCATATACATTTTATCCATACCACATAGACCACACTGTACTTGTACATTATTCTAATCTAAAATTGTATTATCCTCCACCGTACCAGCGTATCTATGTACCTCGTATAACATAAGAAATGGCCAGAGATAAGTGATAGAGGTGTAATGATCATTACATGCTATCTCGACGACTCCATTGCTGAATGCGTAGGCATTAGACCTTAGGTCTTGTGATAAAACAGAGATTATTTCTATTCTTATTGTCTATATTATCTTGGAAGAAAGGTATTCTAACTAAAATCTGTCTATTTTCAGTTCAACATACTTATGTATTTTTGAATATTTAAAATTAACATTTGTTTTAAATATAGGTACGTGAATTATAGTGAACTAGCTTTTGCTCGCGGTTTCGGCTGCGTGAATGTCTCATAGTAATACTTATTTTTGCGGGATGAACGGTATCCTATATCTTTCTGATGTACTTTGAACTACATGTATACAAAATTATTAGTCAAATTTTCAATTCAAATCATTTATTCACAAATTAGACCTTCTCAGGTAATTTAGTTAAACCGATAATACGTCAAGAGGTAATAAACTTTCTTTCATCAGCATTTGTAATAAGTATAAATTAGAATTAGGATAGTTAAGACATAAACAACGAAACTAAAATGTTTGAGTTATTTCATCATTTAGTTACATTCTGACAAAATATCATTTTCCAAACTCAAAATATAAGCAACAAAGGAAACACTCTCGAAACTAAAATTACCAAAACCAAGCCAACCGTTGATCTCTAACAGACCGTCCGTAACATCCGCTTAATAATTAAAACTTCAACAGAATCTGAAGTGTGGAGAAAAGAAATAAATTTTCGAACAGAAAGAACACTCTCGGTGTTTTTGCTCACACCTTGATTTATTTCACGAACTTATTTACCGCTGAATTTGAGCCCTATGGGAGATTTTTCTCCAATACTGAACGGTATCAAACAATTTTTTGTTGCGATTTGTCGTCCACTTTTTACGACTTACGGAGATACTACAATATATTTACCAGTTTATAGTATCTTTCTTTTTGTTATATGTCTTATCTATTAGTATTAATGTAGTAAAGCTGTAGATACCCCAGAAATGGAAAACGGAGTGTAGGACGTACGGCAGCTAGATGGGTCGACGATGTAAAAAAAATTGTTGGCAACAACTGGATGATGGCCCAGGATAGAGATGGTTGGTTGGCATAGATGGAGGAAGGCCTATGCCCAGCAGTGGGTCACGGAGGGCTAGAGATGATGATGATGAATTAGATTTACCAGATATATTAACAAATAGAATAAAGGTATGTAATATGTATATTTTCATATATTTAGGTAAGTGGATTTCACAGTATAAATATTTGAACTGATCTGATATCAGTTTCGTTTTCTGACACATTACTTAATTTCACATTACTAATATTATTCATCATTAACTTTGCAAAAAATTTTGAGTTCCAATTTCCTCTCAAACTGCAGACTTCGGGATAGAATTTTAGTCAAAGGTAGTTGAGATTGGAATAGAAATAGGAAATCCTTTGATCTATAAAATGTTTCTGCTCCGTGCCATCAATGCATCGTGAAATGTCACCGCAAATGATATTAAAACAAAGACATTACGAGTGTTTCTGTGAATTCATAAGGTATAAATATTTCTGTATGACATTAGTTAGGTTTTGTGATAAATGGATGGAATTTCGCATCACAAACATTATTTCTATCGTTTAGTTACATTGGAATCGGAAAGACTCCTTCTTTGTGCAATTTTGAGCCTTGTTAGCCGATTTGTGATCGATTCAATTTTGATAGCTTCGTGATACCTATTCAAAGAAAAAATAATAAAGTTAAGTGTAATTCTCACTAGAGTTTTTTAATTAATTATTTTGACTAAGTAAATAATTTGTGTTATGTACACAAAAGTTAAATCTTCACATAATAATGCTACAAAATTTTATTCGAGTAAAACAAAGTAAAATACTTTTTTGTAGTTTAATTTTAAAAGTCGTAAAAGTAAACAATACCTGTGGTCTGTATACAGTTTTGAGTTACCGATATAATTGGGCGGGCTCATACGCAAGGCTAATGCAACGTTTACGCATCAGCTGATCTCCAAATTGGTGCAGTTTGGCCAGAAAGGCCAATCGTACCCTCGACCTCTGTCGGCTCTTGAAGCCTTACGGGTGTAACTTTAGTGCTAAAAAGAGCGGAGAATGTTTGAAAAACTGGAAAATGGTATTATCATCAGTAAGTTTCGATATATGATCGGTAAATTGATGTAAATTTGGACAGATTTCGGCTATGCTGTATATCTCTGTTGACCTTTGTGGGTGTGACTTTAGTATTGAGAAAATCAGGTCAATATTTGAAAGATTTTAAGAATTGATGTAGGTACAACAGACCTGCTGTGTCATAGGCCTCTGTCCCAATCTTGCAGTTTTACGAGTGTGATTTTAGTGACGTAAACTTTGAATTTAATTTAAACTCAATTTCTAATTTAGCCGGGAGCCTTTTCCGCTCAGCATCACATTAAGTCCACAGGCTTTAACTCTCTCTACCATCTTATAATTAATTTAACGTTACGTCTGGTAACCATGGTTACCATCTACAAACTTTTTTACGCAAATGAGCTTAAATTACTCACGCCGGTCCTAGTTTCAGGCTTTCAGTTAAAATTAAGGTCTCGTATGAAACAGGGTTGGTTGATACAGAAATGTAGTGAATGGTGAAATTATTATACCGGATATAGTGGCTGCACAAAGCAACAAAAATTTAAATATAAATAATATGTATTTATTTCATAAAGTCCATTATTTACATTTAAAATTTTGTTGTGTTAAATTAAGACAATCTCTATTAAAACTTAAAATAATTGAATATTTCTTTTTTTATCTTTAATGTAAAAAAAAAACACGATCCTATTTCTGAAAGTAATTAGTGCATACTTTTAGAAATACAATCTTAATTCAGCGCTATAGTTAACTAAATGTGAACATAACATATGTTGCCCGGCTCTGCGTTGGATACGTTGATGATATGCTATACCACGAATACGTACTATTAATTTGATCGAACCATTATACCTAACGCCCGAAGGCAAGGCGGTTCAACTATCTCACTATGAAGAACCATACAACAAAATAGGCAACACAATATTCCTGGGTCAATTAAAATACGTTTAAACACCCAAACACCTGGCTGTGATAAACATCGCAACTATTGTGAAACTCGAGATTTTCGAACCTCAATTTTGACAACAAAAAGGCCATAATCGATTTCGGGAACACAAAGGGCGTATTATATTTGACAAGTCGACTGTACGAATGCTGTTTGCGGTAGAGATTATTTCGGATGAAATGAATGAAAGCAAAACACAACCCCGATATGTACGTTCGGTAATTGAAATCCGAACAAACCCCAAGGACGTTTTTAATTTTTTTCCCTCCAGATATAAAGAATCTCAAGTGTTGGGTTCCAGTCTATCTCAAGAAATCAATTTGATTCGAATACCTTTTACAAAATTGTTAAATGATTTATTTTTTGTTAGTCTCCCATTCACATTTTAATACGTGACATGTTTTCGTTGACATGTCAAATTATTTGTTGAATATTAAATTCTCACGAGTTGAATTGAACTATTTTAATGGTCATATTTCAATACAAGGTCTTGATTTTAATTTACTTGATACAAATCATTAGTAAGTTCATAGCTGGCGTGGATACATAGAAGAAACAGTAAATATTATCAAAAACTTATCTAAGACTTAAAATACGTATAGGCCATAAGATCGCGCTTATCGAAAGAAACATTTTGAAAACAATCAACAATATTGAAAGTAAAGGACTACAAAAACTTTATCAAAAAATCTATTGTGTGGTTTATTGATTAATAGACGAAACACAGGGCGGTCAGCATGCAACATAGAAACAGGAAACGTATGGTCTTATAAAAACGCCACCCGCAGGCTTACATCATTATATCCGTTCGTTTCTAGAACTTTTATAAAGGGTTTTTATAATGATTAATTATATAATTTGGACCGTGTCATCGAACCGCCGCATGGTGGGTCTAACAGTTTAATCTTAAGCCAGGTGGATGTTTATCTGATTGTTCAGCGTAAAAAGGGTTTAAATAGACATCTAGATAAGGTCAGGAAATTTGTTGGTAGCGAGGGAAGAGGATACAGGGTCCGTTGCTACTATAGTGATGGAGATAATCAGTACATCCTTATTTTTAAAAGGGTTAGTACATTTCATGTAATTATTTGTTTCATGATTTATGCTTATGTCATGTGTTAATTTTTGTATGTACAGTCTGCCACAGAGAAATCTGACCCCCTCCGACTTGACGGTGTTGAAATCGCGGGGGGGGTTAGATTTCTCTGTGGCAGACTGTACATTACACTATTTTATCATCATACCTTACACAGATATTACAGGATTACAAATTAGCTATCATAGATTTATAATTTAATAGATACCATTCATATGGATATGATTTTTGAAGATTGCTTGTTGCATTAATTTTATTAGGATTATCCTATAAAAATAGATGTAAATTTGAAATACAAATAAATAATGCATATATAAAAGGTATAGTTTTAGATTCATATGAAAAAAAAATATATCTAAAAAATAAGACTTTCTTACAAGTAATTGTTGTTCACTAGAACGTCTATTGTAAGATTCGTCTATTTCACAGTTAATTAGTGTAAAATGTAACAATAAATCACAAAGTACTATTTTGCAAATAGCTGATACAAGCACAAGCCTTCAAAAAAGGTAACAAAGCGACACACTTAATTTGGCAACAATTCAAACAACGACCGACAATAGGACCCCTAGAGATAACAGATTTAGAAATTCTTCGTTTTTTGTCAAAGCGATTCATAATTAATTAATGGTCGTCGAGCGTATCGGTCGTGGTAGGGGGCGATGCTCACATTCCATTGTCGTGTAACTTACGCACGTCGTTCATCAAGTTGACAAGCGTTAATCCAGTTTCCGGGGGGTAACTACGGGTTCTAGTCGATGTCGAATCATAGCTTTATCATCCAACGTCGACGTGTTCACACTAAATCGCGAAATGGTAGCAACGGTAAATTATATTTGATGACCTGCGTTGGTTAGTGATTGCCACCGTCCGTCCGTCACATTTGTACATCTTTTCACAAATATTTGTATTTTGAGTGCTCGTTTCCGTATTTGTGTCCATCGAACTTACGATGTGGGCTGATTATTCTTAACCACTTTATTAGCAAAAATATTTGCACATTGCGCTGCTCATAAATTACATTTTGATCAAACTTTGATAACTTTCGAAAATTGCCCATCGATTTTTTATAAAATTGACATCGCGACATTGTCTCTTATTGAGTTGTTGTGGTTCATGGACTGTGGTTTTTCCTACCATCATGGATTATAGATTATACTATAAAAATACTGTTAATTAATTTATGTACCGCTTCAACTGATGCAATTTATGGATAAACAAGTATAGAATATGGTTTTTGTAGTAAAATTGCTTGAGAATGAACTATAGCTAGATTTCACGTTAGATATGATCTTGGTTTTATTCGAGTTTCTATTAGAATGTAGTTGTGAAAATAGTAGTACCCGCGTTCAAATGTCCCTCTCTGCAACCGCCGAATCTCGATGACAAATCACTGCGTAAATGATAGTGTGCGTTCGTTCGTACTCACGTAGACTGTGTTTTTGTTATTTGATGTATGCTCGTGCTAGGGGGCGTCACTCTGTCAGATTAGGTACAGTACCTATCGCCCCACGTGGGGAAATTTTTATATAATATCATAAAACCAGTCATGATATTATATAAAAATTTCCCCATCTAATCCTTATATTTACAAATACAGACACTATGATGACGTGTCTGTATTTATTAGATTAGATTTATTAGATGTATTTATTAGATGGGGAAAGTAAAATAAAATATGCGTGCTGCACTTATTAAGTATAGCGATACTTGGTGGTAATGTACCTACTTATTAATAATGCTCATACATCGTCATCTTTCAAATTCGCTTCAAATTGTAAACGGATATTTTGTGCAATGCGGCCAATGCTGTGGCATTGTAATATAAATGCTTGTACCAAGCGATAAGTTTCAATTTCGTTTGGCTTTCAATATTGAACCTTCTGCGTCAATCATATTATTTATTCCATGCCAATGTTTGAGCCCATACAATGCTCTGTATTGTGGTATAGGCCTGGATTGCACACTTTTTGTGTTCACGCTCCATCGGCACGGATCTATAGTGGCTATGTTTTGATTTTCAACAATTGTCTCTTCTATTTTTGTCTTTCTACTTCAAAAGTTTAAATTTTTATATTTGCGATAGCGTGAACTTTATCTATAACATATGTAAATTCCTTTAGATCTTAAACTTACATTACCTTCAAACCTTTATAATAGGAACAAACCTTGTTAAAATAAGTTTATAATTACATTATAAAAACATAATAAAAAGCAAAAAGTTATATTTATAAATCATATCGATTTTGAAGCAAGTACTCAGCCACTATCAAACCAATCCACTAGTCTCTACGGTGCAGCTAGTAACAGCTAGCGAAACAGCCTAAAGACGTTGCATGTCCTTGCAATTACAAGATTATTTCTTCAATAATACAAAACGTCTCAACATTAAGTCCTAACAATTTCAATAGGACGAATTGCTAACCCGGAATAAACTTAAGGCGCCATTCACGATCCGACTGCACGATTTATTGTTTAATCACAAGCAGCGGCACCTCAGTATTACGACGGTAAATTGTGGCGGGCCCTTAATAAAATGGAAGTATGGGACGCTGGAAAAGTCCTTTGCGACGAATTTAGTCCTCCGAATCCTGAAACAAAGCAAAAAGATGGATTTTTGTTATTCAAAATTCTAGTTGAGTAACCAATGACTGTGTGAATTTTGAAGATATTTTTTGACTGCATTTGGGACTCATTCTCATTAGGTCTCATAAGATGATCACACATCGAATAATGAAATATTGTTTTAATTAATATTGTCAAACTAATTATAAAATAAATATATTTATAGATCAAAAGACTTCTATAATGAAGAGATAAATAAAATATGCAGTAGTAATGTAAAGATTAAAATGCTTTTGAATTACTTTGTAGCAGAAAAATATAGAAAGGTGTGACTTTAATAAAAAATGAACTCAACTGCTGTCACTCCTACATCATTTTGATCTTCCTATAGCTAAGCAGATGTCTGTTCTAGTTATGATGACATCCAAACAATATCACACCCATTTCTCGATATTATCGATAAACATAAACACATGTTGGTAACATTGTTGGACCCGTTTACGCTTATATTATATTACACAAAGTTAGCTAATTACAAAACTATGTTTATAAAATCATGCATCGGCATATATTTGAATAATCAATTTATTACATTACCTAATAAATAAATTATTTCATTTGTTTTTTATTTCGAACAGAATCCATAGTAAATATTATTAACAATGTTCTTAAAAAAGACTATTCTAGTTTATTTCAACGTAAATGTCAAAAACTTTATATAAGAATTATTAAATTTACATCGTTGGCATCATACGAATAAATCAATTTTTTTTTTGAGCATATTCCTTTATCGGCACGCGGTAAGTTGAAAATAAACATGGGAGATTATTATCAAGAATAATTGTTTTTGTTTTATTATGGCTACAGAAGGCATTGATCAAGCAAGCGTGAGGTCTTTCACATAGATTCCATCTGATGATCGATACAGATAACATTTAAGGTCACCGCTGACACAAAACTATAATATACCATCGAAATTTAAGTTTTTAGGGTCGCTTCACACTAATCCTATTAAAATGACATATACGTCTCGCGGCGCAGGTGATTTGAAGACAGCCGTAGACATGACAAGGATTAAATTTAATCGCCTTTACCGATTCAAATTAAGTTTCCATATAATTTTCGTATAATTCGATTTAATAATCCTCATGTTTGTTATGAAGGTATGTAATGAACATTTGTTTTTTTTATTATCAGTTGTAATTTCTCTTCATGTTCGTTTTTGATAAATTCTTATTAAAGCCTTGCATTTTATAGTTGAATCACTGATTTACCAGAAAAGATTCCTTCTTGAGATATGTCAACTATTAGTAGACACCATCAAAAAAAAAAAAAAACAAACTGGTAAATCAAATATCTGAAAGGACACCAGAAAGTAAAGTAAATTTAATATGAATTTAGAACAACTACTATTATTTTAAATTAAAAAAAAAAATGTTGTTATAAATATTATATTTCCAAATTGTTTTGAATATAGAACGGTATTGTCCTTTGTTTAGCGTATATGTCAAAAAAAAAACAAACGTGTTTCGAGGTAACAGCTGTAATAAAATAAAAGCGCGCGTATTGTTTATTCAAATAGCAATACTAAAGAACAAAACGGCACGTTTCACGCATAGCACGCGACAAAATCGACTCAATACAGCGTCTACCTTCAAGAATACATACTCATCCTTGCGTCATAGAGGTTATAAAAACTTATTGCACAGTGTGAAACGAGAATGTCTGCTTCTGTTTGAATTTAACAGCCTTCGTAGAATAGAATTGGATCCAGCTGGGCGAAACAATTCCTAGGAGGTGCATTTAACTTCGTAAATACCCATACGGAACCTCTAAACGTGTTCTCAGTATTGTTCTTGTCAAATACAGTAGCAGATTGAATTGTTACCATAGATGTCCTTTTTACCTGACTACATAATGACCCAATTGTAACAAAGCTATTCAGCTTTAAGCGTGTAAAATTCGTAAAGATTGATGTGTTAGACAATGATACTTTTGTTCCGATGTGTTGTTGTTTAAAAGTCGTGAAATTCAATGAGTTCAGCTTGAAGTGTATCGAATGGGAGTAAAACAAGAGTGATATGTATTAAGAGCGCTTGTTCTAAACGTTTTGAAAACATTTCTGTTCTTTTATATAATTGTAGAAGTTTCAAACTCTATACATACTTTCTTGAAGTAGTTATTTTGATCCGAATAGACATCCTATGTAGCAGTCCATCTCAAATATTCTTACCTATCACTCTCTCTATCTTCTAAGCGCTATTCGCGGTTTCTTCCTCAGCCGTTAAGAATCAGAGCCCAAGGCCGGCTTACCTATATACATTTTCGTCTCCACTTTACACGATCGTTGGTATCTGTGGTTGCCACACCAATAGTGAAAAGAATACTTAAATATTAAATCGTTCTATACTATTATTAGCTATAATTTAAGTAATTAAGTGTTCTAAAACTATAGCTCTCAGCGGGCGTACGTCAACTAGATAGAAATAAAATACACAACATCTCAATATAAGGAGTCGAGTAACGTATTAACATAAACATCGATTCAGTGACGTTCCGTACAATTCTTAGTTCGAATTTGAATACATTATGGTTGCGTTCTTTTTTATTACGTCAATAATTTAAGAAATAAACTGTTCCTTCTCTGTTTTTTCTTGGTTTTTGGTTGTTTTTGGACATTTTGAGACACTCCCCGCGGTCGATCTGAATGAGTACAGGCAACACTTGATGGTAAGATAGTCGTAAAAATCGATTTCTTTATTTTACTACGAGACTATTAATGATTCGGAAATAAATTGACGATTTTATTTGGATGTTGGTGGTAAGTAATGTATTACCAACGGCTTTTTTGTTTCAATTACAAAACAAGTTATGTTATTTTTGTTTGCTTTAAAATTCATAATTTTGTTCATAATTTACAGTACATAACTATAGATACCTAGTTTTATATTCTTCATATTTAAATTACTAATAATTACAAAATGTTGTTGTTAATTATACGTAAACGCAGAACGAAGCGCGAACGCGTAAACGAAGAAAATGATCGAAGCATCGCCTGTTTAGGGAATACACAGAAACTAAATTTAAAATGTGTAACGGTTACACACTAACAAACACATTTTAGGGTCCCATTGTTCGCTAGTTCACGGCCAATGACAATCGTTAATGATCGTTAATGTTCTGTTTCACACAATCCATTAAAACTAAAAATGTCCAAAGGAAACTCCACCTACAATTCCCGTGCCCCACTTAAAATATTACAAGTTAACTGCATTCAAATATCCGATAAGACTTGCTAACATAAAAAAAAGAAAAAATGTTGCCATATCACCTCAACGGTAGCCCGAAGAATTTATAGACAGGGTCAATATCTCTATTTCGATTCGGTAATGCCATTTATCAGCGGCATCTAATGATCGGTCAGCTTATAATAGGCAGTGAGTGTCAAACTAATGAGAATATATACGAACTTGGTACACGATAAATTAGAGAGGTTTCGAATAAAACGGCATATTAATTGGATATTAGTGTACGTCAACACCTTCTGAGCAAACTGCCCGGTAGAAACGATTACGGGAAAGCATCTCAGAAGTTATTAGGGTACAATAAAATTAGGTGGGTGTTAAATTTTCAACATAGCCCCGAGGAGGATTAAATGTGATTCCGATTTTGAATTATTACTTTTTTGCATTTTTTAAAACGATCGGCCAGTGTGTTTTGGTGTTTTTTGAGTTCAGTAATTTAAATGTTACCAAAACAAACAATTTCGAATTCATTTTTATATCTTTTCATAACCAGATTGTTTTGTAAATTGGCCAGTGTTGTTTTATTTTTTATTGAATTAACATCAATCATACTTATCAAGTTGTTAGGGGTACAAATTTGAACTTTTTCTTTGCATTTGTAAGTCTATAACGGCCAGTGTTTTAAATTATTTTATCATGATGTTAGGAATACAATTTTATTCTCGTGTAATAAGGAGATTTAAAAACTTTCCTTCCTAAGTAATAATTTCTGCGGCCGCTTTGGAGAGACATTACTTTTGTCTTAGCAAATTGAATTCCGCAAAATCTCCTCTGGAAGATTGACTGACCACAAATTGGGGATTCATTGTCAAGCGAGATAACATCGGAGGAATCTCATTACGAGAACAGAGGTCTGGCTCTCGGTAGCCTTTATATGTTGCCTGTGGTTGTGTATAACTTTGACTTGGAATCTTAGGCCTTTCGGTTTGTTCCATGTCCGTGGGAGATATAGCAGTAACGAATTGGTACTGTACGGCAACGAAATGAAAACATTTTACGTGTTGTTTTTTTTTAAGTTGTTTAATGCGTGTGGCTTTTCTCTCGTTTTGTCTAATTTGTGATTTTGTGATAAAAGTCAGAACCCATATCATACAATTTCATTCTGATATGCAAGACTGGCCGTAAATTATTGCTTATATTAATCTAGAGCTAATATTCATAATAAAATATCAAACAACCATAAACTCAAACATTTTGTTCCATTTAACAACCCAAGCTAGCCATTATTTTACCTCATAATAAGCTCGGACGAGCCATTGAAGATTGAATCAAGCACAAACTGAAAAAGCCAGTAGCCGCAGGCGAACGGAAAATTAAAAAGCGAAGAGAGCGTTTCCGGTTTATTCCTTTTGACTCCTAAGTAATAGTTCCACATAAATATCTAACCAGACTCAATAGATAATGCAAAATTTTCATATTGGAATTTGGGTCGAATATTCTCGTAAATCTAATTGAATTGTGAAATTTCTCCTGGTACAGATCTCGTGCCATCTAAAGTGCGATATTATTGTACTATATAATAAAGGTCAGTTGTTTTAGGAAATTGTTCAAGTTTGTATTTAGTTAAAGTTTATATTTCACATCGAATTATTCAAATATTCAAATCTAGACCTAATGATATTATTAATCTAAATATTGTTATAATGAAAACCAATTAAATAGTATTATGTCCATTATCCTTACATTTTGTTGGTTACATTTGGGGGCTAGAAAGCCGCAAAACCAGCTTAAAAACAAAGCATTAAAAATTATAGCGTCTGCTGTTATTTTAAAACCAACCTTTCTGAAGGCTTTTATATTATAGTGTGACCATAATCTCTAGTCAACTCTAGTCTGACTATATTAGGCTCAGTAAAAATTGTATGTGTCCAATCAACACAACCAATCCAGTGCACTTAAAACTGGCAATAGCTGAAAACCGTCGTTGAGCCGCAATTGTAAGTAAAATAAAAACGGCAAGGATCAACTTCGCAGAACAAAAGGGAATATAGCATTTCCTAGCCATTCTTTTTAATTTATCACAGCGGTACAACGGCGGAATCATTAAAATTTCCACTGCACCCTTGCAGATTTATTCGATATGGAATGATGAAGTTGCTCCGTTCATGGAATCACAATGAGACGGTTTGAAAAACTGGAACGGTTTTAGATTTTTTAGGGTGTAATAAGGACCTTTTATCTGAAGCGGTGGTGGTGTAATGGTTAAGACGCCCGCCTGTGGATCGAAATCAAAATTTGTATACCAATCTGACTCATGTATAGTAGTTTTCCTAGACCACCACTAACTTCCGGTGAAGGAAAAAATCGTGAGGAAACCTGCACACTGGTTGATTATTATTAACTTGTGTGTGAAATGGAGAAGGCAATGGCAAACCACTCCATAAATAATGCCAAGAAAGTTGTTACTTGTGTTTCATTCCATGTAATGACCACGACCCTCAGTCATGAGGAATACGATTATGAAGAAGATCTGATACTGGATTGTCGTGGCAACTTTTTGCAATTTTTAAAAGAACTACGAATGTAAAATTAGCTTCATTTGTTTATACTAAAACAAATCAAATCATTTATTCAGAAATTAGACTTTCACACGCACTTTTTCACGTCATATTCCTAAATTAAATAATATTTTCCTAAGCTACAAACTACTAGCGTTTCAGAACAATCACTGCTAAGAACTGAAAAGCTACGTTCACTACTCTGTATACAGCTGCTGCAAAAATTTGAAAAATGCTTAACTAGGTATATTCTTCTAATAGAACATATCTTACGTAAGTATAATAATATACTCCGCAACAACAAAATGTGTATTAATTTAAATGTGGTATTAAATTTTGTGACAAAAATAATACGTTGACATATGAGAGTAGTGCCCCGCTCTCTACCCCGTCCTGCACGGACTTCATAATACACATTATTTAGTAAATTATTAAAGCCAGCTTTTGTATAAATTGACGAATAGATTAATGAAATACAGTGCCTAGAGGTCACGGTTGACCGACGCGTGGTAACAAAATAACGAGTGTGCAGAAAGTATGTAGAATAATAGGTATGTACACTACTTATATGTTAAGTTGGATTTCACGTTCTATTTTGGGCCGCATGCCTCCATTCTTGCTTAGTAGTACACAAAATGTTACTGTGAATACTATTAACGTGTGTAGATGTGATAAAGATTTAATAAATAATATATTTTTTTAATCTTCCCTTCCAGGTATTTCTCGGAGCATTTACACGGAATAAAACGAAAGTCATATTAAAACATTTGAAATTGGTATTCTATGTGACATCCAGAGGACATCTGTGAAGATCTCTGTGACCATTAAAATATACAAATTGTTTTAACTCATTACTTAAATATTGTAAAAAATGTATAAATATTTGCTAAGCAACAAAAAATATAGTGTCTAAATCTCACCCACATATTTGCGTATTCCCGGTTACATTTAGAATTTTGAAATCACAAAGCCCAGTCTGTAATGTTCCATTATCTGTTTCCGCGGTATTTTGTATACTTTTTTTTCCGTTAATTACTACAAATATTTGCGACTCAAGCCCTTTTTGTTCAGTTCATTAGCCTTTATGAGTTTAAAGAAATCAATCTTAGTGTTACGTTGATGGATGGGTTCTCAACTGTGTTTTGTAAAAAAACGAACAACTAATACGCCATTCACATAAATCACGACGGTTTTAATTTATTCCGAACAAGATTCGCCATTGCACCGCGGTTGGAAGCAGATTTACGTCTTTATTAATTGCGGCGAAGACAGAGTCACGGATGAAAGACTTCGCAGGTAGGTAGGTATATAAAAAAAAATATTTTTGTTTATTTTTAAGATTCGCAAACGATATATTTTGCAATACTTTTGTTACTTTCTGATTCACACTCTAAAAGTAGCCCCCCAAAATAGGAATTTAATTTATATTTAAGTTACTTGTCCGTTTTTGGGTCACATATTTAAATATGCGTAATGAATTTCAACTCTATTAGGCTTATAAGTTTCGGAGCAAACTAGCTATTAAAATTGGACAGACAGACAGATTTCACAAGAGTTTTTTTTTTTCTTTTGAGGTACGGAAACATTGATATAAATGCATTTTTGAAAACTCTTATAGTTACTTCCTCAGCCGTTAAAAATCAAAGCTCAGGGGCCGCGTTCCTACTTCTTCTTTGAGTAGTTTTGTATAAATTGTATATACGATGTCTGCATGTATGTAAAATGCTAATATATCATAATAAAATACTTTAGAGACCTTAAGCCATAAATATCCACTAATCCTCTTACCATAATATTAAAGTAAATAGGAATTTGACTTTCCTATACGAGGATAGATTTATTCATATGAAATAAACTACATATCATTAGCAAATCAAATATTTTTTTAATTACAATATAATGAAAAATACACAAAAAAAAACGTATAAACTATTGGTTAAATATTTTTTTTACAAAATATGCTTGCATTATATATTTTTTATTAAAAACAACACATAACCGTGCAGTTTTTCGCTTGAATGCGTCAGAAATGGTGTGACACGACATGTGGTGTGGATACCACATCACTGCACCGTGCAACACTAATTGAAATTAAAAAGGTACAAGTGAATCGTTTCATTCGAAAAAAACATATTTATATTATTTAATTTATAACATAACAAAAATATTAAATTTAGTTGACTCATCAACACGCTAAGAATAAGAAGAAATAATATGTCCAAATCCTCATTATTACCTAAAAGCAAAAAAAAAGATCGAAGTGGGAGCTTCTCGGCCGTCAACATACAAAATTTAGTCGAGTCGACACGCTAAGAAGAGGAAGAAAGAATATGTTCAAATTCTTATGAATTCCAAAAAATGTGTTCCAATATTTTAAAAAAATAATAATGTGGGAACTTCTAGGCCGTGAGCATTTAAAAATGAGAGCGTAATGGCGGGAGCCAAAGAGTCAGCACCAAATATCTAATTAGTAAAAGAGACAATATTTGCTTTTTATCGCCAAACACAATGCTACATAAATATTTATCCCCATTGTTTTTGTTTTGTTTACAAAATTAATCAATGTTAACTAGGTTAGTATTTACATACATATGTATGGATATTACTTCACGCTATTGTGTTTCTAACAATAAAATGTTTATTGAAATTCGATGGGTTATATTTGTGCCAAGTCTCTCTCTGCATCTAAATTCACAAATTCAAATATCATGTACATTTTTTAAATATTAGCTAACTGATGGGCTTCGCTCTCGTGGGAATTTTGGAATAAAATATAACCTATAGCAATCTTTGATAATGTACCTGTCTAATGGTGAAATAATTTTTGAAATCGTTTCAGTAGTTTCGGAGATTACCCGCATTAAACATACAAACTCACAAACGCTTACCTCATTAAATAATAGTATAGATTTGGGTTGCGGCGTGGGTATAAAATAAAATGTTCTACATTTTATTCATGCGGTGTTCACATAAGGAAATAAACACGTTAATCAAATGTAACTTTAGTTGATAAATTTGATTTTTATATTTAGTATCTTTTTTAGATCTCAATAAAGTATAGTTGAAAAGATTTTTGATTCCAAGATCTGTGACGTCACTTGCTCTCACTGTCATATACAAGCCCCATGTTTTGTTTCACATATCTAATTTGATTTGACGGCAACTTAACTGGTCCATGGATAGAAGTTAATAAAGAAGGGATTACAATAAAACTTTATGTTTTTCCCATTTTGTCAATACGAATATAAACTCATAATTCCTTATTAGTGTATCATTAATGAATTTGCGGCTATCTGATGTGTGGGAGTGAGATGACAAATGAAACGATTTAATTTATTATTCTATGTATAAATTGGCAATTTTCTACGGTCCGTTGTCGTCATCCACGAGATTAATGTGATAAAAAACACAAAAAACATTGTTGGAACAAGTTTACAACAGGACCTGTCTGATAAGAAAACCGTTAACATATTGGACTGTCGTATCATATTGGATATATAAAAAAATATATATCACTCGAAAAAAATGATGACATTTCTAACCTTCATCGTTCTTCTGTTCCCATATAAATTTAGTGAAGCTCAGCCTTATTCTTGCTGCCAAAACGTCAACAAAAAATATTAATTTTTTGTCAAAATGAAAGAATTATTGTGCAGGTTTTTATTAAAAATTTTAGTACGTTTGACTTTGTTGAGGTAGTGAATGTTAGCGCTACCACATCTTGGCTATGATCACTGCCGTACTTCCTTTCATACGAAGTCATATACACGCAACGATGAAGAATTAAAAAAAATATTAAACGATGTGTATTCGTCCTGGCTCATAAAAAAATATTGAAAAAGCTATGTATTTTCTATTTATTTAAATTACGACAATATAAATAAAGTAATATCGTCGCCTTAGTATTAATTTGTTTGTAAGACCTTTTGTTAATTGTGCTGCTTTTTCATCATCTACTTTTGAAAGTCGGCAGTAGACAAGTAATTTTATGACTTCAGTAAGTAATTTAAATAAAGAATTTTGAATTTCATAGATCGGACAAGAATGAGTGCCTAGTGGCCCGGCAAGTTTTATTTCGTTCGAGATTGCCTTGCCACTGTTGACAAAGTGATCATAGTTGTGCCTGATGAAGGCCTACCACGAAACATACACGTAGCCTAACATCCACATGTTGTCTCTTTTTCCCATACAGCGTCGTGTAAGAAATAGAGAGAACGTGTATGTACTATGTATTTTACTCGTATGTATCGTGGTATAAGATCTTCTGCCCGACCGTGGACTTCGCCCGTGGACTGCCCGTTCTTTGAGTGGTTTCTGTCTATGGCTTTACAATTCTGTCCATTGCTTGCGTTACTGTAAGAAAATTTAGCCGTAAGTGTACAGACAGCAATTTGATACTCTTCAAACTGCCTATAACCATTGTATTAACGACCTCTGGCTACTTTCCAGGGGATCTAGTATACATATTTGGCAGTAACATCCACTAACATCTGGTCAGCAGCTGCTTAACCCACTTGAACATGTGTTATTATGAACTGTTTATTTGATAGAATGGCGTCCAATTGGCAATATTCATTTAGAATTATACGACTTCTGTTTTACATGTTCGAAACATCGATTTACTACTGTAATGGTGTTATTGAGTTATAAACAAATAAAATTCTTATCGAGTGTGTTATTGCCAATACTGGTGTCAGATTTTATTCAAGTCGACTTAAGGCATCTGACACGACTTTTACTAACGCCATATAATGACAAGTAGTCCTTCACATGTACACTAGTGAACTAACTTGTGGCGTTTGGTTCCTTAGAATAGGACCACTCAATATCCTCCCGTGGATGTCGTACGAGGCGAATAAGGGACACATAGCCTAGGCAGCTATTATGCATTGCCAGATGATGGTTCGACTCCCGACGAGGGATATACTCAACGTTTAATAGCAAATGGTTTTAATTCCCATGGCTATATATTATTGTGAAAGCAAGACCTGAAAGATTGACCAGGATCGGATTCCAATGAGAGAAATATCCTGAACGGTTAACGCAAGGATATAATTTTTGGCACGCGTTGAAAGAGGTCTTTTTGACTTACTTACTATTATACACTAAAGCATTCTTAACAAATTTCTCAGAGCAACTAATGCTATAATAATTCAGAGTGATGTTCTCGAACCCACGACAATATAGCGCTGTGCAGTCACATTAATTACGACTTATCGTAAAACATGCGACGCTGGCTTTTTGCTCGCTAGACGCTGTTGTTGAAAATTTGTTAACTAACAAGACAAGCTGTAAAACTTTCTTCATGAATTTGGAGACTTTTCTCATTACCTGATTATTATGATATTATAAGTATTTTCAGTTTCCAATTCAGTTCGTGTAAAATGATTTTCCTCTCAATAAAAACAAAACGTTTGTTTTTTTTTTTAATAAAGCATAAAAGTTGTAATAATTGTTAGTTTATTTTGCATTTCATTAATATTTATTAATGAACATTTTTTATTTACTACATATATTTTGAAAAATGAAAATAATTTATTTTAAACTGGCTGGAACCGGTTATAAATCCGGCGGGGACATTCGCATGATCGGGCACAAAGAAGTCGATGCGAGCAATTATGAATAGTTACAGGACACGATAGCACACTGATTTATCGTGCTTTATGGCTCGACTATAAATTTGAGCGCGTGTTTTATACACGGCGGTAAGGGTTTACTGGTGCATTTAAGTGAATATTTTAACGATGAGTCATTTTATCTTGTCTTGTGTCCCCGAAAACCCCAAAACATGGAAAAAAGGAGAATCTCAAACAAGGAGACCCCAAATATACTTGCGGACGAAACGAATCAGTCATAAAGTCATAAAATCATTTTGTCTTGTAAAAGTGGGTTGCATCAGTCAACTTTGACGTTAATTTTAACCTCGCAGAAAAACGCCACTTACGCCATTTAGTTTAAACGTCGGAAGCGCGCAGGTTAAAGTCAACGTTGAAGTTGTCTGGTGCAACTCGCCCTAAATATTTGAATTTTTCACTCCACAAAAATTTGTTTGATTTCTGGACAAGATGCATTTTTTTTTAATTACGGGTAACTGTTAGTTGTTAAAATTCTGACATTCTGATATAAATTATATGTTTTACAGTAATGGTATGATAGTTCCTTCTGTTCACAAAATATCTAGCTATTATTATTTTTTATTTGAGAAAAGCTAGTCTAGCAAAATTTAAAAATTTTGGTCAGTACCTACCTAGTAATCCATTTCATTCCGGTTATCCTATTCTAACTAAATACACATATTTTATCAACGTAGTTTTGCGAATACAATACCTATAATTACGTACCTAAAACTAAGCTGGACCACACTGTTAAATATTATCATTTTAATATTTATTCACAGAGTTTGCCAATTTAAACGCGGTCGCTAGATGTCAGGCATAATATGATTAATGAGGGATAATGCTAGATTGTGGTAGGATTAGCCTCGAAACTGTTTTAGTTATATTCGTTTCATCTATGCATAATAATAAAACTGTATGTACTAAAATAAACCAAACGTATTTTTGAAGTGAAAACTTCTTTAGCGGCGTTGTGCACTTTTTGTGAAGGGTAAATAATGTTAAACTCGCACCAGGAAACACGTGACCTGATCAAAAATTCGTAAGACGTCAAAAATGCACAACGTTTATATTCAAGTTCACTCCCGGAGTGCAACACATTTTTGTTTTTAAATTATTGTCTGTCTATCGATATGTTTGATCACGTAAAAATTATCAGATGGATGCAGATGGAATTAGATGCAGTTTTTACAGTTGTATAGCATAAGGTCTAACTTTAAATCTGGTATAGATTTCATTACGATACGTTGCCTAGATCCCAATATATAAATAATAATGAGTTATGAGCGGACGCAAGAAATAAACGCGGGTGAAGCTGCGGACAAAAGCTAGTTAGTAAATAAAAAATAAAATAATAATCCATACTTTATTATATGCCGTCTTCGTTACCTCAATCCTCTATTTCTTTAATAATTCGTTGTATAAGATTAAAGACCTTCCTCAGAAATCACATCATCAGAAGTTAACACTATACTCAAAGGGTATATATTTCATTCTATAAATCAGCAATCGTAAAATGTGAGGAATGATTACGGCACTCGAGTAATATTTAGGTTAAGTGAAATCGCGAGGATTAAAAATACACACGCAAGTAGGGTTACTATGCGTCCGGTTTTTTAAAGGATTTTAATTTTTGATATGTGTTATTATACAAAATTAAATTCACATGAATTATTATTATAATTCATGTGACGTTATTACGTGTAGTGTCTATTACCATGAATTACACTAATTCAAAATATTATATTTAAAAGCACCACAAAAAAGAAAGAATGAAATCTATCTGTCTTAAGGGTATCTTACTAAAGTTTGTGAGAATGTATGTGTGAGTGTGTTTATTACTCTTTCACCCAAAATCTACTGCACATCTCTTTGTTTAATAATAAAAATATAAACTGGAATAACACATGGGGTACTTTTTATCCTGAAATTACCACGGGAGCGTAGCAGTCTTTCATAATTAAATGTATAATTTCCAGTAATTATTTCCACAAATCGGCAAAATTTTAGTCACTTTACACACAAGCGAGTAGCAAAGAGAAATAATGAAACATTAAAATTACAGGCCATGTACCTACCTAAATAAATATAAATGTTATGGCGTCTGAGTCCGTGGCAGCGCGTACGTAATTGAAAAAATGTCTCTTTGATTGTTCCCTGCGACCGCAAAAAGGAGGTGGATTACTCAGAGTTATTACTGTTGAAATGAGAAACCTTTTTTCTGCACTAAAATGCAATTCGACTGTTTTTTTTATACTACTGAACAATAATAATAGTAAATACATTAGGACAAATCACACAGATTGAGCTAGCCCCAAAGTAAGTTCGAGACTTGTGTTATGGGATACTAACTCAACGATACTATATTTTATAATAAATACGTAATTAGATAAACATCCAAGACCCGGGCCAATCAGAAAAATATCATTTATCAAGTGATGACCCGTCCTGGGATCGAATCCGGGACCTCTCGGTTCAGAGGCTTTACCACTGCGCCACCGAGGTCGTCAAAGCAAAGCAAATAGGCATGCGGTCCACCGGTAAGTGGTCACCTCAACCTACCTAACGCGGAGGGGTGCACGCGCTTACTTTGTGGCCAGGCATCTTTTGCCACATTGTAAAGACACTGCCTTTCTCACCCTTCAAACCGGAACGCGACAGAAATAGACGAGAGTGAGGTGACTGATGCATCATCATATCGAGCGTGTTATTGCTAACACTGGTGTCAAATTTTATTCAAGTCGCCTAAAGGCATATGTCATGACTTTTACGACTACTTACCGCCATCTAGTAGCAGGCAGTCGCATACACACTAGTGAACTAAACTGTCCACCAGTGCGCAGGTTTCCTCACGATGTTTTCCTTCAAGCGAAGCAAGTGGTGGTCTATGAAAACTACTACTTATATATAAGAGTCACATTGGTATACAAACTCATATGGCACGAGTGGGATACGAACCTGAAACCTTGCGTTTCACAGGCGGGCGTCTTAACTATTATACCACCACCCCTTGACTCAGGCAGACGACCTTTGTACTAAGGTTACCTATAGTTTTCACCGTCTTTCCGAAGAACTCCATGTTATATTCTCCAGGGAAATAGAGGAGCTCATTCGACAGCCTCTTCTGAGGTTATGTGGGAGGAAGTTCTTTCAAAGTCACTGTACCCGAAACTTTAGCTCCAATGTCTGGTTGAATCCTCGTAATGAATTGATGATAATATGACAGTTTTTTGATGTATTACTCGTATTTGTGATAAATAAAAGTTTGAACAAAATTAGATTCAATAAAACCAGCAATAAGTTAAAACTTTCAATGTTGTACACAAATTAATACATTTACTAACTGAAAACTTTTAAACGTTTTCGATCCTGTCTGATTATTATGTAATATTTTATCAACAGTTTGAATTACCTTGGTTTTTCATTATTCGACCCAACTGTGTAGGAATAAAAAACCTGGTACTCGTCGAACTTTAAAAAAAAAATCTTATCTATTTATTATTACGACCTCGGTGGCGCAGTGGTAAAGTGCTTGCCTCTGAACCGAGAGGTCCCGGGTTCGATCCTCGGTCGGGTCATGATGGAAAATGATCTTTTTCTGATTGGCCCGGGTCTTGGATGTTTATCTATATATGTATTTGTTATAAAATATAGTATCGTTGAGTTAGTATCCCATAACACAAGTCTCGAACTTACTTTGGGGCTAGCTCAATCTGTGTGATTTGTCCTAATATATTTATTTTTATTTATTTTATATACAAAACATAGTTATTACATGTTGAGATTCAATATATGATACGAAGGAAAATTGAAAACGGAAAGGACAGCCATGAAGCCCTTCTTAGCTGTGATTCATAGATGAAGTAACAAACAAGGTACAAGTCGTGTAGTATAGAGAGTAAAATATACGGCAGGAAAATTCTTCATCGTCACGACGAGAACCTCGTTCTTAAATTTATTGACGAACATACTCAACTGGTGGACAAAACTTTCTTATCATGAATCCAAGTCATTTCGAATGCCCTAAACTCCTGTATTCATCTGGCTTAGAACTATTGAACTGTAGGCAAATGAACTATAAAAGTATGTTTAATCTGGAATAACTAGATGATGTTCAATAACAGGATGAATGTGCGCATCGAAACAGAAGCGTTTGATTCCCGCCCTAATATTTTCTTGTGTATTTTACACAAGTAGACTAGGAAAGACAGTTAGATATAAAGGTAAGACAACTAGGCAATCGCAAATATTTCCAAAGAGAGTAAACCCGTACGAGGTTTAATTAATTTCGAATTTCCAAGACATAGTTCAGTTCAGACATTAAGAGCCGATAATGATAGTGGGAAAACCGTGATGGGAGAGGGAGATAGAGCGCATGACATTTTTAAGAAAATCAAATGGGCACTTTTTGCTTTTGGGTCGAATTTGACAGGTCCAACGGGTACTATTCATATTTTCAGCTAAATTAATGTTGAAAACTTCAATGATACTTGAATCTGTTCAAAATCTTCACTCAGAATGAAACGTTTTAAGTGTTTGGGTCTTGTTTAACAGATAGGAAAAGTTAGAATTAGTTACGGTTTAACTTTGAGAACCTGTATCTCTGAGTAAGGACTACTTGAGACATTTATTATTAACTATACAGTTAGAAGTAAGTAGTTGTATATTAGATTCAGTAAAAACGTTTCGGTTCTTTTTATACGTATATTAAAAATATATTACATATAAAAAGTGCAAAGTAAATGTTCAGTGAATATTTTCACAAATCGGCAAAATGTTAATAGTAACTTTTGTTTATTTAAAGTAAAATCAAAAGGAATTTTCATAAATAAGTTAAGGTGCTTTGTGCCCACTAGCACCAACATCACATTTTTATTAATTTATTTTATACTTCGCAGCGAAAAAAATATATTTTGACGGATTATGCTACACTAGATAAATAATTTTTGTATAAAGTATTACAATTTTCCATTATACAATGTACTTAGTCATGTTTTATTTTATTTTTTTTATTTTCGCCAAGAAATTAAAGAAATTGATAAAAATGTGATGCGATTAAGCGCCTTAAATAAAAGAATAAAAACACAAAGAACATTGTTGCTACATTTACTAGAAAGGCAACAGTATAAAAGAAAGTTGTAATTCAGTTTTAAAGATAACAGCAAACATTTATGTAAACAAAAGAAATCTTAGAAGTCCTGGAAAAAGTTGGGAAGGGGAGAAAGAACAGAATAACGGAATCACATTATGGAAATGAGATCAAACCCGATTGTTTTGTTTTTCAAAATTAAGGCTTTATACAACATTTGACAAACTAAACCCAAGTAATATTATAAATGCGCATTATCTACTGGACCGATTGTTATGAAATTTGGTACACGGATAGAAAATAACCTGGAATAACACATATACTTTTTATCCCGAAATTCTCACGGGAGCAAAGCCCAGGGGCGCAGATAGTATTATATTTGGCTAGCTTAAATATCTAATTGGTCAGCAAAAAATAATGTTTAAACAAAACAGCGTACTGTGTGTTTTTGTGCGCACGTTACTGCTAACGTCAAAGTTGATTCGTGCAACCCACTCTCACTGTACCTACATTTAGGTCAATTATGTAAACGGGAAACAACTGATGTTCCGGGTTTAAAACGAAATGGGTTAACGATCAATGACTTTAATTAACGTTGTCATAGACGAACATAACTGTAAATGATCTCAAATGGGCTATTAATCAAGCTGACTAAATTATGCTGTGAATTATTGCATCATACACGCCGCTTGTATGACAATTAAAATGGAAAACAATATTGTTTTGCTTGTGTTTATTGTGTAAAATTTTCTAGTGATGTCACTAAATAAAGTAAAATATCATAGCGGCATGTAAGTTATGAATATTTCGCTATGATATTTTACAACCAGGGGGCTGCCATGAAACATAAAACACGTAGCACGTCATTGCGTCCACACGTTCTCTCTTAGTTTTACTCGTTGTGTACACGATATGGGGAAAAGAGACAGCATGTGGACGTTACTAATATGCTACGTGTTTTTCTTGCCGGCTCCCTGACGTCAACTCTTTGGGAGTGTTTATATTTTATTGTTCGAAGTAAAATTATGTACGTACGTATACGTACGTTACGTATGTAGGTACGTAATTAAAATAGATTATATATTTTTTTAATTATATAAAGAACTAGATGTTACCCGGGGCTTCGCTCCCGTGCTAAATTTAAGATAAAATATAGCCTATAGCAAATCGTACCTTACTAATAGTGAAAGAATTTTTGAAATCGGTTCGGTAGTTTCGGATATTACACGCTTCAAACATATAAACTCACAAACTTACCTCTTTATAATAATAGTATAGATTGTTTTATTTTTTCAGATGTATCAATTAATTAAACGAAAACCTTATAATAATGTTGTCAAAGATATTTATTAACAACAGAGAAACTTAAGTAAAACAGGTAAGCTAAGCTTAAATTCATAAATAATAATCTTTTTTAACACAAAGCAGAAACTGAACTCCCTACAACATTAATATTGATAGATTTTTCAAATTAAAGCTCCCATCGTCACCGTTTCGCCTAAACAACTAACAATGAAAACTAATTCTATCGACCCTTACATCTACAGATGAGACGCGGATAAACAATATTCATAGATGAGAAGGGACAAAGACAATTGGTTCGTTAAACTCTAACTACGGTTAATTGTTGCAAATGGTCGTTAGTTACGTGACTCTAAGTACAAGTTCTGGGAACTATCTGGACTACTAATGTCCGGTTTAAACTGGATCCGATTTGGGTTACTCAGAGTTTTAATAAAATGTAATATTTAAAGAAAGATTCTGTTAATTTTATTACGTTATCTTTATTTAATTTTTAACAGTTTTTTTTATTAAATAGTACAAATTATATTACATTAAACTACCTTATAAAATAAATATTTTTTTAAACTAAAAACTTGCCCATTAAATATTTACAAAAATGCCACTTACTTGTCCTACAGAATTAAAATTACTTATTGGTTAGTATATTTCTAGGTTTTTCTTAGGTACCTACATATTAAGTTTGATAGCTTATAAAAACATATCTTTATCCATTTTAATATAATAAATGCGAAATTCTGTTGATCGGTCTGTCTAACTGACACGTTTTCACGCTTGGTCGGTTTTGATGAAATTTGGAATATATAAATATTATTGTTAATAGTGGCCCGAGGTCAAATATACCGCAGACAGAGCGATGGACAACAGCAATTTGTGTGTATTTTTCGTATCAACATACCTAGAAGTAGGTATTGTATTTTTCATTCATTCATTTCTTGATTGGTTTTCTTAATTGTTACCTTTTCTGTACCACCGCAACCCAATACTTTCTTGGCAAAATGTAGGGTTATTTGCGCAAGACGGATTTAGCAAAGGGAACATAATGGAATCCTTGGTGGTCAACGGCTCACTTATCCGTGACCACAGAGTAACCACAGAGCCAAAGCTTTTTGGAAATCTGTCCCTTTTCCTATTTAAATTGAATTACTACTTATATCTCATATATGTACGTCAGGTTGTAAGATATTATATTAAAAATACCATGCAAACCAGTCGTTACTGGTTTGCAATACAATTAAAACCGATTGTACATAGTGTTTTTTATATAAGTTTATTCTACTAAAATGTGATAATATAAATTAGCATTCGGGAACATACTTATTTTTGCTTAATAAGTGGCTCCGTCACCTGTGCTATTAACATGTTTAAGTTTAACACATATAAGATTTTATTTGGTTTTACCATGTTTGTCTGTATGCAATCAAAACTTGCAAGTGAAATTTGACTTACTTCCTTTACTACAGAGTTAAAATTTCCCACATCGCTTTTTTAAAAGAGGAGTAGACGAGAGGAGTGTTTCCTTATAAATAGGTTCCAATATGTATATTGTTAACATAATATAATTTACCTAAGAAATGTTTAAACAAAAATTTTATTTTTGTTTAAACATTGGGCTCTACTATAATCTCCTCTGTGGCCGTAACTCGAGAGGAAGTTGATGGGTTACGTGTTTGAGTTGTAACCGAATACACCGCTTAATGCTTTGTACCGGTTATTTGTTGTTGCCAAATAGTTCGGCGATAGTTTGTTGTTTATCACTCTGATAATTATATTGAAGTTGTACAGTTTGTAAATAAAACATTTGTATTCATGGGATCAATAATTAATAATCACTATTTTTTATGTACAAAAAAATAATAACTTACGGTTTTCCAGTTTATCCAATTTTATCTTTATTTAGTAACGTTTGTTTACAATTTCCTGGATATGATTAGTTGTTAACAAATTTTGTGCTACAAGAGTCTTCGCTTCTTCACAGTTTGAATACAAAAATATATACCTTACGTAAATGGTACTTTAAATAATATGATAGTTGTGCATATTTGAAGACTGTTTTGGGTCAAATTGAATAGATTTGATTTCATGTGAAATTTGATTTGATACGTAGATAGCGATTCTTTTTCTTGATATTATTTTTATAATCCTCATTAAATATGCATTAAAAAAGGGTTTCAATTTATCGGATTAAGTACTATGAAATATATTTCTAAATTCAATAATCATGGAACGCCGTTTAAATTCAATTATAGAATAGGGTTGTATATGAACCACCACAGTGTTGCCATAAATAAGTCAAATTATAATCTTTATAAAATATATTGTTTTATTGAATAAGCGCCACGTGGCCAGTCACATTAGCGATAAGGAGGCACATAAATTACATTCTCCATTACATTTCTTGTTAATCTTCTTGGGATTTTATCTAAAAAAGCATAAATTATTTGGTTTTAACACGCCTCGTGTGTACCATTGAGAAATTTCATGGCATATATGGATTAGTTCTTTTATCTCACCCCGCAAACATGAAACTAGGGTCAGAAATCGCTTTTATTAAATTATCATTTGAATATAATATTTATAGAGTGATCCGAATTGGGGTGTAACTGTGAAATCGTTGAGAGTACGATTTATTAGATTTAGTCGAAGTGAATGGTGATTTCTTTTTTGATATATTTTGTACAGTTAACAGCACTTCAAACTAAGCAAACTCATCCTTATAACAACATAAATAAGCATCGAAGATAACTTGTCTACTAGGGAAAAATGGTGGTTAGTGTACGATAAATGGTTTGCGAATTTGATTCACATTTGATTGCAATAGAAAAGTCATGGTGAAAGCTATCCACTTAGGTGATTGAGTTATTTTTGACCGTTAAATAATATAGCGATATTTCTGAGTGATTTCACAATAGATTTTATTATGAAAGCGTTTAAAAACGAACTCATCTGCAATGAAATGGTAATGAAAATTAAATGTTACCTATTTTTCTTATGAAAACAATGTTACAAATATATTTTAAACGTAAGTATAATTTATCTAATATAAGTACATATACCTCTTCTCTAACACTTATCTATTAAATATTTGTTTAATAAATAAGTGTTTTCATGTTATTTTGTGAACTAAAAAAAGACAAATTATTTTCATAATTTTTTTTTCTTATCTTCACAACAGGTTTTCAAATATCTTGTTTTTATCGATTTCAAATATTATTTACGCGGGCAACACTGCGGGCAAAAGCAGACATTTCAAAAATTCAAATTTAGAACACTTTATTTTATTACAAAATCAACAAAAGTAGGGCTGCGAACACAACAAAGATTTTAAAATCCGAGATAATTTCGGATGGGCGTTAAATTTAGTATATTTGTGAACAGAGCAATTTGTCTTTAAATAGTACGAGGTAGGCGGCCCAGATGCAAACCTTCACCAGTAAAGGGACGTAAACAATTAAAATATCTGCCTAATGGACTCTCAGGAATTCTGAACACGTTAATGAACATATCGTATACTAGATTTTTATTTGTAAAATGAGAAAAAGTCTCATTAATTTAAAGTTTGACTGCCATCTGTCGCTTCCTTTGCAGTTCGGAGTTGGGATCTTATAGCGGATATTAATCATTTCGCAACAATTAATTAATTAAAATTAATTGCTCTCTCAATTTTAATAATGTATGCTTAGCTATTATTTACTTAGAAACTATGCAAAATAAAAGGCACCAGCAAATAAAATAAAATCGTGTCATTAAAATTTTCTAGCTTTGAACACACAATTCAATAAACGCACAACTTTAAACTGTAAATATCCCAGTTTAGCTGCGACAACAACGACTGCAACGGCCGTTGAAACGTAAGCTACGTTAAATAAAAAAGGTCCGTGCTAAATTCTTCAAGAAATCTATAAAATAAAATTATACTTTTATTTCAATGTACTCAATAAATAACATAACGTTTCTTTGAAATTGATATTATCTTATTCACTTCGTATACGTTACAGTTAATCAAAAATTTCATTGTCATCCTAACACAATTCCAACCTCAATATGAATCGCCCACTCTATTTTGCCAAGAACTTACAATAAAATAGAGTACAGAATTTTAACGTAATTCAAACACCAATATACCAGAAAGATATGGACAAACTCTATTGTCTTTTAAACAAAATTTACACCCAAGTTAATGGTCGTAAGTTTTAAATAAATTAAGTTACGTATTTATAAAATACTTTCGAATCAACACGTTTTTATCAAAATCGGATTGTTATGAAATTTGGTACACGAGTAGAATATTACCTGGAATAACACGTAGGGTACATTTTATCTCGAAATTCTTACGAGAGCGAAACTCTGGGGCGGTGATTTTTGTATTAAAAATAGAATGTGTGTTTATGATGTTATGTCACCTCTGTAAATTAGTTAGGTTGCGTAAAGCCCAAGGGACTGGACAATAATAGGAATATGCAAATACGAATCCTGATCCCGCAATATTCAAATATTACGTGTGTACTTTGTTGCTAGCTCTGTTTGCAAGATTTGTGTTATAATTTACTAGTTTATGCCCGCGGCTTCGCCCGCATAAATATCCCACGGGAACAGATAATCTATGTCCTTAAACTACATGTATGTAAAATTTCAAAAAGTAAGGTTGAATATTGGTGAGCGTGAAGAGATAACAAACAAACTAAAAGCGAAAGTATCGCATTTGTAATATTTGTTAGGATATTTTGCATAGGTAGAAATTTATTAAACTAAACATCATTTCTGCTCACTCGTCGAACCACGAGCAAGTAAAAACTGTTTTTTATGTGCTCGTGGCAAAAAAAAAAAATATACAAACTTTCATTCACAATTTCCTATGCCCGCCCTATCCAAGTAATTTCGAAGGAGATTGTATTTTTATTTTTAACTAAGTACATACATCCATATCTCTTTACATCAAAATCGGGAAAGCTGGATCAAAATCGGGAAAGCTGTTTTCTTATAATGAGTCAGTCAAAATTAATTATATCAAATATTAATTAAGTATTAAAATACAAAGGTTTGCATTATGTCTATGGAGCACGCAAATGCGAAAATAGGCTAGTTATTTATTACAGGCCCGTTAATTGTTTCACCCATATACATACAGGACGTAGGAATAACTCCATTAAATTATTATAGTTACTTGACATGCTTAGAAAATGCATATTATTATGATTATAAATATAGGTGTAAAAAGTTCGTTTTATTCACACTACTGTATTAATTTGTAAGTTGTTAATGTGTGTTATAAAAACTCTTCATCTTTCTCATCTGGGAGAAAATAGAGCGTTTTCAGAGCTTCTTCCACAGCCATAAAGCGTCGAAGCCGAAGGCGCATTTTTTTTCTCTACGCCACATTGGATCCACACCATATATATAGGAATAATTAAACAAATTTCTAAGCAAGAGGATACATTTTTAACTCCCAACGCAAAAAGAGGGGTGTTTGACCGCTAAGTGTGTCTGTAAGTCTGTCTGTAAGTGTACGTGGCACCGTAACTCGCTAGAAATCGCTAAAAAGTTATAGCGATTTTGAAAAGGTTTTTTAATTTGTCTAACAAATAATCTTGAGCTAACCTACCCCATGACCCTATTGAAAAAGTTTATTAACCGCCATTATTTGAAGGTCGAAAGCGCTTACCACGCGTCGGCGGTCTCCTAGGAACACATACCTACTCATATTTCTCAGAATTCGTTCTTTTGTTTAGAATTAGCTCATAAAATTTGCACATTTTATGAGCACCGCGATTATAATGTTTGCCTTTCACTATTAATTTTATATAGACAATTTAAAGACTTGTAAAACATAATTTATCTGAGACCTGTATTAAAGCTATTTTACAATACTTTATAGGTGCTTAGCATTATAAATTGATAGTAACGTGAGTCTTAATAAATATACAGCGATTACAATTGTTTTATTATTGAATTTATAATCTATTCTCGCAAATGGATATCAATAAAACTCAGTTATTATCTATATTTGCTGATAATTAGCAGTTAATTAAATAATTTAAGCGGCTTAGTTAACTATGTATGTACTATATTTGCAGTAAAAAAAATCATCAAATTTACAAAAAAATATTAAATAATAATAAATTTAAAAAAAATCAAATAACTGAAATCTATAATTAATTGCAATCCTACTAATATTATAAATATGAAAGTTTGTGAGGATGTATGTATGTATGTATATTTGTTTGTTACTCTTTCTACATTTGTTAATCTACTGAATCGATTATTTTGAAATATGCTACACGCGTAAAATATAACCTGGAATAACACATAGGGTACTATTTATACCGAAATTCCCACGGGAGCGAATCCCCGGGGCGCAGCGAGTATTATTTATTTCATGAGAGCACTGAAATAATATTTTTAAAACACAATTCCATTTAAATGCGTACTGGCTGAATAGAAAAAAAGTCATCGGTCAAAATATATCCATGTCTAAAGACAATAATTAATTAGAAATTTCATGTTTTCGAGGCGGAAATATAATTTTCAGACGAGAGCAAACGGCGGAGTCCGAAAAGTGGAGTGCACACAGAGATTTATCATACATTTCCCAGCGTAAATGTGTTCGTAAGCCGTCCGTATGAAATCTCTTAATTTACGCCCAAGGGATTTGCTAAAGCCAAACATTGTTCGCTAATTATAACGAGACATATGCTGCCTGTCCCACGAGGCTTTAGAGTTAAAAGCTTATAACCATATAGAGTTATAACCATGTTGGCTCAATTCCGATTACATACCTATTTAATTTATGAATTTAAAATCTCAACCCGGCCCCCAAATCAAGTGTGAGAAGGTCTCCGAAAATATAAAACAAAAAAGTACATGAAAAACATTTATATTTTATTTATTTATTTTATTTTATAACACACTACTAGCAACTCATTAAGCTGATACGTGCGTGTCTTGAAGTTTGGAGATTTTATCTGACTCCATTTTGTTATCACTTCCCTGTTTGGAATTTAACGAGCATTGTATTCGTTTTGCGTATTTGTGAAGTTTAAAGTACCTACTCCGGTGTTCACAAATCTTCGTCTAATGTGCTACTTGAAAGACATTGAGTGATTGTTGACACGAGACGTCAGTTATAAAGACGCTCAATATCCTAAAGATGATTTCCTAACAAATAAATTTAGGAATAGTAGATATCTATAAAATATTTTCACAATTAACTGTCACAAGAGGATTTGATCTAAATCAAAGTTATTTTGAAAAATAATTCCCAAAGCAAAAAAAAAATGTTTTCTAATTTTCTGAGGAAATCTGTGTAAAACCTATAAAAAACTCATGATTATAGCAATTTTAAAGTTTTAATTTAGTCTTTATAATAAAATAAATACCAAATTAACACTTTTGATATTATTCTAAGGGAAATTGGGCCCTAGGTGACCTGTCCTAGGTCAAAATAATTTTTTTGTAATATATATTCTTTACATATAAACTCTTATGCCTGCTTTCAGAACTACACACCAAAAACATGCAATAACACAAATATTTTTATTCTGTCTCTCTCAGCCTAGAGTTACAAACAAAACATGTTTGTGCTTACACAAGTACATACTAATAATTATAAATACGAAACTCTGTCTGTTTCATATGCAAATATCTGAGACTCAAACCACAAAATATCCTTAATGAATCTCTATATCGGTTATTATAGGCCCTTATATCTCAATCCCTTCGATATAGCCACATCAAGTGTTATCAGGACAGATTCGGTACATTCGTGTGGACAATCGCATTAGAGCACGCCTCAAAAACGGCCACTCAGCGATTCGCCATCCTAAATAAACAATAACAAGGGGACACAGCTTTTAAACGCTCTCCGACGGCTCAGCTGACAGATTAGTTAGGACCTCGGATCAGGTCGTGAGGGAGATATGGCAATAGTAGCAGCATATTAACTAAGATTATTTTTATAGCATAGTAGTCAAACGCACGTGTTGCTAGCCTCATGGGTTATTCCTATGAGTTGTAAATATTATATAATAAATAAAATAAATAAATATA
The DNA here is from genome assembly GCF_027563975.2 of Plodia interpunctella. Lineage (NCBI taxonomy): Eukaryota > Metazoa > Arthropoda > Insecta > Lepidoptera > Pyralidae > Plodia > Plodia interpunctella. The sequence continues at coordinate 8,292,477 of NC_071301.1, forward strand.
TTAGGACAAATCACACAGATTGAGCTAGCCCCAATGTAAGTTCGAGACTTGTGTTATGGGATACTATCTCAACGATACTATATTTTATAACAAATAGATAAACATGCAAGACCCGGGCCAAACATAAAAAGATCATTTTCCATCATGACCCGACCGGGGATCGAACCCGGGACCTCTTGGTTCAGTGGCAAGAACTTTACCACTGCGCCACCGAGGTCGTCAATAATGATTACAACAAAATTATAATATAATATTGATCTGTCTCAGGTCGTTTCAGTTGGACGACAATACTGAAAGATAGATTTCAGCTATTAAAAAATTGTTTTCTTTGGTTTAAAAGAAAATACTCGTATTGTGTTATTTGTAAAAATATATGTTTAATTTTAAAGAGTTTTTAGAGTCTAAAAACATTTGTATAACGGTAGAATCTGCAAAAGAAAACTATAATCAAATGCATAATGTTAAAATGTACAACATAAACATGCAATCAAATAACGATTCTCCTTGTTTCTATGATCGACATACAGGCCTATCAACAAGCGTTTACATGTCTGAGGTCAAATACAGCCTTAATGCAAATATTTAAAGTCGAGTTTGTGTTAAATCTGCAGAGACTGAGCCATTTCTATGCAGATGGGCGGACCTGATAGGTGCTTATAGAGTTTTTGAAGAGACAAAAGGGTTGTAGGACGTGATTCGACCACGTGGTTATGTGAGCTTGGGCTAAAATGATTTTTATCGTTGTTTAATGTGCACTGTGATTTTAGAAGGGTATAATGATGTCACTGGAATGAATGGGAAGGAACATAGCGTATTTGTTCAGCCATCAACATTATTTAGCATTTAGAATATTTTGTGCTAAATTAGTTTCTTTACATATTTAACTCATACATAGTAGTTTTTATTGAACATCAATTGTTTCCATTGAAGGAATCCGTGAGTATGGGAAGTCATCATAGACAATCACGTTCACAGGTCATTAGATGACGGAACTCGTAAAAGTCATATCAGACGCCTTTAGGCGACTGCACTCGATAAGAAAAAGCAATCGCAAGAAAGAAAATTCTACATATCACAATAAAGAAAAGGTAACATAGACTGAAGACGCTAGAAAATAAATTGAGCCCAGAAATTCTCCCACCAAAACGGGTTGGGTGTTTTTGCTGAGGTTTAAACTGTTTCCTTGGAAATTGTATACGGGAGCTGGGGTAAGCATGTGTAACAACATGGTATTAAATTACAGAATCTTACTCATCCTCTAAAACCTTTATGCAGAAAATATCATATCCGTTAAATACTAAACAAGGGACACGAGAAATTAACTTGAATGTTGAGAAAAAAATTATTTTCTCAATTGTACTCAAGAAAAAGAATAGTTTTTATTTTTTTGAAGTATAATCTGATTTTTTTATATTTAAATTGTACTTTTTTTTATTTAAATTAGAATACATTTTTAGCACTATTCACAATACTTTTTAAAATTAAAACCACTTTATATTAAACATAAAAAAAATTAGTGTTTTGTTTTTTCTTTATAAGAATAAGATCTCTTAATACTAATCTCCATCCGTGCACAATTAACCCGACTGGTAGTATTTTATAATCTTTTAAAAAAACATGAATCTCATCGTAAGCAAATTGATTTTAATTCAACGGGGTAGTTAACAAGGTCAGAGAATTGTAAAAAATATGTATAATCTAAGTAAAATAGCTATATCAAATCAATCAAATAATTTATTCAGAAATTAGGCCTTCACAGGCACTTTTTCACGTCGGATTCTAAATTAAATGATGTTTACCAAAGCTACAAACTACCAGCATTTCGGAACGACCACTGCTGAGAAGAAATGCCGATAGAAACTCATTCAAACAGTGTTGGTCCCTATTATGCCAGAAGGGCTTACCATTTTTTAAATATAAATTTATGTATAATTTTTTATCAGTAATATAACAATATAAGTACACTAATAAATAATAGTACATTGATAAATCTAGTATCATTATTGTGACAGTTGTTAGACTGTTATACAATGAACTGGATCATTTTACGAAGATTTAAAATTGGTTGGAAAGTCCATTTTTAAAATGTATGAAGTTATAAAAACAAACTCAACCCAACGAACTAAAAATTTGTAACAATTTTTATTAAGAAGTTTTCGCGATAAAAGTAATATTTAATGTAGCTGTCGAACAAAAAACATATCTTTCTTTGCGAATATTTTAGCAAGTTTTGACGTCACTTGTTCGCGTCGATGGAGCGTTTGGACGAGTCTAAAAATGCCTGATTTGACGCGATCCTATTGTTAGTAAATAGTTTTTATTATATCCAGAATCGAAGGAATAAGGGAATTCGAATAGGTATCAAAACAAAATTTGACGACCTCGGACGTATACTGACGCATACGTAATTAAATTTGGTGGCGCAGTGGTAAGTTCTTGCCACTGAACTGAGAGGTCCCGGGTTCGATCCCCGGTCGGGTCATGATGGAAAATGATCTTTTTCTGATTGGCCCGGGTCTTGGATGTTTATCTATATATGTATTTGTTATAAAATATAGTATCCCATAACACAAGTCTCGAACTTACTTTGGGGCTAGCTCAATCTGTGTGATTTGTCCTAATATATTTATTTATATTTGTTTATTTATTTAGGCTATTGCATGATGGCGTAACAAAGGCCAAAAAGGCCACTCGAACGCAAAACAAGCAACGACAGGTAAAAACCGCGCACATACTTTTTTTGATGAAATAAAAAATAAATAAAAAAGTTATTAAGTGCGCATTTAATACATATAATATAAGGCACATACCTTTTTTAATAAAAAAGAACTAATAAAAAAAGTATGTGCGCGTTGAATATCTGTCGCTTAAAATTATGCAACGCGAAAGTTTAAAAGTAGTTAAGACAAAGGAAGTTATGAAATCCACTTTTCAATCATTCCTAAGTATTACTAAGTCATTTCTTCCAGTGTCTGTGGGTGGTTTCGATGTTGAAAATAATTATAGCACGTGGGCGAATCGTTTATACGAGTACACTTAATGCGCGTAAAAGTACAGCCGAACACATCAAAATAAAATATTTCGTTGCAAATTCGTTGCTATTACCGCGACATAAAGGTTCAAATTGGGTAAATTTGTGTTATTTACTGTACTTTGGTCTTACATATTGATGTTTTGTTTAATATAATGGAATAGTTTTATAGCAATTGAATTGTTATGGGAATAGAGATTAGTATGTAACATTTGATGCGTGGTCAATTTAACTATCAAATTGCCCTCACTTATAATAATAAATTGTTAATCTTCATATTGGTATACCAATCTGTACCTACCTGTACATGTACGTACTTATAGCAGTTTTCTTAGATCACCACTTTCTTTCGGTGAAGGAAAATATCGCGAGGTAACCTGCACACTGGATGACAATTTAAGTTTACTAGTGTGTATGATTACTTAGACATGGCGGCAGTTGTAAAAGTCACGTTAGATGCCTTAAGGTGACTTTAATAGAATCTGACACCAGCGTTAGCAATTAACACACTCGAAAAAAATACCATATAAAAGTAATTATAATTTGTTTAGAAATATTAATTTTGTAGCTAATTGATATAAAGTGAGTATAAAATACTGACAAATAATCAATAATACTACGGTTATGGATAATTTCTGTCCCCAGTCATCTTCAGAATAAGGACTGGCCAATCACAGGACGGCCCTAACGCCGGACAAAAGGACAATTAAATACAGCGGGGACGATAACAAAAGGCAAGCACAATTTGTTGCAGTGCAGCCCATCTTTATATGGCCCACTATTGACCCTTTACCCTAATTCACTGATTGTTCAAAACATTCAACCCTCCATACATGCTACAGATAAAATATCATACCAACTTTTATTAATCTCACTGGAAGTTTTAGTTTTTATTTTGTATGTAAAATTTTTAGACTGTGGTGCTAGGGTTGTCTATTGTTAGGAAAGGTAACGAATTTATTATTATTACATGATGTGAACAAACCATGTGGTCTGGGTTTGCGTATTAGCCACGCTTTAGTGACATTTTGAGAGTGATTTGGCTATTCTGCAGGGTAAAGCATCCTATAATATAATTGATGCGTTGCTAATGATATTCGTGGATAGTTTGAAGCGCACGTGTTTTGGGGTAATGCATCAGCAGTTTATTAATTTGAATTTTATTACTAAAAAAATACATTAACAATAGATGTTATTGATGATTCGATTGAAGCAAAAAAGGTTTGTGTGTGTAAAAAATATTTACTGGCTACAATTCACAAACATACATATTGGTCTAGGATCCAACGAAACTCGAAATATTGAAAGTCAGTTTGAATCTATGTTCATTTAAATAAGATGCCACCGGGTGGTTCAGAAAACAATTAAAAACCAATTTTGTTTTCTCATTTGAATAAACTTGTAATATTATCATATAAATAATTTACTTACATCTTTAAAAAATAAATGTAACACAATTCCAATTAAAAGATAAAATTATTTCTAAACACTTTTTAAAATTTAAAAGTAACGCCATACTAATAACACGTCACCAAATTTGTCGGACCAAAATAGCCGTCGCGTTTCACTCTGCACCTTTGCATTCGTTCCGTCATTTCATTCCGCGCCAACGCATACACTAATTAGGTGACACCCGACACCGCTCGTCTAGCTCCCATAGGAAACTCGCGGGGGAACCAGGTGTGAAATTATGGAGGCAAAAACTTAGATGTGGCGGCAAATAGGACAGCAAAATTAGACGGGTTTGAATACAGTACAGGATACAGTTTTATTTACAACTCAAATTATTACATATATATTTAATAACAATAATGACCCACCTCGGCTTCGCACAGGTGTAATGTTATGCATATTATATTCATCTTCCTCTTAAATCACTCTATCTATTAAATGATAATGAAAATAATTGTCATTATCACTAAATATGCTTTCAAAGATATGATAAACATAAATTAATCACACATTTTTGGACTTGTCCAAACGCTCCATACTAAATGACATGTAGGAGTGACGTCACAACTTGAAAAGCTATGTTTATTTGACAGATATATTAAATATTACATTAAATATACGTTCATAATAAAAGTTGTTACAAATTTTTTGTTTTTTTTTATTATGGTTACATTTATTTTAATAATTTCATGCTTTTGAAAATAGACTTTCTAACTAACTTTAAAACTTCGTATTTAAATCCAACTGCATTGTTACAGTCTATGAATAATATGTCAATATGTCAGGACAAATCCACACAGATTGAGCTAGCCCCAAAGTAAGTTCGAGACTTGTGTTATGGGATACTAACTCAACGATACTATATTTTATAACAAATACATATATAGATAAACATCCAAGACCCGGGCTAATCAGAAAAAGATCATTTTCCATCATGACCCGACCGGGGATCGAACCCGGGACCTCTCGGTTCAGTGGCAAGACCTTACCACTGCGCCACCGAGGTCGTCAAAATTCGTCGTCAAAATCAAATAGGTCGTCTATGAATTATCACAATGATCCTAAATATATCCATTTTATCTAAATTCTACATATTTTTTACAATTATCTGACCTTGTCAACTACCCTATTCTACCCGTAACTTTTGATAGCTCTCATCTCTGAATTCATAAACAATTAGCATACGTAATTCCTTTCACTTAAGATACTGTAATTAATCGTTCATTAAGACAAGACAGTCATTTATTTAAATGTTCCAAAGTTGTTTTTAATTGGTTGATTCTGTATCACGCAAGGGCAGGAACCGAGGGCAATTTTAATGGGATCTGTTGTTTTTAAAGTAACGTATTATTCTTTGAAACAGTGTAGGCAAATATTTGGTCTTGTTATCTCAGGTATTTGGCTGTGCCCGGCTGTGTTTGGGTGTGTTGTGCCCGTTTCTGTATGTTTCTTTAAAATTAATTAAATTAAGCAGCATATATCATAGTAATTTTTACAAGTTATATTAATTTTCGAAATATTGATTTTCGTAAAAGTTGTGTACTTTAATTTTTACCAAATCCAAGCATTTCAAAGCAGATAAGTAAAATCAAAGAATAACACGTCAGATTTGTTTCACAAATTAGGAAACGAAGAAGTTATTGTTTTTTTTTTATACGAAAATCAGCACGTTCGTGTACGTTTACGACAAAGCAACAGCCGTAGAGAATAAGGAGCTTGATGGCATCATCTTAATTGCTCCAATAAAACCATCTTTTAGTTTAATAGTCGTTAAGACGATGTGTTTATGAAGTCTGATCAATCAGTTTGAACTCAATGTCTGAATGAATAAAACAATCTAAAAATTGCCTAGATGTATTTTTGTCGCTGCCATGCTAAATAAATATATTGCTATTAATTATTTTATTTATTTACCATTGATTTGCATAAACAAAATAACTATGATTCAGTTCAAAAACCAAGGTAAAATGTACACATTTTAAAATAAATAATGTACATAGTATATTTTCAGTGAGGATTACTTACAGATTTTGTTACTTATGAGGTAATAAAATCCTACTCCCAGCTAATATTATAAATGCAAAAGTAAGTTGTTTGTTACCTCTTCACGCTCTATCTACACAACTAATCTTCTTCAAAATTTTTCAGACATATATTTTTAAGTACGGACAAGTACATAGACATTTTTATCCTGAAAAGTAACTGCTCACGCAGGATATCACGCGGGCGAAGCCGCGGTCAAATGCTAGTCTCATATAATTTATTAAAACCTTTACTTTATATGTATATATATTTCATCTCGTTTCAATGTCACACATTATAAAATAAGGCCAAACATATTTTCTACTAAATCTTTCACATTTTAATATGCAAGTTCAGCACAAACATATTATGTACTTCAATAACATAAGAAATAGGTAATTATAATGTAACCTACATTCGCTAATACACCACTATTTAACAAACTATCTACATTTTATACACAGTAACAAGATATAATATATGAAATACCATGAAGCATGCTAGGGTCATAAAAGATTCACTGTGCAATAATATTTTGACGTCAAAGCGGACACTTCGCCTGTGATGTACTGCACATTGTTCGTAATTGGAAGCCACAAGAAAAAAATTAAGATACAGAACGGACGATTTCATGATTTTTTGCTTGTTTATTGATTACTGTATACGCTATTTGGATTGGTTTCTATTTTTGGTATACTCTAAAAGTTATCTGGAAGAAATAGCAGAAATTTTAACAACACATATTTTAGAATAACTTTTTTATTGCACAGCTCTTCAAGCTACCTAAAATCGTCGCTAATACCTCAGCATTGAGATCCGTACGTACATAATGACTTACTAGTTGACTGTATTAGTTTTAGTGTTATATACTTACTGTTAAATAAATATTTATAAAATTATATAAGAATATACATTTTATTAGTCCCAAAGAGATTAGTTTTGTATATTAGTAGATATGTGTGTTTAACTTTCCATTGTTCAAAATCTTACAATCGATTGATTACGATCGATTTTTTTTGAGAATTTAAATATATCCGAGTTTCAGTTCTAATACATATTTATTTTATTACTCTGTTGTATATTTCGACAACATACTTTTAAATTTGTTTGAGTTATTTTAAATTATATTTTTTATAGTTCCTGCGAATACAAAAATAAGCACCTATCTTGAAACCGCTGTCATTATTTTGATGCACTTGTTCCTGAGAAACGCCCTTCTAAGGAAATGAAATGATTGATTCTTTTATAACTTTGTTCGAAAAATCTTTATCGTAAAGGAATTTTCGTTTCCTTTATGACATAATATATTGGATAATTTAATAAAAGGTTTGAAAGTTAATACAATTTAAAAAATTGGTATAATATTACAGATTTATTTAAGTACCTAGTCGATGTTAACTTAGAATGAAGATAAATCCATAAGAAGATCTTTAAATATGTTTACCTAATTTTCCCTAGAGACTCAAAACGGAGTTCTACAAAATATGCGTAAAATCTTTATTCAGGGAAGGTCAACAGCGACCCCTTGTGTTACAGGCGTTCATAGGCTGCGTTGACCACTTTCCGTCAGGTGGACCGTATGTCTGTGTGCTTGCTTCAAAGTAACCCACCCAAATATTTAGAAAATGATTCTATAATAACCAATTTATTCTAAAAGTTAACGATGGTCATAAAAATCTGCACAAAGTCTACGACCCTATAACAGAATAAAATACATAACTCATTCAAGGAATAATAAATTCCATTCTAAACCCATCTCATTGGCCACATAAAACCCGGCTTATTTGCGATTTTTACGACGATCCTTTTGTTAAAATATAACGAGATATAGCCATTGTGTGATAAGCTATACTTCAATTTTATAGTTCATAGTTCACAGTGGATCGCCGAGAAAGGGGCTAGGGGCGGTTAGCACTTAGCTTGCTTGTATATCGCCCGGTTTCTGTTAGATGTGTAACGCTTATTTTGGGAGAAATAGTAAAACCACATTAAAACTAAAAAATCCGTCCCACAATAGTTTCTTACCCTGTTAAAAAGTTATAGCACACTTAATCTAAAGTATGTCGAACTTTATAATTTTCCTAGAGTAGTAAGAAGGGTAATAAAAATTAACGTTATTACAATACTGCTAGTAAATTGGCCAAATATTGTGAAGTGCAATAGTGACAAAATATACTTTAGCTTTAACTTAATTATCGCAAATAGGTAGATGTTAGTATCGCAAGTTAATTTTATATTGTCAGAAAACGTTTGGAATAGTTTAGAGAGTGACAAAGGTTTGACCAGCGGGGCGGCGACCAAAAAGAATTAAAAGTTATTATCTTTTCGAACTATGTAACAACGTCGGTCTAGACATGACTATGTAAGTTTGTTAGTTCCTTAGTACCTACATCTACATATCTATTGACTGTACAATTGTTAATAATAAAAACCTAACGATCTAACCTGCCAGTATCATACCACGAAGCTACCTCGCTCTCATTCAAGTCATTGGTTATTTATATCCAAAGTAATCTCAAAGAAACCCTGTTAGAGCCAAGTTTTATTTCTTTTCTCACTTTTGTCGTACTGATCAGAGCTGTAGATGTGAAATTAGTCACGTCCTTGTCGCACAATAGTTATTTTTATTATTAATAAATCTTAGGCCCATAAACATGAATGACCCTCACCCATTTTTGTTCACAAGCCCTACTTTTGTAGGGGCGTTACGTGACAAACATGTTTAGAACGGGGTGAGACAATATTGCATTTTATTTTACTTTCTTGTGTAATTGGTTTACATAAAATAAAATACTATTTCTTTTTCCTACGGTATCAAGTATTCTTATGGGTTTCTCACTCACATCTATTTCTGCTACCAGCAATTTTTGCTAAACAGCAATGCTTGCATTGTTTTGTTTTAGTTTGAGAGAGGCAGTGTAATTACTGTGTACTGATCACTTACCAACACATGTGTCTCATGTTTGGTAGTATAAAACATGTCTTAGCTAAGTACAAACTATAAAGTTTATTGGGTACTGTTGCAGCATGTAAAACCTTTGCAATATATTTCCGTGATATTACTCATCACTTGATTATACAAACGAAGATCGACATACATCATTTTCTTTGTATCTGTGTACAAATTATGATATACAAAAACATTAAGATTACTCAGTCAAATTAGTTGTAGCTACGAGCGCTCTTATTTCAGAGTCCCTCATTATATTGTTGTTAGATGGTTCGACATGCTATATTATATTAGCATTTAATTTTACGGGCCAAAGACTTGTCGATTTTGATGTCCGTTCCCACAAACAAAATTATAAGCTTTTGTCTTACGTTATTTAGTAAATTATATACGTACGATCTTCAACTAGGCTTTTAATTTAAATTAATATTTTTAAGGATTGCACATTAAAAATACCTAATTGGATATTTTGATCGTTTACAGCCGTCATAAGTTCACTCACCTGTGAGTTCATTTTCATTAATTTTTTTCGTATCATTCATACAAACACACACAAAAACTTTCTTGGCACTATTAATGATGTGGGTTTACCTTCTCCATTTCACACACAAGTTAATCAATTGTTTCCTCACGATGATTTCCTTCACCGGAAACAAATGGTTGTCGATGAAATCTATCGATTAAAGGACTACACTATACGATACAGCTGTGTGCATCTCTGCAAGCCAAGTAAAACGGAAAACCGTAAAAGAAAAATATTAAAAATAAAACTCTTTCAAACGTGAGAAAATTTTTGTGCCGAACTTGAGGAATCATTATGACTTAGGTACTTAAAATATTTTCATCAGAATACATCACAATTTAATGTAAAATGCTTATTATAGCTAATCTTGAGGGTGTAAGCAACCATGACGATAGCCCATTAAAAAAAGGCACTTAATTTATATAATAAATAATTTAGATTCATAAACCTCTTGATGACATAATGGGAGAACGTAATTTTAGGCTGACGCAAACGTTCAATCGCTTATAAGGATCAGCGAAGACTCATGAATAAATAATATGGAATCTAAATTTAGGTTATCATTAAGCAATTATGCTGTTGTTACCATTATGATGTTTTGGAAATGCTTTTAATTTTTTATTAGATCAAATTATCGTGAGGCCAAGGTGTCCGATCTCAATGCCAATATAAACGGTCGCTATTAAATATCAATCAGGAGTCAAGACGTTTGCGTGCATTTTAAAAATTATATGGAATCAACATTTGGGTCTGGTAAAATTATCTCTTGATGTTTTTCGGTTTATTTTTGTAGTTTCAACATTAATTTGTTATTAACCTTAATATTTTTACATTATCATCACAATTTCTTTTATTAAAGTTATCAGATTAAATAAAACTCCGTAAAAGGAAGAATCTCTTCACACTTCGATTAGAAAATCGATCAAAATCGTGAATTCATAGCGATTTTTATGTCTTAGCCAAAAATTAGAAGCATAACATTTAAGGACATATTTAAATATGACCTAGTTTCTCTAGAAAAACCTAATAAACATTTTACAGTTCCCAAAAACACATCTAATGATAGTAGTTCACAAAGTTCACGATTTTACGTAGAGGATGAACTTTACATTGACCGAGTACTTATAAAAAATAATAAATAGGAACTAGTTTTATATACCTACCTATTTAATCTTTTTCTTCTACTACCGCCATTTTTCTTTGTAATTGGGTTACTAGATGTTCCTTAAAAATAATAATCTTTTTTATAAAAGTTTTTAAAACATCGTGATTATTCTATGATATTAAAAATCTGACAATCTGGGTAAAAAAAAAATGTGTATGTAATTGTGCATGTATTTAAAATTCAAATCAATTTTACATCAAGATTAATTTATATTCTTCTTCCTGTTTAATTATCTCATCTGAACGTTTGCCCGGTATTTCCCAAGATCCGCTTAAACATGAGACAAAACACACGCAACGCCATTTCGGTAACAACGCCCTCTTACTCTGGAATCGCTTCATGAATCGTTCACTACACTACTTACCCAAACACCATCAACTCGACCAATATAAACTTACTTATTTCTGCTCAAGGCGAAACAAAACAAGTGTCAAAATAACCGTTTTTAGAGTTCAATCAATCGGGCTGTTGAACCATTAACTTGATCGTGGTTTTAACACAAATCCATTTTATAAATGAGTTTACTCGGTATTTATGTGTGATTTAAGAGTGCGTTTACTGATTACTTCACGGAGTATATTTAAAAAACTCTTTTTTATTATTCCGTGAATTACTTAATGATATTTTACACCAGTGTAAAATATAATTAAGTTTTTGAGGATAAATAAATATAATAAATAAATAAATATAATAGGGCAAATCACAGGATCGAAATCAAAAATCAAAATCAAAATCAAATCATTTATTCAAAAATTAGGCCTTCACAGGCACTTTTTCACGTCATATTCTAAATTAAATGATGTTTACCAAAGCTACAAACTACTAGCATTTCGGAACGACCACTGCTGAGAAGAAATGCCGAAAGAAACTCATTCAAACAGTGTTGGTCCCTATTATGCCAGAAGGGCTTACCATTTTTTAAATATAAATATAAATATCATTTTTATCTACCCCACAAATAAAGCGACTCCGTTGGTTGGTTACATAACATTTTGTATAAGTAGAAAAAGAAGTAGGTAGCAAGGAAAATACGAAATTACTAAACTATCATCTTCTTTATAAATTGAATTTTTAATACGTGCATAGTTATAATATTTTTTTATTAGATTCGAATTATATAGTATTTAATTTGTTTTGATAATTGTTTTATTTACAATAAAACCTTTAATAACACGTTGGCCACAAGTAATACTTTAAGACCTTTAGCTGAATAGATCATACAATCATTTCGAAAATAGATATTTCATCTATTTTAAATAGTTTTAACAATTTAACTAAGTTAGTGGTATTTTAATGCCATCACGCCTACACGTGCTATGCAAAATTTAGGGCTCTTTATGAGATTTAGCTTCAAATTAAGTTAAATTTATCCCCTTTGTGTGTGCTTTATCAACAAACTGTACTTCTCAGCTGTTTTTAATTTTGTTAGCTGTTAACTAGAAGGGGAAAATATGTGTTGAACGCAAGTTGTACTTAGTTGCGTTTATGAAAATCCCTTAATATGTCTGTGTAAACTTTTAGATTTTAGAATGTTTACCAATAAAAAAATTATAAAATTTAAATTTCATTTTAACATCGATTTAAAAAAAAATATTTAAAATCAAAAGCGACCGTACTCAATCTCAAGTCGAGGATCTCTTGTCCCGGGTGTCAAATAAAACATTAATTACTATAATGAGAAGTGATCACGCATCAATCATGGCCGACCTAAGATTACGAATACGCTGATACGCCGGCCGACGGTAAGGGATAAAATTGTAAGCCTTTTAAGTAATGAGTACGTACCTATACAATATAGGGCTATACAAGTATAGAAATTAAAAATATATATATATGAATTAATTTAAAAAATGTGTAATATCTAAATTGAAATTTAACGAAATTTCAATCGATTTTACACATTATTTATGTTATATATGATATTGATATTGTAAGCTTTTCAAAATGAAAAGGTTTTTTTTTTTAAATCTAGTATTATTGTGACCAACTGAAAAACTTTTCTAAAAATATCTGTTATAACAAAAACAAAAAAATGTTACAAAAACGTCATTACTATTTTATCAGTATTCTTTTCAAAAACACAATACACATTTAAATTTGTGTCCACACATATGACAATTCATGTGCTAATTATAACAGGATAAAATTTGGCTTTACGAACCAATACGGCTTCTTAGGGTAAGCTTGCTTGTTTAATCCTTTTCTGACCTACTTTACCGACAATGAAATAACACAAACGTATATACGGATTTAAGGAAACGCCGACGAAGCGGATATATTAAATTTGTATGTACTTACAAGCGAATGTACTCGTTTTCCGTGATATTTGTTTAACGTTATTGAATTTCATTTTCTTTCTAGTCTCTGAGAGAAAATTTACTTTAGAACATTCTGTGTTTAGACCTCCAGACGTTGACAAAGGTTGCAATTTTTTGTGGATTCGAATAGTGAATTTTTGTACTCCAATATACTCATATGAAATATGTTAAGAAATCAAATCAATATTGCAAATTTTATAGACAGATGAACCAATTTAAACTGCCTAAGAATTTTCATGGTAGTTTAAAATTTATGAATGGAATAACCTCTTTTCTCAAATTATAAGTATGTGAACTGTAAAAAAATCAATATTAACTCAATATGAAAATGTCTTAAGTTGGATTTTGTTTATTTGGGATTGTTTATTTTTTTTTCTACAACAAGGAAAGGAATGTCTAAGTGTTGGTAACTCTATTTGCCAAAACTAAGGGTGTGCTTATCAATCTAAATCATGATCCTTCATTATTAAGAGTGATGGATCCTGATGGGTGAGCAGATTTGTCCAGGATCAGTCTCTAACTGATAACTAGGGGTTGGAAGCAGGGGGTGTGATAGCCCAGCTTATACATGCATCATCTAAGCTGTGGGTTTAAGGTTTCCTTAGGGATCATTAGCAATGACCGTCAATAAATTTATAAATAATTTAAAATTGCGAAAATTTTTGTTGTGTACGAAAATTATCCTGTGTATTCAGATTCATTTTCGTAATGATAAATTATCATTCCAAATTAATTTCTTATTTTCTTCAGTAAAGATTCTGTTTTTCCCAGGCATCAAGCGTGATTGACGACTGCCGCTATATAGCGACAGCACTAACATAACCTGTTTACAATCCTCGCGATTACTATCAAGCCTACTCAAAGGGACAGTCCTATAAAATCGTGTCACTGCCAAACCTGTCACTACTTGGTACTAAACAACTCTAAAGATTGAGCAGCAGGCGAACACTTTAGCAGAGAATAAATTCAAAATTACCGTTTTTACGATCAAAAATAATATGGCAATAGCCGTAACTTAGGATAAGCTAAAGTTCAGCAGTCTAAATAATTCTAATCCCGGATTAAATGCAGGAACGGCAAAGACGGACGCATAAATATCGCGGGGACTTTATTACTGCTCCGCCGATTTACCTACACGTAAGAGTCGTTATTGTCACGTATGATGCGTAATAAAATCTACGAATATATTGTTAGAAATCAATATTCATATGAAGTCGTTATAATTTGATGGTTATCGCCAATTTTATATTTTTTCTGAAATTAAACCTTCACAGGCAGTTTTTCACGTCATATTTTCAATTGAATAATATTAATCAAACAAATATTTTTTTTCATCTCGTTATTATTTTCAAAAAAAAAGTTAAAAAGCACGTGTGACATGTATAACAAATCTATTTAAATATTAATCAAACCAACAAATCAAAACTGTTTAAATGGGTTTTTTGCCATTTGAAATGGCAAAAAAGTAAGCCTAAATGGTAAGCCCTTCTTCTGGCATGACAAATCATACCTTACCATTTTTACGATGCAATTTGAATTAATTATGCACTTACAGAAAGCGCATTACTACCGGAACCTAATGCACTCATAACTTTCTTCACACAAGCGCGCAAATAATCTTCCTTTTTGTACAACAAAGAACTCAAATCACCTCAAATTCAAACAGTCCGTTTTGCAAATCCCTTTAACTTCCCTCCCCGTTTACGAGCATTCCTACCTAAAGTCCTACGACCTTTTTAAGTGTCAATTTATGTGACAATGTTTCACAATATATTAAGCTCAGAGCCAAAGCCGCCACTAAAATATAAAGACTGGCCGAGATCAGGGACTGGTTTAAAATAAATAAAAGTTTACGAGCACAGACGCGAAGCCGATCATAACAATTGGAGTAGTCCACGGTAAAAAGTAGTAAAAATGTTTGCCGAGTGAGAAGCAATTAAAATTTTATATGCGTCAGTATTTAATAGTATTTCAAAGGCGCGGATCACGTAATTAAGCTATATAGTTAAGGGTTGACAGAAGTAGAGAGCCATTGGTCTGTCAACCAGTGATGCCGACGTCCGTGCGAAGTGGAGACGAAAAAGTAGTGAAGCGGACCCTGGGCTTCGACGTTCAACAGCTGAGGAAGAAACCGGGGACACGATCAGATGAGAGAGAGAAGTAAGGGCATTGGTCGATCTGAGCACAGATGATCCCTTTCCAGCACCATGCCGATACAACCACGAATCCGTCAAGAGTGACCGACTAAGAAGAAATATAGTTGTAGATTTGTTAAATATAGCAACTTGTCTAGAACTATAACCTCGGACATAATCGTTGGGAATTGACGTTCATGTTCATTGTCAGTTTTTCCTTGCGTTGATTTTGTATCAACGCTAAAATTTTATTTGGATAACTTGATGTTGAAAGTATGGATTTAATGAATTACTAATTTTCATAATAATATATACACTTCCATCCATCTTTTACATTGTATATATTATACTATTCGACACTTTATTGACATAAAGTGATCAAATAATAAAACGATGAGTGTATTAACCTAAGCTACTAAAATGAGCTATATATGGACTTAAAATTAAGCCCACGTTTAGCTAATTTTATTGGCCTACTCGAGCTTGCGATAGCATAGCTTCCTCAACACTCTTGTGCATATGTGTGAGAAAGAACACACAAAAGAAAGTTGTGTATTTTAAACATTTTTTTTTAATAAAAAAAAATATTAAATTCAGTCATAATTTTCACCCCTATTCGTCTTTGTATCGCCATGTACATCCAATCTGGGGGTTACTATGAAACATAAAACACGTACCTAGCACGTTATTGCGTCCACACGTTCTCTTTTCTTTTCTTTTTTACACACTAATGGAAAAACAGAATATAGACGTTAGTAACGTTCTACGTATTTATATATTTTGTGGTTCCTGACGTTCAGATACTATTCAGAGCGTTGTTATTTAGTAATAGATACAAAACAAACATGTGAATTTTTATGACCGTTGTTAGTTCGTCGTATATTCTTCATATAAAAGTATAATTGACGACTGCGCTTAATCCTTATCATGAGAACAACACTATGCTTTTAGCAAAAACAGGTTTTTAACATCTTTATGTTCGTTGTGTTAGGTAAATTTATTTTTTATTTAATGAGTGTTGATATGCATATCAGAACATAGGCGTGTGGTTTCGCCCTAGAACACGACCACTATATGGAGTGGATCCACCTCCAGTGGATGTCGTAAAAGGCGACTAACACACACAGCCTAAGCAACTGATAGGTTCCCTTCCTAGAACAAGGCCGCTCCAAATCCTCCAGTGGATATCATATGAGGTGATAAAGAATAAAAAATCCTCGAAGACTGACAGCCAGCCAAAGACATTCCCAAAGCAGATAAGGCCAGACTGGTGGCTGGTCGCAAAATCACAACCGAATCTTTAAAGTTGAAATTATTTATTTTAAGGAGGCCGTTGCGTAGTTTTAAAGATCTAAGTATACAATGGACAGACAGACAGATGGGACCCGACTTGGTTTTATACTATGTAGTGATAAGTATATATGTACAATATCAAATGGATCTAAAAAAGAGTTTTCCATCTTAACCTGACCAAGGTTCGAACCTGGGACCTTCAGTGAATCATGACGACCATTAGTCTAACTAAAGTCTTCGTCAAAATAGTTGCACAATAGTTGATAATGATGATAAAATGAGTAAAGCGTTAAATAACGAAACGAAGTAAGTACCTATCAAATAACAAGGACATTATTTTACAGGATAAGTTCAAGCATATTTCAAAGTGGCATATTTACGTAAACAAGAAACAAAACGTAACAACCACCCTAGAGTCCAAGAAACAAATGTGCCTCTCCGGCAAAACAAATTAAGACAATTCCAAATTAACAGAGACTGCAAAGTCTGAAATATGTACGTTGAGAATTAGGGTTATTCACTATGGGAACACTAGAAGTTGAACTTGAGTGGGGTCAAATGAAGAAAATAAAAAAGGAAACCATTTTAGGGTTCCGTAGCCAAATGGCAAAAACGGAACTCTTATAGTTTCGTCATGTCCGTCTATCCTTCTGTTCGTAAGTCACAGTCATTTTATTTGTGTTTGGAGACTATTTGTGTGTGTATTAAAAGGTTGAAATCTGATAAATAACACGTATTCAATAAACCGCTACAAAATTGTGCAGTAACATTTTGAATGATTAAGTGTAGACTCCATTCATGTTATGTAACTGAGGAATGGAAATTTTTTTAGACAACTTAGCATGGCTCTACTGTTTCCTGGCGTACGTAAATCCGACAATTTTTTTTTTTAATTTCTAAAAGTATTTGCCACTTTAGTTTCAATACCGCCAATGGAAAGAAAATGGATGTTAAAAAAATCTATGTGATACGAGTTATCAGCAATCAGAAGTCACATTACGTTTAGGTGATTATACAAGTATGTGGTCTCATGGTGAACAAAATAAATATTCTTGTAGTGTTTAACTTCTAGACCATACAAGAGGTTAACTAACTCCTTGTGGTCTAGTCACACAGTGAATAACCCTAGAATTCGAGGCATACGTATAACACTTGAATTGTTCAAAGAACTCGCGACCTTAGTGTGTAAGGAAAGGTGTTAATATTGCTTATCGTGAGTCCAACTCTTTCTAGATGCTACAGTATAAATAAATTAAAACTATTTTTATTTCAAATCCGCAGTGTAACAAAATATTGTATAAAGAATTTTTGTGCTGTGATATTTGGTAGCGTAGTGTGGAAGTGAATTTTGAGATGACTCTCAAGCTTTGAAGAACCCCTTTTGCTTGGGGCTGGGCCCCTTCAGGGCCCTAGCGGGGCCCCTAATGAGTTGCCGGAGCACTAGAGCTCTAGGTCGTGATAAAACTCGCTAGTCCCCCTCCACTACACGGTTATTTCGCGTGGAAACTGCGCTGCACCGGGATTTTTCTTTGCTTTGTTTTGAACATTACGAGTATGTAGGGCGATCCGAATGGAGGTCTGTAAAGTCTGTTTATGGGGATGAAATGTACAGGAGATATGCAGTTTTATAGACTTCGTGTTTTGTATTTTCTTTTAATATTGGATGGAATATTTTAAGAATACGTATTACTACTTGTTCGAATATGAGATTTGTATACAACGATAACGCAATCTATAAAACAATAATACTTGTCGTTTTTCGTTGAAGATTACTTAGTAGTGATCTTAGTAAGTAAATACTTATTGAATTCAACAACTTTAACAAAGAAAGGTCCCAGTTTCAAAATTTACTCACATCACGTTGAGCTTATTTACCAATTAGACATTACATATGTTTGTAGGAGTTTACAATGGTCTGGCACTTACTAACCTGAAGTAAAACGTCGTGAGGAAACTTGCACACTGGTTGACAACATATAATCATCAGAACCGACTATTGGCCACTGGGAAGCTGTGCTCATCGTTATGCCAATAGATATTAATAGTATCTAGATAATCTCTGGTGGTGAAGTCATTAATATGTAATAATTGTAAAATATTTTGTTAAAATTAATAAAAATATATAAAGATAAAATCTAACACCAGTATTATGAATAAAGAAGAAATCAAAAATATTGAATTGAAACTGAAATTTATATTTATATTTCTCTTTATATAACCTAATACAGTGAAAAAGGTTGTGGGTGAATTGAAAATGAATGAAATTAGCGATGACGAAAAAGAAACAATATGGTATGTAATTAATTTATACAAATATTGATTTTTGTTATTTTAAAAGAAAAAAGTAGCTCTAAATAAATGTACTTTTAAAAAAATTACCGAACAGACAGACAGTCAAATATTAAATAGTTGACTGTGAGCCAACAGATTTCTTTTTTTTTTCTCTACGTGGGAGGCACAAACAAAAGAGTTCATTGATAGCTTGTTTGAATAAGCAGATTAATGTTTGATGATATTCAAATACTATGACTTTATTATTGTTAATTATTGCAAGCTTTTGTTTAAGACAGATTTACCTTTTCAAAAGGGTATTTGGTTTACCTAAACGAAAATAGAGTAGACACAATTAACTATATTTGCAGAGTTTGTCAAACTATTCGTATTTTTTTCTTTATCCTTGTAAGTTATTTTAAATCCGTGCGCAAAAACTTTTCATGCGTAGGATGTTGTGTCCTTCGGAACCCTAACATTGAGCATTTGATCAGTTATTATTTTTCTTCCAATGATATAAGTCCATTACTACAAAATTGGCAATCAACCTTGCTAAAATTTTTCCACTCATCGTTACCCAATATGGCTGTTTAATTTGTGTAATTTACTTCTTGTGTAATTATTGTCTTTTTTTGCAATCTATGACATAAAAGATTACATTTAAATTTATTTAAAAAACTGCCAAAGACTTTATAATGATATATGAATGAAAAATTACAAATTGTCTAATTTTATAAGTCAGTTTAGATTACCTATTACTTATTGTATTATTATTTAATAGAAAGCATTCTCATTTATAGATTTTTACTATAGCCGGTAAAACATATAGGCTATGCTTTTTCTTTTAACCAATTTGTAGTACTCATGTTTATTGCAAATACATTTTTCTTCTCTTTTTTATCTGATGACATGCCACCACCATCCAAAATTAGGTACCTATGTCTCAATTGAACGAATGAGATTTAAAACGACTGTCTCGTCCCTAATTCTGAATTAAACTTGTCATTACCCAGATCGATTGTACAGATTACCCATCATTTGTTCTTTTGTGTTCATACAATATGTCTATTACTGTATCGTAGGTGTGGATTGATGGTCTGATAGTATGTGGGGGCGAATCATTTCATTGTTGATCCGAAGATTTTTCTCTGATTATTTATTTGTATGTATATATCGTGGACTGCTTCCATTTATTAGGATTTATGTGTATATAGCTGTGTTGTTGGTACAAACGATATCTTCACGTATTTATAAGTATAGTGTACGTCCCGGCTTCGCTCGGGTAAAACCAAGGGAAAAAGCATTTGAAAAAAGTGGACTATGTTAATTATGAATATTTCGTCCTTATGTGTGTCAAAATGAAAAAAAAGGTTTAGTCGTTTTTGAATTTATTCATTCTTTCAATTTAGGTACAATATTAGTTGGGATATGGTAAATCTGTGCCCATCAGATCAGAAGACACATCATCTAGTCTATGGTATATTGTCTATTGGACAAGACAGCAGATATTAATGGCACATCTCTATTGTCCTTCAGACCATAAACGAAGGTTCATTCGAAATAGCTGACAAATCAGTCGATTTAATAGCTCCAATTTATCTTAGTTTTACGACCCATTTACAGGACCATCACAGTAAAATGGCTTTAACATACAATTTGGATAGTAACGTTGTGTCGAGATTTTATTCATTCATAATTTGAGTAATATTTTGCACCTTAAAATATCTTTGCTTTGGAATCATTGAAATAAATTAGAAAATTAAATAGATTATATATTCCGCTCACTGCTGCGCACAGGCCTCTATTAGCGAAAACCTGATATGAAGATAATGTTGAGGTTGCGATTTTACAAAATATCGTTGTAATAATTTACTTTTTACTTCCTTTAAAATGCATTCCAAAATTGTTGCTACTAAACTGTTGCCACTAAATTGTTGCTACTAAATTGTAGCTATTAAATTGTAGCTACTAAATTGTTGCTACTAAACAGTTGCTACTAAACAGTTGCTACTAAACTGTTGCTACTAAACTGTTGCTACTAAACTGTTGCTACTAAACTGTTGCCACTAAATTGTTGCTACTAAATTGTAGCTACTAAATTGTTGCTACTAAACGGTAGCTACTAAACTGTTGCTACTAAACTGATGCTACTAAACTGTTGCTACTAAACAGTTGCTACTAAACAGTTGCTACTAAACTGTTGCTACTAAACTGTTGTTACTAAACTGTTGCTACTAAACTGTTGCCACTAAATTGTTGCTACTAAATTGTAGCTACTAAATTGTTGCTACTAAACGGTTGCTACTAAACTGTTGCTACGAAACTGATGCTACTAAACTGTTGCTACTAAACTGTTGCTACTAAACTGTTGCCACTAAATTGTTGCCACTAAATTGTCGCCACTAAATTGTCGCCACTAAATTGTCGCCACTAAATTGTCGCCACTAAACTGTTGCTACACTGCCCCGATACAAATGAGGTATATCTATATATCTGCTAACAGATAACTGCTACAAGTTAGTTAATAATACAAACAGTTTGGTTTTATGTTACTATATATTATCCACGAAAATTTAGTCCATATTACATTCAAGCACCTTAAGATGTATTAAATGATCAAACGCCTTGATATGACACCAAAGCGCGGTCGTATCGCGCACCAAATCCTAATTCACACCGTATCTCTTTGAAATGTGAAACCGCGTCGCGCGCGTTAATGAGTAAACTATCTGCAAAGGGAAGCTCGTGTTTTTTATTTTTTAATTAAACGTTTATTGCCAGTGGGAGAGCTCATTCCGGTGATGTATGCGGTGTAATTGCGGCTTTCATTAGTGCACGTTTGCGGCTCATGTTCGCTTTTTTGGCGGGAAATTTCGACGTCAGTCTGGTGGTTTTATTGCGGAGGAAATTGTTATGAAATGGAGTTATTCAATGGTGATGAAATAAGATTCCAAAATGATATTATTGTTAATCTGTTTTAATTAAAAAATATATTTTTAAAATATTTGTTTGGTGGTAGTAATACAAGATCATCAATGATATTTAAAAAACGTATAGAATAAAATATTAAAATTGTTGTAATTTTTGTTGTATAGTTTTTGAAACACTTAACAGCATGAAACATAACTTGTTATAATATTAAAATACCAGTTTTCAATCACAAAAAAGTAAAATTGTTTATAAAATGCTCAAACTTTGCATGACGTCACGCCTTTTTTTTGCCGAAAACCAATATCGTCCATTTGCAAATCCGCAAATGGGTCCAAAATGTAGGAACATTGTTAGCACATTAACTCCTGTAGGGGGTTATTTTTAGTTTTGTATTTGAAGATGACACGCGTCCGGATGTATGGCTGACACTTACACTGTCTACATAATTCTAGTGCGTCTAAATAATTTTAGTGCTTTGCACTAGAATTATGTATTTATCATGTCATATCTAAATTTAATTAAGTTTCTTACAAGTATCATTTCCATTCAAAAAAAGAGTTTCTAAAATAGATATCAGTTTCTTATCAAAACGATTCTACAATGTAGAATTATGTCTCTACGATGATAAACTTTCTCAATAATATTAATAATATATATATGTATATATATATATATATATATATATATATATATATAGATAATTTTTCTCAAAGAAAATTTGAGACTATTTTATTTTATAAATTTTTTTGGCAGTAAAAAATTCGCGCTAAAACAATTTCCTTTTAATGAAATTTGTCTCCACCTATGTATAAATTACTAATTGTTTAATTTCAATTTTATTACGAAAATATAAAAGGCCAACTAATAAAAGCTACATCTACCAGTCATCCGACTGATTAATGTAGAAAAAGAAGCGGGAAATGCAACATATAGTAATTTGATTCCCTATATTATATTAAAAAAAAACTAGCGGCCAGTCCTGGCTTCGCTCAGCAAAAATCTTAATGATAAACCTTCCTCAGGAATCACACTATCTCTCGAGGTGGATAAATATAATAAATTTTCATATCATTATATTTATAACGGTGTAAGCAACTGCCACAATTAAATCTGAATGTTTTTCCGCGCATCCATTTGGTGGCACATTGGGGTGGGCACGCGCCGGCCACGTGTGCGGTGTGTGCAGACTTTTATCTCAGCATTATGCGTTTGTATCGGGAATTCCTTATGATTGGATTATTTTAAGGGTGTGCGTTAATTTTGTGTAGACCTGTGTCTATTTTGGTTTGAAGAGGCACATTGAAGTAAGACTAGGAATGAATAGGTTTTTCATAATGAAAAGGAAACAAAATATGCCACGGTCGAAGTACCGTTTAACACCGATTAAAACTTTCTTTTTAATTATTTTTATTATTTCGTAAAATGTTATGTAACTTAGACTAACATGTTTTTATTTTCGACGTTTTCCATATGGCATAATATGATTTATAAAATATTCCCAAATTAAAAAATATATTTTTAAAATATTTTCTAAAAATTACGAACATTATGGACGATATTAAATTGATATTACATTTTAATGGTCATCTCATATAATAAATTAAAATATTTTAATTAATACATATGAATATCAATGTTATTTGAATTTATGATGTAAAGTATTGTTAATAAAAATACAAACCATTTATCATATCGAACTTCAATATCTTATAAGCTGGTTAGACCTAGATATAACCAGTGCAAACCGGCTACATTTCGGTCTATCCCCATTTAGCCGTAACATATCCATCGTATATCGTTGAATTTATCACAATCCAAAAATTCTAGCGTACAGTCGACCGCATATCAAGTTAACCCGCATGGATCTCTATACGGCGGTAATAACGACGAATTTGTAATGAATTTGGGGTGCTTGATGCGCTGTCGACTGTACTATTGTACATGAGCAATAAGAGCTATGTACGTAAAGAAAAAAAAGTTGACTTTAAATATAATATGACTAACAGACGTTTCTAAACTTCTTGTCATTATTTTTTTTTACAAATGACTCTGGACAAAATGTGAAATATTGTATCCAAATATTGCATTTAATGAACTCATCAAGATAACGTACCTATTACTTTTTCTAATCTTGAAACATATTCTAATCTTTAAAATACCTATATCATTTGACATTTTTATCCGAATTCTATGAAATATAGGGTCATTATCCTTTCAAATTCTTATAAAACAATAAAACTATGATTTAATACGACAAGGCAATTATAATGGACACCAAAACCATTCATAGTATGTGACACATAATGATCTTAGAGTCATTAATAAAATTAATTATCATATTTTTTATGTTTTCTCATCTAGGAAATATAGGCTCTTATTTTAAAGGCAGCATATTTTTTTGTGCTTACGACAGTTCAAATATGTATTTCGTGGAAATATAGGATCTTTATTGACGAATAATACGTATCTAATCTTTAGTATATTTTCAATGCGAAATAATATATATGTTTGTGTTAGGATTTGTGGATGCTTTCAGTAAAAAACACATCAACATTGTATGTAAATTTATAGTTAAGTATGATGATGACTGATTATATTTATATAGGTATATAGATATCATCATTGATCATTCAGCCTCTTTGTGCCCACTGCTGAGCCAACGCCACGCCAACCTCCTCTGCCCTGATGAAGTTTATTACAAAGTTTATATGTAATATACTTAGACGTAAATTATATGGATATATATAGAATTTTTGTGCTCAATCATGGTAGATAAGACACGACGAGCGCGAACGAGAGTTGAGTGTGTCACAGACGTCACAGCCGTGTATTATTGTAATGTTTTTGACTCCAGAATTTAACGTCCAGCGCGTGACAGCTCAGTGCTACTTTTTTGGATTTGCAGACAGAAGAAAAAATACAGGTAATTATTATTATCTTACTTTATATTAATTTACTTTCTATCATGTCCCCCGTGTTACGAAATTTTCCCGGCTTTTCAATCAATAAAAATCCCGTTAAAAAATCTGTCAACGCTGACCATGCGAGTCTTATTTGTATACTAATATTTAAGCATGAATAGGATTCGAACCTGAACTATCGCTATCAAAAATATAACAAACTGAGATAACCACAGCCCATCTCACATTACCCGCAGTTAACTTTTGATCGGGTGTCAGACAGTCACGATTTTGTTTGAACCCGAGTTAAAATTGCACTAACAGTTAACAGACAGTTATTTACATCAACAATGTCAGGTTAACACCTGGATTCACTGACATACAGTTAAGTGAATTAGTGAAGATGATAGGGTTAATTTTGAGTTCATTGAACTTTGAGCCTATTGCATGTCTCGTAGGTATATATCCGGTTTTAAAACTTAACTTTGTACCTATCATATCTGATAACCTTATTTTTGGACATTCGATCCCCGGTCAGATTAAGATAGAACATAATCTTTTTCAAATTGATCTGGACGCTTAACGCTTATCTATATATATTTATATGTTATCAAATATAGTATCGCTGAGTTAGTATCCCACAATCCAAGTTTCGAACATACTTTGGGGCTAACTCAATTTGTGTGATTTGTTACTATACATTTATTTATTTATGATCATTACTATATTTTTATATAAATCTGTCATGTATTTAATCAAGTTCGATATACAAATTCTAGACATTTGTTTTGCATGTTATTGGTATTTTCATAAAGATCTATTAAGCTAAAATATGTTAGGTCTCGTTCTGTCAATGCCGAGTTTTATACGGTGCAACAGTGACAAAACATAAACATTTTTTAACATAAAGTATACTTTTTTTATGATTTATGGGCTACTGTATTCTTCTTTATTATATGCCGTTCGATAGATTACACTAGGCGGCTTATGTGGACACTATAAGAATTTGCTAACATATGCGTAACAACTCTTAGCTTATTATGAAAGGAAAATAATGTTAGGAAAAATAACCTACATAAAAAAATGCAATTTTAAAGCATAAAATCTCTACAGCACAATTATCAAAATGCATAAATTATACTTTTTCAAACCTAATTTTATTTTTGACCATAAATCATACACTTCTAATTACAGCCGCTCCAATTTACATTAGTGTCAAAATTTCACAATAAACATAATCTTTTTACCCTATGGCTGGAAATAAACGTGATTGATGGCCAATTCTGAGTAAATTGAGAACTCATATAGTATTCACATAATTTTATGTTTTATCCAAATGAATTGAGTATTAATGTTTAGTTCTATTTTAACTACTCTAATGTTTTATTGTGTATATGTTTCGGTGTAAAAAAAAAAGTTGCATTCTATCCTATCACCTACAAAATAATCACCCTATATATGGCAAAGCAATAAATTATATTACCGTATAACATAATTATATTTTTGTAGCAGTAACATAATATAAATTCAGTCATCACAATTCCAATAGCAATAAGGACGATTTTATAATATCTTATAAATTGTACAATGCCACAGAACATACTTTGGCTTTACTTACACGCTGTGGCGAGGTATTGGTCCTCACAAGTTTCAACGAAAGAGTTCTACATACCTACTAAAAAGAAGAATTGATTAAAGAACGTCATATGTATGTTATACTAGCTTTTACCCGAGGCTTAGCCCGCGTGATTTTCCACGAGAACATTTATTTTTCCAGGACGCTAGGTACCCTATGACCTTCTCCATACTTCAAATTACATGTATGCAAAATTTCAAGAAGATTGGTTAAGCAGGTAAAGCGTGAAGAGGTAACAAACAAACTTACTTTTGCTGTTATAATATTAGTTAGGACTCACGCACTCACATCTACCAAAACATTTAGAAGGCCAATATTCATCGAAATTGATTCTAAAACTGGCGTGTCTTTGTCAAAACACCCCAAAATCGTCCAAGTCCGAGGTCCCATCAAACAATATATTTGGCAACAAATTAGCTTCGCCGCGACTTTGAGCATCTGAGTCAATTTAGGTAGCCCTTATTGAATTACAGCCAGCAGACACGTTACCGGTCGCCCTTGTTATTGTCACCTTAAACGATATCAAACCCTAATTTTATAAGGATAAGATCGATATCACTTTGGGATCCGGTGCCTTCAATCATATTTTACTTGCTTATAGATTTTGTGTCTTAATACTGTGGAATAAGGTTTATATAAGGTTGACCTATGTAGTTATAGCAACGTAGTAAGGCACACGTGAGAAGTGAGGACTGAGCAAACTGGCGACTTTTTTATTCCAAGCAACATTCATCTTAAATATATATAATTTAAATATATAGACTATTAAATCATTAACAGTTGATAAGGACTATTTTTGTATGATACTTTGCTTGTAATACGGTTTTTATCTGTTTAAGAAACTGTCAGTTTATGAACGAATTCTTTGATTTGCTTTGACTTTGTTATTTAAATGAAATAGTTCCAATACAACACAGATGTTATACATACGGTAATTGCCTTGTGGGTATTTGGATGTCATTATATGTGTGTATAAATTGAATGAAGTATTTAATGTTCATCACCATCTTAGCCGCTATTACTTAGTTCATTGCTGGAAATACGCTTTACGTACGTAAACTCAAACTCAAAAATATTTAAGTATTGCAGTAACTGTGTCGTTACAAAGTATTAGTTGGTACATACGAGATAAGTTCTACAGTTTGCCCTTCCAGGCATACAATATTTAAATCTAACGAACTCTGACTAAATATGCGACTAAAGTGACAAGTCTGCTTTAGTGTCACTTTGCTTAAAAGGAAGTTTCCCACATTAAAAAAAAGTCTGATGATGAGACGGCGTGGCGGCGCTAACGATTGTAATCGTTGGTCGTACAAATTTGCGACTAAAAATGACAAGTTTTCTTTAGTGTAAGAAGCCTGATGATGAGACAAATCGACAATGTGACGTTGCTGCACTTGTTATACAATCGTTGGTCGTCCAACTTTCCACTAAAAGTGGCAAGTCTGCTTTAATCTAAGAAGCACGATGAATGATGGACGATCGTAGCCTCTGACTTCGCTCGAACGTCGTGCGCGACTGTGCCAGCTTGACGCCTCGGTAACAGGCTATGGCTTTACCAAGATTAAAATATTATTATCAGTTTTGCAAAAAGAACTCTTTTAATAATAAGCTGACCATTGAGACAAGACTGATGAAGAAAGTAGACGCAGGTGCTGTGGCATAAGACCCTAGGGCATGTAGGCAACACGAGTGTGACACCCCTAGTGTTGCAGGCTGCGGTAACCACTTACCATCGGATGGATCGGATGCTTGCTTGGTAGTAAAAAAAAGTTGTAATATTATTAATACTTCTATCCCAACATTATAAATGCGAAAGTAAGTTTGTTTGTTACCTCTTCACGCGTTATCTACTCAAGCAATCTTCTTGAATTTTCGCATATATATAATTAAGAGTATGTAGAAGGGCAAAGGGAACCTGTCATTCCGGAAAAAACTATTGTTCCCGTGGGATTTGCGAAAAAACTATATTCTGTTGTAGGTGGCGCTAAATGCACGTTTTATAACTTTTCAATAAAAACACTAGATGGAGCTGTATGTATTTTAAATGCGCTATGAATATTTTATATGAAACGCTATGAAAAGTCTATTTCCAAGGGCATTTAAACAGGCGAAGCCGCGGATAAACAACTAATTTCTAATAAAACAAGTATTTTTTTATAGTCTATAAATTTCATATTGGCAATTCTATGAACAATATTAATTTGGTATAATGTTAGATTCACACAAAGATAAATTAACATATGAATATAATAAATTCGATACTGTTCAGCTTTATCGACTACTCTATTACTTAAAATAAAATTTAAAGACGCCATTAATTTATTTGATGTCCTTACAATAGGTAACTAGTTTTTAGCCAAGAACAGTAAAAGCCATAGTTTGAAACCAAATATGTAACTGTACAGCTTTTGTCCGTGGCGTCACCCGCGATAAAAAGCCTATGTCGTGGCTCCAGATGTGAATTCTGGCTGTCATAGTTGGAGTATAAAAACCAAAAATCAACTCTAGTTGATGCTCACTTCACATTTAAAATATTAGTAGGATGCATGGATATTTAGTATGACGTGGTCAATTGAGTAAAATACTTAAACGGCATATTCATACGTTGAAAGTACAAATTTTCAGACGAAGTAAGTAATAAAGTGTAAAAATAACTGATGCCTAAAATGCATCACCGCATGTTACATAAAAATTAAAATCCTCAAAATTTATGAGTAAAAACTTTGAAATATAATAACATGAGTCTCAAGTTGCATTATGGGCAGTAAATCCTTGCTCATCCCTTTGAAAAAAGAACTCCAGAGTGAACAAGACCATAAATTAATTTTTCGTTTGAGTTATGGTTTTATTGATGGCCAGTGAAACTGTCTTCTTTAAATTATATGGATGAAGATCGTAATTAAGTTTGAGTAATTTGCTCTGAGTTTTATTGAATGTCTAGCTGCGCCCCGAGGCTTCGCTCCCGTGGGAATTTCGGGATAAAAAGTAGCCTACGTGTTATTCCAGGCTATAGAATATAACCTGCACCCGTGCACCAAATTTCATAACAGTCCGTCTAGTAGATTTTGCGTGAAAGATTATACATACATACACAAATACCACTTTCGCATTTATTAAATTAATAGGATATGATTGGTCATATTATTCTTAATTGATTGGCTGTTAATAATGATTTTTGGAAATATTTATTTTTAATGTTGTATTAACTTTATTGCACGAAAATAAGTACCTACATCAATTAAAAATAATACAAGAAAGATACATGTACCACGGCGTACTTGCGATTGGTTGAGAGGACATGTACACAACAGCGGGCAACTTACAAGTAATAACGTACAATATGAACAGAGAATTAAGACTATATATATAATTAGTTGTTCGCCACGAACTTAGTCCTCGCGAACACAATAAATTTTGAATTATTACAAAATTGTAAATATTTTAAAAAAATACTTAACCGATTTTGATGCCCCACAAATTTGAAAATTATATTTACTGATCCTACATACCTTTTAAATTTCATCATAATCAGACCAACGGTTCGAAAGTTAACGCGTTACAAACATACATACAAAAAAATCTATTTTTACCCCAAGTTGATTTGTAGACTACACTCGCTTCGCTCGCTCAGTTAAATACTACTATATACATACATATATAGATCGTATACTTGAATATGTTCTTTTTTTACTGCAAACTTTTCACTTTTTTACAGGATTCATCCCTAAGATCCCCGCTGGCCACTCACTTCCAATCATACGAAGCAGGATATCCGAACCATATGATAAATCGGAACGAATTCTTTTGTTTACATACAGACAAAACATCGAAAGAAAGGAGTAAAGGATATTTTTATTTTTTTAATTTACTAAACTTCTTTATGTAGGGACATTATTTTTGAAAAAAATGTTAATTCCGTCTTTTATAATAAAAAAATATGTAATCTATATTTATTTCACATCGATACAGGACATCATCGATGTAGAATATAATAATGCAAATAAAATAAATGAAAACATGAATTATAGGATTATTAAATAAAGCCATTTTTGCCATAAGAAGTTGATACCACAGTCTTTCCAGTAAATAGATATTATTATATGCTCATTACGTTTTTATATCCCTAATTGTTATTACAATTTTCTGTTGTCTCGTAATATGTGCAAATCTCAAATGCAAGTCTAAAGTACGCTACGCCTCCAGAGCTGTATCTCTGTGCTGTGACTTAAATTTCATTCGGTCAAATTTTCGGGTGTAGCCCGGACGCAATTCCAGTGCAAAATGAACGAAAGACAAAAAAATGGTACACAGTCGATGTTGATTTGTGTGGAACATTCACTACAAGCTTGTCCGGACAGGGCTACACGGGATGATTTTCAAACCCATGTTTTTGAAGGAGACCGAATTTGCAATATGCATGTCGATGTAAATATGGATGCGGCACGAGACTGTAAGCGAGTGCATATTTGCGTTGGAATTTTGGGCGAATACCAAAAACATTTTTTTTTCAGATATCGATTTTCATGCTTTGAAAATATTTTCTTTATAATATGTACTTTGGTATTATTTGTTATATATAGTACTAACGTAATTTTACGAGCGTAAAAAGTAATTTTCAATATTAATGACAGATATGAACATTTATTTGTCGGGGTGAATTGTAGTCGTTAGTCAATCAGTAAGGTATCAATCAACATTGACGTTACCATTTAGGAAAAATGGCGTATTTTGCGTTTTTCTGCGCAGGTTAAATTTAACGTCAAAGTAGACTGGTGCAACCCACTGTCCTCTAAGTTTATAATCCTATGTCCTCCAATGCTTACTAAATTCTCGTCCGATCTGCCATATATATTCCTAACATTCGAAATAGATGTGGCACTACACTACGGTCAGCAAATAAACAAGCGCGGGATTGCGTTGGACACAGATTTCAAACAGCCTAAACCAAATTGGTCCTTTTCAAAATGTCCCATTTGAAACACTAAGACTGAAACCGGAATAGTCCAGTTTCGGGCGGATTTCTGCCCATTCACTGTGGGACTTGGTAAATTCACTCCGAAACGGCTGATGTTGATTGAGTTATGGGATTTATTTGCGAACAGTATTCTGTGTAAATGCAAAACCTATTAAAATTAAATTTCGCCCAAACCGAATAAAAACAGGGAAACTATGCCAATAAAAAAAATAAAAATATGTAAAATGTTATATTTTCAATTTATTTAATATTTTGTATATCGCTATGAATTTTTAACTATGCACACAATTTTTTTTATAAGTCAGACAAAATCACCTAATGTACAAACGACTTAGTAATATATTTTCGACCCTCACTGCGCTGAAGGGTTTCGTTAAAAGTATAATTTGTTTCAAGTGGTGCACTTGACTCGGACGAGGTTTTTGTAACATCCTATGTTTAAAACAATGGGTTTGTGTTTTTCCACAATTGGTTTTTGTGTCTGAATTTATCCTATTAACAGTTTGGTTTTTTTTATTTTTTCTTGTCATATATAATTACATCACATATTATAATTAATTTGGTTTTATAGATTTTAAAATAAAAATAAGAAATTTGTGGATTCGGCGGAGGACCTGCCACCTACACGAGCGCTCTTTCAGAATGCTGTTTTCGCCTCATAGTTCATCTACAGTAGGCTATGGAGTAGTCATATACTGATGAAATAGTGATGTAAGTTCTACATATTATAATTAATTACCTATATCAACGTGCATTACAAAAAACAGCTTCTTATTATTATTATTTTTTTATTTTTTTTTTATTTATTTTATTTCACCATTTTAAACAAAACAAGTACCTAGTAGTAAGTTGCAATCTAACACAATTGTTCGATAAAGTAGGACTTAAGTTTATTTTTAATATTTTTTTGGAGTTAAGTCATTTTTTACAGAGGTGGGTAGTGCGTTAACTCATCTCGGAAGGAGATATCGCGCTGTCCTCTGCCCGTACGTATTGTTGGCTAAAGACGTGCACAGTTTCTCTCTGGCAACAGCTCGAGTATATATAGGGTGATTTACTTTGTGACAAACTGTGTTATTAAAAAATTGTTCTTTTAGAAAGTTACATGTCATTTGAGAGCTGTATGCTCTTGTC
The DNA here is from genome assembly GCF_027563975.2 of Plodia interpunctella. Lineage (NCBI taxonomy): Eukaryota > Metazoa > Arthropoda > Insecta > Lepidoptera > Pyralidae > Plodia > Plodia interpunctella. The sequence continues at coordinate 8,325,216 of NC_071301.1, forward strand.
GGTAGAGTATTCGCCACACGCCGCTATTCTCAGCTATATGTTAGAGTTAAGCTGGTGCTGCCCTTGTTCATGTCGTAAACATTGATTTATTGTTGTAAAATTATTTATTACTTTATGGTTACCCTACCCTATTAGAAGCTCTGGTGGTGTAATAGTTAAGACGCCCGCCTGTGGATCGAAAGGACCCAGGTTCGAATCCTACTCGTGCCACATGAGTTTGTATAACAATCTGACTCATGTGTAGTAGTTTTCATGGTCCATCACTTGCTTCTGGTGAAGGAAAACATCGTGAGGAAACCTGCACACTGGTTGATTCTTATTAACTTGTGTATGAAATGGAGAAGGCAATGGCAAACCACTCCATTAAGAATGCCAAGAAAGTTGTTGTGTGTGTTTGAATGAAAGACGTTATAACCACGACCCTCAGCCATGAGGAATACGACTATGAAATATATGTATGAATACCTTATGAGGCAGTTATTATTACTTATTTGTTGCTTGTAATATCTTTATTGTAAAAATAATTTTAAAAGTTATTTAAATATATGTTAAAAGTACATACATAACAAGAAGGTAGATATACAATAGTGGACCTTATCCCATGAAGGGATCTCTTCCAGTCAATCAGCGAATCAATCAATCAATACATAGTAAATATTGTGAATGTGATTGTGCATGTCTAGTTCGATGGTTTCTCTACTTGCCTTCCAGACAGTGGTTAAAAACCCAAAACCAAAGAAACAAAACCAACATTTGAAAAAAAATATCCAGATCATCTTCGTCGTTCTAAATCCGTGTAAAGACACGGATTTAGAATAAACAAAAAAATCTATGACGCCACGTGACACGACCCCTGTCCCGTATATCAAGCTGATTTTAACATGTGTCGGTGATAGGCGCACGTTTGATGAGCATTGAAATAACTCATTTTACTTTGACATAAACTGGATCACGTTTATTTAGGTATTTAATAAAAGGTAAAAAATGTTGATATAACTTGTAATTGAATAAAAATCTCGTCACACAGAAAATTTTTTTTTTGTTCATAAAATCATATCATTTTATAAAATTCTGAAATTATATGATGTAATGTGCTGTTTGATTTTTAAAATGTATACTTATTTCAATTAAAAGACATGTAAAGATTGTGCACTAAACGACAATAGTTAAATTTCACCTACACTTCCCCTTATCCGACAGGGTTGAGTTCCATGTCGTTTCAGTTTTCATGACAATGCAATATTATGATAAATATGGCCCGGTGCACCCAATTTAACAGTGACCCACTATAATGGTGCACCCAGAACCGGCTACCAAAAAGGGAACTCTTCAACGCTCCACAGCGCGGACATGTTTTTTTTGGTTACGCCTTGAATACAATAACATCTCTCAGAGACAACATGGCTTGATATGAAAAATTAAATTTCTGTAAAAACAATTTGTATTCAGTTATTATAAATCTCTTATTCATAAAAATGTTAGGCACATAGTTCAAGCGAAAATATGTTTTATCACTTACGCACTTTACAATATTTTACATTGACAAGACGAGACATAGCTTATTCTCTAATTTTTTATTAATAATTGGGTAAGTCACTAACTAATACTTATCATAATCTTCGAACATAGATATAACATACTAAAGAAACTTCCTCTAAACGTTCGCAAGGCAAGAAACACCAGACAGATGTGTGCTTAACTGAGATTAACTTAAACCACACTTAAATAGGACCACCTGTTTAGGGCAGATCTTGGCACTTAGGAACGGATGCATATTTCGTTTTTATTGACACGGGTTATAGAGAAATATTACGTCCCGTTTACTATGCCATTTTTCAAAATAGACTTAAAGATAAGAAAATTTAACAATTTTATTCCATTTCCATTAGTACTCGGGTTCACTTGATGGCAGCTTCTGATGAAGCCAGTGATGGTTCGTACTGGCAGGAATAACTATTTACTATACAGATTTTCCTTCGACTCGCAAAGAAGAAATGAGTTCAATTTTAATTTTACTATTCGCAACACTATTCGGTTTAGATTTATTACTTTGTGCTGGTCAAAGTTGAATCTTTCCCTTATAACTGTAATTTTTACCGCATTTTGAATTGGATTCATGTAGCTATCCCACTAATCATTAAATATAAATAATAATAAACAAATATATTAAGACAAATCACACAGATTGAGCTAGCTCCAAGGTAAGTTCGAGACTTGTGTTATGGGATACTAACTCAACGATACTATATTTTATAACAAATACATATATAGATAAACATCCAAGGCCCGGGCCAATTAGAAAAAGATCATTTTCCATCATAACCCGACCGGGGATCGAACCCGGGACCTCTCGGATCATTAGCCTCATGTCTTCACGTGCATAATGAGTAAATCCCATGACTACTGGAAGCAATACTTCTAGTAGTCATGGCATTTACTCATTATGCACCTATGGCAATGACCAATGACCATAGGTCGACGAAAAGATAATTACGTTGTTATGACTTTCTTTCTCTCTCATCCGTGTATTTTCCTGGTTTGTACCTCAGTAGTTGAGTGTCAGAGCCCATAGCCCACTTACGCTACCCGCAACGCGGGTATTTTCAATCTCGACACAAATAATACTATTTATAGTTGTTTTAAATACATATGACTAAGTTACACATAAATAAGTTTTATGCCACAATTAAAGCAAGCAATAAGATTAACTTAAAACTGTTGACCGTACTATTATTACCGCTGCTCATATATCTTATCTACCCTTGTTTCCTTTAGAGCCACTTATGGTAGCTCTTCGGTGGTAAAAAGTGGTAAAAAAGCATACCAACAAGGAGTGAGATGATAGACGATTATGATGGAAGAAAAAGTTTAAAAGGTTGCGTGCAAAAATAAAAATTTCACACTGTGCTAACTGCGAAGTACTTTCTTTTTTATTAGCTATAACATGTCCTACTGCTGCTACTACGCCGTATAAAATATCATTTCAAGGAGTTCGAAATTTAAATGTTAAGCATCTACTATGAATAATTAAATACCTAGTGTAGTAAATTTTTGCCCAGTTTTAATTAATACCGATTTTATGATTGTAACAATCTTTCACATTAGTTACCCTACAACGATCTGACAATAGAGGTGAATTTGGATAGCTTGATGTGCTGTTGACTGTATTTATTTTATTACTTAACTTTGTATTTGTTAGTTACAAAATGAAACATTATGTTTTTCTATTATAGTATATTTTAAACTTCATCAAAAAAAAAAAAAAAAGTATTAAAAACTAAGGTGAGAAATATACATGATAAATGAGGGCAAAGTGTGCGTTTGTATTTCCCTTCTCACTATCGAGTCGATACAGCTAACCAATCATATTTCGGTGTGGTTGTCGTTACGTCACAATGGCGCACTGTGATTGGTTAGCGTCTCACTGCAAATGGACTCGAGAGTGAGAAGAGAAATGCAAACCCACACTTCGCCCCACACACACTTTCACGTCTTCGCTTAATTACAAATAATTTAGTTTAACAAGTGAGTTTTCCCGTATTATGTTTATACAAGAAATTGTGTATTTCTTTAAAAAGCACAATGTGAACTCGGCCAGTGATGTGCCGTGAATTTTCACACGCGGTTTTTATCCGGCCCGAGGGCGCGCTATGATTGAACGCAATCCGTAGGTCGGATGTCAGCACTCTCTGCTTTTATGTTCATATCTGTGTTTTAGCAAACAAAAAATGTTTTCAACACCAAAACATACATTTTCAGAACATTTTTGCTATTCTGGGAGTAATAATCTATTTTTTAAAGATAAACTTTAAGATCGTTTAATGAAATCCGTCTTTGTCTGTAAAACTCTTTTTGTTTTAGTCCTACAATGATAAAAAATAAAACCACGTTGCATTTTAGTTTTAAATAATGTCACAGATTATTATCATACTTATTTTGCCGTGATTTTGGTCTTAATAAATTTTAGATTTGTTTTGTTACAAAAAGCAATAACATCGGAGCAGTCAAAGCTAAATTCTTTGACCGCAAACATTTCTGTTAAATAAAATAATCTTAATAACACAACCAGAAATAAAACAAAATCGGCATACGGGCAACATTTATTTTACGGTTGCCACTCACAAAAACTGGTGCGATATCAATCTGCCTCATTCCGAGAATTTTCTGTATCATAAGACCTTAATATAATACGTCACATTTAAAGGTCGCTCCCGACTCACTCGTTATTTAATGACATATGGCTGTCAGAATTAGTAGGATTAGTGATTTCACGGAGGCCAAACGGATCGCATCCAATTACCCGCCGGAACTCTCGAATAAAAAAAAACAAACATGACAATTCAGTTTTAAAAATGGAACGGATTTGGCGGGAATTGGATGTTAATTTGAGACACATTCGGTTTATCAAAAACGCATGTTTCCGCCGACATACATTTGGCAACAAACAAAGTTGGTCTATTACTCGTAAGACCTAACTATTGTTACATTGAATATTATTAGATCTATTGGCACTAAAGAGGCTTGATGCTCCATGACACTAAATTATACCTTATCTGTTATACTTAGTTAATTTATGTTCGAAGTATGTTTTACTTTGTGATTGTGATTGATTTATTGTAGTGATTTTTTGTAAGTTTCATGATCGAAAAATGAAAATGTTATTCGTTGCCTCGACATTGCAATCTACTACGACAGGAGCCTAATGATAGGCATATTTTATGAGCTTAAAGTACTTTATTTCTCTATTTAAATGCGAAACGTATCTTTTAATGAGCAATGACGCCGGAAGCAGTAAAATTGTAATGTTCTAGATTTGTTTGCTTATGCAGCATCATTATAAACTACCTCAAACCAGTTCCAATCAATGATCTTGTCCTACAGTATAAAATAATAACTAGTAAGTTGATACTTATAATGTTATAAGATAATAGGGCCTGAGGAATTGTATTCATTTATGTCGACCAATGATTAAATAAGAGTGGGTTGCACCAGTCAAATTTGATGTTACCTATAACCTGTGCAGAAAACGCAAAGTGGACTGTTTTGTTTGAACGTCGGCGGCGAGAATGTCGAAGTCAACGTCAAATTTGACTGGTGCAACTCACCCTAATTATTCAACAATCTATATTATTATTTACTTCACTAGCGGCCCGTCCCGGCTTCGCTCGAGTAAAAATATGATTAATTATACACCGAAAACTATCTTCAGGAATAACACCATATTCGCCCTATTTACCAGGGTATATGCAGGGTAACTTAACATGAGGTCGACTGTAAATATAAGTATACATTGCGTAGTTATTATGTGAGCTTTACGTGAAACCTGAGATGAAAGCAGTCCAGGTTTTACATCAACCACATACAGCACATACATGAGCTATATAAGGCTACAGAATAAACATTTCACTTCAGAAATGAAGGAAAAAGGGTTTCTCTCTATATTACTGTTAGTTAGCTACTTGATCTGCTCTCGCGCATGATACTCCTGGCGCCATCTATTGGATACATTTTTAAATAGTAAATATTACGCTACCCACTGACAGATGGCGCTAGCATTTATGTAATTTTATTACATAAAATCGATTTTTATAACTATAAAAATCGATTTTATGTAAAAAAATTAAACTGATTAGGTGACGTTATAATTAAGTTGTTAATAACACACTTTATCATATTAAATAAAAATGTTCGAAAATTATTTTGTTCTCCTGTTTTTGATATGATTTTATTTTTATTTTTCATTATATGTATAAGTCTACATATGTCTACTATTTTAAATATATATTTTTAATGATTGTATTTAAAAAATAGCCAAAAATCAGCTTTGTGGCTTCCAGACATTATACTAAGCTGGGATCCTATTTGCTATATATTATTATGTATGTACGCAGCTTTAATTTTTATTTTACCAATTAAAGTATTTCTTTCTTACCTTAGTAGGTGATTGGTAAATAAGTTGAACATAACATTATAAGTCAAAAACAAATAATAATAATGATTTTAAAAAAAAGCAAATGATATTTGTCACTTTCTTCAACAAAACTCCAAAACGTTATCAAATTTTAATACAATCGCCATCCATCACACAAATTCGAAAACCGTCAACGAAAAGCGGGACCCTATTTTCACAAGTTTAATTAAAACAATTTGGATAACTGGGAAATTATTTTATAATTTCGCTTTAAGCCGGCTGTCAACTAAACAATTCTGTGCAGTCCATCAAAATTAATCTAACCTAATCCGGACCGTCTTGAGTTTGAACAAAGATATTGCAAACAGAATATAGGGGACAGGAGTTTAGTAAGTAGAGGAGCACATGTTTGCTGCGTCATCGCCGTATTATGGGATGAAGATTATCCCAACTAATATTATAATACGAAAGTAAGTTTGTTGATTTGTTGCCTCTTGACGCTCTATCTGAGTGCTCAACGAATAAACTCGAAATTTTTCATATGTCATGTAGTTGAAAATACGCAGAAGGACATAACAAAGGATGACAAATGTGAGGGATATTGTTCCTTCATAAGAATTCCTATTCCACTACTTAAAGTACGAGTTGACTAAGGTTAAACTGACAGACTATGACAGCAAACACAAAGATGGTCCTCAGGCAAGCGGCCGGTCATAAATTCCTAAGATTGATCTTTAAAATTAAAAGATTTTTTGATGAAGTACAGTATTTCAGGATTTAGTGGATGAGAAAAGTACGAATGCGTTTCCTAGGTTCCAATTTTCTATGGCTGTTGATGTAATCTAAAGAATGACACGAAAGTCTTCATCAAAACTCTTTAAAACAGACTAAAATTCACCCTATCTTTATGATTTAACATTCACCCTCCCAAAATAAAGTTCCAGAATTGAGTTACAAGAAAACAATTCATTGGACCCTCCGATCTAAGTAGTTCAAACAAATTTATCGTTCGTTATGAAGATTGATTCAAACTTGGGAATCTCAGCTGGTATCAAGGAGCGGTAGTTGTATAGTGATTACGAGTGCATGTGAATCCAGAGGTTCCAAGTTCGAATCATACTCGCTTTAGTATATTTCTTTTTATTATATTTAAAATTATAATTGCTATTCTAAGAAATTCAAAAGTAGATAAGAAAAAAATTAAAATGCTTTTAATGTTGTTATGTATGCGAAAATTCATGCTAACATTTCACCAAAATTATTTAAATGTTGTTACATCATCAACACATTACCAGCCTGTTCAAATAGGATATTTGAAAGCTGGTTAACGGTTGGTATTTTTAATACGCGCGTTGAAATTTCGCTCGCGCGATCGAGGGGGTAAGCAGCACCCTGCGAAACTGCCAACAAAAGTAAGGCCCGCGTCCTTCGCTGACAAAGCGGGTAATCATTGCCATTTCATTTTTTCCAATAAATTGGGCAGATTTTTGTGAAATTGTGCCTCGTTAAAAATAATGAGATCGGTTCGGTGATAAATAATAGTTTTGTTCACACCGGCGTCGTTTTATCAGTTTTTAGGACCGTCGTTACCGTAATTATGGGACATTCTTCGATTTTTATGAATTTTCGTAATCCATTAATATACCTATACTAGTTTTTATCGATTAATTATTCAATAATATTCGTCGTAGTTTATACGTTCTTTATAAATAGATTTAACCTAGTATACTGAACATAGTTATAGTGAATTATATATATTATTAGCAAAATAAATAAGGGCAAACTACTATGGATTTATATTACCCAATGATTATGACGAACTAGGGTAAATAATAAACGATATTTGTCGCAATGTCAATAATAATTATTTAAAAGAAAAATTACAAATTAGGACTAAAATAGGTAGGTACTAAGGTATTTCATGACCCCAAATTCTTACATCATTACATTTATAAAACAAAGTCTGCCGCGTCTGCCTATTTGTCTGTTCACGATGAAATCATAAACGACTACACGGATTTTCATGCGGTTTCATATACATAATAGATGTATAATTTATTACGTTTTTACACGAGCGAGGCCGGGACGCGCTGTTAGTTTTTTATAATAACGTGAACGAACGTCACTCAATTTGTATCGCAATCTATTATTCGCCTTTTTCAGAAATTTCAAACAGTGCAATATTGAATTTTTCCCGCGTAATTGTTTCCTGTGTAAAATTGGCGGGAGCATTTTTCGAATTAGTGTTCCTCTTTGATGTTTGTAGTGAAAAGCAGTGAATGTGAACGATTTTACAATCACAAATGTGTAGCAAAAAATTTTAATTTTTTTTATTGATTACTAGCGGCCCCTCCCGGCTTCGCTCGTGTAAAACCATAATCAGTTGTATACCTAAACCTTAATCAGAAATCACGATATCTATCAAAAAATCCGTTGCGTATTTTCAAAAATCTAAGCATATATAGGGACAGACAGCGGGAAGCGACTGTTTTATTCTATGTAGTGATGATGATATCGACATTAATTATCTGAAATACTGAAATATTTATCCCATAAACAAAGGCTTTTTGAGAAGAAGGTATATAAATACTTACACTCTATAACACTATGTACTCTAAAAAAGTACCAAAACCTTTTAAAATATCTAATGATACTTATTTATTTAATTTTTTTTCATCAGTTTCTGATAGCGGCTAGTAAATTTAATTATTAAAACACTTCAAATCATAGTCAGTCATTTAAAGTCTTAAAAAACACTTTAAAATTGTATTTAGCAAATCATCACATATCAATAGTTAGTTCTGCTAGTTGACACTAGATGGCGCTGTACATTTCCATCCGTGTTTGAATCGCGCTATGGTTTGCCGAGCGGTGCAGTACATAGACCGGGCGAGGGGCCGGGCTGTTGAAAATCTGACACCCCTGGTGTTGTTACACCAGTCCTGTTTTTGAAAGATGATGTACTTATTTTTTAAGTAGCACATCTCAAACATAACAGAAAAAAATTAAATTTTAGAGATCGATTGAAAAATTTCTCTAAAATTTAATTTTCATTGATTTGATTTTCATTGTGCATTGGTAATTTAATACCAAGTTTAGACCGATGTAACGAAATAATTAATCCAAATTCATTAAGCAATACAAAATTGTTATTGTAATAATTGAAATGAAAACTAATTTTAGAAATAGCAAAATTAATTAGGTTTCTATTTTCCAAACAAGTAAAACAATTAATGTCAAAAACATTTACAAATGGAATTATAGGACGTAAATGGTTGTGACATCACTATTTCACAACCAAGTCTTCTAAATATACCAAAGTAAATTTATGTTTTTAATTTTTTTTCATCATCAATTTTTATCATGGTCTAAAAAATATCCAATACCAGTAACTAGGGCATCAGTGAATTAACATTGTTTGTTATTTTGTACATTTTCGTTTTATTTGGTGTGACATAACCTATAAAATTATCAAAATTCAAATTTTCATTAATTCAAAACCAAATTCAATCTAGTATAGATTTAAGAACAATTTCGACTTTTTTCATAAAACTAGCGGCCCATCCCAGATTCGCTTGGGTAAAACCCTAATATATTATACATTTAAATCTTCCTCTTGAATCACTAATATATATTTTTAAAACCCACATCAAAATTAGTTTCTAAATCAAAATCAGTTTCAAAGATCTAAGCAAACATAGGGACAGACAGACTTAGTTATATACTATGTACTGATAAATGAATCAAAATATCAAACTGTATCTGAAACCCAATAACCGTGTATTTTGCCGTGAAAAAGCACGATAACCTACCGGATATCCGGTTACGCACTCGAATCAAGCTGGCGGGCAGATTGTGCCTGGGAAAGATCAGCCTTAAGGGTGACAAATTCCAATTTTCCGGGACGTTCCGAATGGGACTCAGATGATTGAGCTGTCTGATTTTGACACAGTATAACACAGTTCAGTGGGATAATTAAAAATAAATATATCATGATCATGCTGATATTTTATAAATATTAGGTACCTATATTTCATGAGAATATTCGTGCTATTTAAAACAAAATATTCAACTTCTTATTGAGATTCAGTTTGGTCACAGATTATACAATAATTCCAGTAGTTTGTGTAAAATATAGATCCGAGGAGACGATTCCAATTATTTAACAATAAAAACAATAATTATCTTATAACAAATACATTTTGTACCAGTTTTTTCATTGAAAATTTAAAATGCAGTATTGCTAATATTTTTCCAGAATCTGTTAGAAAACCCAACATATATGCAATTCATTCAATTTCGGCCCAAAAATGTCAACAAGAGCCCACTATATTTTCCTCTGCTATGGTTTTATTTCATCGTGAGCGAGGTTAGGTTTTTGTTCAGTTTTAGTCACTGACCTATTTCAGTGTTCCAATATGGGAACAATTCATCGGTTTTATTGCCCCAAGTAGTAATTTGTTAATAATGTCAAAACCTAAAGTATGCTAAATCGAACCTATGGTGAAAATGATTTTGTGTAGTGTTGAGATTTTGGGAGGTTAGCTTAGTATGAGCACTTAGAAGCACTCAGCGAGTAGGAATTTAAGGTCTTTTCAATCTTAGGCAATCTTAGGCCTAAATGTATTAGTTTGTGAAAAAGTTTAACTCGTTTACCTACATAAAGAAGTTTTCATCTACAACTTTCACCCACTGAAAGAAAACATTGTGACGAAATGTACGAACACTGGTTAACCAAGCAGACAAACAGACATGCGACCCATTTAGTGAAGTGATCCCCGCAGCCTACGGACGTGGTCGACCAATTTATTAACAAAGGTTTATAAATACACTAGCGGCCCGTTCCGGCTTCGCTCGGGTGAAAATATAATAAAATATACACGTAAACCTTCCTCAGGAATCACACTATCTATTGGTGAAAACCGCATGAAATTTCGTGCAGCAGTTTTTGAATTTATCGTGAACTTGAAAAAGATATAAAATACCCTATTAGTGTTGAATAAAACTAGTTATCTCCCATGTATTTGCGTGGCCATAGTCCAACGAAGCCCTGACCACTTATCGCTCGTTACCGGGGAATGAGCGTCATTACAGGTAACCTGAATATACCTTTTGTCTCCCATTCGCAACGCTTCTCAGGACACTAATAATTATTACATGTTTTTTATTTATAGAAACTAAAGGTGTTGAGGTCCGTACGAAATGGAGAAGAAAATAGGGACCCACCCTATAAAAATAAAGAACGTCTCTCTACTTCATAATCGTATTCCTTATGGCTGAGGTTCGTTGGTCGTTTACGTGGAATGAAACACACAAAACAACTTTCTTTGCATTATTAATGGAGTGGTTTGCCATTGCCTTCTCCATTTCACACACAAGTTAATAATAATCAACCAGTGTGCAGGTTTACTCACGATGTTATCCTTCACCTGAAGAAAGTGGTGATCGATGAAAACTAACTATACATGAGTCAGATTGGTATACAAACTCATGTGGCACGAGTAGGATTCAAACCTGGGACCTTTTAATCCACAGGCGGTCTTAACCATTACACCACCACGCTTCTTCGCATCAAGAGAACGTACTATGGCACAAAACCCTAGACCACAAAATAGGTAACACACTAAGCTGTAATGACATAAAAAAACCAAGTGATAAACAACGCGTCATGTTTAATAAAGATTATTTCTATGTGAATACCGAGCTTTAGCCGTCAAGGTTGTGACTGATAGTTCTCTCTCCCTCTCACCCTCAAGGGGAACACATGAGTGAGGGAGTCAAAATTATCAGCAAGGGATATTACTGCTACACAATGAAGAGAGCAATTACTCGATAAACTACAAGTCATTCTAGTTTTGCACGTTCACTGTCATTATTACGATATAGATCGTCTTCATTGTTCCTGACTTACATCTATCTTTTGTTTTTTGAACTCTTGTACAAAATATTGATAGTTTGTGTATTATTCTTTTTTTTCGAGTGGTTTTCACTAATTGCTAACACTGTTGTCATTTTGTTCAGGTCGCTTAAAGGCATTTGACATGACTTTTAATACTACCTTTTTTTTTTAGGGGACCGTCCACCAGGCCCAGAGCACCCACCAAAGCCTCTGGGCCTTGGGTTCCTCTTGGTTCACCGGGGTGGCTGGTTGTGTCAGACCAGCCCCCCCGGTTACTAAGCCCCACCATCGCGACAAGATGGGAACCCGTCGGGGAGACTTTTAATACTACCTTTTTTTTTTTTTGTTTACCCAGGGGAATGCTTGTTACGCACTGAGTGTGGGACTCCTGGGCCGCTAGTCGGCCCAGCCTACCCACTAAACCCCTGGGGCGTTTTCACGCTGCCGTTATGGGGGACGTCACGGGGTCGCTAGGCATTCGACCGCGACGCCCCCCCGGCCGGCCTTTCGGCCCCGACCTGGGCGGGCAGCAAGCACAAGTGCTAACCACCCGCCCCTTACGCCACGCGAGCGTGGCGCGGACCATCAAGCCCACTCCGCACACCAGTCAGAAAGCTGACGGGGGGAGCGGGCATCACCGACCGCTGGTCCTGAAGGGACCAGCGATCACAACACACACACAAAATCTTGGGTGCCACAGGGCACCCAAGTCTGCCTCTGTACGGGCGCAAGAGGTGATAGGCAGGTGACACCCACACATTGCACCCGATACAGAGGCAGCCACCCTTCGGCCGCAGAGGACAGGGGGATCGTCGAGAAACATACCGACTCTCCTCTTCCCCTGCGGCCCCACCGCACCGTGTTCAGCGCCACGGCCGCGCTGTGGTCGCGGAGGACAAACCCCCGCGACCCCACCTCTGGTCCCCTCTAGTTTCCACATCCAAAGGCTGGTGGCGGGTCACCAGCCAATGGCAGTACTACTGAGGGGACCGTCCACCAGGCCCAGAGCACCCACCAAAGTCTCTGGGCCTTGGGTTCCTCTTGGTTCACCGGGGTGGCTGGTTGTGTCAGACCAGCCCCCCCGGTTACTAAGCCCCACCATCGCGACAAGATGGGAACCCGTCGGGGGGACTTTTAATACTACCTACCGCATCTAGTGACAACTAATCGCATACATACATACAGAACTTTTCGGTTTTGGTGAAGGAATTTCGTGAGGAACGGTTTCCTCACAAAATTCTTTCACCAAAAGCAAGTTTTTGTATTATTTTTATGTACATTTTACCTCTTTCATCTCTGCATATGTTCCCGGTTGCGTTCGGGATTGTGAAGCCGCGAAGCCCGGAGACAGCGTAAAAAGCAACCTTAAAATTTTGTAGATTCGGCTGTGATTTTTACAACCGGCCGCCTGCCTGACGTCAACCCTCCTATTGTTGCCTATCAGCTGCCTAGGCTGTGTGTCCCCAAGTCGCCTCTTACGAGATCTATGGGAGGATATGTAGTGGTCCTTTTCTAGGGCGAAATCTTTTACTTAATATCGATTGTGTGATACTATTTTAGTATGAAATCAATGAAAAAATAACGTAGATAACATATATTTTCTGCAGTACAATGAATGAAACACACATAAACATTGTACACAAATATTTTAAAATTGTTTCTTTACACAACATAAACCGCCGTTAGTTATGGGTGAAGTTATGTTAACATGTCTTCAAAAACATTTCCAGCGAAATTAAGTAAATGTTGATCGTTTTGGTAACCTTAAGGTTTTAAATATTCATAACTCGTTAGGACGAAATTTATAGTAAGTGGGTTACCAACCTACGCATAGCCATATGATTGACTCTAGCCCAATAAAAAACTAAGCCCTGTGTACTAAACTAAGCTAAACTGGGAAATCCTAACCAATATTGTAAATGCGAAAGTAAATTTGTTACCTCTTCACGATTTATCTATTCAACCGATCTTCTTGTGATTTTGCATACATATAGTTTGGAGTATGAAGAAGGACATAGGGTACCTAGCGTCCTGGAAAAATAAATGTTCTCGTGGAAAATCACGCGGGCTAAACCTCGGGTAAAAGCTAGTATTTATCATCTCGGAATAATTACTGTACTCGTGGGAAATTAACGCGGGCAAAGACGCGGGCAAAAGCTGGTAAGTAATACATTCACTGAAAAATAAGCTAAAACTAACATATAGTGATCGTCACACGAGCGGTCTACACAACTAAGTTAGTTCGATTATTTAAGTTAACTAAGTTAGCTGAACTATTTTATGTAGCTTAGCTGGCGTAGTTTGCGATGTATGTGTCTACATACTTATGAAAAAGTAGCTTAAATATGCGAGCTAAGCTAAACTAACTTTAGTTGGCGGTGGACGATCGGCTTATAAAAGAAATAAAGTGCTAAAATTAGTTTCCTTTGCTGGCATAGATGTAACCTCAAATGACATCCATTCCACACATTGTCCAGTGTGTTAATTTATATTCCTTCTGGAACATTCTGGAAGCAACAAAAAGTTAATTAAAGGGTACAAGTGACATTGAATGACGAGAGTACCGCCCTTTGCGATTTGCAATTTATACGGCTCGCCTTATAACCGTGGTTAGTGTAACTATTGCTTATGGAGCAGGAGCGTAGAGCAGGTGTTGCAAAAATCGATGATGCCTACTTCTTTCTCTCTCATATTAGCTTGCTCACGGCTGTGGCCCTTGAACCGCGTAAAAAAATAAACTTTTAAATTTTGGAGATTTAAATCTCATTTTATGCCTAATGTGATCTTTTGTTATTTTGTGTAGTGTTCGACGCCGCAGTCTGATCTCACATCATTTTGTATCGTGTCAATATAGAACAAAAAAAATAGATTTTTACGTTGAATGGGTTAGACATAACTGTGTATTTGTATTGCTACGATTATGTACCATTAAAAAATATAGCTCATAATGTCGAGCATTTAAAGAAATGTCGACTGTTTGAACTTTACTCGTGTCTGTACCGATAGAAAAAGAATACCTGTAATTTAAATAGCAGCCTGACAAATATTATTTTTATTATACGCTGCTTATATTATTACAAGAGATTAGAGAAAAATTTGGAAAAGAAACAAATATTTGTTTATATTAATTGCGCGCGCACTGTCTCAAGGAAATATAGCTACACTAATGCTATACTTTACAACCATCCTTTTGCGTGCTTCTGCATTTATATCACGACTAAACACGCCCCGCGGGTTTGCTTTTATTTTATCGCGTTTTGTTTAGATTGCTAATTTAACAGATATTTTTGATCAGAAATTTTCAATCTTTTTTCATAGAAACACTTGGCGGACGGATAAAAGGATAGTATAATAAATATAAAAAGTACAAAAAATAATATATTTCATGATCTTCTAAACATGTTTAACACCAATTGCCACATCAAGAATTCCTTTTCTCAGGAACCAAGCTGCAATAAATAATTGAACGATCAGATTGAACTACTTCCAGCACACCTGAGACTGCGGCAGTTCGTTCACTCGTTCGTTCAAAGGAACGATTTTCTGCACCACACTTTATGTACACAAGGGACTGACTTTGGAGAACAATTTTTCAGATAGGTAAAATTGAAATGAGAGAAAGTTGGTCACGTAAAGTTTTAAGAATGTGTGTGTTTGTTATAAAGTTTTTAGTGGTTAGTTCGATCGAAGTGATAGAAAATTTTATTTCTTTTGTAAACTAAAAATAGAGAACACCAATTTTGTATTCATAAGGGATTCAAATATTTGAGCAGGCGATTGAAAAAATACGTAATCTACTTAACATTCTACTAATATGTATAGTTCTGAGTTTTGGAACTTGAAATTTGGTTCATCGATGTCTAAATCAATAAAGATATAATTGATAGCAAAGATAAAATAAATCACAGGAATAACATCAATGAAAATGATACCCCAGAATTCATTACCGATAGCAAATTCTAGATAAACTTGAAAGGTCCAGAATCGTAAAACTGCTACGGCGCGCCAAGAATGAAATTTTTCGTGGTACGAAGGCGAACTAATACTTGAGCTATTAGAGCTTCCTTTTTGAAACGACTGTGGCGCCCCCGATGGAAGGAAAAGTTATACTTGTCAGACTGTACAAATGTTAATACTACAATCAGAGTCGTAAATTAGGATCGCCATAAAGATAGCCATTGGAAATGACTCATTCGGAATGATGTATGGGAAGAGTCTGGAAGTAAATTAAAAAATTTCGACACAATACCACTCACGCACATTTGTGGTTTGCGAATTCCTAATTTGAATAATTTCAAAATGGCGTATGTTGAAACCGAGGCTGTTGGAAAATAAATTGTAAAATGTTGCATTCTGTACGTTTAATTTTTAACTGTTAAGAGTTTTAGAAAAATTTTTCAATTTAAAACGAAAGTTACCCAGAAATTAAAAACACATCGCTCAGTAACCACACATTTCGAATTCACGATTGTGTCCATAATTGAACGTAAAATATTGACTCACATTCAAATTATTTGGTATAATATAATACTTGTAAGATACATGGATCAACATACACTAAAACTTTTTTAAATATTTTCAGTGATATATCTGCAATCAATGGATCAGACTGACACAAGACCGAAAGAATTGGCGAAAAAGATGAACCTTTTATCAGTTTGTTGAGGCTGAAAATTATGATAACTGCAACTCACACTTGCAGTTCTAAGTTCTTTTTTAATAAAATATTTAAAAAATTAGATGAAGAATGATCTGTCTATTGTGACTCATAGAGACAACACAAAAATTCCTCTCCAAGTATGTACGCCATTTTTTCGGCAAAGTAAATCCGTGAACAACGAAATTAGTTAATATTTCATTTGCGGTTCAATAAAGTACCAATAAATCTCTACTTTTATAGTTCATCCAGTTTATCAAGGTGGCCAATTTAATTGGTTTTCTAGAGACCGTTTTAATGTCACTGGTTAATTTACGACCAAACAAGAATTAAGTATTTGTGCAACATTTTCCTTGAGATGATTCATAAACTATTACGTTCGTTCATGTGTTGTATGCCATTCAACGTGGCGATGCTGACCCTGGACATTTTTCAGTTTTTAATTTATTTTAGTGTCTTGTATATCATCCTTCAAAGCTTTGCCCAGCTAATTCGCAATGCGTTTAGTTCACATAATATCCAGTTCGCTTCAATTATTAACGACAACTTTTTTGACTATCACAAACCTATGTATTTGCATACAGATAGTACTACATACATAGTACCTACCTATTATTAAAATTGTGGATTTGAGTGAGTTTGACATCAATCGAGCCTAATTGCAAATATGCGGTCTACAAATGTTACAAACAATATTGAACCATCCTTTACTTCTTTTCTGGTTATTTTTTTGATAGTAAGTACAGTACTGATATTTCTGTTAGATTGTGCAAGGTTTGTGTGATAATAGATATTTCATAATATTCAATTAATTTAATAAAGTTTGATGTGTGATCAAAGATAATTGCGTGATCATAAATCACACCGTGACTAACTCAATATTGTGGAAAATTTTATTACAATAGACTTGAATTTTAACTTAATTCTAAGTTACAATGTTAGTAAGTAGATTAAACTTGTGATGTTATGTTATAACATTCATGGCAATTTGGCAAATTTGTAATTCAATTACAGGTTATTGATTTATTTGCCAGGAGACGGAAACACATCAATAAACTGTAACTTAATTACAAATTTATGTCGCCAAGGATGATATGCGTGCCAATGGTCTGACAACCAGGGATGTCTACGACCGTGCGAAGTGCATACGAAGAAGTGGAAAAGCGAACCCTGGGCTCCGATACACTACGGCTGAAAAAGAAACCGGTAAAATGGTCTAATGAGGGAGATGCTGGTAATGTGTTGCGCGTCGGTTTTGTCATCCACAGGAAAAAAAAATACCAATCTTGATCATTCAGTTTAGTATTGCCATGGCAAAAAATCGTTAGAAATCCGTTTTCTACTCTATTTGTATTTACAGAAAGACTATATTTGAATATCTACGTCTTGGACTAAAACTGAAGTAATAAACAAACACGCACAAATTAGTTTTTGTGACACTAGACGGAACGGTTTTAGTCCGACGACGGCTGCACGAGAAGGCGTTTTTAATTAAACGTTCATGCAGCATCTGACGTCTTAAATAATGCAACAAATTTAGACGAGGAGCCTGTTGCTAAATTGGAAACCAGTTAGCCCTTTTTTATCGCGATCAAGTTAATTAGGCTGTCTAAAAATATTTTGATATTTTTAGTCTGATTCGACCAAAAAAAGGTTATCGAATAAATAATTATTTTTTATTTATGCTATATTTAAATAATAAAATAAATAGCTTTTAATTTTTTTTCTATGTATGTGTGATTGATGAATTTGTGAAGAAAATGTATCAGATTGGAAAAAAATCTTTACATGTTCTCTCTTCATTTAAACAAAAAGCAACTTAATTATAGTAATGTTATGTACAGATGCCATTCCAATCAATAGACAAATATACCGAACCACTCTCAAATAAGTAAAATAACAAAATACCAAACGACTAATAATGATTTCGATAAAATCTAAAATAATAATAAATCCAATAAAACATTCGCAACCCTTTTATTAAATTTTTCAGTCGGGTCCCTTCCCTAGGGCTGTCTGCAGAAATGCAGCAATATTAAACAGAAGCCTTCGAAGACGACCTGTCAGAGGCAATTCCCTGTTCCCTCGGGCACTTGCCTTATTGTCGCAATAACCACAGGAAAATTATATTTTTGTACGCAAATGAAAAATGTGGCGGTGTTGTCGATCCCGCCTCTCCGACTATTCGCTTCTGTCTTTTGATTACTTCGTTTGAGTTACGTTTCTAGATGTGACGATTCTTGATTGAATATTTATTTTAATACAATACAATTACTCTTAATAAGCATTGTTATTAATTAAGAAAATACAACGAAAATGTAATGATGTACATTTTTGACAATACGAATGAAGTGAATCATCATTTATACAAATACAAAACAAAACTAACATAAAAATAAATTTATATAATTAAACACGATAAGTATATGTTTTGGTCTTATCAGATTCGTGGTATTAAGTTATTCAACTTAATACTATATATCATGTATAATTTGTTTACTTTTATGTAAGTGATAGTTGCATTCATTCATTTCATTGAAATTATAATGACACGCATAGTATAGAATGTATGTAAGAAAAAAGTAATAATTTCTCGATCGCAGTAAAATCGACAAACAATTTTCTTCTATTTTCCACACATTACCAATTCCACTTCGTTGTATATGACGATATTGAAATGCAATGGTGGAGAGCAATTGCAATTGGCGCTTTGTATGCGTTTTCGATTCTCGAACGAGTTATCGAATAATCTAGTCTAGGAGATTGCAACGTCTAGCTCAAATCTTATTTGACAGTAAAATATGGACAGTTGGGCATATCCTGACGTTTATATTAAGATCAAGTCTTTAAAGCAATGCCTCATTGCTTAGTCGTGCTAGTTGTAGTACGTTGTAGCTCTGATATTTTATATAGGTTTGACACTGACGTGCCTACGTTAAAACTTCACAAAATTTCTACATTGTTTTGCGTCGACGGACGAGAGTGTGACGGAGCGCAACGACAGCTCTATTGCGTACATACTATATGCGCGCTGTAGCTCTGCTCGTGTGGGAATTTTAAAATGCAAAGTACCTAATGCTATACCAGGTTCTAAACTGTAGCTTAGAAAAGTCTTGAAAAATATAGAAAACTTAAAAATAAATAAGGTAATTGAGTACAAAACGTCATAAAAATTCTTACATAAGAATTTTCGTGATTTTCGAAATTCTCTAAACCTGGGGTAGAACCTGGAGTAGTATTATTAGTTAATTGTCATTACGTTTCTGCGTATATAAGCGAACTTATTGAAATTGATTTTATGAGATAAAAACTTGAACCAGACTTTTTTCATTTTGTTAAACATTTAGAAAAATTGTCAAAAAGCGTGTGTGACATGTGTAACAAACCATTTAAAACTTGGCCATTTTAAATTGTAGAACCATAAAGTTAGCCATGTCTTGTCTGAACTTTTACGTACGTTAATTACTATTTTTACATGCGACATAATGAATGTGAATATCGCTCCTGTGGAAAGCGTATGAAGAAACGAACTTTAAATTTTGTAAATAAATGTGCACATGGTTACTCTTCTGTGAAACTTCTGGTCTATTTTTTCACTCTGTGTGTGAAATTGGCATAAATTTCCAAGGTACATAATGTTTATTATTTTTTGAATTGAATATTTGACCATTTATTTCGAAATTTATTAGAATCGTCCAAACGGTTTATGCACTTATAATTTAGTAAGGATATTTAAAATTGGGTTAAAAATAGAAATTGTAACTTAATTACCGAATAAAATAATCGTTTTTAAATCTCACCATATCATAAATTGGCCTACCGAATAACCATTTGCAGGGAAAAAAAACTTGGACTCGATAAATGACCGGTCGTTAATCGAGATGTTAATTAAAACATCGATATTATTGAAATGTTAACATCGACGTCCGAATCGAGTTATGTAATACCAATTAAGATCTCCATCGTATAAAAGATTCAGACATTTGTATTCATCAGTATTTTATCAAGGAATAAGAAACAGAAAAAAACTTCATTCATATTTTTTTGTATGTACACTTTGTACAGTAAAAAACATATTTCTTGCAATGTTATCAGCTGAATGTCTACCTGAATGTAATCATTACTGTGAATTTCAAGATTTTTAAAATAAAAAATGTTCCAAAATCATTACAAGCAAAAAAATATATAAGTACCTACTTATATACAATATAAGGTTAATGTAATTATGTAATGCTGAGGTATATTTTATAGGCAGTTATTTAATGTTTGCAATTCAGATTTCAATAAAATTTTGTACAGTAAAATATACTCTATACCAAACTCAGCTTGGTAAAAGAGAAAAATAAATAAACAGAACTAAGGCAGAACGATTATTGAATCATTTGTGTAAAAGTGCTTTTAAGTAAATTAGTTTAATATATTTTAAGATTAATCTTAGTCTATACTTTAAGATTTTGAGTCTTTTGAGACCCGCGGCTTCTTCTCCTTCTCTACACTTCAAACTACATAGCAAAATTGCAAGAAGATTGATTGAGTAGTTAGAGCGTGAAGAGGTAACAAACAAACTTACTTTTGCATTTATAATATTAGTTAGGATCCATATCATAAATAAACCAACTAAAAAAAATCTGATAATAAATTTTACTCATCCAAATATTCTTGAATCCGGATCGTTCATATTCTTTCAATACAGCGGCCGCGTAATTCAGGTTTATCTCAGCATAATCTGTTAAAGAACCCAATAAGTGGCCATACGTCGTCTATATCAAGCTTATCGGCCATCACTTATGGTGAAATGCTCTTAATTAACATAATTTATACCGACCGGGCATTTTACGTTAATTTGTTTTAAATCGATATTCGAGGATAAAACACCAGGATTGAATAAAAATATTTGATATTTGCACAGCCAATTTTTAAGTCATTATTGTATATTTAGCTACAACAATGGAAGCTGTACTACTAATGAACTTTATTTTATCACTAAAATTTTCTTCCATATAGCAAACATTGTGGAATTTATGTAAGTTTTATTTTGATTTATGAAAAATGAAATGTTTCTAAAAAATTGGATTGTAATGTGGTCTAGACTACGACATAATCTAACAAGGTTTGGCAACGATCCATCTCTCAATCTCTTTTCGTACAAAATGAAGCGCCATAAACAAATGATTATTTTTATTTATATGCGTAAATCAATCGTGCAACATCACTAATACATCTATTTTGTTTACTAATACATGTATAGTTTATGGGTTATGTCAAAAGGCTCACACCGAGTTTTATGGAATAAATTGGATAGAAGTACTCTGTGTGCCTAAAAAACATGTCTTCGGAATAATTCAAATGACCATTGGCATATTTTGATGACTTTACAGCTTCAAGAATTATCACACGTAATAAATATTGAAAGGGAAACAAATAGGTTTTATAAGGCGTAGAACCTTTTTATCTTTAAAGTAAAAAAAAAACCCTCTCGAAGTCATAAAAAAGTACCATCAAAATTACCAATCAAAATTTTTATTTTCGATGTTCATGTTCAATGCAAAGGCATGCATGGATGTGTTTTTATACACTATGTGTATAGTAAACTATAGTAAATATTGTCAATCAAAGCTACCGCCGCATGAGTGTGAATTAATCGTCTTTTGAAACTGAATGGCTATTCATAGATATATTTTTATTTTTACATGCATGTTTCGGCATAGCAAAGACAAAAAATGACAATAGATTAACACATGTCGACTTAAATGTGTTGATCTTTTGTGTGCTTATCAGCTTGCCAAAGCATTTTTTATTTAATCTGTTAGTGTGTAAGGTCACTGGCATTTGTATTAGTTTTTTATACTGTACTTATGTTATTACCTGAAATAAAATTATTTATTATTATTAATTTTATTTAATTTGCTTAAAAACTTTTTATTCATTAGACGCCACGTACGATATCCACGACAGTTTGTGACGTCCTATAAATTCTAGGACTAAAATTACTTACTTCCTGCGGCACTACAACCTTTTGGGTCGTGGCCTCCTCTACTATGTTCTTATATTTCGTGTTGTCTTATTTCGTGTTGTCTTTGACCTCCCGGCGCCAAGTTGTTTTCTTGCCTAGTTTCTTCAGGTTTTATCGAAGACAATCTTTCCATCGCTATCTCGGCCTTCCTCTGTGTCTTTCTGTTGAAGACCACAATTACATGTTATAACTTTCTTTCTAAGTACTTTAGTAATATAAATTGAGTTACCAAAACGACTACATCCTACTGATCTGTGTTTATATATTGTGAAAGTTTGTGAGGATGTATGTAATTAAGTTGGTTACTCTTTCACGCAAAATCTATTGGACGGATTGTTATGAAATCTGGTACACGGGTATACCTATAATCTGGAAAAACAGATAGGGTACTTTTTATCTCAAAATACTGTAAATTTCTCGGAAATCGAAAAGCCATGCACCACAGCTTATGTTATACGATATAGCTAGGAAGCAGCCGGAAAAACGCTAAAAGAAAGTGTACATTATTATACTCGGAATAGTTATTACATTAGTTTTACCAGTACAATTATAATCTAAATCATAACAAAGAAACTTCGCGTCTGTTTCAGACAAGGGAGAACATTTCGGCGACTGTCAACGGACGTATTTCCGCTTTTATATTAGTTAGCGTTAACATTAACCCGGCGTCCTGTGTGAGTGACAAAAGCAGCAAAGCTTCGTGAAGCCACGAGATGTGTTATAATCAGAAATTCTAGTTTATATGACTACTAATACTGTTACCGATAAGGATAATGATTTTCAGATTTTTGGGATAGACAAAATTTATTAGACGGATATCGAAGAAATTTGTTCTTGGATATAGCTTGGATATTGCATATAACTAGGAAAAACATATTATGTTGAAACTTTCTTTTTTCTTTTTCTGTGACATCAAGCCACTGCTAACTGGTGGTGGCTGGTGTGCTTTTATTCAAGTCGCATAAAGTCTTTAACTATATAATATATATACACTTGTAAATGATTAATAATTAACTAGTGTATAGGCTAATGATCGACGTTTACTTGGACAGAAAGCAACTAGTGGTATATAAAAGCTGATGTCAGATTGGTAAACAAACTCATGTGGCATGAGTAGAATTCTAACTTGAACTACCACTGGACTACTACAGCTTCATGGTACTTATGTAGTTTTCCAAAATTTTTACTAGGATGAAGCTACGCAGTATAGCCAAGTAAGTATAAGTCATGCATTGTATAATTATGTCGTGTGGCCAATTGGCCTTCGAGATTTTATATAAGTATAACGGAATTTGTAGGGTAGAAGGAGGGTATAAAGGGTATATATAAAGGTATATATAACCCAAAAGCAACAGGCAATGAGCCCACAAACAACAGTAATATGGCTGACTCCGTGGGCTTCTTACTTTCTGTTTAGCTAACTGTCAGGATGAGGGTATTTCTCTAAAATAATGCGCACAGCTTCTAATGCACAGGCAATAGAATTCTTATCTCAAGTTACAGCTCAAAAATATCAAGGGATTACTGAGATGGTTGCGGATTATCATCATCCATTACCTAACTCTCAAATACTACTTAGGTGGTGGTTCTCACGACCATAAAATTCAGGGCCGTTGCCCATACATCTAGGCAAAACCCTACCTACCATGGCAAGGATCCGTGACCCCGCCCCACACGTCCAGTTACGTCTACTGGTCCACGACCCACCAGGATTGCTATTAAGACAGCCAAGAACTCTTATCATTACTAACTCTAATCACAACAGAACATCAACGAACACCACATGCGTGTTATCTCACTGACCTTAAAGTCACCTCGCGTATCATCACAGAGAATCCATAACAAAGTAACACCACTGTATTCTCTCACTACCCTCACAGCCATTTCACCATAATCTCAAAGTAATAACTATCGTCTCTACTATCTGTGTGCAAAGTGAATCTCAAGAAGGCAACGCCCACCGAACAAGATTTTAATCCTACTCTTATCCAATGAATGAAATGGTTCGATCATTCATTTCATTCCTTCGCTTACTGAACTGACAACTGAATACTTTCATTCTACCAAAGACAAACTATCACATGTTAGTGTTACCATACTCGTATTGTGAAACAAATCAGTTGACAAACTACAAACCAGATGACGTTAGTACAGTTACTTTTAATCTAACAAGTATTATATTTCAATGAGTGTAGCCAGATTTTTAAACGTAATCTAGCGTCACATACCTTGCAGCAATCCGTCGCTCACCTAGGACGGCGGATAACACAGGGCACAGTTTCCACACCGCCGATCACATAGAGCACTGGAATGTTCTAACAATACTCTTGTCTCGGCACTGAGGATGAAAACGTATATAAATGTATAAATCAAGGGAAAAGACGAATATTATTTTCTTAAACTCGATCATTTTGAAGATACATATCGAAAAAAGAGGTCAAATGTGACCTTCTAACTTTTAAAATAAAAGAATGAAATATCTACAAAATAAATATTTTATATTAACTCAATTATCGTTTCAAGGAAAAATGCTTTGAACACGAATATAGTTACTAAAATACTGGTATTAAAAAAAAACAAATAATAACTATACAAACACAACAAAAAGCAAAATTACTTTTGCCAGCAAAAATTCCTCTATGAAATATGAATTGCATTGCACTACCTATAGTTAAAATCTGACTTTGTATTATCATGGTATTCTAAGGGTGGGTTGCACCAGTCAACTTCGACATTAACTTTAACGTACGCGCCGCCGCCGCCGATTAGATAAAAATGGCGTACTTTGTGTTGTTCTGAGCAGGTTAAAGTTAACGTCAAAGTGGACTGGTGCAACCGAATATAAGAAATAAAATGACCGCCTAAGATATTTTTTTAGTTTGGTTTATAATATGACGATTTAATGGTTAACTTTAAAAAAAATCTCAACATTTTACCGATATTCGTTCACTGTTCAGGATTACACTGGCAACCAACAAAAAAAGTTATTTTTTGCATTCCTTATTTTAAAATATTTTTTGGCAAATACAAACATTCCCGCCATTGTTTTTATTATGAAAATTGTGTTATTATTTGTTGTAAAATCCAAACAAGAAATATAATTTCATTGAATTACTACTACATCATCGTTTTATTTTTTGCTGATCAAAGATTTTGGCCATTAACAATGAATCTTTTCCAATCCTAGAGACATCAAAAAGTATACAAAGGTCTCAAAAAACTATTCTATTTTGGTGGAACCTCGTTAAAGCACGATGCGGGTGAGACGAGACGATGGCCAGTGTAAGAGGTTTCATGCAATTTTGCTTGGATTCTCTTAGAAATCTTACGCTTGGATTCTCAAGAGGTTAGCAACGTTTTTATTTCTTGTATTATCTCATTGAAGAGTCGAAAATTGAGAAAAATAAAGCTTGAGTAGTTAGTTTGAATTTAAGTAATGATCTAAAATAAAAACTAAAAGGGTTCCGTACCATTATCAAACAAAAATGGCAAAAAAAATCACGTTTGTTGTAAATTTCTATGTTGTGTGTTTTACTCATGGCGTAATACCTACTAATTTACTTTACAGTTTTACTATACATATATAGATTTCAGGGTTGCAGCTCACCCCGTAGTCAAATTTGACGTTGACTTTAACCTGCGCACCGCTGACGTTTGGACAAAATGGCGTACTTTGACTTGACGCAGGTTTAAGTTAATGTCAAAGATGACTGGGGCAATCTCTAACAATAATATCCCGAATATCAGACAAATTCTCTGTATACTTAAAACAAATTGAAGTACATAGAGGTTCGTATGAATATTTCCGATTTCATCCATCCCATTTGGGAATTGGGGGCTATCAAATGATTGAAGGTTTGACCTAGTTAGCAAACAGTCAATCCTTGTGCGGGGTTTGCTGAATAAATGTACCTAACTAATATTTATGATCTTCAATGTATGTATGGGATTTACCTTTAGTCGGTAGGTACCTTATTTCAATTTTAAAAGTAATACCTTACAAAGTGCGATTATTTTCTGTTTTATCAAAAATTTAGTTTTATCAAGTTTTATTAAGAAAAGATATTGAAGTTTGTTTCGCTGCATGCAGGCGTTCGAACCCCAGTCAGTTCAAGATGGAAAATGATCTTTTTCAGATTGACCTACGTCTTGAATGTTTAATCTATACTATTATTATTAAGAGGTAAGCATTCGTGAGTTTGTGACTTTGTGAGTTTGTATGTTTGAGGCGGGTAATATTCGAAGCTACCATACAGATTTCAAAAATTCTTTCACCAGTAGAAAGGTACATTGTCCAAGATTGCTATAGGCTATATATTATCTCATAATTCATCACAAGTCTAGAATTTCTACGTGCTAACTCTGACTTTGTTGCACGAAAAAAAGTACATAAATTAAAATTAATATAAGAGATAAGTCATGTCGTCGCTGTCACGCCGCTGTACATGTAAGATACATGTACAGCGGCGGACTTATTTCCTATATGGAGTCTTTTCATCCAGTCTTTTCATACAGTCCACCGGACATAGGTTGAAAGGATACGTATACAGTGCAAGTATTTGTCAATATAGGCCTATAAAGGAGGCCTATGCCCAGCAGTCGGTCACTGAGAGCCATAGATGATGATGAAGATGATGATGATTTGTTTATATAATTATTTGTTTCTCTCGTGGGGTCTGAGGGCCATTGTGCCTATTTAGATTGACTCCTTGAAGTCTTATCGTAAACGTAGCCGGTTCTCTGACAGGGGGCTTCATAAAAATTTAATGGCTTTAATCTTTTAAAGACGAAACTTTAGGGTCGATTATAGCCCAGCATTTACGACGATCTCGTAAAACTTCTGCAGGTTTGACTACTTTGTTACTAATATTTTAGACACACAGACCGCTAATAATATTAACAATGTGGAAGTTTGGTAGATTTCCTCCTTTCACATCAAAACATTTTTTTGTGTGGAGATAGAAGGGTAGCTAGTGTCAGAGGCTTTTTGCCGCGAGCGTAGCTGCGGACAACAGCTAGTTATAATCAAAAATAAGACGTCTATAATGAGCAATTTGATAATGTTACATTTCAATTTTTGAATGTGTCATATACACATGTCATATATATTAATTCTATAGGATCTGTTAAAATGGTACAAGAAATTTTGTTATGTCGACTACGTTTGGCCTTTACTACCCCTATTTAAAGTTATCCTGTATGAATTTCTAAGCGAGATTTCAATAGATATATATGTACAGTATTATATGCTGCTGTAAGTACACATGTTCTTCTTTAGAAATAGGTACATTTCATTTATCAACATTTGTATGCGTAATTTCTGGCGTTGTTAATAACTCAGTTATAATTTTTTTAAAATATTAGATGAAGAAAAAGTAATGTAGAATACTGAGCGGAGAAAAACTTTAATCGTAATATTTTTATACCAGAAGTTTGTAAGCTCTAAGTTCGTAAAGTTTTAACAAACTACTGTTTCCTAAATTGCAGCTTTATAAGCAGCATATTTGCAAGCTCGTTCGAGCTTACCGGAAAAAGGATAACAGCTAGTACCGTGAGCACACATACATTTATATATTATTTACTTAATAAAAGGTAAATTGAAAAGTCATTTAAAACTTTAGTTGAAAAATTGTTTTCGAAAACAATTCCCTGCCGCGAAGCCCAAAAACGCCCTCATTTTTTGAAAAGAAGTCTTTAAATTTGGATGGCGATTCGACTATGATTTTACTATTCGCCTGAGGTCGACCTTCTTGGAGTATGTTGTTGTTACAAAGCTTTTTGTCTGGTATAGACATTGTACGAAGTGAATGAGAGACAAAAAGCTTTGATATAGTATAGAGTCGTCCTAATTTAAGACAGAAACAAGCCACACTCAGTACGAATACTAAAACAACTTATCCAACTATCTATACAAGCAATAACATGATAACATTGAATGGCGAATATGACTGGGTGCATAAACTTTTAAGACAAATGTTTCATTTTTCTGAATACTTAATAATAAATTAAATAGAATATCTAACTGAACAATCTTCAAGAAGCTAGTAATAAAATAATTTGCACGCAGCCTTGTTTAGTTTCGCGTGTCTACAAATCATAAAGTATCGCTTGGTACTGAAAGCGTGGTTATTGTTTTAAATCGCCCCCACCCGTAACATGGCAGAGGGCGGAATGTTCAGCCTACCGTGCCCTTTAAGCTACGATACGTAGGGCGACACTAATATCTGTAATATATGTATATTTGTCTGTCTGTTTGTTACCGCTTTACGCAAAAACTACTGGATGGAATTTGATTTGTTATTAGCGGACACACGAAATAAACGCCGGTGAAGCCGAAGTTACATGCAAAATATCTACAATAATGTTTTTCACAAACCCACATTCAATTTGCTAAATAATCCTTACCTTAAAAGTATATCGTAGGGTATCCATGGTTTACTTAATAGAGTTTGTTGGCAGTTGGACTCAAAACTGAAACCACAATTCATCAATGCTAGAGTAACATTCAGTTATTACAAAATCACACAAAATATAAACGCATAAATTAAACATAGCAGTTGGCAAGTAACAATAATAATCTCAAGAAGGGTTGTCATCAAACAGGCGTTCCGGTAAAGAAAACATGAGGAAACTTGCTCCCTGGTTGATAAATTTATCATCTAGTCTGTGAAATGGAGGAGGCAATTGCAAACCACTAATATCGCCAAGGAAGTCGTTGTGTGTGTTCGTTCCACTTAATTACCACGATCCTCAGCAATGAGGATACGACTATAAGGACTTCCTTACAGCACTAGAATAGAAGAACATCCCCAGGCATCACAGCGTCACAGCCCCAAATGCAAAATAACACGCAAGGATGAGAGTGAGATGATTAAAAAAATATATTTTAAGTTCAATTTTCTGTGCTCCACAAATCATGGACTAAGCCTAGACTACAAGGAAGTAAATTACATCGCGTCTGAAATAAATTGCCAGATGTGTTCCAGCCTACAGCTTAGAGCGCGTTTCCATTGCTCAGTTGAGCTGCGACATCGTACGTCATGTTGAAATCCGTTGACGGATCAACGCAGAAGAACGTATGAAGAAATTGTATGAAGTATCGGATCAAAGCGGAACAACGTAGAAATTGTATGAAGTTTCGACGTACAGTCAACAGCACAATAAATTAATCTGCATGAACCTCTATGCCGCGGTAATAGAGGCTAGTTTGAAATAAATTTGGGTGTGAAGTGTAGGTCAACTCATTTCAGTGTCAAACCCTATAGAAAACAACGGAGCACGACGGAGCAATGGGGACGCGGCCTTACTAGAACGTCCAAACAGTAGCGACGAAGTTTTTACCATAGTTGGTGCTGTGCCAAAGCCAAGTTTTACAGACTGAGACCCACCTGATTCGGTATTGACAAATAGAATAACAGAGTTTCCGAGACTTCATACGTTTCACGCATTCAAATGGAGGGAATATAGGTCAGGAGTCTTTAACGAAAATATAATAAATTATTTTCAAACTCAATAACCTAAAGGTAACTATTATTGTAGTCGAATTCTATCACAGTTTTTGGTGAAGATGTTGACTGGTATAAAATGCCATATTGCATGATGTCATATACATACCTATATTTTTGTAATTTTATGCAATTAATTTTTAAATAAATATTTATATACGAAATGTAGTAAGGTGTTTTAGTTTAAAAAATTTAGATTGGACAGTCTTAGAGAAATTCAATTAGATCATTTCATTGATAATGGTTAGTCTGATATTTATTTTAATCAGGAAATATAAATATAGATTTATAATCTTTACTTAACACAGCTAGTTTTGACTTGATATTTGACACAGCCACTGAAGATATGTTATGTTATTACCATATGTGGCATTAATTTCCTGATTCACAATAAATTCTAGTGACCATTTGATTTTACAAATGAGTACACTTACGTAGCCTTTTCAAAATTTCGGCCAAATATACCCCACCCCAGTCGCGTTAAATGGGGGTCATTAACCGCGTTATTATAACCCGAATTAATTTCAGAGTTATTAGTAAATATGTTATGTTTAATTAAAGGAAGGTTTGGTTCATGATTCTGTTTAAAACTGTAGCTGAAATTAAACGTAATATTTCCAAAAAGAAAAGAAAAATATTTTCATTTCACCAAATAAATATACGTTTTCATGAAAAAAAAAACAGACAATGTATTTGGTAAAGAAGATGTATTAATAAAAAAGTGTTTTGATATTTCTGTAATCCCTTTCATAAAATTGTTCCTTTCTGTTTTAATTTACACTACCCTCTGTTTCATACCTTCATTTTATATTCATATTTATGTCACTTAGCTATAAGTCTTCTTAAAAAGTAATAAATAAATCCAAATCATGGATTGCCAAAGGAAGTAGCGAAGTTATATTTACATTAAGTAAATAGTTTATCTATTTATTCCATAATGTAAAATGGTACTTTTTCTACTTATTTATTAATCTAGCTGCGCCCCGCTTCGCTCCCGTGTGAATTTCGGGATAACAAGTACCCAGGTTATAATACCCGTGTACCAATTTCATAACAATTGGTCCAGCAGATTTTGCGTGAAAAAGTAGCAAACCTTATATCCTTGTAATTTATAAATTAATTTTATTTCAAAAGAAAACAGTTGACGTGAAACAAAAAGCATTAGTTAAGTAGTAAGTAAGTATTTTGTGTCATACCGTCAGTAGAAGAATGTGAACATTATACGTCTGGTCACGACGCGACGGCTGACTTATAACGAAGGTACTCTTTTATTAAAAAGGGCGTCTACTAGAAAATAAACAGAGCTATTGACACATCGCAGGGCAGCGAGCCAATGTCTGTACCTATAAACAATTATGAGTCAATATTCTCGGAAATCTCCAATCCATTGCGCGGCTTTCGAATAGAGAATGTAACGTTGTAACGTAAAAGAAGTGATGTAAAACTTGAAAGCGATACGATAGAAACCAAATTAATTTTTGTAGAGTATCGTGGTACAGAGTTAAAGTCGCGTGCTTGCTTCGCGTGATTTGTGCGAGTCGGGATAGCGCATGACGTCGCTTAGGGGACTTCCCTCCCCGAGGGGAAGGAGAAGGGGTCAACTATGCCCGCATTCCAAACCCGGTGCAGTAACATGTCCGACCCCGTTTTACTATGAAACGACAGTTTTATTTCCCCTAAGCTAGACAAGACGAAATCAGATCGCCACGTTACTTATTTAGCTGAAGTTTTTAAATATTTTTTAACGAGCAATTTTATTCCTATTTTATGGGGTGTCGAGTTTATGAAGCAGGTTAATAGGGTAAGAAAATAGGGGAGCCTATGAAAATGTGAAATTGTTTGTTTTAGTACCAGGTTTTTAGTACGTAACAAATACATTTGACATTACGCTCTAAAATAAGCACAAAATAAGCATGCGACGTTCTAGCGTATGTTACCTTCGAACAAGACCATTTCTGAACCTTTCGTACAGGCGAATAAGGGACAGATAATCTTTGAAGCCGATAGGAAAAAATAACATTCCCAAGGAGGATTTCCCAATATTTTTTACTTTCATACCATCTATTCGTGAAAACCGTGTAAAAATCTCGACAGGGAGAACTTCTTTTAATAATACCTACTCAAGAATTGAATGCCGCTCATACAGCTATCTATCAACATTCTAATTCGCATCTGTGGTGAAAGGAAGGAACATTAATAAAAGATACTTAGTGAGGAATAATTCCCTCCTAGTCCAAGGGTGACGTCGCGGATTCCTGAAGTTGATTATCGCAAAACGAGTTTCAAAAGGAGAATTGTTGGGGAGGACTTAAAAATTTTGTGCTGGAAATGATCAGCATTTACCTACGAGTATTTTACTATAAAAAATAAATCAAAAAATACGCATCACGCTTCTTCATCAATATTGAACATTTGAAATATTCGCAAAAAGCTTCGTCAAATCATTATCAATCTACATATTTGCTCGTAAAGGGTCATTTACGTATATCTCATTACGCACTTGTGCGTTATTGTAATGTAAAACGTAGGTCAAGATGCTCCGTCTTAAAATAAACGATACTTTTTTAAATCTTAGCAAAGACTATTTATGTCAGAAAAGTGGTTAACATTTTATGAATAAAATTAACTTTAGAAGAACTTTAATTTTTTTTTATAACTGCTTTAACAAGTAATTAAGATTTATTCGTTTCTTGAGTTTCATTGAATTCCTCGCAAAATTGTTATAAAACGTCGTATGACATACGTGCGCTTTGAAAATTACGCAGCCTCTACTTTCTTGTAGCCCTCACCTACGGCTCGGGCTAGCAATATCGCCTGGGCTGTAATTTTCAACTTACCGCACTTATATCATAATGTACTATTACATGGTTTATTCTAGTTTTAAGTAAGTTATTTACTTCATACGAGGCGACAAAAGAGTCGCTTCAAATCCACGGGTAAAAAGTCATTCCTTGATAAAGTCTTAAACAGCACTGGCTGCCTGGCACCCAGCACACGGTCGTAAAACTACAGTCGAATATTCAAAATTTTAAAGGAATAGGTACTACTCACGATTTGAGTGTCGCCTCGACTTCAAATTTCTCCTCTGACATATAATGTGTTTTCAAATAAAACCAAAAATCTAAGAATTGTAATTTATTTTTTTACAACAAAATGGTCACATCTTGCAATTTCTTATGGTAGATCATTGTAACAAGTCTTGAAAAGCGTCCACAGAGTAAAAAAGAATGAATATTACGAATGGTTCAATTTAGAGTGGCATTATTTTTTCCTTGCTTCATTATTTTTTTTGTTACTTCCTTAGGTACCAAGAACCGCGTTTTCTATAGCCGAAATCACTTATTCTTTCTTTGTGAAATGACCGCAATGGGATATATGCGAAGTTTCGAGATGTTTCATGAACTAAAATAAAACCTGAGCCCTTAAAACGGGTCAAATAGCTATTAATAACAA
This sequence comes from Plodia interpunctella, assembly GCF_027563975.2. Lineage (NCBI taxonomy): Eukaryota > Metazoa > Arthropoda > Insecta > Lepidoptera > Pyralidae > Plodia > Plodia interpunctella. The sequence continues at coordinate 8,358,654 of NC_071301.1, forward strand.
ATAAATTAAGGCCAGATACAAACAACGATAATCAAATTAATTTTATTTTAGACAGGGTTACAACATCAATTTTCAAACACTAATTATAGAAAAATGAGTAAAAAATAAAGGCTTTTTATCTGAATAGCAATGGGATACAACAACTTTTTTTTCTGGCCGTTTAAGTCCCACTGCTGGGCAAAAGTCTTCCTAATTTTGTCCACAATGAAATAGATTTTAAAAGTATTATATCCTTACATATTATAAAAGATAGTCTTCTGTCGCGTCTGTCCTGTCTGTTCGCGATAAACTCAAAATGACTACAACAATGGTAATGTGACTCCTGAGTAAGCTTCAGGTGTAAAATTTATTACATTTTCACCCGAGTGAAGACGGGGCGGGCCTCCAGTCATGAATACTGAGATGTAATACGAAGAGATTGACATTTTATTGGCCGCTTGACCTGAACAATCATAATCTTAATTCTCGTATCGTAAGCACTATAAGTTGAAATAAAAAAAACGTCTACGATTCGTAAACGTAGGATTTCATTACGAAACTAAGTCAATTCAGCCTCCAAGTAGGTTAAAAGCCAAGAGATCATAAAAAATCCACAGGAGTTTTTATTCAACCTCTTTACTTATTCTAAGCGCTCTTTGTAACCGGTAATCAACAAGAGAAAGCTCTCTGGCCTAATCTTGTTGGGAAAATATTCTACGTATGACACGCATAGACTGAGATTATGTATTATAAAAAGAAGTGCCCCTGTCGCGTATGTTTTATGCCCTGTCTGTCTTTATGAACGCGAACTCATAATCTATCGGATGGATTTTTGTACGGTTACCACTAATAAATAGTGTGATTGAGGAAGGTGGTATAATTTAATAATTTAAATGCTTTTACCCGAGCAAAGCCGGCACGGGCCGCTAGTTAAATAATAAAAATTACCTAAATTTATTTTTAAGGTTGACACGACTTCGTTACCATTTAATATTTTTATATGTGTAGCTTTTATCATTACCAATAGGTACTTTAACAGAAGTGAGAATGAATGCCTTTGATCAACAATGAGATACTTGATGGCTTAGAATAGATTAAGTAACTACCAATAAGTAATTACTTAATCTATTCTTAATCTTAATAAATTAAAGACATTTTATTTCTCAAAAAGCTACAAACTATTGGCATTTCTCAAATGTGTACACACTTAAGGTATGATATGGTGCACTCATGATCTGAGATTCCGCTTCCGATAGCGGAATATCTCAAATGGATATCATCACATATTTTTTTTGACATTTTTAACTTGTTAATGTATAGTTTACTTGGCATTATAAATCTCTGCAATATTTATAATAAATCTATTTTAAAAAGGAGGTGTTCACAATGCTGTGTGCTTGGAGTAAAGTGGAAACAATTTAAATATCATTTTTGAAACGCGCCAGGAGATGAATGCTGAATACGTAATGATATGGAATGTTTAGGTGTTTACCAACGGCGCCCAGGGTTCTGAGTGAGTGACAATGTGGCAGTGCAATATTATAGAGTACTATTTTTGGTATCTTATTTATTGTTTTATTTATTCAAACTTTATTGTCCAACTAGAGGCCCGTCCCGGCTTAGATCGCAATTTTGCGTGAGTTAGTAACAAACTTCTTCACATCCTCACTCAAACAATTCTCCTTTATTCGTATAATATCAGATTCTTAAAATATTCGATTATCAAAATAACAGCTTCTAAATATAACTGAAATTAGACACTTACCATGAAAATATTAGATTGTCAAACCGCAGAAAGCCGCAAAATAATGCATATCTGTGCTTTTAGCTTTGCTGCCACCAATCTTAATACTAGAAGCTGAATAAGCTTACAAGAAATGTCAACCGGTACGTTGTCTTCCTTCTGGCAGTTATTTTCTAGTACCCTATAGTTAGTAGAATTAAAATAATGCAGAATTTAATACTTACACGCACGACGTTCGGCCGAACGCTCAACATTTTCTGATATTTTCAGCGGTGGAATAGAAACCTGAATATTGTATGCCACGCATGCAGAAACAAGGAAAAATATATTGAAAATGAATATTGTGATAATGTTCAACGTTGTTCTAAGATATTTTTTATTTAAAACGTGGAAGGTTGTGATAGGTGAGTGTATTTCAGTTAGAGTTGTACGTTAATTATATTTGATAGATTATATTTTGTGGATTAAGGGTGAGTGGCACCGTCAAATTTAAAGTTTAAGATTTCGTCAAATTTAAACGACGTGCCGCTGACGTTTAGACATCCTGACATAATTTGCTTTTTTCTATGTTACGTTAAAGTTCCATGTCGTTAACGGTGCAACCCACCCTAAGGTTGAGTTGCACCTTCAATTTTGATGTTGATTTTAACTGGTTGATGGTTCGACAAAATGGCGTAGTTTTGCGATTTTCTGCGCAAGTTAAAGTGACGGTGCAACCCACCCTAAGAGGTTAAAAACTAGATTAAAAAGCTTCTGTAGTGGGGTTCCCTCATTGAAAGCTAATCGTGGTCCACCATCCGGTCCCATCATACATAAGTAAAGCAATATGAAAAGCGTTAACAAAATCCGTTGGTCGTTTTCTCAGAAATTATTAGATTTTTAGTGGTAGCTTCACAAAATTACTATATCATTAACTTCCAAGTCTACTTACACGAAATCGAATTCCATTGGTCTTGGCTCTGAAAAATCAGGCTTTGCCGGGCAGACTGCCAAGTCTTGGTTGGTCTTTTTACATTTAATACTCTTAAGTTTGATATACTGAACCGAACTTATAAGGTTAATAAGATTAATACTGTTTATTTTGTTAAGAAGTTTACTTCAAATTGCTTTCAGAAATTCACGTGATTTTGGGGTGATTTATTAAGTATCTACTGATATCGATGAATGAAAAATGACTGCAAATCTAAATAGGTATTGCTGGCAGGTGGCTTCGCCCGCGATAGTCTATGTTTGATCTTATTATTAACTTATTCGGCATACATTAACTTTATATAATTAATATTACAGACTGACCCATTGCGGATTGGCGGGTTTTAACGACTTCAAATACAGCCAAGCCAAGCCGGGAGCAATGGCTTTACGTGCCTTCCGAAACACGGCAAAGCACAAGATAATTTTGGTCTCCCATCCAATGATCGACCATTGTGAGAGTGTCTTCTCCGTCGCTATCGCAGGCCGAGCGCACTAACAGCGCACAGCGCTATTGAAAGAATATATAGCTCCGAAAGAATTCATATTAACTTTATTCAATACACACAATAAACTGCTCAGCGTGCCTAAATTAGCTTTACATTAAAAAAAATCAAAACTAATGTTAAAATTGAACCTCTAGAACAGTTTCGCTTCCGAGTTAAACTGTGCAAGGAACCAAACCTGTCTATTCGAAGAGATAATAAACTTGTGAAATTGCAAAAGTTTCGCTTATCAAAGGCGTTGTACCTGTCCAACTTAATTACATCCAATTAGTTCGGCGAAATTTTTAATTTTCTCCCTTTTCCCATGTAAATGTCAGCCAAAATGGCTTCATTTCCAACATTCATGAGCAAGTTTTTATTATGCCCGCGTCGTTTGTCACTCCCAGACAGAGGGAAGCGTTAATTTGACAAGGGATCTCTCGCCACACTGACCTACTTGCACTCGGAAAGATTACGTTACGTTACATGGAACTCTTGTCACATTTTTTTGCTTGAAGTGTTCAGATGAAAATTATGACGTGCTTTCATGTCAGGTTTGTTCTCCTCAGGAATATTTTATTAAGATGTGGATATATTTCATCTGTGTGTTTTCTGATTTAAGGACCACCCAATTTATTTTCTTTTATACTCTGACTGATATGTTAAAAAATAAATTAGTTCAGTGAACTTTACCAGATTTCTGTCTGTACTTTACCGTACCGTACGATCCTAGGTTTCCTCATTAACTTACGCATTGTGATTAAATTAGTTAGTATTTATTAGTACTTATTGTGTGTACAAGCAGCGCAATAGTCGCGTAAATGATTGATGATACCTAGTGTCTTAGCTAATATAATAGAACAACTAATCTAAACGTCAAAAGATGTAAAACAAATCAAAAAGCCTGACAAATAACCTACAAGAAGAGAAGAGAGAAGTTTTTGCTAAGCTGAAAAAATGTTAATAGAAAATCCCTAATAACTCATTACATAAAAAAAGACAAAAGCAGACAACAAACATTAAATCCCTAATTACACTGACACGAGCTATACCACCACTCATTTCCAAATTCACGTATAATTGGTCGTGTGATTCCCTCAGGTGGTGAATCTGACGGATTCAAAAGTTCATAACTGGAAAACTAATGGGTCTCCAGAGCCAAGATAGTCGTGCCTGATGACTCCCAGGGTGAAACTGCAAATGTATAAATAGAGATTGTTTAAACTTCATTAATAACTTTATTTATACGGGCAATCCTGTTAAAATTAGCCGGATAATATAATGTTACACTTGAAATAATCAATTGTAGGGTTACATTTCTTATTTAATAATCTTATTTACATACTCAAGAGGATGCAGTGCCTTAAGATCTTCTAGATTGTAGAGATATTTTAAGTAAATCGCAGATTTTCAAAATTGGTACAATATACAAAGTGCCTTTTTTGCATGTAATACCTTTCATTATACAGAGACTTTACAGAGTAAAATAGTAGGTAGATTGTATTTGTTTACCCTTATTATTCCACATCATCACAAAACGAACAACACATTATATGAGCAGGCAATGGCCAACAGCGTTCAAATCATTTTAATACAAACCGACAAACAGATACAAACATAATTTTCATAAATTAAATAAAACCGGCCGAGGCGACGGCAGCCGCTTTCAAATATCCCAACCAATTTACATTGACACCTTTGTCCTCATAATTTACACTCAACTGAGTCAAAGAAGGGCTCGCGGTTAGGTCCACTTAAATCAGACGTGTATTCGGCGCAAGTGCGATTTTATGATCCGTGAATATCGCGCAGGCATTTCTAGACGCTTGGATCACATTTTTATTGTTATGGAAATACGAATTTCCCGTTAATTGGAATTTCAAAAGGGTCGATTAGGACGTCTGGTTCGGAAGGTTGTACACAATAAGGACTTTTCCCCTATTTGTAAGATGTACCCTCGGTTGCATTCCATTTAAAGGTACCAGAATTTTTGCTTCTGATTTCTTTGGAGCGACTTTTAAAGTTTGCGGTATTGAGTTATAGCCCACTCGCTCCATTGAGTTTAAGTACTGTAAACCGCCATGCATTATAAATATGAAAGTTCACCCGGGAAGTTTCTAGAACTTTTATCATGAGCAAAATATACGGAAGAATTAAGTTCTTTTTGTGAAAATGTGTAAATCTTTCATAGATTGCTGTGTATGTCTGTTGTGTTCAAACACCAAACACCGGTTTTTATAGATTTTCATTTTTTTTTACAATGAAAATAATTGACGTTGTTAAAAAATAATTAATAATCACCATCTCATTTACAAGTGTGAAGTGAGAAGGAAAGAAAGACCTGTAGATTTTTTATTCTACTACAAAAATGGTAAAATTGACAATTGAAAAATAATAAAGACAAAGTTTTCTTTATTATTTTTAATTGGTACTTTAATTAACTGCTTTAATTGGTGTTTGCAAGTGCAAATACCAATTAAAGCAGTGGTTTCTGATACAAAAACAAGCGACCAAATTGCTTTGTCTAAAAAATCTTTTCACTGCCAATAGAGCGAACGTGGCGGCGCAGTGACTAAAACTGAAAACTATGAAATCGACTGATAAAATTTTATTGAATTTTCCGTCCAATATGAAAGTCGCGGAGTTATTGATGGCTGCACCGTGACGCGGCAGGAGCGCTAAAATGGCGCTCCTGCCGCGTCACTGGAAACTATGTATTCTACGATTATTCTTATATTCAGTGTTGTTCGTCGGAACGGAAATCATACTGTTTTGTATGATTATACATATGGCTGCGTATGTATTCCCATTGTAGGTACTAGCTGTGATAAAAATAATGGCCGCGTATTTCCCATTTACTGGCTGTGACAAAAATAAATAAGAATAGACATAGAATTATTTATTTTATTTATAATTTGAACTTTTACCGGAAAATTTCTGGTTAATTTTTTTTAAAACGACAATAAATATCTGTAAATATTCTTTGAATACATGAAAGACAAAATGTCACACCATTGTCCGTTTATATTCGCATTATTATAATTCGATTATTATAAATGGTTTTTCTATTACTTAATATTATGCTTAGTACTAATATGTATATTTCTTCTGTTTTTGTGTGAAAAAAAAGTAGCACTGATACATTTTAGGCGCTCGATTTGCAACCGAATATGGAACAATGTTTCATATCAAATTTTTTGACAACTTTGTTTCTTTTTTGGGGTAAGATTGATCGTAGTAGCGGGTTTATACGGAAATCCCCAATTTTCGTTGCAGCGGATAAAGTTTGAACTAAGCAAATAATAACGCAATTTACGTTTAAAGGAAGACAGTGTCGCCACCCACATAAGAACGACCACTTTGTAAGATTGTAGTTTTGTGTGCTAACCAATTCAATATATTTGACGGATTATGACAAGTTCAAGGTGAGAGGGTTGTATTATATTAGATAACTCTTGACTTTCTTAACAGAATGATGGATAGAAGTTTTTTTCCTCTATTGTAAGAAAGTTACATACATAAAGATATTAAAACATATGTTTTTTTTTAAATCCTGCATTATTTTACACAGTTTTCGCATGTTTATAAACAAATTTATTTGCTAAGAAAAACTTCTTTTTTCGGTTTTAGTTTTTTTTTTTTGCTGCCACTAAACTCTAGCATCAATTTGGAACAAACCACAGTACAAAGCGAAACAGAATGTTACAGACAACCATAAAGTCTATTTTTCAGCGTCCGCAAATTGCTATCTCTTTCCGGTTGGATCGCTTGCATAAATTGCAACCTTGATGCATAGCCGTCCGCGCTGTTAACACAGTATATATTCATAAGAAGATTAGATTTGGATCAAATATTTACGAAATTAATACAAGATAATTATCATTATCTATTTATTGTATGCAATGTACATATTATGATTTTTTTTGAGGAAGGTTATGTTATTAAGCCTCTAAACCAAAAATTAAATGTTGAGATAAAAAAATCCCTGGTGCGTTTTTCTACATTATGTATCAAGCATAAATAAACATTTGACATCTGACATAACTATATATCACTCTATTTTCATGGGTTCGTTTTAATAATAATATTATATAGGGTTTTCACTAGTAAAAACTTCTTTGCTTTTTGACTGGTAAAACATAAGTAGAAGTTAATTTACTGTTTTACATTTACTGTGTCCAAATGGTTTACACAACCGACCGCATTTGATTTCACAGCTTTAGCTAGTGTTTGCTGTGTTAGCACAAAGTTTACAAAATAAATGCATTGTCAACACTGTAAATTTGGAATTCTGAGGTAACTTGGCTGAAATATATTTCACACCACTAGTTGTACCAAATCACTTAGGATACCGTTAGTACAGTCAACAACATATCAAGTTACTCTGGATGCCTCCAACCTCTATCGATGCGATGATACTCGGCGCGATTATAATAGCTGCGAGTTTGCAATGAATTTGAGTAGGTTGATGTGCTGTTGACTGTACCAAACATCGCTTGATTGTTAGTTTTACAAAATCTTTTAATTTTAGTTGTACTAATAAACCATCACCGTTTCATTTTCAATGCTCAAGCTGATGAGGACTTATCCATCGCTTTATTTGAAGTTTAGATTAAATAATTTTCTTTACTAATCCCAAAATTTATAATAATGTAACGTGGATTCTCATAATCCAGTGCAAGGCTCAGTTTTGTTCTAACCGCTTTAAACCGGTTAAATCCAGTGTGGACAAAAGTAAATCAAACATAATGAGTGTTATAAGCGTTCCATTCGGATTATAAGCTTTGTTATACGGCAATAGAACAACAACCATTATGGGAGGCTAACCGCATGTAGCAGCCATTTCTATGCAAATTCAACTGTTGAGATAACGCGATGGATACTTCTCAAGATGGGAGGTCGCGACCTAAAAGGGACCATAAGTGTGGTTTTAACTTTGATTAATTGTTTGGTGAACTCAGGAATGAAACCATAAATATTTTTACAATTTCATACGACAGAAGGATAAGTAATTGATTGAAATTATGTTCGCTAATTTTCTAACAAATATAGACATGTCAAATTTTTAAGCCCCGATGACAGAAGGAGGAGATTTAAGTTTAACGTGTCTTTGTATCTATATGTCTGCCCGTGGCTTTGTAGCAGCCAAATGGCTGAACCGATTTCGATCTATGTATTATTTGTTTTATTAAAAGGATTTTTTTTAATTTAATGTTTATTTACAATAAATTACCCGTAATGTCATTAACTTTTAATTCTTTCTACTACCTAACAATGTAAATTTTTCCGAATATTTTTTTTTCTTTTTTTCTTTATTATGTTTATACTTTGTCCATTGATCAGTATTATAATGGTACTACTGACCAAGTATCTAGTCCGAACCTTTCAACTGCTTAGACAAAAAATATTTAAAAAAAATAGAATTAAAGACGGAAAATCGCAGTCTCAAAGAAACTATACTATCCATATTTCAATACGAATATTATAAAATGTAAAAGTGAATTTGTTTTTCTTTAACGTCAAAAGGAGAAATAAATTGCTAGATTAGATTTTTGGTATGGAGATAGTTGTGAGGGCAGAGAGTGACATAGACTCTTTGCTGTTAGATTAGGTACGGCCACGTACAACACAGGTAGTACTACGGAATAGATGGCCAACAATCTGTAATTTTCGAAAGGTCCCCAAACTTCTAACAAATCAAAAACGCCATAGTTTTGTAATAGCCTGACAAACAAGCTGCAATCTAAACAAATTTAACACGTCATCAATCATTCTACATTGACGGATCATTGCTGAGTTCACACTGGGGCAGTAGGTTGCGCGTGCTACTACGGATTAGGTATACTTATTGAGTGACTCAAGTAACTAGTAGATTGGGATTTCTTACAAAAAAATCGTATAGATTTGGAAAAAATATTTGTGATTTAATTATCCTACTAATATTATAAACGCGAAAGTTATATAATTATGTGTGTTTGTTTGTTACTCTTATTCACGAAATATCTACTTAACGGATTGTTATGAAATTTGGTAACGGATAGAATATTAATACCTGAAATAACAAATAGGACATTTGTTATCACGAAATTCTCATATGATTGTCTCAAAAATCTCCAATATTGCTTTAAATTGGAGTTTTTTGTTAACCCACAACCGCACGCCGGTACGTGGCGCAAAATTACTGATCACAAGATCTGATCACAAATTGGGATAAAGCATAAGGGACAAGAAGAAGAAGTGAAGTATATTGTCCCGTTTTATCTCCATTTGCGATTTAGAGGAAATTATTTGTTTTGAATTCTGTTGCTTCTAAATATTGTGTAAATACTTTATCTACGTTTCAATCTTCTGTATGTGTATATTTTGGGCTACAACGTAGTTCTTTATAATTATTGCTCTTTTTGGTCGACGGTAATGGTTAACCTATTTTTATTTATTTTAATTAAAACAAATATATTAAAAAATAACTTGCTCACTTGACCAATGTGAGCGTAATATTGACGGACAGGACCCCCAGTTCGACACACCCGTAATTAAATTTCACGCCCGCATACATCGATACAGTAATTATGTGATTCTGGAATAAGATTTTTTAAAGATCGCTGCTTGACAGTTGTTTTACACATTATTAATCTAGCTTTTCCCGCGGCTTTGCTTACGTGAATTTCCTTCAGAAACTGTACCTTTCATAGGGTTAAAAGGTAGCCTGTATACAATTTTAAGATAATTAGTTAAGAATATAAAGCCTATAAGTATTATCAGAGGCGATAGACTGACAACCTATCATTATTTAATGTCATCTTCACTAATAAAACTGCCATATAGCTAAACATCATTCTTTAACTTTTGTTAGATCAAAAAGTGTACCTAAAATTATTTTATTAAATTTGAAAATCTTTTCTTCTAATGTTATTTGCCGGTAACCCATTTACGCCCTGTTTAATTATGCAAAGTGATTTCTAGGTAAGATAATAATTCAAAAACAAGAGTATCCACATCCCAAATTACCAAAAGGTCGAGATCGGCGTCTTTAAAAAATTCGATGTAAATTATATCAAGCAATAATGCTGTATCAAATTACGAATTTAAAATGAGAGTGTATGTCACTGCGTATCGCATGATAAAAAATACTGGAACACCCCCGAGCTAATAAGACATGTATTAAAAAGCTTTTAAAACGAAACGGCATCACAGAAGCAACAAAAACTGACATCGAGACGTGGATACGAATAAAAGAAGACGCTCTGTGACAGGCCAAGATGCCAAGATATAACCAAACAAATTTATTTTCACAGTCAAAAAATAAACATTCAAATGAAAACAGCCTTTATAGTGTTCAAATTAAGATGGTAGATGTATATAAAGATGATGCAGAGAATTTGTAATTTTGAGCCGCCTTTCGACCGTCTTTAGGTGTAAATTATTCAAAGCGGCTCATCCGAGGACGCTCGCTTGCTTCTACTTTTTATCATCGTAAGCCTGTCTTTAAACATAAACGTAGGAATTATTTAAAGGGCCCGGATCAAGAATTAAACCACGAGTTGTCATTGGTGAATGCTGATTATAACCCGCGTCGGTCTCAAGGAATTAAGCAAAGGTTTTGTGTTTCTTTTGTATACGCTTAGTCATATAAATTCTTTGAATGAGTAGATTTAATGTGATTAAATTACTCAGATTTAGAATTATGTCACTGATCTCTTTGGTAATTTGTAGGCACAAAATAATTGATTTATCAAATAGGTACTATTAATTCTAACTGGTAAGAAGTTTAAAATCTTAATATGTAAATTAAAATTACAAAATGTTCACAAAAGTTGTAACTATCACGCAATATACTTCAATTAAATACAATATTACACTTACCTACGAATATGTTAATTTATTATACACGTCTAATCCAGTAGATAAGATATATTAAATCCCGTAAAATATGTCCAATCATCTTTATATCATAATCTTTTCATTATCATAGTTTATTTGTAATAAAATGATAACCATTTCCATTTCGACGGTATGAATTATAGTATAGATAGATATAGTTGATTTAAGAATATCGGAAGTGCAGTCGTAACAATGGCTCGTTATAAAATAATTATTTTGGCAACGTGTCTCATACCACTGGTATTCGCTGAACTACAAGTGATTGATGGAAAAATAAAAATAACAACTGGAACAGGATCGTTCTGCCCTCATACAGTAGACTTTGTATCACAACAACTGGCACCAACCTATGAAAAATATGGGCAATTCTTGGACATCGAATTCATAGCGTGGGGGCGAGAAACACTGAACGAAGATGGTTCTGTTACATGCAACCGTGGAACTAACGATTGTTGGGCCAACCGTCTTCATAGATGTGTTCTGGACTTGTTAAAAGACGACCAAGCTGCTCAAATGAAGTACATGAATTGTGAATTTTCCGATCGTGCGGCCTTCTTATTGGGTAGTTACGCTTGTGTGCAAGAGGTCGGTTTGAATCTTGTAATTGTTGATTATTGTCTCAGCAATCCTCGACGAGATACATTGGATGCTGTTGCAGCAGCAGCTATTGCCCCAACATTGGAAGTTCTTAATGCAGTGCCATCTGTAGTATTTAACGATCGAATTGACGAAGCTCCAGGGTTATATAATGATGCAAGGAACAGACTCCGAAGCATGGTCTGCTTCGCGTTGGCTGATGTTCCGGAGACAGGTGTTAGTGGCTGTAGTTTAGCATAAATTAAAGATATTCATTCAAAATATGCTTTTCTTAAGTTCGATTTTCATTGTGTTACATTGTTATTATTATTATATTTGTCTATAGTTGTCTGGAATTTGCTAGAAAGTCACAAAAAAAGCAACTGTAAAAATACCTTCAACATTGTCGAAGTCGGTTCCAATTCAAAGCATTTTTGGAAATTGGAGCTTCACAGGCACTTTTCACTTAAAATTGTATATTATATAGTATTTCTAAATGTATCTATTATTTACAAATTAAAGTGAAACAAGTAACGCATAGATAAAAATGCCAGCCACGTACCAGATAGTGCATTAAACACATAACACCTATAATTAATTTGTTTATTTATGCAAGAATACTATGCCCTACGAAGTGAAATAGATGAAATTAAAAAAAAACAAAGGTCACGTGTGTAGTTTCATTAAATTTACAATATCTTCTTTTTCAGTCGTTTTTCTCATGGCTGAGGGTCGAGAATGAAACACACGCAACAACTTTCTTGGCATTATTAATGGAGTGGTTTGCCATTGCCTTCTCCATTTCACACACAAGTTAATAATAATCAACCAGTGTGCAGGTTTCTTCACGATCTTTTCCTTCACCGGAAGCAAGTGGTGGTCTATGAAAACTACTATATATGAGTCAGATTGTTGTACAAACTCATGTGGAACGAGTAGGATTGGGACCTTTCAATCCACAGGAGGGCGACCATTACACCGCCTCCTCTTCAAGATCAATAACACTTTTAAAATTCACAGCCAAAATATTATGTATTTTATTAAAATCCATTTCAGAATTATGAAATAACCCTTCACGAAGTAATTTAGTTTTGACCCAATTTTCAGTAATTGAAGTTCCTATTGTAGGAAATTCTACATAATGAAGCCTATTATTGTCTATTCGTCATTAAACCTTTGCTACATGTACAGTCAACTGCATGTCAAATTGTTCATGTAGACAAATACGATATGGTAATATTGACAAAGAAAATTTAATCAAGTTGTGATAAACGTCAATCAGTTTTAATAATAGCTTAATTCAATAAAATCCATTAATCCATTAGTAAATCTTCAACATGGATTTTAGTACATGTAGGGAATTTTATTATATGACATTAACACTGAGAAATGCGCATATGAACTGCCACATATCTCAGTTTTGTTGTCATACAATAAAATTAAACTATCATGTGACCTTTATGACACAAGGCCCACTTGATACAGCTTAGAAAAGCGGTCCACAAAATCGTCCATTCTCCTTTGCAATAAATTGTTAGGGCAGGTCTATGTGTAGTTGGCCGTATTATCGACCAAATTGCACTATTTCTGGACAAAACGTTGTCTTCACTATAATCTCACTCATTAAATTTATTTTCCACAATTATGTACTATATATAACCTCTATATATAATGATAAGTGTGTAGCCACCTATTCTTCAATAATTCTATATTTCTTCTTTAATAATTATACATAAATACTACTTTCTATCTAATCGAGTGTGTTATTGCTAACACTCTTATCAGGTTTTACTCAAGTCGCCTAAAGGAACCTGTCATGACTTTAATGACTACTTACCGTCACCAAGTGGCATGTACTCCCAAGTTTGCACGATGTTCTCCTTCACCGGAATTTTCACAGTTCAAATGCGTCTCTTTCGTGATTTCTTTTCAGCAATAGTCGTTCAGAAACTCCAGGAATGAACTCTATGAAAACTACACGAGTCAGATTGGTATACAAACTCATGTGACACTAGTAAGATGCGAACCTGGGACCTTTCGATCCAAAGGCTTCTCCCAGTTTACTAAACATCAAATTCTAATGCCCTTCCATAATAAAGTTATAAACATGGGCCGTATTAGATACCGTTCGATCTTTATACGGTCATTACCACGGTTCATTTGTTGTATAAATTTTATGGAGTTCCTGACGCTACAGCCGGGGGTCTTGCCAAACATGCCGGGTTTACACGGTGACAGTTAGTCCGATTCACCTATGTATAATATGTCCAAAAAGAAGTGTTATTCTCTTTGGCACTTTCTACTTTTTTTACACAATCTTGTATGTATTTTTCGCTTACGTAACATAAATGTTTGAAATGTGCAAAGTTTGAAAAAACTAAATTCAAATAACATTTATCATAATAATTCCGCCAATTTATCTTTAACTTACGTTTTATCAAGAACTTTTACGATTTGAATAATTTAGTACTCAAGACGTCTTGTTTGTTAAAGAAAAATGGTAAATTTCTAACAATTTGAAAAATGAACAATTGTAATTTTCTTTAATCAACTTTCGATTCAATATTTTTTGATTGGACTGACATTTCTAATAGTTTCAAAGTCAAATACGTTTGAAGAACATTTTTCAAATATTTTTTGTTTTTTATATATAAAAGAGGATCTTACCTACTTATCTCAGGTCCTATTCTGTCGACTTTGTTTAGGTTTTAGCGCATGTACTACAATATATATACATAAGGTTAAATCAAAGGGACTTAAAGGAACACACCGGGCCGGACCGGCACAGGGCCATCTTAGGAGCTAAAGGTGCGGCGCTCGTGACCGAGCGACCATCCATAGCCCACTAGTTTATGGGACAGCCCGAGGCCCCTGTATGCCCCTGATACGCCCCCAATCGTGGACACCATACTCGGAGCGAAGTCCTGACATTGTACGTTGTTCTTACATTTTCGAAAGTGGAGCAAGAGCACCACATGTTTCGGATAAATTCTATGGCCAAATAAATACTATAATACTTTCGACTAATCTTTATTAATATATAAATGTGAAAGTGTGTTTGTTTGTCTTTCTTTTACGTCACAATGTGGCGTAAGGTTAAGATGAAAAAGATGGAGAGTGAGATATAAGCTACGTTTTACCGTCGGCAAAGCCGTGGACAGCGACTAGTACCTAATCTGATTAAAGGCTCTATTTGAACTAGATTACACTTGTAAATTTTCCTATTTTAGATTTAGTTAATAATTAGATATATTTAAGGACTACTAGGTAAATATACTTATAACAACTAGCGAAAACTAAAAATAACAACTCTTTACGGACGTCTTTGAGGCAGAATATTTCACGGGTCCACAAGAAATAAGTACCTACACACTTTGTGACAAATCCCTAAAAGGGTTATCGAGTCAAAATTGTGCAGACCGGTTCTTTCCTTCCCCTAACGCGCAATATTTCTCCCATTCTCTATCTAAAAAATCCAATTTGGCATCCGTCTTCGACACGTGACGCGCAAAAAATTCGGGCCTGACAAAGCCATCATAAAGTTTCCAAGTAATTCATAAACTGGGAAAGTGTTGTGTGAAAGTCACATTGGGTTTTTTAATATTAAGTTATTATAACTTATTTGTTAGACAGACATCGGTACATAAGGATAACATTTTAAAAAAGATTTAAAATTTAATACTTTTTTAAAAGTCTAATAGATTCGAAGTTTTTACAAAAATTATATTGTTGACTCAAACTTGATTAGCCGCCATAGAGAAATAATGCATGTTCTGTAAACCGTTGAGGAGTTTCCTTGTTGCGAGCCAATCCCAAGTGCACCATGTCATGCTTATCAACGATGCATTGTTAGAGAAACAGGACAATAAAAGTAAGTGACATTTTACTTGCAAATGGTAACGATTTTATACAGCGTTATAATACTCGTATCATGCTGTATAATAATAATATTATAAATGCGAAAGTTTGTGAGAATGTATGTGTGTATGTTTGTTACTCTTTCACACAAAATCTACTGGAAGGATTATAATAAATTTGGTACACGGGTGGAATATAACCTGCAATAACATATAAGGTACTATTTATCCCGAAATTCCCACGGGAGCGAAGATCCGGGGCGCAGCTAGTAACAATAAATTCGCGGTGTGACTTGCGCTCAATTTCGATGCTGTGCCGAAGCAGGCACAGAGACACCTATTAATTTTTACGATCCATTTAATTCTTTAACCTGACGGTTTAAATTTATAACACTTTTATCGCCGGAGAGATTTACCGAATGCAGTAAAGCTTCTGTCGGTGAGACGCGACAACTGGGCCTATTAGCTCCACCCATTGAGGATACATTGAAGACAACCTGGGTATTCAGCTAATTGGATTTTGTTGGAGCTAAAGAGACATGTCTCTGATATGTGCGGACTGGAGGACTGTTATATCTAATTAAATGAAACTTCCTGTGAGTTTCAGTGTTTAGACTTTAAACGCTAAAATAATGAGATGCATTTAATTAACTTCATATCTCTCTCATTTCCGCGTGTTCCCGGTTGGGTTTACGATTGTGATAAGCCCGAAGCAGCGTAGGAAATAACCTTAAAATTTTGAAGTTTCGGCTGTGATTTTACTACCGACCGCCTGCCTGACGTCAAACTTCCTCTTTGGGAATGCTATTGTTGTTATTAGTAAATAATCCTATATGAAGAGCTAATACCTAGCCGCACACACAAGTAATCGTGCGTGCAATTGATTTACGATTTGAATACGGAACCGATCGGCTCCGATTTTCACAATTGCACTGTTTGCATTTCACCAAAATTGTTAATTAATGTGCGATCTGTGTAATGGGAATTCCGTGTTGACTGTACTGATTCGGATAATGATGCTAAATGGCCTTTATGAATAGGAGTCAGTCTAGACCGTCCTAATTGAAAGATATGGGGATATATATGAAATTCCATAATCATATATAACTGTTTATATTAAATGTTGTTGATTTCCAACGGCTGAACTCACATTGTACAGACATAGCTTATCATAACTCTATTTCAATTTAAAAAAAAAAACGGTCCAGCTGCTAGGGATCGAATTCCGTGTGATATAATATTATGGTAAATATGATACTTAATTATATCTTTCGGATTAACATAAACATTGCTCTAAGTCCAACACGAATTTGACCACTTAATTCATTATTTATTACAATAATTATTAATTACTCTAGAAAAATTAAATTTCTGTACTGTGTACAATTGAAATGTCATCAAACACGCAAATGAAAAAAGTTTATGCTAAATAGTTTGTGCATAACCTGTGAATGTGGTAATGACTGCCATGCAAAATACATTGATTTACGAGCTGCACGCACGGATTGTTTTGTATGCTATGTTTTCCTATGGCTCATAGTTTGCATTGTTGAATTTTCGCAGCCCTATCGGTATTTTAGTGCAGTTCCAATATTTAAATAATAAATCACTCGCTTTTTGATTTTGTTTGTACAGTCAACAGCGCGCTAACTTAACCAAAGTCGTTGTAAATTCGTTGTAATGTAATTCCTTTTTCCACGGTATAAAGATCTAGGCAGATAACTTTAAATGCGGTCGACTGTACTAAATGTGATTCGTTTATCATCACTACAGCAGTACTTCTTGGTCGTCACTTTTGATGAAGATTTGAAAGGCTTGGAGGAATAAATAAAAAATAAATATATAAATAAATAAATAAATAAAAAATAAACAAAATTGGATGTCTATCTATAAGCATAAAAATTTAAGCCATTATATATATATATGTATACATACATTTTAAGGTTTGATCCGCTTATTCGCTTAAATTTGACACAATAAAATAAAAGTATTAACTGATTGATTCCTTTACACATGAAAGAGTGGAAACGTCTAATAACCTTATAGCAAACCTTACAGCAATTTTCAATGCACTTTTCGCTATAGAATTTATTCACAGAACGCAATCAAGCAATCATAGAATGGCATTATGAAACGACGACAACCATACCGCAATGTGATTGGCTGGCGGCGTTTGGTTGCCTCTGTACTCTAGGATTCTGAACTGCAAGCTGCAATCGTTTAAGTTTCTACTTTTTTTTACATTTATTTACCAAATACGAATATCGAATATTTTGAATTTGAATCTAATTATAAAGTCTACAAGTCCGCACTTGATAGTTTGTTAAAATTTCAGACTTAAACCTTTTATTTTAGTATACTCCTGTAAGCATACTTTAATCTAACATATGTTTTGTCTTGTTCTATCAATACCAAATTTTGAAAAGTGCAATAGTGACAAAACATACCTACTTTAGCTTGAACTGTTCATGGTATAAATACCATGAATAACAGAATAAGCATAATTATCCTTTAGTTATAAGAAGCTACACTAAATTGCTATAATAGTCTTCAAAGACAATTTTCCAATGCGTTATTTGGTATTCATATCCAATAATACAAAAAAACAATTTGTTAACTCAGCCGATTGCGTGCCCGCGTCAGCTAGTCACGAATTTGACAAATCATTGCAATTGCAAATGACACAAATTGTTCGACAGTTTAATATGCATTTTTTGCATAAAAGAAAGAAAAAATTGAAAGAAAAATATTTTTATTTCCACCATAATTCAAATTACATCAGTTGCATTTAATAAGGGAGGGGGTGGACTGGAGCCTGAGCTAGGAAAATCCTGGATTTCAGGACTCCAGGACACTCGCCCACAGTAACATTGTGTGATGTGTATAAAAGCCTTGTTACAAGCATTTATTTAACTTGCAATGTGTGTATGTTCGTGTGATATTTAAACCAGATATCTTCAACCGATTGAGCTAAAATTTTGTACACACCTTTAGTTTGGATAACGATGCATTATTATGATAAACATGACCTAATTGTACACCCATTAACGGTTCCCGACTAGGAAATACCTAATTAACAATAATAATAGATTTGAAAAGAAACGCGATGAGTAAATATACTTATTTTTCTTCAAAATGGTTCCTAAAATCACGTTCACTGGAATTCATAAAAGCTAGCTCTTTTCACGAGTCTATTAGATAAGCCAGGCTTGGTTAAACCGATGCAGCTCCGTGCACTGAAG
The DNA here is from genome assembly GCF_027563975.2 of Plodia interpunctella. Taxonomy (NCBI): domain Eukaryota; kingdom Metazoa; phylum Arthropoda; class Insecta; order Lepidoptera; family Pyralidae; genus Plodia; species Plodia interpunctella. Next base: position 8,377,387 of record NC_071301.1, read on the forward strand.
TCGTAAATCAATTGCATACGCGATTACTTTGTATGGCTATCCATTAGCGCGTCAGCTCGTGAACGCGCAGTCTAAGCTACTTGTGCATGATATATTCTGTTCTCTTATATTTGAAGTTTGAAGCCGTATTTTTAGTTAGAGATATTTTTTGTAGGGGAAAGTGGGAATTTTGACATAATTTATTTTGTTCTATTGTTCTTTAGCGTTGGCATAAAATATATAGGAATAATAGGTCTAAGGAATAATTGATTTTTGGCATACCGGTAAATGTGGCATGATTCACTTTTAAGTTATACAGTATGCTATAATACATAATGGCTTAAATTTTAAAAAAATAAACAAATTTGGATAGACATCCAAATTTGTTTATTTTTTTTTAAACAAGAATTGAACCGTATCTTCACTAATAAAAGATGTTTTAGTTTTATAAATTAGAAAGTATTATTTAATGTAATTAAGATGAGGCCACAAATAGAGAAATGTTTTAAATTTATGTTCCATATGTATTTGTACATATAAAAAATTCACTATTTAGAATATAGCTCGGGTATATAAATGGTATAACATAATTTAACGATCTACTTTTATATAGATAAGTGATAATATTTCATTTCAAAATGCCGCGTAAAACCTTTCATTAATATAAAACAAAATAATATCGTCATTATATCGTCATTTAAAACAAAATCCGAAGTCACTTCAGTGGCCTACTGTGTACACGCATAAGTTATGACTGATGGCGGAAAATCAATTTCCATCGACCCCTGACGTCTCACTTACGACCCTCGAGTACACCTCCCGCCCCCCCGCGCCCCTGTCCCGCTGATCTAGCTGTTTTTCGCCTCCGTTGCACATGTCAAAATAACAAAAAATGATGAATGTGTGTAACATCACTTATGAGGAAACGTTTTAAGGTGCGTTCTTACTGATCGCGTATTTTTGCGCGTGATTCCTAAGAAAGAAGCACTCAATATCGTAGATACCGTATAAGGCGAGTCAGGAATAAAAATAGTCCCAAAGAGATTTAACGCCAGATACGTATGTACACAGGAACGGTTCCTAACGAAAGAACTCCTCAACGGCTTACTGCACGGACGTGACATTTTTGTCATGTATTGAATGCTATAAGATCTCTATGACCAATACAACTTGAGTCAAAAATGTAATTTTTGAAAACATAATCCCTTATTCCAGTAAACGTCACGCAAAATAAAGAGACGCGCAACATTATTGCTCTCGATCACACCGCCACCTAAATCTGACTGGCGACCAAATAATGCACGATTAAATATGTTTCTCATAGGGAGGCTAATGTGCGTGACTTGTACCGGCATTTAATCGCCTTTTGAAAATTTATTCCCTTTCACTCGGGAGGGTCTCAAATGGCTTAGTTAATAACCCGAAAATATGGAGTATTATGAGACTCGAAACTTTTAATTGTCGGTCTGTTATCGCTATGAGCTTGTGTAATTTTATCGCGATTTTATGGGTTATGTAAGCTTTCTGCTTTGAAGTGGTAAATTATGGTAATGAATCGCACATTCAATGAAACGGTGATTCGTTTTGTGAGCTACTTCAGAATGTATTATCATCATTTCAGTGTAATTTTGTGTTGGGTAAAAGCCTATAACTAAAAGGTTATAACTATATTACGGCTTTATCTATCTTAATGCGATAGATACACACCTTTTGTCCAAAATAATAAACAACATTAAACGAAAACCCACTTTGATAACTTAGGAAGTCGTTCCAAAACTGTCATAACAAGAGCAACAAACACGACAATATTCACACTAAAGCGAACAGTTGTCGCATTGTCGCCTGCAACATAAGTTTGACAGGAGTTGGTCGTCAAGGAAAGGGAAAAAATAAATATTTCACCCCCCCACTTGCACCCTTGTTGGAATCACGCGTTGCTGCGCGTGTTTTCACGAAGATGGATCATCGGTACGCGCGACACGCGAGCTATAAACGGTCGATCGAAACGCTCGTGAAAATCTGCCAAAAATTATTAACTAGGTATATAACCTCAGCATTATTATTGCCATAACGTTCTCTTGCATCCTCGATTTAGAGTTTTAAATTGTTTATTCTGAATTTAAAACACAAAATATTTTAATATTTGTTAGACACCGTGCACGTATTCAAAGCCAAACACGAAATTCGAAGTGAAACGATTCAAAGAAAAACCACACACAGTGAAAATCAAGAAAAATTACGCCGAAAAATACGTTCGCACTATGTTCGGGCTTTGTTTGTTGTGTAACAGATAATATTGGAAATGTTTAATTACGTTGTAGGAAAATTTTATGTACATGTTGGCTTTGAATATTATAACCATATTATTTACAATTCCAATATTTGGTAAAACCACACACTATTTTAAGTAACATTGTATTTTTATAGATTAGAAATTTGAGTGCGTCTGTCCTCTAATTTGTTTGGAAGCAGAGATGAGGTCGAACATGTTACACGCAAGCTCACATAATACTTATTCACTCTTGTCTCGAAGATCTCAAAATTGTAGGATTTGGAAATATCGATGCAGGGAGAGAACTCAGCAGTTCTCAGTAGGAATGAGAAACCAAATCGAAAGGTACGATGAGGTGGAATGTCGACCACTCACATAGGACTGAAGAATTTCACCACGCGGTGAAATTCTTCAGTCCTAGTTGTCGTTCAATAGCGATCTATTCTACCGCGTTCTATTTTCCATAAATTCATGAAAAGTGTGTATAAAAATTAGAGCAATACGTTTTTCACAAGTTTAGTAAGCGTTTATTAACCGCTCTTCTACCCAACCCAGCTCTTTGCAAGATGGATCATCGAGAGCGGCAGGGGGCGTCGATCGCGCGATAAACCGGCGAGATATGGAAAATACGGAATGCAATGCCAGGGCTTCGCAAACGTGTGGCGTTTGGATTGGTGAACTTTTTGCCAAGTTAGGAGCATTATTTGGAGGTTACGGTTAAAATGTTGAATATTGACTGTATAATAAAGAAAGTATAAAATATAAAAAGAAAAGACAAAAAATAATGTTTAATGTGTCCGCTTTCTAATAGCGTAGATTTTTAAACGTGTGTACAACTATTATGTTATTTACCTATTTACTTCTAGGCTTTTGAATTTCAAAAATTATAATTCCACTAATATGTATTATATGTATTTTTCTTAGCTAGTTAACTCGAGCATTTAAATTTGCAATGACCAGTACCTCGCAACGGCTAAATTGTTGTCCGTGGCAAACAAGTCGTATACAAAAATACGAAGGTCAATGGCGGCGAGAATAGTTTTTGTCAGATGCCGGAACAAACATACAAATTGTTTTGGCTTCTATTACTGCCATAAAGAAACCGCATAATAATTTATTTTATATCTTCTCTATTACTGACATGACTGAAGCGGTGGTGGTGTAATGGTTAATACGCCTGCCTGTGGATCGAATGGTCCCACGTTCGAATCCTACTCGTGCCAAGTGAGTTGGTTCACCAATCCGACTCATTTCTAGTAGTTTTCATCGACCACCACTTACTTCCGGTGAAGGAAAACATCGCGAGGAAACCTGCACACTGGTTGATTCTTATTAACTTGTGTATGAAATAGAGAAGGCAATGGCAAACCACTCCATTAATAATGCCAAGAAAATTGTTGTATGTGTATCATTCCACGTAATAACCATGACCCTCAGCCATGAGGAATACGACTATGAAGAAGATTACTGACATACGTTCCGACGTACGGGCTATGTCCGTAATATACTTATATTACGCTCTGGCCACGTGGTCAGAGCGTAATATAAGTATGGATAAAAATATAAGACGGAACGTTTCGAGAAAAGGTAGCGTACCCGCAGATATAAATGTTAAGAGGTAGCTGCCAAAGTTATGCTATAAATTAAACATAGCTTATACACTTAATTTCCTCACTTATAATGGAAATTGTAGATTGTTGTGTCTAGCCCCAGGGCGCTTATTGATCAGTCATATTGAGTAACAAACGCTGTTAACATCACAACTTGTGTTGCTGTGATGATATACAATATTCAATTTACTTCTAAATTTATAAATTCCATACATATAATGAAACTGCAAGTGGGCTATGGGCTATGTAAATAGGAGATTTTAAAGAAAAATAACTAAGGGAGGCTCAATGGGAGTAATAGTTAGATATAAGATGGTATTTATTTTATTTTTGGGTGTTTATTCGGGATTCGTTATCTCGGAAATATTTTCATATCAAATTCTTACGAACGTATTCTTTCAAAGTCTCTAAATATATTGTAGGAGCAACCTATTATGAAGGTAAATATTAGGAACGTAGCTTTAATTTATATCAACGTAACTATTTGTTTTGAATTTTCAATTTACCAAATAATAAAACCAAATAAATGTTTAATGTATGAACATTTTCAATATTGAAAAGTGCAGTCAGAATTCAAAGCGAACTCGATGTAAGTGCAAAGTTTGCAACTGACAGTTTTGTTATAGGCTTAAGCAAATATTAGCATTTACTTAGTCTCCCCTCCCTTCGAATTCTTACACAGCAACTTCACTAAGTTTGTGCGCAGAGGAAATACTCTAAAAATAACATTGCATACCTTCTTGTTTTTATATTAAACGTGAACTGGCATCTCGTAATCGCCTTAAGCTCAAAAACAGCTGTTACCAAAATGTCCCCTCCGAAATATTTCACATTATTTTAAATCCTACTTTTATTGTTGTTATGACGTCTCGAGAATTATAGGGATGGAATTGAGTCTCTTTTAATAGAGTTCTGGTCCACTTGTAATTTTGTTATCGATAGATTTGAAAATAATCATGAGAAAAATTTAAAATAAAATTCTTATTCCATAATTTTTTCATCTCATTATTATTGTCAAAAATAAGTTTAAAAGCCTGTGTGACATGTATAACAAATCTATTGAAATCGACAGATTTGAACTAAGAATGATGTTAATAATGCATTTAGGTATGTAACATGATACAGTTTTTATCAAAAGTTACTAAATTAATTATAAAAATATATATACCTAAAATGAATATTCCAAATTGAATTTAGAATATTAATTTTAAATTTGTACACTTTTAAATATCTAAAATAAAAATATCTTTAAAGTTTCAATCAGTTTCATCAATTTCAAAAGTTTTTGAAATATTGAAATATTGCTAATAAACGACACAATTTTGGCCATTCTTAGCTATTAACATTCTAAAGAATCAGAAATCAAATCTAAGTTGGAAATATTTTTCCACATACCTTTAAGAAATAGTCGGAGTCCCCATTTCAATTCTTGCTATCCATATACATGTCAGAACCCTTTCACTATAATCAAATCTTTCATCTTTCGAACATTCACAAACGAGCGTTTTAAATAGGTATAGATATTATATAACTACTAGCGCCCCGTCCCTACTTCGCTCGGCGAACTTACTTATGGCGTCACTATTGTCGGTATTGTGTCGGTTACAATCGTGGCTTGTTCACGTGTCCCTTTGAATCTTACGGTGGAAAAGGAGAAAACCAAATCTCCACACATTATGTAGTCAAGGGGCCAGAATATGTCATTACCATGTTTTCTTTTCAGGAATACATAAAAGGAATGCCTCAAATGTGAAAATTGAAATATCCTACTAATATTATAAATGCGTAAGTTTGTGATGATGTATGTGTGTATGTTTGTTACTCTTTCACGCAAAATCTACTGGACCGATTGTTATGAAATTTGGTACACAGGTTGTTTACCAAACATGTGTACCAAATTTCAACCTGTCTTTCAATTTTAATTATAACCTGGAATAACATATAGATTTCTTTTTTCCCGAATTTCCCATGGGAGCGAAGCCCCCAGGGAGCAGCTAGTAATATATATTTAATGGATAATGGATGGAAAATAATAGATGGACTGTGTCACAGATAGCAGAAATAGTAGGAACGATGTATCGAGTGAAACGACAAGCGATAATTAATCGCTTGTTATTTCTCTCGAGAGTACTAATACTATAAATGCGAAAGTTTGATAGGATGCATGTGTGTGTATGTTTGTTACTCTTTCACGCAAAGTCTACTGGACCGACCGAGGGTACTTTTTATCCCGAAATTCCACACAGCTTGTCATATATATATATATATATATACTCGTATAAGTGGGAGAACGAGAAATTTATAATTTATAACGAGAAATTTATAATTTATAACGAGAAATATTTTTTGTTTAAAGCTAGTGTATTCCATTTTCAAAATACCGAACTACATTTCGTAATTCAGCTGAATGTATCAGCATTCCCAAAGTATTATCCGCGCCAAATACATTCTCACCGGCGGCCGCCAGATAACTTATCCGGGGCAAATTGCTTTGTATAATTCATTGAGGCCGTAAAGGTTATAGGGGTCGATATTGGGGCACCAAATTATGTACATATATCGGTACTTATCTCCTGTGGACTTTTTCTAAGTGAATTGTAAAGAAAGACGCGACACTCCGTTTGTTTTTCATTACTCTGAAAGCTTTGCGGTGAATAAAAAAAAAACTATTTTAACGCTCTCGCTTGTTTAGTAAAGTATTTTCAAATATTGCTATAAATTTTTCGTAATAGATTTCTTTTCGCCTGGTTGGTAAACAAAATTTTATTATATCACTAACTAATCACGAAATCTCTAAAACTATCGAGCCGATGAAGATGAAATGTAGCAGGAAAATAGATTGTAAATTTGTAACTAGGAGTCTCTAAAAGTAAATCTGACGTTATTAATGTATGTAACTAAAATATTTTATAAACCACATCATATATAGAGCAGTATTATAAAAATAGATATTATTAAAAAGGCCAAGTTTTAATTGAACTCCCGCCAAAGACAACATTGCAAGCGAAAAACTAAAACGGCAGGCAAAAAATGACTATAAAACTTTACAAGTGGGCTCTTAAATTACTGACATGGCGGCAGAAAGTTTTCTTATTATAGGACTGGTTGGACACACTTATGTTTTATTCAGACATTCTTTTAAGGATCCCCCTGCTGTTCTAAAGGAGCTCACTTGTTAGTGGGTTAGTTTATTGGTTCTATAAGTTACATGTTGCAAGAAATCAATTTACTAGATGCGTCCCGTGGCTTCGCTTATAAGGGAATATCAGGATAAATAGTACTTTATATCACTCATGAATAACGTTGATTTCTACAGCTAAAATAATTTTGGAAATTGGTTGAGTAGTTCTGGAGATTGCACCCTGTAGACAAACTTTTGCTTTTGTTGAAGAATTAAAATGCTTTTTACTCCAACATTTGTGACGTCACTTGTGCCTACATATCACACAATCCCCATATAATGGAATTAGTAAGTACTTGTACGTAGTATCTACTAATTCCATGCTTCACATTTTTGTTTTTGACAAGGCAATATGAGATATATTATATATTATGAGATATTATTTATAAGATACCTATAAATTAACTAAATACATGAGTGTATTTAATTAATTAAGGAATCTTATAAATTATCTTTAAAGATCTTTGAACTTTGAGATTAATTGATCTCAAAGGGTAATCAAGTCCTAAAACTAATTAGACTATAATAAACTTAAATTTTGAAACAAACTTATAGAAACCGAATACACTCCGCAGATTATAGAAAGAAAAGGATGAGTTTACATTTTACACGAAGATAAAACGTTACATGTTAGAGTAATTTAAAGTATTTATGCTTGTATCTCATATAGATATCTCACAAAATGCATTGAATTAATTATTTCCTTTATTGCACAAAACATAGTATAATTAGTTCTACCTAGCCTGTCTGTCATTCTGGATTCTATTTAAAGACTTTTATATATGTACTTTATTATGTATATGCCGTAAATTAGACTATTTAGTGCTCTAGTGCTGATGCCATTAAAAAATACACCTAAAACTACTAATAGTTTTAGGGTCGGTTTTACCACTTTCTGCTTAAATGTCATATTGTCATCTGACAGACAAACTAACTGCTAGATAAATCTGTCTTATTTGCCAATTGTGTCGTGCCGTGTGAGACAATTTAAACGCTATCTGTTCGATATGTTATATACTGTATTTACTTTATCAGCAAACGGTATTTTCTTTATCAATCTCTCTCTCATTTGAGCGCTTTCCCAGTTTCTTCGTTGAATCGTTCCAGCCGTTGAGGGTCGGAGCCCAGGGTCCGCTTTCCTATTTTTTCGTCTCCACTTCGCACGGTCGTCGGCATCCTTAATTGTCAGACCATTGGCACGCTTTTCATTTATCAATATCAATGCAAATAAACACTGTTTCTTTTATCTATGGCAGTTTGAAACCCGAACCTCACAGACACATAGCCATTATTCTAATGTGCCTAGGCAACTGAAACTAGTCTCCTGGGTACATAATATTATTATGTACAATATCTTAACATGCTTACAATTTGTCTAATACAAGGAATGATATTTTAGCAGGAGACGGTATGGATATTATAAAAATAAACGATTTTTACCCGCAACCTTTTATAAAATGGGGGAACCGTTACTTTTTAAGGTGAAAAATACAATATTTTTACTTGAAAATTAACTTAGTACAACATAATTTATTCAAATAATTCAATAAGTCTACATATTTATGCACATTAATATACGAGTATGTCGATATGCATGGGTTTGCTATCTTGATAACTTTTTCATTCTTGTTCCCGCCAGGATTGCGGGATTACTCTAGTTATAAGTACTTATGCCGCCGGCTCCACACTATCGTGGAGATGTTCGCCGAACTTTGACGGATTCGCCATACATTTCTGGTTTTTCATTGTGGTAAATAAGAACACTCATATAAACTACGTAATGTTCTTGAATTCGCGTTCGACGATAGTGTGGAGCCGAAATTATACTTAAATCACAATTATTATCATATTATATCGCGAAAAACACTACTGTTATTTGGTGAAAAAATATCTGGGAATTATTAAATAAGAATATACTTAAAGTAACAAATTAATTAAGACCCGTTTTGTCTACAGTCCCCAGCAAAACTTTTAAAGATACACAAAGAGTCTACGAAGTTAATATCGGTCCTATCCGTTCTCAAACTTTTATCTTTGAAATTAAGCATTGCTTGTATCACGTGGATGTTTATTTATTTAACAATTTCTAAACACAGAGCTTCTTTATGCTACAGCCAAAGTAACGTAAAATCACTCGGATATAATAACTACGATTCCCATTCCGTGAAGCATCCGCCTATAAACTTTATTCATAAGTGAATAAATTCCTACGGAGAACTCTGATTTATATACGTTCACGTTTTCCGTGCGACGTCACAGCATTGAGAACACTTATTTTTATATCTTGGAAAACAACGAAAATTTTATTCACCATTGATTTAAATTACGGATGCAATATGCTAGACATGTCAAGGCGTTTATCGCCCAGCGTCACTAGATTCTCCGGAACCGTACAACCACTTGTGTCATCACATATCTGTGTAATAATTTCCTATTAGACTGTAATAGCCAAACTAGATGAAAATATCATGTAAAATTATTTTAAATCAAAATTGTTGTGCTGATCGAATATTACATCGAAAATAAAACGACTATTTACTTTTAATGAATAACTGCATTAGTTGTGGTTGCTTTAATATTTTATTTTTCCATTTCATCACCTTTATTTAAGCTACCGTAGTTTGTATAGATCAGCAAGTAACTACTACGGGTGATATAAAAGTTTGCGGTGATTTAGGATATTTACCTGTGTAGTCTAGTTAAAAAATATTTTACAAGTCAATGTCACTCTACACGAAGAAATGCTACTCTATATTACGAACACGATAAATTTAAAGGGAAGGACACATCTGTCAAAAGTGTAAAATATGAATTTCTTTTTCTTACGAATAGAATGTATTCGCATTTTACATGTCCGAGTGTAGAGAATTCTAGGAAATTTACAATTCTTTGTAAATGTGTCTCTTTACGAGGGTTTTTCAAGAAGCTTTTAAGATATTACTTGTTCCTAAATCTAATTTGTTTATTTATATTTCCAAAAAATTTTCTTTGAGATGATAAACACAAAAATTTTCCAACGAATCAACTGTACAGCTATTAAAATATCAAATATAATAATTTAAATAATCCAATATCTCTGACGACCACGCCCGTCCGCTATCTGATGGTCCTGTGTTCGATTTCCAGCGCGAGCAAATACTTTACCTGTGATCATAAACATTTGTCTGCGGTTCAAGGTGTGTTGTGCCCATTTCTATGTTTGAAATTCAAATTCAAATCATTTATTCAGAAATTAGACCTTCACAGGCACTTTTTCTCGTCAATCTTTATATTTATAGTTATTTCTCTTGTATCCATAGGACCCAAGATAAAAGCTGGTAGCGCGATATAGTGTGTGCCATTTAGTGTTGTCTATTTATGTATCTCCTTCTCGGACTCTACTTCTGCAGATGTCAGTTATCCAGAAGGTATAAAAAAATAATAGGCCAGGTAAACAAACAAAGCTGGTGTCTATCGGACCTAACCCTCTTTGATCACCGAGGTCGCAAGACGTCATTCGCTTGGAAATTATCGCTTATCGGAATCGACCCCGCGACCTGTTTATACCACTGCTGATTCACTGTGAATGTAACACGCTCAAACGAGAGAGAGAGAGAGAGAGATATATATATATATAAATTGGCACCAAAGAGAAAACAAAAAGGAATAAAAATCTCTAACATTTTCATCTCCGCATTTCCCAGTTCCGTTTATGATACCACGAAGGCCGAGATCAGAGTAAAAGCTAACCTTAAAATTCTAAAAATTCGGCTGTCATTTTACAACCATCTGCCTGCCTGACGTCAACCCTCTTGGCAATATATTATTGCCTATCAACCTGCCTAGGCTACAGCCTATTTTTTAGTTATCATGCATATGGAGTGGTCCCATTGTAGGGCGGAATCACACACGCAAAAAGGATTAATTATATCTTATATAATAACGTCATTTCATCACACCAAAAAGCCGTATTTATTATTAAGGTGCACACTTAACTAGCTCCACCATCACATTGGTCCTGGGTTCGAACCCCGGTCGGGTCATGATGGATTTGATTTGATTTGAAACCGAAAACGGTAGCCACCAAAATCTTCGTAGTAAAAATGTGGTGGCGCTAGTGTGCAGTTGTACGTTTACGTTAAAAATTGTGAAGATTACGCACAAAGTCCACTGTTTACTACGTAACAAGCTCCAAAATTGATATCACACGCTTCACCAAGCTCCATTGTCACCTTTTCATCTAAAAGTCCGTTTGATCGGTTCCCATGTCCCTAATTAGCAGATCCTCGACTCATGCGCAACCGTTCGGAAGATATTGTTTATTGGCAAGTCTGGGGCCGCTGGCATGGAAAATTGAAGCAGGGCGTGTAAACCTGGCCTAGTTAGCTCTGAAATCCGCGTTTGGATGACGAAGTCAATTCTTTAGAGCTGGTTGTGAGAAAATTGAATATGGTTGTGAGAAATCCGTGAGGTATAATGATCGTGTTTCTTTTCTGAAAATAGAATGTTGTTTTTTTTATGTAGGTATATATCGTTTTGTATCTTTTTGAATATTTATTACATAAAGAGAGATTACATTTTGGAGAAATGTATGTATGTGATATATAATAGTTATATTATAATAAGTAACTATATTATGTAATTTAAAACTATTTAACGTGCCCTTGTTGATCCCATTGCTGAATTAAAGTTTTAACTTTGACTTAGCAAAAAAAAATCCGACTTCGCAAAACCATAATAAAAAATAGCCTATGTTACTTTGCAACGTTTCTTCTCTCTCTGTGCCAAATTTCATCGAAATTAGTCCAGAGTTTATTTATTACAAACAAATAAAAATACAAACCTTTTCTCTTTATAACTTTAGTGTGGAATGAGAAACTAATGATTTTTGGTATTATATTTAAAGATGTTAAAAACATTTTTTGTCTAAAACAAGATGACTTTAGAAAATAAAAATTATACTAATTAAATAATAACTGTGTAAAAATTCCGAAAGAAAAATTTACAAAAAGATACCTACAACATCCCTGAATCTAAAGCAAACTCATTTAACTTAACTAAAGCAATTACTTATTCTATGAAAATATCCTGTATGCGTTATGTTTGAAACTAAGTTTTAAGCCGAGTTCCGCCATGAATACCTGAGAGGCTAAGATCCCGCGAAGTATGCGAAAACTAAATATAACTTGCAAGCAGAGTTGGGTTTACTCCCGGGCATATACTGGGCGTTAAACTTTTTCCCCTTTGCGTACTCGTTGTTAGCGGAAACTCATTGCGCTGAAGCGGAACTCATTGCTCATATCGTATGGCGCTTGGGATCCAGTCAAATCTATCTCTTGTCTTCGCATGTCCACGATAACAATCGGAGCCGTGATGCCCCAAAACCCAGAAATACAACCATACAATTTTGAATACGGCTGCGATATAACCGGCGCCAGGCTGGCATCAACCCACCATCGGAATGCTGTTGGTGCTTATCAGCAGCCTAGCTTTTCGTCATTCATTCCGTTCTACTATCCGTGGGTGAATTGGAGTGGTTTTATTCCAAGGCCCAACAGTATTAAAAACATTCGGATACCGCTAAAATCCCGGATGGGTTAGCGCCCGAAAACTATTTTGCCCAGGCATGAACCATTTATGCTTCCAGGTGTTCGTGTAGTTTACGAAATAACTTTTGTTATTGTTAGCTAAGAGGGTTATAATTTAACCCGTGTTAATCTTGGAGGAATAACAGATTTGGCATTAATCGAATAATCGATCTAAGTACAAATAAAAAAAAATCACACAACAAGTTTTTTAAAAACGGTCTTTGGAGACAATTTATTTAATTTTATGTTATATGATAACGGCAGCAGCGATGGATGCAAAAGAAACAATTTATACTCTTAAAATAAAGGCAATGACCGGTAGAGTGTATTATTTTTCTTACAATAAACAACAAAACAAGTGATCCCAATTTCAAATTCATGATCGAGTCACATACATAAAATGGCAAGTCAGTTTTCATATGCCGCTTGCTTCAGCTGAAAGAAAATATCGCGAAAATACCGTCGATTTTGTAATATATATATAATGTAATAACAATTTTCAAGCATTTGAAAATTGTTTTGTAGTCATCGATTAAATTTTTTTTCAATTTTCAAGCAATTGCAACACTGTATGTTCACTAATGTGTCCTCTACTAGTGTTAGATTGTGGTAGTAAAAATGACAAAATCAGATGCCTTTAAGCAAATAAAATCTAAAACGAATGCTAGTGTTAAAACACACTCGATAATAGACATTACAATATCAGTTTTATCTCCTGAGATGTGGAAAGTGAAAATATATGTGGTTTACCAAAATCAAACTTCGTTGTACTTTAAGTTTCATAAACACGAGCGTTGAAAAAAACTCTCGACATTGGCACATTATTCAAACTCATAGTGGGATGAAATCCACACACACATACACGTAGAAAATCGCAAAGTACGCCATTTTGTCTGAACATCAGCGACACGCAGGTTATAGTCAACGTCCAAGTTGACTGGTACAACCCACCCTTAGATACACTCCCTCTCGCTCAGTGTAATCCCAATATACGACTATAATATTATAAACAAAATTTAGTTACATAAATATGTAATGCAATGAAAAAAAAATCAACTTAAAAGTGATATTCATAATTCGACCTATCGTCGAACGATCGGATAATAACCACGACGCATGTTGACCGATTTTGTAACATGGGATCGTAATAACGCCACCTGGTGGCAAAGAGGCCGAGTTGCTTATATTGCATTTCCAACACCTTTTAATGCGCGATGTAAAAGCGCTCGTGTGAGGGAGGCCTTAAACCTTTTGTTTCCAATCCAAGCCATCCATGACGTAACCATACTCGTAAATAAATTAGCCAGTCCGAAACTCCGCTCGCGTGGAAGATATTGCTTATTGGAAACTATTATTACGCCGTTGGTGCGGAGATGGGCATTCGTCCAAATAACATTTCAGGTACCTCCCGTATTTTTGATGGCTTTCGCAAATGGCAAACGTAGTGTAATGAGTTTTGTACCTGTAAGGAATTTTATTACCTTTATTTCTTTGAAAGTAACTTCGTCAAACGTAATTGCTAATTAAACTGATATTCAAGATTTTTTTTCACTTAAAGCTATTTATTAAACTAGCTTTTGTCCGCGGATTTGCCCACGTTAATCGTTTCGTACGTCTACTAATTTACAATTCAACTTGGGGCTAAAATTTTGTTGTATGTGTGATGTATGTAGGTTAGTTTATAATAAATGGTGGGGGGTAGTCTAAGTAGCTTGGTTGTGAGATGTCATTTTATAAACCAGTCCGGAATAAATGCTTGTTACGTACGCCCGTGTTTCAGTTAGCTCCGCGACACCGTTATCCCTCAGGACTATCGACCGCTATATCACATTGGCGAACGAGGATTAGTACCAATATTTACGCGTGCAGGTTAGACATCGCAATTATGTCGATTGGTAAAGTGCGGGAGTTCGACGTGAAGAACGGGGCGTGGTCGTCCTACGTGGACAGGCTCGAGATGTACTTTACAGTGAACAGTGTGAAAAATGAACTCAAAGTGCCTACTTTAATTGCGGTAATGGGTGACGAAGCTTACGAACTATTATCGAATCTAGCCAGCCCTAAGAAACCAGCGGAACTAAGCTACGAGTGTGCGGTCAGATTATTACGTAATCACCTCCAACCGACCCCGTCGGCACTGGCAGAGCGGTTCAGATTTCGGCAGAGAAGGCAAGCGGCGGACGAGAATGTGGCAAGCTACGTGGCGGAATTAAAAAAGTTGACACGCTATTGTAAGCTGGGGGACGGATTAAACGAAAACCTTCGGGATCAATTCGTGTGCGGCTTGAGGAGTGATCTCATCCGGCAGAGGTTATTTGCAGAGGATGACACGCTCACGTTTACTAACGCGGTGAAGTTAGCCAGCTCATTAGAAGCCGCGGAACGCGACGCAGCTGCGGTTGACGCGACAGGAGCCGCAAGCCGGGAGCTATCGGCGGATGTGCATGCTCTGGCGGTCAGCAGCGGCAAGCAGCGGCGGGA
The DNA here is from genome assembly GCF_027563975.2 of Plodia interpunctella. Lineage (NCBI taxonomy): Eukaryota > Metazoa > Arthropoda > Insecta > Lepidoptera > Pyralidae > Plodia > Plodia interpunctella. Next base: position 8,392,477 of record NC_071301.1, read on the forward strand.
GCCACGGGCGGCGGGCCGAGCCGGGCGCGGTACACATGGAGGAGCGGGAGCGCAGCGGGCGGAGGTCGCCGGAGCGAACCTTAGCGGCAACAAGATTGCGAGGAGTGGCAGTCGGGATACACACAGTGGACAATGTTATAGCTGTGGGGGAGTGGGCCATTATCGGGAAGAGTGTCGATTTAACCAATACACCTGTAGCAAGTGCAAGCGGGTGGGGCACCTCAGGCGTGTGTGCCCGGACCAGAGGCAGGGGCGAAGAGCAGCTGTACACTATGCCGCAGGAGAGGAGGAGCCAGAGGACGAGAATCTGGACAGTTGCGGGGAGGATTTTCACCACTTATGCCTGAACGATTATAAGGCGGTGAGTGTGCCCGTTGTCATAGAAGGTCATACAATTTATATGGAAGTGGATACTGGTACGGCTGTATCCTGTATAAGCCGAGGAACTTATAATAAATATTTAAAACATTTAAAGATTGAGGCTAGCAACGTCATTTTAAACTTTTACGATGGTTCTAAGCTTAAGCCACTAGGTGTCATTAGACCAACTGTGAATTATAAGGGTGTTCATAATAATTTAGAGTTATTTATTATCGATGGAGGGACGACCTCACTGTTAGGACGGCAGTGGTTATCAGAATTAAAAATAAAGTTACCAATGTTTACAAATTGTAATAATATGATAGGTGCAGATAAGAGCCATATACAAATGGATCATGAGTTGAAAAAATTGTTCAACAGATATAAGGAATTATTCAGCGGAGGTTTGGGCACATACACGGGGGGCAAGGCGACTCTGAGGGTTCGGGAGAGCGCGGTACCGGTGTTCCACCGCGCGCGGCCGCTGCCGTACGCGCTGCGCGACCGCGTCGACGCGCAGCTCGATCAGATGCTGCGCGACGGCGTCATCGAGCCCGTCGACTGCTCCGAGTGGGCCTCACCTCTCGTACCGGTAAGCAAGGCTGATGGTTCCTTGAGAATTTGTGCTGACTACAAAGCTACAGTCAACCCGGCGCTTGTGGTAGACCGCTATCCGTTGCCAAAAGTAGACGATTTGCTGGTAAGGTTAAGTGGGTCACAGTTTTTCTCAAAAATTGATTTATCTCAGGCCTATAATCAGGTTTTGTTAGACGAAACGAAAAATCTCACCGTTGTGAATACCCATAGAGGTCTGTATAGGTATAATAGGCTGGTGTATGGCTTAGCATCCAGCGCCGGGATTTTTCAACGAATAATGTGTAATTTATTAAATAATATCCCTAACGTCGAAGTATTTTTAGATGACGTCATAATAGGGGGCCAAACTAAAAGGGATCACTTGCAAGCTGTTGAAGCTGTATTTAGTAGGTTGCATAAATATGGACTAAAGTTAAAAAGTAATAAATGCGTATTTTTAGTTAACGAAGTACGTTATTTAGGTTATATTTTAAATAGGGATGGTATAAGAACGGATCCAGAAAAAATTCAAGCCATTACCAAAATACCTCGACCAAGCTGTGTAACAGAGCTGCGTTCGTTTTTAGGTTTAGTAAATTTTTACGCAAAGTTCGTTAAGAACATGAGCACAAAGTTAGTTCCCTTATACGAATTACTTAAAAAAGGTTGTACATGGAATTGGTCACAGCAGTGTGAACAAGCGTTCACAGAGGTTAAACGACTTTTGGTTAGCGCGGAAGTTTTGATGCACTATGATCCTAGTCTGCCGCTCATAGTGACCTGCGACGCGAGCGCGCGGGGCGTGGGGGGCGTGCTCTCGCAGCCGAGTAGGTGCGGCGGCCGCGAGCGCCCGGTTGCCTATGTATCGCGCACGCTCAACGATGCCGAGAGAAATTATTCTCAGATACATAGGGAAGCACTTGCTATTATATTTTCTGTTAATAAATTCCACCAATATTTGTACGGTCGTCGTTTTACCCTACGCACCGACCATAAGCCTTTGGTATCGATACTCGGACCACATACAGGGATACCTACCATGGTAGCTAGTCGGATGCAACGCTGGGCAATAATATTATCGGCTTATTCGTACGATATCGAGTACGTGCGCACCGACGAGAACGGAGCGGACGGGCTGTCGCGGCTACCTGTGGCCGCCGGCGGTAAACAGATGAGTCATGCGTCTAGTAATGCACCGGCGCCCGAGCAAACGTATTTACATTTTATTCAACAGGAACTATTGTTAGACTATAATGTTATTAAAAGTAAAACGTCGCGTAATCCGCTTCTCGCTAAAGTTTTGAGTTATTTACGAGACGGATGGCCGTCGGATTGTGAGATTATGAGTATGAAGCCGTATTTTAATCGTAAAGACGGGTTATACGAAGAGTTAGGGTGCGTTATGTGGGGTCATAGGCTGGTAGTACCGGACGAGTGTAGGGAGAGGGTACTACGCATGATTCACGAACCCCATATGGGAATAGTAAAATCGAAAGCTTTAGCTCGCAGTTATGTGTGGTGGCCGGGGGTGGACGAGGACGTGGAGCGGTTGTGTCGGGAGTGCGCGGTGTGTGCCTCGCAGGCGGACGCGCCGCCGCGCCAGACCCCGCGAATGTGGCCCTGGCCAAACCGGCCCTGGTCTAGAGTTCACTTAGATTTCCTAGGACCAATTTTTGGCAAAACTTACCTGGTTTTAGTCGACGCCATGTCTAAATGGATAGAAGTTTGTCAGGTTTCTAGCACAGCGGCAACTGGGACTATAGGAAAGATTAGCGAATTATTCAGTAGATGGGGTTTACCTAAACAGATAGTTACAGACAACGGACCGCCGTTTTTTAGCGCGGAATTCGCTAATTTTGTGAGTAGCCAGGGTATTGAGCACATATTTTCGCCACCGTACCATCCGGCTTCAAACGGTTTAGCGGAAAATGCTGTAAAATCGTTAAAAAGAGTTATTAAAAAAGCTAGTGCGGAGAAACAAGACATAGATAAAGCCTTGTGTACGTTTTTGTTGCATTATAGGAATACTGAGCACTCGACAACTGGGGAAAGCCCGGCTATGTTGTTACTAGGCAGACGGTTACGTACAAAATTAGATGCACTGAAACCGAATAGGGAGGGTAAAGTCAGGGAAGCGCAGCAACGTCAAAAGGTAGCGGCAAAAGGAAGTAATAGGGAGCTTAGGCCAAATGAAACCGTATGGTATAGGCAGTACTTAAAGTCACAGAAGTGGGCATCGGGCCAGGTGGCCGAGTGCGTCGGGCCTAGTAACTATAAGATCAGGGATAAGCATGGGGAGGTCTTACATAGGCATATCGATCAACTGAGACGGAGGACGGGTGGACGTTCATCGCTCGCTTGCCCTGATACAGAATTTAATACCAGCCAAAACGAGTCTAGCACAAATTCTGAACCACAGATAGCCTTGCCGGATGCGGGGGATGCGGCCCAATCGGAGGAGGTAAACGACGAAGCCGGGAAGGCTGAGACGCCCCTTAAAGGGTCGGTAGTCAGTGGGTTGAACAGGAGGGATGCTCCTGCGTCTCCCGAGTTCCAGGACGCCTTGCCAACTGTGACTACACCACCTCCTAGTCGTCCTGTACGACAGTGTAGGTTAAGGAAAATGTAATTAAGTTTAAGGGAAATTTTATGTTACTTTTATATTTTAGATTTAAGTTAGTTTAAATGTAGCAAAGGGGTTTTGTACGTAAGGGTTGATTGATGTGGGGGAATGTGATGTATGTAGGTTAGTTTATAATAAATGGTGGGGGGTAGTCTAAGTAGCTTGGTTGTGAGATGTCATTTTATAAACCAGTCCGGAATAAATGCTTGTTACGTACGCCCGTGTTTCAGTTAGCTCCGCGACACCGTTATCCCTCAGGACTATCGACCGCTATATCACAGTATGTATTTATGTTTGTAACGCGATAACTTTCGAACTGTTGATCCGATTTCACTGTAGGCGGCTTGAATAAAATCTGATACCAATGATTCACCCGATAAGATAGAAGATTCTACGATTACTCTCAAAACATTCAATCTAATTCACAGACCTAATACACGAGAAGCAGGACAATCGACAAACATAGTTGGAATGGCAATATCGCGCTGGCAATGGGTGCTCAGCTTGACAATCTGCTTCAAATCGCAGCTGTGCCGAGACCACTTACAAATAAACAGAGACGATTATCTACGAATAAGCCAAATGACCGTGTACTACTGCGGCTACCATTGTGGCAAGAAGAGATCTTAATGTAATATAAACAACTAAAAACATATCAAGCACATATATTATAACCTTTTTGAAAATATAAAAGTACTTACTATATTTTGCGTAGTGGTTAGCGCTCTCGGCCTGACAGTATGGATGACCAAAATTATCTTGAGCTCATCCGTACGCTTAGGAAGACATTTTACAGTCGTTGATCCCGATTGTATTTGTAGTCGTTAAAACCCACCAATCCGCCATTGGCCCACGTGGTGGTTCATGGCTCAAACTCCTTATCCACCCGTTAGGAAGACCAGCAGTGGGGACGTTTAAATGGCTGTTGACGATGACGAAGAGTACTATACTAATTATGTCTCATTTTAATTCATTAGCTGTCTGTAAAGAAACCTTTTTAACTGAAATATGTTGTATTTTTAACTGAATATAGTTTCACGATTTTTTGATTGCGATATAGCCATTGTTAAGATGCGACGACATAACACATTACGAATCCGTTGTGTTCCTTTATTTTACATAGATTTCTATGTTAAAACATGAAACTTCTACAAAGTCGATATCAAGAAATCTATTTCTACTTCCATACATTTTTAATTATAAGAAATGGCAGCGAAGTTTTTCCGATAAGAATCTACTTCAAATTTAGTTCCCGTCGAATATCGGACGCGAAAGTTTTATCTGTTTTTGCATGGATAATGTATATTGAACACTCTTTATTTTATTGTTAAAAGATTTTAATTTTGAATTATTGAATAATAGACAGGGAGCTTATTGCAGATAATGCGGTTATGCTGTTATATGGTTATGTGTTAAAAGTTCTATTCTCTAAAGTCACTTCATTGATGTTAATTTTTACCTACTCTTAGCGTTTGAATAACAATAACACAATATAGTTCTCTTAAATTCCCTTGTCAACTTCATTAAAAAAAAAGTAGTACTATTATTCCTTTGGGTAATATTCAATCACAGATCACCAGATAAATGATTCGCAATGTTGGTTTTTGACTCTCTCTCAACTGAGCGTTTATCGGTTCCTTCGACTTTCGATTGCGTGAGAATCGGACACTAAGCATGAATAGTTCTGTAAGCGTGACAATAATTATATAAGTAGGTTTTTTATACCATAAGATAGCAATACAATACAGCGTTGATCCGTAGGATACGACGGAGCAGTGAGGCTCTGACCTCAAGTTTCACTAGTTTCTTCACTGAAGACATTCCCCAGATTACTTCCATAATTAGACATAACATTACAATAAATTTTGATCAGCATAAGACTCGGTAATAAAGTACCACGTGGTCTTTTATTGCGAGAAACGGAAATTTAATTACATAGATACGAACTGGGAGAAGGGAGGGGAAATTTTTATACCCAATATTTTACAATTTAATATTACAGCTAATGGATACTCCTACTGTTAATAATTTATTGTTAAAGCGTTTAAGTTTAATTATTTTTTACTGGGATTGTTTATTGTGTAATATCAAAATCTTTGATGAATTCTCTTTTACTTTTGTGGGCCTTTCTTTCTCTCTGTTAATTAGCGTATTATTTCGAATACTAGTGCTACAATTTATTTAAATAACTTAAAAGCATTTGACATTTTATGACTATCTACCGACATCAATGTGATGCACCACAACTAGTACAATCTGAACATCGCCTAAATAAGATATGCTACTTAGTTACTATGGGGCCGGCACCATTACTCCGTCGTCCTCTGTTGTGTTGAAGTCCATCGACAATAAATTATCGCAGAACAATGCAGAAATTATATAAAGATTTGACGTCGACGAACGACATTATCAAAATAAAATTGCGGCATCGCGCTGCATCGTCGCAATGGACGACGGATCAATGGGGTGAGACCCAAAATAGGTGTTTTATGATATTAAAATTTGTAAATAACTTAAATACTCTTCCCAAATGACCAAGCATTGCACATTGTAGACATACAAACATCAGAGAGATGTAACATAATGCACGGGAAGTAGGCGGTTGAATAATTGAACAAGTATGGCCCCCGTCGGTAGTCGTTTGGCCGGATCGATGCCAGTCTCAGCTCACGGCGCCTTACTTACGAAATGATAGTTCTGGAACAGGGAATATTACCACGATAGATGAAAACAATGCAATAAAACAAAAGGAACTAATGTAAAACAGAACTAGTGTAAAAAGCGTAATGAAGCGTGTGTATGCGATTGGCGATGGCGATAGGTGTTCGTGAAAACACAGATTATATAATGCCGGCTCCACACTGTCGTCGAACGGTTTGCCAAACTTTAGCGGATTCGGTATAACATTACTGGTTTTTTATTGGGGTAAATAATAGCATTCATAATAACTACGCAATGTTAAAACGCGTCGGCGTGTGTCTGAATTCGGCGACAATATAGAGCTGACATAATACTTCAATATTATAAAGTCTGCTTTTTTCCTTTCATCAGCACTTGATCACAATCATAATATGTTTCAGTATACCTTTTGACCATGTACTTTATTGTGTACTTACATTATTATATTACAGATAAGAAATTATACATAAATTTATATTCAAAAAATGGTAAGCCCTTCTGGCATAATAGGGACCAACACTATTTGAATGAGTTTTTTTCGGCATTTCTTCTTAGCAGTGGTCGTTCCGAAATGATAGTAATTTGTAGCTTTGGTAAACATCATTTAATTTAGAATATGACGTGAAAAAGTGCCTGTGAAGGCCTAATTACTGGATAAATGATTTGATTTTTATTTTGATCATCAGCCATTTCACAGCCTAGATTTAACACACTGCATATTGTCTTGCACAAGCATGAGATAGTATCAGTATATGCATACGATTGGTTCTGAGCAATATGGAGCAAATTCTGCGTATCACGTATAAGCGCAGGTATTACACTGAAGGCCGTATTATGCAGATGGCCGATGTTACTACACGTTATAACGAAAGGCCGAGGTCTGTCTGTCAGCGTGAAATATTTTACCTATACAAACAGACGACTGTGTCACTATCCAAGGATGTTTTGAAAATTGGTTGAGATCATCCCGCCATCTCCTCCTTAAGTCTACCTCTACCACTACAGCTGTTATGCAAACCTTGAGTCTGGACTTTAAATATCTAGTTTATCAATATCTATATTTTTCACTTACGCAAACCATGAGTCTGGACTTTAAATATCTAGTTTATCAATATCTATATTTTTCACTTACGCAAACCATGAGTCTGGACTTTAAATATCTAGTTTATCAATTTCTATATTGTTTACTTACGCAAACCTTGAGTCTGGACTTTAAATATCTAGTTTATCAATTTCTATATTGTTTACTTACGCAAACCTTGAGTCTGGACTTTAAATATCTTGTTTATCAATTTCTATATTGTTTACTTACGCAAACCTTGAGTCTGGACTTTAAATATCTAGTTTATCAATTTCTATATTGTTTACTTACGCAAACCTTGAGTCTGGACTTTAAATATCTAGTTTATCAATTTCTATATTGTTTACTTACGCAAACCTTGAGTCTGGACTTTAAATATCTAGTTTATCAATTTCTATATTGTTTACTTACGCAAACCTTGAGTCTGGACTTTAAATATCTAGTTTATCAATTTCTATATTGTTTACTTACGCAAACCTTGAGTCTGGACTTTAAATATCTTGTTTATCAATTTCTATATTTTTCACTTACGGAAATCATGAGTCTGGACTTTAAATATATAGTTTATCAACATCTATATTTTGTACCTGTATCTTTCGTTAGATAATTTATTAAAATCACCTTGATATCTCCTCCTGGTCTGCGTCTATATCTGCAAATCAAATCTATATTTGCTGAGTTCTCCCGCCATCTGGCGGCCATTTGACTATCTCAGTGGCCTACTAGTCATCACGCCGGACTGCTACACTGGAGGTCCCGGGTTCGATCCCCGGTCAAGTCGACATGGAAAATGATATTTTTCAGATTGACCTGGGTATTGGATGTTTATCTATACTATATATATGTATAAATTATAGAATATAGTATCGTTGAGTTAGTATCCCATAATACAAGTTTCGATATTACTTTGGGGCTAACTCAATCTGTGTGATTTATTCCTATATATTTTTTTTTATTTAGCTCCTCTTTGATCTATCTCTACCTCTGCAGCTGATAGGTGCTCTAACATTGGGTCTGTACTATCAGTATCTAAAAGAATATTTTTTTAAGCATGCAAATGAATATTAAAATTTCTTTTTAGAACTTTTGGCTTAACTATTACTGCATTTAATATCCTCTTTCCGCTAACAGTGGAGTAGTCGACTTCAGGTAACGGTTATAGACTTGTTACCCGCAATCTCATAACAGTGATATTGGCTTATTAGATTTGATCAGTTTATATTTTATGCTTCGGAGGTTAATCAACCTGTAGATCTATTTATTTATCCTTACACAATTACAAATCGACGTCCTCTACCGCGTCTGTTCGTGATATAATTATGCGATTATCACCAATTGTTAGTATGATTCGTGAGGAAGATTTAAGTGTATGATTTACTATGTTTAGATGGCACGCCTACAGTGTTTACATTAAAAAACCTATAACAAGTACATACCTATATTATAGAACCTATAGTTTAGTACGATACATCAACAACGAACTACATTTATTTACACCAAATTTCCGAAAATTTACATTCATATATGAATATAATTTTGGGTTTAATACTTATTTCCTCTGTATAACTATATGTCTTACTAGCGGCCCGTCCCGACTTCGCTCGGTTGGACCACCTTTATCACTTAGGGGCACAAAAGTAGAAAATAACTTATTCTCAAAGCATATTGAATATACATATAAAATTTCATCAAAATGGGTCAAGCCGCTTCGGAGGAAATGATGACTAAAACTGTGATGGAGATGTCTAGTTAGTGAAAAAATAACGAAATACACGACGATTTAAATTATAAAGATTTTTTCTCACAAAAAACTAATGTAAATTAAATAAAATCTAGAAAGATTTTTAAGCTGTATACTGAGAAAAAAAGTCTAGATAATTCTGTTGTATACATAATATGCCACATGCTTATGAAAAAAATTATTTTGACGAAACATAAACTACGCCAAGCATCCAAACTGAACATTACATTTCATGAAATCGTCTACTAAATTCTATCATAATTTAAGCTCCATACTTGAAACGCCATACTTCTGAATAACGCCGGTTAATGTTGCGCAGCGGTGTTGCAAAGTGGCCTGCGACATTTTTCAATCGCTTAATGGCGCGACATTATTGGCTCATGCAACCATTCATAATGTTATAATGCTGGCACGTTAGAACTATATGGAGGATGCACTGTAATAAGTCAAATCCACCAAAAAAAAGCTATATACATACATATTATCACGCTTGTTTTCCACCTTTTGATTTTCTCTTGCCACGATCATGATTTAAAATGTCACTCTCTTCCTCTATATTCATCACCCTGAGTTGCTCCTAATATCTCCATACAAAGGAGATCCGAAATCTAGACGCATATATCTGTGCGCGGTGTTTCAAATATAGAAATCATAAATAAACTTCCGTCCTTTACTACCACAAAAAAAACCAAAACATTCGAATCACAAACTACTTTGTTAAATTGTCAAAAGAAAGGCAATATTTAGTACATTTACGCTAATTGTTTAAAAGTTAATCTACAAAAGAGAAGACATAAATAAAAAAAATACATGTAATATTTTGACTTATTTAGATAAGATTCAAGAAATAATTATTCGTTGAAAAAATACGTTTTGTGTATCTCCATTTGGTTCTGAGCGGAATGATATATTATAATGTACTAAGGAGCCCCGTAGGATGGCTTTCGAAAGACAATTTAGCAAAAGGAATTTATTTGGAATTGTTTTAGAGTATGCTGTGATGTTGGTAACAAAAAGTTCATATAAAAATAGAGGCTTGATGATAGAATTATAAGTACGTAAAATACGTAAACTGATAAATCATTTGTATTGTAATAATAATGTGAATGATATCCTAACATTTTAAAAATCATGTAGTGGCCACGCTGATTTATATCAATCCAATCCTGATATTTAATAATCTAGATTGTTTCAAAATAATAACCATTAGCATTATCAGTAAAAATGGTACTGGTAGATATGATCGGCGGTGATTGTCCAATTGGGCAAGTTCGTCGATTAGGAGCCAAAAGTTGGGCATTTAGCTGTGAAATAGCTGGATTGCGGCGCCCGGGCCAAGAGATAAAACTTCAGAGCCGTCGATTGAGGACGAGATTCCTTGGTTATTGTACAAGTTCTGCTAATTGTCGCATTTAAAATGGAGTATATTGTTAAAGGAGAAATGTTTTTCTTTTCAAACATTGCAGGTATTGAGAGAGAATTTAAAGCAGATTTTAAGAGCAAAATATTGTTATCGGTTTAATAGATATTTTAATATTCATTTCTCACTGAAAGGTATTAACCAAACAAATACTTGTTGACATAAAAAAAACTTTTATTTATTTCAATGTAGTTATTATATAGAACACCCAGTTACGTTAGTGTCAGGTATTTCAGCCAACGCGAAGCAGATCATACTCACAAGCCGCTGTCTAGCTTCATTATGTAAAGCGGCATCTATTTGGTCATTAAACACAATCGCTGGCACAAAGTTGATCGCGTCAGCTGCCATCGCCGGGGCTATAGCTGCAGCTGCATCTGCATCTAGCGTGTCCAGATTAGGGTTGTTCACACAGTAATCTACAGCAATAAGATTTAAACGAACTTGTTCAGCACAAGCGTAACTTCCGAGTAGCCACGCTGGACGCTGTGTAAACTCACAATACATATACCTCATTTGAGCATCTTGATCGCCTTTTAACATATCAATAGCACACCTGTGAAGACGGTTGGCCCAACAGTCATTGGTTCCCCAGGTACAAGTAACTGATCCATCCTCATTCAACGTAGCTCTTCCCCAAGGAATAAACTCCAGTTCCAAAAACTCTCCATATTGTTCATATGCTGGTCCCAAATGTTGTGATATAAACTGAACGGTGTCACCACAGAATGCTCCCGTTCCAGTTGTTATTTTGATTTTTCCATTTACGACTTGTAATTCAGCATTTGCCAAAGATAAAAGGCAAGCCGCGGCAACAATAATCTTGGAAGCCATCGCGAGTTATTTTCGAGTGTTCACAATTGATACTGGAGCGTTTATATAGATGTTACATTCTATCACAGACATGACTATCATAAGATGATAAGATTAAAAATATAAGATATTATCTATTCGGCATTTATACATTGTGTTTTTGGAGCTTATCTTTAAGATTAAATAAAATTCTTGTTTGATTGATAGGTACTCAACATTGATATTTAACTACTGCTCATTGAAGAAAAAGTATCTAATTTCTTCATGTATGAAATTCAATACCAGTCCATTTTATATCAACAGTCATCTTTTTTAAAATCTCGCTTAATACAGTTACCAAGTTATACAAATAAAAATGTTATTTAAACAATTTCCCTTCTTCTCTCCCCTTCGAAAGTATTTCAATGTAATCTCTTAAGATTACATCACAAAAACTCAAACTCTTTAAGCCTCCATATTTTCTTTATGCGAAAAATATGTTTTTTGCGGCATTCTCCGTTCCCGGCTAGAATAATAAACAGAAAAACTTATTAAATTTTCTTAGAAAAAAATACAAGCACCATGTGCTATATTGGGGACCGTTGCGAGATATTTTTTAACCTCAATTTATTATAAAACTTTGTAGCAACAATAAATTTATCGTTCTGGATTAATCCTAGTTTTGTACAAAGCGTAGCGTTTGTACAAATGATGCGTCCTTTACCTTGTGATCTAGTTTCCCTACAAGAGATAAACAATTATGTACTATGATTATTAATACAATATTAAAGCATTCTTGTTTGTTTATTTTACGAGAATTATTTTTTAAACATCAAACACTACTGACATAAATACTGAATAACATGTAACACATAATATATATTAAAACTATATATTAAAGTTTGGAATAAAAAAGGTACATTTAAATAATTTTACTTAGAGCAAACATTAATTCAAAACATTTTCGCTGATTAAATAAAAACGAAAGTTTTTCGCGACGTTCTCTTGAAAAACGTCTCGAGTTTTTTTTATATATAAAAGAAAACATCCTTATCTCCATTTACTATCTAAGAAAAACAGACGGTCCTCAATTACGGTTAATATGTTTAAAAATGTAGGGTCCTCCCTTCAGGAGGTACCAGACCGCAGTATTAATGAAATTGAGTTCCCCAGGGCCTAGCCCCTTCGCGTGACGACCCCACGGAGTTGTGGAGTTTGAAACAAAGGTATCGATGCTTTATCAAATTAACGAGGAATCCGACCTCACCAACTGATCCTAATAATGTGGATTTGGAATTTTAGACTTTGTGAGGTTGATGACCGGCACATTTCTGATCTACCGCGTGTTACGTATTCTGCTGTTTTCATTGAAATAGTTTAGAGATGTGTTTCCATGATCTTAAATTTTGTTGTAAGTATTTATTGAGTAAAAAGTGTGTACAGTGTTTTATATACAACAAAATTATACGAATATAAAAATATAATTAACTAAAATTAATTTTCTTTATAATAAATTACTTCTATAATACTATTACTAAATGTAAAATGCCTACAAATTGTTGTCCCGCGAAAGCATACGCATTTTGTGTTAATATTCATTTTCTACTCAATAAAGAATAGTAGTCTAGGCCTTGTCGCATTAGCTTCAATTTTTCTAAACTACTTAAATTGAAACGGTGTTATTATTTCTTGTCATAAAAATATTATACAATACTTATACAAGCCAGTAGCTTTAAATTTTGTTGAGAATGGAAAGCTTTATAATTTCAGACCTTATTATCTAAATCACGTGCACTAATAAAACCTAAATTACTACAACGAGTAAACAGTAAAACAAAACTCTATTACGATACCTACGCTGTTCTAGAATGAAACAATAAATTAAGTCGTTCATGTTATGTTAACTGTATAATTTGACTCGAAGACGTATAACTGCTTAACGTTCCCACAATTTGATTTAAACTTTTTACGAGCGCGAACACAGTCTCATCAACTGACGACGTCACACATGGGAATATGAGGGCTGAGAAATTTTGCTAATTTTAATTAATTCAAATTGCTTACGCCAAGTCACAACTCTGACGACCCGAAAAGCCAAATCTTGTCTACAAACGACTGCTAAAACTTAACGACTTCATACGTCCCCGTCTACTGTTACAATGGGGCTCATAAAATTAATACCTTACCTTTGAATCGTTGGGTTGCCTCCAACTGTGTCGTAGCTATTAAAGGATGAAAGGGTACCGTACACTGAGGTTTCAAACTCAGGGGCCCTCGCACCCTGACCGACGAACCTTTTTCTTACAAATATATACGCGACTTGGTTTGGGATGGAGCTAAGAGGTTTTATAAGATCTAAGTTTAACTATTTTTAAACTGGTGTTTAAAAATATGAGTTTAAAGTTTAATGGCGCAGTTGTTAGCGCGCTCGGCCTGCATATTCAAGCATACCCAGGCATACCCAAGGAGAATTGATTTCAGGCAAGCTGACTGGTTTTAAAATCACATCTGAAATCTTTAAATCCTGGTAAAGATGAGGAAGAAAGAGACTTAAATAGAAATAATAAAACTCAAGCTTATATATTAAGTGGGGTGGAGATATTTTTGCACAAGGGCATATAGTAACCTAGCTACTCCACCGCTCTCCAGATGGTAATTTTCCCTAAAATATTTAAGTTTTCTGTGCACCCTCCATCCACAACAAGATTCAATTTCACGCCCAGCAAAGGGGTCGGATTTGGCCGATTCTCGACTCCTCAAACGCCAAGAGACACCAAAAGCGACCATTACAAATAGATCTCCGACTATTTAACACCTGCACTTTAACCTCTGAGGTTGTCAAACGTAAGAAGGTCTATTCAAACTGGTGGTCCAATGAGCAGAACCACTTGAAGTATTATCCGGATGCACAGAGGATGGAAATGGCAGGAATTCAATTGGATCAATCTTGCGTCAAATTGCAAAGGTTTGAAGGGAGGCGTGCATTTTAAGTCCGATCACGGTTAGTCATTATGCCATTTGCGGGAACACGACATTTGGTTTTTGAGAAACGCCCTGCATTAATCGTGCTTTTTTTAACCCCCGACGCAAAAAGAATTTATGAGTATTATAAGTTTGTGGCTCATTAACGGATGAACCGATTTGGATGCGGTTTTTTTTTTTATTTGATAGCAAATTTTTATGCGGTCAATTTTTGATATGTTTGATCAAAATCGGTTCAGCCGTTAGAAAGTTGTAGCGAAATGAATATTGAAAGTCGGGGATTTTTAATTTATCTAACTAATAAATTTGTGATATAAAATTGCGGTACCTATATAGAAACTCAAAAGGGACTATTTGATTTCATTGCCTTTTCTAGTTTCGATGCTTAAGTTCTTCCTTTTGTATTTAACATCATTTAGGTACCAAACCTCTCATTTAAACTTTTAAGTGAGAGGTAAAAGAGTGGTTGTTTTTACGTGCTTCGCGGCTTCCCAACCCCGAACGCAATCGGCAACATGCAGAGATGAGAGAGTGAGAGAGAGTGAGAGATGCGCTTTAACTAACTGATCGACAATGTCAACTTGAAAAATAGGTACATAAAGTGTAAAAGATCAAGGGAGACTAAGAAACATACATGCCAACTAGACATGTATGTTTCTTGCCAACTGAAAGACAAGGCAGGAGATATATTTATAGATAAGTTTACGTTCAGTATTTTTTAAGATTATTCCCAAACATTTCATCTTTATGTTGAGTAAATTTTTTGGGTGAAAATAAGAAAAGTTTGGGACGTGTTGTCGCACAATCTAAATTTGTAATGAACAAGGAGATCTATTGAATACTCAACCTACAAAACTCTTAATTAAGCAGATAAATGTACTCCTCTGTATGTCGCTATGTCGTGTCATTAATTAGTAAACGGATATCAAGAATCCATGTCCGTTGTGACCGTTATGACCCTCTAAATCACACATAACTGGATCTGCTAAATTAATTTAATTAGCTACGTGTAGAAACTGATTATCTACGTTAAAGTCATAACTCCAGCCAATTTCCTTGCAAATTAGCTTTTATTACCGCCCCCATAAAAGTCCTTTCATGTTAACTTGAATTAGTGTTGATTGTACTAGTTATATTTAGTAGACAAAATGAACTTTTAATTCAAAATGAATTCGTAAAAACTAGTATAGTAAGTAATCGTTATATCTAGGTTTATCCCCAAATTCCCACGGGAGCGTAGCCCCGGGGCGCCGCTGGCGTACCATTTTCTATTTATATTTTTTGTAAATGACAATTTTGTGAGCACAGTTTTTGTGTAGGCGTAATGTATATACTACAAGTAAACCCACATGATTTGTGAAAGCTAAAATAAATATAAACTTTGGCATCATACGGGTTAAGTACCTACATGATTACAGAAACAATCATTAACCAATACACTTTTTTTATATAAATAAATATTAGGACAAATCACACAGATTGAGCTAGCCCCAAAGTAAGTTCTAGACTTGTGTTATGGGATACTAACCCAACGACACTATCACACACATGATTTGTGGAAGCTAAGTACCTACAGGTTTACAGAAAAACACTTTCTAAATTGTACACTTATGAGTTTTTTATATTATAAATATTTATATATTAAATATAAAAAAAAGATGTGCACTTAAATGTTAATGTTTCTTACGTGACAGGTTTTATAGATTTTGAATAACACACAGATCTTTACAACGCTTTTTTTCAGCAAGTTACATAATCAAAAAATATAAGGAAATATAGAAACAAAATGATACAATACTAATAAATATTTTAAATGCGAAAGTCTGTCTGTCACGCTTTCGTGGCTAGATCGCTAGTACCGATTTTGACTAAATTTGGAACTTCTTCATAGTCGTATTCCTCATGGCTATTATGTGGATCGTGGTTATTACGCGGAATGAAACACACACAATAACTTTCTTGGCATTATTAATGGAGTGGTTTACCATTGCCTTCTCCATTTCACACACAAGTTAATAAGAATCAACCGTGTGCAGGTTTCCTCACGATGTTTTCCTTCACCGGAAGCAAGTGGTGGACGATGAAAACTACTTACATGAGTCAGATTGGTATACAAACTCATGTGGCACGAGTAGGATTCGAACCCGGGACCTTTCGATTATTTCGAAATTTGGAACAGGTATAGCTAAACCCGGGGTTAAACGTAGCTTAACCTGGACAGAACTGCGGGCAACAGCCAGCAATTAAAATAAAATAATATGCATAATAATAAAACAAGGCAAATTATAACAAATCGTCTCTAGTTACTCTGTGAGCCCAGCAGCAGGATACAATATGCAGGGTTGTCACTGCGCACAAAAACGACTTGGCGACAGACGGACCGCATGCTGCGTGGATACGCGATAATGGGAAGTGACGTCAACACTGTTTCATTCCAGGGCTGCGACTAAACAAGAAAACTAGTTTCTACAAAAACTTAATTTATTTTACCAGCTTTTGTTTATTGTTAGAGAGATATTATTAGTTGAGTAATTAGTCGAGGAATTCCCGCATTACGAGCCGGCCAGGGCTCCAAAATGCTATCATAATATATTGCATTAACTAAAAAAATTTAAAGCGACATAGACAATTGAAATCCTTACCTTATACACAAGCAGAAAAGGAAGAAGATACAATTCAAATCTCAATATTTTAATACAGGACATAATATTATTATTATGAAAACTTGTTTATATAACAATTCAATATAAAGGGACAAGTCAGATATATCAATAACGTAAAATGTGTTATCTTTTCAATTACTGGTACTACATTAATGATATAGTAACTAGATAGTACGAATAACATATTTATATATTTCTCCATTTAATTTTCGTAAAAATCTTTAACATTTGTTTCTTTTGACGCAATTCATGCCATTAAAATTTTAAAACGACAAATAAATTGAGCATGCTTTTGCCAACCCTGCACCTCGCATGAAAACAAACGTTATTAGCATACAAAGAGGGCCATCGCGTGCGTTTTGCCCTCAGTCCAACCTGATTGTGTTTGTATGGAACAACCCTAATAAAAGTGCACAACATTCTTTGTCCATTTGTCTTTTAACACGTTCGCTGACAGTACGTCGAAAGGCGGGAAATTTAAATTATGCATTGTGACAGTACGTCGAACGACGGTCTACTTTTTGTTTAGAAAATTCGCACTACGTCAATCGACGACAATTTACCATACTAGTCTTATGAAGAGCAATATCTACTGTCACATTGTAAGCAATCTCATATTTCTAACTGTCGTATTACCAGGGTTTAAAGGTAGTTTTATATTGCTGTCTCGCTCTTTACACAAACACAAGTGAATGACCCGCGTATGTGTACTACGTCGAGCGGCGTCAACGCACGCTTGTATTCTAGAACATTCAGTCCGGTCAGTGCCGCATTGTGCACACCACGCGTTTATCGAGCGTAAATCGTAAGTAAAATATTTCAATCTCGTTATTTTTATATGATTATTATTTTAAATGAATACCGTACCTTGTGTAACGTATACTATAGTAATAATACTAATACATAAGAGTCAGTATATGTTCTACTTACACTGTAATATGTATATTTTACTATAATACCTATGACTTATAATTTTTAGATGTCAGGAAACAAGCGCAACCGACGTCCGCTAAATATCTTCGACGAAGGATCTTCAAATTCGGAAGCTGAACCGGACCCATATGAAGACAATGAGATGGTGATTATGGCTCCGATGAGAACTATGAGCCACAGCAGCAGCTTGCTTCCTCTAGTTCCTCAGAAGATATATTTTCAATTAGAAGGCAACATACGTCCCGAGGCCCGGTTGCTTCATCGGATTCGAGTAAGTCGCATATCACGAATTTAAGTTCAGATTCTGAACCTGACGATAACCCTAACGAACATGGTGTACCAGATTCAGTAGAAAATTCACCATCTCTTGTCGTATCTCTGTTTTCTCAGTCTGATAATATAGATTCTACAGTACAACGAAAATCTCCAGAACCTGAAGAGCAGTTGTGGTCAAATACTACTGACGGAATTCCCGATTTTGAGTTCGATTCCGCTTCACAAGGTATACAATTTGAAGTTAGTTCTCTAACTAGTGTTGAACAGGTCTTCGACCATGTTTTTCCAAAAGAGTTGATGGAATATCTCGTCCAGTGTACTAATAATTATGGCACAGCCTTGTGCAATTTGAACAGACCTTCCACTCGTCATTGTCGATCTCAGTCTTTTCGTCATGTTACCCTTGAAGAAATGAGAAAATTTCTTGGACTTTCATTACTACATGGTCATGTTCGCATTCCTAAACAACAAAAACTATTTACTCACGATGACCCTCTGTATTTTCATCCGATATTTCCACACACAATGTCTTCGCGACGTTATGAGCAGATACTTCGATGCTTATGTTGTTCAGAGCTGGGCGCAAAAGGTGCTGATAAGATTAAAAAAATTATTTACATATTAACTATGAATTTTAGAAACGTCTACAAACCTGAAAAAGAGCTTAGTTTAGATGAATCGTTATTATTATATCGAGGTCGGCTTTATTTCCGGCAATACATTAAATCTAAGAAGGCAAGATATGGAATAAAGTTCTATGTACTAGCAACCGCTGATGGTTATGTTTTGGACGTAATAATGTATAGCGGAAAAGACGACAGCAATATGTCGACTGGTTCAGAATGCACAAAACTTGAACGGTTAGTAATGCAATTGATGGGACCGTATTTATTGAAAGGCCACCATCTTTTCATGGATAACTATTACAACTCAGTTAATCTTTCCCAGCGACTGTTAGATTTAAAGACACACACTAACGGTACACTACGAGTAAACAGGAAAGATAATCCGAAGGAAGTAGTTGACAGAAAATTGAAAAAAGGCGAACATGTTTGGGTTAGGAAAAATAAAGTATATGTTAGTAAATGGGTTGATAAACGACCGGTTACTATGTTGACCACAAGAGACCATCCCCGTATGATAGAGACTACCAACAGATATGGAAAAATTGTTAAGAAGCCTATAGAGGTAGCAACATATAATAAGTTCATGTCCGGAGTAGATAGGTCTGATCAAATGATTAACTATTATTCATCGCCGAGAAAAACCATAAGATGGTATAAGAAAGTGCTTTTTCATCTCTTGGATACTGCGGTATGGAACTCGTTTTATTTATACAAAAAATATGTATTGAATAATTCTAAATATGAGTTATCTATGTATCGGGAGCAGCTGATTAAAAAATTGATAGACTTGAAAGAAAATTGTAAGGGCAAAGATTTACTGTTGACTATAAGCAAAAATAATAATAGACTACACAACAACCTCCAAAAATATATTGTTGATCCCAGTCAAGAGCCTAAATTTTGGGGACATTGGCCAAGACGCCAGCCTGCACCCGAAAATTCTAAGAAAAAATACTCGTTTCTGATGTGCAAAATGTGTTCCAAGAATAAGAAAAGAGTCGAAACTAGCTACAGGTGCATTGGTTGCCCTGGACTTCCCGCATTATGTCCTGAATGTTTCCAAGACTACCACCAACTCCTGGAACAGCAAGCACAGGAGTGTTCTTAGCTCTTATTAATATTTTTATTTCGCCACAAAAAAAATCAAAAATAAATAATGGATAAAAGTTCCAGTTCATATCTTGTCGAGCTAATTAATATAATTTTTTACGACTGATTTTATTGAATAAATAATTAAGTAAATAAGAAGTACTAATATAAAACGTAAAAAAATACATGTTTTTTTTTCAAAGTTAAATTATTTTAATTATGATTGTTAGCAATCAGTGATAGAAGATCTCATTATGTTAAGTTTACATATTTTGCCAAAAGTTTAATTATTTCATAACATTTTTCTCTTCAATTTGTTGATTTTATTTGTTTTTATTAAGTAAGTAAATGAATGATGAAACTGTTATTCGGGTTTGAATTTTTTAATTTTTTTACCTTTGCAATATCAAGAAAACTGTAAAAGATGGATAACATGTCATTATTTCATTTTCGAGTTTATTTCATTAATATAATAACTTACTACTTTCGTAAACGTTTTTTTTTTTCAGTAATATACTGAAATTTAAAATAAAGAATTATTTTAGAATTTGTTTTTTTACTTATTTCCTTTTTCTTTAAACGTCTAAGAACCGTTAGAACTATACTAACGACGAATAATGTCCAACAAAATATTACGTTAATAGACGTTGTATCTTATTCATGGATATAAACATGTATCCGACAGAAAACAACGTCGGTGGACGTTGACGTCGTTGGGCGTAGTGTTCTATTTAAGCAGACAAATATATATGGAATACGACACTACGTCGGTAGACGTTGACGTCTTGGGGCGTAGTGTCGTATTAAGATATAAAGTTGTATGTCCGTCAAGGCACTACGTCTGTAGACGTTGACGTCTAGGGACGTAGTGTCGTATTAAGTTGTATAGTTATATGTCCGACAAGGCACTACGTCTGTAGACGTTGACGTCTAGGGACGTAGTATCGTATTAAGTTGTATAGTTATATGTCCGACAAGGCACTACGTCTGTAGACGTTGACGTCTAGGGACGTAGTGTCGTATTAAGGTAGAAAAAATTGCATGCACATAGCACTACGTCGTTGGTCGTTCACGTCTCCGAACGTAGTGTCGTACTAAGACATAATTTAAATGTTATTTTCTGTAAGTACGTCAGTCCACGGGGTATTATTTTGTATGGAACATTTTACTGCCGTATTGTCGTATCAAAGAAAGTGCTTACTGTCAGCGAACGTGTTAAGCGCTGTGAATTGGATTATCCCGCAATGTGAATGTAAAGTAGGACAGCGATGGACAAAAAACTATATTTATTACATGGCATTTATACGACAAAGTTAAAGTAAATTTTATTTAACAAGAGCAACAATACATTGTTTCAAAGTTTTTTTTAATGCTGTACCATGTTCCAGTACTAAGCACCGTCCGGGAAATGAGATCGTAAGAACAAGTAAACATGAGGAAAAAAGACCGATTTTTCCGATTGCTATAAAGCGTTAGTGTTTTTTATCGAATATTCTTAGCTAATATTTCTGAGACTTTAAATATTGTCATTTACATTTATTTATTTATTTGTATTTATTCTAAAAATATTAGTACATATTCCGAAATCACAGCATGCATAAAAACGCAAAGTTAACCATTTTATCTAAACGGCGGTAGCACGTGGAAGTCGTCTGGTGCAACTTAAGCAAGACTTTAGATTGTATAACATTATAGATATCTCAGTGCGACAGATAGTAGAAAATTAGTAATCTCCCGGATTACTGAGGTCGGCAGTCAATGAGCCATGTGAGGCCGTAATCTCTGTTTAGAGTTTAAGCCCAGATTTGCTCAAAACTATTAACTGCTATCAGCTTAAGCTGTAATTAACTATTCGGTGTTACAAGGCGGTGTATAATGTAAACTTATGTCTGTTACCTGGACTTACTGTTTTATAATCTTTTCAAGTAGTTGTTACGATAGATTTTTAATAAATATAGATACAAATATGTACCAAGATTTTTATAAATAGCGTTATGAACATAATTAGAATTAATTACAGAAGGTTCGTGTAGTGGCGTGTCTAGACAACTTCACATCGGCTGAGACGGCTAAGGGACATATCAGGTTTGACAACTAATATGCAACAAACACATTCCCAATGTATTGACGTCAAACAGGCCGGTCATAAAATCAGGGCCAATTCTTCAATATTGATTTTTTTACTCGGGCCCCGAGCTTCGGGCACCACAGCCGTGATACCACCAGGGGCACACGAAGTTGAGAGATATAATTGTGGGTGATTAGAATTAGAAACTGAAAAAATTTTTATGTAAATTTAACAAAACAATAACAGTAGTGAAAACTAACTGAAAACGTAAAATCAATACCGTGTGCACATTGCAACGGGCATGGCCTGCAAACAACGTATAGCTAACAAATGCACACGGCTTTACGTCTGCTCGCAATATGATTTCAATGACAGCGACCAGCTAGCTAAATAGATTTCACAATATTTTAAGCATACGAACTTTAAAGACGACCTCGGTGGCGCAGTGGTAAGATTCTTGCCACTGAACCGAGAGGTCCCGGGTTCGATCCCCGGTCGGGTCATGATGGAAAATGATCTTTTTCTGATTGGCCCGGGTCTTGGATGTTTATCTATATATGTATTTGTTATAAAATATAGTATCGTTGAGTTAGTATCCCATAACACAAGTCTCGAACTTACTTTGGGGCTAGCTCAATCTGTGTGATTTGTCCTAATATATTTATTTATTTATTTTTAAAGATTTTATTTCTTTCATTTCCTAAAATTTCGTGCTTTATATACAATAACACCACCTCAACTCGACTTCAATATTCAAGTTTAACTGCGACCATAACTACTGCAACGTCGTTAATTAATTAAAATAAATATTCGATAAATGTTAAATACTATTTATTAATTAGTGCAGCCCAATTTTATAACATGCAATGCCAATATACAATGAGTTTTTCACAAAGGGTGAAAAATTATTTATTTAATCTTTCATGTTTGCCTGTCAAATTAAAAGTGATATTTATATAAAATTCAGCTTATGTACCATTACACAAAAACCTAAGTAAATTTAAAAACATGTGTTAGTAACAAAATATAATTTAGTTGTTACACATTTAAAATTAATTTCGATCAGGTTGAAAATTGTATATAAGAATGTCGTTAATATGTTAATTTGTCTAACAGTTGTGTTTCTTATCACCACATGCCTTTTTACACAAACCTCATTCCTCTATTTCTAAGTATGTCAAAGAATTATCCCAATGAATGCCTGTTATGACTGAGTAGCAATTAGATTGAGCAAACACATATGAAACCACTCGCACGGAACAATGTGAGAATGGGGTGCGTGTACAAACAGTCAGACATTGTTCTACTGTATTGTAATGCCTGATCGCGCCTTCCAATCTGTGTGTACCTCTAGTGTAATCTGTAATATTACAAAAGAGAATTTCTGGACAAAAAGCACCTTATGTGTATTCCAGGTTATATCAAAATTGTGTCGTGTATCAAATTTCATAACAATCCATCCAGTAGATTTTGCGTGAAAGAGTAACAAACATACATGCACATATAGGTACATCCTCACAATCTTTCGCATTTATACATTACAATATAATTATTAGTATTTATCCCGAGATTATCCCGTAAACATACCTATAAGCAAGTACATACTAAGAACAGCCGAAGGATGAAAGCTACAGAGACATACTGTGCCTTTGTCATTACAGTCTATGACAAATTGTGGTCTCCAGTCCGGGCCAGATGTGATGTCGCTGGATAATTAACACAGAAGACGCGCGCCTTTGTGGAAATTTGGAATTGTTGCGTTAAAATTAAACAACAGAAGAAATTTAAGAGTAGGCTGCACCAGTCAACTTTGACGTTATCTTTCTATCTGTGCAGAATATCAAGTAACTAAAGTAAAGAACGCCATTTTGTCTAAACGTCAGCGGCGCGCAGGTCAAAGTCAAGGTCATTTTACATTTTTCGTTAAGAAATAAATGATATTGACAAAAATGCGCCTTAAGTATAACTAAAGTTTACAAGTGTCTCTACAATAGTATCATAAACCGTAGGGTAAAAGACGTACTTATTATAATGTACCCCCAAGACACAAATGTTGATTAGTTTACGACTAACCTATACTGTAGCGTTAAAGGAGGTACGCAACAGATACAAAGGTTTATTCTTCTAAAAAATAAAAAAGAACCTTCTAGATTCCATAAATTACAGCATTTTGACAATATTTCATTATAATTAAAATTAGGTTTCTCAAAAATGCCAGTAAGTAGTCTGTCACTATCATATATAAATAAGAATTATTTAGTTGTTATTTAAGGTTCGTGCTACATTTGAAAATTCTGTTGAATATGGATTTTTATTCAAAATTTCCTTTGTAAAAGTTAGGTAACTTAACCTAAAAACATTTATGTTTCTTCTGTAATTATAATTTGTTTTGACTAATTTTCTGCCATTCTCTACTATTATGTTGAAGGTTTAATAATCAATTGTTGCTCATAAAATTAAGCTTTGTCTCTAGTGCATATATTCTATGGCAACCAAAGACGGGGCATAAATTTCAAATCCACACAAGAGAAGCTTATTATAATCATGATCACAGAACTCATTTTGATTTTCAAGTTTCAATTATGAACTTCTCGCTTTGACTTTCTCTTTCTCCCTTATGTCTTTCTCGCTTTGCCTCTGAAGATTCTCCTCTGTGACAGCCAAAGCCTGGGGGCGGCATAAAATACACATCCACCGAAGGTTTGTCACGTCACGCGAGCCGCGGAAGCATTTTAATTTGCATTTTGATTAAATACACCCGCCTGTCTAGCTGATAGGCACTGGACTCTGGGATGTTTTCTACTGCAAAATTCAAGTTTTATAAGAGAAAAATAGAAGTTGCTCTAAAGTCGGCACAGCGATGGTTACTCTTCAACATGGTACATTTCATTATTTTTATCTTTTGTATATATTTTTATCTTGTTCGTGTTTTTTTTTTCAATAGATAGGGTGAGTCGAGATTTAACTACTAAGGATGATGGAATCCGTGCGAAATAGAGAAGAAAATGTAGGAAAGCGGCCTGGCCTCCATTGCTTAACGGCTGAGGAAGAAACCGGGAAAACGTTTGTATGAGACAGAGGTTTAGGTAAGATCGAGACCTTTTGAACTACAAGAACTTATTTAATCGGCATACTGATTGAATTCCTTCAAAGCAAGAACTAAACAAATATAGGTACTTGGTTTTTATTTAATACTTAATGAGTTAATAAAAATTCGCTCCCAGTGATAATTTCGAGTCACGGCGTATAAATAAATTGTACGGCGCGGGAAATTTTGTTCAGATTGGTCGAAAACCAAGCTCACATCAGTTTGAAAATAAAAATGGCGTCGATTGATCGGACATAGTAAGTCAGTGGCCGGAGCAGATTTTTTTTCCTTCTGTGTCATATCTTTGTGTCTTTATCTTTGTCTTTCCACTTAGATCCATCAATAAGAGCATCGCACTTATTACTTCTATTTACAGATGAATTACTGAAGATCTTTCACATTGTATTTATAATGGTATCCCGTATATTTGTTCAAATTTTTAGCTCTCTGCGAGTTTATTATGTAATTACGAATTAAATAATAATTTATTTCGGTCACAAACCTTCGTGTTCGTTACAAGTTTTACAAACTAATGTAAGTAAATGAAATCATACTGTATACAAACCCTGCTCCTATGTTTTATTGCATAGATATCTGACTATGCAATAAAACATAGGTACCTATATTTTATTGCTAAATTGATCGTTCTAGAACTAAAATTTACCAAATAACAAGTCTTTCGTTTAACACCTCGCTAAATATAAATAAAATGAAACCCCATGTGAAATCTATGATTTGAAATGATGCAAACGATTGATGACTTTAGTCTAGTAGAATTTTCACTCGTGGCGAGTGAACTCGACAAATATAAAGCTTTTCTAACTTAATAAGGGCGTGGAGTGATGCGATTCGTTATTTGCATGTATTTGGGTCAAACGTGTGCCGTGTTATTACGTTATTTTGCTACAAAATTAAACAAACAATGCTTTATAATTTAGTCTTATAACTAAAAGTCGTGTACGACAATTCGTGTGTAAAGGTGGTTTTTGGAAATGATACAGCTGTCTCAACTTGAACTTTTGATGACTTCCGTGGCGCAGTGGTCACAACGCCCGCCATCTGTCCGTTATCTGGACGTCTTGGGTTCGATTTCAAGCGCGGGCAAATATTTGTACCTGTAATCACATATATTCTTCTGCAGTTCTGGGTGTGTTGTGTTGTCTGTATTTTTGTGTTCATCGAACCAATCGGACGAAGTTTAGTGCTTAGTCTGAGCCCGTGTTACTAGTCCAGTTTATATAAAGATATAAACATTAAAATTGTATTTTATTCAAAGATCATAAAATAGAATTAAAAAGCATGTGGGGTGACGCTAGTGCATAGAACTAAATATAGAAGTTTGCATGTCACTACAGGACCAGAAAATATTTAAAAAAAATTTTTTTGAACTAATGCTAGTTACGACAAAGTCGTAGAACAAACTTTGTTCTTTACGATTACTATTTAGTCCTACCAGATTACTGGTTTTTTTAAATTAATATTTTAAAAGTAACCCTCCATTATGTACAATACTTGAATTTGACTTAACTATTACAATAATATAGTTTCAGAAATCCAATCTTGTTTTATTATTCCAAGTTGCTTGAAGACTTCAAATTTTCCACCGCAAATTGCGTAAACATAAAAATGACATATGGAAAATATATTTTCTATTCCAAATGGTAAGTTATGCAAATCGCGAGTGTGTCTAATAACATATGACATTTACAACCGAACCACGCTTCTTCTCATTGGTTTTATATAAGACCAATTCTATTTTCAATAGAAAATAACTAAAGTTTCATCTTCTTGAAAATTTCTTGAATATAATCGTTGTCGTTTTATCAAAACATTTTAATCTAATCCCTAAATCTAATAATTTCATTAAAATGGTTTCTCAATTTTTATGAGCGAAGACAAACTGTCACTAATAATTTTTAAACAAGAAAATTTGTGAAATAATTAATTACTAGCTAATACCCGCGGCTTCGCCCGCTTAAATTTCTCTCGGGAACGGTACTATTTATTTTATAGTATAGTGGGTAAACGAGAATGCGAATTTCCTGAACGTGAACAAACAATATATGATTTCTAGAAAGAAAGAAAGATAGCTATGCCTTTATCCCTATTATTATACGATAATGAAATTCCAAGAAATTATCCAAGAAGAAGATTGGTTTAGTTATAAAGCCTTATATGAAAAGGTATAAACAATCAACTTTATTTTCGCATTTATAATAAGTAATAAGGTGATGTTGCTTGTTGCTTGTCGTTAGCTCAGATTCAATGTTCAAAACAAAATAACTATAAATAACTCATATTTATAGTTAGAGTGGGTGCACCGTCAACTTTGACGAATTTCAACGTGCGCAGAAAAACGTAAGGTACGCCATTTTGCCTAAACGTCAGTGGCGCGTCGGTTAAAATCAACGTCATATTTGACGGCGCAATTTACCCTTAATATTTGACCTCAAACCGTTACAAATATTTCAAGTAAAAAAAGCTAGAAAACAAAAATTTAGAATTTGTAATGTGATATCGAACAAATGGACGGTCGAGAAGCGTATCTCGATAAGTACAAAATAGGGACGTTACAAGGTTCGACCCTTTTACCTATAAGTTGAAACTTCACATTTATACTGTAATATATTTAGTGTTATTACCTAAATGATAAATAAACAAACATTGATAAAAAATAAAAATATCATAAACATTGATAAAAAATAAACAAATATGTGTTTAAAAATAGAAATAGTAAATGAGCGCAAAGGTGACTTAACACAAATACAATATTTCCAGTTTCAAATTTGATGGAAAGAAATCTCCAACTGACTTGACTAACAACTAACTACGCTCTTTCTAACAAATTGTGTAGCGTATACGTGCGACTTTTGATGTTTAAAATTTTCGATGCGTCATATTCAAGACTGAAGCCTCATGCGAGTATGAGAGAATAAAAATGTACGTATAATTTGATCTAGGACACCGACCAGTTTCGACAAACCAAATAATTATTCACCTAGGTGAACTGAGGTGAACAACCGGCAAGAAAAAATGCTCGTGGTCCACCCAGGTGAACTTAGCAGGTTAACCACAATACACGAAAGCCTCCTAGTAACATCCCTATGCGGACTACAGACAGCGTTTCTGTTACACTCAGGACGAAATCTAATTTACTTTTCAAAGTTTTACGGACAGTCTAGACGGGAGTGACCTGCCTCAAGTTTCATTCCACTTTTCGAACTGATGTAACTGATATTTATCGAAATCTATACATACCTATATGTAAGTGGGCTATATAGGTGGTATAATTATGGGAGGTATGGACAAATAAAACAGATTAAGTTAGGCCCAAAATTCGAGATTATATTTTGGATCATAACTATGCTACCTATATCCATATTATAAAGAGAATATATTTGTTTTGTTTTTTTGTTTGTAATTAATAAACTGATACTACGGGGCCGATATGAAATGGTACAGAGATAGACGATACCTTCAGAAGTAACAAGACTTTATACATATATGCTTTTTATTAAGTAGAGGAGAATTTCTCGAAGAAATTTCAAAGAAACTCTGCTAATTTATACCAGATAAATTGAAGTGTGAAATGGACAAGGCAATAGCAAACCACTACATTAATATAGAAAGTCATTATGTGTATTTCATTCCATTAATGACCACGACCCTCAGCCATCAGGAATACGACTGTAATATGACTGCTAAATAGCAGACAAATGTCTTTGTTCAATAAATCATGATCTAGTATAATCATTTTGAATAATAATAATCAATAACTACTCACTCATATTCTCTTAAATCTAGAAAACATTACGAAAACTGCATACACAAATGCGGTAACAACCGGCGCAACGGTTTTGAATATGTGAAAAATATTCACAATTCGAGAAAGTTTTTAAGGCGCGTTGCATCTGCGCTCTGTATCGATTTGCGAGGCGCAGGCAGTAAATAGCGAACAGTATGAAAGTGGAGACCGTTGGGAATGGGAGGTTATTATCGTAGTGCGCAGAAAATACGAAAACACATCCTTTCTTTCCTAAAGATAAAAAGATTTATTTTCAAAACACGTGTCAATAGAGTGTGTATCTAACACTGATGCTAGATTTTAGCCAAGTCACCCAAAGGTAGCTAACATGACTTTATCGAAATTGCTATATAGTAAAAAAAACACTAGTGAACTGTGGGGTTAGGACGAGTTTTGCCACTTCGCTATCGGAAATATGTATTTGGAAAATAATCTGCGCCTTTATAAAACAATCGACAGACATCAACTACTCATATTCATTGCAATATTACCGCGTCATAAAGATCTGTAGGTATAATATCATATACGGTTGACTATATAAAATAAACTATTAATTTTCCATATAAAACTCATGATCGACTGAACGTAAACCCTGATACATTTTGAATGACAAGTTCACTAGACGACACGAAACCGCAAATTCGCCTCAAACATCACCATTTCTTATCAGTAAGTGGCCATTTCACCCCTGCAAGTTGTGCATGAAATAACAATGGATGACAATCTCGCGCGCTGAGAATAGCCCCCCACTGAGGAACTTTCGACTAAGCTATCACATACTACATTCGACTATTTTGCCAACACTTCGGGAAACAAGGGATTTGCCAGTTCTTTTTACGGATAGACTTAAAATAGAACAAAGTATTCTAAAATAGACTACTTTGAGCTGTTTGAAGTCTTTCAGAAACGTTTTATTGGATTCGAATTCGAATTTCACCCGAGTAAATGGAGTTTTATTTATGTCTAATATTACTTAACATTAGAACTATTGAGGATTTTATATAATACCTGAAGATTCTATATAAATTTCTGGAAATAAAGTAACACAATAAAATAAAGCAAAGCATAATCAAAACGACCACACCCAAAGGTCACCCACGTGTTTACTCATGGCGGCAAAATGACATCTCACCGTGACAGTGACAGCCGCACTCAGGGTTGACATCGTAATCTATTTTAATTAATTGATATATGCTTATATAACTTCTAGTTGTATTTCACTAATTAAGTTTAAATGTTGAAGCCTTTTAGTATATTGGCTAAGTAATTTATTGATCACTATTTTTAACGATACATTTACTTTGCATTCTAAGTACATATCAACTTTTATTAAAATGAAAATTTTATTCTTGATAGACTTGTCAGTCTTTCATAAAAGTGATTTAATTAAGTGTCTAATGCCTTTTATACGCACTTATGTGTTATTATTTTGATGTTATGACACTACTTTTGATAAATTTTTAGCTTTATCTAAATCAATTTGTGTAGATATGTTACGTGCATGTATGTATGCGAAATCCTGTAAAATCCTCGACGTGACAACGCACCGAAATCAATAATAACTAAACTCAAAAATATCATAATTTCAAAGTGTCATTGGTTAGTAAAGGTGCATAAAAACAATGACGCTTTAATTTTACAAAAATAACAATAAATAGAGAAAAATAAAAGTTGAATGTCACCTAAAAAATAAGTGTACCACGAATCCAGACTCGCACCATATTCTTTCAAAATCCCAACTAAACTCGAACACAACGAAAAATTAATATTTATATAAAGAGTAATTCGCGGGCACTTAAAAACGTAACGACACGAGTTCGTGTCTTCGGTCGTCGTCGGAGACCCTCGGAATACCAATGGCCCCCCATGTTGTATGCATTATTTATCCCTAAGCCCGCCCAAATTAATGCACCGGTCAAGAAAAACAAGCAAAAGTATAAAAGCACTGGAAATTACTTCTATAATAATAGGCGAATGAGCCATACGGCTTAGTTGTCGTCATGTAGGACCATCCTGATGGCATCCTGAACTGGCAAATGAGAGGGTCCGGGTTCGAAATGATCTTTATTATATTGACCTTAGAGTTTTGGATATTATATATCCATCCTGCTAATATTATACATGCGAAAGTCTGTTGTCCGTTGCTGCGTCTGCTTGTTGTTCTTTCAAGGCTTTTGAAACCATTGGACCGATTTTGATTATATTTTGCAAACATTGTCTACCGTGGGGGAGCTGCGGGCGATAGTTAAGGCACAGGGCACAGATTATATAATACTCCCAAGTAGTTCACGTTACGTGGTATCATGACTAAACAATTATTGTTTTCAAATTCCCCTTAAACTGACATGAGACTTGATTTAGATTTGCCCAAAGAAAGAGAAGGATATGTCCAGGAAGATGATGGATGACCAACTCACTCATCAAGAACTAAAATGAAAAAAAAAAGATCAGCTTAACCAATCTTCTTGAAAGCATATATGTAGTTATATAGGGTACTTTTCATCTCGGAAAAAATAAATGTGCCTGTGAGAAATTCACGCGGGCGAAGCCGCGGGCAAAAGCTAGTAATATTATAAATGCGAAAGTATATCTGCCTGTCTATTCTGCTGGACCGATTTTGATGAAATTCGGTATACATGTAGTAAAAGACCACCGTTCAAATATAGGCTCCTTATGTTTTACAACCCCTAAATTACTAATATACAATGGAAGGTAAAGTTTGCATGAAAATCATGTTTGTTCTGGTTTCGCATAGATTTACGCGGATAAAGCCAAATCTAAAACAAAAGCTAGTAGGCATATAAGAAGAATATAAAAAGCTGATAAAAACGGGCCACATCCAGCCGCGAAATGCAACCTACGTCTGCCGACGTGTATCCGAGGCTAAACGACGGAAATAAAACTCCTATAAATATTGAACAACCATATTTTTCTCACTTTGTCGCGTCGAGCCGGCCCTGACCGATGCCACTCGTGCTATGTCCTGCCATTCGGAGTGCCATCTACGGTTGTTAGACCATTGTCACACGCTGTGTGGAATTCGTTTGTTTATTTTTTTTTTGTCGTGTTAACAAGCGATTTTGCAATCACATCTTGGTAATTTTTGTATTTATTTTGCACTAAGTTGATCATGAATCATTAACTTAGGATGAATTACTTACGTCACTAATTTATTTAAAAATAAGTCTACTGCCGACTTCCAAAGTGCAAGCGAAGAAGAAGCGCAGCAACAAACTTCAACGCAATCTTCTCTCCAAAAAAGTAAATTAATTATTGTACTGCATTAATTAAGTATATATCCTATCCAGTCCGGTCCTATAAATTAAAGATCTTGATTGCCATAATAAATTGCCATATTTTGTAACAATACTGAGCACTCCAGGTGCTCAATATTGTTACAAAATATGGCAATTTATTCGCACCGCAGCCATAGTAACATAGCATAGTATCTACCACGAATAGTTTTG
Source organism: Plodia interpunctella (assembly GCF_027563975.2). Lineage (NCBI taxonomy): Eukaryota > Metazoa > Arthropoda > Insecta > Lepidoptera > Pyralidae > Plodia > Plodia interpunctella. Next base: position 8,424,746 of record NC_071301.1, read on the forward strand.
TAAGTATGCTTGCAAAAAAATATTATTTTTTTTCAAGTGTAAACCAGCCCTAAGCTTTTACGACATGCACCTCCCGTGCGCTGCGTCCAATTTTTTAGGGTATCAGAAGGGCTGCGTTCGGTTTATAGGCGATAATTTTTGTGGGATCAGCGAAGATTGCCTTCCCTGAATGCATCGCGTCTGAGAGCGATATCTTACAATATGCGGTAAGCCTTGTGTCAGTGACAGAAGGGTCGACAAGGTATACGTGATCGTTTGCCGTGTCAACATGCCGATACAAGATAACATAGATTTTATTTGTATGTTGTTAGAATAAACGATACAGTAGACATCTTGGCATATTTTTCATCTTTTATAAAAATAACTACTTTATGTTGTGATAATTTAGTAATAGGTATGTGTTATGCTAGTATTATTGGAAAATTATAAGTATTGCTATTATATTATTTTCGATCTGGTACATAGGTACATACCATATATTTATTTTATCTATGGTACATACCCTTTGCCTTAAATATAAATAAAATATCTGTTATAATAAAACCTTTGTTTTTTTTATGTGCAAGATTTTATTATTTCTAATAGGTGCATACCTATTAGAAACAATAAAAATCATAATTGAATTAATCCCTAATAAAAATGTAGACTAGGCGCAAGCAAACAACCAGTTTGAAACATAGTCCATTATCAAGTTTCATTCCGCACATTGATAAGTTTATTTGGTCGTCGAATTAAAAATCCTGAAAAAAAATCCCAGCCAAAGAACAAAATAATGCTGGTTTTTTTTTAGATAAAGTCTGCACCACTTAGAATTAATAAAAGCATGTATAAATTAAGTCATTCCGTGGTATTAGCTCAAAGAGGCACTGCCATCGTCTGCGCCTGCGCCGCACTGCTGTAAACATTACGACTTAATCTCGACTAAATTGCCAGTTATCTGTCCTAGTGCAGACGCTCGCATAATTGCCACATTTAGGGTACCGCAAGAGTTTTAATTAATATATAATAATCCGTACTTAATATTATACGTGCCATAGTCACGCTTTTACATTAAGCCGCTAAATCGATGAAAGTTTGCATGCAAGTTATTCAATACCAGAGTTGAAACATAGGTCAGTGGTTTTCTCAAATTTCTATCTCCGACAATATGCAGTGTTACAACCTAAATGGATATGTAACAACACCTGATACATTTTGACGTCGGCAGAGCTGCGGGAAGCAGCTAATTAAATATATTTCTGAATTATTTTTATACCTTATATTGGACACTATTTTTATTATAATAACCAATTTTTAAAAAGGACTCTTGTTGTCTATTTAGTTTAGTTTAATAAAAAAAACTATATTTAATTCTTCAGTTTCCAGTTTATTGAGTATAAAATCCGCCATGTTGATATAATTATAATGATATCGCATAGCCATATTTCAACCTGGATAGTTTAATAATAATAAATAAATAAATAAATATTAGGACAAATCACACAGATTGAGCTAGTCCCAAAGTAAGTTCGAGACTTGTGTTATGGGATACTAACTCAACGATACCATATTTTATAACAAATACACATATATATATATATATATATATATATATATATATATATATATATATATATATATATATATAACAAATACATCCATGCAAGACCCGGACCAATCAGAAAAAGATCATTTTCCATCATGACCCGACCGGGGATCGAACCCGGGACCTCTCGGTTCAGTGGCAAGAACTTTACCACTGCGCAACCGAGGTCGTCGTAGAGTTTAAGGAATCTAATGATACTTCACAAATTGTAATCGAATAAAGCGTTTAACAATTATGATATATGACTTGCATACATACATAAACACTGAAAACATAACACTTTTTGAGCAGTCGCATAAAAAAGGGAAACTTAACATACCTACTTGATATACGGAACCTAAATGCATAACTAGCAAACACTTTTTGATTTCACTTTTATAAGTATCAAGCCGCCATTTTGTGCAGTTAATTAGTACAACGATAGCAACCTGCTCGGAACGAGTATCTTATACGCGATTACTTTTGTCCCTCAAACGAAATCACTTAATTGGTTTTGGATAAGTAAGTTTATTATCAAGCTTAATGCTTTCATTTCGATTCGGTGCAGTGGTGCCATTTCTGATCGGTCGGTTTTATACAGCAAACTAATTTTTGCCTGTGGCAATGTTATGTGGGTGTTAGCATGCGTGAATTTCTCTGCGAAAGCGGAACAGACATTATTTTCATTCAAATTTTCGAAACAGTTGAAATAAAAAACACATAACCTTAAAATGATTTTTGTTTTAGTTTCATAAAAGGAGAAATTTCTAAGAATTTGCATCCGTTTGGTAGAAATGTTAGTGAAAATACATTAAGATCGTGAATAGAAAATGTTATTGGAATTTAATACAATCTGACTGTAAAGTTTGGACTGCAATACGCAGAATGCATGCTCAATGCCGATGGAAAGAAATGGACATAAAAATGTTATTGCGTGCGTTGTAGACACCGATGGACTAAGTTAGGCTGAGTTCAGATATAGTACGTTAAGTTACAAAGATCAATCTTCTCTTAAATCACTAACACGTAAGACGTAAACAGATGAATTAATTCGGTCGAACTGTAATCGAAGTCGAATTTCAATATACGTTTTGCGATGAGTGGTATGAGGTATAGAATACAACTCCATATCCTATGGTTGTCGTACTATCAGATGCCAAAAGGAACGCTGATAGGCAATCTTCACAAACAAGGCTCCATTTTCAGATTAATTTTCCTGAATTGAATTATTTTTAAGCGGATCCCATCCTACCCATTACGTAGTAAAAAATAAAACTAGGAGCACGCTCAGATGAGACAAATATACGTCTGGTTATATATGGTCTGGTAACATTATTAAGTTGCTATTTTTTAATTTTTTACTTAATTAAAAACTAAGACAGTGTATCCTTAGTCCTCAGCATTGAGGTGAACGACTTCTACGAATTCAATAAGAGAGGAATCCTCAAGATTACCAGACTACTTGAGTCAGGAATAGATATAAACTTCTGAGAACGTCATATGGAATATCCAATGCGGTCCTGCATAGAATTTTATATGTTCTCAACTTCGGTGAAAATTCTATTATATTTATATCTCAAAGTTAGGGACTCTCTCCTAATTCTAATCATCCTTTGAGCCAGGTACGATTCGAGGTAGTCTATTAATAGGTAATTCTTACGTACGTTTTGTTAACCTGTGGCCTAATGATCTGGTCATCATGCCGGACGGCTACAGACGGGACCTCCATCCCGTGTTCGATCCCCGGTCAGGTTAAGGTGGATCTTTTGCAGGTATGTTTATTGTAAATTAACAACGATTTATATAATTTAATTTTTGGTTATTTTATATTACTACTCAAGCTGTTTTCATATTTATAGATAACACACGAATCAACAAAAAGAAAAAATAAACGACATAGGTCTTTTAGCAAAAAAGAATTTATAGAGGTCATATAAGACTGTAATAAAATGCAGTAATGATTCTCATATACTTGAACATAGACAAAGCAACGAACGATTTCTCAAATAGACGGAAGACAGTGCATCACGTGTGGACATCGGAATTATTTTAATTAAACGCATACTTCTTTTGCGACGTGATGTGAATCACAGATAACTATCAACGGATGGCTTTCATTTCTTTGATAGTTAAGCTTTGTCTAAGCATATATATACTGACTCGCTGTTTTTAGAATATCCTGCAGGCTTCACATTATTGTGAAAAACGACGTTCCTTTCCAGTTCGAAAAGTGAGAAGATTTTATCTATCTACAAATATTTTCTTTATATTTGAGTGCTTTGTTTGAGGATGATAATAAACTTAAGCGCCTATATTTAGATATAAACGCTATTTAGCCCAATTTCTCCGTAAATCCATCGTAATATAACGTTATATGGATGTTAAAATTAACGTTCTTGCCTAAATATAATTTAAAACGTGAGAGATTTTCGATAACGGCTGAGGAAGAAAACAGAAAAACGCTCAGATGATAAAAAGGTGAGATTTCTTTTATGTAAATCTTCAAAAAAATAAGAAATTTTAAAATAATATATACAACTGCATATAAAAACGGAATTGCTTACAAATTTCAAGCTTAAAAACACCTTCTCGCTTTTATTCTACATAAAACTTTTGAAATTCACAAACGACTTTGAGAGTATTTTCCTCGGTTGTCGGACCATAGAGACGGGACCTTCTATATAGAAATACTACACCTGGCCCGGATAAATTTAACGAGCTGACCCTTGTCAGCCGTTGTCGCTGACCGCAAACCCCCTAATTTTCAACCAAAATGTCTGGGAAAATCTTCAGACGTTTACGAATCGTATGTTGGGATTTTATAAACATTTCTTGTATGTTTTTATAAGGTAAATATTTTTAACAATATTCATAACCATGTGTTATTGTTTGAAGTACGTTAAGAGTGGGTTGTATCTAACATTAGTTGACTGGTCCAATCGAGCCTAAATATGTTTATTAGCTGAACTATTTCATTGATTGGGTCTTAAAAAGACTTAATAAAAAGCTTGTTATACAGTATCATGACGTCTTCATGACTTACGGGATAGACAAAGTCAACATAAGTATAATATTCGAAAATCAGGTTTATGAAAAATCTTATTTACTTACTTCACAAAAATGTTAGCCTCCAATACTAGAATTTTTCACTCTTTCCAATCTGCTTTACTATGAAAAACCAATTTTTTTTTACTATTCGATACTATTCGAAACAGTTTTTTATTTTTACCATTCATCTACCACATTTATATGATGTGGAAAATAGGTTACGCGGTATAAAAATATATAACAATAGACAAAAATACCACCAACAATACTTGAAACTGCTTGAAACCATTTACAAATCATGCGAAAATGGCAATATCCTGTGTATTTCTCCACAATTTCATCTAAATCCACATTGTCCTTGCTAAATTTTATTCCTTTGTCCTTTGAGACAGCTCCTTTGAGCGACAGAATCGTACAAAATCTGTTTATGAAATAAAAAGTAACTGTTATTTCCTTTCATTGTACCCGCCGTGCTGAAATTCTATTACGATTATGTGAGAAGAAATATTGTCATTGAGGACGCTTCGTGAGATTTATTTTTATTCCTCACCTGACAGAACACAGAACAGAACAGGATAGACAAAAGCTAATTTGTTTTATACTACCTCTATGTAGTGATATTGTGATTTCATATGGGAAATTTACCTACGCTTTGTATGCACTTTGTAATTAACAACTAATTAAATGTTGCCCGCAGCACTGCTCACGGTAAACCTCTGGTCATTAATATAGGTATCTATTCCAAATTTGATCAAAAACAGACAGATTCGATTTCTTTAGCTGCCGTTACACGTCGGAGCCCAGGGCAGCATGAATATCCTTCCTGACTTCACGACTACACTACTGACCTTTCGTCGTATTAAAAAATTGCTACTTATTCTGATATCTAGGAGCAGAAAAGGACCAAAACTGTCCATGTGTGTACAAAATGTAAATAGAAGCAAATATCCATATACATTCCTTTATGTCAAATCATTTATTCAGAAATTAGATCGACAATTATGAAAGTCAAATTTTATATTATAAGAATATCAAAAAGCTATGAACTATTGGCATTTTAGAACAACCACTACTGAGATAAAATGGCGAAAGGATATCATTTAAACAGTATTATCCGTATCATACCAGAAATGCTTCTCAAAGTACATGTTCAAAAATTATTCAATAAACACATTATGTTTATGTTTCCTCAATTAGTCAGATCTTTATTGCGATTTGTTGTATCTAATACATCACCAATGTGCAGATAAACTTTTTTGATAATGTATTAACGCAGAGGGACCATTCTGTTATGAATGCTTTAGTGAAATTAAGTCATTTCTCATTGAGACTGCCCAATAAATTTGTCTTAGTGGGGATCAGAATTAACGCAATTAATTTTACTTTAGCTTTAATATAAACGAGACTAAACAATTAAATCTATATTTCGATTTTTTTCTGAAGGAAAATTACAGATTTTTAAGTTTGTTGTAAATTTTGATGAAATTTGCAATATATATAGTTAATGACCCGAGGTCAATCATAGGCTACAGTAGACGGAGCTACAGGCAAGTACTGGTTTAGTAAGTATATAGTAGTATCAAGTAGTATCAAATACTGACAGTATTTTGGAATTTAAGCCCGTAATCGACGATTTTTACTCCCCATAATAAAAATGAATCTATTTGTCTATTTATCGACACCCTTAAATTAAAGCACCGAAGCCGAAATTGTGTTTGTATAATCAACACTCTTTGATTATATTTATTGAATCGTTGATTATACAAATATATCACTGCAAATTCGCCTCTATTACCATACATAAAGCATGCAGGATAACTTCAGTTGACTGTATTGATAAACCATACAATCACCCGTGTTTAATTAAGCCCGTTACACACTGCACTGGTCACATTTTGTCACAAAAATATTAACGGACAACCATCTGAAACGGACTAATTGCTTGTCATAGCCTTAATAACGACATTGTCCACCGAGGCTGCATGTGTGGGCAATAATAAACTTTATGGCCCCTAACTTATGGTACATAATGTGTTACATAAAAATGTCGTAACCCGATAACTGTCTATTATTAGTGGAACTGTCAAAAGACCCTTTATTTTACGTCAACGACGAAATAAAATGTTATGGAAGATGTGTGTAGTGGAAACAAATTTTTATATTATAGTTATAACCTCGATTAATTTCGTACTTAGAAGAGGACTCTAATATTTGTGGCTCTTAAAATAGGCCTATCTTCATTAATGGTTAATTAAGTTGACTGAATTTTACTAGGAAGTAGAATCGTTTTCAATAATAATACGTTATGGTTACAGTTAACTAAAGATATTTTGCTAGCCGCCATTTTTAATTTACTCAACATTGACCACATTGAAAACTTTATTACTTTATATTATTTCTTCAAAAAATTAAATAAATAATAAAATAATGGTGGTGCTTCTGCACAAAACGCCTTAATTTACACTCATGCACTACATTTCAGCAGACAATTAAACTATCCAACAAAACAAACATGACAGGAAGCATGTAGATGAAATTTAAACATCGCTGACTCTTGGAGACAATACAATTAATTTCCCAGTGCAAATATGCAGGCGTACACGAACCCTCAATGGGAATCATTCGATTAAGACAGTCTAGTCTGTCGTACAAATAAATTCGCATCGCTTTAGGGCAAGGGAACTGGGTTTAATCCTTGTTAAATTACTTAGCGTCTGCTTCAGGCTGGACCATAGAGTTTGAAGGGTTTAGAACTTGATAATATGTTTCAATATTAACTAACAACATTTGAAAGTTTCACATTTTTGTACAATGAAACTCATATATTTATAGATCATTATCATCTGCTTAAAGGTCTTCCATCTACACTAACCATCTCTATCTTGGGACATCCTTATCCAGTTGCCAGCATTTTCTTTTACATTATCCCTTATTATAGAACCACTAGATCATTTGCTAAAAATATTGTGTACATAAACTGTTAAATAAATAAATGGTACCCGAAATATAGTATCATTTTGTGATTGTCAACCCCTCATCTATTTTCTTGTGTCCGTTCTGATTCTTCCAAAGGCTGCTTGATAGCCCGATTATCCGCAGTGTTTAGCGCCCCTACGAATATTTAACTTTGTTTGGTAAGTTCTGATGCCCTGGGCCGAGCTCCAGTATATCTTGATTTATTCCGATTCAAACAGTCGGACCCTACCTACAATTGGCATATGCTCAAATTGCTCAATTAGGAGAAACATGATATATGTATATTCAATTCACGTAATCTAATGATAACGTGTATAACTCAGCACTTGATCACAATTTTATATACCTTCAATACCTTTTGGCCATTAAAACGTCCCCACTGCTGGGACACAGGTCTTGCTCTGTGGATAGATAAGGAATACTCCTTATCTACCCGCCCATACGGGCGGGTTGGCGGGCTTAAATCACTGCAAATACAATCGAAACAACTCCGAAGAACGAAGTGGCTCAAGATAATAACATTTTTATCACTATCCAATGACCGAAAATTATGAGTTTCAATATATAATTATTATTTTGTTGATAATTAAATAAAATGTTTAAAAAATAAGCTGCAGATAAAGCTTAGATTTCATTATTCTTATACCGGTAATTTATATGAATCATAGCAAAATAATGCATTGACGAAACATGTCATTATAGAATCATAGTTATTAACCGCCACTATAACAGGTCGAATGCGCTAACCACTGCGCTATTGACCACCTCTAAGATTAAGAAATTGGAAGTAACAATCGAAACATTGTCTTAGCTAAAGTTGATGTTAATAATAATAATCACTTCACCTGCACTAAAGTCCCCGATACCCAGAAGGTACCTACTTGGACAACAAATTTATAAAAGGCTCATAACTATTCAGAACTACTTATTTATCTAACATGTTATCAGCCCGAAATCAATCTTATTACTATTGCATATAAATGTTACCAGAGACATACGGTGAAACATGAAAATTACTATTGTTAATTAAAAATAATGTTGAAACGTAGAAGGTTAAGTTGAATGCCTTTCAGTCTAACTACAGCTTTGCGATTCCGTAAAATACGAAAGTCACATCACATCACATCACTCATACTTGTCAAAAACTTTTTTCACTTCTCCTGGCCTTGACCTTAGGTCGATCACTCGCAAAATCCAATAACAAAGAAATTATTTCAAATTCAATAAACTCAAAAGAACCAATACTGGAAGCAGTTCCTTTTAACTTTCTTCTTATGAAGATTTTCCTCCAATGGATGGCGTCATAGAGTTATTAAGCCCTGATGTGCCATTTTTTGATTGGTCCTTCCAGATCCAAATCTGAGTAGACCAATCGTGCGTGATTATTTTGAGAATTGATTAGCAAATTTCAATGTATGCAAATAAAAATATAGTATGTTACATTCCTGTATAAAAATGTTGTTGGTTCTGTGTTACGTAATCAAGTGTCTCCATGGACCCATGGATGGAGAGGAATTTATTTTATATTTATTTTATTCGGACAACCATAAAAATTGCATTGCATTTATTTATGAACGTCATTTATTTATGAACGTCAATAGGTTCATACTTATATAAGTCAATACTTATTATACGTGAATAATCACGCATAAATTATAGCTTATTTCTTCAAAACCATTTTCAACATTTAATTTCGAAACAGATTCAAGATTTGATAGTCAATAAAATTCTATATAAAATTATTATCATTATATAATACCACATCCACTCCAGGAGTAGATCGTAGTGGACTCTAAAAGAGGATCCGTTTTGTTTCTTAATTTTCCGCGCGGGCGCACACGCAGCCTACTTAAATGCTCACAGGGATCTACGTGTGGGATTCCACTTCTTTATCATAATGTGTCACGCGCACTTTCGCAAGTAGATATTTTGTTTTTAGTACAATTCAGTAAGGTGATTTATAAAGTGCTCTGTGAGCACAAAACTGAAAGAACTTCTGATCCATTGTAAATATGAATTTTACTTAGGCTAGGTTGCACCTGTCAACTTTAACGTTAACTTTAACCTGTCCAATATTTTTTATTGTTCAATATCCCCTCGCTCACCACTGCCACCGTCTAATTGCCTATTATTTTATATATCTTAATTTCGCGTGAGTAAATATTTACTTCATGGTCACATCTATGTTATCACATGGAAAATAAGTATCAAAAACTGCAAAAGTATTTCAAAAATTTAATATGTATATTTTGAAGTAAACATATAATATATCCAGTCCAACTTGCAGCTACAAGATCAAGCGGCAATAATCAAAACTCCCAACTATTAAAAAACGCTTCTGTAGTTATTTATTTTCCCGCAATTCGACGAATGGCTTTTGGAAAAAAAAAACTCCATTGCTATCGCGTGCACTTTTTCTAAATAAAAGAAAGAAGCATAAGAGTAAGTAGATAGAAGTCAGCTAGAAAATTTTCTTTGCATTTTTTGCCACTGCTCAGTTATCGAGTGGGAAGTATTGCTTTTTAATGTAATTTCCGAAACGGAAGGCTGCCATGGTGTGCTCCGTTTGTTCTTTTATGTTGCTGTTTTGTTACGGAAAATTAGTAGCCAATTGCAAGTGATCCGTGGAAGAAGAGATTAAGAACAGCAAATAAATTTTCGACAGCAAAAAAAAACTTAGCTATATTTTAAATACATTAAATTAAGATATACAAGGGGACAAACCATATGCAAGCTGAAATTCAATCAGATATAACTGAACATTTTGTGAAGGTAAATAGTAGAATTAGTTAATAAAATATATAGACAGTAGCCAAAATTTCTCAACCAATTTTTTAAGTGGAGCAAAGACAATAGATACAATACGAGTACACCATTGCTTCGTAGGTCTCCTCTGAGAGATGGCTAATGGATTTTGTTCATACTTTTTCCTCGACGTCTATCAAATGTTGCTGCATTAAATTCCTTTCTGAATTAATTAAATATGTATATTTAGTATTATTTTTAACGTGATCAATATTATTATTTTAATCTACCATAATCATGTGTCCTCCTCCCGCGTATATTGTAAAGGTTAATCAAGGGATAAGGCTATAAACTTGAGATTATTCTCAAAGGCGATATCAATACATAGGATAGCAATCTGTAACGAGTTAATCACAAAACCCAAAACCAATGAACTCACCATACAGCTAAACGTGGCCTCAAGTGTCGCAACTCTTGGCTCTGTCTATCCCGTAAGGGATAAAAACGTGATACCGTGTCTGTATCTCGACCTTATTTTAATTTGAGCATTCTTATTACAGCTGGCTTTAAGTCAAGACCTAATTTAATGTCAGACGTGTACAAAGCTCCGACTGACAATGGACATTTTCCGTTTCAGTCCTATTTAAATCCCTAGGACTGAAACTAGGCACTTTCAGCAGTTCGTTTGCGATGTTACAATTTTCTTCCATTGTCCGCGGGGGCGTCCTGTCACCATCAGATTACAAATCACAAACACTATTTCGTCTTCTGACAACCGTATCACTGTGCAATAGGGTCTAATTTAATAAGAATCAAGGTAAATTAATATTTGAGTTTCAATTCGCTGCAATGCTCTTTAGGTTTCGTAGCGGTAAGTTGGATTTCAAGAAATGTTATGGCATCTTTCTTGTTATTAAATGGAGGGACACTTCATTATTAAGGAATTTCATGCTTTAAAATTCTTCCTATCTTGTCGATTGTGTTATTATTAATATGGCTATCAGATTTTATTCCATTAAGATCTGACAGAGCATTTACAACTGTCACTGTCTAACCGTAACTTAATTAACTGTAACTACCTTAGTTGTTAGTTCATTTAGTTTAATAGTAAACAAAACCGTTTAAAAATAATTGTGATGTTGTGAGTAGAGAGAAAATGTATTTAGCCATTACTTTAGTGTCTTAGTTATATTATCTAATACAAAAGCTTTGTTAAAAATTAAGCTTACTCTTAAAACATGACTTCTTAACATTAGCTTGCAAACACATCAGAAAGAAGTTATCCAGGGCAAAGTAAGAATGGTTTAAGACATAATCCGGGCACGGAGAGACACAGACATGTTTGTTTACCAATTTTACGCCTTGCCGGCTCCGCGAAAAGAATTTACTTCGTACCTAACATTGAGTTAAACTTACTAAGAGATGACATCTTTAGGGCTCGCCCCGATTACTCTTTCGTCCTCCGTTGTTTTGACGTCCGTTGACGCATAATGCTGACATTGTGTGCAGATTACGGTAAGTACGTCGAAAAATTCATTAATATACTCGTTGTTTCAATAATTTTGTCCTACATCTGAAAAATTATATCTAAAAAAAGATGTACGAAAGCAATAAGTGCAAAATATTCAAAAGATTATTAGTTATGATTATTGGACATTAAATGTCCAACAGAATGGTTGTATATTTTATAATCTATTCAATTTTCAAGCCTTTGCCCAGTAGTGGGATACAATAGACTATTAAAAAAAACCATTTTCAGACGTCATCAGCTCTTTGTACTGAACGTCAGTGTTCAGAAATGAAATCATTCGGTTCTCATGTATTTGTTCAGTCATTGTTCAGTGATAGTAGTTTTACTGAAGCCTGTCACGAATGGCCAAATCCAGATACTTTTCTCGTCAACTTTGCTATTGAATTTCGGCGATTTTAGTTTATTTACTGTGATGAAATCCCTAGAGTAATCTCAAAGTTTGCTTTAGTTTTTTGGAGATTTAGTTTCATAATGAAATAAATATTACGTCTTAGATCTCAACCAGATATTTTAGCAATCAAATTTATTTGAACACTTCAGATCGCTTTCTAGTGCTCCATACATCATGAAGAGTTTGAAAGAAAAAAGATGACTAATAAACAAATTTTCAAGCTATCTCTCTCATCTGAGCATTCTGGTCTCTTACTCGGCTATAAAACGTCGGAGCCCAGGGTCGACTTTCCCACTTTTTCTTCTCCATTTCGCACGATCTTTGGCATCCTTAATAATCTAAATGTTCAAGCTAAGCTATAGAAATCATCATCATCATTATTGCTAACACTGGTGTCAGATTTTATTCAAGTCGCTTAAAGGCTCAGATGTCTTTAAGCGACATGACTTTTACGACTACTTACCGCCATCTAGTGTAAACTGTCCACCAGTGTGCAGGTTTCCTCAAGATGTTTTCCTTCACCGGTAGCAAGCGGTGGTCGATGAAAACTACTATATTATGAGTCAACTTGGTCTACAAACTCATATGGCACGAGTAGGATACGAACCTGAGAACTTTAACCTTTTTGCGTCTTAACCATTACACCACCACCGCTTTATATACATATAGCAATAATATATTAAAATTGATTTCATAAAGTATATGGCATTTCAGTATTTATCGAACTACTCCATATTTGTATAATTAGTGAGAGGATACTTTGAAGCTATAGCCTGCGATACATGCAAAATGCGTTGAAGTTAATTGCATAAAGCTCCCTCCACGCCTCGCGGCAAAACGGTAATAACTAATTACAAAGTTCTATGATACGAGTCGTGATCACAGAAAATGGGAAACATTTTTTATTTCGCACAAATAATTGGATATATTGTTCCAGATAACTTATCTTATCTCGTGTTGGTGCTTGGGCCCAACTCTTACGCAATTGAGAAGGTTATTGCGTCAATTTTCAATGTCCAATATTTATGTTTGCAATTAGAGAAAAAATACCGATCGAGATAGTTAATCGAACACATTGATCGATCGAACTTCTTTGTGATCAATAAATTTAATGTGTTCTTTGTGTAAATGTAAAAACTCTCTCTCTCTTATATTAGCAGTTTCCCGGCTGCTTCCGTAGACATTGAGCGACGGAAACCATATATTAATTAATTAAATGAACTCCGATTGTCTGTGAATCAGGCCCCTATTGTATAAACTTTATTAATATACTCTTTCATACACATGCTATATTTCCTTCTTCCTTTTATCTACTAACGTGAGTGCAGACATTATTAAAATTAAACATTCATAGTAATAAAATAGCATAACATTATTTTCATGTTTGTTTCCTTTCAAATAATATGCAGTTAATTATAACCAACATGCGGTTCTACGCGAGGCTTGTATTATTTTAACTCTATTTTAGAATTATCTTTTTTTATTTGGAGTTTAATATTTTAATTCAGTCAATTGTAATGGATTTATGACTGACTAGTTGTCTCTCTCATATCCTGGTGGGTTCCTGGGTGTCATAGTCGCGCCGCACCGCGCATCGGGTGTCACATCAGAGTATGAAACCAGCGGTTGTGGGTTACAGGAACGAATTAGGTTTCACAGTCAATAGGTAAGTGCCACCAGGGATTGAAAGTATGTTTGACTCCAATGCCCTTTAGAGCCCCTCAGTAGTTCCTGGGGGATATTCTTTCTGAGCGATGATGAGGAGTTTTCAATGGGAAATTACACATGTGCGAAACTGACCTTAGATGTCTTCGCGAGACAGCCGGCTCGAGGCTTTTCAATACACCACACCACAGAATACATAATGTCTGTTTTTTTTAATATATATTTATTTTACAGAGCCGATATAGTTGATGGTCATACTTTGAATCGCACTCAATCCTTGTACTTGACATTACGAGTACCTAGTTAACATTTGAATGGACGCGAAGTTTACATTTAACGCGGTAACTTTTCTTTAATCTCATACAAGACAATGGAAATGAAATGTACAGACCAAAACAAACGTTGTATAACTATAATATCTGTAAAAGTGTTAAATTGTTTATGAAAATTCTAGACATTTTCATTTATAGTTCCACCAAAATTTAGAATGAAATGTGAAAACCACTCTCGCATTTCAGCTTCAGCGCCTCTTTATTAAAGCAAAATTACCGGCAAGTTTCATTTAAAGTAATCACGCGCTGTCAAAGGAGCGCCTTATATAGAACTGTGAAAGACTGCGGGGTGTAATGTCACTCTATATGATAATCAGCGCAGTTAGGTACTATATGCGCCGGGGTGTCTTTCAATATGCAATGAGAAAAAATGTTGATGTAATTGGTATATTTATTTTGTTCTATCAAGCTTATGCTGTAATAACATAAATAGTTTTTCTTTCTTTCTTTATAGAAAGAAAGAAAAAGTATTCATATTATATGTGGTTTCACTACCACAAAATATCTTCCCGTTGTTGCCGTATGAGATGAGTTCGGGATACATATTGCATTATTCTAGTAACGAATAGGTTTTGAGCTAGACCGCGGACGGATTTTATTTCAGCTCGTCAATTTTCAATCGTCCTATTACCGTGCCATTTCGCCTTTATAATTTGAATGAATAAGTTAAGAAAATAATTTTTAAATTTACATGCTATTTTTATGGCTGGATAGGCTTGTTATTAAATGCAATGTACCAGATATGTATATCAAATTGTACCCTATTTAAAGCAAATAGACTAAGTATTTTCATTTGATTGATTTGAATTGTACGTCACCTGTCGACGATCAATTACTTATACGTTTTAAATCAAAACGTTTCGTTATTTATACGTCAAATTGTTGCATTTATTTGTACGTTTGATAAGTTAAAAATAAGCATTGTCATGCTCAACAAGACACTGATTGGTACATCTCCCACAACTCGGCGTGCAACTTCTAATTAGATATTTCCCATCGCCCGCGGCCGTATGCCTTAATTAAGGCACAATATTATGTCCCAACTTCAAACAGAACATATAAGACTTCATATGTAAAATCAAGTTGAAAGCAAGGGTGAAAGTCCTTTGTATTATTTACTTTTTCTCCTGTGTATCAATGAAAATTATGAAAACAACAATAAAATCGCCAAATTGATCTGAATAACGTTGCTGTTATAGTCTCATTTATAATCGATAAATTAAAAAAATAGATAATGAAAAAAACTATTTTTGCATTAATTGGCAAGACATTTCAAATCAGTTAACGTTTAAAATCAGAAATTTACATTCCGAAAACGAATAAAATAAGACAGTTGTTTAAATGTTATTATCTAAAGGAAGGAAATTGAGATAGAAGCTTAAAATACTTTTTAATGCACATTTCATGTATATAAAGGTATAGTTATTACGAAATCTTCCTTACATATTGCATATTTCTTGTAACTTTCGCAGTCATCTTCAAGCGCTATGTGAGAGTAGTTTACTTCGTATGACTATGGTGCCACCCCACCTCACTCTCTTCTGTCGACATTTAGGCGAATCATCAGTAATACCGTGTAATATAATTCGTTGATCTTTACATGGTTTTACCCTACCTCCTCTCGTTAAGATTTTCGGATTATTATCTATCTTATAATAATAATCCACACTTGCTTCCGTGATCACGTAAAGAAACAAATTGAAAACAAAAATACACTTATATATAAATTGTGAATGTAACATCATTGCTGTCAAGTTACAATTTGCAAATAGTAAGAAAACCTTGAATTAACTTTATATACCAAATCGATAATTATGTATAAATGTAATAGCTTACTTTAGAACTGATAAGAAAACATTACTATTATCAAAAGAACAGGTTTTTAATAAATGTGAACATAATTGCACAAAGGTCTATAGAAAAGTCATAAATACTAGGACTCCTACGACTACGACTAGCGTATTTTTTATCTTCAGACAGTTTTGTCCAGAAAATGCAGATCTTAAAGTGATGATTTATTGTGCAGTTTTTCACTAATAATGGAATAACTACAGTAATAGCCAAATACAGAATGAGCGAGTGCCTCTCCTGTCTCGTGCCGTTTGTTGTTGTCTCTCTCTTATTTTAGTGTTTTCCTTTCGTTTTCTTTCCTCAGTTATAAAGCATTAAGGTCTGCTTTCCTACTATTCTACTCTACTTTGTACGGCCTTCGGCATGAGTTCTCATCAACATCAAGCCAGCAAAATCTTGGTTTGATTTTCCCTAATTATCTATCACTATTAATCACGATTGCATTCAAAATCCCTAAATTATATGTTGTTAATGTCGCGTGTTAGAATAAACATTTGTAGATAGACAGTTCAATAGGCAACGCAAACATCAGCTAAATTTATTCCGGCGCACGCAACGGGGCAACTTATGCGATATGACAGTTCTATCCAAACACACCCTTGCAGTCGCAGAAACCGGACTATCATAATACAACTAGAAACGGCAGTTGGGCGCTCCAGATAGATGATAATAATGCAGGAGTGACACTGTGGAGGCTGATCTGCTTGGATTGGGAGATGTCAACATGCGAACCATCGCGCGGAATTGAACACTCAGGTGCTTTCTCGTTTCAGAGGCCAAGATCCACTCCGGGGTCACTAAACCAACGGAGTAAGTAAAAAATATTACATACGA
This sequence comes from Plodia interpunctella, assembly GCF_027563975.2. Classification (NCBI taxonomy): domain Eukaryota; kingdom Metazoa; phylum Arthropoda; class Insecta; order Lepidoptera; family Pyralidae; genus Plodia; species Plodia interpunctella. The sequence goes on from NC_071301.1 coordinate 8,441,683, forward strand.
ATGTTGTTCATACGTTCGCATAAATTATACGAAAATTCGATTTGATAGAGTGAAAATGTTTCAGAGTCCTGTGATGCCGAGACAAAATATCATATCTGTGTGTATCTATGTCTACACTTCTATGTTTTATATATTATTTCGATTTCTATGTCTGCAGTTTACACAACACGGCAACACGTCAAGCTGTCTAGGGTTTGAAACCCAGGTTTTAAATTAACACGGACTACTCGGAAAACGAAGTGGAAATTCACCCTAACTTGCTTAAGTCACGCTATAGCAACTAAAGGCAGGTTTACACTAAGCTAGTGTCCTCTGATTTCTTCGTCTCATTGCTAATTACGTAGTATTAGAATTAATTTCACGTTAAAAATAAAATGTATGTCAATTATGTCAACACGAAAATTACAATTTCTTTGTAACTTAATTTCAACTTCTTCTTAATATGTGTCTAAAGTTTCAAATTGTAACGTCTTGGTATCACTATTCTTTAAACTATGGGTATCACGAGTGTTTTCTGTTCAAAATCTATACAAATCATTGTCTTATTGCTTAAACGTAATTTTTCTTTGACAGATATTTTACTAACAATCAATTTAATTTCTAGAAGTATTAAAGATTTAACTTTAAAATTACGAATATTTTTTCGGTATGTCCTTATCCTTTACATATTATAAAACAAAGTCCTCTGCCGCGTCTGTCTGTCTGTCTATTCGCGATAAACTCAAAAACTACTGCGGCTTGTGACCACACAAAGCGGAGCGAGCGAAGTGATCAATCAAAAATATAGAAAATAAAACAAATACTAAACATTTTCGCTTTTTTGAAATTCGTGCTATAACCATACGTCGTAAAGATTAACCGTTAAATAAATCATATCTGCTGAAAGTCTAAAGTCTTAATTACAATCAAGCAATATTAATCGATTTAACATGTTTATTACATGTATGTGTTGTGTACAATTACTTAGTTATAAAGCAGTATTCAGTATATTTCAGCCGAGTGGCATAATGTGAAACAACTTTCTAATGTGCTGATTTTAAATACTACATAAAGTATGTACCGGTTTAGATAGTCAAAGAACAATTGATATAAAAAGAGGATAAAATTGCGTGCATTGCGGCATTAGTATAATACATAGACAATGTAATTGAAATTCAAGGGCTTTAATTTCACCGATGGCCTTGGGAATTCAGTTTTTTCTTTTAAACTTACGTACAGTCAACAGCACATCAAGTTGACCTGCATGAACCTCTATTGGCGCATTAAAAGCGGCGAGTTTGCAATGAATTTGGGTAAGTTTATATGCTTTTGACTGCGCATGAAATAAAAATGTAAGTTCTTTAGGTCCGCACAATGCACATAGATATAGAGATAATAATATATTAGAAAAACATGTATAGAGAAGAGAACAAAGTTATAAGAAAGGTACAGGGTATGAAATTGAATGAAAAAATGAGTAGAAGAAGACCAAAGAAGAGATAAATGGAGTGAGTTTGGGAGGATATGACTAAGAGAAATGTAACAGATCGGTTAACATCGGACAGGGAGAAGTGGAGGCTGACATGTTATTCTGATGATGACGCATCATGAGCTCTTATGGAATCAATTGAAGATAAAATGTATTGACTGTCTGTCTGTATGTTTCTATCACGAAGAAAAAATGGCACAGTTTTCGCAATCAGGTATATACTTGTAGATTTTACTGAACTCAACGATGTACAAAAGAAGTGTATTATAATAGGCGTTCGTGACAAAATCGCTAGTAAAATCTTTATAGATAATAACCAGATTTATTATTCTGTGCAATACGGAAAAGCTTTGAGTCCTTTGTGCTTTAACAAAGACAAATAAAGGAAGCATAGTTGCATCGTGTATTCGTGCACTAAAATATTAGGATTTCCTTTCTAAAACGCCATGTCATGCTGCATACAAATTTTGCTAGTGTTGTTTTGAAACTAAAATGAAATATTTCTACAATAACTAATAGACATCTTGTAAATAGAGTAAAAACAATATTTTAATAAAAAAATAATTTTTGCCATAAGCTTTTAATGTCGTCAAAGAGATCTTATGGCATTTAATTTAACGCCTGATAAAAAAACCATGCCCGTGTTATGAACGGTTGAGGAAGAGTTCCCTCGTTTAGAACCGATCCGGGCTGCACCTTCTGGTCATGCTTATCATGATAATACGTTGTCATGGAAACTGAAGTGATGTAGGAAATTTCAACTCTGTAGATCAACTGGAAGTTGTAGAAATCTAACTTACAAGATTTGATTACAGACAACGGGACAGGTGAAACTAAATAAAATCTTGTAATAAATCGCCTCTATTATATTTTTTTTAAATGTCGTCTCATCCTACCTTAACTGCTTTCTTAAGTATAAGTAAAACTGTGTCGAAAAACTTAGAATTACTAATTAGGAGTAGGTACTTAATTGCTTATGTTACTCAGCGCATAAATAATGCATCTATGTCCCAAAGGATGAGTTGCACCAAACAACTTTGACGTTAACTTTAACGTGCGCGCCGCTGACATTTAGACAAAATGGCTCACTTTGCGTTTTTCTGCGCAGGTTAAAGCTATCGTCACAGTTAACGATGCAACCGATAAGGGTGAGTTGCGTCATCAATATTGACGTTGACTTTAACCTGCGTGCCACTGACGTTTAGACAATAGACAAAATGGCGTACAGTTGACGGTGCAACCAGCTCTAATACTTTTCCCTACGCTGTACTGAAAATTGCGCAGTATCTATTTTATTCGTAAATCTTTCATGAGTCTAACTCCAAATATTTTTATTAAGCTTTATAAGACATATATAAGACCGCTGCTGGAGTTCGCCTACGTCATCTGGGACCCTTACTTCAAAAAATATATTACACTGATTGAAAATGTTCAACGAAGGGCAACAAAATTAGTCAAGTCACTAAGGAATAGAACATATGAGCAGAGACTAAAGGAACTAAATGTCTTAACTTTGGTACGCCGCAGACAGAGAGGGCGTCTCATCGAGACCTACAAAATATTAACAAAACATTACGATGTACCAACATCTATTTAAACTCTCGGAAAATAATAAATTAAGAGGTTATTCCTTGAAACTATGTCGCACATCGGCAAAAAGATAACCGAAGAATAATTTTCTATCCAATCGTGTGGTTCGAGACTGGAACAAACTCAATGAGAATGTTGTCACTGCACCTTCAGTCAACAGTTTTAAGAACAGATTGGATAACATCTCCAAACTTCAAGACACGCACGCATCAGCTTAATGAGCTGCTAGTGTGTTATAAATAAAATAATAATAATAATAATCTATGTTTATTTCTAGTAATTATAACTAGGAACATAAACCGTTTTGACAATCTTCCTTTAACCCCAAACGCGATTCCTTGAGAACATAAATTAGATGTAGCAACGCAACACGAGTACATTCGAGATTATTACCGCTGAATATTTAAAGTTATGGCTCCGATACGAAAATATGGAAATCACAGAATCGATACAATCATCATCATCATACCGAGTATTGCTAACACTGGCGTCAGATTTTATTCAAGTCGCCTAAAGGCATCTGACATGACTCTTACGACTACCCACCGCCATCTAGTGGCAGATAGTCACACACACTAGTGAACTAAGATGTCCACCATATATAGGTTTCCTCTGGATATTTTCCTTCACTGGAAGCTTCCAGTAGAATTGTATAAGTTTTCATCGATGAAAACTACTATACCTATATAAATCACGAGGCACGAGTAGGTTTCGAACCTGGAACCTTTAGATCACAGGCGGAAGATCTTAACCTCTGGGGCACCATCGCTTCAATACAATAGAAATTCAAGACACCAGGTCAACATTTTAAGGTCCGTAGAACTCTGAGCAATCTCTCTTGGTCAGCATATTCTCGGTTTGATTCTCGACTATGACACCCCATTGGCTCGCTTAAAAATAAACCATTAAATATTGAAGTTTCAGCTGTGATACGTCTAACTCTCTTTGGGTATACCATTGTTGCTGCATCAGCTATATATGCGTTTTATCCGTCAATCACCTAGAACAACATAATGGGGGAATCCCACTCCATATGATTCTAGGGTGGAACCACGCGCTACCAACATCCATCATCGGTAATTAAAGGAATCATAGCGCAGAACAGAAGACTATGGCACTCGTTTCAGAGTCCAAGTTGTGGGTTGCATCAGTTAACTTTGACGTTAACTTTAACCTGCGCAGACAAGCGCCACCCACCCCTGTAAGTAAGTATTATCCTTTTTTGTGTAATGGCAAATTAACTACCACCATTGGATACAAAATATTTTTCTGAAATAATTATTTAAATAATTATCCACTCCTCTGGCTCAGTGACCCCAAGTTGAACTTGGACTCTGAAACGAGTGCCATAAGTCTTCTGTTTAGTTTGCTAGTATGTAATTACATTTCTATGACCGAGATTACTTCTGTGCTTTATTTATTTTATGTCCGTAGTCTGGGTTGAAGCGCCATAACTAATAGTTTGTGAGAAGGGCTCTCGGACCCAAAATACGATCAATTACAAACGGAACTGCGTAAAGTAATGTCTCCGCTCATCTCCATGGGAATTGGGACTGATGCGATGCCACTGCGACGCTCATAACATGGTTGGCTTTATGAATATGAAATAATAGGTTGTATAGATTTTATTATTTACAACTACTTACCGTTGTCTAGTGGTAGGTATATGTAGGTCCCTTTTATCCTGAACTTTTAACTTGCTTCCGTGGGAAATTCACGTGGAAGAAACCACGGGAAAAGCAGTAGCTTTTCGTAATTAAGTATAATTACTGAATTGAAATGGGCGTGTATGCTTTTCCTAAAGTATAATTTATTTATAATATACCTAACAATGCAATGGTCCTGCATCATATGTCACAATCTGTGGTGTTGCCTGCACTTGACGTTCCGACGTGACGCGGTCGCGAACCGACACACATGTCACCGCCGGTGATTTGTCATACCATCTGTTCGGTATTCCATAATATGATGATTTATCCAATTAATTTTGGATATGAGTGTGTTAGGATATTTGTAAGTCAATCACAAAAAATTCAATGAAATTTCGCGCCCGGTAGAATATATCCTAGAATAGCACATATAGGCTACATTTTATCCCAAATTTCTCATAGAAGCGAAGCCATAGAAATAAATAATTTTATTAATCAGTATTTCACGTGACGTACGCGTTCCGGAAGATTTTATTTGTTGTCTAGATCTTATTTTAATTACAGATTCGCATCCAATGCAATAAAATAGATCAGTTAAATGAGCCCACATTCTTACTACTCGGATACCAGCTGACGGGCACAGAAATCGAGGTAGAACTGAGACACGTTTTGTAAAATAAAGTTTAAAAATTGTATGTAGATGAAACAGTAAAGCCAACTGCATGACAAGTTCCTTTAGTCCACATTTTCCTGAAGTTTTTTTTTTACTTTTTCGGTGTGGTTACTGGTTAGTGCAATTAATTTATATGTGGCTATAAACGATGAATTTGCAAATTAATTTCTGTGCTGTAGACTGTAAATTCAGCCGTATAGATATTCAAGATGCCTGTAACAGACATCATTAGCTAATTGTGGTAATACCCTGCACTTGACTTGTGATACGAAGCGGTTAGTGAATGCTATTATATAATCCTATGTAATCCTAGACTACTTTCAACATTTATAGATAGATATATATAGAATTATATACATGAATACATTATTATCTCGCATGTTTCCATACAATCATTCCACATTTTCGTATGTATGTCGGCTAGAATCTTGTAACTCAAATTTTAAGCAGATATCTTCTACCGACTGAGCTGAAATTTTGTGCACACATTTAGTTTGGATGAAATGACAATGCATTATTATAAGCATGACCTGACTGTGCGCCCAGGATCGGCTTCTAACGATGGAACTCCTCAACAATTAACCGCACGGACAAGAATTTTTTGTGCGTGACAATAATAAGAGTGTTGAGTGCAATAAGGTATCTCTGGCGATAATAAAAGCTTGTGACAATAATAAGAGTTTTGTAAAAAACTTATTTCTTATTCTTCAATTATAAACCTTAATGACAAAATCGCCAATCTCGCAGTATATAATTCTATATTAGATCGTATAACATTTGTGAATAGGCATGTAACATTTGTGTAGGTAAAGTTCAGTTCACAAAGGCATATATTTCAGTTAATCTGATATCTCCAATCGCTGCCATAGTACATCACCAAAAGGTATATTGTATACAATACCTAAATTACCCTAATATTTCATAGACAAAGTTTAACAAGAAACTTAAGGCGCAACACGTTTGCCTCTGTTTAATTATGGTGAAGTTATTACAAACAATTTGAGATAAGGAAACTTTATGAAACGCTCTCGACTAATATTTGAAACTAGTTACGGTTTTGGTTGGCTGCCTTTGGGGAATTATGGCCTCGGCTATGTTTATTGGACGAACTATTCAGGTGAGAGATTAAACAGATCAATTTATTTGTGTCCGAATCATGGGATTAGTAGGTATTAGGTACCTACTAATTCATTGGTCTGATTGTATTGAAGTCATAGATTTAAGTTACGCCGAATAACATGTCAAAGTAAAAAAAAGCATTTATTCCTAAATGAGACCTTTTCAGGACTTCGTCACATCAAGTTTGTTATAGTACGAGAATTCGCTCCGGTTGGAGTTTCGGAATAAAAAGTACCCCATAAGTTATTCCAGACTATATTATATCCGTCTACCATATTTCATAAAAATCCGTTCTGTAGATTTTGCGTGAAAGGCTGACAAACATGCACACATACACATCCTCACATATTTTCGCATTTATAATAATACTAGGATTAATGGAATAGGACTAGCGGCTCATCCCAGATTCGGATATTTTTAATAGATAGAGTGATGGTTTAAGTGTGTAATTTAATATGGTTTATCCCGAACGAAGCCGCCTAATGATTACTATTTCACAATTAGAAACCTGCAATCACAACGTTCGAGCAAACTTTTCAAAATTCACCTTTTTGGCTTTGCATTTTAAACTGTTTGTCGAACAGTGAACACATTTTGATGCACATGCCCAAATTGCTCGGTTCGCCTCTCGCGCCGTGAAACTTCTGGGAACTAACTACCTACTGTGCATTTCCGTTCGCCCCTTTACAAAGTGTAGGATTGAATTCACCACGTAAATATAATTATACTAGTTCACACAAAATTATTTTCTGAACTATTTTGTGAAGTGACAATGCTATTAGTCTTATATGCATTCATTTAGTAATACACGGCGCTGAGTAGTATAAAATGATATATTCCAAGGATACAAGGATACAACTTCAATACTAAGTACTACGAGTGAAAAAAGGTAGGTATATAGGTAAGATAAAAGAATACTTTACCATATACCGACAAACCAGGGACATTTTCTAAGACCGGTCGGTAAATTTATACAAAAAAAAATGTATAATCTACTGAGGAAATAACGTATATTATAAAAAATAAGATATTTTTTCATTTCTAACAAACGTGCAAAAAATCGATTCTGATTTATCAAAAGTTACGTTTAAGTTATTCCACTCTGCTTAAGGCTCTACTCTACTAATTATTTGTGGAAAATAAACAGAAACGATTGCCGCTTTTTTCGAATGGACCGAAATTGAATTGTGGTTTTGTCTGGAGGGAACGTGCTGTTCCGAATACCTAATGTGTTAGGTATTCGGAACAGCACGTTAGGAGTACTAGGTATATTTTCTTTGTATTTTTTATATAAGTATTTCTTCTTCTTCATAGTCGTATTCCACATGGCTGAGGATCGTGGTCAATACCTGGAATGATACACATAACAAGTTTCTTGACATTATTAATTGAGTGGTTTGTCATTGCCTTCTCAATTTCACACACAAGTTAATATCAACCTGTGTGTAGGTTTCCTCACGATGTTTTCCTTCACCGGAAGCAAGTGGTGGTTGATGAAAACTGCTATACATTAATCAGATTGGTATACAAATTCATGTAGCACGAGTAGGATAAGAACCTGGGACAGTTTTATCAACAGACTTAACAGTCTTAACCATTAATTACATCACTACCGCTTCAAAATTATATATTTCACTTAAGAACAATACTTAAAGAGGTTAAAGATTCAAATATTTACTTACAAAATATCTTGAAATATCGATAACGGTAAGGATCGATAACTTACGCATTTTATACAATAAACTCATAAGTTTATTGTATAAAATGCGTAAGTTTGGACTGTTATGAGGACGACACACTATCTCTATCATCTCCCCATATTTCCGGTTGCATTCAGGTATGTGACGCCGCGAAGCCAGGGGTCAAATCCTTATCGCTGTAAGCAATTTATTCCAGACAGCCTTATTAGATTACTAGGTATAACATATATCGCAGAGAATATGAAGAAAACCTATAAGGAACAAATCTATAAAAACCTATGAGGAACATGAAAATTATAAATTCTTACTAGTATGTATATTTATACCAGCAATAACACACCATCAACTAAAATTAGGAGGGAAAACACGTAGATAGTATATGTCTTATGTCCTAATTCCTAAATACAATAGACTTGCTCGTTATGATTATTAGACAAGTTTGTACGTGTCTAAAACGTGTCTAAATTTGGTAACAGCTTCAGATCATAGGAAAGGAAGATGTGACTAAAGTGGCGTTTTGTTTCTCAACCACATAGTCCCTTAGCCTATCCCTGAATAACCTACTTCATGTGGCACCACGATGCAATGGTCAAATTGAAAAATGGATGCGTGGTCAAATTAGTTGGCCTGTTCGAGTATCTGAATAAAGTCGTAAGGAAAATTTACTTAACTAATCATTAAATGAAATGAAAAATATGTTTCATTTATCTGATCATACAATCCACTTATATCTAAATACATTTTATGGGATATTAAAACAATAACTTATTTACGAGTGGTTAAAGCAGATAATGACGGCTACCCTCCACACTAGTTAAATAACTATTGTTGCGGCAAGATAGAATCATTGTTGACCAGTGTACCTTGACAAGTCAAGTCAGTCTTTCTCTTTTTTTTATGTTTTGTACTTAACCTTCCCAAAAATATGTTTTATGTACCTCCTCGTCAACTCCATTTTTCTTTTATCTACAAACTAGCAGCTAACTAAATAACGATGTCCGCAGGTCTATCGTCACCTTGTTAGTACTTGTTTCTGAACAAGTAACAATTATCTTTGTTTACTCTTAAAAACTCTTAAAAAAGTAAAAATTCTATTTTCAAACTATCTACAAAAAGAGACAACAAAACTAGATAGTTTTGTTTAGTTTAAAAATAGAATTTTTACTTTTATCAAATGAATTATTGAATGAATTTAATGGCATACTTTCTTCTTTGAATTAATGAGGCATATTTTGATAGATTAAAATGAGCCTTCAGCACACATGAATATTGAGGAAAATTTGTATTTTATTTTTATTTCAATTCCATTATATTAGTTACTGCGATTTCTTCTATGAATTAGTTAACTCATATTGATAAATTTTAACGCTAATTTAAGTATCAAAACTAAAAATTATGAGTATCATATAGCTACATCCATCTTTAACCGTTTGATTCATAATTTTGATTGACTCTTTGAAGCAAATACATTTTCCGTTGAGTACTTTAATGAAATTTTATTCGAAATTCATGTAAAACTTAGTACGGCCCATCCAGCTAATTATATATTTCACTTGGGAACAATACTTAGCTACTTAGCTAGTACGGCGAATTTTCAAACATACCTTTTTTGTGTAAGGTGAAAACATAGTACCTACGTAAAATTTAGAAAATTTGGCGAGCGTGTAAACGAAGCATGAGAATCTAGTTTACCGTCGTTAACAAATTAGGACGTGTCGCAAGCGGGTCAAGATGTCACGTCTACGTAACCTGCAGCGTAACTAGGCCCGGGGCTACGCCGTAGCCGTTGCTACGAAGGCCTACGAGGCTACGAGTGTCGTAGAACTAGTAATAGTTGACTGTTAGATAATGCTTTTTTAATTGTATTTTGTGCAAATAATGTTTAAATAAAATAAATTATTATGAGTTTATATTTCATATTTCGTATTATTTAATTGTATTTTGTGCAAATAATGTTTAAATAAAATAAATTATTATGAGTTTATATTTCATATAATTATCCTGGAATTAGTTGTAATTCTGCTGTCTTTTTGAGAATTTTCGTTGCGTGCAATTTACAAGAATGTTTTTAATTACGTTATAGACAAAACATATTTTGTGCAAATAGTTTAAATAAAATAAAATATTTGTAGTTTCAGTCCTTCAATTTGATGTAATTTTGCTGTATGAATTTTTATTTTCGAATTGTTTTGTATAATGTATAAGCATGTCTATGTGAGTATACACAAGTTAATGTTTTTTAATTATTTGTTTGTATTACCTTAATTGTACGATAAAATGGAATAAATTGACATACTGTGACGACCCCGCATGAGTTAGAAAACAGTCAAGAAAAAGGATTTTTATATTTTATTGTACAAAAACTAAGAACATAAATTAAAATTAATGGAAGAAAAATACATGTGCAACTGTGGGCTTAACCCATTTAGCGGTCTTTTACATTTATAGGAGTTGTCATTTCACATTAAAAATCGTTTTAACACTACACTAGTTAGGAAAATAAAATATTTTAATTTAGGTACATTCATTTTAAAACGATCTAAAATGTATATTCTAAAGAGTTACTTACCATGGGGAGTTTATAATGTACCCGAAATACCCGGAAAATATCCAGAATTTTAATTTCCCACATCCTAAGCTTGTACTTTGTTGAAGCTCGGTTGCAATGTAAGCTTAATCAACAGTTTCCTCTTCAGAGCTTAACGTGTACATTATAGAAATGAAAAAAAAACTCTTAATTTTAAACATGTATTTAGAATTTGCAGAATTTTAAACGGAAGCAGTGTCTAGATATGAAAATACAGTAAAAATATTTTAGATACAAGTTTTAACTTCTTTCTCTCTTAGCGTTTTTCTAGCTTCATTTCCTTCAAAAAGTTTTTTTTTACGCGGATTCCGGGTTTTGGCTGTCGCAACCGGAAAATATATATTCAATATTATCAGTTCAAAAGCAAAAAAAACATATCATCGTATGGCATCTATAGAAAGAAATAGAGTTATCCTACTGTTATCTTAGGGCGGAACAACACGCCACTATTCAAAGAATCTAATGATTAATCCATGCATCTTCACGTAATATTTAGAAAATATTTTAACTAAACTCACGAAATTCCCACCGGAAGCTCTCTCAACAACTAACGAAGCTCTCAGAAAGCGCCGGTTCATGGATATTTCCTTTCAAAGCTTTCACTCATTACATCTGACTTAAACCGGATTCAAATATAAAGCACCAAGGTTTTAACTGCTTTTCGTTAACCAACGGTTAAAGTAACCCGAATGTTTACGACTTAACTTTGGTTTTAATTTAGGAAGCTCTTTAATTATTTCTTCAAAAGGATTTTCTGATGTTAACTTAAAGTAATAATTGGTTTTGCTGTTTAATATTAACTTAAAACTTAATTGTTATGCTTCCGAGTTAAGTCTGTGTCACTTGATAATGTGGAAATATCCAAGTTATGTCTAAGTATAGAAATATCATAAATTTCATGGACAGTCGAAGGCCAAAACAAAGCCAAGGTACAAAATTAATAATAACATAGCTTTGCTAAGTTACTGGCATTCTGACTACAGATTTTCAATGTTTATTAGTTAGACCCTTATAACCAAGAGCCACTTATATGATGCAAGAAAGCAACCAGTCTTGGACAGATTTGGCGCCCTGCGATTGGCCAAAATATACTATAAGCTAATATATTTTACTAATGACCTTTCCCGGCTTCGCTCTGGTACAATCTTTAAATTATACACCCACACCTAGGAAGGTGATTAGGAAATCACACTATCTATTGGTGAAAACCGAAAAAATCGTCCGATAGTTTTTGAGGTTATTGCGTATACATATAGACAGACGTGAGAGAGGGGGACTTCTTTTTATGATATGTATGAATTTCTAAGAAGTTACATTGTTGTAACTTGCAAAACTGAAAGTTGTGCGAATATGATTCATTACGTCGATTAATCACCGGTCGAGCGCAAGCGTAAACGCCCGTAGATTTGATATTGACGTATCACGCCGCGCCGCGTCGAGCTTCCTTGTGGCGTGTATCGTTTATCTATGACGCCGCGTAACAAATGGCCAACGGCGTCACTTTGATGTCCACAAAGCGGAATGTTTATTAATGCGAATTTAAGTTGGAACTAAATCAAAGTTGTCAATTAAATCCGGTTAATCGAAATTCGTAATAGTTCGGGACAATTCAGGGCTCAATCAATGATCTCTCCCCTGTGGAACTTTGACTCGCAGTTATTCACTTTTGTTGCCTATTGAGAGTTCTGGGCATCAACTTATTGGACGAATTTGTTAATATTGTTGTGGTAGTAGCTAAAGTATTAATTGAAGTCGTCGTATTCAATCTTTGTCCAATCACTGTTGAGAGTAATTAGGCAACTTGAGAAGAAATCTTGTCTGTAGGCACTGTCATTAGAAGATGTACAGTGACATTCTTTAACGATCTTGCTTGACACGAATTGAATGACTTTAAGGCTCATGCCCCTATGCTCAATCGCGCTCCGTTGCTTCGTTGTTTTCTCCGTGGTTTTGACACTGACATGCGTTGACATACGTTGAAATTTCCTACGATAACTACCATAGATTTAGAAGGGCCCAGCGTGCGGTTACAACGTTGTTCTACGCATGGAATTAGTGTACCTCTACTAATTCCATGGTTCTACGTTGATCGACCGACGGATGTAAATTTGACAGAAGACAAAGAGGGTATTTTTGATTATTCTTAACTTACTTCTACAATTTTTGCTCGTGATAGTTTGCTCTAAAACTATTATATTTCTTTTGTAGGAATGAAACTAGTCCAGTTGTTATCAATTCGCCAGCTCTTGTTGGACTGTGTGTGTGTCAATATCCGTTAATCCAAAATACAGCGGCCGTGTGTCTCCGCGATTCATTGCTGGACCTCTGACTGGATAGTCTGGATTTATATACAGCGTCGATCTACATAAGGCTTTACATCGACATAGGTTAATTTGGAGAACTTAATTGAAAGAGATGGTTGATTTTTTTATCATACTGCGGCTTCAGACGCCACAGCTGTGAATGTAACCGTAGACACGCGAAAAAGATAGAAAGATTTTCATCATACTGCAGATAATTAGTAATTGATATTGTTGATTTATTACCTACTTAATATGTTCTTAATATATAGGTTTCGTTTTATACTAATATGTTATGTGAAATAGGACTATGTCAAATAATAAATAATACGTTCAATATAACTTTCTCTCAATACAATGCACAGAAAACTATATTTCCTCCCGTAAATATCAATCAACCTCTCCATAATATCAAATCAACCCCCATAAAGTATAACTAGTTGGAAGTTAGTGAAATACGATCAATTAAGTCGGGGCCTACGTTGTTTACCCCCTACTCCCCCCTCCTAAACTCCTAGGGGAAATCTGAGCGGGTCTGTTAACTAATGTTTGCATACGATACGGTTTTTAGATCTAGGTACAATATGTCATTTTTTTCCTGAAAACATTTATAACATAAAATAGCGAAGCCAAGTACTTTTGAAGCGGTTTATTGAAATTTTAGATATCATCTAGATATAACAGGCGCTAATCTTAAAATAAGTAATACAAAAGCTATAAATATTTACATGTACATTGTATTTAAAAGTATATTTAAAACTTGTGAGTTAAAAATGTAAGAAATACATCACACTTTTATCAATGTTATTCTTTTATTTACTTTAATCGAATGATTTTACATCACTTTAAATTTAGTGACTCATCATCTGTACCTTTACCTTACTACAAAAACACCTACATGTATTTATGTCAAAATATATTTCGACAATACCGTTGCTAGAAGATACCCAACAACTACGCTACTAATAATGCCACTATTAATAAAGTTGCCGCCACAAGAGCCTACTTATTGTCCCAGAATTTAATAATAATACCGCCTTATTACGAGTAACAACTCTGAAATACCGCAGCTTTTGTAATAATAATCTTGGGAGGAAAGATATTCGTTTGGATGGAAAATTATGATAGCATTATTGTCTGTGTTCATGTTTTGCACAAAAAAATCTAATACTAGTCATTGGCCTGGTATTATTATATAATAGCTGTGCCCGTGCCCACAACTTCGTTCGCGTGTTGTTTGAAATAAGTACAATTTCATTTTACTTATAATCTTCTTGCAGCTAAAGATAAGGATTTTTAATAAAACAAATATAATATTACATGAGTAAATGTTTACAGCAATAAAAACAATAAACTTCACAAGTTATTCCTCACATAATCAGCAAACTGTATCCACACACATATAGGTACACATACGTACAGCACATCAATCTCCCCAAGCAAATACGCCCCTATTACCTCGGCATAAAGATCCACATATGGTAAAATTACATTCGGTCGACTGTACATAAGAGCGGCTCTTTGGAAAATGGCAAAGGTAAAGCTTGAGAACACGCTGACTGCAGGAAGTAATTTCACACTCTCCTAAGACCTCCGCCCTCCTCCGAGGATCTGACATAGTTTCACAGTCACCCGACAATGTAGTGTCTTTATTCTCAAGTTCTTACAAGTTTAATTAAAATCGTATATTCCAGAACTTGTCTTATGATGAGATTATGAAGGAATTTCGTTTGAAGCAAGATAAATTGTTCTTAGTATGTGGGTATGGTGATGGAATATTGTGAACAGAATTTACAAGTTTCCTTAAATTTAATAATTATTTTGTATCATTTTGTTTATAATCTTTTCTTTATTCTGCCTATCTTTACAATATTCATAAGCAAAAAGCCTTGTTTTAAGTCTCCTGAATAACAAATTAAGTATTTAATAGACTTTGGATATCGAATTTATATTAGAGTTACTCGAACCTAGTAGAAGTACTTACTGTGTAGATGTTGTTGTCACAAGTTCGACAATTCGTAATAAAGTTGTAAAAAGGTACATCCCTAGGGGGTCAATGCTTTACAATTTTATTTTATTACGCAACGTTTTAAGGTTCGAGTCCAAATTCACTTTGAGTCACAAAGACCAACAAAGTTACGGTTTAGTTTAAACGAAGCACAGAATTAAAATTGTACAATAGAACAGTATAATCTGTCAGGGTAATAGTTGATTTTATCAAGAAATTGTATAAAGTATGGCAAATTTGCTTTCAATGTAAAACCGTATTGGCAAAACGACACCTTTAATAAAATGGTAAAGTATAGTATACTATAGCTTAAGTATTTTTTGTGTTATGTCAGTAAAGGTGACGGAACATATTATTTTATTTTAAATGTCATGTGAGATATTAACTTTTTTGCAAGCAATTTTTTGAAGGGAGATAAATGATTTGTTTGCACGTCCTGACGTTGTCGTTTCTCTCAAAATTGTATATCTATGTCGAAACCTGCAGAGCGGGACAATTATACAACTAACTGGAACTACGTCTAACTCTTAAAACTCCACAATTAAAGTGAAATTGTTTAATGAAAGAACAACAACAATACTTATTCCGCTTGAAATTGGGGAAACTCTTAGGGTGACTTGCACCAGTCAAATTTGACGTTGGCTATACTTGCGCGCCTCTGACGTTTAGACAAAATGGCGTAACATTGCGCAGGTTAAAGTTAATGTCAAAGTTGACTGGCGCAACCCACTCTTACAGTTTCTATGCAAGTGGAAAGTGACAAATTATTTACTTCAAAGCTAGGTAAGTTAAATAGGTGTATTACGAAAAAGCGGAACGGGAAAAGCGACAATTTTCTGACAATTTTCTCCGACACGAAAATTCTTATTCAGAACTCAAGACAACCTTAGGAGAAATAAATGTGAAATCCCTCATTTGCGTTCTATGAAAACATGAAGTATGTAGCAAAAGTTCCCGAGACATGCGGGTAGAGAAACACTATAATAAAAAGGTGCTTAGTACCGTACCTACGCAGCTTGCAAGCTTATTTATGAACTCGTTTCGCGAAAACACTCGCGGAAAATACTCATTCGGATGAAGATGTTCTGTTATATTTAGGCTAATAGTTTTGCGTTTCTTCGGTGGAGATTTTCTTACGCAATGTTAAATAGTTGCGGCGTACGGTTTCCGCCTTAGAATAGGACGATATGCGTGTCAATGGTCGTCAGAACATTAGTCCTTACTTGTCAAACTAAGGACGTTGAAGACCGTGTAAAATAGACGAGAAAAAGTAGGATAGTGTACCCTGAGCTCCGAAACCCTACCACATGTTTATAGACCATGGCAAGAATATGTAAGAAATAAAATCTGAATTATTACAAGTTTCATTAATCTGAGAGACTAACCTAACATAACCTAACATACTCGGAGACTTTTCATTAGCATAGAAACTTTTGTTTACTTTATCCTATATTTCGCTGTAAGACCCACAAAAATAATAACTTATCTATTATAAGTTATCGACAAAAATAATAAAAAATAAGAAAAGTGTTGTGTGTCTGTAATATATGCACTGAATAAATGATTTTTTTAAATTCATTATATTATGTGCACACACAAACATTTTCAGTAACAGATTTACTTATAACCTTTCTCCCATAATTATCAATAAATACGCGTTCAATTCACTGCATTCAATATTGTTCGTACCCCCAGTACCTCTTCACCCACAGCCAGCATTGTTGGCATTGAATACAATCGTCTAGTTAATTACAAGCTGAAGGAAACACTATGTATTCGAGGGTTATGACCAATTACAAAGTTTGTTGTGACAACCAGTTAGAACAGAGCTCTCGTCGAGCTGCCATCTCGTCTAATAAGTCCCTGCTGTTAAAATATATACACAGACAATGAATACGCCATTTAATTTTCTGTGCTTTGATTTTTTTTTATTAGCTTAGGATGTCTCGCTGCTAGGCAAAAGCTTCAAAGAAACTTCAAAATTTCGATCTCAAAATTCCTAAATACTCTATAATGTGTGTATCTTGCAAATGAGTAAAATATAATAAGACCCCAACAAAAAAATACCACATAAATGCTATTTCTTTTTGTCAGACTAAATCGCCAGGCTGATTTTAATTAATTTATCAAGAGATATAGATCTATAATCCAAGATACCACCATCAACAGCTAGTTAAATTGATAACCAACGAGTAGTGTTTTTTTATGTAATTGATAAATTACATATTCACTCTACTCACTGGATCCAGAAAGAATTTCCTTTGGTTCTCGTCTTCACTGATGGCTCTCTCTCTCTTCCAGATTTCTTTCTCAGCTGTTAAGCGTCTTCTGAGCATCGACTGATAACACATCATCATTTCAGCCTTTTTCTGAAAAAAAAAAAGAAAAAAAGAACTTATGTTCTTCACATATGCCACCGGCCTCTGTCCTGTGCCTCTCTCATTCACGCACGATCTGCAAGTTTCAATAAATCATTCGCCCATCTCATTACAGGTCTTTCAATAACTACTTCCTCGACACAATTTTCGCAAATTAAACCGAATGCAGCAGCTAGCTCCAACAATATGAGGGCTCATTCCCGCTGGACGCTCGGCCCTCTGTCGGAGTTTAGGTGAAAACCAGATCTAAAAGTTGCTCCTAAATATCGTGTTTGCGTTTTGTCCCTGCTCGTGAAGCGTAGTTGTGCAATTTGCTGGGTTTGCGCGGCATTACTCAACTTCGGCTATAAGTTGGCTTAACTTGAATTAATCGCGGTCCGTTCTGTTATGGGGGCAATGACCGTGTTAATTAATATATATTTGAGAGTGACTTTTGAAATTAATTTAAAATCATAGCGGGTGCTCAGCTCAATGATACCTACAAACTGTACTTTCATTGTATTGTGTATTGCTCTATTGATTTTTTAAAATTTAATAAATAATATGACAAATTAAATGCATTTTGTCACAATTTTGTATGTGTTTTATACCAATGCCCTGTCAACTAGCAAATTATTGCGCCCACAGTAGCAATTTTAATTTAAATGAGCGAATTTATCGCTCCTCTCATTAATCACGGTTATTATAGACAGCCAATACTTTAATTATCGATAGGGTTGCCACATTTCGAGTAGTCGATTCGGGATATTTTATTACAATAGTCCGAGTTTTCGAATGACCATTTCATTTATTTAAGTTACTTGTTCGCCTAAGGTCACAGATATAAGATGTATAACATCATTAAATCTTAAAATTCTAAGTGCTGGAGATACTTGGAGCAAATTAGCTGTGAAGGTCGGACAGATAGACAAATATGCATTAGTTATATGTTTCATCTCAGCAGTTCCGGATTGGTCGTAATTTGTAGCTTGAAGTGCGTGTAAAAGGTTATTTTTGAACACACTTTGTTTAGATTTTGATTTTTTGACAACCCTAATTTCAACCAAGAGCTAAATAAGCTCGTCTTCGTGTCAAAGCTTTAATTGGACTCGTCGCCTGTTCTCAGTAATAGCTTCGGTATCACCTTGTTTTGCTTAATTATCGCTGTTTGTGTTGTTAATAAGTAATGGAAAATGCAGGAAAAGGATTTCTAATTTATTTATTTTTTACCCTATAATATCTTGTACAAGATATAGGTTAAAAATACAGATAGTACTATCTGTTGTCCACAACTTCGCCCGCGGTAACCTATCTTTGACCTCGGGTCATTAACTATATTCGAAATTTTATCAAAATCGCTCACTGTTTATTAATAAAATTTCAGTTTAGTCCCAAGGTTTGACAGAGAATGCCTTTTGGCATTAAGTCCAACTTTTATGTTGTGCATTAAAGTAAATAAATGATAGCGCGACAGACAGACTTTCGCATTTATAGTATTAGTATGAATGAATAAATAAATAAATAAACATACATTTCCATACAGTCTGGCACGCAGCATAAACATGCATGCAAACACAATTTGAAAGAAAAATTCGCGAGGCATTGCACCAAATGCACTCATGTCCCCCTAGTGAATACAAATGGGCATCTTCAGAAGGAAATAGGCGCGTCGGGGTCGCATATATTTCTAGAATACGTTTAATATCTTAAAATGCGTCGCCATATTTTACGGGGAAAAAAACAAAAACACCCTTTCTCCTAGTCGGATACGTCAATTATGCAAAGATGTGTTCTTTACTGATTGTTGTGCCATGTTTTGTTGTAGGTACACTATTTTTGAAGCTAGAATAGTCAAGCGACGTATAGAGTATCTCTAATTCTGTACATAATAAGTGAAAGTAGGAAAAGCTTTTTTCGGCAAAAAAAAAAAACAAGTTGTAAACACACTACAATTTATAAGCAACAAAAATGAGATCGTTGCCATTAAATGTTTATTTTTTGTTAACTATGGTCGCTAGACGAACACCAAAGGCTTTAAAAGGTTAAAAAATGTGATAATTAATAAAAGAAACTAAATCGTTTGGTGAGTTTTGTTTTAAACAAAAATATTAATTTTCACGATGCGATGTTTGGCCAAGTTATATGGTATTGAATAGAACCTTTTGTATCACGATCCACCGAAACAATTGTTACTCAGTAAGGACCACAAAGAAGCTAACAAAATGTCAAATAATATAGATAGACAAACATTTAACTTTAAACTTAAACGTCCATACATTTGAAATTTTCGCGTTGCGTCGCATCGCACCGTTTGTCTCAATAAGGATGAGGGGCTGTTCGTTCCCCACTAAATTTAAAAACAAATGACGGGTGAATCCTACAGCGCACTGCAGCACCAACACTGCCTCGCCTCATTGCGCACAGAGGGCACCACTCCTACCGGATATAGGAAGCTCTGGTCATTACATAAAAACCTATAATCATGACTATAAATATCTGCTACCTCTATCCAATAATATATTTTATTAGATTTTTTCGCAAGGTTTGCCTTGTCTAAAGTTTATCGCTGTCTCAAGTTTTATGACCTATCATTGTCCTACCTATTGTCAACCGGTAGCCGGTAGATTGCCTATTGTCAATCCCCTTTGAAAGTGTTCTTGTGACCCATCAGCTATAAATGCTTAAGTTTTAAAAATTACCTCGTATAATATTTACGATAGAGTGGTCGTATACAAAATATTATAATAAGATAACTTAGGTCTGGTATCTCCCCTAGCCAAATCATCGGGACAAAAAATTTAGACTAATACTATACTATTCTAAAGCGGAAAGCCCACACTTAAAGTACTGCATGACACAAATGTGCTTATAAATAAATACAACAACAAATATGGCAAACAAATAATTATTAGTCATTCCCATCGGACAGCAAACACCACAGCTTTACTAATGAGTATTAACCCTTTCAATCACCCCCTCTGTAAAAAAGATCAACCCTAAGCACTTCACTGATTAATCGGCGGCCTTCTGTGTTCAATCAGACCTGTGATTTTTATGTCAAAACCTTTTTTAATCCCTTGTGATCGAAATAACCTGTTAACATGTTTATTTTAGCTGGCATAGTTGGTGCTTTTGTATAGAAATGTTGCTTTGACCATGTGATAAAAAATATATAATGATGTGAAAGTAGAAGAACTTCTGGTACGACTAGATATTCTAACCATCCTATTCTGCACTGTTGTTTTTAGAAAAAAATATGTTATCTTCTATTGTCATGCGTTTATGAAGATTCAACTATGAGATTGTATTTTGAAGGCAACACTGAAAAGGCATTTTTGTGTTTGTGTGTACCACGATTCGTCCTCCGTGGTATATACCATAGACCTCATTTGCCTCCCGTCAAGCTAGATTGAAGCCAAACAATTATATAATAATAAAACAGTAGGTCTTAGTTATTAATGTAATTATAGCAAGACAAGAGAATTGAGGCATAACAAAGTAGGTACCTAAACCTACCTAACTCCTAAATAGGTCACGAACCTAAAGATGCAGCATTGTAAATTAATTATTCTCTGGATCGTTGTAACTAAGGTAAGGTTTGGACACGGGACGACCTGAATTATTAACTAAGGTATCCTTTGGGAAATCACAAGTGCGAAATGGATAGACGGAGCGACCGGACGGTAAATTTGGAACGAGTTCGATGTCTTTGAATACAACTTGTACTTAGATGAAAAATACTTTTTCAAATACTTTTCTCCTATTCAATTTTGGAGTTTATTTTAAAGTATGTTTAATTAAAGTTTAGTTTCTACCTATATTTTTATTATTCAAATTTTTATTTAATTCTTCGCTAATTAATGTAAATCGTGTATTTGAAAATTAATAAAACTTATTCTTTTATATATTATATATTAATATATTCTTTTCAGCACTAATTGGTGCTTTAAAATTGAACTAGCATAACAAATTAGAGGGACCTCTCTCATTAATGTAAACAGGTCCCTCTGATTATTCTGAGATCAGAGGTCATTCTGAGATTCATTCAGAATGATGGCGGCACCCGCGTTCAATCGCGATACCATCAATCGCGAAACACTATTTCTTGTCTGCGGTTTTTATAGCTCATATTATTCTTGTCTAAATAGGGGATGACTTTGTGAATGAGATAATAAGCAGTGGGCTCAACTTTATTTTTACTCAACTTACTCAAAACTTCATCCGATGCGGAATTTGGATGTATGAATAAATATACATCAAACCGAATGGAAGGATTACAGAACCGACCAAGTTGTGCTAGACCAGCTTAAGATATATATACGAGCAGTGAGTCCAGGTATATGTCTTGTGTATTGTCCAACGGAACTTAGGCAAACTAGGCCCGTTAATTTCAGTCTAGCAACTGCTCCATCGAGAATTCTAACTAAACCTTGACATACACTGGAAGTTCTAAGACAAGAAATGTCACTACAAAATTCTGACTTGTCAAATACTATATGAATATGGTATATGCATGGAGTATGGCAGAGTGGTAGCTTGTCAAGCAAAGCGTAGTCCGCACGAAGGCTAGATGGGTCGAGGACAAGGAAAGTCAGAAGTCAAAAGTGGCTTCAAACAACACGGGATATAGATAGAAGAATCTTGAAGATCTGGCTGAAAGAATTAAACTATGACGAACTAGAGACGTTCATAGATTACCCACACCTATAGATCTAGATGCTTGGAATCATTTTGTATACAAATTCTTTAATATATATATTGTTTCACCGGAATTTATGCTTATCTCTATATATTTATGTGTGTATGTATATGTATGAGTAGATGTGCACCTATATGTATATGCCCATGTCTTATGTATATGTAAGGTATATGTAGTATATGTATGTGTAATGTGTATGTATGTGTAATGTATGTGTATAATAACTAATTATAGATTTATAGATGCTATGTTTAAATAGTTCGTAATAATAATATGTAATTCATATAGTTTGCCAATCTGTTATGATAAGAAATTATACTTACCTGCTGCATATAAAAAAAAAAAAATATTGAAATGTACATTCTATATTGTTAGTGATATGGAAGAGCGGGGTCTGCTGGCACAAGCATTTTTATGCTTAAAAGTAGATCCCAACAATGTAATTGTGTAAAGAATTGTACTTACTGAATAAAATATTTTGTATTTTTTGTATTTTTGTAGATAAAGTAGAGATAAAGAGAAAACCTCTAATTATAATAGTGTATTCACTATATAAATTAGAGGTTTTCTACTTTTCGAGTGTGTATATGCTAACACTGTGTTAGATTTTAACCAAGTTTTTTTTAAATAGTTTTGTTAGACATGTTCTCACGTTTTTAATCACATCACAAAATGGTTTACCGCGTGTGCCAGTCCGAGTGATTTTTTTACTGACTGAAAACAAAACGGTGTCAGTGTACGGCGACCCTAACTTTAGGTTCCGTGCAGACTATTACTCAAACTAAACGCTATTCCCGTCTGAAGCTTCAGCACAAAGGCATAAAATTTTCATTATGTTTACTCGAACTTGATGTGCTTTAATTAATTCCCCTGAAATATGTATTCCTGAAAATTGATGTTACTATTTTAGTTTCAAAAACTCCTGTGTGTTCACAAAATTAAACGCACATAAACATTGTGAAACATATAAAAATATATATTTACTTACCATAAATATTTGTTTTATAAAAATGTCACAAGCACTTATTGTTATGATAGAAATGTTACTGCGTTTAATGTGTGACAAAAATTTTTTTTATGTAACGGTTTAGGATTTCGCTTCGGTCGGTCGTCGGAGGGTTAGATTGAGGAGATCCCTCGTCGGGAGCCATTCCTGGGTGTGCTATCAGATGCTGCTTATCATAATAATGTATTTTCATCCAATCTAAACGTCTGTACAAAAATCATAATAATCAGTTGAAGATTATCTACTCTATTACTTCTAAATTAAGTTACAAGATACCACCCGAGAATACATACTTCTTTTTCATCCCTTATGCTATTTCACTTGACGTTGAGTATCCCTGTACACTTGCGCCAAAGAACTCTGCTCCGGTTTGTCATAGGGTTTTTATTTTGCCTCAAGTTCATTTAACAAGTGTTTATTATGTTCGATACCAATACTCATTTTCTTTTGTTAATAAATACGATTGTGATTAACCCCCTACCCTTCACGATACACTTATAAAATATAATGACATAATTTTTTATTTGTTTATTCAATTAAAATACAATCACCATAATTTGCAACATGTATATTATATTAACATGCATATTTTTAAAATTCAATTCAATTCCTTTTTTTATTAAAAAAAACTATGATATCGTCTAGACGAAACACAGTCGCAAAGAGCTATTGAAAATTCGTTAGCAAAAAACCAATGGATTAACCTCGGCACTTCTCTTTGATTAGCTGAGGGAGATGCCCTTAAAGCAGGTCTCGTTCAAATTGATGACTTCATTGGTTTAACCCCAATAAGTACGAGATTAGGGACCTTCTGAAGTTTGTTTAACAGGTCCGGAGTGGATTGTTTCCCTTTGATTTGTTATTGATTAGACATTGGTTTGATTACAGAATAGACTTTTGTTTGGTGACTAATAAAAAAGTTGAAAATTCTACCAAATAACCTATCACAGCTACATTTTCAGAATTCGTTTCAATCGAATAGTAGTAGAGTATTTCGTAAATTCAGATGTATAAACCTGAAGTAAACATTTCCAAAATTTATACGAATAAATGACGTAATGGGCGGTGTGTATCATGCTGAATATTTTATGGTTCCCCAGAAGGTGCAATTCAGGTGGGGTCTCACTACACGCGGAACACTCGCTCTGGCCACGTGGTCCGACTCCCTTCGTCCTACCAATAAGCTCTGGCCACGTGATCCATGTTCCTCTGTTCTACCGTTACGCTCTGGCCTCTAGATAAACATCCAAGACCCGGGCCAATCAGATAAAGATCATTTTCCATCATGACTCGACCGGGGATCGAACCCGGGACCTCTCGGTTCAGAGCCAATATTATGATCTCTTTATACCACAATAAAATCTTATGTGATAATGACATTTTTGTAAAAAAAACCTATTTTCACCATTAATTACCGCCTGCAGTCAAACCCGACCGCATATACCAGTGCTATCGCTATGTTACGAGCAGATGCAATATTGCACACGTCGGCTGCATCCAATGCATACGTATATCTTGCTGGCACGTTAACTTTGGTGTCATAAAAAATATATGTCTTAAGTTTTGGGACACCTTCAGTGCTCAAGTCCATTAGTAATAAATAGTTATAGTACTTATATCTTGTATTTGGTACAATAAAGTGTTCTTACTTACTAACTTTTTGTTGCAGATTCAGGTTTCAATTCCTATATTTGCTTTATTATAAATAAATAAAATATAAGGACAAATCACACAGATTGAGCTAGTCCCAAAGTCGGTTCTAGACTTGTGTTATGGGATACTAACTCAACGATACTATATTTTATAACAAATACATATAGATAAACATCCAAGACTCAGAAAAAGATCATTTTCCATAATGACCCGACCGGGGATCGAACCCGGGACCTCTCGGTTCAGAGGCAAGCACTTTACCACTGCGCCACCGAGGTCGTCACACATAAAACACACGATTTACACAAATCTCGCGTTCCATCAGCTGTATACGAAATCTCCCGGGACAAATAACAAACTGTGATTGATTATTTCTATTACAAGGGCAGAGGTCATCGTACATAAAGGACCATTAAAGGCCATTAACCCCGCTTGTGTACAAAAAAGGGCAATAAATAATTGGACCACACCATGTGTCTTCCACCCCCCACTAAATTTAGTACAACCATCGGTAAGTAACCTGCCCATTGGTTTAATTAACGGGATGCATTCATTTTTCCTCATTAATGTTGGTTTTTATACTTTATTTTTACCGTAGGTACGGCAATTCTGATAAACTTGTAAAATTAATTTAATTATACTTGTAAAAAGTTATTTTATTAAATTTCTGATGAGGTTTTCATGGGATCATTTATTTTTCTAATGTGAGTTGCAAGGTTAATTTGTTAACAATTTGCTGACATTTTTAACATTGAATAACAAACGAAAGTTTTGCAGCGGTCTGTGGACCGAAAGGTCTCAGGTTCTAATCCTACTTGTGCCACATGAGTTTCTATACCAATCTGACTTAAGTATAGTAGTTTTCATCGACCACTTGCTACCTTGTGGAGGAAAACATAGTAAGGAAACCTGCACATTGGTTGATTATTAACTTGTGTATGCAATGGAGAAGGCAATGGCAAACCACTCACCGACCTTAATATTGCCAAGGAAATCGTTATGTGTGTCTCATTTCGTAACAAGACCCTCGGCCGTGAGGAATACGACTATGAAAAGGAAGAACAAAACATGCAAGTAAAACATTTTTTACGAAGTAATATATATTTTTAAATGTCTTTTTGTATAAAACGACATTTTTATTTCTTTCTACAACATCTTCGTTATATCAACACAAAGTCTTGGCCGGGCACACCCAATCATACAATGTATATTTTGAGATTCTATTGGTCCCATCTGGCTTGTCGCAAATTTTATGTCTTCTATTCAAACGAAAGAATCGGCTATGGCTTATTTTGAAAGGAATTTGAAAAGATTCTCGCTTCAATCATGAAAAATTTATAGTAACATTGTATGTGTGAATGTATGCCGTTCAATTGGTAACATGGTAATATTATTTTTATTGATACTTACCCCGTCTAGAATTTAATTTTAGGTGATGTCTTGGAAATTTTGATTATAGCGATTCCTATTTTTAACTACAAATCATATGGTTGGTTCTCAGAGCATTTGAGGAAGTAATCATTTCCAAAATTGACTTTAATTAAGATTAAGTAATTATTTTATAGTCAAAATTGACTTTAATTAAGATTAAGTAAGATTTTTAAAGATTGAAAAAACAGCACAACCGCAGCAGTCGAAACGCTCTGAGAACCACACTTATTATAGTGAAATTGTATCATCATTGTATCAGTAATTGTTCATCACTTCAATAATTAAATACATTTGTCTATGCAGAAATGCGATTCGTTGATTTTTATTACACAAAAATTTTTTTCAAAATTATATCTTCTAATTCGGAGATTCGCATTTTACAAGGAAACTAAACCGATTTAAACCTTTACATTTTCAAAGCGCATTAATATGTCTGTAGGATTTTTTTAATTAGTCGGAGTTTTAAATTGAAACCAAAAAAACCGTTTTCACGTCGTGTTGCGGGTTTCGGAAGGCCAAAGTTTTATACGAATTTATTGTTTTACTACGTCACCTCAGGTTTTTAATATTTATTTTATAACAAATACGTTATCTACAGTAGTGTCTCCACATTATCATAAATTAATTAAATCTGGTTAGTAATACTTGCAATTTAAATTGTATACTATTGAAACCGCATTTAATCTGATAATGGATTCAGTCCACCAGAATATTAAATCATGCATGCAATTTTAATTTCTGGCTGAAAATCACATAAAGTATCCCTGTGGATGTCGATGTGTGGATTCAGAATCAAGACTGGTAATCCATTTTTCCATACTAATATTAAAATGCGAAATTCTGACTTCACACTTTCACGGACGAAATCGGTTAGCTGATTTTCATGAAATTTGGAATAAATATAATTAAGAAGTGCTTTCCCAAAAGCCATTTCAGACAGAAATCAGAGAGAAGGCGAAGACGTGCATTACATAGTATCTAAGCTGATCCGTTAACTCTGAATTATTATTGATTATCTTAGTTATTGAAGGAACAAAAAAACAATTCATTCGCTCAACTATTTTAAGCAATAAATAAAATTCATGTATAAAGCTGAAATTCGCCAACAACAAACACACCCCGCCTGCTTGATGTCAACCCTCTTTGGGAACACTGTTGTTGCCTAAAAGCTGTCAAAGAGTATTAACCCGTAGTCTGGTGACTACGGGTTAATACTCTTTGATTTTTACATAAGTAAAGACAAACAAAAATTGCAAAAACATAAGTCTGTAAAGTCATCGCGCGTGACTTGAAGTTCTATATGGCCGAGTTGGAAAGGGCGGGTCTCCCTGCTTATTTATAAGGCATGACAAGACGTTTAGCAGACTGTTTGAAAGTAAATATAGTTCTTTTACTCGACTTTCAAAGTAAAATTTCCAAATCTGTTTTATACTTTGAAAGTTTATTTAACTATATACGAATACAATGTTCATGAGAAATATTTTTTGAAGTTCTACTCGATGAACTTCTGTGATTTTACATTTCATGCGATTTTGTTCGTTTTGGAATTTACGTATCGAATAGTAATATAGCTACTATTATCTATAGGTAATAGTCATAATACAAATTACCTAGGTATTAATGGACATGAAAGACTATTTAGCTAAAAAACTTAATTAAAAAATATAATTCTGAGTTAAATATGTAATGAACATTTTGACTAAGCGTCTTGCGATACATTCATGTACTTAAATATTTGACGAAGTAGGTGTATTGCAGATTCTTCTGTTGTACTTCTTGGCGTTGTAGATACACTTCTGTAATCATGTTGCCAAAGCGTGTTGCTGATAGTAATATGTGATCTGTCATATAATAAATGTCTACTTAATTTTCATACTAACTGAAAGTTTTGTAACTCAATCACTCTATTTACTGAATACCTGAGAGGTCACCGACGTTTAATTAAAGTAATTAACCCAGTTGAATATCATATCAGCATATGAATTAGCAATGAGTTTCATAATTAACATTGGATTTATAATTTACTAGTGGAAGTTTCGACAGGAAATGGGAATGTAAACGCACCTAGCGTTAATTGAATTTAAAGTAAAATATACAAGTTTGGTTGAAATTTCTATGTGTTTAGTGCAAACCGGCTCAATTACTTTGAGTTTATAACTGAATTTAATATTAACTTGGCTCTCGATGCAGAGCTCCCTAAAGTACAAACCTACTTAAAATCATGAAAAGTTTTTAATTAAAGGTTTATTCCTAGCTTTTCCTCTCATTTTACGATGTCCGACAGAATTTCGTATAGCTAAAAGATATATTAATATTATCGACTAAATAATTTGATATGTGGAATACCAAACCATAAAAGTGCTTCGATTTTCAAAAGTAACGTCATATCTTTAAAATTTTCCCTTTTGCAACAGCATCCACCAGTCAGAGAGCATCTCTGAAAGTATCAGTTTCATTGGTAACTACATTTTGGCGGGAAAATAAAATTATAGAGTGCCTTTTCCAAGAAGACCGTAACATGCTACATTCGCAGGTGGAATACTAAAAAGCTATCGACCTGGATATACCACGAATGTAAGTACTATTCGAATAAAACACGTAGAAAGTTACGGTATGCAATACATTTTGTACGGGCTTTCATTTGTTGTGATACGAGTTGATTTTATTTGTTTTTATGAAATAAGTATTGCAAAAAGAAACTTGGTAAATATAACATTTCTAAAGTGCTTTTGTCGGCTTTACACATAACATTTACATTTTCCTCAAATTACTTCATAATGACAGGTAACTAGGTTCATAATAATATTAGATAACTAAATATAATAACAGAAATTATCGCGAATCATTTTACACAAATCAATTTAGATTTTATACTAGCGGCCCGTACCGGCTTCGCTCCGTTAAAACCTTTATAAATTACACACTTAAACATTCCTCAGAAATCACACTATTCATTAAAAAAAAGCACAATAAAATCCGTTCTGTTGTGTTAAAGATCTAAGCATACATAGGGACAGAAAGCGACTTTGTTTTGTTATAACTTTTATACTACGATCAGCGACATCGAAGTAGCCATTGTTATTGCGTGTACCTCTTACCATAATTTGCATTTTTCGAAATAGGTATTTGTCTTTACTATGTAGTAATAACATTAGTAATATCCATAATCTTATATTTAATTAAACCCGTCGTTTAGATTGGACGAACATCTATTACAGTTTGTAGTTTAAAAAAAATGAGAAAAGTAGCGAAATATATAATTAAACTTTCAATTTATTCCATAACTGTGACATTTCCACATTTCGTTGTTTAATCCAATTGCTTCGTTGTATATTACCGCGATGCCTAATACAAATGTGTTCTGTGGTAGATATTTATGGCAATTGTTGTTCACAGTGACATAATGGGAGCTCAGAGTCCCCGTGTCCCATTACGGACGGTATTAATAAGTGCCTTAATGTTACACTGCAATATAATTTACATTTACAACATACATCATAAGTATTTTAGGGTTCCGTAGACAAATAACACAACAGAACTCTCAGATTCGCGTCTGTCTGTATGTCATACCCTTTTATTAAGAAACAATAAGGACAACAGCTATGAAAAACAAAACTATGTTTGCTAGCGAAAAATGATTTCTGCTACTCACAAAGTACGATATAATAATTATTCTCAACAGATAACGATGTGTAGATATATACAAATCAACATGAATTCTCGAATGTAACTTGTCATTATATATATTTCTGAGCAATGGTTCTTATGTGCAAAAAACAATTCTAAATGGGATTGAGAAAAATCAGGCATTAACTTGAGAACCTTCTCTTTTAAATTCGGTTGAAAGTACAAAAGCTTTTAGGGTTGTGTATTCGGGCTTTATGTAAAAAGCAGGAATCCTGTCCACGGCACATAGATGCAGCCTGCATACAAACTACAAATAAATTCGTTGCGGTTTCAGTGATACTCCGCATTCAGAGACATATAAACTAATAGATTTAAGATATTATTCGTATAATCGGGTGACTTAGCTGATATGAATAACTGATTTCGCTAATCAGATAGGTAGGCTAACCATTCACTTGAATTTATATATAAGTTCTAAAATAAAATTATTTATCTATTTATTTCATTTTTTAATAGTTTTAAGTTACCTATATGTTTAACATTATATGCAAATCTAAAACAGTGTGCAGTAAAGGATTTTATATTGCACTGTATTCAATACGGGAAAACTATTATAATATTGCTTTGCTGAACAAAACAGTCGTCTCCGCTACCTCTGCAGTAGTCACTTGCCGTTCCGATGCACGCGCCGCCGCAAGCTCCACGTTGTACTACGTACTTCTTCTTTATGTCGACCTAACCAATTGGACTACTGAAATTATCTACGTAATCTCTATTCGATAGAGGTTCTGTGGCCACCGCGGTATACGAGTGGGTCGTGCTCACAAAACGAAAGATCGTGGATTTTAATCCCGTCCGCGTTCCCAAATTGAGAGCCGATGAGTTTTGTACGTATTGCGTTCAGGGTGTAACTGTACTTTTTTGGTAGTACTACGTTAAGTACACGCACCGAGTATATTCGAATTCATGCGTTTTATTTATGTTATACAATAACAAAATATCATGTTTAATTTGCAAATAAATAATACTTACTTATATATATGAGTTTAATGGGTCATACATTTAGTTTAAATCATATCAATTTTTTGACCCTTACTTAGCAAAAAAATTACTAAAAATCAGTACTATTTCATAATATAAGTACTAAAGATTTCCTGGCTATCGATATCAAAGTACCTTCACATTTATCCGGCAAAACATATACAGAGAAAAATTACGAGAACACCACACAACATGCTCGATCACTCACAACTCAAACAGACACTTAAATCAGCACCAGACAAACGGTGGCAAAACAAAAATTACTGAAAGCGTTTTTAAGGCTGCGTTGGAACGAGTGGACTGAGGGTCATCCCAAAAAGGCAAAGGTAAATCCCTCCTGGACAAATAGCACTCAAGGATGTCCACTTAACTTTTCGAGAGGTGGAACAAAGGCTAACATAAATAGATGGAATTTATATCCACTTGGCTTAGGAAACGTATTTAATTCTTAAATGCAAAAATCTTTCAACATTATCATCAAATTTTTTTTGATTCCAAGAAACAACTATGCTGGTTAACATAATTTACAACTATGCTTCAGAGCTTGAAAATTGATGTTATGTACTAGATTTTACATTCACAAAATAATATTAATTGCTATTTTCATTATATATTTCCATCCTGTTTTATAATAATAATATCCTAAAGAAAGTTAATAATAAAATATCTCTTATTTAAGTCTGTATAAAGAAATGTTTCTGTTCTGGATCAAGGCCCGGTCACGTCAACGGCAAATGGTACGAACTCGCAATTTGTGAATAATATCCAATATTTTAGACATTTTTTCTTTAATTAAACAATTGATCTCAGAGATCGAAGATCTAAACATAAAAGAGTTTAGTTACATTATTGCTCCATGGATTGAAAACAACTGTTCTGATAACGATCTTACAAAACGTACTTGTAACCCCTCTTTCCTAAGTTAGTATTCGATTCAGCTCCAGTTTTTTAACTATCTCGTTATTTGGTTCCCTAAAGATTTAGTTGAACCGTTAGTAAACAGGGGCTTGTTGAACAAACGCAGTAACTGGGAGGTTAACTTGGACTACGTGACTCCAAAACGTTTTAAAAAAGTCTTATTTTCTAGCTTTTTGAATCTTTCCGACTGAAATTGCGGCGAGATACTGGTGAAGACTGTGGTATTTGAACAGCTGTACTATCATAGCTGAATCACCAGGTGGATATCAGGATTCATAGCGTCAAAGCCGAAAATGAAACCAGGAACAAGTGAGGATGAGAGATGGTGAATTAGGACTAACGATTTGATAGGTTAAAATTCTACTAGTGATTTGTGATAGACGTATATGAATCAGAGTACTTAGGTATTTTTTTTACTTAATAATCCACAACTTGCTTTTGGAGAAGGAAAATATCGAGGGAATTCTTGTACCCGTTCATTTATCAGCAAATGGCGAAACCACAGAGACAAATGTTCATATACTATGCCTTCTTCCACTACAATGACACCAATGAAAAATAGGCATTTTGAAAAAATACGAACACGACACTTTCATTCGAAACTTTTGCACAACACTGTGACGCTCGTTCGCCATACGTCTAGTTTGCTTTGTGAAATGTTATGGCTGACTTTGAGTGCTCTGTCGTAAATAACTTACTTACCTTTATAGCTTGAGTACTAGAGTGACTCAAATTGCTTTTGTTCGACATTTAAGTTGGCTCACTCGGTGAATCGCAACTGCAAAAAAAACTTAAATTTCCAACTAGTTTAATTTTGATTTTCTACCATAGACTTCTTCAAGAGACCTCACAAGAAGACCTTAAATGGTTGCTGTTAACTGGTTAGTTGCGTTGAATGTCACCGTGTTTGCTGGGCCTTATTCGGAGTTAAAGTTTTGGTTCCGTACTATAGTCTGCATGCAATGTTTTTAAGAGCAGAGATACGATACGTTGCTCATGCCAGCTATAGTAGTGCTACTAACACGATAGCGATTTTTACATTGTCACGCTAACTACCTAAATGTGTATAGGTACAGGGACAGGTGCCGCTAGCTAGCATGCAAATGTGCATTTCTGCCATATTTATTCTGTCAATATTAAATTGGTTTTGGTGAAGGACCCTATTCTGTAATTGAGGATATCTTATGAGGAATGAAACACGGAACAATTTTGCTTGTTCTATTGGCAGCGGTACCCGTATGGCCACAAACATACTTCTTGTAGCTGAAATAATGAAGACAGTGTTAATGACACTTTACAACGTAATTAGTATGCTTAGGATCACCTAAACATACTAATTACGTTGTACCACCAATTTATCATCAGATAATAATTAGACATTATGTATATATTTTCAATTGTCTTACCTTATTTAAAATCATTTATAAAATTCTCGTACTTATTTATGTGAGTGAGGCAAAGAATGATGTTTAAAACACAGATATAAGAACATTACACTTCAATGTAATGTTATATCTGTGGTTTAAAATCTGAGTGTGTATTTGTTTGTACACATTTCATATTTTATTCCCCACCTTTCTTCTCGCGCTGTCTACGATACATTACTCATGAGAGTTTCCGTGTTGTGAATAAGAATTTTCATAACAATAACACATGGAGCTGCAATTCGCGTGCACTGTATACGGCAGAGCAACTTATATCTCTTTCATCTTCATAATTCAGATATTGGTTCTGAAAACATAGTTTTAAAAGTTAACTAAATGGGTATAGCTATATATATTTATCTACCTATAACTGTACATTAAATTTCCAAACAATATGACGTAACTCACAGATTTTTATTGTTGCAGATATGTAAATCTAATCTTTTAAAGAATCAAAATAATATTCAGTTTCATTCCACTTAGGCAACCACTCTCTTTTCTACCACGCTTTTCTACTTTGTCGTCTCCACTACGACTTCGCACGGTCATCGGCATCCCTAGTTATCAGATCATAATAATAAGACGCACATAGTAAGTTTCATTCATGGAATTAGTCGGTACTCCGTAGTACCTACTAATAATGAATCGATTATCTGAATTCTGAATATAACTGAATAGAATAACGTTATTCGTATTCGGCAGGACATTGCTACGGAAATAAGGCTCGTAATAGACACGGGACTGGACATATGTCGGGATGTTTAACACTTGGACGTGTTAACGTGGAAACAGATTAGCTAGGGTTGTCCACTAAAACTATTCGTAATCGATTCAATTCAAATCATTTATTGCCATTCATATTATACATCAGTTCTCTTAGCTAGCTAACACTGTTTACATAATAGGTACTAATGTTATGTGGTTTAATATGAACCCTGTCGGGTATTTGTAAACAAGAATATGACACGGCAGGCGGATTTATTATAAAATTTAATTTTGAAAAGTTACTTATGTGGACGCAATTTCTATTATTAATAATTTATGTCATACCATAATAAAACGATAAAAAATACATCAAAATAAGTTAATTAAAATACATAGTTAATAAATATTTAAATAATAAGTCAAGAAAAATAATAATTAGTAATAAAAATATGAATATTGAATATCCAATCGATATAATAAATTCTAAGATCTCCCCGTTTTAGGTTTATAATTATATATAATATCCCTGGCCGTATTCGGCTATGATGACTGACAAATTAATATTCTCGACTTCGTATAAGTAATGTATAATATACTATTAATAAACACTGTTTAAATGAGTTTCTATCGGCATTCCTTCTCAGCAGTGATCGCTCCGAAATGCCAGTAGTTTTTAACTGTTGAGCTTTGAGATATATTATTTAAAATTCTCCTTTCCTTTGGTACCCTATATAAACTTAAAAACTACTGGACCGATTTTGATGCAAAGAGACAGACGAAACCTTCAGGAGTAACATAGCTACTTTTTATTAAGGTTATAAAAATAATCATTATTTATACGCAGGTCCCGTACCGACCCATGTATAAAACCATCCCAGTTTCGCGTCACGCAAGAATCAGAGCGAGATGGGGATACATACTATTATCCATAGGTATGTGAGATTTAAAAATATCTTCTGAAGGGTTAAAAAGACACGGCATAGCGTTTACTATAATCAACTTCCGAGGACAAATGTAGCTAATCCTATTACATTACGTCTTTTAATTACGTGTTGACAAGAACATTTTAGAATATCTATCGTGAGGCAACCCTATACAAAGGTCGCAAGGCAAAATAATCGGATCGGAAAGTGCAACGTGTCTTGATCTTGATAGAGTTTATTTCACTGATCCGCTGTTATCAATACGTTAGATTTAAATCTCTCATTCTCTCTCTCTCTCTCTCTTACTCCCGGTTTCATCCCCAGCCACGGAGAGTTAAAGTCCAGGTTCCACTTTCTCCACTTCGGGCAATCTCCGGTATCCAAAAAGTAGGAAAGTCTGAATATATTTAGTGGTATGCTTACTTTTTGGGGTTAATTACCTTTACGAATAAATATAGTTAACATTATAATTTTTAAAAAATCAAAATGAGTATTTTTTTATAACAACGTCGATTTAGGTATATATAATTTAAGAAAACACAGATTAAATAGAAATAAAACGTAATAAACAAAAACATCAATCCACTTAAAAGTTAACTTCATAAAAACTGACATTGACTGAAGATCCACTAATCGTTCTCTAGCTGTCGCAGTAGTATAGTTGTAAATACAGAAGTTTAAGTTAAATTATTTTGAACAGATGAAAATACGATCTTCTGAATATACCATTTCATGAAAGTTCAGTGGTAATATCGTCCGCCGAAAGGCCCCAGACTCAAATCCTACTCCGTGCCACATAAGTTATAGCAATCTGACCCATGTATAGTAGTTTTCATAGACCACCTCTTGCTGTGAAGGAAAATATAGTGAGGAAACATGCACGCTAGTTAACACATTAATTCACTAGTGTGCAAGCGACTACTTACCACTAAATGGCGGTAAGTAGTAAAATAAAATGTGACACTAATGTTATTAATAACACACTCAGTAACCCGATCATAACAATGCAAGCAGTGTTGTGCCCGAAGTAGATGACAGTGAGACCCACGCAGACGACCTTTTTACGAAGGTTCTGGCAAAAAGTTTATCGGTAAGTAAAAGAAATAACGTAGAACAGAAATAACTTTCTGATCGTTCGTGTTCTGTGGCTGTTGGTCTAACTGAACCGCTTAACTGTAAACGCTATCGATCAACGCGTTCTCGAACGACGAGCAAAAATCTTGCAGCTTCAATATTTCTTACAGTGGTGATAAAATTCTTCAGAAATGAAGCTTTAAAAAGCTCTAGGCTACTATTTTATCTGATTTCTTTTACAAATATGTTTCTACCCTTTTTTTATTTTGTCTAAAAATATTTTATTAAACAAATAAAATCTAACCAAAACAACAACCAAAATCTTTATAACAACATAACTTCCAAAAATAATGATGTAAAGTTTCATCGCAAATTAATTTATTTTAACACATATGAATATTCAGTGATTTAATTAAGTCTGTTTTTATTTAATCACACG
Organism: Plodia interpunctella; assembly: GCF_027563975.2. Classification (NCBI taxonomy): domain Eukaryota; kingdom Metazoa; phylum Arthropoda; class Insecta; order Lepidoptera; family Pyralidae; genus Plodia; species Plodia interpunctella. The sequence continues at coordinate 8,478,074 of NC_071301.1, forward strand.
GGAATAACACCGCTGCAAGTTGGGGGCTTACCATTTTAATCCACGCACGCGGTAAATCGTAAAGTCCTGGAGTTACGACGCCGCCGTGCCTACTTCGTAGTGCTGCATTACACTGTTTGTCCTACAGTATTAACCGGGGTTTATGTACTACGCAACACGCGCTTGGCCAAGGATTCTAAACTATCGTATTTAGTGGTGAATATTCCGGGAAAAGTAGATTTGTAAGACAAACGTCACAAGGGTCATTCGTTATACTTGGTGCCTAATTACCGATACAGATTATATAATACTTCCAGTATTACACCCTAATTTTCCATACGACAAGGAGATTGTGAAGCCCTATGGCAGAAAATAATGTGTTTACTTTTGTTCTAGTTATAATATTTGTTCTCTTTTAGTTGTTTTTTTTTTTGTTAAATATTTTTTCCTTTTGTTTTGTTACTAAAAAATACCTAGCTACTTAGATCTTAACTTACCAAAGTAAAAAAAGTATTTATTACAAATATAAAAGAAACTAATAATAGAGATAAGAAACTTATTTTAAATTCCGAATACATTTTAATAGGTATCTGGTCCGCGAACTCATAAATAAACGAACATTATAATTACATCGCCATTTATTATTATCCATGTCATACTTCGGAGAAACCATACACAAAGTTACCGGGTAAAGTTACACTTTAATTGCCATGTGACATGCACTTTCACCTTTTGGACATTTCACAGGACATAAAACGCGCCATTTAAATCACGTAGTGTTAGAGACATGCCTACCTTTTACACATTCCTTCACGCTAACTGCTTCTCTTTAAATAAAGCTTTTAATTCAAGCTTCACGCAAGTAATTGTGTACTACGTGTAGTTTCCGCCCTAAAATCTCACCCTTATATTTCCACCCGTAGATGTTATAATGGTATGACTTACGATGAGTTGTACCGTAAAATTTGACGTTGTTTATAACCGGCACGCCGCTGAGGTTTAGAGAAAATGGCGTACTTTACGTTTTTCTGCGCACGTTTTCGTTAACATCAAAGTTGATAGTGCAACTCACCCTAAAAGTAAAAATCCGTGACAGCTTATTGACAGGAAAGCATTCAAATGGTCGTCGTCAATAAGTCGTAATCAACAGCCGAATCTTCAAGATTTTGAGGTGTTTTTTAAACGGACTCAGTAACGTCATAGCCGCGAATGACTGGTTTCATTCAGTCCGTTAAAACCAGATCCTTCAGTAAGGATGAAAGAAAGACACAATCTATGTTTCAAGTCAGTATTAGTCTGAAGAAAAATCTACAATTAAAAAAAAACAAAAATATTGTGCTTATGAAAAATTTAAAATTATAAAATTCGAACACTGGCACGTTCTAAAAAATATTTTATTTTTTATTTCTTAAATAATGTTGACCCAACTTGGCAATGTTGGCGACATTCCTCCGAAGGTCGGTGGTGACACAGCGTCACGCCATGTTCCGTGCCAATTACACTTAAAACAGTCAAATTGAACTATGGACACAAACCATTTGGATTAAATGCCTAATTGGATTGGTTTATTGTGTTTCCCGCGTTATGGCCTCTCGTGGAAGTTAGTGGTAATGTTTCATCAAAGTAACTAACGAAAAATATGTAAATAGCAGAACTATTTTGGATATCTAGGTGTTATTTAATTTATAGTCATCAGGCTGGCAGCATAGGACACCAAAACACTGTATTATTGTTTTGACACCAAAACAATAGCGGAACAACTAAGAATCAATTGCGATACAGCAAAAATTAGTGATAGCTGACATGCAGTCGACTGGAGCGTAGTCTAATAATGACAATTTAGAAAACATTCTGTATACGATTCTGTACTCCGTGTTGAAATTCCCAAGAAAACCTTAGACCTCGGCTCATAATGTAGCCGGTTTACGACCGCAGTTTGGCGGCTCCAAACTCAACCCTCAAGGTTCTAAGTGTTTTCTTCCATTAGCAAAAGTGCTGCCGAGTCGTTCCAACTCCATGCTTTAATGATATTCCCGTTGAGTTCGCTTTTTAATTCGATGTGTGCCGTTTTACGCACCAATAATAATAGCACCTCATAGACTACAATATGGAATTCTTCAAAAAGGGAGTGAAAAGATTCATTTAGGGTTGGCAGCGAGTGTGTGAACCCCTGGTGTTGCGTTGCCCACTTCCCATCAAGTGGACCGTATGCCTATTTGCCTGCTTAGAAGTATAAAAAAAACATGTATTCAAAGCATTTAGAAAACCACCGGCCCGATTCCACTTAGAGCACCAGTATATTTCAGGTGCTGTTCGAGGAATTGTCAATGTTTCAGAAATAATGAAAATGTATTCGAAAGCCCCTCAACCTAAGCAATTACCCGAATTACCTTTGAAACATATTGACCGGTGATCTGAACAGAACCGTTAGGTGCTGCTATTCGAATAGATGTGCAAAATGGATACCTCTTTACCCCGCGGGCATAGGTATAAGATGTGCTTACTTTAAATGTGGCCAATAAATTCGCAGCCAGCTCCAATAACTTCATTACTGGTACAAGTTTACGTTTTGTACTGAAAATTGATTTGTGCTAGACTGGGATTCGGTACGACGAACTATATTGGTTTCAATGAGTATCTTTCGGCATTTCTTCTCAACAGTCTTCTTGTAGTTCCGAAATTTCAGTTTGTGGCTTTGATAAATATTATATAATTTGGAATCTTTTTCTTTTTTACTTTAACAATAACAAAGATATTTTGCCCGCGGCGTAAATTTTAGCTGAAAAAGTGCAACAGACATGATTTTCATACAAATTTTCAACACCAATTATAGTAATTTCGGGGTATTTTTTTTTTTACTAATTTGCCTATGATTGAACTATGTGTAAACCAAAATACATCAAAATTATTGAAGCGGTTGAAGCCGTGAAAGCGGAAGAGAGAGACAGACATTCGCATTTTAATATGGAGCACAGTGTGAAACAGACAGCCAATTAAATCTCTCTAAGATATAAAAGAAATTAATAAAAATGTGAGATGGCGCTAGTGTGCTACTAATTCGCAGCGAAAAAACTATCCTTTTACAATGAGGTCACGATGCACTAAAGTAAAACTTTTTAAATATATTATCAAGACTAATTAGTGCATAGGAACCCGAGGCTTTCATAAAGTAAATTAACGTGCATTGTTCGTAAATGAATCCCTGGGTAAGTATGAAGAAAGAATTTATAGGTGACGTAGGAAATTACATTCTGACTTATTATTATGGAAGATCATAATATATCTCCCATCAGTTGTGGTCGACGCAATGTCTTTTTAATAGGTCTAATAATCTATTGGCAGTTATATTCACGTCTACTACTAACTCTAAATCCCCTCAAACAGTCCACTCTTTATAATATCCAATGTCGATAGTCACCCAAAAACGGTTCAAAATCGGGACATCCCTTTAGAAATTACGATGCCATAAAAATACATAAATACGGTATTTGTGTATTTTTAAACCCGATTTTGAACTATTTTTGTTTTTTGTACACTAAAATCTAATGAAACTCAAATATATAAGAAACAAGTTTACAAAATAAAAGTTACCACATTCAAACTGCATGCTTGGCCAGCCCCTATTTTGAGAATCTTTCTACGCGAATATATTTGGGAGGGGGCGAACTATCTTGATCTATATTCGTAGCCCCAATTTGTTTGCAATAAACAATGCAAATCGGGCAATCCAATTTGCAATGTAAGGTTGTAGCTTGGTATTAGAAAAACTGGGGCCGATTTTTTTAAAGTGAAAACTTCTATAACGGCTGCGGTTGTGCACTTTTTGTGACGGGTAAAAAGTATTAAAACTCGTCAGTTCACGTCAGGAAATTCGTAAAACGCCAAAAATGCTTCAAGTTTACACTTCTGCCGGCACTGCCGGAGTGCAACCCGTTTAGTATATTTTTTATGTTAATGAATAATGATAATTATTAAGAATATATTACCTTACTTTCGCGGTTTAATAAATTATTTTTTACAATTACGGGACTGAAATAATAATCGAGTGAAGTCTTTATAAATAATCAACACTTGGTTTGAATGCTAATTGCTTTGATCCGTCAAACGTATAACTCCGACCGATTAAAAAAAAATATATATATATTATTGTCACATTCATGAAGTTCTTCAATTCATCCTCTATTATAACAATAAAGAAACTCGTCATTCATACTGAAACAAAGCCGCAGGGCACAACATGTTAGCTTAATAACTTCAAATAACTTCATGGATATCCAAAATAATTCCCGCCGCCATACGTTAACCCCCACAACAATGCATCCTCTACGGATAAGTAACTTTGCTCCAAATATCCGTATAACTTAGAAACTTGTGCGATACAAGCCGAAATAGGATTAACTGAGCAGATTATGCAACGGGCTTGACCCCGAGCTATAGATATGACCAGTCCTAGGTGAACGACTAAACACTACATGACGCGATGCGATGCTAAGCTTCTTGAGTGGTTACGGCGACAACAGGATATAAGTAAATCTTATTTTATTCGCGCCAACCAAACAGGTTGTCAATTCTACTGACGATAAGGCGTTATCGTGTCTCAATAGTAGTTCTTATTACATGTCAATAAGAGCTTCTTCTTCTTTTCGAGTCGAAATCGCAAACAAATTATTTACTTACTAATTCTACTATTGAAAAGCGGTTTTAGCTTAAAGTTCGCAGAATATAATAGACACCCAGGTGGTCTGACAATAGCGTCAAAGACGCAGAAAAGCGCTGGACGCAAGTTGCTTTCAACCGGTATGGAAATCGTTGGGAGAGGTCTTTAGCAGTGGACTTATTGTGGCTGAGATGATGATCATCGCATTGCGTTGTACTATTTACTGCGTTGGTCGCTCACCTAGGATACCGGTTGAGAGCGCTTAGGGTCAAATATAAACTATCTCAATAAGTCCAGTTTCTGTCTAGAGATTTTGTGTCACCAAAATTTATGTAGGAATGCTTAAATGGTTTGTTCATTGGCATACAAATTTGTAGCTTGACGATACTACAAGAACGGTAGTCTTAAAGCTAGATTTGTGACAACTATATTTTGTACAACAAATTTTACACGAGATCCTTATAGGGTGAACAAAAGTAAATGCAGATAACGGCAGGCAGCTGCTCACCTTAGGGTTTGTGGTGTCCCAGAACCGAATGCAGACCTCAACGAATGAAAGAGAATTCAGTTTCATCTGATGATTATATTTTCCTTTATTCATATTTTATACTTGTAGCTATCGCTATGAATAATCCTCCAGTTTTTTCCGAAGGTTGACTGACAGAGAATGCTTTTAGCAATAAATAAATAAAAATAAAATGTGCTGAAAATGGCCGCTGTCCAAAAGGTCCTATTCCGGACAGCCTGCTGCCCATCTCCTGGCATGGAAATGAGGTAACGAGTACATCGAACGTAATCTCAAGTTCGGTGCAAGATGAGATGGACATACGTACCTACGTCCACATGCAGTTGGTACATATTGTACATAGTATTTGTAGTATAAAAATTTTACTTTTACGTTCTACGCATACAGGCCCTACTTTTCAAGAATCCATACTAAAAACACTGTCTGCCTGTCTATCTGTTCCGATTTCACGACTAAACCGTTGGGCCGATTTTGATGAAATTAAGTATGCGTGTAGTTAAAGACTCACGTTCAAACATAGGATACTTTTTCAAAAATTAACCCTATGATGGAGGGTGAAAATATACGCAGGTGAAGCCGCGGGAAAAAGCTTGTTTCTTATAGTTAAAGGTTGCATTGCGTTGGATAACTCAATGAAAAACAAAACATAAACAAAAAGTAACAAAAAGTTCAAATAGTCAAGTGTGGTATTGATAATCAATAAGTACAACAATATTAATACCTTTATTATGTAAAGTCATGATAAAAATATAAAAAAATATTGCAACAAATTTACTAAGTTATTCTGATTTATTAAGAAAATTAAATTTTAAATCAAGTTCTCATTACAAGATACAAATTTTCTGTATTTGCAAAGGATTTCGCAACTCCTTTGATACGTCAAATGTCTCGTAACTTGCTTCACAGAAAGTCTGCTCAATCTCGAAAGTTAGTAAATATACAAGTTCAATTGGTAGATAGGTACCTTGGATCGGAGGAACTTGTAACTCTGTCTTAGGACTTCTGCCTGTGAGTAGAACTACTTACACACTAACGTGAAAAGACTAAGCCAATGATAGTTTAAAGGCCTTACTATGTTCTAATAAGTTTGAATACCTAGTTATAACGTATGATACTATCCGTTCTTCGATATAAGTAATATATATTAAAAGATTACTGTTTGCTGAGATTAATTACCACTTAATGCAACTTTTTTTTTCGGCGTCTTGAATACCATTTACTCCATTGTTAGCAATAACACGCGCACACTCGATGAGAAAGAAGATTAGACAAATTTTACGTTGACCTCCGCAATGGTCACCACGGCCGCTATCGGTCCTGGGTTCGATTCCCATCTAAATACATTATTTGTACTTATTGTTGTGTTCCCTTGATACAAGCTCAGTGCTTAGTGTGGGCCGGTGAGTGTTGTCTATTTATAAAAAAATCTATATAAAAAAATTAAACTTTTTCAACAAAACATCTAGAACGTCACGCAATAAAAACATCTAGAAATAAATACGTCCAAATCTTATTTCGGCCGTCATTCGGCCGCCATGTTACTGAACTGGAAGACGAAAGAAATAGGTTTATTGTTCCGTCAAGATCGAGAACAGAATCCTTTTAGGATAAGGGACCCGAAACGACACCATTTTGTCAAAACCTTTCTGTACTGCCGCGGTGAAAATTTGATGCGGCGAGGTATTCGTTACAGACCTCTTTGGACCCTTTTAAGGATATCACGAACTTTTGTTGTTTTCATGTCTTAGTAAATGTTGTGCTTTCTGTATTAGCAGTAGTTAATTGTATTGCGGTATGGGAAGATATATACTTACGGATGTTTGTTGGCGAATTTTGTTGAATGTGTGAGCTTAATACATGTAAGATGTTTATTGTTGGTTTAATAAACTAACAGTTGTTTTCAGGAACGACTTCCATTTTATTGCGAATCTGCTTTTTGAAGTATGAAAGAAAAATCGTTTATTTGGTTAAATTATTATCATTTACATTACAATTAAACCGCGCAAACATTGACACACAAAACATGCAACCAAAACGGCTCCCGCTCAGCATACTTCGTAAACCCAGGTGTGAACCACAGTTGTCTTAACGACCTATCTTATTACAATATAACTACGAATGTTAATAGAGTCGAATTTAATAAAATCGTGATTTTATATTTGCAGATCAGTCTATGATTTGCAACTTCAAAAACATAATTAAAATTGAATCAAATTGAGGAAATGGAATCTGATGAAAACGTGCTTAACAACGACAAAGAAGATTCAAATGAAAACAGTTATGGTGATGTGCACCAGTGAACTTTGACGTTAACTTTAACCTGCGCGCAACAATCGTTTCGAGAAAATGGCGTAGGTACTTGCCTATTTTGCGTTTCCTGCGCAGGTTAAAGTTAACGCCATAATTCTCTGGTGCAACCGAACATTTAATCTAAAAATCTCAGAGTCATAACTCAAACAAAACGCTGAAGCGCCGACCCTTCGCAATTAGACCTTACAAACAAATCACTAGTCGCTTTATTTTCATCTCATTATGTCGCCGACCATTGACGTGGATTGGAATAGACAAAACATTGAAACAATGTTAACCCCGCCTTCAAAAGATTCCACGTACGAATACAACATAAGTTTGTTTACTGATTTTATTTTAAGTGTCAATGGCTCCATCGTACGCCAAAACGATGATTTTGCCGATGTCAAGGTTGAGATTTACACGTATATAGTATGTTATAATATCAATATTGAAACACTGTACAGTGTGTAACCTAAAATATAAGTAAAGCCGGTTTATTAATCCCACGTAATTCTGACAAGTGTCATTTTTAGACATATCACAAAAAATTAACCTTCGGTAATATCAAATAAAATGACTTATTCAGAAATTATACCTTCACAGGCCCTTTTTCAAGTCAAATTTTATATTAAATAGTAGTCAAACTAGCGGCCCGTCCCGACTTCGTTCAGGTAAAAGCATAATAAGTTAGACACCTAAACCTTTCTCAGGAATCACACGATCTATTGGTGAAAACCACATGAAAATCCGTGCACTAGTTTTTGTGTTTATCGCGAACAGCAGACAGACGCGGTAAGGACTTTGTTTTATAATATAATATGTAAGGATTATCGATTTCATTTTCTGATGTTGTCCAGAATATCAAATTGATCGGGCCTTTCGCAATCTATTTAGATGTTTGGTCTATATCGTAGGCGCATTTAATTAAAATTCACCCTCTATCTCCGGGGTTTGTCGATCTCGTTATTAGCACATTCTTTAAGAGATAACCCCTGACATTACACCCTAACGGTTAATCTTGACCTCGCGTCGAAGATCAAATTAAATGGATCTTTTAAAACTGAAGCAGACATAGTTATCTGATAAATTGAATTAATGACATTGACGCATTGAAATTTACGATAACATTTCAAATTTAAATCTCCTTTTTGAAGCAAAGCTCACACTGACTTAAAGTTTTTAATAATTCTACAATTAATACTTAGACATTTTCATGTTTTAGGGAACTGTACCTACATATTCAACAGTTGAGTAAAAATAAACCGGGTTGCACTCCGGGAATGCCAGCAAAAGTGAAAACTTGAATATTAACATTGTGCATTTTTGACAACAGACGAATTTTCGATCAGGTCATGTGTCCTGACGCGAGTTTAACATTTTTTACCCATCACAAAAAGTGCACAACGCCGCTAAAAAAGTTTTCACTTCAAAAACGTCATTTCATCATGGAAGTCATGAGGAGCCTTGACAGCTAACAGGGATTGTTCCCTGTTAGCTGTCAAGGGTCCTCATGACTAGCGTTCCCAAAGAGGATTGACATCAGGCAGACGACAATATCCGAGAATAAAACAGAACACGATAGAAGACAAAGAGAGATTTAATTTAAGTAACTAAATTATAAAAACATCTAAAGCACCTTAAACCCAGCTCTAAAAAAACTAGTGTTGGCATAATCCCACATTTCGTTTTCTGTGATTATACGGGTCTGAGTAAGATTGATGGTGGATACCGTGCCCGGGATTATGAGCCATAAATAGCAATTCATACAGCCTGTACCGTTGTAACCCCGTCGAGATCCTAGCCTAGACATAATTGGCCTCTTATGAAGATTGATATAAGGATTAGCTTCGCTGCTTTAGGTTTAAAACACGTTTTTATCCTATTACCTGAAAATACTATTTAGACGTAAAAGTATTTAGAAAGGGAACGACGCGAAAAGTGCATTACGCAAAATGAACGCTTGACGCAAAATTAACACTTTGCATTTTTAGACATTTCTAGACGAGTTCTGTGAAAAATGTTTTATTGTGTATTTCGTAAGCATTATTTTAGAAATACAGGACAATGCGATAAGACTATATAGCTAAAATTAAGAACGTTGTTTTGTCCGTTAGTATTACCAAACTTAACCTAAAGTTATTATTTTTTTATTATTAATATAATATGCCTATATTTGTGTATGTATAAATTTGTACATATAATAAACACGTAATATAATACAAACACGAAATTGGAAAGTTTAGATATTAGAAGTTGCTAAGATTTATTTATTGGCAACACAGTGATGTTGTTTAGGTCATTCCAGCAACCGATAGTCCCATCAAGTAACACAGAACGCCCATAAGACCAAATAAATCTATAGGGATAATCCTAACTGATCCTAACAAAGTTTGCCGAATCCGTCCAAATCCGTTCCTGCCTATCGACTGCCCAAACAATGTATCCACAACACACGTCCCGAGCGAGACGTCAAGAAAAGTTAGGCTTTTCCTTAATTAGGGACCGACGTTAAATAATGCCGATTTGAACCAACGTTTATAGGGCTTAGGGCACGGAGGCGTCACTGCAAAGTTTAGGTACAAAGTACCTGAAAAACCCCACGAGGGGCAATTTCAATAACATATAACATATGCTTGGCGCTTACTTTTATATTTATGCCTGAACTACAGCAGCAGCGTAAACCCATCTCGAAAGCAACAAAAATGTGATGTGCACGACTCTTGTAACGTGATAAATATTGCCCGATTAAGATTAAGACTCTGCTGAATAATGTCATTACATTATTAGGTATGCTAAATTAATATAATTGGTAAGTTTAAAAAGAAGAGCTTAAAATGTGATTTAGATCATTTAGAAGACATCAAAATCGGTCCATCAGTTAAGTGCAGCGTAAATGCTTACGCTTACTATAGATATTATATTAGATACTAACCTAAACTTTTCAGTGAAGACAACCAATAGCCGGGTGTGTGAAATGGAGAAGGCAATGCCTTCAAGGCATAATGGTAAATTGGTTTTTGTTCAAGAGTGAACCTTCTGTAAGGTTGTACTAAGTATTACTTATTCTGTGCTTAGGCCCCTGTAATCCGAGGCCCCTTCGGGTGTAACATGTGAACCTACAGTACTCCGCCCGAAATGCCCAACTTGTAAAGAATTAGGATGCGTGGCTGTTGAATAATTGAAAAACATTTTGTTTGGAAGTGAAGGGCGCGAAAATTTGCGGTTACGGCTCTTGGTCGGAGTTTGTGTGGAATCTTTTAACTTTTTCGTTCTTGTTTAATTTCACAAACGCTAAGTGATTTTATTTCTTTGTTTGCTTTCGGATTTCTTTACAAAACCATGATGTTTTTTTTTCAGAATCCATATTTATTATTTACTCATGACTGAAAATGTTTTCGACGATATGTACTGTCAACCACATGTCAACTTACTCTACAAGGATCTTCACGACACGGTAATATAGGTGGATTTGCAATGAACTTTTCTGAAGTGTCATGCTGAAAATAAGAAATCAAAAAAGAAAAATTACAAAGTAAACGATGTAACACAAATTAATATATTTTAATTCGTCTGAAACTTCCACACAGGCGGAACATTGTGCACACGCTGTTAAAAATAACATCTCAATCTAGAAAACTGGAATAGATTGCTCATTTCGCAGTCCATATTTGCAGAAATAGACATTTTAACGTTCGCGACTGAGCGTGAAAGGAACCCTTTGCAAGACTGGCAAATTGAAAAGCGTCCTCTCACAGCGCCGGGGAAATAAAAACAAGAAAGAAATGAAAATGGGTTAAGCGCCCCCTGAGAGTTGAGGGTCTCGAGATCGGTCGCCGGAGCTAGTTTGTAACGCCTGCCTCTAATAAAAATTTAGCAATTTTCGATCGAGGTCGTATCGGCACGATTACGATGTGACGCGTGAAGGCTACTTTTGAATTTTGAGGTCCTACAGAATACCTTATTATCAATGTGGACCTAAACTTGTTTGTTACAAGAATGTATGTTTTTCTTTAGTTATGTATACCTACGTCATAAAATACCAATATTATTGTTAAGTTAGTAGCTGTCATAACACAAGACCGGAACTTATTTTGTGGCTAACACAATGAGTTACAATTCACAATTCTGTATGCGTCCCCATATAAGTACTTGATGATGCATGATATACATGGCATGATGATGCACCTAGCAACGGCTCTCAGCGAGGGAACTCCTCAACAGTATATTGCACGCACATTACTTTTTGTCACGCGCGACGACAATAAGAGCTTGTGTCAAAAATGTCACATTTGTAAAAACTTACTTTGAAAGTTCATTAAGAACTTGAACGTGTTACTTTGCAAATCATAATGAAACATGTTATATAAAGAAGTCCCAATGTCGTGTCCGTTTGTCTGTCTGTATGAGCGCGATAATCTCCAAAACTACCAGACGGATTTTTGTATGGTTTTCACCAATAGATATTTGTGATTCTTGGAGAAGTTTAAGGTGTATATTTATTATGGTTTTGCCCGAGCGACGTCGGGAATGGCCGCTAGTCGTGTTAAAAAACCTGATTGGTTCGTATCTGGCCACTTTTAAATGAATGGAAGTATATTTTTGTATTTTTCGTTTCGGGAAATAAGCAACAAAAAGGATATTAAAATTGGTATCACTGAACGACTGTCCCAAAAACCCTTATTTGCCACCCAACAACACCCTCAAAATCAGATTTCGTCTGATTTAATTTCTATTAACGCAGACATAAAATAACGACATTTCAGAAGTCAGTATATATACAGGCATCTATGTCATCTAATTGCATTTGTTGCAATATGAAAATATGAATAAAGAATTTAATGTGACTTGATGTCTGAGGATAATAACATTAAAGTGCTTTAGAGAGTTCCCTGGCTAAAATGTTTGTTTTTACAATTCAATTTATTTGGTCCAATTCTCGTATTGACTCAATTTTTGTGTTATTTTTCTCTCTAGCCTATAGGAGAGGCTTCGTATTCATAGATCAGCAACACGTCCGTGCGCGTAATAGGTACCTATGTATGTGTAAAAAATGTAATCAACGACGTGACTTCTAGAGTTTGCTAAGGATTTGGGTAGCTTGATGTGCTGTTGACTGTATCTATCGGTCAGCTGTATATAAATATTACCTATGTACTCAATGTTCATTGCATACTTTACATTGTATGAAGATTGTGTAGTGAAAATATATTTCCCAGGGGATCTATGGTGATTAATGAAATAAATTGTTTATTATTTAGATATTTACCTATTTACGCCATTGTCCGAATCAAATTAAAAGTTTTCTCTTTAGAATAACAAACTACGCGTTACGTAGAAAATATTTATCTAAGTACAACCTGACCGACCATACCCATCGTAGCCCTTGTATCCTGGAGAATAAACGGGTATTGTCTTGAGAAGTAAACGAACTTGTTATTGGCGGAAGTGTAAAACCACAGAAGCGAATATGCGAGCCGCCTCGGGTGAGACGTGTCTGAGGAGGCTACACGTGCTGTGGTTTGGACTGGCTTACATTGCATATATACTGTCTCAACAACCGTACAAAAATATTGCCAACGCTTTATAAACTCTCTGCTTCTCGGTTGTTTTCCACTCCATTGAGCGTCCGGAGCCTCCACCGGCATCCCAAGTTGTCAGACCATCGGCACGTCATAGCCAGATATTTATTCCCGTAAAACGTGGCCTTACCAGCGCAGGTGGCACTCAAGCGGCTGCCAACACGATAAAACAAACACTCGCTTAATATTATATTGAATCAGCGGCCCGTCCTGGCTTTGCTCGGGTAAAACCATGATAAATTATACACCTATAGCTTCCTCAGGAATCATACTATTTATTGATGAAGTTAAAACCATGCAAAATCCGTAACGTAGCTTTTGAGTTTATTGCGTTAATCCAGACAGTCGCGACAGTAAGACTTTTTATTTGTATCCGAATAATGTTAAGTTACATTAAATGTTTAATAGATACATATATATATATATATATATATATATATATATATATATACCTATAGTGATGGTACAGTCGACAGCACGTCAACCTACACAAAATCATTGCAAACTCGCCGCTATTACCGCGCCGTACAGGTTCATGCAGGGTAACTTGATGTGCTGTTGACTGTACATATTATATATTACTTATTTCCATTAACCATTGCACATTTCAAAAAACAGTCTCTTACAAAATATATTCTCTCTCTACTGGTCTAGACATAGGTATAAAATTTGAGTAAACTTGTAAATTTGTTAGAAAATAAATTCGCCCATCACTTTTATTCCAAATCCTTTGACATTTTGCCTTTCTGCTTCATGTTCAATACACATTTTACTACTAAATCAAGCAGTCAAAGTTGAACGTGTTTATGAGACTTTGGACAACAATTGCATTCCCAAAGAGTATTGACGTCAGACAAGCGGTCGGTCATAAAACCAGAGCTAGAATCTAGGATCAGATCTACAACATTTGCTTAATGGTTTATTCTCACGCGAACCGGCCTGGAACACGCGCCGATGTGTGTCAGAAAAATCTTATGTGAATAATTATTCTTTTTCAGTCTTTGCCGGCTATCAAGTCATATTTCTGTACCATCCATTTTCTGTTACGATGCGTATTCAACCGGATGATATTCAGCCCCGGACCAGCCTTTGATGTGAATCTCGTTGCCAAAAACCGAATGTTATTAGGTACCCTTAAAAGGACTAATTTTGAGACGAGTAGATGCCGTGAAAGATTTCCGGCCCTATTGGAATTTGATGAATAAAGGACAAAGGGCGTATTGTCGCAATATTAGCCACTATCTTTCGATGATGATTTTTAATCTTAAGTAGATAAATAAATAATAAAGAAATAAATATTAGAACAAATCACACAGATTGAGCTAGCCCCAAAGTAAGTTTGAGACTTGTGTTATGGGATACTAACTCAACGATACCATGTTTTATAACAAATACATATACAGATAAACATCCAAGACCCGGCCAATCAGAAAAATATCATTTTCCCTCATGACCCCACCGGTCGTCAACAGATAACTTGTTTAATAAGTATTTTTGAATAGGTAACTATGCATTTTTGAGGTTTATAAAGTATCTACTTAAATGGCTTCGTATAGAATTATATCTAATGAAGTCTCGCTAATTAATTGAACTAACTTATTTATAATGTAATAACATTTCGTTGTTAACCATGATTCGTTGTAAATGTGTAGATATATGTGGGAAATAACCAATTTCGCTACTATTATCATACTCATCACGGCATCCAATCGATAGACATCTCTATTCTGTCCATTGAGTCCAGTGAACAACACATTGAGCTGTCCCAATTGATTCCTCGTCGCCTCTATCACCATCGCATAAGGTCCATGCAGGATAATTAGATCTGCAGCAGACTGTATACATTGAACTGAGGCTGTAACTGTTTACAACGGATAATAGCGTCGATGGATAATCCCAATACGGCTAATTTACATAGGGTTGGTTTAGTTGATTGCTTTATTATGATTTCCAAGATGATATTGTTATACAAGTAACTACTACACCACGGAGTGCCTGTAGCTTGACCTTTGTGTAGCTAATCTTAGATGGTCACGGTCTAGGTGACTGTTTATTTCTATATTTTCTTTTTTAGTAATTTGTGATGCAGATCGCAGAGCCAAAACTTCAGATTTTCTGTGTTATTTGTTGAGTTATGGGCACCAATAATTAATAGGTAATAATTAACTATAAACACACAAGACACATAAGCGGAACACAATATATTTTAATCGGTTGCTACAACAACTACTAGCGCCTCTATATTGGCGCTATCATATATGTATCTATTAAACATTTAATGTAACTTAACATTATTCGGATACAAATAAAAAGTCTTACTGTCGCGACTGTCTGGATTAACGCAATAAACTCAAAAGCTACGTTACGGATTTTGCATGGTTTTAACTTCATCAATAAATAGTATGATTCCTGAGGAAGCTATAGGTGTATAATTTATCATGGTTTTACCCGAGCAAAGCCAGGACGGGCTGCTGATTCAATATAATATTAAGCGAGTGTTTGTTTTTATAGTGTTGGCAGCCGCTTGAGTGCCACCTGCGCTGGTAAGGCCACGTTTTACGGGAATAAATATCTGGCTATGACGTGCCAATGGTCTGACAACTTGGGATGCCGGTGGAGGCTCCGGACGCTCAATGGAGTGGAAAGCAACCGAGAAGCAGAGAGTTTATAAGGCGTTGGCAATATTTTTGTACGGTTGTTGAGACAGTATATATGCAATGTAAGCCAGTCCAAACCACAGCACGTGTAGCCTCCTCAGACACGTCTCACCCGCGGCGGCTCGCATATTCGCTTCTGTGGTTTTACACTTCCGCCAATAACAAGTTAGTTTACTTCTCAAGACAATACCCGTTGATTCTCCAGGATACAAGGGCTACGATGGGTATGGTCGGTCAGGTTGTACTTAGGTAAATATTTTCTACGTAAAGCGTAGTTTGTTATTCTAAAGAGTAAACTTTTAATTTGATTCGGAAAATGGCGTAAATAGGTAAATATCTAAATAATTTATTTCATTAATCACCATAGATCCCCTGCGAAATATATTTTCACTATACAATCTTCATACAATATAAAGTATGCAATGAATATTGAGTACAGGTAGTATTTATATACAGCTGACCGATAGATACAGATACAGTCACAGCACATCAAGCTACCCAAACCTCAGCAAACTCTAGAAGTCACGTCGTTGATTACATTTTTTACACATACATATGTACCTATTACGCGCACGGACGCGTTGCTGATCTATGAATACGAAGCCTCTCCTATAGGCTAGAGAGAAAAATAACACAAAAATTGAGTCAATACGAGAATTGGACCAAATAAATTGAATTGTAAAAACAAACATTTTAGCCAGGGAACTCTCTAAAGCACTTTAATGATATTATCCTCAGACATCAAGTCACATTAAATTCTTTATTCATTTTATTTTTGCGGGGTCACGGGCTGTAGCCCGGTATGCCCGCAATGTCTTTGATCTACAACAAACAAGAAAAAAAAAACATGGACGAAAATGCACTTCAGCTGTCTTCATAAAAGGGGAAAAATATAATTTATTCACGAGATAATTTTCTCCTCCCTTTTAAGGATAGACGTTTGAAGTAGGGTGGCAGAAATGAATGTTTGCAGATCCAGGGTCCTTACTATCTCGCGGGTGGACTTTGTCTTGTCCGTTCCTATTTTTTCATTTTTGTATCGGTTTAGTTGCAGGCAGACGCAATAAGGTTCGTTGATTTCCGTTTCCGCTTGTTGATATTGGAACCCTAGCCCCTTTGTGATCGATTTCGCGGAAATAGGGGTATACTTTATAGGATTTCTTAGGTCAAAATAGGATAGATTAGATAGATAGGTAAAAAAGCAGATAACTCAAACGAGAAAGTGTACGTATTTTCCTCACGTTGTCGTTCTTTATTCTACATCGACGATTAGATATTACAGCTTTACGTTATATTTATGACCGTATTTTTAGTTAGTTTTTTAAATTACGTAGTAAATTTAATATCTGCACAAATGTACCTACCGAATATCTGCACAAATGTACTTTATTATTTGAATAAATAACTATTTACAGTGTACTGTGTAAAAATTGAATATTAATTATTTATTCATAACAAAAAGGAAAAAAGATACCTGGTTTTTTTACCATCGTATGCAGAGAAATGAAAGACCACCTCTTCAATTAATACACATTGAATTGAGTAGGTAGGTACCTAACCATCCAGCATCCATATTATGCAAGTTTATGATCCTTAATAGTCATAGTTTATAATCAATTTGAACACCCTCTCGCTTGAACAAGTATCTGTTTCATTACTAAGAATCTTTCATTAATTTGATCAACCATTCACTGAGTTGGTTACCTGAAAGGGTTTTACATAATTTAATGTTAAGATGACCCAAACAAATTAAATAACACGCAATCGTCATTCGTGTTTATATTTCTCTTTGAAGCTAATTGAATTGAAAATGAAAAAGACTTTAGTCTCTCATAGACTGGACGCAAGTAAATACAAATCAGTTTTACACTTAAAAATCTCACTACGTACATATTTACATAACTAGAATTCGCCTGCAACTCCGCCCACGTGAATTTAATGGGAAAAGTACCCTTTGTCCTTTTCCCTACTTCAAACCTCATGTACCTATTGTATGTAACCTCATATACGAAATTACAAGATTGGTTGATCAGATAAAACGTGAAGAGATAACAAACCTACTTACTTACCAATGGATTTATAAATCCCCGTCCATACTGAAATATTCAAATAGAAGCTAGCAAATGATTTTTAATCGCTTTTGAGTTATTAAAAAATACTAATAAATATGACATTTAAATTTTTAAGGAGTAGTACACCGATGAGAGACAAAGTCTATGTTTCGTAAAATCCGTGAAGTTTGAGACGCTCTTCATTAGAATTTTGTTTTCCAGCTCACCGAATAAGATAAATTACAAAATGATGAATAGGACCAAACAGATCACTTCTAATTTCTGAAATTATATTAATTCATTCGTCATTCGTTGAGTAAATTCATAAAGTTGCAACAAAAAATTTTAATAAAAACTTTTCTTGACATAAAAGTGACACACCAAGTGGCATAAACATACTAGGAATTTAAAAAAAAAAAAATTGGAAATAATTTATTACTTCTCTTAACAAATGCTGTAGAACATCTTTATATTAGATACAAACATTAACAATGTGTTTCAACGTGGATATCGGTACAAGAACAAATATATAAATGTATAAAATAAGTATGTCTGAATGTTTGTAAGGTTCCACGTTTAGATTTTCGTTAACAACAAAATTATACACGTAAAAGACAACTACGCGGCTGAAATATGACATTTATATATAATGAAGTAAATGAAACGAATAACTGATGTATACTGTGACGTCCATTAGGTATGTATATTTAAAATATATCTTAGATCTTAGAATTTCAAGCAAAGCAATAATATAGGCATAACTTGGGCTAGTGTTGCTATAGAAACATTACTTAATCTACAATCGTTTATTTATTATTAGTAGGCCAATAATATAATTGATGCCACATTAGTTTAATTGACGCCATATTTGTATATTGTAAGCAAAGTGATTATTTTTCAATATTTGGCACATCCCTTGAACCCTGGCTGAATGTAATAATACTTATTTACCTAGGTACATTTTTGTTTTTTATAACTATTCATTTCAAAAAAATATCTTAATCCAATTTAAAATATTATATAAGAAATTAGTGATTTAATTTGTACTACATCGAAATATCTAAACAGTCTATAATATCTAAACAAAACTGTTTTTTTTTTATTTTTACAAATTTTTGTAATTCTATAAGTGCTGTGCATCTTTGCCATCTACCATTTCACAACTGCGGACTAAATATAATGTTTTAATTACCATCGCAAGATATATAAATTTATAGATTAAAATATCAATTCGCTGGATATTTATTTAATATTTTTAAAAGCACATTAATTTAAATGGATACCACATCTTCGTGTACATAAACATACCATGTTTCCTTAATTAATCAAATATGTATTGATTACGTGCATTTGCAATTTTAACTTTAATAAAAATAGCTTACTTGTGGCAACTATTCAGATGTATGTCTATTTAATTCTATATTTTTGTTATATAAACCGTCAATAAGTTTATACCAATATTAATAATATACCTATATTGTTAATATAGACTTGTGTGATAATTCGTTATTTACTAAAGACAGAATTGGACCAGCCAATGTCACCGAAAATGTAATTACATTTATTTTAATTAATTACTTCAAAATTTAAAAAGTAATTTAATGATAACATGTTATTAATATTCGTTGTTTGCTTCAAACTGAATGCTAGTGCCAGACAATACATATTACTTAATAAAATATACCTACTTTCAAGTAAATTAATTTTTATTTATTGTCAGGAAAGATTCTTAACAAACAAGCATGCTTAATTTTTAAATTATAAAATCGGCGAGATAAATAACCTTTTTCAAATATGTTTATTTTTTCTACATTTATTCAATACTCAATTACTCAAAACTTCGCTTCCTAGTAATAGTTGTCATATACCATAATTATCCAAACTTGTTCTAAATATAACATGTAGGCTTAGCTTTTTCTTTTAACACCAATTTATTTTTTTTTCTGTCATTTCTTCTTTACTTTGTATAAACATAGAATAAACTATTTCTTTATCATATTCATATAGTAAGTAGACACACTTGACTGCTACCACTAAATCTAACAGTTGAATGTTGCTAAATCTTTACTATAAATTGGTCCTAGAAGTGATTCTAAGAGATCTAAGAAACCATTCGATAAATTGATAATACTTTCAATTAGGCCATGTACGGAACCACTTACATATAACACATTATTGCTATTACAATCATCGAATCTACCATTTCTACTAACAATATTATATATGGATACCTTAATAATATTAAACTTAAAATCTCATATATTCACATTTTTAATTAAAATTGTGAATGTCGTGTCTTTAATTTTAAGATTTTTTTTTTCATAACAAACTAACGATATTATTAAACTTAACAGCTTAGCTTCTGAATGCAAGGTAAATACATTTGGTTGCTTTGTGTAATACACTTACGTAATACACACTAATTTACTTATATAAAATACAATTGCGCCAAAAAATAAATATCACCAAAATGTATTTTATTTAAAATTATTAGCTTATATATATTTTGTCAACAGAATATACAAGTGCTTTAAACTGTCAAATTTTAGAAATATACTACTGATTTGTTTATGTACAATTGTTTCCCAAACGCCGTGTGTGACAAATGAACTTACCAAATTTTTACTGTGAAACGAAGAGGCTTTATCGACCCTCAATATTTTCCAGAAATATTATGTATAGAAAACATTTCGTCTTTTACCTTAATAAACAAATCTAAATATATAGACATTTTCCTTGCAATAAATCCAGTATGTCTTCACACTCGAAATTCCAAACCTGCAAAGAAACAGTATGATATGCTATAGCATATAGCTAACCGTCGTCACTATCTATACTATTATTATAAGAGGTAAGCGTTTGTGAGTTTGTATGTTTGAGGCGGCTAATCTCCGAAATTACAGAACCGATTTCAAATTTTTTTTCAAAATTAGAAAGGTACATTATCCAAGATTGCTATAGGCTATATTTTATTTAAAAATTCTCATTCACGGAAGCAAAGCCCCGGGCAAAATCTAGTTAACAATATAGGTATTCTAATATATATGATCAAAGAAAACGGATGAATAACCGAAAGCGTAGTCAATTGAGATATAACATTTCCATACAACTTCCCGGCCCATCTCATACAAAGCGACTGATTTGGCGTTGTAAAACTATGCACACGATGAGCCTAAAGATATTGGCGCACCGTCCCGTTTCTTCTCGTGTATTTCTAATACTGATATCTCTTTCTTGTATGAGCGAAACGAAATACATACAGTTTTCTCTGTCCAGTTGCACAATGTCCCCGTTGGCAAAGTGAACATACAACTCACCGCTCGTGGCTTCGCCCGCTATATCCCGAGCAGGCAGAAAGCCAGCAAGTTGGAACATCAGTCGTCCGCATCCACTTCTACATCGCTCATGTCCTCTTCGCTGGTGCAGTCAGGTTGAGACGCTTGGGAGTTGCAGCGATCGCACCAGCAGACAAACAGATAGTTTTGGGCCAGTTCCTGTAAACAATTAGAGATTGCAATTTAAAAAAAATTTCATGGCCCAAACTCCTTATCCATCCGAAAGGAAGGCCAGTGCCCCAGCAGTGGGACGTGCAAGTGCAACGTTGAAATGACAGTTGATGATCATGACTTTTCAGTTAAAATCATAGTCTGAAATAGACACATAATTTGATTTGTCAGTTAGTAGCTTGGTACAGTTAGCTTGAGAAGTGACAAGACGAAACGAAGTTAGTGAAAAACTTCATTCACATCCTACTAATGTTATAAATGCGAAAGTGGTGTGTATGTTTGTTACTCTTTCACACAAAATCTACTCGACGGATTGTTATGAAATTTGGTACACGGGCAGCCTATAACCTGAAACATATACATAGGATACTTTTTATCTCAAGATTCCCACGGGAGCGAAGCCCCGGGGCGCAGCTAGTCAAACATATACGAAAACATAAAAATAGGATAAGTCCGCCCGCGGCGTTGTACATGTATTTTTCTTGTATTAATTGTATTTATTTTCATACAACAATGTTTATTTGTTAACAAACATTAACGAAAACATAATGAAAATTAATGATAACATAAATAATGATTAGCTGGGAGAGAATGATTTTAGAATTAAGTTCACTATTATAAGTAAATTTTACTTTAAAAAATCAAGTCATAGAGATGTACCTTTTGCCTCGAATGTCTGGACCTTTGAAGGGCGCACTCATCCAAATAGCTAATACATATTTCCTCTCCGGGCATGATGGGTTTCAAGGCCTTCAGTTGTATGCGATGGTTGCCGTACGGGAATGAGGACTCTGCGTTCGGTTCGCAGCTGTGGTTGCTGGCGCTTTGGAGCTGGTACAGACCAGAACCTTCGGTGTTCAGAAATGTGCCCGATTCTGTGAAAACAGATTGTCATTTTTATCTGTTATAATATAGAAGCTAGTATAAATTGATGGACTAACACAATTAACTGAATAAAATATATATATATATATATATATATAAATATATATATATATTCTGTATCGCTTTCCAAACGAAAAGCGAAATTTAATTGTGCACAAGTTGATAAATCCACTCACCTTCCTCAACATACTGGTACAGTTTATCAATAAACAGATCCAGTTGCTGCCTCTCGTCGTCAGACATGGTCAGCTCGAGTACATTGTTTACCCACATGGCCAGCGGACTTGTGCCGATGCCTTGCCCATTGGTGCCGATCAGAGCCATTAGCGAACAGAAGCCTTCTGGAGTTAGGAACTGGAAGTGTCAATAACAATTATTATGAGTTATGAATCAGTACTAAGAAAGACAAAATAAATCATTTACATGTTGTTTTTATTGCTTTCAAAAAAATAAAAATCTCTTCGCTGGAACCACATAAATAAAAATGGGCATTTTTTTCAACCATTTGTATTTAAAATAATCGGCCAAGTGCATGGCTACGCACAGTATAGTGACAGTGTAGTGTTAGCTTTTCTTACATATATAACATAAATAAACTACCAGTTATATACATGAATTTGAATTAAATATATTGATGCATTTATTTTATGATGTTGTTCTTTTGAATTATCGTTTTAGTTATGATTATTTAAACCAGTCATAAGATACGAAAATATTAAATATTTTAGAATTTGTGTTATAATGTATTGATTAAATTTGATTATATTATCTGATTATATAATAAATACTTGTATTTTGACTCATGCGCACGTGCTTACTTGTTAACCGTAAGCATTCCAATTGTAAGGGAGGAGGAAGGTTATAATAGGGGCAACACGTGCGCAGAGCGGCACTCTCGGTTGTGCGTTGTTCGAATGAGGACTGACGCTGTTGAGTAAAAATGATTAAAGTATATGTGATGATAATTGAGAATAAATATTGGTGAGTAGACTTTGGTGGTATTTATTTAATCTGAACCTGATAACAATAGTATAGTGTAGGGTATCATATTTTCCACATGGAGTTCTTTTTTGTTTATAAATTGACTATCCATTGATAGATTTACTTTTTTGAAACAAATTAATTACTAAAAAATTTTATTATAAATTAAAAAAACAAACTTTTAGCAAATAAATATACCTCTTGGGCATGGTCTCCACTGATGACATTGCTTGTCAGTTCCCTCAATGTGCCAAGCTGGTCTGAGAACTGTTCACCGAGCAGCTTGTGAACTAACTCCGCATCTTCATTCACAGTTCTATGACAGAACTGCTTGATTTTAGCAGCTGCTGCAGCCGGATCCGAACTTTGTTCTATGAAGGCCAGTATCCTGACCAGTAGCATTATGCTTGTTGTTTCTGGTGGGTAGTGCATTTGTCTAAAATATGAATTCATGCAATAAATTAACAATTACATTACACATCCAAGTAATATGAAGGTATACATTTGGAAGCTAGACTTGATATTGGGATTGGGGACATACAGCCTTGGCAGCTGATAGATAATAACAGCATTCCCAAGGTGGGTTGACATCTAGTAGGTGGCCTGTTGTACAATCACAGCTGAATCTTCAAAATTTTAAGGTTAATTTTTTTTTGCTGGCCTTGGGATTTGTGGCATTCAAGCCTCAAATGTAACAAAAGAGTGAGTAGTTACTTACTTCCAAGCCTCCAAAAGCACCATAACCGGATGCTGCACATCGCTAATATCATGACACAGTAACCTGTGGTATGTCACATAGGCCTGCTGTTTGCAGCTCTCACAGCAATACAATACTCCACACTGGTCGCATGTTGTTACATTCTCCAAGTTTGTCTCATAGCAGTTAGAATGTGGAAGTACTATGTCTGGTTTGCATGATAGGCGTCTTACATTTTGTTCGGGTGTTTCTAATGGTCTGAAAAATACAATACAATAAATTGGAAGTTACTTTACAATTTGCCAAATTAAATAAAATTAGATTAATAAAATCAGTCCATACTGTCAAAATTCAATCTAGGGGTGTGATTCCTCAATGGAATCGGCGAATAATGATACTTTTTTCTTACTTTTGGCACTCTAAGGATTCCATATTACTATGTTAAAATCAAAATATAAAATAGAGTAAGAATCAATGGTATAAGTAGGTATCTAATACTTTTCACAAAGTAACAAGTCAAGAACAAGTTTTTAAATGTCAAGTTTTTAAAAATTTTAATGTCAATAAGAACAATGGATTTAATAAGTACTTCGTGGAGTACATACGAATTCCATGATAATTAACAAAATTCGCGACTATTTTTGTTTACTTGCCTCATGCAATGATCACAAGCTAAATATCTATATGCAGCATTCCAAGCGAATTGACATGAAACCAAGGGATCTTCCTCCAAAATAACGTCTCCCTGATTGTACTGCTTTGTTGCAAACAAGCCTTTCCCCTGAAATTATATAAATATAATAACTAATTATCTTATTGGTTTTACCATTATAATTATAGAAACGAACGAAAAGTAAATAATAATACTGCTTACTTTCTTACTGCTCGAGGGACGTATTTCATAGCCGGCCATTTCACTTTAATTAAAGTTATTTCTCTAATACAAAAAGAAACAATAAAATAAGATTGATTTCTTTCAAGAAAATATAGAAAACAATTTGTGCAACTTTGAGGTTAGGGTAGTTTGGTTTGGAAGGCTGGCTGTCAAATCAAATATGATGTCAATGTCAATAATGTCAATCGGTTGTACCGTAAAATCTGACTTTTTTAATTTATTGACTTAGGTGGCGCCCTCACAATAATTATTTAAAATACCTTTCAATAAATAAATCTCAGCAAACTCGTCTATATCTTAGATCAAAACCTATCTCCTGTCAACATAAACCTACATACTTAGTAGTCTTCAGCTAGAGCCCATAAAGAACATAATTGTGCTAGAAGCATGTACTTAATTCCTTTCAGGAATGTTAATTTATCTTCCATTATGACTATAAATCCTAAATATCATCGTTACGTTTATTTTTATATCATGTTTCATTTCTCATCTGAAGTGTAAATTTCCCAAATTTTAATTCGAAATGCAGACTTAAGTAGTTAATTTCCAACCAATATGGATATCCAAGAAAATCAATGTGCCTTGATCTTGTGGAAAAAAGAAAACAATTATTTTTTAAATAAACATTTTAATACAAATTATTTATATTTATTACATTCAATGCAAATATCACAATAATACTTTATGCCTATGTATAAAAGAGATTCTATTAAGGTTTTATACAAATTTTCATAAATTAACTAGCCCCAAATTATCTAAATCTATAGATGCGTATCTATAAATGCGTAATAGTTTTATGTTTGTGAGCCTCCACTTGGACAATAGTGTCAAACATGGGCAAATTCTTCGTCTCAGGCGTGATGATCAGCAGAGAAGCTGATATGATTGCTGTAGCCGCGAACAAGATAGAAGGCATTTCACTTAACTTGGTGGCCTGTAAATTAAAATACTGTTATTTTAGTAGGTAATTTTATCGATATTATAGTGTAGTTCGTGAATATCGATATTTCACAGGTTATCAATACAAAATAAAATAATAGAAAAAAAAGTAAAGTGATTGTTTGTTTGTACCGCTAATCTCCGGAACTACTGGACGGATTGGAATGAATTATATTTTATGTTATTAGTTATTGCTGTTATATAACTTATTATTAGTTATTCTTGTTTTTAGCTATTAAGCCTAAAGCTAGTACCCTATATGTTGCCCAGGCGACATATAGGGTACTAGCTTTTGCCCATGTCTTCGCCCGCGGTAATTTCATAGTAAAATCTCGGTCATTCCTAAAGAAAAATGATGAATAGCATATTTACCAATTTTCAGCTTTTTATCTTGAAAATTATATTAAGTATAAAAATTGAAGATTTTGAACATTTGATGCAGACCCATGATGGTCCAGCTAAACTATAGGAAATAAATAATAAATAAATAAATAAATATATTGAGACGAATCACACAGATTGAGCTAGCCCCAAAGTAAGTTCGAGACTTGTATTATGGGATACTAACTCAACGATACTATATTTATAAATAAACATCCAAGACCCGGGCCAATCAGAAAAATATCATTTTCCATTATGACCCGACCGGGGATCGAACCCGGGACCTCTCGGTTCAGTGGCAAGAACCTTACCACTGCGCCACCGAGGTTGTCGAAATAATAGAAATGACGGCTTAACAAAAGTTGTTAGTAGTCTGATGAGCATTTATTGTTGAGGTATAAATATCTAAAATCTGGAACACCTAAAGCAGACTCATGATGGTCGAGCTAAACTATAAAAAATATAGATGACGCTAACAAAAGTTTTTCAGTCTGACAAGCATGTTCTGTTGAAGTATAAAAATCGAAGATCTTGAACACTTGAAGAAGAGTCAATAATGGTCCAGCTAAACTATAGGAAATAAAGAAAAGAGGCCTTTATAAACGTCTTTAAGTCTGATGAGCATCTTCTGTATAGGTATCGTTACGCTTTGTCTGTACAGTTAAATTTATTTTCATAACATTGTGTTTATTAATGTTTAAAACATCGAAGATCTGGCACATATGAATTCATAGAGAATCAGCGCCCGAAGGAAAGACCCCCAATGTAAGTAGTATATAGGTAAAAATTTCTTAATTTTGACTACTTACCAAAAATTGTTCGGCCACACGAACGAAGTCGCGGGCATCAGCTAGTCGTGAATAATCGTGACAGAATAGTTAATCAAATGTTTGCGTGAATTACATTGTCTAACTTTTAATTCGATGCAGTAAACTTTATTATTGTGTAAAACGTTCTAGTTTTTTTTATACAGTAAAACACACGATTTATCGTGATGCTCCGTTTAAAAACTAATAAAATTGGTAATAAAACCATGTGGTTTTACCACTTTTCTGACTTAAATATGTATTTAAGTCAGAAAAGTGGTCAACATTTTATGAATAAAATTAACTTTAGGACATAAAAAAATTATAACATCTAATATGGAACGAGTAAGTAATATAAACCTGATAATGTACCCTGTCAGTGAACATGAACATGAACATGAACATATGCACCACACCCAGCCAGCTCGAAGCTGAAACGGACGAACCGAATACAGGCCGTTGGCCGTACCTATGCGACGCTGCTTCCATCCATCAAAGTCACGTTTGCTGGAATATACGTCCTTCGTCTACATGCTTCACCTTGCCAACAAAACAGCGTCGAGCTCGCTTACTTTTGCTGTCAATACGAGGTATCAGAGGACGTTCCCTAGCTGGCCTCCCAGCGACCGCTACCTTGCTGGGTGGAAGCGGTGGCGTCGCACAAGCCCAGACCCACGACCCCACACCAGGGGGCACGGTTTTATAAGGAGTGACACGCTCTGGGATGGGAGAGGACGGTCGACTAGCCGCAACCGGTCGACCACAATCAACCGACTATGCAGCCTGTAGCCAATATTGGAATTTAGGAGGACGGGTTATTCGATGGAGGAGAGCGTTGGTGTGTTTCGTTTTCCTCGCTGACTTCGTTGTGTGTGTTGGTGACGGTTTCGTCGTTTTCTATTTCGCTGTCCGTTTCGTCCATTTTGTATATTTCTCTAGCCGCTGAAATGAGTTCTTTCTTGTCTGTTGCGAGCTCTATCCACTCTGAAGGGCTTTTCTTATAGTATTCCATGTCCTGTTGTAGGGAATTTTTCCAGGTATAAATAGGTCGACCTATTTTACGATTTTTTGCTTCATGTTTGTATGCAGCGTGTAGTAGATGTGGGTCTCTGCGTCGTAGTATGTGTCCATAGTAACACATTCGAAGGCATTTGATTCTTTTTGTAATAGTTTTTCCATCCAGAATGTCGTGTATCTTGCTGTACATATGTGCGTGGCCTGCATTGTCTAGCATGTCGCGTAAAATCATTCTTTCGTATCTTCTAAGTTTTGAGCGATTCGCTTTTGTTAGTGCTGTGCATTTGAGGCCGTAGGTCATAGTTGGTTCTATCACCATTTTGTAAAGAAGTTTTATTGTTTTCCCTTGCATGCGGGACCTCTTAAATAAATTTTTGTAGAGTCTTCGAATTTTTGATCGCTTGTTTGCAGCGGGCATTTACTGTACCATTCCTGTTCAGTACAGGTGAGATATAGGTCCCTAGATACCTAATTTCTTTAACGGGAGATAAAGTAGTTTCTCCCAGTACAAAAAAGTTCCTGTTATTTATGTTTAGTGGGTCGCGAACTAGTAATTTCGTTTTTGTATCGTTTACTGTAAGACCTACTGACTTTAATAGACTTGTGGCCTTTACAAAAATTTCGTTTAATTGTTGAATATCGTTTGATGTTATGATTACGTCGTCCGCGAAGGCTAGAATAATTGGTAGTTGAATTTTGTCATCTTGATTAATTTTTATATAAGGTAGTTCTTCCGCTAGTGTTTTGAAGACGTCGTCCATAACTATTGTTCAGAGTCTTGGTGATATGGGACAGCCTTGTTTGACACCCTTACCTTTTTTTATCCATTTGGTTTGTTGTCCGAACCATTTAATGCATGTAGATTCATTCAAAGTAGCTTTTATGATTCGATTTGTCATGGATTTATTTGTTCTAGACGCGATTATATCTCTGAGGCTGAGTGATCCACGGTGTCAAATGCTGCTTCTATGTCGATCAAAAGAACAAAAGTTTTTTCACCCGCTTTCCATTCTTCATCCAATATTCGACGTAAGGTGAACATGTGGTCATCCGTGGAGCGATTACTTAGAAAGGCGGCTTGGTAGTTGTCTATTGTTTCAATTGTTTCGTCCAGTCGTTTTAGTAAAAAGTTTGCATAAATTCTGTATCCCTTACTACATATTGATATACGTCTGTAGTTATTTACCTGTTTCGGGTTAGTTTTTTTAGGGAGTGGCACTTGAATCGACTGAGTCCATGAGGATGGCAGTATGATATATTTTTTTTTTCATGCAGTTCGAATGTGGTTTAGAATTTCTAAATTTAGCTCTTCTGGGTTGGCTTTGTATCATTCTGTTACGACTTGGTCTATTCCCGGGGCTATTTTATTGCGCATTTTTTTTTATTATTCCTTCGATTTCTTATAGTGTAGGTTCCGCGCCTAGTTCTTTTTTTGCGTTTTCGCCTGTCAATTCTTCTATGATTTGTCCTTCTGTTTTTGCCAGTACTTGTTCCCATTTAGACATAGAAATAAAAGTCTGCTTTAGTCGGCGTCTTTCTGTTTGCTTATGATTTCTATAGAATTCGCATGTGAATTTCATTCTTACTGAGGGGTGTCTAGTTGATAGGTCACTGAAGAATGCACGATATTTTTCTTGTTCCTCGGCGACCTCTATTGCTTGTAGGTGATATCTGCACTCTTTCAGGATTTTTTGGTGGATTGGGTCAGAGGGCCGCTAGTTTTTCAAGCATTTTGCTTTTTGTAGTTTTGTTTGAGCTAACCTGTATATCTCTGGAATATTTCCGATAAAATTTCAGGATGTTCATGGCTGCTGTTTTTATAGTTCCTGTTATTTCTTCCCAGGAAAGATTGGCTTTGATTTTGTTCTGCTGTCTTTTGTTTAAAAGTTCAATTACTTCCGTTTGGTATCTTTCTTTTGTGCCTTTACTTTGAAGTAGTTCATAATCTAGCGATTTATATTTAAATGTGTTTAGCTCCTTGTTTTTGGGTGTTGTTGTTTGAGTATTAAATTGGTGGGTCTTGTTGGTATTTCTATTTAAAGGTCTTAGATTGCCTCAGATGATTTTATGGTCCGAAAGTGGCGTATTAATATTCGTAGTAAGTATTCGCCTTTTATATAGTTAAATGATGGTGGAGTTTTAGCTTGGGTCATAATGTGGTCGAATTGTGAAATATTGCGGCCGGATCTGTATGTCGTTTTACAACTATTGCGGCCGAAAGATGTGTCCAGTCGGAGGTTTCCCATTCTTATTAGATCTGTCATGATTTCACCGTTGTTGTTTGTAGTTTTGTGATGCAGGTTTTTACCTATTTGTTTTGGATTATGCCGTGTCTTTGGGTTTTGGTAGCCGACGTGTGCATTGAAGTCGCCCAGTATTATAATGTATGAATTTAGCTAAATCATTTGTTGCCACTGACGTTGAGTTTGAGACACGTATATTAACTATAAATAGTGTAGTTTGGTTATCTAGGTAGATTAGCGCTGCCATGTTGTTTGTGTTTGATTTTGTCCATTTTATTGTGAGACCGCATTTTTTTCTGATTAGGATGGCTAATCCCCTTTTTCGGTTTTCACATAGAGACCAGAGGTAGTGTTTAGATTTGTAAGAACCTGTTTTTAAG
Organism: Plodia interpunctella; assembly: GCF_027563975.2. Taxonomy (NCBI): domain Eukaryota; kingdom Metazoa; phylum Arthropoda; class Insecta; order Lepidoptera; family Pyralidae; genus Plodia; species Plodia interpunctella. The sequence continues at coordinate 8,508,545 of NC_071301.1, forward strand.
TGGGTTTCCTGTAGGCATGCAATGTGAATCAATTTATCTTCTAGTATCGAGTCAATGTCTGCTTTTTTGTTTAAGGTCGCCGCGCCTCTTACGTTCCATGTAGCGATATTGATGTTGTCTATTTGTTTTATAGTTGTGTAATGAGGCTTCGGTCTTATTAGTCTGTAGCCGGTTTCGTCAGTTATTTCTTCCGGGGTGCATTCGTCTGAGCTTTCTGTCTTTTGTGTGGGGTTTAGTGAAGAAGCGCCCAAATGATTCTTGAAGCAGTCGTAATGATTTCCATTAAATATTAGGCCTATGCCACCTGTTGCGTCATCATATTTTTCGGGCTGAATTGTATTGTTTCTTTTAGCGGATAGCCTTGGAAGATTTTGACGTTGATGCTGTAGTATTCATCTGCTGCTATCAATATATCAGTCCCACCCCAGGTACCTTCTTTATATTGAGCTTGTAGGTATTTGTTGATTTGAGTCTGTAGATCTGTTAGTGTGTCATTTAGGTTACTCCTAATAGCTTGGTGTATGTTATCGTTGTGTTGATTATCCTCAACGTACTTAGCTAAGTCGCGTCGGATTGCTAGATGGTCGAATGTAATGCCAAACAGATCGTTGATTTGGTATGCGATTGCTCTATATAGACAGTTACCTGGGATTTTGGTTATGGTGTCTGCGTATATCTCCATATTTCTATGCTGTAAAAAGAGCTTAATTTCTAAAGCAGCTGTGGAGAAAAATGTATTAGTTTTAGTTGAATATGTTATGAAGTTTGGTTTGTGGTACCTAATGCCAATATTAAATTATAACTTCAAATGTAAATCTCTGGGTTGTGCCAACTTGGTGAGTTTGTTAGGTAGGTAATAAAGGTTTATAATGCTCGGGGTTCCTTTGTCTATAGAGTCGTTTGCGTAATAGGGTATATTTTTTGCTAGCTTTCTATTTTGTAATAAATTGTAACCTTCATGCCTTTTTTTGTTGTAGGGATCAATTGCTTTGTTTTATGGTTTGCGTCAAGTCAGACGATGTTATTCATTTATGGCTTGCAGCTGTGGATTTGTTTTTGTTCTACGTGTTAGCTATTGTGTTTGTTGTGTTTCCTGGTTTCAATGGCGTCTTTCTAATTTCTTATCTTTTATTTTTATATTGGGCCTTTTTTTTATTGTTGCAAGGGCGAGTTCCGCCTAGGAATGTTGTTTGGAATTATCGGTATGTTCTAATGTTGGGTTATAGAATAAGTATGTAATATTAGGTTGTTTAAGACAAATGTTGGCGGAATATCTGCTGGTGGTGCCATATGAGTTATAAGCGTGACGAGACTCTTTTATCTTCGTTTTATATTCGTTATCGAAGTATATTATGTGTTGTGATTTAAATATTTTTAATTGTCTTAAATTTTATCTGGGATGCCTTTATTTGCTACCGGAATTCTTTCATTTTGTTTATCTTATAGCTTTGAGGTTTTCTTTGAAAAAACAGGTTATATTTTATTTTACTTAGTCTAGGAAACATGTAAAACAGTACAATACATAATATATATATATATACATAAATAAAGACTAATGTGTATTTTTGATTTGATTTTGGCACTACCTTGTAGTATTCAAGCAGTGGGACAAGATTATTTCTTTGAAATATAGTTGCTTTTTGTTGGCTTGTTGGTATTTCATGTAACTCTAAAACTCAGACAAATTCACCACGCTCTAAATACGCCAATAGCACTTTTTTGTATTCAATATTTATGTATTTAAGTGAATCCGAACGCGCGTTGTCTATTTATTTTTTTTATATAATATTTGAACTATTAAATTACAACACTAGAACAGGTTCATGTTTTATTTTACTTAATCTGGCAAACAAATAAAGCAGTACATCTATACATAAGTAAAGACGAATGTGTATTTTGGATTTGATTTTGGCACTGCCTTGCAGGATTCAAGCGGTGGGACAAGATTATTTCTTTGAAGTATAGTTGCTTTTTTGTTGGCTACTTGGAGAACTTGTTACGCTAAGGGTTTGTTTACGTTATGGGTTAAGTATATAGCTCTAGGTAAAGATATATTTATGAAGGGGGATATTTTATAACATGGAACGCTCTCACCCGTGTTTTTCAGCTTGTGTAGTGTTGGCAGGCTGCAGGTTCACTTACGAAGTCTTCAGCATTAGAGCTGTTTTGTTTAGATACTTATAAATGATATGTTTAGGTAACACTAAAATCTCAAACTAATTCACTACGCTCTAAAATCGCCAATAGCACTTTTGTGTTAAATATTTATTAATTTAAGTGAACCCGAACGCGCTTGGACTAATAATAGATTTGTTAAATATTTGGTTAAATTGGAAGTGAGTATAGGTACGGTCACAAACACTTTCAACATCTGCAAACACTTTCAACATCTGGTTGCGCGGTCTATTGTCTGCGTTCGGAGCTAAAGGGACGTGCTTTCGCGACGGCTACTCGGTCGAGACTCTCTGATAATGTACCCTGTCAGTGATAAATAAAATACATGATAACATGAAGAAAGCAAATACAGAGAGGAGATGCACTATTGCCATACCTCAATCTATAAAAAGTTGCGTAAAGAAACGTGAGATGGAAGGCACACGAGGGGTACGCGGCTCCACCCAAGAAGCGGGATACTGATCTGTATTCTATTTTCATTTAATTATGGTTATTATGGTTAAAATAACTTACCAGCAAAGGAGTCAAAGGTGCCAGCATACCTCCTACCCTAGCAATCGTGCTCCCAAATCCGAAGAGAGACCCTCGGACACTGGTAGGGAACAGCTCCAAGGCGTATGTGTAAATGGAAGTGAAGCAGATCACTACACAAGCCTTGCCCATAAGGAATAGGCATACCTTAAGCCAGGATAAATCTGGAACAATTTAAAATAGGGTTTGTCTCTAGTAATACGTGTTTCAGGCCACTTGACATCTTGTCGGATGACTCGAAAGGACAAAATTAAAATCAGTCAAAAATAAGAGTGTAACAAATAGTCAATCAGTAGGTACCTAACATACTTACATAATGGTGTATACGTCTGCGCTATAAGAAATACGGCAGTAAAGATATATGCGCCTTGCAATGACATCCTTCGTCCAAACCTTCCCAAAACGAATAATGCCATTAAATCTCCCGGGAAAGCTATTAATGATGACAACATGAAGTTAATGTACTTATTCCCTGGCAGCAACACAGAATTCACCATCAACCCGTAATACAAAAAACTTGACGTAAAAAAGCACGCACTCGCAACTCCTACCCGTTTCATTATTTCCTTCGATGCTATTATCTCTTTGAATTTCTCTTTTTCTGTTTGTAAAGTAACATTAAACTTCAATCGAATTTCTTCATCGCTGAGGGCATCAATTTCAGCTGGTGTTACGTTTATTTTATTAATATTAACTATCTTTTTAAAAGTTTCTTTAACTTCACTCGTTTTGCCCCGAAGTAACTGCCATCTCATGCTTTCTCTAAGTATGGGAAAGTACAGTATGAAGACTATCATAGGCGTGTAAACGACCAGTGTTAGTGACTTCCAGTGTTTAAGAAACATTGCCTCCACGGCGAATAGGATTTCTCCTATGTAAACTGCATAGGAGAATATAACTGTCGTCAGTATTCTTTTGGTTTCTCCGCCAACTTCTAACACTGGAAAAGAACGAAATAAAATGCGTCAAAATTTGTTGATAACATTTATGTCTTCTCTAGCTGAAATTTTATCCAATACCTACTTAGTTACTAGCTTTTGCTCGTGTCTTCGTACTGTTCCTGTGGGAATTTTGTATTAGGAAAATATTGCTTGTAAGTGGAGGACCTGACCCACCTTAGTTAGGTGGTGTGATAGTTTTATCTTTCAATCTACTTGGACTTTGTATATCAGATATAAGTACCTACTAGAGTATCTCGGCCCCCACGGGTTACGGGTAGGTATACATTTGTACTTACTCAGAACTACTCCTACAGTATACAATCCGGACTCCAGAACAGACTCCAAAAACTCTATGACGACATATGCGTAGTAGTTTGTCATGAAAATTTTCAGCAGACCAATACAGCCACCGATTGAGCATAAGATGGCCAATGGTCTTCTACCAAATCTGAAATCGAATAATACAATAACATTACTTCCTTTTTCCTCTCCAGGACCAAGGTACAGGATACTCATTATCAAAGTATAGTTCGAGTTCTTGCCCAAATCTTGTTAAAAATAAAAAAACTCACTTGTCACTGAGCCAGCCAACAGTCAGCATGGACGTAATCATGCCTGCGTTGTGAACGAAACCCACCATGGCAGCTTTCCATGATTGACAACCCAGATCCAACTGATAGAGAAGAGAAGAAATATACTTAGTAAGTATTGTGATCAGACCAACGCTGAGGCAGATCTTCATATACGGAGCATAAATAATAGCAAGAAATAGAGGAAATTAAAATAAATATTACTAGCGGTAACTAAACCTGACCTAAAACTGACTTATCAAAATTCAGTCCTCTCTCTCCCATTTGAACGCGTTTCCTGAGCGTTTTCAATCCTCGAGGAGGTTATGGAGTGGTCCTATTTTAGGGCGGAAAATATATGCCAGTCAGCTGAGCGTGTGTTTGATTTTGCAGTGTCACAGCTACCAACACCAACAAGGACGATAGCCCGTATTTTTGAACATCAGCCAATTTTCACAAAATGTGCAGTAGGTACTCATATCATACCAAGTCTGATGAGATTCGCTAAATAGTACGGGAGAACAAAAAATATCGTCATTGTTTACATAAATTAGTTTGGGAATAGGTATCATCCAAATCTGCTACGAAAAATTCAAAAGTAGATGTATACCTATCGTAATTCTGTAGGCTTGTTTTTTAGTTTCGTATCTCTGTTTTAGTATTATACATAACTGTGGTAATATTTTACCACCTAATATAGTAGGTATGCAAAACAAGAATAAAATCCGGTTCATTGTTTAGTGTCATCAATTTATGTAACTATGACCTTCCTCATATATTTTATTAGAACTGAACTCTATACATCTGGTCAAATATGAAATGAATACGTTTGTCCATTATCACCTGTAACTTAAGTACTTATGGCATCATCGCCTATAGTTTTGTCTAAACAAATAATGGAAATTTTAACACTACCTTGAATAAGTGTGGTAGGAATAATTTTAACCGCAAGAAATAGGTATAGTACCTTACTAATTTGCGAAAATGTAAGCATTCACAATTTCCCATTTTACAATTGTTGGCTGGGTACCTATAGTCTACATTATCTTAGCATTAGTATGGCAATATAAACCTGATGTGCAACCTGATACGAAGTTTTCACATTAATAAAATAATAAATAACAATTAGGTACACATGAAATAGAAGATGCAAGTTGTTTAAAACTCTTCAATCTTGAAATCAATCTTTGGTTTGTACAAAAATTGCAAATTCAACTTTTCTGTCTGTACTAAGAAAGTTGACGATGCATTATCACTGGTTTTCCCTCAGTTTCCTCGCGTGAATTTCGTATTTCAGTTCAGATGTATTATTGTTCGCAATTTTTCAGTTAGGTACCTATGGTTTTTCGGCGCATCGCATCAGTCCAATATGTGTGATCAAGAGTGTTTTTTCCTCGATGATATAATACGATTTTATTGCGATTCCGGACATAATTTGCTCACGATAAACCAATTATGTAATTAAGTATATGGTGTCAATAATTTATTTCAAAACCAATTAGGTACCTAATGTTATAATTTACTTACCACCTTGAGTGGATACGAAAAATAATTATAAGTTGATAGATTTTTATCGAATTTTTTTTAAACCAAATTGAAGAAAAATGAATCTTTTTAGGTCTTTATCTCTCATAGGTAGGTATTTAGCTCAGGCAAAAGATAAATAATAGTAACAGCAATAATAATAGTAGCTTATATAGAAAAAGCTATAAATATCCAAAAACCCAAAAGTTATCACTTCAAGGTCCTCAAAAACTTTTGCTTACCGATGAAAATATAGAATTATCGCTCTCGTAGACCCATTTTTTGCAGTTCTCCGTCTTTTCGAAGGTTATCTTGGAGCATGTTTGGTTGTTACTATCGTATACAGCCTGGTCTACCACAGGTTTATAGCATTTCTTGTCCAGCCCTGGTGGCCACCAAGACGGGGTAGCGGCCTCAGGATTGGCACTGTCGCATTCTGGCACTAAACATCTAGAACAACATTCATTGATAAATTCATATGAAAATTTTTTTGAGACAAACAATTACATGTATTTTCAAATATAAGTACTTTCCTAAAATTGATGTAAAGTTTCATAAATTATGAAAAAAAGCAAGTCAAAATCTGCCAAAAATATGAAATTGAAAGGTCGTGGGAATTAGATAAATGCAAGTAATGGTAAACAAACTAATTTTAAGTTGAGTGTTGGTAAATAAAAATACTGTGACGACCCATTTGCAACAACCAATAATGATTGGGATCAATTGGGATCAACGCTCTATGTTTGGCAATACTTAAACCCCTTTATTGTTACACTGTGATCCTAGAAATTTTCCAGAAATATTGGTTAAGATCAACATTTTGTTGTCTCGACTAATTTGTTGTGTCGATTATACTCGTAAATGGTATACCTAACTGACTTGAACTAATGAATTCATCGATAAACCTCATCAATTCAATGAAAATCATCAACTTCTGATCATAATCTTCTAAGTAGGTAGGACATATCTTCATGAAAACTTCAGTTCGACGATTGAACGACTTATAAAAATTATGCAATAGTAGTTAGCAACATACAAATTGAAGAATTCATGCTAATTTTTTTTACAGTTCCTGTGAAGTGTATTATAATGACCTACTTCTAAAGATCTTATAATATTTTATATGTAGTCAGTTAAGAACTACTAAGTACTTGTTTTCCAAATTGATGCCTGGTTCGATTTTTGTAAAAAAATGGCAATGGCAATAATTATTTAGGGTTGTTAAAGATCTTTTTATATATAATAGTAATACTAGCTGCGCCCCGGGACTTTGAACCCATTGGAGTCTCGAGATAAAAGTACCCTATGTGTGCCTATCCAGGCTATATTCTATTAACCGTGTACCAAATTTCATAACAATCCGCCCAGTAGATTTCGTGTGAAAGAGTAACAAACATATGTAAAAACACATATTATATTCACAAACTTTCGAATTTATAATATTGGATGGATAATAAAATAATAAATATTTTAGATCGATCCGCAATAACATCTGATAGAAAATTCATAAATCTACTTGTTTAAGTATAGATGTCATGAGTGTTAGTCCTTTTGTTGTCTCTAAAATCCTCATGGTTCATAATAGATATCAAAAATTTTAAAAATCTACCTGTGATCAACTTCTTCAGCTACAAACACATAATTTACATGAGCCATGGACACCAATGCAACGGGTACACACATCAAAAAATATTGTAAAATTTGATATCTACCGAACTTTAATACATCTTCAAAATTTTTATTATTAGTCGATTTAGGTCCAACGTTCACCACCGTCATTTTATTTTCATGTACAGAAAAACTAATAAATATAATAACTAACTAATAAATTTTAAAATAATGTTTTAAATATTTAATTTTCGAACATTATCCTTTTTTATATACATATATTCTCAATCGCGATTTCAAAAAGTAGCGCGCGCTCCGCACGCTTTATTTTCCGCACTGATACAAAAACCAGATTCATCGAATACAGACTACTAAATATCATCTATAGAATCAATTATCAATCGAGTCTCCTTGGTTATTCAATTGTAGTTCTTACATACACGTATTAAGCATTACTATTAACCACGATTTAACAGAATTGACACCTAGTTTTCAAAATCTTATTCCTATTTTTGTTTCAGTACATATTTTCTTTCAAATATAATTTAAATGTGTTATTTTATGTATGTACTTTTGGTCGTTTTATTTTTTTTAATCCCCTGAATTATTTTACCTAAGTAAGCAAGTAAGTTAGGTAGTTATACCTCCTGGGTGCTGAAGTTTTAACATGAGTCTGGGGTATATTTTACCAGTAATATAATTTATTTTAAATGGTCCCCATGAGTCATAGATCTGAAAACAACTTAGTGTTTTATTATGATATATAAGTAATGGTTACCTAACTATAACTTTACTTATATTATCTTTTTTTTATTAAATAAAGTAATATAAACATAATAGTTGATAAATTGATCTTGTACCGCGTCAAACAAAATACTTATTTTCTGGCTACCAGCCAGCAGTGTCAACCTTGAAACATTAATTTCCATGACATTGAACCGACCGAAGTAATAAAGTCTCCGCCGTGCCGCCGGCCACACTGTCGTCAAACAGGTTGTCAATTTTAGCGGATTCAATATACTCTATTACTGGTCTTTTATTGCGGTAAATAAAAGCACTCATACTAACTATGCAATACTTATATTATTTCATTAATTGATAAACAGTGAACAATTCTTAATATTAAAAAAAATTCTTCAATTAAAGTCATAATTTATCTTCCTCTCCTTGATGAGTGAGTGTTTGTTATTTTTGCATTGGTTTACGATTGCATTGGTTTCGTTTCCTTTGCCTACAAAAAATTGAATCAACTGTCAATTTTTGACATTTTGCTTTCGATAATTTGCGTGACAACTGACATGACAACTGGCTATAGAAAAATGGCGGTCAGAGTTTCACGTAAATAATCATAGCATAATCGTATTTGAATGTGTGAAAATGCATATAAAACAGGTTATTAATTATTTATTTGATTAATTTAGTCATGCGGCTTAAAAGTTAACTATTAGGCTCCGCGGTTTTCTTAATCAGTGTACCTGAATTGTGTTATACTTATTGTTATTGTTTTCAGGTCATAATCCAGGGATTCAAGAGTTACAGGGAGCAAATTGTGGTCGAACCATTTGATAAGCGACACAATGTAGTCGTCGGACGTAATGGATCTGGGAAAAGTAACTTTTTCCATGGTGAGTACTTCGTACGCGCGTCCTCGTTCAATCGTCAACATAACCACATTTTGATAAAGTTTTAAATTATTCACTCAGTAGGAGTGAATAATTTGTAAGATTGGGTTGGCTTTTGAATATTGTCTGAATCACAAGATTTTGGGGAATGACAGCTATAATAACGATAGGCTACATCAGTCACATTCCATTCGCCACTGAAGACGGATGCGTCCTCACTCCTTGGAGCCCATGGTGAGTTTAGCTGGCAACTAGGAACTTCCAACTAGGAAAAAAAAGTCAAATCCACTTTTATCATCAACTACTAGCATTACCCTACTAAAAATAATCCTTACCCATCTAATCATTATAGCTATCCAGTTTGTACTGAGTGACGAGTTCTCCCACCTGAGACCGGAGCAGAGGCTGGCGCTGCTCCATGAAGGGACCGGTCCGAGGGTCATATCAGCCTTTGTGGAGATAATATTTGACAATTCAGATAACAGAATCCCTGTAAGTATTAGCTAGCTATAGTTATCAGATATGTTTGGGTATAACAATCTAATTCATAAAAAGTATGTAGGTAAAAAGTTATTTCAAATAGCCTGCACAATACAATATCTACAGTTTGTTTTTGTTATAAGTCTTAAAATGTAATATTATTTTGATTTTATAATTTTACAGCAATATAAATTAAAATAGGCTTTAGGTTTTATAGTTTTTAAATATTATTTAATCAATTTTCCTAGATTGAAAAAGATGAGATCTTCCTCCGTCGAGTCATTGGCTCCAAGAAAGACCAGTTCTTCCTCAACAAGAAGGTGGTACCTCGTTCTGAGGTGCTCAATCTTTTGGAAAGTGCGGGCTTGTCAAACTCCAATCCATATTATATTGTGAAACAGGGCAAGGTTAGTACTTTGTATGAAACTATTCTATTTAATTTTCATTTATTTCATTACTAGGATTGTGGTTTGGTTATATGAGTACTCTGGCATTGATACAATCAAATAATGAGTGTTTCATTGATATATGATTGCCTGTTAGACATATAGGCTATGATACCTGATATAAACATGTAACTTTTGTTGTTTTGTTGTAAATACACAACTCTGAATAGCCATGTGACAGCATAGCCAGTCATAGAATTTTCGTATTTTATATGTGACAAATATTTTTTTATATATATCCTTAAAAAAATTATTGATTATTAAGATATTACTCACATATCTTGAAATTAAACACCAATGACATATGTCTTAAAATGAATGTAATTTTAACTCTATTTTCCATTTACAGATTAACCAAATGGCTATAGCTCCGGATTCCCACAGATTGAAACTGTTGAGAGAAGTGGCAGGCACCAGAGTATATGACGAAAGAAGAGAGGAGTCGGTAGCCATACTCAAAGAGACTGTTGGCAAGGTTTGTTCTATTGATTTTCTGTTTGTTTACTTCATATAATATTGCTTAGGTAAGTATTGGTATTGAGAGATGTGGGTGGACTCACAGTAAGGCACATGGGCTTGGCACACGTAGGCCAATGTTGGGAAAATATGTTTTAAAGCTTTGTTGAAAATGTTTCGTATCAACAGTTTTATGGATAGTTTCTTAATGGGTGTAATAGTTCAAATTGTGTGGCTAGTAAATAGTTTACTTTTTCCAATTTAGAACTAAATCTGACTCACAAGTTCACAACCCAATAAGAAGGAAAATAAGAGTTTTCTTTTTCTTCAGATGTTATCTGTATCTTTGTTATTTTCACAAGTGTTTTTAATTTTAGGTGGAAAAGATCAATGAATTCCTCCAAACCATAGAAGAACGGTTGAAGACATTGGAAGAAGAGAAAGAGGAACTGAAAGAGTATCAGAAGTGGGATCGAGCGCGGCGCGTGTTAGAGTTCATCATACACGACACCGAGCATCGTGAGAATAAGAGGAAACTTGATGAGGTAAATTAGGCCTATTATTTTTACAAGCTTGTATTTAGATTCACCTGTCGCGTCTGTCTGTAATCAAATCTTGGAATTTAAGTTTCACCTAGTTCTACTGGCCATACAGAGTTGAAAATTTTCACGTCGCTTCAGTTTCAATGACAAAACGTTATTATGATAGGAATGACCAGAAAACAAACCTTTCATTCGGAAAAAAGTAGATACTGTACCCGTAGTTAAATATACAATCAAAGAAAAAACAGTGACATTTGATGTGAAATATTCTCCATCATTTTTGTTGCAGTTGGAGAAATTACGTTCGAATAGTGGCAAGGAGCAACAACATTACGCGGACATGGTCCGAGAAGCACAGGATCACGTCAGGGAAGCTAACAGGTGAACTGAAAAACTGACACTTTAAATCAATATTCATATTTATATATTTTTTTTAAGTTTTTATTTATATTTCAAACACAACAGATGACACCACCAGGATGGCACCACAGGCTAACCGCAGACTAATAAAAAATGTTTCAAACACATTTGTAAATCGTTTTACGAAATAAATGATCAAATATCTTTATTGTGGTACATAGGTATACAAGTTTTAATAATGCAAAGTATTTTGTATGTGTAGTGTGTCACTATGTCCTGTTTAATATACATACACTAATTAAATTCACCTTTTTGTGTGTTGATGGCAAAAATACATATAAACGCTACACCAGCCATTATAACGTTCCCAATGCTGGGGCATTGGACGTTAAAATGGCTTCCTTATGGATGGATTTCTTATGGTAACGCTACACCATTGAATACTAAACATTTTCTTGCCAGAACTGATTCACTTCATTGGCTTCATAATTAAATTAATCAGTGATTGATTGATTTATTTCCTGTAGAAAACTGAAAGAAGCCCGCAAAGATGTGGCCGCGGCTCGCGAAGAGAAAGACATTCTGTCGACGGAGCAACAACAACTGCTGCGAGAGAAGACCAAGCTCGAACTCGGCATTAAAGATCTCACTGATGATGTCGATGGCGATAACAAGTCGAAGGTAGGCTGTCTCAAATTCCTTATTTCAACTTAGGATTATATAAATCACTTATATCAAAAATGTACCTGAAACTAAATCTACAGCCGACTTCAAAAGAAGAGACGACGCAACAAACTTCACACTGCAGCCTTTTTCTTCAAAGACTTGAATGAACAAATGTGTTTCTCTCTTTTTTCCAGCGTATTGTACTCACAGTCGTAATACAGACGGAACTAACTAATATCTTAAAAACGTTTCTTCGGTTTCATTTTCGGTTGCGTCGCCCCAAAGGCCGGGGATAGCTACGACTTTACGTCCTGTCAGAAACAACAAACAGAAAGTGATGCACGTATATAGTAAAAAAGAGAGGTTGTCTTGCTATTATTTCTTTTCTATACTTAGAAAGGGATGCCCTTTCTGTTGCCCCTTAAATCGGATCGTGTTCATCCAAAATTAACAGACTGCTGAAACAAAACAATAGGTAATCGACACAGAATCTTATATTTTCCCAACAGGAACGAGCCGAAGCAGAATTGGAGCGTCTCCGCCAACAGATATCGGAAAAAGAGCGCGAACTAGAAGAACTGAAGCCGAAATACGAAGAGATGAAGGCTCGCGAAGAAGAGTGCACGAGGGCCTTAGCTCTCAATCAGCAGAAACGTCAAGAATTGTACGCGAAACAGGGAAGAGGCACTCAGTTCACTTCGAAACAGGACAGGGATCGGTGGATCGAGAAGGAATTGAAGTGAGTTATTAGAATATGTGCTGAAACAGAACTCATAAAAAATGTGCTGACCGTAGCAATGTTTTATAGCAAAATAATATAACTTTATTATTTTATTCTCTGTATTCTAGCTCACTGGTTCATAAAAAAATTGCAACCTATTTAATTGAAATAAATAGAATAAAATTGTTTTGTTGTAAACAAATCTTTGCGTCAACGTCAAATATCATAAAGCAAGATAACTTTATGTTATTTGTGACGTTGACGGAACGATTTTTTTTACGCTGACCCCGGCCACGCGGCTTCATAACCCCGATCGCAACCTGTAACATGCAGAGGTGAGAGGGAGGCCTTCAAAATACTACAACAGGGTTAAGTCTTATTGCCAAGATCAAACCTAATTGCACATTGTAGCGAAACAATTCCCAATGCAAGTCAGAGCGCGCGGACTCGAATACTTTCTCATCCGCACACTGTGACGTTGATGATGCAGAGGACCAACGTGACCCGAGCTCCTTGATGACCGCCGATCGGTGGATATATAAGCGGAACAATTACGGCCAGCGAGATCCATTCGATAGCTAGCGGTCTAGCTTGAGAGAACAGCCCACGCTGACCTCAAGTGAAACCGATAAAAGGAGTACAGAGTGAAACGGCCTATGCTGACCACTCGCAACTCATCTTGTATGTTTCTACTTAGCTAGGGTAACGCGGCTACCATCAGTCACTATTGTTTTGTAAGTTTTACTGAATGAACCTATACGGTCAACTTGCTATCTCATTCCCACCTTACAACATTTATTTTACAGAAAATATATTTAGACGCGCATTATCATGTTAAACCAAGTTCAACTAAAGAAGTGATGCAGCGATTTTTAAAATAAATAAATATTGTTTTATTTTCTCAGGTCCCTTAACAAACAAATAAAGGACAAGAAGGACCATGAGAACAAACTTCGCGACGATTTAAAAAGAGACGCGACAAAATTGACGGAGTTGGAGAAGAGGATTGAAGACATGACAAAAGAAATGGAGAGACAGCGAGTGGCGATAGACGAACATAACAAACAGTACTATGAGTGTAAGAAGAGGAAGGACCAAGAACAAAGCGCTAGGAAGTAAGTGATTCATAATGAAGAAAACATAGAGGACAGGACCTGAAACTTATTGAACCTATTGCCATTTCTCTGACAAAAGTTGTGTGTTGATACGCGGGGCTGAGGTAGACGAATGGCGAAGCGGTACCGCCATGGCTCCGCACATTTCAAACTGAAAATAAAATGTGCACAAGTTGACATATCTCTAACAAAATCCTTTTCTAATATGTAGAGCCATACTTGGTTTGTGGTGTGAATATATTGTCAATCAGCGAGGAACCTTTAATTTAAAAAATATATATATGTACTTACAGGCTTATTATGACTTAGAGTGTGGCTATTCCAAAAATGTGTGTATTGTATACATATATATATTTGCTGCGTTAAAAATTGCATAATACTTCTCAATCTATAATGTGTTTACAAAAAACAGTAATGAGATTGTAATTTCAGTGAACTGTGGCGTAAAGAAACTACTTTGACACAAAACTTGTCTTCGCTAAAGGACGACTTGGCCAAGGCTGATCAAGCGCTACGCTCCATGGCCGGAAAGGTAAGTTATCATATTGGGAAGAATTATAAAATTTATCTTGTAGATTTTATGTGTAAATAAATAGTATTATAGTACCTGCGGCCCATATTCTACCCATGTACCAAATTTCTTAACAATTCGTCTAGTAGATTTTGCGTGAAAAAGTAACATACATACACACATCCTCACAAACTTTCTCATTTATAATATTAGTAGGATTTACACAAAAATCTACAAGATAATGTTATATATATAAATGTATATTTGTGGTTAAGCTCGGCTTTAATGTTGATATTTGTTTGATTTGTGTCGTGTGATTCCGCCTTAAAATAAGACCACTCAAGAGATCCTCCCGGTGGGCACAGGCCTCTCAAGAAATATTATATTTTGCCTGCGTCTTCGCCCATATAAATTGCCCACAGCAGAAATAGTTTATTTCAACTGACTAACTGCGAAGCCCATAAAAATAAAACCTTAAACTTAAGATTCATCTATGATTTTACAACCGACCGCCTGCCTGACGTCAACCCTACAATCGAATGCTATTATAGCGTAACAGGCTGTGTCCCTTAGTCGTCTCGTGCGACATCCACGGGGAAGCAAGGGTCCACCGTGGATGTCGCAGAAGCCCCCCATAGTCAGTGGCGTGTGTCGATGTCGTAGCCGATCCTGAACGGCCGCGACAGCGTCCGCAAGGTGCTGGAGACATTCCAGGAGCGCGGCGGCGAGTGGGCCAAGATCGCCACGCACTACTACGGACCCGTCATCGAGAACTTCACGTGCGACAAGACCATCTACACTGCTGTCGAGGTTACACTTTTATAATATTCTTTTCTTTCAGAGGGTTTAGTGCGGGTTGGCATTTCACTTCTCACCATCGAATCGATTCGGAGTGAGATGCAGCGAACCAATCAAATTGCGCCATTGTGACGCAACGATAACCACATTGCAATGTGATTGGTTCGCTGCGCCTCACTTCGAATCAAAATTATTAGAATTTGGATTTAGTTAATTTATGTTTAGCCCCAAAGTGCATTTTAACAAAATATTTTTTTCACAGATTTTAATAATTATTAATTTAAGAATTTTAATAATAATTTGAGTGCGTTTGGATTCAATCTAACCTGATGGAAAACAATGGTGAAGTCTAAAATGTTACACACAAGCTCAAAAAATAAATATTCACACTTTCCTTAAAATATATATTGTTTTTAATATTTTTATCAATTATTCAGAAATTATACATTCACAGTTTTTTACATCAAATTTTATATTATAAAGTAATTTCGCAAAAACTTAAAAACTATTGACATTTCGGAAGGACCACTGCTGAGAAGAAAATGCCGTAAGAAATAATTTGAACAGTAAATGCATGTAAAAAATATCACAATTTTCAGGTTACAGCGGGTAATAGGTTATTCCACCACATAGTAGAATCTGACACAGTAGGAACTAAGATATTGAAGGAGATGAACCGACAGAGTTTGCCCGGCGAGGTCACCTTCATGCCACTTAACCGACTCCAAGTTCGGGACATGGTGTATCCCAATGATAATGTGAGTTTTATTTTACTAGCTTTTGCCGGCTGCTCTTCGTTAATTTTCCATCTCCATATTTCAAACTACATATATGCAAAATTTCAAGAAATTGCTTGAGTAGATAGAGTGTGAAGAGGTAACAACCAAACAAAAGAAACTTTCTTTCACATGTACAATATTAGTTAGGATAACACTGCAGATAATTAAGCTGATATGTGTGTCTTGAAGTTTGGAGATTTGATATATTTTTTTTTCTTATAACTATTGACTCACTGCAGTAACGAGTTTTTTTTTTATTTGGTAAACATACAATCGCCTTACACATAAATATAACAATAATACAATAACACATACATCAGTAAAGTTTCAATTAATTAACTCTAATGTTGTCAGATTCTTCTTATTTGCATGTCGATGGCAAATCTTTAAACGCTTTATTGTATACAAAATATTTTCTTGTCAAATCCGAGCCACTTCGATGGCTTCATCACATCATTTAATGACGACATTCTAATTGAGTTTGTCCAGTCTCGAACTACACGATTGGATAGGAGAAATTCGGATGAATTTAATTAAAAGCTTGTAAAATATTTGCCGTATTAATAATGTATGCATTTAATAATACGTATATGTTTAATTTTTGTACCTTTCAGAACGCTATAGCCATGGTGCAAAAGTTGAAATACGATCCAAAATACGCCAAAGCAATGAAGTACATATTCGGCAAAACACTAATTTGCAGGAATCTGGAATGCGCCACTGAACTCGGGAAGCAATTCCACCTGGACTGTGTCACTTTGGAGGGAGATCAGGTATGGATTTCATAGGTGTTAACACTTTGACGGATACAAGATTGCTATAGAGCCATGTCCATAGGTTTTTACTGACGTTCGTTGACGTACGTCGAATCTATGGAGATTTTAGAGAATCACAGAACAACGAAAGAAATTGTATGGACAATTTCTTTCGTTGTTATGTGTTGTCTGTCGTCGGACGTCAAAAAGACGTAGCGCTACTGAGCAATGGGGCATGGCTCATAGCAGTAAAAGCAATGACATTTTGTTTTGTGTTTCGTGACGCATCACGTTTAAAGGGCCAGTATTTTTCGAATTTCTTCCCAGTAAGACAGAGATTTTTTGAGAATAAACAGAGAATACTACTAATTTATCTTTAATTAATTAGATTTTTCTGTTTCTGGACCATATCAATTATATTGAGTTGAATATTCAATTCACATATTATAAACAATTCCACTTATTATTTATCCAATATTGCTATCTCTTTCGTAATATTATGTAGATAAAATAGCGCCTTTTATCTACAAAAAGTTGCTTTTATTTTAGATCTTGCTAGGATAATTTAGAACAATAGTTTTTTCCGGGATGAAAGGTACCTTATGTCCTTCTTTATACTCTTAATGATATAAACGAAATTTCAATAAGATTGGTTGAGTAGACAACAAACAAATAATAAACTTACTTTCGCTTTATAATATTAGTTGGGATTCCGCTCTAGGTATCATCGAAAGGCTCGCTGACCGGCGGCTACTTCAACCAATCCCGCTCTCGTCTAGAAATGCAGAAGACTAGATCGGAACTGATGGAACAAATCACGTCACTAGAACAGGAACTGAGCACTTTGCGGCAAGAGCTCAGTAAGACTGAAACCAGTATTAACAGTATCGTCTCCGAGATGCAAAGAACTGAGACGAAGCAGGGAAAAGCTAAGTATGTGTTATTCATATCTAGGTATATAATCTATAATAAAATATATAAAACTCTTGCGTTACTGAGTGACTGACTGCAGACAACGCACAGTCGAAACTACTGGGCGTAGAAAGCTGAAAATTGGTGTGCAGGTTCCTAGGATAGTGTAGGGGAGCTCTAAGAAGGGATTTCCTGAAATTCCGACGGGAAACGGATTTTTACTCACATACGAAGTTGTGGGCAAAAGCTAGTAACTTATAAAAATAACATCTTTTATTGTCGTCAAAGAGATCTAGTGGCATTCGACGCATGACGAAAAATCAAAAAGAATACTTTATAACAGTGTTCTTGACAACATGTTCATGTTCTTCATGGTATTTACTTGCATGATAAGATTTTTTTTACTTACATGTTTATCATTATTTTGTGTTGTGGTGTTAAATTTTTGGCAATAAATGTCCATTCATTCGCTCATTAATTCTTACGATGGGTGATTTTGCAGTTATTTTTGTCTTTTAAAGGATTCTACAACCAACTTTCATTGAATTCTCAAAATTATCTTGAACAAGCGGCCTGTCTCGGCTTCGCTCGAGTAAAAGATAACAAACCTAAGCCTTCCTCGAAAATCATACTATTGGTGAAAACCACATTAAAATTCGCGCATTGATTTTTCACCGATAGATCATTCTACCTATATAGTTTCTGGGGATGTTTTAGAACATATCGCACTTTAAGATTGCTGATTTTTAACATCAAAGTTCAACTTAGTCTATTATAAAAAAATGGGTAATAATATCTTTCCGCAAAACGTCGTCAACGTCGACTGTATTCGAAACCGTCTATTTCAGGGATATATTTGACAAAGTAAAAGCGGATATCCGTCTGATGAAGGAGGAATTAGCTTCCATAGAAAGATTCCGCGGCCCCAAAGAGAGGTCGCTCGCTCAATGTCGCTCGAGTCTCGAAGCCATGCAGGCCACCAAAGAGGGGCTGGAGTCTGAATTACACCAGGTAAAGGGTTTATACCGCTTCCACAATAACTGCGAATAGTTGGCCAAACTTCGGTATACATTGCTGATTTTTCATTGCGGAGACTACGTTAGTATTTGGTATACTTCAATGCAACGAAATCGATAAACTTATAGTTTATCGATTTCGATTTAGTGTACGTGCATTATGTCAATATTTTGGCCATTGCAATAAGTCATAATTACCAATTTACTTGCCTTTTTTTTCTTTTTCGAGTGTGTTTTAGCGACAGATTTTAATCAAATTATCTAAAGGCATCTGACATGACTTTTACAACGATCTATCGTTACATTATACTGGCTATAGTAGTCGCATACACACTAGTGAACTTAAAGTGTCGACCAGCGTGCAGGTTTCCTCACGACTATTATCCTTCGCCGGAATAAAAAATACTATATACATCAATCAGATTTGTGTACAAACTCATGTGGGATTCGAACCTGGCAACTTTCGATCACAGGCGATCTTGACAACTCGACCCCCACCACTACATTACTAGCCTAAAAACAAATGAAATGTTAGACTAAATTATAATCAACTTACAGGAACTAATGGAACAACTGTCCACATCAGACCAGGGCAAAGTCGACGAACTTAACGACGCTATAAGACGATTAACACAGGAAAATAAAGAGGCCTTCAGTGCCAGGATGAATCTTGAGGCCACTAAGAATAAACTTGAGAATCTCCTCACTAACAACTTAATCCGGTAAGTAACAGGTCTGTAGGGACCCGTTGATGCATAGTTGTCAATATTTAGACAAAAATTGCATCAATGTTCGATATCAAATATGTGTAACCCCTCGAAATCGGAGAATTTGTCACGATAAAATTTTCGCAAGATTAGTTCTTCAACCAAAACCAAAAAAAAAAATTCATATCTGAAGCATGATAGAAGTGCGTAAGCATAGGGTACATGGTAAATTCACGCGGGCAAAAGCTACATCTATACATATTACAAATGTGACAGTAGTGTGTTTGCCCTCTTTCATATCAAACAGATGACTTTTGGTTTAGAGAGCTGGAGAGTAACATCATTTACAGAAAATAAAAATAAATAAATTTAACAAAACAAACCATAATCAAAAATATTTAATACTTTATATTCATTCTTCATAGTTGTATTTCCTCATAGCTGAGGGTCGTGGTCATTATTTGGAATGAAATACACACAACAACTTGGCACTATTAATGGAGTGGTTCGCCATTGCCTTCTCCATTTCTTACACAAGTTAATAATCTACTAGTGTGCAGGTTTCCTCGCGATGTTTTTCTTTACCGGTAGCAATTGGTGGTCGATGAAAACTACTATTAATGAGTCAGATTTGTATACAAACTCATGTGGCACGAGTAGGATTCGAACCTAGGACCTTACGATTCACAGGCGTGCGTCTTAACCATTACACCACCACAGCTTCCATTATATTAATTACCTTCGTACAAATA
The DNA here is from genome assembly GCF_027563975.2 of Plodia interpunctella. Classification (NCBI taxonomy): domain Eukaryota; kingdom Metazoa; phylum Arthropoda; class Insecta; order Lepidoptera; family Pyralidae; genus Plodia; species Plodia interpunctella. The sequence goes on from NC_071301.1 coordinate 8,528,531, forward strand.
AGCCTGTATAAATAGACGAAAAACACTGTATAATATATTTGACAGACGTAAAGACGAATTAGTGCAAGCCCTCCAAGAGATATCAGTGGAGGACCGCAAGCGTCGCCTCGCCAACAGCAAGTCTGACCTCTCAGCGTCGGAGAAGCGCATCAAACAGATCAACAAGGAGATGGAGGAAGTCGAGAAGAAGGTGCAGGCCGCCGTCAAGAACGAGAAGGCTTTGAAACTCGAGCTGGATAAATGGAGGAATAAGGTAGGTTTTTGTGTTTTCACTCCCTTTTGTAGTTAGTTAGGGGTCGATTTTGGAATATATAAAAGAGTAGTAGCTCACGCTTGAGGATGGGGGTCATCAACAACATCGATGGCCAAACAAATTTGGTAAAAATCGGTCTAGCAAAATAAGACAGATTTTTAAAACTATTATTGTTCCAATTTTTTAAGGTTCTGTACATATGGAATCTGGTACCCGACTAGTTTTCTCCGAAACTACTGAACCCATTGTGTTGAGATTTAGTATTAATAAATAATTGAATAAATATTTTTTTATTCGGTTACATTTTTTGGGAGGTAAATTGATGATATAAACAAGGTTTGGAACCCTCAACAAGCGAGCTCACCTCGCACTTGATTCTTAACTCATAATGACAATTTTAGGAAAAAGAAGCTCAGGACAAAATGGAAGAAGACGCCAAGGGGCTGGAGAAGATGGCGTCCAAGGAAGTATTACTCCAGGAGAAGATCCAGGAGTCGCTGGATAAGATTGCGGCTCTCGGCACGCTGCCCAACGCACCTGAACTGCATTCCAAGTACCAGAAAATGTCGCTCAAACAGGTAATAGAGTAGGTAGATGTCGGTCAAACAGGTAACAGTGTAGGTAGAGGTCGGTCAAACAGGTAATAGTGTAGGTAGATGTCGATCAAACAGGTAATAATGTAGGTAGATGTCGGTTAAACAGGTAATAGTGTAGGTAGAGGTCGGTCAAACAGGTAATAGTGTAGGTAGATGTCGGTCAAACAGGTAATAGTGTAGGTAGATGTCGGTCAAACAGGTGATAGTGTAAGTAGAGGTCGGTCAAACAGGTAATAGTGTAGGTAGAGGTCGGTCAAACAGGTAATAGTGTAGATAGAGGTCGGTCAAACAGGTAATAGTGTAGGTAGAGGTCGGTCAAACAGGTAATAGTGTAGGTAGAGGTCGGTCAAAAAGCTATACGAGTCAGATTAGTATAAAAAACATATGGCACTAGTAGAATTTAAATCTGGGACCTTTGATACTTCATCACCATACCTTTACCCTTCGTTTTTCTTATTTCTGATTAATACTAGTTGCGCTCGTGGAAATTTCTAGATAAAAAGTAGCCTACTACTCCTGTCAACGAATGGGTGATAAGAGGGAATATGAAACAAAACAATAGGAAAAATGCGATCCAACAATGATTATTAACATGACCGTTTTTGCCAGCTCTTTAAAGAACTGGAGAAAGCCAACCAGCACCTGAAGAAGTACAACCACGTGAACAAGAAGGCCCTGGACCAGTTCATCAGCTTCTCTGAGCAAAAGGAGAAATTGTACAAGCGCAAAGAAGAACTCGACATTGGGTAAGTCACTTTTAATATGCTGTAGGGGAAGCGAGGTGATATGTTCGAACGCCATAAAGGGAAGAGACGGTATCGTGTTGGAGGTTTTATCATCTTGTGTCGACCATACGGCAAACTGTCTAACTATTCTTAGCCTTATATATTATAAAATCTGCCACATATGAGTCTCTGTTCGCGATATACTCAAAAAACTACTGCACGGATTTTTATGCGGTTTTAACTAACACATAGTGTTATTTCTGAAGAAGGTTTAAGTGTGTAATTTGTTTTTACCTGAGCGAAGCCCGGACGGGTTGCTTGTATATAGGTACTATGGGCAAACAGCGATGTATCTATAAAAATAAACACATTTTCCAAATATAAGTTTACTATATAAATTAATGACTATGATTTATAATAACTGCATTAACATAAACATATCTTAGAACTATTCGGTGGTTGAGTTCCTTCCATGTTCAAAATCGTATATACTCTTAATAATTTTCGAAAATACCCTTTCTTTATTATCGGATGCGTACAAATAGTCCAAATGATTATAATCACCCAAAAACTCGTACATAAATACATTAGGTAGATGCTGTTTCAGCAAATTTACATCATACGGGTCGGCAACCCAATCCTCAGAGCTGTAGAACAAGCCTACCGGGATTGTTATTTTGCTTAAATCGTAATCAGGTGGCTCTTGTACGCCATATCGCTTAGAATTCACTTCAGGCCCGAAATCGAACCGGCAGAACCTCTTAGACTGGACCAACTGGCCATAATGCACGAACTGCAGTGTAGACGACCCGCTGAACATGTGACCTAGCATTATAGGCATCATAGTCCCGTTTATAGACCTCCAGTCTGTCCCCACGATCATTTGCAGCAGGTTATCGCACTTCACACTCAAAACACTGCACACATAAGCCGATATTTTGTTGAAGAACGTTATGCTCGGAACGTAAACGTTCAAATCCGATAGATAGTAACTCAGCGATTGGAACCCAGGCGACACTAAACGTATCAACGGAGATCTGACGTGAGTCATCCACGCGACGGGGGCCATAGAAAACATCATTTTAATTTTCTCATTGTACTCTGGTTTCATTGAATTCATTACGTAAAATGTCGTAGTCCCTTGCGAGTGACCAATGTAATATATACTGCGGTTTCCGTTATAATATAATATGTGATCGATCATTCTCGCCGTGTCGTATATGCCAATTTCTTCCCACGTGAACTTCCAAAACTCCGGGTGTGACGTGTTGTATAACACGTGCTCGGTAGCATATTTGTTCCCTCTCGCATTGCCCATCCACACATCGAAGCCCTCGTCAGCTAGAATATAACACAAGGCTCGCTCCGGCCCTTGTATTACCCAGCTGTCAGAAGAATCTAATATCCCGTGCATTAAGAACACAGTTATGTTATTCCTCTTTCCATTTCTTCCGTGAGGTATTCTATGAATGTTCAAAATATACCCATCTTCAGTCACCGGTTTGTGTACTTCTAGTGGATATCCATATTTCTTCGCCAGTTGCGATATATTTAAATAAGCATCCTCAGGCACCGAGACAGACAAGTTTCCTTGTATATCAGTGATATTGTCCGTCACAAGTATACTGAATATGTCGTAGAAATTATTCAATATGCCAGTGAACTCGCTTATTCCTCCGACAACAGTTTCCAACGTTGGCAGAAAACTTAGTTTAGCTGTGGCACTCTGCGCGGCAACTGTCGAAAGGGCACATACAAATATATAAATAAAATACATTTGCGTGTCCGTCTTATAACGCGCGTGAAAAACGAATCGAGCCGCGATGTTTCGTTATTCATATTTATACAATTGTTATGTTATAAACACACCTGATTGTATGTATTTCACCCCAGTCTTAATGGCCGTGAGATCTTGACACCGTTGAATGAGCTGCAGCGGATGTTTAATGACATTGTGCATTGCCTCCGTTTGTCCCTGATAAGTGATTCTAATAGGGTAAATTCTTTGACGCACAACGAAACCTCGACTAATGGCCTAGACATGCGTTAATATGTGAAAAAAGCTAAATCTTTTTTTGTAACAATATTTGAATATGATTGGTTTTATTTGTATTGCATCAGGATCTGTTTAAAATTACTTGCAACTTGCAAATACGCTTTAGTTTTGTTTATTTGTAATATTAGTTTTTATCCGCGGCTCTACGCTCTACACGCGTCACAAGCCTATATCACTCACTCGGGATGAAGTGATGTGCAGTGACCCGATCCATCATCTATCTCTACACAAAAATCACATTAATTCATTGCTCCGTTTTGACGTGAAAGAAAGAAAAACAAACACACTTTATACTTACATTATTAGTTTGGAAGTAAGAATTATAATCATGTACCTCAAAAAACTTGTTAAGATGTTCATAAACTATTTGAGCATCCGGTGAGTTTGTTTAATAATAGTAAAATTGTTTGCGTGCTATAACAAAAAGTAATGTTTTTTTGTTCTGTGGTGTTTGAAGATACATTGTATCATATTCGAGTAATAAAATTGAAAACAAATGCAAAAATTTTATAATATACAAACTTTTTAATATCTTGAAATGGGCAAGTTCTTTAGATGTAGTTGTAATTGTAATGTAATTATATCGAATTTTGATCAAATCTACCATATTTTAAATTGAAAACTGTTATAATTTTTTTCCTAATCAGTATAATTTGATTGGTAAGTTTCAGATTATACATTTTTATTTGCTTCATTGTTTCCCTAAACCTTGATATAGTCTTCCTAGTGAATTAAACATGAATCGAGCGTAGATAATGTTAAAAATTCAAATCCATGTTTTCCACTAAATACTTAAGTGAAAATTTAAATAACAATGATTTAAGTCTACACTTCACCTTAAAAAAACAATGCTTTTACATTATTGTCGCTGCTTGGTTCGAGGTTAAACTTGAGAGAATATATTATTCCTTTTAAGAAATAGATAAAACGTTTCTTTCCCTCTATAGTACTATATGAAAGTAAACACAAATATAATCAATCAATAAAACCAATATTTCCTCATATGTTATTTATTTGTATGTATTATAATTATAATATTGTAGTAACATGAAGGTAATATTTGTTTATATATAATATCTTAAATACGTCATCCCGTCATTGTATATCATATGTGAGATTGATGATGAGATCATTTTCAGCCCACTTTGACCCACTGCTGGTAATTGGGCTCAATTTTCAACCCATTTCCTACGGCCCTGTCCTGTGCGATTTACATCTAATAATATTTTTTAACAATAAACTTGTTTATCACTGCCCATTATTTGACACGAAATAAGTTTCAAAAGTCTCAATTTTATTTTAATATTTCTTAACACTGGCCATAGTTATATCTTTTTTATTCTTTTTTTAAATTTTGCAGAGGCGAAAAGATCCGCGAGCTCATCGAAACATTAGAGCACCGCAAGTTGGAAGCCATCCAGTTCACGTACAAGCAGGTGACGAGGAACTTCACGGAGGTGTTCAAGAAGCTGGTGCCTCAGGGTCGAGGCAGCCTCATCATGAGGACCGGCACTGATGAGGGGCAGGAGGTCAATCCTGATGTGAGTGGATTTTAAATAAAATTATTTTGTAAGATAATCATCAATGTTTCCTCGACCTTGTCTTTGCACAGCTACGCTCCTTTTTGAGTATTTTATATCAGTCAAATTATGCCCTAGATCAATAAAGATTTTAATGTAAACTGCAAAAATACCATCCATTCTGACTGGTATATGAACTACATAAATGTCCTAGATTTGTTTATATTTAGACTTCAATTTTCTTATCAAGTCTCATATTGATTGCTGAATGAGGGCGTATTGGTATATTATCGGTAATAGATCAGTTTTTATTGAATAAATCAGATTATCTAAAACCCGCTGAATGCGTTCAGTTACAACTGTGTCATAGATTTTGCATAATTTAACTTCATGTAAACAGTAATAATAAAAAGGTATTCTTAAATTAGACTTCAAATCATCACATTCTTAAAGTAATTTTATTGTTAAATACTGAATGCTTTTTTGCACGATTAAAATACATCATAAATAGTAAAGTACGATTAATAAAATCGACAAATACTATAAAAATATTTTATAGCCACGTTCTACATACGTGACTATGCAAAAATCATAGATTGAGGAATTTCCTAGTTTTAAACGTTTTAACACTAATGTATGCGCTATTTAATTTGCCCGCGTAACCTTGTTGTAGATCTAAGCTAATCTACATGCCCTTTTTAAACGGCCTAATGGCCGGTTGACTTTGGGCTCCTTTCTATTTGGGTCACTTGACTATCTACAGTTTATTGGTATCGAGATTTTTTATCAGTGGATAATTCTTATGAATAAATTCCAGGAACGCTTTGTTTTTGTATTTGAGCGTCGCTTGAATAGCCTCTTTATTTTAGCCTATAGTGTCCCACTGCCGGGCAAAGGCCTTATTTCTGTTATCTCTGAGTGCCACGTAACCTCCTTAAATTTCCATCGATAGAATTGAAATTGTCCGATCAGCCAACTTGTGTCTGTAAGAATAGTAAATTATGATGCCAACACAGCCGACCTTATTAAACTTGGTTCTTACAGTCGAATTTTCGAACGCCTCCACCTAGGGTAATCGTGGGGGAAGGGGTTGAGAGGTCCGGGGAGGGTGTGCCACCAAAACGTCATTCATATGACGTGCTGGGATCCAAATCAAGGTCTGTAACTTTTAGAAAATGAAGTTAATTAACACAGATGTCACGTCAAATATCTATCAAATTTTTCATATTTTGTGACAACCCTGACTGGCGGCTGTTTCGTCTTTAGATCGCGGTCGAACAAGTGTATAAATCTCATACTAAGTTGACATGACCTATACAATTTCTAAAAAATCGGACAAGTTTAAAATAAACAGAACCACTAATTTGTTTTATTCTTTAGAATTTGTTTGAAAGCATCAATATATTTATATCATTCGGATATTAACCATCCTGTCCTTTTACAACCTTGATAGCAAAGCAAGATAACTTGTTAATTACCAAACTGGCTTCTATTTGGGCCAGTCGATCGAATGCTATGGCCCTTGATGTAAATGATCAATTTATCACTAACGATCGAGAATTGACTGCAAGACAAAATATTCGGTGCGGCTCAAAAAATCTGCGTGTTTACCTAATATGGATTTCTACATTAGGTAAGTAGTTAACCATAATTTAGATTTATACATTCATCGTAGATCGTCAGTCAAGATCGTAAATATTTTTTTTTCCAAATTGATTTAGAGGGCTTGGATGTTTATCTAATATGTAAATGTAGGGATTATCTCATAACATAAGTCTCGAACTTTCTTTAGGGCTAACTGTGATTCGTTCCTATATATTTTTAAAGACGCTTAAGTAGAACTAGAATTTCTAACATAATAATTTTACGAAAATTGAGAAATCAAAACTTGTTTTTATGCCTACGAACGTTAAAATTATATCTAGAATTTCATGCAATTTTTAATTACGACTTCATGGGTTGACTCTTTAGTACCCATAACACAATCTGCAATTTGGTTCGCATTTTTTATGACAAACCAAGTCATATACTTCGATATACACACGACTCTGGTCTTTATGGTTCAGAGATTTAGGTCGAAAATATAAACATCTATATTATAAAAGTTGTCTGGATTATTTGAGTTTAATAAAACAAATAATATTCTTATGTCTAAATATAATTGATATGAGATGGTTAGAAAAAGAGCCAATTAAAAGTTACGCCTTATGTCTTCTGCAATAGGTAACTTTTACAACTACCTTACTCTAGTGCAAGTAGTCGCATACACACTAATGAAATTAACTGTAAAGCCAGTTGTACAGAGATTTCATCACGATGTTTCCCGTCACAGAAAACATGTGGTGGTCTATGAAAATAATATACATGAGTCAGATTGATATACAATCTCGTTTAAATCTCTTCAAAACTCATTAAATAAAAGTTATTGTAATAAAGTTAAATATTTTTATTTAACCTTTAGATGACGTGTCCACTGCTGGGAAGATTCTCAAATGAAACAATCTCCCCCATTATTTTTCCACCCGTCTCGGCCAATGGCAATGTCTGACCATTCTTTAAAAAAATTGTTGAGGTCATCCATCTGCTCCTTGACCTGCGTCTGCGGTCCTCAGGTGCTCAAAAAGTGGCTAATTTTGTCCTAAATAATGTTTTTCAGCGTGCGAACGCAGACCAATTCACGGGCGTGGGTATAAAGGTGTCGTTCACTGGTGGCGAGGGGGACATGCGTGAGATGAACCAGCTGTCGGGGGGACAGAAGTCGCTAGTCGCGTTGGCGCTAATCTTCGCCATACAGAAATGCGACCCGGCGCCTTTCTACTTGTTCGACGAAATCGATCAGGTGGGTTAAAGCTTAATTTGACTAGTAGCGAAGTGAGTTATCCCCAGAAATTGAGCCGTTTCCGTGGAAATGCATGCGAAAGCAAAGCTAGTATATATACAGTATATTTTATAGACAGACTAAACCAGCCATCGTTTTGCTCATACAAAAAAAGTTAAATGTGTATTAGATATACACTGTGTGTGATTAGATATATGTGTGTTAATATATTTTGTTCCTCACCGTGTGCCCGGTCTTAGAAGGCCCAATTGTGAATAAATCTGCCATTTTGTATGACATAACACAACGCTAGGTCGTCTTTAGTTTCCTGGAGTATTTAGAGACGATATCCTCTCAGGCGCTGGACGCGCAGCACCGCAAAGCGATCGCGAACATGATCCACGAGCTGTCGGACTCGGCGCAGTTCATCACGACCACGTTCCGGCCGGAGCTGCTGGAGCACGCGCACAAGTTCTACGGCGTCAAGTTCCGGAACAAGGTGTCGCACGTCGAGTGCGTCGAGCGCGACGAGGCGCGCGACTTCGTCGAGGACAGCGCCACGCACGCGTAAGCGTTTGTACTTCTGATAGGACAACACTATTATGCGTGGAATACTTTAAAAAGGACAGCCCAAGAATGCTTAAGATACATGAGTTTATACTTTTAAAGGACATACCAAGAATGTGTAGTTAAGTCAGTTTGTACTTCTAAAAGGACAGCACAAGCATGCCTAGTTAGGTGAGTTTGTACTTCAAAAAGGCCACGCAACACACACTTCGATTATGTGAGATTTTATTTACTGCTTGAAATCGCACATACTAGCCTGCCTTTAGTTTGCTTTGTCTTTGAAACTATAACTCGAATTGGACCTTACAGAAACTTCGATTATTGCTCCTGTAAGGCCCTTAATTATTTGTACTAGTAGGAAAGCCCTGTGGATTACATCAAGGAATGCAAATTTGCATTCCTTTTTTGGATCATGAGAAAAATGATAGTGAATGTCTGTATAAAGGAATGCTTCATGTGTTTGAAAATACCCTTTCTGGGATGTAATGTAAAAAAATATGTACAGCGACCAGCTATTTCTAAACTGATCGGGGTCGTATCTATCAGTTTAGAAATCGCAGGTCGTTATGCAAAAGGGATTTTTGTATATCACAGTTTACACACAGAAATACACATTTGTTAAGTGATGAAATATTATATACAAAATATGAACCCATTAAAGAATAAAGCAAGTTGGAGACAATGTTCCAATTGTGACAAGATATTTAATTTCATTCATAAAATGTAGGTCTTTTCGTTAATATTCAGGAAAATGTGATGGAATACGTTGACTGTATATATATACGATTTTTTTACTACAGTTATTATAGACGTAACCATTGTGACACAAATTATGAGAAAATTACTTGATTTTTGAATAGTTAAAATGAATATTTTTTTGCATTGCAAAATACATTCAATTTGTTTTTAAAAAAAATCGAGGGACGATTTACTTGATAATAAAAAGCTTAGAGAAGTTAACAATAGACAAATTAATCGTACCCTTAATATCATTCGACAATGAGCTCTAAACTAGTAACAGAGTACAATTTTTATACTAATATTATAAATGTGAAGGTGTGTTTGATTGTCCTCCTTTCACGTAAAAACGGAGCAATGATGTAATTTGTTGTTTAGATAGTTGGAGGCACAAATTTATATATTACTGTGGTTGGAAGGATGGAGTGGAGTGACGTAGACTACTTTTCGCCGCGGGTGAAGTCGCGGGCAACAGCTATTAGTTCTCTAAGTAGGATATATTAGTATTAAGTTTATAATTAAAGTTTATATGTAAACGGGTCGAAGGCGAGATTTTAAAATAACATTTTTTTACGACACCGTGAAATACATTTTGACATTTTCTCAATGTGTTCGTTTATTTTTGTAAAATTAATTTTATGATTATTACTTTTTGTTTATTATGGTAATTTAAAAAGTGTTAGTTGACGTCTGAAAGCACCAGCCTACTATATTTAGTTGTGAAAATATCCCAAGATTTTGATAGTAATAATGATAAAGACTTAATTCCATACAAAGTAAATTAAATTATAATTAGCATCACTTTTATGCGTTTCATTCATTCTAAGCGTCAAGTGGTGCTAATTAGTAATTATCTAATGTTGGAAAATAAAAATTCCATTTTTTATAAGAGAAGTATTTTATTTCAAATTTCTTTTAGGACTTCTAAGTGGTTTAACTTTCGCGTTCTACGCGTTATTGCATAGTATTTTTTTTTAGTTTTAGAAAGGTTCTATATTTTGACGGACGGTAATGAAGAAGAATGTAATACATAAAACTAACATGCTAACCCAATAAGGAATTAAAATCCATTACGAAGTAAAATCTTTATTTACAAATCCAATATTCAAATATCACACATGCCCGCGTCGCTTCACACATCATACTATTGCTTTCGAAGTTTTCTCACGACAATAATTAATTATTATATAAGTAATACAATATATTATTTAAAAAAAAAACATTCATGGAAGTTAATTTTGAAAAGTCTCGCCACTAATTGAAAATATGAGAATATTTTTCATTGTTTTTGCAATGGAAATTAAATACTGTCAAAGTACTTCGTTTCATAGATATTGCAACTGACTGAAATATACAGGGTTACTGGTATCAAACTCAAAACGTCCTAAAGACTACTTGAGTACATCAAAACAAGCAACTTTTATTCTACGACTTTTCGTAATTCGAAGTTTTTTTATTCATATAAAAACTAGGTTATACTGTCTCGTGTTACGTGTACTGTCTCTAGAGACAGTACAGTAACGTTATGTAGCAGAATCCAACATAGAGTTAACTACATTAACACAAAAAAAAGGAAAATTTCTGTATTTATTACGTTTAGACAAAAGTCGTAAAACAAAAGATGTTAGTCTCTATGTACCATATGCGCCTTTGGAAGGTTACGCGTTAGATACCAGTAACCCTGTTTTTTTCTTGCGATTTATATATTATTTCCAAAACTAATTTAATTATACTGATAATATTATAAAGTTTCATTAAGAAACATACATATTTTATTTTTATCCACTACTAATTCTGTAGTTAATTTTATTACATAAGTATATTATGTAAATTGAAATAACGATATACAATGATATGATTACAAGTACAGTTAAAATGGTTTCGTAACAATTCCTTAGTGCATATTTTTCATATTAAATTACAACAATATATTTTAAAACACATAAAATACTGATTAAGATATTTATATGATTAAGAAATCATTTTAATGCTTATGTAGTATATTTCACGTTCTAAGATATTTTAAGATTAACTTTATAATTTACAACTCCAATAAAAAATCTACATGAAATGTCAATATGTAAATAGATTGCTATAGAAAATTAGAAAAATCTAATATTTACGTCCAGACACACAAAGACAAAGGCACGCTGTCTATAATTAATCATAAAGCGAAAGTAAAAGAATAGTAATTGATGTTAATCGACAAAGAATATTAAAGATTGTTTTAAAAATATATATATTTTGCCACTAACAAATAAATTTGGACTAGGAGATGTTACTATATGTACTCTGCGTTTGCGAACCAATATTTCCTTTGTTAAAAGTAAAATATTTTTTACATCATATACATATTGTTTTAAAATTTTGTATTTATACAGTGCATTTATTTTGAAATCATAGGTTAATTTATATTATAATGATAGATTACCTTCTCGACACAAAAAAAGAATGTACACGAGACACTGCTACCAACTAATTAAAAAAGGATTTGAGCAAACAATTTGAAAATCAAAAAATACTTTAATGAAATGTGTTAACTCTTTCTACTTACAGGCTTGAAAATTATAGAATATTCACAATAATTCAAAAATTTCACCAAGATTTTACTTGTTTATGCAATTTATTACTTTAAAGTTAAATCTTTAATCCACATCAAAACAAGTAAGTCGAGCACGTCCTCCATAATAAAAAAATTACCTAAAAAATACACACGAACTTAACCTAAGAACTGAGCAAACGAAAACGGAATACTATAACATCCTCAAGGGCACCGCATACGGTGAGTTCCAGTCCCTTTCAAACACATCCTGCAGTTCTTTTCTGAGGTCATAGGTCGCGTTCCTATAACCGATATCGTCCTGGAACACGAAGGCCACTCCAGCTGTGTCGGTGAAGTAGTCGCCGGACCAGTTGGAAGTGCCGATGTAGGCGTGACGGTCCGTCACCATGTATTTGTTGTGATTAACGCGCGCGAACGGTATTTTGTCTTGCTCTGGCGTTGATGGAACTAGAAATCGTTTCTGGAATTGAAAATTATGATTAGAATATTTCCTGGTCACTCGGCCAGAAAATGTGCTATCTAGCGTGCACTTTATCGTGCACAATGTATCAAATCTGAAAGGGGGTTATCGCCGTGTCAACTCGAGTCTTAATCGGAAATCTTGGGAATAAACTGGGAAAATAACTCAGCGTGAATTTCTATATTGTCAACAGGTGTGGCTACTCGTATATCCTTTACATCGTCGACTAATTTCTATATAGGACTTTTTAAAACAATCCAATTGCAGCAACAATCCATTCAATCCCATAAAAAATAATGTTTTGTTAAACGCCAATCACTGTCCTTTATACCTCTTTGAAACTACCACATTACGTTTCAGCGATAAACTTCACATAAAGAAACTGAGAAATAATGCGAGATGAAAAGTTTTATGATAGATTTGATGGCAGTAGTTTAGTGGAGACGACGTAAAATACGATCACAGCCACATGGAATGAGTAATAGTTACCATACGATACTATTACTTTTTTTATGATTTGATCCAATCACAAGTTAGCTTATTAGTATTAGTAACCTTATTAATTTCTTCTAGGAACCTTTTACATACAATGCGTGACCAAAAAAAGAGCTTGGAAAACAGCCTATTTCTTACCACATAGAGCTGAACCCTCGGGTAGGAGTTGGAGAGCGCAGCCAGAGAGCGCAGGAAGTAGTCCTCCGAGGGCCTGGAATGTCTCCAGAGGCTGACCAGCAGCCGGACCTGCACCTTGTGTTCCAGCGCCGCGCGACGGATCGCGTCGTCTATTTTCGGCCAGAACCTGAGAAACACGAAATAGCAGACATATTATAAATAGTAGGTAATGAATGACATAATAATGTAATGTAATTCTCCGAGTTGTTACGATTGGAAAGAGTATAGAGTACGCGACTACAAATATGAACGTCTAAGTAGCAGGGCCAGTGCCATTAGTCACACAAGGTTAAAATGTTTAGTGAAAATGACATATCTGTTCATTCCGGATATCAATCAGACTCCTGCGACACGATGTTCCGCGTGACGTGATTGCACATCACTATTTGACCGCTACATCTATAGATACAATCTATAGAACTGCTGCTCCGCACAAAGGTAGAACTGCCTGAACTTTATTGATACATATTTCAGGAATTATACACCTATTGTAAGCCGGTTATACACTATCGCGATACAGTTTAGCAGCAGTTCATATATTACTCACATAAGTTTGGGTGTGAACTCGAGCGCCGGCGCATAGTCCATGACGGATATGTAGACGAACTCCTCCGCAGATTGTATGATGTTGACGATAGCATCGTCGTCATTCGTACGACCCGTGGGACTGAATGGCGGCGGTGAACTCTGCGACAAAGTGAGATGGAAATGTTTTATTTGTATGTTCGTGGCAAGACTATTGGAAATGTATTAATAAATAAATAAATAATATATTAGGACAAATCACACAGATTGAGCTAGCCCCAAGGTAAAAAACTACTGGAAACTAAAAAAAGTCTACTGCGGACTTCCTAAGTGCAGGTGAAGAAGAAGCGGCGCGAAAAACTTCACCGCAGCGAATAATATTTTTTCGTCGCATCCTCTTGGCTGTCTGGTAAGTCCGACTTTTTTGTAAGCTAGTATGTTATTTTAATAACATTTAATATAACTGTGCCACATGTTACCTCAAGACTTACTATACAACGTTTCAAGCTTGACACAAATAGTAACTTCCATTTTTATAAGTCATCAGATCATTTATTAAACTAAATATTAATCATACAAATAAGTCTGGCATAGAAAAATGTCTGATATTTTTACCCGAAAACAAATTACAAACACACGGACGCAAGGACAAGGACTTGATTCAATCACTGATAAGTCCAAGGGCGAAACACCAAATCGTTGGGGACAGAGGAAATTACCCAGCCATTAACATCATTTAATTTCTATTATTTTGTCTTCAAATTCTTACTAAACTGCCTCCACCCTTCCCTTGCAGTCATCAATGCATATTTAAGTATGTTATTATGTTTATTAAAGTCTGCGACCACTGCTACTAGATGGCGGTATTCATAAAATACATGTCTTATGTCTTCAGGCAACTTGAAACTTTTTTTCTTGTCGGTCATTGGAGATGGAGCGTGAAGGTGAATGAAGAAAGAGAAATGGATTGTGAGAACAAAAGGACTGATGTGTCGCAGTGTTCGCGGCCGTTTGCCTTATAAGTCTAGTCTATAAAATCACTTTAAAAAGTGATTTTATAAGTCCCATAAAGCCCTATTTACTTTTAAAACTCTTAACTTTTCTTATAAAGTTACTAAATATATTTTTAAGATTCACTTATTTGCACATTGAACTCCAGCAAAATTCAAAAGAAAATAGCAAAAATTTACAAGTTTTTTCTGAGGAAACCCAAACATCATCCGAACACAACTAATCTTAATAATTACGATCATAACAATTTTATCGTAAACTCTATAAAAATCGGCTTAAATGTCGGACAGAACATAAAATTGGGGCTACAATAACCATAAATGGCTAATAGGATGGGTGGTAAAGGCGAAACAGTCCAGTTATGGCTGTAGTATGCAAACTATGGGAGTATCCGATCTAATGGCCATAGACCTTGACCCGTGACACGCCGACATAACAATAATTGAAAGTTGGTTTGGAAAGTAACGATCAAGTAAAACTATCGATTTGGAACGAAATTACACACTGCTTTCATTTGGCAAATTGTTAGTGATTTGGTATCATTTTATTATGAAACTCTATTTCTCTTGAAAACCACTTGCTTACGCCAATACATACTGGGCATTGTATTTTTAAATGTGTATTTTTACTAAATATATATTGTTTTATGTACATGGTTGAGAGAGGCATAGGACAATGCAGGGTAGCGTACGCGAAGATCTATATACATGCTTATCAATGGGCGGAAAAGGGCTGAAATGACGTTGATGATGAGCTAGCATTTGTAAAAACACTTAAACATAATTAAGTGTCCCTCTAAAACGCTGAAAATCTTTTAACATTTTTAATGTTTAATATAACATGTCATAAACACAAAGTCCACAAACACATAAACAATTACTCGGCCGATACCGATATAGGTGTAATTTTTCTTTATTCTGTGTCAGTAATCGTGGCCTTCCAATATTGGTTCAGTGTCGATTCCCACCCTTGTCATTAATGGCGGCCGGTACAATGTCATGACTCAATTTTACGACTAAAGTTTCAAGTTTAAATTACTTTATTCTAAGCAAAGTGGGATTTAGGCATATTTTCCCAATTTAAGGAATGTGTTGAGGCATGAGAGATACTATTCGTTGCAGCTAAGATGGCAAAAGTCGCGGGTAAAAGACTGATCAGAGGAACGAAAAGTCTTGGTTACGAAACATTCGGGAGTGGACCGGGAAAGCAAGTGCAGCAGAACTATTTATTATACAAGAAATAGAAAGCATACGCCTTTCTATATTTTGTATAATAAATAGTGAATTACAGCACCAACCTTCGCTAGTCGGGGAGGCACTAAAAGTGGAAGACTTCTAAGCAAATATGGATTTAGGTTCAATATTTTCACAACCTTTGACAATATAGAATTTAAGAGCATTTTTAAATGAAGGTAAAACTATTGCAGAATTTTCTCCAATTATCTCTAATTTAGGAGAAAACAAATCTCAGTCATTATTTTTCAGTACTGGCGCATTTGAACAGGCTAAATGTAAATTGAAACACAAAACAGAACAACGAAAAGTCGTGCAATAGCATATCGCAATGTTTGTTTGATCGTCCCGCCCTGCTATTAGCGACGCGACATTCGAGCCTATAGTAGTTTAAGGGCTGTGCAGACGAGATACTTTTTTGTCTGTGGTGGAATGAAATCATCTTCATCTCATCCTGGCGTGCTCCCGGTTACATTTAATGGGAAGCCGCGAAGGACAGCGTTAAAAATATAGCTTTAATTTTGAAGATTCATCTGTGAGTTTACAAGCGACCACCTGCATGACGTCAATTCACTTTGGGAATGCTATTGATTCCTATCAGCTGCCTAGGTTGTGTCTTAGTCACCTGATCCTTAGTCACCTTAATAACCTCGTAAGTGATTAAAACGCAGAAAAATCGCGTACTTGTTCTTAGTGGTACTTGTCGTACTGAACAAACTCCTCTTTTTGAATGGAATAGAAAAAATATTATTCACCAAACAACAAAACAAAAAACATTTTTCATCAACTAATGTAAATAATTTTCCACATTAAAGTTTCATAGATCAAAGTCGCTTAAAGGCATCCGATACGACTTTTACATTAACCTAACAGTGTACAGGTTTATAGCGCAGGCCGACGCGAAAGCGACCTTCGTGTTCCGCCTGAATTTTTCAGGGGATACATAATTCAGTAGCGAGCATGTGTTCCTTGGGAAATGAAGTCATCATGAGCCCTTCCAATAGAAAAGTCTGTTGTATATTGGTGGAAAGGTTAATTGTTTTCACGTCTATACTTATATACTATACTATTATAGTATATAAGTATAGACGTGAAAAACATCTAAAATAAAACATTTAAATATCGTTAAAAAATGTAATGTATATAAATTGGTCTTTTATTGATTGACGGGTTTATATAAATTAAAAGACATTTTTGCGTAAACTAGCAAGTTTTTTACTAATATGCGGTGGTGGTCTAGTGTTAACCGAAAGATCCCAGGTTCGAATACTACTCGTGCCTCACCCTCAGGTGGGAGAGATAAATTAAAATGTAGTTGTTACTTGTAGATATGACTTTAAACGTATTACAGAATATATTGATTGGTACAAAAAGGACTTTGTTTGCTTTTAGGTCTATACTCAATCAATCATCATAAAATGAGTGTAGTTAAATAGAAATATACTCTGGTAAAGCACTGTCAAGTAAATGTTAAGTAATCAAAAGATATAATATAAATATATTGGGACAAATCACACAGATTGAGCCAGCCCCAAAGTATGTTCGAGACTTGTGTTATGGGATACTAACTCAACGATACTATATTTTCTTACTATATTTTAGAATCGAACCCGGGACCTCTCGGTTCAGAAGGACATTACATTATACACAACATAATAAATCCATACAATTGCTGTAGCAAGTGGCTGTGCTCAGTTTCAAATATGTATTGTGAGCCGCAATAAAAAGGGAAGAAAAATAAGGGAAGGGAAGCAGGTGCCTTAACCTACAATGAAACATTCGCAGATATCATAATAATGAAATATGAAACTATAATTTCAGAAGCATTGAAGCAGACGACTTCAGTCGTCAGCACATCAATTTATACAAATACATCGCGAATTCGCCGCTATTTAGACGTACGGACGAACGTACTTATAGGCATATATAACTAAATATTGTGACAATAACTAAATTGTGTTTATGTTATGTAATGTAATGTATCTAATTTTGTAATAGTAAAGTCGTTTATCCCATTTCTTACGAAATGTTTAGTAAATGTTGTAGAAAACCTATGAATGACAAGTTGCGAAGTGACAAATTGTGAAGGTGACATTTTGCTAAAACGGCAATGAGCAAAGTGACATTCTGAGAAAGTGAAAATATTTTCAGGGCGAAAGTTGCAATCTGCGTTACAACTCGAAGTATTTTTATTCTCACGGGAAAGCAGTGTGTTAGTCTGCTATATAATACTTGAGCAACGAGATTTGTATTGAAATAAGTGTGTATAAAGGGATTTAGAGGTCAGCGAAAGAATATGTTAACATCTAGCCTATTTACGCTAAAATAAACAGAAAATACTTTCTTAATAGGTACTTGGAAATATAATTTATTCATATTTCTTTTGAGAGCTTGAAATTGAAACTATAAGTTATTTTATCTTTACATTTATCTTTATGTTTGAAACCATAAATTTCTAATACTGTGATTTCTAATACTCTTGCAATCTTTTGACAAAGTAGTTTTCACCGAGGACTCACTAAAGTCATAAAATATTACTAGGCTCTGGGCACGATAGGATTACAAATTAATTTGTAGTTGCCTTGAAGTTTGAACCAAAAGGTCGGTAACTTTTAATTATTCTTTGTTCAGTATGAAGCTTAAAAAGTAAGACTTCAAGTTAGCATTCTTGTTTTTACTTCCTTTTATTTAAAAGAAAAACTCAAACCAGGATGTTTTTTATTCCTAATTTTACAAACTCAGAGTAAGAGTAGGTATTCTAGTATCTATGATTATCCCAAGTTTTGAAATCGATGTCATAGTCTATTCGAAAACCAATGGTAAGGAATTTTAAAGCTACGTGAATGTTCTTAAAAAAATATTGAACTATTTCCTATTTATATATGAACAGAAGTAAAACGGAATAATGACAATTCATCAAAAGAGAAAAGTGGGACAATTTTTCAGAAAGCGAGCGGTGTTTCACCCTCTTGTAACCGGAACACCCCATTGTTACAGTCACAGGGCTGTTAGAGGGACAAAGTGCCATCACTGGCCATCAATCAACAAATAGCAATTTACGATATTTGCTTCGGTGGCCTTCAGTCAATAGAAATAACTATAGGTTTGGATGTAAATATTTGTACAGTTACACAAAGATATATCAGGTATTTTTAAGATTTCCTCGTCAACATCGTATCTTTCGTACGTAAGTGTAAGTACATCTCAATACTAACATATTTTTAGATGGTGATAACTCAACTTTAGCATTCTAGGAGACTTTAATAAAATAACTGTTATAGTAGGCCTGTGTCCGCCAAAGTGCTAATAGTGTATTTGATTTCGCCGTGAACTAGATGGACGGTGTTAAACTATAGCGCATAAAACGAGGAACGAATATGATTCCAACCGTTCCCAAAATTTTACGGGTTGCACAGCCGTACGTATAGCAGTGTATGATAGCCATAATCACGGAGGATTTCTTGCATATGTAGATCACTCTATTACGAAGTCATCAATACACAAACCTAATTCATTTGCTTTTAATTCTAACAGAGCGTTTACGTACCGCTCAAACAACCGATAGCGGCGGTCGTTAAAGCCAGACCAACGTTTTTAAATTGGCAATAACGCGAGTGGTCGACATTTAATGCCTTTATAGCCCTTGCCCTTGGTGACTCACTGGACTTTCGCGTACAACGTTGCAGGGTTAAATCACAATGATGCCCATAAAAATTTAATTAATGCAAATAAAGAAAATTGCTGATGTAAAGGAAATTGCTGGCAACAACTGGATAAGGATGAGCCAGGACAGAAAATGTACAAAAGTGCAAATTATGTAATAGAATATGTAATTTTTGGTAAGCACTATATCATTATTATCTTTGTAAATAAACATTTTCTTATCTAGTATGTGTCTAAGCGGCATTAAATACCTAAATTAATTTATTGTTGTTCCATAAATATGAAGTTTTACACAATCAACTAAAGCATTTTATGATTGAAAGCGAATGTAATTACAAAGTAGTAAGACAAATTTTTTGTCGTCCTAAATAAGACTCTAGTGTATACCTACTTAGTCAAAGAATCGTGTCCATTACTGGATCGCGAACAACTCTAATGGGTCAATGAAAGGTGCCTTTTAGCCCAAGATAAGTGCTTGAATATTGGCTATATTTTTTCTTGGCGATTATTTTGTTAGTGATTATCTTTCTTATGGCAGTTTTAGGTACGGCCGTCTAGGCCTAGAAATGGAAATCAAAAAACCATCAGAAAACATATATCTCTCATCTGAATGTGTTACTTCCTGAGCGATTGAGCGTCAGAGCCCAGGGTCCACAACAGTCTTATAACACTGGAAAATAAATGTGAACGAAGAAAATAGAGCTCCACGTTAATAAAAAATAAAAAATTACTTATTCATAAATGTTTATTATTTTTTTTTTATTAACATAGAGATAGATTATAAAATGCCTATAGCGGGCAATACACTTGGGAGTTTGAGCGACACAATATTTAAGTATTGCCCTCTTTTACACAAGGTCGCTTAAATAAATAATTTGACATGATACGTGGGTAGCATGGTATGTAGATATAACCACGCAACAGGTATTTGTAAAAGCGTCTGCTATAAAGTATCCTAAAAAATATTATAAATTCATATTAGATATTTGGAAGAAATGGAAGAGCGAAAGTAGCGATGGATGAAGGGAATTCTAAACCTTGGTGTGGTTCACAGTTAAATCTTTGTCCAAGTGGCAATGTAAAAAGGACTCACAGAAATAAAAGCTCCGTAGTTGTGTTGGATGTCGCTCATGTTGACAGGATGCTCCATATTGATGTCCGTGCTGAGGTCCTCCGGCCACGTGTCGGGCACCACCGCGTCTGGAGCGCCCAAACTCCAATACACCTGTGAAAATGAAAGATATTTCTTGACTGTTATCCATCAATCTGTGTGTCAAATTGTCATTCTTGTGAAACCATAGTATTTTTAAGAAAAAAACATAAAATAATATTTTTTTATTATTAAGGTACAGCCTGTGTCATAGCAAGTTGATTCTCTCATGCTGTTCATGAGGACATTTTTTTTTCTTCTTATGCGAACGATATAGCGGACGAAAACTTAACGAAATCAGCTAAAAAAATTGGAAAACAATGTGAAATGTTATTTTCAGTGACTTTTTCAGTTTCCGTTCATTTTCGTTAAAAAAGATATCAAGCGGTATATTTCTGGAGTAAGAACAAATTCTTCAAATACAAAATCATCGTCACTCTCGTGACGAATTCGCGTGACTTTAACCACAGGAAGAGCTACACGACTTCTTTGACTGAAAATATCCAAAGGCTTAATGTAATCGTTATCATTAAAAGCGTATAGCGTGCAAGACAGTACCTGTTACACGCCAAAGAAAGTTCTAGAAGTTTAAGCCGCGGGCGACGTCGGTATAACCTCAACTCTTCAGAAATTACAAAACTTTGATACTTTGAATAAGGTTTAGCTAGACGAACAAAGGTTTAGCTGACCTGCAACTGAAAGGCTGGCCTTGACTTGTAGTAATGCAATATCATTGTTCGATAGTTTGTAAAATGTCAGAGATTATCGTTGACTCATTCCAACGTAAAAAAGAAAACACGCAAAAAGATAATCTAAATATTTTTTTTCATATACAATATACAGGCAGATACAGTATCACGTCTTCATCTCTTACGGTATAGATAGAGTTGCAAAACTTGAAGTTCAAGTTTTGCTTTGTGGTGGGCTTAGGGGTGAAATTAGGGTTAAACAGTGGTTCCTAGCATATCGCCTATGAGTCAAATCACCAGTTTTTAGTCCTTTCGATTGATTTTTACAATCTGCGCAGAGTAAGCCGCAGCTGGCACATTTCTATGTTTTCGCTCCCAAACCAGAAATGGAAGACATATAAAACAAGAAATCTTTAAAACATTTTCGATTGAGGCAAAAGCACAAAGGCATTTGATTTGTTTCGTCACCTAGTTGCCAAAGCTAAAAGCAGTGTATATAAACCTATTGTATACATTCAGCGACTTCCCGCTTACTTCCGAAGCGGGACAATAAAAGGTCCAACTTAGTAATTTGTTCGTCGGAAACTACCTAGTTTAATCAATTCATTTCTCCCTCCAGGAACATAAACTGCTTCTATAGAAGTTACAACTTTTCTATTTACGTGTTGATATGTGTCTGAGAATTCATTACGAAAAGAAATAGTTTGTTTTTCTATATAGCTGCGATTGTCGCGTAATGCTAGTAATAACTCGTATAACGTAACTTGAAAAATAATTCGGAATCGGGTGGAATTCGAACTCACGTCTATACAGACTTTAGCTCGACGAACGTACGTGCTGATTTGGGGTTTTAATTGGGGGCTCAGATGCCAAAATGTCAAAGTCAAGTTGCAAACCCAAATCTTTTTGGTTTAATATTGACCTTGACAATTAATGACCAGTTAAATCCAAAAAAGATTCTAGAATAATGATACAGTTATCACTCCATCTAAAAATAAGCCCATTTTCCAGCCAATCGTGGCCTTCGGTTTTCGCGACCCTACTACGAGAGGGTCGTGTGGACGGATAGAGACGTGTTACTGAAAGAGTGTGACCTGTGAAATCTATGGACGAACCTCCTCTAGATTATTTCAAGTTCAAGTACTAATAAAATACTTGCATGTTATGACATAAACACATCGATATAATTTTCTTTAGACTTTGCTAAAAGGAAATGTTGTAATTTTGATGTACTTATCTTGAAAAATATGAAAACATAGTTTGGTATCGAATAACCAATTCTTACACGAGTAATGCTATTGCCACCGAGATCCATGTTTGATTGATGTACGTACACCCCGGAACTTGCAATTAATTTAAGCCCTCGTCAGGGAATCAATACATTTATCGATTAAACTATTTAATGTCGCGAACGTGTTGAATGCAAATTTAATTACAGTTGCATGCATCATGTCGAGTTAAAAATAAATGTTACTTCACAAGGTCCGTCCTTGGCTGCGCCCGCCCTTGGCAAATGTTTTATTATTTTATTTTTGTCGAGCGAATGCATTCGAGTGTAACTAGGATGAGTGTAGAACCTGTTACTTTGTTTGAGTTAGAGCACGCGCAAACAAATGAACAGTGGAAAAGTATGGATAGATGTTCAACAATATTATAATCTCGAACATATAGTCACATATAAACCCTGTGTCGTTATGTTTTAATGAGTTTATATCTGCACGAAATATACATAAATAATTTATTTATAACCACCAATCCGCATTCGCGTAGTGGTCATGGCTCATGCTTTTTAACAATCCTTAAGGAAAATCAAAACCTCAGGAGGTTAAAATGGCTGATGATTATTCTAAGCTCATGTAAAATTTATTCAAAACCAGGAACCATAAAAGATTTCTCGAGAAACAAGAAGCGAGAAAATAAACTCGAATTTTCGGTTTTAGTTTATAATAGAAAGTTCGGAATAGATAGCGCGGTAATAAAAAGCCATATGGTTTCTAGCTTCAATTTACTGCGCGCTCTATAAAGATAACAAGCAATCACTCTCAGGACCATTGAGCGAATGAAAAGAGAAATAAACTTCAGAAAGCGCAACACTGCAGTTGCGCTTTAACAAAAGGTCACTCCTTTCCTAACACAGAAAACGTTACATTTCTTTCAAAGTTAAGAAAATTTGGGGACGTGGATGTAATAAATCTCGATTGACATTTCAGTTTGGGAAAGCGTAGTAAAGCACAGAATATGTAATAGTTCGAAATACTAGTCGTTGACATTTTAAGTAAAGTTGTCCCATTCGCCCTTGGAGGAATGGACAATACAAACTGTTGCCTAGAAATTTATGCATCTTTCTTAATTTTCTTCAGGCTTAGTCTAGTTTTTATTTTAATTTTATTAAATTGCGATAAGTACTATGAATCTTTATAGAAGTACTACAGCAAAACTGAAAGTGTATTGGCTTGTATTGCATTCAATATCATTGAATTGTCCTTGCTTGGTAAACATGGTTGTCCATGGCATTCAAACAGAAAAGTGTTCATGTCATAAGCTAGTTCAATGAAGGTTGTATTATATCAATATAGAATAAGTAGGCACTTTAATTACAGTCGACAGCACATCAACCGTTCCAAATTAATTGCAAATTCGCCGCTATTACCATAGGGCAGCGGTCCGTGCAGGATAACTTGATGTGCGGTTGACTGTACTACACGCATTGATAAATATATTATGCATTTTTAGTGGTTACGTGGGCGAAATTTCAAACAAGGGTAAGATTCTTTTAGTAAGCTACTTTGCTAATGTATATTATATTTAACTCGTCATACAACTAAACGTGGCTCTCGAGTCTGGCATCTCAAGAGATAACGGGGTACGACGGGCGGGTAGACAGAGCCAAGGCTCTGTCTACCCGCCCGTCTACCCAAGGCTCTCTACCCCGTAAAGGATATACGTGATGCTGTATCTATATCAAATCACCACATAATAGGGCATAATAATTCTTATTTATATCACGTATTTTGCAGATCAGAAAAAGGTTGTACCTATATTTTACGTGTAATTTATTGGATAAGTACGTGAGTGGGACCTTCGCAGAATGAATGATACTCTATTCAATTCATTCAACGCATTCACTCAAACGTAATTTAGACAATTTCATTGCTTTTGGACGTAAAAAGCGATGAGAGGATTTCTTAGAGCGTGTTTACTAATGTACCCGTGAATAGTGAATTACTACGTTATTACATTATGTACGCTCTTTGATGTAAAACAAAGGAATTTGATATTGGAATTTTTTCATATTATTTTCTTTTTACACATTTTCATAAGAATGCCTAAAACGTTTGTAGTGTATGTGTAAAAATTCATCAAAAATTTTGTAGTGTATGTGTAAATTGTAAAAAGTGTAAAAATAATATGAATTTATAATTTTTTCCATCTTTCTTCTATCAAGTATGTTATACCATATCAGTTCTAAAGAATATGATATTATTAATAATAATAATAACTTATTGTTTCCGGCATCAAAAGGGCTTACTAGTACTTAGTTATATAAGTACATACATAGGATATTTCCTTCCGTCTATTGTGTAGTCATAAAAAATCAACAAAAAGCCTTACAGTACAAATCTGTAATAGTGAGGAATCTCGGTCATTCAACTCTCCGTTATTTGTTTTAGGATCAGTAAAGAACATAAGTTTGGCAAGTTATTTTCATAGCCATGTTTTTCCCGTGACCCGCTAAACTTCCCTTCCTTGTTTGCCTTCGAAAAACTATGTCAATTAGGATCAAAGTTGATTGACCGGACGTTGTCCACCGATTGTTTTTTTGACCTCCCCTGAAATTCGTAAACATCTCGGTGTAAAATTGTTTACCGTGGCAACGATAACAAATCAGTTTAACACAAGACTCAAATATTTGCACGTTGGAAATATTTGCTTAGCACGTTGACAAATATTATTGTGTAGCTTTTTACGCTGAAAGTGTTCGGGGTAGAAGTTTTGACTAGACTTGGATATAAACGATAAATATATTTTTATTTTTGGACAGACAGCAAGTAGTACAGATAAAAACGGCATTGATGAAAAACATTGTAATCATTTACTTGCATGTTTATATTAATTATATTCGCAATCCAATCCATCTATGGAATCAATAGTATTTATCCATTTCATTTGCGATAAACGCGCACGTTTTTTAAATACTATACAAAACTATAACTTATGCAAGTCTTTTTTATGATTGATAAAAATATAAAAATATATCGACATAGTTTTAATGAAGATTATCTGCAGATTTTGTCGGAAATATATTTTATAGACTACTTTCGAAGTTTAAATTTCGGTAGGTGAAAATAAAATATTGGAATTTCAAAAGAAGCCTTTGTTCTATAATAAAAATATATAGTAACCGCAGCTAACAGCTAGTTTTAATACATCACGAGCTAAACAAAAGCTCGTTATAGTAAAACAAACATGGCGATAACAATGCAAGCTAATTACTGCAGCTCGCAAACGAAGCTAGGTCGTTACGCTCGACTGCATAATATACATTGTATCAGGGTGTTATAGCGAATGCAGTTTATCCTTGGAATCAGAGGTTTAAGCTGATCGTCCACCGCCAAATAAACTAAGTTACTTTAGCATAGCTCGCATAATGCAGCCAGTTTTTCATACATGTGCGTCCACCGCAAACTGTGCCAGCTAAGGCACATAAAATAGCCCAAACAAGTCGAACTGTTAACCATTAGTAACGTAGTTTTAGCTTATTTTTCGGTGGACGTATTAATTTTTTCCTAGTTTCTTTTAGCTTAGGTCTTTTTTTTTAAATCAGAAATTAGGCCTTCACTGACACTTTTTCACATCTCAATTAAGTAGTTTACGTTATCAGTACAAAACCAACGATTTTTTTAAATGTATAAATTATTGTATAATATTAATTTAGTTAACGCTCGCCCGACCATACATCGCATTTTACAAGCTTTTATTTAATTTACAACATTTATAATTATAAGGGAAACTATGGTGAAATCTAACAACTCAATTTCGAAGAAACTTAAACAGATGAGCTGAAAATTTACAACATTTTGTTTGATAATGCATAATATATAAAATAACATATAATCATTTATGATATGTTTGACCAAATGCTGCATCCAGGATCGTCGACCGACATTGGACAAACTAATACAAAAATAAGTCATGATATACTTACGTCGAATATTTTTCCTAGATCGGTAGCTAGGCAGGAGCAATTGTACGCGACTATACCCAGTTCTTTGACCTGTGAAATTACACCATTATTTGGTTTAAAAAAATATGAGAATGACTATGGTGTTATGCCAACAACATGATTTGTTTATTTTTCAAACATTATTTAATTTTTTAAATGGGTGTCTATCTGTGTGTTTTAAAACAAACTTTTGGTTAATAATTAATGGATGATGTTTGATAAATTTAAACCTTTAAAAAGTCCCAAATCTATGTTTGTTTGTTAAAAAGTAAAAATAATCTTTGGAACAGCATCCAATAAATAAAATGTACCTGTGTCAAAGACCTCCAATCCATATTGGCACTGCCGATATAAAAATGTGTTCTATCTACTATCCAGAACTTTGTGTGCAGCACCCCGCCTCCCAGCAATTTGGAGAAATTTAAACTTCGCACCTGAAAACTTGCTCTATGTAAAAAAGTTCAAACCATGAAACAATAAATGGAATTAGAATTATTAGCGAAGTTTTTTATTATTATGAATTTATGATTTGTTATAGAATAATGAGAGTGATTAGTTAATTAAATTTATGAATGTAAAATATTTAAAATTAAATCATGGACTTTACTAACCTGTGCAGCTTTCTTCTTAACTAAATATTCAGTATCTATATTAGGATATAACTTAGTGGGCCAGTTTTGAGCAATTTTTAAATTAATATTTCTTTTTGACCCAGCAGCATATAATGCTTGGAACACTTGCTCACCCTGTAACAAAACAATTAAAAATTAATCATTACCACATCCATTAATTTTATTTAACCACTAAATGTAATCAAGGCCAGATTTCCAAGTTTTTTATTTTCAAATTATTTAATTTTATCATATAATATAGTAATTTTTATAGATCACCACTTGCTTCCAGTTAAGAAAAACATCAGGTTAGAAGCTTTACTACTACATCTCAATATTACTAAATTGCGACGAAAATTGCTGTTAGACTAGATCTCAATTAAACTATAATCACAAATTGACTAAATCGAAATTGGATGTGGTCTCAGTTGGTCTACATAAGGAAACCTGCACACCACATCATATTTAGATTAGGCAAGTAGTGAATAAAATCTGACACCAGTGTTAGCAATAACACAATAAGAATGAAGATCTAAGGCATAGTAAATAATTGAACAATTTTTACCTCTATAGAGGAATTATAGGGATATTCTTCATTAAACCTAAGACTCCAGTAATAGGAGGCTATTTCTATAGTTGTTTGAGCTTCATCTATTAAATCCAGCCACACATTCTTTGTAGCCACATGCGTCATGTTTGGAGGATACATGTGGCCCTCTGGGATACTTTCTACTAGTGATAATCTAAAACAGAAAATAATTTTAAAAATATAATCAGTTTCAATTATTATATGATTTAAAATAAAAATAATCCAGCACTAATTAATCTTCAACATTTTTGTGTATTGTTTCAACATTTATAGATTTAACTTATCAGAAAAAAGGAGGGACCAAGCTTCATTTCAAGAAATAAAAACTGGATTGTGTTTTTAAAGAACTAATTATGATTAACCTTTCATCCTTTAACAAAGTGTTATTAATGATTGTGGAGAACAAAAAATAATTTAGTTTTTTTTTACCTTTTAAAAAAAATTAGTTTTCTGTTGTTTAAGTAAATAGAAGACTATAAATAATACTTACCTACACTGGTCTGAGCAATGCAAATTGACCGGAGCAGGTGGCGCAGTCTGAGCTACATTCTGCTGGTCGAGCAGGGGGACCAACACGACCAGGACTATCAGCACTATAACTATAGATACTGGTATACATGACGGTCGACACCATATGCTTCCCTTTTTCCTTCTGCAGAAACAAAAATCATTTGTTTTTGACTTACATGTAAAAGTCATTCTAATGGATTTGACAAGTTTGTAAAGAACATTAATACACATTAATCCTAATGATATTGTAAATTCGATAATTATAGTGATATCCTCCATTGATAACAATAAGAGTTGCCCACGTTTTAAATTATAATTATAAAATAAATAAATTCATCACAAAAATTCTACTAGATAGATATCAATGAAATTTATCCTGTAAATAATGTGGAAACCAACTAACTATTTACGAGTATAAAGTTCGACAGTACGAAAATGAATAACATTTATATAAAACTAACATTTATATAAGACAAAAGTTTGAATTGCTTACTTATCATTATAACTATTTCCATTCTCGTCTCTCATCATAAAAATCTGTTCCCACTGCTCCAGCTCCTCATCAGACGACGAGGCGTTCCCCACACTCCCAGATTCTAGCACGGTCTGTGCAAAAAAATATTTGCAAAATTAATTTTAGGTTATAAATTATGCCGGGAAATACAATTATTTCAACTTTGGTATGTACCTATACACTTTTTAATTTATTATAACGTAATAAAATCATGAAAACTCAATTATCGAACAGGTTAAATATATTGGTAATAAACAAAGACATGAACACGACACAAAGAAATCCTATTAAATTTAAACTAACTTTAAAGTAAAGCAGTAGGCGGTTGAATATTGATATTGTAAATCCCATGTTTTCACTTTTTTATTTAAGAAAAATAGTTTCAGTCAGTATTTTGAAGAAACAGAAATTTTACGCAAACAACAAAATAAACACAATACTCAGTTCTTTCTATGACACTTTGGTTGACGTTTAAATTTTATTTACGTCAAAATAAACCTTTTTTATAACTACAGCAAATGAAATATATTCTTTTGTAGGGGCGTGTATACAGCCATATCATAAATATTTATCAAAAAATTTCTTTCTTACAATAAACCTTGAACGTATTTTCAATTTCAAAATATGTCTTAATTTTAATATTTATTAATGAAACTCAGGTTAAGAAAGGCCTACACCCGTGCTCCGTACCTACTTTATACAATTGTAAACTCTAAAACAGGAGTACCTAAGTACCAATCAATAAGAATGAATAATAACATCATAACTGCGAGATAATTATTACACACTAACCATTTATACACGATCGGAACTGTATAATAGCAACAAAATACAAAAAATATGAAATCACTAAATGAAGTCTTAATTAAACAATCACTAACACAAGCACAACACGTAATATATAACTGCATTTTCGTTTATATCCTGGACTTCCTTTAGACACCGTGCAGGCGCATTAGTAGCAAAAATAGTACTGCAAAGAAATGACGTCGGCAAACCACCGCATTGTGCATGTGCATTTTAAATACTAGGTTAGTACAGACTGTTACACTAATCAGGACACAACTGTTTCACCTAATCGCTGTATAGACGTCAGAAGGTAGAAGTTTTCAAATTGTTTTGGCGGTTGTTACCTTACCTTCCTTAAAACTTAGATTACCGAGTTCGCCAGCGACTGAAAGTGATTTTCGCATAAAGTGACTTGCGCAATGGAGTCCTATTTCAAAAGTCCTTGTCCTTACCCACTGCGAAAGGGCCTGTGGTGACGAATACCGTTTGTCAAGGCGATATTAATGTTGTTCTAAAAATCTAGATACTTCTTCTGCCAAGTCTACATTTTGCGATCGAGTCAAAACTTAGGGTCGTGTAAACATGTGAAAATAACCCTATAGTTAGTATGCCTTTACCTTTGTAGCTACACTGCGATTTATCAGAACTTTGATCACAAGTTGAACCAAATCCATCCAAACTAATAGCCGACCGATCTACTTGGTTCCTAATCTCATTGTGTGCTAATATATTATACGAAAGTCTCTCTATTTGTCTGTCACTTTCACGGCTAAACTGCTGGGTCGATTTTGATGAAATTTGGAATAGATAATCTATTTAATGATCCGAGTTCAAACATACGCTACCTTGGACGGAGCTGCGGGCAACAGCTAAGTAATAAGTTAAAGTTAGATAATAGTATAGTAATAGTAATAGTACTTACATCGCAGCAAGAACAACAATCCGGCATGACACCATCGTTTATTAGTTTCTTTTTGTTAATCTTTTGTTTTACGATCAAAAACTCACAAACTGTGTCGACCACGTTACATAAATAACTAACCCACCTTCAGCGCAGAAATCCCTGACACCCTCGCGTGATCCGTGTTGCTGCCATCAGCAATATTACAGACTTTAATGACGTGAATAATTACAGGTTTGCAGCACAGGATCTGTCGTGCGAACTCGACAAATGTTTACGATGTACTGTCACAAAATTTCGGTTGTGATTTTTGTATAATATCGTAAGTCATTAGCCGACCCGAAAGAGCGGGAAATCAGTTCGCCCTTTCGTATTACCGGTCAATAAAAATGGCATTTTCACTATCATTGAATTACAAGAATTACAAGGCTGTAACACGGGGTAATAAGACTAAAAGTTTTTTCGTGCCATTGACTTTAGAGCTTTGATTAGTGAAGTAGGTATACCTTGTGTAAATTCTTTTGAAATGAAAAGCAAAATTGCATGATCAAGTTACATAATGTGCAAAACAAACATTAGGAAAAATTTCATTTTTAACCATAGGAATTCATTGATTTGATTTAGGTAGGTATTTATACTTCATTATCATCATCATCTGCAGCTCTTCGTGACCCACTGCTGGGCATAAGCCTTACAAATTATAATACTATACTAACGGCCCGTCTCGCCTTTGCTCGGGTAAAATCATAATAAATAATATAGGTACCCTAAACCTTTCACAAAAATCACACTAGGTATCTATATAGGAATAGACAGACGTGGCAGAAAACTTTGTTTAATAATATGTAAGGAAGGATATTGTAATCAAAACTGCAAGTTACTAAAGTGTGATTTCATAATCTGAAGCGACAAAACATAAGAACAATGAAAATTTTATGCTTGGCTAGGAACAACACACAACCATAAAGAATTTATTGACAGTAAAGTAACTACTTCAATTACTTTCTGGAATGAAATTTAAAACGTCTGTCTTTCCTCAGTTTTAGTACCTACCTATCTTGAAGTTAACTAATAAAATGAAGAGCTTTTTAACGGATATTTGGTTTCGAAAGTTAGATTTTGTTAAAATAAGTTAGGTAATTACTTACATTTCAAGTTTGTAATATTTTACTTTTGCAGCAGTTTTTACAATTATTTTTTTTTGTGTTTAGTTTCATAAATTAAACCAAATAAAGTTGCACAGCTGTGGGAAACTTAAAAAGGCGATATAAAAAAAAATATATGACTTTCGTAAAAAAGTAAAGTTCATAAAAAAATTATTGAACTGACAAAAAATCACGACACTACGACGCTACGATGCTACGACGTAGCATCGAAGTTGCTACGCTGCAAACATCGCTATGTTATCGTAGGCCCAATAACTTTCGTAGCCGGTACGCCATAACCCTATAGTATTTTATAGATTGCTAAATTAGATAATTTTAATGTTTAAATAAAATAAAATAAATTTATCTACCACAAAATATATTCCAGTCGTATCCAATAGTATCAGTGGTATCATCTTGTACACCTGATTAATATTCTATGAAAAATTCTGTTTTTGAATGGGATTTTCTATCTTATAATTTTCAACGAAAAGTTAAAGATTTTGAAGCTGATCCTGGGATACTCGGTGTCACAGCCTTGTAATTAATAAACTCAAAAAATAATGAAAAATACAAAAATAGATTAAACCTTCAGGAGTAACATAGGCTAGTTACATTTTTATCGTGGTTTTACGCGAGCAAAGCCGTGACGGGCCGCTATATAGAATAATAATGTACGGTACTGTCGGCTACTAAAACATGACATTTAGTTATATTATACTTAGTATGAGCAATTTGGTGGGAGATACAAGGGGACAAAAACGCACTGAAAGGTCGTCAACTTGACATGCGAAAGTATAAACATTTTACCGGTAATGAGGTTCGATTGTGAATCGTAATTTTAAAGGCGGTATGTGTTCACTACGTTATGGAATTTTTACAATCAGATTAAGTTCTTTGTATTTATTTTGTAAACTAATGTCTACTTAGTGAGCGTGGCACCGGTAAACTTTGATGTTAACTTTAAACTGCGCATATATCAACGCAAAGTTCGTCTTTTTATATAATGGGCGCCAGTGCGCAGATAATAGATAAAGTTAACATCAAAGTTGATTAGTGCAACTAAGGCTTTCTAGATTTAATTTTTTTTTCGTTTGTAAGTTTGAGTTTTTGCCGTTGTGGATACGACTAGGCCATATAATAGACATCAACAAATTAAAGTCCCAAAGTAATCATGTTTAAAGTAAACATGCTAGGCAGATATGACGTAAACTTTTACTGTTTATTTTGACAATTTCATATATTACTTTAATCACCACTACACTATACTACAAATACACTTTAAATTTAAACTACATAAAAGTACTTTTGCTTAGTAGTTCCCAAATAAAGTATTTTCTTCCTTTCGAACTAAGTTAACTGTGCGCATATAGTCTCTTAAGCCGTTTAGAGAATGTATTAAAGTAAAACGAGAGTGGTCAAAATCGATTTGTTTTCGATTGTACTAGATTTTATGTAAATGAACTGGTTACTCGGAAAGGCAAATTACCGCAGTTAAATATCAATATGACGGCTTCCTTTTATGTTGTTATGACCATTTATTATCACGCTATATATTGCGTATTTCAATTATTTATTTAAACATTATCTTGTACTTGCATATTAGGTATCAAATCATCGGAAATAGATTTTTATGACGGCTTTTTATCTTACCTTTATAAAATTTCAATGAAAAATACAGTATGGTTATATTAAATTTAAAATACAGTATGGTTATGGATTTTTTTCATTCTTCCTTTTTTTTCATACCCCTGAATAGGTTATCTCATTTTTGGTTAAGAATAAATAACGTATTCTATCTATATTAAAATACGTCACTAAATATGTTTTCAATATAATATGTAAACTGAAAATAGGTCTTTTGTTCTGTAGAATTCTGAAAGTCTAGAGCACTTTAAAATATTCATAGTCTAAGATCGTACAGCTCATAGCCACATAGTCCAAGGCTACCTGCGAAATTCAAATAGTGTCGTTGTTCCGTCTCCATGGTGACGTGTGTAAAACAAAATTAGGCAAATAAACCAGTCCGCCGAATTGACCCCAGATAGGGTTGCCAGATGATAGGCATTTGTGGCCTTTTGTGTAGAAGAAAATCTACCATATTTTGGTTACTACGACAATGTCAACTAACAAGTGAAAAAAGTAGGTAAGTTATTGATTTTTTTAATGAAAAGAAACGTGAAAAAATAGACATTATTAATGAAAAGAAAAACGGAAAAGTCTGATTTCTATCTAGTAAAGACAAAAAAGTATGATTTCTATCTAGTAAAGACAGAAATCATAGTCGACTTTTCCGTCGATAATCACAAGGGACCTGTACTTCTCATTAACAGTGTTGATGATTTATTTTTTGCCATAGGCAAAGCGTACAGGAAGAAAACGATTCATGTCACGTCATAAGAATCTGAGAAGGTTCTAAAAGTTGGCAAATTCAGAAATTGTGACAGAAAAATTTAACTTGTGGCATCCCTACCAGTGACCTCAAAGTGGCCTGGCCAAATTACATGTAACCTTGAAACACAATAGTTGCGTCGAATGCGTTGCTTTCAGCACTAGATGGGTAAAATTGCCACTTGTCCGTGACGTAGACATACTTCAGGAATGTCGCCTTCGCTAGTACGGCCACGTCTTACGTAAATCAGCAAATTACGTTGGTGACAAATGTCTATCTCTGCCTCGTCCCCCTGGTCTGACAGAAGGGGCAAACACTAGAACTTGATGTCGTCAAGAATGATAGATGCTTATGCCAGCCAATGGTCTGATAACTAATGATGCCAAAAACCGTGTAAAGTGGAGGAGAAAAGTAGAAAGCGTTCCCCCTTATTGAGGACTAGCATTATTATCAAACTAGATGTTGCCCGTAGCTTCGCTCCCGTGGGAATTTTGAGATAAAATATAGCCTATAGCAATCTTGAATAATTTCCCATTCTAATGGTGAAAGAGTTTTTGAAATCGGTTCGGTAGTTTCGGAGATTACCCGTCTCAAACATACACACCCACAAATGTTTACCTTTATAATAATATTATAGATTATTAATTTAAAGAAAGAATAACTTATTCGGCAAACACATAAAATCCAAACATATTACATTAATTACATTTACATTATCATTATTCATCATTAATTTGTGCTCGAAAGACTTTTATTCAGAGATACAATATACATTTATCAATAGAATATTTAACATAGAAGACAAACGAATAGATTAAAAGATCGATACATGTTGTCCTTAATGAAAATATACAATATATATAATTTAGTCTACTTACTACTGGGGAGATTTAATAAAAAATCTGAACGGTTTTTTATCAAAGCATCGACCGGAAAATCTAAGAATCGGCATTAAGCTCCTTACGTTAAACCATAAAGACTTTATTATTGAATTTGGCTCGTAGCGCCTTTACGACGGCGTAGCACCGAGAACGCTTATTACTGACATTTTACTGAAATTGATAGGTCTTACCTAATTGTAAATTTGCGTGCCTACATGAAATATTAAGTCGTCAAACAATTTTGTACATTTTATTGGTAAATATTACGATTAGTGGGTCGTAGACGCACGTAGAGCGCGGCGTGAGCGTTGCTACGGCGTAGCGACAAGCTACGTTAGTCTACGATTTCTCCATGTTGTTGATTTATGAACTATAAATTATAAATTATATTTTGTATACAA
Organism: Plodia interpunctella; assembly: GCF_027563975.2. Taxonomy (NCBI): domain Eukaryota; kingdom Metazoa; phylum Arthropoda; class Insecta; order Lepidoptera; family Pyralidae; genus Plodia; species Plodia interpunctella. Next base: position 8,563,726 of record NC_071301.1, read on the forward strand.
ATGTAAATTTACTTTTGAATTGGTATTTCATGAATATATTTACAGAATTTAATGTTAAATGGGCATTCAGATGTTTATTAAATAGTCAACAGTTAAATCAGAATATAGGTAGTACGTTATTACTTTAACTTTTCTGTAGGGATTATACTAACTCTGTAAATATATTCATATTTACAGAATTTAATGTTAAATGGGCATTCAGATGTTTATTAAATAGTCAACAGTTAAATCAGAATATAGGTAGTACGTTATTACTTTAACTTTTCTGTAGGGATTATACTAACTAAGCTATGTTATCGTAATACTAATTAGCTAACCAGCGTACCACGGTGATATTTTTATTCGATACTGTCCCTAACTATGACTTTCTAACACTTCCCTTTTTAACATTTTTAATTTCGTTAAAGAAACTACGCTAATACTTTTTTAAAATTTACGATGAAACATGAAAAAAACAAAATACATACCTAATAAAAAACACAAAAAACATAAAAACACTATAAAAAAACAAAAACATAACCTACCCAAAATTCATTGCAAACTCGCATATTACCGCGCCATAGAGGTTAATGCTGGGTAACTTGATGTGCTGTTGACTGTACAGCGACACGGGCATGCTTATTTTTTTATGACACTGGCTGTTTATGATAAACTGGCAATATGCATTTTCTTCTTTTATCCAAACTGTTCGAGGTCAAAATCATTTCTATTTTTAAAATTCACTTCCCGCCTTCGAGATTGAAGTATTAGTGTTTTCCGACCGAATGGTATCTCGCATCTCCTACCCGTGATTTGGCTCAAAATTACGAGTACATATCCGAGCAAGAGATTAAATAGTTCATTGTTCATCGAGAAATGAAAGTCACAGATTCTAACGAGGGTGTATGTTGCGACACACATGTTTTGAATCGTACTTTATTTAGTGCTTTATACGACACCTGCCTACGAAGATAATAAAAATAATAGAATAAAATACAATTTCTAATACATAATTACAACAGCATCCATCAAATATTCACATTAGTTCGTATTTTTTTTTTAATAGAATAATATTTTTTGCCCTTCTGCACTTATAAATACTTAAAAAAAGAATATGTAGGTACTCATTGCTGTCAATGTTGATTGTAATGTAACACGACGGAATTGTATTTGGACCTGTCTAAATGACGTTTGTATGCATCGGTGTTCATATTTTGTGTCGACCGGGTTATAAATAATTCCCAAGAGGAACAAATCATATTCATATAATTTTTCAGGCAGGTTTTTGTTCGACTTCAATTACTACGTAATTTCACTTATAAGTTCTAACATGGCATTTGATTCTTTCAGATCAGGTGTCGTATAAAATGTATTTACCATGAAAACCATGCAGGAGAACTATAGTAGAAATGATAATTTTTAAGTTTCTAAATTATAAACTTTCTATATATGTTTTGGGCTTAAGCTTATCTTATACTTTCGTACCCAGTTCTTAATTGCTTTGTGCCCCTTATTAAATAAATAAATACAGATAACTCGTCAAAGTTGTAGCAGTTCATCGGGTACAATATACGAGGGGGTGATTACACTCCCCCCTCTTGCAAGTATACGACCCCCTCTCCCCCTGACACAATATGGTGGTAAGATAACGTGTGAACCATTGTTTGGGCTCGCCTTGAAGGTAAAGTTGATCTTGATGTTCAGTTGGTATAATTGTTTAAAGGACTGTCAAACGCGACAGTTTCTGCGTGTTATGTATATGATACTTGACATCTAGTTATATGTTATTTGACATAACTATTTATTGTTCATTGACATTAGGGAACATATAGAATACCGAAACAAGGCTTACTTACGGAAGAATTGTAAATAATAATTTGCTACTTTCCAATTAGGCAGATACTTTTTACTGACGTTAAAAATAAACGTCACGATTTTTGAGTCAAAATCATAGAATTAATAAGCACCTAGTGTTTGGTCTAAATGCTTGTAAGATAATAAAAAAAAGTAATTTACTTCATTAATAAATCTGATCAGAGTGACATGTATTTATTTTTCCCAGTTTAATATAGCCAATTTCGAAATTCACTTTGAAAATAGACGTCTACGCAAAAAAGCCAACTCTCACTGAATTGGCTTTTTAATCAAATTTGTGACTTACATAGTTAACTCGCAAACTTTACCTAAACAGTACCTAATTATCGGGAAGTATATAGACTAGTGTTCTCGTGTTTGCACGTGCTATATACAATGCTCACTTAAAAGAACCATAAATCACATCCTAACAGGTCAATACCCCGCAATAGTGGCGAGACAAGATATATCTAGACCATAAATCATCTGATCACACGTTTGTACTGTATCGTTAGGAATGTTATGTACAGTACGGCACATAAAATCTTTGGGTATGATAAAAATGGAGTTTCGTACTAATCTGCATATTTCAAATAGAATGTTGACCTGAAGTTGAATGAACGATCCAATTCAAAGTGTACCGATGTCGGTTTAATTTTTAATGATATAATAACCAGAGCATTTGCTCACGTTTTATCTAAGGTGCCATTACATCAAGCTAGGCACTAAATTAAAAAGTGTAAAGGTCAATTTTATACGCAATGAGCTTGCCTGGAAATTCACGTTACATATCAAATACTTCCCGGAATTATATTCAATTGTTTTACCTCGGTAAACAAATAAACAACTGAAAACGACAATCATGTATAAAAATAAAGAACCAATGGCGGATTACCTTCGTGCATACCGTGGTGCATACCTACTAATTTAACCCGTTAAAAAGTTGTTTGTGAATCTTATCACAAAGACACAAGGTTCAATATTTGATTGGAACACAGCCGCTGCCTTACGGTTCGTATCGATGCATAGCACGCGACATGATAATATAGCTGCCACTCGTATTTTTTTTAATTATACAATAAAATACGTCAAGGGAATAAATTATAGACTTTCTAATGCAACCCACCCATGTTTATTGATTATATTGTTAAAAGTGCCATAAATGTTTTGAGGAATTATAACAACGAAGGTGTCAGCATAAGTACATAGTTACGATCTACGAATATAAACAGTTAAGTTACGATTAACCTAGGTATATGTAGGTATAATTACTTTTTAAACCATCAGTAACTAATTTTATAAATGTAAAAAGTCTTCTCTTATTAAGATTCGTTTTTCCTTTTCGAGACGTTATTCTGAAATACTTAGGTACCTTTAAAACAAGTACTCTCAGCAGCAAAGCAAAGAAAGGCTGAAACATAAAATATGCGAAGTTTGTTTCGTGGTAGACCTTCTGAAAATTTGAGCTAGAAATGGTTCAGGAGAGGTGTCGTGAAAGACGATCATTACGAGAAATTGCGGATTACACGTGAACCGCATTTTAAGCTGGAAGATTTCGCTTTCTTCATGTGATACATGTATCAAGCTATAAATAGTAAAATTCATATGTAATTTACTTTATTTTGAAAAACCATATCTTTTTTCTATCCGCCTTAGAAGAGCATATTTAAATCATATACTCATAGAAAATAGTACGCAAATAATTTACATAGATAAAGCAAAGGTATTAAACCCTTCCTTTCTTAACAACAATAGGATCGCAGTCAGATCGGGCCGTGCGGGAATTGATAGGTTAAGAGCGTAAATTGAAATGATTAAAACCGATAACAGGATAAAATTATTGTACTGGGGCTATTATTGCCTTTCATTTCTGTGGAATTGATGTAATCGAGGCACTATGGCCATGTAGAATGAATCATCGATGATGGATTGGTGACTGTTATTATTATTTTATCGATTAATAAAGAAATAACTACCCATTCCTAGAGTACATGACCGACAAGGATATCAGGGCATGGCGAGGGGGTCGCTGCTGCTGAATAAATTTGAAAAGACAATGATTTCCAAACTACTTTTGTGCCTTTGACCTCAAACTGATTGGACCCGAAGATGAGATGCAACAAGCTCAAAAAAAGGTTTATTCATCTTGAATCCAAAATTGTGATTTGTAAAAGTTGTAAATTTTGATTGTTTTGGTTTAAGTATTAATACTTATTTTTTATGTAGTTATAATTTAATCATTATTATTTTTATATCGTTACAATTTTTCTTAATAAGGTTTAGTTTAATTTTCTGTTACTTAAATAATTTGAAATACCTACTGAAATAAAACCTTCGCAAAATTGAAAATTAACCTACTATAATGTTATAAATGCTAGTTTATGAGGATATGTGTGTATGTATGTACTATAATACCCTTAGATTGGCCCAATTAATTTTAGCTATTCGTAGTCGGAAGAATGTCGGATTTGATATAGCTAAAAGTCGATTTGGAGCGCGTTATATAATTATAAGTATCTAAGGTAAGATGACCGTTCTGCTACACTGACTAAGGATTTATTTAATTTAGATACATAATGTACATAAGTTAATGATTCACAATCACAAAGTAAGAGACACAAAGTACATTATATAGGTAATCAAGTACCTTCTTACTACTTAGTTGACCCTTGTTACGTGGAAGGCCTACTCAAAGATTCTCACAGGACAGTTAGCAAGAAAATAGAATAAGCAATAAATACATTATCAAATAATCATCCAATCTTTGTAGGCTTCGGGATCACAGGATCCTGAAGAAAATCGCCTTCTTTACCACTTTTTTTAAAATAAGAACTGGCAGGTAACAATAAACAAATTCTGAATTAAAAACGACGACATTATTATCTTTGCGGGGTAGGATGTTCGAATAGTCCGGTCAAATTGTACCAAAAAATAAGAGTGAAAGTACATAATTTAACATCAAGCCGAAAATGAGAAAAATTATTCATATATAATCAAAAATAACATTTCAAAATTATCAATGATGGAAAAAAATATTTTGACTGAACTTATGATAAAACTTACCGTTTCGTTGAAAATCACGAAAGCCCGCCCCGTTTTGACCTCGAGTATTTTTTTACAAGTAGATACCAGAATGGCAATTGAAATGTTATTTTTAAATATGTTTAGAACAACTTCACTCTTTTTCAGGTTTGAGTTAATTAATTTATATTATCCGAATAATTTGATCGCACTATATACGATATTATAAATGTGTGATTAGTTAAATGTTAAAAAACATATTCATATAACAACTAAATTAAATTAAAAGTAAATTATGAATATTTATTAAATTAATTTAAATAAAAATTAATTTAAATACTTACCTATTCAATATACATACAGACCAATAATGTCAATCTTCTTTTTTCAAATATCGCAATTTGCTACTCGCCTCTACATTCCAAATTAATGATAAATTTGTGGTTTGTTGGTTTGTTTGATCTATATTCGAGGGTCGCGCTAAAGCATGTCGGTGTGCCTACAAATTAGGCCACGGCTGTCTCGCTATTTCTGATTAAAGTAGGTAATTATTGATATGATTTTTAAATAGATAGGTATTTAGAATGTATGATTTGATTATTAATTGTTCTAAAGTAAAAAATAACAGAAACAATCTTAATCACTAAGTTTATTTATACAACTAGAAACTAGTTTAAGATATTTTTCTTTTTAATATTTGACGGTTAACTGTGTGCCCTCTGAGGTCAAACCAATAACACCACAAACCACTAACAATCTTTGTAAGAAAAGTGGATTTACACGCACGACCTTATTATATCTAGACGAGATAGGAATTACCAGCGTACCTAATTGGAAAGATGCGATTAGCTGATCTAATTGCTGTGAGTCAGCTGAGAAATTCGAACCGGCCACACAATATCAAGATGGGTAGACACAACAACGAACTTGCGGGCATATTTGGAACAAAACTATTGGTACTCGGCCTATTGGCGACTGCTTCTGCTCTGTTTCTTCATTTGAATTCAAATACCTGTTCGTCTAGTATACTAATAACTAGGATTCAATATGAAGGAAATAAAATCATTCACTTTTCATGAAAAGTTTTCAACATTAAAATACTAAGGAAAGATACGTGGAACTTATAACCCCTATGCATCGTATTATGCGTCGATTTACTTCAACGCTACCAAAGCACAAGCCGGCTGTGGAGGCTGTCCTAAACTCGACTGCAACATTATAGAAAATTCGGTAGGACATAGACATTAACATAAAACCGATCTTATAATATTCTTAAGGTCATTAGACGTGTCATGAATTGTCATGAGACTCAATTGAGCTTGTGTGAGTTAGTAATCGTGGACAACATAAAAATTGACCATCTCAGTTCAACCTTCAAAGGTTAAAGATACGTGGAACACGGGTTCAAACCCGTGTAGACAAATGCGTGATGAAAATGATAATTCAACTCTTCTAAGGTAGCAACAAAAACCCTTACACATTACATCTCATCAACCTCTGCAGCGTCTGTCTGTTTGTAAAATCAAAAACGACACTGCACGGATTTTTATGCGGTTTTCACTAATAGATACCTAATGTCATTCTTGAGAAAGGTTTAGGTGTATAATTTATCATGTTTTTATCCGAGCGAAGTCGGTACGGACAACTAGTTAAGAATAAATATTGTTAAAGATATATTGTAATAGACAGAAAAAACTAAACGTGCCATAAAATCTCTTCCAAATAGCATTCATTCGAGACTCCTTTTTAACCCACAGGAGTAATGTCTTAAACCGCGTGTTGTTAACAAAGGAATTGTTAGTTAAAAATCTCATAACAATCCTTCTAATATGTTTAGAAGGATTTTTACGAGATGTTCCAATAAACATGACAATGTCGAAACAGGCGTAAATACTTCTTTCAAAATAATGCACTATTGGCTATAAGAATACAATTGGGACAAGGTCGTTCGAAGCTCGCGGCCGTCTTTACCTAGTAAAATCGATAAGAAACATCACCCTAAGTACTAAACAATAAAACAAACATCATACCAACTCAAGTGACAACAGCTTGCGACAATTTCGGCGGCTGCAACACTAAATTGCACAAGTCGTATAAATCGTATGAACAGTGAAATAGCACTGAACGTAGCGGGCTGCACTCCTATGCATCTTTTACGATAAATACAAGGACAAATGGTACCTATTGCTTATAAAAACATTTGATTGACAGCGCGACCTACCGCATTCTATTGATGGTTAGGTGTTGATGGTAGCTTTAACCCTCGATGTTAAAGATGGGTGAAGTTTGACTTCCGTCTTTTGCCTGGTTCTTAGGTAGGTAGGTGCTCCTTGTTTTAGTAAATAGCTACTTTTATTTAATAGAGGTAATATTAAAAATATGGATATCCGAAAATACACAGTTATTTATTTAGGCAGAAATATGTTAGTTCTTTTAAGATTTGATTGAGTGTCGAATAATGAGTTACATATCATCAACATTAATTACGAGTATGTACATTCTTGCAGAAAAAATAATAGTATTTCCATTCTATTCATCGCCAATAGCGAGTTTTTAAAATAAATAGATATTTAATAACGATTTAAATTACATCAATTCCCGATATTCATTTGAAAGGTTACAAAAATTAACTTGAGCCTAATAAAGAACTCCAAAAAAGAGTGAAAGTTCTTGATAAACTACTTTACCGAAGAAAAATAATATCATAGGTAAATAAAAGAAATATTTCTATTTATTCCATTAAATATTTATACAACTGTATACAACTTTATACAACTGTATAAATATTTACGTCAACATTAGTAACTGCAAAAAAAATCTTTGCTTCCAAAAATCTAACATAAACTTTGTGAACTGTAAAAAACTTTGTAAACTCACGGAAAGTCCCGGATTGCAGCCTGACGTTATAGAATTCTTCCTGAACTTTGGAACGCAGACTTGCATCGAACTCTTCCCCTTCGGAGGAGGCCCAGCACAGCCGTATTCATCACTTCTGTTATTCCTCGTCAGGTTAATATTATTCGTGTTGTTAACTTTCACCAAAATATTGCAGGTTTGGGATGCAATTTGGAATAGGCCTTCTTCTAAGTTCCGTTTGTTCTGGTACTGGCGGTTGAAATGGAGGTAGTCCCACCAGGAAGGCATCTTAACCCTCGAGAAGCGGCAGCGAGTCGCGGGTCGAGGCGCGTGCCACCCTCGCGGCGACAGTCCGTTGTGAACCTGTGAGCCGCGATGTGGACTTGCGCGTTAAAACTTTAGTTTTGGATAAATGTACTGTCGTGAACAAAGTGTGTAAGGTTTCTTTTTAATTAATTCGAACTAATCTCAATTAATATATTAATGAGTACCTACTAATAAACAAAAACTTATTTTTTAGATATTTCATATTTTTTTCTATGACCTGTGAAGGAAACAAAATGTCGCACAACATTGTCGGACACGGGCGACGTTGATCGTTTACTTCAGTTTCACTCATTTGTTGACACACACACATGTTTTGTCGATCATTCTAATTGCAATGTTATGTGTTGTAAGTACTTATTACCTAAGTTAAATTATCTTGGAATAAAAATTTTGGTGAACGAATCAGAGCAAAAAGTACTTTGAAGCAAGTGAGGGATTGTCTGAAGGAAGCAGCTTTCCACACAAATTTTTCGTGGTTGGAATTAATTCTGCTACCGTTAACCGCATTTTGATATTTGTATTATATACAACCAAAATAGTAATTTTGGTGGATATTATATAGTGCAAGAGTGCAACTAAATGCAGGTACAATGTTATTGCGATTTCACTTTTGATAACACCTAAAAATAAATAATTCGCGTGCATCTGCTAAGTTTGTAATCTGTGCATCTAAAGAGAGAAACCACCACTCTATTCGACTGTACACACGTTCCGCAGGCAGAAAAATTAATAATTTAATACCTACCTAGGTGTTATATTGACTTTCGCAAGAGACATTTACATTTAGGTTGTGGACACACTAGAAGTCTAACTACCTGAGGGCTTTATGTATTTACTTTTGTTTCCCTTGCACGCAACTTTATAGCAAATACTAAACAGCAAATTTTATATATCTAATGTCACGTTGTGACTCATTCGAGTCGTAATTATGTAGGGGTACTATATGTACCTTCCTACGATCATTTGCCGTATGGAGTCCCAGAAACAAATTGATAAGTAATTCGAAAACCATTAGTCGTTTCGATTCCAAATTACACCTACCTAAAAAACTATGTCTAGCCTAGTTACATATTTTAATTAGGCCCAGAGGGAGACCGCAAAACAGATGGCGGGACAATATTGATGGTTTCCTGTGGGGGCCAACAGGCTGCCCTCGATAGAGATTCGTGGGGAAAAACGGGAAGCCTTTGCCCAGCACTGGGACACATGAGACTAATAAAAAAAAATTAAACAATACTCAATAAAAATTTGAAGCAAGCTGCTTAGGTATCTTGCTTTGTGACATTATGGAGTAAAATGTTTTGTATAGATATCATGCTAAGCTAGAGTGCATATGATGTGAAAATCTACATGAAAAAATATTATACAGCCTGAAATCTGCCTTGAAATAGCATGATTACCTTTGTTAACTCTTCCTTAACATTTTCAAGGTTCAATAAATTATCTGTCATATTAGTATGCTTTCGTATGGTAGATTAAGTTTCTTACATTAATAATGATAATGTCAGTTTTGGTGGAAGACAAAAGAACAACAGTTCTTTGCACAGGATAAGTGAAATAACTAAGTGGAATAAAATTAGAATTTATTCAGTGATGCCGTTGTCACATCCCTGAGCACACTAATTACACAAAATAAAAATGCTCATTATTCTTAATATAATTTTAAATTAAACTTAAACACAAATCAAGAGCTATTTTCCACTTCTTTCATTTCAACATCATCAGAAATTGACTCCACATCATCAGGCTCATCTAGAAGGGCTTGCAACTGATGTATTGAAGTCACTAATACATGAAATTGTTTCTTTCTTAATGCTAAACGGCTTTCCAGTTGTTGCTTTGTAGATTCCAAGTTACTCAGTTCCGTTTTCAAAGTGCTTAGGTGAGCTAAAGTCTCTCTCCTATCTGGCTGTTCACTGATAACTTTAGCTAACACATCATACTCAATTCTATTCTTACGTACAGTCTTAGCTTGGGCAAGGTCACCTTTACTTTTTTCAATATTCCCTTTAGCAACTTCTATACCAGTTTCTAGTATTTGTGATAGATCTTCATAGCTCTTAAGCTCGGCGGCCATCATTTCAGATCCAAGTTGTGACTTAGTAACGGCAAACTCACATTGAGCTATTTGTGCGAGCATCCTGTCATGTGTTGATTTACTGAAAACAATACAGGATTTTATTATATACTAGGCAACATCCTAAAAAAGAAAAAAATTTCCTTGATACACACTGTTATTCTCTATTGCAGCAATGATTGTTTCTAAAAAGTTGTCATGTCTGATTTTGGTTCTGGAACAGAATCAAAATATTTCGTTTCAAAAACGAAAGCGTTACAGATACTTTCGCATTTACAATTCGTTTACCATTCATTTCCAAAAAGGCGTTTCATGTTACCAAATGTAAACAAAATTACTAACCTCTCTTCGGGTTTGTCATCAACACTATTACTCCATTTTATTAGGGTTTTCAACAAAACATTCAGCCGTCTGTCATCTCCAGTACCATCTCCGTCTATTAGCAGTCTTCTACGGATAACATCTTCTGTAAATATAAAGAAAAATAAACAAGTGAGTGAATTGTAGTTATGTTGCCTTACGAAAACAAATAACAAAAATTGCAATTACCGTCAGCCATTATTTGTCCTAAAAATCTTACGAAAATAAAATAAAGATAAATACAATGTAAGATAATGTAAAATCTGTAAAAACTGCTTTAAAAATTCGTTTGGTTGCAAGGCAAACAAGCCGCGCCGCTATTTAGAGTATTATGAATTTCATGAATGACATTCCTTCTATCATTCCATGCATGACATTGATATGTGCATGACATACCCTGACATGACATATGTCCAAGCAGCATAAAAACTTTAAGTATGTTCACTGCTGCTATATGCATGAATTTAAAAAGGGCCCCGCACGCGTGCATGTAATATGCATGGAATAAGGGGTATTACTGCACATTTTTACGCCAGAGTATAGCACTGTATGTTAGGTACGTAAACTTTGCCGCCTTTTGCTATATCTAATCTAATCTATTTATTGGACTAAATCCTTTCTTTTCCTTTAAACTCGCACCACAATTGCGAAGAAGATATTTTTGGTAGTAAATCTGCAACAATATTGAAAATTGGCGTTTTTTGCCTCCATTGACAATGTTTGTGTACCTTAGTTGTACCAGTAGCGCCATCTACGCTGAGCTTTGCGTAATATGCCCTATTAGTAGGTATTCCGGAGTACCTACTAATGAAGAAAGTTCAATCATTTCGAATTACAGCTTTTCGTATCAAGCAAGCAAGTTATTTTTTTAATGGACCACGGAACTTTCAAAAGGTACTGTGCTGTGGTCCACCTATTTTTAAAGTTGGAAAACTGCCCTTAATAAAGGCCCGTGGTCGAACTATTTGTCTAGTCCACCAGGACTAGTTCGACCACCTGCATCGGACTGCTAAAATATTTGTTGGGCAGCGAAAAAAGAAACAATAATATCTGTCTATCAATGTCAGTGTCAACTTGAAAGTTGCGTTTCGCGTGTGTGTGTTTTTCTTAGCGTTCGTTCGTTTGTCGCGTCGCGGATATAGTTAATTTCAGTTTTTACGAATTTCTCCATAGAATAAATTTGATTGTGATGTAGGAAGTGCGATCAAAACATAAGAATGTCGTTGGAAATTCCGTTGATGAGCACCGATGAGGTGATTATCATTTACTTACACGTCAAACGTTCGTAGTGTTATTTCATTTTTATAAGCATATTTCGCATTTTTAAGGTGATCGAGCTAGACCCAGAGCAGTTACCATCTGGAGATGAAGTGCTGGGGATATTACAGCAGGAAAGATCCCAACTTAATGTTTGGATCAATGTCGCCGTAAGTAATCCTAACCCTATGTTTTGTAGATATCAATAAGTAACAAGTCTTTTGCAAATCACATTTTTTTTCAAATATTATTGAATAATGATTTTCTGTTGTGTAATCATAAGTGATGAAAGCTCATTAAGATTTTAAACTATATTTCTTAACCAATTGTTATAGAAAACAATGCTAATTCTGTCGATAGATTTTTTGTAATCCAATGAATCCATTTGTGTTTTATCAATAAGGTAGAAGAAGTAACTGTCTTATGCAAGTGCTTATGGCCTGCCAAGTTAGAATCTATTACTTCATCTGTTATTTACAGCTTGCCTATTACAAACAAAGGAAGATTGATGACTTCCTCAAGATACTGGAGGCGTCCCGAGTGGACGCCAACATTGACTACAGGGATTTTGAACGAGACCAAATGCGAGCACTTGACATGCTGGCTGCATATTATGTCCAGGAGGCAAACAAGGAGAAGTCTAAGGATAAGAAGAAGGAGTTGTTTACTAAAGCAACACTGTTGTACACAATGGCAGATAAAATTATCATGTATGATCAGGTGAGTCTAAAATAATTTTTAATTTTTTGTCAAGGTTTCAGTCACTGTTACTAATTATTAACCTCAAAAGCAGTGTAACCATTTTCAGTCTACAACCCTTAATAAATCAAGGTGAATTGCAGGATCCTTTTGATAATAAAGTACAGAAATAAATTTCTAATAATTTAAAGTAATTAAATGTTGCAAAGTAAAAAAAGATATGTATGAAAGTGAAGGTTGGTGATACTTTTGCAAGTAAATTTAGTTTTGAGAGCTTCAAAGGGCCCTTATAAAGGACTGATCACCTGGTGTAGATCTGGGATCCCTAACCAGGAAATATTAATAGCTGTTTACATTATTATTATTACCAAAATTCACCATGAAATTTTTATAAAATTAATTTCAGAACCATCTTCTCGGCCGAGCCTACTTCTGTCTTCTCGAAGGTGATAAGATGGAACAAGCTGATGCCCAATTCAACTTCGTGCTGAACCAGTCTCCCAATAATGTTCCCTCTTTACTCGGCAAAGCCTGCATAGCTTTCAACCGCAAAGACTACAGAGGAGCCCTAGCGTTTTACAAGAAAGCTCTCCGGACTAACCCGGAGAGCCCGGCTGCTTTACGTTTGGGCATGGGACATTGTTTTATGAAGCTGAATAATCAGGAAAAAGCAAGGTATTTCATTGATTTCGTGACTTGCTTGGTATACTCTCCACCAATAATAATAAGGCTGATTTTAGTTCCTATACCTTTGAGTTTTAGTATAATGTGCTTGTTTTGTGGGCATTATATAGCATAAATGGTTTTCACAATGTTGTGGCTGAACAACAACTCAAACCTTGTGGGTGACTTTGACAACCATTTATTTCTCACAATGATCTATTTCTCACAACGTCAAACTCACGCCGTCTTGACAACATCACAGATGGCGTTGCGTTGTATTAGTTTGTTCCGTTATGCATAGGATGAAAAGAGATGGGCGTCTAATCAGTTACGATGTTTTTAACTTTTGGCGCTATGGGTTGTGCTGATTTAGATAATTGCGTTATTTGCATAATTTCTTTCGTTTTCGTATTGTTGACCTTGAATTGGTTTTAAAATAGACGTTTTAGACAACGTTGTGAGAAGGCCCGCTAAGTTTTGCTGTGTTATCCGAAAAATGCGTAAGGTCCCATGTACTATTGTTTTGGCCATTTGAAAACAGACAATTATAATATTATAAGTAAAAAAAAAACACAACACCTAAAAAGTATTATTTAAAAAAAAAAAAAAATTCAAATTCATTATTAGCGTTACAAATTTTAATGTACTCCTTTAGAATGGCGTTCGAAAGGGCCCTTCAGTTGGACCCGCAGTGCGTGGGCGCGCTGGTCGGCCTGTCCATCTTGAAGCTCAACCTTCAGGAGAATGAGTCCAACAAGATGGCGGTCATCATGCTGTCGAAGGCATACGCCATTGACCCCAAAAACCCAATGGTGTTGAACCATTTGGCAAACCACTTCTTTTTTAAAAAGGTTTGTGTATTTTTTAGGAGAGATTGATGTTAATAATATACATTGCTTTATGTATGTTTGAACATACATAACATCAAAACCAGAAATGAAATTTGTTCAGTGTTAATGCAAATCCATTTTAATGTCGCTTTGAGCTAAATCCATACGAAATAGAAGGTAAAGATTATTAAAGAAGAAATTAATTGATTTTTTTAAATATGTTGATTTTTATTTAATAGATATGATTATCATATTCCATCGTCATTACCAGGACTACAGCAAGGTGCAACATTTAGCTCTCCACGCATTCCACAACACAGAGAACGAAGCAATGCGAGCTGAAAGTTGTCATCATTTAGCCCGGGCCTTCCACGCACAAGGGGACTGCGACCAAGCCTTCCAGTATTACTATCAGGCCACGCAGTTCGCTCCGCCCAACTTTGTGTTGCCCCATTATGGATTGGGACAAATGTATATTTATAGAGGCGACACTGAGAATGTAAGTGATTTTTGGCAATATAGTGTGTAGGTGCGTAACTGAAACGTGTGAAGTTGAATGATTATTACGAAGTTTTTACGAATCTGAAATGATTTTGCAATTAAATTACTACTGATAAAGATCCTATCTGACCTGAATTTTAAAGTTTCTAACTGGTATTTTTTTCTAAATTGTTCTCAATGCACCTTGAAATTCTTACCAATAATATATGCGAAAATTTGAATGTCTCAACCTCGCAAAATGATTTTGTTTTTCTTCTATATTTTAGAAAAGGCTTGAAAAATATGTTCAGACTAGATGTTGCCCGGGGCTTGGCTCCCATGGAAATTTTGAGATAAAATATAGCCTATAGCAATCTTAGATAATATACCTTTCTAATGGTAAAATAATTTTTTAAATCGGTTCGGTAGTTTCGGAGATTACCCGCGCCTCAAACATAGAAACTCACAAACGCTTTCCTCTTTATGATAATAGTATAGATTAAAATTAAATTTCACGCAAGGACTTAACCTTGAATACTCAGATACAGAGACTTCTCATCCAGTATAACACAATAATAAGTACACTCACTCACATCTCGAATAGAGCTTGGCGAGCTAGATATCATACATTGTAAAAAAATAAAATTGTTGCAATATACAATTATATAAATATATATTCCAACAATTTTAACAACCCAGGCCGCCCAATGCTTCGAGAAAGTACTAAAAGCTCAGCCGGGCAACTACGAGACGATGAAGATATTAGGCTCCCTGTACGCGAACTCCGCCTCGCAGTCCAAGCGCGACATCGCGCGACAACACCTGAAGAAGGTCACGGAACAGTTCCCTGATGATGTCGAGGCTTGGATCGAGCTGGCGCAGATATTGGAGCAGAATGACCTGCAGGTTTGTGATCAAATCAAATTTATTTGTTGTGGCAACACAGGTACAAAAAAGTCGTAATATAGGTTGTATGAATCGCTGTGACCTGATTTATGATTCGATTTTAGTTTCGTGCAAAAATATAGCTTTTTTAGAACTTTATTAAAAAAAACTTTTTTAGAACTTTAAGAACTTATGTTTTATGAATAATTGTATCTGTGAGTTAAAAAAAACTTATAAAATATTAATCAGGCAAATTATTATTTTCTCTCTGTATGACCTATTGGTTGACTGGTAGAAAAAGCCTCAGGCTTTTATTCCGCCTTTTACATATTTTTGTAATAAAGGTAAATAAATAAATGTAATAAATTGAAAACAATATATTTTAATACTATAGAAATAAAATAAAATGCTTCTGTATTAGGGAATGTTAGAAGTTATATAACCAAATTCACTTTAAGACACAAATATGTTTTAGGGTTCCCTAAACGCATACAGCACAGCGATGAAAATACTCAAAGAGAAAGTGAATGCGGACATTCCGGCTGAAATACTGAACAACGTGGCCGCACTACACTACAGACTGGGGAATCTACACGAGGCTATGAAGTATCTTGAGGAAGCTCTCGAAAGGTTCGTTTTTTTTTTGCAACAGAATTGAACCATAAGATGTTATTTGTTATTTTACATTGTCACTTTCACAAAAACAAGACATTTCAAATAAGGAAAAAAAAGAAGAAGAATCGCTGGTTTCGGCTGTGAGCCGAACGCGTCATGGCTCGTTGGAAGTGGGTCCCAGCATCTCACAGCCCTCCACCATCGCTCTACGGAGTCGTTCGAAATTAGAATGGATTAATTTTAAACATTATTTTTAGAGAGAAAGCGGATGCGGAAACCCTAGACGCGCAGTATTACAATTCAATCGCCGTCACCACTATGTACAACTTGGCGCGGCTCAATGAGGCGCTGTGCATCTATAACAAAGCCGAGAAGTTATACAAGGATATATTGAAGGAGCATCCTAACTATATTGACTGTTATTTGAGGTATGTATTCATATCTTGTCTTCAGAACACAGACAATCACTAATAGGATCATCATCACCTTCATACAGGTAGAGTTTGAAAAAATGAAAAGGCTTCAGTTATTCTTACAGTCAATATCATGAAAAATTTGTGCCTACTTTTTTATACACAAAATGTCAGACAGGGTGTAAAATTTGCTGCCTTATTACAAAAAGATTTTAAGTGATGTCTAAAGTTAAATAAGTTCGCTGAAAAATATGATATTGAAAGCATATTTATGACATTCCAAAAAAACCGAAGAATAATGTGTAAATATTTTCATACTACGAGAGTTATTGTTTACAAATAAATACCTTATTTTTTACAATCATATAATATTAAAACAAATTAAAATAAAATTTAATAATTCAATTTAAATATTAAAATAAAATTTACTATCACTGTTAAAGCCGTAGTGCAAGTAAACAGTAACTAACAACACACAATGTGACCTTATCATTATTATCTTCCAAGCAAAATCACACACGTTTCACCCCACAGGTTAGGTTGCATGGCCCGAGACAAAGGTCAGATTTACGAGGCCTCTGATTGGTTCAAAGAGGCGTTGAAAGTGAACACCGAACATCCAGACACGTGGTCACTGCTGGGCAACCTTCATTTGGCCCAGCAGGAGTGGGGTCCAGGACAGAAGAAGTTCGAGAGGATACTGCAGAATTCTTCGACTGCCGACGACGCGTATTCTTTGATTGCTCTTGGTAAGTTATGCAATTGCCCATTTTCCATCCAGTGAAATCAGATTACTTTATTCTCATGACAAAACAAAAAGTTGTGTGGCGCTTGTGTAACTTCACGATTTTGGGAGTCAAAAAGCTAATTAATATACTTTAACGAGAACAAAAAAAAAATCTCATCAAATAACAAAAGTGTTTGAATGCCAAGCTCGTAGGTTTTCTAGATATCTTGACTGATAAATAAAATTCTTCGATATGATGACTATTAAATATATTCATGGAAATAAAAAGAAATAACACCGTCGATGCAAAAAAGATCCGAGCTGCAAAACCAGTCCGTCGCCCCCGCGCGTCTGCCGCAGGCACTGTGACGTCAAGAACAAAATTATCGTTTAATTAATACGCTTGGTTCCCGGCATCCCCAAGAAACCTGAGCACAAAATTTCAGCTTTTCAACAAAACCACAGGCGAAATCTTAAGCCTTAAGGTAAATTTTTTTGGCTTTGCGACATCACAGCCCTGGTTCTGTAACACTCAAAGATGACAAAGAAGATAATGGATTACGATCTGTTTTGTCAGGAAACGTGTGGCTCCAAACCCTCCACCAGCCGTGTCGAGACAAAGAGAGAGAGAAACGCCACCAGGAGCGGGCGCTGGCGATGTACAAGCAGGTGCTGAGGACCGACGCCAGGAACATCTGGGCGGCCAACGGCATCGGCTGCGTGCTGGCGCACAAGGTATGTAGCACTAGATATATAGGCTACTAGCTGCGAAGCGGTGGTGGTGTAATGGTTAAGACGCCCGCCTGTGGATCGAAAGGTCCCACGTTAGAAACCACATGCAAATAAACAGACGTAACAATTGACACAAGTCGAATACGAGTATAATAAGTTAACTAAATAATTTTATTTATTGAAAAATAAGACGAGCAGCTTCTACAGATGATGCGTCTAAATCGATGTAATGGCGTATAGATATTTATTTAGCCTATAACAAATCAAAACGCTGACGTATCTATGTTTGAGATCGCCACTGGTTTAAAGATTCGTTTTTATGATTAATTTAATTTATTTGTCCTGTATCAGGGTTGCGTGAACGAAGCGCGCGACATTTTTGCGCAAGTCCGCGAGGCCACAGCCGACTTCCCCGACGTTTGGATGAACATAGCGCACATCTATGTCGAACAGAAACAGTACATCAACGCTATACAGATGGTAAGAGTTTTCTAGTGAATTTTCCACAGGAACCGTTCTTTTCGGGATGAATTACCGTTCTTCCCGGAAAAAGGACTGGAGAAGGACATTGTACCTTTATATGTCTTTTTCCGCACTCTTAACTATATGCAAAAATTCAGGATATAAAGCGTGAAGAGGTAATAAATAAATAAAACTATATTTTTGAAATGAATTTAGGCGATGAATACTATTAATTAATTTTACGACTGCCGCGTATTAACTTTGAAACGGAAAATTAAAAAAAAATATGTTTGTATGAAAATAAAATCTAATGAATTATCAAAACTTGTAGAATAACTACTAAATGATGTTAGCTGCAACGTCACTAGTGGCTAAACAAGCAGCCATCTTTTTTCTTTCAGTACGAGAACTGCATCCGCAAATTCCGCATGAACCACGACGTGGAATGGCTGACATGGGTGGGCCGCGCCCACAGCCTGGCCGGTAGAGCCTCAGCCGCCAGGGCTGCGTTGCTCAGGGCCCGCAGGGTGGCGCCACATGACACGGCGTTGCTGTACAACACTGCCTTGACCTTGAGACGAAGGGCTGCTTTAGTTTTGAAGGACGAAAGGTCCGATTTGGACGTGGTATTAAGGGCCGTACACGAGCTGCAAGTTTCTCATAAGTAAGTGATGTTCCTCTAGACTGTATTTTTTTGTTCTGAGCACGTAGTGTGGAGCCACATGACATCGGCATTGCTGTATATCGCTGCCTTGACCTTGAGACGAAGGGCTGCTTTAGTTTTGAAGGACGAAAGGTCCGATTTAGACGTGGTATTGAGGGCCGTACACGAGCTGCAAGTTTCTCATAGGTAAGTGATGTTTCTCTAGACTGTTTCCTTTGTCCAGAACATGTAGTGTGACGCAATATGACATGGCATTGGTGGATGAATCTCCGAACGTTTCGAACGCTGAGGCCGCGCGTCATAGTCAATTTTTCAAATTTTATCAAAGACAAGAATTAGTTTTACTATCTGACTTTAAAATCATTTATCTGTACTTTGGTCAATGTCAATTTTATGAATGACTGATTTTGGAAATGATTCCTAACTCAAGAGAATTGACGGATCGAAATAACGACGCGGCTCGGAGATTTACCCTGCTTTATATCCCTGCCTTGACCTTGAGATGATGGGTTACCTTGGTTTTTGGCAGGACGAGAGATCTGAGAATTTATACATCGTATTGAGAAGCGGTATAAGTTTCTCATAAATAAATGGGGTTTCTCTAGTTTGGATTTCTGAATAAATGATTTGATTTTGACTTGTTTTCAGTTAACAATCAACACGATAGCGCCATATTACAGGTGATTTCTGTAATGACTTTGTGTAATATTGACAACCCAGCGAAAAGCTGTACAAAACAAATTATCTTCAGTATCATCAGGCGTTTTTATCCAAATGATCCCTTTCTGATTCATCGAACACTGAAGTGGTTCACCTAGGTGTTTCACGGTTAACTTTTTGTACCTCTGGTTCACCTAGGTATTCCTAGATAAATATTCTGAACTATCGGTTCATCCAATTCCACTTTCAACCCATCTTTCTTCACCGCTAAATATTAAATTAAAAAGATTATTTCTATGCAGCCAAAAGTGCTGATTGAATACGTTACAATCATCATATCGAGTGTGTTTTTTTTGCTAACACTGGTGTCAGATTTTATTCAACCCATCATCTCAAGGACATGACTTACGACTACTTACCAGTGGCGTGGCGTGAAAAAAAATAGAGGTAAAGCCGGACCGAAAACACGCATAACGCGTAAATTTCTCATATACGTACTACGACTTATGTGACGACAAAAAACTATAAAAACAAACAAACCTTTACAGAAACACTACGCACAATACACTCTTGGCAAGTAAAATTTCACTATTTTCGATTTATTAGGTTTCACAATCAAACACAACACAAATCACAACAAATAAATTAGCATAAAAAAACCTATGCAATGCGCGCGTTAATTAATGAGTGTGTGTGACTGATTTTGATAGGACGCTAGGCAGAATCGCTCTGATTGGTTAATAGTTGCCAAGCCAATCAAATCCTTAATACCTGCTACAAAAAGATTGGGAGGCGATTTGAGATCGGGTTATAGGTCGCCGTATATCGACGATTGGTTCTATATAGTGGTATTAAGCATGCGTGTGTGAATTTTATTCATCATAATTCTTAAAATTCCCAAAAACATAGGCGGGTTCTCGTGACCGAGGCGCGATAGTAAAATCTTATGTGTGCATTTGCGCGATTTCAAATGCATTGCGTATTTAGTATTACAATATTAAAGAATGTCTTTACATAGCGCGCTTTATAAAGACATTCTTTAATATTGTATATATATATATTAGAATCCGTCAAGGTAAGCCGGCAGGAATTGTGTTGTTTGGAGGCTTCGCCACTGCTACTTACCTCCGTCTAGTGGCAGGTAGTCGCATATACACTAGGGAACTAAACTGTCAACCAGTGTGCAGTTTCCTCACGATGTTTTGCTTCACCGGAAGCAAGTGGTGGTCGATGAAAACTACCTTATACATATATGAGTCAGATTGGTGTACAAACTTATATGGCATGAGTAGGATACGAACCTGAGACTTTTCGACCCACAGGCAGGCGTCCTAACCATTACACGTCAGGTTGTCTACGAACCAATAGCCCGTAACAATGTGTATACGTGTGCACACCAGGTACTTCCAACGCCTGTCGTCAGTGGAGGCGGGCGCGGGCGCGGGCGCGGGCGCGGGTGCGGGCGCGGGGGCGGGTGCGGGGGCGGGCGCGGGCGCGGGGGCGGAGCGCGCACGCTACGAGCCCGGCGCGGCCGCCGCTGAGGCGCGCACCTGCGGGGATCTGCTGTCGCAGGTGACCAAACATGAAACGTTATTGCGTGTGGACGCAATTCTCTATATTTTTTATACGATTTGGGAAAGATAGCATGTAGACGTTAATAACGTGCTATTATATTTCGTGGTAGGCCTTCAGTGTTAACAAATTTACATATATGCAAACCACGCTCTATAGTACATAAATAGTTAACATAGCAGATGCAACAGATGTCCAGTAAGAATAATCATAAATTTTATTTGATTAAATATGTAGTTACATACATATATACCCAAAAGCTTTCTTTGTAAACATTTTATCAGTGACGTCTGCGTCATTTAGTACGGAGCATTTGGACGAGTCAAAAAATGTGTAATTTTATTTTTGTCATATCTTTACATTTTCATTATCACAGTATTTTTTTCACTGTTGTTTCTATTAACATAAGGGCCTTGGAATAGTCATCAAAATATTGTCCACTAGTCAACTAGGCTATCGTGATTTCAGGCACAATGGCACGTGGCTCGTGCGCGACGTCTGCACGACGAGGAAGTTACGTTGCGCGACCGACAGCGCGAACAGAGGGAGGCCTTCCGCAGGCAACAGGTAACTTAACATTGTACAGCGTAAAATGTTGAATCTGATCGATATCTATCAGCTAAAATGTACTGATCTATCTAGATTAGTACATTTGACAATCTATATGTGGGCGTCCAAATAAAAAGGGTTTTTATGGCGGCTGGCACTTAGGTCTTTATTGCCGCTGTTCGAAAACAAAACAACGGCAATAATGGCGTAAGTGCCGGGCGCCGTGAGGTCCCTTTTGATTCGGACGGCCACATATTAGTAAAACAAAATATATTTTCTAAAAAAATATTTATAGTAATAAAATATAATTATAATTAAAATTCAACTCTAAGTAATAAAATTATATTTTAGTAAATGTACAAATCTATAGATAGAACAGTTCTTTTCTCGGTGAACCATTGTTACGTTAGAGCGTTACGTTTGTTACGAGACGTTAGTAGCGGTTGCCTGTGCCTGAATTGAACCATGATTGAATGATCTTTTTTTTGTAATCAAACAAAAGGAAGAAGAACGCAAACGTCGCGAGGAAGAACAACAGAAGAGCACAGTGGAAATGCTGCAAAAGCGTCAAGAATACAAAGAGAAAACGAAGAACGCGTTACTCTTTGCGGAAATGCCGCCCGAGAACAAGCCAAAAGGCGGCCGAGGACGCAGGAAGGACGAATATATCTCGGATTCCGGCAGCGGGAGTGATGCGCCGAGAGGAGGGGATGACGCGGGGTGAGATTGTAGTTCTATATCATTTTTTCAAAAAAAAAAAATATGGAATAATTTGAAAAAAAATGGCAAGAATCGAATGAAGCTCAAAGGTGGCCGCGGACGAAGGACGGGTGAATATGTCTCTGATTTCCGTATAGGGAGTGATGCGCCGAGAGATGATGCGGGTGAGTCTGTAGTTCTATATCGTTATTACATCAAATTATCAAATTGGTGACTATTGAAAAAAATACAAGAATCGAAAGAAGCTCGAAGTAGGCCGCGGAAGAAGGAGAATATGCGGAGTGATCTTCGTGGCGTCACAGCCCCGTATGCATCACGGCATACGAGTGGATGATAAGATAGATCGTATATTATAAACTGTATTGCTTTTCAGACGAGAGAAAATCAAAAGCAAGCGCAAGCGAGAAAAGGGGGAGGGGAAGGAACGCAAGGGGAGGTCGCGGAAACGACGAGAACGCGGCTCCGGCTCCGACAGCGACCCGCCACGGAAGAGGGGGCGGAAGAAGGTAATCTAGTTTCTATTGCGTTTCCAGATATCAATTCTGACTTTTTATAACATAATAGACAGACGTGACCGAAAACAATAAGAAAATCCGTCCGATA
Source organism: Plodia interpunctella (assembly GCF_027563975.2). Taxonomy (NCBI): domain Eukaryota; kingdom Metazoa; phylum Arthropoda; class Insecta; order Lepidoptera; family Pyralidae; genus Plodia; species Plodia interpunctella. The sequence goes on from NC_071301.1 coordinate 8,586,731, forward strand.
GTTTTTGAGTTCCTCGCGTTCTTACATACAGATAGACCCGACAGGTACTAACTACTGGCATTTCCTTGCTCTACAATCTCCTTGCAACTAATATTATATATGCTAAAGTAAGTTTGTTTGTTTTATGCCTCTTCACACATTATCTACTGGACCGATTGTTATGAAATTTGGTACACTGGTAGAAAATAACTTGGAATAACACATGGTACTTTTTATCCCGAAATTCTCACGGCAGCGAAGCCGCGGGGCGCAGCTAGTATATAAAACAATACGTAATTAAATATAATCTGTAATACACTAATCGCATCTGTTTTCGCATCACCAGGGAGAGAAAGGCATTGGACGCCGCGAGAAAGCAAAAGCGGCTGAAGAGAAACTCAGCGCGAAACAGCGCGCCAAAATCGTATCCAAAGAGACCATATCCACTTCAGAGTCGGACTCCGACCACTCACGCAAGTCTCGTAGCCGTAGCCGCAGTCGTAGTGGTCGTAGCCGCAGTCGTAGCGGCAGTGGTAGCCGCGAGCCGCCAGCTAATAAAGGAAGGAAGAGGATTATGTCTGCTTCTGATAGCGATAGGTGAGTTTGTCTGTTTATTTTCTTTAAAATCTCTTAGCTGAGTTTAATGGCGTAGCAAATACAAGAGTCGTAGCCGGAGTCGTAGCTGCAGTCGTAGCAGCAGTGGTAGCCGCGAGCCGCCGACTAATAAAGGGTGGAAGAGGACTATGTCTGCTTCTAATAGCGATAAATAAGTTTAATTGTTTATTTTCCTGTATATGTAAACCTTCCTCAGGAATCGCACTATTAAAAAACCACATCAAAATCCGTTGCGTAGTTCTATTTTTAATATCTGAGATCTAAGCATATATAGGGACACATACAGACAGCGGGAAGCGAGTTTGTTTTATACTATATAGTGATTTATTATTCACAGATCCAGGTCAAGATCGAAAAGTCGTTCGAAATCGAAGTCGAGGAGTCGCTCGAGGTCCAAGAGCGGATCACGCAGTCGTTCCCGATCGAAGAGCCGATCCAAAAGCCGATCCAGATCCAAAAGCAGATCTAGGTCCAAAAGCAAGTCTAGATCCAGGTCTAAGAGCGGGTCGCGATCAAAGAGTCGATCGAAATCAAGGTCCAAGAGTCGTTCGCGCTCCAAGAGCGGATCTCGGTCGAAAAGCCGGTCGAAGTCGCGATCAAGGTGCGTATAAAATTATGTGTTTGTTATGCATTAGTACAATGTGCTTCCAGTATATAGGTACCCTAATACTCAATACCAATTTTACCGCGGTTATATTGTTATCAGAAATGCTTATTGTAACTTGTGTTTATATTTTTTTGGCTGCGCCTTGGGACTTACCGCGTAAATATTGTGATAAAATGTACCCTATGTGTTACTCCACAAGATTCATTCTACAGGTTTATCAAACTCCGGCCAGTAGTTTTGTGTGAAGGAGTAAAAGGCATCTAAACATTATTACAACCTTTTTCTTCTTAGGGCCTGTTTCAGTTTGCTAATAAAGTATCTGATATATATGTAACATAATGAACTGAGTATTGGATAGAGCTAACTGCGAATCACGTCAGGCAGTTAGTTTATCTGTCAGTTTACAAAATGATATTTTATCAGAAAATGGGGAAACAGGCCCGCATTCCCGCAAGGGATAAGATCTGCCAAAGCTTTGTCTGTGGCCTTGAACGGTCTATGTTATAGATACATTACGTTTGTTTCAACAATAATATCAATTGTTTCAGGTCCAAAAGCAAATCTCGTTCGAGATCCCGTTCAAAGAGCGGATCTCGTTCGCGATCGCGCTCCAAAAGCCGTTCCCGCTCCAAGAGTCGATCCCGTTCCAAAAGTCGTTCCCGCTCCGGTTCTCGGTCTCGCTCCGGATCCCGGCACTCGCGCCCGGAAACTCCAGTCTCCAGGAAATCTGTCTCCGCGAGCGAAGACGAAGCTTAGTTGTATGTGTAAATATTACGTTACCTGTAAGGTAGCTTTAGATAGCGTCCGTATTTTATAAATGAATAGGTTTTTTTCAACAGTGTTTATTTTTGACAGTGAAGCAATATTTAAATAATTTGAATATTATACAGGGTTACTGGTATCTAACGCATAACCTTCGAAGGGCGCATAAGGTACATAGAGACTAACATCTTTTGTTCTACGATTTTTGTCTAAACGTAAGAAATAAAAAAATGTTCTATTTTTTAGTTTTTAATGTCGTTTCTATAAAACGTTGCGTCTATGTTCGATTCCGCTACATAACGCTACTGTACTGTCTTGTATTGTTTGGCTATTACATAGAGTTAAGATGTGTAGGATCGCAAATTAAGTTGTATTTTTTATATGAAAAAAAAACTACGAATCACGAAAAGTCGTAGAATAAAAGTTGCTTGTTTTGATGTAACCCTGTATGATATAAATTATATAATAATATTTTCCTTATGGAAGGTCTGTGCCTCAGCAGAAGTTTCATTAGCTGATGATGATCAATAATAACATCACTCACGCCGTTTTTCGGTTTAGATATCACGCGTTTGACGTAAAAACAAATAAATTCCCTTCCGCTTGTGATATTTCGTGATTTTTGCTAAACTTCCCCCCATTGAAGCCTCACGTGATTAATGGACGAGCCCTTTTTATGAATAATAGGGTAAGAAATTAGCCACGTTGACTGCGGCGCGTTTTAACAATAGTTTTTATAGAAATAAGTAGTACTTTTGTTATTCTATATTATGTTTTATATTAACTCTTTTTCATTAACCGATTAAGTACCGATTTGAATTTCTAAATCGGTTGCGTAGTTTGAAAGATATGCATACATAGGGACAGATAGACAAAGCGATTACTATGTAATGATGGTATGGATATCAGAATCTGAAATGTTCAACGTGTGTTTAGCCGCAATCAACGTGTTTAGTTTTTGAAATAAGAAGTCGATATGGATCTTAGATTTTCATGTAAAATCACGAAATATTGTCAGAAAAATGTATCGATAGAATAGAATTGAATTTGGCTAGCTTATTTTAGAATATATAGATTTCAAGGAATGTTTGATTTATTTTCAACAATAAGTACTGTGAAGTGATGATTACATGTTAGGACTCTGAGGAGTGTGTAACAGATATATTATGCGGGGTTCACCCTATCGGAAAGAAGTTTTCCAAACTTTGATTAGGTAACTACGTAAATAAATAAATGTATATTGATGTACATTGCTGGTTTTTCCTTGCGGTTAAAAAAGGTCACATACAAACTCTGAAATGTACGTTCACTCGGTATCTGTCCGAATTCTAAAAAGAATTTTAGATAGCTAAAAAGGTTAAAATGGTAGTCAATAAATTATAATATATATAATTAAACCTCTGTTTTATTTTACGACATATTAAAACACCATATTCAAATAAAATATTTTGTGAATTTTCTGAAATATAATTTCTTTCCAACAACTTACACTTTCGCTTTGAGTTTTTGCCTAGCATTTTCGAAACTTATTATATTGTGAAATCCTGTATAATTTCAATAAAGTCAATGTAACCTTAATTTGCAATTTTTATTTCTTAGTTCATAATATGATAATTTTACTTTTGCACTTCTCTAAAAAATTTACCAGTTTTGAGTTGTTACTTAATATGGAAAGGCGAAAATTAATTTTATTTATTAAACATTATTCTTCCAAATGGAAACGTATTCTAATAAACTATATATAAAAACATGTATATTCACTTTGAAGCCAAAATTCAATGAAAACAATAAATGCAGTAAAAATTTTGGTGGGATTTAAAAGACACATTATTGTTGTTGAAAATGTTGTATATTTACCAATTTTAAAATACATAATTATTACACTATTTTCGAAGACAGTCGTATGAGATACAAACAAGTACAAACCCAGTTTACTGGATTAATATAAATATAAAGTACTAGGGGTTTATTTTTTTAGGGTTAAAATAAACCTAAATAGGTGACAGAAATTATGATTTTTAGCAACAATTCTATCCTATATTATTTAGATATAGATTTTATCAATATGAAGTTAACACAACCGTTCAATTGTTTTGCAGAAAACTTAAAAAATAAGTACCTTAGTATGTGGAGAAAGGCATAGCATTTACTCGTTCAAAATGCTTTCTCCACAAACATTTTATAGAATGCATGAAAAAAATCAAACTGAATATTAAACAACTATAACGTTCTAATTGGACTATTAAATGCATTTAACCTTATTTAATAATAATTGAGCGCCATATCCAATATAACTTAGGTATCAACAATTTAAGCTAGAATAAAATATCAACTTTGAGATCTTGAAGCAATATCAATTAAATCTTTTAATAAACTATCATTGATTTAAAAATGCAGTAAAAATAAATCACAGCTAATGTCTAGTTTTGCGAAGTAAATTAATTTTGATCAGAGGAATATTTATGTTTATAAATTAAGTGCAACTTTAGGTGAAATAAGTTATGTTTATAAAAATTTTAATGTAAGTATATTTTGTAATTGTTACCTTTTCAACAAATACAAAATAGCTTTTTAGTTACCTATATGAATTCCTTATGTCCGATTCTGTCTCTTTCTATGTGTGATGAACACTTTTTAGAATAGACAGTGGCAGCATTACACTTAAAATTCATTGCGTAAAATGCTTTTGAGTATTTGAGAGATTCAAAGAATTGAGTAATAAATTAGTAAACCCTGAGTTACCATTTTGGTGTTAATTGTTTGTACGCCCGTTTTTTTATGAAATTATTTATAGAACATTGCTCTAAAATATGCAGTGCAAGTGTAAATACATAAAATAATTCCTCTGACCAAAACACATCGAGAATCGCTTAATACGATGCTACAATTGTTCTAGATTTAATCTTATACAATTCCAATACATACCTCTCATAGTAACTATGTTATTTTTTTTTATACAAATCGCTAAAATATTATTGGTTTATAAAATTGAGTAAAAATTCGACTATGTGGCAGTATTCGTTAGATAAATGGTATTTTGTTACTAACGATTAAAATGTTATTTAAATTGATTTGTAAGGACCATTTAGAATTGTGCGCTACAATTTTATGTGTAGGATTAATATTATTTGTGTTATTAGAGTGGTCATGCAAACACAGAGGAAAACAGTAGAACAGGACCGTATCAACTAGTCTTCACATAATACTGCCAAGGAATTATAAACCCAAACAATAAATACTTAACCGCAAATAAAAGAACTGATTTTGATTTTATGATGCATCAGTTATATTATAGACCACAACATCATTCGTCAAAATATCAATGAGTTCTAAATGACTTAAATATACTAACAAAGTACACAACAATTATTCATTCCCAATATAACATACTGGTATAATGACGTAATCCCCCCCAATTCTGGTGGGTGGGTTTCTTCCCGGTATAATTCATAACTTCTAATTGTTCCTCATTTAAAATCGATCAATTGCGCAAAAAATAAGATATTAATGTATTTAGTCAATTCCATAAGAAAAAAAGAAAATATGGGATACTGGGACAATGACGTAATCTCTAAATTCGGTGGGTTTCTTCTCGATCTAATTCATATCTTCTAATTGTTTTCCATTTAAAATCAATCAACTTCGGAAAAATCTAAACATTAAAGTATGTATAAATATATTATAATAAATTGCATAAGAAAAAAAAAATGTAACAAAAAAAGGAAGAAATTGGTAGTTTGGCATCCACCCGGGAAGACAGCCACATCACATTACACATATTACGAGTAGCGAGCACAGTCATACAGACACGATTCACTCCACACTGCGTTGGACGTGTTTGTCAACAAAAAATATTTTTAAAGCCAATAAGATAGATATTTTCGCGGGATCAGACACAATTCGTCAAGCTACCCAAATGAGGAGAAATGAAGAAACGTCGTGTATATACGACAGTATCCCGGAGAAGAAAGGGCAAAATGTTGTGTTTGCGCTTCGAAACAGAGAGCAACGTGGATCTTCTCACGATACAAATACAAGACTCGCAACGTACGCGTACGGGAAACTGTTAAAAGGTGATAAAAAATAGCATCCCCTTTTGAGGCAGTGGTTGATAACCTAAAATTGAAATTTGTGTCAGTTTAAAAGCAACTAATATTTTATAAGAAATATTTGCTGGAAGTCGAAATAAAAGTTTTTCGAAAATAATGTTAGTTGTAGGTCTGTTCATATTGTTTTCACGATTTAAAAAAATCTGAATTAAATTAGGACGAATGTCGATTATGTGAAGATTCAGTTTAACGGTTCTGTTCCAGTTCATATATTTCATTGACATTAAATTTTATATATTTTTAATTATAGTTAAGTGTTTATTTGGGAATACACAAATATGGTCTATTTAATATTTTAAAATATGAATATTAAATGATATCTTTAAAATAGAATAAATATACATTGAATAGGGTGCAAGGTGGGAAAAACTAACAATCGTGATAGGTGTTTATATACTAATAGTTATCTTTATATTTATGTCGCAAACTATGTCGAGGCTTATAACATCTCTACTTTTTAGAGTTAGATCCATTTTTTACTACTATCGGATCGACAACTTTTATTAGGAAATTTCCTTCGAATTATTATTTACTAAACGACGTAAGCAACGGATAATTTGAACAATTATTTGTAGTATATATTTTCTGTAACGGTAGGTTAAGTTTGGTCGAATAAATTTTACAGCTTCTGCTATGAATGTACCTATTAAACATTTATTCTTTTATATTTTAAATAGAATCTCGATTTAAAAAGAAAACCTAATTTATCTTATTACCTAAATAGCCTTATTGTTTGGTAATAAACAATTTTTTTTTACATTAAAAAAACTGAAATCGCTTCGACGTTTCAACAGTAAACACATATTGCCTCGGCCGAGTATTCTAATAAGTCTTATGTTAAGTCTATATCAAGTACTAGATTTACCCCGGAATTCGCTCCGCTCCCGGATTTCTAGATTTGTCTCGAATCTATCATTTTGTTTTATATCATTCTGATAGTCCCAATATAATACCGCTTCTACTAATTAACACATCTCTTCATTCATCTTTCCATCTGCATGCTTCAAAACGATGTCTAAAGGTACACCAATTATTTCGTACTTAGCAAGCGGATCGTCCCGGCTTAAGTAAAAGCATAATACATCATACACCTAACCCTTCCTCAGGAATTTATTGGTGAAAACTGGACAAAAATGCATACGGTATTTTTTATTTTATGATATATGATTTAGAGGAGTTTTGTACATATATATTGATGATTTTAGACGACGTTTTATGGCGTGTGTTTCGCCTTAGAATAGACCCATTCCATATCCTCCCATGCATGTCGTACGTACGAGCGACTAAGGAACACATAGCCTAGGCAGAAGGCTATTGATAGGCAACAATAGCATTCCCAAGGAGGGTTGAAGTCAAGCAGGCGGCCGGATGTAAAATCACAACGGAACCTTCAAGATTTTAAGGTTATTTCTTAGACTGCCGACCTCGCGGCGTCACAGCCTTAAATGCAACCGCGAACATGTGGAGATGAGAGAGAGAATATAACAGTAGAGGTAATATACAAGTTAACACGGATCCTTAGTGTTCTGTGTTCCGTTGTGGTACAGGATGCCATTGGGTAAACTCTGAGGGCCTCCGAGGAAGGACGTGAAGGTTGTGTCCCGACTCATCGGGGGCTCCAGGCCTTCTATTGGTATGCAGTCCAGTGTTGGGACTGTGTATTCCCTGCAAATAAATAGTAGATTGTATACCAAAATAGAAGCATAACTATCCTGTTACGTCGAGGGTTAAATGTCGCTATGCTGTCGTGGTGGACTCTCTCTACTCTGCTTTTCACTTTGCGAGAAAATTGACAACAAAATTGCAATCTAATTCGTTGATATTGGTATGCGCCTGTCTTGTCTTATCTTGGCCAATTAAATAACTGGCCAATCAAATTATAAGCTTTATTAGACGAATACTACTTTTTTGTTCTAGAGCATGTTACTTTTGTATGAGATTTTAAACTCTTGAGCAAAAAGAGGAAGTAAGATATGATAGATAGATAGATAAAGGCGTTTATTTGATGACGAACACACACATACAAATCACACAAAACAACCCAAAAAGGCATTAGATATCTCACATGGAGACGTTGTCGTGCGACTGCGCGGCGTCGCTGACGAGCTGCGGCAGCGCGCGCGCGGCGCTCGGCCGCGCGCTGAACAGGAACACGCCCACCAGCGCCAGGAAGTACGACAGGAAGTACAGCGCGTGGAACTGGTGTTAAGGAAAACATAACACTCTTTTTTCGGAAGTTGTGTAAAAATATGTCTGTTTAAAAAATATCCGCCACTATAGCTGTTATATGCTCAGGTGCAAACCCATCTCCCAGTTTGTTTACTTTTTATGAAGAAAAAGAACTAATAAAACCCATCTATGGTTGTGGATGATTTAACCTATTCTGCTTGAGAAAAGAGCAGAAATAAGTATATATGGTAAAAACCACACAATGGAAGTCAACAAAGGATTTTTAAGTGTTAAGGTTTATTTTGTTTTGTCGATCCGAAAAACACACAAAGCTGAGAGTGAGGTAAACTCGGCCAAATAAAGTTAACCAGAGGAATCATGTGAAGGACGTTAAAGTAGTGACTTGCTTGTTTTTATTAGCCATAACTTTGATCAATCCTTCTGTCTAAATCTAAAGTTTAAAAACTATAGCAAACATACATACCTTAAACTGAAAAATGTACATCCCAGCGATGAGAGTGTAATAATCAGATGATAAAAACGACAAATGCAGTATTATCGATCCAGCGTCTCGAAGCATAAAACATTGGAGTATTTGGAATATAGTCTGTATTGTCCAGTAGCTGCAAAGCTGAGTTATCGTCTCAATTTCAAACCAGTTGAAGTCCTGAAGCTCATGGAATTCTAGGAGGAATGTTTGGAAGTATGATACGAAGCTTCCGATGAGACCAAGAGATCCAAGATAGTCTGAGCCGGAAATGGTTTTGAGCAACATTTCTTGGAGAACTGTCACCACAGCATACATCAGGGAACCTCCAAGACAAAGCATGTCGCCAACTAGTTGGTTCTTGCCTGCAAAAAATAAACATAAATGATCTTGAAGTAAAATATTTTTTAAGTTTTATTAAAACATTCACTTTACTGAAGTGCTGCTGATAAACTAGAGTGAATAATAAAAATAAATCATAATCAATTGATATTACGAAATGATGATACAAATATAAATTTAGAGGTTTGCTTGCTCATCAGCATTCAATAATACTTTCATATAGTGAAAGTGAAGCTTTGGATTGAGGTGATTTTTGATGTGATAAATATCATCACTTTTCACTATGAAATAAATAATGCCAGAGGCTCATTGGGGCATTACTACATAGTATAAAATAAAGTAAAATATGATTTTCATATAGTTTTCACTGTTATTTAAATAATTTATTCCCAAAGGTTTGATAGAACTTGTGAGAAGCCGTAACATAACATACCATCAGTGGGAGCGCCTTCGACGTCGGCCCAGACGACGCACACGACGGCCATGAGCCCGAGCGTGGCGCCGGCGACGTGCGCCGGCCCCAGCCGCCGCCCGCCCCACGCGCCTCCCGCCAGCGCCGCGCCCACGCCGCTGCAGGCTAGCAGCTGTCAGCTCAGCACTGACGTGTACCGCTGTGAGGTCACCAGCAGCAGGCTCGCCTCCACGTCCATGACGCACGCGATCAGGATTATCCACCACGTTCTACAATATAGTTTAATAAGGTTAAATATATGTTGGTGAGTGGATAATGTTCATTAGTAATTAGTGTGGTGCATGAAATAAAGTGTCATCATTCTATCAAGTGTCAGACACTAGCTTATATTTATCTTTAGCAAATTAATGAATAGGGTAGTTTGAGATCTTAAAATGGGAGTGGTAGCTAAATTAAAAATCACTAAAAGATTTAAGCTAATACAATTTTATCTTGCCTTTTTATCATTGATTTGATAGGTCTATGTAAAGTTTGAGGCACAGTTTGTTGACCTTCTACTGCCAAAAGATATTATTATGTTAAACAAGTTGAAGCTATTGCGATAATTGATAGCCATACAACATTTCCACCAGAAACAGGTACTTGTTGATCAAATTTATGTAAATCACCACTCAGAATGGCTTACTTGTTCATAGTCCGAAGTCCATTACAGAACATGCCAGGGGTAAATAGCACGAATAGCATGCTATACGATACAACCAGCTGGGCAGAAGTTGGAAACTGCCATGTAGCGCTTTGTACCAAAGTAGTCAAGATACATTTTGCACTCAGCAGCAACGAAAGAACTTGTCCCAACAATATACTTCGCCACACCTTCCTAAAAATATAGAATTGTAAAGTAAAGACGACATTCAGAACAAGGAAAACATTTTATTTCAAGATTTATGATACTAGCCATCGCCCTAGTTCGGAAAAATATGATTCCACTTTCTCACTGAACGTAGCTTCCTCCATGATTCTGATGATGGATTACTAAATAATAAGCCTTAAATTTTCATTAAATGAGCGAGTTTTTGCAGATAATGAGCGGAAATATTTAAAAAATCCATAATATTTTTACTCAAATACTAGGGCAACGCAAAACAATATTGACTGTATGTATGTATGTATGACACTTGCGTGACAATTATTGGTAAATGACTTTTTTTTTTATTTCGTTTATCCATATGGAAAGGCAAAGGAGGTAAATGCATGGATTTAATAAATAAAGACATAACGACGTAGGTACATAGTTTTTTAATCTTAGGAGAAGAAAACAAGACTAGCGATGCGCAGATGTGCCGTTTTGAAATCTTCGAGTGAACGGGAACGGTTCACATTCCTTGCTATACAAGGAAGCAAGGAAAATAAGACGAGTCGTGATTACGAGGGCTGCTATTTATGTATCCGGAACTGGCCAATAATTCTAGAATATTTAAAAAGTAATTACAACATTTGAAAATAGAACTCTTCGGCTAGAGAATAAATATTTTTCATGTCCCTGTCATTTGTTTTTTTCAATTGGCGCCAATTTTGAAAATAGCTTGTCTTCATTGCCATGGATTTAACTCGTGAACATTTTCGCGCGATGATTTATTATGATTTTCGGCGTGGATTAACTCAAAAACAGTGCATCGAACAACTGATTTTAACTTTTGGAGATGAAGCACCATCGAAAACCACTGTGTATTATTGGTTTAAGGAATTTCAACGTGGACGGTCTATGCTCACGGATGAAATTAAGGAGGGTCGTCCTAAATCGGTAGTGGTACAACAAAATATTGATGCTGTGCGACAATTAGTAATGCAAGATCGTCATATTACATACCGCGAGATAGAGGCGTCTCTGGGCATTAGTATGACGAGTATACACGCGATATTACATGAACATTTAATTGTTAAAAAAATTTGTTCGCGTTGGATTCCGCACAACTTGAGCGTAGATCAAAAACAGGCTCGTGTCGACTGGTGTAAGAAAATGATAAAAAAATACAACCGTGGCACGTCAAAAGCTGTTTATAATATCTACACAGGTGACGAAACCTGGATCTATGCTTATGACCCTGAAACTAAACAGCAGTCAACGGTGTGGGTCTTTCAAGATGAACCGAATCCAACAAAAGTTGTTCGTGCGAGAAGCACTTTAAAGCAAATGGTCGCTTGTTTTTTTGGTATCAACGGACATGTAGCTACAGTGCCACTAGAGAATAGTAGGACGGTTAATTCTGAATGGTACACCACCATTTGTTTGCCAGAAGTCTTTGAAAAAATACGAAAGAACAACCCACAACGCAGAATCATACTTCATCACGACAATGCTAGCTGCCACAAGTCGGCTGAAACAAATAATTTTTTGGAGGGTCAAAAGATTGAATTGACGGGTCATCCGCCGTACAGCCCCGACCTGGCACCCAATGATTTTTATTTATTTCCAAACATTAAAAATAAATTACGTGGTCAACGTTTTTCGAGCCGCGAAGAGGCCGTTGATGCGTTCAAAACACACGTTTTGGACATACCTCAATCAGAATGGAAAAAGTGCTTTGAAAATTGGTTTCATCGTATGCAGAAGTGCATAGATCATCGCGGAGAATACTTCGAGAAACAATAAAACCATATGTAATAATATATGTTTGTTTAATTTTGTTATTCCGGATACATAAATAGCAGCCTATGTATAAGGAATCAGTAGCCCCTGCCCCTAGCGTTCAATCATCTTCTATTGTCCGAGTCGACGCTCATCCACGTTATCTGAAATTCTTCTCGACAAATCTTACCGACACGAACCACAATACGTACACAATATTTATAGCAAGTCGGCTTTGCTCTTCCATGGACCATATGGCTGATCGCTAGATTTAAGAATAGGTTGATCTGAGACTTTTGGATGGAGAAAATTGCCTGATAGTTGTCACTGTCCAATTGAAGATGTTGGTCTTTGTTTGCATTTGTTTGTTGTTGTAGGTCTGTGTTGTAGGTATTCTCTTCTCTCCATCTCTCATTGTTTTTAAATGTTGGGTTGGGGTACCTACCTATTATTTATTTCTAATTCTATTCGATTTACCTTATTGTGCGTATGTATATGAACAATACTGTTGTACAATAGTTTTTGGTTCTATAAATTCTGTAAAGATGTGCAGCACTAGCCCTGAATCAAGTAGTAAAAGAATAACATACAAACGCACTCGCCCAAATCCACTATTTCTAGAATGGCTTGAAGAACTACATGAAGAAGCTAAAACAAAGAAAAGTAAATTAGAACCAATGCTGAAAGAAGCTTTAGATTCTATAACTAAATATCCATTGCCTTTACAAACTGGCGCCGAATGTGCTATATTAAAAGGCTTCGAGAAAAAACTATGTTTATTTCTAGATAAGCGGTTGGAAGTTTATAAATACAATAAAAGTGTAAATGCTGGCAGTCAATCAAAAAATGAAATACCATCAAATATGCCGTCTACTTCTTCATATGACGAACAAAACGTAAGGTCTCTGGAACCATTAGTTGTAGTGGAAAAATATAATCCTGAGCAAATAATAGTGCCCAAAAAAACAGCTTCTGGGTCAAGTAAATCTAGTAATAAATCAAACAAAATATATAAGCCGTCTTTTAGATCTGGTGGGTATGCCATTCTCATAGCTTTATTAGAGCAATTTAGAAATGATCCAAATAAATTTCTATCAAAAGAGCAGTTGATTGAGAAAGCCCAACCCCACAGCGAGGAATCATTTATTCGGCCAAAACCTGATACATTTTACACAGCTTGGTCAAACATGAGCAGGCTCATTACTAAAGGTTTAGTTCAGAAAATTAGGAATAACAAAAAAGTAAAGTATGGTTTGACAGAGTTAGGCACATTGTTGGCCGTTGAACTAAAAGAGGAATCAACCGGGATCCCAACTGCAAATGATGCCATTTTCAATAATGGTATAGTAAGTACTGAAACAGAAATATCACTGCCACAGATAGCTCCTATTACCAATGGAAACAATAACATACATGAAGATATACATACAGACAGAAAACAAATAGAACTTAAAGCTGGCACATTTGATATTATATTGCTGATTGATAAAAATGAAACTTCAGGGTGAGTATTTTATATTTTTTAAAATTTTTGCAACATTGTAATTATAACTAATATTATAGATGTGTAAGTTATTGTTGCCTCTTTAAAATTATTTACATGGGAACCTATGTAAATAATTTTACAGAGGCAACTAATGTAAACTCATATACATATCACATCAGAGGTATTAACACTTAACATATGTAATAAAAATTAAACTTTAAACACACCTTACATTTCTTCCAGGGTAAATAAGACTGACCCTACTGTGGCCCAATTTAATAAATACCCGGAGTTGAAACATGAGTACCGCAGTTTAAAAGTTGGGGACTTTACATGGATTGCACAAGACAGACAGAATAAGAGTGTAGAATTAGTTTTACCATATGTTGTTGAAAGAAAAAGAATGGATGATCTGGGACACAGTATTAAAGATGGAAGATTCCATGAACAAAAATTTAGACTAAGAAAATGTGGATTGAAAAATGTTATTTATTTAGTGGAGAATTTCGGCAAAAATCAGCATGTGGGTCTTCCAATTCAGTCACTGATGCAGGCCATGGCCAATACAAGGATACATGATGGCTTTAAAGTTCATGTCACTAATTCCTTGAGTAATAGTGTTAGGTTTTTGGCTATGATGAGTAAAAGACTGACTATTGAATACAAGGTAATTCACTTTTGTTACTGATTGTTTCATATTTAATTTGATAATCTTAGATTGAAATTTGACTTTATGAAGCATATATATTGGAAAACTTGAATTTGGGGATGCGAAGTCTCGGCGTGGCGTCAGCGTAAAAAATTGAAATGTTGAAGATTTGGCTGTAATTTTACCATGTACCTGATGTCAATACTTGTGAGATTGGAATACTGCTTGCAGTTGCCAAAGCTGTGTCCCAATCACCTTGCATGACATTTACTGAAGGATATATGGAGTAAAGGGCTTACACGCCATGTAAAGCTTTTTACTCTTTCTAGGACAAGAAATTAAAAGGCTGTAATGAAGAACCAAACGGCGAGAAACTTATGACATTCAAGTACTTCAGCACCTCTTCTAAGAAATCCAAGCCTCTCACTGTTACCGAAACATTTATAAAACTACTCCTGCAGTTGAAAGGGGTATCAGTGGATAAAGCTCTAGCTATAACTGCAGTGTACAGCTCACCCAGCACCCTCATTGAAAGATACAAAACGTGTGATCAAAAAGAAGGAGAGTTCCTACTTGCAAACTTGAAATATGGAGAATCTAACAGAAGTGTTGGACCGGTTGTGAGCAAAACACTTTACCAGTTTTTTTCTAAAACATTCTAATTTTTTAATGCCTCTAGTAATAGTAGTATTGTACTGAATTTGTGACTGGAAACTATTTAGTAAAGATATTGCCATACTTAAAAAAATATAAGAATAGGTGATTCTTATTTAATGAACAAAACCTTTCAAGTTGAAAACTAGAGGTTTGTTCTCTATACGAATTTATTTTGATTTGTGATATTATGAATATTATAAGATAATTTTAGTCTTTAGTTTATATCAATATTTAGGTTACTAATGTTAATCTATCATGAAAGTGAGAGCACTCTCTTGTTGGCTAGTAATAACATACATTCTATGTGGTATTGAAATGCAATATGTAGTAAAAAAAATAGTTTAAGAATAAATTTTCTTCACTTTCTTAACAGACTGTAAATATTTATATATTAACAGATCAGCTCACAGGCACATCAACTTGTTAGAACATATTGATCAGAATCTATCAGAATTTTATTTATATAGTTACTTTGATCTCATCATAATGGCACTACTGTAATGAAGAATTCTAGGTCGTAACTTAGTGTAGAAATCAAACTGTATCTCCTATCATTATTCTTTAATTTCATATACATGCTGCTACTTAAACAACGGCAACGCAAGAACTGCACTGATTGATTTAATGTTGTATCGCGCGTTTTGCCGAAGTGAACGTGTTCATGTAGAATGCGGCCCCATCCGTGAACGCAAAATTCAAAAATTGTATGGATATTCGACGAAGCACAACGGAGCCGCAGCAATGGGCCCTGACCGGTGTAAGAGTATGAATATGTGTCATTATATACAAATAAAACATTACTTTTGGTATACACCTTTATTAACATAACCATCGACTGTGACATGAGAGTAGCACTAGTATTAGACGGGACAATCTTAATGATATATTTTGATTGAATCTATCCATATATATTTCAGATTTAAGAGCACTTTTGGATGGAATCATCTTCCAGTATACAAGTAGCGTGCTAAAATACGAAAAAAGAAAACAAAATATACAAAATCGTCGTGGCACAAAAAAGTGATATCATGCAGTATTTTAATGAGATTTCTAGTTAATATCAGCCCGGGTCAGTACAACGTTCATTTCTCGATAGAATATCGTGAGTGGGTGTTCTATGAACGAAGTTTTAGTGGTCTCGTTCGCACTGGCGTAAATTTTACTTCGATTTATAATATCGCGTTGACTAATTTAAGCTTTGAACTCGTACACATAAAGCTCAAAATTGTGAAGCGAAAGAATATAGCCGCAAAAAACACTTCAATGCAGATTTCTATAACGACACAAAAATTACGCCTGTGCCAACTGCCACTTTTAGTACATGGCAACAGAATGAAGTAATTAGTAAAGAATGTAGATAATATAGTAATGAGAATAATTCATTTCCCAAACATGAGATTCAATATACTTTGTTATGCCAAAACAATATAGGTACTACTTTAGACCCTTATTTTCATCATCACATTGTGTTGCCTTAGAGTAACACTTATTAACAATAATAATATACTTATAACCTACGTTTTAAAGATCTCAGTGCGGATAAGCTATCCAATTAGAATTTAAAATCCAGATTTTACCAAATTGAAATTCAGATAATGGCACAGTTAAAATGTGCAGAATACTAAAACTAAATTGCACTCAAAATTATATAATTAGACATAATTCTCAATTTGTTTAAAGATATAATACATAAACAATCAAAAACTATGATAAGAGCAAGAAAATTATACACAATTTATTACAGTATATCAATAACAGTATCTTTTGCGTTTTATAATATTGATTAGACGAGACTACTCTATTACACACATGTGAGATAAATGCTAAAATAATAGAAAATTACTAGACTACTACGTAGACTGAAATATAATAAAAAATATCTTAAAATTCGAGTAGGTAGTAACTTAATGCTATATCTGCCACCAAATCAATTTAGCTATGTAGAATTTCCAAACCCTGTTTGAGTTTAATTACAATCCTTTCAGACTTATTATAAAAGAAATTAAAGCAATCTATTTAGATTGGATATTTCTTTTTAAAGTCGTTGTAAATTACAGTTTTCTCGGTTTTGAAATTAAATAATGCAATGGTTATCTTGTCCTCTTTGCATGATATATTGGAGCGTTGAACCTAATCCCCTGATCTACCATTATATGCCATAACCAATCTAGTATGCAATCCACCAATTAATTGTCATTTCAATCACAGATTTAAGTATAATCAAGTCACTAAATGAATGACTGACCAAGATACTTTTAAAAAATCAACTGACTATCTTATTGCAAAACGCGATTTTTCGTTATTCCAACATTTACCTATTTAAATTAAAATAATTCTGAATGGACTGTATAGTGCACTAAATTGTAAAAAAAAAAAACAAAACTTATATATAAAACAGTGCACTTAATATTATAAGAGAGATATTTTTACTTAAAATTTAAAGGGTGTGGTAGTTTCTTTCAGTTTGGTTCTTGTAGTACTTGAATCCCATGAAGCCGATTGCAAGTAGACCGAGGGTTAGGATGATTCCTCCGACGAAGCTGGCGCCATCGAACCTGGAAACAGAAAATGAAGAATAGAGTTACGGTGTGCTATTCGTTACGTTGTGGTTGTTGTTGTCTCGTCACAATATTTTGTGATTAGTTCGCTGCGTCTCGTTTCGAAAATTGTAGAGGGTCGTTACCGAATATTAAAGTAGGGCTTCGGATCCGTTATCCGAGAATAAATCGAACCGAATTTGAAAATTTACTAATGAACAAATCCATCCAATTCGTCAAAAATTCGGGTATCGGTTCTCGGATGCCTTGACAAACGGCCATAGACCCCCGCTTCTTCAGTCAGACGAAGGCCGTGGACATTGAACAAACAAACCTACACTACATTACATGTGGCTGTTAAAAATAGCATTGGAGCACAGGCTGACGTGTATGAGGTATACCAAGTGTTGGGTAAAAGTGCATTACATATAAAAATAAAATACCAAAGAAAAATCTAAACCAGTCCTAATGACAGAATTAAATAAAAAATAATATCTTCAGAGGAAAATTTAAGTGTTGGATTAAGGGTCATCCGCATTTTTATCCTAATATTATAAATGCGAAAGTAAGTTTGTTACCTCTTCACAATCTATAGACTTAACCCAATCTTTTTAAAATTTTTAGAGTACTTTTCGTCACGGAAATATAGGCAGGCGAAGCCGCGGGCTACAGCTAATTCTAATGCCTAGAAAATAAGAATCTTTTAAGCAAAATTTGAAAATATGTTTCTATCAGAATGGTAAAAATACATTTTGGCATGTTTGGTTTGTGATACGGATTATCGCAGAAAGCGGCAAAGACAAACTGCATCTTTTATCTCAAATGTGTAAAGGTCAACTAATATCAGTTGTCCATAGAAAGACATGTTTATTTCAGATTATTGCGACAATAAGGAAAACTGGCGACTGACTTCCTTACAATGAATGCATCATTCATGTTCCAGGAATACAACAATTTTTAAACATTAATATGCGAAATCTGGTCAATAGCAATACATTTTATTTGGTTGGTATTTATGGCATACGCTGGTACTTGTTTAATAGAACTTATATGTCTGCATATTATTATCTGTTTTGCTTGGTTTGTGTAAATGTGTATTTGCAAGTGGCTTATCACCATTGTTTTATTTATAAATGCGATGGCCTGTTTTTGTATACATTTACACCAAATGTGTATACATTTACACCAAATGAACGAATCCTCTATTCCCACTCAATGCCTCCAGGCATGGATATCCACTAATGCTTGGAGAGTTGAATGCTTCTTTTTACACCAATACCTATTTGAATCAAAATTATGAAGCATGGCAATTTCAAAGAACAATGCATTTGACAATTTAATCAAGTAAGATTGGGATGAAATTCAGTTTGATATTTCATATAACAATAATAAAAGTCAACAATGACTCCAAATTCTGTAAGTAACAAAGTACACATAACATTTTTATTCTATTAGTTTTTATCAACCTCAGCATTTCCTGACTTTGCTATGCAAAAACATGTTTTATAGCTACAAAAAACATAATTCCATGTGAATTCTGCATAGCTGATAAATTTAAGTGATATGGATTTGTATAACCATAACCACATGTAAAATATTACAATAATAAAACATAAAACCAATAGTTACTCATTAATTAGGTAATATCTTTTAAAATACTTTTTCAATGTAGAAATAATGATTTTCATTAAGTAATGTTTATTGATTGGCCTGTCTGGTTTGTCATAGAAATAAGAACACATAAATGAAAATTAGGTTTTTGATATAAGTAAATTAAAAAAAAAAAAAATAATCAAATAGGTTCTTATACATTCTATGAAACAGGGTTTAATCCAACAGAAAATTATCAATGAAGCTCCTATATAGGTATGTTATGTAATCTTGAAAATCATAAAAACAAAACTTTCACTTACCCTCTTGCTTGAACTGGTGTGGGCACAACAGTCTTAGGTGTCACAGTAGATGAAGACTTGTGATCGGGTGTCAATGTTGTAGTGGCATTCGTTGTAGGGGTAACAATAGTGGAGGGCTTCACAGTAGAAGTGTTTGGTGGGACCACGGAGCTTGGCGGCAATGTTGATTTTTCTGTTGATGATGCAGGAGTTACGTCTTTTGTTGGTGTGGGTGTGTTGTTTTTAGGAACTGTGTTGTTACTGGCTGCGGGAGCAGGGGTCACTTTGTCTGGTGTCGGACTGTTGGCTGGTACAGGCATTGGCTTATCTGTATTCGTAGCTACGTCATGTTTCTCAGGTGGTTGGGCAATACCTGTAAATGGAACATTTTGTGAATCAGGGAACTGGGTGAAATGGTCCCAGAATGGGAGGACCAATCTGGTTGTGCTATTGCCATGTTGTTATTTTGAATACAACTTAATAACAAAATGGTATGTATTACTAATTATTTGGACAATAAGATAACAAAACAGCTGAAAGGAATTCATATGCGAATTTGTATTTAAGACAAACATACTCAATACATTTTTCCGCGGGCGGAAATTACTGTGGGGAATAACCAGTAAATTATAATATTGAAAGCCATGGTAGATACTATAAAAATAAAACCAGTATAACCTGAACTGGACTGCGAAATGAGATAAGTAATACTCTTGACCCCACTCTTCACATATCTGCCAATTGATTAACGATGAACAAAGGGGTTCTAGACGTACCTAGGCATAGATAGGAATGAACAAAAAATGTCCTGTTACGAAATTTATAATTTGAATTACGAAAATTAAGTTATTTTAATTAAGGGGACAAATAAAAGCAAAGAACCCGATTTAGGTTTTAATCGTGTTCTGCAATCAGACGCAATAACCACGGGTAAGATTAGATTGATTTAAAATTATTTTGCAGGTATGTATGTACTCACTAGGACTTCCAGCCTGAGCTGTGGTGTCGCTGAGACACATTGAGACAGACAGCAGGCATATAAAAATTACTTGCTTCATCTTGAATTGTAGCTAAATATTTTACACAATAATTATTATAAAATCTAACACTTCCTCAAACGACACGCAATAAAAATGCACTTTTTGACACAACGAAGCAGGCAAACAGTGTTGCCCGGTAGGTATTGCCGTATTCTTTTTTTTTTTTTTTCTTTTCTTCTTTGTGGCAATCAAACTTCTTCAATAGAGCTTATTTTTGCCAATGTCGAGTTACATTGTTATTGGACGATAGGATAGGACTTAGGCGGTGTTGAAGAATGAGGGCAATAAATACATATATTATCATATGTAATGTAAGGGTAAATAAATAGTTTTAAACATAAATATTATGGTAAGAAAGGAAAGAAGCAAGAGCTTTAATATATTTAAAATCTGTAAAGGAAAGGATAGTAAAGGAATCACAAGGAAGAGGAGCACGGAGTTCTATAAGGAACTGGTAAAGAGGCTTTGAGTCATATTTTGAACATCTGAACAGAAGATGATCAATATCACCTTCTTCAACTAAAGCGCAGTCACATATATCTTCACTAAGAACACCGATTCTTTGTAAATGAGTAGCAATACAACAATGACCAAATCTAAGTCTACATATGGTAGAAGAAACTCTTCTATCAAAAATCAGTTTTGAAAACCAAGGTTTTAGACAAAGTTCTGCATTAAGGCGTCGATAATGTCCTCCCTTTGACTGACTAGACCTCTCCCATGTAGAGTTCCATTCTTTCAAAAGATACTCTCGTGGAACTGCCAGGAGGTCTTGACAGTAGACAAAGTCATTTTCAGCATTTCCCTGTGATGCTGCTAAGGTTGCCAGGCCATCGACTAATTCATTACCTTGAATACCCGAATGACCAGGTATCCAAGCTAGAGTGACATGTAAATTTAAATTATGACAATGTTTTAAATGGCATTTGACCTCAAGGGCTAGAGGACAAGAAGATTGTTTTTTGAAGGGATTTGATAAAATTGCTTGAAGAAAACTAAGCGAGTCTGAACAAACATAAGAGTTTTTAATTTTGTTCAAAATAATATATCTAATACACTCAAGAATAGCCATGCCTTCTCCTATGAAGTTAGAGAATAAATTTGGATATTTAAAAAGTTGAAAATAGCCTGATGAATGTCTTAAAAAGGCAGCTCCTACACTATTTTTACTAGGGTCTAAGCATTTAGAAGCATCTGTATAGAATACTTCAGGTTTAGAATCCAAATCTTTAAGATACGAGATAAATTTAGAGTTTGCTAATCTTGTTCCTTTAACAATGCCTAGGGACAAATTTACTTTTGGTTCAAAAATTAAAGTATCGTAATCGTATGAAAACACAGGATGACAATAGTATTTGTGAGTTGAGCACTGAAGGCCTTCAAATCTCCTGTAGCTAGATATCAAATGTGGTATGCTATTTTTACGCCAAAATACATTCCGATCATTAATGGTGTCACTGAGAGTACGTAATTTTGAATTTAACGGATGATTGGTATATTGTTGATTTTTAAAAATAAACCTATCGGAAAGATATTGTCTACGTAACGCCAAGGGAGGCTCGGAACATTCGACTTGTAGTGCATTTGTTGGTGTACTCTTCATTGCACCAGTTATTATCCTAAGACATTTATATTGTAATAAATCTAATTTATGAACTGCAGTTTTATTTTCAAGACAAAATGTTATAGAGCCAAAATCTAATAGGCTTCTTATTAAAGCATTATACATTAATTTAAGTATACTAGGATGTGATCCCCACCAAACTCCACTAACAGCTCTAATTATATTTATATTCTTTTCACATTTTGTGATCACATTGTTAATATGAGCGTTACCGTTCATAGCAGTGTCAAATAAGCGTCCAAGAAATTTAGCTTTATCAGACACCGGAATCATTTCATTATCAACTGAAACATTTATCAATGGAATTTTTCTTTTACGAGTAAATACAACTACTGTGCTTTTGGATTTGGATAACGAAAGATTATGCTCCGAGAGCCATATTGACAATTTATGTAATGTACTACTTAGGTTTCCTGCTGCCTTTTGAATATCAGAGTGAGATGAATAAATTAAAACATCGTCTGCATACTGTAACACACAATATGATGCCAGATCTATATTCGAATGTAAGTCATAAGTATAAATATTATATAACAGGGGACTAAGTACAGACCCCTGTGGAACGCCTTTCCAAATAGTTCGTTTTTCATTTTCAAATCCAGGAACGTACACCGATATAGTTCTTTCTGAATATAAATTAAAGATAAAATTGACATACTTCAACGGCACTCCCAACTTTTGCATCTTCTCGCTTAATTTAATTAAGTCAACATTATCATACGCAGCATGAATATCTAAAAATGCAGCAACAACTGATTCTGATTTTGTAAAGGACGTTAGTATATCTGTGGTAAATAAAGCATGACTATCAGCAACACTTTTACCTTTTCTAAACCCAAACTGTGAAGGGGGAAATAGATTATTATGTTCTATGTACCATTCTAATCTCTGTTTAATTAAATATTCTGCCAATTTCGCCAAGACGGATGAAAGAGCAACAGGCCTAAACGATGTAGGATCATTAGAATCTTTGTGGGGTTTTAATATAGGTATAATAATTTGATGTTTCCACGAAGGAGGGATCGAGCCTGAGTCTACAAACGCATTGATTAAGTTTAGTAAATATGTAAGAGTAAGAGGTCTGGAATGAATTACAAAAGAGTAAGGAATGCCGTCACAACCTGGAGTTGAATCTGATAGTCTGTTTAAAACCAACTGAAACTCAACTAAAGAAAAGGGAGAAGATAAAATATTACTAACATTTTCAGATAAATAGTACATATAGGGTAATTGATTAAAATTTGGAACAGTGCTGGGAGCAAGATTATTTAAAAACGGTTCAACCCAATCTACAGAATTTGAATTCTTAGCCTGAGCTACTGTAGATGCTCTAAACATTCTTATTTTCTTCCAAATTACAGACGACGGTACATCGGGAGAAAGATTTAAACAAAAGCGTTTCCATCCATCTCTTTTCTTTTTACGCAGAAGTCTTTTGGTGGCTGCTTCAGTATTTTTAAATAACAGATAGCTATTCAAGTTTAAATTATTTTTAATTGACTGTTCTGTTTCATTTCTTTTATTAATAGCCTCTGTACCTTCTTTATCCCACCACGGGGGAGAGGGTATTTTATTACTGGCAACTTTCTTTTTTGGGATGTGTTTGTCTGCAGCTGTCAAGTATGCTGTGATAAGGTTGTCATATGCTTTATTTATGTTTTCCAAATTTGTAGCACATAATGCGGGAAGTGGCTCGATATAATCGTCTACTGTACGGCTAAATTACTCCCAATCACAATTATTTAATCTATACTTAAAAAGAGAAGGTAATGGAGAAAAGGAACCTGTTTTACCAGAAGGAAGAGAAATAAGTATTGGGTAGTGATCACTGCTACCGGAAAGTGATAAACATTCCCAGCTTAGTAAAGAGGACAACTCGGGAGAGCTAAGGGTTATATCAACATGGCTTGGTGCTTGTCCTAGTACTGGACGACGAGTTGGAGAACCATCATTTAACACACATAAATTGTTGTCATGTATAATTTCCATCAAGCCATTTCCCATGTTATCATCATTAGGAGCACCCCATAAGGAGTGATGAGCATTAAAATCTCCTAAAACTACTATTGGCTTAGGCAGAGAATCAATGATTTTATCTAATATAGGAAGAGCAGATAAATCCTTTTCAGAAATATATATGGAAAGATAAGTTACTTCACCCACTCGAGCAGCAACTGCTTGAAGAGTTTTAGAATTAAAAGAAGGAATGGACAGTGAAAAGAAAGTATGATTATTGCGAATTAAAAGAGCTGTGCCACCATATCCATCAGTTCTATCATGTCGAAGAATATTAAATCCTTGGATATGAAAATTGGACTTGGGTTTTAACCAAGTCTCAGAAATAGCTAAAAGAAATAAATTATATGAGTTAATCAAATTGATTATATCATGTTTTTTAGGTGTAATACTTTTACAGTTCCACTGGAGGACTTGATCCATGTTTAAATATATTAAAAATTGATATTATTGTAACAGCAACGGATTCTGGAAGGTTAGAATTAGCAATAATGTTAACAAGTGTTGATAACAACTTATTAAGTTCCTCTGATGAGGGTAAAGGTGCTTTATTTGCTGGGAGAGCTGTACCTGTAGTTCTAGTTTCTTCAAAGGAGATGGAGCGTATCAAGGAATTATGTTCCTGCTTATCATAACCTGGAGAATGACTTGGTGCTTGTTTAGGTTTCTTAACAATAGTTTTCTTATAAGAATGGATATTGTTATTGTCAAGAACAGAATTTGAAGAGGGAGGATGTGAGGATTGCAAGGAAGTCGCTACATGAGAATAGGTATTCTTAAAGGGAAATAGCTTTGCTGCTTCCTGATAAGAAGTTGAGTTTTCAGACATATGTTTTTTGATATTTGTTTGCCTATTGAACTCAGGGCACAGCTTATTTGTTGCCATGTGAGGTTCAGAACAATTGACACAGACATATTCAGTCACCAGGCATGAGAGCCCACTGTGTTCCCCACTACATTTGCTGCATCTCGGTTTACTCCTACAGTTATTTCTAGTGTGACCAAAACGGCAATTGAAGCACTGAATAGTTGGAAAAATATATTGTTCCACGGGGATGCTCGAAAAGAAGGAATAAACTCTTGAGGGCAAGGCCTGTCCATCAAAGGTTAGGACCACTGACTGAGTAGGAGTCCATGAAACTGAGTCTGAGTTTACAGTCCTCCTACTCAATCTGCGGGACTTAACTATTGGTCCATACCCGTCCGGTATTTGTAAATTCATTTTAATATCCTCATGGGTCCATTCTACTGGGATTCCCTTAACCAAGCCCATCTTACAAATATTGAATGTTGGGATCGCAACCTTATAATCTAAATTTTTGGACATTACATTTAAGAAATTGTTGGCATCACTACATGTTTTAAAAGTAATTGAAATGCGGTTCCTCCCTATTCGTTTAATACCGTCCTGAAGTATATTTCCTAATCCGTTCTTCATCAAAAAGCTGCCAAACTTCAGGGGATGCAGTGTGGTACCTGACATGGGTTCTGATATCAGAGTTGCTTGTACCATATATGGACCAGGGTCAGTTTGCATATAAAATGTTCTATATGGAGATTCAGCTACTTTAGGTGCCCTTTGAGTCACTGAAGCAGGCTCGAGAGAAGATTCGACCTGCAAGGGGGGACCCGCGATATTTGGCGTTTTCTTATTTAAAATCAAATTTTCTGACACCAGAGCCTGCTGCAGTGGCCGCATTGACAATTGCTTATCTGTATGTTTGGTTTTGAAAGAATTAGATAATTTATTTTTCTTTTCTTTCTTTTTGTTTTTGATGTTAACAAACTCTGCAATATTTGAATGATCATATTCATCAACAAAAAACATAGGTTTGCTGAAGATGCTATTGGTAGTATCAGCAAAATCTCCTGAATCATCTTTCGGATCCGGAGGATCCGGGTCCGGCTCCAAATCCATAAGTAATAAAAAAGGCTTAAAACTTACTTACAAATTATCGGCAATGATATATACACTATACTACAATATATTATTTATAATATCTACACAGAAATATAAAGATATGAATTTTTGAAAAGGATATCAAAATTTAAATCCGCCCTGTTTTCCCGCCAATCTCAAGTCAACCATTGCCGTATTCAATTCATCAATTATGAATTCAGTACTGCCATATACCATTTTTTTATTTATTTTATTTTAATATCAGCTTACACGTGTGTGTCGAGGGAAATAAAATAAAATCTAAGAAAACTAAATAGACGACGGATGAGTGTACGAAATGAGATGATTTCCATACAACTTCCCCACCCAATTTTATGCTGGCTCCACACTATCGCGGAAATGTTCGCGAAACTTTGACGGTCTCTGCAACCATTGTTGATTTTTCATTGCGGTAAATAAAAACACTCATACAAACTAGGTACGCAATGTTCATGCATTCACGTTGGCGGCGTTCGACGAAATACCTACGTGTCGCTTGTTCTTCTAAAGTATTTCTAATACATCACGTCTTGTCTGCTTTCTCTGTCTAAGTGAGGAGTACTTATAAAGTTTTCTTGTTCTACAAAAGCACAGTAGACGTACAAAAGTTTTCTGTGAGCGTAGAATCACAGAAATAAAAAAGAAGTTATATTAAGTTAAAAGCGATTTAGACAAAGTTTATCATATTAATAAAAAAGTAATTATTGCAAGCGGCCTTATGTGAAAATTTCCCTTAGGTAGGTACATGAAAAAAAAACACACATTTACACTTTACACCAAATTACAGTCATTATTTACCTAAACCAGTGTCGTGCGATGCTGGCACCGCTGGGGTTTGTTCTCATTGAATCACACCGCTGTATGTAGGTAATACATTCTATTTAAGAACAACTGATGAACAAAACTTGAAGATTAAAATAAAACAAGTGTAAGTATTATCGAATGAGTAGGTATACAAAGGGTTAAGTATTTATTTTTTAGGAAATATAAATTTTTATTTTTAGGATATACCTAAGTATGGTACCTAGGAATTTTATTCCCGATCATCGGAAGCAAAAATGTTATTTTAATTGTGTAGCGGTGTAACTCTATGGGAACAACCCGATACTGGTAATGTTTATAGTTATGTTTACCTATTATTATTATAAAAATATTTAGGTGTACATAATGGAAACGGGTAATAACACAGTAGGTAGGTACATGCCGACGCTATAATTTTATTTATTTTGTGTGTATAATTAAGTACCTACCTACTTGATATTGAGATAAGAAATGTTCTAGTATCAAAATAAAATAAACCAACATGGCAACTTTGAAACCAGGCAAATTCTATCAAACAAGGTAAGCTGCGAGCCGTGGTAATAGTGTGGTTTAATTAATCAAAATCTAGCTCTTTTGGGCTTACCTTGCAAATAGAGGCGCGATAATACCCGCTCGAGCTTAGCTCGTGTCGTGTATGACATGACGCGACTTTTAGGGTTGACACCTTAGTTGACACTCATTGACTGGGTACAAAAATTTATATAAGTATTATTAATGAAAATAGCTCTGTGTATTGTGGGTTCACTTCTGTAGGAATTCCAAGACATTATTTATTTGTCAGCAACGAGTTACGTACAGTTGTTCTTAAAGTTAACATATATATATTACATATACATATATTATTCATCTATCTATATTATAAAAAACTACCTATTCCTTAGCTGACAGACAAACAATGCACAGGTAAAAGTAGAAAGTTTGGTAAATAGGCCCTCGAGTGTAGGAGAAGAGAGGATTTCCCAAATTCTCACGGGAACGGGAAGAAACTTCTTTCTTCATAGCATTTATATTTACAGTGTGTTTTTTAATAACTAGTCCGATCAGGATTTAATTTGGTACGTTGAAAATTATTAATATTTCTAGTAACGTCAGGGGACTTATCTCTGTCCCGTAAAAATGTCTTTCAGCTGTATATGCCATGGATTTAATAAGTACCTACTACGGAGTACCTACTAATCCCATGGTATATACTTCTAGATTGCATGTTAGTAACATGACGCTAAATTTACATGACGGATTTTGATGAAATTTAATACACAGATCTCGTCCCTTTTATTTTGCCTTCGTTGGATTTTTTGGCCTTCGTAGGCACAGTCTGTATGCGGCATCATCAAATCTCGTAGTTACGTTGCCGTCATTGAAATAATACATAAGTATTTAAAGATAGTTAATAACATAGCCAGGATAATAAAGATGTTATAGATATAGCATTTTAGTTGTCGTCATGTTGATATTAAAACAAAAAGAAGAGATATTTATGAAAACAGTTGTTGTCGCCAGCCCTAGCGACCAGCGCGACAACAACACGCCGCCGTCACCTCTATAGAGGAATTGCAAATTAACGTTTCTCTTACTTCGCAGCTCCCACGGAATTAATTTAGGTACTCCACTTCCATATATTAGGTTCTCACTGACTTAGATATCAAGATTTCAAAGGTTATAAGCATATAAGCATAGTAATGTTTGTTTTTCCAATTTTCTTATGATTGTCTTGCTGTAAAATAGGTTAATTGGCCTGATTTGCTTCGAGAAAAGGATGGTACAGCCGTGCCTCTTTTTTTGCTCGACTTGCGGGGGCACTGCCGTGCCCCCAGATACCTACATTATTTATTACGCAAACTTTAAAAAATAAATTTTATGAGATTACTTATTTGTTTCCATTTTAAGGAAGTTATGGATTTGTCCTCATCATCATCCACAGCCATTTAAATGTCCTCACTGCTGTGGACACAGGCCTTCCTTATGGATGTATAAGGAGTAAGGGTCACAATCCACAACGAGGGCAAACTGAGGATTGGCGGGGTTTAACGACCGCAAATACAACCGTGATCAACGGCTTAACGTGCCTTCCGAAGCACAGAGGAGCTCAAGATAAATTTTTGGTCATTCATCTAATTACCGATTATTGTGAGAGTGTCTTGCCACTCACCTCTGCGCCATTTAGTTCCTCACATCATACATCAAATAGGTACAACAAACACATTGTCATATATAGACAGGTTGTACCCTAATTTTATTCTTCTATACCTTTAGCGCTATTTCACGACGTTGTAATTAAACCTTACTCACCTATTCACACTGCAAACTAGCGAGATTTAAATCAAGCCATATAAATCAATCACGAACGGTTTAAAAGGGTTGAAAGCCGTAATCAACTTGATAATACTTTAGTTAAAGAGATATAGGGACAAGATTAGTGATGACGAACCCTTAATTAAAGTCGCTACAGGTGCGGATACAGCCTTCAATAAGTAAATGTATTTTTTTCAAAAATAACATTTTTGACATAAGGTTTCTTTGTTCTCAGAGATATTTTTTGCATTCAATGTGTGTTAAAAAAATATGTTCTTACAGTAAACCGTTTAGGAGTTTCTACGTCTGGATCCGTTCCTGGGTGCAACATCAGGTCATGCTTAACACAATACTCCAAACATGAAATGTTGTACCCATATTTATAAGTGTACAAAATTTCAGCTCAATCGGTTCAAGATATCTGCTTCAAAAATGAGTAGCAAAATTCCATCTATGCGAGGCTGTGCTTACGTTTCTTGTTCGCAAAAATAATGTCACTTTTTTGTTTGATTGTTCTTATGGATAACAATATTGATATTTTACTATTATAAAATTGTCAAAAACTTTTAAAAGTTGATGTAAATTACTTTCTGTGTTGAAATATTTTTACCGCGCCGTACCGCCCCTTTGTGTCCACAAAGCTAGATCCGTGCCGCCAACATTTTATCAAACGGCAACAAAGCATGTTGCCGTTTGATAAAATGTTGGCGCGTTTAATTTATTACACAGTGGAGTTTTTGCAGACCCTTGTCTACAAGTTAGAAGTACAGAAAAACTGGTTAATTTTGACTTGAGTTCCGAGAGGCGTTCCGTACCATTAGCCTTCCTTATACTTACTAAATTACAAGCAATTTTGCTTTATTCACGTACTGGTACATAGGGTGATATTGTATACATTGGCATTATTTCGTCTACATGCTCAGTCCATGATGCTGAACAACTTTTTGTATGGGAGCAATATCAGCTGTTCCATACAAAATCAAATGCCTAACTCGAGGAAAATGTATGGATCATTTCAGATTTTCTTTCGCGATTTCGGGTTTACTGCCATACGAAAAGTTGTTCAGTATTATGGACTGAGCATATGTACACACAATAATGCCAATGTATAAAAAGTCACCCTGTGTGATTACTAGTATTCCTATCTAAGTATATAGGAATACTCAAAAGTATTGAAAATATTATATTGTTGATATTACTTTGGTTTTTATCTAGCAATTCGTCGCTTTAGTTAGTTTAATTTCGCAGGCTTAAGGCAGAATTAAGTTGGTAACCTGCATCAGAGATGCAGATGAGTAACTACTTCGTGCTCAAACCGATCAACGTTATTTTGAATGCAATTTTTTGACTCTAAGAATACAAACAAAACTGTTATGATACAATAGTTTGTAATTATTACAACGCCTACTTATATTTTTGTTGCAAATTATTACTAAGATACCTACTATAGTTTTTGAAACGGAATATCTCTTGGAACAAATTAATTCTCTTTCTGAAAAGGCCTGGGAAAAGTTATATAATCTGATTAAATTTGTTTTCAGTTTAAATTTGCTTTAGTTTAACGTAAACATTTAGCTAAAATAATAGGCATCTTAGTTGAGCGGCAGAACGCTGCAAGAACGCTGTAATGCAATGTTTTGAATACTGTCAACATGACAACAGGGTTTCAAGAACAGGCTTGCACAGGCTTGCACGCTTAAAAGGAGACTCCAATCACATCCTTATTGTATCATGTGCTTTAAGTAATAAAGAATTTTGAATTTTTGAAAAAAAAAAAAAATCTAACATATTAACCGTATTTGTCGTTCAGCTAGGACACCAACCCTTTAGGAAATAATTTCGTATCATGAACTTGATTGTAACCTAAAGAGATATTTTCCAACTAAATCTGTATTGAACCATATAGCCCATGAAAGAACGCTAGCTTCAGACCTGGAACTAAGACGGCTTAGTGGATGGAAGTTTGCTGAGCTGGTCTCAAGGGAGCGCAGCATATTACATCCATTTTACTCGGCGTCCTAGGTCAATAAAAAAAGCATCCAGGCAACCCGACGCGGCTCTATGCGTCAATATAAAATTTACTTGTAGTGAATAGTTATATTTAGTGTAATCACACTAAGTATACGTTCTAAGTATAAGTCTAGTTCTACGGGGCGGATATTGATCTGTCTCACCGTATAAAGAGTACTAACGGTAAAGCCTATTATATTATATAGCATTTACAATCTGTAATTTTGGTGGCTGAAAGTATGGTGCAGCCACTAGTTAAAAATCGTAGAGGGTCTACAGTTCTAGTTCTACGTAGAGCGTCTATGAGCCTACGAGGCACGTAGAGCGTC
This sequence comes from Plodia interpunctella, assembly GCF_027563975.2. Lineage (NCBI taxonomy): Eukaryota > Metazoa > Arthropoda > Insecta > Lepidoptera > Pyralidae > Plodia > Plodia interpunctella. The sequence continues at coordinate 8,618,132 of NC_071301.1, forward strand.
GACGCTTATCATTGTGTAAGCCAGTTGCTAGTGCCACAATGCAATAAACATGGAATTAGTAGTAGGTACTCGAAGTACTTACTAAATACATGGTAATAAAATAAAACCGGATCACATTTGTAATTTTAGGTAAATTTTATGTCATGTCCCATGGAATCCATCTAATTACACGAGTTTTTAAAATGTGTGTCTAAAAAGTCTTCAAAGTTAACCATTAATGACTTGAGGGCTTCAGGCTGTGGTATATAATCCCGATAAGAATCCCCAACAAGTCTAGCATGAAAAAGGCTTTGCAAAAATAAAATTCAGTTTGACGAATGAAGTCCTCGAGCCGCGGGTTGCCAACTGCTGGTAGGCCGTCAGTTTCTGGTGATTTTTTGCGAACTTCCTTTTGGGATACAAAGAGAGAAAAATAGTCCAAATATTCAAAATATTACGATATTTCGGCAATTCGCTCTGTTCGCATCCCAAAAGAAAATTTGCAAAAATTCTAAGGCTAAACCGGATTAACAATCGACCAAACCCAAAAGTTTAAACTTTTTAGATCATAATCTAGAAAGTTAGGTCGTTTTGTAGTGTTTTTATTCTTATTTCTCGCGGCTGTTTTTTTTTTTAATGATTTTATTTCTCTGGCTATTGATCGAGAATTTACTATGGGTATGAACAAAGATTTCATGGATTTACGTTCTAGTAGTATTAAAATTGAATTGAATTTTATTAATGTACTACATATTTTTTTGCATTTCAATATATTGCATTTTAGCCCTATCTAGGTACTAATAAAATGTTATTATATGAAATTGAAACACAATATTTATGTCGTCATGTGAAATTGAAATAACTAAGAACAACAGTAAGCACATTAGTTTGTTTCTCTGTCATATTTAATATGCATAGCGATCAAAATCCTAATCCTTAAGTAATTGATTGAAAACAACAACGATTACGTCACAAATTAAACACAGACAAGAAGATTAAACATTTAACAAAACAATTTGTAACTACGAACGAATAAAAAAAATATTATAAATAATATTATTAATTTTTGGGTTTCTCTAACAACAAACAAAATAGATTTATATTATAAGGTAAACAATACTATTACGTCAACTGTGTCATATTTTTTTAAAGAATAAATAATAGACGGATTGTTATGAAATAATACATGGGGTACTTTTTATTCCAAAAATCTCACGCGTGGGAAGCCCCGGGCAGCTAATAATATTAAATGGTTATAAATGAATAAGTTATCACTTCACCTATTTCTCTAAAATTTTATGAATTTAGAACTAGATAAAAAGAGATAACGCTATTTATATTTGAGGATTTTTTTCTCTACTCTAATTAATTTTCTATAAAGTGATTTACAGAATGCATAGAGTAGGTATGTACCTATTCTGCATATTCTCGCATCAGTAAACCCAGACAGAATATCACTTATCTTAATCCGCTTTTTGTCATATTAGTGAAGTTTGAGAAGTTCTGTTGTGTTCTGAATATTAGAGATTCTGTTTATATTTAATTGTAGAATCCCTACTATAAACTTGAATAGATTGAGTTGAATCGACTTTGATAAAAATATAAATTGTCTACTTAAAAAATACCATGTTTGTCCAAAAATGCCTAAAAATATTAGGGGGTAGATATAAAGTAATATATTATATGACTATACGATCCTACTAATATTGTAAATGCGAAAGTTTTTGAGAATATATGTTTGTTACTCTTTCACGCAAAATCTACTGGACCGATTGTTATGAAATTTATTACACGAGAAGAATATAACTTGGAATAACACATAGGGTACTTTTTATTCCGAAATTCCCACGCAAGCGAAGTCCCGGGGCACAGCTAGTTTTATGATAAATCATACATGCCTAATATAGACTATAGTAGAAAGATGATTTATTTATTTTATTTTGTAACACACTAGCAGCTATATATGATAAAGCAACATTTTATTTTTTTACCCTAGATATTGGAATGTAAATAATTCTGCAGAATACAGTGAAAAAAACTTCTTTGTCCTAAAAAATAACTGGCCATATAACAAGTTAATAAAATCGTTCATTCATGATAGCGCCAAAGTTTGCAAAGTTCAGGTAAACGTCGATCCAGCACCATCCTGTTACCATCGAGTTGCCAAATTGAAATGAAGTTATCGGATCGAGCTCGATTCACTTTATTTGAAGTGAATTCCTGATTTATTGCGTTTCAATGGAGGCATTGGAGAGTGAATCACATAAATATTTTAAAAGTCTAATGTTTGTGTTCTCGACGAGAAACTTCGAGGGCCGAGGCATTATGAGCATAGAAAAAATTAATATATATTTCTTTTATCTATGGACATGAGGGCCATAAAATTACGACAGCTCAAAAACAAAGCCAATGTTTTTAGGATACCTAAGTAGGTATAGTATCACACATACCTGTTTACAAGCTGTAAATATCGCATACTTGAATTGAATAGTAGGAGGTATCTTCTACGTTTATTCAATTTACGTGAATATTTAATTAATACAAACACAGATCAAAAAGCATTTTCAGTACCTGAAAATTAGGTTCCACCTTTCTTACAGTCGTATTCTCCATGTCTGAGGGTCGTGCTCATTAAACGCAATGAAACACACACATTAATTTTCTTTGCAATGTTAGTAGTGTGGTTTGTTGCTTTCTATACACACTTGATGATAAAGTATCAACTAGATTGCAGGTTTCCTCGCGATATTTTTCCTTCACTTTTACGTGTTTGCGTTTTTATTTACTCAATTAGGCATTTACTCAATTAATAAATCTACTAGATGGACGTCACGGAATTTTGTATATGTGTAGAATATTATATAACCTGGAATAACGCTGTAGAAAACAATAATCTAACATTGATTGGGATGTCAACGCAGACAGGAAACTGCTGTATGTAGAAATGCAAAATTTTGCTGATGATCTTCATAACATTATTTACATAAGCATTAAGAAAGGCGACGGAAGTCGAGGGCAGAATGTACCTAGAATGTACCTAAAACAATAAAACGAAGGCCTAGCACGAATAATATAAACACGTTCGTTACTATCGTCCAATCCATGCTATCTCTTTTTCCCATATCGTGTTCGCATTGTGTAAAAAAAGGAAAGAATGTGTGTACGCAATGACGTGCTACGTGTTTTATGTTTCATGGCAGCTCCCCTGGTACATCAAATTTGTCTCGTTAAAAAGTAAAGCTGTCATTTTATTTTTGGCCACGAAAAGAAACTGCGCGCGGCGGGAGTAATGACATAACCAAATTATCTATTCCCACGTGCTACCTTATTACAGTCGTTTGTTCAGAAATGTCTTGGAAATGCCACAAGGTTGGTTGATGTCCTCCTAACACGCACTTCTATTTGTATCGTCATTCATCTCTGTACTGAGTATTATTATTATAGAGATCTGTTTTAGGTTTACGGACTGTTGAATCACAGGGCAATTATAGGATCATTTTCACGCATGGTTTAGGTACTACACAGTTTTTCCTAAAAACATGGGCTGTTGTACGACTGTTTCACTGATATTTTTAACTTAGAAAAAAATAATTACAGCACATATTACCATTATCTTGTGGTACATATACACTTTTTATATAATTTAACTTCGGGATATACGTGTTATCATAGGTTTTAATGCTAATAAGTAATATATGATACTTAGGGTAAATAATTAGGATAGACCAATCGTAACTAATATTACGCTGTATCACTCATCTTCTTGAAATTTTGCATAAATGTAGTTAAAAGTATGGGGAAGGACATAGGGTACCTTTCATCAAAAATAACTGTTCCCGTGGAAAATCCCGGACGCGGGCGAACCCGCGGGTAAAAGTTAGTGACTGACGGTATCCGAGAAATTAAGTTAGGAAAAGAAGATGGCAAACAATAAGATGGGAAGATGATTTTTCAGAAAGTTGGGGAAGACTTACAGAAGACAGAGACGAGTGGAGAGAGCTGGAGGAGGCCACGTAAAAGATTAGGGAAAACAATGAAAATTGTTAGAATAAATGAAGGAAAATTGTTAGAATAAATATATGCTATTTTTATTTTAGGTTAAATATATACATACACTATAATGTAACGAAAACATTCGCTTTTACACTCAAAATATCAGTTAAAATGTCCAAGACTACTTAAATTCTTACTGATTAAAGCAGATTACATGAGCATGGGTTAATCCCCGCTTTTAACTTTGGGGATTAGTTGTTCTAGCACAGTGCTTTCCAAACTATTTTTGATTTTGACCGCCAATTCCTTCAATTAACCCTTTTGTGACAAATTGACAGTTTTGTTGACACTATTACCTACTTACGTAAAGATACAGAGAACAATCATTTACGTTCGGCTAATGTAATGCATGTGTAAGAATAACATAAAATAATTAATTAGTGAGTAAAAACAATAAATGGGCCCTCCACAGATGCAGCCATCTCACATTTAGATAAAATGGTATAAAATTGAAATCTTAACTGAGTCACTATAGGCCCATGGCTCTTAAAACTATAAATACATAACGATTATTATGATAACTAGGTATTACAAATCAAAATTTTTTGTTGAAAGGTATAAAGAACCTTTGAACTGGGAACAATTATAGTAGGTACCTACTCGCTGCGTTTCTGCTTTGAATGGTTATGTATGTACGCACACGTAGCACGTTACTAATGCATAGGCATTAGTTAGCTTAGTTTTTTCTTTATCTTATATCGTGTACGCATCGTGTAAAAAAAGAGAGAATGTGTGGACGCAATGACTTGCTACGTGTTTTATGATTCATGGTAGCCCTCCTGCAGGTACCATCCCAAGTGATATGTTTAATGTAGTATATAAATAATAAAAAAAGTGAAAAAATCACGTGAGAAAATTCTAGAAGTCTTTATTATATATCAATATAATACATTCTTTTAAATTATCTATATAATATAATATAATTTTTGAATTATATTATATTATATCCTTTCTTTGGGAATCCCTGGATCTGTCCTTTAGTTTTCTTTCCTGACAGTATTATCTGTCTAGACGGAAGTTTTAATCTTTGCGGGATAGACTTCAGTGATTCTAGTTTTAAGAACTCCGAATTAGTCCCTAGATTGAGACTAATACTTAGTAAAATAAGTAGTTCGATTCATCTGCAAAGAATCAGAGTTAGCAATTTAATCAAGTATAACCTAATGATTATAAATTTAATCAAGAATTACTAATAATTTAAATATTATTAGAACCTAAAACGAAGGCCTAAAATGTAATTTTTCTCCATAATCTTCTGAATGAAGTTATTCACCCCGAGCTTCGACAGTTCGAAGTTTCTTTCCAACATAATCTTGTTATCCATCTATACTTCTATACTATTATTATAAAGAGTTGAGTTTGTATGTTTGAGGCGGGCAATCTTCGAAAGGCTTTAGACAAAAATTCTTTCACCATAAGAAAGGTACATTATCAAAGATTGCTATAAGCCCTTTATATTTTGTCTCAAAATTTTCCACCGGAGCTATGTTACCAACCGAGTACTACTAATTCTATGGTTGCACCAGTCAAGTTTGACGTTACCTTAACCTGCGCAGAAAAACGCAAATACACCATTTTGGTGGGCAAGCTAAAGTCAATGTCAAAGCGACCGGTGCAACTCACCTAAGTCTCTTAAGACGAAATAAAGTCCCTACGAGGATTTTTATTAGGAAATAATATTTATATAAGGATCTTCAATCAATTCGGTAACTGGCTGTTGTAACAAATATCAAATGAACCCCCGGACCTCTTTTGCCGCGATACAAGGACGAATTTGCAATGAATTTGTGCTATGGGTACAACCATTGGGGTTATAATTTATAAAGCAGATTATTTCAGAATTTTTGACGGGAACATCAAAAGTTGGAAGTTTTTTTTTATGTTTGTGCTAATGTTGTTTGAAATATTTGAAAAGTTTTTTATGGCTTTGTTGTTTGAAAAGTTCGGGCATTGATAAGTGTCTTGTTGGAAATAATATTTACTAAAATACATTTTTAAGTATATTTATATTATTATAACTTGTCTTTTCTGACGATGTATATAGCAACTGTTTTAGAAAGTGTAAGTGATAGTAGTACAGTCAACATCACATTACCATGAATTTGGCACTTTATATTTTATAGTCATGTCATGTGGCTTGTATCATTATTTTGTGGGAGTGTATTTTTGAAATATATTGTATAGGTATATTTTTTAAGTTTTATTCGTACCATATTTAAATTCCAACCAACCAGTATTTCAAATATTAATTTTATAACTTGAAAGCACAATTTGCGACCTTTGAAAGAAGAATGTACCTATATTGAAAACCTTCATTGATCCACGATGTAAGCAAGTCTAGTGTTTGAGGAATAATTTGCTTGTACCTTACATTATTCAATATAATAATAAATCCTTAATTCTCAGACCAAAGATTATTTCCTTTCTTGCTCAGCAAATAGGTATATCGCGTTTTCTTTAACAATGACTTGGTAGATTATTATGTAAGTAGGGATATATTTTGTAATTGGTAAAACTGTACCATTTGATGCGTGTATGGTAAACTTTTATTGTTTTTTTTACTCTTGTCTAAACAATGTCTATTATTTAGTTCGAAGATTAAATAAAAAATAATTATTTCAAATTATGTTGCAGGCTGCAGTAGTAATAACAATCAGGAATGACTACAACTCTATACCTATTTCATTCTGACGCTAACAGCTTCCGACATAAATATTTTAAAATGGAATGGAAGTTCGCGTTAGATCGGACAAATAAATAAATGTCCCTATTTGTAGTGTTGTTTACATCCTGGTCCTGGACTTCTGGTCGAGTCGGAATGACTATTTAGACGGAATTCAAACAGAATGTGGCCACGCCGATCGCTCTGTCTTTGGTTTCGTTTCGGCTGTATGATCTTCCTTCTTGAATCGTATCCTGATACTCAGGGTCGTGTTTCTTGTTACACCTTCCTATGCACAGTGTTCTACTATTCGGATTTATGCTGAGACGCTCGAATGGCGTCGCAGACTTTGGTCTTTGCCGAGCGAATTTGGCTATATTATACGCAGCAATAAATAAAATGATGATTTTTATTTTATTTCGGAAAAACAAACAGTTACTAATAGAGCTTAAGTATAATATACATAGTTAATAATAATAATAATTATGCAACCCACAGCATTTTTCTAAGCTTAACAAATTCCATTTAGCAGTAATGTTGCCACTAGAGGTTAAGTAATTAAAATATATTTAACATACAATTTTTTTTGCGATGCATGAATTCAATATTGCCTGATCGTTAAGCGTTCGCATACGTAATAACCCTGAAAAATAGGATCGGCGGGCGAAACACGCGAGCAATCAAACGATTGATTTCCATTTCAATCGGTCGAGTTTTGGCCATCGCTTCTCTTTTCATTAAATTCGTCCGTCTGCCGGTTTCTGATCAATGGCTATCTACATATTACTTTCATATTTTCGATTGATTTATTATTTCTGGGTTTCGCTACAAACTGAATATATTATGTATATATTGCTCATGATGCGTGGTGATTTATGTTTGGTAATCATTTATCGATAGAAAATACTTGTATTGGTAATTTTCGCTTTTAGATTTTGACATTCACAGAAATCGGCTTCAGTCGTATCTCACATGACAGATTAAAATGAGTACTGTTAGTTTTATATCCAGAAGGTTTTTTAGGTCTCATTAATTTTGATATACCATATATTGACGTACATCAATACATATTACTTATATAAAAAAGTCGCTTGTCGCGATTTTTATGCGGATTTAATAATAGTAAATACATTCATTTTATCAAAGCAAAACGATTTGATCGTCTTTGTAAAAAACTTTAGGTATAACAAAGCGAAAATTTATTGCTTTATGAAATGAGGACGTGGAAGATAATCTTTTAACTGTATAAATCTCTCTCGCACAATTTGAAAGCATTTGGCGCACATTTTTTCGCTCGGTAACGTAATTCTGTATTATTGTATAAATAAATCACGAGGAAAGCACTCGGAACAAAGGGTTTTTGTTCCCGAAACTAATAAATTCCTATAGAATTTTTAATATTGGGTAATTTCATGCCACATTCGTGAGATATTTTCGGTATATTTAATAAGTACTCAAGTATTTTCATTTTGGAACTAAATATGGAGCGGAAGGGCGAGTAAAGGGCCAAGAAATTTCTGGTCGCCTAACCAAGTGTTTTACTGCCACGAAACATAAAACACATAAAACGACACTGCGTCTACGTATTATCATTATTTTACACGATGCGTACACGATATATTATATTAACGTGCTAAGTGTTTTTGTAGCACGAGGCCGAAACTTTATGCGTGAGCGAAGGGCATTTTCTAGGCTCTTTGGAGTTTTTTTGAATGACCTTTTATATACCAAGACTTCTCGAATTTTTACCAGGTTTTTGTTAAAATGTGTAAAATGTACTTATTCGTCAAAGATTTCAGGTAAAACGTGGTGGACTCAAAAAAATGCTTAAAATACTACGTAGCTATAAATAAAATTGCATTAGAAAGTGAACGAGCGTATCTTTTTTTGTACCTTGTGAAGTTTTGAAGGCCCAATCGTTTTCCGTTTTTGTTGTGATAACCGAGCAATACCCCCTAGCGATGTCCCGAACTTGGGACAATGCATATAGTTTGTTCGAAAATGGAAGCAGAGTTTCCCTCATACAATCAGTTGCTTTACCTACCTAGTATATTGCAATACTGTAAGAAAGAAAATATTTATTTGCCAAAAACATGAGTACATATATACAAATTGATGTCAAAATGAATTAAACCTACATGTTTTACCGAATATAGGTAAGCAAATATAAATAAATAAAGAGGAGCATGCTATCCACTACAAATAACAAAAAAAAAAGAATTATAATGTATGCTAGCGCTAAATTCTATCCGAGTCTATCATTAAAGAAATCATTTAAAGTATAATAACATTTATCAGTTAATAAAGACTTGAGGTGCTTTTTAAATAGATTTAAATTTAAGCTTTTATATTGATTTGGAATTTTGTTGTAAATTTTCGATGCCATACATACTATACTAGTACAGAGTAAACCAGTTTTTGATGGGTGTATGCATAATCGATAGATATCTCGATGATTCCTCATTACAACATCTGCTAGACAAGGGAATAAATGAGTATTGGTTTTCACAAATGTTGCTACCTCAAGTATGTAAAGTGACGGAAGTGTAAGAATTTTGTGTTCTTTAAAAAACGGCTGACAACTATCAGTGGTTTGGAGTTTAAACATTATTCCATATCGAAGTATTGATTCCACTAAACCATGATAAGCTGTAAGAAGCGCTTTAATGTTTAATTCATTTGAGAGTTTAAATAGTACAAACACCGAACTACTAAGTCTTTTAAGACCATCTATATGGGTTTTCCAGTTTAATTTAGAATCTATAGTTAGCTCTAGAAATTTTGTTGAATCAACTACTTTCAACACATGGTCTTGATATTGTATTTTATAATTTTCCGTATCAAGCGGTCTTTGACTAAAATGCATTATAATGGTTTTGTCAAGATCTTTAAGTAATTAATTATGGATGTTAAAGTTGCATTAATATCTAATTGATAAAGATTTACATCATTACATTTTATTGTTACCGTGCTATCGTCCGAAAATAAAGTCATATAATGTTTGGTAATGTTTGGAAGATCGTTAATATAGATTATGAAAAGAATTTAATTATGTTTAAATCAATTTCTTTCGGTTTTTGTTCTTAGCGGTGGTCGTTCTGAAATGCTAGACAAATGTGTAAGTATTAAATTGATGTGAAATAAGTAGGTAACATATAAGAAATATATAAGTTTATCTATGGTAAAGTGTAATGGTTTGCTATTTTGTTCATAAAAAACTTGTCTATTTCTGTCAATGTCTATAATTATAAAGTGCGATCTGGATCAAACATACTTTAGCTTAAGTATGCTTTAACTTTTTTCAAAATATTTTTTCTGGAATTGTTAACAATTTTATTCGTTTTCATAGTTACGTTCATGCCTAAAATTGTTTAAACATTCTTAAAAAAAATAACTTCAAAGAAAAAAGTGGAATGAAACAGCAGATACCTAATCATCTGCTAAGGATTTTTAAGGATTGTCAAGAGCAACCAATGGACCATGTTATTTATTTTATTGTAAAGAAAGAAAGGAACTATTTATTTGGTAAAAATATATTAAAGATGGGTCCTCTAAACAATTAAATACTACATTTAATATAATCTTATTATGTACCATACTTAGGTCGTGGAGTGAAAAGTCCGATTTTCGGATGAAATTACATCAACAAAATTAAATTCACACTCCCGCGAACATAAATTTAGAAACTAACTTCCATCAAGACTGAATAACAATGCGACATTGTCAAGAATTTGTTGAGAATTTTGCAGTGGTTGTAAATACTGACAAAGTCGTTTGCAGCCTTGGGAAGGTAACATCTGTTTTCGAACAAGACTTGATGCTGAGCTTCCTAAGTACGATTCAGAATACGCAAATGTTTGAATTGTTCCTTCTCAAATTAAACTTGTTTGTTTATACTCTGTGTAGTTCGATGTTGTTCAAAAGCAAATAAGCAGTAAGAAGAAACTGAAGCATACCAAAGTATTTCAGGGTTATACTTCTGCAGGCGTCGATTCTGTAGGTAATTTGGAAAAGGCGACGTAGGTACTTGGCCGGTACGTCATCCATATAACTCGCTTACCTATTATGCAAATGTTTATAGATGAAAGAAAAACGTCCCTTTACGATCCTAAATTCTACACAGATCAAGTTAGTGTGTACGCTTACACAAGTAATTTATAGGTAATGATATTTACACACCACAACTTGCTTTTGGTTATGGAAAACCTCTTTAGAAAATGTGCACTCTGATTGATTTTATTTATCATTACCAAATGTGTAAAATGAACATGGCTGACGTTGAATATGCACATTGAGTTAACAAGTAAATACTGTCAATTATCGTAGGTACATCATCGATTTCATATGCGTTGACACAAGGTAAATCTATGCAATGCAATTTTCGATCGACAGCAAAATAGGGCCAATTGGGAGTATTACTGCGCATTTATCCCGCCAGAGTGCAGCACTGTGTTAGGTAAACAAAAGCTTTGCATAGTCGATTAAAACGCCTTTTGCTAAGTCGATTAAAACGTTTATTTTAGAGTACTTTATTAATACTTTCATTATATAAGTAAGCATTCGTTTGTAAGAATATACAACAATGTTGTATATTCGGGTGCCGAAATATTGGGAAATAAAAAATTGGGAAGATAAAAAACTTCGAAAACTATGGGAAACCGCCTCATGCTCTAAAATTTTCGTTCCAGTAAACGGCCAAAAAAGCTTAAATACAGGTAAAATCTTCAGTCACAATCAAGTTTATATCAGTTTATCACCACAGTTGACCAAATAATGCAGAACATAACCTAAAATAGTTTAATTATTTTCAGGACCAGTTTACCACCCTTCAGTTGTCTCATGGTCTAAAACTGAAGTCTTAAAAGTTTACTCAAAGGTGACAAAGAGCTACTAAACATGAAGCTAAAAATCAAATATGTGTCGTCGTATGTGAAGTTAACCCTATAGACGGTTTTTTGTGTTTATATTTTTGATTTGAATAGTTTTTGGTTGGAAGTGGTTAATTGATTATGTTGAAGAAGTGGTAGTCGAAAATAATATACATATACCAATCCCACAAATAGTGCAATGTGATCTTAATAGTGTTCAATAATTATAATAAAGGTATTGTGTTTTACAATGGACTTGAATCATTTAGCAAATTCGTCTTGTATTTTTACACTTTGTGTTCTCAATATTCAATAATCCACTAAATCCTTTTCTTTTCTTTTAAACTCGCATCATGATTGCGAAGAAGGAATTTTAGTCGTAAATCTTCAAAAATATTGAAAATTGACGCTTTTTGTCTTCACTGGCAATGTTTGTTAACCCTAGTTGTACCAGTAGCGCCATATGCACCGCTTTGCGTAATATGCTCTATGAAGAGAGTCTTTAAATAAATATAAAAATATATTAGGACAAATCACACAGACTGAGCTAGCCGCAAAGTAAGTTCGAGACTTGTGTTATGGGATACTAACTCAACGATACTATATGATAAACATCCAAGACCCGGGCCAATCAGAAAAAGATCATTTTCCATCATGACCCAACCGGGAAACGAATCCGGGACCTCTCGGTTCAGTGGCAAGAAATTTAACACTGCGCCACCAAGGTTAATCATACATTACTAGCTCGAAAAAAGAACTAGAAAGACTAAAACTATCCACAAAAATATTCTTCATGGTAATATATTATAAGGTATAAGAATAAAAACAAGTATATATATACATAGTTGTTTTTATTTTTATTTTATTAACGACGACTCTTTTAAAAAGGGCCAGCTGTCAGCCTCTCTGAGGACCGCGTACCTCGTACCTCGCCCGTGGACCGCGCCTGAGGGCTGCCAACGTCTCGTCGGGAAAATAAGTGCGCCCTTAGAATTTCGGCGATGTGGCGATGAGTAATGAATACTAATCAGTGACGTGACCTGTCTCTGCAAAAAGGGGCGATTGAATTGAAAAGGTCAATAAATGTCTCAATTCTGAACGCTATCGGTTTTTGCATTATACACATTGACACAATATTAAAGTTCTGTGTTATATTTTCTATTGTATTACTTACATCTTTTCGCCTACTCAGACTATAAGTAACAAAATTAACGTTCTTCATTAAGTTAATATTGCTGGCTCATGAGTACCTCTTAGTATCTATTTACTCAGGATAGTCTGTTTGAATGTCGACGTTTATTTTAGAGATCATAGCTGATAGGGATGCGAATACATATTATTATAGGATTACATAATACAGCTATTGTTAAGATATGTTTCTAATGCAGATTGTCATTTTCACTTAAGTTATGCCAAACATAAAAGAAGGGATATCTAGGTTTATACCGTGACCGACCCCAGTTATAAATTTTATATAATTATTTCTGTGGTATTTCTTGATATCATTAAATAAAGATTGGATAAATAGAGTAAGGTGAAGTAAAATCGTTGAAAATAAAAAAAGATAAATTGTCTAGTATTCGTTAGAGTATGAAAAATAAGCGGTAACAAAAGCGGTGGTGGTATAACGGTTAAGACGCCCGCCTGTGGATCGAAAGGTCCCAGGTTCGAATCCTACTCGCCACGTGAGTTTGTATACCAATCTGACTCGTGTATAGTTTTCATCGACCACCACTTGCTTCCGGTGAAGGAAAACATCGCCCTCTCCCTCCCGGACCGCCGCCAGGTGCACACGCATAGAGAATTTATTTAATTTTGTATTTATAATCTAAAATAAAATTTAAATCACAAAAATTGCCGTACGAAAAATAGGAGTGCATAAATTATCAAGAGATTACTCGATCCTGACCGAGCCGCACACACAAGTAACTGAAGAAGCGCGCGCCTACAAAGAAGCCACGCGGGTACGACACACTTTTCTCTATCCCTCTTGTGCATACTCTTTTGCGCGCGCACTGACGGGCTTGCTGTCCACCTCACACATTTGATAAGCGCCGCCTTCTTATCCCTCCTCGTATCCTAGCTGTAGCAACTGCACTAACGCCGTCTCGCTCACTCCCACGCTTTGATATCGGCGTATTGCGCGCACGCAGCATCTTGCTCCCACAAGCGGGCCTAGCAACCGAGCGCTACGCTACGAGGCAGTATATCTCGCTCTCGCATAAAATCAAGTTCTGCGCAGCTTATGTTACCCTAGTACTGTTAGTGTACACAGTGTGCGCTTACGCAACTACTGATTGAGCACTTGCCCTATACATTTTTTGTCTTTAACTTTTCTTAAACCGGACTTACAAAATGGATGTTCCTTCTACCAACACCACTGAAGTAACTGACTCAAATTTGGACGTATCTCTCTCGGACTCTGAGATACCCAACAGTTTTATTTCCTCAAGATTTAAAAGGCGCAGAGAAGATGACCACAGTAGCGAACTGTCCGCATTACGGAAGGAAATGAAAAGTATGTTTTTAAACATTATGGAGTCCCAATCCCGAGAATTCGAAAAAAATAATACTATATTAAAAGGCATTCAACAAACTAATTCGAATATTGAGAGCTCAGTGGCATTTTTAACGTCACAAAATGAAGAATTGAAAAGAAAAATAGAAGCCCTGGAGAAAAAGTCTAATGAGGACCAGAAATACATTTCGATCTTAGAAGAAAAGCTGGAAATTACCCAGCAAGATATGAGGAAATCCAATATAGAGATAAAGAATGTGCCTAAGAAGCCAAATGAATCTAAAGAAGATCTTGTTGAAATGACCCTAAGTTTGTCTAAGTCCATTGGTTGCTCATTGGATAAAGCAGCCATCCGGGATATCTACAGAGTAAGAGGGAAGAGAGATTCTAACTCCAATCCACCAATAATAGTGGAGACGAATTCTACATTTGTGAAAAACGATATCCTTCGTTCTTGTAAAGCCTTTAATATTAAACAAAAGGCGAAACTATGCGCCAAACACCTGGGTTTCCGAACATACGAGGATACCCCTATTTATATTTCGGAACACCTGACCCCTAAGGCAGCTCGTCTATTCTTCCTTGCCCGTGACCTGGTCAAGTCAAAGGTTTATAAATATTGTTGGACAGCATATGGGAGGGTATACCTCAGAAGAGAAGATAATTCACCAATCATCTTAATAAAGAGTGAAGCCCAGGTTCAACAGCTCGTCACAGAAAAATGACTAGTTTTATTTTGTTTTTCTTTTGTATTTTTTACTTTTTTCTTATATAAGAGTAACATAACATTTATCTTCGATTTATGTAATTACTTACTAAACTGTATTTTACATAACACATTTTCATTCATAACTATATACACTCATCTCCAAATTATAGATCCATCACTGTATTTACAAACAGTCGTTATTTTTAGACTCCCAAGCCAACACATACACGTTAAAAATATCATTTATGTAATTATTATATTATTATATTACTCAATTATTAACTATATATACCTAAACCGTATAAGCATAACATTGACAAAACTATACATCAACAATTATCGAACTAAAACTAATAATCATTACTATATAAAACTCACACCAGTAAACTTTAAATATATAAGCCAACAAGCATACCGCCTACAATCAGCAACATTTAAATTATTCAACCTACACATAGCCTTTAGAAATAACTATACCTACATTCTCTTCACGTATTTGTTAAACCCATTATACTATATTCTACAAAACCCCTTGGCACTAAAGAATTCGTTTCCTATTCTGCTCCTATATGGCTGACATATCACAAACTATATCCGATATGGATGAAACCAACATAATAAAATCTGTGGCGTGTGACCTGACTGAATTAAAAAATCATTATCATTGTAATAAAACTGACCTTACTGTGATTGCTCAAAACATCTGTAGCGTCTATAATTGTAATTTTGATGACTTAATGACAAATTTATCATCACTCTCTTTTGACACGGACATTATTATCCTTACTGAATGTCGCCTCGAACCACATAAACCTATCCCACAGTTAAATGATTACATGGCTTCTAGCTCAACGGCATATATAAACCAAAACGATGGTGTAGTAGTATACGTAAAAAAAACATTAAAACCAAAAATATCTGAAGTTAAACTCACTCACGCCTCATGCCTACAAATCGATGTACATAATCATACAATATTGGGTATATATCGTTCTCCATCGTTCTCCAATCCAGAGAAGTTCATAAATTCACTGTCCAATTACTTAACTAAGATTAGTAGTTCCCAGAATATTATTGTAGCAGGTGATATTAACATTAATCTCGCACCCAAACTAAACGAACGACTTGAGTACTTAAACAATAGAATGTCCTACCTGAATACACTCTCCTCCCACGGTATTCTACCAGGTCACACGCTACCTACCAGGAAAAACAGCTGTCTTGATCACTTTATGTTAAAAATTAATAATAAAAAACATTCAGCCTTTACAGCAATACTTAATACAACAATTACAGACCACAAAACAACTTTTTTGTGTATAAGTAAGGTAAAAAATAAAATAATTCCCCAAAAAACATTAAATAAAATCGACTTTGAAAACGCACTAAAATATTTACAAAACAAAAATTTATCTAACCTATTATTTTGCTCAGACCCCAATATCATTGCCTTTAACCTCACACAAAATATAATAGAATCGATAAAGGAGAACTCTAAAACTACCAGGATCGCAAAAAATCAACGCACAATAAAACCATGGATGACGAAAGGAATCTTAAGATGTATTCATAATAGAAATAAATTGCAAAAACAATCAAATATCGATCCTGAAAATATAACAAAGAAAATAACATTCACTAGGTACAGAAATTTTTTGAATAATTTAATTAAAAAAACGAAAAGAAATTATGAGAGAAATTTGATAAATAATTCACTTAAAAATAACAAACAACTCTGGCAAAACATTAAAAAACTAACTTATACTGCAAAAAATAAAAGCTCTTTTACAGAATTATCAAATATAAAACCCACCCCGCTTGAATCTGCCAATTATGTAAATGACTTTTTTACTAATATTGGTAAAAATTTGGCCAATGATATACTTAGTTCTCACACTACCTCAGCAGAAATAGATAATTACATCCGAACTCTACCTGGTCAACCCCAATCTTTTACCCTATTAGAAACAGACATAGCGGAAGTAGTCGCTATCATAAGAAATTTAAAGCCAGATAGTGCGCCAGGCTGGGATAATATCTCCACAAGATTCATCCAATATACGTGTAATTATATCTCGCCTATAATTGTGCATCTGGTCAATGTATGTTTTGAAACCAGTACCTTCCCAACAATTCTTAAAACGTCTATTGTCACCCCTATCCATAAAGGTGGAGATGTTGATGACGTTAATAACTATAGGCCGATCTCAGTAATTACGGTTTTAGCAAAAATTTTAGAAAAAATATTAAACGGTAGACTTATAAATTATTTGAACAAATACAAAATTTTATCTAATTCACAATTCGGATTTAGGAATGGAGTCTCAACTGAAGACGCTGTCTCATCTCTCACCTCGACCGTTACCAAGAATTTAGATAATGGTGTCAAAAGCATATCTTGCTTTTTAGATTTAAAAAAAGCATTTGATACAGTATCTGTATCAATTCTTCTGCAAAAGTTAGAAAAGATCGGTATAAGAGGGAAACAGCAGTCTTTATTTAGGGATTACCTGTCTGGAAGAACCCAAAGAGTGAAACTCGGTGGTGGTATCATCAGTGACAGCACAGAGGTAACTTGCGGCGTACCACAGGGAAGTGTATTAGGTCCTACACTTTTCCTTGTTTACATAAATGACCTGTGTAATATGTCACTTAAAGATGGTACAATCTTTACATACGCCGATGATACCGCTATCGTGTTTACTGGCTCAACGTGGAATGATGCCCTAGTAAATGCGGAGGAGGGTCTGACTAAGGTAGCCGTTTGGTTAAAACTTAATCTACTTACTCTGAATACTAGTAAAACTAATTACCTTTGCCACTTTATTAGTAGTAAAACGCGACCACCTGTTAACTTTAGTTTAAAAATCCACACATGTGATAATTTAGTAAACACAAACTGTATCTGCCCTACTATAACTAGAGTTACACAAACAAAATATTTAGGTATCATTGTAGATGAACGTCTGTCTTGGTATCCTCAAATTGAACAAGTGACTGCTAGGATCCGAAAGTTTGTTTGGATATTCAAGACACTTCGGCATATTGCATCAAAATTAATTTTGAATAACATTTATGTGGCACTTGTTCAATCTGTGATAACATACTGTATTCGAGTCTGGGGTGGTGCACTAAAGACACGTTTTCTTGAAGCTGAAAGGGCACAAAGAACATTACTAAAAGTCATGTATTTTAAAAAACGTCTTTGTCCAACAACTGATTTGTACGTATATAGTGATCTCCTCTCGGTTCGAAAGTTATATATATTAAAACTAATATTAAATAAACACAAAACCCTACCCTTTACTAGTGATGTTGCTGGGAGAGGAAGAAGAAGGAAAACAGCAGTCGCTACCATCCTCCCAGTGAATACTCAATTCGCTGCGTCGCAGTTAGAGTCTCGAGCTGCTATTATTTACAATAAAATAAATAAAAATATCTACATTTACAACAAATCATTCGTTGAGTGTAAGTCAATGTTATTATCATGGCTAAAAGATAAAACTTATGACGAACTTGAGGCGTTTATCAGCACCTCCTCTATATAGCATTATATACTTTTTATATTTATTACACCTTAATATTATTATCTATTATTATAATCTATCTTATCTGTTTGTATTTATTTACGTTGTTAATATTTGATTTATATGTAATTATTTATTTATTATATTTTTAGAATACTTTACACCCTTCTTTTATTGTAAATTCGTGTACTTAGGTTCACTAATTATAAAATACTTAGATATTAGAGAGCGGTGTCGCCTGGCACAAGCATATCTTGCTTAAAAGGTGGCACCCACAACTAGCAAAATTGTGAACATTGAGTTACCCAATAAACATTTTTATTTATTTATTTTTATTTATCGTGAGGAAACCTGCACACTGGTTGATTATTAACTTGTGTGTGAAATGGAGAAGGCAAACCACTCCATTACTAATGCCAAAAAAGTTGTTGTGTGTGTAATTCCACCCCTCAGCCATGAGGAAAACTATATAATACTTACTTGTTTTGTTAAAGTGACCATGTGTTGGAATTAGGTTTATTTCTACGTCCCTAGTCGGGTTTTGATTAATCGTTTGGTTTACTCTAGAGAATTGTTTTTCTCTTGTCTTTTACACATTTCATAAAATTGGCTAGAAGGAATAATGGCAGGTGATCTAAAAATGAAATGCGGAACGCGACTGTGAGCGAAGTGAATGTCAATTAGGTATGTATTTTTCGGGATCCCTTTTTTATCTTATTATATATATAAATTTTATCCTATTATATTATACTTTTTTATCTTACTGTAATTTAGCATAACGAGTTAGGGATATATTTTTTGACATAATAATATACATACTTGTTTTTGGCATACTTTTTCAGTAAGCATAATCATAAACTATGATTATGCTTATTGAAAAGGCATGCTTATTGCTTATGTGGCTAATGTATTTTACCATAATTTTGATTTGCATAA
This sequence comes from Plodia interpunctella, assembly GCF_027563975.2. Taxonomy (NCBI): domain Eukaryota; kingdom Metazoa; phylum Arthropoda; class Insecta; order Lepidoptera; family Pyralidae; genus Plodia; species Plodia interpunctella. The sequence continues at coordinate 8,637,384 of NC_071301.1, forward strand.
AGCTATAGTGTAGCAGTAGGTTAGGGTACGGCGGGATGGCCCTTGGGACACCCATAGGTCGCCAATATGCTTTAGAATATTATGCTTAAAAATTGTTATGCTTATGATAGGTTGCTTAAACTAATTGTGCCTAAAACATTATGCCAAATTGATATTGTGCATAACTATAATTACGATAAGTAAAAGTATGCCGTGTTAAATTATGACATAAAATTGTATGCATAAAATACACGTCTTGGTGTAAAGTTTTCGACTATAACTTTATAATATCATAGGTACTCATAAATTAATCATATCCGACGGGTAAACATACAACAAATTCATTGAACTTATATTGGCTACTTAACATTTTTCACCTGATTTACAAAACAGTTTTTAGAGTCCGAAGCATTAATTAAAATAATGTCGATTTAAATATCGATGTGTCCGATCGTCACAAAATTGTGGGAAAAGGCATTTTAATCCGCTATGTATACCCAACCCGTAATGATTCCAGGAATCTCTCGTAGTGTTAATTTCCAACATTACGAGGTCATTAAAGATAAAATCATTACCTTTAATATAACACATAACGTATTTCGAAAAGACAAAATCCATTAAATTTGTTGTCTAAAATTTGTTTAGGTTCGACAATTTCATGAATAATAGGAAAAATAATAACTTAGAATCCGTGGCACGTAATAAATGCCCCTATCTCATCAGAATGTTTTCCCGGTTTCTTCCCAGAATCAGCTTTCTTACTTTTTTGTCTCCACTTCGCACTGTCATGTCATCAGCATCTCTATTTGTCAGATGCGTGCCAATGATCTGATAATGATCAAGAATGAAGTTTCATCATCCCAGAGAAGAAATATCATCCTTGACGACATCAAGCCGGCATCCTTAGTTGTAAAGACAAAATCCATTAAATTTGATGAAATGAATACCACTGTTAATAACTATTATATATTTATTTATTTCTTATATTTTAATACTATATATATATATATTAAATGTAAGTAAATAAATACAAGACGCTATCAACATGCTATTTTAAAGCGAAAAATGTTTTTTAAATTGATATTAGACATGAATATTCTGAGCTCATCTATACCTGTACAAACCGAAAATAATAGACTAAAATAAAAATGATTACCTATAGCGTTTAAAACGCGGTATTAAGTCAGTGTCAGAATAAATCCGTTGTTCTATCCCAGATATTTTATATTGAGTAAGTACCTAACCTAACTATATATCGCTAAAAGCAGTGGAGTGGAGCGAACAAGTTGAAAAATCGCATCAAGCGCGGTGCTTTTAAGAAAACTCCAGAAGCGCGACATTTACTTAAGGTGCGAGGGTTTCGTATCGTGTAGATTTTATTTTATTAAAATTTTACTTAACTGTTAATTTTACTTTTGAATGAACACTAATTGAGCGATAATGATTATTTAGATTTTATCGATCGATTGATCTATTGATTGTATGTAAGTAATCAATAAAAAGAAACTACACAAGATATTTTCATGCAAGAAAATGTCTTTGATATCTTTAGCTTCATCGAAAAACTTTCTACAGAAATTGCTCATTACTGATATTTTTACTTCTTGGCACGCCCGTGGAGTATTTTCTCAATTTTGTTTCGCATATTATGTGAAATGCTGAATCCTAAAAGCAGAGATTGGTGTGCATAATTTTATGGTGTCGAGACGAGACGAACCACAATATACCGGTACAATTTGTTATGAGCAATGGCTTTTTATGTACTGAAAAGTTTAGAGTATTCGCTGAAAATAATCATTTTGTATATTCATTTTATTGTTTATTGTGGACGGAATAAGAATAAAAAGGGATTCCTTATAGTAACTGTACATTTAATAATCTATAGGTATTAATATTATAAAGAGGTAAGCGTTTGTGAGTTTGTATGCTTGAGGCCGATAATCTCCGAAACTTTCTAACCGATTTCCAAAATTCTTTCACCATTAGAAAGGAAGATACCGGGAAAACAGATCAGAGAGTTACCTATACATAAAAGAAAAATTCTTATAAATATTCAATAGCATATATCGTCCATGAGACGATCTTACACGGGAAAATTTAAGAAAACCTTCCGAAATATTTTTTTATTGAAATTTTCATTATTTATTTGATAAATGACTGGTTCGCCTCAGTGCTTAGCCTCGCTATGCAACGCGGGAATGCAGCTAGCGTCCTCAGCGTGCAACAGCGCATGTCTCAGGGACATTGAAGATTCAAGTTTATTTACTTTTAGTTCTATTTAAATTTTATGTAGTAATAAAATTTGTTTTCCCTTTTTTATGTTGATAAATCTTAGATATATTTAAATATAAAATGTCTGATAACTATTTATGTTGTTACTTAAAATAAAATCATTTAAAAAATAATCAAGAGCATACTTAAATAAATTACGTACGCATTTCAAATGGTCGACGTGAATAATTATACAGTAGAGTACGTAAGATTTTCATAGAAGTCTATATTTCAGTGAGAAGACAATGTGACAAATAGAAAATGTCGGCGTATTCGATTGAAATGATAAAAATCGCAAGCTGGTTCGGAAAAATGTCTTTGAAGATTTGATTTTTGATATGAACTGGCAAAGAATATGTTAGCTAGCTCTCCTCACGCGTAGATTGTAAAAGTCAATCAAAGGAATGGGCGAAGTATCTTGCCACAATTTCACACAAAGAGAGAGACAAAAAGAGTAAATTTAATATTTCGGATATCACGCCATTTAATTTCACAGCTAGATCCTTACAATTTCCCGACAGCCATTAATAAGACACTCGTAGGATCTTATTTGATCTATGTCAATAAGCGTAACTGTGAGCGAAATATTTTCGCAAATTGAATTGTCCGTCAAAAGGATTCATCAGTGAAAGCATTGGGTGAATATATTTTTATTTCTTTGAGGAAAACAATAAATAGCTTCAGCATTTTCATTGACGACCTCGGTGACGCAGTGGCAAAGTGCTTTCCTCTGAACCATGAGGTCCCGGGTTCGATCCCCGGTCGGGTCATGATGGAAAATGATTTTTTTCTGATTGGCCCGGGCCTTGGATGTTTATCTATATATGTATTTGTTATAAAATATAGTATCGTTGAGTTAGTATCCCATAACACAAGTCTCGAACTTACATTGGGGCTAATTCAATCTGTGTGATTTGTCCTTATAATATTTATTTATTATTTAACATATAACATATTTATAAAACCAGAAAAATAATTAAATTGGAACAATTACATTATCTTTGCCAAAAAATTGCACAGCTTCGTTAACCTACCAAAATACTGGATACTTAACTTGACAATAAGTAATTGACTTTACAGCCGACCGCATTGGTCTTGGTAATAGCAAGGTTGTTTGATCTGCTGTCGACTGTACCTACCAAGTAAGTAATTACTTTTATCCTACACATATCCTACTAATATTGTGATAGAATAAAACTTATAGATGATGAAAAAGTTTTCGCAAAATTTAAAACATGGAAAAAGTACCAAAACCATTTTTCTTAGATCTCAACATTAAATATGTATACTCCGCAATTTGTACCGCTCCAGACCAGAACCACACTTAGTTCCCTGCACTTCGTCTAGCTTTATGGACAATTATATTATTCACCATAAAAATAACCATCTCATTTAATCAGTTGCAAATTTAAATCTTGATTTATTGGGTGAGTTTACGATTCTGTTTTTGTGCTGAAAAAAAAAATGTTGTTTACAAATTGTTTTTCAGATGAATTCATTAAATTCTTGAAACCATTGAATAGATAATTTTGAATTGTAGACGAAAATATGATTTAATTTAGTTCATGATCTCTTGACATTTTCAAAATAAGATATTTTATAAGATCAAATTGATAAATGAGTTTTTATTCAACTGGAAATAATTGAATTTTATTCGATATTTATATATTAAATATTATTAATTCTTATAAAATATATGATCTAGGCTTCGTAGTCCCGAATGCAGCAGATCCCAAACAAAACATATGAGAAAATTCTGATTCAATGAAATTTTTCTCAGACTGTCGCCCGCCCTGCGGTACACAGCTCAATCTAAATCTCCAGGTTATTTTTACGCTGACCTTTAATAAGTAACCTATATAACCGGGAATATGCGGAAATAAAATAAATATATTCAATACAATTAAAATTTTACTAAAGTGCCGTCGTTTTATTGAAAGAAGCCGGAAGAATTATTGCAGCAAGGAAGAGAGGAACTTACTTAACTACGTAATTAAGTAGAACGCCTTGCGAAGGAAATGATAGTCTCCGTTCCAACTTTTCTCCTGTAGCTAAGTATTTCAGAAACGTGGTTAATGACATTATTATTTCTTTAGGCTATTCTTCTCAGTTATTTAAAACTTAATAAAAGAAATGAAAATAACTTTTATTTACACCTGATTGATACTTAAGCATACTTTGTTACTTTCATCCTATGAGGGAATATATTGAGAAAAGACATGTACTTTTAGCACAAAAATATTCAATTCCGAGTTTATGTGAGTAAAGCTCTTTAGAACTTTATGCCGGCGCATCGCGTCGGCATGTGTTTGAGTTCACATTTTCACATTTTTCTGACATGCCGACGCGAATGCGTGAAAATTTTATAGTTAGTATGAGTGCTTTTATTTACTGCAATAAATGTGTATCGAAATTGCCAAAGTTTGGCAAACTGTATGGAACCGGCATTACATTATGCATGCCAAAACAGGAGGTCATAAGATACCCAATAAAATTGTCATTTCTATTCGCACGATGAAATTTAAATGAGATGACAATGCTGCAGTGGACGTGTGGTGTCACGCGTCTTCATGTTCATGACGTATGAGATAAATTGGCAGAAGTGTCAAACATAAAGTATCTACTCTCTTGATATCGTCAAAAAGGCCTGACATCCAAGAATGCCAAAGACCGTGCAAATTGGAGAAGAAAAAGAATACCCAGACACTGGGATCCAACACTCAATGGCGAAGAAATTAAACCATCAGATAGAAGAGATAGAACACGAGAGTTCGCTGACAATTTTATCGGCGGCAGGGACGTGAAATCTCCAGATGAAAATTAAAGTAAAATGGTACTTATTGAATGTTATTTAATTACTCCTCCGGGGAGACAGTTGCCAAGTTGTTGTTTTAGAAATTAAATTACGGATGCTTAAAACACTATCACGGATTTTGGGTTAGATTTGTTGGTTCGACCGTTGTAATAGTTTTGCTAAAGTAATTGACCATTGAATGTGTCAGGTCTCCTCCTGTGTGTATTGCAAAAGTTAATCAAGGAAAGGGCGAGAAACTAAGGGATTTTTCATAATGCCATTACATACATATTATTCATTTTGTCTACTTATTTTATAATCAAATTTCCCCCAAAAAGTCATCGAGTCTCGTAATGTTGGCTCTGTCTACCCCGTAAGCCTTCATTCATTATCATCATTTCATCGGGTGCGCCACTTCCTATATATGGGCACTCACGTTACTTACTTATTAATCAACGTGAGAAAACATTTAGGAATTATTTTTTTGTAAAGCGTGGCGTAAAGTGAACAGAGATATAACTAAATATTGAACACAGTTTTCAAGATTCCACTCCAAGGAATTCTATTCCAAACTTGAAATATCTTCACGGAATCCTAGCAATGCATATTGCATCAAGTTACAATATAGGAAAGAAAACAGCTTTATATAATGGAATGGATTCTAGTGAATGTCTTTGGAAGTAGTACTTATTGGAGTTGGAAAATTTGTGTTTCATAAATACAGTTATTTGCATCCTAGATATATACTGAAGGGTATATCTGAAATTATATAAATCGCGTAAATTTAATGCAGTATTTTCATCCAACCTCTTTTGTGGTATCCCAAACCGTACATAACTATTTGTAATAAGGTTAAATCCTTCACGTAGTTAGTGTATATGCTTTATATTTACACATATAAATATTAGTGCGAGAAAATATTTTCCTATCATATTAGCGTAAAAATTGCCATTAAAATTGGAAGATTTGTTATGATTTTACAACCTTCTTTGGAAATGCTGTCGTTGCTTATCAGTTAAGGCTTTGTGTCAGTATGTAGCGGCGAACATGTTTAAATTTCAACACACACGGCGAAAGTGTTTAAATTCCAACTAAATTGAAACGAGAATACCAATACATTTATATGTATACGCAGCTCGTATTACGTATATATACATTGCCCGTTTAATATTATAGGATATAGAATGAACATTGAAAACATTTGAACTGTGAAAATAGTATACGAGTGCACGTTTTCAACACGAGCATAACTTCAAATGGTGCAAGATTTTCCACCGTTGAGGAAAATCTGAATTGAGGTATCGGCTTCCGTTGTTGAATAATGCATCGGTAAGAGAACGATCCGTTCCATTTGAATATCTGTTCACTTATTCCCGTTTTAATATTAACCTACATATCCAGGTTTTATATTTGTAATTGTCATAAGTTTAAGATTTTTGACCAACTACTTTACTTAAACATAACAATGGCTTCTCATGGGTGTACAACATTAATTATAATTAGTATTATACATGAGCATATAGGGGGCGTACTTAGTGGGCGAGTACTATTCGCCTTTCCTCTACTAACATGAATTGACTCCTACTGGGACCTTGATCAAATTAAAGATGCTTTCCAGGACGACGTATTTATTACAGTCAAAATAGTCACAGATTACGTAAGAACATTTGCAATCACACTGCAATGGAGGAGTACAAAGAACGATGTGTGTCGTATGAGGTCCGGTGTCGACTGGGGCTCTAGTCGCACGCTAACCGGACTGCGATATATTATTGCTGACCCTATAAATGTGTCCCTACAAGCATATTGTGTAACCACATATACCTTTTGAATCCATCTATAAAAAAAACGCATCAACATTATTTGCATAGTTTTAAAGATCTAAAAATACATAGGAACATACAGACAGCAGGAAGCGACTATGTTTTATGCTATGTGTGCGTTGAAATAAAAACATAAAATATCACTACATAGCATAAAATAAAGTACAAAGCTTTTTAAACACCAAAAACAATTGTACCCATTCAATGCAAATATAATGAAGCGGTGGTGGTGTGATGATTAAGGTCCCCGCCTGAGGATCGAAAGGTCCCAGGTTCGAATCCTACTCGTGCCACATGAGTTTGTATACCAATTTGACTCGTGTATAGTAGTTTTCATCGATCACCACTTGCTTCCGGTGAAGGAAAACATCGTGAGGAAACCTGCACACTGGTTGATTATTAACTTGTGTGTGCAATGGAGAAGGCAATGGTAAACCACTCCATTACTAACGCCAAGAAAGTTGTTGTGTGTTTTTCATTCCACGTAACGGCCACGACCCTCAGCCATGAGGAATACGACTATGAAGAAGAATGCAAATATTACTTTCCATATTTCTTTATGTCATTACAAGCCTGTAATATTTTTAAATGTTTTTTATATACAATCCGTAGATATGCTGAACAATATCCCAATGCCATATATCTGGTAACACGCGGCTAGCTCAGCTCCAAAAAGTTATATTAACAACTTATGTAGAACGATTCTGGCGTACCTTTGTCACAAACTAATTAATATACAGATATAGGTATATTTTAAAAATAAATTCAAATATGATATTTAAATAAATTTATTTTTTACATTTAAAAATTAAAACAAGAGAATAAATAAATAAGTGAAGTAATAAAATGTACTTATATTTATCTTTCATCCACAATTATATTTTGTAGAAGCTTAGATTATAGAATTCTATGAATATTGAACTTAATAAACAACTCGAACATATTAATATACCTACATTTAAAGTTTTTTGACAGATTGATATCTTGTGTTCAACAGTGTGAAAAAACTTTGTTGAAGATTTATTTTATCTGTAAGACAAATTATTATTACAGAATTGCAGATTCTGTATTTTAGTCATTTTATGTTTTTGTCGAATGTTTTCAATATCGTACCCATAAAACACTTTAATAAATATGGGAAAAGTGACAAAGAAATTTATTTCTCGACATCAGTAGCTATTTATATGAAAAGTTTTTGCGCTTATCTATATAGAGCGGAAATGTGTTGCTGTACATTATTATATTTTGGCGAGAAATTTGAAATTTTGTCATGGCGATATTGAATTATATTATGTGATAATAAAAACTTTAGGTATTTATTCTGAGATAAGAATAGAATATTAATTTTTTCGGTTTTACCATGAAAGTTGATTACAATAGTTTTAGTATTATGAGGCTTTGTGGCCTCATTATCTCAAATGTAACCGGGAACATGCAAGGATGACAGAGATAATATTAGTACAAATACATATAGTAGGTACCTATAATAGATAGTTCCGGTGATCATGGCAAATAAATTGGGGTAAAACCAATCTAAGTAAACACAACAGCGGCACTGATGCAGACTAAAGTAACTCAGGTAATTTTGATACATAATATATGAATTAACCGTCAGTGCTACTCCGTTTGCTAATGGAGAATGCTATAAATAAATAATTGAACTTAATTGTATCGCCAAAACTATTTGTTGGCCGAAATACTATCGCCAGAATCGGTTCCTATGGAATGCTCTTTCACTTGTGCTACGTTGCGTTGACGCCGACTTACGTCGTATATTTGATGACGTACGGTCAGCTTCAAAAGTCCAGAGATACTTTAGAATTTTATTTCCTAGTTTTAAAATTATGACTGAACTTTTGCAAGCGACTGTACGCATACAGTTGTATTATACAATATTGCGGGAGCGCGTTTACGAAGCGCAACGAAACAGTGTGACCTCCCTTTAACTGGTCGTACTTTTCTCATTCCTCATGACTGTGGTTTGTGGCCATTACGTGGAATGTAACACACACAACGATTTCCCAGTTGTTTGCTATTGCATTCTCCATTTCACTTAAATTAGATTCGGAGCAAACTGACTGTGACAGACGGACGGACAGACGCATGAGTGATCCTATAAGGGTTCTTTCTTTTATTTTTTTTTTGTACAAAATCCTAAAAAATGCTGATAAATTTGAGCTAACGAGGCTCCGATGATTTGAGACAATTAATTTGGATAAACAGATTCAGCGATGACTTATCATTGTCTCCGCACAAGAGTTATCGATGGCCTGTAATCTCAGACGATATGCAATAAGGCTACTTGATCCATTGCTGACTCGGTGTCATAGGTGAATGACAAATACTGTTAGGCAGCGCGACGCGAACGTCATAAGTTGAGAAATACAAAAGCGATCCCCTTCTTCATTCGCTCTTCTGCCGCGCTATACGTCTCCTATAATGACTTCCCACTACCGTGTATTAAGCTTAATGCTTAATTTTCCATTTTTTTTTACAAGTCTTATTATGTAAATGTCTTTATTTTACATAAATATAAATTAAAATAGAATTTTCAGGAAATTTATTGGTTAATACATGTTTTACTTTAGAATGTAGATTAGATTTTAACTAATACTTATTAGATTTATTTTTAACATAACTCTACAATAGGCAATATGACGATTGTTTCCTCATAAAAAAAAAAGAAGTACGATAGGCTGCTATTTATGTATCCGGAACTGGCCAATAATTCTAGAATATTTAAAAAGTAATTACAACATTTGAAAATAGAACTCTTCGGCTAGAGAATAAATATTTTTCATGTCCCTGTCATTTGTTTTTTTCAATTGGCGCCAATTTTGAAAATAGCTTGTCTTCATTGCCATGGATTTAACTCGTGAACATTTTCGCGCGATGATTTATTATGATTTTCGGCGTGGATTAACTCAAAAACAGTGCATCGAACAACTGATTTTAACTTTTGGAGATGAAGCACCATCGAAAACCACTGTGTATTATTGGTTTAAGGAATTTCAACGTGGACGGTCTATGCTCACGGATGAAATTAAGGAGGGTCGTCCTAAATCGGTAGTGGTACAACAAAATATTGATGCTGTGCGACAATTAGTAATGCAAGATCGTCATGTTACATACCGCGAGATAGAGGCGTCTCTGGGCATTAGTATGACGAGTATACACGCGATATTACACGAACATTTAATTGTTAAAAAAATTTGTTCGCGTTGGATTCCGCACAACTTGAGCGTAGATCAAAAACAGGCTCGTGTCGACTGGTGTAAGAAAATGATAAAAAAATACAACCGTGGCACGTCAAAAGCTGTTTATAATATCTACACAGGTGACGAAACCTGGATCTATGCTTATGACCCTGAAACTAAACAGCAGTCAACGGTGTGGGTCTTTCAAGATGAACCGAATCCAACAAAAGTTGTTCGTGCGAGAAGCACTTTAAAGCAAATGGTCGCTTGTTTTTTTGGTATCAACGGACATGTAGCTACAGTGCCACTAGAGAATAGTAGGACGGTTAATTCTGAATGGTACACCACTATTTGTTTGCCAGAAGTCTTTGAAAAAATACGAAAGAACAACCCACAACGCAGAATCATACTTCATCACGACAATGCTAGCTGCCACAAGTCGGCTGAAACAAATAATTTTTTGGAGGGTCAAAAGATTGAATTGACGGGTCATCCGCCGTACAGCCCCGACCTGGCACCCAATGATTTTTATTTATTTCCAAACATTAAAAATAAATTACGTGGTCAACGTTTTTCGAGCCGCGAAGAGGCCGTTGATGCGTTCAAAACACACGTTTTGGACATACCTCAATCAGAATGGAAAAAGTGCTTTGAAAATTGGTTTCATCGTATGCAGAAGTGCATAGATCATCGCGGAGAATACTTCGAGAAACAATAAAACCATATGTAATAATATATGTTTGTTTAATTTTGTTATTCCGGATACATAAATAGCAGCCCTCGTACAATGAGACGTAGCATTCGCAGCATAGCGTCGTATTGCATCTTAGAGCGTACAATCCTTCAACTAGGTTTGATGGTGCGAAGGATCAGCCCTTGACTTACGAGTGTCCGTTTGCAGGGAATCTATCAAGATTTACAAATGAAAGGCAATGATGAGATTTATAGGGTTTTACTCAGCATTTTCCGTTCGGGAGGTGTATACATTTGTCAATGTTGACTGATTGTCGCATATGAATGCGTAGTTTTTAAAATTGGATATTGAAATAACGAGAAATCAAAGCAGAATAAAAAAAACACTCAATAGCGCAAAACGGAAAGTGACATGGAATACCTAAATTGTAAATATTAGATTTTAACAAAATATTTTTTCATCTCATAAATTTGTAATAAAAACAAAAGACTTAGGTTAGGTAGCTTAGGTGACTTGAGGTTAGGCTAGTGTCTGGTAAAATGACATTCTAACCATCATATGCTTTTATGCGAGTGTGGCGCCTCGCCTCAATCTTTGAGACATGCTGGCTTCTGACTCCTGCACTCGGGAATATTTAATGTTGGCCACCGACAAATATATTCGTCCAAATCATTAGGGACTCTATAGTGACTAGCACTTACATACGGTCTTTATAGCCGTTGTTCCAATACAACGGCAATAAAGACCTAAGTGCTAGCCGCCATAAGGTCCCTTTTGATTTGGACGACCACAATATGTGGTCGTAACACAAAATCTCATTCTAAAATACAGACTTAATACAGGGTGTATACATACTACCTAAATACATACAAAGTGATAAGATACGGTATGGGTTCGTCCGATAAACACGTGATTTTTTTAGCATTTTTCATTTGTTTATTATTTGCAGTCATGTCAGGCGCGGCTTGAATAAAATGATCACATTCGAAGAGAAAGAAGACGGTATCTTATTCTATAGTATTCTTATTTTACAATCAAACGCATATCAAGTGGCCTTGGAAGTAACTTCTATGCAGTGGAAATACGGGTGCTTTTGCAATGGATCGTATCACACTATGGTACTTTCACACGTTTCTTCTATGAATGAAATTGAAAATTACGTAGTGATAATATAATACAAAAGTTGAGCAAAGTGTATTACGGGAAAGTAACAAGTAAATTTATATTTGGCTTAATTTATGTAATAATATACCCATCTGTAGGCTTTAATGAACTTCCGAAATTAATTAAGGAGGGTTTCACATTTATAGGGCAACATACTGAGTAAATATAATTCCAGAGTTAATAAATATGAAGTCTTCACGACCGCAACGAGCCCAAACTATTGCTAAAGTATAGTTTACGGCTTTATAATAATAATAACTGCGCCTCCGTGCTTCGCTCCCATGGAAATTCTGGGATAAAAAGATACCCTGTGTGTTACTCCAGGTTGTATTTTATTCGTGTACTAAATTTAATAACAATCCGTCCAGGATAGAATAAAAAATAATTAAAATAAAAGGGATGCACTAGGGTATCACATTTTGGGGATCAGATCGGAATAACTCAATAAATTTTGTGTGGAAGAGTAACAAATATATCCTTACAAATTTTCACATTTATAATATTCTCAACTACGTAAATCGATTCTTGTGAAACGAATCTAACGTCAGTATTGTTATATTCCATGATATTAAATTAATATAGATTTAAACTTTAAATAGGCTTGTAGTAAAATCGAAGCCGAATCGCCAAAGTTAAATTGTTTTTAAGCGGCCTTCCTAATTTGGGCTGAAAATGCGACCGGAGAAATACGAAAGAAGAAAGAACATACGATAATAGAGAGAGATACTGGTAGAATGAGACCAAGCTTATCAAAATATGTAAAATTGATGTGAAATTTTTCGTGGATCATATTTAATAAATTTACCCAAAAATATGTCACAACGGTTTTATAATAAGGGGCCCGATTCCCATGTAATCATAGTTCACTTTATCAATTTAGGTATTCACAATTATTTCGAAAGTTTCAAGCAAATTGACAATCGGAAAGTCCATGCAATTTATACATTCGATTGAACTTATTCGATCGTCATTTTTTTGCGAATACAAAACCTAATATCATAAACGTTTACAAAATTGGAGGAAATTGATCAAATTAAAATTGCACGAGAATTTGGCTCTTTATTCTGTAATTCACACGCAACGCACGTGTAGCCTAGTACATATTAATATATTAATATCGTTTGTCAGTCTTTGATCGTTTATCGTGTAATCGAAATTCGTCACAGACTTAGTAGATTATGACGTGACACGTCGATGGCCGACGCCATCAAACGTAGACCCTTGTCATTACGTCAGCCGGCGTTAATTTGCTGACAGCAGCCGGCGAAATTGAGCCAAATAATTATTATAGTTTTTTTTTTCCTGTTTTCTGACACCGCTCGTTTTAATTACAATGAGAAAACGCTTGCTTTTAGGATGTTACATATTTTATTATATTAATTAAACCTATATTTAACACGATCTTTATATTATTTCTTTGAGTAAGGAAAATATCGTAGCTTAATATTTTGTACGTCGCATTTCGGTGTGATTTTCTGTTCGTTCGCGCGCAATATTAAAAAAAAAACAGTGCGAGCAGGTTTGTATGATGAAACTGATTTCGTAAAGATATCTACGTAATTTTTTTCTTCCCATATTTTCTACATTGTTGTAATCCATATACGAGTAAGTATTCAGCATAACCATACTTACCATAAAGTACACAATCTTTCGAACATCTATGACGGCAATCGATTATCATTGTGTCTTCATGGAATAGTCGTCAAATGGCATCAATAAATCATTACTAATCTCAATCCTATACATGTTGTGATAAATCAATCACAATTCTCTTAGGTAGGATTAGTCGCAGTATTGGTCGTAACATGCCTTAGGGGATCCAATACACGGCTTGAATAAACCCTCAACAAAAGGTAACAGATAAGTAGGAGAATCTATTTGGACTTATGCTTCTCATCTTTTCACGGGGCTCTTTGTGATTTAAAAAAATAATGTTTCTCCCAGAAATTGTTTTCGTTTTCGATGTTTGTTGGTTTTATTAAAATGTGAGGGCTTAGCAAACATTGCGCAGTGTGATATTGCGTAATGTATTAAATTGTAAATATGTTATGTAATGATGTGGATATTGCCTTATGGTGGAGAGCACGTTGCAGCGTCAACTTTAACTTTAACCTGAGATAAAAACGCAAAGTACCTACAAAGTCTAAAAGTCAAACGTTTTGTCCGCAAGTTAAACGTAAAGTTTGACTGGTGCAAGGTAACCAGTTTGTTTAAAGTGTACTTTTTAATCAGGTACAACAAAGTTTAAATAAATGTTCTTTTCAGAGATATGCATGAAAAAGTGCTCGCAATCTTTACAAAATTCGTATGGCGCGGGATAAAATATGATTTTCATTTTACATTTCAAATTGCTGGACTTTATCAACGTCTCCATTTTAGAATTTTGGATGGCAGCCCTGACGTATACAAACAATAATATTCGTCTCTAGGGAATTATGTGATTACGCGTTTCATTGTTTTAGGTATCTGAAAATAATTATTTTCGCATTTCCAGCAATAGTTGTAGTTCGAATTTAGACATATAATTTTTTGCCTTATGTAGCAAGTTAATTGATATGTATATGGGCCCTGATACCTAATTCGTAAAGGTTTGAAAAAAACTGCCAACGAGGGCGTGTTCTGATCGCATTTGTCATGAGTGAAATTCAACATTCACCGTAAGACAGTGATAAAGATGCGATAAAAAATACGACTGCAAAAATTGTAAAAAAAGAAAATAAGTTCAACGGTTTTCTTGTAAACAGACATAGTAATGTTGCAGATAAATGTACTAAAAGCTAAAATAATAATAAATAGATACAGTCATGGGTATCAATATTTATACAATGTTACATTTTCGAAATAAAGTAGCTCACAACCTACTCACTTTGTGGAAATATCTATGTTCACATAAATTCCTAAAAATACAGTGTATTAAAGATTAATGTAAGTAGGTAAATATGTCAAAAGATGATGTTTTTGGAATATACAAATTTTAAACATATGCATTGATTAGACTAAAATAAAACCGTGGGGCATATCCAATATTTACAATCATCGATTCAAATGTTCGTTAAATAACAACGAATTTACATGAGCGCACATTTGAACTGACGATTGTATTTGACGTGCCTCATATGCATATGGCATATGAGGATTTCCTCTGTTCTGGAACTCGATTAGATACCAATGATCTCTAACTTTACCGCCATTTATTTCATCATCAGTTTTAAGAAACTGCATAAGCGCATTTACACGAACCATAAAGTGTAAACTCACAACAACTGGATACATCTACATGGATGGATCTGGATCGAGGAGCCGTTGAATTTCGTGAATATCTATATCGTCTGGGTCAATATGTTCTTTACTTTATAAGGACTTCCTCTTTTCATGTCTTTCCGGTGGAGATCATTGCAGCAGCTCAATGTTACAAAATAGTTGGGAGGTCCTAACAGATTATATAGCACATAAGATGTTAGGACCTCCCAACTATTTTGTCAACATTAAAATCACTACGCCAATAAGCAGCGGAACCTCTAAGATTTTTTAAACATAAGTGTGGGTTACCGTGTGAAGGTCTTCACCTTTAACTCTTCTCGCACATGCTGCAACGGTTGATTTCACCCGGGAGTACTCAAACATCGACAGAGTATCTATAGAACAGGTATTCGTTACGCTGAAACCTAATATATGAAATTGATAGTAATCAATAGAACTTATATTTACAGGTCGTTGTTCTTTCAACCCATTTTAGCCAAACGGGAAAAGCTGATACCACGCGAACTCTTCTGCCTTTATCTCATGAGCTTTATCCTATGTATGTATTATTGATGAATTTTAGAGTGTTTGTGGGGCATCAAAATCGATTAAGTCTTTGTCGAAATAATAATTCACAATTTTGTAAAATCTCATCAAAATTTGTTATATTCGCGGTGAACAACTAGTATTGTTGTTTGTCTTTCTTCTGATTTAGTTGACATTTTGGGTCATGCTGGATTAATCAGATTTCAGTTTCAATGTTTTTGACTGCCTAAACTTAACGATCCAATTATAATCCGCTATTTTGTGGCGGCGACTATTTAACATTTTACTATGTATAGTGCACTGTATTCTACTTGTCAATCCCTTTCATTTGATACACATATTGAAGGGATTGAAAAAAAAATTGGCTATCCGTCTTTTTGTAGCGGCGGCCATTTTGAATTTACAATAAGTTTGAATATACATAATTATATTGTCACCAGAACTAAAGGCGTATACCAAATTTCAGATCAATCGATTAACAGGAAGAGGATGAAATTTCAATTACTAAATTTGACCCAAGAAAAAAGAATAAAACAAACGGGCTGAGCTAAATAAAACCGTTTAAAAAGGCGTTGCCGTGTGAACGGAGGGTGCACGAATACTTAATATGTTCTATCCCAATCGCTCGATGGTGCACTCTAGCTTTTATTTTTATTAATTTCATTAATTTTATATGGAAAAATTAAAAAGGATAGGTTAATACACTAACTGTACATGTAAATACACACAAAACTTTGATGTGGTATCATCAACAATTACAGTTTTTTTCTGAAAATAAAAGAAATTTATAAATATGTGATAGTGGTGCCAGTGTGCGGCTAATTAAATTACGTCTTACGCCAGTGCGAACGAGATGTGCTCATATGAAACTCAACTTTTTCATAAGGATATCACGTACGAAGCATCTCAATTAGATAAGGGGAGTAGGTAGTTATTTCCCCTCAGAGGATTGCTTTCGAAATCAGCGGAGAAACGCTATCCTCACTTTGGGCACATCAATCTACCCAAATTCATTCTATTACCGCGTCCCAGCGCCATAGACAGTTTATCCAGGATTACTTTGTGCTGTTTACTGTACGTTGGTGCAATGTGAAGCGGAAATTTGGGCGAACATAATCATTTTGAATTGTATATGCATTCTTCATTAATTTTTGTACGTAACGTCTAAAATTACAATCTTGATTGTAATAACTTTCTTGTATGAAAAAACTAGCTTTAGCCCGCGACTTCTCCAGCGTAAATTTCCAACGGAAACAGTTATTTTTCCGAGATGAAAGATACATAACCCTATGCAAAATTTCAAGAAGATTGGTTGAGTAGATAGAACATGAAATGGTAACAAATAAACTTTCACATTAATAACATTAGTGGGGATTAGGAATTAGGTTAGATTAAAAAGATTATAACTTTATAATCTTTATTGTGGACTCCATATTTCTTAGAACTTGATTTTAAATTTTAACTCAAGAGGATAAATATAGACGGAAATAATTAAAACTTCCTAGTAAGTACTGACTACGATGTCAAAGAGTTCGAATTTCCTTTATGATAATAACGAAGCAACAGTTCAGCCTTCAAGTCCGAGACATAGCAGACGAACTCCAAGAGTAACTATGACCATCGCTAGTACGGCCACGTCTTGCGTAAACTACAAAATTACATAGCGAAAAAAATGTCTGACTTTGCCGCTTCCACCGTTCCTGACAATGGCAAACCCGCCTTTGCCGCTTCCTGACAATGGCAAACAATGGCAATACCAAGAAATGGTGTCTTTACGTCGTCAGGGATGATATGCGTGCCAATGTTCTGAAAAATAGCATATTAGGTGTTTCTCAGAGCGCTACGCCCGCTGCGGCCGTGCTTTCATTTTGAATTTTTCAAATTTTAACAAAGTCAAGAATTAGTTGTAATATCTCATTTTAAACTAATTAATCTGTACTGTGGTTAAATGCTTACTATATTAAACGACACATATGCCTTTTTTATTCGACTGACACAGTAATGTCTGGGACATACACAGGTATGTACGCGTTTTATAGGTCCTGTCGTTATAAATAATTATATTTAAAAGTGGTTGATAAAATGTTGCCACATAAATCTGAAATTTATTTTTAGGTTCTTAGGATAGTTTTCTCCATATTCTTATTGCAAAAATAGTTACCACTTTAGAATCAACCACGTCATCTTTCTTTGTTGCATTTTACGCTGTGATGTCTTTTATCATTTTACTACGGGCCGTCTGAATGTCATTTACTCTCACTGGGAAAGCTGTCGTTGCCTGTCAGCTGTAAATGCTTCTTATCCCTTACTCGCCTCGTATCATCCCCGGGGGGATATGGATTGATCCATTGTAGGGCGGGAACCACACGGACAATCTGAGATTGCCACCAAGAATTGCAGAAATAGTTGCCAGTTATTGATGCCAGCCAAACATAAAATAATGATGCCAGCAACTATGTGTCAACTGTTGCTAACTAAATACAGGGAAAACTTAAGATACAGGGAAAACTTAAGATACAGGGAAAACTTAAGATACAGGGAAAATTTGAGAAATATCTACTTTTTAACTTTCGCGTTGTATAACTATATTAAATAACAGGTATTAAACGTTTACATACCTTTTCTATTTCCCAGACCTTTCGGACCTTGTTACCGACAGTCACCCAGTGACCACGGTCCTTTGTATCAAGTTCCGAAACGTCTGGAAAAAAGAAAAGGTATGTAACTTACATTACACATTAATTGGTTTTGATTTATAACATAATAAATCAAAACCAATTAATGTGTCATGTCTCAGAAGGAAATATATATTAAATAAATCATTATATATCATACAAGAACATTACTACGTACTGACCTTATTCCAGAAAATATGTCATCCGTACTTCATATCCGCTAGTGATTGGTTTATCAGATTCACAGCTAAATGGTCAGTGATTAGTTTATGGATATTAGTTACTGGATTTTCTGTGTGATTTATTATTATTATGATAAAAATTGTACTAATGTGTTCCTCAAAAATTTGAATTAAAAAAAAAGGATCCCGTAAAATGATTATTAGAAAAATACAAATAAATCAATTCCCGACCAGTTTAACATAATAATTAAAGACAAGATCAAAAATTTCTTGTTATGGTTATTGAACAGATTTTAAAAATTTGGTAAAACTTGCTTGGTGTCTTTTTTTTGACGATCCGTAAATTTTCTTGAGAAAGGCAAAAAAATTACATTACCAAAGTACCTATATATTAATTATCTTAAGTTAATTATCTTAAGTTAGGTACTCGTAGTAAAACTAATTTCTGGTCTTGTCTTTGAAAATTGTAATGAGAGCGCGGCCGCAGCGTTCGAAACGCTCTGAGAACCACACTTTGTTGACTAATCAAACATAAGAATGTGTTACAGTTAAATGTGTGACTCATGTCAATATTGGCTAAGTTAGGTATGTGAAATGGCCGCAAACAGGATACTAATAAAATTTACAAGCTCTTTCCCTGTGTTCGACCTTGATTTGTATCAATAATAATAATAATTTCTTTATTTCGGACATTATCCATAGTGAATGTTAGTAACAATATTCTTAAGACTATGTTAGTAACTTATTTAAATGAATCTGGGTCCAGTGTTTGCGTATGGGCCCGTCCATTCTGCCAGCAATAACAGAGAGAAGGCTGCTGGGGCTAGCATCCATTCTTATTCGCATCAGAGAGGCTACCCTCTTCCGCACTATGGCTTGGAAGGTATCCACCTGCGCCTCTGCAAACATTCCCGATGCGGAACAGTGTCTCTATGTGTATTACGTTGATGAAGATATTAGCGACCCAGGCTTCGTATGAGGTCTATAAACCATCGGAAAAATTGTCTAAATAACATTGAAAACTGCAAAAAAATGTGTTGCGTAGTTTTAAATATCGAAACATAGATATGGACAGACAGCGGAAAATGACTTGGTTGTTTACTATGTAATGATTACATAATATACGACCTCAGTGGCCTAATGGTCATCATACCGGAACCTCTGACACTAGGGTCCCGGGTTCGATCCCCGGTCAGGTCGTACGTGTATAACATCGTTGAGTCAGTATCCCGTAACACAAGTTTCGAACTTA
The DNA here is from genome assembly GCF_027563975.2 of Plodia interpunctella. NCBI lineage: Eukaryota > Metazoa > Arthropoda > Insecta > Lepidoptera > Pyralidae > Plodia > Plodia interpunctella. The sequence goes on from NC_071301.1 coordinate 8,657,201, forward strand.
CTTCTGACTTCGGCTGACTCAATATGTGTAATTTGTCCGTATATATATAATTATACGTCCATACAGACTGGTTACAGTGACACAACTACACGTTCAATATACTCGTAAGTATTTTTTATATTTTCGCATACAATATTGAGATTGTGAAATTATGACGAAATGTTTAATGTCAATTCATCGTGCTTTGACCGTTTTGTGGTTGGGTCAAGTTTACAAGTTTTTTTAGGTTCATCTGTCTCGTAGTCTGTCTGTTTGTAATATCTCTCAACTTTTGACCATTTCCTGGTATCCAATTAGGGTGCTTTTTTCTTAATAAGATGACAAGCTAAATTTATTATGATATTTTGTCTTAAGTATTAAGGTATTTATTTGGGAATATTTCGGTCGTTTAAATATAGCAAATAAATAAATGGACGATACGACACTCAACGGCCTACATTAGAGCAATAATATAATGTTGAAACGAGTATATCACTCCCAGTAAACCAAACAAATAACACAAGTACAAATATTTGCACTGATAATTAAACCTGTCCTAGGTTTAATTTCCTATGTTTAACTTCAGATTGCGGTAGAAAAATTCTCAGATGAGAGAGAAATGTAAAATAATACAATAGTAAAACATTTTGGTGTTATCTCAAAATCACTTTGATCTAAATCCTATACTCATTGTTCTCTTTTCTATATATTCTATGGATAGAAAAATGATGTATACAAATGTAGAAAATATATTGAAATATTTTGAAAAAGCAATTATATTTTTTTTTTGTATCTGGATCGTGGGAAATTTAATCAATGACTTCAATAGCAGTACGAATGATTATGTCGAATACGTTCAGATTAAATTTGAATCCTTTCCAGTCACATTTTGCCGAGAAGATTAAATCGTGCATATTGATGCATTGAATTCATTGGAAATTGAAATATTTTCACCCGTGAAAAAAGTCAAAATCACAAATATTTTATCCCTTACTGGAATTAGTCCTTCCGCCTGTTAAATTTTGTATGTCTTTTATGTTCTGTGTGGAATTATAATGTTTACAAATAATATTTTGATGATTAGAAACTTCCCTTCGCTCCCGTGTTCATTCCAGGTTATATTCTGTCTGTGTACCAAATTTCATAAAAATGACATACGTACGTGTGTATTTTTGCCAGCCTTTCGTCCTTACCGACAAGTTTGTGAGGACGTATGTGTATACGTCCTCACAAACTTGTCGGTAAGGACGAAGACACGTGCAAAACGGTCAATAGCTAGCAAGCTGGCATGTGTTACATACTCTTATATGCCAGTTTGCATATAGTATAGAGGATTACAGGTAACTAACGCATAACCTTCCAAATGCGCATCCTTATGCGCCTTTGGAAGGTTATGCGTTAGATCACCTTACTAACTACATGGAGACTAACATCTTTTGTTCTACTACTTTTGCCTGAACGTAATAAATACAAAATTATTATTTTTAGCTTTACTGTACTTTCTATGAAACTTTAACTCTATGTTCGATTTCGATACATAAAACCAGTATACTGTTTCGTGTTGCTTGGCTATTACATAGAGTTAGGATGTGTAAAATCGCAAATTATATTGTATTTTTTTTATATAAAAAAAAAGCACGAATAACGAAAAGTCATAGATTAAAAGCTGCGTGTTTTGATGTACCCAAGTAGTTTTTAGGATACGAGTAACCCTGTACATGCCAGTCACAGGTATGCAAGCTACTGGCTTTAATTGTATGTGATGCAGATTTCATAGACAAACTGATTTGAATTCTATTAATTGAAAACGGGAACTACAGCAGGATGCCCGCCATGTAATTAACAAAAAACCTATCATTATTATCATTGTTTTTTTTTATATTACTCCCACGTTGCTTTAGACTATTAAGCTAGACGTTCACCGCGAACTAAATATTTTGTTGTAAACTATTATGAAAAAAATTTAAATTTAATTAATTTTTAAGAAACATTAAACTTACTAGTAACGTTTCTTAAAGTTAATTAAATTTAAACAACAAAATATTTACATCCCGGTGGACGTCAACACTACATTGCATGTACTCATAAGGCCCGTCACGGCCTCGCTCGGGTTAAAACATAAATTACCTATACACCTAAACCTTCCTCAAGAATCGTAGTATTTATTGGTGAAAACTGAATGAAATTCGTGCATTGGGTTTTGAGTTTATCGCGAAAAGACGTCTGTCTAGACGCGGCAGAGGTCTTTGTTTTATAATATGTTTTACAGATATTAAAAGAAATATACAAGCGGCCGCCCCAACCTCCACGGCACCAAAATCAAGTCAGTACAAAAACAATAGTGGTGAACCACGAAGCTAAGCTAGTTTACGCGTTGGAGATTCGCCTTTACTCGGCAAACGCAAGCCTTGACATTGACCGGAACATAAAGTTTAGTACACAAAAGTCATGCGCAATACTGGTCCGGCTATTAATAAATATTTATTAATACTCATAAGTAATAGCCGGATGTACCTATTTGGTCAGCGATTATATAAGTTCCAAGATTTTTTCATTTTGATATATTTTTCCACATGAGCTTTTATACCAAAGGTATTGTTTGGTATAGGTTTGAAGATTTATTTATTCTCAAAAAAGACGAGATCACTTTCACGAAACTCAATTTAAATAAATTATTAGCGGTACAACGAATATAATAATACGAATTTGTCTCGTTTTTGTAATTGATAGTAAAATTGTTATCGTAGGTACATTGTGATTTTAATTCTCTAAAGCTATAAATAATATGCTTTTCTTAAAAAAATCAAATTTACAGAAATATGTATCATTATATCAAACTAGCTACGCCCCGGGGCCACCACCACTGGAGTCAACTCCAGTGGGAATTTCGGGTTAAAAAGTACCCTATGTATAATTTCCACATTATATTCTAACCGTGTACCAAATTTTATAACACTCCGTTCATTACATTTCGCGTGAATGAGCAACAAATATACACACAAACATCTTTACCAACTTTCGCATTTATCCTACTGATATTGTAGGTACCTACTTTTGATGTAATTCAAGTGTAGTTCGATATAATTCATAACGATTTCTACAGTAAATGACAGAACACACACTAATATCAAATCACTAAATTACCACGATCAATTGATCATTTGCTGATAAATGTGTTTTAAATAAATTTTTAGTACGAGCCGATATGGGTGAAAAAATTTTACGATAGTTAATGGCGAAAAGCATTTGAACAGTTCCATACCGGTTCTAGGGACTTACCTGAGAATGAGGCTTATTCTGCAACCAATTTTAGTCTTAATGAATAATGTTTAAGTCTTTTGTTAAGTTGTGATTCCCTGCACGATCTCGGCCAATCAAAAGGTTGCGTAATTTTACTTAATAGGTGATAGGTCATTGACTTCTTAAGTAGTTATTAATTACGATGATTTTTTGTTTCTGTTGTTTTTTTCCCAAGTATATTTGCTTTTTACGATCTTATGAAAGTAGAAATATAAATCTTTATAAAATCAGCGTGTATGTATTCAAAACAAAAAGTCTTTTTTTTCAAACTTTTTGTACAAATACAGCTACTTATATATATAAGCTTCTGCTTATAAATTAGTTACTGAATTTTTTTACAGTTGGGTTTAGAGGGTGGATAATATTTTTTATTGTTCTTGAGTGTTAAGAAAATTCCATAAAAATATGATACAAGCTATCCATATTAATGGGAACTTTGACCCTAACACTCAAACATTTTCAAGGTTAGGTCGTGTGACAAAACATGATTAATATTTATCGTAAATTTCTCACTACTAAACATAGGTACTATCCTCAAATATGACTCAATATCAATGGTATGATAATTAAATTTTACGCAATATTGAGTTTTTCTTTCCTTGTCGCAACAGGTTTAGGAAATAATGCAGAATAACGCTTTGAAAATCCTCGCATGATTTTTGTATTTAAAGCATTGTGGTTGGCATCTCACACATTAGTTGTTGAGAATCGTCTTGTGCCACACGTCAACATGAACAAAATATTCTTCGTTGTCGTGCTCGCGTGTATTTTACACATAGTGGAAATGAAAACAATATATTATTACCCACCGTTCGCCGGCCCTGACATCATAGTGTTTGATGGACCGACAAATTATCACGATACGCACAAGGAATACGAAAACAAACCACATACAGACAGACCTGGAGATAAGGATGACTCTGAAAATGAAATAGACGTTGAATTTGGAGACCTGTTTGACGTCAGGATAAAGGATGAACCAAGCTGCCCGCCAAAATTCGAGAAAGTCGGTACCCTCTGCTTTCCGAAGGATTAATTTGTGAAATAATAAATTGATTGAAATCAATTGGATCCAGTTAATTTGAAAATTGCCGCTTTGTAAAGTGACAAGATCAGAAAATATTCCGTGAAAAATTGAGAGTGAGTACTGAGCCTTTTTGGTGTTTAGTGTTTAAGTGAGACAGTGAGATTGTAAGTTAGGTGGTTAAACTACGTTAAAATTGTGGATCAGGTGATTAAGATTCATATTTTATGCATAACATGACGTGTATGTTCATAATTATTCATTAAGTAGGTACCTACATCAACATAATATGCCTGTGCCACCCTAAAGCGTGTCAATTTAATGAAATATTTTGTACATTTTGAACTAAATAATATACCGTAAGTACGTAACTTTATGTGTGTGGTGGTAACAATATGGAAGGAGAAAATGAAAAACGTAAGAATGTTCTATATCCATTATTTCAAAATACTTACTAATGAATGTTGTAGTTATTTAACCTTTGACAGAAATGATTGAATTATTTATCCTAAGTTACGCAATGTACTTATGTAAGATAAGAAAATTAATGATGTTTTTAAACATAAACGTTGGTGACGCCTATAAAATATTATAATTTAGTCATTTAAGGATACGTGTTCTTTAGTTTCAAAAGTATTTAATACTAATATGATACACCACAAGATGTATCGTCTGAGATACAAAGGAAGAAAATAAATTCTTTGACTCTAAAACGTACGTACTACTTATTTTATTCCCATTTTAAGATCAAATTTAATAAGTTCTATAATATCCCATACGGATTTAGAAAATATTGATACTATATATTGCTTTTTTTAACTATTCACATTATAATAAATATTATATGAACGGTGAAATACTCGTATACAGAGGTCCTTATTTTTTTTATATATTCAGCACATCGAATATAAAAATAACACAAATAAGTGTGGTTCTGTTAACAAAAGAATAATAGGTATAGGAAAACAATTTCATAAACCTATTCTTTAAATTTATGCAGTGTTAAAAATCACCCTGTAGATTACAAATCACAAATAGATAAATTATACTATGCAGTAAACACGGAATTCGTTCACATTTGATTGGAATATTTGTGGATAAAATTCCACGTATACTGGATCTGGCATACAATTATTGAATAAAATTGCTTAATTGCTCACGCAGAGTAGTTCACTTCGCAAATGCTATAACTAGAAATCGATAATTTAGTAATTATGTTCGCTGTATTTTTAATTGCTCAGCTATTTTTAATTTATCAGTTGTAATTTTTTGAAAGATAACCTTCATATACCTCTGTCAATTAAGGCCCTGTCTAGCCGCTTAATGGCACCACCAGATGGTGGATTTGTCGATGAAAAGATTTTTAAAATTTTACTTACAATTATTTTTAATTTCTATTCAATCTTGTAGTTCTTGAAATATACAATGGTAAAATAAGTTAGTATTTTTTTCCTAAATTATTTTTTTCCCTATGATCTTTTTTATTTATATACACAAAGGAAAAGTGTTCATATAAATATAAATACATACAAATAGGAAATGAAGTACAAAGATAGTACTAAATTCTATAGAAATTTCTTCCCTTTCCAGTAGACAAAGGAAAGAAAAAAAAAGATGAATATGACAGGAAACCCAAATATTATTAAGTACTTAATCCCGAATATAATATATTCTAAACATTGAGTTTATCCTATATTTTAGTTCAAAATTATTTCCATGGTGCAAACAATTTTTACTTCTTTACGAGTTATTCATGGCTTCTATATTCTATATACTTGTGAATCATTAATACCCCATGTGAATGAATCATAATTTGAAACCCCCTTGTGAATCATAATTCGCCCATGAATGTACATGTTACATTCATGGGCGTGCATAGTATATGTTTATTAGCCTCAAGGTTTTTCTGCATGTATTTGTCAATAAATATTGGATGACTATGTAATATTTACATAATATTTTTTGTGAATCACTCAATTCAAATCATGCGAACGCATAAATAGACAAAACTGTTTTTTGATTTGTATTTATACAACTGTGAATAGGCGTGTATACGATATAGTCGACTGTTAAGTTTATCATTATGACTGACGGACGGCTCATGTACTGAGATCCTTTGTTTGTCATTTTTGGAACAGTCCAATTTTGAGATTTTACAAAATTTACACAATTTAACTAGGTATTTATTAATAAGTAAATGTTTCAAATACCACGCTTGTTTGTTGCTCTTTACACAAATTTCCTCACAGTTATAAATGCTTGCGTTTTCAAACTTAACGTTACCTATCAGAACATTCACGTACACTAAATTGTAACCAGAATAGATCTAAAGCATCTCTGGTTAGGCAAACTGCCAACGGCTAATTAACATTGTAAGTGAATTTTGTGACGTTTATATTAGTTTATTCTCTTGAGAATGTAGGTAAGTCTATAACACAAATTTTCACCGGGTCTGTTCGTGAAAATGTGTCCCGTGAGAATATGGGTCCATGAAGAAACATTTATTTCTAGATAACTTACACAAGCTTATATTGTTTTATACCATATATATAGAAATACCACATACAAAAAGAATTATTCTTCATAATAATATTGTTACTGTAACGGAAACTGAAGCTTTGATTACTGACAAACATCTGGTATGAAATGATTTAGGCTCGAAAACGTGCTTGTGACAGCTCAGGTGTTGTAGGTCTAGCTTGATGACTATAGTCATCAACTCGTGAACGGGTGTTGCCAGAGGGTCAGCTCGTTTCGCATATGTTTTAAATTAATTGTGTTTACATCTATATATTTTTTTCAGCACTCGGATCACAATCATAACATATTTTATATACCTTTTGAATATGAATCTACTTTATGTAGTTTGTAGCTTGTGAGAAATTACTACATAATATATTACTAAACTTACTAAATTTGACGTAAAAAAGTATATGGGATGTCTAATTTTAAATAAATGATTTGACTGCATTTAGTATAAAAACCGCGTTAGCGGGTAACAAAGAAGACTAGAATTCATACTTATATAAGAATGATGTGTAGAATTCTTTGATTAAACGGTTTAAATTGTGAAATTTACCAACGTCCTCGTATGAAACCCATTCAATCGAAAACGGAGTAATCGAATAGAATCCCACGATACAGCAGCGTTCGCACTTGACCGATTTTACTGTTTTCGAGGGAAGTGAACGAAATTACGAGCGATATAAAATTGCACGACACATTAACGTTGACGCCTTTTTTTTGTTGTGAACATATGAATCTACTAGTTATTTGTGTCAACACAGTATTTGCCAGATTGTCTACTATTATAATATTACTTTTGGGGCATAGGCTCTTCACGCGGTCTGACAAATGTTTGGGCAAAAAAAAAAGTAGAATTTTCAAAGATTACTGTATACTCCGCTGGATCGGCCCAAAAAGTGTGTATTTGTGTGTCTATATATGCGTGCATATGGGTATTTTTTACTTTTTTAAATTAACCTTTAGTGAAACGTAAAACGTAGAACCAATATCTTAGCTGGTCTGTCTAGGAGATGGGGCCTGGTGTCTTGTAGGACAGGACTGTTTTAGCCTATTTCAAGCACAAGTCTTCACAAAATAATCAGCAAATGTATATGAGAAATTAAATAAATTTTGTTCCCATTAAAGCAATATTAGTACCCATTAAATGAACTAGGAATTGTATGGTATAAAAATTGTAATCCAATGGCACTTACAATCAAACGGGGATACTCGTATACCTTATTTAGATGCGCGATAGGATCTCCTATCCTTTTCCTCGTTAGGAACTACCACACGAAAGCAAAACGTATCGACTAAAGCCGTGGCTACATTGTTCTTTAATTATTTTTTTATAATATTTCGTATACACTTCCTGAAAATATTACGCACGAGTACAAAAATACAATTCGAATGGTTTCGTGAAATATTTATCCTTCAACGGAAGCTAGTGACGGTCTATGAAAACTAGTACTATAGGTGTATAAGTCAGATTGACAAACGGTTTTTATACCAATCAGATTTGAATGTACCTATGTATAGTTTCCCATACGGCATTCACGGAAGGATATGGAGTAGTCGTATTCTAGGAAGCAACCATACGCCATATAGATTATTAAATACTAGCAATACCCCGAGGCTTCGCTCTCGTGGGAATTTCGGGATAAATAATTACCCTACGTGTTATGCCAATTTATTTTCTACCCGTGTGCCAATTGTCATACCAATACCAGTCCAGTAGTATGCGTGAAGAGGAAACAAACATACTTTCGAATTCATCATTATAGTTGGGATTAAATACGAAAGTTCATCCTTGTACCCTAAGCCCAAGATTCACCTATTTGTTATTCATTACGCTCAAACGATCGGTGTGAGATGAATCTTCGCAGAGATAAGCTGCTAATAGAGATGTGGAGGCTGTGGAGTGGAATAGCTGTTATGCACAATCCTGAGACTTGTATCCTTTAGATAGCAGATTTCATATGAGTTTTGCTAATTTGGACATCATTCTAGATTTTGTTTCGAAGGCGGGCAATATATATTTTTTTCAATTTCTCGACATAAATTATATCGAAAAAGAAAATGTTTTTTTTTTTTGTGTTTGTATGATGTGTGAGAGTTGAAATATTGCTCAGAATTATGATGAAACATCATAATTAAAAATGTATGTATAGATATACCATTATAAAAGATCGAAGCTTTGCTCTATTATGATTAATTTTCAGACAATTTCACAAAAACGTCCACCGAATTATTTTCATTGAATCCTTACTTGTACGAATATACAACAAAACTTTAGACTCACAATAAAAATACCTACATTTATTATATAACAATATTCAGAGTCATTCATATTTCACCTTATAATATATTATCGGATGTGCGTGTGGTCTGAGGGCCCACTTTGCATAATTTCATAGAATTTCAAGAAGTGGGCCCTCAGACCACACGCGCATTATTTTCGGGTATACTTGTTAACCGTACAAATAAAATAAAATTAAATGACATACCTATAAAAATATATTGTAATTTATATAAAACAAATCAGTCACACATGTGACAAGGAATTCCTTCTACAAGTTGAGGACTGACGGTTGAGGGAGAAAAGACGTCGTGTCACCCGAGGTTTGGTTATAAATGATCGCAACTTGGAGAAAGTTGACGACTTTGATACTCGCTGAGACATCGTGTCTGCAATATAAAATATTACGTTTTAAAAGAAAATAAGGAGGTTTAAAGAAAAAGTTTGTATAAAGAAAAATCTGGTCCGTGCAGTAAGCCGTTGTGTTCCTTCATCGTGCACCGATCCTGGGGTGCACCATCCTTATATTAATAGTGCATTTTCATGGAAACATAAGCGACGTGGAAAATGTCAACTCTGTAAATCCAGCCAAAGTAAATGTATTTTTTTGCAAGACTTGATTACAGTCTTTGAAAAACGAAAATAAATTTGTTCTTTCTTTGTTGTCGAAAATGAAACAAATAAACTCCGTTTTTCATAATTCAGAAATTATAACAATCGCTATGCAAAGGGGACCCAGTCTCGTCTTTATTTTGTAAATCTCAATACACTTGTATTTTGATAACAAAACTTAACCTTATCCCTAATTGTAATAAGACCGTCCGGGATTTTCTTTAAACCTCTCAACTTTGTTGTTTGCAAAATAGGCACATCTGGCAAGGCTGTACAATAAACGCGAAATGCAGACTCGTCATACTAATAGCTTTATTATGTGGTGGTTAGGCTGTTGTTCCCTTGGCAAACGAGTAATCCCTTGGCACAACCCTACGCGGCGCTCAATCTTACACGGATGAAACAAGTACGTGATTTTCTCAACCTTCAAATTTGGTTATTAGGTTAAGAGAGTAAATATTTAAGTCGATGTTTTTGGGACAAATTTTTATTTAAGCAAGTCTTTAAGGAAGGACCAAATATAATTTCTTGACGAGCGGAAGGAAAATAAGATTTTTTATTTAACTTGCCATACCTAACTTTTAATTGGATTGCACACAAAGTATTTTCTGGCTCTAATTGTCTATTGAAGCAATCACGCATTTACAAATTGATTACATATATAGGTACAATTGGATTTTGTTCCGGGCTTCGTTAGAAAATTTTCTTTTTTAACGGAATTTTGGAATTATTTTTCATTCCATTGAAAGTGTTCAAGTGTTGTCTTGATCTTGTCATAACCAGAACAAATGGTATATACTTTTTTTATATATTCTAATGAGGATAAGGTGTACATACTCCTTTTCCTCAATGAATAATGGTTAATTAAAAAATAAGAAACTTAAATTTCGACTTTCAATTGGAATTTAAGATAATTTTGAAAGTGGCCTTAAATTAATGTTTCGTGATCAAAATAAATTAAAATTTCTATGTAGGTACATAGAAATTTGAATTTATTTTGATTATATATTTATAAGCATTCGGTGGACAACCACAAACAGTCCTTGTGGTCCTTTTAATTAAACATGTTTCCTTTTCAATAAATTTATACAAATTACTTAACATTGTTGTTTTTAAGATGATGTTTTTTGCTCCAATATTAACGTCAACTTTAACCTGCATAGAAAACAGAACAGCATGTCCATTATGTCGTCGTTAAAGATAACAGTTGCAAATTACCTAGACTACTCACCCTCAGGGATTATGTGGAAAAAATATTAAACATTAATTTAAAATACATTTTTTTGTATAAACTGTCAATTGTTTTTACATTTATTTATAGCACGTAAATAGCAAAGGGATAACTTCATTTCGTAAAAATGTTGTATGTTGCTATCAACATAAAACTGTGTTCAGTATATTTTATTATTTTTAATTTCACACATACATATAGATGACCGAAGTATAGAATTAAATCCCTTATCTCTGACGAGCCTTATTAAACCCAACTAAAACTATGAGTGAAATAAACGCTTAATAAAATGTTATAGCTAAGGCGGGACTATAACTATAAACACCAAACGTTTAATTTATATTTCAAATATTAAGCCCAATGTGGATTTAGTGGCAGACATAGTAAAATTTTGTATTTCAGCGGCCTTTGTGACATTGTGGCAAGATGATTGCTATTTTACGAGATTAAAAGCCTGTTTCACCATTTGGTTGAATAAAGTATAAACTTTATGTAACATATCGAACACCGCTAAACTGTTTTTCATATGTGTTGGATAGCTAACTAGTAAATAATAGATAGATTTATCTAGTAGTTAGTTTATCAGACAGGTGGTATGCTACGTAAAATTAACTAAATTATTTTTCATCTGAAATACCTTGTCGATACGATTACGTTCAATAAAGTCAAAATCTATAGGGCTATACCGCTCCCGCCGGCCGGGCAGAATGGGTAAACCCAAGAAGTGCTGGTTTAATATCGGATATCAAATTTTATGTGCGTGCCAATGGTCTGACAACTAGCAATTGAGAGAGAATTGGAGACGGATATGTAGAAAAGCGGACCCTGGGCTCCAACGCTCATCGGCTGAGGAAGAAACCGGGAAAACGCTCAGATGACAGTGATTGGTTTTTGAAACACAGCTCCGCACTGCACAATTTCGGTTGAGACCCGGCTTTAGTCCTATAGACTATTGGCTCGCACATCATTGAATGACAAACATAAGTCTCAGTACAAATTTAGCTTGCTTAGCTATGCATAGAAGTAGTTCCTAGTAGCAATAGGTATGTTCAATCCGATAAATATTAAATACTATCGGCCCGTCCCGGCTTCGCTCGGGTAAAAACATAATAAATTATACACAAACCTTTTTCAGGAATCACATAACCTATGGGAAAATGAAAATTCGAACAATAGTTTATTATGTAGACAGACGCGGTAGAGGATATTGTAGACCATATATATATGTGAGGATAGACTTAAAAATTACATCACGCAAATATAAAATACATATGAAAACATATAAGGAGCTCGTTAACTCAGCACTCGTGTGCTTATACTTATGGGTAATTAAGAATAACACGTTGTCATGATTTATCTTCAACATTCTAGCAAGTATTTTTTTTTAAATAATAATATCGGGGCCTTCTAATAGATACTTAAAACGCCTCAACGTATGAGGCGTTTTGGCAAATCAAAAAACCATAAACATATAACTATTTTAATATTTTTTCGTGGATCTTATTATTGATATTTCACAAGTAGTTAAACTCATTTTACCTTATAAGTATCACATCAGTTTTAAATCGAGGATTAAGCTGTTGCGATCGTAAACACAAAATAAGCTTCGCATCGCTTAAATTTTACGCCGGGTGAGGGAATATTTTCACCATAAAAGTTTATTTGGCAAATTTGTACCGTCCTTGGAAACTTACTACCCATATAATTGTTTTATAGTTGCTACAGGAGAGTTATGGAACTGTAATGAGTAGGGTATGATGACTTTTAGGTTTGGACGATAAGGGACCACTGTTTTGTTCGCGTTCGGCGATGGATAGTTTGAATTTAGGTTACGTACGTGGATGGGTTTTAAATCATACCCTAATTCATAGCGAAAACTAAAAGAATATGTCAGGAAATCATGCTACACTAGAAAAACTATTTCATTCGATGGTATTACAGTTTACTAATAGAAAAAATATACTAACAATTTTCGACTAGGACAATGGTAATCATCCTTAAATTTAGAAGATATTGTATTTTCTAATATACCTATTGCGATCGGATCAAGTTAAAGCTACTATGATATTTATGATTAAGGATGTTAAACTTTAACCTTATGGATTTATCCTTGGATTTATCCATCCATTTATGGATAAATCCATAAGGGTAGTACTTTAAGTATTGCTTTAAGTACGGATATATATCCGTCGATAAATACTTAAAGTACTTATGTACTAATGTAGATGTAGCCTTAAGTCAACATGTAAAAAGTAAGCAAAGCTCTAATTAGATCCGTGAGATTCGAAGTTACAGTTTGTGTCTCAACTGTGTTAGTCTAGGCTTTGTATTAGAGCTCCTATAACTCCTAAAATTGTATACAATTATATATAAGTATGTTGTATGGGGTGTGTTGATTATTTAAGAGTACCTACTACTATCGCTAATTGAAAATACTGTACGCCGACGTAAGACGTAAAGAGATGAATTAATTCAGCCGAACTGGCATGGTCTCGATAGCTCAGTGGTCAAGAGCACTGCCCCGGAAAGACAAGGATGCGGGTTCAATCCCCGCTCGATTTCAGATTTTTTTCATCTCATTATTATTTTCGAAAATAGGTTAAAAAGCATGTGTGACATGTATAATAATAAATCCATTAAAAAGAAATATATATACTTATAATTATATACAATCGTTCTGCCTCTCTATAATCTTCGTATCTTACCAGTTGCATTCGGAGTTGGACGCTGCGAAGCTCTGTGGATCAACTTAAAAAATAATTATTAGGACACTCACGGGAAGATATGGAGCGGTGGTGTTCAAAGGCGGGAGCCACACGCTTCATAATTATTCTAAAAATTTCACAAACCCAAAAAACAGTAATAACATAAATTGACATTCTATGCTATGTCTGCAAAATCGTTATTTTCCCGTGGCAAATGGCCGGAAATTACTGTTTTTTTTCATTGAGTACCATTTGCCAGTAATGCCTGGATTAAACTTTGTTCGCTCTGATTTCGTGTTTAAGTGCTTTAAGTGCACATTTAAGAGAACACTAGATATGCCCGCAGCTGTGCCCGCGTGAATTTTCTGGGATGAAAGATAACTTCAAAATACGTGTATGCAAAATTTAAAGAATATTGGTTGAGTAGATTGAGCGTGAAGTGGTATCAATCATACAAATTTACTTTCGCATTTTTAATATTAGTTAGGATTACGATTTCATTACATCTCTTACTTTCTCTCACCTTTTATGAATCATTCGATAGGTCTCTTTCTCTCTCTTACCCTTTAAATTTTAAATGAGGCTATTAAAATTAACAAAAGTGAAGCGTTTTTAACAACTATATAAAAAATAATTGTTTACTAAAGTACTAAAGTTTGCCAAGAGGTTACTTTTTCCCCACTTTTCCGTTATTATACGGTTTAGAGCCATGCGTCATTGCTCAGTCGCGCACCGTCATTTTGACGTACAGATATTGCATGGAGATTCAACGTACGTCAACGCATGCCAGTGTTAAAATTCACATTAATTCGTTACTCCATGTTGACGTAAAAATACATGTAAAAAACAAACTTTAAATTTTATAATAGTAATATGGATAAGCTACGCTGTATGACTCCATCGTCCTTTGGGTGTATCTCAGAGCGTCTCGAATGCTGCGCTGTCATTACAAATTTTAGAATTTTAGCTAAGAAACCTAACCATAATTAGTCTACTGGTATGAGATGATAAGATTTGGTATCTGACTTTAAAAAAATATTTGTGGTAATGTCAATTTTATAAAAATTGATTTTGGAAATAATTCCTTCTTTAAGAAAATTTACGGATCGTAATGATAGCGCGGCCGCAGCGTTCGATGCTCTCTGAGAACCACCCATGAAATTAATAGGTAACTTCGAAGTACCTACTAATTTCATGGAACCATCCTTTGAGTAATCTGAAAGTTTAGCTTTCGTGTTTTCATCATCATAGTATCTTACATACCATATTAAGTTTGTAGAAGGGATTACAAAACAAAAATTAAAAGATTGTTAAAACAGTCAAATATGTTTTATTACAGTTGAAGAGAATTAATAAAAAGTATGTTTACAATATATCCCTTTCAAATAAGGGCTCAAATTATTTTAAAGGGATATGCCTTAAAACAACTATGAGATGAACGAAAAGTCAATATTTGCAAGGGACCTTTACACTCTATATATGTATATAAATTTGTTTTTGTTTAATCAACGTTGTAATGCTATTTATTAGAAAAAAGAAAACTTAAGTATTATAAAATTACATTTGTTATAAGAATAACAATATTTATATTGCTAAACTATAACTGGTAAAACATTCCAGAACATGGCGATAAAAAAAAGTTATTTACGCTAAGTCAATTTAATATTCCTTCGGTTAAAAATATGAAATCATGACCTTATAAATTCATAAGATCCCTTACATACCACAAAATTATAGCGTCTACAGAAATTCATATAAATTTAAACAGTATACAATTAGTCATCTACATTGGACTGAGATATGTATGTATATACAACTTGTTACTTCCCTTAAATTTAGATGATTCGTTGATTATAACTATCCGTTAACATTAAATTCGATCTTCATGTATAATTATTTACATACGAAAAAACTATCTACCGTGCCTTGCACAACGTCATATTAATCTTATGTACACTTTAAGTATACAGTCATGTAATTATACATTAACTATTTTTAATATTACTATTAATTTGTTCACTTTCTAAAATATATACAGACTAGACAATACAAGTTTTAACTCGACGATAATTTAAAAAGATTGATTTTATATAGATCGTAGTTACCTTAGGCTTATTTTATGCATTATTAAATGAATTTAAAAGTTATTAATTTGAGCAAATCAGCGAAACTTCAAGCGAAAATACCCTTTGGCACTATATTCACGGCTTTATACACAGTAGTTTTTTGAATGCCCTTCTGAAATCCATATTGAAAATTGTGTAGATTAGAGGGTTCAAGGCGGAATTGATATATCCGAGCCAGGTTATGAAGTTTATGAACTTGTTGGATAAACAGCAGCTTGCGCAGAATGGAATGACGAGATAGATCACGAAGAAGGGCAGCCAACACACTACGAACACCCCCATTATGATGCCAAGAGTCCTGGCAGCGCGTCGCTCCCGCGTTAACGAGATGCGCTGTTTCTCCTCGATGAATTGGTAAACAGTGTTTTGTTGACTCGGCTTCGCTCGCTTTGGAGGTTTAGGCTCGTTTGCTGGCAACAATTCGTCCTCGTGTGTTTCTTTCGAATTACTTTCAGATGATGTATTCCTATTTTCTAAATTCTCTGCAGTATCGGTGACAGAATTTTCATTGGATAAAATTGGAATAATTAATTTGTTGTGCGACTTGTCGTCCTTGCTCCAGTATCGCTTTTTAGCTTTCTTCTTAGGAGTTAACTTCCTAATTCGTTTTTTCTTTTCACCGTCACCTTGATGCTCGTTGTGGTTAGCTTCTGAACTCACTGAATCTTGGTCGTGATGATCGTTATCTTTTGCAGTGTACCTGTTCTGGCCAGAAGAAATTGTGCTGATTTTTGTTGCCTTGGCGCGATCTCTCAGTCTTTTTTTAGTTGCCAAGTATATTTCGAAGTATACTACAGTCATAATAACTAGAGGGATATAAAACGATCCAGAGGAAGAGAATATGACAAAGCCTGGCTGCGAGGTCAATCGGCAGGGGGTGTCCGGTTCGAATACATCGGGCCAATCGTTCCATCCTAGCAAGGGAGGTGAGCTAATGACTAAAGAGAGAACCCACACTATTCCGATCATTAGCAGAACCCTTTCCAAAGTCCTCTTTTGTGCGTAATTTATAGGATCTGTAATGGCCCAGTACCTGTCGAGAGCAATCGCGCACAGGTTTAAGATTGATGATGTACAGCACATTATATCGCATGTCAGCCACATTTTGCAAACATATATTCCGAACACCCATTGTCCGAGGATCGAGTAAGCGACATTAAGGGGCAGAACAAGTACCGCTACTGTCAAGTCTGCGACTGCAAGAGAAACTATGAAGAAGTTTTGAACGATCCTCAAAGGTTTGTACGTGAAGACGCTCAAGATGACTAAGATGTTGCCAACTATCGTCGATATAATTATGAGAGTGAGGACTATGGCCGTGCAAATGGCCTCCCATTCCGGGACGGCCAGAGTAATGCCGAAGCTACTCGGGAACTTAGGGTCATCTGCGACTGCACAAACGTCCTTATCGGTCTCGATTACATCGTATATATCGCTGTAATTTACTGTAGTGTAGTTTTTGACAACGTGAGTAGACGTCTGGCCCATTTTGCCGTTACTATCTTAGCTACATTTCACGTGGCCTTATTGTTGAGAGTGTTAAATTTAATGCCATCTGTTACTTCGGAGTATTTAGACATAAGACGTTGGTAACATTTCTTCGTTTGTGCGGATATGATTCCTTGAAGGCTCATCTTCTTATACGCCATTTTTCTGAAACAAAAATAATAACATTAATACATCAGTATGATAAATATCAAGACAAATTTGTCTTGATCGTAAAATAATCCTTCGTGTAAAAATAGCTTAAACCAATATCCTATACAGGCAGAATTATTGCGAAATAAATATTAAAGTCACAACGTATTATGCCATAAAAAACTTAATCGTCTTCGATCTGATTCTAAAAATAGAAAAACCACGAAAAAATCAGTTCATTATTACTGATAGGTAGTAAAGTAAAATTTACCTGTAAGAAATGTTTTTCAGAAACATCCATTTGTGTAGCATCCTGGATTTGTCTGATGGCGAACAAGGCCTGTAACAAAAATGATTTCTATCAGACTATTCAGCAGACAGATATTTCTATCGGACATAACTATGAAAACACGTTTTATTTATATAATTTATTACTATACGCTTCCCTAAATAATTTAATGGACTATTTTCAGAATAAGACAGGTGGGTTCCTCTTAATGTCGGAGAGTAAACATTTATGTGGAAATCTTTATATGTTTACGTTTAATTGATATATAACTCACAATCCGGCCAGGCTTTGCTTCTGCTTTTACTTCTAAAAAATTATGTGTAAAATTACGCAATTGGCTTGATTTTATCTGACAAGCAAGACGTGTACAAGAAGTGACGGTTTTGTGGAAGTAGAATTAGTAAATTGGGACTAGGTACTTGGTTTACATATACAGGCTTGAATTTTGCATGTGCAAACTCAGTTTAGCCACTCGCGATATCTAAACTATCCATTACTTACTACGAAAAGCTATGTATATAATCTTAAAGGTGGTAAATAATATCAGTCTCTAGGGACATTATAAAAGATACAATCCTTAAACCCCATTAGATCCACCTGTGCCCACATAATCATTCTGATAACATATCCTATTATAATTTGATAGATAAGCAAACAGCTTGGTATAAGTTTGAGGTAATTGGCAAATTAGCCTAAACACCAGTGCAACATATTTTTAAAACATGCTATCTGATCTATATGTGAAAAATTATGTAAATACTTTATCAACAAACTATCATAAATACTTTATCAATAATCGATATAAGATTATTTGTTAGACAAATAAACAAACCGCCGACTATTAATATTCATTTCAGTACAACTTTTAAACGGTTGAACCGATTTTGATCAAATATATCTATGAACCACCGGATAAAAATTGGCAATCAAATAAAAATAACCGCATCCAAATCGGTTCACTCGTTGATGAGCTACGGTGACACGTACACATACAGACACACTTAGCGGTCAAACTTATAACACCCTTCTTTAGCGTCGGGGAATTAAAAACAAGTATATAGTGTATTTATATAGAACTAGAAGACAGAAGGTCATCAAGTGGGCACGTGGAATAAATGTCTAAATAAGGGTTCGATCCCTTTTATACGATCCTTCAACATTTTGTCATTCATCAAGTTGTTATTTTGCTTCGTGTCTGGGGCGATGTTTAAAGTGGTGCACTTTTGTTTTAAGTTTTTTCTATTGTGCCAAGAAACTGCCAATAAATGTTTTTATTATTTAAAGCTACAGGAAAAGATGTCCAACTATTTAAATAAATATAAGTATTACGTTAATTTGTTCAGTCTCGTGTTCTCAGTTTCATACGGGGTTGTGAGTTATCGAAAGGGCGATTTACTCTAGCACGTAAATATGCCTTGATAGATTTGTATAAACATTTTTTCGATGCGTTCTTTCGTTTTCTGAATGCTCATTACTAGATTGTTTATAGAATACAATCTATCTTGAATAAAATATCTACTTTCTCGAATTTCCCGCGGGTGGGACGGTCGCAGGACGCCCCGTGGTTAGTATATAAATAACCACCGTTTACCGTTTAACCAACCCGAAAAACACGCGTGTCCGCAACAACAATTTTGTAACTCTACTACTGGTGAATTATATACCTTAGCCCTTCCGTGATTTAGGGACGGGCCGTGCCCAGAATTTTGACAGCGTGGTTTTACTGGCTTGTCTTCCTTATGACCTCATTTCATGTAATGATGCCGCTTTTCTGATTTTTGTTTTGTTATATGGTTTGTTTTGTTTTGTTTTTGTACATACTTATGTGCCGGGATAAACCTCGCAGATATTATATCTATTCATAATAGATTACTATGATCTCGCTCATAAATTATAAAGCATAGTAAAATTATTCATATAAAAAACCTTAACCTAAAGATCCAAAAATATATAGGGACAGACTGATAAACAGCTGGAAACGACTTGGTTTCATACTATGTAATATTAGAATAAATTATGACAAATCATAATTAATTGTAATATTATTTAAACTCTAAATAATAAAGTCAATTAATAACCGGATTAACTTTCGAAGCGTGGTGTTCAAAATTACTGAAGCCATAGAAATCAAATTGGGTTAATACATTTATTTCATGGAAATATGTTATTTCCAGGAATCAACTCGTAAGTTAAAGGTCATGTGGAACGTTTCTAATGTTCACATGCTATCTCATTTTCCTACATTGTGTAAAAAAGATGCAACGACGTACTACGTGTTTTATGTTTAATGGTAGCCCCCCTGTACTCGTGGAACACACCTGCTTTTGATATTAATATTAATCTATAATTGATAATATTCATGACATTCAGCTTTCATCACAGAAACCATTCATTTTTATTGACTGTTAAAATTATCAATAAAATAATTAAAAATCCCGGGATTTTTAATTATTTTATACATCACAATTTATAATTATTTTTTTTTAGACATCGACTATAACTTTGATCACGTATGAGATCATAGTCACTAACTACCTACATATTTTTTCTCTCGCGCGTTAGTTTCACATTACATAACAAATACTAAACTACTAATAGTGCCTAAGTGATCACTTTGAATAAAATAAGCACCAGATTTGCTCTATGTTTTATCTATGCGCCTTTTTTGTTGAATAAAAATCAATGCTTACATTTTTCAAATAGCCTGGAACTCTTCGGAGAAATAAAGGAAGTTTGTAAACCTCTTTCAACTATTCCAAACATAAAATCAAAGTAAAAAGTTTACAACAATATCGAAGTCCACTTTAGGGAATAAAATTCTGTACGTTTGAGGTTTTGTCGTCGGAAATTGAAAACCAGGTGGGCACTTCTGGAATAAAAGGCGGAAATACGAAAATAGCGGTCAACCGGCGCGCGTTAGCGATCCACCTTACGTGGTCCATGTTACACGCTTTTATCATACCGTACCTAATGGGTGCTGTCTCTGTCATTGGCGCTTTTAAAATTTCCAAAGACATGCATTAGTTTTAGGTACTACCTATCTGACTTTAAAATAATTAATCCTACAGTGGTAATGTAAATTTTATGTATGATTAATTTTAGAAACAATCCCTTCCTAAAAATTGACGAATTATAAAAATTTACAGCGTGGCCCAATACGGTCGAAATGCTCTTGTGAACCACCAACCAGGAAAAGAAACAAATAATGCAAATATTTAAAAGTTATTTTGGTCCAACAATGTTCGATTAAAGTAGATACCTACCAACAAACGATAGGTTTAGGTATTGGTTGAATGTTACCACTTAAGTTTTTTATAACATAAACTTGGACCACACAAACTGTTAGCGCTTTCGGTTCAGAGCTAGTGCTTTAGTGCCAGTAATGTGAGTGACGCAAGTAATACGGGTCCAGACACAATCTATTGGAACTCAAAGCTGCTTGAGAAATAATGGAATAGGTGACGCGAAATTCTCAATGAAAAAATTCGTAATTTTTTACAAGCATTTATTTTACTTGTAACAATGTAAGTATGTACTTAAGTGGGGGTTGATTCTTGAAACCCAATTTTGTATTGAATCAGATTTCTTCAACCGATTGAGCTGAAATTTTGTGCAGGCGTTTGATTTGGACGATAATGCAATATTATGATAAGCTGGATCTGATGGATGGATCAAGATGCATCAAGATGGAAAGGCTCTGCATTGACATATGATGCTCTGATAACAATAAAAGATTGCTTAAAAATGTATTTTTTTCTTACATTTATTTTTTTTTTCTTAATAAAAATTTCTTAAATGTTTTTTCGAAGGGTTCAAGCAATTCTCGGAAATATTAGATCGACCAATGAATTTGATGCAATCTCTTTGTTAGTGATTGCATAAAGTGAATGAATGAAATCTTCATACAGCCAGACAGATATGTAGACAGACACCAATGGACTTTATAAAGTATGTAGGACATTAAACAAAAGTGGAGAAAATGTATGAAATAAAATTCAATTGCGTAACAATGTCGACCCGATGGATTTATTTTCATTCGAGTGAAGTCACGGGTTAAACGCATTCAATAATAAAATTGACTCCACCCTGAATATTTTGGTCGAGTATAGTCGGTAGCCGGTATTTCAAAAGTTGGCAAGGACCCGCAATGTGGGACTTCCACTTAATCCTTTAAAGTTTTTCCCATTTTCCTCACTTCACAACTGCGGACTGGGAATTCCTCACAAGTTTCTTGGGAAATTCTATTTTGTTCCGATCAATGGCGTTAAGTCGTATTGTTGACATTTTTTTTTGCAAATTGTATTCTTTCTTGTCGCAGTATTTCACAAAGTTTGTGTCTATAGTTGCTTTTAGAAATAAAATAGATTTATTTGCTAGAGAATTTTCATTCAATAGTCTAACTTGGGATTCTGAGTTCCTCGTCCTTTTATACAACTGAAATATTTGAGTATTTTAATGTATTTCATACTTTCTTCTTACTTTCATAGTTACATTATTATAATAGTATTTTATGCAAATATTTTTACGTTTTCAGGGTTCTTCCTCAGCCACAAAGCGTCGAAAGTCCACTATTCTGCTTTTTTCTCCACTATAAGAATCACGTTCACTACATAGGCGGCACCATTGATATAGATTGACAATCAAATAAAAATCCAACAAGACTTAAATGTTGTTTTAAAATATATCTGAATTTATTCACCTAAACCTATTGTTCGAAAATATAAAGGCGACTCCATATATGTACGACCTTTGTTTTATGAAAATGAATGTAATCGAGGGCCTGCATTCAACGTCACGCATCGTCGCAACTTCCAAAATAGTACCAGTAGTCAAGGTAAACAAAATAAAGCGTTTTTGTTTGAAAATATATATATTTAATTGTTATTTGAATATTTTTGTATATTGTTGGAAAAATATCTAGCGGGCAAAAGTTAGTATATATATATATATATATTTCTTTCTTTATTTTTATGTAAATGTTTTTATATTTTGTTAATAATAAACAAATAGGTTGTTCCATCACTTTATTTAGTATTACAGAAAATATTGTGTTGAGAGATTTTGTCGAAAAATCCTAGTTATTATTATATATATTATATATTCCTTATATATGAAAATAGCATTCGCGCACGTGAATTTCATAGTAAAATCTTAGTCATTCTTTTATTTCGTATTCTGTAAGACTTATATATATAAACATATGTGATTCAAATTCGTAATTTTTCTCATCTATAGTTAAATTTCCTGTCACTCATCTGCCGCAACTTGCTTACCGCTTCCTTCCATGTAGAGACCCCGTCTCGTCACGTTTTTGAAAGAAACGAAGGAAGGAAGGAAGGAAGGAAGAAAAAAAAACGTTTATATAAAAATATAAAAAAAAACATATAAAAAATTTCACCCCTTTTGGGGTGGAATTGTCAGAGATTTCGGCTGTAGGTACGCTGTGTGTCGCGTGCTACGAAATATTTTTTACGTGAGACGTGGTAACGCCTGCTGTGTAGAACTCACGCATATGTATCTATTTAAAATGTTTTTAGAGAACAAATAATTGATTAAAAAATAATAAAAAAACCGTCTGTATAGGGACTGAAAAAAACGAGCAATGAGGAAAGATTGGATTTTATCCTATATCCTTAATATACTACGTTCCACTATATAATTTATTTTTTCGTTCGCGTGACCGAACAATTTTCGGTAAGGAGTCAAATTAATTACACAGACAAATGTAACGATACCTATACATACAGAAGATGCTAATCAGAAAAAGTATACTTTCTATAGTTTAGCTGAACTATAATAGTTCAGCTAAACTCTTCTTCAGGTGTTCCAGATCTTCGATTTTTATACCTCATCGGAAAATGCATATCAGACTGAACAACTTTTATTAGAGCGTCATTTCTATTTTTCCTATAGTTTAGTTATACCATCATAGGTCTACATTAGGCGTTCCAGATCTTCGATTTTTATATCTCAACAAAAAATGCTCATCAGGCAGAACAATTTTTGTTAAGTCGTCATTTCTATATTCCCTATAATTTAGCTGTAGTTTCATAGATCTACATCAGGTGTTCCAGTTTTCAAAATAATTTATACCCTATATGTTGCCCAGGCTTAATAGATATATAACAAAAAAAGAAAGAATACAGACATACAGACATATTTTTTTTTCCACTGTTTTATTATACTAGCTTTTGCCCGCGGCTTCGCCTGCGTAAATTTCCCACGGTAACATTTAATGTTCAGAATGAAAGACTCCCTATGTCCTCTATATTTCAAACTATACCTATGTATGCAAAATTTCAAGAAGATTGATTGATATTGTAAAATATACGTCCGGGAAATGCAAACAAAACAAGGCAAATATCCTGAAAACAATTTAATATAATATTGGAGTTGACGCTGGTGATTGAAGCGTGTCTATTATAAAATCCCATTCTACGGACTTTAAGCAAAATTCACATCCGAACTTAGATTTACATTTGGCTGGATAGAATAATTTCACAAAATATTATAGGAACTTTAAAAATTAAAGGAGTCGGCATTGAGATCGCTCGATGACAAAATTAAAACCGGCTGATGATGAACGAGCGAGTACTTAATTTTTCGGATCGTGAGACACCCAGGTCTCTCCAAGTTTCATACGAAATATTAATTAGAAACGCAGTTTACAAATGTTAAATAAATTATTTTTTCTTTACATTTGGAAAATTTTCAGTTTATTAAACACAATTTATTAAATGTGTAATATAAAAATGAGGCGCGTTTAGTTGATGCCCTAATTTATCCATACTTCTACTAACATTATAAGTGTGCAAGTCTATCTGTCACGCCCTCATGGCTAAGCCACTGAGGGCTGAATTATATGAAATTTGATATAGTAAATGATTAGATGACAAAAATGGTCTACTGCGAAACAGCTAGTCTTATATGAATGTGCACTGCTGTTCACACGACTTCGTAATATTTCCGGAGGATACACAGCGCCGGGGACCCTAATTATTATTAAGACAATATATGAACGCTGGACCAGGTTAGATAGATATTTTATTTATTTATTTATTTTTTTTTATTTATTTATTAACATTTCTTACATCTAACATTACAGGTTATTACCTAATGCGTTAGAATGAGCCTATTGTAATCTGTAGCAAATCACATATAGTCCAATTCTTCTGAAATCATTCAAAGAGCAACAAAATATTATTTGATAACTCGCAGAAGTTTAATATCGGTATTTATGTAAAATGTGTTCACATCATGATCAACAGCCATGCTGGTTTAACATTGTCTATGAGCCATTACTTTTTTAAAATCAATCCCCAAATGTCTATAATTTGGGGGTGAAAGTTTGTATGAAAATCTAGTTCTAGGCAGATTGCTCATTAGACGTTTCGCTTTGTTGGACGTTTTGCTACTCTAATCAGGATTCAAATTCACGCGAGCGAAGCCGCGAACATAAGCTGGTTTATTATATAAAATGAGATATTAAGATCATTTAAAGATACTCATGAAAGGATTCAGGAAAGTCTTTCACTACAAAAGTTGATTTTTTCCACCGTGAGCTCCATGCATGCATTTCACATAGAAGGTTTTGTTGCGTAGTACTATTGTCACATGTGCACACAATGCCTGTCAATAAAGCGATACTGTTTCAATAAACTGTTGAATACCGGCTACACACTATCGCCGAACTCAAACATATGCCGAATGAATGATCATTGCATAGTTTGTATGACAGTTTTTTTTACAGCAATTATATATTAGACTAAGATATAGTTAGTTATAAAATGTTTACAAGCTTAATTATTTAACTTGCATGTGCCTCGGGTGGAATCTTGCAACTAAAATTTGAAACCGGTTGAGCTGAAATTTTGTACTCCCGTCTAGTTTGGATGACAAACCATTATTATGAGAAACATGACCTGATAGTGGACGTGGGAACTCCTCATCTGTTTAAAAATATATAATAAGTTTGTGGCAAAAATGACATTTTGTAATAAACTTATTTTATGTAAGTATCTCATTTTTTATCAGCAAGCTTTCAGAGGTTATTAGTATCTAGTCTGGGAGGTCACGTATATTGTTCTTGTAAATGTAATTTCGCTCCTCTAATAGATTTCAGACATAATGGGGCGATGGTGATTTTGAGTTGCACCGATTCGAATCGCACTGGCATGGTACGGCTTAGCACCGGTTAGTAATATATATGAAATAGCGTTTTAGAAAACGACTCTAAATGATTTTTTGGAATTGAAGAAGAAAAGCTATTGGTATCAAATAATTAATACAATATGTTACAATTAAATGGCCAGTGTACTAAATTGGTATCCCGCTCGGCGTGTTAGTGTTAGCGACGCTGGTCTTCCACGGAGGCGAATTTTGTAATATTAGGGAAAAATCTGCCCTATATATGGGAAATATCGTTTTATTATATTTTATACCAGTAGTTTCTAGCTTGTGAGAAATAACTATAAATTTAAAGATTGACGAGAAAAAGTGTCTGTGAAGGTCTAATTTCTGAATAAATGATTTGAATTTGAATTTGAATTTGAATTTCAAGAAATAGACCTTTTGCTTTAATTTCCTTTCAAATATTCGATTAATTTGAAGAATTTCCTCTCTGCTCTCGCTTTTGTACGCATCTTTTTTTTTGCTGCCTTTCTTTGTATGAGTTTTTGTGCAGTAAATAAACAAACGAGATCGAGCGGAGCTTGGCCACTAAGTACACTATAAAATTATTGATTGGCACCGTGAAGGTGCGATTCAAAATAGTGCGCTGAATGGAATAGTGCCTCATGAGGAAGCAGCGACGTTCCATTGTTTTAGTATATCATAGAAACAACTGCGAGCGACCGAATGGGGTGAAGGTACAATGTGGTTCCTATTCTATGTTAGATTAATTTACATGGCAACCTTGCGAAATACTTCAGTTCAGATAGGAAGAGAAGCTCGTGTTACACGATTGATATTCAGATATTGAATGTCTATCACTAAAGGAAGGAAGGAACTCTGCCGGCGGATTTTACGAAATATGATAACTGCAGGGATAATGATTTAATCATGGATAAATGAGGAATTTTATTGTTTTAGCTAGCAAGAAAACTTCTTTAGCGGCGTTACTTGTATTTTTGTGATACGCTGTGTCATACTTCGAATCGATTTATGGTGAGAAGTGGAAATGTAAACCCACACTTGCCCTCTGATCGAAAATTCGTAAATGTCAAAAAATGCACAACGTTATTATTCAAGTTTTCACTGCCGGCACTTCTGGGGTTGCAGTTTGTAACCCTTTGTTATTTGATTGTTTGCTCTCGAATTCATATAGTTGATATTTGGTAGTAGTATTTATTTATATATTATATACATTCTATATAAATTTATAATTAAATCTATTATATAAAGATTTTGAATTTGAATTTCTAAGACTGATTCTTGAAGGCTTCGCAAAAGACCTCCTGGCCGCCCTCGACGAAAGTGGCTTGATGACATAAAGGATATAGGATAATAGCGGCCCAAAGCCGAGTTACCGTATACTGACGTCCAAACTTCAATTCGAAGATGGCAACTCATGATGATGATGCCGATAAAGATTTTGTTTTGCCATCCATACTAAATATAATCTTCAAGTACCTATTTTGCAAATTGTCATGTTATAGACAAGACATATCGGTCATATTTGCACATAAAACATAACATTGTACGCAACGATTGTACACTCATGTGAATATTTCGAGGAAATGGCGCGAATACAAGCTACACAGTCAGCGCAGGTTTAAAGTGTTTTTTTTTCTGATTTTATTGCTCCATCGTTTAAATATTGAGTGAATTTGTTTGCTAACTCTAAAGCCATATGTCGTATGCCCGTGGAATTAGTAGGTACCTACTCCATCGAAGTACTTATACCATCATGTGGCAAGTAGCTGGATATACAGTGAATACTAAACCGCCAATCAGTGCATAGGTTTCCTAAGGATAATTTCAGCAAGCGGTGGTCTGTGAAATATGGCTGTTTGGGCTTAGATCCCTTTGCCTTTCCATTTGGATAAACTAAACCAAAATAAAAGGTCTGTAAAAACTACTATACGCAGGTTCGATTACCAATCGACATACTCAAGTGGCACGAGTAGGATTCGAACCAGGGATATTTTGATCAAAGGCAAGTTAGGGTGAGTTGCACCTTAACATTTGACGTTGATTTTAACCGGCGCGCCGCTGACGTTTAGACAAAATAGCGTACTTTGCGTTTTTCTGCGCACGTTAATGTTAACATCAAAGTTAACGATGCAACCCACCCTAAATGGAAAAAAAAAGATTTTATAAGTACAAAATAGTGGTAAAAGAAACACAATTTTATTTTCATTATTACATGACGAGTAAACATTATTTTTTATCGATAGTTATATTTGCATAAACGCCGACATGCTACCGAAGAGCACATCAACAAAACAATAACAGTTACTTTTTTTATTACAACGGCACTAAACTTCGACCATATTTAAATGTAAATGTAAACCAAATTACTAAATGTAAAAATACGAGTATGTATGTAGGCGCACAAAATGGAACAAACATTTCTTCAGGTTTATTGATGTTTCTGTAACTGCTATTTTATGAAAATTTTTTAATAATAAAAAAAAAGAATAACAAAAAACGAAAATTTTGAAAATTAATTAATTGCTCAGTTGTTTGTTATAAAATTATAAAAACAAAAAAGAAAAACATCTGTGGCAATTTTGCTCCCCCACAGTAATTGAGGTACCTATACAGTATTCATAAAAGGCGTATCAGATATGTGTACGATGTGCTGATGATATGTAATCATTAATAAATCATTTATTCATTTATGAGTTCAAGTAATTTGAATAAAATCTGATGCCAAGCGTTTAACAATAACACGCTTTATAAAAGAAGATTCTTTTAAGGCTAAAAATAAATTGACTTGCAATTTGGCTGTGCTAATATCTTACACAGAGTCCATATGTCGGGTTTTACATTACACAGACCACGATCGTGACTCCGTTTCAGCTCATGATTTTCGTGTCAGCAAATCGTTTACTGAGTGGGTCGGAGACATACGTGACACGAATGGCACACGACAAAAGTTTTTTTTTTTTTTACCAGACGATTGTGCCAGTGTTTTTTAGGATCCCTACTGAAAATATAGGTAAAAAGTCAAAAATTACGTTATTCTTGAAATCTAGTAGAGCGTACGCTCTATTGGCGACAATGTTGGGCGACACTTGATTTTCTCCACTAGCCTATATATAAAAAGTTGAAAAATGTAAAAAAAAAAATGTTTTATTAATGCTTATGAACAGTTAACTAAGGATGCTTCAATGATAAAACGTAGACTGTAAAATAATTGATTTACCCTTCAGAATGAAGTAAAATGATATCCAAAGAAACAATACAATTTAAGATGTAACGTAAATAGTTAGACAGAGATCTGTTTGGCGCGACCACTTTGCTGTCGTGTCTCTTTCCTTCTTATCTTCGTTTTCACTCTCATCTGTTATAGCAAAATATATTCCAATAATGTATCTTTCCTTCTTACCCTTTTGTTTTTAACTCGGATCTGATTTTATTAAAACCAATGATATTCATTTACAAACTTCTCCCATGTTCTCTCCTCATTCTTCAAAATCTGTACTTGCAAGCTAAAATTACTTTTTACTTTAACTGATAAATACCTATTGCTATTTATTTGTTAACCACCAAAACATTTACGTAAATCGGTATATTATAGGAAAACATTTTATAACCTATAAAGAATATTCCTTCAAGAAATACTACTACTTCAAGAAATACTAGTACTTCAAGAAATTTGGTCAATCTTGTTTATTCCTTCCATCAACTGTTGGAGAGATCTGTGTTACTAATTACTGGCAAGTTTTAAGTAAAAACTAGTATATATTAGTCCTATATTACGAGGTTGCTTTTGGAGAAGGTACATTAAAAAAATATATTTATTATTTATATCAGAAGTCGTTGATATGACACATCATGGTCACGATGTTCTGCTATGAGATGTCTACAATACATAGAAACACTCTTCACTGAAAGCATGTTTCGCCGAAGAAACATAACTTTGAATTAAAACAATCGGTAAATTCAGTTCTGCTAGACACAATTTAGGTGAGGCTAGGTAAGAACATTTATATCTTATGTATCTCGGAGATATAAAACATTTTTTTTGGCAAAACGTGCTTTCGGTGAAGAGTGCTTTTATCTGCAATGGCACATTCGAATTCAGGAAACCCTTTCGAGTTCTTCTACAATCTTTCAACTTTCGACGTCCATTAATTTCAGCTATGGATATACTACGGAAGAGTTTTATAATATAATGATTGATTAATTTCATTGTTAAATTCCAAAAATGTCAGGTGTCACTTTTCCAATACTTGTAACAATGTCAGTTCCCTTTTTCGCCCATAATTCTGGGGTCGAGAAAATCACTTCAATTCTCGAGAATGGACTTTTTCATATCCTGAGATTTCAATTTTCTTTGTTCACATACAATGGGTTGGGAGATGTAGCCATTACTCATTCTAAAACGAGAGAAATTACCTTTTGTAATGATTCTGTACATAGGTAGGCTAGCTATATCGATGATCTTTTTTATTGAGTGGGATGTGAGTGGCCTGCAGACCAACTTTCATGTATATCCGATGACTACTTACCAGGGTGTCAATTCTGTCGAAGTCATAATCTTGTCACAATTGCTTTGTAATAGTAGTATTTATACCGTGAAAATACACATTATAAACTTGATATTTTATTCTTTCTATCTTTTGAGTTTTTATTGCTAACACTGGAGTCTAAGATTTAATTCTAGTAATCTAAAAGTATCTAACATTGTTTTGACAACTATCACCAGGCAGTAGCAAACTAAATAGTGAAAATGTGGGCAGGTTTTCACGGAAAGCAATTAAATGCACTTGAAGTCCATGCCATCTACCACAATAGAAGACCCTGGGCTCCAACGCTCAATGGCTGTGGAACGAACCGGGAAGACGCTCAGATGAGAGAGATAACTTAAACAAGTAATTAAAAATAATTTTCCTTTACGTAACTTTACAAATACATTGGGTCTTTTAGGGCTTTTGATAAATCGTGGTCAGAACAAAACTCAAATTAGGGGATTTGTTACTTGACCCTCGGCCAATAGCAAGGGTCATTAACCTCAGGGCTTGACGGTGTCAAATAGTAGCCATTTGTTTAAGAAGGACCCAAGAAGAAACAGATTTGTGTGTTGCAGGATTAGAAGATATATAGCCTGTGTTCTGTTCCCATTTATCTGTAACTAATGGAGTAGGTACCTACAGTAATGGACAACATTAAAAAAAAGTAAAAATATTTTTTTACTTTTTTTTAATGTTGTCAGCATATTTTCAGGGCTGTGATATTAGCATAAAAATACCTTAAAGCTTTCGTGATTTGGCTGTGATTTTATAACCGGCTGGATGCCTGACGTCAACTCTCCTTGGAAATGCCATTATTGCCAAACATCAGCCTATAGGATATGGAATTGTCTTATTCTAAGACTAAATCATACGCCGCTGCTTATTGCACGTCTTGATTGTACAGTTAACAGAACGGTAACAGAACCCCTAAGCTAAGGCGCGGTAATTGATCGCAATGAATTTCCGTAGGTTGATGTTGCTGTTGACTGTATATGCAATTCAAATAATATTTAGCTGGAATCCAGTTACCAACAGGTATCATAAGTTTGTTATATCTTCTGACAACTTGCAAGTCGGCTGCACCTGTCTTTGGATGATATCAAAGTTTCGGGCAAATATTAGTCCAGTCTGGTTTATGATTTGCAAGGAAATTGTCTACTACGACAAATAATTTATTAGTTTTTAACATTTCGAAGATATAAGATCAGTTATTTTTTATTTTAGAATCTACTGATTACCAATTATGGCATCTAAAGACTTAAATTAGTTGAGTTGAGTAGCATAATCCTATTTTGCCCTCCAAAAAATAAGAACTTTCTTCTTAAGGAACCTCTCTTTTTTAAGAAGAAAATTCTTATTTTTTTGTTTTGTTTCTGTTTATAAACATATAAACCAGTGTAATAACACACTCGAAAAGAAGAAGTGTGAAGCGATGTAAACATTTTTTCTCAGTAACCCTATTATTATTTAATGGTAAACCCAGTACAAGATTCCTTTAGAATTCTTGTAGCTTCCAGTAAAAATACGCCTTTTTAAGTATTAGCATCGCATAATCCATCCAAGAAGTCTTCTTAGATTAATTTTGATGGTAATACATCTTGACCGTTCTGAATAGTTTTGCAGCTTTAAAATAAAATACAGCGACTGATTTTTAAGTACTAGTATGTTAAAAAAAAAAACTAAAGTATTTACGATATATTTATTTATTTCAACATTATTGCACAATATAAAAGTTAACAATAGGTGTACCTTATAAGGCGTTCTCTGCCAGTTGAACCTTGAGACCAAACAGAAAAAGGCAAAAGGGTGGTTTTAAAAAAGAGTAATTTTAAACAAAAGTAAAATGATATAATGTAACTTAAAAACTATTTTCTGTAAAAGAAGTGACACCCGGTCAAAAACATCCTACAAAAACTATCCAAGTCTGGATGAAGCTATTTGTTTCTCTGTGTTAATTGTATTGAAATCTCTAAGTAAACCCAAGCCATGTCCAAGAAACCTTGAACTTGGCTTTACTTAACTGAGATTTCTTAGTCAACGGCCGTTAACTCCTGCTCAAAATTATTTTTATCGACAGGCCATCAGCAAATACCAACGATCAAGTCACATAAAATCTAACTATACGTGTGGACAAAAAATATAATAATAATTATAAATGAAGATGTAACTTGCCAAATTATATACACACAAAATAGTTTACATTTTATATCTAGTTTATAATGTACAGAATCTACAGTTTAACCTCTCGGATAATTAATTGGAAGAGTAAACTTGGATAAATTAGGTATCTAATTGTTATAAAAGTTTACTAAAATTCATATTTTGTTGGATTTTTTCCAATGGTAGGTATATAAAGCACAACAAACAATGCAAACATTTATAATTTATAAATAATATTTTTATCTGTTACTAAAAAAACGTGCTGCACTCCGGGAGGGCCGGCATAAGGGAAAACTTGAATATTAACCTTGTGCACTTTAGACGTCTTACGAATTTTCAATCAGGGTCACGATTCCTGACGTGAGTTAAATATTTTTGACCCCTCACAAAAAGTGCATAACACCTTGAAAGAAGTTTTCACTTCAAAAAAAAGCATATTAAATCATACCCATTAACTTCTCACAAGAATCGCACATTGGTCAATACCGCATAAGAATTCGTGCAATATTTTTTTAATTTGTCGCGAACAGACAGACACAGCATAGGGATCAGTTTTCTTCAGGAAGGAATCATTTCCAGAATCAATCATTCATAAAATTGTCATTACTACAGTACTGAGTAATTAATGTATATGTCATATAGTAAAACTCAATCTTGTCTTTCTTAAAATAATGAAAAATTGTAATGAGAGCGCGACCGCAGGCAGCAGTCGAAACGTTCTGCGAACCACCCCAGAAAACTTTGTTTTATGATACGTAAGGATTACATTTTGAAAACTTTATGAAATAAATGTGATAAAAATCAAATTTCAATTTAATTCCTCCGATAGCTGGATGAGCCATGATTGAAATTTGTTTAAAAAGAACATCCCACCAAATTCCTTGCAAATTTTATAGCCATCAAGACTGACTGATGTCTAAAGTTAACTCAATTTGTTTCCGGGACCCACGACGATAATAATAGATGTACTTTGATCAATTTGACTCTCTATTAGTTAGCTTGCTTGAGGTTTTGTTTCAATTAGTGGTGGTAATGGGTTTGGTAAGAGGTTGTAGGTGAAGATGGTGCACTCGATGTTGCTGCATCAATTTGGAAGCGCAAGTGAGATGTTGAAAGTTGAGGGAAGACATAATGCAGAAATTGTAGTTGGTGTTTTTCAGAATGACAATTTGCTAAAGTGATATTTACCGTTTAGACCATAGAAAGACAGTTCGTTCTGTTCTTTTATACAAGTCAAACATAGGCATTTGGTAGACCACTTCTTCTTGGCGTGTCGATGCCATTCTAACGATATGTTTAAATTTTCCCTGAAAATTGCGTAATTTTTACCACCTTATCGATGGTGAAGTTGCTAACACCTTGCAAGATAATAGCTTTCTTGTTTGGGGAGAAACACACACATACATTTTGTTTGATATAAACCCCCGTTTAGAAAGATCATTCACTCTACTTGTGTATTTCAGTTAATATTGTTTGAATCAGGTACCTACCACACATTCATATAGTTAAATTATCTAGTCAATGAATGTTTCATACTAGCACAGACCATTTAACCTTACTAGCCATGCTTACCCTCCGCTTAAGCTAAGTTCAGTTAACTATTATTCGATAACAATAGACGTTCACGACAATAGCCTGATACAACGTTAGAGATACAATAGGTACTTCGATTTATTCCCAAAGTGCGGTTACTACAGATACTATTTATAGCATATTTAAGCTAGCTATTCATGTGACATGGCATAGCGATAAGCCCTTATTACTACTGTTCGTATTTAGGGTACATGTCGTGCGTGTGTCGTATGTTGTCGCGTGTTTTCCTCGTAATTGTTTTACACGCTTAGTGTCACTTGAAAGGTGGAATACGAAAATCGACTTAATAAAACGAGCTTTTGCCAGTGACTTTGCCCGAATAAATTCCATTCACCATTTGTTCTCTCGTGTTTCTATAAATGCAAAATTTTAATAAAACGAGGGTATTGAAAAGGTAAAAAACTAATGAATTTCTACATAGTATAAAACACACAGTCGCTTTCTCTGTCCCTATATCCCTATGTATGCTTAAATCTTTAAAACTACGCAACGGATTTTGATGCGGGTTTTATTTATAGTTTGATTCCTGAGGAAGGTTTAGGTGTATAATTTATTAAGGTTTTAATTGAGCGAAGCAGGGACGGGCCGCTAGTACTTTTATATATGCCACAACTGAATTGGTTACATAACATTTTGCTTCTATAATCATAACAGAAAGCATCCTTTATAATTTAATTTTGATGGTAAAGTCGTAGTTCTTTTTGTGTGTCTAAAACCCGAAGACTAACCCTCAACAACCCTTGAAAAAGAAAGGGCTTTGTGCCGAAGTCACTTTGAGTAAAACTGAGCCAACACTTCAATGGCAACCCATAAATTTCCTTATTTTTGCTTTTAGTGTAACTGCAGTATATACATTCACATATGTATCATCACGTATCATCGCTAATACATCCGTCTTGTACACAAATAATACCCATCATTTCTGCGATATGTTCATATTCATATTCATATTATTTGAATTTCTTTGAAAATATATATATGGTTATATTGATATATGCGACATAAACTATTTCTGCTCCGCTATTCCCCGTAGGCCCAAACCTGAAGTTTCAAATTGTTTGTAACAATTTCCAGAAATAGATTAAACTTTGCAGTTTCATTAACGTTATTGGTGTATCTAATACCTATATTATGGTTTGATATCATTGTTTACTAGGAATAATCCTGTTTCTATCGCGTAAATTATAATATGTGTCATGTTATTTATATTTGGTAGCAAAAAAAGTACATAGATAGCTTTATACATAATTTTACGATTTCATATTATGCATTTTCATCAAACATAAAAGGTATACAACATGTTAATATTGCCCAACTGTTTCATAGTTTGACGGCAACAAACTAAAACTACCGGACTAATTTCTATAATTAATAAGCAGATACAATAACAGTTAGGTCTATAGATTATTTGTGCCCAGATAAAACTTACAAAGCTATATATGTAGTTAATTTTATACAAAATGAATGCACACACCTGCAAATTTAAGTTTGTCAACTTTGGTATACACCGCAAAAGAGAAATTCGAAATATCTTCATGATTCGAAATCCTCAGTTAGCGAATCCGAATCGCATATAATCAGTTTTTCTACTTTTCCTTTTATTTCATTATCAGATCCAGTGTTGATGTTTCCAAATCCAACATTGATGTTAATTATATATTAACATCAATGGCTGTTCGACTGAATTTGATAATCCCCTGTCTATAGCAATATTGGCACTTAGCAGTGGATATAGAATTTCATTTACTTCCATAATACCAAATTTACACAGTTGGTTGTATTTCTAAGATATTATTTTTCGATACCTGCCAATATTAAAATATAAAGCTCTGCTCGTAACTATTTTATACACACACTCTTAGATTTACCTAAACCTTTATTTTATTAAAACCAAAATTAAATTAAAGTTTTAACACATTGTGTAACAAATACATTACATGCTTATTATTATCATTTTATACCCACGAAAGGATATTTTTATAAAAACGGAAAACGGATTACAGCTCTGTCATCAGAAAAAGAATTTGAATTTGATAATGAAAAGAAGACAAGGCTTCAAAAAATAAAAGTCAGGATTTAATCGAATTTAAAAGCTTTTCTATTCGAATTAAAGTATAAAAGAAGGAAGGCTTTGTTTATTATTGCAGCTGTTTTGTCAATCGATTAAATGGAGTTAGTTCCGTAATGGAGAGATAAAGTGACGGCTTTTTGTGTATCTTAACTTTTCTTGGTGCAAGTGGGTAGTTCTGCAAGATGTTGTCAATAAACTTCAGTCTATTTAAGATATATAAGTCTAGTATGTACTTGGATCTGAATGTTGGGCGACGAAAGTGACGTACGAAAGGAAACTTCATGCGACAGAGATGCGAATGCTGAGATGGATGTGCGGGGTAACTAGATTACATAAAATAAGGAATGATTATGTAAGAGGAAGTATGAAAGTAGCAACAGTTAATGAGAAATTACATAGTTATAGGTTAGGCTGGTACGGGCATATTTTAAGAAGAGATGAAAATCACGTGATTCAAAGGGCATTAAAGTTTGAAGTAAAGGGTTCCAGGAATAGAGGAAGACCTAAGAAGAAATGGATGGAGTGTGTCAAGGATAGTACGAACAGGAAAGGAGTATCAATGGATATGGCAAATGACAGAACAAAATGGAAGGAGAACTTACATACTGTGCCGACCACACATGAGTAGGATAAGGTCAAGAAGAAGAAGTCTAGTATGTACTTGGTCCTATTATTTTACTTTTTATTATAAAATTATTTTTTCTGAATTTGCTTAGGTCTCAGATTGATTACGTATATTTTTTTAACAAGGCTCTTATCAAATTATTTGTTACAAACAAATTCACATTCGACAAAATTCCTTGCGTTCGATTGAAATTTTTGATTGTGATTCTCTGTAAATGCAGGAACTGTGTTATGAAAAGTTTAAAGATAATTAAATAAACTTCTATTGAATTAATCTGGATTTACCCGACCCGATACTAACCGGGTCTCAAATGCAGAGTAAATTCAGTTATATACTCCAGTTTGCTTTTGCGAGGTGGAGGAACAAACCATTTGTTTTTACTTAACAAGAAATAACGAAGCAACTTTGTCATATTCAACTGTCATAAACGTAGCCCGGATTTCCCAGTCGTTTTTGTTTCGTTTGGAGCGACACAGTTTAAGAACAAACAAAAAGACAATACAACTGTTTCGGACTCAACTGTATAGCAAAGTAACGTGCCACAGTTTGATGTTCAAAGAAAATATTGGATTTAAAATTCACGTATTCGAAAAGGTAAAGCAATTTTTTCTTTTCATTGTGTAAACTTTTTAAACTGTAAAATAAGATGAAAGGAAAAACATTGGTTTCATTCATTAATTTTCATCGGTCGGGGAAATGGTAAATGATCTTTTTAGATTTACCTGGGTCTTGAATATGTATAAAGTAGACTCGAGACTTAACGAACTATATTTATATCATATATATATATATATATATATATATATATATATATATATATATATATATATATATATATATATATATATATATATATATATATATATATATATATATACAAAATATAGTATCGTTGAGTCTTGAACTTACTTTGTACATATTACACTAATTATTTCTTTGGTTTATTTTCAGAGTAAATTAAATTGGATTCTGCTGTTTAAATACTGGAGAATTCTTCTTAATAAGCGTTTATATTCGAACATGAGAACAATAGCGAAACTTTTGTATACGAAGTCGCTGGTAGTAACTGGTTTGAAATATAATCACACTAATTGACTCGTCCTAGGTAAATCTGGTAAGGCGCTGAAACTCAGCGCGACGCGCGTATTAAATTTACTTGTGTAATATATTTAGCCTTCATATTATGCTATGTTGTCACGGTTCTGGGTATATTGCTCTTATAACTTATATTACTTATGTCACCTCTTTCTGTATTTTTCTTGCTTCCACATAATATGTCAGTATAAAGCATTTAACCTTTCTTCAATTAATTTCATAAAGGCATTTATGGAGACTAATCATATAAAGTTTGTTTGAGCTTCTGTCGTTAATAGCTTCCGGCCGGATAATGTATTACTAAAAATATATCTGTTAGTCTGTTACAAAATAAAGAGACATCTCAGACAGTCTCTGTTATTTTCAGTCAGTCATTGTAATCACATTTTTTAAGCGAAATATCTCAGTGTAATGGCGTGTGTTTGTTTAAGAGAGCAATGAGAGATGCGGCAGGTAGTCGTAAAAGTCATGTCAAACTTTGGGCAATTTGGATAAAATTTGATAAAAGAGAAAGAAAGAAAAAAGTAAGAATAGACTTCAAGAAAGTTCGTAGAGTGGGTAATAAGAAGGTCATAGATAAACAAATTAATATTTAACAAATTTAATGTACAATTTGAAACCGACTGTAATTGAAACTGCTTATAATTCACAATTTTGTGAAGATCAGTAAAATGGAACAGAGCTCAACTAGAGGCGAGTGATAATCAAAAAGATTTACGCTTCGTAATCAAAGATCGTGTTTCATCATAACTGCCTCGAGCATAGAAGTTGGAATATGAGGTTAACAGAAGTGACTTTAAAGGGTTATTTGTGGATACCTTACGTATAGCCAAAGAATAGTGGATCCCGTGTATGTCGCACGAGGCGATTACGGTATAATAAATCTTAATCAAAATGCCAAGCAAACAAAGAAGATCTGAAGCGAAACCATTGCGTTCTTAAAGAGGCGTCAGGCAGGCTATCGGTCGTAAAATCACAGCCAAAATTAAAAAAATTTAAGGTTTATTTTTCTAATGGACCCTGGACTCACAGCGTCACAGCTGTTTACAGGAAATTTAATCCGATATAAGAGTAAATCCAATCGAATTTTCGTTCGAATTTGAAATTTTTACCACTACTTAGGAAAGCAGAGTTTGTATTGACGGTTTTCATACAAAGAAAAATTTACGACGGCTCTTTTATTTGTATTATTACTTAGTAATGTCTGTGCCCTTGAGAAATACAGAAGAAAACATCAAACCAGAAGGCTTTCGTATTTTACCCGGTCCTTTGTGTTGCTTAGATAGCTATTATTGAACAATTGAACGAGAAAACAACAATAACTTGTCCTAGATGAGCGGTTTAACGCTGAGCGACGCAGTGTGATGCTGTGTGTTTATAAGAAAACAGTTGTTGAACGTCATTTCTGTCTGCGACTATGTTCGACCTCGGGTTTATATCTATTCAAAATTTCATCAAAATCAACCCAGCAGCTTAGTCGAAAGCATGACAGAAAAACAAACAGACTTTCGCATTTATATTATTATTTATTTTAATACTATATTTATTGAACAAAACAAAAATGTAATAGCAGATGGATAGTATGAAATATTTGTAATTATGATTAATTACAAATATTTCATATCATCATATTATATCAATTAATCACCGCACCGCTTCACGCTATCGCTTACGTAGGGCCGGTATTTTGATTAAAATTACGATTGATGGGTTTTATCTCCTGTTAGAAATATTAAATTGGGCTTAAACAATCAAAAACAATATTGACAATTGCTTAAGTATTGTTTCTGTTACAAATTACAATTCCTTTAGAATGTTCTAATATATAAATACTTATATTATATTTGTATAACTTATTATTTCTTTTATCTATGGTATAAGCACTAAGTTATGAAAATGGTGCGAGTATTTGACGAGAAACTTACGTTACTTAGTGAAAACATTAACAACTCCTTACTTCCAACCAAGGAAATCATCGTGAGGAAACCTACACTCTAAGTAATTAATGAAAATGTATCATCTAGTATGTGCGATGTGTAGTAAAAAGAAATTGTATTGCCAGAAAAGCGTTAGTGTGTTTCAAAGTATAGTTTCCCTTTCCCCCCAGCTGTGTTTCCCTCTACGTAATGATCACAACGCTTAGTTATGAATCTATAGCTACGATGAGATCCATTAAATATAACGCAATCTGGAGCTGAAATGTGTTACTAACTATATTAGTGTTGCCATTTGACTGAGATAGTAAGTGGTAAAGTTTCCACCGTCCAGTCTCTTTGCCTATTTGCATATTCATTTCGTGGGATGGAAATAGCGGCAAATATCCTAACTGTTATAAGTTGTGTCGACTAATTGGTTAGTCGGTTTAGTCACTTCGTCTTGGGGATATTACATCGCATTAAGCTGCAGCCCGATTGCCCCGTCAACATCCGTTGCGTGGATGCAGTGCGTTGTCGCTCTGTTGTCACTCCACACATCTTTTGCGTTGTACAACGATGACAGACGCCAACGCGACGTAGCACAACGGAGCAATGGAGCTGGCTGATAATGTATCTTTCTAAAAGTGAAAGAATTTTTGAAATCGGTTCAGAATCAGATCACCCGCCTCAAACATACAAACCAAACGCGTACCTTTTTATATTAATAGTATAGAGTATAGATTTATTTGATACTAAATATTCTATACACAGGTATTCAATAAAAATATGTTTCATGAGATACGAGGCCTGGTGATAGAAGGACAAATGAACTGACAGACGGGCAGCGAATTCTTAGCAATAGGGTTCCGTTTAACCATTGGGTACGGAACCCTAATAAGGAAAACATCTGAAAACCAGTCACATATTGAAATATCACCATGTTTGAGATACGAGCAAAATTCTTTCTGAAATATGCCTGAATCTATAAAAACACATATTTCCTTGACACACTCGCTATACACGACGTCATAGAATGCCGAAGGTGTAAAAATCTAGTTCAAGACTTATGTTTTATTATATATACACTACTATCATCTCGCACGTTTTTAAATAAAACTGAGTTTTTAGTGAATATTAACGTTTACTATCGCACTGGATAGCATATTTCCATTCTGACTATCACTGGAATAAAACTAAACCAGACCCAACCTAAATCCTTAGAGTGTCAATATAATACGTTTTAATATCACAAACGTATTTCAAGCATACGGATGTATCTTAAACTAGTTGCGCCCCGAAGCTCCTACGATTTTTAAAAGTTCTGTCTAGTTTTCTAGAAGATATGCTCATCTAGAAGACTAGATAGAACTTTTAAAATTATATACGCCCTAGATGACTTTCGCGTTTGTTCTACTTTGAAATTTGGTCTATTTCACAAACTGTAAATTTTTGTTCTCAATCCTATTTCCATCAGTCATCTTCATCCGTCTACCTGTCTCAAAGATGGCCTGTACTACCAGTAATTTATTTTAATTAAGTCTATTACCTATTGTATGAGTTATACAAATATATAAATAAATGAGTAATATAATTACAAATAGTAGTTGTATAACATTGCATTGTAATAATATTTTTATTTATTGTACATGCCATCGAGGGAGTAATTATACAATTTTAATCAGGTATTTCAAGTTCTAATTGCTGTTGACAAAGCTTTATATCCATCCTATCTATTTGTGGATTTATAGGCATACCTGTAACTGACCCACTTTCTCATATTTCGAATGGAAAACAAACTTATTGGAGTTGCTCCTCCATGGTTACCGATAAAACTCTTCAGGCAATGGGATTTTTTCATTTTTATTGATATAAGGTTTGCGGCCAATATTATTTTAAGCCTTTGGAATGTATTAAAAATATTAGAAAGCTAATTGTTGTTACAATAAAGATTAGTTTAAGAAATGTTTGTAAATGCAATACACATCAAAATATAGTATCGTTGAGTTAGTATCCCATAACACTAGTCTAGAACTTACTTTGGGGCTAGCTTAATCTGTTAATTTTATAATTTTTTTTATTGTAAGTTCTGCACAGTACAGATTTTGTAAAAATGTTCTTACCATATGTGGCAGCAAATAAACCATTTTTCATTTAACGTCGGAAGAATGAACACAGGGCTTAGTGCGGGTTTGCTATTTATACCTTAAAATCGAGCCGATTCGAAGCGAGACGCAGTTCGCTGCGTTTCCACATTGCGTCATTGTGACACAACGACAAGCACACCGCAATGTGATTGGTTAGCTGCGTCTCTGCGTCGTTAGTAATTTTGCAAATACACAGGCCCATCCGACGAGTTATTAACAATACAGTCCATTAATCTAAGTCCCAATTGGATTCCGGAGGTACTTTACCGAATAGGGATTGGGATGGAATATTGTTTTTCGGTTGACTTGGATAGGTCAAGTTATTACTAACATTTATTAGCAGATACTGGATAGGGGATAATTTTCTTTTATATTCTGTCAGTGTTCGAAAAGGGATGGAAACAACTGGCGAGATATACCTAGTGGTTGGAAATAGAAAGGGTAGGCTTCTGCCACGTGGTAGGTACCTCATGGCTACATAAAAATATCGAATAACTAGAATGTAAATATAGTTAATGAATACATATATTTTTAAGTTTGTGGTCCTATAATTCAATCCATACCCTCACGAGCATTTCAAACTATTTAAAGATAAAAAGTCTTTACAGGTAATAGAAAACAGCATTTCCTAATAGGCACCCTTATTAGGAACTATTATAACGTGTGGGCTGATTTTAAGGCTGACTTTTTCTTCTCAGCCCACAGATTACTCGCACACGTGAGTCCTATTATCACCGTCAAAATAACATCTGAATTTAATCAAACAAAATAATTACTATTTTTAAAGGAAACAGAAATAGACCCAATAGAAAGGCAGGTTTCCCTAAAGTGGACAAAGAACAAGGTCTTTAATATTGAACTTAATGGTGGGTATTATGACCCATTAGTTAGATACATTTCATCTGTGCCATTAGCCTGTCAACTTTGACAGTTATTACCTTGAACCTTATAGCATGGAATTAGTAGGTACCTACTAATTCCACGCTTTATAGTCATTTATCATTACCAATTTTTCTATTTTCTAGTCACCTGAAACGC
Organism: Plodia interpunctella; assembly: GCF_027563975.2. Taxonomy (NCBI): domain Eukaryota; kingdom Metazoa; phylum Arthropoda; class Insecta; order Lepidoptera; family Pyralidae; genus Plodia; species Plodia interpunctella. The sequence goes on from NC_071301.1 coordinate 8,700,234, forward strand.
CTAAAACGTAACCTAAAAGTTGTTCCATTAACTATTGTTTTTTTTATTATTGTTCAACCAGCCCGCGCTTGATTGGGTGTGGTTCTATTTGCGACCATAGTTTGCGTTTTGTTCTTTAAACGAAAAGGATGTAAAATTGAATTCTTATACTTTGTCACTATCATGTTTATTTTTGTGCTAATTTTGTTTTGACCTTAGTAGGTGATTACATGTTATAAAATAAATTTGAATCCGTATTTGATGGATAAGAGTAAAAACATAAGTCTGATTAGTGGAATCCGTTCGTAGTATGGTTGTCAAGTGAATTATTTTAAAAATAAATATTTGTACTGATCTATCCTGTTGTTTCATCTTCCAAACGATCTAAAAAAATTTTTGTTCACAATTTGTAAATATTTTATTGTAAATTATTGCAACACATTATTTATTCTAAATTTCGATATACAAACGCAGTTTTGTACGTAATATATATATAATATCACGTATTACATATTAAAAAATTAACTGTAACATAACTTAACTGTTGATAATTGTGTGATTTAATTAATATATATGTAAAGAAATAAGATTATTATTTCTTCATTTTGAATTTGCCGCGCTTTGCGTTGTCGACAAAGCAGCATGGTAAAGTTGGTAAAACAGTTCTGTTATTTAAATTTGCCGCGTTCAGTCACGTCAATGTCAAGTCGATAGACGTCAGACAGAATAATTTCAAAATATAGGAGGTGGTAAAATAATTTGTTGATGATTGTATTGTGAAATAAATTGGTGGATATAATTTTGATAAAAAGTGTAAGAAATAAACTTTATTGTCGTTTCTTTGTTTACAGGTATGTACCTTTATATTTTAAAATGTTAGTTTAAGTCGATAGTAAGAAATAGTGAATGTTAGTTAATACAAAATAAAACTTTGTTTACAGCAACACAAGAGTTTATTTCCAACACTCCTGAAGAATTAAGATAAGATCTTATAAAACGACAATCTTGTTTTAATGAAAAATGGAGAAACTTCAATTTAAATTTACATTATTGCCCGGAAGTGATGGAAAGTCAAATGTGTATTCTATAACCTCAATAACCACTAAGGACAACAAAGTGTATGCAATACCTGAGGAGTTTCAGGCGGTTGGCCATCACAAAGAAATCATTAAAACCTCTGCATATAATAAAGTGAAGAATAGCTTAAAAAAAAGGTTCCAAACAAGAAGAGTCTGGATAACAATGACACAAGAATTGGCTGGAATTTATTTAGATGAAGACGGAAACGTGCAATTTGGAGATCAATTTTTAGAAGAAATAATAGAAGAAGAAGTGGCGCAGAAGAACGAGTCAGGTACACTAGAAAAATTATTTGAAAAGTTTATAGAAACCACGCAAGCAAATAGGCAGCAAAGTTTAAAATCAATTGCAGAAAAATTTGTATTAGAAAAATTTACTAGTAAAAATGCCAACGCAAATCTGTGGATTGACATTTTTGAAAAAGAATGTTTGCGATGTGAGGTAACATCGGATGAAAAAAAAATTGAAATACTCAGATTGTTTTTGGATAAGACCTGCGCTGACTGGTATAGTTCTATGATTATGAAATTGTCATTCAAATCTGAATGGTCTATATGGAAAAGCAAATTTTGTGAGACATTCGCCAATAAGGGATGGAACCCAGTCACTTACGCACTGTTTTTTAAATACAAAGATGGTTCTTTACTAGAATACGCTATAAAAAAGGAAAAACTTCTGCTGGAGATGAGACCATCAATTGATACAGGTACTTTGACAGATCTTATTGCAGCGGGATTACCAGAATTCATTTTAAACAAAATAGACCGAGAAATTCTAAAAGATACAATGGATTTATTTAATGAGCTGAATAAGCATGAACACTCGATGAATAAAAGAAATTTTGTGGCCAAGAGAAATTATGGAAATCAGAAGTCTTATGTTAAAACCGAAACAAAAATTCCATGCAAAATATGTGAAAAATTAAATAAGGGCTCGCGTTATCATTCTGAAAATTTATGCTGGTTTAAAGAAAAAGAAGAGGAAAAAATTAAGAAAAATTCCATTAGGCATGTCAATAATTCAGTAATTGAAGCAGAATTAAACGAGGCTGATCAAAAAAACTAATAGTAACACCATTGATAACTGTCAAACTAATTATAAATGATAAATTACAAATAAACGGAGTCTATGACTCAGGCTCTAATGTCTCTTTGATAAATTCAAAATTATTGAAGTTAAAAAAGAACGAGAACAATACTTATACAAATGAAGCAAATTTAATAACAATTAATGGTGTTCAAAAGACAAGTGGTTTGACAAGCTTAAAAGTAAAGATTTTTGGATTAGAAAAACAAGTTGATGTGTACATTATTGATGGAAAAAATTTTAAGTATGACTTTTTAATTGGATTAGATTTAATAAAAATATTTAAACTTATTCAAACTGAAGACTTAGAAATTATACAGAAAAGGTATCCAAATAATGATAAAGTCGATAAAGTAGAAGAATTTAGTACAACTTTTAATTACACATCAGGAAAAGAAAAAGAAAACAGTAGTATCTTAAAAAAATACGAAATAAATTTCAATGAACATGTAAATGAAGAAGACTTTGAAATGAAAATAAATCATTTAGATGAAGATAAAAAGGAAAATATAAATAAGTTGATAAATGAATACAAATCTGTCTTTGCAAAAGATAAATACGATGTTGGTACTGTTAATGGGTATGAAGCGAGAATAGACTTATCAGTGGAAAAATACTGCAGTAAAAGGCCTTATAAATGCACTATGGAAGATAAAAAAGAAATAGAACATCAAATAGCAAAATTATTAGATAACAAGCTAATAGAAGAATCTTACAGTCCTTTTGCAGCACCCGTAACACTAGCATTTAAAAAAGAGGATAACAAGAAATCAAGATTATGTATAGACTTCAGGGATCTGAACAAAATTGTGGTACCTCAAGCTCAACCTTTCCCTTTAATTGAAGACTTAGTAATTAAGACTAGAAACTGTACTTTTTTTTCAACCTTAGATATAAATTCTGCGTTCTGGTCTATTCCCTTGCGGATAGAAGACAGAAAGAAGACAGGATTCGTAACTCAAGAAGGTCATTTTCAGTGGACCTGCTTACCCTTTGGTTTAAAAACATCCCCAGCAATTTTCCAAAGAATTTTAAGTAATATTCTAAGAAAATACAATCTTTCAGAATTTGCTGCTAATTTTATAGACGATATTTTGGTTTTTTCAAGGAGTTTTGATGAACACATTAATCATTTGACGCAATTACTGGACGCTATAAAAAAAGAAGGATTTAGACTAAAATTCACAAAATGCACATTTGCGTCAAACTCGGTTAAATATCTCGGTCATATAATTCAAAATAATTCAGTTCAGCCAGTCAAAGACAATGTCATTTCCATTAAGAATTTTCCTATTCCCAAAACTCAAAAGCATATAAGACAGTTTCTTGGGAAAATTAATTTTTACCACGAATACATACCGAGGAGCGCTATAATATTAGATCCTTTGCACAATTTATTAAGAAAAAATCAGAAGTTTGTTTGGTCTGATGAATGTCAAAAATCGTTTGATATGGTAAAAAATCTATTATGCTCTCAACCGATTCTAGAAATATTTGACAAAAATTTGCCTATCAATATTTACACTGATGCTTCTATAGAAGGCGTAGGCGCTATTTTAAAACAGGTACAACTAGATGGAAAAGAAAAACCAGTAGCTTATTTCTCAAAAAAACTAAACGAAGCCCAGAAGAAAAAGAAAGCTATATATTTAGAATGTTTAGCTATAAGAGAAGCTGTTAGATACTGGCAATATTGGTTATTGGGTAGGTCATTTACAGTGTACTCAGACCACAAACCTTTAGAAAATATGAATTTAAAATCAAGAACTGATGAGGAACTGGGAGATTTGACATATTATTTGTCGCAATACGAATTTAAAATAAAATACGCTCCTGGGAAAAATAATCTCGAGGCGGACTGCTTAAGCCGAAACCCAGTATTGGAGATAAATGAAAATACAGATGAGCAATTAAAAGTAGTGAATTTGATAAATTTGGAAGATATTATAGAAGATCAAGAAAGTAATACAGAAATACAAAAGAATAAAAATAAATTAATAAAAAAGGAAAATCTATACTACAAAAAGTTGGAAACAAGGAAAAGATAATTTTATCAGAAAGATTCAGTTTAAAACTTCTTAAAAATGTCCACGAAAGCTTATGTCATATTGGTGTCGGACAAATGCAGAAAATGGTTGGTCCTCTCTTTTCTACAAATGAAATGTCAGCAAACATCAGAAAGATTTGTAGGAACTGTACGACTTGTATAAAAAATAAATCAAGAGGACATGGCAAATTTGGACACTTGTCTCATCTAGGACCAGCCACAAGACCTTTTGAGATAATTTCTATAGACACAATAGGAGGTTTCGGAGGCTCAAGATCTACAAAAAAATATCTTCATTTGTTAGTAGATCATTTTACCAGGTACGCGTTTATTCTTACTTCGAAGACTCAAACTGCAAATGATTTCATAAAGCTTGTCAAGAATATATCGGAAACAGAGGTCATAGGTATGATTCTCACAGACCAATACCCAGGTATAAATTCTTATGAATTCAAAAAGTTTTTGGATGACAAACAGATACCAATAGTATTTACAGCAGTAAATGCACCATTCTCTAATGGTCTTAATGAAAGACTAAACCAAACATTAGTGAATAAAATTAGATGTCGAATCAATGAAAGTGAGAAAAAGCAGGCTTGGACATCCATAGCTCAAGAATGTGTAAGCATATACAATAAAACTGATCACTCAGTTACTGGATTTTCACCATCTTATCTGTTGTATGGTACAAATGTATCAATTCTACCAGAACAACTCAAGCAAGAAGTATCACATAATGATTGGATAAGGGATAAAAATATTGCATTTGCAAATACTATAAAATCACATGAATACAATAAAAGATTATTTGACAAAAAACGAAAACCTTGGATATTTAATGTTGGAGATATGGTCTTTGTGGAAAATGGGAATAAATTAAACAGGAAAAAACTAGATGAATTGAAAATTGGGCCATATAAGATAATTGAAAAAATTTCTAACTCAATTTATAGAGTAGATACAGGTCACAAGAAAATAGAATCAATATATATATATATATAATAATCAATATATATATATATATATATATACGCGAAACGGTCATGGGTAAAACGTTATTTAGATGAACAGTTCAACGGGCAATGGTTGGTTGGTGAGGAAGATCCCAGATAGATTAGATACCCGAGGGATTCTTCAGCAGACGAGTGGAACATATCATGAGGCTACCCTTGAAACAACCTTCTTTTATCTATGCATGAAACATATATCACGTAGCATGACATCGCGTCCACACGATCTCACTTGTTTCATAGGATTACTACGCGCTAATTACGAGAAGGGAAAAAAATACACGAAAAAACGGAGAAAATTCACGCAAAATACTAACTTATAATAATATTTCGCGTAAATTTGTCTTCTATTATACCAAATTTCGGTCAGGTTGTTGATATGACCTAAACAAAATTTCCATTAATTTAATATATATTGCCCTCAGAACGTGAATCGGAACAGCGATGTATCAAATTACTTTTTCAACAAGCGAGTAATTGTATTGCTTCTCGCAAAACAAACATTCGTACGTCGAGGAAAGAACAGGCCATTGTAATCTACTAATTCATATACCTACGAGAGAGTTCTTAAGGATTATTTTACGTACTAGCTGTTGCCTGTGACTCCGCTCGCGATTCTTGCGTGTTTTGCAAAGAAATATACAACATTTATTAGTCTCCATAATATAAATTGAGAGTTTGCATGTTATTAAATATTTTTTTCTTTCATTTAAAACTTTCTCCATAACACCACTACTTTTGTTTAGTAGAAAAAAAGAATTACCCACGTAATATAAAAAAATACGGTGCGTAGACATTGTTTTTCACGGAAGTTCAAAGTCCAGACTGAAGGTCAGACAGAGAGCCATGGAACGTAGTGTTTTGGGATTTCATCTAATAGACTAGGTAAGGAATAACTCGTATCTCCTCGGGCAGTTAAGGTGAGGGAAATTAGTTACCATAAGGATACTGGACGGCCGCTGAAGAAGAAGTAGACCATAAAGTGGATGGCGGAACGATATAGACAAGAAAGAGACGAGTGGAAGAAAAAGGGAGTGGAAAAAAGAAATAATAAAAATCCAAGATAATATTATGAGAAGATGCACGAGTGTTTTAAATATAAAATACTTTGCTATTCATTTATGAATTTATGAATATAGGTACGTAATATTAGTGGTTATAAAATAATCAAACAAAATGTCAGACGTCATTCAATACACATGGATTAATATCACGGGTCTGGATTTGTGAAAGCCGCTGATGAAATTTCAATTCATCATTCGGGTAAATTTTGAGCTGCGATTTTTGTACGATTTTAAATTTAGGTTTTGATTATTCATACCATGTTTTGTTTGCTACTTATACATCTTTATATAAGAAAGAAATAAATGTTTATTAGTACGAAAGTATAGTATCAAATAGTAATAAATTATAAATCATAAATCACTTAAATCTTCCTCAGGAATCACCCTATTTATGGGCAGACAGCGGAAAGCGACTTTGTTTTATATTATGTAGTATGATGGTCTGCATAAAGTCGTGACGTGAGTGACGACGATGTATTGTGGTGTCTGATGTACTAAACTATTTGTTACAATATCTTAGGCCAGAACCAGAGAACCATAAGAAAATAAAGCTAATATAATTAATTAAACTGGATAATTAAATTCATTGCAATGTAAGCCGTTTGGAGATCGAGGTCGTAAAGGTCGTCCCATGGGATACAAGCGTAGGGTATTATTATTATTTAATGAGTTTTATCGAATAAAGGCGTGTGTCGTAAAATTTTATCTCTAGTCTCGAAAGAGATTTTGGAAATGTGAGGGTATCACATTTTTTATCTAGCTATAAGGTCCCAGTGCTGGGCAAAAGCCTTCCCTTTCAGTTTTACATTAGCGGACCGGACTTGTTTTCATACTTTGTTTATAAAAATAAACAAAGTATTAATAAAAATTCCATAATGGCTATAAATACTGGTACCTAATTATATTAATTAGTTCTTTCTCATCCAAGACAAACATTTTATTTCCCTAATATTGCACAAGAAAAAGTAAATTAATATAAAATTATTTTACATTCCAACATAGATTTCTTCATAATTCACATTATAAACGTCACCAGAGTAGTGTTTATATTGTTTTTTTCCGTTATATTAGATTACAAAGCTGTTGTTATTGAATTACATAAATCGTTTATGCGAGATCTTGATATCCTCATATGATTTTCATTATAATATGGAACAGGTAAAATGTTAAGACCATTTGCAGTGAGCTAAATAAGATTTCTCATTGGTGAAAAATATATCGGCAATAATGATAATGTTATTTATACAATCAACTTGCGCTATGTTATGTAAGAAAACGTCATAGGTATACACAACGGACAATCAAATGTACTCGTACGTTCCGTATGCCTAACCAATAGTCAACACATCTAGATTCACGAAGCAAAACTATTTTTAAGCGTCACAATTTTTTAAAATTATCGTAAATTAAAATGTTAATTTAATATTTTTTTAATTGAAAAATATATTTTTTAATGGCTTAATGGATCGGCTAGTCTTACGAACACAAGAGTCGAGCATCTATCCAAGAATAGCGCCAAAGAATTTAATTTCAATTCTCATCGGTCTTCAAAAAATTCGTACACGAACATTCCAGAAAGAGTTACACACCACTTAGTTACATCTCTATTAAAGGTATCATAGTATAACGTACAGGAGTTAGAATCTATTTTCCGTGGTGCCATAAGTAAATGAGTCTGTGGATAAATGTTTTTTTCCGTAGTCCATCCAAAGAAACTAGGACAACACTAACTAGGAAGAAATGGGAAATTGGCAGCTGTCTCTATGAAAGCAGTTAATAGAAATATAAGTTTGTGAAATTTGTACAAAGCAAATACGTATGGCCTGTCTATAAAGAGTATAAAACGTATCATGAACAAAAACAATTTTTTTACCATTGCAATACTAAACAGTGTGGTCAAGATTGTTTTATAAGCTATACCAGTGTTCACAGCCATGGCGCCTTCATTTATTTTCTAATTAGACAAGCTGTGTAATGTACACTGTTCAACAAGTTTTAAAACAACAACAATTTTAAATTAAACTTTACAAAAAGTTAAGTTGCGACGCCGCCCCGCCGCCCTCAGGATGCGGTTATGACAGATAGATCGTAAATCTAAGCAAATCTTAAGCTTAACATGGCGTTTAGTTTGCATTACAAAAATATTTTTGGTTTGCAGAATTTCGCTAAAAATTAATTGGGATAAAAACCCACTTGATTTATGCCATTTTAACCGCCCACCTATCGCATATCGAAACTTTTACTAACACTACATAAGAAATTAAAAAACAAAACATCTGAAAATAAAAACGAAAAAATCAATGTTAACCATCCGAACAATGCCCGCATCATTTCCCATCATTAACGAGATCACAATACCGAGAGCGGGCTGTCACAGACACACTCGATTCTGTAAGACGATCTTTTAGTGCGTCGAGTTCGAATATCGATTCGATTATTTGTTCAGAATCGAGTCGCAATCAGTGCGGCCCTGCTGCTTTTATTTCAACGTTCTTTTTTTATTTCGAACGAACACAATTTGAATGTGTCTGGTGGTACGTGGAAGGATATGTTTCAGAAAAGAATTATCGTGTAAACTTTTTTGTGCCTTTTCTCTCCGTTTTGTAACAGATAAAAGTTACAAGATAGCGCTATGCTTGTTCTTTTTTTATTATAGTAAATTCGTATCTATGTTTGATAAGACTAAGGAAGACAACTAATAGCCTTAGCTGCTGATAGGTTCAATAGTTTTCTTAGGAAGGGTTGACGTCAGGCAGGTGGCTGATTGTAAAATCACAGCCATATATTATTCTGTGATACTAGTCTATCTTGTATGTCGCGCCGCGATACCTGGTACTTCGCAGCGCCACAGCCCCGAACGCAACCGGATATAGGCGAAGTCATTAAAGAGAGAGTGAATTTGTATGGTGTCCATGTATAACAATTTATGGCGACTACTTTTCGCACACTAGCGCCATCTCACATTTTTATTATTTCTTTTATTTCTTGGTGAAAATTAAAAATATATATTTTAAAAGATTATGCCACGCTACATAAAGAATTTTATCCGATAGTATTATCAAGAAATATTAGAAAGTATAAGCCTTAATTGGCACATGTTCTCCATTTATTACAATCTCAAAATGCTAAAAAAAATAATGTATGAATATCGCCCTGATTTTAAAAAGTATACACAAGAAAAAGCATCATTTAATGTGTAAGTAACAGTTACCAATGTCATACCACGAGACCATTAGCCGAATTCCAGCTCACAAAATAAATTTAATTTCTGCCAACGTCACTCGCGTCTCGGAGTCAAAGTGTGGATATGACACAAAATTAAGGCGACGACAGAACGCTATGGCTCAAACTCGGTTAATGTTCTGCTATGCTGTGCTAACTGAAACTAGTCAACCAATAATTGTATTTTATTCATGAAATGTCAGGAAATTCCTATTGGTTTTAGGTCGGGACCTGATCGTCACTACCGGAGCAGCATTGTATTGGTTATTCAAAGCTTCAATTGGCACAGCACAGAGTACTGGCCAATGTACAAGTTCGAGCCAATGCGTTCTGTCACCCTAATTTTGTGTCACAACTCTTTAAATACGAGAGGTGACGTTAACAGAAATAAAATTTATTTTGTGTGCTAGATAGAGGGATAGAATTTCGCAACATAAAATTCTATCGGTTGTTCTAGATCTAGCTTCAGTTGGCACAGCATAGCAGAGCACCAGTCGTGATCAAGCCTTTTTCCCTACGGCGGTATTAGGACACTTTACGTTCCTCAGCCGCCTAGTAGCTGTAACGACATCTGTAAAATGTTGTTTATACAACATTGATTTATGATAATGACAATTTTTATGGCATAATGGTATTGGCTGACATCGAGTGAGAATCGTAAAAATATAATGGCAATTTCCAATCTAAGGTTAAAATATAAAATAATTCATGAAGGAACATTCTAGCCATTTTTAACCCCCTACGACAGGAGGAGTTATAAGTTAGTAGCTGTACAAAATCTTCACAATGTTTAGGTTGATTTTTACGCAGACCTTGGCCTTCGTAGCGTCATAGCCGTGAATGCAATCGGGAACAAGCCAAGATGAGTGAGCAAAATTATACGTACAATTTACGCTGTTCTACGGACGCGTGCCGCAACTGTGAGCCAAAGTTAATTGGTTGTAAATTGACCGCAATAGCCTGCACGAACCGCGTACGAACGAACCAACCCGCAGAGGTGCTGGTGGATGGTTGAGCGTTGGACCTGCTTTATCAACTGTATCTATCATTTGTATGTACCTACAAAAATTTATTGATCTATGACAATAAAACTTAAGCGTTCAATAACTTAAGTTACAAAATGACGTGACATATATGTGACATTTATTCAATGCCTCCTCATTAAATATTATGTTGTTAGTAAGTTATGTAAAATACACCTGAAGTTATTGGCCAATTAGTTCTATCCAATATTTTGTGAAATTAAATTTTCAATTATTATACGAACAAATGATTTATCTTTGACTTGTGAAAAATTCACATCTGCTTAAAGCGCTGTATATTTCTGATTGCAGAAAAGCACAAAAGAAAAAAAAAAGTTTAATAATTTACTGTACTTGGCTCCAACGCTGCACATTCTTATGCGCTCACATTTAGTTAAAGTACAAGCGGATGTACCTAGAGTTGCCGCGTAAATAGAATTCCTAATGCATATGAGCGTAATTGTGCATTCATGTTTGTAATTTAGCAAAATTAACGTGAATTAACCAATGTTACAATGAAAACAAAATACCTATTCGAGCATATTAATCGCGAAATAAAATTTTTATGAGTTGATAATGAAAATCTAAATCATAACTCAATCCAATTTTAAGTAATGAATACAATTCTCAGTGAAAAAGTTATACCAATTTTAGGTTTAATTAGTTATATTTATTTAAAATTAGCTTTATTAGTTGAAAATAGTCTAATTTTTTGTTAGTAATTAATAAGTTTATTTTAATTAAATATGTATAATATTGAAAGCAAAATGTAAAAAATTATAAGAAATATAAACCTAAGAGACTTTTAAGTTAAATTCTATGTTTTTTGTTAACTATATTGTTTCTAAAAAAACGGTTGAAATTGAAATGGTATGACATTCTCGCCAATGCTTCATAATTATTTCTGGTTTCTCTTTGGCAGATCTTGTCTTCAGAGAAACTGCTTGCATTAGCAGATTACAGCGTGGATGAAGCTAGCTAGAAAAAATACTTTTCTTAAAATTCCCATTTGTAGATAAATATACAAATATATAAAATAAATATATGCATAATATACACACATTTAAGTAGGAAAAAAGAATATGGTTAAAATTTTGTAAAAAGTTGTAGTTATTTAAAATGGGAAAATATAAAAAAAAAATTTAGAATAATTTATTTTTTTTTTTGCGATAATTGAAAACTCAATTTTTATTTACAAAATATGAATTGTGATTTTGTAAAAAATGTACTATTTAAATTACCCTAAAAAAGTTGAAATTTTAATAACCTTTATAACGAAAAGAGTAACGGACGACCTTTTTCTTTAAGTATAAAACGGGACTTTATAGTCACGTACACATTAATGTAATGTATCAAGTTTGCTGTCTGTCAATCAGCTACGGAAGCGTATTTATTACTATTAGTCCGGCAAATAAATATATAATAACATAGAACAAGCTCCACAGTTACTATTAATATAGATGCTAACAAACTCCTTGTAAGCTTATTATCCGAGAACAAAATAGAAACGATACAGAATGCTTTCTGTGTGGTGTAAGGTGTAAGAAATGATATTCGAATAAGCTTTTTATGTCGATGAGAAAGTCTTATCTATGTTACACCTAGTTAAAGAATGATAATAAATTTGTATGGTTATATACAAATCTAGAAGGGAATATCACGTGTTACTAAGTGCCCGGGTAAAATTTTTCATATATTTTGTTGATCCACGCGAATAGTATTTTTCATTCGTGTCATTCTTTTTTTCAAACTAATATTTCACGTTTTGAACGTTCACTAAATTTTAGCTGATTGCAGCTAAAATTGACGTAGTCACTTAAAACATTTTAATATAGTAAATAATAGTAGCTTTTGTTCTTATTTCTAAATGACTAATTCTATTTATTTCTACATCCCTCATTGTTTTCGATCTAATGATTAGGCTCTTGAGGAAAAAAGCAAGGCAACTGTTGTTTAAGTTAATTAATGATGTCTTCAGATCTTCAGCTCTTTGTTTCCATTACGTTGAGATTCTACACATATATTTGAAGTCGCATCGCGTCGTTAAATTTTCAGCGGCGCAGCTAGGACGCTGGGTAACGAAGTTGCACTGCAAGATATTACGCGAACTCCCAATTCCAACTCTATCTCAGAAACAAGCGTGAACAAGTTTATTTTAACGACGCGAGAGGGTTATTGGTCCGCCCACTTACATGCTTTTTGGCATATCTAGGTATACTAAAAATAAAATAAATCTGTAAATCTGTCGGTCACGCTTTTTTCATAAAATTGAAATACAAACAGTACCCGGTATCATAGTTCACATATAAATATAAAATATTTTTTATTCATTTCGACAGATCGACATTGAAGCTGTGGTGGTATAATGGTTATAGACGCCCGCCTGTAGATCGAAAGGTCCCAGTTTCGAATTCTACTCGTGCCACATGAGTTTGTATACCAATCTAACTCATGTATAGTAGTATTCATAGATCACCACTTGCTTCTAGTGAAGGAAAGCATCGTGAGAAAATCTGCACATTGGTTAGTTTACTTTTGTAATGGAGAAGGCAATGGTAACCACTACATTAATAGTGCCAAAAAATTGTTATGTGTGTTTCATTCCACGTAATGATCTCGACCCTCAGCCATGTAGGAAATATGACTATGAGGAGAGATCCAACTAATGGTAGTAATAAACTGATTTAATAACATGCAGTTATTCATGCAAGCTATGACAGCAATATATCTTCATTCTTCATAATAAGAGAAGTGTGCTTTAATTTAAATAGTATCGATATACTCTTTTCATAGTCGTATTTCTCATGGCTGAGGGTCGTGGTCATTACGTGGAATGAAACACACTTAACAATTTTTTGGTACCTACTATTAATGTAGTGGTTACCATTGTCTTCTCCATTACACGAGTTTAAACTCGTGTAATGTCTGCACATTGGTTGATTAATCTCGATTTTTCACGATATTTTCCTTCACCGGAAGCAAGTGGTGGTCGATGAAAACTACTATATATATGAGTCAGATTTGTATACAAGCTCATATGGCATGAGTAGGATTCGAACCTGGGACCTTTTGATCACCAGGCGGGCATCTTAACCATTACACCACCACCGCTTCTATATACTACTACTTCATTCGATTTTATTTAGTGGGATGATAGAATGCTATCCATTTAAAATTGCATACCCATAGCCGGTGAAACATGTAGGTAATAAGTAATGTAAACTCATGTTTTTGCATATAACTAATAATCATTGTCAAACGGTGCTATATATTGTATATAGATATAATAAAAAAATACGGTATAATTGTATAATTAGTAGATGTTATCCGCGGAGCCGCTCGCGGTAAAAAGTAGCCTTTCTCGTAATTTACTGCTGCATTTTGTAACATGGACTCAAATACTTTAACATTATATAATTAGCGTATCAGGTAGTGTACTATTTTTTGTGTAATACAGGTAATTTAAAACAGATCGTCAAGAGCACTCGTATGATTGTCGAACGACAAAAATGGTTGCGTGTACTGACTTGGGTTGTAAATAATGACACGAAACGACCGGGAATATCGGAGAGCTAGCCTCATTTTCACCTGTCAAATTTGACGTTAACTTTAACCTGCTCACAATAAGGCACGAAGTTCGCTGTTTTATCTAATCTGACGTCGACGTCTGACGAATATGTGATGTATAGGTCAAACTTATGGTCAAAGTTAAATGGTGTTACTGGGGTTTGGAATACCGTGCAATATAAAATGTTTCTTCCAATTAAAAAAAAAATATTACAAAATAGTTCCTGCCTAATCATCGCTATAATAATATATACGCGTGGAACATCACTAGTCCGATAACGATCCACTATTATATTGATGCCTCCGAGGTGACTGTTTGAAATAAGTGGTACTCGTTGACATTTGAATGATAGAAGCGTTTTATGGCACTCGCGAGGTCATATTCACGATACGGGACGGGACAGGACGGGACGCTTCACGATATATAAATATTTCTTTGTCTATTAACTTCGAGTGGGTTGCACCAGTAAACAATGACATTAACTTTGATCTGCCCGCTGCCACCGTTTGGATAAAATGGGGTGCTTTACGTTTTTCTACGCAGGTTAAAGTTAGTGTCATAGTTAACTGCAGCAACCGACTCTAAGTAATCCAATAGTCATTATGCTCATACCTATGTTATTTTTTATTTTTATTTTTTTATTTATGTGTTTTCATGAAAAAAAAAACCATGATTATGCATGGTTCTCAAGCGTTTCGATCACAACAGACGCGCTTGAATTACAATTTATCAAATTTTAACGACGACTCTAATAAGTTTTGCTCTTTGTTTTACACGAGTGGAGCCAGGCCGCTTGTTATACTAAACTTTGATGCGACAAAAGGTTCCCGTTTGAAATATGACAAGGAAATGACAAACTACGTAATAAACGACAGATACTTCAAGCCTTCCTTTCATTAAAACTTCGAGAAATATAAATTAGCATTGCAGAAATAGGAAATTATATGATTCCCTTGATTACTTCCATTTCATAAAAGTTATATAAATATAAATATAAATATACTAGGACAAATCACACAGATTGAGCTAGCCCCAAAGTAAGTTCGAGACTTGTGTTATGGGATACTAACTCAACGATACTATATTTTATAACAAATACATATATAGATAAACATCCAAGACCCGGGTCAATCAGAAAAAGATCATTTTCCATCATGACCCGACCGGGGATCGAACCCGGGACCTCTCGGTTCAGAGGCAAGCACTTTACCACTGCGCCACCGAGGTCGTCATTTATTATATATAATATTGAGGTAGATATTAAAATATTCAGAAAGTGAAAAATACAGAAAACATTTCTTAATTGGTAGTAAATCCTCCAACTGCGACATATACAGTTGTATTTCTCAGGTCTGAGGATCATTATGTGGAATGAAACACACACAATATTTTTTTGGCACTATTATTGGTGTGGTTTGCCATTGCCGTCTCCTCAGAACTCACAATCGGCCACGCGATCCAACTGAGACAGACACAGTATCGCGTCTTAGTGCTTACGGAATATAAGATTTTATTCTTGTTATGTTATGTTATGTTCATCATTGGATATAACTTCGTATTTTGATATTCATTTTTATACAATATCTATATAAAAATAAAAACTAGTGGCTGTCATCCTAGCGTGCGTGAACCCTCCTTGGGGATATTATTGTCGCCTATCAGCTGTTTTTGAGTGAAAAAACATATTCTAGGGAATAGGGAATTCATGCCATACACTAGAAAAATCGAGTAATTTTCAAAAATGTCCAAGAATAATGTGTGGTACATTGTGAAAGAGCCCTATTAACCTTAAAACTACGAAGTACTTGTAGTAATTTCCAAGCTTTCAAACTTCAAAATATCATTTACAATTTCTGAACACAAGTTATGATAACTGTGGAACTTTAATTATTGAGTCATTCTTGTTTTGATAGTAGGTTTAAAGGATAGAAGTAAACAAGGTCAAAGGTACCTTTGAATTTCGGGGTAATATAAAAGAATTTATAAATATATTTTTTAAAATATATTCTTCATTCTATTGCTTTTCTTTCATTTTACAAGAATAATTAATTCTTAGGATCTACAAGCTCTGTCTATAAATAATCTAATAAATTCTTAAAAATCCAAGAGTATTCCTGAAAATGAGGAAATTTTCAATCGTTTAATACACTTATTTACGTATAAATTCATATTTCTTAAAAGTCATTACTTCCTCTTAGACAAGCGTGAAGTGAGCGTCGACCCAGAGTTATTGCCGTTCAAAATTGGAAGAGGTCAGACAGAGATAGATGTGCTGGGTCGGTGAAGGGCTAACATCCGGTCAAAAATGGACTATTCAAAGGGCCTAGTTTCAGCCCCATGGATCATGAAATGATGAAAAATTTAAATATGGAATATGTGTTCTTTATTTGATTTTTTTTTTTTTCATTATTAGGTACAGAATCAGAAATACGAAGGTGCTCTTCAGCGACCATCGACAATTATAAAGAAATAGATAAAATAATATTTCCATTTCGAGTCCTTCTATGGCTGGCAAATTTGATTTTATTTTACAAAAATATATGTTATATAAGTGAGTGTTACTTACTCTGTTTTATTAAACCCCCCACTACATCTTTTATAGATAATAGACGCGCTAAACTTAAGTTTAAGTTTGACTGCTAAACATACACATGCTAAACTAAATGATATAGACACATAGACGAACAGACATATCAATATGTCTGTTCGTGGCATGGTTGCAGTTAAACGGCTAAATCGACTTTGCATTTTTTTACACAAAAATAAATTAATCTAGAGTGTTTTAAGCTATGTTGGCAAAATTTTTGTCCAGCCGTTTGGAAACCGTCAGTTCTTTTCTAGATGCCAGTAACTTCGGAGTCGGAATTTTCTGAATTTTAAATTTAATTTTTATAATGTCTATGGAAAATGCCGTATCAACCTAAATATAAATCAGTGGTCATTTGGAAACGTGTACAAATATGTTTGGTTTTGCCCATTTCTGTCCGGGCCCGTGAAGGGTCGCTCTGGCTAACGACGTAAAAAACTTACATACTTTTTGCGGAGTAGTTGCCACTTTTAGGATGTTTGAATTTACAAGTTCAAATACTGAAAGTTTGCAGGAATATACTTCCATGAGGGTATGGATGCGATAGAAAAATAGTAATACTAACTAATAACTACGCCCCGGGGCTTTGCTCCAGTGAGACTTTCGAGATAAAAGTACCTAGGTTTATATCCTGCCCGTGTACTAAATTTCATAAGAATCGATCCTGTAGATTTTGCATGAAATAGTAACATACATCCTCATAAACTTTATAATTGGTACGATAATAAAATGCTTTTCTTCCCGCGTATATTGTAATAGGCAATCAAAGGAACGGTCTAATATCTTGTACCTAGAACTTATTAGTCTGTATGTAATGTACTTTTACTGAATGAAATTAATTAATTAGCTAAGTTTATTGTAAAAATTAACCAAGATAGTCTATCAATCTTTTCATAACACTAGATCAAAATTACATGACGATAGAGTTTTTTTATGTCATAGTTTTAGACATAAGTGTGTAAAGAAACATCTAAACAGGCGTGCATTGATCATTACCATAGATAAAATAATAGTTTATTAATTTTATCTATGCACACTTGATCATTACACACTTGCTTTTATATTTACACGCTCCGCTTCGTGTAGCGTTAAGTGGATATTGTGATGGTAATGTAAAATTACAGCTCGTTCGACCAACGAAAACTACAAAGAATAACCGGTTAGACCTATATAGATTACAGTTTGGGCGATATAACAAAATAGTTTGTTTGTCCGTCTGGTCATAAAGCAGGTTATCGTGTTTTGTCACGAAATTTAATCACGCGATTGCTTCTGTACATTCCAAATATAATTCAGGATAAGGTAAAATGTCCATTGGAGCTAAGCCAATTTTTCATACAAGAATTGTCATTTTGTCGTCACGTTGGATTGGTACAATTGAGGTAGGAGAAAAACAATATCTGAAGAATCTAAAAGATTGGTTTCTTCGAGTACCTACTGGATCTCTTATCCGTGGAGCAGCTGAGCAAAGTTAAGAAAGACATGATGGTCGCCAATTTTCTATAATAAGCGGTAATAGAGGAAGAATACGAAAGCTGGTCCCAATTTCGATCTCTGGTCAGATTTACGATCTTTTCCAGATTGTCCTTGGTCTTGTACATTTACCTAAATTATTTGTTTTTATCGAATTTTTATCATGTAAATTCCCTATGAAACAAGTTTTTTTAAAAAATGTTTCGCCACGAAAGTGATGCGGATAATAGTTTCTGAAGAATCATAATAGAAGTTGTGAACTTACCATAAAGTTAACACAATCTGTATTTATTTAAGCTCAGCTATATATTGTAGAGAAAATATGTTCAGCTGTGTGAGATAAATGTAAGTGTAGCTTTCGATGGAGCTTCGGTTATATTCTTTTTTGTAGCTTTTATTAAGGTCTTCTCATTGTTTTTTTTCTGCCTTTTTTATATTAACATAATGCGAAAATATTTTTTTAACTAAATTGGTTTCCAGAGATGATTTGAATATCTATCATTTTATTTTGAATGCTGCTCTCTGCTGTGTCTATATAGACAAAATAATATTATTTTCAGCTTCTAACGATTTAGTTATTATATTTTTGATTAAAAAAGTAAATGTTTAACATTCGGCTTTGATTTTACGGCCGGCCACCTACCTAATATCAACTCTCCTTAAGCGTGATATTGATCATACGTACACAACAAGCATCGCGTTATACATAGAACACAGAAGACTTTGCACTCCCACAGTTTCGTTTTGTCAATTTGTTCACTTCGAATACTTCCAATAAACTTCAATATTAATTCCAATGGAAAGTATGATCATTTTATGGAAATTAATTAAGATTGGAGTAACTCCTTCAATCCCCGAATCCGGCTAAATATTTATAATTTATTAATGGATTTCTCTCAAAGTTGGGTTTGCTTCCGAGATTCAGTTGGTCGAAATCTATTTTAATTTGATGTTACAACTATGTGAAAAAAGGTGTTGAGATTTTAGTATGCTCACAGTTTATTAAAGTGGATAACGTTAAAAACTATTGAAGTTCAGTCATTAGGAACATGCGATTTTTCATTCTTGTTAATAATGGAACTACATATTTAATTTTATTTTAAAAATTAATTAAGATTCTTTTTACTTAAAAAATCCTGTTCAAATTTGCACAAAGTCTTACTCGACCCCTTATATTAAAATAAAGAATCCAAAATAATCCCAACTAATCTTAAAAATGCAAAAGTTGGTTTATTTGCAATCTTTCACAGTATACCTATTTACTAAACCTTAGAGCCAAAAGACGCGAAAACCTAAAACCTTCTTCACGTATCGATGGTATTTCATAACGAAATCATGTCTTCTAATACAAAAGTTACCCCAATGGGTTCATATGAGGCTGCTAACAGATCAGCAAGTGCAAACGTTTGGGCATTCAAGAGATACGAGCATATGGGCCATGATTTGTAGGCCACGTTTAGCTGGATACATAGATAGGTATCATTAAAAAATATCCTTAGCGTATAAAAGTGTGGCGGTCGAAGTTGCGGGCGAAAGCTAGCAAAATACATTTGAATGTAAGCTGAGATATGAAACTGGAGAATGTTCATACAGTACCCAACTTTGTTTCATAATCCTCGGAGAAATAACATGAGGCTCCTGAAAACTTACCCGGATGGATGAAACCATTGAAGTATGAAAGTTGGGAAGGTTTAAAAGGATTATATGTACTAAAATGTAAATCCGTCTTTAAGGTATTTATAATATGAGTCACTGGCGTTTGTATTCGGTTTTTTTTTTGTTCGGCACTTATGTTATTATAAATATAATAACATACCTAAGTGCCGAACATGTACATGGGTAAAATCGAATTTGAACAAGCACGTTGGGTGATTTTTGTCTCAAAACTCTCAGCGAACCCCCATGAATAATTAAATTTAGCTTTAATTGTTTAAAACAGAAATTCAAAGTAAATTCTATAGCTAGAAAGTTTAACTTAAACTTTTAATTTTAAGCTCTCAATGATTATTTTAATTCTAATTCTTAGGTCTAATTCTTTTATGGTATAAAATAATTTATATAAAATACCTACTCGGATTTTTGTATCTAATAAAATTAGTATCAACTTATATGTGAATGATTGTTGAATTTCCCAATAAAGAAAAATAGAATTAATCTGTATTAACAAAACTACCATTATTAACGATCCATATATTAAATAGTAACTCATTTCTTTCTATACAATAAATCAGATATAGAATATATATAAATACTTGACATTATTAGGGATAATAAAATTCCACCACCGTGAATGCGTGATGAGAATTCACTGAGCTCCTAATGTTATGCGTCCTATTTGCCTAATTCGAATTTATGGCTCTCTTTCAAAACAAGCCTGACTAAATATAAATTTATTTCAATATAAATTTTTCTTCTATCAAGACAAAAGCTTGTACAATTGACAAGAAAATAATATTACTTACCTAAAACTAAATATCTTGATTTATCTTCATTATTCTAAAACTCCAACATAAACGTACACAATTCACATTTCACAAATAGTGTATTAAGCAAAACCGTTTGTGAAAAATCTCAGTTCCAATCCAAATACGAACAATCTCAAGTCTAGAAGATCGAGTTGGAAGTTCGTAGCGCGTCTACGCCGTAGCACGTAGCGAGCGCGCTCCGTAGCGGTCTACTATCTACTGACGCGATGAATCGACTACGCCGTTGTAACTGCCACGGATGGTACTTTTTATACAAAGCCATATTTATTTTTCTACTGTTCTTTGACACTAACGAGTTAGTCCCTAGACAATAATTTGAAGTTTTTTTATTGATTTTTCTTGGATGATTGTTATGTCATTATTCTAGAATAATAAGTTCGTAGAGAGAAAAAAAAATTAGTTTTAACTTTTACTTGTATACCTGTGTTACTTTTTTCTGTATTTTTAAAGAATTCAGTAGTGGCTTAAAACCAGATGACTCTTTTCATGAAATTAGAATATATTCATCATTACCTTAAACAACCAGTAATTAGTCAAGATATGGTCGTTGTAACTGTGTTTGAAAGCTTTCAATCAGGGTAAAAGCTCTCTTGAGGTAGGATTGATAGTTGACGAAAGTACTTAATCCTAAAAGTTGTTGATTGGATAGGTACTGTATTCACTCTTACCCTTCAAGGGGTAATAATACTCTATAAATTAAAAAAATCTATAGTCAAGTCATCTATAGCAAGCCTAAAACGTAATTAATCCGTGATTTAGTTTTGGTTATTCTTTAAACACGTAAATTAATTCCACATTCAAAAATTATTAAGGGTCGGTTGCGTCAGTTAACTTTGAGGTTAACTTTCGCGTGCTTTGCGTTGTTTTGCGCAGGTTAAAGTTTAACGTTAAAGTTGACTGGTTCAACTCATTCTAAGTTTCCACAGTGGCGCAATTGTAGAAGTTCGGACCTGGTGCACGAAACCCTATTTATATTTGTATAACAGAATCTCACATGAAATTCAATAGTTACTCGATTTTCTGACTAACCCTTGCATATCACCCTCTATTCTAGATATAATCTATGTTCTTTGGTATTGACAAAGATTATGCTGTAGATTTGCTTGCTTACCTAGTAAGTTATACGAGTAGATGAGTTTGTTATCAGTTTTGTATGAAAATTTGAATGGCATCTGGCAGTATTCGATTAGGTATTCTTTAATTAACAGAAGTGTCAATTGAGCGCAACCACTTTCGTGTAATTTTTTGCGGTGTGTGTTTCCCGTCCTTGAATAGGACCACTTCATATTCTCAAGTAGATTTTGTGCATTACGTTATGTATTACATTTGAAATATTTGTTACTTATTCTTCTTCATAATCGTATTCTTCACGGTTGAGACGCGGTCATTGCGTGAAATGAAACACAACTAACTATTAATGGAGTGGTTTGCCATTGCCTTCTCCATTTCACACTCTAGTTGAAAATCAAACCAAACTTAACCTTCACCGGAATCAAGTAATGGTCGATGGAAACTAATATACATGAGTATGATTGGTATACACATTCCTATAGCTCGAGCAGGATTCGAACCTTCATTTCGGGACCATATTATATAATCATATTCAGTCCATAGGTGGGCGTCTTAACCATTGCACCACCACCCCTTCAATTTGGTACAATTTGATTCATGTTAATCTTAACATGGTAGATTATACGTACCAATTTTGCAGGGAAAGAAGAAATTGCGTATACTTGTGTAACAATGTTTCTTCTTTATTTATTATACACACACCATATACACGCTATAAATTGACCGCCTGTTTTCCTTTAGGCTGATTAACAGAAAATGCTTTTAGCATTAATTCCGGCCTTTGTGTTTGGTATTCCGGTTTGAATAAATAAATATAAGGAAACGCCTCTGATTTGGACTAGCAAAGAAATTCCCTTATATTTTTCAGGTATTTCATTGTGTGCTTCCGCCCTAGTTTAATATTATATATATATATATATCTTCCCATAGATGTAAGGGTCGACTACGGGACACGTAGCTTTCGTACCGATTGTAAATTCACAGCTGATGGTTCAAAAATTTGATGTTTAATTTTAACGCTGACCTTCGCGGATTTGCGACGTCACAGCACCGAATAAAACCAGGAAACGAGATAGGTTTTACGGTTTATTTTAAAAAATATTGTTTGCATACATGAGATCACCATAGTTTAATAGTATATTTAGTGTTTGTATTACTAATTATATATACAAAAAAATATTTTCGTGTAACATTTGTTTTTATCTGGTGGTTAATATACTAAAAACATGGTTTGGTCAGAGATGTAATAAAAGTATTTAAAAGTATTAACTGGCCACACGCGCTCCGTGCTTTGTTTGATTCACCGTGTGGTCCTATAATAATAATTTAAAAAAACTCTTTTAAAAAACTTTTGTGAACATGAATGTGGACTCAAGTCCAACGGGAATTTCAGAAAATAAGTCCGATCAATCCAGTATTTATACATTCATCTGAACTTCGCATACCTACGTAAAGCCAAATAAAAACGAAAAGTTTGAACGCGCCATTTGCTAGTTCGAATAATCTGATTTAAAAAGTTTTTTATACCTTCATTCATTTGAAGGCTATCCAGCCATAAATGTGCCTCTTACAGGTTTCGTCTACTTTTCTCTGTATTAAATTTCATAAAAATGTGTCCAGTAGTTTCTTTTTTCATTACAAATAAAAATACATATATTTTCTCTTTATAATATTAGTATGACTTAATTTAAACTACCTGATCAAATGGCATATTAAAATCCCATCTAACTTTTAAAATAAAGTAAGTATGATACATATTGATGATATATTTTTTAATTTCATTAGCATTAGAACTGAAATCGCACCAGCATCTCGTGATAGACAGTTAAATGCAGCTCTGTGTGGACATTTTCTCATTAACAAAGCAATGCCACAGTAAAACAACAAAAGAAATGTTGCGTTTGACGCGACAATTTTATAAATGGACTAGCTGCATGCCGCGGATTTATGCACTGTAGCGCAAAGTATATGCATACTTTATAAAGCTCTATTAATAATTATACTTTATTAAGATTTTGACCAAATCCTGCGGGAATCACATACTTTTGGTATAAAAATATCATATGTACTAACACAAGATACTTACCAAATTTCATAAAAATTCTTCAATACCAAATTTCATAAAAATTGGCCCAGCCGTTTGAATGTGAAGAAGTATCGAACATAGTACTCACAAGATTTGGCATCGCCGTATTTAGTTGAGCAGAAAGCTAATTTGTCGAATTGAGTTCCAGATAATATACGGTTGTTGGATTTGTTACATAGGAGAACCACCATTTACGCTAATCCCAGTTATCGTTATGTATTTATTTACCTCAAAATTATTAAATCTCTTAGTAATTAAAACTCTTATTTATAAATAACTTCTCACACTTTGAGTGGATGCACCTTAAAGACGATAACTCCCAGCACACTAGTTGATATTTTCTTAGCGAAAATTAAAAAAAAAATAGTAGATTAACAATTTAAATAGAAATTATCAATGTTATAGTCAAATAATAAAAACTGTATCACAATCGGTTTAGCTGTTTAGGTGCTACGATGGAAGACGCATGTCAGGAATTGTTAGCAGTTTTGTGAGATTGACGAATGTGAGTCAACGTGTTTAGGATGATAATATTGTGTTTCTCTAAGAAATTTTTGGAAGTGCCTATTTTTTCTAACTAAATACTTTAAAAGGATATATATTGTGTACCGTTGTATTAAGCTAAATAAATAAATAAATCATGAACAGAAATAAAGATACGGACATGTTAAACTTATAATTCCTTTTGTCGTTGGGGGTAAATAAAAGGGGTATGTAAATAAAAAATATAAATGTTTAATTTCTTATATTGTACTGTGGCGTCGCGACCCAGTTGTGACGTCATGAGAAATAAGAAAATTGTTTTTTTCTAGGTCATGCTCTCTGTGCGCCGTTAAACTTTTCTTGTGAACACAAAACACGTTTTTGTTACATAATGAACTCGGTAAGTTGTATATTTAACGACTGAAAATTTAAAGTGATTTAAAGTGTGGTGTGTGAGTAAGCATAAAACTATTTAGATAGATGGATAAATACTATAATGCAGCATTGAAAGAAAAAAAATAAAATTTCAAAGACTAATAAGCCCAAAGGCGGACTTAATGGGAAATCTTCGTGCCAACAATTTAATTCAATTTGCTGATATAATTTCAGTAACTGTAACAATAAAGTTAATCAGCTCTTTTTTAAAAGTTCGATCATTGGGCGTTTTATCACTCACCTAGGACTTCGCCAATTTAATTTTATTTTAACACATATCGATTTGTAATAAGCATGTAATAAGATTCTTTTTATTTTACAAACTAATCAGTGAAAAATAATAGTCCTAAAAATAAAATTACTTTTAAAACGTTTTACGAAAAGGTGAGGCGGCATTTAAATAATAAATAACAACATAAAAATGATATTTTCACAGCCAAGATACGCAAATAATTTTACCGAC
This sequence comes from Plodia interpunctella, assembly GCF_027563975.2. Lineage (NCBI taxonomy): Eukaryota > Metazoa > Arthropoda > Insecta > Lepidoptera > Pyralidae > Plodia > Plodia interpunctella. The sequence goes on from NC_071301.1 coordinate 8,725,396, forward strand.
AGCAAATTGTCATTTTAAAGCATTTCACAAAAATGTAAAACGATCCGCTCAAACACCTTTTCACTTAGGAGCACCTCATCATTATTCATAGACCATTTGATGCCGCTACCTTCGTTGGGAAGTCACTCGATCACTGCACATTACATAATGCAAGTCGTGGATAATAAAAAAATTTTTTTTTTTGGTCGTATTTTTTATACATCTTTCATTTTCGCATTATATGGAATCGTTCTTTCTTTATATATATTAATTATGATAAAAATAATGATGAATGATAAAAAAAGCAAAAGTCTTTGAGCAGTGCGTTATGCCCGTACTCACCTACGGTACAGAAACCATGACACTCACTCAGAAATCCGCCGAGAAGTTTCGAGTTACACAAAGAAGCATGGAGAGAGCAATGCTTGGAATCACCCTGCAGGATCGAAAACGAAACGATTGGATCAGAAATAACACCAGAGTTAGAGATGTCATGGCTGTTATAGCAAAGAAAAAGTGGGTATGGGCAGGACATATTGCGAGAATGCAATAGAGTCGGTGGACGAGACGAGTTCTAGAATGGAGACCAAGAGCAGACACCAGAAGACGCGGCAGACCACCGCAGCGTTGGGTGGATGATATTTGACGGCACGGAGCTCGAGACTGGATGAGCCGGGCGCAAGACTGCCAAGAGTGGAAGAGGAGGGAAGAGGCCTATATCCAAGACTGGATCACCGATAGGCCATCATGATGATGATAAAAATAAGGGACTTGTAAAATAGTTTACAAGAGTTAAAATTTGTTAAAAATTGCTTAAATACTTTTATCATGTACTTATAAACATAAAACGTTACAGAGGTTGTCAATAAAGAAAAGCGGCGAAATTGAATAGCTTGATGAAATATCGACTGTACTGTACATCTATATACTCTATATAAAACGTTAATGTTTCGAGGCACTCGGATACTAGGCAGGTACTTGTTTCAATAGGAATTTGTTAGACAGTAATGAATGGAGAAATCACTGATGAATAAGAGATCTTATACTAATTGAAAGCTATTCTAAGTTATTCCCGAGACCATTTTCCGTCCGAAAATAAAGAAAATAAATGTATAATGGTATGTTTTCGCTTTCGCTTTCGAATCATGTCTCACGTGATTCTTAGGAAGTTGGCATCTTGTGTCGCAAGTCATGCCCAGTCATACTTAGCCACTTTAAAAAATGTTATCAGAAGCCAATTATTCTACTTGGGGTTCAGGGTGAGTTGCACTGTAAAATTTGTCCTTAACTTTAACAGGCGCGCCGCGGCTGACGTTTAGACGGAACTGACGTCAAAGTTGACGGTAAAAATGCAGCTGGATAATGACGAAGGTTGGAAAATCGAGCTCAAAGAATAAGAAAATTATGAAAAAAAACTTTACCAAAATAAAAAGAAAGAAATGTATTATTAGGAACTTTTATTAATAAGTAATCACCGTAAACGCAATGTTTAACTTAGCTGTTGAACGAGCATAGTTTTTATTGCATTGTAACCAGTCAAAAAATGTGTGATAATTTTACCCATATCTTTCAAAGCGTTGCGATTATTTACTGGTGTTTCTATTAACGAAGGGCATTCGAATAGTCATTACAACAAGAAATTGTTTGCTACCCTATTAGAGATTCAAATTCACATAAAAATACTTCAACGATAATGATTTTAAAATAACATTAATTGTTATATGAATATATTTCGAAAGTGTGAGATGAAAATGCGAGTAGGTACAGAAATTACTTGTACAGTAATCAACCTGTATGTATCTTAATGTCGAGGGTGATAATTAGTAATTCATTTGGATATATTGATTGATGACTGTACGTACGTAATATTTGGATATTTTATATTAAGTAAAATAAAAATGATTCACCGAAGCTCTATGGTGACAGAAGAAACCGGAAAAACGCACAGATAAGAAAGGAATAGACAAAAAGGCATAAAACAATTAAGCTTATCTACGTATATCAAAAAAAAAACAAAGCCTATTATTGGTTTGTTAATTACATTGAAGTCTTGCTCATTAAATTATATATTCGCTCTTTGTACATTTTAAATGGAAATTAGCTGATAAAACGAATTGGCTGCGTATTGTTTGGTCGACCAATTCGTTAATGTTTAATTGTTGATTGTATAAATTAAAACTGTTTGATTAATGCATATACATTGGCATTTTATTTGTTTCGGAATGACTGTAATATTTATTTTTGATATCAACGACGCGGGAAAGACTAGCTTTGCAACCTCTTAGGGAACGCTATTGTGTCTCTTAATTGCCCTCTACGACATTCACAAGAAGCTATGGAATGGTCGTTATCTGGGGCGGGAACACACGCCACTATTTCCTACGATTTCTCAGGGAAAACTGCCTTTAAATACATATAAAGAAGTAGGTTACTGGAGCCGTTTTGGCAGAATAATAACAGGCTTATGCAAATAAAAGTACAGTTATTTTTGTGAGTACACTTGTGTTGTAAACGTGTTTATTTCACACTAGGGGATGATCTCGTGATATGTCACGAAGTTGGTCGTCAAATGACTTTATTACGCAGGTATACTAGATGGAATAAAATCTTGGATTCATGACGTGTCTTATCGTCCGCTTGTGATCGAAAGGCCAGATTCGAATAATACTCGTACCACATTAGTTTGTATTCGACTCATGCATAGTAGCTTTCATAGATCACCACTTGCTTATTATACGAGTACATCATTAAAATTATTTCAACTAATACAAGAAAGATAAAGAAGATATATAATATAGACATTTATAATGGCGGACTTATCCCATGTAGAGATAGATCTCTTACATTTTTGAAAATGTAAGAGATCTATCTCTACAATTATCACATTACTGATAAAATATTCCTGGAATCGAGCGGGAATTGAATCCACGCCCCTGTCTATCCGGGACAGTTATCTTAACCAATGAGCACTGTCCCGGATAGACAGAGGCGCGGTTTCAATTCTCGCTCGATTCCAGGAATTTTTCATCACATTATTACTTTCAAAAATATGTTAAAAAGCAAGTGTGACATGTATAACAAATTCAGTCTCTTACAGTCAACTACGGAAACCAACGAAATTCACTTTCATCGGTACAGCTTTCAGTAGGATATATTTCAAAGTAACCCTTAATTGCAAATTGGCACTTGTTTCTTTTGAATTTTGTTTTTATTTCCGAATACTACATGTATCTAGACATTAAAATATTTGTTTAAAGAGAAACATTAAACAAATAATATTACCGATAAAGCTTCTCAATTCTTTACTTATATATTTATATTGAATAGGTACTTTACACAGTCTAGCAAACTAACAGTCAATTGAGTCAGTGAATCTAAACAAAGGCCCATGGCCAAAAAATGGTTTCGTTGCGTTTGTATTGTTGTTCCATTCCCGAAATATGCATACCCTGGGCTCCAACGTTCTACGACTAAGAAAGAAACCGGAAAAATACTTAAATGAAGAGAGCCATATATAATAAAATCAAAATAAATTTACGCCTACAAATATTAATTATAAAATTTAATAATTGAAAAGACTAACACAGACGTTATTTTGACAAGGGATATGTTAATACCGAAGGGTTATTGTTATATGGGATTAACTGACCCAAATGTATTATAATCTTAACTCACGTGATAAATTAAAAAGTTTCGATATCGATTCAACTTATGCCATTCTCATCAATTCATGTTGATTGTGGAAATTCTATTAAACTACCTACGTCTTTTTCTTAACACGTTGTAATAATGATGACTTTGTAAAAGGAATTTGGTAATAAAAAGGTCGCATAATCTATCTATTGTACGTTCTGTTGTGAAGTGATAAATTAAATGGCGCCTTTACTGGTCCAAGTTGGCACGTCGCAGCTTTTATCCTTTGACTTAAGTGAGTCTTTGAACTTTAAAACAAGGTGCGACCCGTAATGGATTGCCTGGCTTTCTCAATAAACATGAGCCTCTGTTGCCGCCAACTGAAATATTTCCTCTGTTTTGCAAATAATACTATTATTGTTTGTCCGGGCTTCGCTCGGGGAAAACCGGCATAAAATCCCACTGATATTATAAAAGTTTGTAAGTACGTTTGTTATTTCTTTACGCTTCAATGGCTGGGCCAATTATTTCTATGAAATTTGGTATAGACGTAGCTGATTAACACATATGATTTTACGCGATTCCGATAAGATTTAGATAAAAACTCTGGCGCCTTATAAAATAGATGGCGTTATCGTGCATAAAAGTAAAAAATTCGTTCAACGCTTACATAAATATTTAGAAAGAATGATAAAACGCGGGTAACATCGTGGGTTGCATCTAGACAATTATATATATATACACGCTATTTATTGGTGAAAACCGTACAAAAAATCGTGTACTATTTATTGAATTTATCGCGTTCATACAAACAGACAGACAGAGTGAAAACTGTCTTTTTACGTTTTACCTCGTACTTCACGGAGTCACAGCTCCAAACGCTGGGATATTCGGAGATGAGAGAGGGTGCTTGACTTTTCAAATTCAAAATTTTCACAAAGCATTTTTCGAAGACAAAGATTATTTATTTGCAAAAACGTGAGTAGTAAATAAAAATAACTACATTTTTATCTGAGTCTATCATTAAAAAAATCGTTCAAATTATAATAATATTTATTAATCAGTAAGAACAAGAGTTGGTTTGATAAAGGATAGAATTTTTCTTCTTATTCTAGCAAATCTACTATTTAATACTGGACAAACTGGGAGCGACTTCTTTGTGGTTACTATGTGGATTCTTCAATAAAACTTGAAAATGATATTTTAAACTTATAATCTATAATTTACAAAATAAATGTGTATATGCATATGTTATGTATAACAATTATAACATATGTTATGAGGCCGTCAAGAGAGTGGGGAGCGCGGCGGCGCGATGTCCGCCGCAGGCGATCTTCTGTGCGTGCATGTGTGTGTATATGGCAATACACACATATAGAAGACGTTAACAAATACAGATTATTTTCGGTGTAATGTATCATTTGTAACTACCTATATGTAAATAGAACAATGGAGAACATACATTCTTTTCCACGGTCGGGGGTTAAGAAACCGCGGAACCAGCGTAAAAAAACTTTAAATTTTGAAGATTTGGCTGCGATTTGACGTCAACCCTTATCGGGAATGTTATTGTTCCAGATTAGCTCTCTATGCTTCATATTAATTGCTTTTTGGGGACGCCTGTGCCTGGGACCATTTCATCCAGTTCCCCGTAACGCCTGAGAGGTAAAACTGCCTGGGCTGCCTAACTCCATATTCACATGATAATTGGAGAGGTCCTATTCTAGGGCGGAACCACACGCCACAAAATTGTATTCCGTATAACATGTCTCAACGTGTCTCTCTTTGCATCGGATGTTAAAAGTAACCCCGAAATTTCCATGCTCGCGTCTCAGGAATGCTAAGGAGCCCAGACGGCTAGCATCACAAATGCATTTGCATTTGCATCTGCATGACTGAAGCGACGTTGGTTCTCGAAGGACTCCATACTTACATAACTTAGGCTCGGTTGCACCAGTCATATTTGACGTTAATTTAAACCTACGCAGAAAAATTGTACGCCATCAACGTTAAACTTAAGTAACGTTAAACTTGACGTTGACTGGTTGAACTAACCCTTAGTCTACACAGGCACGACTACAACCATACTTTTTTATTTCATTAGAAATGTCTTCATTTATGAAAATTTGTTTTACACATTTCATAAAGCACTGTATTTTTGTGTGATATAGGTGTCGTACCTATATCACACAAAAATACAGTGCTTTACATAAGCTTTTACATAAATAAAATATTATTATACTCTTAATAAAATGGCAAGAACAATTATTATAAGAAAAAACGGCACAGTTTGTATTTATAGTCTAGTACCTGTCCCGGCTTTGTTTGAGGGAACCACATTACCCACCTACACAAACACAATATAGGGGTGTATAAAATACGTATAAAGATGGGAGAAAGACACATTTAAAAACTTGTCTTTATTCTGAATTAATTGGCTGTTACGTGAGCTCATCTCATTATTTGTAAACTTTCTCAATTAATTAAACTTACTTCCATTAACGGAGGATAACGTAGTTCGTTATTTGTGAAGATCAATATTATCATAGCACTTGTTATCATGTACAGTCGACAGCTAGTCAAATTAACCAGTATTAATCTCTATGTCGTGGAAATAGAACGAGTTTGCTATGAATTTATAGGTGGCTAGTATGTTGTCGGTTGTACGGAATTAAGTTTGAAACACTCTCAACAACGTGTCCACAGTTGATAGAATTATATAGCTATTATCTCACTTATTAAATGTCTTTGAACAAATCGCTTATGTTGTTAAAATGTCTAATTGTCATATCGATAATTGTTTTTATAGTTACATAAGTACTCGTATGTATAATAGGACCTGGAACAAAAATAGGGTACTTTTCATGCTGGGATTCTAAAAGATCTTTTTCAAAAATTAAAAAAATATATATCTAGTACGTACGTTAGTGAGAACATGTAATGTCATATTTCTTCGAAGTTAAAAGGGGTTCCAAATGTAGGTACTTTAATTTAAATATGCTTACCTTTATATAATATACCTACTTACATATATTAATAATAAAATTGATTCAATAATGTCTCAGTATTTTATTCAATCGTGTCCCTTTATGTGATTATACCTAAATATCTTATTTTTATATAGGCATAATATATTGCTTATCATATGGATGAAAAACAAAACAATACTCTTTGAAGCACGTTAAGGCCAACAAACTACACAGCCGCAGACAAATCCCTTAATGATTAATGAAATAATATTAAGAATTATTCAGGACGCATTCATACGCAGCATACAAACAGTAATTAACATAGGCTCGCCAACATAACGTTTTGATTTCCACAGATTATTATGCCAGCTACACTATCGAATTCATAGAGACGCCGACGCGTGTACGTACATTGAGAAGTTTTGTTTGATATCGTTTATTCGACGTACATAGCTGGTTTTTCATTCTGTTTTTAAAGTGTTAAACCGCAAATATTTGCGAATTGCATAGTGGACAAACCAAGCCGACGACGGGAAGTGATTTTTAAAAATAGAAGGAACTGATATTTTGTCATAAAAATCAATTACAAAAAATAAATCAGTCAGTGTCATTAAAAGCGTTTGTGTCATATATTTTGTCGGGAGTGTCTAATTTTTGACTGCTGAACTTTTGTAGAAAGAGTAAAATGATCAAGTGAAGGATCTAACATTTCACCCGATACTGGGGAGATAAGCACTTAACCTATATCCTTCCGCCACTTGATTTTTCTCCCTTTGTTAATAACAGTGTATTGTTCGTCGATCGATCTCCTGACCTCATACAAGCCCCTTGCTCTTTGGATATCTAAAGAAGAAAGATGTAAGGAATATTCCTTACATTCAAGACATATAGGTCAGACCATAGTGCCGGCTGTACACTACAAGTACCTTGGGTGAGATTTCTACGGCGCTCCCTATAATTGTTTTCAATTTTATCCACATGAATAAATTCAGGCTGAAAAGTTGCAAGATTAATTCATATAAATGTATTCACTGATTTTTATACCTAGCCCGGTCTGATTTTATGGGTATTGAGTACATTTAATAATTCATTCATTAAAATTAACGATATGTCTCATTGTATCCAGTCTTTTCTTTAAATCATATTTATTTATTCCATATAATTAGATATAGCACATTAGATTTGGTCCATGAACTACACAAATCTATCTAGTTACGCGATATGCAGTTGAAAAGGTGTATTTTGCGACCTTTAACAACGTCGCCATTTTGTATCCAGTCCTCTGGAAGGAAGTCGAAGATCATTTCATTATTTTTCTCAAATTTTATGAAGGTATATAACAGTTCCAGTATGTAGTATAATCAAAAATGTAGATGGAACTTTTTCCATTATTAATTTTGTCAAAATCTTAAATAAAAAGTAATTAAATTAAGTAAATGATTGCATGAGGATTTGGCCCTTGGGCGGTAGCTCAGCTGTGCCATGGAGCATGCATCCTGACAGACTCATATCGCCCGAGCTGGCTTAGACTTCATTTGCGAATATTCTTCCAACTTTAATAAAATGTGAGCTCATTTACATACAACTTCTTCCATTCTTATAGTCGTATTCCTCATGGCTGAGGGGCATGGTTATCAAGTGGAACACAACACGCACAACGACTTTCTTGGCAATAATGGAGTGATTTGCCATTGCCTATTATTGCATACAACATAATTGTGTTATAAAATATATTACTGCAGGCCTACCATAAACTTTTACAGAACGATTCCAATGCAACTCAGTTCAATTTCGGAACCTAAAATGAATCGCATTCATACAAAAAATTAAGTCGATGGTACGAATTTACGATGCAGTTCAGTTTAGGTCGTAAAGTGGATCGAGTTAAGAGATGATGGTAAGCCCCCAGGTCTCGTGATGTTTCTCTTCACCGGAAGCAAGTGGGGATCGATAAAAAAATACATGATACATGAGTCAGAGTGATATAAAAATACTCGTGGAACAAGTAGGATTTAGGATACGAACCTTTCGTTTCACAAATTCACATCGCCTCTCCATCGACAAAGTAACAGTAATACTCGTATATTATTTCGATGTTGTATAAATATTAGCAGAGTGTAAGGATACATATTCCAATAATTATCTGATGGTACATATTAAAAGGATGAAATAATATATTGATAGATGCTTAGACATAACAAATACAGGACATCGCACATATTTTTCTTCACTCTCGTACAATATTACTATATTGTCCTGTGGGTAATAATAAAGATATGTGTACGTATATCATTACATAGTATAAAGCAATGTCGCTACCCGTTTTCAGTCTGTCCTAAATCTTTAAAACTACGAAACTGGGTATGATGTGGATTTTTTAAAATAGAATAGAGTAATTTCAAAGGAAGGTTGAGATGTATATTTTGTAGCTAAATGGTACCAACAAGGTAAATATGAAATGTAACCAATCAGGACGGGAACCCAGGACTTCCATTAAGGCCGCAATGACCGCTCATTTGCGCCGCCGGCATCTGGCGGCCAACGTTATCACGATCGTACTAATTACATTTCCATTCCCAATAAGAACGGAATTAAATGGCTTTTGATTTATTGTTTAAAGATATAACGGTCAGAAAACGATTGGTAGAATTGGCTTCATTTTAGGTAAAAAGAAACAGCCGAAAATTTAAATCCTTTATACAACTTAGGATGCTTATATTATTACTTAAATTAATTAAATTTTCTTTATTTGCTTTTATCAAAAATTTCATCAAACATCCTAAAAACTAAGCCGCAGATCAATAATAAAATACATGATACTAACAATTTTTTAATGAACACAGACATAGTTAGGACAGGAAATCGCAAGCCTACGCGAGCGATAAGACGGCGACGCTACGATTGGTGCCATAATCGCAGTGCGTTCGAATATATATGATGCGGATGATACTACATCAGACTAAATCAGATATAACGTAAACCTATTCAAATACCACGTTGTCAAATACGAAAATCAGCGATGAATCTACTTAGTTCAATTATTATTGACTGTAATGTGAGTTAATAATGCTGATTGACCTAATAAATAATTAATGCGATAAACAGTCCTTTATGGCCAATACGCTGTGAATTTGCGATGAGGTTGTATCAAAGAATTTGAAATAAAAGCACATAGAGAAGTGTTAAAGACGCAATATATTGTCGCTGCCTGACATGTTATCAACATCAAGAGAGAGCTCAAGCATTGAATTAGGGGTTAGGTGACTGGATCGGCTAAGCTAAGATATTTAAATGTTCAATTTTGATGACAAACTGAAATTTAAAAATCGAACGACATTTTGCGGTTATTGGGCGATTGGGACCTCGACATATTCAACACCAAAGGCACATACAAGAACTGTTTGAAATTATTACTTTTCGGAGTTAATCGAGCCTTACTGACTTTTGAGACTAGACAAATCTAGTCAATCGCCTAAAGTCTCCGACTTACATAAAAGACAAAAAAAAAATTATAATAAAACGTATAAAAATAATATAGGTAGATACGATTTTTTAAATTGCTGTATAATTCTAAATTCTGCGCTATATCGCAAATCTAATTACGGTGATGTTAGACAATCAATTCTAAATCCGATGACATAAATCTAGACCATTGTTACATTCAGTCATTATCGAATTAATACCTACCCATTGTTTAATTAATGTTTAACATTCAATGTTGATTTATTTGTGCATTTTGCATGTGTTATATCTTTTTTTTAGCTATCGTAGAATCTGTAAAAAATATAAGTAATTAAAAAAGAATCTTCAGGTATCAACAGTAAAAAGGGCACATTTTGTTTCAAAATAGTTAATTAGTTTAATTTCAGATACATCACGTAGGTTAAATGTAAAAACCTAATACAAATAAATGCATATGAACCACATTATAAATACCTCACTACTACTATTAAAAGTCACAAGTAATGACGACGGCGAATTTATTAAGAAATATCATTATTCGATAAAGTAGCTCCTATAACGGCGTCAAGTATAAGCTCAGGTCATCAAAAAGTGGTGGTGTCTCAAAATTACCTTAGCGGTAAGTGGCAAGGATAAAGAAAAAGATATCTTTTTTCGATAATTAAGTAAACGAACCCAAACAACGTTGATAAAAATTTCCTCGTAAATAGGTATATAAAATTCTAGTGAGTAGATAGGTAGATATTCATGTTTATCTACCTGGAAATATGGCCTATATTTCCTTCATTGCGGCACCAACGAACCGGGTGGAATGGTTTTTAAGATTACATGACAGAGTAAGTACGTTTTAACATTGAAATCTGAATCATCTCTATCCAGAAATGTGTAGAAGTGATATACGCTGTACACATGACAATAAATCGCTAACTTAAAAGAAAAATAAGTGTAGCAATAAATAAATACCTATCATTGATAGATTTCATTAATCATCATCATTATAAATAATAATGATTTGTTTTTTAGTAAAGGAACTTAAATGTCTTATGACTTATGTAGGTACGGTGACTCCCACGCGATTCCCTAATGATGCGGCCTTGCTACCTCTATATTTTTCAGAACTCTGCGGTTATAACATAACCTCTCTATTTGGTGCATATGCATGGTTCTCACTGAGGTAGAACGAGGGATCTTAAACTTTATAACACTACGCAAATGATGCCTTACGAAACCCGTTGACTTTAATGAGGTCTTGACGTAGATAAGTGAATAGGTAATGAAACAGACATGACAGGATCTAGGTGCAGACATATTAGTTCTAAGTATAATAAAAATAAATCATAAAAAACCAATCCAGGTGCTAAAATTTTATATATGCATCGCAGTTCACGATCGTTCGAACGTGTCGAATCGAATTTCTCCATGTAACCACCTTCGATAAAGAAACTGTCATTTTTACAACTTTTCGACTCGAGATTCGGAAGCCATGTTTAAACGTGATGTACGAGAATTCTGAAGACGTTCTACACTTGCATTGTTCTATTTACGTCTGTATGCAATCCCGCCTGTCTCCTTTGACGCCGTTTCGGTGCTATCTGAAATGCTGCTGTTTCAAACAGTAGATTGTTTGGACTTTCCCAAGCAACAAATCATGTAAAGCAGTCAGTAGACGTGGTTGTAAGTAATTCTTTTACGGTACCTACATATTGTGGACGTGCCGATGAGAAATTGACTATTCTCACAAATTCGCAAGAGAGGTCTTGCGAATTTGAATTTTATTACACAATAGTTGGCGCTGAGTGTATTTTAAAACGCGAAATAGTTTCTGTGAGACTTACGGACCCATCTAAGTTTATTTGTATGTTTGTTTATTTATTTATTTATTTATTAGTTACCTATACACACTTTATCTACTCAACCAACTTTCTTGAAATTTCGTGTATAGCATAGTTAATAGCAGGAATACGATTAAGAGCAAGAAAAGTAATTAATATTTCCGTGGGATTTGCTATAAACGACTGCGCAATCATGGATACAGATAAAGCACTTCTGGCTTCCAGCTCAATAATCCCGATTATTTTTCAATTGGCAAACACCTGAAGGATGCATAAGTACATCTGGAACAGCCACGTTTTTCCCATGGCCTGTAGTATGTTTTTGTGCCCAGTGCTCAGAATTTATAACTTTTGGCACCAAGTGGGAGAATTAACAATTTTCTATAATATCTATTATAAATGTTAAAGTGTATGTTCCTCTTCAAGCCGCTAATCAATTGACATTTGTATAATATCCACTGAAAAAAAAAATGGTTGCTAGTAGCTAAAAGTTTAGCTGCATATCACCAAAATCGAGTGACTACTAAACTGAGGGCTACAAGTAACTAAAACATGTTTTGTAAACAGAGTTTAGTAATATTATATTAACTTCTTTTAGGTAACTGGTGATAACTTAGTTTTGTTATTTGAACTAAACTGTTTGGCTGTCAATAGTGCTCCGGTAAAGTTGCTTTAGCAAAGTTACTTTGGCTAATTAAAGCTAAAGTGTTAAATAACTAGTAAATCTAACAGTTCAGTAAGAAATATTAAATTATTTGTTTAATAATTAATGTTAAGGTGTGGTTATCTCTTGCTAATCTGTTTCATTACTAGTAAACAAACACTTTATGTGGAGGTAACAGCATTGTTTGTTTACCTGCTCCTGTTGGTTTATTTACCAGTAGCTGGTCCTAGATCTGCTATTGGACCTGGATCTACAGGCCACCTTCAATATTATTGGGATGTACTGGATTGATATGATTAATCATATCAATCCAGTAAATCCCAATAATATTATCAAATGGTGTCCTGCCTTGTGGATGTATATACAGGTCTAACAGCCACCTTAACATAGGGATAACGGGCTAAGTGCAATAATGAATAAAAAAATGTATATTATATAAGTAATTTTTTTGAATTATTTATTTAAAATGTTCAAAAAAATAAAATAACACAATTTAATGTCTTGTCATTCACTCAAGAAAATCCAGATTATTAAATTTAAGTTACATACGCTGTAGTATCTCCATTGTATAATAACTGGTAATCAAACACCAATATATTATAAAACATAAATAGGGCTAATAAAAATAAAGAATAGTTAACCAAATATTAATAAGACATTGCTTAGCCCAAATTAATGTCAAACACATTACTTGAGTTTAAAATTTACCATAACAATCATAGTCTGTTTTCTTCATTTTATATAATTCAGTGCACACCGGGAGAGGCTAACTTTCAGGAATTCATTCCGTTTTCTTTGTAGTGAAGAAGTAGTCCTTTTCCTTCATTACATGAACTCAAAGTGTTGTATACTCCCTGAAATTTAAGAAACTATAGAGTGAACTAATAACAGTCCTCTTGTTTTCTTATTATATTGTTGATGCTCTGCCATACCAGGTTAATAAATAATAATAAAAATGGCTAAGTGCTAGTTGGACTCGCCACGAAGGGATCCATGTCATTATTATTACATATTATCGACCAAAAAATGGCAAAAAAAGAACATTTATTTTATAGGAGGTGCTCCTTGTTAACTTATATTATTTATTTTTAGTACTTAAATTTATATATTCATTGAAGTAGGTATATATCACACTAATATTATAAATGTGAAAGTGGGTTTGTTTGGATGTTTGTCCGTTAATCACGCTGAAGCTACTGAACGGATTTTGATGAAATTTGGTATACAGACAGGGTATGAGCTAACTTAGGTGATAGGATACTTTTTGTCGAACGGGAACAGGATAAACGGGATGTAGAGCGAAACGTAGTTCGCGGGAAAAGCTAGTACTTAGTAATTAAATTGCAACTGTCTAGCCATTATGGTTCATGAGACACAGCCTAGTAATAGACAGACAGACAGATGGACGAAGCAAGTGAAATCTCAGTAATAAGATCCCGTTTTAATCCGTTTTACCTTAAAAAGTAAAAATGCTTACATTTGTATTTAAGTTTGGTACTTCCTCATTCTGTATATTTGTCCAAGTTCTGTAAGTTTTCAAGTCCTGATTCAGCAATATACTAGTAGGTAATGTATGGTGCTATCAGTAAGGATTGGCAAGTTATTGATACACACAGCATTTGATGATGCGATGATGCAGGGATGCTATCATCATGGATATTATGCTGTAAAAAAATATGAAATTATTATCCACACTATTAATAAAACATACACATCTTCGGGATATTTTATTAGTTAAGATTGGTAAAAACATATTGCTTACATCAGAGGTTAATCATAACAATTATTATCATCTTAACTGCAAACCAAAACTAGACTGATAACAATTGTGAAAAATATCTTAAAAATTCTAAGTCCTCTGGACTGACCCTTTCAGGGCACCCTTGTCTCCAGTAGCAAGCGGCGCGAATGGAACTTTGAATGAAGCGACCCGCCTCGCCCACTGGCGACAAGACACACTACGGGGCTTCCCTGCCGCTTTCGTGCTACCCGATCCGGCAGCCCTCTGCGATACCTTCTCTGACCGCGCCAATATTTGATGATTGTTCGACTGAACATTAAACTAACACGAACTAAATAAAAATTAAACATTCACATACCTTTGAACAAATTTATGTACATTTCAAGACCCCATAAGCGCAAATAGTCACTCATAGGATCAGCGGAGGTCTCGTCTTGACCGTCTGCCATTGCACTATTTATTACGAAAACACGTTTACTAAGTTTTTTTATATACATAATGTCGCTACAAATCTCCCGAAAACAATAGGAATGTGAAAATCAATTCGATTTGCCGCCTTCACCAGCCAAGCCACACAATAATGACCGAACGCAGAGAACGAGTTCTAATGTGAATCGCATATAACTTTAATGTACTGACTCGGACGCAGTGCTGCCAACAGTGCCAACTAGTTTTAACAATATTTTAATTAAATATTGTTAAACAGTTTTGTGATAATACTTACATTTTTATTTTAACTTCATACATTCTCGACATAGGCAAATATTAATCAAATGATGATTTAATGGCTGCTAGAAAAGTTTACTACAAATAAATAAATTGATGAATGTCCAAATAATGACTTTGATTGTGTTATCTATAAATAAATTCATGACAATGTTTTAATCAACATTGTATTAAATTTAAGTACATATGTTCGGTTACCAGCTAAGGAACAGTTTGTTCTTGCAGCTAAAGTAGTTTGACTGGTTTATTTTAATAAATAATAGCTAACATTTTGATTACTGATTATCAAGAACTGATTAGCTTATCTGGTTTGGGACATGCAGTTACATTGGTTTAGATAATTACAACCAAAGTTTGGTATCTATTAAAGAAATTTGCAAATAGCAAAACTGGTTCAGCTATTTCTTTTTTTCAGTGTCGGAGGAAATAGTACATGAAGAAATGCAAAGCAGTTCCCGTGGGAAAGTGACGCGAGCGAAGCCGCGGGTAAAATTTTGACTTTACCGAAAAATTATTATTAACATTTTTAATTTCGCACAAATCCGTAATTGGTAATTGTAAGACATATAACTACATAAATAATAGATTTTTTTTTAAATACACATACGTACATTTATACGACAAATCAAAGCAATTAAAAAAATATATGTACAAACCTACTTCTGTTCTATTTCGTACTTTCTAGGCACGTATGAAGCAGCAGCTTTTGAATGCTGTTTGCTATTTACATAAATCACTTCTTGAATTTTGACTGCATCGACTCCTGCATTTATTTACATGATTTTGGCCACTATTACTTAGTGCAATAAGGGGCCGTTCAAGTATTACGTAAACAGATTTATTACAATGATTTACCCCACCATCCCCCTTGTCAGCAAAAGTAAGCAAAGCTCTTACCCCTTCGCCCCATGCTTACGTAAACCTTTTTTAATTAATATATGTATTTTTTTAAATATTATAATTATACTTTTAAAAATAACAAAATATAGATTTACGATAGAGATTAGATTTTACTGATATTATTCAAGGCCATAATATTTTCTAACCATAAAACGTTTAAATTATTGTTACAAAATGTAAAGATAAACTTTTTGGCTATATCTAATATTTCTAGTACTCACCTAAAATTATTTCCTCACTCACCTTGGAAAAATATGTACCAAATAGTTTGGATTTATTCTTAGTCGCCGTTTGCAATTCTTTTTCAATTGTCTTAGATACAATAATATCTAGCTCCTTGTCGGACTTGTAATTTATAATTCACACTTCGTTAACTAACTTTTTGTACATTTTGTACTTTCGTACTTGTATGAGATTTTTTAAAACTTTTAAACAATTTTTGAAAAAACCTCGCGACAAGCATTTATGATAATTTAAATTGTGTTTAATGATGTTATAAGTTGATAGTTAAAATTAAAGGAAAAAAAATATTTTCTTCTTTTTGGAGCATTTTAATAAAAGCTTTTCTTAAGAAAGATTTTTTCATTTAATTTATTTTTTTAATTTTTAGTTATTGCTGACTATGTTTCTAAATCTCTATAAATACAATGATGTCATATCATTTTTCGACTTACTCTCAACAAGCCTTTTCATTTGATACCCATATTGTAGAAGTGCATAAAAAAATACTATTCCGCCATCTTAGAAGGTCCGCCATATTGGATTTCGAATGCGTCACACAGCTTATCGTATATTGTCATCCAAACTAAACGTGTATACAAAATTTTAGCTCAATCGGTACAAGATATCTATCTGAGTAGCAAGGTTCCACCCGAACAAACATACATACATACATACATTGAAAATTAAGCACCTAAAAGCTTTTAACTTTTAATATAAACAGAAATACTGGGAATTTTTTGCGAAAGCGCAAGCAAAAACTTTTTCTACACTGAATTTAAAATTCGAAGTCTTTTCCAATTTTCCATGACTTTGACTAATGCGTTTTATCCGTTTAGTTCAGAAACTAGTTTAGTTTCACGTTTGAATAGTAAGTATATTATATATTTAGACAGATCTAATAGAAACCTTACAAAATTGTTAATTATCCGCACTTTCATATCCATACCTATATTTAAAATGCAAAAGTCTGTCGGAGACGGAGATCAGTTCATTTAAAACTTCTGAAGCGTCTACAAACAAAGTTACTATGGAAATTTTCATTAATGTCGTCTAAAAAGTTTAAAATAAACATGTTTTTAATAACAATTTTCACGAAAATTTGTCGCGAATTTAGATTAACGTGAATTGTACTTTCCTATTCGTAAGTATTATATGTACAGTGTTGTTTTGTGCAAGTAAATAAATAAATAATCAGTTTTAACAAATAAAACTTCCGCTTTAAACAACATAAATAAATAATATATTTTAAAGAAAGTCGTTGATGTAATAATAAGCCGGTGGAGAAGTGACGCAGAGCGCTTGACCTGTAGCAGTATCAATTAAACATCTTTTGAAATGACTAATGGGTGACCTTGACCGCGCAAATGTTTTTTTGTTTCTTTTGTCAAACACGATCGGATTATTTCGGACAGGTTCGTAAAAAAAATAATGGCAGAGTAAAAAATAAACTCTTTTCCCTATTTATTTTTTAATCCGTTGCAAATGAACTGAAAACTCGAACGAAACGGTTGAATGCGCTAGAAAATTATCTGCCTTTGAACAACGCCAATTAAAGGCAACAATATTTGATATCGATGGTTTGCCAATTCCAACACTGATTGATCGTTGTTCAAACTTTTCAATTACTAAGCATAATAATAATATCTGTTATTGAACACTTTTCAATGATAGGTAGGTAATAGTTTAAAGACAAAGGCTGTTGAAATTAGCCAATAAGTGAATACCTATTGAAAATTAATATAAAATTCAAAATATTGAAAATTCAATATTTTTTCGGGTGAAAAAATAATTGAAAATGTGAAAGTTAACTAACTCAAAAGATAAAAGCCGTGGACCTCGACTTCTGACAAAATGCACAACTTTATTCAAGTCAATTTTATTTATTCGCAATAAATATGGTTTATATTATACCTATATAGCTAAAAATTTGCATGCAAAAATTTAATTATTATAATGTTGTCTGAAGTCAAATTTGAATCTTTTTATAATAAGATTAAAGTTTATAAGTATAGGTTGTCAATATTTACGTTATCTTTAACCCGCGCGCTGCTATCGCTTAGATAAAAAGGCATGCTTTTCGTTTTCACCCCCGACGCATAAAGAGGGGTGTTATAACACCCAGTTTGACCGCCAAGTGTGTTTGTCTATCTGTCTGTGTACGTGGCACCGTAGCTCATCAACGGGTGTACCGATTAGGATGTGTTTTTTTTTTAATTATTTGATAGAAAATTTTTATGCGCTGTTTCTAAAGATATGTTTGTTCAAAATCGGTTAAGCCGTTCAAAAGTTGTACCGAAATGAATATTGAAAGTTGGGGTTTTTAATTTGTTTAAAAAAAACATAACTTGTTCACCATTAAGTGTAAGTATTGTATACATACAAAAACAAGCTTTATAACGTTCAGAAAAAGTAGACCTAAAATGTTTGTCAAAATGTTTTCTTATAAACAAAACAGAATTGTGCCCACATACAGCTGTTTACTACACCAAATGGCTTTCCAATAAGTTGGCTACATATTTGTGTTTGCCTTTAAACAGCGAACCACAGAATAAAGGAGTACCATTGATCCCAAATCGATATACATACGATTAGGTTTTCCAGTACAGTCGACATCGAAAATAGCTATTTTTAAATACATTGAAAACGTAATGCCCACTGCATTATAAAATTGTTTAATTATCTGTGAAACTGCCTGATGGACAAAATTTGAATACCTATGATATTACTTAAAAATATATAAGATGCAAAAGAGGTATATATATATATATATATATATATATATATATATATATATATATATGTATATATGTGTTTTATTAACACATGCTATTCTTACATCTTAATTTGGCTATATATTTGTGTTTGTCTTAAACAGCGAACCACAGAATAAGTAAGTAAATAAATAAATATATTAGGACAAATCACACAGATTGAACTAGCCCCAGTAAGTTCGAGACTTGTGTTATGGGATACTAACTCTACTCTACTTTACTAACGATACTATATTTTATAACAAATACATATATAGATAAACATCCAAGACCCGGGCCAATCACAAAAAGATCATTTTCTATTATGACCCGACCGGGGATCGAACACGGGACCTCTCGGTTCAGTGGCAAGAACCTTACCACTGCGCCACCGAGGTCGTCAAAGTAAGTGATGAGAAGGATCTCATCACTACAAAGTCGCTTCCCACTGTTTGTCTACCTATCTGTCCATACGTAAAACGTACGATATGTAAAAATACGGATTTTGATGAGGGTATTGAAAATAAATGTGAAAAGTGATACCAGAGTAAGGTTCAGGTGAATAATTTACTATAGTTTTACCCGAACGAAGTGCCGAGACGGTAGTGGTAAATAAAAACATAAAAAATATATTTTAACATAAGAAATCTCAAACTTTTTCTAAGAGAATGATACCCACACAAGTAAATACCACACAATAAGGAAGGAAACGTACTGAAAGAGAATTGTTTTCAAAAGTGGTTAAACCAAGAAGCAAATGCATGATTCCTGGTGTTGTGGCTTATTTATTAAGTATGCTGCTGTCGGACCCTGAACTCTGACACTCAACGACCGCGAAAGAAACCGAGAAAACACTTATAAGAGAAAGACTGCTGTCACCTGACGTGCCTTTACGAATACCGCCATTTTTTATTCACTGCACTAATGTTTTACAATATACTCAGTACAAAGAAATAATCAATGAAATATAAAAGAAAAATGTCCAGTTTCTATACTCGTTTCGTTCGTTCTCTTTAGTTCGCTCAGCTGATCGTCAAATTTGAATGGGAAGCCAAAAATTACTATTGATTTAATCGTGATTCGTTGCTTAGTGCCCGAGATATTGACAATAATAAGATATGAGCGAAAGAAGCCCGCAAATTAACTTTGATTCTTTGTTCAGAAGGGAAATTCACGTTTGCAAAGACGCGGGCAAAGGTTAGTAAATAAAAAATAAGTTAAGAAACCATTCCCTAGTTGATATCGATCGATAGGGTGATTCTTCTCTGTCAAACATGTATTGTATCCACAAACTCGCGAGCCATCTGTCTTCCACCGGGTTCTTGCTATGTAACAATGATTTACAACCAACGGACAGTTTTTGTGAACCGTCCAAATATTTCCTAATATTGTGGCCCAAATTGTGATCTACAGTTTGCCAGAATCTCTTTCACCTCCGCATGTCTCACGTTCGAGGCTGTGACGCCGCGTCTCTTAGTCCAGTGTCGGCATTAAAATTTTAAGATTCGTCTGTGATTTTATAGCCCGTATGTATACACACGGGCTATAAAATCATAGACGAAAATACAATTTTTCTGGGATAAAGCTTTTCCGAAGACTTTTCCGTGCTTCAAAATGGTATAGAACAAACGTGAAATTAGCCCCCGGAAGGGATTATTTTGTAGATACCCAGCGGGAAGGATTAAAAACCTCGTTAGTAAAAATAAAGTTTTTTTACTACTAACATCCCACATTTAACATTAGCCCCACTGAATAATATATATACCAGCGATTACGTCCAGTTTTGCATAGTCTAATAAGCTGTTTGGTGTGGATAAACTTTCTTTGATAAATTATCTAAATTGTCTTAGCATTTATACACTGCACTAAAAGTTGTTAAAAACTTTGCCGTTGCATAGTTTAAAAGGAGCAAGTTTCAGACAGACGCGACATTTTTATAGTCTATAGTGATAGTGATGATATATAATCGGTGATAGATAAATAACTATACGAGTTTCGTATAATATATTAAGATCCGCCGAAATGGATTCGTGCATGCATTCTAGAAAGGAAATGCTAGAAGCAGTAGTTTGTAGTTTTGATATATGTTATATAATTTAATATTTATTATTTCTACTGTTTTAATATATGTATTGATATATTAAAACAGTAGAAAAAATAATTTAGATTGAATATATTTACATAAAAATAAAACTAAGCGATAGAGTCATCATTCACCAAGTAAGAATTAGAAAAAAAAAATCTGTCTGTTTGTACACGATAATTTCCGTAAGTATTGGACGGATTCGAATGAAACTTTTTTTATTATGTAGAAATTAAGACTGGGCAACGTTGATTTTGAAAACTGGAACACCTAACGGAGCATTGTGACGGTCCAGCTAAACAATGGGAAATATAAAAATGACGCCTTAATAAAAGTTGTTCAGCCTGATAAGCATTTTCTGTTGAGGCATAAAAATCGTAAAAAGATGCCTTATCAAAAGACGTTCGGCCCCGGGCATCAGCTAGTTTGGAATATGACGAGAAAAAGAGCATGTGAAAGCCTAATTTCTAAATAAAATTATTTAATTTGTTATAAAATATTGAGATACGAAAAACACATTCAGATAACCAAATCTAACACATCGTTTGTAAACGGGTAAATGCTTATTAAAGCACTCTGTGACACTTTTCATTACCGCCTCATCTAGCAAATCACAGAAATTTACCACACGATGTGGTCGTAAAGGCATAAGAGTAGATTTCCTACAGATTACAACCCTCCCTGGTTGTAATCTGTAGGAAATCTACTTGTATCTTGATTCATCACTTTACGGCAATAACGTTGGATCTATTGATGTATTGCTAATGGGCTATTTATGTATGTCACTGACCAAATATCGTTAATATTTCCCAGAATATAAAAAAAATATGGCCCATGCTTAGGTACCTATGTAATTTCTCGGAGACGTTTCGACAACAAGCTTGTCTTGGACTCTGTACAGATTGTGCTCTGCATCACAAGAGGTCTTACTCATGAAAATGTTCAACGTGCATTAATTAATCCGTGTTTTAGGTTAATTTTGTTGAGGTTATGTTAATTTCAACCCATTTTCTAAATCTTGCGTACTTCTCTAACATTCCTCAACATTAATATAACGTGTCCAAAAATCTAAAATAGTTATAATTTTGAATGCAGTAACTGATAACTATTTATCATTCCGTTTCTAAATATAATGGCTTGTTTATATTTTCAAATGACCTTTTAAAAAAACGTAGTTGCTTTTTGACAAAAATTTAGTCACATGATTATATGCCTATATTTAAAAGTAACAATTTTATACTCACTAATTACAATCAACCATACCTCAAACTGAATAGAACTCTACGCAATGGTAATAGCGGCGATTTTGCAACAATCTTGTAATCTTGCTAGCTCATAGCTAGCATTACTGCCCCATGCGGATTTCCATATACCTTTTCATGAAACCAAGATTTTTGACGGAATAAAAGTCTAGTTCACATATAATTATACTAATGTATCATTGTGTTACGTTTCGTGAAAATTACTGAAAATTATATAATTACAGATAATTACGCCTTTTATGAGCCCCCATAGTCAACAGTTCTATCTCATTTACATTTAATTGGATGATACTCGAACTGGCTTCATTTATGCAAATTGTAATTACACAAGGTAGATCTTTTTTCTCCTAAAGAAATATTTAAATTAGTGAATAGTATACATATAGTAAAAGTTATGATTCAACAATTATTACTAAGATATTTAGTTTATACTACTGTATATAGGTACTACATCAAATCAAAAACCGTTTTATTTTAAACCATGTGTAAACTAGAAAACTTTCATAAATGTCCTATTAGCGGTCACAGATATATTATATGATAAGTATTTTATATCTCTCATATTCAATAAGTAGGTCCTTATCATTTAGACCCCTAAATGGGGCTTGTAGGTGACCAGTAAGCGCTCTAGGGTAATGACGTAGCTAGAAAAGCACTACGGCGGTAAGTAATTAAAACACTACACTCTTTCAAAAAGTTCGCGTACATCTAACCGTCATACTGGCAATAGACATCATGCATTCAGCCCAATGACCAAAGAGGTCGCTTCGCTATTCAGCCTTGTCTTCGTGTGAGTACAATACTCATACGAAGACAAGGACTCAATTTTAAATATCGAACGGCGAAGCTCGTACTTGAAAAAAAAATGTAAAAGTTCTTTACTTGGTTCTTTTCAATGAAAAAAGGCGGGAATAGAAAACTTTTACTTTAAATATTGTTGTTTTTGAGATTCCTTTTATAATTACGTACTAATTAGGAAAAAACATGAGTTCTTCAAGTGATGAAGATATAAGCTGCACTCCCGATTCAACGAAAAATGGAAGCTGAAACAGCAGTTAGCAAATATTTAGCCTGAAACTTCTAAAGAGAAATATTTGAAAACTTACGACGAGTTTATGAAGTGGCGAACAGTACACGAGTAAAGTCTTTATCCGAGACTGTATTCCTAACATACTTTAGCCAGCTATCAAAAAAGCTGCAGCCATCTAGTTTACGGTGCATTTATACAATGTTAAAAGCAATTATGAGTACTAAACACGACATCAATATCAAGAACTTCAAAATTATCATCTTTTCTAAAAAGATAATTTTCTGGACACAAAAGCAAAAAGTTAAAGGTTATTACAGTGCAAAACATGAAAACATTCATATATGAAGCCCTTGATGACATATATTTAGCTGTAAAGGTACGTAAAATAACAAATTATATAATAGTTATACTTCATCATTTATCTTTTACTCTTACAATCCTATAAAATATATTTTTTTTATAATTCGCTTCTTTTAAGTGGTTCTTATCTTCGGTATAACTGGCGCATGCCGAGGTATTGAATTGACAAATATAACAATAGAAACAATAAAACAGGGTCAATTGTTAGTAATTAAACTATAATAAAAATTAATAAAATTAAAAATATTTATTGGGTACACACATTTTATTTTACATTTGAAACAAGTTGTGGGAACTTCCTTTTAAGCAAAGTGTGCTTGTGCCAGGAAAATCCGAACTACCGAACACAAAAACTAAATTTGACCGAACATTTGTTGTATTACAAAAATACGGAACAAGAAATGCGGAAACGGGTATTGTGTTGCCCGGCGAAACGGACCACGGGTTGAAAGGCGCGCTCTTGCCAAGCGTGCCTCGAGCCAAGCGAATAGAATTGACGACTGATAAGTCGTCCCGCTTGCTACTTCGAAAAGAGCATCAGTGCTAAAGGCCGAGCTGGTAGCGGCCGCCGCGCCGCCGGGGCAATGGAGCGAGAGAATTTTTTTTTCAAACATAGTCCCGGCACAAATGCGGTTGGCATTAGCATAGCACCGTGTGGTTTTAGTTGGTTCGAGTCCCACCTACCTGTGTCTGACTTCCCGTTAAAAAAAGTGGGATCACATCAGAAAAGTCTCACACCATTGTGAGTTGCCCACGAGCACGCTTTGACAGGGACATTTTACAATTTCGCTCGATAGTGTGTGGGAAGACTATTTATAAATTTGATTATTTGATAAAATGTGTTTAAATCACACAAATAAAAAAAAGGGCAATTGCAGATGAAATAACGTTACCGTTTATGTTATATGTTAAGTATTGTTTTTTTAACACAGACCATTTAGGCGAAATTGTCTCTGTTTTCTAAGTATTATTTTCTAAAAATTATAATTTCTTAAGAAAAAAATTTAAAAGAGAAATGAAAATTATATAATACCATTAATATTATTATGATTTTTTGTATTTATTGCAACAGCCATTAGCTTGTCTTGTGTGTTACTTTAATATTATAGTAACAAAGATTTAAATTTCATTTCAACATCCGTTCTTTATTTTACCTATACAGTAATAGGTACTGGCCGCGCGTGCTCAGAGGAGTGGTAACCAATTTGAGTCACTTCGTTTACAGCTGTACACTTTATACAATAAAACCGATAAGATCGCAAACTGTAACAAAACTATAGGATGCTTGCGTGACTTTTAACAATTAAGTTTGTTTATATTAAGGCAAGAGCGAGTCGGCCTGCTAAAATAATCAGTGTATGTATAAAACAAAATGTTATGATTAAATAAACTATTCACCTAATAAAAAGATATTAATAGTAATTGATAAAGTCTAGATCCTAAATAAATAATTTGTATTGTTATTGTGATTTGTGTAATTTTATTTTCCTTTTCCTAAAGACGAAAAGATAACATTTATTAAAACTATATTATGTACTGTGGCAGCCTCCCTACGCATAATAACTTTTCATAGAAGATTATATCTATATGTCCAGATAAATGTAAACATAATATTTTATTAGTCTGATAGCCTCCTATGAGGCTTATTATTATTAATAGTAATTGTTATATTCCAGAAGTTTCGATAGATTTTCCAAGAGAAAAAGCGAACCATAGTACTAATTAGGTCTTTATAATCGATACACGGAACCCTAAATAACGGTCCTCGTGTAAGTTTAAAGTGAAATGAATTGACCTTGTTTACTTCAACGCCATTTCCACTAAAGGAAACTTGTTTAGAAATTTTTTCAATTTATTTTCCTAGGCAGATTGAAATCGCTGAGTTCTCGTCAGCCTTCGATAAATATTGGATGCATTTTTTATTTGCTTAAGTTTCAATGGGAATTACAAATCACTAATTATAATTATAAGATGGCCACGATATCGTTTTTATTCATTCAAAAAAAAATTCATAAAATTTAAAAGTTCTTTGGTGAAATAGACAAAAAAATCTAATTGAATCCAGAAACGCTGCAAGCCAAATAAAGAAAAAACATCTGCTGCACAACCTCTTTCACTTAGGGCCACGGTTTGATCTGTGGCGTGGTAGCCGTGTCAATTAACGCTAATAAAATATTTATTTAACAACACAGGAAATCGAAGTAAGGGTCTGCAGATTTAAAATATACTTATTAGAAAAAATAGCAGGATTTTTTGATTTTCATATAAGTAGCCGAATTTCAATATTAATGTTCCTAATTTTATTCGAGGATTTTAAGCAAATGTACAATCGAAAACATATTCGATCAATCGATGAGTTCGATTAAACATATTCGTTCTCGATTTCCTGTGAACGCATAAACTGGGTAACTTTAAAAAAAAAAAAGGAATAAATGTATGATATGATGAATTACGATTGCATGAGAAACTGATCCCATGTTCAGATTTTATAACCTCAAATCTGAACTCATAACCCTATTTCTCGTCTAGGATTAGATCTAAAAGCCCCGCTCTGGCCATAATGCCTTTGTGGGTAAACCGGAATTAGAAGTTACGCGACGTTACTGGCGCAACGTCTATTTAGAAAATCCTTTGCAGTGTTCTTGACTGGACTAGTTTTATGCGCTTTTTATGCTGAACGAAAGAAAATAAGCACACAAACTGCGACATTATTACACCTATTGGTATGAATGATTGATCTTTATTGCCTTAATCATCGCGCGTTACATTTTACAAAAGGTACATTTTTGTGGATCATGTAGATAAAAAAAAAGACTTAAAAATAAACTCTAATGAACATAGATATAACAGGTTACCAATAGGGGACTAATTGCTCAGCCCAAATCAACAGCATTGTGACACCCCTTAAAATTTTGTAGATTCAGCTGTAATTTTATAAATGTCCCGCTAGCGGCATTGACGTCAACTGTCCTTGGGAAATTTTTATTTCATATCATATAGCCAAAACTATATCGGACCCTGAGCTTCGACTAGTCGCTCAATGGTTGAGGAAGAAACCGGGAAAACGCTCAAATTATAAAGAGAAGATGTAGACCAAATTCCTAATTGTCATATTGTAGGAATTGCAATTGTGCAAGTAGTTTCATAATTATGTAGATATTGATTAGAATTACCTAATTCTAGTTGTATTTACATTCTAATGGATGCGTAATGCGTACAATACATACTTGCTATAGAATATATAGACTAATTATCGATGAAATATTAAGGTGAGAATAAAGTAGAGAAAAGAAAAATATATATGTGTATATGTAAAAATGGTCAAAAGAAAAATTTTATTACATTTATACAGACACCGGGTCATACGAAACTTCGAGTAGAATTGGGAAATTGGAAAATTGCTAAAGCAATTCCATATGGGAGATAGCTGGTGACTGTGACAATGAATGCAGCTTGAAAATGTAGGATGCAATTCAATTATTCAGGTGTTCCTATATAGGGATATTTTGTTTACAAAACTATATTTTTTTTCTACTACGGAGCAGGCAAAGGCATGCGGCCCATTTGATGGCAAGGGGTGTCATACACGCGTTGGTTACTTTGTAATCTAGAATCTTTTGCCACATGACCTTGTGTTACACCACCTCGCTCACACTTCAAACCGCAGACAACAACGCAAGCACTGCTGTTTGACGGCCAAAAGAGATAAAAGCGAGCTATCCATGCTGACGGCCTTTGTAGCAAGGTTTACTTGCCTCGTGCATATATTGAAGAAACGTTGAAATTTTTGTATGAAATTTGCTAGTTGTTACCTCGTTCTTCTATTATTTACAGGGTATTTAGAGACGTGATAAACGATATGTATGCACGAGAAACAGGTTATAGAAATTGACACTTCTAGAATTGTTTTAGCAAATCTTTGCTGAAAACTGGGTTTATACGACACCTGCTCATAAAGACACACACACACCCACATTATCCTTCCAGGCAGGGTTTCGTATAAGCACTATGTATCACTTGGAAGAAAGTACAATTCTCAACTCGGGTGATTAATGCCCTTGACTACGTCTCGAGGTTAACATGTAACACCCTCGTTGAAATCCGTTACTTTCTTGCCTCGGTTATCGATGTACTATTGTAGGTATTAGGTATGATTACTTATATTCTACTATCAGTGGAACTCAACCGAGTCCGTGAAAGTGTTACAAAAGTAATATACGTAAAATTGGTACTATGCTAGCAGTCGCTCAGGATCTTGTGCCTAAAAACTCAAAAGGACATTTGATACAATAGTACAATACATATCGACTCAGGCCAGCTAATACCCTTATTAAGGGACCCTTTCCTTAAGCTCCGCTGGGATCCAACAAAGGTACATCGGAATTTCTTTCGCATTTTCACAGTGAATGGATGTTACGTTCTTCTAAAATTATTATCAATAGATGTCCCTATTTAAGGCACAGAAATAGGTTATACCTATTCAAATTTAATTCATCTTAAATATTCAAAGCGATAGCTGTGGCTCAATCATAGACTGGCATAGAAGTGGCCACTTGTTTCAAGCCTAATTTATCAAATACTTTTATAAGATTAAAAAATAAAAATAACCTAACAGTAATCAATTGTAAATAAAAAATACTAATAGGAATCAAACGCGGCATTTGTTCCTGTTTTAAAATGAAACCTTTTGTCATCCTTCCTCAGATATGGTACGAGGCGAGTAAGGAATAAAAAGAGCCTTGACATCTGACACTTTCAGTACCTATCAGCATGTTTCTTTTGCCATGAGCAAAAATTAAAATACATTTCGCAAAATAAGCATGCAATTATCATAAAACAGGAATGAAATGCAAACTGAATTCTTAATGCCAGCGTACAACCACTACATCGCAATTTGAGAAGTTTCCTTTAGTTAACTATTCTTTATAATCAGTACAAACCTACAAAGCCGGTTTCTCCCGGGATACCCCAATGCAGTGCCTTTGCACAATGTCCACTCTAGTGGAAACATTTCGACGATTTCAAGTAGAAAATGATGAGAATTCTTTTGGGAAAAAATAGGAATTCACCTTTGTACAATTATATAGGCGCTGAGCAATTTGCTATCACAATGAAACCCATGAAAATATAAATATGTAATTAAGTATTTTTTCTTTTAACTATATATAAATAATAAATATATTCTACTTTTAAAAATTAAACAAATTTGTAAACTTGATTGAAGCTGAATGACTTAAAAGAACTGTAGTACATTTTCACCTCTTGCCTGAAGAAACTATTGGTAGCCTATAATAAGCCGAAACATAGAAAAAAAAAAGAAAAATTTTCACTGTTTTATTGATTTTCTGACATACAAAAAGACAACAATTTACAATAAATAATGACAAAAGTCCAGTTTCGGTCAAGTATCAATTTCTCAAAGGAAAGTTAAATGAATGTCGCTTTTCATGCCGAAAAATGACGAGCAGAGAAAATCTTTTGTATATGATAAATTATGCCGTGATTTCTTCTCGGCATTTAATGTCTATGGCAAAACAACTGCCAATCAAAAATGTCTATGGCAAAACATGTTCAAACATAAATAATTGTATTTCAAAATATAATTATACGAGTACATACAGGCTTTCAACTTTTAAAACATCAACAACCTTGCAGCACTGCAGGCAATTTGTCAATTTTCAATAATTTTATAAAGTATTTATTTTACGTTTTGATTATTTATTTATTTATTTAAAATTTGACCTTTTAAATAATAATGTAAATTCGTGTTCTTTATCAATCAATACATATAATAAAATAATAGAAAAAAATCCTGTACATTGAACATATTTACAAAAAAAAAACAAAATTATGCGATACAGTCATAGTAACAGAGAAAGAATTTGAAAAAAAAAACTCCGTCTGTCTGTACTGACTCACTTTTTTTTGTTATATAGCTATTAAGCCTGGGCAATATATAGGGCAATATATATAAATCATTTTGAAAACTGGAACACCTGATGTAGATCCATGATGGTACAGCTAAACTGTAGAAAATATAGAAATGACGACTTAACAAAAGTTTTTCAGCCTGATGAGCATTTTTTGTTGAAATAAAAAAATCGAAGAAGATGATGGTACGGCTAAACTATAGGAAATATAGAAATTACGCCTTTTCTGTTGATGTATAAATATCCAAGATCTAGACCACCTGAAGAAGAGTCATAATGGTCCAGCTAAACCATAGGAAATATATATTTCAGTCGTATGAGCATCTGTATAGGTATCGTTGCGCTTTGTCTGTACAGTTAAATTTCTCTAATAATTTTGACTCCTTACTAAAAATTGTTCGGCCACGCGAACGAAGTCGTGGGCATCAGCTAGTTTTTAATATATGTATAAGACATACGTCTTCGGTGAAAAGGCTGCGGTGAAGTTTGTTGCGCTGCTTCATCTTCACCCGCGCCTGCTGAGTTTAAGTGATTTTTTTGACGTCAATAAGTGGAAACAAACATGGAATTAGTAAGTACTCCGAGTACTTACTAAATTCATGTGTAAAAATTAATAAAAGAATTTTTAAACATAGTTGACATCCAAAAAAATATTCATTGTGAAATGTGGAAAATGTGCCACATTGATCTTACTACGGGTAAGCGACCCATATTGCCAATACGACCAATTTATTCAAGAGCCAGAGCATCTTTGGGAGTGCAAGGGAAGACCCAAAAACGTGGGAAAAAGGTTCAATTTAAACCAACCATAAATTATGTTAGTTTTGCTCCCATCGCGCGAAACAGAACCTTAGTTTAAAGAGATAAGAGTGTTTTTGATTTTGACAGAGAATTGCATCCGCACATAATAAGATTGCTTTTCTATACATTGAGGAATGTACTATGTTTTCAGTCAGTGCCGGCATTTCGTAACATCGATGATATGTTTTATCTTTTATGCGGCAATGACTAAGGAACTTTACTGCTTTTTCATAAATAAAGTCTATACCTATGGATTCGGAAGAAAAGAAATGAAAATACTGTTTCATTCCATGAATAAATCGGGCATATTAATGATATTTTCCGTGAAATTCGAATTTCGATTTATTATTCGGTAATAGACACAATTACGTATATTTTTTTAATCTATGATCCTCACGGGAATAATGTGGGATCCTGCTGCTATACAATTATGTCAAGTAGTGTAAAATTATTAAAAGTATCATCCATACTAAATGCGACACTTAATTTACTACCTTACCAATTTCACGGACCCTTTTTGAAGAAATTAACGCGAGGATAAACATAGAGTGGATGCCATCTAGTTCTTTATACAATCGTAAATCGGCAAATAACAAAAAGACTCACAGTATTAAATGTATATATAACATTTTACAGGATGTAATATTTAAGCTTCATTATCGCAATAGTTTCTATTAGTAAGATGATATACAATCCTATTCAATAAATACATTAACATACATTACATTGCGGTACATTGCGGTCTCAAATATCTATATAATTTCCATTGGAACCAATTTTATTGAATTCTACATCGTAGATCTCCAAGCCAAAGTAATTTAATCAAATACGACAGAACAATACTGATGCTGAAGAATTGAATTGAACACCAGCCAAATATTTGAGTACAGTAATTGTAAATTATTGGAATCGACTTTATTGTTTGCTCTTCAGGTAGCAAATTGTAGACTCCCTACATAAAAAAGCGACCAAGTGCGAGTCGGACTCGCCCATTAAGGGTTCCGTAGCAGCAAGTACGTAACATAATATAAAAGTTATTTTTGATCAATGTTTTAAGAAATGAGTTATTAATAAGTAAAAATTATAATTAGGTACCTAAATGATGGTAAATTGCGGTTTACGATTAATTTATTTATTTATAACATTTTCGAAGACCTATCCATAGATAGGTGAGAGTGACTAAGTTTCAGTTCTACGTATGTGAACCCCCAAAATGTACTGTTTTTTTTTCTATTTTTGTATAAAATCTTAATGCGGTTTATAGAATACATCTGCTTACCAAATTTCATTAGTATAGTTCTTATAATTTCGGAAAAATGTAGCTGTGACATACGGACGGAGGGACAGACAAACATCACGACTGGCTACGGAACCCTAAAAATGAAATAACACAAGCGTGCGAAGTTTATCTAAATAAACTATAAATTACCTAGCTACTCTCCAACTAATCAAAATCAGATACTTTTTTCCAATGTCAAAACAAAACTTTTTGTGTTTATGTAATTGTATATAGTATATAGCATTTCACGTAATTAATAAAACTATTATAAGTAGCAAAACTATTAATATTTAATTAATAAAAATGCAGTTGTCAGTCTGTTGTCGTTCCGCCAACTTCACCCTGGGTTCTGGCTATCATCAGCGTCACAGACAGACGCGGCAAAGGACTTTGTTTTATAATAATGTAAGGATGAAATTGATAAAACGTATATATATGAAATTAATATAAGGTATACGTACAGATCCAACGGTTATGACTATTGAATGCTACCGAATCGGCAAACAGGCGCATGTATGTAATCAGGGATGTCACAAGCACGTTGCAGACTTTGTGGCTTAGGGTTTTTTTTTTGCAGCTTGTACCATATATTGTACAATTTTTTGATTTCATTTCTAATTTTTTGGACTGACTCAATCTATTTATTTATCAATTTATGTACACAAAAAACTTAAAATATAAATTACGTTATAAAAATATATGATTTGTCCATCTATATATTATTATTTATCAAACTCTGAAAAGCTGATGGCAACAGAAGAGAGAATAGTTATGCCCAAAAATAGCAATATCTAGACCTAAAAATTACACCCTAAATTTGTACCAAATGTATAATTAGTTTTTCCAGTAAATAAAAGGTTTGTTTTAAAAGGAATGTGAATGGTCCCACCAGAACCGAGAGACGTGGCTGAGAACACGCGGAAGTTGTAAGAGAAATTGTTTTTTCTTTTTGAGCTAAAATCTTAATCGATTGACCAACAATATTCATTAGGTTTCTTAGAACTAAAAGACTTTATTGTATCTATTCTAGATCTATTTTTAGTATTCGTAAAGGTATTCGTCTTCATTATCTACAAGAGGATTAATTAATTAATTTGTTAAAGAACTAAGAGCACTTTTACAGGATCACGAGCTTAATGTACTTTAAAGCAAAGTTTTAGATATAAACAACATTTTAAAAGTGTTGCAACCTTTAAAACAACTTAATCAAGTAAATACGAATTATTCAACAAAATATAAACTCAAATTTTACAAACAAAAATATATGAAATCACCAACCATTTTTATTTATTCCTCAGTTTTTTCTACATCTTTACCTGAAAATTTCCAATGTTGTGACAAAGGTTACATTGTGTAAAAATACATAACGAACTTTATTTCTGTCAACATAAATTAATGAAGATCCTAAGAACCTTAGAACAATATACTCAAAAGATTAGACCGTCTTCACTAGCTTATTCGTTTAATTTTAATTGCGAGCGCGCTGCCAAGTCATATTAAATCGTTCTAGCACTTTCTCTTTTACTACCATAGTACTACTACCAGGTACTCCGTTGAGTCAAATTCAAATTCTAATTTCTTTATTCAATTTAGGATGATATACATCACTATTGACGTCAAAAAAATTACTTAAACTAAGTCTACTGCCGGCTTCCAAAGCGCAGGTGAAGAAGAAGCGGCGCAACAAACTTCACCGCAGCCTTTTCTCCAAGGACGTCAATTAACAAATATAGCTCTTATACATATATTAAAAATTAGGAGAACGAATTTACATCATTATTAAAAATGTCGAAATTTGATGAATAAATAAAATAAAAGTTGTATTTCCAATAAAATCACGAATACAAGATATCAAATTAGACTTTAGATTGTGAATCATTAGAAGCTGCATCCAATCGGCACTCACTTTTATAATTAGGTAACATCAACATCCCAAGTGGTTTGATGCTGATCATAAAATTACAACTGCCTTTAAAAGTAGCTGTTACCAGCAGCTTATATATAAGCCTATATTTGACCCCGGATCATATATAGTTTACTATATTCATTCAAAACTTCATCGGTCAGTCGGCCAAGCGATTCGGACGTGGAGTGAGGAGGAGGAATCGGACCGAAATTCATGGATCGAATCGAAAATCACAAATTATTATAAAATGAACTCCAGAAAAACTCCAGTTAAATAAAAAAGTTTTAAACAATGAAGTACAATATTAAATACTAATTTAGAAGACAAACCATGTGCACTGCGTCAAAGTTACACGATGACAAATTAAAACAAACCAGACGGATCGCGCAACATAATTGGGAAAATAATTGCTAGAGTGCTTGATATTTTGTTGTTGATGCATTTTAGTTTTGATACAATTTTAGTGCTTTGGTTACAACACATAATTTTAATGTTGTCCTGCCCAGTACGAACATAGCTTTTTGAAAGTAGAATTTTTCATGCAATTAAAACTTATAGCGACAATTTGTCAATTTAAAATGCAATCACTATTTGACTAATAAAGTATTTATTTCTTCTTACGGACTAATAGGTAAACGACAATTTTTGAGTTTCTTTTCAAAATAATAAATTTGTGCCCAAAAAATTACTTATGTTAACTTAAAAAATATACCTATGAATTTTGAAGATTCGGCTATGATTTAACAATCCGCTATTTATCAACCCTCCATTAGAATGTTATGCATATAGACTGCCCGTTGTGTCTCTTCACCTCGTACGATATCCATGGGAGCATATGAAGTGACCTTTCCACATTTAATTCTAGGGCGGAACCACACTCCACCCAAAAGAAACTGCCATCAGCATTTTTTTCGGTGGTAAACCGAATATACTTGCCTGTTCACATTTGTTCGCAGATCTTCGGCCATCTTATTATGGATTCATAATAGGTCCTCCGCGGGTGCAAATTGACATCGTCACGAGACATTGTGCGGGATCGATTCTGACTCTTTGTTAGCTAAATTGGATCTGCGGGAGTTTTATCTTAAAGAAGGAGAAAGTGCGGAAATCGTTAGTGTTTTTTAGGTCTTTGTGGCAAGGTGGGAAAAGGGAAATTGCATGCTTTATTACAAGTTTTATTATAGGTTATATAATGCTAAGTAATGCCCTAGCTAGGATAAATAATAGAATGGACAAATAGACCATTACATGAATGGACCATATCCGAGAAATGAAATAAAAATTTGCGAAAAGTCAAAACGACAAATATTTTAGAACGTCATAAATACAGCACCATGTTTCCTTATGATTCCCGCATAAAGCTTTTTCATATCTTCACTTTCCGACACTCAATTTCGTCTGTTAATCTATCATCAATCAAAAAATCTCATTTGAAATATAACCTTACAAAATTGCGTATCGTTTCATCAAGTTCCATCTGCTTGGGGCTTTATTCATGCCTATTTTAAATTACGTATAGAAATGTTGATAGCAATTTAATCCAGCGACCTGGGTGAATGTCTGAACGCTGCATGACGCTGTGCGACACGAGAGAAATGCCGTATTATTTGAGCCAATCCCAAGTAAAGATAGAATATGGCCGAAATAAAAAAACTATACAGATAAATAATGAGCGAGACGAGCGGACTCAAATTTTGAATCAATCGCGTGTATAACGAATGATTCGTGTTTAACGATGATGCTATTTTCTTAAATCCAGTTTCTAAACTTTTCGAAAAATGCCTTTTATTCATTATTATTATTATTATTTACTAGATGTGGCCTGGGAATTCGCTTCGCTTAGGATTGTATGTAATTGTAACGCTTGCTTATACTTGTGTGTACACAATGTGTTATATTTCCATTTCCCCTACAATTTGTTGTGTAGGTAATTGCTAGATACACATTCTGGTGCACGGGTCTTTATTGGTTTTCAGCATGAATTCCAACACCCACAAACGAAGATTGTATAATATAGGACAGAGTTTTACTATAGTATGTTTTCACAAATTTAGTTATGAAATCCTTAGACTTTGAGGTAAAAACTTCATCTGTAGCATATAATATAGTTTTTGAGATACAGGTGACACTATGAGGACTGAGGACCTTTCGTAAAACATCGTAACTCGCTTATTTGGCTTTCACAAAATCTAATTCCAACTTTCACAAGTCTTTTGGAATGTTCACTAAATCCCAAGCATAATTTCATAGAATTTCAAGAACTGGGCTCTCAGACCACACGCACAATATTATTAAACTATCATAAATATAATAATATGTAATTACAATTGACTTCGCAACAACGTGCGTGACTGCTGTGTTTCGACTTGATGGGTGTCGCTTTAATAAGTTTTCAACCCGGTGTACCCTGAAAATATTCGCCACAACGTGCGTCGCTTCAGCGTCTTACGTCAAAAAATACCGTCCCGGATAACCAGGGTCGTGGGTTCAGTTTCCGCTCGATTCCAGATTTTTTTTCATCTCATTAGTATTTTCAAAAATAAGTTTAAAAGCATCTATTTAAATGGATTTGTTTATACATGTGACATGTAAATCCATTTGAATAGATGCTTTTAGATGGTTTCTTCAGCTGGGCAAGACGTCCTATTTTGAGAATTTATTTTCGGCTGATGTTTTGGAGAATAAGAAAACCTGCGGTCAACTTCTATGCCGAGCCACTCCACTGAGGATCATCGCTCCAAGGACAGTGTGGTTCGAATTATATTAACTATCGGTAGCGTCGCGGTGCAATATTAACTCACTCCTGAGACTTAAATTGTAAATATTAGGCAATAAACCTGTTTAAAATTGCCAACACTAGTAATCTGTACTTTAAGAGTAGCTACTACTCTCTAATGAAAATACTGTACGTCGGCGTAAGACGCAAGAGATGAATTAATTTAGCCGAACTGGCATGGTCTCGACAGCCCAGTGGTCAAGAGCACTGTCCCGGATAGACAGGGGCGCGGGTTCAATTCCCGCTCGATTCCAGAATATTTTCATCTCATTATTATTTTCAAAAACAAATACCGCTTATAAATATATCTCAGTTACACTGAGCGTTCCGGTCCAGGTAAAATCGAATCCAAATATCATTTCAAATATTCAACTCCTGTTGCAGAAATGTGGTCGCTGCGATTTCCGCTCCAGAAACTACCGTTCAATTTAAGTTTTTGCTCAAAGATTTGACACAAAAATAGATACCGAAGGTACATTTGCCAATGAACAAGTAAGTAATCCTGATCATGCTCTCGAGGGAGTAAATAATAACAGCACATTAGTTCTGGGAGATCGCATCCATGATTCCACAGTGGAACTGGAAATCGAACCTGATGACGCAACAACACAGATTTGTCAAAAAAAAACCAGAAAAAAATAGTAGCGTATAATTTAACTGCTGATATAATTTTTCTAGGAACTCACAATTTTAAAAAACAATCCAAAAGTTGATAAAGTTAAACCTACTATACATATACCTAACCTATATACTACCTAACTAGTACACCCAAACTTTCGCAAGTGTTAATGTTTTGTTGTTAAAAGCGATTTCAATGTTTCGTAAAATGAAAATTGGCTCATGTAATATTGTAAATGTGATTTTCCTTTATTGTATAAATAAAGAAAAATAAAATATTAAGAATTTATTTTAAAATAATAGGTATGAAAATAAAACTTTACCTCTGCAGACAGGTCATGTCATTTCATTTAATGTTCATTGTTCATTGATGATATTAAGTGATTTTGTTTTTGCGATCTATCACTCTCCAGATCCTGTTTTCTCGACTATCGACGTTTTTGTGAATTTCACTTCGCCACTATGATTAAGTTGTGAATACATCTGAAACTTTTTTTCAAAATCTCTATACAAAACCATGTGTTTAACCATGACACGAAAACACACCCCGTGTTTCGTGTGAGTGAATATGTTAATTAATAAATTAAAAAATGTAAGCTTATTTTAGGTTTAATACTTATCAATTATTTAGTTTACAATTTCTGGGGTAGCAAAGCCGGGAATATGCTCAGGTTTCTTAAAATAGCTCAAGATAAATGTATCTTTTCATTGTTAAGAATAATAAACACCACGATTATAAATGGATGGGTTCGAAAATCCTCTTTCGTTATCAAGTTACATTATTGGATTAGAGGTCCGTTTTTATCCTGGATTTTTTGTTGCTTATTTTGCGACATGACTTCGCTGGATCTTTAGTGAAGTGGGGATAGAGGTAAACACGGTTTAATCTACTTGTATACTCTACAAAGAGAGGTTATAAAAAGAATATAATAATAATAATAATCTTTATTCACCTGCGAGGGCCACAATGGCTTTGGCGGGTATCACGCTCAACTCTCACAATGATCGTTCATTGGATGTGTGACCGAAAATGTATTATCTTAAGCTGTAATGCCTTCACGATGAAGGCGTCACAGCTCCAAACGAACTCTCATGTTTCCTTTGTTCCTTTCATCCTGAAAGATGAAAGGAAAGGAAGGATGAAGAAGAATGAGAGAGATTAGTATAGGATGAGAGAGGACGTAAGATGTGAGAGAACACACATGTAAACAAAAATTACGTGCCTGTATAAATTTTCAAACGACAATTCGTTTTAAATATTTAACTCGATTTATCCATATTAAACTGATACGTAATAGGTATTGTTTCATTTTTATTAGCTTAGAAAAATGTGTTTTAATTTTGACAATTATTTTTCTATCGAAACATTATGAATAACAAGTAGCTACCGTATATACATACCGGAACTCAAAAAAGCGGGTCATGAAGATGAAGATACATCTCCATGACACGCTTTTTTGGTGCCCACTTTTACCGATCTAATCCATTAGCAAACGTGGTTACTCCTTGTTAATGTGTTTCATTTTTAAATCCACTGTTTCTGGTATACATTATTCAGAGTGGCTTGGTAGAAAATGTTCTACAGAATTAGGTCAGACGAATTTAGCCTAGCAAGTTTGTTTCGCAGAAGTTTTTTATTTATAAGTATACATAGTACAGTCAGCATTAAAATATACAAAATCATAGCAAATTTTTCGCTATTACCGCCGCTGAATATTTTTTATCTTTTTATTCTCACGTACACTGTCTATGATGTTCTGAATGAAGTTCAAAGTGTTTTTCTGTCACGCTTTTACGGATAAACCACTTGGCCAATTTTGATAAAACTAGTAATAGATAAAGTCAATGACCCAAGATCAAACACGGGTTAACAAATATAATTATTATTTAAAAAAATTAAAACAAAAGTAATATTTTCTTATTATATCTCAAGAACCCGAGTCATATCATATATCACTTCTTGGAACAAAGAAATATTGGGACATAAGGACGTAAAAAGTGAAACATAGTGAAGTTCCCGTCAGATGTGTCAGGAAACGTAACATATGGTTGACTTCGCTTCGCATTTTGTGATTGATATGCCCTGAAACACTCTTTCATAAGATGTAACAAAATCGGTAGGTATGTATATTTTTACATCTTCTTTTCTAGTATCACTAACACTTGTGTCAGATTTTATTCAAGTCGCCTAAAGGCATCTGACATGATTTTTACGACTATGTGCCGACATCTAGTGACACCTTAACCTTCCTCAGAAATTACACTGTCCATTGGTGAAAACCATACAAAAACAGGACGTACGTTAGTAGCGTCCATGCTGTCAGAAAGATAAGAAGATCTAAAACTTATTTTACAGAAGGTGTAGTGAATACTTCGGAAGTGTTACATATTTCCGAGGAAATTCTCCGCCTCTTACCTAACACGACAAATATGCTCGGGTATTAAATTCCTTAGCATCCAGTAAGCAAGCACCTGTGTATCAAACTTAAGTAGTAACAAATAGTATCAGGTTTTTATCCCTTGCGTACGGGGTAGACAGAGCCAAGAGACACGAAAATTTAAGGACACGTTTAGTTTAAACTTAGTAGGTTTCATTTGATGGAATCGGGAATTGATAATTACTCGTATCCTCCGTAATAAGCATCGCTGTGGCAGCGCTGTCATTATAAATTTTCAAATTTTAAAAAAGACAAGATTAGTTTTACTATCTGACTTTAAATTAATTAATCTATATTGTGATATTATCCTCAAGAAAATTGAAGGATTGTAAAGACAGCGCGGCCACAGCGGTCGAAACGCTGTGAGAAACATCCAATTAATAATTATAAGCTTGTCTAGCCTATTATATGACAAGAAAAAACATTTAACAAGCAAAACAATCTCCAACTTATAGTCCCTTTAGGAGACTTAAATAAAATTACAAGTAATAAAACAGTCGATACAAAAGCCTGCTTCATATTAGAATATTAATTAAATACAATGAAACGGGTGCATGTAGACACACCACAATGGTATTGAAATATTTCAGTTACATTTCTAAATTACTGCTGTAAATTTTCGCAAAATGCAGATTCACGCCAGCTGCAATCATCGTCATTAGTTTAAGTACATTCCCCCGAGTCATTCAACGGACGATCATTAGAGCTAGCTCTACAGAAAGACACAGGATTTAGAATAACAAGTCAAAAAGAAGTGCTATCTGTTGTTTAGATCGCCCTCTATTACGTATTATCTGACTCAATCACAATTCTCACGTCAAACAAATTAGTGGCGAGCTACAGCGAATGCCATAAGGCAAAATTTAATAAACCTACATATTTAACAACATTTAAATTTACCTTAAAATTATATTAAATTAAACTAAAACCTATAAATCTTAAAATGAACTTAAATACTTATAAATTAAAAATATCTAAAGAAGGCCCCCTTAGGCTAGGTGTCAATAAAAATCGACCGGAAATTCAATTTTAAGTTAGCTTGTAGAGAACTTCAGAATGGCATAGCGTACCTTTATGAGGAGAAAGAAGAGTAACATATTACTGTCGCTTCTATTTTCTTTTTGTTTCAAGCTCTGTGGATCGCTGTATAGAATAGCCGTTTTTGACGCTCGTTGTAATGAGATACCGCTTAGACAACAATAGGTTTAGTATCCATGTTAATATTCCAAAAATACAATGTATAAAATGTAAGAACAATATTCATTGTTCTATTTATATGACGCACTCCAGGATTTCGCTTCCATAGGCGTGGATATTTCAGAATATTTTTTACCCTATGTGCTATTTCAGATCACATTGTGTGTAAAGATTTTACCAGTTTACCAAATATCAAAATCTGCTTGGGAGATTTTGAATTATTGAGTAACAAAAAGCTGTGGCTTTTTCTGATCACACATATATCCAAATTTTTGCATTTAATAGTCTGAAGCAAAATTTGGTAGTAAACTTGATCGAATTAATGGACTTGTTATTAAAATACGGAATCACGTGATAATTTATCAATGACATTTATTTATTAATTAAATTAAATTACATTAGCTTTTGTCTTCAGTACAGCTAAAAGTCTATGAATAAAATATAAATAAATAAATATATTAGGAAAAATTACACAGATTGAGCCAAGAAAAATTACCTGATAATGAAAACTCTTGTCTCTACCTCTTTAACGGAAACTATGTCGAAAGGAATAACAAACTATTATTTAAAGAAGTTTTTATTCCACATTTTCCTAAGTAGGGACAGTTTAATAAATAATACTTGACGTTTCACGTGGAAAAGCACCCTAATTTATTCGATTCAAATATACTTAGTGCCAGATTTTTACATTACAAAATTGCAAAATTATAGTACCTAAGAGGGCTAAATTGCCGAGAATAGTCGAAAAAACTTGGATTCATGTATTTTTATATGTATTTTTTTTTTAAACCCCGTTGCAGTTACACCTCAGAGCCTGGTCCCATTGCTGCGTTGCAATCCGTCGTTCCCGTTGCTTTGATATTCTTCGACACATCGACGTAGATCAAGGAGATATTATGAAGTTTCGGCGTACGTCGACATAAACGCTGGTTAACGTCAAAGCCTACGTAAAACAACGGAGTGGCAACACACTCTGTCGGAGCACGACTGAATAGTGTGGCTTCGATTTTTGTTATTTATTATACCCAGTACCTATGTCAAAATTATTTAGGCCATTGCTTATTTTCGCAAGCGTAAATCATTTTCAAATAAAACTTATGTATACAGAGTCATATAACATACAAGGGTTCATTTAAATATGTAAATACCAATTAACAGTGAACACAACGTAACATCCATTTAATATGGACATGGGACCGTAACGGCTTACGCCTACTTGTCAAAATTAAATTTTGTTATACAGTTAAAGTTTGAAAATTTCTTCGAATGCCTAGAAACGGCTAATGGTTATCATGCCGGAATGCTACACTGAAGGTCGCGGGTTCGATCCCTAGTGAGGTCAAGACAGAAAATTATCTTATTTAAATTGACTCGTACATCTGCGGTTGGATTTGAAGAGGCCCTATTCTAAGACGGAAACCATAAGACCCCTATGTTATTTCTATTTAATTAACATCAGCACGAAAAATTATTCTCATAAAAAATAGTTAATAATTCGGATTGCTTTTTCTTTTAAATATTGTATGTGTATATTCCTATCAACGTTACACAGAAACAACACCGAACCAAATACATCAAGACACAGATAATGTTCATTAAATGATTTCTGTTCTAAATTTAAACTGACTTTGCCAAGTATATATAACGTAAACTACTTAGACAATCATGTTTAAATATAGTTCAAAATTACCAAAAGGTGTTTTAA
The DNA here is from genome assembly GCF_027563975.2 of Plodia interpunctella. Taxonomy (NCBI): domain Eukaryota; kingdom Metazoa; phylum Arthropoda; class Insecta; order Lepidoptera; family Pyralidae; genus Plodia; species Plodia interpunctella. Next base: position 8,767,659 of record NC_071301.1, read on the forward strand.
ATTAATGTTCGATAACAAAAAATAGCCGTTAAAAAATAGAAATTTACACAATTCGTTTTCCAAACAATTGTTAACGATTGGTTACATTTTTGTTTTCTTCGGGTACGTTCGGGGCTCACAAAACAATTAAAACACAACAATGGTCTATTTTTACATTTTTCAAGTGAAAACGGCACTGTTTTCAGATTGTTTTACCTTGCTAAAATGAATAGTCGAGTTGAAAAGGCCATGATACGTAACTTATACAGTTACGTGTCATGGCCTTTTCAACTCGAAAATATAAAGATTGTCATTCTATATTTAAAACGCTTTGTGACGTAAAAGGCCTGCGTAACAAGCTGTAAAAAGCTGTTGCAAGACATAAAAAACTGTAAAGTTAATCAAAGTAACATATGCACAAACATAACAAACGCCTATTTAAATTAATACAAAAATTATTTGTAGAATGAATTATTAATCTAATAAATATGATAAAGGCCCTAATTTCATTAATATAATTTGACCAAATTCAGTGACAAAATAAGCCAAGCTAAAACGCGATTTTCTACCTAAAATAGGCCCAAATTTACATAAATCCTTCGGGCCCACAAATATACATATATCTCAATTTAATTGCAAATACCACTACACCACCATTGCATGACAAATTTGGATGCGGTAGTTTATCGTATATGCTTACTTAAAAACTAATATGTATAATAAATCATTGTGGAATACATAACTTCCTTCGAAAAAAACTAATATTTTTTCGTTAATGCGCATACCTGCTACTATCACCACAGTCACATTATCAACTTAATTATGCTCAAAAATTTAAATGAAAAATAATTCGTAACTAATTTCAATGCCGCATAACAACCCAAACGTTTGATTTTCGAGATCACATCGACGACAGAACGGCAAGAGTCGAAACCCATAAATCTGTGGTAGAAACTGTAATTAATCAATCTTACCACATCCTAGTACCAAAATTAATTTAAGCGTCTCCAATGCAGGTTATTAAGTTCTAAACAATCAAGAGCCGATATGCGGCAGTTGGGGTATTAAGATTTCAATGGAACAGACAAAAATCAAACTCCAAACCATTTAATTCCTTAAGTATATTACTTCTATATCCCAAACTATTGCTTGCGTCATAGCACGCTGCCGCTTCATTGTGCTCTAATATTTTCCATTGGTTTTGACATTGATGTACGTCGATGTACATCGAATCCACTTCTAATAATCTATTTTGGTCTTTTCCACGAATTTTAAACTGAAAACTGTAAATTTTCATCTAAGTCTTGTCTTGCCACATTAATTAATTAATTAATTAATTAATTGATTGAGAGGCGTAAATTAAAATTTATACTGACACGAACCAGGGAGAAAGAGTAATTTCGTTAATTCATAGTGATTAATGTGATCAAAAGTGAATAATTGTTATTGATGTACACTTATTAGACAGGCCGCCATACGAATTCAATTATTTTCAACCCCTCTATTTTGATGACACCTGAGTTTGACATCCAATTGATGAAACCTGATGAAACTGTACGTACGCCTAACATGATATGACACCTAGTACAGTCACCTGCATTAATATTTCTTATTCCAATGTGACAAAGTTTAAAATTGTGCATAAATTTTTGTGGGCCAGTCTGAAATTTCTTGAATCTTTTCACAACATTTAATAAATGTATTCATATGTATGTATTTTGCAACTCTTAAAATTAAAATGATAAAGTGCTGTATTGTGATCTTTCTTCTTCATAGTCGTATTCCTCATGGCTGAGGGTCGTGGTCATTACGTGGAATGAAACACACACAACAACTTTCTTGGCATTATTAATGGAGTGGTTTGACATTGCCTTCTCCATTTTACTAGTTAATAATAATCAAGCAGTGTGCAGGTTTCGTTACGATGTTTAATTTCACCGGAAGCAAGTGGTGGTCTATGAAAACTTCTATACATGAGTCAGATTGGTATACAAACTCATGTGGCACGAGTAGGATTAGAGGCTGGGATCTTTCGATCCACAGGCGGGCGTCTTAACCATTACACCACCATCACTTCTCGTCTTGTATAATTGTATTGTTGTCTTTACTTTTGCATTATTTATGCAAATTATTTCTTATACAAAATAAATAATTCAATTCACCCCGACGACATCCACTCATATCCACTTAACCTTTCCGTTCTATATATAGCATCCATTAATATTAATTTATTATTTATTAGTGCGCTTGTCCACTGCATTCGTCTGCCCAGAAGCGTCATCCGAGAAAAAGTCTAACCGAAGAAATGGGATATATTTACCATATTATAGTGCCTTAGCTTCTGTGTTTGTGTCCATCCGATCCGCGATACAAATTAAACTGATCGAGGACCATGGAGCTAGCATGATTTTTAGCTATTGTAATACGAGTATCTCTGCAGTTGCATTTGTGTTCCTTCTGTTTAGGTATGGGTCGCGGCTTAATTTGCCACTACCCAAGCAGGCGAAAAATATTTTTGATAGATCGCGCGAGAAACGCCCTAGTAGTCACAAGTCACAACGCACGTCCACAATTTTGGTATCTTGTCTACGATTAATGATAAATATTTATTGTTATACATATGTTTGGCTGCGGTGTAATTACGTTTTGTGTCCGTTTTTGTGTTTATGTTCATCGGATCAGCGATATAAGCTTAGTGTCGTCCATTTATTGGCCCGCGTTTTTGGTCTGGTTTTTTCTCGGTTCACGGATCCGGCGATACGTTCGTGCCGTGGACAAATAGCGTAATACATAGCAAAAGTGTTTAGGTTTCTTTGTGCAACATATAAGTATGAGTAAGTAAAGTAATTTCCATTTATGTTCGCTTTTAACGTCAAAACTTTCCTAAAAAGTGTTGCCTAACTTTTGCAGTTATTGTATAAGAACAATCTGATAATTTTCTTACATTAAAAGGGAGAAAGTCCCAATTTTTTATAACTTTGCTGCCGTAATGTGTTACAAGAGTATTTGATCTAATACATAAAGTTAGTGACATTGCCTGTTTAAGTTTTCAATTGTTTAAAAATAAAATTGTGTAAAATCTTTGGATTCGTTTGTGGCCGTGGTACAATTTTTAAAAAACCATCGTTTGTTCGATAATAAAAGAGTCTTCTCGTATTGGGTCTTCCATGGTGGAACACCCATATCATTTTTCGTATTTTTATATGAGTATTGGCTTTTTCCCGCAGCTTCGCCTGCGTGAAGTTCGTAGTAAAATCTGGGTCATTCTTTAAGAAAAATTATGAAGAGTATATTTACCAATTTTCAGCTTTTTATTTTGAAATTTGTATTAAGTTCCATACAACCTTTTACCCCCCTTTTGAATTGATTGAGGGTTAATTTTCAGAAAAATCTGAAACACGTATTCATTAATTTGTCGTAAACAACTAAAATCTACATTTTGAAATCTCTAACTTCAACGGTGTAGATCTTTCACTTAAAAGTTTTTCACCCCTTTTATCCCCGTTCGCGGTAGAATTTCAAATAATCCTCTCTTAGTCCTATACTCACCAGGGAACCTACAACCCGTACAAATTAACAACTCGCGCCTAAGGGGCCACATTCCAGCGGAGTGCACAGTTGATTCGTACGAGTTGTACATGCCAAATTTCAGCTTCCTACGCCCAGTACTTTGTCTGTCAGTCAGTCAATAACTCAGTAACGGAAGAGTTTTACATATATATATATATATATATATATATATATACTCAGATAAGTACTCGTAGTAGTGGAGACGTGTGATAATAACCTAATGTCCATTTCAAACTAACTGGATTGAACTCAGTACCGCTTGCGTGTAAGTAGTTTAGTTAGTACAAATATACTTGAAGCTGACAACCGAACTACAGCTGGTAGATGTAAATTGAATTATTTTTTATGAGAACTACTGCAACTTTAGAGTTTCAAAAGTTCGGTGATTTTTATCCGCCGAACTACTGCTGCCCAAAAGTTCCCCTAGTCCGGTCAACCGGACTAACAACCGAACTCCTGCTAATAGATGTAAATATCCACACAAACAGCACACAACAACAAGCAAACATCCAATTAGTAGTGCTAGTTTCAATTTTACGTTTTCTGCACTTTGTTCCCCGTTATCCAGTACAGAAGTTTTATCAGTCTTCAACTTGCGCAGTACGTGACTCTTTACTTAGCTGCCGGCTTTACTGACAGCGGGGAAAATATAGTTTTGATTAAGGATTTATATGTGTTTATTAACCGCTTTACTTCCCGTGTAGATTGTAAAAGTTAATCGATGGGCGTTGGTGTATTTATGTTGGTTAATGTTGGCCAAATCTTGCAATTCCTATGGAACGTAGGTTTCCTGTGAAAACCTGACACCGAAATATCCATTCAAATCTTTTCCAAATTTTTTACACATTTAATAAGGAAAAGTCATGCGGTTTCATTTTCATTGTTATTCGTGTTTTAATAAGGTATTACTGTGATACCGCCAAAATACTTTGGCCTAGTAAATATGTCATTCACGAGCCAATATCACTCCGAGGTCGCTACTTCTTTGACCGCTCACTGTGAGATCGGCACCTTAGTTTAACGTAGTAAACGTGTCACACAGCCACAACTCTAGACCCCTTTATGCGAGGCCGACACCTCACTTCAGCGTAGTAAAAGCAGTCAAGAAATTTACTATAATGTACCTAATTAAATTTTCACGTGCTCAATATTTTTATTAACTTTTACTATAAAATCCTATTACTTAATAAAATAATAATTACAAATAAAAGGTTAATCACGAAGATTGATTTAGTTCACCACAACTAAATAACAGAATATAAACTTGCCTTTATTTTTTATTACGACAAAGTTAAAACCATCAACATAATAGCTTAGTTGTAGAACTATGTTTGTATTTTGACTGTATTGTTTCAAACTAGCCGCTGGCCTTACAATAGGCACGTGTTAAGCTTGGGTTTTAGTTCGCAAAGTTGTACAGACTTTTCCTTTTGATGTTTTCCCAGAAGAATTATTTTCTTGCAAATCTAATTACGTACTTGTTGTGCGACAGCGGCTTGCATCTGTAATGTTAACGGAGAAAGGTTTTTCTTTAACTTTCTGTCAGTTTTAGTTTCTTTGCTTATCACTTTGTTATTAGAAAAGACTGCAAAAATAGAAAGGTATATTTTTGTAGTAAATAGTCCAGTGATAGAATGAAACGAATGATTCTTTCAGTTCATATTTACGAAATTTTTGATAAAGATTATCTATGATCAATAAGAAAAATCGCTACAGAAATATTATTGTGAATAACCTCACTCATTAAATTTAATAACAATGAAGAAATAATTATATTCTGTGGTTTAATGAATATATTGAAAAAAAATCAATAGTTTTAACACGTCGTCGCCATAGATCTGTGATCGTCGCCTGTTGAACCGTAGCCGGGTACTGGATAACAATGTTTATGTATAGTGTCTCGAAAATTCGCCACCGAGGGAATAATTTACATACAGAACTTACATAAAGGTATAGTTGAAAAGAAGACTTTGAGAAAGGACGTGCAAAGCAATATTTGGTTAACTTATCCAAAACAGAAGAATATAATACAAAACGGCTTGTGGCCGGCTCAGCCTTTCAGATATTAAAAAAGTTTCTTATCCCTTTTATCTGAGTCGCGTCGCATAACTAATATATTTATCTGGTTATATGGCATAAACCAACAATGAAATATAATGTCTTTCTCTATCATTTTCATAAGCTCTAGCGAAGATTTTTCATGACCGCTGCTGGAGTCCCAATTAAAAATTAAATAAAAGTGAAATCATGTTTGATACTATACAAAAACACAGTAACTTTAACATTATCTATTCTAAAACAAAACAGCTTCAGCCCATTAAAATATAGAAATTATTAGCTAAAGTTATCGGCGTCGCTTTGCCAAATAAACAAATAATTTTATTCCAGGCTTTATTCGGGCGTGTTCGAGCGCCACCGTGTTTGAGTAAACTTGTCATAAAAGTTAATTCGTCACCGAAATATGAGTAATCTCGTCACAGGCCTTTACTATTCTATTAGGCCTTAACTTTTGATTGTTCGATCTCCATATTATCTGTACCTACAGGGCTAATGTGAGAAAAGCTATTTGTGTATGATACCACTCATTTACAAATGAATGCCTTTCAGGTATCTCCAAACTCAGTAAACCACATGTGATTATTAGTAGTAGATCAAAATAATGGATTAGAATAAATTCATTATTTATTTGATATTTCCGTATGTACTGCGGAATTGAACAGCATGTTATTAAATAACAACAGTGGCGAATTAAAAACAAATATTTTAAGCGTCAGCTACAACGTGGTTCCGCGTGAATAAAATCTGAACCTATCACATATATTTTAAATTATTTTTAGGTTGGAGTTCTTGAAATACGATGACGAGTTTACTTTATGGCGAGTTGACAAAAACCAGCGCCGAGATTCTATTTCATTATTGTTTCATTCCAGGTGACGGGTTAGGAAAGAGCCCTTTTGTTTTACAAATTACAGCTGCCGGCTCGCTGATATTTACATCGTTTGAGATATTGCGAAATTCAATTTAACCCCTAAAGACAAAGAGAGTTATACTTGATAGTTTTTTAAGTTGATTTTGTATAGCATTACTTATATTACCATTTTTAAGGCTTTGTACTGAGATGGATTTATGGCTAATAAATCAGCACCATATAAAAATAGTAAAGTACCAGCGGCCCGTCCCGGCTTCGCTCGGGTACAACCACAATAAATTATACATTTAAAACTTCATCAGGAATCACACTATCTAAAAATCCGATGTGTACATGGGGACAGACAGCAGGAAGTGACATTGTTTTATACTAAGCAGTATTGGTGATAAATAAAGGTCCTATTTCATGTCTCCTTTTGTTGGTGCCCTCGTGTTCCGACTTACGCTATGTCCTATTCCGTAATTGTTAATTATATAATTGTTACGCTTTTCGTCCCATGTTCTTCCGGTTTTGTAAAGAAGAATATGCTGTAATTGAAATCTTTGTTAAAAACTTCTTTTAACAACTTTATTTTTAAAAAAAATCTCTGTCGCCAAGCCACGTCTGGATTATCGTCCCATTTACCGTTTTATATTATGTCTGTATCGAACAATAAAGTCAGTTCAGAACTAGACATAATTCAATTTAGACTAATTGAATTAGAAGCATGTACAAATATAAACTTAATACTCTATGACAGCTCCGGCTCTCAAGATCTCACGGTTTAATACAATTTATCTACTTATCTAGACTAGGTCCAGACTCTGTAATATCTAATGCATAACGAATACTGATGAACATAATAATACCGAAATTAATGCACTGACTTATATGCGCTCGACTGTGCACGCCGAAATTCGTGACGAAGCTTTCCATAAAAATTCACCTGAGGTACACATTTCACATAATAATAATAATTAATATTTACTTAGGTTCCATTGTTTGATTAAGTAAGTAGGTAGACAAAAAAAAATATTATAGTAGGTGTATTTGTATGTATGTTCATTATATTGTATGCATTTTTCATTATTAGGTAGGTCCTATTGTAAGTCAAAAGCTTCCTAGTATTTCATTAATATAAATTTACAGCATTACTGTTTAATATTTATGAGTATTTTGTTAATTAATAAACGCTGTTTCATAGTATTCAAAATTTCAAAACTCCAATTTGCTCTTTTGATCCTTAATTAACATCTTGCATACAAAAGGTTGCGTTACTATGGAATCTAATTTGGATTATGGTAACTATATATCAAAAAATACAATTGCTTCATCAATCACATATATTTGAAAAATAAAATTTTGACCCGGTGGCGCAGTAGGTAAATAGCTTGCCTCTGAACCGAGTGGTCCCGGTTCGATTATTCATTTATTTATTTATTATTTAATATAGTATCGTTGAGTTAGTATCACATAACATACTTTGGGGCTAGCTCCAACTGTGTGATTTGTCTTAATAAGTTTATATTTATAAATAATCTATAAATTCTGTCCAGTATTAAGAGTATAGAGATCAATGGTTCTAGAGCTTAAAGTGCCAGCACTGACGGTTTAGACATTATATATTGCCAAGCTTATGTTGAAGGCAAATGATTATTTCCCACACATTTCATTACGAAGATACGTCAACATCTTGCATTATTAAAATCTTGAACGAGGTGGGGATTATTGTGACACATCAAATAATAAAATTATTTTAGCCGAGAAATCTGAATATGTAAATGATTGTACATTGCGTATTTTGTATTTAAGCTTTCTTACCTCGTTCAACAAACTGTTTACTGATTGGTTATTGTTCTTCATATTATATTTATTTGTTCTCTCGCGAAACGCGTTGATACCATACCGCCAAAGTGGAAGCCAATGACATAATATTAAACATTGACATACGACTATCGTATTCCTCATGGCTGAGGGTCATGGTTATTACGTGGAATGAAACACACACAACAACTTCCTTGGCATCATTAATGGAGTGGGTTGCCATTGCCTTCTCCATTTCACACACAAAGTTAATAAGAATCAACCAGTGTGCAGGTTTCTTCACGATGTTTTCCTTCACCGGAAGCAAGTGAAAACTACTTATACATGAGTGAGATTGGTATACAAACTCATGTGGCCCGAGTAGGATTCGAACCTGGGACCTTTCGTTCCACAGGCGGGCGTCTTAACCATTACACCACCACCGCTTCAACTTGTCGCGCTTTTAACGCCGCTTGTTAACATTGACAATAAAATAATATTAGACATAGATAATATGTATATAAATTAAGAAATAGAAAAACCTATACTATCTTCTAAACCTATCTTCTCACCTAAGCATCTTACTACCACATGGATCAGCTTTTCAGGACGCAAAAATTATTAAGTACTTACGTAATATTCATTTATTTATCATACTTTATTGTTCAGAGTAAAAATAAAGTTAAAAACAAAAGGCGTACGTAACGCTAAAAGAATTCTCTCCCAGCGAACCATTAGGACAAACAGAAAAAATATGTCGCTTCGTCAATTTATAAATCAAGCAGATCTGGCAAGTATATTATCTCTGCTCTCATATTCTGTCTTTTTTTTTAATATCCTGTTTAAGTATCCCACTGCTGGACAAAGACCTTAAACAATTTAATAGAGAAATTATGTCGCAACACGTTCACACTTCACACCAATAGCAATCGACGATCACAAACAAAGCAATACAAGTTAACACAACGATAGAACTTAGCAAGTGGCATGTCGGAAATATGTGCAGTGCAAAGTGCAGCTTGAAAGAGACAAACGTTGCAGTTTAAACTTACTCAAGCGTTGCTTATCTTTGAACTGGACATTTCAGTTTTGTTATCTAATAGTTGGAAAACAAATGTCAGTTGTGCACTAAGTACAGCATTATTGAGTTTTGATTGGTTATGTCTGTAGTTATTTACAAGGTTTATGCATTAGGGTTTTTCAATTCATATGCCCGTAAAGTTTAACATTATAATTGAAAGCAAGCCATCTATAAAAATAGTTTTAAATGTCTAGTAGAATCTGAACTAAAATCTCCATCTACAAATTTTCCTTTGCGTGCAATAGGTATACCTTATTTAAAATTTTCTTGAGAAAAAGAAAGTTAATTTTTCGTCTAATCAACTTATAAGTGGCCAGTAACTTAATTGGCTAAGACAACCAGGTGCCTACATCCACGAATGAATATATGAATATGTATATATATAGAACAATATAATTATAGAACAATATGAACGCAAATTTGTAGCAAAAGTTAGTTATTTTCCCGCTATCAAAGTGATTGTAAATCTAAATTTCATCCTCTGGCGCGTAACTATGCATTATGGTTCCATTCACAATCTTGATATATATTTGACTATCTATAAATGATGCTCATTTTATTTTGAATCGACAAACCAAGCCCCAGCTCAATAGTGCTTGGAGAAAATATGTGCGTGTAAAGTTCATTATTAAAGGAACTATACTTTTTTGTGAAATAAAACTTGATATTTGCACAGCACTCATTTGAAACTTGAAAGCTTTGGTTAAGTGCAGAATGTACCGCTCTAAATGTAAATAAACGTTTGTACAGAACCCGTTTAATTCTACAAGGATAAGGACACCCATTAAAACCACTACTTACTGCATTTTGTTAGTGCACATCCAAGCAAATAAAGTTTTCAAATAATTAGTGTAAATAGGGTTTTTTTATATCAGTATTTAATGTTATATAATTCAATACGATATCCAAAGGTGTATAAGGCAATATATTTGAATTTATAAATAAAAATATTTATTAAAGTTACCAAGAATGATATTATTATAATACCTAAATTCTTCATATTGAAATTATGAGAACAGCGGTTTTAAATATATTTTCATTAATATAATAGCGACATATTATATTACTTAAAATACATTTCTTTATACTATTATGTAATGTACGCTAATAAATATAAAACGGTTTTATTGTTTATATGAGCTTTCTATTCATGTGATATTGCTGGTGTATTCACAAGTATGCTTCGAAATACAATTTATACGAACAGATAAACAAAAACGGAACCAGTAATTAAAGCGTAAACAAGATATAACAAAAAGTCAACAAAAACATGCATATGTTCGTGGTTTGTTGTTCAAATGCTGTGCAACTAAGGAAAACAAAGGAACTACTACATATATACATTTTGCTTTGTTTAATATTGAACCAGGCGAAACAGGATTTTATTTCCTTTGTGTTTTGATATAGTGATGATTATTCCATCCACTTATCCTTCCTAATATTATAAACGAGAAAGTAATTTTGTTTGTTACCTCTTCACGGTCTAATGTTACATAATGTAGTTTAAAATATAGAGAAGGACGTAGGGTATCTTTGATCCTGGAAAATTTACGCGGACGAAGGAGCGGGCAAAAGTTAGTTTCTTTATAATTACATTACTACCCCATAATAGCATACATGATTCGGATTGGTATGTAAATTTATATGGCCTGAGTAAGACGAATCTAGTTTATGTTTACAGTTTGAGGCACTGGACCTCCACTGCTATCACAGCTGCAAAAGGTCTACCATTTTTGCACCACTTCCTATAAAGCTATCCGACAAGGTACGGATCTATAAACTGCAAGCTTTTCTGAGACAAAACGATCTATAGTATTTGCTCCTCACATTTTGCATACCCAATTCCGACGACCTCGGTGGCGCAGTGGTAAAGTGCTTGCCTCTGAACCGAGAGGTCCCGGGTTCGATCCCCGGTCGGGTCATGATGGAAAATGATATTTTTCTGATTGACCCGGGTCTTGGATGTTTATCTATGTATGTATTTGTTATAAAATATAAGTATCGTTGAGTTAGTATCCCATAACACAAGTCTCGAACTTACTTTGGGGCTAGCTCAATCTGTGTGATTTGTCCTAATATATTTATTTATTTATATTTATTTATTTATTTAATTCCATTCAGCAGCGAGCGCCCGGTCTAAACCCCAAGCTGTGCGAATTTCAAAGATTCCAAACAAAAATCCCATTCAATTTGAGAACTTTTTTCGTTATGAAATTCTTTTGTTTCTTATTTGATATGTACTTATTTTAGGAATGCTTTCTGAGAAATGTATTCTTTGTCTTGAGATGATTAACTCGTTTATGAAAACACATTTATTTTCTTTGAGCAAAGAGGCTGAAAATACGTTAGTAAGTAATTTGATGACGGTTTTACAAAATCTAATCTATATAAAACATTGACGTAATGGCTACTTTGAAATGCTCACTATACGAGAACAATAACATTTTTAATGGATACGAGTATTAAATATTTTGTGAAGCATTTATACGAATATTTCTCTTAGGTGTCCTATATCAAAATTTTGTTTTGTATCTAAGTACCTCCATTAAAAATTACTATAAATTAGTTGGAGGTTTTTTTTGCAGTCGAGAAAAAATAATTCAAAATATCGTCTGTTGATGAAAACTATAAAAGATATGTATTTCTTTTATTCACAAGGAAATCCCTGCCTACTATCACCACAGGTAAACTTTGGTACGATAATTGTCTGCAATTACAGCCGTAAAACTGCAGTGCTTGTTGTGTTCCGGTTTGAAGGGTGAGAGAGGTGGTAACAACAAGGTATTGTGACAAAAGATCCTAAGCGTGATACCCCTGGTGTTGCCGGCATCCATAGGCTGCGCTGACCACCACACAAATAAAAACACTTCGAAAAAGCATATGAAAACACACCTTCTTGAGGCACAATAACATGAGACTGCCAAGCTCACCGCACAAATCACCTATACAACGTCGATATGTTTGTAATTAATCCAAGACTTTCTTTCGAAATGTTTAGTTACTGGTCTCTTTATAATATTGTTCCCATCTTCAATTCTTTCCTTATTATTAAATTATTATTATAATTCCAATCCCTAAAATGTATTATTATGTTTTACATTTTAATTGAAAATACTTGATGTATATTAATGATCTAAAATAATTTATAATTTTTTGACGCGAAAAAAGCATGTGGCTTGGGCACATAAATAGTATGAGATGTAATGCTGGACTTGTAAAACTTACCCTATCAGTCAAAACTCCGTGAAGTTAGATAAGGACAAAACTTATTCACTCATTCACTTAAGCCAAAATTTCGAGAAACAGGCATTCTTCACGAATATCAAGGTTCTTGACTAAAATAGATTGAACATTTTGTGTGTCGAAATCAGAAAGCATAAACATATTCCTTCAGGCCTCTAATCAGGAAAATTATGGGATATATTTTCAACAGCGAGCAAAAAATATTTTCTTTCATTTTTTATAGGTACATAATTAGGGATATTTATAAACTTTGATCATTTAGACTAAAACTTGCTCTAAAATTAAATGATGTTAAAGAAGAATGTTGTTGATGTTGATCAATGAATTTGTAAATAAAACTTTGAAAAATATTTATAAATATTATTATCATGTATATATACATTTTAAATTTATTATTAAAACATATTAATAAATTCTTTTACTATTTGCTACATTGAGCTAATTTATGACAATTTTCTATAAACTTAAGTATAATACAATAATTTATCGATATAACTAATTGAATAGTGTTTTTTTTTCACAATAAACATTATTTCATAAAAATCCCTCAGAATTTAATTTCTCACCCGGCCTTTAATTCGACATATACAAATAATAATTTCATTATACCTAGCCTAAATTTTGACTTGATCTGTCTTAAAATAGCTCCATAATCTCTAGAGGAAAACATGGCACGTTACCGACTACATTTAAGTATACTGAACAACTAAAAACATACCTAATACCTATCTCGATACCGCAACTTTGTTTTGATATTGTGTAGTCCCGCTTGAAAACTTTAACAAAGGCGATAAAGTTTTAAACTTTTGTTTGATGTAGTTAATGAACAAACCTAGCGTCCAAGTTCGATAAAATTATTTTGCGGTGCGTGGTATACGCCCAATAAGGTTCTACCTATTCTTTATCTTACTATCACTTCGTGGATCTCCAGCTAAGCCTTGACAGTAAATAGTAAACAATATTAAAGAGGTTTGACATCAAGGTCATAAAGTCACAGTGGTCTTCAGAATTATTTTAATAAAGGATCCTGGCGTTAGAGCGAAGGCTACGCGATAAATTCGAAAGAGAGACACATAAAAATATCTTGCAATGGTCGTAGGCCGCACAGGCGTGAAAAGCTGGCTCGGTTTAGTAAATTAAGTTAACTCGGTGGACATTTGGTTGTATTATCAAAAGGGAGAGAGTTCCGCCATCAAATTTGACGTTTAGTCAAAAATTTGACGTTTAGTCAAAACGGCATACTTTGCATTTTAGTTAACATCAAAGTTGACGGCGCCACCCACTCATAGTGTGTGGGTGCACATATAAGGTTATAACAAAAATGACAAATGAGAGATAAATAAGATTAATTAGTAACTAATCGAACCATCTCTCCAGGGTGACATCGAAGAACAAAGTTGCGATATCCAGCTAGAATGTGATAAAGGTTTTCTAGAAAAGTCTCTTAATTTTGCCCCAATATTTCTGGAGGACTCGTAATAGTCAATTGACGGGCAAAGTTTCGTGGAGCCATTGCCTCTTGCCCTCGTTGAATTCCGCAGCGGTGTGGTCAGTGCCTTCTAGGATCCATTTTGTAGTCAGTAGTCCTTCTACGCCCACTGGACCTGTCAAATAAACGTTTAAAATTAATAATTTAATTGCGAATGAACCGATTGCTCATAAAATTACTTTTTGAGGAAGGCAAAAAAACGTGATTTAGTATGAATTCAGTGATTATCTACATTGAAAAAAAAAAAATCATCATCAATCATAATTATTATAGCAAACATACATTTCTGACAGAATTAAAACAATGGCCTTACTGTTTTACTAATAATCTACTATTTGTTATCTAATAAGGCATCTGAATTAGCTTAATGAATAACATGCCAACATCACGTCTTGAATCACCAATGAACCTCGTGCCAAAGTACAAATAATCTATTGTATCCGGGCGAAATACAAACACGAAATTTGGATGAACGGTTGTGTAAAACCATTATTTACCTATATGCTTTAAAACGAGATGGGAAACATGACATTTGTTTTTATTACAGAGATCATTTAGCGCGGGGATGAATAAAATTAAATGTATAATTAACATCGCTCAGTGTGGTTTTATACCCTCCCTTCATAATTAACAATTAAAATATTCATGTACCATAAATATTCTAGAGATATATTCTCTTTGAATTGTAACTATGAAGCACAAGCAAAGTTTGAAAAAAAATGTGACAGATCATTACTCATTTTCTATCTTTATTAGCTTTGTTTGGAATTGAGTCGCTCGGGTGCGAAGACAATATATTTTGTTTCATCCAGCTTGCATATTTTGTTTCATTCAGTTTGCATGTAAAATAAGTAGGTATTATAAAGTTTAAAATATGAATTCTAAAAATGTGATAATGGCATCTAAGATAGTCCTTAGTTTTAACGTTTAAAGTTATTATTATTAGTCGTTCCGAAATGCTAGTAGTTTGTAGCTTTGGTAAATATCATTTAATTTAGAATATGACGTGAAAAAGTGTGAAGGCCTAATTTCTGAATAAATTATTTGATTTTGTTTTTTTTTATTTTAATTATTACGGGTAGTAGTACAAAACCTCGTTTTGTTGAGTCGGTGAAGATAAAAGAGGGAAACGGCTGATACAGCGGTTACTACGTTACTCACCTCTGGCATGGATCCTCGCTGTGGAGATGCCGACCTCAGCGCCCAGTCCGAAACGGAAGCCATCAGCGAAGCGAGAAGACACGTTGTGGAACACACACGCGCTGTCCACGGAGTTCAAGAATCGTTTGGCCGTGTCACCTGTGTATAAGAAGTTCATGGAAATGTCACGTGGCATATTGGAAGTTACTTGAAAAACTTAATTACCTACTTCTAATACACTATAAATTGTCTTTCCGTTTTTCATGCACTTAACCGGTAGAGTATATTTGAAAATAATAAGTTATTCGTCGTATTGATCCTCACAAATTTATCCGTGTCGACACGTGTAGGATCATACGACAAAATGATATCCAAAGATATACACAAATTATCCATCTCAAATGAAAAGTTGCTGATAAATAGAATATGCTGCTTGTGATATTTCAAAATGATAATATGTTTAACTATAAGACCTAGGATGGTATTGCTTTAGACCGATGTCTTTTTGGCTACTCGAGACGTTTAGTAAGTAAATCTTTTTTTTTTATAAAAAATATAATTCCATGGCTTGATAAATGTATATTATCATAATGAACTATCGTTTGTGATTAAGATAGGTAATATTAAGTTACGTGCTGATTAATTCGAATCCTAACTCAATTTATTTTTATCACACTTCGATTCATTATGTAATCCTAAATTTCTAACTATCAATTTTCAATAAAAATATTTTTTGCTGAGCTATCAATTATTTCCAAGTATACTGATCACTCATCCAATCGAGTTGTACATAATGAATTCACTGAACCTGCCCGAAAAAATTTGTAAACTTTTTTGAGAGATAAAATCTTTAAGAGAGAAAATATTTAAAAGAACGTTAAACAAGAAATGGGCCCTATGGCTGTGTCTTTGAATTTATTTTAACTTAAAATGTAGAACTGGTGAACATCATAATAATTTAGGATAAAATGAGGACTTCGATGTTAGTTGTTTATAAAAGAGTATTTATTTATCCCAGAAATCGATTTTATATACGGAGAACGATAGAATACTTATATCACTTTAAAAATGAAACAAAAATATTTTCAAACTAACAAAAATGCTATACCGAGATCATTCATGTTTTTTTTTTTTACAGAAAGCAAATTAGATTTACATTTTACTTAAAATTTATATACTTAATTTGATTTTTCATCGCATTACTATTCATTGTCAATACCATTGTCAAATTGTGATAACAAATGCAATATAATACTTCCATCACCTTATCACCAGTTCTACTACAATCAAACGCAACACGTGTCGGAGATTAGATACTAAAACCATATGTACACATCTACTCAACTAAGTAGACGGATATCTAGATTAACAATCGCAGACATGATGTACCAGTGTGTTCCCAGCTCAATACAAATATCAAACATAATTTAGCCCCAGATTTCTCAGACATTTGACTTTCAAGAATCATTATTAAAGTTTCAACTACTTAAATATCAGCAAGAATAAAATCAATAGTTGTAGTAAATGAGTAATGTTGATGTGTAAATAAAGATTAAAATCATACCATTTTCCGTGATAATGACGTCAGTGTGTGAACTTCCGTATTTATGAATGTGATCAACAGCTGCATCTAAATCTTTTACCAATTCCATAGCGCATTCTAAAGATCCATATTCATGTTTCATGGTCTTAGCTGGTGGAGGACCAAAAGTGAGGTGATTAGATAGTTTTGTTCCCGCGTGAATTTTCACTCCTTCATGCTTCAGCATATTGCAAATTTCGGTAAACAGTGGGCTAGATAGGTGATCCTCATGTATGAGAAGAGTCTCCATGGCATTGCATGCTGCTGGGTAATCACATTTAGCATCGCGAATAATCTTTAAAGCTTTTTCAGGATCAGCGTCTTTATCCAAATACACGTGGCAAATACCCTCAGCGTGACCCAATACGGGAATGTGTTGGGATTGTTTCTGAATATTTCTTACGAGATCGGATGAACCACGAGGAATAATCAAGTCTATATGGTTTTCCATGGATAGTAAGTCACTGATTTCCTCCCTAGTAGAGACGAGGGAAATTGCTTCATCTGCTCCAACAGTTCTTAGTGATTCTTTAACTAAATCCATCAGAGCCTTATTAGAGTTAGCAGCTTCTTTACCACCCTTTAGCAGAAGGCCGTTAGCTGAAGCCATGGCTAAGGCGGCAACTTGGGGTAATGAATCAGGCCTAGATTCAAAAATGACCAGTAGAACACCAATAGGGACAGTAACTTGCTGCAGCATTAGGTTATCAGCTAATTTAGTTTTTCTTAATACTCTTCCAACATTGTTATAACTGGAATCGGCTATTTGTTTCAACCCTACGGATAAAGTTTTTAGTTTTCCTGGACTCAATGCTAATCTGTCTAAGAGGGGTTTAGCTAATCCTCCTTTAGTTGCTTCTTCTAAGTCCTTCGAATTAGCTTCTAGGATTTTATCATTTTTCTCCACCAACAGGTCTGCAAGTGAATGGATTGCTGATGCTCGTTCTTGTGGCGTCAGTTTCTGCAAAACTCTACTTCCAGTGCGTGCTAAAACATTAAACAACACATTGGTTTTAAAAATTCTTTAGTTAAACATAAGTATCTAGATTTAATATTTTTTGACTATGTTTCTTCCTCACCATTTTCAGCCATAGTATCGACGGACGTGGAAGCATTGGTAGCGTAATCAGTAAAGAAAGTACCCACTTTCCTGCCACTGATGATGGTCTTAATAGCTTTGTCTTGCATACCGTTGCAGATGACCACACTGACACCGCGAGCCATAGCCCACGTCGCGGCGTTTACCTTGGAATCCATGCCACCAGTACCCACCTACAAACGTTCAAATGGGTAAAGTATTTTCTTAAGCCTTATCATCTTATAGATAATGTATGGCTGTAGCTAGTCGTAAAAATCATGTCAGATGCTTGCGGGTGACTTGAACAAGATCTGACACCAGTATTAACAAGAACACAGTCGATATGTATCTATATATATATAAAAGCGAAAAACATTCACTCACACACTTATGTATCACTTTTTTTTTCTTTATTGATTTGAAGGGGTTTTGTCACGCAGTGACTATGTCACCCCCGTAAGGTTTGCCTCATGTATCACGAAATCTCGAAAAATACTGAGCCCATGAAGATGAAATTTGGCAGGAAGGTAATATGGATAAGAATTATGGAAATTTATGCGAAACTTTGTTATTTTAGAGAAATATTCGGCACAGGTTACGGGAAGCAGGAGTGGAATACCTAGCGGGAAATGGGATGGGGCACGTTGCGGGAAATGACATGGGACAATTTGCAGAAAACGGGACAGGACAAGTTTCGGAACGAGACACGTAGCACAACACAGCGGGAAACGGGGAATTGAACCAAAGATGACAAGAAATATGAATTTGAATCATAGTAATAAATACATTTTACCAGTCTTGGAATACCCGATAAAAGAATAACTAAAACTTACTTCAATTCCTTTTAAGAAATGAAAATCACGCGTGCGAAACCGCGTGCAAAGGCTAGTGAATTTATATATTTTTTTTTTATTAATGAGAGACGTTACCAAAAAGAAATTGTCTAAGGTTTTCAAAATAATAGATCTACATAAAAATGATAGTGCTTTTTTAATAGATGCCATAAATTTATTCATTTAGTAAGACCCTAGTATAAATTACCTGGCTGAGTAAGGTTCCAGCTTATGACACTCTTGAGACTAAAAGCAATTTAATGCTTTAAATCTGTCCTAATATAGATAAAGATTCGGTAAAATGTATTAATTTATAAATAAACTGGGAAATTTTTCTCCTTTTGGGAATAATTTATACATTTTTTGGCCCAACACTTAAATACAAATATTGTTGGCTTTGACTCCCATTAATGTCTCAAAGGATAAAATATCAATGGTATATAAGCGTGTCAACATACAAATAATAAAATATTTCCACAACTATGGAAATTATATTAATGGGTCTTGTGGACTTGGACTTATGTACAAAGGAGAAAGGTTAAAAAAAAAAACAAAAATATTCCTAACCAAAAATTCTATCGTTAACATTATTCGTCATATGAAAGACTTGGTTCATTACGAAGACTATATTATCCAATATAGTTGTATAGAATTTTCTTTCTATATGATTTTCAAGTTCACCTATAAATAATATTTTGAACAAATAAACAAACAATACCTTGGACTTTTGACCAAACTGGACCTGTTCCTGCGAAGTATATGTATGCATCATCCTAGCTCCGTCTTCCCACGGGGGCTTGTTGTAGATGCCGTCGACATCCGACATCATGATGAGGAGGTCCGAGTGGATCTCCGCAGCTAAGAGTGCTGATAGACTGTCGTTGTCCTTCAGGCCGATACCCTAGAAAATCATTGAGTGTTGACGAGTTGTGCTGTGTTGTGATGGCAAATCGGGAAGTAAAATAACTAAGGAGATTTAGTAATAAGGGATCCGGTTTATATAACGTCGTCTTTTTGACCTGCAACTACTTCTCTGGCTAAGTGGCTTAATTTTGATATATGTATGTATTAGCCTCAGAAATAAGCGGTCCGTACCGGCTTAACTCTCATTTTAGGAGTTTACCTTTGCCATGTCGCTTAATAATATAATTATTTTTATTTGTTTTCTTTAAAATTTGCCACTTGAAGTATTTTACAAGTGGCGAACTTTAAATAAAACAAACAAAACAAACCTACATACATTCAAATAGTATCTTTACATACAATTGGAAAACAAATCGGATTTTGTATAGTGCTTACGTACGTAGTGATTTGAAAACGATTCGACTATGTTAGACCCGAGTGTAAAACTCATTCGAGATACAAACTTTGCCCGTTCAAATTACTTTGTAAGAAGGATACAATGATAGACTTTACATACTATATGTATCTCTAGTCATCATTCAATTAAAAGACAAAAAATATATTAAGGGTTTGCTTGACAAAAATCTAGTCACTATTTATTTTATTATGAACCAAATCACTACTTTGTGGACTATATCAAAAATATTTATATATACAAACAAGCAGGCTACAGGGACCCAATGTGTTTTGTTAGGTTAATGGATTTTGTGTTCACCGCGCCCTATAGACTATAGTTTACAATACTAGGGGTGTCACACGCGCGTTTACGTAGCTGGCTTTGTGGCCTAGGGTCTTCGACACACCTAGTAAAATTTGCACAATCTTTTTCATCCTTCAAAACGAAACACAATAATACTAGACATATTGTTTTGCGAATCGAATAGATATAGCAGATATCTTTTGTACCAAGGTACAATCTTGTATCTGGAATAAATAATAAAATATGTTGCGTACATTCCCCTCCGATTTTACATCTGCTAATGCTTAATTTGAAATCACATAACCTTACCTTCTTCCCAGTGCCAGGCACCATGGTGTCGTCATGGATGTACATTGGTGGACTGACGGCGTCATTAGTATTGACGATGGGCACTATATTCAGAGATATCAGCTCCGACAACGTGCAAAACAGGTTTTTCCTGGTCTCCTCATTGTAGAAATCTGGTTTAGTTACCAAGACCTATAAAACAATCATAAGGACTTATCATCAATGTATTCAACTAGTTAAAGTAACTAATTAATTATTTAAAAATTAACTTATTATATTAACTAATCAAATTAACTTTAAATCTCTTCATTAATTCATCAAGAACTTACAGATGCGTGGCAAACTGACTTATTTGTGGTAAACTGATAACGAAAAAATTACATTCACGTTGTCATTTCATTTTACTTGAATTTATTATATTTTCATGATGATTACAATAACTGATATAGAATACCAATTCGGTGATCATATAAATTATAATCTATATAATCTTGTTAAGTAAACACAACAATATTATTTTCAAAGGTAGCGTACAATAGTATTGTGTTTCGGCAACATGCAACCTTTCTAGAAAATATCCTGTAAATTACCTAATGAATTGTGTGAGAAAATAAACACATTTTTAATTTTTATTGATACAATTTGAAATATCCGCAACATGCCTCGTCAGAAAGTGTACAGAAATGCATCCGCCACATGCTTCGTCAAATAAATTACCTAATTAGGAATTTCCCTGATTGTATTATACAAGGAAAAGTTTGAACAATTATATACAACTAGTAGATAGTAGGTACGGGCATATTTTAAGAAGAGATGAAAATCACGTCACTCAAAGGGTATTAAAGATGCAAGTAAAGGGTTCCAGGAATAAAGGAAGACCTAAGAAGAAATGGATGGAGTGTGTCAAGGGTAGTGTGAACAGGAAAGGAGTATATGTTTAATGGAAATGGCAAATGACAGATCGAAATGGAAGGAACTTACATACTGTGCCGACCCCACATGAGTGGAATAACGTCAGAAGAAGAAGATATAAAATTACGAGATTTAGAGTGGTTGGCACCAGTCTACATTGACGTTAATTTTAACATGCTAGTAGTTTGTAGCTTTGAGAATAATACTCGCAATTAAAAAGTGAAAAGTGCCGGGGAAGGTTTTCTAAATAAATTCAGCCCGGGCATCGGTTGGCCAAAGTTGGAACGTCTTTTGTTGGGAACTGTATCCGTTTTTTGTAAAAAGTCATATTACAAGTCTGATGATTATGTGAACGACAATAATGTTTGGCCCAAGCATGGTGCAGTATCCTCATAACATATGTAATTGATTTATGACATTATTACGTACGTTTTGTATTTTATTTATATATATATTGTGTCAATTTTCAATAATTTTATTGGAAATACAACTTTTATTTTATTCATTCATTCAATTTTTAATAATGATGTAAATTCGTCCTCCTAATTTTGAATATATGTATAAGACCTATATTTGTCAATTGACGTCCTTGGAGAAAAGGCTGCGGTGAAGTTTATTGGGCCGCTTCTTCTTCACCTGCGCTTTGGAAGCCGGCAGTAGACTTAGTTTAAGTAATTTTTTTGACGTCAATAAGTGATGTATATCATCCTAAATTGAATAAAGAATTTTGAATTTTTTGATTTCTATAACTTTGACTAAGTATGTCGCTTTATGAAAAAATATCATAAAACGTTGGACATTACAAGTGTAAATTTTACTAAGTAGATAAAACGGTTTAGTTCACTTCCCAGCTTAAACTTGTATGATGATAGCATGTTCCAATATTGCATTCTGAGGAAATTGACTCTAGGGGAACAACTACATTGTAATACCACGGATGAAACCCGCAAGGATGCAAGTATGTTAACTTGATGTGTTAGCACAGAAATTGGTATAAATAATGCAAATAGAAATGGCTTTTCCTGTATTTTACTGCACGTTTAATGCGTAACGTCATTGCGTAGTTAGTATGAGAGCTTTTATTTACTGCAATGAAAACCAGCAAAGTTTACCGAATCCACCAGTTTGGCAAACTATTCGACGAGTAACCACTCTAAACTAACATATTTTCTTAGATCCGTTTGCTATATAAATATGCTTATAAATAAATATAACCAACCTCACATGTGCGTTTGAATGTAATGCTTGAGCTAATGTTCAAAATTGTGATTTCAATTGGTTTGACAACCTCGGTGGCGCAGTGGTAAGGTTTTTGCCACTGAACCAAGAGGTCCCGGGTTCGATCTCGGTCATGATGGAAAATGATCTTTTTCTGATTGGCCCGGGTCTTGGATGTTTATTTATATATGTATTTATTATAAAATATAGTATCGTTGAGTTAGGTAGTATCCCATAACACAAGTCTCGACTTACTTTGGGACTAGCTCAATTTGTGTGATTTGTCCCAATATATTTATTTATTTAATTGGAAAATAATTTTATTTACGTCTACACCGGACAGATTAGTTTGTTCTGTAACACATTTGAGTAGGTTTTGCGAACACAGGGGTGGTCAAATGAGGCTCGATTCTGTACGTATTTTATTTCATAGCAAAATGTACATAAAAGTTTGTGTTAGTAAAATATTTAAAATCTAGTGTATTGTTAAATCCATTTATATTTTATTTTAATTACTTCAAAGTCTGTGTTTAACGAGTCACGTAACACTTTGAAGGAAGAATCAACAGTTAGGCGTCTGACTTAGGTCAGTTTTACACTAAGATACCAAGAGATTACATTATAACATGTAAACAGTGGTAATATGTGAATAAAAAAAGAATCTCACATATGGAGCCGTTTCCGGATGCACTTTCAGATCATGGTCATCATAACAATACATAATCGTCCAAACTAAACGTGTGTACAAAATTCAGCTCAATCGGTTGAAGCTGGCGCTGAAGCTTCAAAAATTAAGCTGCATAAGTTTCCACAAGAATATATATAGGGACATAGTGTAGTGACATTAGATATATTCCAAGTTATACAAAAAAAAGAAGCATGATAAAAGTAGCATTCCACGGCTGTAACTAATAAACACAAACATTGTATTTTGCTGCTACGAAACATAATGTTTGAGTAAAAACTTTCTTATCCCGTGCATCTGGACACAACGCGGTGAGCGCTTTGTTCCTCTCCAGTTTTGATATAAAAGACCAGAAAATTAATTTATCACGCTGGAAAGCAACTGCTATACATCTTTTTCTATTTAAATGCGTACCTACAGAATGTTAATTTTATTTGCTGGCCCAGCGTTAGTTTTCCTACATATTTTCTCCATTTTGCATGGCCATCGGAATATTTAATTGTCACACTGAGTGTTGTAGTAATATTGCTGTTAAATTGTTATATATTTTTAACGATATAAGGAGGGATTTATAACTTTAACATGTATATCCGTAGGTCTATATAGAATTATATAACGGCTGGGCCGATTTAGTTTTTCTTTTTATTGAAAGATAATTTAATCACAATTTATATTTATTCTTCAGTTTTTTTTATTATTAATCTCAATACATTTTTACATTTAAAAAGATATATTTTATATAATGTATATGTGTTTCCGTTGAAATATGAAATACTTCTTTTCGTATTAGTGAAGGGTCCAGATGGAAGCGGTAAATTTCTTATGTGATGGGGTTTATTTTGACAATACATATATTATTATTTCCCTAGACTATTCTTAGTACAGAAAATGTTATTATTTTTCCTCAATCTTACGAAACTATATTTAACGTATATCAACGGAAATAAAATATTTGGAAATGTTTCATATGACAAGTACAAAGGATATCGTTACAGATATCGTGTCAGTCAGTCACTGTCACTCCTTATATGAAGAACGTTTGGGATACTACTTTCTGTCTGGCAGGAGATTAAATGCTAATAAAATATTCACATATTCAGAATTATTATCGCGATCTCATAAAAACTGGAAAAAAGGTATAATAAGGAAGCTTTCATGGATATACCTCTAGTTTATACAAAATATTTTAGACAAAACATTTAAATCATCATACAAAAAAATGTAAATAATTTTTATTTGTTTTGTTTATCATATTTTTCGAATTTTCACATCGACTTTATTGTATCTATTGCAACCAATAAATGACAAAAAAATCTTTATTATTCTGAACAAGGTTTGTTTTTACCAACAAAGAATTTAATGGTTCGTGCGATGTGCGCATTAAATATGTATGAGGACAACTCGGAAATATTTCACGAGTATTTTTACAGGATAAATACGTAGGTAATATAGCATTACGTATCAATGCTAACAAAGCGTAATATTAATTATGTGAAAATTAAAAAGAATATGTTGGGTGAAAATTTTGATAGAGTTATTTTGTTCGAACCAAAAATATTATTCATAATCAATCTAAAAATATAAGATGAAACAAAATTAATATCACATTATTGGCTAAATCCGAATACTTCAAAAACAAAATGAAACTCATGACGGCAAGTATTTTGTTTATATCGAGAACTTTGTTTTTGTTTCTTCGACACCCGCGTTTAATATCGCTTTTACGAGGATCATTTCTTGACAAAAGTTGTTGAATCTTCCGAACTTTATATCATAGATATAAATTTTGTATGTACATTTCGCTTTTAGTCGCTAAAACAAAAACATATCCGATAGTTATAGACAGTTCAGAGGAGGAAAACGGAAAATAATTCCTTTTCCCCTAAATTCTTCCATCCATTTCTTACCCCGCAATAGAGCATCGGAACTTCGGGCAAACAACCATTTTTCAAAATTGTCTCCTTCTCTAACCCACAGTGTACGGCCTTCTGCATCCTCAGTTATGAGACCAATGTGCATGCCATCAGCCTTGGCAAGCTATTTTGGGTTTGCAAGAAGTGGACAAGGCTAGTCAGTCAGTCTAGTACAGCAGCAACATGGCCAACATTTGTTCCCTAAGTTAATTGCTGGTAAGACGTGGATGTACCAATGAAAGCGGCACTTTCGGAGTTTGTATGCTATATTTTGCTTTTGATTTTTTTTCCCTACGTAATTCTGGGGTGTGGAGCGCAGGCGGCAATTCTGGAATATATCTTATATGTCACGAATGTGAAAGCTAAACGAGAACATACCTGAGCAATCTTCACGTTGTACTGTGAGAACATAGCATCATACATGGCCATCAGCTCCGACTGGCCCACGGCGGCCGCAGCGCGAGGATCCAAGATACTACCAGCATCCTGAAATATATATAACAATTAAAATATTAAATCACAAATATCACAGATTGAGTCATGTTTCTGAAAGTCGAAATTAAGGAAAAGCACCTAATTGATATAACGGATATGATAAGAACTTATACACGCGGGAAAGTCCATCAGGCCTCAACGCAGGCACAAGATCCTATGCCTTGAAGGTCCTAGTCGAGAGAGCCACTAGTGGTCACAACCTCAGCCATGAGGATACAACTATCTTAGGATAATGATGATCACATTACAACGTGTAATCGCGTCCGTAGACTTTCTAAATCTTTGAATATTAAAACATTGTGATTTTTATTTAAACCAACCGCAGGATTTGCATTGTGTTGTGATACAGCATCTGACAAAACAATGCATAAATTATAACAAACAATAACAGTTCAGTAGCTTGCACCTTGCAGCTGTACTATGAATATGGAAATTATTATAAACTAATATACACTCAATGTCATTTCTCATTGTGCATTTTAGTTTAAAATATTATTCACGATTAGTTCAAGAATAAAAGTTTTATAGAAAACGGGTCCTACTTCTCTCGTGTGGTCATGTGTAGACAGAGTCTCTCTCATAGAGAGAGACATCAACAACTCCTGTGTCAGTTTCTGTCTGCCAAAGGCCACCGCTCCACTAGACACCATGATGCACTCCCGACCCTCGTGATGGCACTCCGCCACCTGGAATTATAAACCTTATTAGGAATTGGAAATATAACTACACATACTCGAATTATATCTACGCATAAGTAAACATTTTTGCTTTATACTAGTTAATAAGTAAACATGTTTACTTAATACTAGTTAATAAGTAAACATGTTTACTTAATACTAATTAATAAGTAAACATGTTTACTTATTCGTAGTTATTAAGAAAGAAATCACACAAAGGGCATTCATGGTACGCTTTTTTACAGTCAAAATTATCTAACACTTTTCTGTCAGACTAACGGCCAGTTCCGGTTTCATAATTATAACAGAATATCAAGCATTGATAAAAATGTGATAGTGGCACTAGTGTGCGGGTACATAGCGCCATATGTTAAGTAAACATAAAAAAAAGGATTTACGGTACCCATTGACAAACTTCAGTTTATAACGTGGTAGGACCACTAATTCCATGGGTAGCACAAGATATTACTATACACTATGCACTAGATATACTATATGTTAAACATTTTAAAACGTACATTTTATGTGTATTGTTGAGATTTATTTTCAGCTTGAGTAATTATGATTAATGAAATCTATAATACTATAATTACAAAAGTAAGAGAAGTCTGTCACGCTTTCACTGCTAAATCCCTTAACCGATTTTATTGAAATATATATGGTTAATAACCGAGGTTAAACACAGGTTGCCGCGATCAGAGCTGTAGACAACACCTAGTATGTAATATTTGTTACGGTTTCTCGGATATTTTATTCGTGTATCTGATTTACGGGAATCCATGAATAGTACAATTTGAGACCATAAAAGGTCGAAAAGCCGATTCAGTGATTTCAGGTCTTCACAATCACAAAATCGAATTTGGTTTCACATTTTCCCAGAATCTCGATCATTTAATGAATAAAACATTATGAAGGTGAGATCTGAAGGTTAAGTTGACCCAAATGCGTTGGACCAAAATACGATGGAAAGGTTTTAATACGTTTTAGATGTTGCCATTGTACAAATTTATAAGATGACAAAAATAAAACCTCTTAGATAAGGGCGATATTTCACTATATTTAATGGATTATTAATATTTCGTCAAGAATTAATTTTGCAAACAATTTAGTACGAATGAATTTAATTAAATAATTTTGGACCAATTTAACAATTGTCAAATTTTTCATTTCCATGAAAAGTAATTTTTGTTACAATCTTCATTCAATTCGTCCCGCAATGACTTCTTTTAAATTTCCATCTAATTCGTTAGGGTAATAAAAATGTGTTTTCTAAGGAATGTAATTAATTTGAATAGAACTAAAGGAAATACAAGGCTCAGCTCAAGGCCAGGCAGTGAGTATTTTTCGATAGATTTCGACATAACACACATTTCCTATTTTCAGTGGACATTTGAAAATATAAGGACAATAACAACTTTTATCTTAAATGACAAATCTTACTTAAATTTGACATTGCTATTAGTACTTCGTGAATTCGAGCAAAAAGTCAAGAAGAATAGTCATCCAATTCACATATATACATAACGACACGTACCTGTTCCACAATGGAAGCCAGTCTACCCAAAGCGAGTCCATTTCCGTCCTCCCTGGTAATGACAGCACTGCCGAGTTTCACCACCAATCTTCTAGCATACTTCAGCTGGGATCTATTTGTGAATGTTCGCTGCTTGCGTTCCGCGCTTGCTAAGTTGCGTTTGTCGACATTCAAACCCTGAGAACAGACAAACATTGGATTTAAACTTTTTGCGAAGCGAGGCAAAAAACAAATCGTGAATCGTTTAACCGTTTGTTTCGGCTAGAGACCTGGCTGTTTGTATTCAATAATATCAAATGAATATCTGCAATTGAGCTCTATGAAGATCAATATCGATCGATCGATGTTTAAATGATTATGCCCCAACAGAGAGACCGCACCCCTAAATTATCATCATCGGCTGCAGCCATTTATACCCACTACTGGGTGATATAAGCAAAATCATTTGGCCTATAAAAGTAGTACTTATATAAATGACCCAGTTTACTTTGAGTAATTGATGCAATACAGTTAAACCCCGAGGCTATAATTTTGAATCCAGTCAAAGTTAGTTATTGTTGAATTACATTCTAGGTGCCTTGCTACCTCGGTATTCGGTTGTTCAGATATTAATTTCCAGCTATAGACCGTTTCCTTAATCAAATTTCAAGAATTGAAATAATTAATAATTAATTAACTTATTGCGCCACAATATATTTTTTAAATCTGTTGACACAACGTCAATAAAACATTGCTGCCGGTGTATGTAAAAGTCATCAAGCCAGATAATAACCTAGACCTTTAATATATACAATAAATAAATCCTACTAATAGTAAAAGTTTGAAAGGATGTGTGTATGTTTTTACTATTTACTACTAGATGGATCGTTTTGAAATTTAGTACACTGGTAGAATATAACCTGAAATAAATAGCACATAGGGTTTTTTCCCGAACCGAAAACTTTTATTTCGAAACCGAAATTCCCACGGAAGCGAAGTTCCGGGACGTAGTTAGATTTTACTTAAAACCAAACACATACAAATCCTTTAATCTACCTCCAGCACTAAGCACAATATAATGCGTTTTATACTTTCTCAAAACCGAGTCGCGCTAAAATAACTTGAATGTGCTTTTTAGAAAAACTTCGAGCGCGTCTGTTAATATTTCGCTTATCAAATTAATTTCACACATGGGCCGTGCATACCGCAGTTATTTTTAATTGCACCCTGCTTTCTAAGCTAATTATTTTTATGAGTACATACTTTTGCACCATTTGAATTTCTATCTAATTTTTTCATATAATTTTTTGAGCTGAGTTTGTTGTTTGAGTTTTTTCCAGGTCTTCCTCAGCCTTTAATATTTGGAGTCTAGAATCTGCTGTTGTTATTTAATAAATATTAATAAATATTTTTGATTAAAAGTAACCTTGTTTGTTTGTAATTTAACAAAAGAACAATTTCTAAAAGTAGGCATATACTCAGTTAATGGTAAAAATAAAATGGCGGACTTATCCCATGAGAGGATCTTCCAGTCAATCAGTTGTGGAAGATATTGTTCATACATAAATTAAAAGAATTGTGAAACAATAAACAAAAATTCCTTTTATGTAGCCATTTATAAAAATGAATCAAAGGAAAATGAGACTATTATTTCAAACGCCGAATATATAAAAGATAAACTTGACGGTTAGAAAACCTTATTTTTGGGGATAGAAGTTAAAAATAAGTACAGCCCTAGGGTGATAAAGGTCGTAAGCTCACAGTTTCCCGAGATTATTACATTCCAAAGGCGACCGGACGATTTATCATCCAGCTTGCAGCTGCAAAACATTTTAAAAAATCATACAATGTTGAAACTATAAAAAGATGTCTAATATTATAAATGCGAGAATTTGTCTGTCTGCTTGTTCCGCTTTCATGGTTAAACGGCTAGGCCGGTTTTTATGAAATTCGCCATTCACCAAACAAAATCTATGAGAATCGAACTGAGATCTCGTGAACAGTGATCCCCTGAGGCCAAAACTTCGCGATGATATAGACAGAACTACCTAATGTCTTAAAAGGCTGCTGATATAAAAAGCCTTAATAGCTTTGTCTGCCTGATTTAAACGGAGTTGACGGACTGACAGTGAAACCTACAAAATTTAAAACTTTATTAATACGTGTGGCGTATAGATTTACCCAATAGTGATTTAAAAAATAAAAGGTTTGAACATTTTTACCGTCTGATTTACAATAGTACATTCAATAGATAGTCGATTACGCTGAGCTGTTCCAAGTATGATGTACCTATTTTATGAGCCAGGTGTAAACTCTCACGCCCTTATATTGCATGCAAATGAGTTTAGATGTGTTTAACCGAGGTTTTATCAGATATATTGAATATATATAATCCATATTTGCATAGTAATATTATAAATGTGAAATTCTGCCTTTCTTTTTGTACGCTTTAGCGACCTAAATCGTGTTGGGCCGAGTTAGATTAAATTTGGAATTGACCCGAAGTCAAACTAAAGCTACTGCGGAATAGAGGTACGCGTCTAGCTTACAGATTTGAGATGATGTGATTAGACATAGGTTTACGCCTTGGTGTAAATATTTTTGATCGGCGTAAACCCAACTAATAAATGGGTTTGCCCCTGGTTATAATAATGTCTATGCGTGTGAATCGTTTTAAAGTTTCGATAATTATTTTATAAGGAATTTGGACTTTGGAACATTTCCTTATGACATCATTATTTTATGGATCAGAGGCTGATTTTAAAGATACAGATAAATATGCCCTTTGAGATTTGCTCTGCCTACCCTGTAAAAATAAAAACTGTATGTACCTACCTATGTATCAAAGTCTTCAGATATCGATTTAATTTATACGAATATTGCAATAATAAACAATACTGATAAATGAATACGTACTTTGTACGCAAAAATTTTGCTCGGAATAAAGAATTTTATAATGTATATAAGATATCGGATAAATTGAGGAAAATATAAGAAACACGTAAGTATAACGCGCTATTTGTGGGTACTACGCAGAAAGAAATTTATATGAATATTTTATATGAGGCTTAGCTACTGATATTGGTTATTCCCAATCTACACTTGATTTAGACCTTTAGAAGAAATAATGAAAAATGTTTAAGTACATACAAATTTGTATCAAAAGAAATGAAACTTATATGTTTGACCGCCGACTATGAGTATGCAAAAATAAATACATGACGAGAATGCTATCAACTACAAAATAACAATAAATTATAAAATTATTTCATAAAATTATAAAACAAAAATATTCGAATACTCGAATATTTTTGTTATAAATGATATGAATTAAATTTAATAATTTTAATGATATGAATTTAATTAAATGATATGAAAACCTTAAGGTATTCAACGCTTGTATAAGCGTCTATATATATCATTAAAAATCATTTAAGTCAAGTCTTCGTAATTTTTCGTCTGCTTCATCAACTGTGTGTTCTTTATTAATTAAAACGCCCTGTAGAATTGTAGATTTTATTAACTGATAAATGTTATTGAAAACCTTAAATTATTTTTTAATTATATATATAAAAAATAATTTAAAAAATAAAAAATCATTTAAGGTATTCAACGCTTGTATACGCGTCTATATATATTATTAAAAATCATTTAAATGATTTTTTAATGATATATATAGACGCTTATACAAGCGTCATGATTTTTTAATGATATATATAGACGCTTATACAAGCGTCTATATATATAATTAAAAAATAATTTAAGGTTTTCAATAACATTTATCAGTTAATAAAATCTACAATTCTACAAGGCGTTTTAATTAATAAAGAACACACAGTTGATGAGGCAGACGAAAAATTACGAAGACTTGAAAGTTGTATATATATCTATTTATCGATTTTGCTGTCATAAAAATACCTAACGTTGCGGGAATTTTTCACTACTCATTGGTTAGGAATATTCTAGTGAAAAATTTAACGAATGTTAAAATTTTTCCGTGTGCATTCAGGCCTCTAGTATTGTTGCACAGTAACAAAAATCTTGAATCTTTCAAATGACAGAGCTAAGGAAGACGAAATCTTGAAACGGTTGGGAATAACCCACATAATCGTTACGGCATTTGTGCCGGGAATCTAACAAAACTTTCGGGAATATATCTCGTAATTTCAACGTTCTCGGTTTAGTTATTACGCATATAATATTGGTATATTATATGGATTATAAATATAAAACGGGATCAAACCAAAATGATAGATCGTAAGACTAACAATCGACTGAGTAATAGCCAATTGTGAAGTTGTCCAGTCACGCGCGTCTATCTGGGATCCACAATCAAAAATACCGGAAGCTGTGAGGAGTAAATCAAAAGATGATGTGTCATGGCACGATCGGCCGTGGAAAAGCTCACGAATATATAGAAAGACCGACGCATAACCAAACCATCAAAGTTCGTTTAATGAGATGCTAAAAAGATTGACGCACCTGAAGTGTGGTGATGAAGACGGTTACTGTGGACAAAACGGACTGTTCATCTTACGTATGTAATTTCCATTTTACAAGAGCTTGGTATCAAACAAATAGTTTCGTCGATTTTACAAGTACGAATCCTGAAAATGGGTGGACATGTCACCCGCAACGAAGGCTCTTTGGAACGATTAATCGTGCAAGGAAGTGTAGAAAGTCAACGTTCTCGTGATGATCGACCCACATGATGGACAGATCTCATTAAAACATCGACGAAGAGTTCCCTAACGTAATATACACGCAGTGCTATGAATAGGGAGAAGTGGGGAAATATCACAAAAGCCGCAACAAGCATGACAGATGATACATGACCACGACTACACCGTTATGAATGTTCGACTGAGAATATAACTTTACCTCTAGTTATACTTACTATTTGTTGTTATAATTTTAGGAAATAACTGGTAATATGAGCATAGTATTTATTTACTTTAAAAAACATACGAGTAGGTACTTAATTATAAGGTGAGAAATTTGACTTAACTAAAAGTAAATTTAATATGTTTAATACTCATAAACAATGGAAACTCGTCTATATCTCTAGTCTTTGTCTACGTTGTTATCTAGCTTGGAATGTAAGAGAAATTTAGACAATTCCTATAAACTTTTTTAATGGAATATCAGCTTAACGAAGCAATCGACAGAGCATTCACGCAAATTCTGGCAGAACTATCGTTTCAATAGACGTCAGCCTAGCTTGAATTAGCAAACGTATAAACAGTACCAAGCAACGCCTCCGTTTGCATACATATTGGATCCTAGACGCATCGTGTACTTCGGAATTAACTATTTGATTATACAGGGTTACAATGTCGTCTACAATTGTTTAACTTTAGGTACCTTATCCCTAACATTACAGAAACGTTGTTCATGTTTCTTCACAATCTTTGTATGATCAAAATCAGTTACATACAAAGATTATACCTGCTGATTCTCATTTCGTACCACTTCATGGTATCTATATTAAAAAAATCACGTCTGCCTGTTTCTATGCTTTTTTCTTTTCAATGCAATGGATTATTGGATGGATTAATGGATAATGACTCCGTGCAAAGATTAGTGCGGCTTTGCATTTCACTTCTTACTATAGATAGTCAATTCGAAGTGTGACACAGCGAACCAATCACATTGCGGTGTGGTTGTCGTTGTATCACAATGTCGCAACTGGATTGATTCGCTGCGTTTTCCCTACGAATCGACTCTATAGTGACATGTAAATAAAGTCGCACTAAGCACACAGTTCGCTAATTAAATTAATTTTTATTTCAAACCTGTATTATACATTTACTAATTAGAAGCCTGCGCCTATATATTTTACACCAATTTCATTTACAATGAATGAGCACTGGCCGAGCGGACAGCGAAATGGAACAAAATTACAATGAGGACAACGACTGAGAGGAATTTTGGGCCGAAAACCGTTTAGCTCAATGGTGTACCTATGAAGTTGAAGACTTGTGACTACACCACGTCTAGTTATGACGAATTTTATTGTATATCTACGTTATGCTTTACTTTTTTGTTTTTCTTAATGATCGCTGTCTCGAAATTTCGAAAAATACGATCCATAACCACATATTTTATAAAAGGTACATAAGAAACAGTATAATTTAAAGGACTCTAATAAATTATTGGTACTTATAAACGTAGATATTTGACCTTCACACTCAACATTGAAAAAACTATAAGAAGCGTAAACTGGAAAATTTATTTTTCTAGCTACACTAATCAGATCACTGGGAAGGCTCAAGCTGAATGAGACTAACGGCTACCTATCAGAAAAGTAGTAGATAAATCTACAGGTACAACAGTAGAAGTACATTAAGCGGTTGCCTAAACTAAAATACTTTTGGACACAAATTACTGGAGAAACGCAATTATCTCACAATCCATTGAAGGTATTTTCATTTTCCGACGCACGAGATGAGTACTTATGCTATGTAAAGATCCTTGTTTTTGCAAACCTTGCCTTTTCACCTCAAGCGGTAATACAGAGAAAACAACATATAAACAAAAAAATGAAAACAAAAAAGTTCAATTCAAATTTATAAAATGAGCATTCCCCGTGATTCATCTGAATAACGGTGTGATAAAAAAATCAGTCCGCGTTACACACAATCGAAAGAAAATAAAGTAGGGCTTTATGTCGGAAACCGGTAGTTTCCCGGAATTTATTGCCGTTTCGAAAATATTCCGATTTTTACAGTCAATTTAATTTATGACGAAGTGGTTTTGCTTCTTTTTTATGTAATTTATAGTCGAAAACATTACAATAGTCAATTTTCAAATCGTACTCAATAAGAAGTGGAAAAAGTTCAAAAAGTTATTAAGTTTTAGGCCACCGCCGATACAAAACAACAATGATTATTGTTATTAAATTTTTCATATAAAACCTGTAATATAATGTTAAATCCACCTATTACTAAGTATAAAGCATATTATGTATTGTGAATAAGAGATAGCATACAGATGCACATTCATGATATGCACTAAATGAATGTAATTGATACAAATGGAGCTACGCAGCAACCGCACATGACATGTGCATAACCGCGTACTCGGAATGCTATGCACAGAATACTCACCACAGTCCAAGTTTGGAAATTCATTTCCATTTTTGAAGTGACAACTTCTTTAGCGGCGTTGTGCACTTTTTGTGATGGGTAAAAAATGTTTAACTCGTGTCAGGACACGTGACCTGATCTAAAATTCGTAAGTCGCCAAAAATGCACAACATATATTCAAGTTTTAACTTCTGCCTGCACTCCCGGTGTGCAACCCGTTTTTTTTTTATTGTACGACTGTTAAGCCAAAGCAACAAAACAAAAAAAAATTGCATTTAAATAAAATACGTTTTAAAAATATAGTGCTTAATTAAAATCAAATCAAATGATTGATTCAGAAATTTGATCTTTACAGGCACTTTTTTTCGTCATTTTCTAAACTACAAAAATATTTATTAAAGCTACAAACTTGCTATTAGATTAGATCCAAAAAGACAGGTAGTTCTGACCTAGCATAAGACTTCCTCATATCATCCCGTTTATGTCGTAAGAGGCGACTACAGTATACATTTTCTGGACGTCTGTTAAATAACAATAACATTTCCAAAGACAATCTTTGAATATTTTCTTGAAACTTGTTTAATAGCTAAATAAGAATTTACTTTTGTATCAATAAATAAATAATAACATAAATAGGGACAAAACACATAAACTGAGCTAGCCCCAAAGTAAGTACATAAGACTTGTGTTATGGGATAATAACTCAACTATACTATATTTTATAACACGATACATTCAAACCGAGGTTGATCTAAAAAAAGATAAAATTTCCATCTTGGCGTGACCAGGTATTGAACCTGAAACTATCAGTATAGAAGCTCGGTATGATGGCCATTATGCTATCAAAAGAGGTTCCAATAAAAATTCCCATAACGTACCTTGGACTCTGGCTACTTTATACTCTAATGCTGTGAATACATAACGCACTTAAAACTGCATTTTACAATTATATACATAAAGTACACTTTACGACGTTGATGTATTGTCCTTGTTATAATTAAAGTGTAACTGAATATCTTTTAACACTACGTACTTCTATTGATATCATTATGAATCATGTGCAGTTATTTAATATTGTACACATTTTTTTAGATTTAAAGGGTTTTGGAGTTTTTTATCCACTTCTGGGTAAAAGTCTGCCACATAAATTCGATCTGAGATGAGTCGGCTATAAGTTTTTCCAAAAAAAAAATCCCATATATATATATATATATATATATATATATATATATATACGTCCAGAAAAAGTGTGTCCAGAAGAAGCTCTATTTTCTGAATAAATATATTGACTTTGAGTAAATTGTTTTTATCCCATATTGACTGTGAAAGGTACTTATCTAAAGGACAAACATTAGACAAGGGATAGGTATGATGGATGTGTGCGGTGAGGACGCCAGCTGGATTGAGATAAATGGCTTAACCCCAACCTAACTATTCTGTGTCTTATGTGTAATTTATAATACCAACTGCCCGTTTTTGTTTTGTAACCATTGAATTTAGTGAATTGAAGAAAGTGTCTGTTTTTACTCATGATCATCATCACTGTGTAAAAATGTAATTTTTGTCAGAGAGATCTCAATGTGACACATTGTTGTCAGAGAGATCTCAATGTGTTCAATGTGTGACAAAAATACAATGACCATCCAGTAAACAGTTGAAGAGTTCCCGCGTCCATCATCAAGTCATACTTGTCATAATAATACGTTAATATTAAAATAAAAGATATCTGCATCAAAATTGAGTTGCACGATTCCACCTGTAACATAATTACATTGCAAGTTAAATAAAATCTTGTAAAAAGAAGTAAATAAATAAATAATAAATAAATATATTCGGACAAATCATACAGATTCAGATAGCCCCAAAGTAAGTTCGAGACTTGTGTTATGAGATACTAACTCAACGATACTGTATTTTTATAACAAATACACACACATATATATATATATATATATATATATATATATATATATATATATATATATATATATATATATATATATATATATATATATATATATATATGTGTGTGTGTATTTGTTACAAATGATTTGTCCGAATAAATCCCTTTTAATCTAGCAGTGGCTTTACCACTGCGAGGTCGTCAAAGTCGTCAAGTGGTACAACAGAGTTAGGTATAGGTACGTAATTGAAATTTAAAATTTGAATGATTTCATTTTCTTGAATGTGTGTAAGTGTCCTCCAATTTTAGAATCCAAAGCCACTTGTGACTGAGGCGGAAACAGCATAACTGGTCACTTCTATATTGCTCTAAATTCTGAACATCTAACACAAGGTAGCCAATTCGGCAAACAAGGGCGTGGCTTTGACATGGATTAATAGCCTGTAACTATTGAACTAATACATGCAAACTGGAAGCAATTAGAACAATTGCTCTAGTATCTTCTGGTGGTAGTTGTTGGTACCAGTACCAAGTAACGCTCGAATGTTATATAGAATTGTCATCTACAGTCCTTCAGCATCGGCATTATTACCGATATTTATGTCGGTAGTTTGAAGTTTGTAAACACAAACAATAATATATGTAATGTTTTCGAAAACAATATCCTTATCCTTACATAATATGTAAGACATAAAAGAAAGTCCTCATTTTCATGCAGCTTTTACCAATAGATTTCCTGAGGAAGGTTTAGTTTAATGTTTTTGACCGACCGAAGCCGGAACATATCGCTAACTTGATATAAGTACTTATCCGATATCTATGATTCCCAAAGATTTTCTTTTGACAGCTAATTAAAGCCTCCCGGTACAAAGAAATAACATTTTAATATAAAAGTACTTTTTTACCTCAATTTCATACAAAAACCATACAACAAAATGTCAAAAGTTAAAGTACAGCTATACGTTCTTATTGTTTTAATGCCTTGGTTACCAACATGTGACCTTGTACTTATAATTAACAACAAGAAATCTGTATCTATGTCAATTTTATTACAGGAGTTAAAACTTCGCCGATAAAATTTAACAAATAAATATTTACAAAGAGCGTGAGTCTTTGTGCGTTGAAAAAATGAAAAATGAATCTTCTACTCGTATCGTAATAATCATATCAAGCTCGGATTTTTTCGAATGCTTTTAATCTAAAGAATATTTTAGATTTTGGTGATATTGTGTACAAGTAAAGGGTAAAATTTACATCCCCTAGATATAGCCACAATAATAAACTCAAGTAGGTACTCTTAAAAGAGATTTTTTCTCCTACCATAGTTCCGTACATATCTAATTTCCCTATAAAGAGATTCTCCAAAAAAGGAATTTAATTGAAAATACGTTTTCCACTTTTTTTTTTCTAAAACGGATAGTACCTACCTACTCAACATTGACCCAAAACAAATCTTGTGACACACAAGCACACATCATCTCCATAATCCGAAACAAGCTATATATTTCAGCTGAGGCCAACCAAGATGGCTCTCTGAGGTCCTTTTAAAATTTTCACATTGAGTGAGCAACGGAGTAAGTACATATGGATTTAATTCTGCCGTTTCACTACATAGTATATTAACAAAGATGCTTCCCGCTGTCTATTTGCGAAACGGATTTTGATATGGGATTTTTAATAAATAGAGGAAAGTTTAATTTGTTATGTTTTACCCGAGCGAAGTAGGGACGGGCCGCTTAATAATTATTTATACGACAATTTCCCCTAATGGGTTAACAAAAAGATATATGTATTAGTTATATAGGTATTAAATTTCATAAAAAGGATGGTTATATTATACGTCAATTTACACATGTTTACAAAAAATGTCGGAAAATATGATCCGCTAATAAAGAATTTTCTCTTTGTATTGTAATGAAATTAATGTAGAATCAAACGTAAATTGACTTGCTGAACTCGTTAAATTCTTTGTTTCCCTCCCACAATAAAATGTCTATCGTCCCAATTGTATCAAAGACAAAAGCGTTTATTCAGAAATGAATGCCAAATGAATGCCACGTTCCAAAGCAAAAGTTGGTTAAAATAATTTTACTTGACCAGTCTGAACTCTTATTGCGAAATACTGGCGATTTAATTATTTAGTTTCCTCGCCTGACCTTCCATCAAGCAAGTATTTATAGATAACATTACTTTGTGACAGTGAGATAGTGACCCAATCATTGTTTTATTACACCCAAATCTTAATTTTGAAGAAAATTAAACGATAAACAAAATAACGTTATGGATTACGTGGAGAAAAACTTTGAAGTTAAATAAGAATAAATTTCATTTCTTATTTGATTTCTTTTCTTTTCATTTAAGTAGTTCGTAAATTGAAATTGATTTTTTCTATTTAAATATGAGTTATTCGATTCTGCAGAGCAATTTTTTTATAATTTACATGAAACACATATTACATTCAAATACCTATTTGATATTTTATTGTAAATAAATGTTATTCAGTCTGTAGTAGGTATGACGTTAATGAAATTTGATTACATTTCGGAGTAGACACCTAATCAAATTTCACAACTTGTTAATACAACGCTTACTAGAAAATAAATTAAATATATTATTTAATGTAATTAGTTTTATATTTGTTATTTAGAGTTCGTT
Organism: Plodia interpunctella; assembly: GCF_027563975.2. Taxonomy (NCBI): domain Eukaryota; kingdom Metazoa; phylum Arthropoda; class Insecta; order Lepidoptera; family Pyralidae; genus Plodia; species Plodia interpunctella. The sequence goes on from NC_071301.1 coordinate 8,807,315, forward strand.
TCGTGAATTGTAAAGCGACCCACGGGTACATATTAATAAATAGGTAAGTACCAAAATGATCACAATAATGTGTTTTAGATAATTCGTTTCATTAACATACTAGAAGTATTGTATAATCTGTGATTACGGGAAACTTTACACAGGAATAAATCATTAATTCTAAATTGGCTTCTTGGACAACTGAACACTTGTACACAATCAAAATACCTTATTTAATTATAACAAATTTTTATTATTTCATTTCATAGCCATTTCAAATACATCAACTTAACATGGCGAAAAAATGATTCCATAAAGCTACATCTATAAGAACTACATTATAAGTACTATGAAAAGAATGATTATGTTCAACTGTTATATAATTAACTAACTTTGATATAGCATAATAATTTTATAAAGTACAATAAAATTGTTCACACAACCTATCCTATATGGACACAAATTACAACCAACTCTTTCACGGACACTAAACGAGACACAAAAGTAGTTTAATTGTTATAATGTCTGCAAACGTACAGTGTCCCGCAAATCGTTAACTACCTCAATTTCAATTGTAAATTCACAAAAACCAATAAATTACCTGGTTTCTAGACGCAACTGAGGTCAGCTTGTCATATCCCACCACAGTGTAAAACCGCTTTCCACCAAAATCCTTAGCGAGCCGGGAACCCAAGCGCAACATATTCACAATTTAAAAAAATAAAATTAAAAAAAAAAAACTATATTGACATAGCGCGCGAACGCGACTTGTATGGTGGTTATCTAAGTCAGCAATGCCAACTTATCAGTTAGTTGTAGTAATCATGCTGCTGTTCCCATTTGAGGTAAATAAATATTAGTAAATTATGTCTATCTGGTTAATAACAAATTATGTCATTGGTATTCCATATTCCTTTTGAGACAGCGTTTCGATAATTGATGCATTTTTGTTAACATTCACTTCAGGATTTCGTTCCTAACTTATATTAGAAACATTACAATTAAAATAAATTTTCTAAAATCGGTAATTTTTTTTAAGTATGTTGTCATAACTACGTCGATAGGCGGTATATGTACCAATTTTAAAAAACAAAGTTTGGTTCAGTTAGGGAGAAATTTCGATCAATTATTACGCCGATTTGGTACTTGTGTAAAGTTTTAGTAACTTTACACAAGTACCTAATCTGTTGATCTAATTAAATCTATCTTTTTGAAAAATACCTATATTTCATGATTAAGTTAACTTTACATGAAATATGATCGAAAAAAAAAATTATTTGTAATTTCAATTCTTACCTAACAAAATTGTGTATGCTAGAAGCTCTCCCTGAAACCTGCCCTGCGGCCCTAAAATATATTAGTTCAGTAAACAAATGATATCTTTATAATAAGGGTTTGCCCTTCAAACCTAGTGACCTCTATAAACATTTATTTATCTTTATTTACAGTTAATAATTTATTTAATCCCGTTCTATTTTGATGTACTTAAGAAAAATTTAATTCTGTTTAATAAGTATGCTCATTTTTCTATTGACTAAGTGTTTTTGCTTATTGTGTTTCATTGATTTATATACCTAGTCTCAAAATATTGAAGATAATTATGACGTTTATTCAAGTTGAGCGTTCAAATTCATGTACCAATTTTGTAGTTTTATATCCCTCAACTTCGTCCGCGTGAGTTTTGGAATCGAACTTTTTTCCTGAATAAAAGGTAGCATACTTTTATTTTCTTAGTTTCTAAAATCTTTGAAATTTATTTTTTAACATTTTTTAAAAAGTAACTATTAGGTATTATATTAAATATTTTTTCTTGATAATTATATGTAACTATAAAGGAAACAATCGTTTTTGTGTAAAATCTGCTTTACCAAAATTTTATCATATTTCATTTTCATACAAGGAACCGATTTTATCAAATTTATCTAAGAAATACCGCATAAAAATTTGCTATCAAATAAAAAAACGTATCCAAATTGGTTCACCCGTCTACGAGCTATGGTGCCACGTACACAGACAGATACACTTAGCGGTCAAACTTACAACACCCCTCTTTGTGCGTCGGGTGTTAAAAATAATTAGTTTCAATTTTGAACATAATCATATTTTCAATATTTCATGATAAACATAATGGCATTCCTTCTACCAGCGATTTCTATATGCTTGTGAAGTCTACAGTTGACATAGTAGAGCCACTATTTAGTTTAGATGATATTATAACATTTATTATATTAGGTGTAATGAATGTACAATTACTGCCAAAATAATTTTCTGACTAGTAAAATTAGGGACGGTGTGCACTTCAATGGCATTTTATCTTGAGCCCGTTCGTAGTTTTAAAGGCACGTAGTCGTTATCGCCAGCTCCGGGTGAGCAAACAGGTCAAGTTTTATGTAGCGATTGATAGAAAATATCTGCAAACACTGCTATCATGGGTTTGGACAAATTATGCTGTGATGGATTAATCAACTCGCTTATTTCTTCTTCATAGTCGTTCATGGCTGAGGGTCGTGGTCATTACGTGGAATGAAACACACACAACAACTTTCTTGGCATTATTAATGGAGTGGTTTGCCATTGCCTTCTCCATTTCACACACAAGTTAATAATAATCAACTAGTGTGCAGGTTTCCTCACGATGTTTTCCGTCACCGGAAGCAAGTGGTGGTCTATGAAAACTACTATACATGAGTCAGATTGGTATACAAACTCATGTGGCACGAGTAGGATTTGAACCTGGGATCTTTCGATCTACAGGCGGGCATCTTAACCATTACACCACCACCGCTTCTTTGGCTTTCATAAAATAGTAAATCCATACTATTTTATGAAAGCCAAAGGAACATTGGAATTTTCACAAAATCCCAAGCACGTTGGTAGAAAAGTGCCCTCAGAACACACGCACATTTTTCATATTTGTTTATTCAGTAATTGAGAAATGATTTGGTAACAAAAATGTCAAGATGACATTGTGCTTGTCAATCCAAGATAATAATTATATCACCATATTTCATTATACAGATAGACATATACAGATATGTTTTAATCAAATATTAAGTAACATTATGTACAATAATCTCTTATTCTATTTAACCGTATTCCTTTCTTCACAGTCACCACTAAAACCAATAAATAAACCAATTTTATCTATATAATATAACGTTACTTTAACTATTGCAAAAACATATTTTCCTGGACATTTACATGAGGTATAAACACGGTATCGATCTATTATTAGAGAAGGCAAACCAGTAGGTTTGTTCAAGCAAATAGTTACAACGACGTCACAATGCTAATGCTTGTCAATTGCATCTGTTTAGATCAAACATAGCTCGCTACGCACTTCAACACTATTTGCATCGTCTAATAGAGCTGTGGTATTTTTGATGTTAAGTTCCTGAATTAGAAAAATATACATAAGAAGAAAAAGCGTACTTTAAGTTAAAGTATGTTTTGTCACTACTTGTCACACTTTACAAAATTTGGCATTGACAGAACGAAACAATACAAAAGTATGCTTTATCTTTTTTTAGAATAATAGGGTATCTCATAACACCAAATATTGGGGCTTATTTTATGTGTTAATTTGGCTAAAGCTTTTCTTGATAAACAGAACCAAACCAATTAAGGGCCTAAAATGTTAAAAAAATACGACAAATTTAACGATCAATTTGTTATTCTGCGAGCTCTGGTGTTTGAAACTCGCTAGCTAGTTTAGCTCAAAGATTACAGGGTATAAAATTCTTGAGATCGATTGCAAAAGTAACTATTAATATTTAGTATTCGTCTTGTATATAAATAATTATGTAATAACGTTGCTATGGTTTGATTAAAGTAAACAACGTAATCGTTCAAAAAAATGTTACAGCATTTTAAGTACTTATTTATAATAAAATAACATCAACGTAAATAGTGAATGAAACGTGATCATAATTATCTCTGTTATCATTTTATCAAACATTTTAATTAGTGCCCCTGACCTTAGTTCCTTATCACTAAACAAATAGTCTACTACGCTATTATTGTCTTCCTAGTCTCATAATTATTTAATTATATATTACCTACTTGATTGTTGTTCACAAAAAAGAATTAACGAAAGAAGACAGAATAATAAGCTATTTTCAATAAATTGAAACAAGTACATAAATAGATTGATTGATTGATTGAGAAAGAAAAATGTAATGTCAATTTGAAAAACATCGATTTCCATCTTGACTCCACTGGGAATCGAACCCTGTGTGGCCTCTTGGTGTCATCACAGCCTATTTGAGTAGAGGTCATGACGGATGATCTTTTTCTTCCTTAGGGAATAATATGTTTTTATACACAAATCTTATCACTGTTCGACACAGAATTCATAGTAAAATCTGTAATCTAAGCACATGAATAAATTTTTCAGCGACTATAACTTATTTGAAAAGTTTATTTTCTGGCAATATTTTACAAAAAAAAGAATATGTGACCTTTGAATATTGTACCAGAGTTTATTTCAATATCAATTTCAATATCATAACAATAATATTGTAAATCCACTTAATCTTATCTGATACTTATGTGGAAACCATTCCAATCCGCTTTTAACGTAATGTTTGAGTTATAAATGATCTGATAGTTGATTAAATCTATTATTAAAAATTTATATTTTAATAATTTAATATTTATAATACATGTACAGTACAAGAACTACTTTATCCATAGACGACAGTCTGTTAGTTTCGTAAAATGTAACAATAGCAGACATATTGTAAACTGTTTAAAAGTTGAATATTCGGGACATGTTTTACAACACGACCTATGTCAGCTGTTTCAACTAATTATAATATGCCTAAAAGAAGGAAAAAGATGCGCTGCATTAGTCCCTATAAATCATGGCAGCAAAACATTAGGGATCGGAAATAACATCAGCCCTTTCCCTTTAATTTTTTGTAGGTACTTTTCTTTGTCGCAATAAAGCGTATAGAACAATTCACGAAACCTTCGACCAATCTCCGGGGATAAACACTGAAAATTGGCACTGAAAATAAATAGTTTTCTCCTGAAATTATGAGGCCAGTCAACGACCCAATCGTCTAACTTCACTTATAAAATAAAAGGTAAATTAATTAAGTATAATATACACACAAAATTAAACAGTTTTATGGCCATTATACATTTGAAATTAATTAATATCACGCAATATTTATTTGGTTAACTAGAAATGTACCATTGTGTACCACATTATATACACAAATTACCATTTGTGTAGTTTTTTTGAAAAAAACAGTTTGGTATACTTTTTTATTTACATTAATGTTCAAAAGATGTGTACTCTATGATCTTACGGAAAAAAACTCATTCTGTAATACAGCAATATGTCCCGTTTTATTTATTTATGTGAGCTAAAAAATACTTACGCCTAGATTTATTCCTCGAACTGAAAAATTCCGCTTGGAAATTTGTTGTATTTTCCCCTTCAATTGATTCCTTACTCCACTGTTCAGATATTGAGAGAACATTGTTAAAAAAATACCAAGATAAAGTTATAAATAAACTTAAACTTTCCACTGTTAGATACTATTTTATCAATTAAATTGTTGTTTAATTCTATATCATAGTTTTAAGTACAATTTACAGAGATATGCGCTTCTAAGTCGATATTATAACATTTACTGACGTACATTCGCAATTGCTGTACTCGTGATGTCAATCTATTCACAACGAGGCTCGGAAGTTCTATTTAATTTCAATTTGTTCTTCAATTATATCCATCAAATATTTTGAAAAAATATTGGGTTGTAGTGATATCTACATTATACCTCGCGAAATCACTTACGTAGGCACCTGAAAAATTTGCAGATATTATGAAATTCAAATATTTGGAACAACTTTTGGTAGTTTTGACGCAGATATACATTTTAAAAGTGATAACGTTATATCCCTATAAGTAGGGACAGGATTTAATATCAGGAATGGACCTAGATGCTTCGGGACACAGTATAAACACACACGTTTGACGCGTGTAATACGATAAAGCGTATCTACTATAATATACAAATATAAACATGAATATCAAAGTTCAATTAAACAAATCACATACATTTTCTATGTCCGCGTTTTTCAATTCTATAGTTTAAGGAAGGGTGAAAAGATATAATGGGTTTTTGATGTATATATACCGTGAATTTATATAAATATACATATACTACCGTGATTTTGATATCTATAATAATATCTCTATATTTCTATATAGTGGGTATATTTTCATATCTATAAAGCAACATTACAATAGGTACTCTATAATCTTTAATTATAATATATAAGACAACTGATAATAAATGACCAAAGTTTTCATTTTACTATTAAGACTAAATCATAAATGACTTCATGTCAAAACTTTCCAAATCTTAATGCCCGTACACTTTGAATACGTATGCAGTAAGTATATCTACGCATACGCAGCACACTTATATGTAGGTTTAACGCACATGCATGCACGCACGCGTGAGCGCAGTTAACATTTCGAACTGGTCATCTGATTTTCGGTATTACAAGTTTTCTCTGTTGAAGCAAATCGAGTCAAAGTAAAATGTACTTTACCCTGACTCGATTTGCTTATACACATGTGTACGAAATACACATAATTCTCATAACACATAAACGACGAGCCTTCCAGTTTTTATACCTCAACACGGTGAATAAATAAAACGCTACATATGAAAACAGCAGTGCAAACATACAAATTGGTACAATTAACTACTCACGTCCCAATGATTGCGTCCGTGCAATGCAAATGCAGTTTTATTAACAGTGCAATTCTAGTAGGTACATATACTAGACGCGGTTGCTTTATCATCTTTGAGTGTTGTAATAATAATTCTCACATTGTTTATAGGTTTCGTTATACAGATATAAATTTATATCAAATCAATAAAAAATATTTCAGGGTTTTTTTGTGACACACGGTTTTTTTAATTTAATATTTTCTCATGTTTAAAATATAGCTGAATGCCATTAGTAGTTGGTACCTTAGTTGCTGTCTTATAAATTTTTTTCAGCTGCCGAGAAATTAAAATTTGTTGTAACGCCGACTTATATTAATATAAAATTATTAATTGATATCTGTCTGTATTCTATGTACAAATAGGATATCATCATAAACAAGTAAATAGATGCTGATAAACCTTCAGCCACCGAGCTAATCTAACTGGTATCCAATCTCCACACTTCACTTGAAATTGTAATCAACTTGCTAGCAACTAGGCTATAATCTGTATAGTTATCTCAGGAAAGCAAATCTGTTAACTAAACCGATAGTAAACTTTATAGTTTACTATCGGTTTAGTTACGGAGTACATTATTTGACCGTCATTATTGGCGATGGCCACATTGACTTAAAACCTCAATAGGTATGACGTTTTTTAAAGAAAAATCTGTATTGACTGTGTCATTCAAAATAAACTATTGGAAAAAATAAAGGTTGCAAAAATCTACTGCATCGTTTAACTCACATTATTATATATATCATTAGAAATATAATTTGAACCAGCGGACGCTGTCGTCTACAGTCATAATTTTGTAATAAAAAAATGTAAGCTTTTCACTTTATTTCGGAACTAGCTGAAGCCTGCGACTTCGTTCGCGTGGCCGAACAATTTTTGGTAAGGAGTCAAAATTATTAGAGAAAACAGCGTCAAGATTCTAGTAATTCCAAAACACTGGTAGTTAATATTGTTGCAGGTTTACGACTAAAAATACCTTCTACGCCATCGTGGTGTGATTTTAAAGGAAAAAGGAAGGATTTAGTAGATTATCCTGAAAATAATAACAATATTTTAGGTTATGTTCTGCGTTATTTGGTCAACTGTGGTCATAAACTGATATAAACTTGATTTGATTGAGGATCTTACCTGTATGAAGTCCATATTTTAATAAGTCTTCACGTGTGAAGTGTTCCGAGCTTCTTTTCGACCGTTTACTTGCTCGAAAATTTTACAGCGTGAGGCGTATCCCATAGTTTTCGAAGTTTTTATCTTATGGAAAATGATTTTTCCCAATATTTCGGCACCCGAATATGCTGCATGTTTTATGTTTTCACAAACAAATGCTTACATAATGAAAGGATTAATAAAGTACTGTAAAATAAACGTTTTCATCAACTTAGCAAAAGGCGGCAATGCTTTTGTTTACCTGCCATAGAGTGCTGCACTCTGGCGGGATAAATGCGCATTAATACTCCCTATTGACTTTTAAAAAATTATTACTATGCCAGTTGCCATAAAGTCAAAACTATGGATTTAATAAGTTCTTCGACGGAGTACCTACTAATTCCGTCAAACTCACATTGTTTAAAACAGATATTTTATACGTGTCAAAACAAGAAAATAAATGAAGCTTGTAAATGACATCGAGCACAAGTGACGTCATAAATAATAAGAAGGTTAAAAGCGTTTTAATTATAAGTAGTATAATGAGAACGAAAAATACTAAACGTTACTATAAATATAATTGATAAATTAAAGTGACATTTGATTATCTTTTCTCATCATTTGATTCAAAGATGTGGATGCAATGACACATTTTATTTAATTTCTTAATATAATCAAGATTTTTAAATTTTGATTATAGCTAACAACAGTTCCCAAAATCTAGTGAACGTGTCGGATTTAGTTCGTAGAATTTATGAAGCAATCCTTAAGTTCGTTAGAGAACTTAATACCGACCATAATTTAAATGTCGAAATAGTACCCGCGTAATTTATAGTGTTTAAAATGACACGAATGATTAAATATATTATACAATGTCTACATTGCGTATAATTTCAGACGTAACGAGATTGAAATAGATTTTATAACATATTGTGCTCGTAAAGGGTCACTTATTTCATCAATTTCAATATTACACACTTATGCGTTATATTGTAATTAAACGTACAGCTTTTTCTTTAAAAAGAAGTAATAAAATGCACGGTTTACCAAGATGAAAACGAACGATACTTTTTTAAATCTTAGCAAATAGTTTTTATGTCCGAAAAGTGATTAACATTTTATGAATAAAATTAACTCTAGGAGATAAAATAAATAAATTATTAACTCTTTAAATTAATTTTGAAAATAAATTACAACCATTTATTTGTAACAAAAACACAAGTATATTACTTACTAGTAACTTGCTGCACCCCGTGGCTTCACTAATATTATTGGGATACTGGATGTTTTTTTGTGCGTTTTGCCATCCTAAATTGAATAAAGAACTTTGTCACTTACAAATAAACGTAGTCCACGTTTATATGAAATTTGTGATATGAGTGTGTAAGGTGGCTTACTAGCCAATCACGATAATTCTTATAAACCGATTTTGATGAAATTTAGTGCACTTGCAGAATCTAAACTGAAATCTACATAGGGTATATTTAAGCTGAAATTCGCGAAATTCCCACAGAAGGGAAACCCGAAGCGCAGTTATAAAACTGATAAAACGTAAATTTTAAAACTTCACAGATATGAACAAATCCGTGAACGAGCAGAAAGGAAATAAAGGGGATTGGCTTGCGCCCGTTTACATAATTTAATCGCTGTGGCGCTAGTGTCGCAATATGGCGCCAATCTTGTTACACAATTTAATCGCTATGGCGCTAGTGTAGCGCGGCGACGGCTGCAATGGTTTTGAGTCTGCTCTGCACTGTGATGCCTGGATGGGACAGATTTGCAAGGATTTTCGCAATTAATCTTCAGATGTTGGCGTCAACAATGTTTTCTTTTGTAAGAGATAAATCAATTTCACACAGTAGACATTGCGGTACTGTGTCCCTTTTATATTTTGTGATAGTTGTAGTTTATTGTTATGATAATTTACAAGAAGGCGTAAAATAATGCCTGTGAATGTCTGAATGAAAGGGTATTCGACTACGAACAAGTTCTAGCGTCACAACCAAATCATCACACGGTAGTCCTACCTACTAGAGATTCAGGGTTCCACTACCTATCTACTAATAATGGCAATCACCATTTTCAAAAGCAGATACAATAAATGGTAACAAAATGAGGAAAATTACCATTTCGGTTGTGTTAAAAAAATGTTAAATTGCTCGCGATATCGCTGAGAACCCAAAATGCCCAATTTCCCTAAATTATTGCTAAAAGGCTGGGAGAATGTCATGTTAGAATTTGAATCGATATCGGATCATGCTCAGTTAACATAAAAACAAAGTACAACGTACTTACACATTATACATAGAGGTAAATGCTGCTTTGTTTTGCCTAAATGTTAATAAATATTAAGAGCAACTTTTACATTTTTAAATAACACTGTCATTGATCTGAACGTTTTCCTAGTTCCTTCCGCCGCTATCGAATCGAGTATCGGAGCCCAGGGTGAACTTTATCTCCTCCACTTTGTACGGTCTTCGGCATTCAAACTCATTCAAACTATATAGATAGGCTAAGAGATTATCGACACGCATATCATCCTTGTTGATGTCAAGCCAGCACTTCTCGAACCATTACAATGACCGAAGTGGCATTATAACACTGAAAAGCTTTAGACTATGTTTAAATCAAATTATTACATGTTACACAAGTTTTTCTCCACACAGCTCTATTAATTACACATAGTTATAAAACTAATATGAAGTGAACTAATGTACATCACAGAAAATTCATTGGAGAAAATTAGTTCCAACGGCGAAGTAAATCTGAAACTTTTTCGCCAAATAAGTAGTTCCGAACAAATATTATAAGAACATAACGTAGTTATTCTTGGCTACATTTTTCCAAACTTTGCTTATTTTGCTCTGAAGAATGCTTTAAAAGGATTTGCATTTATTTCACTGATGTTTTGTTAAGTACCTATGTAAAGAGTTTACTTAACAAAAACAGTTACAACGTTTACAATAGACACTGTCTTGTTCAGTATGATCGTCTTTATTTTCATCGACTGTATTTTTAAGAGGCATTCGTCTTACTTAATATTAAGATGTTATATAAACAGTAGCTTAATAAAGCGCTTTGTATAAATATTACTTATTTTGTTATCTTTGTCGAGCTGTATTACAATTTATTTAAATGCTTTTGATATATAAGACCAGTTTAGTTTTATCACAAGACTAGTGCTCTCTCGTTTCGAAGACCTAAATCCATATTTGGTTAATAACCCAATAACTCCTGTGGCATAGCCAGATGAGTAATTTTAATATCAAAATTCAACATACATATTTATATATTTATCACATGTATGTATAACAGACTTGTGTTGGAAACTACTGTGATGTATCGAAACAAAAATAATATTTCATAACTCTAATCAGATATCAATTGTCTTGGTCTCTAGTTAGGGAGAACACAAGCTAAGTTAGTAAGTAGTAAGTATTTACTAGGTATATAAAATATATTTATATAATTATATATAATATAGGTATATAATTATACCATATAATATAGGTATATAATTATACTATAAAATATAAATGCAGTTGTCTATGGGAGAAGGCAATAAAAGTTATTTTATTTATTACTAGCGGCCCATCCCGGTTTCGCTCGTATGAAAACAAAATAAATTATACTCCTAAACCTTCCTCAGGAATTAATGAATGAAAAAAACTAATTTTAATAGATAGATAGCTATTGGAAAAAACCGCATGAAAATTCGTGCAATAGTTTTTGAGTTTGTCAAGAACAGACAGACGCGGTAGGTACCTATGTAAGGATGTCTCTCTCTTTTTTCGCATGCTCCAGGTAACATTCGAAGCTGTGACGTCCGAAAACTCGGGGTTCGCGTTAAACATTAAATTTTTAAGAAGATTTGGCTACAATTTTATAAACTGCCTGTGTTAACCCTCTTTGAGAATACGATTGTTACCTGCAACTACAACTCCATATCCTACTTTGGATTTCGCACGACGCGACGGAGGGATACATGACAGGGTCATGACAGGGTCATATATCCCTTAATCAGTTGTCTTAATCTAGGGCGGGACCACAACCCTTTTTAGAGGTAAGTATATAGGAATTTAAATCAAATCGGCATTGTTGTTCCTGAACATATACCGTTTCATACAGTATTCATAAGCATTTGGATCATTCATTAATTTATTGTTTGTTCGCAGCGTATTTAAAATAGGCGGTTTAAGAGGACCATAGAATCCATTAACAGCTTAAGTTTCAATTTAATTTGTATGCGAGCTCAGTCTCCACATACAGAGACATATTTGTATAATAATATTTGAAATGTTTTACTTACATTGCTAAAAGCCGTACTAGACAGACTAGGATAAGTAATATCGTAAAAATATTGAATTTAATCCATCAATATTACTTTCTGGATTAATTGGTTTCTTATTGGTATTATGCATTTTGCAGAACCTAATCCATGTAGGTAGTCAATAATAACCAATACTAATAAACTGCGAAAGTATGTATGTTCCGCTTTCACGGCCAAAACGCTGGATCAATTTTGATGAATTTTGGTATTCTAGTTAAAGAATCTCATTCTAAATACTGGCAACTTTTATATTAAAAAATCAACCCGCAAATGACCATAATGGGGGGGTGAAAGTTAGAGAAGTTCACGCGAGCGACGCCGCAGGCAAAAGCTAGTTGTGCGGCTCAAATTCAAATTCAAAATTCTTTACTCAATTTAGGATCACATCACTTATTGACGTCAAAAAAATTACTTTTACTAAGTCTACTGCCGGCTTCCAAAGCGCAGGTGAAGAAGAAGCGGCGCAAGCGGCGCAACAAACTTCACCGCAGCCTTTTCTCCAAGGATGTCAATATAGGTCTTATATATATATTAAAAATTAGGAGGACGAATTTACATCAATATTAAAAATGTCAAAATTTGAATGAATAAATACAATAAAAGTTATATTTCCAATAAGAATATGAAAATTGTCTCACAATTTTCATATTCTTATTGGAAATATAACTATATATATAAAAATAAAACTATATATATAAATATATATAAAAGTTATATTTCCAATAAGAATATGAAAATTGTCTCACAATTTTCATATTCTTATTGGAAATATAACTTTATATATATATATATAAAGTTATATTTCCAATAAGAATATGATATATATATATATATATATATATATATATATATATATAAAGCTAAATGTACAAAACGTACGTAATAATGTACGTAATAAAATCAATTACATATGTTATGAGGATACTGCACCATGCTTGGGCCAAACATTATTGTCGTTCACATAATCATCATTTATATAATTTCTTTATCATTTATATAAGTACTTCTTTTATATAATTTCTAATTTTTTTGTCCGGCAAATCAAGAATCCATTTAATTTACTAAGTAACTTTAGGTCATTGGGGGCAAATAAACTTAACCCAAGTTTACTGCCCCCAACTGTATCTAATGATTGAATTTTACCACCTCAAATTATGTACGATAATAAAAAATGAATTCTTAAGATCCTGTAAAGTCATTTAATTATATTACGAAAGATTTTCCAACCAATATTCTGTAAAATACTAGCTTTTGCCCGCGGCTTCGCCCGCGTGAATTTAATTTCTTATAAGTATTGAATAAAAATCTCAGTCATTATTTTCTTCTGTAAGACTGGTAAATTTAAAAAATATTAGATTCAAATTAGTATTTACCTAATCTTTAGTTCGATTTCCTGTTTCCCGCTACGTGTCCCGTCTCGCAACTGATTCAATCCCGCTTCCTGTATGTAGGTATCGCGTACCATTCCCGCATATTGTCCCATCACGTTTTCGCAATATGTCTCGCACCTACATGCATCACCAATTTTCCACGACGTATTACGTCCCGTTATTTATTAACCACAAATGTAAATCAAATATTTCATGGTGTCTGTCGCGGCGTGTCAAACTTAAAACTAAACGCAGCGAGGGGAAGTTGCGCGGCGCGCGGGACGCATCCGCCCAACGACGCGGCCGCAACTGTCTCTCCCAAGAACAGTCCATCAAGTCGTCGGCGCATGTACGCGTCGCGTTTTTAGTTATATTTGTTTATATAGTTAGTATTAACTGAAATAAATACAGTTATTTTGCCGACAATATTTGGTATTTTTACTGGCTCTCAAACAGTGACTCTTCAAAAATAATGAAGTTTATATTTCCATTATTTCCCTGGAGATGCAATTTTCAAAATCTAAACACTGTATTAATAATATATTATATTTTTCTTACTTTTACCTAAAATTTCAAGTTATTTTAAATTCAAAAATAAAAATTCAAATAAACTAACCCCTATATTTGAAATGGAATTTCCAAAAATCCTTCCTTAGGAGTTGTTTTCTAATCATCTACCTTCGTGTCAAATTTCATATTTTTAAGCACATACATTATTGCGCCGTATCAATAATACCGGGCTCCGGGCTTTAAGAGGCCCCCAAATATGAAGTTAGCCCCAAAGTAAGTTCGAAATTTGCGTTATGCCTTATTAACTTAGCGATAATCTGAAAAAGATCATTTTCCATCTACATAAAACATTTCAGCTAAATCGTACATTACTGCTTCAAGATTTAGTTACAAAATTTTACCCGAACAAACATCCAAACTAATTATTATAAATGTGAAAGTGTATTTGTATGTCCGTCTTTCGCGTCAAAACGGAGCAACGGATTGAGGAGATGGAGAGCTGGAGAGTGAACATCATAGGCTTGTTTTTGCCACAGATTATATATTTAAATATTTTCGGTTTCGTATGAAAAAAAACAAAATTCGGTTGAATATACTATAATAATGTACATTTTCATTATTTCAAAATGTATCTTATTTTGCTGACAGTATCTCGGTGTCGTCGCCAAGATGCCAATAATGTTGTAGAAGCATTTAACTCGGTTTGAAAACAGGAAGCCTTAACTATCTTCCCCGACGACGGTTGGTCTAGTCCGAAAATTGTTATTTAAAGTAAAAACCTTTCTAAAACTGTAACTTAAACATCCTAGAAATTGAACAAATTATATTGTGTCCTATACATCTAAGGAAACCCATTTTTAAAATAATGGTTATTGTTAAAATAAACAAGGTATTTTGTACAATAGTACGAGTTTCATTATATTTCATGGATATCATCAAAACAATTACAATATTTTACGTGAAAAAATTCGTTCTCCGGATCGCAAAAAACAGAGCGATAGACGCGATGAGCGTCGTCGCGTCTCCGCCTATTCTGTTTTTCGCAAATGCTTTCATAATAAAGAATTTTTAAAATTGATAAACCTCTCCTCCACCTTTGGTGAGAGCCTACGGCGGCCTACTTTGCAATTCAAATAATGTAAAAAGCTTTGAACGCAGATTATATCAGGGGGTAATCCGTAATTGTTCGCCCCAGCCATCATGTGTTGCAAACCAAATGGAGTTTACATCATGATTATTTATCAGATCAGACTTCTTTGTTTCCAAATCAAAACATTTATTCAGAATTTAGAAAATCTCATATAATATAGTAATTTCTCAAAAAACTACAAAATTACTGGATAAAGGATGGAATAAATCGTGATTTTTTTTTACCTTCACCGCAAGCAAGCGGTAAAAAAGAATAACAAGGCGCAAAATGTAATACTAATGAAATTAAACGCAAATAACTAGCTATATAATAGTTTACACCTAGGTTGAGCTGGCTAACATACCGATAAGATTGCTAGGCAGTCTTATCGGTAAAGCGATCTCTTCCAGTTAACTTTATAGAGAAATAAAGGAATATTGGCTATTCCATACGGTTAAAGTTCCTTAATTTAAGACTGAAGTGATTTGAGTAATCTACTAAGATACCAAATTATATAGGTACGCATTAATGGTATATAATAGAAACAAAGAAAGTTAAAGTGGCAGGACGAATTTGAAATATTTTTTCTATGACTTTATGCAACTAAATAAAACTTGAGGAACGGTTTTAAGATCATATCGTATGGTAGCATCCCCACACTGTACCTATATGGATGTACATCGCTCTTAAAAAAATATTAGAATATAATATATTGGTCTATAAAAGTATCTAAGTAAGAAACAAAAGCTTATTACCACTATTGTTTCTTAGCATAAAAACCAATTGTTTAACATTTTTGAAAATTAAGCAAAAAGACCGTGGTTACAAATAAATTGCAGCAAAATATTGCAAATACTTGACATTGTTAAACTATAAAAACATTTATACGCACACACATAAGAAATAATACATAATAATTACAATTACTTAATTACAGTATTAATATCAATGATGTTGTAGTAGAGAAATAAACAGTGGTACATTTTGATTGAAGACACGGCCACAACATACTCGTGATTTGTTTAAAACAATGAAAATACTTTTAAAGCTATAATTAAACACTATTTATTAACAAAAGACTAGATGAAATGAGATCTAGATATCATACTTAGTTAAGATCTAGAGTTTATGGTAACTGACAACATGATCATGTTTTAACATTATATTGGTTTTTTTTTTTCCTTAGTCAAATCAGAATCCATCTCAATCCAATCACGAAGGTTTATGTATATTAAAAATAAGCAGTTAGATAAAAAATTGGAGATAGGAGGCTAATTTTTGAGTTTATACTATTCGTGCCTATTATTTAATTGCGACTTACTTTACCTAAATTGCATTTTCTTCGCTGACATTTGTATTTTTTTTTCCTGAAAATTTGTGGTCGGTATGTGACGAACATGGCGAACCCTTTCACAAGATATTGCTGCATTCAAAAAGGTAGTAGATTTCAAGGTAGATGGGAGCTTGCTATTCTCGCGGATTTCTGTTTGAGCCTTACAAGTAGAAGAGTACAAGAGAAAAGCCAGCCACTTCAAAAAAAACTAAGCCAATAGTATATAAGTTTCAATTAAAATTAGAATAAAATCATGGCAAATTCGTGATTTCAGACATGGACGTTTATTTGTAAATTGAGATGTGATAAAATTAAAAATTGAAAATTTATTGTGTATTGAAATATTTTATTGCGACTTACTTTACTTACTACTACCGGGTAAAATAAAATAAAACATAATTATTTGCCGCGTCTTTCTGTCTGTTCGCGAACTCAAAAATTCCTGCACAGATTTTCATGCGGTTTTCACCAATATTTGGTGTGATTTATGAGGCTGGTTTTGGTGTATAATTTTATCGTTTTACCCCAGCGAAGCAAGGTCTGGCCTGTAGTAAAATATCAAGCTAAATTTCATTTCAAAATATTTTTAAAGGGTCGTAAAAAAAGAACCTTTGTCCATCCTTAATGAAAGAATACAGTAATTTGTTGTCTCAGGTTTTCCGCCAATTACTTATTTCCCAACGTCCAAAGGAGTCCTGTAATTTATAATAAAAGTAGCCAAGCAAAGGTTGCAAAATACGCAATGGTCCCGTATATGTTTAAAGTACTTATTATCTTTTCAGTTAATAAGTATATGCTCTGTGAAATCCACTATAATACTTCAAAAGCTATACTACTCAGATTTTGTTTTTCTGTGTGTACACTTCTGAGGTGAAATCACAAAAACGATACTAGTGGAATATTGTGGAATATCATTTTATCTTTAGAGTAACTAGTTGTTCGCCGCGAACTTAGACCTCGCGAACACAATAAAATATTGATAAGTTTTTACAAATTGTGAATATTTCAAAAACGACTTAACTGATTTTGAAGCTCCACACATTTGAAAATTCTATTGACAGATCCTACATACCTTTTAAATTTCATCAAAATGAAACCAACTGGAATTTATCGCGTTACAAACATACATACAAAAGATGTATTTTTGCTCCAAATCGACCGGACTAGCTTCGCTCGCTCGGTCAGTTATTACAGATATATCAAAAAAACTATCATCGGATTTCGTGTAAATGTAATAATCTCTTTTATATGTTATGAACTCGTAATAATTTCTATTATCTCAACACTTTTTTGAAATGTTTACTATGTTTGCTTCACATTTACTTGTTATATATATATATACAATTTTTTATTTGTATTATATTTAGTGTGAAACTGCTGGGTTTTGATTTTAATCAAAATTAAATGTGTTATCCAAAGACAATAGGGGTTTTGTCATTTCAATTCGAGACCCCAAAAAAGAAAAACTTTCCGGGTGATTTGTAACTTTCCTGTAATTTGCATCTCTTCCTCGTTACAGTTTAGAAGACGGATTTCAAGCGGATTTGTGCTCTTTGAATCCCTTCAATACATCTCGAAGGTACCGATTGTGAGTCTTCTATAACGACTGTTTGTCTGAGAGCAACTTTGTTCCCTTACCTTATTTATTGAGGAAATCTGAAATTTCGGAGTACATAATAGACGCTTAATATATCTCTCTATTACTATTACCGATTGCATTCAGTTCTATTCTACTCAGTGTCAGCTTAAAAGTAAACCTTCATCATCTACAAAAACTAGTATACCTATATGAGTCCCACTGGTAAACTCATGTGCCACGAGTAGAATTTTAACTTGGGACCTAACGATCACTAGTCCTCTGCGACATCATCATCTGTGATTTATTGCTTAGTCTAGACTTTTAGTTTCTCAATTTTTTTACTTGTACTTTTATCATCGTCAAATAATCTATGATAGCGATACAGTGCATCGTCTTGTACTTTTTTTGTCAACCATACCATGTATTGTGTTTAGTTACATATACAAAATGGTGGCGAATAAAGTTTAATAACTATCTAGGTTTAAACCACTTGTCTGCGACCATTTCAAAAATAATAGAGACAAACAAAATGTACAACAATCATATTTCAACAATTCAGATCGGATCTATTTTGCATATAACATTGGAAACATGTGTATTCAGGCATGATTTTATGCAAATATGGCGGCAGCGGGGTGTACCTGTATTTGTCATCTAGATTGCGGATTGTCAATATAGTTAGAAAAAAAAATTATAACCGATTTTTGACCTCGAAACTCATACGCAGCTTTTGTACATATTTATTTATTTACAAACTCACATCCATCATTACAGGCTAACCAAAATCGATAGTGTAGCTTACAAAAAAAAAATTCAGCCTATAACAACTTATTATTTATAACTAACCGCGCCCTGAAGCTTCGCTCGCATGAGAATTTTGTAATAACAAGTACTCTGCGTGCGTTAATCGAGATACACCCATTTACAAAATTTCATAACAATCGGTCAGGTAGATTTTGCGCTAAAGAGTAACAAATACATACACATGTATATCCTCACAAACTTTCACTTTCGCTTTTATAATATTAGTGATAAAATATGACAGGATATAGGTACGTGTGAATCCACTTAGGGTACAATTAAAATACCTATGTCTCAGTCGTTTGTCACAACATTGACGACCTCGATGGTAAGGTTCTTGCCACTGAACCGAGAGGTCCCGGGTTCGATCCCCGGTCGGGTCATGATGGAAAATGATCTTTTACTGATTGGCCCGGGTCTTGGATGTTTATCTATATATGTATTTATTATAAAATATAGTATCGTTGAGTTAGTATCCCATAACACAAGTCTTGAACTTACTTTGGGGCTAGCTCAATCTGTGCGATTCGTTGTAATATATTATATATTGTTATATATTATATTGGATAATCTATTTAATATCTCTATTACCTACTATATAATTATCAACACAATATTATAATAAAAAGTAAAACAGTATCATATCTCTACTCCTAAGGATAAACAGAGCTAATAAGCTAGCCGATCGCATGTGAGATAAATCTCCAGTTTATAGCCCTTTCCCTTGATTTACTTTTACAGTCTGCGCGGGAGGTAAAGCATTTAATGTTATTTTCGCTTCCCAGACCAACTTGACAATATATAGCTATGGATATAGCTAGTAATAATACAAATTTATATAAATCAGAATGTATTGTGCAGGAAATATTCCAAGTCAGTTTACACAATTCGTTAGTTATTCATGAGGATGATTCGCTCAGCAAATGTGTGTCTACGTCATTGACATTTTCACATAAACCCTAGTTAAGAGGAACAATGGTAACCTTGTATTCTCCTGGAACTTTTCTGTTTTCTGTCTTTTCCTGTTTTATGCTTGGCTGCAATGCCCAGACACCCATATAAATCCTACTAATATTATAAATGGGAAAGTTTGTGAGGATGTGTGTGTGTTTGTGTTTGTTACTCTTTCACGCAAAATTTACTAGACCGATTGTTATGAAATTTGAAACACATGTGTAGAATATACCTCGAATGGTATATTCTACACATAGGGTACTTTGTATTCTAAAATTCCCACGGGAACAAAGCGCTCCGGCGCAGCAGATTATCTGCCGTATATTTCAACTTCCAAGCGAGACTTAAAGTACCTAACTCCCAAATACCATTAGGGCGCTTACTGATAAAGTATCTGATAGTCTTTATGTTACATATCGTTTAGATAGCGTTATAATTGTGATTCACAAGGGTTGAATAGGGCTAACTGGTAAATCACTTCAGATTTATCCATTCTAATATATTATAAAGAGAAAAGATTTGTATTGTATTTTTGTTTGAAAAAAATAAACTCAAAAACCACTTTGATGAAATTTGCCAAAGAGATCGACGAAATCTCCAGAGGTAACAACAGGTACTTTTCTATCAGATTTTACCCGAGTGAAGGCACGGCCCACTCCAATATCATTTTGTCTATAATATTAAGTTCAATATGACTTTTTTTATAAAGTGGTAAACTAAAAAAACTCAATGAAATATTGAACGAGCTTGTAAGGTCATTGCTATTTGGTGAGGTGTTGCAAAGATTAATGGTTGTTCCATCGTCCACACCTTTTCAGTGTTGGCAGTTTTATAACAAGGGTGTTTTATTGGGATCGATTCCCACATGATTCGCTGTCCGCTGCTGTGGCGATAGCAATTTTCGTTCAGTACTTACTTGTGTGAAATTTTGTGATATCACTCACATTCATACTCCATACATATTTATAAATATGAGAAGACGAAAGAATATTTTTTACCCTTTTACGCAAACCTTATTATAGGATGGATTTTGATAAAATTTCAAGGTTAAGTGGCCTTTTCTAAGCATAAAAATTCTGCAAATCGAGAAGTGTATTTAATTATAGGTGTCATGTATACTGTATTTAGTTATAATTTTTTTCATGATAATTTCTATAAAGCAGAATATGTACTTATAGATGTAATTTGAAGTATATATTAAGAAACATACTTAAACATATGAATTTTATTGTAAATTAATTTAAATGAATAATTTGTTTAAAGTGGAAGTGTGTGTTTGATTGATACGATAATTAATACTTGCGACTGCAGTGGGATTTCGAAAATTTATTATGTATGATGATACTATATAAATGAAGGATTTCCTTAATATCGAAATTTTCACGAAAAAATAAGTACGGGTTACTGGGCATATCAACGTAAACCCGAATTAGGTCATAAGTCGAAACTCTGATAAAGACAAAGTTAATAAAAAGACGCGAAATATTCCTACAAACTTGGAGAATATCATTTTAAAAGTTTTTAATTAAACTGATAAGTTTAATTCCATTGATTGTCTGTTAAAAATGAAAAGGATTTTATAAGTTCTAAGACCAAGTTCCAGTAATTTTGGAGACTTGTCGTGATCTGATTTTTGTTAAAGTTTGCACTGCTATTTTGTCTTCTCATTTAATTAATTTTAATTCTTTATCACGTTTTCTAAATTTTAATTTGCCTTTGAGACATAGTTTACCGAAAATTGTGTAGCATTTACAGTGGCCGCAGTTACAATGCTTACCATATTTTTTATTTAAAATATTTTGTATGTTTATATAACAATGTGCAGTAACTTTTATGTGATTGGATAAAAACCATCCTCACATTCCTCACCCATCCAAACTATCCCATTTATAATAGATAGTATAATAACAAAGATAATTGACTCGGCGAACAAAATTAAAAATATTTCTAAAAATCAGTACCTATATTCCAATATAAGTTTTTCCTCTTTATCAAATTTAATTTCAGTATCTTTTTCTGCTCAGTCGAGTATCAAGGGAATTCGTTCCTTTTGGAGATGAAATCTTTTTACGTATTTTAGCAGTGACGTCATAACCGTATCGTACCAACAAATACCTTCGACTGGACCCTTTTTCTAATCATTGGACATAGAAATAAATTATTTCACATAAGAGCCAGTTTTTATCCATATGTGTATGTATGTAAGAAGGGTTTATTCGGCCGATATTTTACTTTTGTAAATATTCCAATCCGATATACTTAGGTATTTCTAAAAGTGAACATCGTAAACGATATGAGGCGGCTTAAGTATTAAATCATCTTTAACAAAACCACATACGATTTCCAAGAATGGACTATGTATCAATATGTACCTGGGTAATTTTTTCATTTTCCTTTTTATGTTAATCTATATGTCAAACATATACAATAATAAAATGCACTGATGCACGGTTTGGTCCATGAACGTAGGTATATTCCATGTACCTACATCCCAAGCGAATACTAAGAATTTACTGTTACATCGGCCTTAGGTATGGGGATACACCTTTGTTTCGAAACCTCATGTTTCATGTCATTGGCAATGTCATCTCTGCGAATTCTTGTCAATGTCATACATCAATCAAGACAAGAACAACATGCCAATTGTAACCTTATAAAATTAAATTGAATCAAAAATATTTTTTTCAAAATTTTAAACAATCACGATGGGCTTCGAGACTTTCGAGGGACCACTATCTTTGATACACAGTTACTTTCTGTACTCCGCCATACTAGCTCTTAAACTGCTGATTCTTCTGCCCTTGTCTAATATTGTCTGCAATCCTATGAAGCTGCAGCGCGCGAACATTAGTAATCTGAAGAATCTCACTCCTTTCTGGCTCGTGGCAGGGCTGTACGTCACCACACATCCCGACAAGACGACTGCGTTAATGTTGATCAGAGTTTATGTTTTAGCAAGATTTGTGTCAGCCCTCAGTTACGTTAGCAAATTGCCGAGGATAGCGACTGAGTCTGCGTTTTTCGTATCGTTTGCAATTACTTGCTTCATGGGATTTACTGTTGTGTACACATACCGACAAGCTATTTGAGTGAGCCAACGGGTGTCTGTAAAAAACATGTTTTAAACTCAGTTTGCCGCAAAGAGTGTTGTTTTTGTGTATTATGCTTATATGATAAAGTTATCCATATCATTCCATCAGTATTTCATCGAAAGGTAAATAGGTTTACAGTTTTAATGAAATTATAACATTGACTTTGCATAAATTATAGCCTTTTTTATTTCCCATTGTTCACATGATTGGTTTATTAAATACTTTGTAAATGGTAATCTTATCAACTATAATATCATCAAAGTTGTCGTAAAAATCAAAATATTGGAGTAAAAGTTATAGTCATGATCAGTTATAATAAAAGCGCCGTAAAAAGAACACAGGAAAAAGGTAAGAGTTAATTCAAACTTCATATTTAATTTTATGTAAGTACGAGTGTTCTTTGAAGTCACAGAGTTGTTGACATTTCCTTTAGAAGCTCGTTGACTGGAAAAGGTCACCTCGTCGAAAGTTTCTTCCCAGAGTAAAGGATTATGAAGTATATTAGTTGAATTTTGAAACAATCATCAATACATGATTCCAGAAAAATAATTTAGGGCGATGTAGAAACAGTAGTAGAACAGTAGTAGAAAAAAAACTGTCTGTTTGTCGGTTTGTCTGCATGTCTGTTTGTACACGCTAATCTCCGTATCTACTGGATGGATTTGAATAAAACTTTTTTTGTTATAGAGCTATTGAGCCTGGGCAACATATATAGGGTATAAATTATTTTGAAAAATTGGATTTGGAACACCAGATGGAAAACAATGATGGTACAGCTAAACTAAAGGAAATATAAATGAATAAATAGAAATTGTTCAGGGTGATGAGCATTTTCTGTCGAGGTATAAAAATCAAAGATCTAGAACATCCTGATGCATACCCATTATGGTCCAGATAACATATTGGAAATATAGAAATGACGCCTTAACAAAAGTGGTTCAGCCTGATGAGCATTTCCTGTTGATGCATAACAATCGAAGATCTGGAAAATCTGAAGAAGAGTCATAATGATCGAGCTAAATTATAGGAAATATAGTTTATCAGTCTGATAGGCACCTTCTGTATGTATAGGTATTCGATTTGTCTGTACAATTTAATATCTTTAATCATTTTGACTCCTTACCAAAAACTGTTCGACCATGCGAACGAAGTCGCGGGCATCAGGTAGTCTTTAAATAATAACGTAAATTTATCTACTTTACCAGACGACTTAATCGGATTTCGTCTTAGTTTATGTTTGAAGTTATGGTATGTCCAAAAATACTTACCTACTCTTTCAAAGAAACCAAATTCAAAGATTAACCAGTTATATAGTTTCTCTTATTCTAGAGCCCTCCATAGTGATTACTATTGTAATAGAAATAAAGAGTGTTATACACTACAATATTAGGTACAAAATCTCCCTTTATTATTTTATTTTATTTTTAAGCTTTGAAACGTCTGCCATATATAGGTGTCTATGATACTGTACATTAATAGCAAAAGTGAACATTCAACAAATTTTTTACATGGTCTTATAAATATAGTTATGAAATTAAAAAAATACATTGAAGACTATTAATAGTCCACAAGTTACAATTCAAATCTTTTGTTGTTTTGAAAAGTTGATAAGTAATTTATTAAAGACCGAGTTTTGACCACATAACATGTATGTCCAGTCCAACATGATCATGGATTTAGTAAGTACGGAGTACCTACTAATTCCATGAACATGATGAATAAAAATATATTTTTATACTTATATTTTCCCTTATTAAATTACAAAAAATTAAAGTCGAAACGCGTTTCTCGGCACACGTAATCGTTTGTCTTTTACACATTTCAGACACGTCTGTCAAGTCGTGTAGTAATTATACTCGTCAAGTGACAATGTCAGGTCATGTTTATGATTGAATTTTACATCTAAGCTCTGATTTTTATTATTATATTGGCCAGAAAAAGAAATAAATCAAGTTATCATTATGATTTTTACAAGCAGTTAAACTTGGAATGTTTGGTGTGACGAGTTCCGACCCTGTTGTGATTTCCCTGGATTATCCGTTGGTTAAAACATATATGGTTCACGCTGCATTGCTGGCTATCAAGCTCCTGGCACTCAGCCCTATGGCTGCTATGACCTGGGTAAGGAAAGGCTTCTTCGCAAACCCTGACATTGTGAGACGAGCCTATTTTTCCGAGCTGAAGAACTTGGCACCTTTCTGGATAGTGGGAGCGTTGTATATCACCACAAATCCTCCGTTGCAGCTAGGTATTAGTTTATTCAGATTGTACACAATGTCAAGAGTGACCGTGGTGCTGGGCTACATGACGAGGCCGGCTCCGGCAGTCCTTGCTGACTTTGCTCTGGTTGCGTCATATATGATAAATTGCTATATGTGTATTTGGGTCGTCTTTTACTACAGGAGGGCACTATAATCATTGATATACATCTAAGATAACAATATTATGTAAATAAATCTAATATATGTTACTATTTTTGTTTTTATTTTTTGTGTTCATATGATTGTTCTTTTAGGAATTGGTGTTCATTACGCGTTGCCGTCATACCCCTCAATCGGTTATTTTAAAAAAATACAGTTACACTCAAATCATACCAGCAACAAGTTAATATACATATATATGGCTAAACATTATCGTATTTAATAGGCGCAATAGCCTGTATTCAATGAATTATATCATAATAAATACAAATTAAATTTTTGATAACTCAGTTTATATTCTATAACAAATTGCAAAACAGTGTTTGTCTGCATACATCACTCTATGGCAAACAATTTTCATAATGGACAAAACACGTCCATATATATTTATAGCTTGGATAATACTATCCAATATATTATATATATATTAAGGATACCAATATATTATATATATATATATATATATATTATATATTAAGGATACCCTTAATAATGTATATTGTGCTGTGTACTTGGTGTTTTATCACAAAATGGAGGACTTTACAGCATTACATCAGTATGATCCAAGCTGTGACGGGAACAATACACTTATGTTCGACTTCCCTATGGATGCTATTTACCGTCTGAAGCAGAGTAAACAATTTTGTTTATCAACGGTATAAGGGTTGCCTATGTGAAGTAAATAATTGTACACATTGTAAGAATAACTGCAGATTGAGACTATAATAATATGGATTTACTACAAGATGTTTTATTATCGGTTTTATTTCAATATTTTTTTTTTCATTATTTTCATTAGCATTGTCATAGGAGTTATATGTAGTAGGAATGTTTCACTATGTCAGTCACCTGAGAGCTCACGAACGTTCGTCTCAGTAGCCAGATACCAAGTCGCTGTGGCCGAAATCGGTCTGGATTCGAATATATCTAGACCAATTTTGACCACAGCGCCTTGGTATCCTAACTACTGAGACGAATTTTTAAATATACGTTACATATATATATGGCGATATTTGTGAATATGGAACATATATACTACTTTTAGAACTTATATTTAAAAAAGTTTAGTCTAGCTAATATAATAGCTCCGATAATAAACGCGTCCGATCGCTGCTAATCATTTAAATCGTATGCTGTAAAGGCTATATGGCCCTTTTTATCTTATTAAATCAACAATGTATTTAAGGTATTTAATTGGATAGGGATTAATGCTGTATTGGTTAAAATCGCTTCGAAAATTAGCCATTATTTGTCGTAAAAAGTAAATAACAAAGATGTCATTGTGGGATATCCATAAGAGATAGACTTATACCTTCGCGGAGTTTTCTGTTGACCTTTTCAATGTGTACAATACTTAATACATTATTTTGATAAATCTCGTAGGGTTCAACCTGCGTTTGCAATGTAAGCGGAAAATATGTAATTATTTACGACATCAAATAGAAACCTCAACAATAACAGTATTTCTCCACTATTTAATGGATGTTATAATACATATAAACCTTCCTCTTTAATCACTCTATTAAAAAAAGCACATCAAAATCCGTTGCGTGTTTTAAAGATTAAAGCATACATAGGGAAAAAGGGACAGAGAAAGCTACTCTGTTTTATACTATGTAGTGAAGTGATAGTAATAATAACAACTTACGACTAAAAATCCATTGGTAAGTACATGTAAATCGTATCGTTTACCCGCTTGCGCTAATTAAATGTTTCGTTATCAAATAAATTGAACCATACTAATGTTTTTGTAGATAAATGGTCGGAAAATAAAGTACTTATATGTCTAATGTAGTTTAAAATGAACAGTCGCCAATTACACAAAGCTGTGATTTGGTCTAAATTTTAATATACAGTTTAAAAATAAATCACAGATAGTCTTTCCGATGGAAAATTATCACTTTTTGTACATAGCGACTTCGGTATCCTTAATTTTGTCTAATATTTTGATCTGGATCTGGTGCTCAATTTTAAAATGGCGGACATTGCAACACTACCTCAGTATGGGCCAAATTATTGTAGGAACTTTACACCTGTGCTTCATGTGCCTATCGATCCTTGTACCCTATGAGTTTTTTGACATTTTTGTATTTCTCAATGGTATACTCTTGCAAATGAATCTGTGTTGCTCCCTCACCGCTTCCTTGGTCGCGTATGTGAAGCTAGTCATCGTACACATGGGAAGAATCACAGCGGAGAAACGTAAAGTGACAGCTTTTACTTTGGGTATGTTTTTCATGGACATCGTCATCGAAAAAATATTTGTTACAAAATTTTTGGGGCTTCAAGATTTTGTTTACATATATCCAAGAATGTACATGTTTGGCATTATAGCAATGGTGAATTTGACTCTGTTCGTCAATATCATTATTAAAGTTATGAATAGTGACGACACTTGCATCAATAGAAATAAAAGTACTACACATGCTATTTCTTTGATTGGAGTAGGCATTATTTGTGACTCTGGGACATTTTTTTACTTCGTCATGCTTTTTTTTGATAATTGGATTTCTGACCTTGGGTACTTTGTCATTGTATTTAGGTTGATACCCCAGGCATTATTTTTACTTTGCAAAAAAACTTCAAGAGATGATATAAGGACATATTTTAGGGGAAGAAAAAATCGAATAAAACGAGATTGTCTCACAATTTAATTCGTAAGCACTTGTACTGTCATTTTATTACTATTTATAATTTGATTTTGTTGTAATTCTCTGTCTCTGTGATTTTATACCGAATGACAATATTTTTAGTTAATTACATCACGTTTGTATTACTATTGGCATGGTTATGCATAAGATAAATTGAAAATCATAAACGTAATACAAAGTAGAAATACATTATTTTCATTTCTTCAACGCTGTTTTCTCGTTCCAGGTTCTCATTTGTTCATTTTCTTTATTAACATATTCAACAATTAAGAAATACCTAAGTATATTCTAATAGTATTCCTGTCAAATTACTTTATTTTTTGCACCTATTTTTATTCATTCATTTGCAAAAGCTAATTCAATTGCTGACAGTACCAAACCGTATATGGTTTGATGGATGAGAAGTTAAACAATTCAGTCGTCGGTTGTGGGTCATCCATCAATCTCATGTTCCCACAGGACTGGACATAAATAACCCATATTATTATAATACACATCTACAATCTACTATGCATCAATTACTATACAAATTTTTAAAAGAATATTCATGAGTTTGTTGTAAGCTACCTTTTTATACATTCTCGATTTAAGTAAGCTTTTGACCAATTTTTACATCTTAATTAATCTTTTATGAATCTACGGGATACTAACTCAACGATACTATATTTTATAACAAATACATATATAGATAAACATCCAAGACCCGGGCCAATCAGAAAAGGATCATTTTCCATTATGACCCGACCGGGGATCGAACCCGGGACCTCTCGGTTCAGTGGCTAGAACCTTACCACTGCGCCACCGAGGTCGTCAATCAATAAAGAAAACTATTTACTGATTCAATGTACAATAACGTCATCAGTTGGAGCACTGGACCTTAGAAGTAACCGTGCTGCACCCAGGTGGAGAACTTAGGTGAAGTCACTGAGTATGATGAGAGATTGGAAGAACTTGATCTCACAACACTAGAATGACGCAAGAGAAGAGGTAGCTTAATTGAGACCTACAAAATATTATCAAGGTACTGTGACGTGTCAGGCCTACAAGAACTCTTTCAACTTCACTTGAGACAACATTCCTTGAAACTGTGCCGCCAATTCGCAAATAGACTTCCACTACACAATTTTCTACCTAATCGTGTGATCACAGAATGGAACAAGCTTCCGGAAAATGTTCTTTCTGCACCTTCAGTGAAGAGTTAGTTAGTTGAGCTTCTAGAATGGACAGACTGAACGAAATCACCAAACAACATGCGGATGTATACGCATCAGTTTTATAAGCTGCTATTATGTTCAATACAAATAATAATAAATAAATAATATTTATTTCATATTATGAAAGTGTTATTTTTCTATTTTCTTATTAAATTAAAAAAAAGGATAAACAAATTAAATTAAGTAAGATAAATTTATATAGATGACATTTTGGAATTTACAAATAGGTAAGAGTACATTTCCCGCAGTTCATGCGCATAGTTTCTTACCTGGATTGGCGGGAAAATATTTTCTTTATGGCTATTGATTATGTGGAGATCGAACAGATCACCTTATTTTACACAGGTACTATTTTTATATAATTGTTTAGATAAATTATTTATAATGATATGCAACATGCGGCGCAACAAACTTCACCGCAGCCTTTTCTTCAAGGACTCCAATTAACAAACGTAGGTTTATATAATTTATTTCCTCTACAATGTAAACTGGAGTATATAGTATAAATGTAAGTACATAATACGTCTTGTGAACATGTAATTAGTTTCTCGAAATGAACTTTTGCCCCGACAAGGGTGCATACTACCCTTTTGGGCCTAAACAGCTGTAATATATTAGTGGTTTGAACACAGATTTATCTGGAGTGGTTAAAGTTTACGGTATGCGAGGAAGATTATCAATGGTATCTATATGTTGCTGAAACGAACGCTGAAATATCTTATGGAATATTATAAGTTGTTTTGAGATAAAATCATTAGTAGGTAGGTACTCCGCTGAGTCTAATTCCATGGATAAAATAAACAAAGCTATTTTCGGACAGCTTGTAGATATTTGTTTTTGCGGCAAAACAAACGTTAAAACTGATTGACAGATGGCAATAGATATTAATGTGTCATAGACAATAAAAAAGACTAAACAGGTTGCGTTCAATTCATCCAACAATATCCCATATCATCTCTCTCTCTCTGTTTCTCCTGCGGGGTCCCATATCATCTCTCTCTCTCTCTCTCTTTCTCCTGCAAGGAAATTGCCCTAATTCTAAGTTGCAAAGCCGTGAAGCGCGAGTGTTAAAAATATTCCTTATAATTCTACATTGGCCTGTGATTTTACAACTGGTACAACACGCATAATCTTCGTCAATCTACTTTGGGATTAGTATAATGATTATCTATCATATTTAGTCGCCTTGTAAGACATCCACTAGAGGCTATAGAGTACTGGTGGTATACTATCACCACGAATAATTTAATCTAAACTGATATAGATATACATACATTTGTTAAAGTACTCATATTTTACGGGTTTTATTAGCTTGCAATGTATGACCCTTGTCCGTACGTCTCAGGTGGAATCTTAATGAACCTACAACCTTACCTTCAGTGCCAGAATTAAATAAATTACAAGTTAAATGAAAGCTTGTAAAATAGCAACAGGTGGCTAGCACATCACAGTTTATAGCCCTGACACAATTTAGTTGGTATATAACACGGTTAAGAACACGGTTTAAATAGGTATAGAATTCGTTTTATTCTGAAAATAACATCTAAATGTAAATGAGAAAATTTATATCATTGATAAAAGCATTAAAAATATTTTCGGTTTAGCCATTAAAATATTACCAAGACTATTTATTTAGGTATTCAAGTCAAGACCATCTGACTCCTGAAACAGCAAATAACCTTCTTTGATCTAAAGCTGACATAATAACATTACATATGAAAACATGCGTCAGAATTCAAATTTAAATTCTGGACGTGTATGATCGCAATACTTTCGGTCTAGATCATGGAATTAGTAAGTACTTGCACGGAGTAAGTACCTATTAATTTTAAGGTCTAGATAGTCTAGACGAACCTATTTACTTAAAGTGAGTTGCACGATCAAATTGATGTTGATTTCAACCAACACGCCGCTGACGTTTTGACAAAATTACAGGCTTTGCGTTTTTCTGCGCAAATTAAACTTAACATCAAATTTGACGGTGCAATTCACCTTAGTTATTTCAAACATGTTTGACTAGTTGTTCCCCGAAGCTTCGCCCGCGTTTATCCATGTTCGATCTCCGGTCATTGACTATAATCTCTTCAAAAATTCATCGGCTCCCGTGATTTAGTCGTGAAAGATGGTGAAAGTAGGCTTTCGCATTCATTTTAATTTTATTTATTTTATTCACCAATGACATTAATATAATTACTCCATTTTACAAGCATTTATTTAAGTCCAGAAGCCAGAGTTAGCTGTGAAATGCTGTGAATCAAATCTTGCTACTTAATTGGACGAAAGAAATCTATAATATAAATTAACTAAGAGGAAATTGAAAATAAAATTAAAATCAAAATTAATATACAACAACTATTAACAAGAAATATTTCTTTTGCGATACAAACTTTTGTAATCCCTTTTCATATATAATTATTGTTTTCCTTTGAGTTTTGAATAAAAGCTTGTTTTTAAAATCTTTTTATTATTAATTAGTTTATTATTTCTGATCAGTTCCTATAGCAATTTTTCGATATTTCCAATTCAATATGTTACCTGAAAATTATAATAAGAAGTAAAGAGAGAAGAGAAGGAAGGAACAATCATTACTTCTATTACATAACGTTGTCTTGTATTTACTTGACCAGATATTTTTTTGTCTAAAGCATAGTTAGACGTAGCTTCCCTTCACGCAGATCAGTTTCCACAATTCTTTCAGGTCATGTCTTATCACCAAATTTATTTATCACTTCACATACACAAATGTCATATGGAGAGAATGAAGAAAGATCTTCGCATCCAGTCAGCTTACGGCGGAAAGCCTCCGGTCGTCGCCTATAGTACTATCTGGTTCTGGCAAATCCTGCCTAGTTTCCTTAGAAGGAGCCCAGACAAAAGGCCTAACTGCGGAAAATATAGTCCTCAAAAGAAGTAAATAACTGATACTGTTAATAAAATAAAATCTAATTCAGTGGGATTACTAATTTAAAAATAATTGAACGTTACCTGAAAATATTTTCCTATTGATACAATAATAATCTGGACAAAGCTGACTATATAAAGCTCACCGCGCCCTCGAGCTATATTCGCAAAACCTTTTGTCTCTTTATTTATGGAAAATGTTTTCGTGATAATGTCGTAAAGTTAAAAAAATAAAATAAATTAATAACATTTTTTAATAATTTAAATGTTTGTTTCAATACAAATGTAAATTGTTTTTATGAGATAAATTATTGATACTCGACTGTACTAAAAAAAACAATGATTGTATGCAGAAAAATCAAGCTTTTAATATTAGGCATAAAACTGCTATAGCAATAAAACTTATCTAGTATCTCGCACAGTTAGCTAAAGCAAAACGAATTTACCACACATGTGGTAGGCCCCGTGTGCGGTCTCAGTACTCTCATAGTAAAAATGCACGATAATCAAAATTTTCGCGAACAAAGCCACGGTTAGCTAACTCGTAATCAAAATCGCCATTGCCAGTACGATAAAAAAGAATCATAAATTTTATGATTTATGTATCAAACCCGTAATTTGATAAGGGCAACGGAATTCCGATACGGGAAACAAATTAGATTATTTGTCCACAATCCTCTTTGTCATTCGTATATTTAAATCTGTTTTATTAATCTGTTGGAATACAATTGTGTTTTGTTAGTGAAATTACAATAAGATTTACATGTCTATTACTACTTAGGTTTACTATTTTAAATTCGGAGAAACTTTTTAAATCAATGTGATTTAGAAAGTCTCCGCGATGATAATATTTATGGTTGAATACTTACTTTTTTATTTAGGTATATTTTAAAATATTTTTTTCAATAATTTGGAAAATATATACTATATTTATTGGACTTATTAATATTCTATTTAATTTTTTTTATATTATTATAATAGTATTTCTTTGTGAAGCAATGGCGTCGGAATTTAAACAAAGTTTAAATATTTTAATGATAAGGATGAATGACTAAATGTCATGATTCCGGGGTAGGCAATGAAAATAAATTCGTTCTTGTCCTGAAAATGAAAATTATGAATTACCTAAATGTTCAAAATTGCTGAATTTGATTTATTAAGCCGTAATAATCACGGTCTGAACATAATGACTTAAATTGAAATCGTCTTATGGTTTGAACTCAGATCGTTGCCATTTGGGTAATAGATTTATTTATTTATTTTCTAACACTTTATGAATATGATAAAGATTATTTTTTAATTTTTTCCAAACTTTTTAACACTTTATGGGCAAAAAATACCATTGATGTTAGTTTCAAAGAGTATTTACGGATTTATTTCTCTTGTATTTAAATCCTGAATCGAGGCTCCTGTATACAGGAGGCTCGATTCAGGATTTAAATGAAAATGAAATAAATCCTTAAATACCTACCTATTTTGTGATATTTTAAACATTACATCTGGTAAACCATTATCGTTTCTTCCAGCGAGAAAATAGAAATACTTAAACCAACTTTAATTTACACTCGTACCGCTGGGGAAATCTGCTAGTTGGAAACCCTCGTTTTAATAATATTTAAAAAAGAGGTAATTATTGAATATTTTTAACACCAACGCAAATGTAACGTTGTAACTCTTCCCTTCCACGGGTTAAAAGTACTCGTAGAGGTACACTTTAGGTCGATTTTTAGTTACGCAAAAACACATATAAAAAAACCATCCATAATGTATTTTTACTCGTAGAACGCCACATAAACATATCAAGACCCGCCGCCTTTGTAATTAAAGTCTTTGAAGAAAAGGCTGCGGTGAAATTTGTTACGCCGCTTCTTTTTTAACAACACTTTGTAAGTGTGCAGTTGTTTTTAAATATTTTTTGACGTCAATAATTAATGTATAATAAGATAATATATACATTTTAATTTTTAGCCATTCTGATTGGTTATCTGACTAATTTGTCTTCGAAACTCCAATGTCGGTTTTAGTACCCAAGTTAGAAAAGATATGACAGTTTTAAGCTATTTCGGGGTAACATCAGGCGGCCCTAAATACTTAGGCAGTTAGGCTTTCTTACTCTCCAAGTCAGCAAACATTCAAATATATTTGAATTCAGATTTGCATAATAATAAGGACATTCGGATATATTTAAAACTAGTAGGTAGTCTTAGCACCCAACATTAGCACTACATATGTAATTAGAGACCCTCCTCATTCGCTGAGATACGTCGAAACTTATCTAATGAAACCAAAGCGTGGGAAAGTTAGGCCCAAAATATCTTATATTTTCTGTTTGATCCAAAAATTTGAATGTCCCAAAATTCCTTATTACATTCCACTAATGATTATTTGTCTTTAATGTGTCACATGCTTTTTAAGGTTATAACAATGGCAATGAAGAAAATGTTCACAAGTCCATCTACTACACCTATTTTGTATAATTTTAGCATTGCTTCCAGCATTCAAAGTTTTTAGTAGGTTCGAAATGTTGTCAGTATCAAGTTTTAGTTTTAGTTTTAAAATATAGTCTTTATCTATATAAATGAATTTTACCGATAACAAATAACATTTACTAAGATATATACTAAATCACTAAACATTCACATTAGCGCTATCAATATAATGCTTGAACGATATGAAGTGTCACAATCTAAATTTACCAAAAATCCTTTTTGCCATTATTATTCAAAAAGTAACCCTTTACAAGACTTTTGAATTATCTAACAGAACCAGCGAGGGCTCCTAGAATTTTTGGTGTAAAATAAAACTCGTCTAATGCTCTCATTTATTCAAATTTCTACGAAGAAATGACACGGGCAAAAGGATTTAAAAAGTGCTCAGTTATTTATCATAATGCCCGTTAAGAATTTCTGGAATCTTCCATGAAATTTACCCCTAATACGGACATAATTAATTTAATGTTACCTTTAACCTTCTCAAAATTTAGTGAGAATCTCCAATCTCCGCAAATAGGTCTTTCTTAATTCCTAAGCTGAACCCTTTCTACTAAATTATATTTTACTAGCGATATTTTTAAAGATTTAAGCATACAAAGGGATATAGGGACAGAGAAAGTGACTATGTTTTATACTATGTTGTGATTTAACATGACGACGATCCTTTGCTTAGTTAGCACGTTGATTTTTCTATATGAAAGTCTTGGATTTGATTTCCGGTACATGTTTATTATTACCACAGACAACTGCGTTTATTTCAATATTACAACTTTCTATATATAAAATTGTATGAATTACATTCTTGCGTTCTTTTATATCGGCCTAAATAATATTAGGAAATAAATAAATTTGACTTTGTAATCAGAATAAACGTAACAAAAGTGCTGACGAACAAAGAACAACTGACAATCAAATGCTGACCATTCATTTACGATTTAAAAGTACATTTTCCCACTTTTAACATTTTTTTTATTTTTGAAGCGTGAGGGGAAGGCTTTTGTGCTTATTCATTAACTGAACTGAATTTCTCTGTCAGAGAAACGAGGTGATCAGAAAATTACATTTTCTTCAACTGATGAGCACCCATTGAATTCTTCCTACCTAAATCACATAAATATAATATATAATCACATATATTAAATCACATAAATGATTAGACTGCTTTCGGCAAAACACAAATATACTTTTTTGCAGAAGTTATTACACCTATAGTTTTTCATAGTGTACATATAATATAATACAGCCAGTGTCATTAAAAAAAACGAGCAGGTTTGTGTAGCTGTGTGTTCCATTTTTTTTTAATAACACATCGTACACCGAGAAAATAAAATCTGAATGTAAAGAAAAAATAAAAAATTGAATAAGGTTTTATGCCAGTTTGAATTGTAAAAAAAGTTATTCCTTTGGTTAAATTTTGAAATAATACGACGGAATAGTGGAATATTGTTGCGATTGACACGTTTGAAAGTAATTAATTCCAACCCAGAAATACGTCGTGTGGGAATTAATTCCTTTTGAACTATATCTAACAATCTACTATTCCATTCAATGTCACACCATTAAATGAACTTTGCGTGAGGGCATCATTTTTCACTTTTTATTTATAGTCCTCCATTTTTCTGTCTCGGCTTTGAAAAAAGATACTAACAATATTTTATGGGACTTTTATAAATTTTTACATTATCCTTCTCGGGATAAAACAACTTTAACGAGACATATTAAAATAATTAACTTTCTTCCGTCTTTATGAGTTTGATCATAAAAATGTTGCTTAATCACCTCATTGTAATTGAAATTTCGATTGATACATTTCAAACCTTGTATAAAAGTCTACTAGTTTTGGAGAAACAGTCAAACAGGAGACACAATCATGGGACACTTCATGACTTTTAGTAGATACGGATATTGTTGATTTTATAGTTATTTATTATATATATATATATATATATATATATATATATATATATATATATATATATATATATAATATATATTTTTATTTGTTGCCAGGAACAAAAATGTTTTAATATGGCAAAAAGTAAATTCAGTGAGATAGGTACATAATTTTGCAAATTGAAAACACACCTCATTTTAATAAAATACGGAAGTACCTATACATATCCTTGTCGTGCCGCAAAGAGTTGGTATAACGTTTCCTAATTGAATAAAAGCTTTCCGACTCACTCTACAGATTTAAATTAATGAGGTACCATATGACTTGCTCATTTTTATATATATATATAAAAAAGAACTAAATGTTTTCTTTCAATTTCTTGAAAGTGAAGTATATTATAAAAATAAAATTTATAGTTTGAGAAAACAGACATAAGTTTCAAAATCGACTGAACGGGAAAGTAGACTGAGACATATTTTTTATTCATTGATATGTTTTATAAAAACCAAAAAATAAATAGACTAAACCTAATAATACCAACATATACCTATGTTGCCGATACCTTCTCTAAATACTTGCCTCCTATTGAGGAATATCTTAATAATAAGGCATATGGCTAAAAACTTTAAATATGCACACATATACTTCATATAAAGGAGTGAAATAACGCCGGATTAAAAAATATCACGATATTTAAATAAAAAAACTTAGACACGGAATGAAGGAAAACAAAACGAACAAGTTTTCTAAGTAAATGAATAAACAAGAAACCGGTTACTAGCAAAAAATAAATATGCTCAACATTGAAGAGAGTCTAAAGCTGAGATAAACATAGGAATTTATCGGATATTTTAGATATACCTCGATCATATTATGATAACAAGAACCTGAAAGCTTGTTTACAGTTTTTGCTAGTATTTTTTTACCTCAATATTTATGTTAAAGAAAACTACATATCACAAAATGTGATCAAAAATCGTTGAACGTAAATATTTGAAAAAAGAAACCTTTACCAGAAGATTGCATTTTTGCCCCGTAATTTTTGCCACACTTTTACAAAAAGAAGTTGATGAATTATAATTGAATTTAATGCACTAGCAGAATATGCAATGTATGGTTGATAAAGTTTAATCCATGTGTTATTTACGGTAAAAAGTCACTTCCCTTCCAACTATCTCCACACGAAAAAATGATTAATTGCGTCTTAACGTAAAACGTGAAAAAAGGACATACAAACAACAAATAATATTAAAACGAATTTCCTTACTGATCGATATATTTTTATCTAGCCTGACGACGTGTCCCACTGCTGGGCAAAGATGAAACCGGTTTAACCGGTGTCCTAGCTGAACTAAATGCGCATAAAAATTCTTGCGAGTGAAACCGCGTACAGAGGCTAGTCATTCATGAAACACACGCATAGCTTTGTACAACATTCAGTCATCAGCTACAGCTTAAAATAGCCTGTAATAGTAGGGTCTTCACTTTTTCCAATTTTTTATGTACTTGTGTTACCTACTTGCAAATAGGTACATTTTGCTTTGCTTCTAATTGAATTAAGCGTTATCAACTCTGATCATCGCTCCGTAGACATTCCTAGACCCCAAGAGTTGACAATGAGGAATAGTTGTCTATCCCGTAATGGAGAAGACGTGCAAGTATTTATTGTTACTGCGTTACCTTGGTCGTGGGTCGTGACGGAATTTCTATGAACAGGGCCGAAGGGTCGGCTCGGAGCGCGTCGAGGGAAAAATTCAAATTGCGATAATACTATAAGATTTTATTTCATGGCTATTAATTCTTCCGTTCTAGTTTGTTAGGGATATTTATGGGAGTATTTTTTATTTAATATAGATATTTAATCTACAACGTAGACGTCTGGATCTTTTTTTGCTAATAAATGTAGCCTATCTGAATCGGTGAGCAAATTTCATCAGTAGTTTGTTGATGAAATTGCTCAGTAATTATGAATTTGACACAGTATTATTTGAGTTTCTTTCTTGCTAAGATAAATACAAATCGTTCATCTTTATTACAGTATAGCTTACTCTTTCCATAGAATAGAAAATAGTGGAAAATTCTACACGTACGGAAGTGATTTTCTTTGGATCGCTTAACCAATGAAGTAAGTAAGGTACAAGTACACTAAAACACTCATAGCCGTGATTTTGATGTTGTAGTATGGATGAAAAGAAATAGTAACTCTATATATTTACATACATACCTTCATTGTTTATGGTCTCTGAGGAAGAATTATACCCATACTATATTTACGTTTAATTTAATGGCTTATGCAAATAAATGCTGTTTAAAAGCTTGGTTATTTATTCATTTAGACTTTACGCATAAAAGGTATACCCAAAATACACTCTTGGACATATTTCACTACGACGAATTTGTGAATTCCTAAGCCTTAGTACTTATTTTCACGAAAAAGATTGATCTTTTTATTACAAATATTTGTTCACTTACTTGTACACACTACTTAGCAATATAATCATTTACAATGTACCACTTTCAAACAGGCTACAGCCGTAGATAAAAGAAAATATGCTTCAGCTCAGTTCGATGTTGCTCTAATCAGCAAGCTGCCATGCGAACGGGCGCAACACTTAACCATAATTGATTTACTAATAGATATCGATTTGGTCCAAGAGCATTCAAGAATGCTTTTCGTAAATAGGGAAAAAATCTACTAAATATGTATGTTTCGGACTCTGACTTATGAAGATGTAAACTATAACTTAAAAGCTATTTGACGAAACAATACAATGCCCTGCGGGGTTTGTTAAGGGTGTGCGAGACGTAGGCGGAATCCCATGAACTCTCTTATAAAACCAAGAAGAGTGAGGTTATGGTTTTTAGTGTTGGGCGTAAATCCACTCACTGTCCATTTCAGATAGCGACTCTTCGAGGGGGTTCCATTGCAACGCGTCTCGCAGTTTAATTACCTGGGTCATATTGTCACGGAAGATCTGAGTGACCATATGGATATTGAAAGAGAGCGTAGGGCTCTCTTTCAAAGCGGTCCGATGCAACATGGTGGCCCGCAGTTTTGCTAAATGTACCGCTGACGTCAAGGTAACCTTGTTCCGTGCTTATTGTCAAATCTTTTATACTTGCAGCCTGTGGACTGTCTATACAGCGCGGGCCGTTGGGGCCCTGCGAGTTTAGTAGGTATGATAATGCATTCAGGGTGCTGATGGGGCTGCCTCGATTCTGCAGCACATCGGGGATGTTTGCAAATGCTAATGTAGATGACTATTACGCAATCGTTCGCAAAAGGACGGCTTCCCTGATGCGTAGGGTCCGGAGTAGCCCCAATAGCATCATGAACATTATTGCCAATAAGCAAGAAAGTCATTGGTTCAAGTGTCATGTATCCAACAATGTTAGTCTGGAGACATAGACGGAATGCTCCGTGTTTTTCTTCAGACTGACATTTAAATTTAAATTGATTAGTGGTGGTCATGGTGTGTGGGCTGTATGTTGACACGACTTGTTAGTGATATTCATGTAAAAATCCATGCAGTGCTTTTTGAGTTTAGTTCGGACATACATTTATTTTCATACGATTTAATTTTATTGTATATTGTAATTTGATTTAATTTAATAATATTTTAATTTTATGATTTTAATGTAATTATGGACTGATGGTGTCTGAAATAAATGTTTATTATTAATACTCTTTATTGCACCAAAATTGAAAAGTACTGAAACGTAAAATAGACAAAATGTGGCTAGAAGCATTGATTTACTTGAACATGTATATATATATATATATATATATACATAGATACAGACGGAGAATTCGGATTAACCCTCATAAACCCTTAAGAAAATTGTTTATATGCGCTGGAAAAAGTGTTTCATTTTTATGTGAACCCTTTCTTGATCTCTGGTTTGTGGCCCAAAGGAATTACATCGTTCGTAGCTTGTGTTGTGGCTTTGACTTACAAAACTGTTTTGTGTTGACTATTAGACGTAAAAATTGCGTGGTTACATTTTTTCTTTTGTATAGGTAATATGCTACTTCAATGTCACTTCAAGTCAAACTTGATGAGTATTTCCCATGAAATTAGTAAGTACAGCAGTACTTATTCAATCCATGGTATTCCCATCTAAATATCAAAAATATAATCCTAATATTATAAATGCGTAAGTAAAATTCTTAATGTACTGTTAATCCATTGCGATCAAAATCGCGCATTATACAGCACACCACATTCACCAGAAAATTGACAGGAATTTCAGACATGCAATAGCGAATTTTAATTGAAACATAGGAATTCACGGTAATTAAATCCGATAATTGTATATGAAGTACCACA
Source organism: Plodia interpunctella (assembly GCF_027563975.2). Classification (NCBI taxonomy): domain Eukaryota; kingdom Metazoa; phylum Arthropoda; class Insecta; order Lepidoptera; family Pyralidae; genus Plodia; species Plodia interpunctella. The sequence goes on from NC_071301.1 coordinate 8,848,196, forward strand.
TTCAATAATGACCGCATTTTCGATGGAATTCAGTCATCGATTTAATTTAGTGGATCTATGCGATTGAGCATAGAGTATGCAAACGGAAATTCCATATTTTCTGCCGCATCAACCGATATCATGCCATCGATGTAATTAGTTCATTAATTTACTCGAAAATGGTAAATGGATGTTGCTTTGAGCTAGTGCAAACTGATGTAATGTATGTTATATTAAAACTTAATATAACATACCTAGATTACAACTACAGATTGCAACATTTGTACATACTTTTAATTTATATTACTGAAACACGTAATTAATTACTGAAATATTCAAATATGAAATTAATTTAGGTATCTATATAATTTGAAGTGAAATTGAGTATAATTTGTCTAGACGTCCTTATTAAATGATGAAAACTATTAATTGTGCGAAACATAATCACAAAGACTTTCAATTTCCAATGAAATATGTTTGTTGCAGATGTTACAATACGAGTTCCTTCCATTGAGAAATTTACCACCAATCTATTTCTCTCGAGCGTTTTGCACAATCAATTCCACGTAATATAATAGTGAACATTTTGGGATAATATTTTACTTATATGAACAGCAGGCCTACCATCAACTTTTACAGAACGATTCCTACGTCACTCAGTTCAATTTAGGCACCTAAAATAAATCGTATTCATACTAAAAATTAAGTCGATGGTACGAATTTGCGATGCAGTTCAGTTTAGGTCGTAAAGTGGAAGTAAAGTTAAGTAAATAATTAAGAGATAATGGTAAGCCCCCAGGTCTACAATTTGGATGACAATTCTTTTATTTTCTTCTAATGTTGTTACATCAAAATTCTACTCTCAGTCCACATTATAATAATTTTTGCTGCGTCCCGGAGCTTCGCTCCCGTGAGAATTTCGGTATAAAATGTGGTTATTCCAGGTTCTACCCATGTGCCAAATTTCATAACAATCCGTCTAGTAGATTATGCGTGAAATAATGGCAAACATACATACACTCATATACACATACATCATCATAAACTTTCGCATGATATCTATTAATAGAAAGCAGGATAAACAGTGTTACTGCAACATGTTATTGGGCTATAAATAGGAGATTCTACCCATAGGCGATGTGCTAACAATGTGACCCGTATTTCATCTCAATTTTACCTTTAAGTTCGAGTTTCACAACTCTAGGCTCTGTATTTGTATCATCGCTAAATCAGTAGCTATATAAAGACTTTTCATAGAACATTTACAGCCAGAACATATAAACCGTGCAAATTATTATTTTTTTTTACCTCTAAATGGGCATTACCATTACATATGGAGTAATTCCGGAGAAATATCTGCACGTGTGACAACGGAAAACGAGGAAACTCGTAATGGCGGGAATATGTCTCCCGAGGACTGGGGTCACGCAGAGGTTACCTGTCTGAATAATGTTACAAAAGATGGAGGTATTACGCGGACGGTTTCGGTGACCTTTACTTTGGGACAAGTCCCCGATAGGTTGAGAAGATTATGCTAGATTACTTTTTATAAAAACTTCAACAACTGATGAACTTGTGATGTGATATCTTTAAATATATAATACAAACATATTTTAGACTACTGTTAAAAAGTCTTCATCGGGTCCGATGGTTATCCTAAAAAAAACCTTGTTTTTTGACCTGGATATTTTCAACTTTGAAATAAATTGCATGCAAATTTTCGGAACAAATTTTAGTAGAAATTTTGTTTTTCCGCTGACTCCGAGCTTCGCGGCGTCACAGCTATTAATGCATCTCGTGCAGCGTGAACCTTCGAAATTGAGAATAGATATATTTGAGTAAAACTTATCGAAAATATTCACAAGTCAGATATTTCTATAACAATCCTCGATTTATATTATCCCGAGGGAGACATTTAAAAAAAACCCGTTGTTTACTTACCTTCTTATTTGTTCCTCATAAACTAATATTGCTGTGGAAACTATTGATCTCGAACTGAAAGCTAAGTCAGATTTACCAGCTAATCCATATGAGTATACCGAGCGCACACAAGCGCCATCATCATATTTTTATCAATTTCTTTAAAACAGAGGCAAATTTTAAAAATCTGTCTCGGAATAATTATACTTCCCCAGATAAAGAACTGCATTAAGAAAGAAGAAGTATTGTAGTTTTATATAGGACACAGTTGCCTCAATGTACTAAACGGAATACGGTGGCCACTATAGTCTGTTTAGTAAAATTGTGACTACATATTGTACAATAGAGAACCATATTACTTTAATTAACTCCTTTAAACAGCATAGCATAATTTGTCCGTGCTAGATATATATATATATATATATATATATATATAAATAAATACGATACGATATATATATATATATATGTATATATATAAAAAATAAACATAAATTTATATTTAAAAAATGGTAAGCCCTTCTGGCATAATACACTATTTGAATGAGTTTCTTTCGGCATTTCTTCTCAGCAGTGGTCGTTCCGAAATGCTAGTAGTTTGTACTTTTTATAAACATCATTTAATTTAGAATATGACGTGAAAAAGTGCCCGTGTAGGCCTAATTTCTGAATAAATGATTTGATTTTGATTTGATTTAGATTTTAAAAATTTTCTTTTATTTAAAAGAAATCGATAAAAGATCCCACCTAATGAGTGATAGGTGTGCGCTCGGTACACCCTCAAGTTACAAATGCTGTGGGTAATACTATACCCTGTGGGTATACTATATAGTAAACTAGCGCTCCGTCTCTGCTTCGCTGAGGTAGTGTGATAAAACAAACATGTTTTACCGCATTATAAATTTACCAATCAATTTAAACAGATTGACGCATTGTTAACATATCTATACAAAGTTCTCATTTAACTATTCAAGTTCAATATTAAAACCGTTTTCTTTTCGTACAGGTAACAGTATAACATGCTAACCAAAATTATTGGAAGTTTACTCTTGTTACCATTGCGTATTGTTCCATCCAGTATTTCAATGATTTCCCATATAAAGCCTCCTCGCTTTGTTCATTTTACCAATCACGATGTAAATACTAAATCCGATTAGACTCCAATCATGTTAACAGGATTTTAGTCGAACTCGTGTTTACAGTTAGGTTTAAATGTCTCAATCAGTTTATTACAAGTTTTTAGAATGGTTACATTACAGGAATCGTTTTCTTTAGTTAAATATGAACATTTCAATCGATTCTCCTTCACAAAAAAACTTTTTATAACTTGAGTAGGTATAAAAACAAAAATCACACGCTTCTAAATATACGTAAATAAATTACCTACCTACATGAAACCACGTCAACAAAATGCATTTCCCGCCAAACCTAATAAATAACGATGGTCCTGTCATCGCTGTCAAGTCTTGAGCGACCTATTTATGCAGAATCCATAGAAATAAAATCAGATAAAATTTGAATTTCAAAAAGAATGTTCCAATTTGTTTTTCCATTTTTCCCCTTTGCAAAGTTCTTATCGTCTTTCGCCACCGTTAAATTTTGAATTCGGAATCGGAGGCTTTGCCTAAATTGTACACTTCGTCGAGTACACAATACTGAAAAGTACGTTGATTTTCCGGAGCAGAGCGATGTAAATACCTACTTTCGCATCTAGTACCGACGACATTTCGTTACACGCTGTGAAAACTGGATACTGCAATGCTTATGTTGAAATGGAATTTGAAGCTATATCGAGTAAGCGGAAGCATAATCCGTCAACAGTATATTTTGTCGATAGAAAATAATGCGTAAGTACCTATAAAGTAAGAATAATTTACTTTCCTTATTATTTTTACTGGATGATTTTTTTACTGGAAAATTGGTTGATCCAATTAATAAAAGTTTACGGAAGTGTACATATCTATAGTAAGTGCTTAAGTAATACAGTGTTGAGTAAAATATAATTCATTTTTATTTGTGTTTTATCTTTTACCATGTTATTAAAAAGATAATTACAGTTTAATTGTTACACTAAAAACTTATTCAGTTCTTCCATAAAACATGCCAGTATGAAACAACTGTTAAAAGTATTGCCAAATAAATACACATTCCGATTTACACAATGTACCTAACTGCGGACAGTTTGGAGCTGTTCCAATCCACAGATTATATACTATGTATAACACAATCTCAACCGGCGGCGACGAGCCAAACACCACATTGTTTATCGCTCGCCTTATTACTTGCAACGGAACAAATTAAGAAAACAAAAACTAGAACAGTTCTGGCTCAAAAAGATCTAAAATGTTTGAGAATCGTACAGTATATCCGTATAAGTTAAATACGGTTGCACGTTTCTGAAAACAAAGAAGAAAACTTGACGCAATCCGATCTCAAGCTTGTAAAGAGTACACACGTTATTTTTAAACTCTTTTTTTCTTCTTCTTCCAGGGTCATCCTTATCAACTTCTAATCCAGTCCATCGCAGAGCAAGCTTCAACCAACTTCTTTGAACTATCATCAGACCAACGCTCCACCAAATGGATTTAGTATATTTCTATTTATTTTGTTCAGAGGATACATACGCGCACTTTAGCGCCAAATGTTTGTGTAATAAAACTGTAATCGTGGCCTTAATTAACTTAGTTATTCCTTTACCTTTGACGTATATGTTACTGTAAAAGCCCGAACTACGGAACGTCTTAAGAATTTCCAGTATATTTTGACATTTACCAACATTGAATGGTATAAATTTGATATCATAATTCATTTCGAACCGTTACCGTTATACTCGTACTCTTGGTAAATCTTATATTTTACCTAAAATACAGGGTAAATATTGCAACAAAATACATGGGAAGTAAAAAAAAATATTTATTTTTCTTTTAAAATTCATTAATTTACCATTACAATGATGGTAAATCGAAGATCTGCTATCGAATACCCGAGATTTACTGAAATATGAACTTGTACAGCAACATATATACCCCGAGACGGTCTTATATGTAATATACTCGACTTGACGTATATGAAAATACCAAAGCCATAAGAATCTCGTAGTCAACGCATAGTTACCTAAATTAACCACTTTTATGAGTTGTGAGGAAAATGACAAACTTTCTCTATATATGAAAAAGTTACCCTTTGCCTCTGCCAGAAAGTCAGAAAAAAATTAGCTAGCCTGAAACCTAAAAAGGTCGATCTTGAAAATGCAGTTTTCTTGTTCCACATTTCCACACTAAAATTTATAAGACATAACGACCACAATACGTTGAAAAATTATGGCACTAAGTACTTTCTTGATGCGCCAATGTAAAATTTCGAAGCAGAGCTTTTATGACTGGTCGTACATTTGCGTTAAAAGTATTTTTAACTTGATTAAGGCACTTGAGTTGGTTTCGGCTAAGTTTAGCCTCTGGCATGGACTGAGAGTAAATAATTTTCATAACTAATAATTATTTTAATAAATAAAATTTAAAATTATAATTATAATTAGGTTTACTTCTTGCATACGGAAAGTATATATATGTTACGGTTAAACCTAGAAAAACCTAGGTGCAGCGGTGGCAGGTGGTGGCTATACCGGTGCTGTTTATCTTCAGGTATATAATACTAGTACGAGTAGCTATACAATACTAGTTTTGCCCGCGGCTTCGCTCGCGTTAATTTTCAGGGAAGAAAGGTATGTATGTGCTTCTCCATACTTCAAACTATTTGTATGCAAATTTTCAAGAAGATTGGTTGAGTACATAGAGCGTGAAGAGGTAACAAACAAATAAAGTTACTTTCGCATTTATAAATGACATATAACATATATATATATTAGTTAGGAAGTTGGGGTACATGTCTATATACATCATATGATGATCGGGATGAATAAAATACATACTTGACAAATATTTAAATGATATTTTAAGAGATTATGTGAGTTCTATGGATAATATGTTAATTGTTATTAAAAGAACACACAGATTTTTTAATTTGTTTTAGAAATTTCGACGTCATCTGATTTTTCTTTATATTAATGTTATTAATATTTTATTTTTTTTGGAAATGCTGATATTTCAATCTATATTTTAATCTGCAAAAATATTATAAAAGCTAACTAAAATAGCAGACACCCAGACAACATCTCATATTAGAGAAACAGTTTAGTATATAGCTAGTTAGTAATTAATGTCTAAATTTGAATTTATACTCAAAAGCACTTACCGTTGCCGTACAAAGTTCATGAAAAACTACTTTCAACTTCGCATGTGTAAACGAAAATATTTTTAGGTATGTACTAGTTATGTAGATAGTAGAATACTGCTGAAAGAAATAGAAAATAGAAGGGACGCCCCGACGAACGACCCGACGCCTTATTTAAAACTATTTTTGAAGGAAAGATGAAAGGAAGAAGAGGTCCAGGGAGACCGAGGAAGAGTTATGCAAGTCAACTGAAAGAGAAGGCAAGCGTTGTGTCGTATCGAGACCTTGCAAGCTGAGGATAGAGAGGCGTGACGTATGCTCCACCGACAAGAGCATAGCTCTTAAATGAAAAGAAGAACTAGTTATGCCACGTTAATTTATTGAAATCAATTCAGAACTCGAATTTTTTACTTCTACAACTATCTATTTAGGATGTTCATTGCTTTCGAAACTAAAGCCTCGTGTAAAATTTCACGACCGTAGTTCACACGTCGGGAGCAGATCCTGAATGTACTATCAGGTCGCCTACAAGCCCCATTTGGGGGTAATAAGGACCTATTTATCGAATATGAGAGATGTAAAAGTTTTTAAAATTTGCCTACATGAAATTTTATTATCGTTGGCGCCATATTTGTATGGATAAAACAACATCTAGATAATGTTCTTTACAAGTAAAAAAAAATATGTTTAGCTTTACCAATTTTGGCGTGGAGCCCGGTTCTTGCGAATTTATTCCGGTTACTGTTGAAATGAATTTTTAATATATTACGCGGAACAAGTCTTTATTGTCCGAAAATGTCTTAGCGATAAAGTATGTCCCTGCAATGTTATTACAACGACAATAAAATAGACACTGCACAAAAAGAAAACTGGCAACGCGAAAAGGGCAAATAAAAAATATATTTCTTAAAATTCTCTTTTTCATTTGTCATTCGTTCAATTGGGGATAATAGGCAAAATTACCATTAAACACGCTGATCCCTTATAATTTTTTATACAAGCTTTTATTATCGTTGATGATATATTAACACGACAATAACGTACGACAAAATAATCATGTATATGCTGCACACATCTTTAATTATCATAATAATTAATCGTCATGGATCGAACGGATGCGGTAAAAAGAAACGACAGTCTATGAAAAATATAATACACTAGATGTTGCCCGGGGCTTCGCTCCCGTGGGAATTTTGAGATAAAATATATCAGCCTATAGCAATCTTGGATAATGTATGTTTACAATGGTGAAAGAATGATAGTTGCGGAGATTACCCGCCTCAAACATACAAGCTCACAAAGTCACGAACGCTTAGGATACGAAAATGGGATCGCTCACTGGCACGTCTTGACACTACTGCTCTGTACTACATTTTGTTGCTTTTAAATAATATATACAACATAAGCAATCATCCAAAGTAACTTTTATGTCGTCAAGGACGATATGCATGCCAATGAACCCTAGGCTCCAGCGTTCTATGGCGTGGAAGAAACTGGGAAAACGTTCAGACGCGACAGAGACAAAAAAAATCTGACCATCGCAATCTTTAGAAGCAATAAATTAAACGAGCATCTAAAACAATCTCATTTCAAATCCCCTTTCGCGTCCCTAAAGCTTGCTAGCTTTTGGAAACTTAATTTGTAACGTGAGTAAGAAGGGCGAAAAAATCTCTTTCACCTTTTATTTATGGACCCTTGGGATCGAAAAGGTTCCTTGGACCTGAATGTCATTAGAGCACCCAATCGGACGATACAAAATCGCTTACATGTAAATAAAAGGGATTTAATGTGTGAGGGATGATGACTGGATTTTATAAAAGGAAATATCATTGTTTAGATAACTAAATTAAACTAACATAAAGACTATAAAGTATTTAAGTTTAATTTTACATTTATCATTCGCTCGAAAAGCCTATAATAGCATTGAGGGGATGCTAGTACAATTACAATACAATTAATGTTATATTAATGCTTCAAAATTATATAATCACAATTAAATTGCAACTTTAAATGTTATAATAAGACCTAATGTACACCAAATGAAAGCAATAAAGAACTATGAACTATAAACAAATTTCTCAAGGAAGACTGGCGTATTTACTTTTTTTTACAAAAGAAATAATTTTAAGCTAATTGCATTAAGTATAATTGGTTTGTCTAGTTATTATTTTAAAATTCATGTTCAACCCAACATTTGTGATCGATATAAATCCCTAGAAAAAATATTTTTATAATTCATCATATAAATCATCGTGTCTTTCATATTTTTAATCAAGCACTAAAATAAATCCCGAATGGTACGCAAAACCGTTGAGCGAGATCATAATTCGTCGCAAATGGTTTCCGCAGAGCAAATTGAAGTCCAAGCAACAAAAAGTAACGAGGAGAGGAATATTGATGCTAGTTTTGCTATTCAATACAAATAAATTTATCTTAGAGCTAGGTGAATTCTACGTGCACTGAATTATAAATTGAAAAATATTTAAAAAACTAAGATATCGGTTTTAAAAGTTATTAATTATATTATAACAATTATTTAACTGAAGTAAAATTAAATAAATAGTTTGTAGTATTACATAGGCCATCTACGTACATAATTCTAGTAGGTCCCATTATTTAAATAATGTTGTATATATTGTTTTTGATGCAATAAAGTGTTTATGCTTCGAATAAGATGGGATAAGGGTTGGAAAAGAAGAAGACGGAAGTTAAACTGAATTTGTTAACGTTTGCAGTCTCTATGTATTAATAAACTGTGATGTTTCTGTAACAATGAACGAAAATCGTGAATACCTTTCCAGGGTTGCGATGTCAGCGTTGTGTTATGATTCGGAAGTTGAGATAATGTGCGACTGCTGATGGCCAATTTTGATCAAATGTTTGTTCAAATTTGTAAAAGATATGCGTAATGATTAATGATTAATCTCCACGAATAAAAAGTAATCAAAGTTTCATGTGGAATACTAGCGGGCCGTCCTGGCTTCGCTAGGGTTAACATAATAAATTATACAACTAAACCAGAAATCACGCTATTTGTGAAAACCGCATGAAAATCCGTACAATGTTTTTTAAGTTCATCGCGAATAGATAGACTAACAGACAGACACGGTAGAGGACTTTGTTTTATTATATGTAAGGAGCATATGTATGGATTAAATAAATATATTAGGACAAATCACACAGATTGAGCTAGCCCCAAAGTAAGTTCGAGACTTGTGTTATGGGATACTAGCTCAACGATACTATATTTTATAACAAAAACATATATAGATAAACATCCAAGACCCAGGCCAATCAAAAAAAGATCATTTTCCATCATGACCCGACCGGGGATCGAACTCGGGACCTCTCGGTTCAGAGGCAAGCACTTTACCACTGCGCCACCGAGGTCATCAAAACCAACAATGAAGTAAGTGTCATCTAAAGCTTTCGACTCAATAGTGGACTCAATAGTGCTGTGTTCCCAATATTGAAGTGGTATCGAGCATCCAGCTCTTCTAAAGACGAGTATTTGCTTGCTTTGTAGGTCGTGTCGTAAGTTTGAGTCAGGGAACTTCTTGTACCACTTGAAACTTGTCCCAGGCACGAATTTTATCTAATGATTTTGCTATGACACTATCTCGATTAAACAGGGCCGTAGTTTTTTTTTTGATTTTTTTTAGTTAATTATTTAACGAATATTACTTCCAATTTTTATCAATGCCTAATTCGGACCAAATAATATTATGTCGTCAATTTTTGTATCAAAAATATTTTTATTACATTAACTCAAAAACTATAATAAATATTTGTGATTCCAGAGGATTTAGGTGTGTAATTTATTATGTGTTTACCCGAGCCTAGTACGAGTCGAGACGGGCGTTAGTATGCAATAAAAAACAACGTTTAATTTGATAACTTGTGTGCCCGTAATAATCTTTATGGATTCCTAAAATGGGTTAATAATAGTTTAAATAGCAATATAAAGCAAACCATGTCTTAATTATTTTTGTGTGTTGAGCCGGTTAGTCTTCGGTAGACGTCAGTAAGTGATGTTATCATCCTAAATTGAGTAAAGAATTTTGAATTTGAATTTGGTGTAAAAGATCTAATTAAATCAGATTCAAGTGATTTAAGTGCATAATGACCAGCATTCAAGACTTTTAATATTCAAATCTTGTTTTTAAAGAACTTGAGCGGTGTTAATAGCCATAAAAAAAAGTTCGTCTCTGGCTACACGGGGTAAATAAATTAGTTGGCAGTTGCAAACTTATTCTTCAGTTAAGTACTTTTTGAAACTCAATCACGATTATCATCTAAAGCTGAGGCTAATTGAGTTTTGCAGCCGTAAATACTTTAAATGGATGTTAATAACTTTTTACTCAGAGCCAAAATTTGAATGAACCTTAATGTCGAGATTTTCTAAATCCTTTAGGGACCAATGAGTATATTGAACTGAAGATGAAGGGAACTACGTAGAGAACAAATTTTTGGATATGCCGCTCCCGCCTGGGTCTGACAGAAGGGCCTGACCTGAGAAGTGCTGGCTCGATGTAGTCAAGGATTATATGCATGCCAATTACCGTGCAAAGTGGAGTCGAAAATGTAGGAAAGCGGAGTCTGAGCCCCGACACTCAGAGGCTGAGGAAAAATCGAGAAAACGCTCGGATCAGAGATATTGAGAGAAGGCTATTGAACTGAAGCTTTTCATTTTCTCAGTCCAATGCACGAGACAATTAGTTTTAAACACAAGTATTACGTAACGAAACTTTGTTTATGTACAAAAATAGTTATCATCTTATTCATGTGATTCTTTTTTATGGGAGGCCAAAAATTCGCATCAATGTAACATATCACACCCCGTATCAACATGTAACACTCTGTATCAATGTAAACATAATCAATTAAGCCTACGTATAACATGCGGAACCAACGAATCGAGAAAACAACATTTGAGAACCACTCAAAAGCGCGGTTATTGAAAAAGTTTATGAAATTCGAAATGTGGTAGGCGAAATTTGGCCGCAGCATTTCTCTCCATGGAATGTAAATAAGGCAATCACACTTCGAGAGAAACGCGATAATATAATAATAACTTATTGGATATTTCTGGGTGTAAACAAAGAATCAAGTTAAACAATGTTTTGATTTTCAAGTCAGTTTTCTATTTTATATGACCATATTTTCGGATTTCATATTTTATTTGGAGATTTGCATAAAACATGCGACTTATTCGATACTTTGTACTTCAGAACTGAACGTTCTGTGTCGCTTCTTAATAAGGGACCGGACCGCTATCCCTTTCTCGGGTTTTGATGGGGTTTTTGGAATGGGTTTGCTTTCGAAAGCCGTTCGATGCTGTAACCCGTTCAATTTGCTTTGGTAAACGCTATATCAACGACTACAAAACCCTTTCTTTGAGGTAAGTCATACGAAGGGTTTACCCGTTCAGATAGCAGGCTAAATTATGCTTTAAGCTCAGGCCATACGGTCTTCATTTGAATAAATTGCAGTGGACAACAAATACCTACTAAGCGCGTGCGGCGAAGCGGTGCGTTATTATTTACACGATCCAATGTGTCGTTTCGTGTCTTTTAAGCTCTTCATACATGGAGCTACGCAAATTTGCGCAGGAGTGGGGTGCGATGAAAACTACACCCCTCTCCCCCCGCAGGCATTTAAGGGGAAAGCCAAACAGGGTAAGCGCTATAACGAACGGGTTACCCCTTCTAAAGAGTTAGCCATATCATATAGGAAATCCTTTGAAAGGGTTAGCATCACCATATGGGATAGTCATTGGATAGGGTTAGCCATTGAACAGGTTACACAAGAATATGGGAAAGCTTATCAAAGGATTAAGCAAACGAACGGCTTGTCCGGTCCCTGTCTTATTACAATTTGCAGATACATAAGAAACAAAGAAGACTAAAAGCGTTCATATATTTTGATTAGATATTAAGAAATTTCTAAATGTCGCCTTCGAGTTTCACAAATCGTGGTTCTATCTACCACATATCTAAGTGATAAATACGTGATATTGTATGCGAGTGTTATAGCTATCAGTGCACCAACGGCATTAGGATATATTGCTCGGGATATTTATTATGAACTCTAATGGCATTCGTTGAATATCAACCGATCTCTTCAAGGTACGCTGACAAATTTTTGTTTTAATGACTATTGGAAGGCCCTTATAATAATAGAAACACCCGTAAACTTTTACTGTGATAATGACAATGCTTTATTTTTTTTTTTTTTGCAAAAATATGACAAAAGTAAAATCATACATTTTCGGACTCATCCAAACGCTCCATACTAAATGAGACGAACAATGTCACAATTTGGTAAAATTTTCGCGAATGTTTGTTCGACAGCTACATGAAATATTACGTTTATTGTGATGACTTTTTAATAAAAGTTGTTTTAAAATTTTAGTTTTTTCTTATTGTTGAAAAATATTGCAAGACGAATTGGGACGCTCACTCTTTTATGAAATCTGTTAAAACAGATTCCTTTATTCACTTTTCCTAAAAGTTTTGTAATTCATACATAATAATAATTAATGATATAGGCCTAATTACTGTGTCCGCTGCCTTACAAGATATCTCGCCTAATATATTTATGAATGTATGTGGTTTGAACCTAACACCCGTATCATTAGTAAAGGAAAACGTTAATTGTCTCCCTTAAGGAGGGCCTAATTGAATATGCTGGGGTAATTGTGCTTTTACGTGTGAGAATCCCTTGAGGCCTTATTCCAACGTAACAGAGACTGATAAAAAAATTCTGAATTCGAACAGGAATTGAACCCACGCCTCTATCTATCTAGGACCGTGCTCTTAACCACTGAACTGTCGATACCATGCCAGTTTGGTCGAATTAATTCATCTCTACGTCTTACGCCGACGTAAAAGCATGTGTAACATATAACAAAAATCACCTAAACAAAAGATATGTATTAAAAACGAATTTGGAATCTATATCTCATACCAGAGTGATATACCTAGGCTATTTTCTGGCGCAGGTAGAGCCACGGGCGACAGCTAATAATTCTAAAAATGGGAAGATTAGTTTCTTCATTTTACTTCACAAATCAGTTAAGTACTTTCCGGGTTTCCTAATGAACGTTTCATTTACACGAACGCAAATCCTAAAAAGGATCCTTTTTATTCCTTTCAGACATGGAAAAGTAAAAAATCTTAAAAAATATATATGTGTATTTTTCATCATCAACATAAAGTACGGCGAAGTTGTGAAAGAGAAAATTAAAGCTCGCTATTCACGTTTGCCTCAAAGAAATTGGTTTTAGATTCAATGAGGCCCTTCGATCCGTTTCATATATATCAATGTATAGAGTTTATAGATTCTACCATCTAATATTTGGCCTCATATGAAGATGTACGCGTATCTTCAAAAGAATTTTAGAGTCTTTTAGTATTGGTAATATTGTAAGAAAGGGATAGAAAGCATCTACCATTATTTTAGGTTTTTGTGGGTGGTTGAGTTTATTTTTATAATTTTAATACTTAAATCGACTTCAGCCAATCGGAACACTGTGTTCTGTGTTACATGCTATTAATATACTCGAAAAATAAGTAGATGATGATCCTAACGCATAATGACATGTGAAACATCGCCAATCAATTAAAAAAAATAAAACGAATGTTCAGGACACAGATGAAACGTGAAGTTTCTCAAAAACCCAAAAATCTGAAAAAAAAAAGAAAAAATCTGTTTGTACTACTTACTTTTGTTTATGTTGGTTTCTCATCAGTCCCCTAATGCGTATTTGCAAAAACAAACCTTATTGCCTGCATCACAAAGAGTTCTTTTGGTTATCCATAGCATGTCCGAATTTTCCCTTAATCAGTTTATCTTATGTCTGTAAAACAATATTGATTAATCACTTTCACCTGCCAATAACACAGCCAGTATCACACAAAGTATCAAGTCATTAACATGCAATTAGGAGAGTTAATTAATAATGAAAGCTTCAAGTGTGGTTAAACTTGATTCGATTAACTATTTTTTAATAATTTTCTTTGTTGTAGGCGATTGTATTAATAAAATGTACTGTAGCTGCTTCCACTATGTCCTGGTCATAGATAAAATATATTATTTTTCTTGTATCTATGGTCCTGGTAGAAAGGGCAGACGCAAGATGTGTTGGCTTGATGTCGTCAAAGATATGCGTGCCAATGATCTTGCCAACTAGGGATGCTGACAACCGTGCGCAGTGATGGCGACAAAGTAGCAAAGACGACCTTGGGCTCTGACGTGGACATGAGAAAACGCTGAAAAGAGATATTATCTACTAGTCTGTACGGGGTATTGTGCATAATAATATGAGTTTCACAACAAAAATAAAATTCTCAACTTTCACACAGATCTAACAAACAACCAGCGTAACCAAACCTTTGATAGGAAACGTCCAAAGAAAATCTGACACTTGTCACTACGTCTAATTAAGTAACTTGACATGTAAGCTTTCTTCGTTAAATAATTAAAATTAATAACTCTCGCTGCCATTGATGTAGTCCCATTTGTGTTACGGCCCTAGCAGTCTGCGAATTAGTTTTAATAATTTATTTTTTTAAATATCAATCGGTACTCAACGCCTGATGACATTATTTTAGCTTCAACGCTTGTAAATAGTTTTGCAATAGGAAAACCCAATTATAATAAATGCCATTTCATATTAGTCAAATCAAATATTTTTTTGTACATATCAAAAACTACACATTTACATAAGTAAGGCTTATGTCATACAACTGTCTCCTAACCCACTACTATACCTATAACTCGTGATTTCATAAATATATAGATTAAAGCATTTAGTACCTAAGCATTTCAATGAAATATAGGGTCTTTTTAGGGTATTTTATGTTCAATGCGCCTTTTTTATTATTAATTATTGCTCTATTTAAAAAAAATATAATTTATAATTTTTGGATTACTAAATCCATGCGATAATCTGCACCAAATTCATTGAGTTTTGATATCTTTAAAATAAGTTTTAATATAAAAAAAAAGTTATTTTTGATACATGCTTTTTATTCGTCAGAAAGTTCTTTAATGACATAAACATATTTAAAACTAAACTTTAATGGATATGAATATCTATAAAGTGGCCTTCTACCTTTACTTTAGTTAGTAATCAAAATGTTTAATATCTTACGATAAATTTATGTAATTTGAAGTTGTGATTACTGATTACTATATGTACCTAGTAATCTGGCTGTATCTATATCTGAACACATATTTCCTTCGTTTATACTTAACATTATAAAAAAAAAAACTGATAAAAAATAAAGAGGCACATAATTTGGAATGTAAGAAAAGTTGTTACAAAAACTGGCGGTATTATTTAAATAGAATTTTCGCGGATAATATCTAAAATGGGCCCAAAGAGACTTCCACAAGAGGATTATAAAACTAATTATCTCTCGTACCGAATTATTCTGAATTAATTTGATTCCGCTGTTTGTTTAGGAAGCGCCAGTTCTTCATATAATTCTAAAAGTTCTATATTGGACTGAGTCACATGATCTAATCAATTTTTCGTTTGAATAAGAGTGAGTCGCACCGTCAAATTTAACGTTGATTTTAACCGGCGCGTCACTGGATTTTAGACAAAATGGCGTATTTTGCGTTTTTCTGCGCAGGTTAAAGTTAACATCAAAGTTGACTGGTGCAACCCACTTTCAGTTTGATAGGGTTTCGTATGTCATTTACTACTTTCCAATTCAAAGATTAGTTCAGATTTATTTATTTTTTATTTATACAACAATACCAAGAAAAATTAAATGTTATGAAATAACACCGAATTTGTTTGTACGTTCGTTCGTTCGTTCGCTTGCTCGCTCGTTCGTTTGTTCGTTCGTTCATTTGTTTGTCTGTAATAACTTTATTGCACGAAAATAAGTACATTAATCAAAATTAATACAAGAAAGATACATTGTACAACGGCAGCTAGATACATTGTACCTGGAATTATCAGGTACTCCGTACAAAGTAACTAATAATTCCATGGTTTTTACACACATCTGGTAAATATGTATGTACGAAATACATACTGTTACCATAGAAACAAAAGAAAATAAAATAAGCACCGTGATTCCGCGGAAGAATCAGCTTTCCACCTCGAAATAAAGGTCTCAATCAAAAATGGTGGAGATTTAAAAACGCGAACAAAGTAGCGTTCAAAAGGATTTCCAAAAATAAAATAAAAGATACTATTGAAAAAAATTATCTCCTAATAATTAAAAATTTACCTTACATAATAAACAAGGGAGCATTCTTACGCTCTAATTAAGAAAAAGGGGAACACCAAACAAAAGGATCATATTTTCACAAATTGCGGCCTTTGAAGATTACAGAAAGTTCGTGTACACGAACTTACCTCAAGGGCATGTTCCGGGCAAGGTTTAAATTGAATTATCTACACAATTAGGTTTCATTCACATTTGAATAACCTATTTCTCCTCATGCTCGCATGTTCCCTGTTTCATACGGCTGTGCTGTGACGCCACGAAACCCGGAGTCAGCGTAATTTATCTATAGCATTTAAAGATTCGACTGTGATTTTACAACCGGTTAGTCTAACGTCATCCCTACTTGGAATTGCTATTGTTGTCTATGAGAAGGCTATATTTGATAAATACTCTCAGAGATTCTGTACCTTCACATGTTCTAAATCGAACCTGAAAATTTTGAATAGGAAAGTCACGATAGGATCTCATTTGTAGTAGTTATTTTATTTTTTTCCCATAATTTTGCAAGACACAACATAAGACTACGCGTCGTCGTGACTCAATTTTTGTATATTCATTCCAAGTGAGTTTCTACGCAAACTAAAGTTGACGTGATTTGTTCACGTAATTTTCTCACGAACGGCATCTTTTTGACTCCGCGTCACTGTGAATCAGCCTAATTCCCTAATAAAACTAAGCAAGTGCAGGCGTAAGGGCTGCTAAAAAACTTGGAACCGAATTAAACCGGACTGAACTGATAAATAACTTATATATTACTAGCTGCGCCCCGGGGCTTTGCTCCCGTGGGATTTTCGGGATAAAATGTACTGTAAGTGTTATACCAGGTTATATTCTACCCGTGTACCAAATTTCATAACAATCAGTCCAGTAGATTTTGCGTGAAAGAGTAACAAACATACACACACACATGCATCCCCACAAACTTTCGCATTTATAAATTTCATTAAGAAATTATTCTCACGGTAACTACTGTTACCGTGTTAATCCCGGAAAAATAACTATTTTTCCGGGAAAGGTGCCCTATGTTCTTCTCCACACTTCAAACTACATATATATGCAAAATTTCAATAAGACGGGTTGAGTAGATAGAGCGTGAAGAGGCAGCAAACAAAATTACTTTTTATTAATCAAAATTACTTCAGTTCAGTTCCCGCGGGGACCGAACGGATTTGAGGATCGCAATCTTGTTCAATTGTTTTTATTATCTCCAGTACCGAAGTTTAATAGAATTATTTTATTGTTTTGTCTCTTATCAATTGCTTTAAAAAAATATGTAAAAGTGGATTTGTTATACATTTCACACATGCTTTTTAACTTATTTTTGAAAATAATAATGAGATGAAAAAATTCTGGAATTCCGAAATTCGGGAATTGAACCCGCGCCCCTGACTATCCGGGTCACCGGCTGAGCTATCGAGACGGCTGAATTAATTCATCGCGACGTCTTACGTTTACGCATCTTATTTTTTCATTTCATTATTATTTTTTTCAAAAAAATATATAAAAGTGATTCAAAGGTTTTGGTGGTTATATCTAATGCGTGGTATTTAAATAGTTGTAAACCCTTGTTTAAGAACCTTCAAATATTAACTTTACCATGTATATATATTAGACATTTATGTTGCTTTGTAAAAGAGCATCTGCATTACTTCAAATTTTTGACTTAAGCATCAAATAAACAGTTAAGATCAAATTATATATGTAAATTATATCAGCCACGTGGATGTTAATATATTTATAAGAAAAATGCATACCACATGTGCATACAAATATTTAATCAGCTACCAAATAGCATTCAATTGACTGATAGAAAGAATTAAAAAAAAAACATTGACGGAATGGTTGAATGGAAAAAGATTTTATAGTATTAAAGAGTATATGAACATTGACCTTATATAAATATTTTATTGCTATAGTATTATTTTAAATTAATGTATTATTTATTATTAATATTTGCAGGTTACAGTTGACTTAAGATCTATGAATATCTTGCAAATAAATGATTCTATTCTATTCCATAGGAAGGTTTAGGTTTTTAACATATTATGGTTTTATCCGAGCGAAGCCGGGACGAGCCGCTAGTTAAAACAATATACCTATGAGATTAATATTTGAATTTCACCTCAGAAATATATAGAAGAACGTAACGAAATGAAATAGTGTTTATTTTGTGTCTGGCATTTTTCTATCGAGTGATTCCTAGTCGTTTTTCACAGGTGATTCGTTTATCGAAAAACAATTTCTGCTTGCAGAAACACAGACTGGTGCCAGACGTTCGGAATTTCCACGAAATAACGTTACAGACACTGGCTATGTGTCCTTAATGGATACCTTTACCTTTCACCTATCGATGCTTAGAAAAAGCGAAACTATAATACTTCTTCTAATATAATTAACTAGCGGCCCGTCTCGGCTTCGCTCGGGTAGAACCATAATAAATTATACCTTCCTAAAGTAAAACATAACTTTTTAAGAATAATTGGGTGACACGTGTTCTTGGCGTTAACATATTATGCTCCACAATGTCGCCGAACACATGCCGATGCGAATGCGTGAATATTGCGTAGTTAGTACGAATGTTTTTACTTATCGCAATGAAAAACCAGCCATGTATACCGAATCCGACAAAGTTTGGCAAACTGTTCGACGACAGTGTGGAGCCGGCATTGAACGAAAAACTAATCGATTCTACGATAAATTACTCAGTTCTGTTTAAAAAAAGTTTGGTATCACCAATCATAGTATGAAACAAAGTCGCTTTCCGTTGTCTGTCTGATTTTGAATCTGATTTTGATGTTAGTTTTTTTAATTAATAATGTGATTCCTGAAATGTTTAGGAGTATAATTTATTTTGGTTTTACCCGAGGGAAACCGGGCCGCTAATATTACATAAATAAAGCAAACATCTATCTAATAATCTATACTATTATTATATAGGTAAGCGTTTGTGAGTTTGTATGTTTGAGGCGGGTAATCTTTGAAACTACCGAACCGATTTCAAAAATTCTTTCACCATTAGAAAGGTACATTATCCAAGATTGCAATAGGCCATATTTTATCTCAAAATTCCACGGCACTGAAGCCCTGGGCAACATCTAGTATTATATATATTATTTTATATAATAGCATAGTATGTATGGCACCGAAAGTTTACAACAACATTCCAAATCAATATAAAAACTTAAATTTAAATCTATTTAAAAAGCACCTCAAGTCTTTATTAACTGATAAATGTTATTATACTTTAAATTATTTCTTTAATGATAGACTCGGATAGAATTTAGTGCTAGTATACATTATAATTATTTTTTTGTTTTGTTATTTGTAGTGGATAGCATGCTCCTCTTTATTTATTTATATTTGCATACCTATATTCGATAAAACTTGTAGGTTTAATTCATTTTGACATCAATTTGTATATTTGTACTCATGTTTGTGGCAAATAAATGTTTTCTTTCTTTCTTTAGAAATTAATCTAAACTTTAATAGCAGAAATCACCCTTTTTGAAGTCGGTTATCAAAATTTCAAACAGCTTTTGTGCTTAAAAGACAGGAGTTTTGCCATAATCCTTTGTAAATATGCTATACCACGTATGTTTAATTGTTCAATTTCTTACGCATTTCACTTTCATCGCTTACATATAAATTGCACAGACATTTTTATCAATAGACTGAGCATATATAGAAATTATTTGACGTGTGGTTCCGCCCTAGAATCCACTCCGTATCCCCCCGTGAATGTCGTACGAGACGACATAAGGACACCTATACGTACGTCGCATAATGTAGCGATTTTGTCTGCAGTAACCAGTATATAGTATCAATAAATACTATAAAAATACAGTTTACATTCATAAAAATTCGCATTATACAGTTCTTTTCGGAAATAGATGTTACGAAATTGGTAGTTGGATAGTAAACATGAAAAGGGGCTGTGCCTATATAACATATTTTTGCTAACAAAGGATTCACTCTCAGAAACATTAATGGATGGATGATCGCCACTAAATTATGCATGTGTCCTAATCATCTCGTACAATATTCACAGACTATGTAGCCTTGGCAGCAGCTGATAGACAATAATAGCATTACCAAGGATGATGGAGGAAAGGAAGAAGAACATAATATAAATAGAAAAAGAGAATATAGTAGGTACCTACCAAATGATGTCCTCCGTGACGTGCCCATCTACGGCGACACTTTCTCGATACCTGGGGGCTTACTATGATCTCTTAATGCGATCCACTTTACGACCAAAACTGAACTGCATCGCAAATTCGTACCATCGACGTAATTTTTGTATGAATGCGATTCATTTTAGGTGCCTAAATTGAACTGAGTTGCATTGGAATCGTTCTGTAAAAGTTGATGGTAGGTCTGAGCTTGAATGTAATCCACAAAACCGTAGGTAGGTACTTATATAACCAAAATCAAATCATTATTCAATTAGGCCTTCACAGGCACTTTTTCACGTCATATTCTAAATTATATGATTTTTACCAAAGCTACGAACTACTGTCCGCTTACATTATTTATATAGTATAATTTGTTTATGAACTAGCTGCGCCGCTACTAGCCTGGGCTTCGCTCCCATGGGAATTTCGGGATAAAAAGTACCTATCCTATGTGTTATTCCAGGTTAAGGTGAGCAAGTGCAGGCACAGGGGCTGCTAAAAAACTTGGAACCGGATTAAACTGGACTTAACTTATATGTACATATATTACTTAGCTGCGCCCCGGGCCTTCGTGGGAATTTCGGGATAAAAAATATTCTATGTGTTATTCCAGGTTATATTCTATCTGTGTACCAAATTTTATAACAATCCGTCCAGTAGATTTCGCGTGAAAGAGTAACAAACATACATCCTAACAAACTTTCGCATTTATAATATTAAGTAGTAGCATTATTCTGTGACTGCAGTGCTTGTATTGTTGTCTTCCGATTTGGGTGAGGCAGTGTACCTAATTACAAGGCAATGTGCAAGAGCGCAGTCTACAAATGTGCTACAGGCGTTTTTAAGCTGTAGTGACCACAATGGATTTAATAAGTTCTGAGTACCTACGAATTCCATTATGAACTGCAACTTTAGAGTTTCAAAAGTTCGGTGATTTTTATCCGCCGAACTACTGCTGCCCAAAAGTAGCCCTAGTCCGGTCAACCGGAATAACAACCGAACTACTAATAGCAAGCTAATAGACGGACTCCTTAACATCGGGAGGCACGTTTTTATAATTTTTGTTTTTAAAAAAATAAAAATGTCAAATGTTGTCTGTTCCATTATTTACTTGTGGCAATGAGTTCATCCTACACTTTACAGTTTAATTGTGTTTGATCGAGTAATGGAGACTGTGTTTGGGCTCGGCATATAGGATATCCATTCTATCCCTCACATTTCATATGGAAAACGATAGTATAATTAGGTATTATTTTTTGTTCATTATTGTGAAGCAAAGACATTGAAATAGTTTAGTTTTATAATAATACTAGCTGGGAATGGGAATGGGAATGGGAATTTCGGGATAAAAAGTACCCTATGTGTTATTCCAGGTTATATTCTATTCATAACAATCGGTCCAGTAGATTTTGCGTCAGCATACATCACACATACATACCTACAAATAGATACAATATACATACATAAATACACACATGTCATCCTCACAAATTTTCGTATTTATAATATTAGCAGAACAGGATGTTTATTATATGTTCTTGTATTGTTATTATCTCACTCTTATCTACGCATGTCCACAGTTCTGTTCTTGTATATGAGGCTGCCAAGTCTGGGGTCAGCGCTAAAAATGACCTTAAAATTTGAAGATTCTGTGATTATACAACCGGCCGCCTGCTATAATAGCAGGTAATAGGTATAATAGCAATACTATTATACCCAATCAATGTCTAGTCTACTATACTAGCTCTCGTCCCGACTTTGTTCGGGTGAAAATATAATAAATTATACATCTAAACATTCCTCATGAATTACACTATCTATTAGTGAAAACCGCAAAAAAAACCGCATTTATCGCGAACAGACAGACAGACGTGCCAGGGGACTTTGTTTTATAATATGTAAGGATTATGTCTTTTATTCGCCTCGTACTCCATCCACGGGTGGATATGAAGTGGTTCTATTGTACTTGTCGCATGCGTTGAAAATGAATAAACTCAAAAACGTGACGCTTCATTCCGAAGCAGTCATGTAAAAACTGTAGTAATCGGTTCAGAGGGGTCAGTCGGCTTTTACCGCAGTACCTTTGTGGCATTCCTATGCAGATGTCGCTCGAACGCGACGCGGCACTCTGAACCAATTACGGTGACATGTGTGTGAGATGTGAATTCTGTTTGATGGATTTTTAGGGTACCTCAGCACACGAGCGAGTTCAAAATCGTTGAAGTTGTCGCCATGACCTAATTCGTCGGACGTCATCATCATCATACAACTGTAGAAAGTTCACAAGTTAAATATGCATTTGCAATGAATGTGGAATAATTTAATTCTAACTAATATTATAAAGGCGAAAGTAAGTTTGTTTGTTTGATACGAGAACTCAACCAATCTTCTTGTAATTTTGCATTCATGTAGTTTGAAGTGTGGAGATGAAGGACATAGGGTATTTTTCATCCCGGAAAAATTATGTGTTATTATATCTCTCAATATCTGAAATAATGCAATACTTATCTCGATGGTTGCTGCAAACACAAACGGAATCTCAGTTACTCTAATACAACTCGCGCTTAACACATTTTTCCAATTTCATAACGCTAACAGTCGCCATTTTTCAACACCGATACCGGTAGTGCAAACCACTGTTAGATGTCGAGTGAACGGAATGAACGAAAGAACGTGTGAATGTGAACGGGAAGAACATTACTTCGGTCGGTACAAGGATTTTGATCCTTGTACCGACCGAAGTAATGTTCTTCTTGGAGTGTCGTAATGGAATAGACGAGGCGTTAGACAGCGAAATATATGTTTCTTTTCCGGGCAATAACTTATAAGTTCCTTTTTTTAATCGAGCCCTCGACTTCGGAGCATCACAAAATATACCTATACAAAATTTATTTGAGCTCCGTACAGGGCTAGGCAGAATTTTATTAATTATATCTGCAAAGCAAATAGGTATATATTTTGTATTTATATTCGAATATGAGACAATATAGTAAAGTACAGAAACCTCAGGTATCCTAACAGGCAACTGATGAAAATCCTATATTTACAATCTTATATTACCAATGGCGTTTGAAGCATTTATAAAATGAACTAAATAGATCGTTTCGCGTTTAAATAGCGGCATAATCTTGCCTGTGCGCAATTATTTCAAAACGACCACTTTCCTTGCAGCTGGAAATGACACGCGTATAAAATACTTGTGGTCCAAAGAGAGACACCTTCGAGAAACTGGGGGAATTCAATTTAGTTTTATGACAGCTCATCAATTGTGTTCGATAAATTCTTCATCGTGCAATCAACATAACTCCACCTTATTTATCTGTGACCCGTAAGATGATTTATTATATAAAAAAATATATTACAGGTCGACACGTCACACGCCACGTCGTCTACATAACGAAAAAATAAACACAATGGCCAGGCAAATGGTATTTGCCGAACTTTTTATTCGTTTTAATTTCCGCAGATTTTTTGTAATGTAAAAAATATTTACATGATTTTAATTAACATTTTATCGTAAAGCAAAATAGCAAACTCAACAAACTCTTTTCTGTCCTCTCTCTCTCACTCTCACGTGTTCCCGGTTTCATTCAATTAATAGTCACCTTGTATGATATACGTATATAGAGCATACAGAGTGATCTTAGAAAACTAAAACTCATAAAGGAGACCAAAACATTTTTATCATTTTTTGACATCGGTTTCTTTGAACGACTCATCAGCATCAATTTGTGCAGTGAAAAAAAAATGTATACTGTATAATATATAACTTTAACTTGATAACTCTACGTGCCGCCGTCGTGAAAAAGGGTCTTAACAAACACACACACGGACAAACAGTTTCTATCATTTGAGGCATAACCCTAAAAAAGAAAATATTTATTGTATATTCCAATAAGAACTTGTTTCTACTACTTTTATACCAACGAAGACAGAAAGTTGTCTTGTCTCATAAAGAACTTACTATCGCGTGATTTGGAATTGTTAGCGAAAATCATACAAAGCAACAGAGACAGTCTTGTTGGCCGAACCAAAACCGATTTGTACTACCAACCTATATGTCGAAGGAAGGTCAATGTTATATAATGTACAGTTGTTTATATTTGATTGCAAAGAATACAATCAAAATAGAATAAATAAGGTTATTTTTACAAAAAAAATATATTTCTGAGACAATATTTTATTGACAACTTGTTATTTAACGCGTGACGAAAATTCCTAACCGTGCTGTAAATACGTGAGTCAGTTATACATAGGTATATGAGTAAAATCGATATGAAAACTTATGTGGATACAAATCCGAGACTTGTCGATTAAATGCGAGCTTATTAACCACCGGGTTGCCACTGCTTAATTGATAATGGTTTCAGACGATGTCGGATCCTATGACAGACAAGCTATCAAATAGGTAAAATTTCTGAGGCGATGGGACGTATTAATTCGCTTTGTTGTTGATAATATATTTTAGAGGGCTCAATAATTGCTTAAATGTACTCATTAGTTCGACAAAGATTCATTCGTTCTATCAAAATAAGTAATTAACGGAAACATGATGACCAATCATTGAATTATTGCCAATTAAAAACATTATAATTTGCGCCATACTAAGTGACACCAACCTAATCAGTTTGTTTTCAAGCGGTCATGTTTTGGCGACGTATGTATTACTTTTTCAGTGTTTTTAGTTTACAAATTAAAAGTAACTTTATCAATCTGCGCGGGCGCAGACAACTCTGTTTTTCTTTCGTTCCCAGATCAACATGAAAGAGTACAAGTACATGTGACGGCTGTTTCGGTTCCCGCGCAGATTGTAAAAGTCGATCAAGGGAAAATACTATAAGATTAAGATTCTCCTATTTAGGATAGCAATTAACAACCTATCATTATTTAATCTCTATTCTACGGAGATTTAGAAGGTAATAAAGCGGGAACCACACGCCCGTAAAAAGATGACCATGTAGCATTTTATATAATATTAGCGTATTATATAATCGTCACAATGGAATCGTCCATTTAAATAACGTAGTTCTTTTTATTATTCTCCAGATACGAGTATCATCACACTATGGCTGCACCAAATGATTCACAGTTACAAGTTCCCTGACCCGATAAAATGGAACAAATGCGACATGTGTGTATGCGGGAGTGATGGCAACACTTACATAGACGACTGGCATCTACTCATTGCCCGGTTAACTAACCCATACTTGACACAATCTCACTTTGGACCCTGTTGGAGCCCGTCACAAGAAAACCAGAACCATTACATCGTAGAAAGATCATATGGGATACCAGAAGATGCACCATTGCAAATTCTTTACACATCGTCGCTCGAAGACCTAGATCTGACTACTTTTGTAATGAAAAAAACTGAAACGGATAAGAAGGTGAATCAATTACAGCAAACGATTGATGAAAACAAATCACGGATGTTGAAAAGACTGCATAAGCATAGGAGAAAAATAAGAAAACCTTATATGCCCGCATATTATTTTAAAATTCCATACAATTATTATTATTATGATAGCTGATCTTTGTATAGAAAATTCTGATGTCTACATGTATATATATAATACTTAACATATACATTATATAACTAGTTTTTGCCCACAACTTCGTATGTGAGTAAAAATCCCCGTGGGAATTTCAGAAAATCCCATCTTAGTGCTCCTCTACTGTCCTAGGAATCTACACACCAAATTTCAGCTTTCTACGCCCAGTAGTTTCGACTGTGCGTTGTCTGTCAGTCAGTCACTCGGTAATGCAAGCGTTTTATATATACATATTAGTGTGAGACTTTTAATCACATATAAATAACAGTATGGGTGTACTTGTTTCGAATTAAAAACGTGATCATAAATTTCATCCTTAGTTTGTTTTTATTTCTGTTTTTGTAATAAGCTATTTTTTATGTTGACAGTTCAAGGTATTTTTATATTAACAGTACATTTTTTCAAGAAAACTTTTGAAAATGTAGTTAATAAAAATGTAAAAATATGAATAGGAAGATCACAGCCTCATAGTCAACTATTTTAATATCCCAAATGGACGGAACCCACCATTTCCAAATGGTAAGTTATTAACGACATCGAACACCTACAGCCTGGACAACAGCTGAAGCAATATTCAGTCACCCATCCCGGGATGACCATTGCATAAGTTGCTTAACCAGCATTATTGCGGCATTACAGTAATGCGAGGTTAAGTGTCAAGTTAAGAAAAAAGTCACGTCTTATTCACACTTGCCGAGTGAACGGGCGAAAAAGCAAACTCGGCCGAGTATTCTGTAATAATACATTAATACTTCCACTTTCTTGTTATCATAATTGTAACAAATATTACCTAAGACATAGACCAGGACCTCCGAAATAACTACGTCTTATTGCGAAAGAAACGCGGCGGACAATGTCGCAGGAGAAATTCTAGTTAAAGTAACAAATCACACGGATTAGAGAGTCCCGAAATTATGGGAAACTAACTCAACGAATATAGATAATCAAAGACGCAGGTCAATCTGAAACCCATCATTCTGAAAACATATCATTCTCCATTTTGATCTGACCGGGATCGAACTCAGGACCGTTTCGTTTAGTTTACATCTAGTAAAAAATACTCTTTTTCCGCACAGTCGGCCGAGAACGCTGTCCAGTTTACTAGCCACGTGTGACCGGGGCATCAAGGATGTCGCGAGGGATAACGACATTAAGACATCTGCAGCGCTCGAGTTAGCTCAGAATTGTTATGAGCTTGTCCTGAGCGTTCAGCTCCACTTTGGACGCGACCTAAATTATATCAGACTGGAATTAAAATGTCTCGTTCTACGTTTATTGTTTGTTTGCAATTATTTTACTGTACATGGATACATAATACTTACCAATACCAACTATATTAATTTAATATTAGTGCGAAATGCGAAAGTAAGTTTGTTAGGTACTTCTTCGCGCAATATTTACTGGACCAATCTTCTTGAAATTTTGCATACATGCAGTTTCAAGTATGAAGAAGGACATAGGGTACCTTTCATCCCGGAAAAATAATTATTCGCGTGGGAAATTTCAGCGGGCGAAGCGGCGCGGCCTAAAGCTATTAGGAAGATAAATATACAATGGCAGACTTATCCCATGAAGAGATATTTTAGCAGAGGTAGTTTGAGATGATATAAACCATTATATCATCCCAAACTACCGCTGCTTGACTGGAAAATATCACTTCACGTACAACATCTACCAAGATGTTGTCCGTTTATTTAAATAATTTTATATACAAACTTGGTACTTGGTAGTGAGTCAGCATGATCTATCTCGGTACGAACCACTAGACCACTGCTTCATTGAGATATTTAGCCAAATTTGTGTATAGAATATACATGTACACAACATCGAACTACTGGTAAATATTGATAATATCATAGCGCACTCGCACTTGACCTACAATGGAGCACTGATATCGTGCACTTGACTTGTACCGTGGCGTTTATTGACCTCGTAAGGCCGTGTTACTGTAGTTTAGAACTAAGGTAACGTGATAAACTCTTGGTATTGTATTTATGTATTTTTTATTTTGGATGACCAACGGCTTAATAAACAATGAACTTAATTTACAAAATAAACATTTTATATTACAGGTCTTCACTACTATGTACAAATGGATGCTTTTCTTGTTTGATATTCACTTGATCCAGCTTTCATTCGGGGCTTTGACGTCGCGAAGCCAAGTCAACGTAAAAAATAAACCTTAAAATTTTCAATTTAAAGTCTTTACTGTGATTTTACAACGATAGCACTTCTTGGCAATGCTATTCCTATCAGCTGACGAGGTTGTGTCCCTTAATCGCTGTGTACGACATCCACGAGAGGATATGAAATGGTCTCATCCTAGTAATTTTTAAATAATAGATCATAATCTTTATCATTACATAGTATGAAACAAAGTCGCTTACCCTGTCTGTCCCTATGCTTAAATCTTTTAAACTATGCAACGAGTTTTGATATAGGTTTTTAAAATAGATGGAGTGATTCAAGAGGAAGTATATCATCATCAATTAATTTAAGAACTTTGTTCTTGTCGGTGGAGCGTTTTCCGTCTAATTCTGTCCTCAGCCATCGGTTTCACCTCCCTACACGACACGAGCTCTGCCTTCTCTTTTATTTCATCTAGCAATGCCCTTCTTGGCTTTCCTTTTCCTCTTCTTGCTTTGATTAAAGTATACATGCATAATATTGCACCGGTGCGAAGTCATAAATAAATTCCTTAAACAATTTTAGGGAATCACTTTATATCTTTAAAAGACTTCAACGCCGTTTCGCTACGAAAAAAAAGTAATTTTTTTCATACAACTACATCATTAAAAAAAATTATACACATAATACTATCGTAAATATAACGTAATAATCGTAATATTTTTTCATATAACTACAACATAATATAAAAAAAAATGTTGTACCCATAGTATCGGAAAATTTAGTATTCCACCTCATTCGGACAACAGTACAAGAGTCCTGTATCAAGTACTCATCGCTCCACGTGCGACGCACCGTGGCCCACAACGTGCCGCAAAACAAAGCAACGCGTGTTCCCACTGATATGTGGATATGACTCAATCAACTGTACCATAAGTGGAATATTACGGGCAACCTGATACAGAACGGTGCACTAATCGACTCGTGCCCTTTGCAACTGTTGTGCTAGGCTCACACAAACAAGTTCTTTACGTGTCATTTTTGCGTGATAAATAATGTCCGTGCAGCAAACCGCTGCGGAGCCGATACTGGGTACACTAAATAATTTAAAATTTACATTTTTCAAAACAACAAATTATGAATTTCTGAAGTGCTAGTGCATTTTGTAACGACCATTGCAGAGAAGAAATGCCGAAAGAAGAGGCGAGGGAATTTTAATCGTATACGACTATCATATTGTTCAAGGTGTAAACTGTTGTGTGCACCAATAAAATAAATAAATATCCTCCCGTGGATATCATAAGACACGACCAAGGGATAAGAAGCCTTGGCAAAAACAGCACGCTCAGAGGGATGCCGTCAAGCAGGCGGGCGGTCGTAAAATCGCAGCCAAATCTTTATTAAAGGTTTGTCTTATAGGGGCCCTGGGCATCACAGTCAGAAAACCGGCAACACGCTCGAACGAGAGAGCGATTATTTTCAAAATATTTACAATACAACGATTACGTATACGTACGGCCGCGGCGCCAATTATTTACATGTTACTAGTAGATTCCAACAACAAATAATATTTTAATATACAATTTGCACGATTATCCTCTCTCAATTTACCCGGCATTTCATAATGCAGTTCCTAGAATAATAACAACATTTTAATTTATATTGCTCGGTCTAAAACAATTCTTAATGTAATAAAATGTTCAATCTGATCTAAATTAAAAATTGTAACGTCATAATATTTGCATGCTGATAAAAACTGCTAAATAAAGGGGCGTGTGGTCCCGCCCTAAAATAGAAGGATTCACATACGACATCCACGGGATTTGGAGTGGTCTGCAGAAGAAAGTAAAATTATGGAAGTTTACAAAACTACGAAGCGTTTGTGTGTTTGAGGCGGGTGATCTCCGAAACTATCGAGCCTATTTCAAAAATTATTTCACCATTAGAAAGGTACATTATCCAAGATTGCTATAGGCTATATTTTATCTCAAAATTCCCACGGGAGCGAAGCCTCGGGCAACATCTAGTTTATAATAAAAATTTTATAGACCGAAATCTAATATAGGCGATTGCTAGTCGACTAAAGAAACAGACAAGGAAGTCTCTCCTGGTAATGTTTTCTCTTCGATCAGATTATACATAAATTGGTAGACTTTTATCATTATTTGTAATATTTTTCCAGTTATTAATAAGTACTTTGTAAATTGATTAGTGATACACTAATCATAAATCGTGAATCCGGTATTATTAAATTAATAATCAGGTTGTACTGATAACTTTGATAACTGAGAGACCAAATGTTAGCGATAGATTACTGTAAACCATTATCGATAAAAATACAAATACAATGCTGGCTCCACACTGTCGTCGAACAGTTTGCCGAACCTTGGCAAAATAAAAGCACTCATACTAACTGCGCAATGTTCACGCATTTGTGTCGGCACGTGTCTGAGTTCGGTGATAGTGTGGGCTGATGCCAGCCCACACTATCACCGAACATGTCTGTATTTTTAACAGATGAACGCAATCTCCCAGCCTAATTGCTGACAAAAGTTTGTCAGCAATTAGGCTGGGAGATTGCGGAAATATCTGTAAAAAAAAGTCTAACAAATGCACACAAACTACTACTCACTGCACTTTTAAGGGTGAGTTGCACCATCAAATTTGACGTTGATTTTTACCGCTGACGTTTGGACAAAATGGCGTAGGTACATGCGCGTTTTTCGTTGTTGACGGTTAACGTAATAAGTGATAACTTGTCCCACGACTAAAGGAGACGGGGTTATTAGCACAGATTATACAATACTTCCAGTGGTATTACAATTTTGTTTTTGTCACCCTCATCCTAGAAAAATTAAACATTCGCTGTGATTCTACTACCGGCCTCCTGACTAACGACAATGGCCTTCTTGGCAATGCTCTCTTTCATCTGAGCGAATTCCCGATTTCTTCCTGAGCCGTTGAGCGTCGGAATCCAGGGTCCGCTCTCCTACTTTTCCGTCTCCACTACACACGGTCGTCGGCATCCCTGATTGTCAGACCATTGGCACGCAATCATCCTTGATGACATCAAGCCAGAATTTCTTTGCAATGCTATTTGTTAGTTATGCTAATTGCTATAATGCTAGACTAGACTGCGTCCCTTACAGAGGGGAATAGAGTAGTCCTATTCTAAGGCGGAAGCACACGCTATTGTTTCTTGTTACAGACTGATATAAAAATATTGCAGTTTTTTATGACGTAATCCGGCAGTTTCTTCATGCCGATGCAGTAACTCAACATTATCATCATTGTCTTCTTAGTCATCACCTCTGTTGAACTGAGAATTAGCTAGATACGTGTCACTGAGTTAAGTCTGTCCACTTGTGATCGAAAGGTCCAGGTTCGAATCCTACTCGTGCCACATGAGTTTGTGTACCAATCTGACTCGTATAGTAGTTTTCGTAGACTACCACTTGCTTTCGGTGAAGGAAAATGTCGTGAGGAATACTGCACACCGGTTGACAGTTTACGATCACTAAGTGTGTATGCGATTATTTGCCACTAGGCGACCCGGGGCGCATCTAGTACTCCATATATGTATATCCTGTGTCACATAACATTTCAATGAACTTGTAAATAAATAAAATAAAATATATATATATAAACAGTCAGACTGGAAATTTCTAGTAGAATGGTACCTAATTCACGTTCGTCCATTTTACTTTCCATATAATGTTATCTAAAAGAAATGTTTACACAGAACTTTATTAAATTTATCTCGACGATTAATCGTTGGAAATAAACACCTTTACACAGATAAAGCATTAAAACTGTCATGTGTATGTACTATATAACTTCCAAACTAATATTAAAATGCAATTTCTGTCTCTCTGTCTGTTTCACTGTCATGGCTAAACCGCGAAAACGAATATGCACGTAGTTATAAAACCCCATTCAAACATAACATAGGCTACTTTTTTTACGGTTCCGTACAATAAATCAAAAGGGGGAACCCTAATAGGATCACTCGCGCAATGAAAATCATATTGAAAAGACGACCAAAGGCGACTTAATTGACTATCACACAAAAACATTGGTCCTGGAATATAATAATCTGATACCTGGAAATTAATATCTGATGATAAGTGTGTACCCAACACAAAAATATACACATATCACAAAAATATAATTATGCTGTCAGAAGTAACTATTCTACGCTGATGAAGTCGCGAGTAAACATCTAGTATACGTATAATCAAGTTTCCGTGTTCATAATATTAGCGGAACAGGAGGCAATGGAAAATTTTCGACTCGACGAATCTATCAGTATTTTTATCTATTTTTTTTTTTGCCATATGATAACTTTGTTGTTTATATTTTGTGACTTTTAAACTGTTTCATCACATCCACAAAAAATAAGAGATAAAAGACTTCAATTTAGTTAAATGACTCGCACCTCCCTCGAAGTGTGGTTCCCGACCTAGAATAGGACCATAACCTCACGTAGATATAATCCTTTCTTCCTTCACATCAGTCAAGCGGCCGGTCGTGAAACCTTCTCAAAAGTTTTGAGGTTTAATTTCAAACAGACCCTGGGGTGTAAGGCGTCACAGCCAAAAATATATATGCTCGGAAGATAGAAAACAAAATGCAATTTCCGCGTGAAATTTCGGATTAGAAGGTTAAGTATGTTTTTCTAAATTTCACTCCAACCGTGTTCTACATTTCATTGAGTAGATGACATTTATTTGAATGTGTGTTTTTATTTATTATTGTTTCGTTATCTGTACCTTTGCGCATATCATAATAAAGTAATGTGGCTTGTTGCCTTTTAAGTCTAACCTTCGATAAGAGTCCTTTAACCTAGTGTTTTGATAGCCATGTGTTTGAAGCGTGCATTGATTCTTAGGATAATTTTATTAACATTATTTATTAGTATAAATTACCAGGTGGGTTTGGGATGCAAGGTGATCTTCACAGCCTATTAACGCCTGCAAAACCAGGTGTGATACACGCGTTTACATTTTCTTGGTTTCTTCCTCCGCCGGAGCCTAAGGTCCGCTTTTCTACATTTTCTCTTGCACTTTGGCATTCTTAGTTGTTAGACCATAGGGTGCATATTATCGTGCCACAGTACCCTGTAATTACATTACCTCTCTTGATCTTCAAACCAGCACACAACAATGTAAGCACTGCACTGCTGTTTGGAAGCTGAAATTGATGAGAGTGAGGTACCCATGCAGACGACCTTTGTACCCAGATCTGCCTCTAGTATATATTGGTGAGATATTATGTTACCTAAATACCCTACTTCTTTCCATGCTGGTCTGGGAACTAAGGAAAAAATGTATATATACAGCTTCACTGTCTCTCTAATCTTCACATGTTCCCGTCTGTGAAGCAGAGAAGCACGCGTAGCGTTAAAAGCGTATATATACAACTAGAAACCCGTCCCAGCTTCGCTCGGGTAAAACCATAATAAAACTTTCACCAAATCATATCGATCCTATCGATCGGTTTCGAACCATCAACACTAACAACGTGAATTCAATGGTGTTTAGCGCTGAGCTGTCTATTCATATCTTTAGTTGACAAAAATTTTAATGGGATTATTCGTAATTTCTTTTCACCCTCATTTAATTACCCTAAAGGTCATATTTTAAAAAATCCTGAAACACGGGTTTTATTATTTTTGTTGCATAGCATTTGGGCCAAATTTCAAGTATATCAGTAAAGAGTTTCGTTTCGTTTTCATACAAACTTTACCCCCAATTATTACCCCTTTAGGAGTCGAATTTTGAAAACTCCTTTCTTATCTGAGCACTACGCGTTTATAGCTTCTATGGTTTATAGGCTGGGCGTTGATTAGTAAAATACGCTTGCTCTCATATGTATATAGATTTTGAACCAGACAGCTGTCTGCCTGACGTCAACCTTTTTTAGTAATACTACTGTTGTCTATCAGCTACCAAGGCTATCTCTTAGTCGCCTAGTAAGACAAATCCACAAGAGGATATGCCACACAATTCCTTCATCTTGCAAATTGTTTTCAAAACAATCAAACTCTAGGCTATCGACCTGTTTCTACATTCCTACGTGAAATGTTATGAAAATCCGCATTTTTAATACACTATGATGATATAACAATACAAATAACAAAATATTGTGCAAATATATGTGGAGAAGATAAATGTGCAAAATTATATCTTAATAGTTAAACAAATAATAAGTATGATACGACGGATGTCACGTATTTTATAATGCTTTATCTTAATAGTATAACTTTATGGACCAACTGTATATATATATTGTTTTATTAACATTTATAATAAACTGACCAATCTTTCTTCTGATTCTGGAGGATATCAAAACTGTGAAGAATAGGCTATCTACAGAAAAATACTTCCTTACACACTTATTACAAAACAAAAGTCCTCTGCCGCGTCTGTCTGTCTGTTCACGAATAACTCATAAACGACTTCACGGATTTTTGAGCTGTTTTCGCCAATAAATAGTGTAATTCCTGAGGAAGGTCCAGGTGTATAATTTATTATGTTTTTACCCGAGCGAAGTCAGGACGGACCGCTAGGGTACATTAAAATATCTTCTTAGAATATATAAAGCAAAGTATCAACTTTTTTTTTTTCGAATGGAAACTAAAGACAGTTAACATAATTCTGTAAATAACTATTCTCTTTCTCACCATGTTACCGGTTGCATTCCGACCGCAATCGCCGACGCCCAGGGTTCGCTTAAAAATAAATCTTTTTGAACATTTATCTGATTTTATGACCGGCCGCCTGCCTGATGTCAACTCTCTTCGGGAATACTGATGTTGCTTTTCAGCTTGTCGCCACGCCTGTAAAAAACCTATATGTATTGCTTATTTAACATTATTAAGTAGCTTTATGTGAGAATGGCTTTAAATTCCAAGAATTATCATGTTTACACAATTGTGTTACTTAATCGTTTTACAGTTTGTTTGTTTAACTCAGATTTTCTAACACAGATTATAGCAATTAAAGCCATTTCATTGGCAGACGCGTTGTCTACAGTTATTTATGACTTCAATATAGAATTTAATCCGTAGTCGGTAAGAAGATGACAAAGACTATTTTTTGGTTTGTTCGCCGACTCTTTCGGGTGATTTAATTTATTTGACCATACAAAAGACATTTTTAGAAATTTGGCCAAAAACACGCAAGCCAGAGCATTTGAAAAGGAATAAAAATGTTTTATTCCTTTTCAAATGCACTGGCTCCTTTCCCCCTTCCCCTCACCCCCTCTCTTTGACCAATGAATACCATACATATGTCAAACGTGACCAAGAAAAATATTGTTTCTTTTTTAAATTTAAATATATTGTTTTTTTTATTAAAAATTTTAGCATTTTTTTTCTCCACAATGCATGCATACAGGGTACTGTGGCAAAAACCATACAGGGTACTGTGTTGCAGCGTCCAAAAGCTGTGTTGTCCACTTCCCATCAGGTTGGCCGTATGCCTGTTTGCCTGCTGACGTATTTTACACATAAGTGGTTCAGCACCAAACTATTTAGAATTGGATGTAGAGCGGTCCTATTGTAGGGCGGAACCACACACCACCAACAGATTGCCACACGTAGACGCTTAAGTCATTAAACTTCCTCATACAATCAGACCACAGCGACGCGTCGCCTGTCTAGTCCGCGAGGTCATTCCACAGACATAATATCAGTTATCTTGTGTGAACTACACAATTAATGCAACATTGTAATCATTACCTACACATATTTTTGTTAGTCATCGTCCTTATTATGATGAATGTACACAAATCTCACTTTGTGATTATGCCAGCTTCACACTGTCACCGAACTCGGACACATACCGACGCAAATGCGTGATCATTGCGTAGTTAGTATTAGTGTTTTTATTTATAGCAATGTATACCAAATCCGCCAAAGTTTAGCAAACTGTTTGGCAACAGTGTGGAGTTGGCATTAGACCAGTCTACAGAAACCACTCCCCAGGATTACCACTAGGCAACCCGTATTTAGCTTACTATTCTCTCTCATCCTCCTATGTTAGGTTAGGTCTGCTTAAAAAAAAAACATTGAAGATTTAGCTCCGATTTTATGAACTGCTTCCCTGGCGTCAAACCTCTATTAGATCTCTGCTTGTTTAATCATATGCTCCTTTAATCTCCGCATGTTCCCGGCAGCGTTAGCTGGCTATGATGCTGTATGGCCTGGGTCAGTGTGAAACAAACTAAAAATGTAGATTTGTATTCGTATGTGATTTTACAACCAGCCGCCTTCTTGCGAAACGTCGACTAAGCATTTTTTTGTATAAAAAAACTATATACCATATGGATATACAAATATGAATATGATTAGAAGTACTTGCAAGCATTTAGTTATGTACCTAATGAGGTATCAGTTTACTAAATACAGCAATGGAAATTTTCATGAGTGGGACAGGGAATCTACACGCGACATAATGTACCATGCAGTTTATGAATGATATTTAATATATCACCCAGTAGCCAAATTAATGAGGTTAAAGATAGATAACTCTCATTTATTCCAGTACTCGTAGAAGATTTGCTGATACAGTTTGTTTTAGAAGCTTTACCATCCTTGGTTTTGTAAACGTTGGCGTTTTGTAACATATTTTGATCCTTTTATGAAATAGATCATGTTGATTAAGAATTTCGTAAAATTTCAGATTTCTAAGAACATTAGGCTTTGTTTTGATGATTCATAAATTTTAATGTTAATGTTAGGTTAATGTAAAGTGACGAAATCGTACCTTCGCAAGCCCTATTTATTTAGCATCATTCTGTACATGCTATTAAATAATGTATAACTAAAATAACTAACTAAATAATAAACTCCGTGGCCTAATGGTCATCATGCCGGAATGCTACACTGGAGGTCCCGGGTTGGATCCCCAGCAATGTCAAAATGGAAAATGGAAAATATTTTTCAGATTGACCTGGGTCAATCTGAAAAATATCATTTTCCATTGGATGATTCCTCTTGGATTCCTCTTGGATGTTTATCTGTCCTAATTATTTATAAAAAACACACATGTATATGTTATAGAATATAATATCGTCGAGTTAGTATCCTACAACTCACTGCGGCATAACATGCAAAGGATAATTCTCTTCTCTCTCTCTCTCTCTCTCTCTCTCTCATTGTGTTTTTGCAAATAAAATATATTTTTATCTTTTATCATCTTTGTGTGTCCTACGTTACATCCGGAGCGGTGACGCCATCACCATAAAAAGCATAATTTCTATCCTTTCCATAATTTTGTCCGTAGTCACGTCACTTTTGTATATACTTATACTTACCAATTCTCGCTATTATTGGAACTGTTTATTCCGTATATTTAGCATAATACTTCTTTGTTTATTACTAAGTAGAACTAGACTAGTTCGTTCGCGGCTTCGTATAATAAAATGTTATCCATATGGATAAACCTTGCATAATACATTGTAGCAATACTCTCTTATCCATCCACACTAATATTTACGAAAGTCTGTCTCAAGTCTTTCTGTCGTGTCACACTTTCACCGCTAAACCACTGGCACAATTTTGATCATATTTCATATGCATTTATTTAAAGTCTCGAATTCAAACGCAGGCAACGTTTTTCTAATTTCTACCCCCAGAGACTAAATATGTGCTTCAATGAAATTTTTTGTAAAACATATGTATATATAAGTAAGTAACATATTTGTTTGTTACCTATACATATATTATCTATTCAATCAATGTTCTTGAAATTTGGCATACAGAGTAACAGAAAAGGACAATTTCATCCTGGAAAAATACTGCTGTGGGAAATTCACAAGTGCTTGTAGCTAAATGTAATAAACAAATTTCTTTTGTTTAGGAATACCCATTTTGGCATAAATTCAATGTCCAAATTAAATGACTTGGGGGGAATTGCACTGTCAAATTTGACGTTGATTCTAACCGGCTCGCCGCCGCTGACGTTTAGACGAAATGGCGTACTTTACGTTTTTCTGCGCACGTTAATGTCGAAATTTGAATGTGCTACCCACTCTTACAATCCGTAACAGTCTGTTAAGCTCGATAAGTGATTCCTTTAGTGAATCTATTTTTAGTTTTAAAAAGATCTTAAATTATACTTACTCAAATGCATAATGCCACCCCCAGCTGGTATTAATACTTACTGGTATGGTACTACTTAATGAAGTATTGATACTACTACTAATAACCTCATTGCATAGTATGTTAGAGGTTAGATAGTTCGTTCATGAGATTAAGAGCTGAGATTATGTAACTTACATATATTTAACTATAACAAGGACGATGTGTACCGATCTGAGTAAACATGGCGTCGTATGAAATTTGACATATAAAAATATTTATTACTTTGTAATGTACAAATAAGATATAAAGTACCTAAAGATAAGGTGTGTATACAATAATAAAGGAAAGTATTTTTTGGGTTGATTATTATTTAATAACACTACATTAGATAGTATAAAATAAAGTCGCTTCCCGCTGTCTGTCTAAACCCATGTATGCATAGACAAATATAGACATGTATGTTTAAAATTACGCAATGATTTTAATGCGAGCTTTTTTAATAGATAGAGTGATTCCTGAGGAAGGTTTTGCTGTATGTTTTACTATGGTTTTACCCGAGTGAAGTCCGACCGCTAGTTATAATATAATTAATTGTTGGCCAATATTTTGTATTCCCAAATATAATATTTTAATATTAATGTATACCTACTTAAGCGTGTATATATCGTATCTGCCTTTATTCTGAGTTTCGGAATCCCTATTTTCCTACCAATTGGGTATTATTTCGCCATAAGGGTTAAAGAAGATAATACTTATCCTAAGATGAATGAAACAGCTTGACTTATAGCGATCAACAAATAGGTAGGCGTAAACGATACACAAAGTCTATTTTCTATTGTGAAATAAGGCCGACGACCAAGAAATTTTACCTGAAAACCATTACTTTTAGTATTTGTATCTATTTATTTCGAATAGAAGCCAAAGAAAGAAAATAACTTCTAAAGTACAGAGAATATAGACAAGTGAGACGTCATGCGAATCCGCTGACCAATACTTAAACTGGTATTAAGTAATTGTACCTATTTGTTAAACTACCCATAATAAAATCCGGGTATTTTTTATTAAAACGATAACAAAGGTATCTTATAATTAAACATAAAATTTCCACATCAAATATTTACATACGTACACAACACCGACGGATGCCAATAAAGTCGTATCTCTCAGCACGCGCTTGCAAAGTGCAAAGTTTACACACAATAACACATACAAACATAGCTAACGTCATACAATCGCGTGTGATCCTTTATCATACATTTACGTCGCACGTGGCTCTGGCTATATAAATCAACAATCAACCGGCTTCGACTCATTCAAACAACTGTGTGACTGTGCGAACATATTTCAAATCGGAGTTTTGCGCTCGGCAGTCTAGTTCGATTTTGTTTATCTTTTTTTTTTATTAAAAAAAAAAAACTAAAATGGACAAGAGACAACTCATTGGTTCAGCCACCCGCTACCTCGCTGGCAGAAATGCAGTTCAAACTGTTTACTGGAGGAAGCCAGCCGAAGAAGGCAAGGGCCTTTGGAAGACCTCAAGAATTACCTTTTTTGGAAAGAATGAGGGTTCCAACAAAGTAGACCCAGCAGACATGTTCGCGGCGGTGCGGGAGCGGTACCTGTGAACAAAACAGAAGAAAATCATTCGGAGTCTGTGATATCATAACTTAGTTTATAATTTGAACTATTTAATTGTGGCTGTGATCGTGTTGTGTGGCAGTCGCTGTAGACGAGGAGTATTTATATTATTATTAAGGTTTCACATGATACAGTAAACGGATATTTATCAAATACAAACTATTTTCATTATTCTGCCAATTTATTCATATTCATATACATTCATTTGCCGACTAAGTGTATGTACTCAAAACAAAATTAAATACAACGACCCATTTATTTTAATAAAAATATTTATTTTACAAATTAATCACACGGTAATTAAATATTTTTGGAGATTATATTATAAAGTTCACATAACCGAAACATAAATGTATATGCCCTAAATAGAAGTATTTCAAACTTTTTTCCAGCCACATAACTAGAGTATCTCACATTTTCTCTATATTAGTGGATTTTACCATTAGAATTTTACCACTTATTACTTCAATAACTTCTTTTCTTCTTCTTCTTACAATAAAAAGTAAAATATTAGAAAATTCACAAAGCTTGAAAACAGAAGTCAATCTTTTTTTTAATACTACCAAACAGACAAACAGGCATGCGGCTAACCCAAATAATATTGAATGAATACTTTATGTGGGTGGATAAAATTAATACTTAGGTATTTTATTAACATTGGTGCACTGTATATATCTAATATGGTTAGCATCTTAAGTCTTTATTAGGTGGAGCTTATGGTAAGTGGTCAATACAGCCTATCAAATCGACGGCTGCAACACTAGTGTTGCATCCCTGGGGATGTCACACGCCAACTTTGTGGCCTAGGATCCTCTGCTACAATTGACAGTACACTATAATTTACATTACACTGCCTCTCTCGCCCTTCGAATAGGAACACAATGTAAGCACTGCGCTAGGAATAGATAACAATGAGGTGCAGATGGAGGATGCAGATGACCTTTGTAACAAGTTCTACCTCTGGTAAAACTGACTCTTAAAATTAAATACCTACATTTATTGCACAGGTTGTCGCAAATCAAAATTTTCTTTTACATTTTTTTTATGTTGTCTTTAGTGATCTAAATCGTTGTCAAACACGAACCACTAGGTCCATCAATTCAAGTTTATTTTTGTTTACAAAAACAAAAATAAACTTGAAAATAAATACATATTTCGAGTAAAAGAAAGTACCTAGGTAGGTACTAATTACTCTTAGTCAACACATCATCTCTGTCCTCCATATTCGCGTGTTCACTAGTTAATCCGGGGCTGTGACACCATGAATCCCGAAGCTCTTCACGGATTCGGTAGACAGAGAAAATTTCTGGTGTAAGTATTGAATATATAAAAATAGGCTTAGATTTCTCGGCTTTTATTGTGCTTTTGTTAAATATCAATCTGACAACCTCATTAGACTTTCTAAACCAATATGTTTCGTATGCAACACTTTCGCGTACAGTCACGTCCAATGATGTATACAACTGTATTCGATTTTCTTTGTCGTATTGAAATAAGAACTAATGTAGTGGAACATACAATGTTTGCAGTAGAGACGGTTTTGGTCATTTTAATATATTAATGTGATCTGACCGTGCTTTTCCTTATTACGTGTCCGCGTTTCGCTGCTCATAATATTTTTACCTTTTTTTATCTCTTGTGTTATGACAATAAAATGGTCACATTGCTATGTAGGTACTTTATTGAGGAGATCTATGGCGCAGTGGTTAGCGCGCACGGCTTGTGATAGTGTCGATTAAGTCACTCTCACAATGATCCGTCATTAGGCGTGTGACCAAAACTTTTGTTTGTTTGTTTCTTTGTAAACTCTTTATTGCACGAAGAAAACACATACAAAGAAAGCAGGGAAATAAAGAAAGAACGCGTACAAAGGCGGACTTATCCCAGAAAGGGATTTCTTCAAGTCAACCAAGTATTTGAAAGTACTAATATACTTTTATTGTAATATCTTGAGCTCTTCTCTGCTTCAGAAGGCATATGAAGCCATAGTATGCGCAACTACTTCGCTTGCGCTTTGGATATGTCGGTAGACTTAGATTTAAGTAAATTTTGAAATTTTTCCCGGTTTCTTCCTCAGCCTTTGAGCGTCGGAGCCCCGGAGGAGCTCCGCTTATGAATGCAACAGATCTTGAAATTTGTGTCAAAAATTAAATTTAAGTAAATACTAAATTTGTATCAAAAAAAACATTTAAGTAATTAAGTTATTATTAATTGTTTCTAGATCCGAGGATCACTTACAGGGGGCCGATGACGTGAGTATATTTACAAGCAGACCATTATTTCGCTACGTTGATAAACTCATGCGCAGGTCATCAGTTGAATAGGTACTAAATATAGGACGATAATTAAAATGCTTGCTGCACACTATCGCGAACTGCCGATATTGGCGGATTCGGCATACATTGCCAGTTTCACATACAAACTACGCAATGTTCATGCATTCACGTCGGCATCTGTCCGAGTTCGGCGATAGTGTATAGCCGGCATAATGCTGCGCCTACACTTACGTATTGTCGCGTAACGCGTCTGGCCAAGACTTCGGGCTACGCAGAATATTAGCTGTCTCTTTCGCTTGCTGTGAAAACGAGAGAGTAAGCAACAGATCTAAATGAGCTACATGAAACTTATCCTGATAGACAACACCACACATTTAAAACAATAAATCTAGTTTTATTTACCTATTTATTAGGAACTTTAGTACTATTTGCCGGCCTCATTGTAACTATACTTTTTCTCCGTGCTTAAAATACTTAAAGGCACTTACTTAAAATAATAAAAATATATAAATTGCACAAAATGTCTAGGAAGCTTTAATGCATCATAAATCAAATCATCTTTATTGAGGGTCACAGGTAAAAACATAGGTAGATCTTACAATATAGTTAGTACAGCCAAGGCCCGCCCAAAGGGACATACAATAATTTTATATAACAATCGGAAATAAGTATGACGAATTAATCGGTACAGGTACAATGCACAGAAGCGAAGATTACACAAGACTTCCAGCAATAGAAGTAATCCTTCAATTTAACCGGTATGTTTATCGGTCAAATACAGTAGATAATTATATTCGCAAGATTGTATTTTAATTTTCGCTAATAAATAAAAGAAATTCAATTTTCTTAAAGGTTAAGTTTATACGAGTAAGTAAGTACATTTATGAATAAATTTTTAATTTTTTGTACTTATTTATATAACACAAAACCTTATTTTTCATGATACACTTTTTAATTATTTTATTTATTAGAAGCAATTACTTAGCGCGCGTCAATGAATGGGCCAAGAAATCGGCCATTTTCACCTAGTATACGTATGGCGCTAGGGTTCGAAAATGACGAATTAGGCAAAATCCTACTAATATTACCTATAAATGCGAAAGTTTGTGAGTATATGTATTGTTACTCTTTCACGCAAAATCTACTGGACCGATTTTTATGAAAATTGGTACACTTTTTATCCCGAAATTCCCACGGGAGCGAATCACCGGGGCACAGCTTCTATACATCTAATCTATCTTCTATACATATAATGAAACAGTAAAAATATTTTGTCTGTTCATATAGTATTTTTGACTAAAATAATAGAACGCAAAAACATTTTTATTTATTTTTTTGTCTGTATGTATGATCACTCTTATCTCCGAAAGTACTGGACGGATTCGAATGAATCTTTGTTCTTAATAAGCCTGGGCAACATATTGGGTAATTTGGGTATAAAATATTTTGAAAACTGGAACACCAAATGGAGAACCAAGAATATTTTTTACTTCTTACCAAAAATAGTTCGGCCACGCGAACGAAGTCTCGGGCATCAGTTAATCGCTAATATATAAGTCTGTGGACAAAATGGTGAGTGGTACTGTATACCCCTAATTATAATATTACCGACAAATCCGATTATTGCTATTACCGATAGCGACCAAAAACCAAAATTCAATTTTGGAATTTCATAAAGCGGTAACGGCTTAGTTAGCATTCGACTAAATGATTTCCGATGGTACTTTCGTTTTATCGGAAATGCAAGTAATTTTACTAATATAGCAATGCTAAATAATGTGTTTGTTTTAAAGACTACTTAATCACCAACATTTCCATCGGAAATCGTTTTGAAATAAGTACTAAACCCGTTACCGTGTTATGATATACCAAATCTGTACAAAATAAAAAAAATGTAATCGATTGAGAGATTTTTTTTATACTTTCCAACATTTGATGAAAATCTTTTCACGGTTGTTTTATGCATTCAGTAAATATGAGTAGTTACTGCTATTTACTAGATCCTACACACAAAGTTATTCTTAGGTAATTAGGTTTTTTTTTTCTTTAATTTATTTATTTTAATTGGTGCTTTAGTATTTTTAGTAAGTTTTTTTTTATTTTTGTCTGTGTGTTCGTTCGCACATCATGCAAAAACTACTAGATGGAATTTGATGTGGTTTTCACAGTTGTATAACAGATGGTCTTACTTAAAATCTGGTGTAGGTTTCATCGCGATTTCATAACCCAAGATATTGACATAAATAATTTACGAGCGAATGCACATAATAAACGCGGACGAAGCCGCGAGCAAAAGCTAGTATCACAATAAATTCTCCACTAGTGTTGAGAAAATAAAGAATTTCATTTCG
The DNA here is from genome assembly GCF_027563975.2 of Plodia interpunctella. Lineage (NCBI taxonomy): Eukaryota > Metazoa > Arthropoda > Insecta > Lepidoptera > Pyralidae > Plodia > Plodia interpunctella. The sequence goes on from NC_071301.1 coordinate 8,892,787, forward strand.
TCACTTTGACAAATTGCTTACCTGTTCGAAAAAGGCAAAGTTTTTCGTATGGTTTCTGTTTGTATTCTAAACATTTTGCTATGTATTTCAAACAGATATGCGGCGTGCAGCGCTGTTTTGTTTGCACTTTTCGTGCAAAAACTCCGAAAATATTCAAAATTATGAATTTATCAGATATTGAAACCTGTAACCTTTTAAAATTTGATTTACCAATCTTAACATAATAATTTCTTTACATTAAACTACAACTAAAAGAAAAAATACATAACTAAATCAAATTAAAAATAACAAGTATTTAAGAAATCCTGTAGTCAGGACATTAATTCAGTGTCCGTGTGTCTTGCGTGAACCAGAATATCAACGTTATCGCCCCGCATCGTGGCTAGAGTTGCCAGATGGACGGAGGAAATCCGGGATTGTTCCGGAATTTTGCGTGTTGTCCCGTGTCCAGTAATTTCAATTTTTTAATACTAGCTTTTGTGAAAAATAGTTTTGTTTTAATAGCCATTAAGTCAATCCATATGCATTTAAGTAGTTTAAAATTTAAAAGTAAACAAGTCGACATAACATTCGGACAAGTCAGCCCTTTTTGATTGTTGCGCCCGTACCTATATATAAGTGTCCACTAATTGTTTCACTGTATCAGACCTACATTTGATTTGACGTCTTTGGAGAAAAGGCCGCGGTGAAGTTTGTTGCGCCGCTTCTTCTCCACCTGCGTTAGAAGTTGGCAGTAGTAAGTCTACTGTCGTAGGTAATAAATGAAGTATATCCTATATTGAATAAAGAATTTTGAATTTGAATTTGAATTTGAATTTGTAAGAAAACGTGTTTTATATTTCATGGTAGCCCATGTTTCACAGTAACATAATTACGTACAAATAAAGATTTTAATTGAACTTAAAAATATTTTATTTTAAAGAACTTAAAATATTATTTTTAAGTTCAATTAAACTTAAAAATATTTTATTTTTAAGTTCAATTAAACTTAAAAATATTTTATTTTTAACTTCAATTCCCTTTAGGTATATTTAAATTCAATATTTGTGTTTGCTCGTTTCACAGCAGGTTTTTTTTGGTAAAAAAAAATCATATTTCCCTACCAGCGACGATTTGGCGGCATTCCAAATGTGGCCTGAATTTCGACAAACTTTTGCCGACCGTTGTGAAATAACATAACATTTTTTTTTGTTCAGGTGTTTCCATTTTCATAGCACGTGACTAAAATTCTACTAAATATGTGATTTCAAAAATTAAAATTCTATTTTAAAGAATACATTCAAATTTGTATCTATTATTGTTATAAAATATCGTAAAATTAAATAAAACGGCGGGCAATAGATTTTTCTAATTTATTGGTTTTCAAATATTTATATATATATGCGAACAAAATAATATAAGGCAATATTATTATAATTTCAATTTTTTTTTTATCATCTCCGACTATCATAGTCTTGAGTATGTATGTATGTATACTTAGTAAAGACCACATAATTTCGAGACTATTACAATAATCATCAAGCGCGTATGATATTTTTTTTTACATATACTCGTAAACATATTTTTAAATCTATGACAATACCTGAAAAGACCTCTCTTCAGATAGGTATGTCTTAAGGTCGTGGTCATTACGTGGAATGAAATACACACAACGACTTTCTCTTGACATACACTTATTTACTACTTAGTTAATAAAAAATAAAACTTTTTTCATTACAAACTGTTATCAACAGTACAGGAGGCAAATTGAAAAACTTGCTAAAACACAGCACGTTTACACGCTGAGTTATTTCCAAAATAACACCTAGTTCAGTGTCAAAGTGAAAATGAACAAATTGTTGTATTATTCGAAAAGTTTGCGAGAGCCTAACTTTTTTTATACAAGTTGGGAGATGTGAAAAAAGATCTCGCCCACAGGGCATTTCGCAGTAAATATCTAGATATTTGACGACCTCGGTGGCGCAGTGGTCAAGTTCTTGCCACTGAACCGAGAGGTCCCGGGTTCGATCCCCGGTCGGGTCATGATGGAAAATGATCTTTTTCTGATTGGCCCGGGTCTTGGATGTTTATCTATATAAGTATTTGTTATAAAATATAGTATCGTTGAGTTAGTATCCCATAACACAAGTCTCGAACTTACTTTGGGGCTAGCTCAATCTGTATGATTAGTCCTAATATATTTATTTATTTATTTATTTATATTTTCGTTATCGACAATGAAATAGCGCCTGTAATATATCTCATAGCAACGACTCAATCAATCAGTGTGACTTGTTCTCTACTTACTTATTTTTTCAGAACGGGATATGTAAGAACACACATTTATTTATAGACAGACATTATTTGTGTTTAGGTTTGAAGTAGTGGTGGTGTAATGGTTAAGACGCCCGCCTGTGGATCGAAAGGTCTCAAGTTCGTATCCTACTCGTGATTTTGCATACCAATCTGACTCATATATATTCTCTACATATAGACTCGATGCGAGGTCGTGGTGGCGGGCGGTCGTGTCGTCAGTTAAATAAAAGTGCATAAATGTATCTTCGCATTGACGTGTGGTCCTAGTGAAAAGACAATGGCGAACTTAATTGTGAACGAGTTTTTGACGTTTGTCCAAAACAAAATAAAATATATTGACGAACTGAGTATAGTGCAGATTTGTGCATCTCATTACTCTGATGAAGAGATAGAAGAAGGAAAAATCATATTGTTTAGAGAATGTGGAGACGGAACCAGGAGTATACAAAGAAAAGGAGAAGACAAGAGAAAGAAGAATATAAAAGACGATATTAAAATCCTAAAAGAAGTAGATCCAAAAAGCCAGCCACAATTCGTGGCTCAAGATTTGAACCGTTTGCCGCCAGTAACTTTCGACCATGTGGACGTCACCCGCCTTCTAAAAGACATGTCCTTTATGAAAAGCCATATGGTAGATTTTGAGTCAAAAGTTACGTCAGAATTATCTATACTACATTCGGCCGTCCAACAACGTCACGAAGCAGTTAGTGTCGATAATGACGACCTCGGTGGCGCAGCGGTAAAGTTCTTGCCACTGAACCGAGAGGTCCCGGGTTCGATCCCCGGTCGGGTCATGATGGAAAATGATCTTTTTCTGATTGGCCCGGGTCTTGGATGTCGATTTATATATGTATCTATTTATAAAATATAGTATCGTTGAGTTAGTATCCCATAACACAAGTCTCGAACTTACTTTGGGGCTAGCTCAATTTGTGTGATTTGTCCTAATATATTTATTATTATTATAAATTATTATTAAATGCATCAACAACACCAAAGAGACCCAAAAAGTTAGTTCCGCCAAAATCGCCTATGATTAGACCATCACAAACGCAAACGCAGACGCAAACGCAGGCACCTATTGTAGTCGCGGACTCGGCGCATACCCCGACCTACCGGGACATAATCTCAGGTAAACAACGACCGCTCCTTACGAAAACCGACCGTGCGCGCAATACGATATTGACACCTGTGTAAGTGAATCTTCAATGCTACCTTCTAACACTGGCAATTGTGACGAGGATGATTCATTTACTACTGTTCGAAATAAAAAACGTAAATCTAAAATTACTAATATGCGCGGGACTCTGAGCACAGGTTGCAAAATAAAAGTAGCCGAATCTCAATGCTTCATATATGTCTCGCGGACAACAAGGGATGTAAAGGAAGCTACTATTTTGAAACATATCAAAGACATGGGAGAGGAATGTCTCAGTGTTGAGATGTTAAAACAAAACCACGAGACTGCGTTTAATTCCTTCCGCATAAAGATACCGTGTAGCAAGTTGTCCACCTTCTTGAATGCTGCTTTCTGGCCCGCTGGCTTGGTATACAGACGGTACCGTGAACGACTGACTCGCCCCGCACACAATAATAAATAATATGGATAAAGTGGTGAATGACATAATAACTATGGGCACATTCAATTGTAAGTCCATTAAGCGTTTGACGGAACAAATACGAGATATGTGTAAGCACATGGATATTTTAGTATTTCAAGAAACATGGTTATTTCCACACGATTTGGGATATGTAAATGTCATTGACGATAATTTTGGATGTTTCGCGAAATCTGCCATTGATACCTCGGTTGGAATGATAAAAGGCCGACCATACGGTGGCTTAGCTATAATGTGGCGTAAGTCTATTTTTCCCAAGGTGTCAATAATTGACTGTGCGAGTGATAGATTAGCAGCCATACGTATTGACTTAGACGGAAGGTCTGTCTTAATTATTAATGCTTATTTACCCTATGACGATAAAAGTGACGAGTCGCTGATCAATTTCACAAGCTGTTTAGGCGATATTGGTGCAATAATAAATGATATGGATATCGAAGCAGTGTACGTGCTGGGCGATTACAACGCACATCCGGGGACAAGATTCGGGACCGAGTTGCTATCTTTCTGTACGGAACACGCATTCATATGTATCGATCGAATTTTGTTGCCTGATGATACCTACACACATATAAACGATGGAAATGGTACAAGACGCTGGTTGGACCACTGCCTTGTGTCGGAGGCGGCGCGAGATTCTGTGATCTCAGCCACTGTGGACCTGGATGTGTTCTGGTCAGATCACTACCCTTTAGTGTTGAAGTGCAAAATAAGTGCTTTAAGCAAAAAAGTGTCAGTGAATAGTGACGATTTAAAGCTACGGAATGTGCTGTGGGGTAAAATAAACGTAGATGAAATTCAGAAATATTCGTTGCAATGTACAAATAATTTATTAGCCCTAAAACTTTCTAGTCAATGTGCTAAATGTGATATTTTACGTTTTTATATTTGTATAGAACATTGTAGTTTATTAGACGAATTTTACAATAAATTTGTTTTAACTTTACAATCAGCTGCAAAATCTAGTGTCTGTCGTGTTGCACGGAAACGACCAAAACAGGTAACTGGCTGGAACCACCACGTTAGTGACAGTCACCAGGAGGCCAGAAAACACTACATTAACTGGCTATATAATGGTAAACCTCAGGAAGGGCAAATATATGTAAAGATGGTTGAAACTCGGAAAATATTTAAAAATAGGTTGAAGTGGTGTATTCAAAATGAAGAACAGATACGAATGGACATTCTGGCGGCCCAACAAGCAAGTAAAAATTTTGCAAGTTTTTGGAAAGCTACGAAAGAATTAAACTATAAAAATAATTTAGCTGCCAGTGTTGAAGGGATACATGATCCCATACAGATAGCTGAACGATTCGCTGCAAATTTCAAATTTAAACCATTGCCTGTGACCGGCGTGAGCGGTGAGCCCACGCTAAGTTTTCAACTTAGTGACAGCGAGGTTTATTTGGTTTCGCCAGATGACATTAAGAAAATAGTAAAGGCCATGAAACGAGGCAAGGCGGTTGGATTTGACGGGCTAAGTGTAGAGCATGTTGCTTACGCCGGTGATAATATTTTCAGTATATTAGCGGATTTTTTTAACTTTTGTATTAATTCTGCATACCTACCTTCAAGCTTGATGAGAACTGTGGTGGTTCCAGTGCCAAAAAATAGGACAGCCGATTTGTCCATTATCAAAAGTTATAGACCAATTTCTTTGGGAACGATTGTCGGTAAAATACTGGAAAATGTTCTGTCTTCCTCACTGAGGCAAGGTATAGATATTGACGATGCGCAGTTTGGGTTCCGACCAGGGCTCTCAACGGATGCAGCGATCTTTAGCTTAAAAAGTACAATTAGTTACTACACTAAAAGAGAAACTTCGGTATACGCATGTTTCTTGGATCTCAATAGTGCTTTTGACCTGGTGAACTATGATTTACTATGGCAAAAACTTGGCGAGACTAATGTACCAAAAGTAATTGTTAATCTGTTGAGATACTGGTATGAGAACCAAACTAATTACGTGAAATGGGGTGACAGCGCCTCTAATGATTATAGGTTAGAGTGCGGTGTTCGTCAGGGAGGGCTGACCTCACCGGACCTCTTCAGTCTGTACGTGAATCGCTTGATTGAGGAGCTGAGGAGCAGCAAAATCGGTTGTCATATTGGCTCTTTATGTGTAAACAATATCAGTTACGCTGATGACATGGTGCTTCTCAGCCCCTCCATCAGTGGTCTAAGAATGCTATTGGAGATTTGTGAGCATTATGCTTTGAGACATGGTCTCAAGTATAACGTGGCAAAAACCCAATTCATGGTTTTCGCAGAAGGAAGAGGTCCGGAAAGGGTACCGCCAGTGTTTCTGAATGGCGCCTCATTGGAGAGAGTAGGGCAGTTCAGATACTTGGGTCATATGGTGTCGGAGGATCTCCGTGATGACTCCGACGTGGAGCGCGAGTGCAGGGCTCTGGCTGTGCGGTGCAACAAGATCGCGCGCCGATTCGCGCGCTGTTCTAATCCGGTCAAGTTGACCTTGTTTAGAGCATATTGCCAATGCTTCTATACAAGTCAGCTGTGGGTCAACTGCACAAAGTGAACGCGTAGTGCCATCAGGGTGCAGTATAATAACGCATACCGCATCCTGATGGGGCTGTCTCGCTGCTGCAGCGCGTCAGGCATGTTCGCCGCGGCCGGGGTTCCTGACTATTTCGCGATAATTAGATCGCGAGTCGCAGCGTTTTGGACACGTATACGAAACTCAAACAACGAGATACTCCGAACCATATCTGAGTGTCTGAGCAGCCCTATCTTAAGATATTGGCTTTCCGTGCATCGCGACAGTAATAGTAAATAATATTAATTTATTAGGTACTGTTTCTATTTTTTTTTTATTATTATTATTATTTTTTTTTTAGTCTATAGTTTGATATGGGTCATGTATTTTACAAGTGCCTGCAATAAATGATTTATTATTATTATTATTATATATAGTAGTTTTCATAGACCACCACTTGAGTCCGGTGAAGGAAAACATCGCGAGGAAACCTGCACACTAGTGGACAGTTTATATACTTTGTTCATTAGTGTGTATGCGACTACCTGCCACTAGATGGCGGTAAGTAGTCGTAAAAGTCATGTCAGATGCCTTTAGGCGGCTTGAATAAAATCTGACACCAGTGTTAGCAATAACACACTCTATATGATTATGAAGATGATGATTTATTGAGTTCAATTGTTCAAACTAGTGAGAAGCTCGGTAGGTATGTACCTCGGAATAAAGAAAAAAAGTTTTCGTGTTGCATACTTTTGGTCTACATTTGGGCTTTTACATACAACAATTACATACAAACAAAACATACCTAATAGACCAGTGTATACATTTCGACATGAAATAATTTTAGTAAAACCTAAATTTCAAGCTGAAACAGCTTGGCTGCTTGGGCTGCAAATAGCTTGCTTTAAAGATGCTATAAAATGCAGCCGGCCATTTAGCGGATTATGCAGCGCTCCAGATAGACATTTTGCGTCCACATGACCGCTAACTTTACAGAATACATTAACTTGGCACCAAGGAGACATGCTTCTTTATTTAGTTGGAGGCTTGTAGCTCCATATTATAAGTAAAACTGAATTTACATTTGATATTAGTACCTATATACCTACACGCAAGTTGGACGAACACATTGCTTAGTTTTGATTTCCGTACCACCTATAAACAGTCCTTCCGTTAATGACATGATTTTTTTACCATTTTCAACCTCCCCGTGATGAGATTTAAGACTAAAAAATCACGTGTATAACTACAAAATATAATCTTACTTAGTTTTTTTTTTTTATATCATATTTATAACTTATGAACTTTTGGGCCGTTGGTAAACCAGTCTGGGTGCCATTGATATCAATTTTAAGGCATAATATGTCAGAAATCTGTGCCAAAACCCTTCCGTCTTCAACTCTTGAAAAGTAGCAAGGCTGCCGTAGGCGCCGTAGCTCTACATAATAAACCTATCTAAAGTTTATTTGGTCATTTGTACAAAGTCACAAGCCGTTCAGAAATTACGATAAAATTATAGTAATCTAATTCTTCCCTTGTGGCGTATAATTAATATCTTTCTATAGATGTCGTACGAGGCGACTAAATATTATATAATTAGGCAGCTGAGCGGCAACAATAGCATTACGTGCGTTTACTCCACTTTTTCTTATACGTAGTCTATTCTATTCCTCATGGCTAAGGATCGTGCATGGATTTAGTAAGTTCTTCGTACAACCGGAGTACGTACTAATTCCATGGGATCGTGGCCATTATGTGGTATGGTACACACAAGACATTACAGTCAAAGACAATTTGTAAAAATAACATTCTCTTTGTCATACTTATGTCCAAGACGTGACATAATTCACAATTCTTTCCTGCAGATCTAAATTACAAGTGTCCCTAATGGTAAAGTTCTGAAAAATGTATGCAATAACCAATGAATAAAATTGTTAATACGTCGAATGGAAAGCAGCCGTGTTCGTGTCCAGACCACAAAAAATGCTCCGCGTGTTATGAGAAGAAACTAAAGTAATTCTTTCTTCGTTTATTTATTTTCTTCCAAAACAAACCGATGTATTTTTACAATGTCCCCAAATATAAAAGGTAAAACATCCCAATGATCAACCAACCACTAGGTAATTAGATTAGCTAACTAATATTAAAGAAAGTATCATACAGACCCAGACCAGTCATCGGAGCTCGAACCCGGGACATCAAGAGAGGCACAGAGGCCAACAGTCCCAATACGAACCTATCATTCGAAGTTTTACGTACGATTAAATTTGTATTACAATAATTCTTTAGGATATTTGTATTTTTAATCTGTATTAAAAAATCACTTACCAATCAGCTTAGCAATAATACATTTTTTAGAATTGGCAACGCGCACATGACTAAAACTTCCCAGCGGCTGAGGTGCCCTCTTTCCATTTGCGATATAAAAGGAAAGATATACAGACTTCCTTGTTTCAGACCTCGAATAAGTGTTATACAACCACGAACGACATCTAACCCTATCAAAGTCGTAGGTTTCAACAAAGGAAATACTAAAACAAAGGAAAGTTTGAGAAGCTTAAAAAGTACATGGTTCAATGATCGTAGGGAATCTAGGGAACTAAAGTTACAAGAGGAAAGAGAACTAGAGCGATTAGCTTACAAAAAACAATTAGAGGAACTAAAGAAGGCACAGAAAAGGTACGAGAGAGAAATAGCTGAAGAACAGAAAAGAAAGGAAGAAGAACAGAAGAGAAAGGAAGAAGAACAGAAAATAAAAGAGTGGGAACAGAGAAGACTTACTTTAGAAACGTTAGAACGTGCAAAATCTGAACGACTTGAGAGATTAAGGCAGGAAAGGGAAAAAGAAGTATTAGAACATTTGAAAGCACAAGAAAAATATTTATTGAAATCTTACACAGACCAATTGCGAGTCGAGGCAGACAACACTTACTATAACAATAATGATGACATTGAACAAAACCTAGTCAAAGGCAAGAAGGTCAAAGTAAAGAAGGTTAAAGAAAAAAGAGAGAAAAAAGCAAAGAAAACGGGCCGAGAAAAAACCGTCTATGTTAATAAGTGAGTGTTTTTCAAATGTTAGAAAATGTTTTTACAACTTTTGGTCTCAGAACAGTCGGTTTGCAATTTTCCTTGTAAAAACCCAGATGTTTTGAGAGCTTTCTATTTTGATGTGCCTAGCTCTCTCTATTTTGATGTCCTTAATATTAGGCTTTTATTGTTTACAGTAGTGCAGTTTTAGTAGTAGCCCCACCAAACCAATCGGCAGGGTCTCGCATCCAACATGAAACTAATAAGAATTCATTATCATATCAATTAAACAGTAAAATCACCGTGTAACACAATTCGCATATACAGGTTGACTTTTTATACATTGGCTATATTTTGTCTACATGCTCAGTCCATGATTCTGAACAGCTTAGTATGGGAATACCTAACTCTCCTAAACTAAAATCGCGACAAAAAATCTGCTATTCTATACAAAATTAAATACCTACGTTGTGGAAATAGTATGGATCAGCTGATTTCCATCGACTGAGCTAAAATAATGAGACTGACTGAGATAAAATAATGCCAATGTATAAGAAATCACCTGTAGTAACACATTATAATCAAGTCTGGCTTGATTTCGTCAAGACTTACTTATATGCGGTCAATGTGTGATAATGACATCTAAGTATACCAAAATACGTGTGGAGGAGAAAAAGTAGCAATGCGGACAGCCACGTGGCCCACGTACCCACGTGGTGGGTGGTTACCGCAGCCTATGGACATTTGTAAAACCAGGCGTGGCCAAGGGTCTTTTGGCACAATGCCATGTAATTACACTGCCTCTCTCGCCCTTCAAAACTGAACAACAATGCGACAACGCCAGGACTTCTATGTGTCGGCGAAATATATGAGATTATATGTACACCCATACGGAAGACTTTCAATCTTTAACTTCACGACTTTATGAAAAGGATTTTGTACAAATACTATTTTCCTTTACTGGCAAAATTATTAGATACTCAATATATCTTCCCCCTTTCAGCTATCAACGCGAATCTTGGAAAGACCGCTTCGCCCACTGGTTCTACCGGGTTTGCTGTCAGTTCTACTGTTATTTGACGTGCGTTCTTACCGTGATATTTGTTATTATTTACGTAATTTAGTTCTTGTGAACTACCTTTAAATGTGCTATTAAATACGGTTTAGTCGACGTATGTCAGAAACAAAATAATGACAGAAAATAATTATTAGTTGTAAACAGGAATTCAAATTAGATGTGTATTTACTCATAGTATATTTACATTTTTTTAGTCTGACATTTTGATATACGGTCATTTTACAAATATATGGCCTATCAGCGAAATATAAAATGTCTGTCAATCACTAGTCTGCGTTTCTGACATGCACTGACTAAACCAGATATGTATTTGTTTTATTTTTACTTTTAACCCTGTACTTACTGACCTTTAGAAATGCTGAAACTGTAAAATAAAATTCATGTATTTAAATAAATATCCCGGCTTGGCTCGGGTAAAACCATTACTGTACGCCTACTAAACCTTCCTCAGGATTCACACTATACATACCAAATTTCATCAAAATCGATCCTGCGGTTTAGCCGTGAAAGCGGAACAGCTGGTATGCAAGTTTGCTAGCGTGCGTAGTGCGACTTTGCTATTTACATCTCACCATCGAGTCGCTTCGCAATGAGACGCAGCTAACCAATCACAATGCGCCATTGTGACGCAACGACAACCACACCGAACGTGATTAGTCGTTGCGTCTCACTTCGAATCGATTCGATAGTGAGAAGTGAAATACAGGTGATGTTTGTGCGACTTTGCAGTCATCATTTGATCACGCTAAAAAGTAATTTTAATCTAATGAAACAAATGGTAGTTTCAAATATTTATAATAATCGTATTATTTGCGTGGTACCACACCGTACACATCGGCTAACATAATATTTGGTTCTAATTAGATAATGTTACGAATAAAGTTGTAAGCTTAAACAGCGGCAAAATAAGCCTATAATTTGGACCACACAAAAAGAAATTGTGGAGCTGATTTTGTTGTACCGATAAGTCCAAAAAGAAATGGAAGATTTTAAGTGATCATGAATCGAAAATGGATTAAAATTATTTTTATTAAAAAAAAAATGTTTGAAAATTTTCCCTAAAAATTTTGACTGCCGTCATCAAAATTTTTCTCGGAATCGGAATATTAGATAAAATTATTATGTTTTATTGTCACTGGTAATAATTCTTAGAAACTAAAAACTATCAAATAACAAATAATGTAATTTATATATTTTTAAAATGAGATGCGTAATTGTTTGCATAACAATTTAAGGCTCAACAGTTAACACTGTAATATCAACATTAACTAAATCACATATCCAAAGCCATATACGAAAATGTATTTAAAATAAATTCTAAAGACATTTTATTTATCATCTAAAAAAAATTATTACTACAACTATATGTACCAATTATTATTTCAATAAGGCAGTAAAATCACATTAGTATTTAATTCTAAGCCTGTTGCTATATTTTAAAATCCAACATTTTTTCACGCGTTTTCTGACAGCTTAACAAGTCGACTTGAAAATAAGTGTCTTACTGGGTTTTAAAATTAAGCAGCGGAATTACCTAATATAATAACTATAGCTCAGTCTCTCTTATTTCAAAGACTTGTGATTCTTTTAAATTTTCCTTTTCGACCATAGACTTTTTAATTTCCGTAGATGCGTCGTCCTTACTAGCGCATCTTTTACGACTAGGACTAATATTTACAAGATTCTTCAGCGGAGATCGAGTATCTTTATCGACTGCCAAATTGCTAATCGATAAAGTCAAATCTGATGGGACATTGCCGTCGAGGCAATACATGAGTGATTCGGAAATCTTTTCGTCCGTATCGCTCGATTTGTTTAGAATCGATAAGTCGACCGGTGTGGCGGTCAACACTGATCGACTGAGTAGATATTCCCTGAATGGTTCAGTTAGGGATTTAGTTTTCTGTTCATGTGAGATCTTTAACTTTGGCAGTTCTTCTTCCGTGCCGCAAAGAGTTGTGTTGAGGTCTTGGGCGATGGTTGGCCGGTCGTGGCTGATCACGAATCGTGTCGTGTGCGATCGTAGCGGACTGACGTCGCCGGTCGATGTGGAGCGGCCGTCGAAAGATGTTTTCTGTCGTGACGTAGATGTATTTGATCTGTAAGATTTGACAAAAATAGCATTAGTGATTTTTAAACTTTCGCGCGCACATAACTTTCATTGCGTAGTCAACCAAATTGGTAAAATTAGAGAATACAAATGTTCACGAGACAATAATGATCGTATAACGTAATTATCATTAGTATCATTATAATTACAAAATGCTCAGGTTTCTCAATTCTGAACTTAGGTTTCTCAGACATATTAATAACGAAGTATACAAAATAAACAGGCCCATTATTAATTTTGGATTATCAAAGCGAGATACACATCAGAATCTGAGAAACAACTCAATATTTTTTTCTACAACTACTTTATATAACAAGAAAATTACTTATACTTTTAGAAATATCACAGATACTAAAAAACTTTTACTAACCTGTCATAATAAGAGGACCTGGACATATCATCGTCAGACGACACGAAATCGCTATCATTGTTTGGCGAAATGGACATAGATTGATAGACCGGTTCCGGTTTATGTTTGTCCGTCTCCGGCAGACTGTCGCGCTGAGAACAAGTCACGATCAGCGGCTTGCGGGAGCGCGGCGTCATTATCGATTCCTGCGAATAACATATCGATTATCGACTTTCTAATTTGAAAATCCAATCTTGAGCTCGTCATTATCGATTCCTGCGAATGAGATATCAATTATCGACTTTCCAATTTGAAAATCTAATCTTGAGCTCGTCATTATCGATTCCTGCGAATGAGATATCGATTAACGACTTTTGAATTATTGAATTTTCATCTGAATATATTAATATTTAATCGGTATATATGTTGACAAACGTTTGCAAAGTCATTTCATTTAATCAAAGTCTTTAAAAGTCATTTCAGATTCATAATTTTGCTTTAATTTTTGTTGTTTTTTATTATTATTAAATTTACTTCATGGAACTAAAGGCAACACATTTTATAATAAACAAATTTTTCTTTAACATATATTTTTTTTTGTTAATTCGTTAAATACGCGAATAAACTTTCAGAATATGGAGAATCTTACAAAAACACTGCTCGAAATAATTAAATGAACTGACATTAAAGAAGACAATGAAGTTTAGTAAGAATAGACAAACAAGCAGACAAAAATGCATGAAACGAAAATGCATGTGACGTGAAACAAACCTGCATGGCCTTGGACAACTTTTGAGTAGATTTAGTGATGGGTGACATAGAGGCTCTTCTAAAATTCACCGTAAAAGGAGTGCTGCATTCCTCTTCAAAAACCACCGCTTCTGACATTCCGGGGGTACTTGTTAGATAGTGTAACTTTAATTCCATATCATTAGCATCCTCTTGTGTGGCTTTCTTCGGCGTGGCAATTTCTTCTTTATTTTCTGGGTGAGAAATGTCATTTTCGGAACCAGTATCCTGCTCGTCGAAGCAAGAAACGCAAGACGTCGGTGTACCTCTTATAGCGGTTCGTTTCTGATATTTCTTATTCAAATTCTGAGACGCCGACAGTATTTTAGATCGAAACAATCTTGTTCGTTTCTTTGTGTTCTTTGGCGTTTCTTCCGCGTCCAACACACTCAAATTCGGCTCTGACACGAATTTGGGGCTTAATTTTTTAGATTTATTCAAAGCGCCTTCGGAAAGAGTGCTTTCGTTGCTCGCGTCCGATTCATAACTGTCGTTGTCATCTAAGGATTCCGAACTGGCTATTTTGTTCGCTAGATTTTTCAAAACGATATTTTTATGAGAAACATCGACTTTACTGTCGTCCGGGAAACGTAATTTTCCTTTGCTCGATTTCTGGAAAGACGGCATGCATTTAGCAAATGATGCGAAAGTTAGGACACACACGTTATGAGAGAAAGAGACAGATATTAGGGCGACAATGCGCGATGTTAGTCAAAAACAAAGCAGCAAATAGAGTTGCGTATTAGCAAAAATTAAATTTTCAATAAGAAGTTTATGAGAAACATTAGAGAAAAGTGAGAAACATACTACAAAAATTCACATTTGAATATATTTTATAATATTATGTGATTAAATACTGTATTATAAAAACAGTAGCTATTAACCCTTCTATACTGGAGATAATAAAAACAATTTAACAACAATAGGATCGCGTCAGATCCGGCCACGCGGGAATTTATAGGGTAAATAATAAAACTCCAATCTGTATGTAATAACAGCATACCACATTATTTGTTCATATTCAACTTTAAACGGCGACATTATTTTTCAATCTTCAGTTTCAAATAATAAAACTTGATATGCAACTACTTACAAAATTACCGATTCGCGGTCACTAAACGAGTTTTAAAAAATTATATAAGTTTGTTTTCCATAATTTAGACTCTAGAAATTAATTGTCATTAAAAACCTTTATTATTTACAAATTCTATGATTTTATAATGCATTTTGATACATGACCGCAATAGGCCGGTCGCAACTGAGATTGCCATTAGGTACGCAGGTACACAGTGTCTAGTAAAAGGGTTAATCATGAAATATCAATTATATATCTACGAAGGTCACTGACCTCTTCAACAGTGTTGATGTTGGAGCCGGATCCCTTTTTAGGGGTCTTATTGAGAAGGCCCTTGTTGAAGATGTGGCGCTTGATGGAGTCCCCGAAACTTCGCGACCCGGCGACTTTGCCCGTCCTCTGGATTTGAATCGGAGTACCTGAAAAATTTGTATATCAATTCTATGCGTCCATGCTGATCAAGAAGCGATAACAACGTAGTGGTACTTTATTATTTATTTGTTCTCTCTTTTAGTCAATTTATGACGGAGTAACATTTACACTTGCACTTCTCAGTGTGCTGCTCTGCTCTGCGTGGAGACGCATTAGAATTGGACTGTAGGTACCATGTTAAATAGTGAACGCAAATTTATTTTATTATAACTTGCAACACTATTTTTTGTATAACGACAATATTGTTACTGTTCCGTATTCCCGCCTATTCCTTCTGTCATTAAAGCGTCATATATATTTTTCACTGCAAATATTTTCTTTTGTTTAACTAATCCTAATTAATATAATAAATAATGCGAAAATAAGTTTGTTACTTCTTCATGTTTTATCTACTCAAGCAATCTTCTTGAAATTTTGCATAGTTGTAGTTTATAGTATGGAGAAGGACATACATACATTTTATCCCGGGAAAAACAACTGTTCCCGTGAAAAATTTGCGCGGACGAAGCCGCGGGCAACAGTTGGTCACAAATAATCCTAATAACCAAGTAAATAAGTCATTAGTATGTAAACATACATGTTATACACAGACACTGACCGTATCCGTTCTGTCGGTTGAAGTGCTTGACGAGCCGGCGCTTGTGCTGCGAGTCCGGCAGCGCCTGGATGTGCGCGTAGAGCTGCGCCAGCGCTGTGTCGGTGGGGTTGTGCGCGTGCTCCAGCTCCGAGCGGCCGCGGTCCACGAACGTGTACACGGTGCGGGCGGCCGTTCTACGACGATCATTCATATTATAATAAATAATGTTGCCTGTGTCACTCTACAAGGTTTCGTCTATCACTGTGCCAAATTTTATATAACAAACAATAATACAAATATTTTCTCTTTATAATATTATTGGAAGTGTTATGCAAGCCAACTGAAAGAGAAGGCAGGCGTTGTGTCGTATTGAGACTATAAAAGCAAAGCCAAGGATGAGAGGCGTGGACACCGACCGACAATAGCATAGCTCTTAAATAAGAAGAATATTAGTACTGACTTGTACTTACAAAGACTAGTGACACTAGTGATAGCTAATTGGTTTCGTTCGACTAAAATCTCACGTGTAAAACGTGTGTCGTATGGTCTGACAACTAAATATGATGAAGATTGTTAGAAATGGAAAAGAAAAAGTAGGAAAAAAGACCCTGAAGTTTCGACGCTAAAAGGGTAGAAATCCAACTGAGAAAATGCTCAGATAAGAATAGACATGCTTTAATAATATAATATACAAATCCCATGCGCAGGGGATCTTCTAAAGGTGAAACAAACAAATACTAATTCTGTCCCCACTCTGGCTACCCCATGGCTAGCCATAGCCGCCTTAAACAATATATAGATATACCCTTTCATTTACTTTCTACAGCACGGAAAAGCTAAATGTTTAGTCACTACACTAGATCACTTACTTGTCAGTGATGCTCTCATCGAGATCGACGTCTGGCGACAACACTCGCTGTCTCTCTCGCACAGTGAAGTAGGCGGCCGCGTCCGTCGCCAGCTGCGCCGGCGCACGGAACAGCCGCGCGCTGTGCCGGATCATGAAGCTGATCACCGGAGCCAGGGCTATCGCTTCCGTGTGGAACGTCTCAGGCGATAACTAAAATTCGTTTGTCAATATCGAAGCATTTATTAAGAAACAAGCAGCCCGTCCCGACTTCGCTCGGGCAAAACCATAATAAATTATACCACTAAACCTTCCTCAGGAATTAGAATAGAAATAAGTTTATTAAAAAAACTACAGACACACACATAATAACAAAAAAAGAAATTAATTATTAATAATTACTCTATCTATTGGTGAAAACCGCAGTTGTGCAGTAGTTTTTAAGTTTATCACAAACAGACAGAAAGACGCGGTTGAGGACTATGTTTTATAATATGACCTTTGACGTAAATGTTTTTCAAATGAACTTTATGTTTTTCTCTACGACTATAACAATTAATAATGATAAAGATTCAGGAAAACATTGTGAGGAAACCTACTACTACTTGCCACTAAACATTGGTAATTGTCAGATGTGTTAATGCGATTTAAATAAAATCTGATACTAGTGTGAACAAACTCAATAAGAAAGAAGACTGAAGAATTCTTACCTTCCTCGGACACAGTAAGTGAGGTGTGAACATGGTAGCCAGTGTGTCGGGCGACATGCGGTTAGAGGCCTCGTTGTCAGCAACGAGCCGCAGCAAAGAAAGCAACCTCTCCAGGAAACTTCGGTGCGACGGAGCCAGTAGGAGTAACAGCAGTTGTAATGCTGTCAGTAGTTTTGCTTCGGATGATTCAGCGTTTGGGGGATATTGTGCTGTTGATATAATCCAGAGACAGTGTTACTTCTTTATGCTTTTTATGTCAAAATAATGGATAAATTAGTTAATAGCAGATGGATTGTTAGTTTAGACCAGTAAGTAACCACAAAAATTATGAAAAGGCATTCTTTAATTGAAATGAAAAATTTAAGATATACTCGTATATATATATATTAATGAGAAGATACTGGAGTTATTAGGGCAATTCGGGCAGGTGAACCTTATCACCAATCGCCCTATTAACTCCAGCTGGATTGCAGTTGCCTAGATATTTTTTGTTTAGATATCTCGAAAATAGTCTCTTGAAGATTCTTGGAAGAGATTGAAGATTCTAAGAGAAACTTGTAACCGAAACAATAAAATAGTGAAATTCATGTATTCACACAAAGCCTTGTCAAACATTTAGAAGGAAAAAAAATGTTTACTAAGTGTAATCCCTGCTGGCGTCCCCAACCAGAAAATATTAATAATGATTGGTAATTTTTTATTTGAAGACATTTGAAGAACTAGAGCTACATTTTGCCTCAGACTACAACTAGTAACCCAATAAAAACTAAAGTAATTTTTCATGAATACCGTTTACATTTCCTTACCGGCCAGTGTGCAATAAGTCTGATAATACTGATCCATCAACAGCGGTTGAGGTAGCTCAGCGAGGAACCCCTTGAGTACTGACGCACAGTCGTGGACAGAGAACCGTCCCTCATCAAGCTCCAAACTCGAGCCAGTCAGGAGAAGCTGCCTCAATTCCTGCTGACGGCTGAGAGACCCCGTGCGCCGAAATATACCTTCTTGGGTTACATCTGAAATTTTAAAATGATTTATTACATCATAATAGAAATAAGTATGACACAAGCCTTGGCTAATGATAGCTACAACAGCATTCCTAAGGAAATTGTAGAGCAGGCAAATTGACAAAATTGTATACAATTTATCTTTATTCTCTAATAATACCTATATATTAATACTAGGACCTGATTCTCACACAATCAAGTTCAGTTTACAACTAATATGCAGTTGACAAAACATTGTGTAAAAACCAAGTTTAATCAAAATACCTACATACCATGGACAATCCTATAACTCTATGTTATGATACACATATGTAGTTGTGTATGAAAATGTAAACTCGGTCTTTTCTTAAAAATGTTATTAAGTAAACAATCTTGCAATATATTTTCAAGATTTATGATAACATAAATATTGACTTTTTAGGAACTAGGATTTTAATGATTATTAAATATTTTAAGTTTCTGGACTTACTTTTACACAAAATTAATATTAAAAAATAATACTTACTGTCTTGTTTAGATAGAAAATCTATCAATTCATTTAGCCTAAGTATACCATCTTCAGTTATAGAACTAGCTTCTACATTCTTGGCATTATTATTAGTATTTTGACTAGAATTTGAACCAGTGTGTTTAGTTTTCTTGTGGAAATTCCATCGGAATTGCTTTGGTTTATCTGTTGAACAATCAACACTGAAAATAATATTAAATTTTAAGTCATAAAATTATTATTTTTTAATCTAAAGGTTGTGGCACATTTTGGAAATTATTTACTTACTCGTCAGTGTTTATATCTACTACAAACGATAGATGCATGCGAACCAAAGTGAAAAATTGATCTAAATTTTCCTTCCGTAATCTTTCTATGAGAGATAAATCCGAGGAACTCATTTTTCACATGTAAAAACTGGAACCTTAGGTTTTGTCACTAAAAACGTTACCGCACCGCACAGTCCGCGCCCGCATAATAAACACTATAAATTATAATATAAATTATACTATACAAAGTATGTTGCGCAAAGCATTTTCATATTTTATGCAAAAATAACATTTAAATTCATAAAGATTTTGCTTGTGGTTTTGTTTTCAAACGTCATTTGACACAACGGTTGGTCGAAGTCGAAGTCAAGTCGAACGGCCAAACTGACGACGTTCCGAACTATGTGTCACAGAATTCCTGGAAGACTTTTTTGTCTATTACCATTATTATGTATATACCATCATGTAATATATTATTATTTATTTATTAACAACATATTATTTGCGATCAATTGTAATATATGTACATAAAATGTTTATTATTTAAATATTATAATTTCTGCCAAACTGTGTAATTCAGAATGTTCTCTAGATCACAGTTTTAAGATCATTACCTACATCCTACTTATATAAGTTTAGTAATGGTGTTCTGTGTGTGAGATAATAATAGTTTTACAATTGATATTTTCAATCAAAAAGACCATAGTATCGATATGTAAAGGTGCAATACTATTGATAAAGAACAATAGTATTGCACCTAACCCGCATAACGATACTATTAGTTTTCCTCAAAATATCGATAGTCAATCGAAACGCAATCGATAGTTGACTATCGAGCAACGGCACTAGTGGGAGAACTAGGAAGGAGACCAGCGTGGCTCTTCTAAAGTTTTGGACCATTTATAGACCGAAAAAAATATAGACAAGGGCCTAATATTGCGCGGTCCAGCATACCTAGTAATAAAACCGGCACGGCATGCAATATGAGATAATAGAATAGTTTAATGTTCTGAATTTCTAGGAATTATTTTTATTTGATATTTAGGTAGGTAGTACCACTAAACAGCGAATAATGATTTGACGTATCATACCATAATTTCCCATCCCAGAAAGAAATTAAATAAAAATCGGATAATTTTCTGATTCAATATTATATTTTTAAATCAATAAAAACTTACTTTTTCGTAGATTACAGTCTTTAAAGTAAACAATATTATAGTTTTTTTACATGCGTCCAACAGTCCAACTCTGAAAATATATGTGTATGTTCAGTCAATCAAATGGATAATCGAAAATCTTATACCCAGCTGTTACATTGTATTCAGTATCAAACTTGAGACTTATTGAGCATGAAGCTACGATAGATCCTAATTAACCTAATACTTTGATTTCAGAGCTCTATACTGTTAGTTTCTAGACTTTTACAAATATAATCATTTTGCTCTTTGCTGAGTGATATAATTAACAATTTTCTTTACAAACCTTACTATAGTATAGTTAAATTTTAACAAAAGTTAGGATAATTCAGTAGAATAATAATTTTATTCTTTTGACTCAATCAAATTTACAATCCAATAGATTTATTTCAGTGAAACATTTTCTCTGGGTCATTTACAGATCAACCTGCTATTTTATGATTATTTTTTTATAAATAATCACAAAAAGTACTTCATAACACTTTTGTTTCTAAATAAACCTGCAGTGACAACAGCCATTTTGGTTCAATTATATGTGCTTTACCCAAGGAATTACTAGGTACTCCGTCAAAGTACTTACTAAATCCATGGCTTTACATTGTACATAAACAATTGAAAATCAGCTACTTAAACAGCTATTTAAAGAAGTTATTTAAACTGTTGTCTATGGACCATCATAGACAACAGGTTAAATAACTTCTTTAAATTATATTATAATACTAAAACATGTCATCATGTCCTAAGTCAGCCAGTAAATTGAGCCCTCTTTCTTTCAGTGCCTTGGAGAGTAACTTTTGCTGTTCAATTTTAGCATCTTGTTCGCGCCGTTGAGCATCAAGTATGTCATCCACAGATACCTCAGTCAGAGGTAAGCTTTCCTCTTTTTCTCTGTCCTGAAAAAATATAAATTTATATGAAAAGTCATTACCTATATGACATTACAAGTATTAAAATAATAATATTTTTTTATTTCAGATCTTAATTAATTTTCAAACAGATGGCAAACATTGTTCACTTACTATTTCACCCAAAAGCACTACATTTTCTCCTCGTACAATGAATATTCCTCGAGGAATGTCTCCATACTCTTTACCTACGTGAATCCTTTCTATTGTTTTGTGTAAAACTAGGTTTGCAAACTGATCAACGCAGCGCAGGTAACCAATGAGAGTTCTTCCGTCTCGCAGCAACACCATAAGTTTCTCTTCATGGAACAATAGTTATCAGATTAATAGGTATTATAAGAACAGAAGAAAACAAACATCAATAATGAAGAGGGACACATACTGTCTAGTTCGTCCAACAAATGGGCAGTTCCTGCCAAAGGATTTATGTTTCCTGACATTTCTAGATGGTTACCTAAATGATATTTACGGTAATTTACTTAGAGCAAAAAATGTACTATATTTTCTCTAAACCAATATAA
Organism: Plodia interpunctella; assembly: GCF_027563975.2. Lineage (NCBI taxonomy): Eukaryota > Metazoa > Arthropoda > Insecta > Lepidoptera > Pyralidae > Plodia > Plodia interpunctella. The sequence goes on from NC_071301.1 coordinate 8,914,580, forward strand.
AATGAGAAACTCGACTTGCTCAACCACCATACTTAACTTGGGATGGAAATTGGAATGGTTTTTAAAATTAAATGTTACTGTCAGTGTCACCGTCATGTCAATATCTAGAATTAAAACAATAGGAAAGCAAAAGAAAATAAACAACAACACTATTATACTACCATTTCCGCCTGGCCACAATCAGCCCTGCCTAGCCCACTTGAAAATGCCTAAACAGACCAGATTGCGCACTCAAACGCAAAGACGTGGTATGCTTGACCAGTCTCAAAACATGTGCGGTGCTTTTCCCCACAATCGATGGCCCATCTTCTCACCTGTCCCGAATGTTCAAACACCTCGGGCTGACTTGATGGCAGCTTGCGATGAAGCCATTCGCAAATGAGAAGTGGCTCGGTTCTGGCAAGAACCATTGCCATCGACACGCAAATAATAAGAACAACACTACCATATATATATTATTATATGCGAAAGTCTGTCATGCATTACTTATGCATAACATTTCAGTTCATGTCTAAAATAATAATTATGGTTGGAAATAAATAGAAGAAAAATAGAAAATAAGATGCAGTTGCAGCTACTTTTTAAATTAAAATTGTCTTTTGTTTTTCCGGGGTGGATTTTTATTCCGTTGTACGTAGTTTACATACACATTTACCACAGAGTACATTAAATATATTATATGTTACATATATTTAACACACATCACATACATTTTACTATATTCAAAATCTTATATAATTTTGAACTTAGTACCTACCGTAGTAGTACCATTACAACTTACCCTACTTTCGAAGATTTATTAAAATGATAAAAATAGTCATAACATTATTTACTATTGATTTAATATTTTACCAATGTGCAACCACATCTCTACAGAAACATAAAAAGAAAACAAATATAAAAATGGCGGATGCAAACCGCACCGTCTGACTGTGCTGATATATTTTAGCGTTTGTAACTTTTACATAAATAAAAGATTTGATTTTGTGCTATGAATTTGTACACTCTGATATTCCAGAGAAATTTACTTTACTTTGCATAACCAGATACCCAAGATGGATCAAGACGATGAAATTAAATCCGGTTGTTTGTTATTTCCAGCCGGAGGGAATATGTTCAGCAAATTTCCCAAAAAGGTAAATTAATGACTAGAAAGAATTCGGCCGTTATAATAGTTATAATACACATACTGATTACGTTACCATTTATCGCGTAACACATTCAGGAATGATTATTACATGACGGCTTACTACTTTTAAAAAATGAGTCACAGCTTGACCAGGTAGACCCAAATAATTATTATTGCCGCGTTTTAAAGTTTTTTTTTTGTTACATGTTTACAATTTATACTTGTCTACTCTATTTTAACTAATTGTGCAACACATATTTGCAACTTTTCAGAAAAACTGGCAACAAAAATATTGCATTCTATTAAACGCAAGCAAACAGGGAATTGAACGACTAGAGATCTACGACAATAAAGACGAGGTCAACACTGGTGCCATCCCGAAGATCATTACACTTGAAAATTGTATAAAAATAACCCATTCTAGTCCAAACACTATTACTATACTTACTAAGTCACACACTCAACAAATAAGTGCACAATCAGAAACTGAGACTAAAGAATGGGTACATGCTTTGCAAACTGTTGCATTCAAAGGAAGGGACTCATGTCCTATTAGCTGTGATGAAGACAATGATCTGTACTGCTCATCTGGAGAAGGAGTGTTCTCTGTAAAAATGTGCTCATCTGAAGCTTCAACTAGGTGTGGATTTGAGCCCATTAAATATCTCCTACTTTTAACATCCACTGCCATTGAATTAAGAGATTTAAATGACAACAAACTATATGCCACATGGCCATACAGGTACATAAGGCGATATGGTTACCGCCAAGGTAAATTTACATTTGAAGCTGGAAGAAAATGTGACACAGGAGAGGGAATATTTCACTTGGAACATCCAAACCAGTCTGAAATCTTTAAATGTCTCTCTTTGAAGATGAAAACTATGAAACAAATGATTGGTGGTGATAATTTAAACAGTCCAGAGCATGCAGAGTTTAATATTCAACACAGTGCCAATTTATTTCCTGGGTCTAGGACTCCTCTTGTTGCGGCTAGACCTGACGATTTAAACTTGAGTTCTTTATCTTTCAAAACAAGTTCAGTGTCATCCAGTCAGCAGAGTAGCTGCTCTGAAAGAGACACAGCACCATTGTTAATGCCCAAACCAGCATTGAAACCTAAGCCCCAGAAGCCACCACGCAAGATAATCAATCTGCCAAAACATGTCCCTAAAGATGTTTCAAGTACTACAGAAGATAGTAATTTCAGCAGATATAGTCGTTTGGATAACTATGAGCCCATTGATCAGGTCAAAAGAGAGCCCAGTCCATCATCTGTGCCATATGACAAAGTTGAAGTGAGAACTGAAGCATGGAAAACATTAGGGATTGATGAACCTGAACATGTTGAACATACACCCAATTTGGGAGACAATCCTAACTGCATCAAACTTATTTCTCGGTCTCAAGATAATTTGAATACCCCAGGATTGATTTTAATACCTAGTCCTGTAGTGGACCCTGAGGATGAGAACTATGACAGGTTGCAGTATTTTGGATCTACAAGTAAACTTAATAAATCATCAAGATATAAAAAAATGGAAGCACGTCCAACAACTTTGGCTCTGGGTGAGCCCAAAATTAAAGATACTTGGAATGATTATGATGAGGTTGAGAATGTTATGCAGACTGCAAGATTGGCTGATGATTCCCACTTGGGATATGGTATGATTCGGAAACCAAACCCACCAGGGCCGCAGGTGCCCACTGCAGCTCAGGTCCAGGCTTTGCAAAATCAAGTCGGCTTAGAGGAAGTCAACCATAATATTTGTAATGGTACAGACTATGCTATAGTAAGTCGGCCAAAAAGGGTGTAATTGGCTCAATTAAATTAAGACTGATATGTTTGCTACCAGTTACCGAAAGTGGTATCAGTATTTCAATTTCATTGGCAGTTTTCTATTTTGTTCAGCACAGATGGCGAATGATTGGATCACATTGTTAAAATGATTATTCCAAAGTGAGACTGTTTTGCATTCCTTATTTTACATTCTGAATAGGTTAAGTTAACTTTAAGTGTACATTCATATGTATATTTTATCTATGCACAAGTGTTTTATGCATATAATGTTATGGAAAATATTATTGTAGTGATTATTGTGCCTTATACATGTAATTTGATCATCTACCAACTTTGTGCCAAGTTTAAAAATCTATTTGATGAATCCTATTTTTAAATTTTAATTATAACTTGTAAGAACTAGGATGTGCCTCTTTTATGTATCTCTTTACAAACAGATGTGTGAATAAGTGTAATATCTACTGAATCTAGGAAAAAGGCCATTGCACAATGAATCTGTATGCAGTATAGTATAATATACAAATACAAAATAATTGCATGAGCTTTGGTGTGCACTGGCCTTAAATGGTGTTATAATCAAGTATTACTTTTGACTTATTGTTATTATATGCAATGGTGCTCCAGGCTATCATTATAGACTCATTTAGGATAGGTACTTGAGGTTTCCCTACAAAATTTGCAAAAATATATTCTGAGTCACCATCCTTTTAAGTAATTTTAAATGTGTTATTAAACTTGAATATTAAATGAGCCATATTTTCATTTATCATTTGAATATCTTAGAATGATTGTTTACTGTAACAGTGTGGTAAATAGTATTCAGGCCATATTTTTGTGATTATATAATTTGTATTAAAACATGATATTTTATGAATAAAATCATTTAATCATAGAATTCTTTTTTTAATGGCTAATTATGGTCTACATAAAACTATATAATAACTACAATAAATTATTTACATGTGAGTTAAAATTGACATTTCAAAAATGAAATCAATTTTTTTTGAGATAATAAATAAATATTTATTAAACTTGTCCACATGTGGCTGTGCAGATCTGCATGAATGTATTGAATGTATTGTTTAACTATTGATGTCTGTTATTCCTGCATATGAGGGTCCAATAAGTCCATACACTTTCCAATAAATTTCCTATTATATATTTTATTGTTAACACTGCTAAATATCTTTTCCCGTTTGTGAAATGCAGATTAAATTAAAACTTCATAACAAATAGGAGCATAATAGTTAAATTTTACTTGTCCAACAATGGAACCTCAGCTTTTGTTTCACCTTTATCTAAATTCTTTAGCATCTCTGTAGCTATGTATTCCAGGTCTTGGGACATAATTTTTTGCACAGTTTCCCCTTTTTCTGCAGCTATGTCTTCTATATTTTTCTTCCCATTCATGTCGGAGAACCAATTGAGATTGTCCGCTATTAAGTGCTTATTTTCACAACCATCACAAATAACAATCACTACCCCCTTGTAATATGCTAGTTTTGTAATAAACTTTGTATTTCTTGTATTACATTTTTTGCAGGTGAACATTAGCTGAAATTTTCCTTCATGCTGCTTTGGTGGCGGTGTTAATGGTACACCATTATGAGTAGACATTGATGTACTGAAATTCCTCGGAGATTGTACTTTTGGAGTAGAAGTGGCATATGGAATTATAGGGAATCCTAGTCTCCTCCCGAAGTATGAATTTCCATTGCTTGGAAAGAACACCAAGTTATTCAATAACCGTGGTGTATGGTATTTTACTATGAAGTCGATTAACGTTCGGTGGGACATTTTGCACTACCTTCGCACTTTAATTTGTCTATTCTTAACTGGCCACAAGTATTTACTGACTGACTCCAGGATCACTACGTTTGATTCATGCGTGCTATGTGATTGACTCAAGATGATGAAATTTAACGTTTTGAAATGAAACAAAAAATCGTGCTTTACTCGCTTGCAGCCTCCCTCTTGAACTTAATATGAAATTGACAAAAGAAATGTCAGAAGATAAATGTCAATGTCAAAAAACCTTTTTTTTAGTATAGACCCATTTCTTATGAATTTTTAATACTACACGTTTTTCTGCTATCTTTCACATCTAGCAAACGAAACTGATATGACAATGATATAGATATACCATTGTCATATCAGTTTCGTTTCGTGGACGATATTTATTTTTATATGACGAAGTTTTCTTTTTTTATATGTCCAGAAAAGATGGACCGGATATCTTGTCCGGTTTTTTATTGGAAGACGGACCGGCTAAGTTTATTATGGCTGTATAATATTACTTTCATTACCTTCACTGAAATGACAGTTTTCAAGAAAAATATAACCTCAAATCAAATCAAATTATTGACAAATAAAATAATGTACATAACACCTATACATACAGAAAAAGTTAAATTTTTGTGCTAAAAATAAGTCTGTTTTGTTTTGTAAAAAATATAATAAAATATTGCAACTAATTTAAAAACTGGCTGATGAAATGGCGTCCTCTTTGTTATACTCCCGATTATCGGATGAAATAATAAAAAATAAGGATATTTTCGACCAAACGAAAAATGTTGTTGCAGGTATGTAAAATAAATAGGTACTTTTGTAGTTTTTTGATGATTTTCAGCTACTACAGCTACTTTTCCAAATTTTCTTTTCTCATCGTTCAACGAATCATAAATCAACAGTCTATTTGGGCTTGCGGTTTTCGTAATATTAATTTAATAACAGATTATACCTACCATAACCTGTGTGCAATAATTTATTTATTTATTTATAAAGTCACTCACTGCACTAACAGTTGCCCAAGGCGTGCAGTGAGCCAAAGATATACAATATACATTAATTAATAATGTGTGTGTTCATAATAAATTTGATCATCCTACCATAATCTGTGGTCTGAAAAGAATAGACTGTATGCAATGGATTTGAGGGAGCAAAATATTTCATATAATAACATGTGACTTAAAATATAAAATGTTAAATTAGTATATAATTAAAGTACATAAACATATATTTTTAAATTACAGATATTATTTCACGTCATGTTACTTTAACACATATTGTTGAAAACATGTCTGGAGTCTTAACAAATAAGGAGCCAGAGAACAGAGAGAAAGGGATGAAATTTTTCACTGCATTACTCAAAGATCTGCCAAAAGATTATCTTACAGAAATAGAAGTAAAATTTATTGCTAGTTTTTACATAGACAGGCTGAAGGACAATCATAGAGTGATACCACCAGTTCTTGAAGGGTATTTAATTATTATGAATATGAAGAACTATAAAATGGACATTAGCGGAGAGTTCTTGACTGATCTTTTTAGAGAGGTATCGTGTCAGGCGCAGTTACGCACAGACAGACATAATATTTACCTTATTTTAAGGAAACTGATTGAAAAAGATGTTAATTGTAAGTTTCTTTATAATTTTCTTTTTATACATTTTCAGCTTTTATTATCATAATGTAAACAATAACTATTTGGTAGTTTCTGTATCTGTATGAAATATAAGAGTAGGTACAAAATGTTATCAGACCTTAGAAGATAAGAAATATTTGTTTTCAATAGTTTAAAATATTATTTCATCATCACATAATTAAAGCAATATATAAAAAATTATAAATAAGGAAATAATTACAAATCTTTATATTTTTAATTCTGCAGATATGAAGTCTCTAGGCCCAGATTTTGTCTATGGTGTTATAGCAGCAATAGATGGAGAAAGAGATCCACGGAACCTGCTCTATGTTTTCGAATTCCTACCATACTTCTTGACAAATATTCCTATTGGTCATTTAACTGAGGAAATGTTTGATGTGATATCCTGTTATTTTCCTATTGACTTTCAACCTTCCCCCGATGACCCATCTATGGTGTCCCGGGAGGATTTGGCCTCGGCATTGTGTCCATGCTTGTGCGCAATACCAGAGTTTGCAGAGAACTGTTTGGTGTTATTAATTGAAAAGTTGGATTCTACTTTGCGGTTGGCGAAAGTGGATTCATTAAGGCTTCTTGTAAGTATATGTTGTAGTATCAGGATGCTGGATAATAGTATATTGATCAGCCCTTGTTCAATAATTTATGACTTATTGTTGTGCATTATAGAATGAGCATTTCTTGTACCAACTAGCAATGAGAATTAAATTCACATTTATGTCATTCATTTATATCAAAATTTATTTAACAACCTCGGTGGCGCAGTGGTAAAGTGCTTGCCTCTGAACCGAGAGGTCCCGGGTTCGATCCCCAGTCGGGTCATGATGGAAAATGATCTTTTTCTAATTGGCCCGGGTTTTGGATGTTTATCTATATTTGTATTTGTTATAAAATATAGTATCATTTAGTTAGTATCCCATAATATAAGTCTCGAACTTATTTTGGGGCTCGCTCAATCTGTGTGATTTGTGTTAATATATCTATATATTTATTTATTTGTGACCTACATTATTCTACAAAAACTTACAATCATCTAGAGAGATAACTAGTGAGTGATTGCAATACAGAGTAGTAGGGTAAACACTATTGTTATGTAAAAACTATAGTGACAAATAAAATATTATATTATGTAGTATATATATATAGTGACAAATAAAATATTATAAGTAATATTTTGATGTTACATATAATCTTTTGATTTTATCAGCACTCGATCAGAATAATAATATGTTATTTGTTTACATTTTTGTATACTTTTTGACAACCTATGTACTTTGTTATACTATACATAGAAAAATTGTAGGCTCTTCTGGCATGAAAGGGACCAATACTGTTTAATTGAGTTTCTTTCGGTATTTTTCTCAGCGGTGGTCGTTTCAAATGTCAGTAGTTTGTAGATTTTTGAGAAACTATAATACAAAATTTTAAGTAAAAAGTGCTTGTGAAAGTCTAAATTCTGAATAAATTATTTGATTTGATGGATTTTATAATTTATTTCTCTTCGTACTTTAATTTTTTTATGATCAGACTATTACAGACTGTCTTGTCGATTGACATTATGTTCCAGCAGATTATCTCCATGTGAAGATTAGATTTTTTGTATAATCTTTTTTTTTCAGGCTCAAAGCTGTAAAACTTTCAAACCTGAAAGTTATGTGCCTTTTATTAAGACTTTATGGTCATATATACAAAGAGAGATAACACACAGAACAGACGAGGAATTGAGAATGGCTGCGCACGAGGCATTGTCTGCTCTTGTCCAGAATTTGTCAACCTCAGCTAACACTGATCAGACATTTGAAAACTTCATCAAGGGTATACTAATATCCATGCAAACTGCTTTAGCAGATTCAAAAACTGTAGCCCAATTTGTTATAAATTCAAAAGTAATACTAACCGCAGCGAATGCTTCAAAACCATCGTGTGTCATGATAACAAAGTCCATGATACCAGCCACGATAGCATATTACGGCTTCAAAACATCTGCCAAATTGCAAACGGCCAGTCTTGACCTCCTATCGGACTTGTATGAAATAGGCAAACATTGGGAAGTCCTGACTGAAATAGACAATGAAGTTAAAGAAATACCAGCTTTGTGCCTAACTGCTGTTAGTGAAACAAGCAAAGAATTTCAAATGGCTGGCTTCAGAACTTTGGCCAAAGTTATAAATGTTTTAGACAGCGATTTGGTATTGCCATTCGTCGAAGTCCTCACTCACAATATACAGCACAGTCAAGAAAGGGATTTACTTAAAGTCAGCGTAGAAACAGTGCACTGCATAGCTAGAAAATATCCAGAGTTGATCATGAATTTGCTTGTATTGGGCAAGTGCGATTTGGAAAATTTGACCGAAGATACGACCGGTTTAGAGAAAAGGCTGAGTCTGCTATCGAGCTTAGCGAGTATCGATGATTTCACTAAAGTTATTTTGGAAGAAATGCTCAAGATAATAACGAATAATGACAAAGACGCCGGGAAGGTTGTTGAAGCATTGAACGAGACTATGTCCGACACGAATTTGTATACGGACGAGAAATTGATTCAAATCGAAAGTGACCACGGGTTAATAGATTCAATTTTAAGATGGCTCTTGACTGAAATACACAGGCCGCACGAATCATTATCGCATGGATTTAATTTGATATCAAATACAATAAGCAGTTTGTCGTGTGAGAAACAATTGAAAATGTTATCGAAACACACTGGAAATCTTTTAGAGAAATTTAAAAAAGATGAAGTTTATTACCATTTGTTACAAAGTATGTATCTCTCATTGCATCAAAGCGTCTATGAGTCTAAATTTGAGGACATTATGCTAGTTAGTTTGGACTTATGTTTAAATAGTGACAAAGAAGTGATAAGAATGAAGGCTTGTGTTTTGGTGGCTCATTTATTGAACAAAGCAGAGTCTGGACAGAAGTTTGAGCTATTGTATGAGATGTTGAAGGAGTATTTGACGAAATGCAGCAAAGACAAACAAGAGTTGTGTCCACGTATCATTGTATTGTACAGCTGGATAGCTAAAGCCTTAATAATGAGGGGTCATGACATGTTTGTTTTTTGGCTTAAAAAGGTTAGTAATATTTAGTATACTTACAGTTAATTATTATAATTTTTAAAAATCGAATCGAATAGATAGAGCAAACAAGTCTACCTATTCGATTCGATTTTTTAAATCAAATGTAAGTTTTTTTCAATTTATTTATTTAATTTATATTTTTCTATACTAACTTACAAATAGGAAACCAAGTTCAAAGGTATGTAATTTTTTTATAAAAATAAAATCACATAAAATTGTAAGTTTTTTTTCTTTTTTGGAATTTCAGATAGTGTCAACCCTATCATCGGCCGAGTACTGCCACCAGGGATCCGAAGCCGTGCAGCTGATCATGACAGACTTCACAGAGTACCTCAGCACCAAGCAACACTGTCGGGTCAGTCTACTCTACAAGCAGAGAATGTTCCAGAGCTTTTCGGCATTGACCAAGAAAATTAGTGTGAGTGAGGACGCGAAGGAAGACTACTTATTGTGTTGGGCTTACGTACTGAATGGGGTACCGAAGAGTTTGCTTAAAAATGAAGTGGCCAAGGTAATATTTATTTATATTTTTTATTTATATTATTTTAACATCCTGAATATGATCGCTGGCAGACTGGACTGCCTGTACATCAACCATTCTTGTGCCATCTCTGGGGGAGTGGTGCAGGAATGGCCACTTCAGTTTTATTTTCATTTATTCGTATTTTTTAAGCTATACCAACAAAATGAGTCTTTGTTACTTTGAAAATAAATAAATTCATTCATTCATTCATTCATTCATTTCACACATTTGCTCGAATCAATTTTTTTTGGACGTTTAACAATTCTCACGTGATGTAGTTTAGAATGTTATGCGTGCCAATCTACCGTACCGTACCCTTGGCTCCAACGCTCAACGGAAGAAACCAGGGAAACGCTCAGATGAGAGAGTTTAAAGTTTGTTTTAACTTTTTATGGTAAAAATGTGTAACACAGTGTGCGATACAATACACGCGTTTCACGACTGTTTGAACGCGGCGTGTAGCGTTTATTAGTGTCGCACATTTTTTAAAATAAATAATTATATATTTTATAAATTAAACATTTATAAAATCAACATTGTACCCAGTACTTTACTTATTTATAAAATATGATATTTAAATTGACAACTGTGTATGGTACAATTTAATAAACACTAAAACACTAAACGCCCACGGCGTGAAATTCACCTTTACACCGTTTGACACAAGAGGCGCACTTTCTTATAATCATCGTGTAATTTTTTTGTTTCAGATCGCGCCCATAGTCATAGAATCCTTGACGTACGACCATAAAGAAATGCTCGTGGTTATGACGGAAACTTTGAGCTATTTCGTTCAGTTGCAGTTTGCTTTGGTGTCTGACAGCATGCAAACTGTGCTCCCGAGGCTGATCAATTTGACCAGATACGCTCAATCTATGGTAAGCGAGAGTGTGGTTACCGCCCTAGAATAGGAACGATCCATATCATCGTCTTAGAGATAAAAAGCCTGTACAGCTGACAGGTAATAACAGAATTCTGAAATGGGGTTGACATCAGCCGGTGGTGAAACCACAGTTAAATCTCGAAATAAAAAGGTTTATTTTTTAATGTGGATCCTAGCTTTGAAGTTTCACGGTCAAGAATGTAATCGGTAATGCGCTCAAAAGAGTGAGATAGATGCTTAATAAATGATAAGATAATGTAATTTTTTTAGTTGTTAAGTTTCTTGTGTTTTAATGACTTCTACATAGTCGTATTCCTCATGGCTGAAGGTTGTGGTTATTACGTAGAATGAAACGCACACAACAACTTTCTTGGCATTATTAATGGAGTGGTTTGCCATTGCCTTCTCCATTTCACGCACAAGTTAACAACCAGTGTGCAGGTTCCCTCACGATGTTTACCTTCACCGGAAGCAAGCGGTGGTCGATGAAAACTACTATACATGAGTCAGATTGGTATACAAACTCATGTGGCACGAATATTCGAACCTGGGACCTTTCGATCCACAGACGGGCGTCTTAACCATTACACCACCACCGCTTCCTACAACACTAATGACTACTATGAAACAAGGTACCAACACTAAACTTTACGTCCACTTTGTCGTCATCTGATCAGTCAAAATGAACACATTTGAGTAACAAAGAATACTTGAAAAAGTTATTCTAAAAATGTCATTGTTTGTCAAATCACATTTTAGAGATTCGAGAATATCCTGCTCTAGTCCCGATTTACTACAACATAACTTTCTATGTTTCAGGACGTGAGAATAAAAAGTTTACAATGTCTATACGATTTTGCGAATTCATACCCAACCATCCTACTACTGCCACACAAGCAAGACATACTTATCGACCTAGCGCCATCTCTTGACGACAAGAAGCGACTTGTCCGCAATATGGCGGTCAAAGCTAGAACCAGGTGGTTTTTGATCGGCGCCCCGGGAGAAGCCAAAGAGAATTAAAATTTGCTGCGAATAAAAATTTTGAAAGTGTATCATCAACTTAATGAAAAAAAAATAAATGTTTTAGTTACAGCTTTGTACACACCATTTCTAGCTACAGTGTAAAAACTTTCAGTTTTCTGTGAAGTAAATCAGATCTTTATAAACTAGAATAAGTAATGCAGTGATTTTTGGAGATTTCCATACATAATTTAAATTATTTTTTTTTTATTGTTAAAATGGTTTTTGCGTAGTTTAATTGTCTTGATAAATCTATATAGGACTTCCGTAAAAACGAGGAGTATCTATATAAGGTAACGGATAACGGACCATGAGACCAGTTTCTATGATGCGCCAGCTCAATAACATCAATTTTCTATTGCAAATTGCACACTGCGCAGGCGAACATACTTTCCTATTTACATCTTACCATCGAGTAGATTCGTAGTGAACTAATCACATTGCGGTGTGGTTGTCGTTACGTCACAATGGCGCACTGTGATTGGTTCACTGCAAATGGACTAGATGGTGAGATGGATTTCCATCAAATAGCAAAGCCGCGCTACGGACATTGCTCTCCTCTTACGTGGCGCGAATTGTACCTGAATTCAATGCAAACAGATTCCCAAGTAAATGTAATTAGCAAATGAATATATAAAACAATATGAAATGATGGAAATTTCATTAACACAATTGAAAAACTGTACCTACTTAAATATATACACAATGTAATATTAAGCTTTGTAACAGCAGATACTGGTGTAAGTACTTATGCCAATGCCAGACGGTAAATAAATGTATAAAAACTTGATCTATGAAAATCCACAATAATGTAAAATGTATGTAAAGCACAAAATATTATATTAAAGTTATGACCAATAACTTGTTTTTATAAATAAATCGTATATTATTACAAGCATATAATTAGTTTCACTTTTCACCATCTGTCCTGTGTGTAACCAAAGTCAATTTTCGAATTTTGCTTGTCCTATAGAATAAATTAACACAAGCATGACCCAGCTTGATGATGAGCCCAGGGTCGACTCCCAAATAGGGAACTCTTCATGGCTAATTTTTAAGTTCATCTATCTAATATTAATTGAAATTTTGAGTACATACTAAACTTGTCTGCACATTTCGATAAATTTATTTATCTTAAGAATTTAATACGTATAAACCAAAGCCCATAGGTTACCTAACAGCAAAAAAACATTGTTTATTGTATAATTGGTTACCGAAGGGGACGAAGGCGCCATACAATTTTAATGTCATGTTTACAAGCGTTGCTGATTTTTTGAGACAGAATGAATGACAAAAATCTCCGTGATTAAATCTTACACTTTTCCCAATCTATGAATTAAATAACTTCACAGAATATAAAGCATGTGCAAATTTAGGACTATAATAATAAAACGGCACTAATAAAGAGATCATCCATAAATAAAGGGGACAATCAGCGACCCCGATAAACCTTCTGTACCCATTTGGACCCTAAAATAATTCCTGAGACAGGGCCGGGCTTAGGATGGACAAATCCTGGCCACTAACAATTTGATTTGGATTTGCATAATCTGTTATCGCAATGGGAACGTTTGCCGCACTTAAAATGTTAATTAGAGGTTTTTTAGTAAATGCTTCTCTGGATTCGTTTGCGAATGCTAATGTTATGTCTAGAGATGCAGTGATAGGGAATTTACAATTTGCTTTAGCAAGTGGAGATTAACCGGACTTTGTTGAATTTTCGTTTGTTGGGGGTGAAAAAGGATCTTGTCAAGTCTCCCTTTAATGTACACAGATTATTTGTAACTATAGAAACTACTTCGCTTCGCTTTTATAGAGATTTATAAATAAAGGATAAAATGATAAAAGTACCCTATGTGCTATTAGCATTATGTAATTCTGTGTATTTAGATTATATTCTAGGCCATTTGATTTTCGAGGTTGAATACAAACATCTTTCCATTCTTCACATAAATCCAAACTTTTTATTAGGATTATACGTATATGTATTCTGACACGTGATGTCGATTCCTTTGTATTATGTATGTACCTACCTATCTGTATATATCATTTTCTCATGTTTCTATGTTTTTTGTTAGGAGACCTTCTCGAGTGGTTGTTGAAATGTTTAAGTGTTAACTAGGTACATGTTACTCGTAATACTTATCATACCTACTTAGATTACAAATAAGTATTAATTCAACTCATACTACGCGCGATAGATTGAATTAATATAACGAAAAAGTACTTTGAAAAAAATGTCCATACGAAATATCCCGCCAAATACGAGTAGATATGCAAATTTTAATTGAATCATCGTCAAGCAGGGTTCGCTCTGCCTTCCCCTGAGAGGTCCAGAGGATTCCCTGCTGGCCCCGAGGGACTCATCATCGGGTCAACGCGGGAACTGTTCTCAATATAACACGTTCTATTTACGAAAGGTACCTACTGAATTAAGGGTTTACAAAGGATGTTCTTATAAGTAGGTTAGTATACTTAGCCTAGTATATTAAAGAAATAAAAAAATATTCTTTTTATGTGAGATTCGAAACAATCATTGTGTTTGCTCCTCAAAACTTCGATTATTTATTGAAAATATTTTGTATGTATCCTTGTAATTTTTTTTACGTTTAGAGGAATCTAAAGATGAAATGGTTTCTAACGATTCCAACTTGAAAAACTGGTTACCTACCTACATGTTAGTTTTCACTTTGAAATGTGCATAAAATGCGACCTATAATTTTTGCTCATTTTGTTTAACTGTAATACCATTCATAATATTGTTGTCAATGTAACTTGCAATACCATTCATAATATATTATACTTAATTCAGGTACTTCAGACACCTGTCCTTAAACAAATCTCATGTTGGCATTGGAACATTCTGGAGAAAATTAAACTGTCTCGCGCTGGATTACGTGATTACGTCGAGTCGCGGGATTTCTTCCGGATTGCATGTTTGAAATTTAGGGCACGATTTTATTTTAATGTTCTGGCTTTTAAAGGAGCAGAATGGCGCAGTGGTAAGCGCGCTCGACCTCCGATAGTGGCGGTTAAGTTACTGTCAGAATGGTCGGTCATTGGATGGGCCACCAAAATGTATCTCGAGCTCCTCCGTGCTTTGGACGTTGGTCCGGGTTGCCGCCAATCTGCATGCGCCCGCGGGCACATGGGCCATAACTTATGGCCCATACTTACATTTCCAGCCCCAGCAGCTGTTTAAATGGCTGGTGATGATGATGGTAGGTATTTTAGTATTTCGGCGCAAAGGCGTGGGGTTCCCGCCCTGGAATAGGACCACTCTACAACACCCCCGAACGAGTGGACTAAGGGATAGATAGATAAATGCATTTATTTGTAGCAAAAAGACACACATTCACAATAAAAAGTACAAAAGAAATGATAAAACTATAACTATATCAAAGAAACAGACGAATTTATCCCATGTGTATTGTAACCGTGTGTCGTAGTGATACAAATAAGCAGTACCTCAGTGTGGAATCCACATTACGAATTTCATTTTTTAGATCATCACTGATAGCTTTTTAGAGATGATAGGGATAAAAATAGCATTCCACAATTACATGCCTATAAGACAGGAGAGTCGATTAATAGTTAATATAACTTGGCACCTTCCACTCAAAAACACGCCCACACAGAAACTTCATAATTAACAAACAGTTTGAATTGAAATTAATTTCTCATTACGTGCAATGTTTATTAATGCCGGGTTAGTGTGTCCTTAATTACAGCGGTAATAGATAAATGATGAGATTTTGATGTCTCCCGTCGGAGCATTTAGCCCGTATGAAGCACCTATGGCTTACTAGATACCTATGTATATACATATGTACGTCTTGTTGGGTAGTTATAACGTTTGAATCTTTTTTTTAACATTCTATATAGGGCCCGGCTCCATTACTCCATCGCTACTGAACCATAGATGTTTATCTATAGGTAATAGGTATATATTATAGCATATAGCACAGATTACATAATACCCCAGCATATAGTATCGTTGAGTTAGCATCCCATAATATAATTCGCGAATTTACTTTGGTTATAATATCCTTTGTTGCGGACCTAATAACGCGCTTGCTTAGCGTGCTTTTTGATGTATGGAGCTCAAAAAATAATTTGTACGTACTTAACGTACAATTTTTATTATCGTTATAGTATAAACCGACTGATATTTACCCACAATATAAACGTTCTTTTCACGACTAAATACTTCAGTGGGTAAATATCAGTCGGTTTATCACGATAAAAAAAATTGTACGTAGGTACTTAACGTACAATTTTTTTTATACGTTTCGATATTTACCCACAGTATAAACGTTCTTTTCACGACTAAAAACTTCAGTTTTCCTCAACACGATTCAGCACACTATTCAACGAACAAAAACAAGCTCACCCCAGTCTTCGTTACCTGTGTAACCCGGGTTAACCCCGCTATTCAGTGGCTCGGCAAAACTAGGCCTTGGATTATCACAAGCTGTGCTTACCTCGGCTTTCAGAACTGTATATGATTTCCCCGGAGGTAATTAAAATGGGAGACAATTTAGAACTCCGCGACACGCGAATATTACGTATAACGTGTAAGAACTCTTATTACAAGTATATTTCAATCAACTACGAGAATACCGGTAACTCGCTGTCTGTAATGAGATACTATGATCTCTCTCTCTCTCTCATATTCAAATGAGAGAGATAGATACCATAGTATCTGACTGAGCGTCTGAGCCCTTCTCCCTTCCCTGGTAGAGGGCCATAGGCGAGGCTACTAAAAGTGGGTACACGGTTTCGTTAATTACCCGTCCATCCATCAGTAAACAGTCATAGGGAAACAGTGGTAGTCAAGATAATAACGTATCCTTTTCTTATTCTAACGTATCCTTTTAACGTATCCTAATTCCTTTATCCTTACCATTTCCCATCGTTTGGGGCCGGGGCAATGTGTCTTTTCTTTCCATAAGTCTATATTTCCATGGCCAGTGCGCCAGCAGTGGAACATTAAAATGGCTGATAATGATGAAGTGCGTCTGTAATAAAAAATCCTTTTCATTGTTCTCCACGGCACGCAACATCATTAATATTCACATTTTGCTCACTTGCTATATATAGTTGTTGAAAGGAAATAATATACCATAAGAATCCATAAGCACTGTTGATGTAGAAAAGTAGAACATCACTAATATGTATTATAATAATTGGCCAACTGCGTGTCGGAACACGCCCAATGTTTGAATTCCGAGGGTACATACATACAGATATGTACTTAATTCCGGATATGGTAAATTGTACCGAGTGTAAGAAATACAAAAATAAAAACCTGATATATGACCATATACTAATATAAAACCAAATGAACTAAAAACTAAACCGAATAATATAAACCAAATATAAAAAAGTGTGATTCGAAATCACAGTTTTCGGTCATACGCGCTGTTCTTGAATATTTAAAAGCAAAAGTGTTAAATAAAAGAAACTGTTTAACAAAATTCATAAAATTAGTTATTTATATCTTTTAATAATGTATAAGTTAAAGTATTTTGGCATGTAGCAGTACATCTTTCATCCTATTGTCCGGTCAGTGTTGTGGATGCATGGAACTCGCAATTCATCCTGGTAATAAATTATGTTGAAAATATGGCGCTGGAAAATCCATTGAAATCATTCGTCCATTTCCATTTCGTCCAAAAGTAGTTCAAAATATGATGAAATTAATATTACATTCAAAAAGTAGTCAAAATGAATCAACTTACTTCGGGGCTAGCTTCTTTTAGTTTACTAGCGAGGTTTTTATGGATAACCTCGCTAGTAAAGTTTAAACAACTAAAGATAGAAGACAAAACATTTTTTTTATTATTTTTGTCTATCTGTATGTTTGTTCGCGCATCACGCAAAAAATACTAGATGGAATTTGATGCGGTTTTTACAGTTGTATAGCGGAATAACTTAAAATATGCTATAGGTTTCATCGCGATACGTTGCGAGCGATATAAACGCGTGCGAAGCTGTGGGTAAAAGCTAATCTCCAATAAAACTTATAAAGATGAATACGGGAGGAGATGCGACCAAAGCGCCCTCACTATGTTTGGGACTCTATGAAGCCCGAAGGAGCCCCAAAGACCCCGGTCCGGTAAGCTGAAGCTAGAGAACCACACAGGGGACTCTATTGAATACACTAATTTCGCAAAATGGTTTCTGTTGCCTAGTTGTGAAAAGTGCATTGAAATTGAAATGTATCTTTTGATCTTCTTTATGCTGTTCTCCATCTCATTCTCCATTTATGTTATAGGTTATTTGTAGCGAAAGAAGAAAGAAAGAAAACATTTATTTGCCAAAAATATGAGTACAAATATACAAATTGATACATCATTGTTTTACCGAATATAGTTATGCAAATATAAATAAATAAAGAGGAGCATGCTATCAACTACAAATCCAAAAAGGTCTAGTAGAAAAAAAAATGTTTTTAATGACATTATATCTAATGTATATAATTTTCACTATTATTTCTACGTTAATTTAATATAATAAAGCTTAACATAATAAAAGAACACATTTAAAACACACAGTTAGAAATGTTCAATAATTTATTGTTATTATATTTTTTTTTGAATATTTAAAAAGTAATTTAAAACGCTGCGCTCGATTCAATTCTAATCAGACCGCTTTGACATGCCGCATTAACGGAAAACGGTCTAAAAAAATATTAAAATTAATTCTTGCAAACTTAGAATTTTGATATGCACTGCTGCAGTAAAACGTGCAATATCAATGTGGTGCAATATAAGAGATGGATGTAACACGTCGCGTCACAGGATGCTGCCAAGAATTGCCGGCGTTATACGGGGTGTTGCCAAAATGCAAACTGCAGTTACTGCGTGCCTTTGTAGCTTTTATTGAGTTTAATTTGGACAAATGCGGCTGTTTGTACGTTCTTGTGGGTTCATTTCTGTTTTGGACTTACAATAAAATAATAACTTGGCTTTCCTGGAGACCTGTGAAATGCTTAGATAATTAAAAGTTTACGTTTTGTATACTGTCTGTAAAAAGATTACTTAGCTTAGCTATTGTCATAGAAACCGAACACTCGATTAAATACGCACGTAGATGTATAAACAGGGAGCTATCTTATGACGTCATTAGTGGGGCTTGTCCTAAACCAACAGGCTTTTGTTATCACTCGCTTCATCTGAAGTTTAGACCGGGAGCCAATACCGGGTGGCTTCATTATATTGATTGTCGACTCACTGTTACTAAAGACGACCTCGGTGGCGCAGTGGTAAAGTGCTCGCCTCTGAACCGAGAGGACCCGGGTTCGATCCCCGATCGGGTTATGATGGAAAATGATCTCTTTCTGATTGGCCCGGGTCTTGGATGTTTATCTATGTAAAATATAGTATCGTTGAGTTAGTATCCCATAACATAACAGTCTAGAACTTACTTTGGGGCTAGCCCAATCTGTGTAATTTGTCCTTATATATTTATTTATTTTTGTTTTGTTGTTTGATTGTTATTTACTATGTCACTGTATAGTAATATCGCTAAATTATTCTGAAGAAAATCCTGTGTAATATTTTTAAGACATATGTGTGACAGATAAATCAACTCTTTATCATTTATGATATTGGTGGACAAAGTGGAGAACCAAACAGGAATGCTTGGCTAAAAAGGATATCCGTGGGCACTCAAAGTGTATGATGGGAAACTTTTAGCCTGGTACTGTCCAGGGTGGTATTTTTCATTAAATTATTATTATTGTATTTATTTGTAATCTGTTAAATTGAATAAACGTATAACGTAGAAAGAAAAAAATTTAACCAACCAACGAACAAATTCAACAGTGATTAAAATAATTATATTAAATAATTATAATTATCTCAAATCTCAAATATTGAATAAAACATTTATTATTCCTTTTCTTGGTATTTATATCTGAATAAAAAATATAAATTGTATTCTCAAGTCGTCTTCGTAGAACTATTGTAGTAATCGAAGCACTTCGTGGCATTTGCAGCGGCTGTGTACCATCCGTGGACTCGCGTAGCATTTGTAGAATTCGTTGCATCCGTTGCTCTCTGGTAGCATTCTATTTAATTTTTAATATTATTCATTCCGGTTTGGATGTCTGTGGTTATTCTTGGTAGTCAGTGGATATTATATTTTTTCTTTGTTACATACATTTATACTATTATTATAAAAAGGTAAGCGTTTGTGAGTTTATATGTTGAAGGATCTCCGGAACTAAAGAATTGATTTCAAAAATTCTTTCACCATTAGAATGGTACGTTATCCAAGATTGCTATATGCTTTATTTTATCTCAAAATTCCAATGGGAGCGAAGCCCCGGGCAAGATCTAGTAGATAATATTTACATATCTATCATTGATTCACACCAGTATTTTTTCAGATATGTATCGATTGGAGAATGCCATATGGCATCATTCCACCATTTGTACATAGTTTTATGAACAGCTGTTGCCCGCGACTCCGCCTACAGAACAAAGTGGCCTACGTCGCCTTCCAGCCCTGAAACAATGATGGAAAGTATGGATTTCATTTTTCAAAACATTTTTTAAACGAATATTCAGACAGTCTTTTTTGTGCATCACTGTAAGTTCAGTAGACAAGTCACCTTTGTACATATAATAAGATATTAACCTCTCAATTTTAAAATAATTGAAAGTCGGGCAAGGAAATATTTCCGGAGCACAAAAGAAGCGAGGTGGGCGAACAACAATAGGCATAAAGAAACAAAACAAAATATACAGACCTACTCACTGTAGCGGGTCGTTCTTGGAAAAGTCTCACATTGAGCTAGTGCCAGTTTTTAAATGATAAAGCCTTGTCTTCGTTTTACTTAGTGTTAGTCTAGTTTTAGTTTTAGTTAGTTAATTGGCCTAGTTTTTTGGCGAGTAATGTGCGCAAATGATAAGTGTTTAATTCAGTGATTAAATAAACTTCATAAACAAATTTATTTTTATACTGCTGTTGTAAAAACAGGTTTCTGAAAAGAATGTAGAACTAATCATAAATAAATATATAAGCACAAATCACACAGATTGAGCTAGCTAGCCTATGGGATACCAATGGTATATTTTATAACAAATACATATTATAGGATAAACATCCAAGACCCGGGCCAATCAGAAAAATATCATTTTTCATAATGACCCGACCGGGGATCGAACCCGGGACCTCTCGGTTCAGGGGTAAGCACTTTACCACTGCACCACTGAGGTCGTCAAAACTAAGTAGCGTAGGATCAATTCTGTCAATGATTTTAATCGATTTTGGTATTAAAAATCTGAATCTTAATATAGCGAAATTTGATAATTGCAAAGAGATTGTGTCGAATAAACCAGTGCTTCTCAATAAATTGGGAATCAGAAATTAAAAAAAAATCATTCTCGACTTTGATAAAAAGTTTTTTTCTTTGGTTCTGTGTGTGTTGTGCCAGTTTCCGTGTTTATGTTCCAGCGATTCAAGCTTAGTGCTCAGCGTGGGCCGTTGATTTGTCCATTTAATTATTTAATTATTATTTTTTCGTTCGCACTCGACCAATGTAAAATGGTTTACTACGTGCAGTTCGGCTCCTCTTCTTTATGCAACTGGAAACTCTTACAAGATGAGATTGCAAAGTGAATTATGAGTTCTGTTGCAATAATATTCTCCAGGACGATACAACAATTCTATATTGCTATTTCTATACTAATAAAACTCCATACTAATCTTATAAATGCGAAATTCTTTCTGTCTGTTACACTTTCACGTTTAAACTGCTGGACCGATTTTGATTAAATTTAATATGCATGGATTTAAAGATCCCCCTTCAAACGTAGGCTACTATTTTTTTTTTCAAAATCAACGCACAAATGTCTATAATTTGTATGAAAATTGTTTCTGTTCCGTTGTCGCAGAGAAATTCACGCGGGCGAAGTCGCTGGCAAAAGTAAGCTATATAGGAAAAAGCTATGTGTGCAGAAAGACGCAGTCATTTGCAACTCAACCTTACTTTCTTAACAGAAAATCTTCGCTTGTTAAAATGGCTTTTTTTTATTACGTTGAAATTACTTTATTAAACGCAATTGTGCGCGATCTTCCCTCCCATAGATAAAACTCCCTTGCCTACCCTTTAAAATACCCATCTCCCCGTATCAGTATTCACGCAGCGCGCCGCAAAACAGGTCATATACTATAATATTTCCATTCCAACACAACAAAGTGAATTGTCATAACGCGGATGCCGCGAATTACATCCATTTCCCAGGCGGGGCCTATCTTCTGTTTCCCCTTCTCGGGTCCTTGTCGTAGTATATATTACTCAGAGTGTTAACTTTGTGCCTCATTAGAAATCCTATCATTGCTAACATCTTACCTTCCGAACCGGTGCAAATACGACGCGTCAAACAATTTTTTATTGTTTATCTATTGCACGGACTTATATTGAGTTTCGATTCTGCGCGATCGTCGGATATTCTGAAAAGAAATCACGGAATTAATAGGTACTACAAAGATATACGGAGTTGACGTCGGTATCATGTTTATAGGTATCTTTTTTCTCGAGGTAAAATGCTTTCGGTTACCGCTTCGTTTCCCATTCGCGACGGGCGACGGAAGCGGCATATGGACCTTGGATTCAGTAAAAATACCCCGATGCAAAAATATGCCTAACAAAACAAAACATAATCTACAACCTAACAAAATAAATATACCTAGATAACAAAATCTACATACCTACATACCTAGATATTGACTTTGAAAATAGTAGTAAAAAGTATTTATATGCGGCTTGTTAGTTCCATAAAAATATATTATTTTGACGCGCTGCCATAAAGGTAAAAAAAGTGACAGACCTTTTTCTAATGCTCTATTTCTGGTGAATTATTTCCTGTGGTAGCTCCTTGAGAAATGCGTTAACAAAATGGCCGTTGGACGACTTACTGATGATAAACGCTTCACGCACGATGCCTGTTCGTCACCCCAGTTTAGCGAAACGCTTGTGTTACAAGATTTTACAAATAAAAGACACAGAATTCGACATACAATAGGATTTTACACTACACTAATATTAAGTAATGTTCAGTTTATTAGTAATGTTCGGACCTACTCAACCGATTTCCGAAACTAAAAGACTAGTGAAAGAGTCTTTCACTAATAAGAAGCTGCATTATTCCTGAGTGACCTTACCCGATATTTCTATGTCGTGAGTACCGATGCTCCAAGATGCAGGTAATCTTATAAAAAGCATACTTGCTGCCATTCATTCTGGTTTGGGAACGCAAGATTTTAGAATGTACCGGCTTTCAGAATGTAAAAGTCAATCGAGGGAAATATTTATAAATAGCTATTATATAACAACATATTTAATCCTGTTTAATCTCAATTTGGTTGGATTATTTGGTTCCAAAAGGGAACAAACTAAAATCCATTTATCCACTCAAACTTTTTAATTTATCGTATTGCAAGGACAGGATTTTAATTCTGTCGAAAGCTTTCCCGGAATAACAAAAAAACAATATAAACATTTTCAACAACAATACCGAGCTAACAACCTGAATTCAGTACTATTTTTAAATGCTCCAATTGACTGCGGTTGGAATATACTTCAAGTAACCCGGTAATATATTATTTAAATACTTTAATCGATTGAAAATAGGATATTTGAGTTCTGTAAAGCGTTACTTTTGATATGCTATAAATAGTATTAATTTTGCGGTGTTTATTATGCATAGAATCACAACAATTATACATGTGGCAATAGTTAAAATCACATTTTTTTTTGCCCTTACAATGTGGCAATTTTGTATTCATATTATCAGTATTCGATTTTAGAACTGAATGAAAGAATGCTTTCGTAAAAATCAAATCTATAACATTTCAGTTTATTAGCTTTTCTATCGGCTCAATCTTAATCTTCACGATAACTAAATTAATCATAACCCCACCAGAGCATTCGGAAATACCAATCCGGTTATATCCGGTCCCAGCCGAGTCTTATCAATGGACCTGGGATTTATCGGCTGAGGGTGCTCAGGCGTAATATCTTAATTATTTTGTGACCACGGAGCCTGTTAATTTTGATTTATAAAGCTTTAGTTTCAGTTTATCTTGGGACAAGTTCACGCACGAGTTGCCTTGGCATAGATAAAGACTTGAACAACTTCAACTATCTGTAGTGGTTGTGCGACAAAAAAGGGAGTTGCGGGTCACGGAGATGACAATACTCCGTTGGCCGTTGGACACATCCTTTAGGAGAAGTATCAAATTAAAATGAACACTTTTAAAAAGGGTTCCTGTAAAGAGGTTTCGTATTAGTTATAGTAGTTTTACGTAAGCCAAAAAATATTTTATAAGCTTTTATTAAACTTGCAATGTATGTAACTTTGTATGTTTGGGAGTTACACACGTTTAGTTCGAATAACAATGCACTGATGGTGCATCCAGGAATCGCTCCCGACGAGAGAACTCCTTGGAACGAATTACTGCTCGGATATGGTTTTTTGATACACTTAGAATGGAATAAGATCTCTCAGACAACAACGAAAGCTTGTATCAAAAAAAAATAACTTATTTATAAAATGAAGTTGTAATTTAACTATCCATTTGTTTCGTCAGTCATCGCAGACAACATGCGGTTATAACCTCCTGCACTGTATGGTGCGGACTAACAAACAGGCCATTTGTTGCGTTAATAAAGACTGCACACATGTTTGTGAAGGTGCGTGTACATAAAATGTTGCTGACATACGGTTCGCAATTGCGAACCGTATGTTGGCAACATTTAATAAAGCTTTATTTTATGATTTGTTTTAGCAAAAAAAAAACATGTTTTTTTAATTTTAAAAAAGGCAATATTGATTTAGAATTGGAGTTTCATTTATATAAATGAGAGCCAGCTTACCAAAATAGCCCTTACAACTAGATAGATGAGTTCACTGCTTTTCAGGTAGTCTCCAAAAAACTGTGACTGAAATCTCTGTCTTGTTACTGGTTGTATTCGGGTCTGTGTTGCCGCGAAAGCCAGTATCAGTCTAAAAACAACAAACCTAATAATAAACCGGCATGTGTTGGTAAATGTAAGGTGTTATAAATAATTGACAATTTTTTCAGGCTTTTGCCATTAGAATTTAGTATATGCTAGGTTTTGCTATTGACAGCTGGTAAATGTTGGTTTTGGGAATAAAACAATGAGTAATTCTTATTAATCATTTATTTTTCAAACTCTTACATATTTTTATGTAGGTATTATAGTTGAGATTGAGATGAGAGTAATTAATTAACTAAGTAATTAGTCAAATCCTTACCTGTTTTCAATTATTTTCATTTGGTAAGTATTGTTGTTTATAAATGTTTTTATATTTTAAAGACAAAATTATACCTTGCCTTTAAAATACTTCTTAAATAGTAAAAAAAACAAAAGTCAAATTATTTTCTCAACATTTACCGTGCCTTTGATGTAAATTTTAAGATTTACCAAGTCAATGGTGGTAAAAGTTAGAATCGCAAAATTGTTCGGACTTTTACCATTAAGAGTTGGTAAATCTTAGGTTTTACTGGAATATCTAAGGATTTACCGTAGTTCGTGCTTTTACAGTAACATGTATATATATTTTTACTGTAAACATAAGGAATTAAATGGCATATAATTATTATATTATACTAGCGGCCCGTCTCGGCTTCGCTCGGGTCAAACATAGCCTAGAAATTATACCCTAAACCTTCCTCAGGAATCACTCTATCTATTGGTAAAAACCTCATGAAAATCCGTGCAGTAGTTTTTAAATTTTGTCGCGAACAGACATATATACAGACGCGGTAGAGGACTTTGTTTTATAATATGTAAGGATAATTGGATATACGGAAATATTTCAGCTAAAATCCTAGCAGCATCTTAGACCCCCGACATATGGCGCAGGCGCCATAAGTAATAGCTCACAATAACTCCGGTTCGGTATCTCCATTGTATTCTAATGCTTTGTTGATATTTAATTAGGGGGGCAAGTAGAGTGAAGCTCGTGTTTTCTTAGTTCGAGTAAGGAGTGCACGTTTGTATTTCAAATTACATTTATTGTAATTTGGAATATTAAATTATATCTTATTTTTGTTAAAAAAAGGTATCTCTTTCTGAGATCTCATCTCAGCAGTTGGGTATATCAAATGCGCCTCGGGGCTTGCGGATCACGTGAGAATTTCGGGATAAAAAGTACTCTACGTGTTATTCTAGGTTATATTCTACCCGTGTATGAAACATAATAACAATCGATCCATTAGATTTTGCGTAAAAGAGTAACAAACATCCTCACAAACTTTCGCATTTATAATATTAACACTTAATCCTACTAATATTCTAATATTATATATCCATATAGACTAATAATATAAATAGACTGTCAAGAATACCGTCAGTAGACGATAGATAGTAGTCATGCCAATGCACTGTCATGAAGCGACGTGTGTTATCATAACAATTTATGACAAGCATGACCTGATGGTGCACCCAGGAGCTGCTCTCGACGAGGGAACTCCTCAACGGTTTACAGCGCGGACAAGGGTTTTTTTTGCCTGGCGTTAAATGCCACAAGATCTCTCTGACGACAATAAAAGCCTGTGGTAAAAATGATATTTACGTAAAAAACTTGTTATACAACAATTTTCTGTGTATCGAAACATATGTACTGTACGCTGCTCGATAGCCTTTTCTAGTTTGCACAACGTTAATTATTCAATTTTATGTTAGTACCACCCACAAGTGAGAAACGACGGCGTAGAAATCCTTTTGTTCAACTGCAGTAATGAAGATTTGGCTGACGTGTGCTGCTGGCAGCACCAATTGTTCATCACAATGCATAATACAAAAGATAAAGCAATAAAACGCACAGGATTCGGCGGTTATATTCAAATTACGTAGCTACAGTCGACTGCATGTGAAGTCCCATACACATATCGCGTTGATAGCTGGGCGAATTTGCAATGAATTTAGATTTAGATAGACTGCTGTGTTGTTGACTGTAAAAGCAGAAGTATTTTTCCTTTATTTTGCTTACATATTCGCTTTGATAACATTATATAAGTAATAACGATTGGGGCCAATCTGATGATGAATCTGATGGCCTAAAGATAATAGAGAAAACTTAAGTTTTATGTAATTTCTCTCCTAATACGGAGTTATAGTGTCTAGACATTTGTCCAGACAGAGTCTGGAGCATTTATCTTAGTTTTTCTACTAACGACTCGCAGGGCTCGGTTTTCTTCTGATATTAATATGTTCATAAAACCCACACGTAAATATGTTTTTGATATTCGTGAGGATATGTATAATTATACCTATACATTGTTACACTGGTATCAAACGCAAAACCTTCTAAAGACAAGCAACTTTTATTCTACGACTTTTCGTGATTAGGTAGTTTTTTTTTTCATATAAAAAAAACTAATTTTCAATTCTACACATCTTCTGGCATAGAGTTCTATGCCAGAAGGTTTTTGGTAGGTTATGCATTAGATACCAGGTCTGATTTATATTCAAACGGCTGAATAGATTTTCTAAGATAAGAAATGAAATAAATTTGGTATTTTACACTTAAATCCGTTTAATTTGAGAGCTATGCCACAACAAATAGACAATATCTGTTGTTAAACTTTTGTTTTGTTATGTTAAACGTTTAACACATCGTATTTATTTATGTGTATGCTTGTTCTATAAACAAAATAAGTCACATTGTATCGATTGACCACCATTATCCACCAAAAATCTAAATCAAAAATATCCAAATAAAAATTTAAATATTTTTTATTTAGATTTTTTTATTGTGATAAATAATGCTAAAAACACAAAGATTCATAAAATAAAAAAAATAAAAATCAATTTAGATTAAAGACGAGGTCACATACGAACATTTTCGCCATAATTTTTGGAATTAAAATGACTAAACGAAATAGTAAAATCCAACTAGACATCGTAAAAGCAAATGCTAGGATAAACAAAAGAGGAGAACAAATATAGGAGAGTCATTGAGGCATTTTTTTTTACAAAACGATGTTTTTTCCGCGATTCTCCGAATTCGCATTGAAAAACGCTGCGACAGAGATACCGATGTATTCATTAGCCCATGCAGAATGTATGACTTTATTTTTAGAGCGAATTCAGGTTGAAAGGATGGAAAATAAACTAAACTTAATTCTCTACCTGTATTTTTACTATAAAGCAAAAATTCTCAACAAGGATATTTTTGTAAACCTAACGGTAATGTGAAATGTGATTGGTTTTCAGAATTATTTATAGATAAGTGTTTCTTTGCTATCCAAATTACAAAAAAAGTTAATCATCATGATTGACAGTCTTCTTTTCCCCACTGCTGGGAGAATAGGTTAATGAACGTCATCCTTGTCGGTCTTTCCTTACGAAACCAGTTTCTACCCGCAACTTTATTTATTTCATTCAAAACAGAAATAAAAGTTATTAATAACAATTTATTAGCTACAATTTTAAACAAACTCCTCCAAATTTGATTGAACGTTCTAGTAATAACAATAATTAAACTATATAACTTTGTCTGATCTTGTAGAAAAATAATTTTTCTCGCAATAACTACTGATAAAACTTGTAAACTAATTATCTCTAGTAATTTCATTGCCTACGTTCCTACATAAATTATGCTCCGTTTAGACGTGGTTTCGACCATGTATAAATGAATGTGCTAGTTTTAACTTTATCTTACAATATTTTGCAACATTTTTATAATAAATTTTAATGGAAACAATTTTGCTATTCAAGTTTTTTTTTCATTGTCAATGTTATTTAACATGGAGGTCAATTAATAATGCTTTTCATTTAACTATTAAATAATTCATTGTGGCACAAAATAGGCCTTAAAATATTTAACGAGTTTTCGCATTTCATTTTGTAAAAACGTTATTTATGCAAAAATTTAGATTTTATAAAGGTTAAAAGGTTGTTAATATAAACATCAATTTCAGCTTCAAAACATCACGCTGATTTCGTTTCACCAATAGAAGCTGTGTTCAAAATTATACAAATACTACAAGTTGACTAAACGGAGCATGACTTTTATAGTTCATTCTGTAGGTTCAAGATAATCCGACTTAACTAGCTGGAATACATTTATATAGTAATAGCAATTACTAAAGTCATTCTATTTGTGCCATCGCATCGGAGTTAAAGGATATAAGCTTGTATTAGAGACAATCAGAACTGAGATGGAGCAGTTTTCGGCGTATTCTCTTACTTTCACGTACTTGTTTTCACTTCACACTCACTTCGTTTTAACTTGTCAATGTCATGATTCGACCTTTGGACGTATTTCTACACATTGATTCCATCTCTTGTACTTCCATATTTTATTTATTTTGATCACTTACGAGCTGCTTTATGCGGCTCCATTTCATATAAATTTTCACCCCTATTCACTAGTTCAACTTTATTTATTTTACGGTCTGCCACTGCCCGGTGTAATCGTAAAAATATAACAGAAAGATGGTCTTCAGCAGTTCTATTAAATCGGTGGATGAATCGTCAATATAATAATATGTACAATGTAAACAAACCTTATGGAAATAAACAGTTAAAATACCTTCAATAAGACTGAAAAATGTCTAGCTCTGCAGTACGTATACGTACTCGTACATCAGTATTCTAACTTTTTTTACCTCTATTTAGGAGTGGAAAGTAATATTAGGGCTGTCGGCCGTTTGTTTTCCGGAAATAGATGGCCTAATGGTTAACGGTTGGATAATGCTTGTATCATTAAGACCGTATTGTACTTTTTAATTGTGTTTTTGTGTAATAATACATAAATAAAATCAAAAATGGCAAAAGATTTTGTTCGTAACGAATATTGCCTAAACGACTTAGACACGTGAAAGTCATGTTACTTCTGATCAAATTAACTGCCTAGGTATACAGCTATGTCACAGACACAGTCAGTGGTTGTGTCAAACACAATGTTTCTCATTTCAAATCATCGTTACGGCGAATGATGGAGCTATTAGAAACAAGAAAAAGAAGAAGAAGAATGTATATACATATATCTCCCTCTTATCTATTACTCTTTGATTTTAATTTTTAACGCCTCGTATGCGGGACCACCGCACAACAATATATAAAACAACACACTCTTGCGCAGGTCTGCGCACTCGCACTCGAAAAGTCATTATTAAACAGAAGTATTTCCATCTAGCAACATAGCAACCCTAAGTTAGCTTGAAAAATATTTAATCCGACGTTGCAGCTGAAATTCACACTCAGAGTGAAAACTAAGCAGGTGTGGTGGAATTTATTCGGAAAACAAAAGCCATTTGGGTTGCATCAAGTGACGTTGAACTGCAAGTTTGGCTTTGTAATCCCGGGGAATACCCGAACGTTTGCAACGTTATTGTTGTTTTTGTACACGATAATAGAAGTGACAACCGTGAAAAATGGAGACGAAAATGTAGGGAAGCAAACGCTCAGATGAGATTCTTCTCAGCAGTGGTCGTTCCGAAATGCCAGTAGTGTCTAGCTTGTGAGAAATTACTATTTAATATAAAAAATGACGTGAAAAAGCCTGTAAAGGTCAAATTTCTGAATAAATGATTTAAATTTGAGAGAAAGAATAGAAAGGGAGAACAAGCGAATATAAATTTAATGCTATATGTAATTATTCAGGATACATTGATGCTTACGTCATTTGTTTTAATTGTTCGCAGTGATTGTTAAATCATATACCTATATTTACATAGATATATATATTTACTCTTCTTAGATATGCTTAGGTTGTCATAGGATGGATTTACGAGTAAGATGAAATTAAAATATACGATTGATCGATTGGACACTGATAAAGTGTATATTTATATTCGCCTTACGTTATACTGGTATGTACGAGTATGAAGAATAAAATACCTAATTTAATTTAATAATTTATTAGAGCACACCTCTTCATTCTAGCCAGTCACAGTAAGCAAATCAAACTAAGTTATATAAAAAAATTAGGAAAACGTAGGAAATATGTCCCTGGGTCCCGATGTTACATGGCTTGGGAAGTAACGGGTTAACGCTCAGATAGAAGAGAAAGATATCTATCTCTATCTCTCTCTTATCTCTATATAGTAACTGTTGAAACATTACATACCTATAAGATGGTCAGCCTCAATCTAATTTATGAACCAACTTGCGAGTTCCCAACTCCGTCCAGAATATTCTAAGCTGCTTTAAGTCTGAATGCTAGGGCAACGTTCTGTATATACAGAGCTGGCTTTTTAAACACTAGCTATTCAGTGCAGGTTTTTATGACAAATTAGAGTAAGATTGGCTTACATCAGTCAACTTTGACATAAGCTTTAACCTGCGCAGAAAAACGAAAGTTGTCAAGAGCAACTCAACCTTGAGTACAGACTTGACGTACAGATATCTTTGGACACTTAGGTAAGTGGAAATTTAATATGTAATTTAATTGCTCATCCATGAAAATTTACAGCCAGCTTAGTATGCTAAGATAAAAAAAAAGTGTTCTTCACAAAATTTTTGAAAGTGTTGAATATTCTGAATATTTCGCTGAAGTACGCCTACATGTTTGGATGTACTGTATTTGTATGTATGTTTTATGTAGGATTATTGATAGTGTGTGTAATTGGTAGGATACTGAATACCAAATTCGATTTAAGATTTTTTTTTTTTAAATAGAGAATTCTTCCCTAATGGATTTTGTTTCAACAGAAGTAATAGATAGATTTTTTATAACAGTACAGTAAGTTAAAAAGTTATTAATACAAAATCCTATTTGATTACTTTTTAAAATGCGCTTAAGACATTTCTTTTGAAGTGTGCACTTAGTACTAAAACAAAAGGTAGTTAATAGCTTTAAACAAATTGAACACAAAATAAAACTGTTGCATAAAAAATCCAATAATTCCATCCGGAATACTTTGATAAAATCCTAATGCAATTTCTGAGTGAATTCAAATTCTAAAGAGGGCAGAATATAATAACGCACCCCTCCTAAAACAACTGACATTTCTTTGATCCGGAGAATACAAATACAGCACTGACAAACAATTAGTATTAAAGGTATATAATATTTGTATGAGGGAGTGTTTACACGGTGTGTTTTGTGCCGGTATATAAAATATATCGCGTTTTACGGTCTCAATTCAACATCTGGGTTGATTTTTTTAATATCGTATATATTACGGGTCTTAAAAACACTCTATTGTATTACTAACCCTACTATACTATAATACTCGTAAATGAGAATGTTTGTTACTCTTTAACGCAAAATCTACTGGACGAATCGTTATGAAATTTGGTACACGGGTAGAATATAATCTGGAATAACACACAGGGTACTTTTTCTCCCGAAATTCTCACGGGAGCGAAGCTGCGGGGCGCAGCTATAATTTGTTCAGTATAATTATTATCGAGTACCGATTGTAAAAGTGACATTAAATGAATTATTGAAATTATTATTTAAGATTGAACACGAAAACAAGCCCATATTTTTTTTGTCGGTGGAGTGACTTCCACGTCTGTCCTCAGTTATCCTTTGGACCTCTTTGTATGACACTGACACAGCTTTTGCCTTGTCCTTTATCAGATCTAAGACTAAGACCTTCACGGCTTTCCTCGCCTGGCTTCTATTTTCCCTCCAAAAGTCCCTAATGACATCGTCACCTCATACAAGGTGGATATATAACTTTGATTTGATTTGATGCACGAAACTGATAAATAGATGCTATTCTTGAAATAATAAAAAACAAAACATATGCATGTAATATTACCGATTTGAGATTTTTTATCATTTATAAAATATTTTATTACTATTAGGTCTCTAGGTAAATGTTTTCACCTTCATACAAGATCTTTTGGCGTACGTACGTACTATAAATGTATATATATGTTTAAAATTATTTTAAAGTATTAAAAAGATGTCATCATTGTATCTAAAAAGTATTTAAATTGTGTCGAATATAATATTTTATTTACTGTTATCACAACAGGACTGTGAACAAAATATCTTTACTGACAAATTAATATTTGTCTGGTGTATTAAATTATCAAATATAATATTAGGACAAATCACACAGATTGAGCTAGCCCCAAAGTAAGTTCGAGACTTGTGTTATGGGATACTAACTCAACGATACTATATTTTATAACATATACATATATAGATAAACATCCAAGACCCGGGCCAATCAGAAAAAGGTCATTCTCCATCATGGCCGACCGGGGTCGAACCCGGGACCTCTCGGTTCAGTGGCAAGAACTTTACCACTGCGCCACCGAGGTCGTGTATCTATCCAGTAATAATGTATTTTAGCCCGTGTTTCCAGATATCTTCAATTACTTATATTTTACGTCCAGTGTGAAGCAGCTCTTACGGATAAACTCAGCGGGGGAACAAAATACTCCACCTTTTTGTTTTCCTATTTGCGGAGAGAGGTATGAAGTCTTTTGACCGATTACCGGGAAAATATGAGGGTGTGTCAGCGGCTGTATATTAGGTAAATGGCATTTTAACTTATCTAAGTTATTAATTTATGTCCCGGCTTGGATCGGGTAAAATATACTGATTATACAAAAACCATCCCAACCATTCCTTGAAGAAAACCGCATGAAAATCCCTGCAGTCGTTTTTGAGTTTATCGCGAACAGAGATACAGACATACGCGGCAGATTATTAAATATTGTACTTAATTCTTTGGTATTGTTATTGGTATGTCAATTGTGACGATTGTTATAAAATATATCCCGAATAAACCTGAAAGTTCAGCATGATTTATGTAATTTACATTTATTTTGAGATACAAATATTAGTCTATATACTAATATATATGGTTGCGCCAATATGGTACTTTGAATTTGGCGCCATACGTCTCGGTCTTGTTTGAATTATAAGTTGCTGATTGGCTCCCACATTTCCTGTTCCTATTAGTTGTCTCCTTCCCACACCAACGCGCCAACGCATGTGTGAGCGAGAAGACAATACCAAGCAATTCGGAAATCATCGCCGCTAGTCGTGCGCTTCAATGTTGTGCAAAAAAATTCGGTTTGTCGCGCGCGCGGTCCCGCTAATAATGTTCGAAAATTGGTGAAATTACACTTGTACCACCTCGTGAATGTGCATAAACTCTTCCATACAACCACCGTGGACTTTGTGCGTTGTAGTTTACTTTCAGCATCGGCCTGGAGAGCAAATTGGATCTTCAGCGGACCAAGCCCGATAGCACGCTGCCGGCCGACCTATTTGTGAAGGCATCTCAGCAAAGGTTGGTGGTTCCTTATCCACGAGCTGCCTGCTCCTTTTGTCCATATAGCCTCCAGGCAGTTCGTCCTTTATTTTTCTAATTAGCAACTTGCAAAGCATAAATATACAGTCCTACATATATCGTCATTGAACCGGCGCAACCAATATATATATATATATTAACTTTATTATATATATATATATATATACTAACTTTTGCCCTCGGCTTCGCCCGCGTAACTTTGCGGCTTCGTCTGCTAATAACTTATCAATATCACTAACATCATATCTCGAGTTCAAAGCCACGTAATGCGATGATACCATTATCAGGATTTAGGTTAAACCATCCGCTATGAAACTGTAAAAACCGCATCTAATCCCATCCAGTAGTTTTTTCTTAATGCGCGATTAAACATACAGACAGACAGAAAGACGAAAATTCTCAAATAAAATTGTTTTGGCTTCTATTAGTCCTATAAAGATATTTATAATTATTTTTCACAAATATCTCACTTATAGTTTTATTATATATGTATATATGTATATATTTACACGTTATTTACATTTAAAACTTTCGATGAAAGAGATAGCTTTGATAAATACATTTATAAATTGCTCTGCATAGGAGAAAAAGCAAATAAAATCAAAACGAATCAATTTATTTCAGCTTTGAGTGCTGACTAACTAAATAAAACAAAACTAAACAACCCAAAGCTATATTCAAAGAAGAGAGTAGAAGAGCAAATTTTTATTTATTTATTTATTACACAAACAGCCATTCTACATATTACAATTAGTTTAACTAAAGTACTAAATTTGATTGTAGATATTCGTGTAAGAGTTGTTGACAGAAATATCAAACAACACGCCTTTAAACGAATTTAACACAATATATCATTTTTACTTATCAGTGCTAATTGGCAATCGTAATCAATATATAAAAAAAACTAGAGGTCTGTCCCGGCTTTGTTCGGGTAAAACCATAATAAAAAAAGTTGTCTATGTCACTTCAGAAGGTTTCATCTATTTCTGTGCCGAATTTCATCAAAATCGACCCAGGAGTTTTTGAGTTTATCCATTAGAAACAAAAAATATATAAATATAAATCTTTTCTCTTTATAATATTACTATTGATAAATATAAGATGTTATGCCGGCAACACACTAATGGCGAACTCAAATAGATGCCAAATGTGAATATTGCGTAGTTTATGTTATAGAGAGTTTTTTTATTAATAATTTTATTCGGTTCGAATTAACTGTACCTATACCACCTAGACTAGAAAGTTGAATGAACTGATAACCTAGGGCTCATTTGTTTGAAAATTATAATGAAAACCAATGTTTGTACTGTAACTTTTGAGCAAAAATAACATTTGAATTTGTAATGTAGCACTAAATTAACAGTAAAAAAAATATATATCTGAACATTGACGACCTCGGTAGCGCAGAGTGGTAAAGTTCTTGCCATTGAACCTAGAGGTACTGGGTTCGATCCCCGGTCGGGTCATGATGGAAAATGATCTTTTTCTGATTGGCTGTTTATTTATATATGTATATCTTATTTTGGATGTTTATTTATATATGTATATGTTATAAAATATAGTATCGTTGAGTTAGTATCCCATAAAACAAGTCTCGAACTTACTTTGGGGCTAGCTCAATCTGCGTGATTTGTTCTAATATATTTATTTATTATAGTTATTCAATAAGAATATAAAAATATTTTGGGATTTATTAGACCATTAGCTATTGCCCGCGGCTTCGCCCGCGTTTATTTAGCTTTTTTTTTTACTTCAATTAATCCCATGAAAAACATAATTAAGGTGTTCACAGCGTCGGAGTAACCACTCTTCATCACCTGAACTGCAAACGTCTTAATAGTAAATACAAAGCGATTTATCACGCAAGCAACTAAGAATAGATACAGTATTAGGCAATATATTAGGGGAGGTTCTATTTATATTGGCTTCGTGTATCTCCTTAAGGCAGCTTAAGCCAAAGCCTTCAGGGCGGCGATATTTGCGATAAGGGAAGGAAACACTACCGGTTTAAAATTTGTATCTTATATCTGCCTGTAAGTGTACAAGTTACGCACTCGAAGTTCACTTCATCAGTTTTCTCCAAGTGAACTTCGCATAGGCATGTGGCTTACTAGATGGGAAGTGGTCACCGCTGCCCAGTACGATCAGAGGTGTCACACGTGCGATCCCAACCCTGAATGATTCTTTTCAAGTTTGAATTCACTCGCGACAAAAAAATTAGCATAGTCGAAGCATATATTTAGTAATGATACTAATGATTACTAAGGTATATAGTTTTTCTCCAAACGCTACAAACTACTGGCATTCCGGAACTACTGCTCAGAAAAACGTTGTTGCTCCCTATCATGCCAGAAGGGGTTACGATTATTGTTATTTACATCAGAAAATATGAAAGGACGAAGGCAGGGAACAGCACAATGTCTTCTTTGTACGGAAACTGTAAGAGCGCGGTCGTCTGACTTCAGTTTCAGTCATAGATCAAAAGAGTTGCAGTTTGTCTGAGCGTATGTGTGTACACATTTTAAGCCGAGCAATTAGGTCTTTTCTGGTTTTGACATGGCTCCTACTACTGAAAAAATGGTATAATATTATCTCTTCTTATTGTGGGTCCTAAGTTTGGTGTAACGAAAACGGAAAAAACTTCAAGTGGAGACGCTACATTATGATTAACTAAAATATAATTCATAAATAACAGAATAAAATAGTTAAGGTGTTTACCTTGATGAAAAAGTCCAATGTACTCGTAAGTGTTGCTCAAACAATAAATATAACAGCCAAGATACAATTTCATATTGACTATCCGAATTATGTTGTCGAAATTATTAAATTTCTATATAAATTATAACGTTTTCCATACGATTACGATCTCGCAAAGAAACCATGCTACAAATACCAGGACTATCTCGATGACATTTTATTGTCGCGAAACCGACTGACGTAACTTGGGAGTTTGTAATCTCACGAGTAGATACGCAGTGAGACGCAGCTAACCAATCACAGAGCGCCATTGTGACGCAACGACAACCGCACCGCAATGTGGTTAGCTGCTTCTCACTGCGAATCGAGTCGATAGTGAGATGTAAATTACAAACTCACAGTTTGCTCTCAAATAGTAGGGGTTGGTAGTTTTAGCGTTTCCTAAGGGTGTGCCATCTTGTGCGGCTTAAGCTCCCTCGCTGCAGCTTTAGGGATTTCCTCCTACACGGTCCGGGGTATTTTTTCCAAGAGATATTTGTTGCTACTTTGTTGTGTGCCCATTTGCCCAAATAAATGACTTGGCTACATCCATTTTTAAATGGTGTGCTCTGTTGTGGTTTAATTAAACTCTCAAGCTAAAATTTAATGTGATTTGTTTAGAAGTAGCTGTGTGTCTGAAAGTGAGATCTTGATCAATTTTACGTCAATTTAATTCAAAAAGTTTAGTTTTGTATATAAGTTAAGTTTGGTTTTGTATATTTGATAACATCAAACAATAGTAAATGAAATCTGTTTTCTTTGCGTATTTTTACCGAAAATGGTACCAAAAACTGTTTGACGATTTTATTAAAAATCGAACAAACTTTGTTGTCAAAATTCGATTTGTAAATATGTTTTAAAATCTTTTAAAATATTTAGGTGTGCTGGCAACATTTAATGGATTCAGAGATGAAATGGATAAAAATATGTAAACATTTCGGACCTTCGCTAAAACGTTTTTGACACGTTAAAATGTAGAAAAAAAAATGCTTCTAAATGTGTCCTTTTTTGATGGCCGAATTGCGTGATCGAGTTCCGAAGGAATTTCTTTACGGGCACAAAACAATCAAATTTTATAACTTGGTTTTAATTTTCTAGTGAACGCGTTTATTCGTGTTCGTCTTTGTTGCTGGTATGGAGGAATGTTGGATAAATAAAAATAAAAATCAATAAAGTTTGGACGTGAAAAGGTTTGCAGAAAAGAGTCTTGACCAATTTTTTCGATCTGTTTTTAGTATTATTGCAAAAATAGAAGTTAAAGGACCCTAAATACGGCTTTGAAAATAAGGAAAAATAAGGAAATACGTTTAACTAAATATAGCTTTTTAAACTGGTTAGGTTTATTGTATTTTTGGGTATAACAGATTTTTCTAGGAGCGATAGTGAAAAATAAAAAACGACAAGGACCCAGTCATCAATATCGGAAACTTTTAAATGTATTTATAAAATTTACGCAACAAGAGCGATTTTGCCTTTAATGGATTTGCTGATCTCGTGACTGCTTATTTTTGGACATACTCCAAGCGTACCAGTCACAGTTTAACTACGAAGGACGCAGTGAAAAAAGTAGGAAAGGGGATCCAGGGGGCTTACATTAATTTTAGGTTCCTAAATTGAACTGAGTTGCATTGGAATCGTTCTGTAAAAGTTGATGGTAGACCTGCAGGGCTTAACAACGGGAAAACGCTCAAATACGAGACACAGAGAGAAAGTCAGAGATTCCAAGTGACAGTTAGTGATAATTTTGAATTCTAGATTTTTGTCATCAATTAGAATATGCTTTCTACTAACGAAAATATGAAGTCATAACAAAACACTTTACCTAAAAATCCCCAGAGAGTCGTAACAAAAAAGAATACAGAAGCCATCATAAGCCTCTTATTTGTTGTAATGAAATGTATGACAGGGACAAAAAATTAATGAAAATTTCCCTGAGTGCCTCCGCCTAATCCCTTTTGTTGTTCTCTCTCTTTAGAACTAAGGCTGAGGTAAAATGTATATTTGGCTGTATGATAATACAATTTCTGTAAAGAACATAAAAAATAATATATTTATTTCTGTTGATTGAGACGATGAACAAGTGAAATTTTGTGATTTTCGAAATCACATAATTGGCTATTTGACTGATAAAAAGATAAATTATGAAAAGTATTGAAAATTGTAGCTTTAAGGTAAATAATAAATATACAATTCACTTTTTCCATTTAAATATAATAGACAAATTATAAAATAGATTTGTAAAATTTTACGCGCGTTTTACAAGAAGTCTAACATGGCGGCGGCCATGCGAGTAGATGGCGTGACGTCATAACACAAACTTGTAAACTCTCATCTCACGGATCAATCCATTGGTGTGTTTTGTGAGCTAACATTTTCATCATCAGGAAACAATTATTTTTTATTAAAATATAAACATTTAAATTAAGGTGGTAAACAATAACTCATTTCACGTGTTTTTGATCAAATTTCTTTTTAAAATAGCATTTTCTTAATGTAATAAAAAGGGCAACTATAAACAATGGCCAAAATATAATTTTTTACGTAGCAGTTTTCAAAGCAATGATGACAATATAACCAAAAAAGTTTTCCCTATAAATATATCGCCCTCACAATTCCATGAAAGAAATTCCTTTTTACCATCACATATTCATCATTCGACAACCGTAGTAAAATGTTTTACAATAGTCAAAAACCTATTATAACAAACGACAACTTCCTATTTATTGCATTAGGGAGACACACTTTAAATCTGGTCCTTATGTTTAGATCGATAGATGACTTATTTGCTTGACAATTTTATTGACTACATGGAAAATTGAAAGCTTTTGAAACTGATCCTATTAGTGATTGTCAACGAACCCCGAAGTAAAAAAAGGAAAAAAAAAACACTCAGAGAATTGAATGCGCTGCATTCAATAGATAAGTCTGTATGTGAACATTTATGCATCAATAAAACTTGTACAACTCACTTAGGTCCTGACAATTATAGGATATTGAACCTTATATCGATGGTAATAAAGTTAGTATGTAATTATGAAATGTCTGTGGCAAGCACATTGCGTTTACGATGTTTTCATGTTTGAATATAACCTATGTGGTTTACAATTACACCGCGGTGACTTTACTTACAATAAATAGTTATAACATGACATTGAATTGTCTTAATTCTTAATTTATTTTATGCCAGATAGGCAAGATAGTTTTTTTCGGACATAATATTCGGAGATAAAGTATCTTGCCTTCAATCTTTGATTTCTCAGCGACTTTGACCAGTTTGAAGTTCGTATCGTAAAATATAAATTGATTGATTAGAAGTTGATACATATTTATGACATAAATAAGAGACTTTCTTCCATTAAACATCATCGCCTAGCACGTATATAAACAATATATTAGCCAGAAAAACGGGATTTTTATTCAAAATATTTTTGAGTGAAAAGAAAATCTATATTCGTACGCTTACAGTTATTTGTTGGCTGTACGTGTAACATGTTACAGGTCGGTGTAAACGCGGCCAGCTGCAGGGTCAGTTACGATCGTTATTTATATTTCCCAGTGCCTGTATATTGAGAGGTATTCTCCCCTCACCCCACTCTTGTATGAGAAATATTTGCGATGGTTATATTGGAGGTTATTTTTCTACAGTTTGTCGGGGCTGTGGAATTTGCGCTTCTATTTCTTTGTTTTCACACTTATATTGAACTTGCTTTTACATTTTTATATTAGACTCCTATCTATAATATAAATATGCAAAATTTTAAAGAGGAATTTAGGTTTTAGGCAGTAGAAAAATTATAAAGAGTCAAACTTATTCTCGCATTTCTAGTATTGGTTTTAGGAATACGATTAGAAAAGAATATTTACTGTTGCAGTTTAGCATCATTTTTGTATAAGATCCTGTTTAAATTTGGGGATAAACGTAAATATGGTATTCTATTTTTGATGATAAACGTTGCGGGAAAAATATGGCGGAATTACATATTATAAGAACCAGGAATAAAAATAGGATTATTTTCTTTTCTACCGATGGGCTTTAGTATACAATGACATTATTGTTCGCTTTTGACATTAGCCGCCTAGCTCTTAAGATTTTTACAATTTCATCAGCAAGTAATTTGTCTCATAAACCAATATTTTTTCGATTTGGTAAATCTTCGGGTAGCGCCGTCACAGCGGTGTGATGACGTCAGATTGTCACAACTTTTTGCCACTGACAAGACTTTACAACTTCAAGATTACTTTTCTGGGCTTTTGTCCCGTTTTGCGTCATTTTTCGCTAATGAAAATAATTTCCATCAAATAATAATAATTATGAAAAACAAAATTGTTACATAAACATTTTGTTTTAGAGAGGAAATTTACATGTCCACAAAGATTGTAATAATAATATTTATTGATTGTGATTAATTTCATGTGCTGACACGTTTGATGAAACTGAATTGGTATCCAAAGAAAACGATTTAAAAAAGAAAACATATTATTTTTTCAAATGATGGAGGCCAAATGTTTTATGTCATAACATAAAACATTTGGCCTCCCTTACTAATTGGAGCATGTGGGAACAGTTGAGTTAACTTAGTATCGAAAGTCGACATTTTTAATTCTTATTTCACAGATTATTACTTTTGGACGTTTTTTATATTTTACTTTATATTTTATTTATGTTTTATTAATTGGAGATATGTTATTTTTATACTAAATGCCTGTTTCACCACAGTCTTAAATGCTTCTATTCCAGATGCAGTAACAATATTTAAA
This sequence comes from Plodia interpunctella, assembly GCF_027563975.2. Taxonomy (NCBI): domain Eukaryota; kingdom Metazoa; phylum Arthropoda; class Insecta; order Lepidoptera; family Pyralidae; genus Plodia; species Plodia interpunctella. The sequence goes on from NC_071301.1 coordinate 8,956,232, forward strand.
ATATCTTGTCATTTGCCCCGTTTTCGAAATAGACACAGACTGCTGACTAGCAGTCTGTGTCTATTTCGAAATTATAATTATGGATATTTCAGAAACAATCCGAAAAGTCAAATTCAATTTTGACCGGTCAAATAGAACGGAAAAATTGAATTTGACGAAAAGACATTTTCACAAAAATGATATATATACACCGTAATTATTAACAATTTTCATAAGCGCGAGAATTTTTTCGAAAGAAAACAGTAATCAAATCCACGGAATCGCTTCATAAACACTATAGGGCTTTTTGTAGTTACCTCTTTCCAATATTCGTCACGTCGCATCCATTTGATACATTTTGGGTCTCTCTCTGGGTAAATTAATTTAAAACGGCTTTAAATTCACATCAGATATATGAAAAGGTTTCCAGTACCATAATTTTGATCCATAATATCAATGCCCTGAGGGGTTTCAGCGGAATTTTTAATAATATCCGAGAGGGGGATCCGTAGGACAAAATGACAATAGGTCGACCGTCAGGCATCTTTATTGTTGATGTTTCTATCACAGGGCACGTATGAATATGTGTTCCTATTGCGGAGAATAAAGTTATTTACAACGAAGTAAATTATATTGATGTTTTTGGATATGACAATTCGTGTAAGATATGTGGGACACAGTGTAGTCACAAATGAAGTTTTGACAGACATGTTCAAAATAAAGTAAATGTAAGATCTTACTATACTTACTTTAATATTTTATTTGTGGTTAACAGATAGTAGTGGTAGCTTGAGGCTCCATCTGAAGCGAAAACTAGCCTGTGCCACTCTCTACTCGTCCAACTATCTCCACACAAAAAAATCACATTTCAATACATGCTCTGTAAGGATAAACAAAAGTATTTTCATATTTTATAATATTAGTATGGATTTTACTTATCTGCTGACAAAAATGATTGCATGTTGATACAACGTTCATCTGGCTTTACAATAGGTACAGAATAGCATTTCCTGCAAGGCTAGTCATGAGACTTATGTCTACTGCACGACTCTCAAACATAGACTGTGATAATGATGAATTAAATGCTGTAGATTTTAGGATATTTTTCACTGACTGACTTTGCAACAAGAATGTTGGTTTTGAACTGTGAATTTATTAATTTAGAAGCATATTTATGCTTCTAAATTTCACAGTCATTCTAAATTTCATTTCTGAAAAATAGTGAACTAAAAAATATATTTCGTTTTAGAATCTTGTCTAAAATACTTCGAAATACAGGAATGTCCCGGTGTCCGGTGGCCAATCGCTGGGCGTATTTTGAGATTAGCGTTGGCGAGAGTTTGTGTGCTCTCGGGATTTTACATTAGTCTCGTATGAGATACGTTTTCTTGTGTTACTTTTTTGCTTTAGTTTTAGGTATTAGCTGGCGAAAACTGGTGTCCTAAAACGTGTTTACTTTTTATAAACTTTTTATGTTAGCTTTGATATTTTTATTCGTATATATATTTCGTATTCGTATGTATTTGATTATGTACAGAGGATTAACGACTGTTTTGTCAATTTTCGCAAAGACGTCGGATATGATTTTTTTTACATAGATTAAGGTGTGTACTTATATATAGTTTTCTTAATTAATTCTAATAATATATGTACGCGTAAATTGCGAAAGTTTGTATTGTAAAATGTACTGGACGAATGTCGATCGAATTTGGTGTACGGGTAGAGAAGTAAGCCTTGTAAATGTGGTACTTTGTTTTCTGAAATTCTCGCATTGAAGTTGGGCATTTTAAAATATAAAAGAACACACAGTTTTACAGCGTAGTATCTTCACAAACTATCCGGTAGTTCACAACAAAAGTAATTTATTTAAGTGGAAAGCCTTGTCTAGTCCGGGAAATGGGTCACTTTTTCCTGTTTATCTAGTGACGTCTATTAAATGTTATATGCTGGATCAGCCATAAATGAAATAAAAGTTTCGGTTAGCTGGAGTGGAGAGAGGAAGAGCTAAATTTTAGTTCATAATTAATATTTGACATTGACCGGAAATACGATGTTTAGGGATTTATAGATAATTAGCAAAAAAATGAATTTTAACGAATATATACGGTATATCTGTCTATGCGTATGTCACAGGCATTTTATTTCGAAATTTGGGGCCTACATAGTTGAAGCTTTTTATCCGGAAATTCCCAGGGGAGCGAAGCCCTGGGGCGCAACTAGTATTGCAAATGCGAAATTTTGAAAGATGTGTATATTTGTTACTCTTTCACGTAAAATCTACTAAATGGATTGTTACGAAATTTGGTACATGGGTAGAATATACCTGAAATAATGCATAGGGTACATACAAATATGTGTAAAATTATTAATTCAGTCCAGCACATTTATTATTATAGTCTTAGGCCGTTCCAGTTTTAGTTTTAATTCGTTAAAATTATCTCATGCGACTTTCAATTACAGCTTTCGCCTCGGTGATATTATACCTACTGTGGATCTTGTTTTAAAGAATCATAAAAGTTACTTTATATCTGTTACTTTATATATTTACTCATTAAGCTTTTATTCACCTGTCTCACATGTCTGTCGGTCGGTCTTCTGCTCATCCTGCAGAGTTAACATTTTGTTGAGTTACATCATCACGATACCCGTGACCTAATGGTGTATCTAGAATCGACTTCCAACTATGGAACTCCTTTACAGTTTTTTTGTCATTAATGTGTCTGTCCTAATCTACGGCGGTACTTGACAGGTACGCTTTCACGTTAAATCCAATCGCTCTATATTTAAATCCATAAAACAATCCTTTCAATTCCACATTGAATTTGAATCCACCACCTCATCCAATTTTCAATAGACGCGAACGAACCGGCATCAATCCAGAAGAAACATTTGAATACGCGAATCTTTAATTATCCCCAGCTCATTAATTACGAGATTGCGTGGAGCGTGTTTAGTCCCCTTGTTACCTCCAATGATTATGTACCTTACTTCTATCTGTTATATATCTTTGTTATTGCTATTTTTTATGTCACTGGACATATATAAGGCCAAAATTGTTAATAATTTTAACGTTGTACATAATTTAATTATCACATTATCACATAATTTTTTACATTAGCATTTTATCGTATAGGTAGATACTTTAGGAGAATGTACTTTAGAATCTACTTAGAAATGTATATAATAATATATTGATGCTAAAAATATACACAATTGTAAATAAATATTATTTAACTTATTCGTTGTTCACCAGCAAAACGATGTCCCAAGCTTATGTTCCAGGACTATTTGTGACAATTCAATAAATAAGGATTTCTTATTACAAGAATAATCTAGAAACATTAAATGGCGGACAATTGATAAACCTATTAATGCCGGCGCTTACAGTCGGACATTTTTATTATTATAATTACTACTTTAGTTGTTCCTAATGTGGGACATATATAGGGTGACAACGGGAATCCACGCTTGAGTGTTAGAAATTTAAAGCAGACGAAATGAGTTCCCGGTCGCGATCTGTCTCGGAGAGGACATAAATTAGATCCAAGGGAAATCTTTCCTCACTATTAAACAGATTTTGAATTTGGAATTGGCCTCTTTATCTTCTGTTTTATTAGTATCACTTTTTTTATTTAATGTGGAAAAATGGCCAGTTCGATAAATGTCAAGATGAGTTTTTTTAGCGGTGAAAACGCCGCGGGTACTGTACGGTTGAAGCTCGTCGAGTCCTACAAAATAACCACGCATGCACTGAAAGCCTTTGCCTAAACCACCTGACGTCATCACTATTTAAAAGTAGTTATGTACGGTTAGCTACTTTTGCTTCCTTCTCTTTCGTTGAGAAAATACGGAAAGGATTTCTCTTCCTTTTTTTTTTGCATATTTTCAAGGGAAACAATAAAATAATCTAAAGTAAATGTAATTTATTGCTTATTTCTTAAAACTATGCACACATGATGTGTGCTAAAGTAGGACTAAATGCAGCATAAAGTCGCCCCGAAGAACAAGAACCGATTTTCATTTTTCGACATCCATTTTATTTATTTCTTTATTTATTATTTATTTATTTAGCTAAATACAACGGTACACAATATGTATCCTTTTAAAGTATTTAGTAAGAAAAAATAGGCACTTACAAAAATTTCTTAGAGAATATATCTCTGCGAAACTGAAGTGGGATTGGGCGGGTCATGTAAGACGCATGGCGCCCTAAAGATGGGCCAGAAGAGTGACCTGGGTCCCGACTGATGGGAAAAGATCGCAAGGCAAGCCGAAGGTGCGATGGTCCGACGAACTGTCGGCCTTCGATAATAACTGGCGAGGACTAGAAGTGGTTGGAAACAAAGAGGGGAGGCTTTTACCCAACAGTGGGACCTGAGAGCTACATAAAAAAATCTATACCTTTAATTATATAAAGATGTTAATTTACAATCTAAAACCTACTAATAGTAGATTTTACAGTTTTATTACTCTTAAAGAAATCAGCTCCACCCACACTAATTAAAGGGCAATTAGAATATATAAAAAGCGAAATAGAACCGAGGCAAAACGACTTCTCCACAAAAGCCACAAACGAACACGTAACATTTAGAATGCGTATGGTCGCGGATAATCCGGATTACAGCGCTCTTCTATTCGTAGGGATCTACTTGTGTGTCTACCATTTCTAACTCGCGACACAAAAGGCGGGTGTTATAACCACGTTCGAAGATTGGATCGCACCAGTCAACTTTGACGTTAACGTTAATCTGCGCTGAAAAATGAAAGTACGCCATTTTGTCCAAACGATGGCGGTGCGCAGGTTAAATTTAACATTTATGTATCTTGCAAATATATTTGTGTCTCTATACTTACTCGTAACAATTTTAAAAAAATAATGCAATGATAGAAAAATGATTTAAGAGAAATGATAACTTTTTCGTTTCACACTCAGGTATTTTATGACGTACACAATACACGTAGGTATATTGACGACCTCGGTGGCGCAGTGGTAAGATTCTTGCCACTGAACCGAGAGGTCCCGGGTTCGATTCCCGGTCGGGTCATGATGGAAAATGATATTTTTCTGATTGGCCCGGGTCTTGGATGTATATACGTATTTATTATAAAATATAGTATCGTTGAGTTAGTATCCCATAACACAAGTCTCGAACTTACTTTGGGGCTAGCTCAATCTGTGTGATTTGTCCTAATATATTTATTATTTTATTATTATATTGACGTAACATGGACCGATAAATATAGAACTTATTGCTGCTAAACAACAAGTTTTTTGTTAAATCCCATTAATTTATATTAAAACTTCAAACGTTAAGAAAGCCAAAGCCGATAGTTTAATTTTGCTCACATCTTCAAGAAGCTATCTTTAGCTAAACCAGCTTGCTGTCTGGTGTCTCATAAACACAGCTTAGGCTTTCTGAGACCGTTAACTTTAAGCCACATAACTGTGCCAGGGTGTCTAATAGACCACAAGGCGCTAGAGCAGAGGAAACTAACCTGGAGACAACCTATATCACGTCACGGGAAAGCGATTGATGAGACTGGCAAAGGATTGTACGAGGTTGCGTGAAAAAAGGAGGCCTAAACCCAGCAATGAGTTAATGAAGGCTGACAATGTTGATGATTTCACTAATTAATATAATAAATCTGATGGATTTGATTTGAACGCGTTAATCTATTAAATTGTTTGAAAAAATATTTCTGTGTATGATGACAACCTACACTATATGAGAATAAATAAATAAATATTTGGACAAATCACACAGATTGAGCTAGCCTCAAAGTAAATTCGAAACATGTGTTATGGGATATTATTATAACAAATAATAACACCATATTTTATAACAAATAGATAAACATCCAAGAGTCGGGCCAATCAGAAAAAGATCATTTTCCATGATGACCCGACCGGGGGTCGAACCCGGGACCTCTCGTTTCAGGGGCAAGCACTTTACCACAGCGCCACCGAGGTCGTCAGAAAGACTTCTAAGCATTTTTGTAGCTTAATAGCACAAAATCTAACAGGTTCAAAGTCACAGTAAGTAATAAAAATAAAGCTGAAAACTTTGTCTAGTGAAACCAGTCAGTAGCGCAAACGTGAAATAAATAAAAACTTTCTTAAAAAAAAATTTTGGAGGATATATACCACTAAAGAAGCCGAAAGCCGTGAAATGTGAAGGAGAAAGTATGAAAGAGAACCCTAGGATCCGAAATGTAAAAAGCTCTGATGAGAGAGAGAGAGACAAAAATAAGTAGCTTTAGCTTTGTTGTACCTCCTCTGTAACGCTGTTATCTTAACAACACCACGCGTCGCTAACTTCGCACGGTTAAAATTCAAGTTTGCAGCAGCTGACCGCCGAAGCCTCTGTTATTGAAGTTAGGCGTTAAGTTTATCGTGTTTGTGGAGCATATGCTTAGGGATATTGATTTTTAAAGTAGATATAGACAGACAATTATGAAGATACCTTTCGATGTGTTTAGATTGTGAACATGAGATTATGATGTCGTCAAGGATGATATGCGTACCAATGGTTTGACAACTGGGGATGCCGACGACCGTGCGAAGTGGAGGCGAAAAAGTAGGAAAGCAGACCCTGGGCTCCTATGCTCAATGGCTGAGGAAGAAACCGGAAAAACCCTCAGATAAGGGTGAGAGAGTGTGTGCTTAGAATATGGTCATTCATCTATAATTTCTAGTTTAAAGACGATTTAAACAGATTTTCCTTATTGAATCGAGTCAAAATTTTGACAATGTATGCATCATATTATCCTATGTCTAGTATAGAATGTTTAATATATTAAATATTAAATGTGTACAACCTCAATGTTTAATATATTAAACATTGAGATTGTTATTTGGTATTTCTTAGGCATATTTAGCTAAACATATTTACAATTTATATTTATATTTATATTATTTATATTTAAAAAATGGTAAGCCCTTCTGGCATAATAGGGACCAACACTGTTTGAATGAGTTTCTTTCGGCATTTCTTCTCAGCAGTGGTCGTTCCGAAATGCTAGTAGTTTGTAGCTTTGGTAAACATCATTTAATTTAGATTATGACGTGAAAAAGTGCCTGTGAAGGCCTAATTTCTGAATAAATGATTTGATTTTGATTTTGATCAGAACTCAGAATACTTTAGTTTATATATATTTATGGTACATTATGTGCTTATAAATAAAAATATAATTAACAAAAATATAGAAATCGAAACGTTATCTAAACAAAAGATACATGTACATAGTATAAAACAACTTTTAACCTATATTGCACACGACTGCACCGCAAAATACCTCGGCACCTAAAATCCCTATTTTATCATCGGCTACCGGGTTGCAGACGTCTACCTGTTTCCATGGCAACGTTATTATTTGCAGAATAGAAAAGCATACGTGTCGTGCGGTGTATTGTGGGGGCAGCGACCAACGTAAATTGTCCATGAAGCATCGACAGCCAGGCTACGTGCGCGAGCCATCGATCCAGACATAATCTTCACAGAGTATTGTGAGTAGACAGAGTTATTTTACTAGCTGTTTTTCATAAGCCAATTTATTATTATGACTTTATTATATAAAAACATAAATTAATCAGAAGTTTACTTTATGTCCCCATACATAGGGATATTATGAATTAGTTGTGTATTTAACACCTAAAGGATCTTTTCTGAATTATATAAGCGGTTCAATCTCTTAAGAATATAAGATTTTGCCACTTTTTAGCCTAAGTTTCGAGTTAATTTATTGGAGACCCTGAAATTTATGCGAAAATCCTTGCCAATCCTGTCGATAAGAAAGGGGCGTTTTGATAAGCCTAAATGTCGACCTAAAATCTGAAATGAATTATTTCAGATACTGATTCTTTCATTAATTATTCTGTAATTGTCTAAAGGTTCCTACTAGTTTTATTCTATTCCGGTAGCCTTTTACATTGATCATCATAATAATAAAGGTAAACTGATGATTAATAGTTAAGCTACTGCTGAGCATGGGCATATAGGCCGACATGTTGTATTCCACAGACTCTGTATACCTCTATACTCTGTGCATAGTATTGTACAACATAATGCCGGCAAATGAACAATGGAACTGCACTCTTAATTACTTACGAAATTTCAGCGGAACAGACGAACTAATGAGTAATTGATGGTTTTATATTACATTTTCCTTTCAACAGTTCTTATTGTTAACAGTATTTTTCAAGTGGAGTTTTTATGAAATTGTTCTCTGCTTTTGCGCATTTTTTCTCGTAGAAGTACAATTTTATTTAATTAAATTTGGAGCGAACCTTTTATAGTTTTTATTTTTAATTTATTTAGGCTTGATTCTACAAAAATACAATTTGTAAAAGTACAACAGTCGAATGTCATAGTATATGTACTCGCGCTGACTTGATGGCAGCTTCTGATGAAGCCATCGAAGCTCGGTTAGCTCGGTTCTAGCAAGAAAATATTTAGTATCCAATAGACCGTTGTAGATTTAATGTCGACACGCAAAAAAAAGATAATGTTATGTAAGCTTTGACCAAATTATCTGTGGTTATTCTCTCAATCTCTCTCCCATTCTCACTTTTTGAATAAATACTTTTCATTAAAATCTACTGAAGTTTACTCTTCGAAAGTAAGTTTAAATCCTTTGAAATTGCAGAATATTGGAGATAAATATAATGACCTGTTTTACACGTACAGTCAATAGCACATCAACATACCAAAATTTATTGCAATCTCGCCGCTATTATCGCGCCATAGAGGTTCATGTAAGGTAACATAATGTGCTGTTCACTGTACGTAATACATGCCATCTTCTAGATCAGTCGGCTAACAAAACAGAGTGCAAAAATAGCTTCATGAAAAATACAGTATTCGCTTGGCTAAGCCCCTTCCTTTTCCCATAAAAATGCATTCGCAAAATCTTATTCCCGGAATGCCCCGTTTCCTAAGCATACAGAGTTGCCAGCATAAAAAATGTAAATATTAAAAGCTTCCCCAAAACCTAATCTCACGCTGAGCCGCTATCGGCTCTTACAAAAATAAGGCGTTTTACTAGCAACATTTTTTATAAAGCTTTATTGATCAAATACACACGCTAGGTGTGGGATTTAAGGAAAATTTGAGGGTTTGAGGGTTCAGAATGAAATTATTATGTGAATTGATGAGTTTTGTTTTGTAAGATAAGAAAGCAGTCACATTTTTTGTTAAAATCGGCCCAGTTGTTTACTCGAGAGAGTATGACAGACAAACAGACTTTCGCATTTATTATTAGCACGGAAGTATGGATAAATTTGCAACTTTCAAAATCACACAAAACAAAACGATACCAATTACAAATACACAAATAATTAATAATATTGTCATCTTTAACAGTGGGACTAAAGTATAGGAAACAGGCACTATAATAAGGGTTCCGTTTCTATCTTTTGATATACAGAACCCTAAAAAATGATATCATCATAATGAATTATAATTTATTTCAAACTAACTTCGGAGTCAGCGAGAAGTTCCAATATCTTGTCGCTAATCCTTACATATTATAAAATAAAGACAAGTGAATTGCTTTCGTATATTACACAAAATCAAAATCAAGTACTTTCCAAGTTCGAAAGTGGATTTGCAAGCAACGCCAACGCTTGCAGCTCATTTAGCGAAAGAATGTTAATTCTCTCGTAACAAGATAAGGAACATTCTGCAAAATTAAAGTTTTCTTGTAATTAGTTTTTATTAAGACCTGCTGGGTTATACGCTGTTGTTCTTGCAATTTTAAACACAACACAACTTTATAGCATTATAAAGTTGTATTGTTAAACACAATAAAGAGTACTTTTGTGTGCAAAAGGTTTTACGTTAAGGAAATGAAACTTAATAGGGATTATTTTTAATTTTACTTATTAAAGGTGCAATCAATGGTGAACTAATGAAATTAACAGATCAAGCAGTTTTGTTAGAGTTGTTATCATGGGCCTATGATGGAAAGGTCCAGATTTGAATCGCACATTTTTTTACTTTACATTTTGGAACGTTACATATATAAGAAGAACGGATAAGAACTCGTACTTTATATATATATACTAAAGGAAAAGTCTGTTACAAGATTAAATTAATGGTTGTCATAATAAACCAACACTAACGAACTTAGACAACAAGATATTGGCGAATTTCTCGCTGACTTTGATGTTTTTTTGGGTTTTGAACCTAAAAAGATAAAAAAGGAGGTACGGAACCCTTAATTCCTTAATAGGAACTACAAGCTAATGTACCTACTCGAAGCTCTTCCTGTATTTAGAACAATACACCCTGCATACCTATAAAACTGCAATCGACATAGCAGTAACTCAAAACTCGAAATGAATGTGCGTAACACTCCGCCGCACCTCGACTTACGAATAAAGATATAAACAAAATTTAGACACGTCAAAGACACTCAATTTTATTGCTGCATCTGTAGATACCTGTACAAAAATACTTAACTCTGTAACTGTGAGTTACAAACATATATTGTTTTTTAATTATTTACTTGATATTATATTAAATCATATTAAGGATTTTTAAGGTTAATTGGCCTTTACCATATTGTCTGACATTGCAACTTTGACACTCTCTTCAACGCATATTTATTTAGTTAATTTTATTAGTCTACATTATACTTACTTCATTTGTTTTGATTTCTTGTCAGACCAATGGTAAACAAGCGTGTGTGACTTTTGGTGTTATAACTAACCTTGCATACCATGTAGTTCTATACTATTATATTGTTTAAGTTGTAAATTGTTGTGTGCACCAATAAATAAATAAATTTGCCTCTTCCTAGTCAATTTAGTATTAGAGACGTTAAATTCGACGTAGATTTTTTCTTTTTCTTTTTGTGTTTGGTTTCTTGTTTAGTTATTAAGTACTAGTTTGTAGAAGGCTTTTTGATAATGATTACACAATTTTTTGTTATATTTGTATTGAATACGATTAAGTTGTTCTAGTTAGCAGCTCCATTATAACTATCACTTTGTGAATAACGCTGTGGGCTTACACTACAGTTTAAAAAACTACTCTGCTTTTGTATATGGACGCAACTAGTACAGCACTATTTGTAGCGTCATAAAGGTCTTTAGTGTGCAGATGGTAACACGCGAGACAGGACATAATGTACCATGACATTTCTAAACATCTTTTTCTATACTCTGTGGTCGTAAGTCAAAACTCGAAAAACGTGCGCGCGACACTGCTGTACCCCGAAAAATCTGTCGATGATTTACACCGGTTCCCTCTTTTGAGAACGCCATAAAATAGGCCCGTGTCAAACCCACGCCCGGGAAGCTTGGAAAATCGACTGGCAATACTTAACAAATATTTGCGGATCGGCGATAGCCTGTTATAAGATTTATGAAACCTATATGTGACGTTGAGTGCGTTGTAATAATACGTCTTCGTTCCGGAAGGGTGCTAAAGTAGCCATCAACTAATCGAACCCACACGTTCGTGAGGCTTGTGTGGAAAGTATTTCATCGTTATGTCGCACGGAAATATCTGAATTGTTAAAAAGGTACGGAGGTTGATTTTATGATAAATCTTAGTTTCTATACCAATCTGACTCATGTATAGTAATTTTCATCGACCACCACTTGCTTCCGGTGAAGGAAAACATCATAAGGAAACCTGCACACTGGTTGATTATTAACTTGTGTGTGAAATGGAGAAGGCAAGGGCAAACCACTCTATTAATAATGCCAAGGAAGTTGTTGTGTGTGTTTCATTCCACGTAATGATCACGACCCTCAGCCATGAGGAATACGACTATGAAGAAGAAGAATACTTACCTATATCTTCTCTGTCTCTCATCCTGTCGTGTTCCCGGTTCATTTCGCGTAATACAATAAACATTAATAAATAAATCTAAATATTTTGAAAATTAGGCCATTTTCCTGTACCTATTTTACGAAAACCTTCTGTTGTTGCCTATCAGATACGAAGACAATATGTTTCTTAGTCACCTCGTACGTCATTGACGGCAGTAGTGGTTATATTCTAGAACGGGACACAGTATTTTCAATCTTAACGTGCCGATATTAAAAATCCTCTGCACGCATATAGTGGGTAGTTGGTATTTTTATCGCGCCAAAACCTATTTCCTGGCTATTTCCTAGCAAATATTCCTCGCGGTGGCTTATAATACAGAATTCCTAGATATTTTCCTAGCAGCATAATATGAGCATACCTTTCTGTTTTATTCAAGTCAATGAAGACCTAGAAGAATGTTTGATGTCGTAGGTATGAATTTGTTGCAATACTTACAATGAGTTCTGCATAAATATTTTTTTTAGAAAGTAATTTATAGAACATTTTTAGAAATGTCCATATAATGTATATATATGTCCATATACTTCTATACGATTATTATAAAGAGGTAAGCGTTTGTGAGTTTGTATGTTTGAGGCGGGTTATCTCCGAAACTACCAAACTGATTTCAAAAATTATTTCACCATTAGAAAGATACATTATCCAAGATTGCTATAGGCTATGTTTTATCTCAAAATTCCCACGGGAGCAAAGCCCTAGGCCACATCTAGTTCTTTATAATCACATTTTAGACTTTAACAAATTTGCATTGGCAAACATTTTCTTTTTGTTAATTTATGTCAAAGTTCCATTTTAAAACGAGTACCGAAAAATTGTTAAGAGATTTAAAATTTGTATATCCTACCTATGTATATCCTATCCTTTTTAACATATTGTCAAAAATAAGTTAAAAACCATGTGCGGCATGTATAACAAATCTATGTACAAATTGTAAATCTCTAAATTTTAAATGCCCATATGATGTGAAATAAAATCTAGACTACCTTTTAATATTTATATTTAAATCATACTGAATTGAAGCCATTGGCACAGTTAGATAAACATCAGCATAATTTTGGTCGTAAGCGTTACTCGCAACTACATTCGAATAAAGTAGGAACAAAATTTCCTCTCGGTGGTATGCTGTGCTGAATTTAATTACGCCTAAACTTTAGTTACTGGGTCACAGCCATAGATGGATTTGCGTCTAGTATTTGGCCAGTTTCGTCCCAAAAAGTCGAGCTCAAACTTAACTATGAGATGTGTTTTCGCAGACTGTTTGGGAACCGCTGCAACTCGTAGCGGTTCACATTAACGTTTTCAGACTGCAGTTACAAATGTTTGTTTTTATATAGAGTGGGATTGAATCCACGGGACAGAAACAACAGTATACCGTTGAGGAGTTCTCTCGGTAGAAGCCGACTCTAAGTGCGCCATCACGTCATGATTATATCATAATAATATTATCATCTAAACTAAACCTGTGCACAAAATTTCAGCTCAATCGGTTGAAGATATCTGCTTCAAAATCAAGTTGCAAGATTCTTGGAGAAAGAAAGTCAGAAAATTGGCTGGTGTTTAGAAAGTACATGATAAAATCTTAACCAACCACAAATCTTAACAAGCCACAATGCAACAATCAAGCAGACTAAGGGTGAGTTGCACCATCAACATTGACGTTAACTTTAACATGTGCAGAAAAACGCAAAGCACGCCATTTTGTCTAAACGTCAGCGGCGCGCAGGTTAAAGTCAACGTCAAAGTTGACGGTGAAACTCACCCTAAGACAGTCTACAATGCCAAATGAGTTGTTTGAATTAACGTTAGGTAATATGATCACGATAGGAATCCGTATCACGTAAATTGTGCTGCGGAGATAGGAAAGTTCATGGGACAAGTTATACGCGGTGAGAATTGTATAGTTTTTGATATATAGACAGTAAACAAGAAGCGGCGTTGGTGTAATGGTTTAGACCCCGCCCGCCTGTGGATCGAAAGGTCCCAGGTTCGAATCCTACTCGGGCCACATGAGTTTGTATACAAATCTGACTCATATAATTTTCATCGACCACCACTTGCTTCCGGTGAAGGAAAACATTGTGACGAAACCTGCACACTGGTTGATTATTATTAACTTGTGTGTAAAATGGAGAAGGCAATGGCAAACCACTCCATTAATAATGCCTAGAAAGTTGGTTTGTGTATTTCATTCCACGTAATGACCGGAAGGAGAATACGACTATGAAGAGAAACGAGTAGCAGCAGTAGTAGCAGTACTAAAAAAAATTCCGAGGGAAATATTGATAGAAAATTATTATTAGCTTAGATTTATCTCTGCAATAACTATGTAATTTAAGGCTAACTATGATGATATTAAGATAACATCATAGTCGAAAATAATGCCCAGTCAACAGACGCAGAAGCTGAAAAATTTGCTAAAATTATACTATATATTGCTACTGTTAGATATTCGAGAATCTAATAATGTATGTGCACAATAAAATGGTAATAGAGTAGAAGATTCAAATTCAAATTCAAAATTCGAAATTCAAATTCAAATCATTATTTATTCAGAAATTAGACCTTCACAGACACTTTTTCTCGTCAATTTTTATATTTATAGTTATTTCTCACAAGCTAGAAATTACTGTCATTTCGGAACGACCACTGCTGAGAAGAAATGCCGAAAGAAACTCAGTTTAACAGTGTCATGCCAAATCGGCTTACCATTATTGTTTAGAAGTTTGTTTAGTAGTTTGAAGAAGTAGAATCTGCTTCAATTATTTATATTTACGGAGCGTTTATACCACTAGTGGTGAGAACTGGTAGAAATTAACCAACCGTCGAAATGAATAACCGTTCAAAGTGTCTGAGGCCAAGATCCACTTAGAGTCGCTGCATTAGTGTTATGTTCATACAATTTCAAGACATGACCCTCAGACCACACACTATTAGTAACAACCTATTAGTAGTAAGTTAGCTGCTGTGATAACTCTTATGTTTTGTACCACACGGGATGTATATAGGAAGACAGAGTATTGTACGCAGCCATACGTCAAGTTTGACGTTTATCCAATATAGTACGTGCCTGTAGTGGCTTGATCTAATCGGTTACTGTCTCTGTCCTTCGCTTATTTATCCGTCTGTGTCGTGGGAACGACGGAATTGATTTGCTGTAGGGAATAATGCAGAGTTATTATTTACCGCTAACTCATATTTATTTTGATCTCTCGGATAGAAATGAATAGGGAGATTTGTTTAAGCATTTCTTATATCTCATCTATCTTTCTCATCTGAGCGATTTCTTGCTATTTTTCTTGCAGTTTTCATATTCTTTCCTTCTCCACTTCGCATGATATTTGGCATCCCATTGGCACGGATATCATTTATAACTATAACGACATCAAGCCATCACTCAATCTACGTCCTAAAACTTCGGAAAAAGCTGTTTGAGTGTAATGAACATCTGGAACAGAAAATCCATGAAAACGTGATCTATGTTGCCCGCGCTGAATAGAGAATCATAATTCGAGTAAGCCGCGCAACCATGCGCATTCGAATCGAGTGTTTGTTTGCGGTTTGTGTGGGATAATTCTTCTTTAAGTTATGTTAAATGGTACATTTGGCTGTATGCATAAACTCGTTCACACAAAAAATATATATTTTAAGTAGCATTAAAGTTTAAGCTTATGCCTCAGTCAATTTAATAGCCTGTGGTGTCCACTTTGTCCACCTTTAGCAGAAAGAAAAAGTAATGAAACATTTACTTTTTACGTATCTAGAAAACGTAGTTAGTGTACTTACTACGTTTTCTAGATACGTAAATTATTTAAACATTCCTAAGTATTATTACGTCCAATATTTTTTTATTATCCTCTATTGTTCCACTGCTGGGAATAGGTCACCCCCATCGGCTTATATACAGATGAGCAACCTCCGAGCCTCTATTAAATTAAATTAAATTAAGCGCAGGTTAAAATCAACGTCAAATTAGACGGTATAACTCCCTTAGAATTATTTAAAAAATCCAAAACAATCATAATCGGAAAGCCTTAAATATTTTGACTTGTGTTTTAAGATTTAATAATGTCTGACATTTAAGAGCTTATTTTTTTGAAAATCATAGATAAATGAGAGTTAAGCCGTGCCAAAAATACTTAAATATGTATGCGATGAGTATCTTGATAAATCCAAACTGAAATTATTTCAAACTTTTTCAGTATTCAATAAATAATAAAGGTCAGACGATCAACCTCTAAACTCAGTCACATTTATTACTAATATAAGATTTATAATCATAGTTAGAACATTTATAATTCATATTTTACCAATACAATATTACTGAAGCATCTGTCGAAACATTTACTAAGAAAAGTAATTTGGAAATGATATCAAATTTTGTAAGTTTTGATTTAGAGTGAGAAAAAGAAATCAAAGATAAAAAATATATTTAATAGATTTTGATCGAATAAAACGACGGCGGCGCGCATGTTAAAGTTAATGTCAAATAATAAAAATACGCCCTAAATATATATCGTCTGAAAGATTTTTTGCCTGTATTTGTTTGTTTTGTTATAGCGTTTGGATTCCTAGACACGACAAAGTGAAGGTTAGACCAAGAATGATTTATTTTTATGAAAAGGTGCGACGCAGTTTACATGAGACGATAAAAGGTATAGAAAACCAAGGGAGATCTACGTTGCCATAGGTAAAGAGAGACTTGTAAAAACATTATATTTTCTATAAATATAAGTAAATGCTTGCTATAATAATATGTCAAAAGTGATTTTTAAATATTTTTGGTAGAATACTTTTTTATGTATTGCATCTAATACTAAAAAATATAGGTTTAAAATTAAAATTGATTGTTTGTCGTTTGAAGAGTAGTTACTAGGCAATAAAAGTATATTTTCACATCTCTCTAAACGCGCAATAAATTCTCTCTTACTCGAAACAGAGCTGGGTTTTAAATTACAAAAATCCCAGAGTTTATCCCTGGATTCACTAGCATTCACATTTCATTCATTCCATTTACTTATTCAAGCAGACGGTGGACATAAAACCGAATTAGTATTCCGGTAGTCTGATAGTCTAACCGGTTGATAACAATTTTAAATGAATTACGTAACGTGTTTAAGGTTTAAATTACAAAGATTCAACCAAGTTTTGTGGTGATGGTGATTGATGTACTTCATGTTAATTAGTTTTTAAAAGGCGAAAAATAATACCAACTTTCCAAACAGGGTGATTTGTACAATCCTAATTACACTGCACCAATTTTGTAAGTAGATTTGGATGATTAAACTGAGTCGGTATCTAAAGAATGAAAACGAAAAAAAATAAAAACGAGAAATTAAGCCAGCACTAGTTAGATTAGACGATTTTGAAAAATATATCGGAAATGGGAAGAGACGGTATTTTTGCACACGCACACAAAGTTGCGAACAAACGGGTGCGATAAAGAAATATATAGCCATCCATATTGGAATATCTACGGAAAGTTTACAACAACAATTTTTAATAATGCATGTTGAAAAAGGACATCATTCAAGTTGTTTTGGCGGCAAAATTGGCAGAAAGGAGGTTTGGCAGCCGGCTTGGAGCGTCGCCAGACCGCTGTCGGCTTCTCCCCTAATTGCATCCCCGGCTTATTTACTAGGATGTTGATAGAGATCGAAGCGATTACGCACTACGTTAAGATAGTATATATTTGTATTTTTTTTTTAAATTCTCTAATTACATGTTTGATCTCCAATAAAATATGTCCGCGATAGCGCGCTACGCGCAGAAAAACGCAAAGTACGCCTATGTCTAAACGTCAGCGGTGCGCCGGTTCAAATCAACGTCAAATTAGACGGTATAACTCACCCTTAGCATTATTTAGCTGTCAATAAGGAGAGGAAATCAGCTTCAATCTCAGGGCCGAGTGCCATGCATATGCTGCAGCCAGAAAATAATATTGATTAGAGGAGCGACAAGAACAAAAAATAACATTTAAGCTAAGTGATAAGGTAAGAATAATCTTGGCTTAGTACTTAAAAAATAAAAATAGAACCTTATCGGCTAACTAAACAAATTAAACGTTTGTCTTGATATTTGGTTGACTTAGTTAAGGGTTCTCATCTTAAGCACTATTTTCCAGTGTTATCTGCGATTTGCGAGCAGTCAATATTCATCCACCAGCTAATTCGCTGCCAAATACATCCTAATGTCGATAAACCGCAGGCTGTAGCATGGCGGCGTCACTTTGAAGCTTAGGCACGATGGACACCGAACCCCATGAGGGGGTATTGCTATGACAACAGCCGAATTATGAAGTAGCCCGACGTTAATTCAATATGAACCTTCGCTCATTGCGATAAGTTTCAGTTTCATCTGTTGACAACTTAAATTACAGGGCGTTGCTCTAGCCTGCCTAATTTGACTGATTTGAAGAGAGTACGCTTCTAATGAATGAACGTAAACTTCTAAAGAAAACGTTCAGATGAGTGAGAGATAGTGTCAAAACTCAAAGGCAATATTTAGCTGAATATCCGGCTAGCCAACCATGGGCTAACCTTTGATAGATTGTAACATGAGCGGCGCAAATAAAGTACCTATTAACGCGTGCTACCAAGTTAAGTCTAAATTTTGTCTACTTTTGTTCAAAAGTAAATCTTCCGTAAGACAATATTTTTTATTTATTCTGTGGCTATAGCTTGCCAGACTCGGAATCGCTTTTAGTCCGCCAATTTTGTTAGCCCCGGGCATCGCCGATATTGGGATGACTATGGCCTGTACCTCGGAAACACGTTTTGGGTTTAGGGATATTGCAAATACACACTTACTAACCAAACAGGTACATACTTACTACAAGTTTTTTAAGGAATTTACGATATGTTTTGGGTAGGTAGTAGTTACATTTAAGTAAATATTTTAAATTGCGAGAATGGTATGTGCATGTTTTTGAGAAAAGTAGTTTTTTACGTTTGCGTAGGTATCTACTCTGTTTTCATTGGCTTCAAAACCATTAGTGCAATGGGAAAGCCCAGTCAATTACGAGTGTCATCGGAAAATTGTGAAGGATCAGTGATAGAAAAAAATTCAAACTCATTTTTAATTGGTTTTCGCAGTACCTAACTAAATAAATAAATAACCTACCAATTCAGAATCCATTCCTGTAATGACTAATTCCTATTTTTTACTGGAGATTCTTCTAAACAGTGTTTTTTCTTTAGAATTAGGACCTTAATTAGAACCGACTACTTCCAGGTCATTAGGTAAATGTCGAAAACGAGATCTGCTGTCTCTATCATCCTCACGTGTTCCTACTTGAATTCAAGGCTGTGAGGCCGCGACGTCCGCGGTCAGCGTCAAAAATTAACAATTTATTAAAATTTTGAAGATTTTGCTGATATAAATATCGCCTGCATAACGTCAACTCTCCTCATACAATTAGGATTTCGTAGGTACTACAAGCATGCAGCGCATTTTGTGTGTCTACTAGCCGATTGTCGCGTATGCACCGCAACTGGATAAAACCGGTTTTCGCGCGCTCAGCCAGTAGACAAGCTGAGGGCTGCGCAAAGGCGCAACTGTAACAATGTTTCGCGTTCCTGCTTAGTAAAAATTTAAGAATTTTAAATTGCTTTTAGTGGAATAAAATGTAAATAGATTGGAAGATGTAAATCTAATAAATGTTTTCTTTATTTAATTTAAATCTCCTTTGCCAACCCTACTAAAATAGGTTACAATTTTGGACGCTCCTTAGGAAGCTCCGCCTCTGTTCCGATTCCTTACTCCTGTCACTACACGCCCCAGGAGACGTGCAGTTATTATGAATGTATGATAGAGACTACCTGTAAGCCGTGTGATTGCATAGGAATCTAAATATTACTTATTAAGAGCATGTGACCCAAATAAGTCAATCATCTACAAAGCCACACGAAATAGACCATGACCCATTCTTTGAGGCTAGAATATTTGATATGTCATGTTTGTGTAATAGATTTCTGAAGGGCAAGGGCTATATACTGGGGAATCATTGACAAGATGGTGGAACAAGGTGATAAATGAAAATAAGCATTTTTGCACATTCGCCGATTTTTTATTACGTTTTAGTATTAAGTGTTTTTATTAACCGTTTCCGCTAGTTCGGTACCACGAACAAAAAACAAATTATTTTGCGTTATTAAATTAAACAAAACCTCAAAATCTTCACTATTATCTCGAAAGCTTTATCTTAAAACTGTAGAGATAGGACACATTTATTTAAATGCCATAATGAGACATCGTTACAATTCTACAGATCTGGTAATTGCCTTAGGTGGCAGAGAACTTGAAAAATAGATAACTAAGTGTGCGGGTTGCACCGTCAACTTTGATGTTAACTGTAAGCTGCGTAGAAAAACGCAAAGTACTACGCCATTTCGTCTAAACGTCAGCGGCGCACAGGTTGACGTCGAAGTTAACTGGTGCACTAAGTTACATTCATGAAAACGAATTAGTATGCTAGAGATACTAATTACCTCTGTCTCATCTGAGCGTGTCCCCGGTTTCTTCTACAGCCGTTGAGCGTCGGAGCCCAGGGTCCGCTTTCAAATTCAAATTCATTTATTTCGTGGCAAACAAGTATACAAGAGCGGTTTTCAACATTTTCGTCTCCACTTCATACGATGTCGTCATCCCTGGTTGTCAGACCAGTTTTGTTTTGATAGTCAAATAAAATCTATGAACACCCAAATAGGAAATCGTTTGAAGATTGTAAGACACATCCAAGATCATTCCTCCTCCATGACACGGCTTGATGAATAACTGAATGAGTGTCCAGCGCTGGCTCCGGGCAGGTCGCTGGCGCAAACTAGATCGTAAATAAGCAATGCTATACATGCTCACAGGGAATTGTTAGTCGGCCATCGGTACACAAAGGCTATGTCTATTTTTTTAATTATAGTCAATTTTGACGTTAACTTTAAACCTGCGCGCCGCTGCAATGATGTGCGCAGATTATTATCAAAGTTGGCATGTTCAACTGAGGCTAAATAAATAAGTATTGAATGTTATTTTTTTAGGCAATTTAATACAATCTAAAGAAATATAAATCAAAACAATAAATAATTAAAGTTGCTTTATAAAATTAAAATAGTTTTTTATACAATGGTGATAGTGAATATTTGCCAATGGTCTGAAGACCTTTAGAAATCGGACCAAGATCTCGTTTTATGGCGAGGGAAGCAACAAAAAGCAGCAACAGCAAAAAAGCAAACAAACATCGAGTACATTGGTTTTGTCATGTCATTCTTGCCCAGGTCTGACCAAAGAGGGCAACTAAAGAACTAATGTCTTGATTTCGTTAAGGATGATATGACTGCCAATAGTCTGACAAATAGAGATGCCAACCGTGCGAGGTGGAGACGATAAAATAGGAAAGCGGACCCTGAGCTCCGACGCTCAACGGCTGCAAAAGTAACCGGAAAAACACTAAAATGAGAGAGATGTGTTGTTGACCATACTTACCCAGATTACTACGAGCAGTAAAACTGTTTAGGTTGGAACAATAAAGTGCGGGTTACTATTGTAAAAACAAACGAGAGTGGACATACGCCACAATTGCCAGTTCGCAAAAAACACGACATATAAAAGTTTACGACGTACATTGCGAGCGCTTAATTAAAATGGGACATTTGAGAAAACCCCGACTTCTTTTGTTTGCGGCAAAGAGCAACTTTAACAGAAAGTCTAGAAACTTTGGGCCGTAGTTTGCTTCCCGCCACAGAATATAGGATGTTGTGTGCGGATACCGTATATAGTATGCGAAGCCCTGCCAAATGATAGAAAACATGTTACATATATATATAAACTTTTTTTGTCTGGTACAGCTTTTGTCTAATGAAAAGGAATATTTATACACTTCAAAACTAAATTCCGTCATACAAACATTTTAATTTGTTTTAATATTTCTCAATAAAACAACGGTATTCTTAAAGAGTCTAAGACATTCCAAAATCTTAAAAAAAATAAGTTTCAAAATCAGAGCTGAATCTTACGAAAATCATCAAAATTTAAAGGATTAGTTTAGTAATAGACTCTAGGCTTCGGAACTACACATCCGAGAATCAATCAATGAAGATGAAAGAGATAGATTATAGCTTAAAACTTAGCTTGAAACGATAGAAAAGGAAAATATAAGAGCATACTTAAATCAGACATCGCAAATTTTAATTGAATGATCACAGCGGAAAATCTCTTTCCAGATAGATTTAATTCTAAAAGCTTGAAAGTCAGAAAAAGGCAAAGTTCATTTGCATTGTGCATCTGTGTCAATGGCAAAAACAAAACGTCGCTCGAGTAAGTTTTAATTGCAACGGATCGCGAACCTTAATTAAAATATTACTTCGGAGACAAAGAGAAATGCCAAAAAGATTAGCGGTTTGTGAAGGGTTACTTCGGGTACGGAGGCCGTATTGGATAGTCTTTAATTTTAAATGTAACATTTTTATTCGTGTCTTATCTACGCGACGAATTTTCCTAAGATTACGGTACGATTTTATAATCTTTCCTAAGTTACCTATTTAATCGGTTCTGTCGTATACAAATACTAATTATAAAATAAATATATCCTATTTCTTGTCTGATTGCTGATTGCTACTGTGCTCTACTATATACTATAATTTCATTAATATTACCTTGATTTGTATTCACTGTGAATTGAAGGATAATGCCCCCAAAAAAGGAAGACTCCGGTAATACTATGATCTTGAAAGAAAATTGACAAGAGATTTAATTTTAATTGATGAAATTAATGTTTATTATAGGTAAGTATAATTTGGCATATGTTGGTTTTAGTTTTTATTTAGATTATTGTAATATTTTGGCTTACCTATTGTTATAATGTTTGTCAGAAACAAATTCGCAAGAAAAGATATTTCGTTACGTATGTGGTGCTTATAATCTCCTGTGAATATTCAAAAAATCAAAACATTATTCGGAAATGTCCAATGCAGTTATCGTAACGGGAAGAGAGGTGTACACAAGGAAAAATGTTTTTTGGTGCGAACAACTTTGTGCTATTGTAGAGAATTTGAAGTTCAGCATGTTTTGAATATTTCGGTGTTATAATTGTAATGCTCAGAAATTTATTTCATCGTATAAATTAAATGGCGTCGTATGAAAATTACTTAAAAGTCATAACGGCGAAGTTTTGAATTGTTGTTAAGCTCAATGTTATTGTCGAAGTAACGAACGTTATTGTTAAATTACGTCACGTTTTCTATATTATTTATAGCGTTAATAACAGAATTGACGAAATCGTTAATTTACGGTGTTCTACTTTTTTAAAGATTTTATCCAATATAGGTTGCTATCAATTTATTATTAGTATCAAAATGTTGATACATTTGTGTAAAAAAAACTTCCTTATATTTACCTAAATATAATTTTTTATCGTTCGCTGAAAATCTATAAATGACCGAATATATTGTATGCATATAACTATTTTTTCAACAAAGTGCTGTGATGTCGAGTACAATTTAAATAAGTAAATACATTTCTGCAAATAGAAAAAGAACTATAGTTTGGTAATATTTAAAAAATATTTCAATGAACGCCTAATAGTAGACGTAGAAGGATTTATGTTATTCCACAAAGCCAAAAAAGGCTTAGTGGCGTGTGGTTCCGTCCTAGAACAGGACCACTCCGTGTCCGCCCGTGGATATCGTACGACGCGACTAAGGAACACGTCAGGCAAGCGGCCGGTTGTGAAATCACAGGCGAATCTTCAAGATTTTAAGATTTTTCTTTTACGCTGACCCCGGAACGAGAAAGAGACAAAGCAAAACGAAACAAACAAACGTTGTGTGTTGTTCTGATGATACGCGGGGTTGAAGCAGACGAGTGGAGTTTTTATTTAGCAAAACCGCGAGATGCCATTAGTATTTAAATAGTTGGCCAAATCGCTGCTAATCGGTCAGCTTGTCATTGAACAAAGCTATTCAAAATACGCGTTTTGTTTTGTAGTTAGTATATCCAGTTTGCACCAATAACGCTAGCAATACTGCATACAATAGTGGTCAGGACTTGAACAATAAACTTGGCACTGAGGAATCTACCAGGGTTCTACCAAGTTTCAAGTTAGATCTCAGGAATTCCAAATGGTACCTACACCAGTATATCATTTCCTACAGATTCCTAGTATATTACACTTCTCCCTACCCTGTTCCGTCAGCTATTGAGTAAAGATATACCGTGCCGTGAAAAAGTGATTATCTAATATTTTCTGATTTTTTTTCAGGGTTTGATTTTGAGTGTACCTATAAATATTTATATATATATCGATACGTTTGGGTAACTCTGTATAGGTAGTGTTAGATTTTCTTTATTTTTTGTATTTAAAGATTTTAAAATAAGATTTAAAATTATTTACAAGCATTAAAATTTTCTGAATCTTATTTTCTGATCTGATTTTAATCTGATTTGATTGATGAATTTGATTTTTTATGTACATATAAATATTCAAATTTTCTCATCGAGTATTACAAGGTATGGCGTTAGAAGGTATAATATTTTATGAAATAAATCTCATCTTCTTATTTTTCTGTTTTGCATGTAATACATCCCTTATTGATGTCGAATCCATAATTTAAACTTCACAGACTGTTCTCAGCTCTGACACGTTACAATTAGACCTCTAAACCTAATGTGCTCTGTGTATTGTATTGACTCATGTGAAACAATATTGTTCCTAGCCGACCATTCGTGTTGAGTAACTGCGTGTGAGGAACTATGCCCGTATAAATTCTCGCCCTTGATCGTAATTTACGTCGGCCCTCCTGATTTATATAACCTTGCTTTATTATCTGTGTTTACTTTCTTATTTTCATTAACCAAACTTTCTTATATTATGAGAACTTTCCTTCTTAGAATATGTAATAAGATTTTGGTAATATAATATTTTCCAAAATTACTTGCCACGAACGATTTTAGAGGTTTTTTTTAAATATCAATAGCGGCTCCGTTAGGGAAAAAACATAATAAAATATGTATAATTTATTTTATTACCTGAAAGCTAAACCTTCCTCAGAAATTACACTTTCTATTGGTAAAACTGCATGAAAATCCGTGAAGAAAATTTTTGAGTTTCGCGAACAGATAGATGCCGCAGAGGACTCTAATGCCTCACTTATAATAATACTGGTAATATTTTAGTATTATTGTTGTTTATATAGGCTATTTCATAATTATATATTTCTACGTGGAAGAAATCTGGTATCATGAAATAATTATTATATTATAAATATTATTATTAAAAATGGTTGTTTTATAGATGGCGTTCATTAGTTCTATCTATGCAACTTAACCCAACTAACCAATAAGTTTATTTGTTAGACAAATTAAAAAACCCCCGACTTTCAATATTCATTTCGCAACAACTTTTGAACGGCTGAAACTATTTTGATCAAACATATCTGAGAACCACCGCATAAAAATTATCTATCAAATAAAAAAAAAACCGTATCCAAATCTGTTCACCCGTTGATGAGCTACGGTGGCACGTACACAGACAGACAGACACACTTAGCGGTCAAACTTATAACATGCCTCGTTTTGCGTCGGGGGTAAAAAACATTCCGCCAGTAAAAAAAGAAAAAAAAAACAGCCACCATACATAAACCATTTTGAGCTGACCCACCAATAATGATTCCCGGATCCCGGCCAATTAACAACCGAAGGATAATAGATTTCGGGATTCGGGATTTCGGGATAGCTCTGATTTATCCCCGAGACGTTCGTCTTAAATCCCGATTGTTTCTGAACGTTTCTGTTTCTTGTGTCGCATTAAAAATGTCCTTGGGTGGTATTCCTTAGTACAAACTTCTATTTGACTGGTGGACCTAAACTTGGAAATTAAATATGACCAACTCTCCATAACTCTGATTAATATGAAATATGTAAAAACCTTTACTTTGAATAGATATGCATTATGGTGCACCTAGTATTGTCTACCGACGAGGGACCGAACTCCTCAGCAGTTTATAGCATGGTCACAAAATTTTACACGTGACTTTAGACCCGATGGCAATCCACCATGGCGTCATGTTGGACAAGGATCGGCTGCCTCTTTAATGGTTTACTGCACGGTCATCACTTTTATTTTATATTCATGTCTCGCGTTGAATGGTAGAAGATCTCGCCAGTAAAGGTTCGTGTGAAATATGACATTAAAAAAAAAAAACCTTACCTATTAACAAATAATTTCGATAACTATTCCCAAATAAAACCAACGCCTCATAAAATTTCCGAACTGAAGGGAGTATCATTGGAAACGTACCGTCGCGTTCCATTACAAGCAAAGAGAACCATTTCTATTCGGCGGCGCGTTCCTATCTCCGAATAAAATACTACATAGGGACTATTACCGGTCATGTGCACTCCGCTTTATTCCGTGATAATGTACGGCTGCGAGGAAATTGGGAATTGAACTCAAATGGCATTTTTTTAACAGTTTTTAATATAATACTGGGACTTTTTGACCGTTACCACTGAACCACCACCGCATCATCTATATAATAAAACTGTTAGTAGGCTGTGTTACTTACGTAAACGTAAAAACTACTAGGTGGATTTTGATTAGGTTTTTTCAGTTGTATTGCGGATGGTCTAACTTAAAATCTTGTATAGGTTTCATCATCATTGTATGATTAGTTCTCAGTTAGCAGTTTTTTTAAATACCATCAGGTATTTAAAAAATCTGCTGGAGGTATGTGAAATTCCCTAACTGTCACACAAACAGCATTTTCTGTCTCTATATTCTGTCCCAGATTCTCTTTAAATTTACCTGACCATCACATCCAATTTCATTACAAAATGAGTTATGCGTTATCAACTTGACAAGTCACGTAATGTCGCAGAAATTTCTACTTGAGTTAAGTAACTTTTGTGCGACAATGAGCCTCTAACTGTGTTGTGTTAAAGGTTGAATTGGATTTTGCAATTCAGTTTTGTTTACAACGTAAAATGTGTCGCTTATTGTTGATGTAGCTATTCCTGTAAGAGTTTTGGAATACAATTCAAATAATCTTACCTAGATTATTTATATAACATTTATATATTTATGTAACATATTTAATGAGATGTATGTAACAGTTGTATTGTTATATATGCGGTAGCTTGCTAGTTTTACTTATTTACAGTAGCTCCGCGTCCTTATTGTAATAAATTGCGATACGATGCGATGCGATAATAGTGGTCGCGTTGTTAAAGCGACGATTCAGGTCACAGACGTACACTTTCGTACGTCCGTACACCTTTGTATTATTACGCCGAATTTTTCGCCGCGTCCTGTGTCCTATTTTGTATACATAAACTTGTGAAGAAAGTTTCTACAAAGATTACTGTCGGGTAACACAAAATCAATCAGTCCAACCAATGAATATTATGAGACTCATATACAATATGTGATTCATGTAATTTGATGTTTCTATTTTATGTTTCAAGATTCTCGAACAACGCAACGTAATTAACAAAGCCATGATTCTAACAAAACCCGGTTGCCTTTAGGTGACTTGAATAATTGTGAGACTAGTTTAGCAATAACGCACTCGATAAGAAGGATACCAACCTGATAGAACATATTTCTATTACCGGTCACCTGTGAAATAAAAAGCAAATTTAAATTTCCCGAATGAACCGAAAATAATCATATTTCACACAAAATAGGTACATTTGTTGGGACAACAATAAATCCGACTGCCAGTGCTGAATACTTAATTTATGAGGACACTCGCGTCGACGGGCCTTGAGGACTCAATGTAATTAATTAGGATACAACCTCCTTTGAAGACGTTTTCAGAGGAGAATATTAAACCTTGGTTGTATTTGAACAATAGGTTTCTTATTCTTCCTTCAAAATGGCCATTGAATAAATGGCTCGCTGTAAAAAAATCAAAATACTTTATTCAAATTAGGGTGAGTTGCAACAAACCTGCGTAGTTTGCAACATTTTGTTTAAACATCATCGGCGCGCAGAATTTATTCTGCGCGCCGATGATGTAAACGTCAACGTCAAGAGTAAACGTCAAAGTTGATTGGTGCGACTCACTCATAGGATACATCACTTATAGATGTCAAATAAAGTTGACGTTGGCAAAAACAACGTTTTGGCGAACGATGGAGCCATAACACAAGAAAAAAGAAGAACGGAGCCACATCGTAGCAATGGGGCCTGGTCCTAAGTTTAGGAGTCGTCGGAGTTGCGTCGAGAGGGAAAGCCTAACCTAGTTAGGTTAGGCTTTCCCTCTCGACGCAAACAAAAGAAAGAAAACATTTATTTGCCAAAAATATGAGTGCAAAATATACAAATTGATGACAAAATGAATTAAACCTACATGTTTTACCGAATATAGGTATGCAAATATAAATAAATAAAGAGGAGCATGCTATCCACTACAAATAACAAAACAAAAAAGAATTATAATGTACACTAGCACTAAATTCTATCCAAGTCTATCATTAAAGAAATCATTTAAAGTATAATAACATTTGTCAGTTAATAAAGACTTGACGTGCTTTTTAAATAGATATAAATTTAAGCTTTTATATTGATTTGGAATTTTGTTGTAAATTTTCGGTGCCATACATACTATGCTATTACCGAGTAAAGCAGTTTTTGATGGGTGCATGCATAATCGATAGATATCTCGATGATTCCTCAATACAACGTCAGCTAGACGAGGGAATAAATGAGCATTGGTTTTCACAAATGTTGCTACCTCAAGTATGTAAAGTGACGGAAGTGTAAGAATTTTGTGTTCTTTAAAAAACGGCTGACAACTATCAGTGCTTTGGAGTCTAAACAATGCGCGAATACAGCGTTTTTAAATAAATAAATAATAATTTTGATTTGATATGTCTTAATTTTAGCTTTCATAAATTATATTTCCTTTAATGCATGTTTTGGGATACGTATGCTAAAGGTCAAATGTGTAGGCGCGTGCGTAGGATGTTGTAAATGGTTAAGACGAGAATATTATAATATTATCAAATATAGTATATATACACTCTCAAATTACAAATTTTGTGCTGAAAAATATATTTCAATAATAAAATGAATCATTAATATCAATAAAACAAAGCCAATTTATTTATTTTCGTCAAGTGGAAATCGTGAAAGTTTATTTTTAGTTCTATGAAAGAGAAACCATAGAGAGGCTTAACATATTATTATATTAATTTTTTTACTCATTGTTAAATCATTTTCTTTGTATTTTTCTTACACTAACTTTCCTCAATTAAGAATGAAAACAATCCCAATTTTTTTTACCAAGAGGTCTTTTCCATACTAGGTTCACATCTCCCTTAATTTTACGGCAATTTATGTGTATTTATTTCATATCCAGAGTATTACTTATTGCTAACACTAGTGTAAGTTTTATTCAAATCCCCTAAAGGCATTTCACATGACTTTATCGGATACCGCCATCTGGTGGCCTACTGCTATCTAGTAATGATACAAAGTCGTGAAATTATCAGTCTACCAGTATGCAAGTTTATGAAAACTATTATACGTGAGTTAGATTCCTCTATAAACTCACGTGCCACGAGTTTCAACCTGGAACCTTTCGATCACAAGCAGGCGCTTAACCACTAGACCACCACCGCTTCAGGAACGACAAGACCAACTATCTGATTAATACCAACAAAAGTGCAATTTGTAGAATCTATGAATTTATACGATTTTCTTCAGCTAAATTACACGCGCCGATAAATTACAATGCCATGATTTATGGGCTGAGTTCAAGTAGTATGGACAGAAGACAACGACTGAATAAGTTATCTCATGTTTGAATCTAAAATTCTAAAGGTAAATTCATGTAATAGAATTTACTTTTGTCATATATTTAGAATTTTAGATGACATTTATAAAATGATGTAAGATTTTAGAAACAAGTTAACGGGATGCTGTTATTTTTATATCAATCTTACTTATATCCCGGTTCTTTTCGTGTCAACTATGTACCATAATTTCATAATACCTATAAGAATTTATTGCAACATTACAAATTGTAGACATTTGTTCTACTCCTGGTGGGGTGGACAGAGGCCGGTATCCTGAGATACAGGCTCTGATTAGTTCAAACACCAGTCTCACCAAATCTTTATATTTTGTACATATAAGAAATATTATAGGGAAGAATAAATAACTTATTTAATTTTGAATTTGACTTTAATTCCAATACGTTATTCATATTCCTTTATTTCATACAATCGTGTTGAAAATTCAGTTAAAACCACCACTATCCCAATAGCATCACAAATTATACAATATCTATCAAATTAAATTTAAATAAAAATAAAATAAAAAATAAGAATTATAAATGGGTGACATTACTTAGGGTACACATTAAAAAAATATGTCAATTTCAATTGTCAATTTTCAAATAGATCGGTAATCGTACTTCGCTGTGGCTTCGCTATTTACGATTCAAATAATATAGATAACTCTTCAATTTTTCAATAAAATGAAATGATAAATGTTACGTGAAGAACAAAATATGCCATTAATAAAGATAATATACCTAAACGTACTCAATCCGTCAAAACATACAGACTATATAAATATTTCCTCAAACAACTCTCCAATATTATGCGGACTAGTTGCTTGCCGATCTCGCCTGCCTAAATAAACACATTTGGTTCAAATAATCTAGTCTATTCAACATACGACGATTTAACTGTATTTCATTTAAATAGAGTAGTGTGTAAATTCCATGTAATTTATACACGGTACTCCGTACAACAGGTAAATAAGTTTTCTTACTATCACATACTTGTAACTGACAAAGAGCTTAACATTATTGATCGGCATAAAAACCATTTATTTAAATGATCTGTAATTATATAGGTTCATAATTGAAAAACAAAATTTAAAGGCATTACACTACATTGCCTGTATAACGTGTTTTTTCATAACAATAATTCCATACAAAAAAGCGCACATTTTGTATGATTATATAATACGATAATCCATAAATTAATGTAAACATTAGTGCAAAAACGCGCCAATTTTTTTTTCAGGAGCCATGTAAAATATAACCTCCCAATTACAAGGCGATAATCTCTGTATAAACCATCTCACAGTCACGCGCCGTCGCATTCGCGCCATAAATGCTACTTTATATTAAGTCGTAAATTTGAACAAACCCGTGCGAGCCAATTTCCTACACTTATTTGTCGCGAACGACCGACTATAATAGGGATGCCAGGATGCCAGATTTCCGATTTTCTTCCGGATAGCTGCGAATGGTAGTCACAATGAGAAATTGACTAGATTTCGACGAGTAGGAAAAGGAATGATGAAGAGTTTACTCTTGTGCGAAGTAAATATAGAACCGGAGTAAATAAAGATTGAATAATAACTGAAATAGAATTAAGCAACTTGTATTTTATTTAATAAAGAGAGAAAGACTAGTAAGTAAGAGGTGTTAGCTGATTCATTGCCTTTTTTGGCATAATTTTTCGTTGGACTATATTTTGTAAGAACCATTCATTGTCAACAGAATATATTTTATAAAATTTTGTCTTACCATAATAAGTACGTTGGGCTCCGATTAGCTGATTAGCCAATTCATTCACAATACAAAAAAAATAACTTAATATGAGTTTATCTCAACAAAACCGCTGCCGTGTGACCAACACATTTTTAGTAGTTTTCATCCATGGAACTCAATACTCTTATATTCTATATGACTCGATTTTCCATCTTTCCCATCTTTTCCTCTCAATCTGGCCACATCAACACACACGGCCTATGGACAGCACTCCTTTAAACCTCTAGAATGGTCTACGTGACGGCGCCCTTCTGACACAGTACAATTTATTGTCGAACGTGGCTTCAAAATACGGCACATTTTAACGGCAATTTGCCCTCCGACAAGCAACGAGGTAATTGCGAAAAAATATGACACGATTTGGATTGGGAATCACGTTCCAATCATTTTAGGTAGAGACTATAGTGCTGTATAAGTTTTAGCCTTTGCGTGTTATTACCGTAAAATTGTAAACACCGTTTTCGTCAGATAACGTTACTCCCGGAAATATGGGTAATGTGAAGATTTAATTACACTTAGTGATTTGACAGATGGCTATGTTATGATATTACGTGAACGCGGAATATTATTATTTTATTATATTTATATTATTTAATATTATTATTTTATTGTCTATACAATACGGATATAATAAAATCACAAACAGCAGTGAACTAAATTAACTAGATTAATTACGATATATGCATTTTCTGAAATCCGTATATCTACGTAAGTGTAACCGTAAAATTGTCAAATACATTACACATTAGTAGACAATCATTGTGTTGGTTGCTACATCTTTCTCCCAAATCTTGTATGAGAATGTACTTCCTTCCGAAATTAAAAAGATATATAGGTATAACAAAATAAACGACATACACGAATCATAAAAACTCGATTTGTGTACAAAAGCGTAAAAATAGAGTAAAAAACGTAGTCAATAAACTCCCAAACTAACGCATGAGTAGTCAAAGTCGTAACTACATTTAAAAATAGCCTCAGAAATATTTTTGTAACGTGTCTGAAGGGACGAAGGGCTCGGTCCACTGGGCTCAGTTAATCTAGTCACACATGGTTAATTATGCACAACCAGAGATGGTGAATGTGACTAGACGTTTTCAAAAGGTCTACGCTGGTCTACGTAATGTGTAAACCAGCAAATTACTAAACATCTGGTTTTGCCGCTTCCACTTGGTCCTGCCAGAAGGTGTAAACTCAAAAAGTGCTGGACATGTTGACAATGATGATATACCAATAACAATCAATCAAAGATGCTAAGGACCTTGCGCAGTGGAAGAGAAAAATAGAAAAGCTGATTCTGGTCTTCGACGCGCTGTGGTTGGGGAAATATCTAGAATAACGCTCATATGAGAGAGAATTTAAGAGCTAGATCTAGACTAGACTATGTGACTCGTGTAGTGTATGGTATCAAAATGGACGTACCCTTTGCATCTGGACCCTTCGTTATGGTTGGACCATTGCCCATTAGAACACAATGTTACACCTGCAATTAAGTTGGGAGATTATGGAGGTAACGCGAGAAATGGTTTTATGGCACTATTACAATGTCCAAATTTTACCCATGTTGAGTATTATATCCAAACAGATTAATATGTATTAGATGGTGGAAAAATTGAAAACTTTATAAAGACTTAGTGTAGTTCAGCGTTTTTTTCATAGTATAGTGGACAAACGAATATGCAGGTCGCCTGATGGAAAGCACACACTGCAGCCCATGAAAAACGTCTTTTTGAGAAAGCAATAGACTCTTTTATTGAAAGCCCTAATCGAAACTATTTATTTTTAAACAGAGAGTGAACTGAATAAAATTCGAATGACCTTTTCGAAGCTTATACTGTTTTTATGGTTTACTAGAATCAATTCCTAGATGTGGCATTATTTTCTGGGACAATTTCACAGATAAAGATTTAGCTTCTTGTATTAATATATCATGGCTATTAATATATCATAAAGTGTCCGCGTAATAATCTGCCCAGGCATATCACGATTTGGCCAATTCATTAATCGGACGACGACATATTTTAAATACGCTAAAATCTCACATTTTACACCACGCCCTACGAAGGTATATGGAGATTATCAAAGGCCACGTAGAATCGGGAAATTAATTATGTAAAAAACGTTGACTAGATTACGATGGGTTTAATTGTGTTCGGGTCTGTAGGTTTTAGGGTTGCCATGATATACGGCCAGATGAAAGGGAGAGATAGATGTAATTATGGCACCTTATCGGGTTTCGTCTACTGAAAATTCGATGTCGTCGTCGAAATACGTAGATTTATTACTTTTTGAAATTTCATTCTTCGTTAATCTTGTACCATTCAAAGTGTTCATATTTATTGTATAAATTAATATGTACTTATTATATATTGGTGTAATATAATAGTTTATAAGTACTTATATATTATTAAAAAATATATAGAAAAGATATAAAAATAACAAAAATTTAAAAATTACAACATAGAATACGTTTGTATTCGTAGAATCGTTGTTTTTAGAAAAGAAAATATTCTATTCTATTCACTGAAAAAAATATTTAATAAAGTATCGTTACGATTGTATTTTAAGTAAAAGTAATTCAAGAGAATGATAATATTCAAAGAAACGGCTTTTTTAACTGTAAAAAACATTGATTGTATATCGAGAACAAAGTGGACGCAGCAAACAGTACGTCATTACCTGGCACGTCCAAACACACACGGACATGACGCGCGGACAATGGCTGGCAATTTCGGGGGATTGACGTCTCGTGATCCTGTCGGTACTACAATGAATCATAGTGTACTATGTTGTTTATGATAATCTGCTTCGAAGTTGGCTGGATTTTGCGTAATAAGCACATATAGGGATAATTTACGTTAAGTACATAAGATCGACACAAGATTGTTACTAGAAATCAACATTAAAATGTCAGATTTCTACTAAAGTTGGCACTTAGTCTTATACCTGTAGTTACGAATATAGTACTTACCTAGGTAAATATAATACTAGGTGTTGCCCGGGACTTCGCTTCCGTGGGAATTTTAAGATAAAATATAGCCTATAGCAATCTTGGATAATGTACCTTTCCAATGGTGAAATAATTTTTGAAATCGGTTCGGTAGTTTCG
Source organism: Plodia interpunctella (assembly GCF_027563975.2). Classification (NCBI taxonomy): domain Eukaryota; kingdom Metazoa; phylum Arthropoda; class Insecta; order Lepidoptera; family Pyralidae; genus Plodia; species Plodia interpunctella. The sequence continues at coordinate 8,990,725 of NC_071301.1, forward strand.
GAGATTACCCGCCTCAAGCATACAAACTCACAAACGCTTACCTCTTTATAATAATAGTATATAAATATTATATACCTACTGTATAACGTAATTCCAAATTTAAAAATCTATTGCTTACAATTTTTCCGATAAGTCAGTAAAATACATTATTTCTAGGTTGGGGTTCTAGGGTACCTAACGTTCGCCATTTGTAACACATTGGCCTAAAAGTAACAAAAACTGCGCATAAAACCCGTAAAATCTCACGATTTAAGTTCTCCATTAATCGATACCCAAATTAATAATTGCCAGTGGAATGGGCGATTTCAATTCGGAAGATCGGTGGGACGCTATCTGTGGCGAAATGAATGGAAATAAATTCCACTGATTGCGATCGTGACACAGAACACGTTAATATATAGAGGCTCCTCAACATGATCTTTACCATAGATTTCTTTTTAGACAGAAAGAAAGTCAGAAAAAAATCGATGGTATGCAACCACAGCTGTGGGGCTTAGATGTTTAAGGTCCTGTTAATTTGAAAAATGGTTTTGTCAAAATGCCTATTTCTTAAGATGTGAAGGTTTTAGATATAAGCGGCTATATGGGATACCATATAGTCGCTTCGTATGAACGTTCACAGGCACGTTTTACGTCAAATCCTGAATTATATAATACTAGTTGCGCCTCGGGGCTTCGCTCGCGTGGGAATTTTGGGATAAAAAGTACCCTATGTGTTATCCCAGGTTATATTGTACCCGTTTACCAAATTTCATAACAATCCGATCAGTATATTTTGCATGAAAGAGTAACTAACATACACACAAACTTTATAAATTATAATATTAAGAAGTAGTTCTAATATTAACATTAAGTTTAGTAGGAATTAAGATTTATAAAAGTTACAAACTATTAGCATTTCGGAGCGAACACTGCTGAGGATAATTACCTATAGGATAATTATTATGAAAGAAACTCTTTTCTAAAATCTAAACAGTTATATGATGGTTGAACTTGTGTCAAGTATTTTGTGCTTGCAGTCTCTACTATTTATTTTCCTCTGGTAACACATGGAGTTCATATTGCACTACGTTATTGCATCTGATTGCAAAGAGATTCGGGTTTTAAGTAATTGATTGTTGGATTGAATTAATGAATTACCTAATTAGCTCTAACTAGTCTAGATTGAAGCGGTGGTGGAGTAATGGTTAAGACGCCTTTGGATCGAAAGGTTCCTACAGAATCCTACGCGTGCCACATGAGTTTGTATACCAATCTGACCCATGTATAGGTTTCATCTACTACCACTTACTTCCGGTGAAGGAACATCGTGAGGAAACCTGCACACTGGTTGATTATTATTAACTTGTGTGTGAAATGGAGAAGACAATGGCAAACCACCATTAATAGTGCCAAGATTGACGATATGGAGTGATCATACTATAGGGCGGAACCATATTCATATCCATGGCGAATGCAAGAAAATCATGATTAACTATTTGACCACACTAATTATATTTTTAACCACACGTGGCCATAGTGAACCCCTTCCTGTACAGCGCCCTGGGCGTTCGCCCAACTGCGGCCGTCGCCTCAATTCTTGGATCCAATCACAACCAACTAGTATTAATGCCGGCCATCACTCTCCGGATTCTGATTAGCTCACTTCTCTGAAACAATACTCAATGCTACAACGTTCTATCGAAACAAATATTCTATGTAGAGTTACAACCTTTTCACGTTAAATATCTTGAAGATTGTAGTCAGGAAAATATGTATTTTATGAGATACAATGAAGGTTGTAACAAAATTAATGATTGTAACTTTTTCAAAATCACCTACTCTTGGGACTTAATAATATACAGATGCGTATATAATATTTAGAGTCCAAATAACAAGCATTTTCAATCAAGAAGGAAACCCTTCTGGATCATTACGCTTCGACCTTAATGAACTTCAATCAAGTCAAGGGTCAGTCGAATTTTGACAGATCGCACTTGACTTGAGACTGATTTTTCAGTGATGAATTCACATAATTAGGCTAATAAGACAACCCTGACTTTTTATTATAGACGTGTGTTATGGATTGCGTGAGAAATTTGGGATAGAAATAAATAAGAAAGTAAATATCTATTAAAAAAAACCTATAACTGAGTTAAAATCCGAAAAATTGCTCAAATGATAAAGAGACAACGAAACTCGCCCAGACGTTTTGGCGTAATTGAATGACAAAGAAATATGAGAAACTCAGAGTGGGTTGCACCAGTAAACACCACGTTAACGCAAAGTGCGCCGTTTTGCCTAAACGTCAAATACTGGTGCAACTCACCGTAATAATTTCTAGATAAAAGAAATATGATGTTATATGTTGAAATATAGTGTTGTTTGACGATGAGTCTATATTATTAATGGATTTATTATTCTGAAATTGTGTAGTTTACATAATATTATCAGTAAGATACTACTCATACAATAATAGCTCATAAAAAAGTTTTGACCACATACTACTCATAAAACTCCACTACTATATAATTATGTGTATTTTTGTGCTATAAACAATATTTCATCTTACTTTTAAGTCCATAAATAAAACATTTGCATAAAACTCAAAGCGTATACACATCCATAATTTATACAAAACAATTATGATTTTTACGTCACCCCAGTTGATAATAAAAAAGTTAGGTTTATAGCCGTGACGTCACAACACGGCATCTACATTAGATTAATGGAAGTCTAATGTATGGTATAACCTGATTAAATGTACGAGTACATGTCGCCCCGGGGAGACGGTTCAGTTCAATCAGGAATGATGTAATATTAAAACTACCTACCCATTTATATTGTGGACTTTCCTAATTGGTCGGGTTATAAGCAGTCATGAGCATGGTCACGAGACGAATGATTAAAGTATTTTTAGGTTAGTATTATTCATATAGTAAATATAGTTTTTGGTTTTCGGTTTAACTATTTTTGATACTTGTCAAGACGAGCCACATAAACGTCTTTCCTCACTTAAAGTTTGGTAAAACAGCGAAAAGTATGTCGTATTGTATTGGTGGTAAGGTGTTTGGTTACCAAAGTTGACGACGGGTTCTTGTGTGTGTTTGATGTGTGTGGTCTTTAGTGTTCATAGTTTTTTTTTTCTGAATTGTCTTTTTTCACATCTTAACTTGAGATGATTTTTCATTATTACCCTGTGACTCTTTGTCTCACTGTAAAACACTGTAAGACATAAAAACTCGAGAACCAAGGATACAAAAATGCAAAAAGAAAAATCATTCCGGCAGTTTGCTGTGTCACAACTCCCAAGGGCACAAAAGTCATTCCGTCACATTGTAAACTAGACAGGAGACGTGAGGCTCATAATTTGCCGCGGAAAAACTCGTACGGCTATAAAACCCTCACAGGAAAATGGAGTGCGTCCGGTACACGACTTTGCACTTACGTGTCCTAAACGAGGCTTTGTTAACACGTCTAATGCCTCGCTTAGCTTTTAAACTCACACTTACCGATATATATGAAGGTAAGTTTTGGTTATTCTAATACATTTTGTTTGTATAGGGGAGTTTGAGAGTGTATTCTAGATTTTTATCCCAATTTGTATTGGAGTGCTGTGTCAATATTGATGTTGTCAAGTTGCGGAAAAAACACTTTTGAGAAAAAATACTTCCAATCTATTTTTCAGTATTTTAGTAAAGTGCTTCGCTTCTAGGTTCAAAAGTTGCAGCGAAATGAATCTTGAAAGTCGGGGTTTTTTTAATTTGTCTAACAGATAAACTTGTTAAATTGTCTGTGACATTTACAATTGATAAATGAGTTAAATTCCATATAGCTACGTCCTATCTCCTTTCAGGGTGCATCCAACTGATGCTTATCGGTTTGAACTAGCTTGAACCGGTATCGTCTGATTTCACATCAAAGATAGTATTTAGATATGAGCACCAATCTAACTATCAATATTTTAAATATAGATATAATCAATCAATTTGATTCCTTCAATATATATATATATATTATGTATGGACAACACAGTACAATGGATCACACAGATTAAGTTGGCCCCAAAGTATGTTTCTAGTCTTCTGTTATCGGATACTAACTCAACGATACTATATTTTAAAACATATACATATGTAGATAAAAATCCAAGATACAGATTCCATCTTGACCTGACCGGGAATCGAACCCGGGACCCCCAGTGTAGCAGGCCGGCATTAGGCATCGGATGTCTTCAAATTTGACTGGCTTATATACATTTCATTTTTTGATAGTGGGCAAACGAGCATGCTGATCTGATGGTAAGCAAATATCACAGCTCACGGACACCAGCAACGCGATACAGGTCACCGATGCGATGCCGACTTTTTGTGCAAGCGATGGACTCAACTTGAAGGCCCCAATGTCGAACCTATAAGGGAATACCGCAGAGGGAAGTTCACGCTAAAAGAGAAGACGCTCAGCAGTGCGATTCTCTAAGAAACGTCAAAAAACACGGATCTGCCGAAACAAAATCCGCACGGATATGGTTAATTGGAATTCTAATGTTTTTATATGTGTGGTACTCTGTAAAACTCGATCGAGCACTAGCGTAAAACTTGCGGGTGCGTCGGTGAGTTGAACTAAACTCACTCCGGCATTGTGACAATTAATATGTGTGAGATGACGTATAAATTTTCATTCTTTAATAAAAATTCATTTCTGAATCCGCGCGGAATCCGTGAGTTTTTTTTTTGAAAGATCCACTAGCGCTGCTCAAGTGATTGCGGGGCGAGGTGAAACTCACTTGACAATGCCGAAATTCCTCTGCAAATGTGAGAGAGAGATAGAGAGTATGAGTTCAATACATGGAATTCGTAGGTACTCCGTAACAGTAAATCATTATCATCGTATACATTAAATCCATGAAATAAATAGACCTAAATCACTTAAACGCCAGTCACGTATGGGATTACCGAATAAAATGGCAGTACCAATGGTAGTAATGAGTATTTCCAATTTCCTCTAAGTGGATATAAAAGATGCATGCAGCCGTCTACGAGAACGGTGAAGATGTGTAAAATACGTACTGTTTTAATAAAAGCTGATCTTAAAATGTTTTGTGTAGGCGATTCTTAATTTTTCCTTTCTTTATTTTACGCTTTCCTTTCTTTATTTGCTGTTGCGTGTTATGGAAATTTGTGGTGTACAAAAAATCGATTATTAAGTGTCCCCTTTTTTAGGTAGTTTGGTATTTTTAATAGTTTTTTTTTAATAGTTGTAGTTTAATGCATAGAAAACTTATCGTACGTCCTTCACGTTTCATATCATTTATCGAACTCGGACTAAATACGTTACGTATCTAAAATTATTATGAACAAAAATCATTATTAGGTCATTTTAGTTCATCATTACACGCAACGGTATAATGAAGAGCATTGGCGACCAATAAACAAATGCCAGAATTTAACTCGTTAGTTATTTTTATAAATTCGTATTCAATATATTAATTTAATCGCAATAAAAATTTATTTGTACTCATTATCATAATCCTAAAAAACAAATGAAATAACGACCATAAACAAATTATCGAAGCTAAAGTTTTATAAAAATCACAAAAAAAAACTAATTTGTGTCCACAGCTGCGAAAATTATTGTATTTCTATTGGTTTGTAAGCAAATGGGTTACGGTCGGACTGAAAATGGACATTAATGGATTTTACAAACTCCCTCTCTTTGTCATCTCCGACCGATTACGATCTACGATAGTTCGGGCCTATGACGCTGCGAAGCCCGAAGTCGGCATAAACAAATTCGGCTGTGATTTTACAACTATGAAGGGTACAGCCGACAGCATATCAAGTTACCCTGCATGGACCTTTATGCCGCAGTAGTAGGGACGAATTTGCAATGAATTGGAGTTGACTGTACATGGCGCGTTGAGTGGCAAATAAATAAGTCCAGTTTTGGTCGTATTTTATGTTTCTGTCCTACGTTTATCCAGATTTCGATTTGATTGGTCCAAACGAGCCAGATTGCGCTCATTAGTGAACGAACGAAGCTGTTACGTCTTTTCCATTTGTATGTTCCATTTTGTTTTTGTGATGAATAAATTTGATTTTTCCACATTTTGCTGATTGTATATTCATAGATCACATATCATGGTGCATGCCGTTAAAATGACAAAATAATGTGTGCATGCACAATATAAGGTCTGATTATGTGTCTATTTGAAAAAATAATAATTACTTAGGATTGTATGGCAGTTTATAACTAAATTTATAGCTTTCCATAGCACAGAGTATCAATTTTGTCGATGTTTGTTATAAAATTTATTTTAGCAAATTGCCATTTTAGAAATTTGTCGTTGTCAACCTTAGGGATCATCAAGTATAACCATAGTTTTTTCGGCTTCAATGCAAGAAACCTATCAACCTTATCGTAAACTCAATAATATATATCATATTTATCCTCAAGATTTCCCGCGGGGTCATAAACCAACAGGACTGGTCATCCCAGCTGCTCTATTCATCAGATACACAAATATACTTCAACATTTCTTTGTTTCTCAGCTTGTATCAAAAGGGTAGTTGTAATCGAGTCAAATCAGATCTGATATACTTTTTTAAAAACTAAAAATATATGGGGCTCATAGCAATTGGCACAAGTGACGTCAGAAATGTTAGGAACCAAAAAGCGATCAATTATATAATCTATACTATTATTATTAAGAGATAAGCGTTAGTCGATTTGTGACATTGTAAGTTTGTATGTTTGAGGCGGGTAATATTCGAAACTACCGAACCGATTTCAAAAGTTCTTTAGGTACAATATCCAAGATTGCTGTAGGCTATATTTTATCTCAAATTTGCCACGGAAGCGAAGTTCCGGGCAACATCTAGTTATAATAATAAAATCATTATCGTGTTTCGCCGACAATTTATATCATATTTTCTAGATTGTAATTTCACGTATATATATTATATTTTGTAAATTCACCTATATATATATATATATATATAGGTGAATATATATATATATATCAATAGCTAAAACATACATGAGTTAGATTCATAATTATGTAAACTTGCGTGTCTTAAATAGGATTAGAACCTGAGAGCCGCTTATTCGCTTATAGGATTCTTAACCACTCGACGTCTCGAATAGTCTTGATTCAACTCATCATCATATCGAGTGTGTTATTGCTAACACTGGCGTCAGATTTCATTCAAGTCTCCTAAAGGCACCTGATATGACTTTTATGACTACTTACCGCCATCTAGTGGGAGGTAGAACTAAACTGTCCACCAATGTGCAGGTTTCCTCACGATGTTTTCCGTCACCTGAAGCATGTGGTGTTCTATGAAAACTACTACTGAGTAGATTGGTATACAAACTCATATCGCACGAGTAGGATACGAACCTGAGACCTTTCGATCCACAGGCGGGCGTCACCACCACCTTTACGCAAATAAATCGAATCTACAACGAATCGAACTTTTTCGATTGTCGAATAACGTGAGAATCGAGCCACAAGCAACCTACTCATTCCATTTTTAAATTACCGTTATTCTCGTAGTTGTTACAGTTTGCTAATTACGAAAGTTGTGGGAAATATTTTGGCGGGAATTTCTTTTCAATTCGATCCGCAAAGTTACAAGCATTGTTTAGTTGTTAATTAGATAACTTTACGGCAATATTTTGGACGAGGCTTGATTAGGCCTGGTTAATGGATTACTTGCTCATTTTTCGATGTATTACTTTTGAACTTTTCGCGTGGTTTAGATTTAATATGTATTTTGCAAAATGCCTGAAAATAACTTATTTTCCTTATTTTCTGCAATGTGACTATGTTTTTAGAATGGGATATTATTAAAAATATTGAAAAAGACCTGGGGTATCAACTTGTGCACAGCTGCATTAAGAGGCTCACAGATATAATTTTATATTGGGGAAAAAGTGAAGCCATAGTGGAACTGCTTCCCCACTTGTCTGCCTCAGCCCCGCATCACACAAGTTTTGCTAGAAAAATGGCATAAATGTTTCTCTTGATTTTTGCTGTAAGCTGTATCACTTTAAAGTAGTAAGCACGTATTATTTAGGTACTAATACCAAATATTGTAGATTGGCATTTGTATTTACGCCAGATTAATTTTCATCGTTTGAAAGTATCAAGAACTCAACGGAAACAACCGAATTTCGAAGTTTCCCGACGAGAAAAACAAAAAAGTCTTTTAATTTTGATCTCGAGTTTTGAATTACAAATCCCGTCGCACCGGACAGATAAATTAATTCGTCGGAATTGTAATTAAATGGTAAATAATTTCGGTTCTGCGACCACTCAGACATTCAAATTTTGATTGTTTATTGGATTTGCGGTTAACGTTGTACAGTCACCCGCACATCAATATAAACAAATTCATTGCAAATTGTATGCTATTACCTAGATACGATAGACGTAGATAGATAGATATATGTACGATAGGTGTTTGATGTCTTCTTAAAGGATGTGCGTGACGTGACTATGGGAAAGCGGGAGTTCAGCTCCGCCGCTTCGAACAGAGAAAACTGTCATACGAGCGCGAGAGCGATCGATATATAGATGTGTGAAAGGACGTCTAGGGAGTTGTGTCCGTCGTGAAAATAAAAGACGAACGAATGTTTTCAAAAAATCTGTCTTATTTTCGTCGTTAACTTAAGTCGATCATACACGACGATATATTTTTCTGTGTCAAGTCTATCAGTATGTTTCGTAAAGATTCATATACTTTGTCAAGATCTTTTATGTATTATTTAATGCAGAAGGGCGGAACATCACTATTATGCTTTTTTCCTTGGGGTAAATGCTGTCGCACAAATTGATGGTATTTCAACGGTTTAAAAAAACGGGGGTCCTTTACACGGTTCAACTGTGTCACACTTTATTCATGACTTTATCCAGATATAAAAAAAAAACTTTCCGTTCTAATCTACTAGAGTACCTACTTAACGGTACCCTTTTTGCCCTTAGTAAATTAGGAAGTTAATTATTTCAAAATAATTTATTACACTCTTGTCTCAAACAACGGCCAGTCTAATATTTCAACTTCATTTAACAAAAAATAAAAGAGTTAATCAGCCGTGTACCACTTAACCTTAAACAAGAAAAATTAAGCGACACGAAGTCGTTAGATGCCTTGGTACATGGTTGTTACGTAGATTTAAGAGGCCGTTGCTCACTTTTGGGCCGAATGAAGAAAAACTTGGTTGTGTATATGGAGTGGAAATTTAAATAGAGACCACAAATGTACCTACAACTTAATTACAAGTGTTTTTTTTTTTAACAAATTTCCACTAACATCAGTAATTATGTTTTAGCTTTAAAATGTCATTGTGGATGGAAATATTTTTTTTTACTTTTATTATTAAACATGCTCAATCTAATATTTACAGTGTTGATCCTGTGCTTGCTGCGTTTTTTACCTTGAATAAACTTTTTTTTATCTTTATTTATTTTGGGACCTGAATAAACTTAAGATGTTACATTTAATTTTGAATAGTGAGAGCATTTTGAATGTGTCCAAGAAGGCTGGAAACTTGTTTTATATGTGTTTGGTAAAAGCTTAAATGTTGCTCAGCTAGTTGGCGAACCAAATAAATTAAAAAAAAAAATAATACTCTTAGGCGTCAACAGGACATCATCATTATAACTACCTAAAATCATTAATCCCAATTACCGTCCCCAATTTTGTGTTCAAAGAGGCAAAATATGAAATTCACCAATAGCACGAAAGCACGTTACTAATGTCCACATGCGCTGTCTCATTTTCTCATATCGTGTAAAAAAAGAGAGAATGTGTGGACGCAATGATGTGCCACGTGTTTTATTATTCATGGTAGCCTAACTGATTTATTATCCAATTGAACTTTATAATCTAATCTTTTTTCTTTAGCACACAATAAAATAAATGTAACTAAAAACGCGCTCACTTTAACACGCCCAAATAACTTTAACGATTGTATATAATATCCTTTTGCATATTATTATACTCGTATGAACATTAAAGTAGCACTGAGACTCAATAATAACATAACTAGTCTAACTTTACAATATCTACGCTGATTCCTTGCGGCCTTAGCGAAGAATTTAATTAAGCATTTTTCGCGTTGATTAAACCTGGAACACCTCTTAATAAACAAGGTGGCTCGTGATTGGCGAGCCTAAACAGCTTCATTGTCTATGGTGTGGCTGGTTTATTAAACTTTTCAGCGTTAAAACATCGCGTACCAAAGACAATAGCCTGGAAACCTGGTTTACGTAGCTATACATTTTTTATAAAGGTAATGTAGAATATGATACACATTGTGCTAGAATCTCCTTGATAACAGCACAGAAATGTATCTGACCAAACAGATATATGACTGAAACAGATAGCTGGAAGGAAACAAAAATTATTAGTATTTGTCTGCGGTTCTGATTAAAATAACCTTACATTCTATGCTTTGTTAAATTTGGCCTGCGAGCCGCCGCCGAGCATCATTTAAATAAACTGGCATAGGTTAAAGTTAATGTCTAATTTGTCTGGTGCAATCTTAATTATAATAATAAACTCAACATCTTTTTATCTCCAGGTTTACAAATATTGAGACGTTAAAACGTTACTGTCACATTTTACGGTTTTAATCTTGGCAAATTTGAGGGCTCCTGGCGTTAGCGTGGACTAAAATGGCGTCCAATTAATTTTACAAAATGTACTTTATAGGTGCTGTTATCGTATATTACAAGCTGAGTTACTTTGTATATATATGATGTGATTAAACTCAAAATATAAAGTCGGCGTGTGGTTTCCGCCGTGGAATAGGACCACTCCTAATCTTTCTGCGGATGTTGTATGAGGAGAATATGAGATAAAAAAACCTGGACGACTGACAGGTAACAATAAAATTCCCAAAAAAAGAGTTGAAGTCAGGCAGGCGATCGGTCATAAAAACAGAGTCGAATAACCAAAATGTTTAGGTATTTTCACACAACCAAACAATTTTCGCTTCGTATGGATTTTGTATTTGTATTCCCTAACACCATTATTTTTAATATTCCTTAAAATTTTTATAGCCACTCTCATAAACATGTGACTTTAGCCCACCATAGACGTAAAGTATACAGACTGGCTTTCCGAAAATCAATGACGCAGAATTTTACATATGCCACATCAGTGCTTCAGAACTTGTAGCGAATGTTTTTTTTATCTAAGAATTAATAATATACATACATACATTTCTGATCGAGTTGTGAAAATGGACAAAGAAAGAAGAACTAGTGGGAAATATAGTGAAAAACTATATTAAGTTAGCCGACTTCCTGGCCCACTACTGGGTATTATACCTTCCACCACTATTCTGTCTTGGGCCAGCATTATCCAGTTACTGCTATGTTTGACGACCTCTGTGGCGCAGTGGTAAAGTTCTTGCCACTGAACCGAGAGGTCCCGGGTTCGATCCCCGGTCGGGTCATGATGGAAAATGATCTTTTTCTGATTGGCCCGGGTCTTGGATGTTTATCTATATATGTATTTGTTATAAAATATAGTATCGTTGAGTTAGTATTCCATAACACAAGTCTCGAACTTACTTTGGGGCTAGTTCAATCTGTGTGATGTGTCCTAATATATTTATTCTATTTATTTATTTATTGCTAGCAATTTACTTTACATCGCGCATTGTCAAACGATACAAATTTAATTTTATATCGATATTAAACCATATATTGATTTTATCACTTTTTATATATTTCACTAAAAATCAATTAAATGTATTCAGTCTATAAGTCATAATTAGTCTGTGACTTCCGTACACCGAGCACATAAAATGGCTACGCATTATTGCGAACTCAATATTGAGTTTATACACCGGAGATTTTGTTTATAACGATATACGAAACTCCTGTAATATGATCGCATGTTTTTATAACTTTTTCTATATAATGAACTGGAAAATTTCAGAATGGATGGATTCTGATTCATCTGGATGTTTGTGTAATGTAAATACATTATCATATTTTATGTGTGTGTACTCACACACGTGTGTGTCCAAAGTGTGAAATAGATGGGTGACTTTCTTGAAAAAGTTTTTCTATAAGACTGAAACTATAGTCGAATTTCCGTCGATAAACACACCTGAGCGTAACGTATTTTAATTAAATTTGTGATTGATATTCAATTACCCAAAATTGGTTTCGTTTAAATTTTATAATGGTTTGAATTTGGTAGAATATAACATTAAAAGTATGGTTAATATATAGATTATCATATATGTATTATTTATAGATACAAGACGTGTTACTAAAAGAAATGTTAATGGAGCGGAATGTAAGGAATAGGATATGATCTGCGGAAACGGTAAGTTCCTTCCTGGCCCGGGCAGGCGGGCGGAATAGCTGTTATTATGCCTACCAACGGCAAACTGGAGTGCTATGACTGACACTTGTTCCGTGGATTTGCGAATGTGTACTAGCCTTATTTTAGTTCGTTCTTAGGAAAAAGTTGTGCGGTAATCGCTTCATGCCTCTTCTCATAATCCATTATGTACTAATATTATAAAGAGATAACATTTGTATTTTAGTTTACAATGAATAAACTCAAAAACGAATAAACCGATTTTAATGAAATTTCTTTTTAAAGACATTTATGTTTCTTTTTAATAAAACCTTCAGGAGTACCTAATATAGGCATATTTTTTAAAATAATGATTTTACAGCATGTATACAAAAACATATAATTATTCAAATGTCTACATTTGAAGGTCTACCTTATTTCCTGTAATCAATATTAACACTTGTATTCGTGTTTCATTAAAACATATTGAAAGTATAAGGTACGGTTTATTTAAGTATGTAACATTTAAAAAACAGATTGAAAAGTCGGCAACGCATCGGTGACCCGTATCGGATTGCCGGTGTCAATGGTCTGCGGTGTTTGCTTACCATCACCACTATACTGTAAAAATAAAGTGCAAAAGTCCCTGGGGCCTGGGGTAATTTTTATGGCAAAATGTTTATGAAAACAAAACCCCCAGAATGCAGCTAATAATAACACGGTCTAATGTACATAACATTAGACCGTTAGAATTTAAATGTAAATTGTGGTGCATGAAAGTGCTATAAAAACAAATTATGCAGTTATAATACGCGGGAGGTATTCAAAACTAATGAAAAATCATGTCCCTACGGAGCGGGATAGTTGTAAAATACGATAAATTGTTTCCCATGTGAGTGGCGTTAATCACAAGAGGCAGCGGTTTCGTACACTTGCATTTCTAGAGTACTGGACACTATTGAAAAAAATCCGATTGTTACTGTATTAAGATGAGTTATTTGTGAAAATATGATGTTCATAATCATGTAGAATCCATTTTAGCCTTTTCCTGGCTTAGCTTCTCCTTTTGTGGGCCATTGATATCTGTCCTGTGTTTCTTTTATCAGTGCTCTGACACGGTGGCGCCGCTGCGTGTCTGGACGTGTGGTCGCGCACGCTGCATGAGAATCGTTTGTTTGATCCATATCATTGCAAATCGTCTGATACTTGTTTCTTTTTCTATATCATACGGCTAATTTCTAACTCAACTTACCATATCCCGTACTTAGAGTACGGGATATTAGAAGCACCTCTCACGTCGTGTTGTCTCCAGTTGTCGTGCGGTATTACAATAACTTATCGAGCTGATACAGCACCGCTTTGCTTGTTGTTTAGACTACAACATTAACACCAACAGGGCACTAACCGACACAATATATGAGATCGTAAAGCAACAACGCTAAGCTTCATTGTTGCTGTTATTGTTGGCAAAAACAAACGGTGTTTGTTGTTTATATCGCCAAAACTAACTAGATAGGTACGGGAATTTCCCAAGCTGCTATATAGTGTGGTATAAACAATTTATACCGAACTATATAGTTTGCTGAAGACCAGCGTCCCGATTAACACCGTGACATATGCTGAGCGCGAAACAATTTGGTATAAAAAGTCTCAAAAGCAAAGTTTTTTTTTACCAAATAAACAGATTTTCTTTCTTTATTTACTTAGAAACATTTTCATGGTTCCCGCCTTAAATTAGAACCACTCTATACAGTTCCGTGGAGGATGTAGAGTGGTTCTATAGGTCCACGATCGTTAGGTCCAAGCTTGCTAAGGGATAAAAAGTATTGATTGCACAAAACTACGTCCTTCCTTTTCTAATTTTGAGTGTTACCGTATAGTAGAGGAATTGTTTCGGGATTATAAAAATGTCACCAGCGACAACAGCGTTTCCAAAGAGAACCTTCAAAAATTTTTAGATTTACTTTTGATTTTTTTAGATCTTCGGGACGGGACCAACGGATATACGCGAGAATATTTTTCTTTTTAGTGTGTATCATGTCGCATAAAGGCATCTGACATGACAGATACGCGAGAATGAAATAGAGAACTGACAATGCCACAAATAGTCATCGCTTCTGAAACTTGAAATAGGAAACAGCTCAGACAAGTTGTAAACCCGGTGAGTGTGTAGAAGAACTATTATTGGGGCAATAAAACTAATCGCAGCGACCCCTGTCGGTGGTAAACTCAACCCCAGCGTTATCGGTTAAGTTTTAGAACTTTTGTTTTACGAACAATTAAGTGTAACGCTTACCGCCCCTAGTAGGTGTTCAGTATTATTAGGACAGAGGTACACTGGACTATAATTGATTCCTACATATATATATGTATACATGTAGGAATACTGTTACATATATTAGTTATAAAACAAAATCTCATCCTACATATATATTTTTATTAGTTATAAAACAAAAACGCTTCCCGCAGTCTGTGCCTAAATGATAAAGATCTTTAAAATTACGCAATCGATTTTGATGCGTTTTTTTTTCATAGATAGTGTGATCCCTGAGAAAGGTAGGAAAGTAGTTTCTAATAGATAGATTATTATTATTTATCCCAAGCAAAGCCGGAATGGGTAGTATGTATAAAGGTATAATGCCCTTAACTAACAGGATAATTAACATCCAAAGATGTTATAAAAATAAAACTTATTTTGTGTCTCTGTCCATGGATGGGTTTATATGGGTTTATTGTAAAATGAGGAGTTTTTATAATCAACATTCTCGTATCTCGTATGTTAGATAGTAAATATTATATATATTCGAAAATGTATTCAAATCATTCATTAGATGTGTTCATTCAAACTTCATACCGGATTGGTACACATACAGGAGGATTTGACCTCCTGAATTTTAGATTTAAGTTCGTGTGAACCTGTTGTAATATGTATTATTATTTCTGTTATGTTTGTTTTAACTTTGTGTAAACATTTGTAAAATTTGTCGCCTGTATGTATGCAGTACTAGTAAATAAACGTTTTATCTATCTATTTATCTAAATTTGCATCGAAAGAAGTACCTAGTTCATCTAGTAGATTTTGCATGAAAGAGTGACAAACATACGCATACATCGTCACAAACTTACGAATTTATAGTATAAGTATGATAAGAATACGACAACCTTACTGAAATAAATATATTTTAATTTCTTTATTTATTTATTCAAATAGCCAACTAAATGCAACCCAACATAAGATAGGTCTTACTGTATCCTCAACTTATCCCACATCGTGAAATTTAGGGTGTATAGGTGCTATACGATACTCTGCATAGATAAGATTGTTCAACACTTCGGGATTTTATGCGCCCTTTATTATACTTGTAGAGAGGAGAAAATTTGCCTCAAATTAAGTATAAGTCATGTGCGAGAGGTGAATTGAGCGCTCACTCAGACTTTTACGAGATTGTCTTTGCATATGAGTGAGTATATTAGCGTGATTTCAGTCTTTGGAGGTATTTTAAGTTTCCGCTTTATGTATGCTAGAGGTTGCTATATATTAATACCGTTTATTTTATTGAAATTATGGTGGTCTAATGGATCAAAAGGTCTCAAGTTTGTATCCCTACTCGTACTATATGAGATTTGTATACCAATGTGACAAATATATGGTAGTTTTCATAGGCCACCACTTGCTTCCGGTGAAGGAAAACATCGTGAGGATACCTGGACACTGCTACTTGCCACTAGGTGGCCCTAAGTAGTCGTAAAAGTCATATCAGATGCCTTTAGGCTACTTGAATAAAATCTGATACCAGTGTTAGCAATAACACACTCGATATAACACTCACATGTGATGATGATTTATTTTATTTATAAGCAAAACATGTTTTGATGTAGTTCTTCTTTAGCGAGTGTGTTATTGCTAACACCAACTGATGTTATGTTTTATTTAACTCGCCTAAAGGCATCTAACCTGACCTTTACGACTACTTACAGTAAAGAGTTTATTTTATCAAAACAAGTTACCCGATAACTAAACAATGGGAATAACACACAAATGGTTTGAGTGATAGAGTAGGGCAATATTTATTAATATATTTAAATCTAGACGTGAAATTCGAACCCAACAATTTTGACGTTTTACTCAACTGTAGTGCGTTTTTAAAGTAATTTCTTCCTGCGCTGTACTAAACTATGGAATTAACTTTCCTCTATAGGTTCGACATTTGGGCAAGTCTATCGGTGTCTCAAAATCTCATCAACACATCGGTGACCCGTATCGGATTGGTGTCCTATGGATTGCGATGTTTGAATCAGGCATTCGGCATGGATATTTGCCCTCTATTCTATTAAATCTAGGTTTACGTTGTATGATGATATAACCGATAATTTAATGAAACGACGAGGTTCTCACTACATGATACCACTAATAATGCCATTTACAGGCACTAAGAATCGTTACAATAAGTAGCATAGCTTTCAAAGGCCTCATTGTTATTGTAATTGCAGATAAAAATAGAAATACATTAGAATAGAATAAGAATAAAAAAAAAGTGGGTCTTATACATATATTAAAAATTAGGAGGACGAATTTACATCATTATTAAAAATGTCAAAATTTGACTGAATAAATAAAATAAAATTTGTATATCCAATAAAATTATTGAAAATGGTCACACAATATATATATATATATATATATATATATATATATATATATATATATATATATATATATATATATATATATATATATATATATATATATATATATATATATATATATATATATATATATATATATATAAAGCTAAATGTACAAACCGTACGTAATAACGTCATAAATCAATTACATATGTTATGAGGATACTGCCCCATGCTTGGGCCAAACATTATTGTCGTTCACATAATCATCAGACTTGTAATATGCCTTTTTACAAAGTACTTCTTTTATATAATTTCTAAATTTTTTGTCCGGCAAATCAAGAATCCATTTAGGCAATTTATTATAAAAACGGATACAGTTCCCAACAAAAGACGTTCTAACTTTGGCCAACCGATGCCCGGGGACAGACAATTTATCTTTATTACGTAAGGCTCTATCAGTGTAATCACCAACTTTTTTAAATAAGTTAAAATTTTTCCGGACATGCATAATGTTGTCAAATATGTATTGAGAGGGTAAAGTTAAAATATTAATATCTTTAAAAAAATCTCTAAGGTAATCCCTTCTCCTCAAACCATATATAGCACGTATTGCTCTTTTTTGTAAAAATAGTGTTAATGGTGTTAGCACTCCCTCAAAGTAGTATCCCATAGGACATTAAGCTATGAAAATAACTAAAGTAAACTAATCTAGCAGTCGCCACGTCCGTCAGTTGTCTAATTCTCCTAACTGCGAATGCCGCGGAACTAAGCTTTTTAGATAGGCCATTAATATGAGCGTCCCATTGCAATTTGGAATCAAGGGTAATTCCTAAGAATTTGGTGTTTAGTACAAAATCTAAGCCATTCAGAGTTACGTCGACGTGAGCCTGCCTAACATTGGGAAGTGTAAATTCAAGCTCTAGGAGCAATACACTGATTTTCAGTTGAGGCCTTTACTACTAAGTAGATGCTGGTGAAACATGATTCAATTCGATTCAAGGCATTTATTGCAATTAAAAATAAAAATATGTATATATTATGTATTGATAGAGTCTATCGGATAGATTGTCGATTGTTTGAGAAAATATAGTATCGATTGCCGGTTTTGGTGCAATACTATTGGTATAGAACAGTAGTAACAATACTATCGATAATATTTCTCTGCAATACTACTTATCACTATCGATTGTGCAAAAGTATCACCAACTTTTTATAGTATACCTAACATTGCAAATCAATACTATCGATATGTCTATCTAAGGTTAGGCTGTATTCGATTGCAACTATCGATGATTTGGCATTGCTACCACATACCTACATACGATTGTTTAAAGTACAGTCAGCAGTATAAAATTTTGTTATTTTCGTAGTCTACCACATTATTCGTCAGTGTAAAGTAGCAATGTAACGATTACAGTAAATGGCCAATTGAAAGCGAGCATTCACCAATTGATGGGGATTCCATGGCAATGTGCTCGTAATGGTTATGTAATTGGTTGACTCATTCGTTTTTATCGTTCGAGACATCAAAAACATTCTTGTTTTAAAATTAACCAATCAATTAATTTTAGTGTGATGTCAAACCAATTGTAATTAAACGTAGAAAGTAGATATCTACGTAATAAAAAATATATCAATCAACCAGTCTTTAGGCTTTCTTGTTAGATAGTTGATTATATTGAATGAATAAATCTTTATTAACAAGTTCAAATAATAGGTATGGCAATGTGCTCAAATGTTTATGTCTCAATTAAAAATTATTTATACCTACCTCATGACTGATTTCTTGCTTTTTAAAGATAGTCTCTGTTCTTATTTTAATTGGGGTTGGTTCTCCTAATATTTCCTGTCATAAAGCCCGATGTCAAACATTAATCTTTGACATTTGAAGATTTAGCTCTGACTTATGACCACGGCCTTGTTGTCATCCTCTTTGGGAATGCCGTTATTGCCTATCAGCCGCCAAAGCTGTTAGTCCCTTAGTCACTTCGTATGATATGGAGTGGTCCTATCTAGGGAGAAACACATACTCCTCTATGCTAGGTAATAATCGGTAAAATACTATTTTGTAAAATTTGTTACTCGATAAAGACGTTCACATAGGCCCTTAATTAATTAAACCTATACAATCTTTTCCACGGATTCAGAGTTTTTATTTGCCACTTTATGTCACTAATAGTCATGGTACAATGAACCTTTTGCTCCACTACTTACGGTTGAAATTCTAGTTTAGTCGTATTCCTTTTAATTTGCAATTTTCCGGCTTACTATTACAGAGGGATTAAGTTCTAGCTTCGGATAGAATCTTTAATTTCCTCGGGGTGTTAAGGGCTTGTCACACAGGCTGACTAAAGATTAGGAAAATGAAGGGAAAAACTAGTTTTAACAAATGTCACGATGCGATGTGAAGCTGGCAATTAGGATAGGCTTATCTCTTCAGCCGGTTTAGAAATGGAACAAATGTGTTGGCCCATATCTTAGGTCTGACAACTAGGGATGCCGACGACCGTGCGAAGTGGCGACGAAAAAGTAGGAAAGCGGACACTGGGTTCCGACGCTCAAAGGCCGAGGATTAGCTTTTAAACACACACTTACGGTAAGTTTTGGTTATTATAATACATATTGTTTGTATAGGGGAGTTTGAGGGTGTATTGTGGATTTTTATCCCAATTTGTATTGGAGTGCTGTGTCAATATTTATGTTGTCAAGTTGCGGAAAAAACACTTTTGAGAAAAAAAATCTTCCACTCTTTTTTTTCAGTATTTTTGTAAATGTAAAGGTGATAGGTACATGAATGTATCAATAACTGCATAATAGTATGAAAAGTGTTTTAAAATATAATGTCTCGATTATGTAATACTAGCCGCGCGCCGGTGCTTCGCTTCTAGATTCAAAAGTTGCAGCGAAATGAATATTGAAAGTCGGTGTTTTTTTAATTTGTCTGATAAATAAACTTGTTAAATTGTCTGTTGTTGACTGTACATTCACTACAATTGATAAACGAGTTAAATTCCATATAGCTACGTCCTATCTCTTTTCAGGGCGATGAGAACTCTTTATTCTTCTTTCAGGGTACTTCTATCTCCTTTCAGGGTGATGAGAACTCTTTCTCATCTGAGCGTTTTCCCGGTTATTTGAATGCACCCTGATTGTAAATGTGAGGACCATACTGTAGATTGTTTTGAATTAAGAAAAGCTTGTAGATTATAAATCCGGATATTGCCGGCAGCTTTGTTGGTCCAATTATGTCAGATGCTCCAACGCTCTATGGCTGAAGAAGAACTTGGAATACGCTCAGGGGGGAAAGAAAGTGAGTTGTAAAATTCAAGTGAATTCAAATGCAATGTGTAATGTCCAGCAAACGCAACTGCAATTAACCAATGCCAACCATTTAAACGGTTTTAAAATGAGTGCATCAGTGTGTGGTCTCTCAATAAAGTCACATTTGTGTTTCTGCAATAATTTCCTTTAAGAGATCGCACATGATGAACACTACCATTTTGAAGTTCATTCAGAATGGTCGCGATATGCGTCCACCCAACATGACGTAAAGTTATCTTTCATAATAGCTTTACGATAGTTTTGAAAAATCAACTATTATTTCCAATAGTCAAAGTTTTCTCCACGCCAGAAAATGACTATTCACGCCACAGTCAGTGTGACAACTCCTTTACCGTCGTCGACTCGATGATATTTGATTCGTATTTAAAGAAGCGCGATGAAAGATTAGTTTTTCCCCACTCCGGTATAAGTGCTCCCATTGAGAAATCTTTATTGAATGACTCATAAATCACCCGGGATAAGGATCGAATTAAATTCGTCTACGACTTTTTCCACGATTGCAAGAAAGGGGTTGGTGGTTCTTTCATATTTATGTAGATATTTTCCTAATTCGTCTTCATACATCTATTATGTTTGTACATATATAATTTTCACTGCATATTGACAGAAAAAGTAAGTAGAAATTGTTTTCGTGATTGTTTTTTCTTCATTCATTTAACATTCAAGATCTACTTTCTTGTCAGTGGTGTTCTTTCCATGTCTTTATTATTATTGTATGCGAATAATTTCATTTATATCGGTAAATCGATTTAATTTTAATTGGCAATACCTCTACCACTAGTATAAAATCTTTGAATTGACATCAATAAAAAAATAAAAGTACAAAACTCAATGGTCCACACTAAGCACTAAGCTCGTATCGCGGCAGTAATAAAGGCATTTTTCGAATTAAACTACATTTCAATCAATATTTAAGTGCACATTTAAATATTTGGAAACTTTACTAAGATACATCTAATGAATGACAGCGTTGAATTAACTTTACGTCAATCACAACTCACCATGATCCGATTGTATTCATCCGGTCATTTATACTGAAAGTTATCCCGCAGGATCTCCACTATTTCTTTTTAATTCCACTATTTCTTTCTATATAATTCCTCTTTATTGTTAGATATATACTAGCTGTGAACAATCTTCTGTCTCAACTATGCTTGTTGCCTGTTTCAATTGGGGTTGCGACGCCACGAAGCCCGGCTCAGCCTAAAGCGTTTTTGAATATTCGGCTGTGATTTTACAATCGACCGCTTGCCTATCGTTAACCCTCTTTGGAAATGCTATTGTGAATGCTGTGTCCTTAGTTAGTTGCCATGACATCTACGGCAGGATTAGTGGTCCTATTTTAGTGCGGGAACTACACGCCAAAATAACTACTAATTGAATTATTATAAGTTTCGTTAAAGCCAGAAAATACGTTGCATGGTAAGTTTTTTGAGTCCGGAAGCCCAAATAAGGAGTTATTTGGGCTCCAGGACTATGCATAACAAATGCAACATT
Source organism: Plodia interpunctella (assembly GCF_027563975.2). NCBI lineage: Eukaryota > Metazoa > Arthropoda > Insecta > Lepidoptera > Pyralidae > Plodia > Plodia interpunctella. The sequence continues at coordinate 9,012,501 of NC_071301.1, forward strand.
GAAAAAACTCCAAAGACAAGTTTTAATCAAAATCCATTCGAACACAGAAAGGGAAAGCTGAAAAAGACGAAACATAAAGCGGGAAAACTTTTCTAAGGATGTTCTTTATTTGTGCAAAAGTGTGTTCAAAGTTAAATTCTTACCTTAAAGTTAAGATCTTACCATTTTATCTCGGTTGCAACTCGAACATATTTCTTTGTTTAAAAATTTTTTTTACTAATTTTGTATTTATAATTGCAAATAATTCTACTTCCTACTAATAATATTATAAATGCGAAGTTTGTGAGGATGAATGTATATACATTCATCCCGTCCAGTAGATTTTGCGTGAAATTTATTTATTTATTCACGCACAAAACAGATTACAACAATTATAAAACATTCATAAAGATAAAATACAAAGAAAACAGGTTGTAATCCAAACATGTGCTTACAGAGAATATTAGGTACAAAGGAGTTTGATAGACTAAGAAAGAACATAAGTATATAATAATAAACAGACTTCTTAATAACTAAGAATTAACAAAACTTTGGGGTTTTCATTATTACTTTTTACTAAGTATCGCACTCGCATCCATGCCAGACGCGTGAGCGCGATATAATATGCTTTTTAATATTTTAACAAACAATGTAAACTTAGAGTTAAATATGTCGAATTCAGGGTTAGCAATCGTAATCTCGTTACACTGACGGGCCATCCTTACAATGGGATTATAAATTGAGGTATTATTGTTATATACTTGCAACGAAAAAATACCTGTTTAAAGACACATTGAAAGACACATATGTGTCTTTCACACAAAATCTACTGGACGGATTGTTATGAAATTTGCTACACAGATAGACGCGGCAGAGAACTTTTTTTATAATATACGAGTATTAGTAGTTGCAGGAGACTAGGCAAGTTTAAAATAAGACAATTCACACAGTTTGAGCTAGCTCCATAAAATAGATATTGAGATAATATAATAATAATAATAAAATGTTTAATTCGGACATAATACATATATTGTTTGTAATTTACAAAGTAACTTAAAACTAGTGTTAGTAACAGAAAACAAGTATCTATATATGTATGGTATAGCTTATGAGATATATTATGAGATAATTCATAGACTTTTACAATGCTGATGGATCATTATACGAAGATTTGAAGTTGGTTGGAAAGTCCATTTAAAAAAATATATAAAATTATAAAAATAAACTATATCATTGTAAAACACTAGAAGTCACTAACATAAACGCAATATTTAAGCTAACTGCCGAACAAACATAGCTTATTTCCCTGAGATATTACTCTAACGTGACGTCAGGTTAGAGTATCATTTAGTATGGAGCGTTTGGACGAGTCCAAAAATGAGTGATTATATTTTTGTCATATCTTTGAAAGTATTTTCATTATCGCAGTAATTTTTGTCACCGGTGTTTCTATATTTGAAGGCTATACCATTAGTTAGATCTAGTTCGTCGTCAAAATAAAAATGTGTCATCTACCTTATTACCTATAGTAACGTCATCGCGAACAAGTGGAGATAACCGAAACTGGCCGAATAGAAACTCGACCGAAGGGCGTTGTACGAGTTCGTTGTCATCGCGCAAACAGAATGTATTCACAAATATATTGACGTTATTGCCATCTCGGTAATGTAGGAGAAGGAAAAGGGAGCCGTTATGTCAGGGAGTTTCAACAAAATTTCAGCTCAGTCGTATGAAGATCTACTTCAATATTAAGTTACAAGATACCACACGAACTTACATTGCGAGTTGAATAGAAGCTTGTAAAAAATCTACTTTAACATTTTCGCTTCATTAACATTGCTTTTAGTAACACATCTTGTATATACATATAATTATATATTATACGATATAACCGTCTTCTAACTGTATCACTGGGGCAATTACTTTCCCATGAGGAATATGACCCAATGTGTTTTACACTATGATTATAGACACAATGAATTTGTAATCAAATGTTAAGTGAAATCCAATATTTAATATATATATTTTTTTAAATAAAGCAACACATAAAAGAAACGATCTGAAACAATGAATAGAAATGAACACAACATTGTATTGTAAACTGAAAATATTTTCGTAATTTTCACGTGAATTTTTTTAAGGAACTAGAAAATATTAATAAAACATGCTGTTCTGAGGTTATCAAACAAGGGACTCACCCACGTCGTGCGAAGCCCTTCTACTTTGCACTTTACTGGGCTATAAAAACTTTATACACTTACTTGCTTACTTAAGCAAACCCAAGTTTCGTATTACATCAACAAAAAAGGAGATGAAAGAATTTTTATTTTACCCGTGTTCCGGGGGAAAAAGATGTACCGGGTGCAGGCGTGGCATATATCTAACTACAAAATTGTGAAGACTATTTGATTTGATGCAGAAAAATGTATGACCATTTTGTTTCGCTTTGACTGTTTCACTGAGCGTATTCCCGGCTGTTGCCCTCCGAAGCCCAGAGTCCGCTTGCATTTTTTGAAATAAACTCAATTGAGCTCCGGTAACTAGATAATTTACAGGCATGTAGCTGTATAGGGGATGACGATGTATATCTTTCCAATAATCAGGGTGGAGGGGGAACGGAAATTGGATCGGGCGGCAAATTAAGTTTAACCCGGGAACTGGGCCCGCCGGCTATCCGGGGATTTTTAGCGCAGACGATGTCATATACTTAGTACTAACAGCTTAGTAAATTGCATAAAGAGGGTGTATAATTTAAACAGTTCAATGAATTATCGGTCATAATATTATGTTAAATAGACCGTTAAAAGTAAAAATATAAAGCCTTTTGTTTTGCATTTTAAGGAACACTATGCTTTTTGAGTGTTGATCATAAATACCTACCTTTTTTGATAAATATGTTTAAATGTGTTCGATTATTGAAATGAAACAATTATAATATCAGAATATCTCTTTGTGTAAATTTGGGTCTAAAATGTAAGTATTGTGGTGTGGGTGTTCCCTTTAAATTCGTAACTTCGATGGGTATATAGAATCATTTTTGTACTTAATACCTTTGAAATTTGTAAATGATTTAACCCACGCGATACTATTTTGGGGATGTTTTGTACAATCTTTTGTTATAAATTTAGCATTTATCAGGGAATTTAAAACAACACCAATCTCTTGTGTGTTCTTGGTGTTAACCAAGGGAATCCCCCCCAAAACGCGTCTGAAAAGCAAAACAAATGAAAAACCAAGTACTCTGCAAGCCAACCCATTGAAAACATTGCGAATCCATCAATTTTCCCGACCGACACAAAAAGAGGAAATTCCCAAACAAACACTTATCGCGATCACACTTGTTATTGATCACTGCATTTTAAATTTGTACGCAATCAATCATTTTGATGTAGGGTTGTTCGTTTTTCTCATTTTTAGGCACCTTTATTGCCGTAGATTTTGCAATGTTAGCAACGAAATTATGAGTTTGTTGTGTTTACCTCAAATAGGTATTAAGGTAAAAATCTAACTCAAGCGAATAACATCGAAATCGTATAAAATATATTTTAACAAATACTGAAATATAATTTTTGAATTTTAATATACCTATTATTAAACGGGCGGCGTTGCCCTCACTGAACATGGGGCTTACCATCATCTATTAACGCGATTCACTATTCGACCTAAACTGAACTGTATCGCAAATTCGTAACATCGACTTAATTTTCAGTATGAATGCGATTCATTTTAGGTTCCTAAATTGAACTGAGTTGCATTGGAATCGTTCGGTGAAAGTTGATGGTAGGCCTGCTGAGCTGTGGAATGCTGCACGAATCAACCGAAAATTTCTTGTAAATTTGCTTGAAACTATAGAAAAAAAATTTGGAGAAAATTGATGAAGTGAACTTCGATTGCATGTGCACTGACCATCGCTATAAATATAAATTATATATACTACAGCAATATAAATTGCATTACAATACTACAGAAATATAATTGTCATTACTATTAATCAAATTTTGACAAAGACAAGAATTAGTCTTCCAATTTGACTTTAAAATAATTTATCTGTATCGTGTTAATGTAAATTATATAAATTATTGATGTGATATGATTCCTTCCTCAAGAAAATTGACAGTTCGCAATAAAAGCGCGGCTGCAGCGGTCGAGAACCACCTATAAGGTGGGTCGTTGCTTGTTTGCCAGTTTTGAAAAACATACAGCCATTTATTGCATGCACGTACAAAACACGAATCATGCAGGACATAACTGCACATTGGAAGCCCGCCAATATTATTTCGTGCATTATTGCAATAATAAGCGATACTACTGTCGATTGTCGTAATATCCCCTGCGGTCTATTACAGCGCGAAATTTATTGTGGAGACGCGTTATAATATTTGATATTGGGAAATTATGATGTTAACACATATGGGTGAGTTGCACTTGTCAACTTTGACCTTGACTTTACCTGCGCAACACTAACGATGTTTAGACAAAATGCGTTTTTCTGCGCAGTTTAAAGTTAACGCCAATGTTGACTGGTGCAACTCATTTGTTAGACATTATTGTTCCCAGTAAAAATATACTTATATATAAGTAAGTGGCGGACTTAATTCTAAAAGTATTATCTCCCAGCTAACCATTAGTACATAACAGAAAAGAAGTCTGTTACGCCTGTATGTCTGTCTGTACGCGATAAACTCAAACAGGGTATATTAAAATAGGTATATTAAAATTCAAACCGGACGAACTTTTGCACGGTTTTCATCTATAGATAGTTTGAATCCTGAAGAAGGTTTATGTGTATATAATTTGTTATGGTTTTGCCCGAGCGAAGCAGGGACGGTCTGCTAGTGTTTGGATGTAGTATATGTACAATGTATGTCTTTTTGATGTGTACAGAATTTACATATTAAATAAACACTATTGAAGCAGATTAGTTAGTATTTCCAGCTGAAGATAGGCTAACATTTTGTATACACTTTTAGTTTGCATTACGATATGGTACCTACATTAATCTAAAATTTTATTTTGAAATAACAAAACTAAAAGCCCTTCCTATTTTTCTAAAAACGCTTTAGTGTTATTGCGCTTTAGCGCACAATCATTTTTCCATCTAGCTTTCTACTATAAGAGTTGACAATCCTTGATTTAAATTACTATTCAGTTTATATTACAATGCCCCCTTTCGTTTTAATTAATTCAACCCTTCGCAAATTATAAACACCATAAATAATCTGAAATTATATCATCAATTTGATCTATAATTTAAAAGGAATGAAGCGACAATAGCAAATGATAGAACAAGTGCGTTTAGAATTAATACCTTTCGGTGATACACAAAAAGTCCACTTTCAGCCTTTAGGCAAAAATTATACTTTCTATATAACCTAAAATTTTTGGTTTGACCCGAATAGCGAATAAAAGATCTTGCAACCTTTGTATTTGAAGGTTAAATTGTTTTCCTCTCTAGGAAATAAGGATCGGGGCAATAAAAACTAAAACAAAAATTTTTCATATTAAAATCAAGCAAAAATTGACATTTTCTATTTTGATCGATTTTTCCTTGATTTTGCGGTGAGAGCGATTAAAATTAGAAAAAAAATTATGCTTGAAAGTCTTTTTGGAATAGTCTCAATATTTTCGGGGCCATTGCCCATTGTTCTCCTTTCGACGAAGGATGAGTTAGCTACTACGGAGGGATAATTTTAAATAAATTATCTCGGGTGCAAATAATTATGGAGGAGGTAGGAAAATTTCTGGCGCTTCGCCCGATGTCTGGCCCGTTAAGGTATTGTTTCTTTGTAAATTTGAAATATCTTTCCATCTGGACATTTAAGGTACTGTTTGTTTGTATATTCTGAAATATATTTATACGAGTGTCTGAATTATGAAGCTTATTTTTTATCGTTCGGATTTTCTGCGGACGAAAATATGATGCCAGGTGACTGGTGAAATTTATGTTAGCTCAAAGAATGTAATAAAGTGAAGTGTTTATTTGTTTTCTATAGTAAGTAATGAATATTTTTATATTGGACAAAAAATTCAGTCCAATTGTGGCTCAAATATTAAAGATTAGATTATAACAATTAGAGAATAACAATAAATGTTAAACCTCTCGTTTTTCTGCTGTAGGATTAATCCAGATGTCGCCACTCTTTGGGAACGCTGGCGTTGCCTATAAACTTTGAAAGCTTTTTTTATTTTATAGTTAAAATCTTTTGGACTTTTGTTTTTATCAAAATCTACATGATCACCTGGCTTACTCTAATCCTATATACAAGGTACCTAACTGGTCCAATCCGGTTTGAACTAGATTACCGCGATGGCCGAGCTGCGACGGCGACAAATTAACTTACACCATCCTCAAGTCATAATGCAGATTAAACTAGTTTCATAGAGTATTCAGGTGGGCTCGTACTAAATTGTTTACGTCCTAAATATTGATTTACTTTTTTAACTGTCAAATTATGAGTTTCTTCACAAATTAGACTTTCACAGGCATTTTTTCACGTCTCAAATTTTATATTATTGTTATGTACCTATGCAATTTTGAACACGTTTCGTACAGTTTTGGAATTTTGGATGATAATTGTACAAATTTGATCTTTCTTCATGTTTATATTATGTATTGATGTTCATCAATTTGATAATACTAAATGATCTAATTTAATATCGAAGAAAAAAGTAAAAAAATATATTAATTCAATATATTTTTTAAACTTAGTTCAGATTTGAATAAAGTTCAAGAGTTACTATAACAAAGAGGTATTTTTTATTTTTTTTCTAAAATCAAATGAGACACACGAAAGATCTGACACTGATTAATCTTTGCTAATTGATTGCACTCTAGTTGGTGTTATGCAACGTCGGTACAATTTGTCGTGATGCGTGTACCGACTGATGACATGCTAATATTAGAGGACATTAGTTTATATGCTGTTATGTTTGACTATGTCGTTTTCACTTGGCTCTGGTAGAGGAGGCAAACCCAAGAAGTTTGATGCCGTCCAGGACGATTATGCGTGCCAATGGCCTGACAACTGGTGATGCCGACGACCGTGCGCTTGGAGACGATAATTAAGGAACGTGAACGCTGGGCTCTGACGCTCATCGGCTGATGAAGTAACCGGGAAAACGCTCAGAGAATATCATGTTAGTTTGATCATTAGCAACTTCAAGGCATCAAAGAATTAAAAAGAGACGGAAAAAATTAAAGGGAAAGGGTTACACAATGGCTATTTAATTTTTTGGGATAATTTATTTTTTGTAGTTTAAAAACATCGATATTTTATGCCTTTAGTTGTTCACGTCCAGAGAATACGGGACAAAAGAAAGTCTGAAAGTTGATTTAGATTTGTTTTCTTTTATAAATGAAATTTACGCAGGCGAAGTCTCGGGTATAAGCTGGTATTGAATAAAATTTTAAATACTTACGATGCAATATTTTTTTAAAATTTTTAAACTTTTATGATATTTATTATTGTAATTATCTCTCACACAACTATGCCTTTACTTTACGCTTTTAGCTACCGTTGCGTTAAGTTGATGCATTTAAATGTGTGAATCTCTAGTGATGCGATCATGTAAAACACAGCTAAATGTATAACAGTTTTAGTTTTTGCACTGACAGATTTCGTGGCCTCACAGCTCCGTATGAAAACAGCAGGAAACACGAGGGTCAAAAAGAGAGAAATTTATAGGTACGTAAAAATTAATTACACAAAGTCAACAATTCTTATTGCTTATTATTTTTTTCAACTCGAGTCGAGAATCGAGTATGCTCACAAGTCTCAATAAACAAGCTAACATATCCAAAGCGCTGTCAACAGGATTCCGAATTCACACCAATCTAGCTCACATGAAAGGCTGAAAAGCCCTTTTGTCCGACCCTGGAGCCCTACGAGCCCCGAGCAATTCTATGATGGAATTTTTAATACCTCGCCGTTTCATGTTATGACAATTTTCGTTTATTGTCGCGACACAATTGTTCCGACAATAAACGACTTTGGATGTTAATTGAGTATGAATTTTTGAATCCTATTCCACTAATGTTACACATGTGAAAGTATGACTAACTATAGTGAATATAGTTGGACAGATTGAGATGAAATTTAGTACTCAAGCTATAAAGTACGGCGTGTGCTGAATGGAAATCAGTACCAATTTTACATTTTTGCAAGGTGGTTAAAAATAAGCGACGCGCGTGTGACACCTTCAATGTTGCAGGCGTTGATAGGCTGTGGTGACCACTTACCATTAGGTGGGCCGCATGCCTGTTTGCTCAATACGAAGCCAGAAAAAAGAAAACACAAAGGATGGCAACGAAATGTACGGCAATATTTTTAATATTACATTCCACCCCTTGTTTTAAAGAAGCACCCTTTGTAACCTGAACCCGTCATGGTAATCTCAGTCAATAATGCATTGCATTGTTCATGTTTCAAAGTGATAGCTCAGTATTATGTATCTAAAGGTAAGATGACTCTGCTTGTTAAGCAACTATGGTTCTGGAATGACTCGGGATATTGTATTAAGAGGAACATTTTATAATATTTGTTTGATATGCGTTCTTAGTTTTCTCTTGTCAGTACTATTAGCTGTAAGCGATCGTTTAGAAATACGACTTCTGCTCAGAGGCGTATCTAGAGATTTTTTCTAGCGGGGGCCTATGATAAAAAAAATTACAATGACTTTTTAAGGTCACGCTAAAACATTCGTGACGGCAGCGATGCGCAGAGCTGGTTAGATTTTGCAAATAATTTTTGAGGACACGTTCCGCATTGAAAGACTTTTTGCAGCTGAAATTATTTTTGTAAAAATGCGGTGTGTCGAAGAAAACTATTTCAATTCGCCTTATCATCTTCGACAACAATCATTTTAACGACCACTGCTGGGGCACTGGCCTACCTTACGAATATAAGATTGAAGCCGCTTAAATATTGTAAAATAATTTCAACTGCCTAAGTTTCGAGAAAGCATTTCGCTTACAAATTCCTTGACCCTTTTGGCCTCATTTGACCCCGTTTAATGGCGGTGGTAAAATATGCTTACTCATAAAGGAATCTGCGGCTCGCGGCGGCTCCTTCTGATAGCTTTGACGTAGGAAGCCGACAGATGCCTGGCCGGCCAACGAACTGGGGGGCTATTGCGATGTTTTTTCATAATAATTATCATCATACATTATCACGCATATTATATATATATCAGTATATCATCGGAGTATATTATCATGCCTGTTTCCCATGTGGGGTGGGTAGAGACTAGGGATTTAAACTTGTTACGATCCTGACAAATATCTATAGATATTCCACTAATTAACTATTATAACTGTTACAAGTGTGAAAGTTTAAGTGTCTAAAGTGTAGCAGATTATCCCACGGGAGCGAAGCCGCGGGCGCAGATAGAAATGGGAGAATGAAATTTGTTTGCAATAATTTATTTTTTCATTCCATTCTATTCATAAGATTTACAAACGAAATAAAAATAACAAAAACATCCACTATATAGAGTTTTCTTGAAATTTCGCATATATTTTAAGATATATGTCCATATATCTATTATCTATATAAAACAAAAAAATATATATTATTCGCGTGGGAAATTTATGTAAGTAGGTAATAAATTTAGATAAAATCATGAAAAAATATTTTCTTGCCATTGTTTCCAAATATTTTATTAACTCCTGTTTCTTATCTCCTTATTCAGTTGGTAATATATTATTGTAACAATATGAAGAATATTCTACACATATGAGTATACTAGCTGCGCTCCGGGGCTTTGTTCCCGTATGAATTCCAGGATATAAATATATTTTACCCCGTACAAAATTTCATAACAATCGATCCAGTACATTTTGCTTGAAAGAGTAACAAACAAACATACATACATACAAACACATATCCTTACAAAATTTCGCATTTAGGATAAAATTCAATAAATTCGATTAATATGAGATTAGACCCCTAGGAATACTACATACCATTCTTTGAAATTACATCCGCGATTAACACGAGCGACCAGATAAACGCAGTCGGGGCGATTAGTCGAATACACGCGAATAAGTCACAATTTTTTTGCGACAATTTGCACGATCATTCTTAATCTGTTTTTAATAGGCGCCCATATAGGTGATAATTTGAGCAATAACCGGGTTCTGAATTAGAGTGGCGATGTTAATGTTTTCATAGCGTCGGAAATGTTCAATCTAGTCAGTTATTTTTTACATCAAAATATACACGATGCTTTCATCGGAAGCAATAGGTCGATGAAAACTACTATACATCGGTTTACAAACTAATGTGGCACAAGTAGGATTCAAACTTGGGACTCTTCGGTGCACAGGCGGGTGTCTTAATCAATACACCACCACGTTTAAAGCTTCTCCAAGCTTCAAAACCTTAATTTCGCGAGAAACCTAATCTTGTAACGCGATATCGGAATTATTTTGCTTACTTAGGAACTTGAAGGGTTGCCTTGGGTTTTTAATAGGGATTTATTTTTGAAGAGATATTTAATTTTTTGTGTAAACTGTTTTAGACTAAAATTGGTTTTATGTATGTATTCATATTTATATTCTTATTATTTATTCGCCAACCAAGTGTTACAATGATCTTAAAGTAATTACACGTTACGTTAACTTTAACCTACTCAGAAAAATAAAGTACGCCATTTTGTCTAAAAGTCCGCTGACTTTTAGACTTAAAATGACTGTTGCAACTCGCACATGGTCTATTTACCAAAATTTAAAATTGTTGGGAATAAATAAGGAGATTCGTGTATATTTCTTTACTTGTAATATTTGCGACAAAATACACGATCTGGCCAAAACACATTATTACAAAATACATTATAAATGTAAAAGCAAGTAAATTTTTAATCGTAAAAATAAAGTTTAAATAAATAAATAAAAGGCTAAATTAATCGATTATAAAAAAGAGTCGATAATGATTTATCGAATAGAGAGCTATCTTACTTTTCACACTCGATAATCACTTTGAAGTTACCAAGTTGTTGTATCATCCAATCGAATCATAGGTGTGTTGTGTGTGAAGATTGTCACTGGCTATATAAGTAGCTCATACAAACGGAAAAAAATAAAATAAAATTTAGATGCAATGCTTAATTAAAACTCCCTATTGCTGTATACTTAACTGCACTGGTTATCATAGTGTGCACTGCACTCTAGCGACTTGACGAAGCTTTGAAATAAAACAGGTAAAATCGCGATTTGTTTTCAAATCCCGTCGTTTTTTTTCCAAAGTCCTTTTCGAAAGATTCAAAAGATACCGTTTGAAACGTATATTATAGGGAAATAGATAAAATAAACCATAGTATAAAAAAGAAAATGTTGGTGTAGAGTATAAAATGAATGCTCGATAAATGCTGGACAACTCTGTGAGGAAAATAAACAAATACATAGACGATCCTTTTTACAAATATTAAAATTACAAATGCTAACTAGTATTTGTTCGCCGGGAATTTAGACCTCGCGAACACAATATTTTTTTACAAATAATATTAAATATTTCAAAAACGACTTAACATTTTTTGATGTTCCACGAACTTAAAAATTCTATTCACAGGTCCTTTTTTTATTTTATTTCACATATAAAGAACAAATATATATAGTACATAATATAAGAACACAGACAAAAACCATACTACATACCTTTTAAATTTCATAAAAATCAGACCAACTGTTCGAAAGTTATGGCGTTACATACATACATACTGTTCATCCGTCTGTCCATCTAACATCAGGCTGTATCTCATGAATACAGCCTGATGTTAGATGGACAGACGGAATATAATTAATTGGATAGTTGTCATTTTCACAGTAGAAACAGACAAATACTAAAAAACAGAACCAAATAAATTTAAATACTAAACTCGCGTTTGATTGAAACAAACTTGATTGTTTTGTGAGTTGTAATAGAGAATGGTACAGAACCCTTCATGCGCGAGTCCTACTTGCCCTTAGCCGGTTTTATTGAGCTTGATGACGAAAAAGTCGTTGAAGATTTCGTAGTTTTCTAACTATAAGTGTAAAAGAGCTGTAGTATGAATCGAACACTTGTAAGGACGAGTACCTTGTCATAATGAATTAAAAGTTAGTTAGATTGTTACAAAGTTGCAACTTGAGCGCCTGTGATACTTTAATCTTTAATATTTTCCGATTGAAATGTCAGAAGATAATTATATTACCTGAGATAAACTTTGTACGGAAATCTTCTGCTGTTCTATCTACTTGCAATGAGGAACTATGCTATGTTTTACTGAGATGATGTAGGAAGAATAATTACTATATTTTGTGTTTTTTTTTGTACTATTATTACAAATTTGATATCAATTAAATTGGTATCAACCAAGGCTCAGCTCCTTGTGGCTAATCCTTCGCCTATGAGACGAATCTAGTTTATAGTACTTTTCCTTGATTGACTTTTACGTGCGGATGGAAATCAACTGGCATTTTCTACGCTTTTTTTTTGCTATCAGACCAAATCTATTTCAGGTATGTATTTCGTAAAATACCTTAGTGAAATTTCACGTTCAAGCACCTACCCAGGTGCTAAATTGGTAAAGGTATTAATTATAAATTAGTAATTGAAATCGTGTGTGTATTATTTCACAAATTTCCCCGTATATATTTACTAAATTTATTTTCTTACGAGGTGAGACTGTCAACAAGAAATGTAAATCAGCAAAAACCATTATCAAATTCCACCAAAAATGTGAAAGTAACGTTTTCCTAAACATTAATAAACTTGCTTATGCGCACTTAAATCTATTAAACCTTTTATTACCGACTTAGCAGCCCGACAGCGACAATAAAAAAAAATAAAACCCATCCGGCCTTTTCTATTGGGCGTTCGTACGTAAATATACCATAAAGTTTACACCTCCCTTTAAGCCGCAACAGGCGATTAAAACCCCCCATATAATTTCACCCCCTACAAGTTGCTATTGACCATAGATAGAAGAAGTTAGGAGATATGGCAACTGAGCGTCGAGCTTGACTGTATTTTTATAAATTTACACGTACACAGAAATCACTCATGACTTTTTCTGATTTATTTAAAGTATTAATGAAATAAGTGTTCAGAGCATTAAATAAGAACTAGAAAGGAATGACGAAATACATAATGTTAATGTTATAATAATAGCGAAGTCACTATTATATATTTTAAATATTTTTGCCTCTCTTCCGAATTGTTATTCCGTGCATGCTGTGTTTTTGTCTGTTAATAGACTGTACAATTAGCCATAAGATTTATATGTTTTTATTTGAATGTATTGCTGTGACAGTTGTAGGCAAAAAAATAGAATAATTGTTGTTGTTGTTAGTTGTACCAGATAAATAAAATGATAAATGTTTTTCCATAATGCTGTTATGTTTGATTATACTATGGTAAAGAATTATTTTGAAGTATTTTTTTACGTTAATAAAAGATTACATTAATTAAGATAAAATTAAGGAATATGAAACATTGTTTAGACATGTGTAGAATTTACACCAAAATAACATTAATGTACATAATTGAGAACATTCTTACAAAATTGTCTTCAACATCATCTACTCGAGTTTCCTGATCTATGTTGCACCCCAAGTACCAAAGTTGATATCAAACAACTTTGCACGGGGAAGTGCAATTATTTACAAAGATTACAACGCGTTAAGTTTCTGTTGGGGTACACATTAGCGCCCAATGTGATCTGGTTACATAATAAAAGCTTTGTTTTGGTTTAATTAGCACAATAGTTCAGATTTCATTATGTAGTATCACGGAATATATAATATCACAAGTACTTGAAGTTATTTATTGATTTGTTCAAACTTTATTTACCAAAATGGTAGAAAGGGCGGACTTAATGCTAAAATATTTCTCTACCAGTCAACCTTCGGGAAAAACTGGAAGATTAATCTAATAAAATATTTTTTTGCAAAATATTTTTTCGTCAAATAAATATTTTTCATTTCAACTCAGAAACGTAACATATTACCAAAATAGTACTTTTAATATTAATTTCTCACATCTCTGTATGTTCCTGGATTCGTAGAGCCGCGATTCGTAAATTTTGAAGATTCTGCTATGATTTTACAACCCGCCGCCTGTGTGACGTCATCCCTCCTTGGGAATGCTATTATTGCCTATCAGCTACCTAGACTGTGAGTCCCTTAGTCGCCATCCACGGCAGGATATGGAGTGGTTCTAATCTAGGGCGGAACCACACGCTACAGTATTTTTAAAATGAATATACCTAGAACACTTAGAAGAGCAAGAAGAAGATTATCCTATTTACTACTGTATAAATTTAAATGTCAAGTTTGGATGTTACTTAATAACACTAAATCTACTGAACGGGTCTCGATGAAATTTGGTACATGCATAGAACGTGACTTGGAATAGCACATCAGATACAAGGTGAGAAGCACCAGATGCGCAGCTAGTATAAAATATCGATACCAGAAGTATCACTTAATATATTCGCAAAGCAGGTCTTTTCAGAATAAGTTTTCGATATAATGAACAAACTAACATTCGTCAATTTAATTTTACCCTAACAATACAATGAAATTTAGTATTGGTTCTATCTGAAGTAAAAAGAGTAAACTATACTAGTTTTAATATCTTAAAGCAAGGAATTTATATTGGACGACCTCAAGGCGGGTCGAACCGATGTCGCGATGTAACATTGCACGAGTATTGTTATCCCGGGACCCTTGAATACCCATTCGATCGAACATCACCCTTGAATCAATTTCTTAAATCGTAAATCGTAAATATAGAGCCAAGACAATTTTTTTTTTCACATCACGCATATACCTATCATGTAACATTACCACAATGTGATTGGTTGATTGCAAAATGAATTTAAAACTCGCACTGAATACTCAAAAATATCACTTAATGTTTATTTCGTACCGAAAATGAAGATTTTGTTCGTTCTGTAACAACTTTACTCAGTAAAAAAAGTAAATACTTACCTACTCAACAAAACACACGCTAAAAATAAAGTAATAAGAAAGTATCGTTTTTCGCATTCCGCACACAAGTCGAACGATGTATCGTAGAGTTGAGCAATGTTGCCGCCGAAACTGGACTTATTGAAATGGTTTTGTTTCGGCCCTAATTTCGAAAATGCTTGCAAGGCGAATGTGCGTTTCAATGGTCTGACAATAAATTATGGCGAAGATCGAGTTGTGGTATCCAGTAATTTGTAGTTATTTGAGAAATACTGTAAAGTTTAAAATTTGACGTAAAAAAGTGTTTGTAAATGTCTGATTTCGGAATGAATGCTTTGACCTTGACTATTGGGAGTACTGGAGAACAATAAGTAGGAAAGCGGTACCTAGACTCCGATGCTCGACGCGAACCAGGAAGTCACTCCGATGAGAGAGAGGGGGCATTTTGTTAATGTCCTATCTCTGTCGGACCGTTGCCCGACGCTGATCGCATCGCAACACGTTGCGTTTATTGCGATAATGGCGTCGAAATTCAGCTGAATTATGAACTACCGTGGCCCGGTTCCGGTCTCTTAGCCTAGTTTTTCGTATGTTTGAAAAATGGTTTATTTTTTTTAAAGAATTTTTCGTAAATAAGATACTCTGTGGTATTACTAGATCCAGTTATCGTGGATGGTTAAAGGTCGACTTGAAGCTTTTTTGGGCAAGCTATCATGGACATACCTCAGTCACTTTGTACGACATCCACGGGAGGATATGAAGTGGTCTTATTCTAGGGCGGAATGTGTTTTTCGAAAACACATTCTCGAACATATTTTACAGATTTCTAGATATTTTTTATTGAGCATAAATAAAATTGTATCCTTATCCTTACATTTATTATAAAACAAGGTCCACTGCCGCGTCTGTCTGTTCGCGATAAACTTAAAAACGGATGCAATGATTTTCATGTGGCTTTCACCAATAGATAGTATGATTCCTGAAGATAGTTTAGGTTTATGTTAAATGCTTACTAGATATAAAGAGATTAAAAAATATGGGCCAAGGCGTATGTCTTCAAATTTTGAAGTATTGCTTATGGATTACCCTGTAACTCTTGAAAAATTAAAGCGTTTAGGTTCGCGTAAACATTTTCGCTGTGAGTGGACGCATTAATATCTCCTAAATAATTTTAAGGGTCGACCAGGACCGGCGTTATCCGGCATCCTAGCTGAGCTACAAACGCGACAAAGCAGCGCGACGGTGCGCGATTCCACAAAACAAACAAAATATGTAACGAAGTATTTACGTTGTCGCCGTAATACTTTATACGCCGCGCGTGCGCTTAGCGTCGCATTGTATCGTGCAGCGTACCGCCGCTCAATGAGGATGGGTGGGGCGAATGATTTATTCAAGGAAGATACGTTTTTCCGGGATCTCCGAGTAATGAGCCGATTTCAAAATAATTTGAATTTTACGCATATTTTGCCACGAAATAGAACGCATAAAGATGCATAAAGATATACAATACATGATCGCAGAACATAAAAAAAGCTACCAGAATGTCAACACCTATACATGACCTTTGAGATTGAAGACTTTTTAAGGCATCTTCATAGTCGTATTCCTCATGGCTGAAGGTCGTGATCATTACGTGGAATGAAACACAAACAACAACTTTCTTGGCATTATTAATGGAGTGGTTTGCCATTGCCTTCTCCATTTCACACACAAGTTAATAATAATCAACCAGTGTGCAGGTTCTCACGATGTTTTCCTTCACCGGAAGCAAGTGGTGGTCGATGAAAACTACTATACATGAGATTGGTATACAAACTCATATGGCAGGAGTAGGTTTCGAACCTGGGACTTCGATCCACAGCGTCGGTGTCTTATAACCATTACACCACCACCGCTTCTGAGGCATGCATTGTGGTAAATCGTTTGAATTTTTTTTACCATGCTTCTTCGCGATATTTTCTTGATGAGGTGCAACCACGCTAACATTCACCACTACCAGAGCTTGGTACTTAAGTCATTTGCATGGGTACCTCACTCGCATCTATTTTATCCGCCGAACAGCAGCGCTTATGAATGAAGGAATGATTGAATGAACGAATCAATGAATGATAATTTATTTGCATTAAAAGCGGTACAAAATAGGAGACACAACTTACGTTGTTACATTGAATACTGTAATAGATTAACATCGTTGTGTCCTGGTTTGAAGTGTGAGAGAGGCAGTATAATTACAGAGCCACTGTAATTTTACTGCTTCTGCCTTGTAATATTTGGCAAAAGACCCTAGGCCACAAGGCACCTCTGGTGCTGCAGGCGGCCGAAGGCTCCGGTGACCACTTACCGTCAGCTGAGCCGCATGCCTATTTACCTGCTTCGTAGTATAAAAAAATGCGACACAAACACAAAAGCTCCAATATTGTACTCGTACAATATTTGCAATAAACACGGAACACATTACAACATCGGCTGGCAAAGTAAGCAAGTAAACAAAGTAGGGAAACTTTGCCTACAAAGGTGGCCATAAAAGATAAATGCACAGAGGCGAAAGTTCCGAAGTCGTCACCTTAAAAACTTTTTTCCGTAAACTGAGTTGAGTAAGGCAGGCCATTCACTACACCTCAGTTGCACCAGTCAACTTTGCCGCCGCCGATTGCATATAATGCAATAAAATAAAAAATAACTTTAATGCCAAACTTGGTATTATATAGTTTACCAAATTATAATATTTCTTTCAGTTTAAGATAGAAACACACATTTTAATAATAAAGTGACAAAATAATGTCTCAGCTTCTGTTGTCCTCAACAATAATTTCTTGGAGATAACGCTGATTATCAGATAGCCCCGACCCTGAGATTATGCGCGGGAGTTTATTTTGTGCGATTAGATAAAATGACATAGTTTACGTTGTTCTGTGCAAGTTAAAATTAACGTCAATCATGGCTGGCGACTGTAAGCTTTACTTCATGATAGCAAGCACGCATTTACACACTTGAAAATAATTTTATTTTAAATCGAAAATATATGGACAAATCACTTGGCTAGCAAGCCCGCATTTACACATTTAAAAATAAAATAATCAAATATATGGACAAATTACATATAAGTGTTACTTACGCGCAGTCAGTATATATTACCATTAAATTTTGTATTTCACTGCGCAAAAGTCCCCTTTTTTCATTTCAGTTTACAGTAATTTTTCATTTCAGTAAAGTAAATTCGAACGTGTTAATGCATGGCCCGAATTATTCTACTCGTCTCGTGTGATTGGGCCATAGAACTCAAACATCCAACTATGTGATGTTCCTGTGACGGCTGTTCTTTACGGGCCAAAAAAGTTAAAAGTTGCGCAACCAACTTTTAATGGGACAAAAAAAAGACAGAACTGCTGAGTTTTAGTATCCTAGATGTTATACAAGAAACAATAAATCGACACGCATACCTTACTTTGTATTTTTTAACCAACTCAGTGATCCAAAAAGAGCGTGTTTATGGAATAATTAAGTATTTTAAATTTGAAAATAGAATACATTCCCTTTGGATTTTTAAATTATTACTATTATTAAGTAGCTATCAGGTCCCACTGCTGAGCAAAATCCTCTTCTATTTGTTTCCAACCACTACTACTTCTCTATAATATAAAAATTATTTTACGAGATATCGGTCGACCAAATAACACAGAGCTACGGATGAATAGTTAATATGAACCAAATTAAAGTAGTATGGTTTGAGCACATAATTGGAGTCTTTATTTTGATCCATTGAATATATCTGTTACTTTCAGATACTTGATCACGTATTTACGTATTTGTAAAACATATACGTGATTTGTGATCTTCAAGTGTCTGAAAGTAACATAGGTATCTATTATGTTAGATTATGGAGATCGAGTATGTCATGCACACTCAAATGGTCAAAGCGGTAGCGGCGTCGTGGATCGGGTCGGGAGGTTCCCTCTATTGTGGTTGAGCTTCGCGATGGCTGCTCACGCGTCAACTCGTGAACGAGTGCTGCCGGGGGAACTGGTCAGCTCGATCTTTTATTAAAAGTAATATAATACATATTATGAATGTGATCAAGTGCTGATGAAAGGAAAATATATAATTATATTTATATATATATATATATATATATATATATATATATATATATATATATATATATATGTTTCAGTATACCTTTTGACCATGTACTTACATTGTACTAATAAAAAATTATACATAAATTTATATTTAAAAAATGGTAACCAACACTGTTTGAATCAGTAGTAGCTTTTTGTAGCTTTGGTAAACATCATTTAATTTAGAATATGACGTGAAAAAGTGCCTGTGAAGGCCTAATTTCTGAATAAATGATTTGATTTTAATTTTGATTTATAAATTTCATTTCCAAATCTGTGAATGGTGTTTGGCATAATTCCATTCGTTTTGTTATGAACAAACCATATTTCTCATGTCACCATAATATTCTGTTCATAAAATAATATTGCCTCACATTCCATAATAGCGTTATATTAAAGAAATTCTATCCCTCATAAGGCATTTTTTTAATATACATTTCACAGCAAATGGTATAATAAAACGTATCTTGTGTCTCCATGTTATTTTGATTTTGTTTAGGTTTCACCCCATTTCGTTTTTGCACAGGATTATTTACAGAATTTATTTAGTCATTTAGATAGATAGATAGATAAACTCTTTATTGCACCATTCACAAAGAAGTTATAAGTTACAACAATATATTCAAACATAATGAGTGCAAAGGCGGACTTATCGCTATGCAATTTCTTCCAGCCAACCTTTGGATGGAAAGAGACACAAGTAAACTAAGAGGGTGCAGTAAACTTAACAGTATTAAATAATTAGACAAAAAAAAATATTAAAATAAAAAGATATAGAAGAAATATATAAACATACAGACAAGCGTAAATGTTGTTGTTATAGAACAATGAATAAATATATAATAGATTAAAGAAGACTAATATACATTTAGGTACAATTCGAAGTATTTTAAAGTAAGTTGCACCATCAATTTGAACTGACGTTGCAACCCACTCTAAAATATTTTAACCTGAACTGGGGGCTTACCATCATCTCTTAATGAGATTCAGTTCAGGACCTAAACTGATCTGCATCGCTAATAATCAAGAGGATATAACGATCCATTATCGGTAGTGACCAAAACAATACGCCAATTCGATTTCATTCACTTATTTTGCATACAATTCCGTACCATGATGTGCATTGAGAACGTAAACTGGATTGCTTAGCTATCAAAATTGGCGATTCAAAAAAAGTTACTATTTCAGATAGGTTTCCACGATAGAAGTCCCACAGACATGGCGCTACTGTCGCTGAAAACAACGATGTGGTCTATCTGTCATTGATAGTTCCTAATTTTGCCAAGGAAACTCTTTCGTGGTCCGTTTTTTATGTTCCGAAATTTGTGTTTAGATGTTATTACCGACAAATTTTTAGTCTGCGTAATATTGCATTTATTTTAATTTAAATATTTTATTTTATTGTGTTTTGTATGTACTATAGTCATGTAACAGCAAGATAATAATATACATTTTAATTTTAAGTAACAAAAAAGTGCGTATTGTCTGCCCAAAATGGTAAAATTTTGATATCGGAACGCAACTCTTGAAACGAGATAAAATATATCGACATCGTATAGCCTTATCTCTTTCTTACATTTGGCTACTGTCACTGGGGTTTATGATTCAGAGACAATTTTTATTTTTTTAATTGATTTCGTTCACTCCTTACGATTCAAATGCGACTTAGTTAAGATTTGTTGGTGATACCAAATAACGCGATTCATTTTAGGTTCCTAAACTGAACTGCCCTACAATTGAATCGTTTTGTAATAGTTGATGGTAGGCCCCCTGAACGCAGTGTCTAAACGTCAGCGGCGCGCAGCGAAAATTCAACAACCAGTGTGTAAAATGAAGAAGGTAAACCTCTCCATTAATATCGTCGATACAATCGTTATGTGTGTTCCATTCCACTTAATGATCACGACCCTCAGCCATTTTTCCGTGGGGAGCTGCGGGAATCACTTAGTATAAAAAATGTCATGTCAAAATCACTTCATCCTGTTACGGGCTATAAGAAATATCAGGAAAAACTTCAAACGGCTACTTATCTGCGGATATCCGATACAGTGCGACATAAAAGCGAATCTGCGGTACGATTTCCGTTTCTGTTTTATTCTTGTCGGGAGAAAACAAACGTTTTATGACATTTAAAATGGATAAAATAATTCTTTGAACCGACTTCAAAAAACGAGCCCAATTTTATTTTTTATCGGAATTATTTTTTTTGTGATAATGAACATCCAATGTGCAGAATTATAAAATGCTGCAAAAAAACTATTCATAGTTCGGTACTATAAATAATTTTAGTTTAATTTTATGTCGTGTCCATTTCTATATACCTAGCAGTAATAGATATGAATTTAAATATAATTTAATTGTGCTGTTAACGATTAATTAATATATAATGGAATATTAGAATTAACTAATTATGAATAAAAAAACGTGAAATTTATAGATTAATATATGTGTGACTATGATACCAATGAATTATCTCGTGTTCATTAAAAAGTTATGAATCTCAGCTATTTCTTTCATTTTTATCAACCGATCAATTAGCTTCATCTAATTAAAAATAGCTACTAATTACACAAAAAATTGTGTAAGAAATTTTTTATACCTACATATCCGATATAATCCGGCACATCAAAGCGATTATATCAGTTTCCACATAATTTCGCTTAGACGTGAGATTGACAACCCTCGGGCTGTTTCTGTGACCGATATGTGTGTACAGTCAAAAGCACTTCAAACTAGCTAAATGCGTTGCAATTCATCTCTATTACCGCAGCACGACAGACACTCGACACGATATGCTGTTCATGTACTTGAGTTTGTAATGTTACTAGGAAATTAGGCGTTTATCATAAATTCAAATTTACGTCTACCATGCCAATTCTGTAATAGAAATCGTAATAATACAAGCATTAAGAAAGCGCTTGTGTTTTTCGCTTTTTGAACTCTATCGGAAAGTTACAAATAGATAGTTTGATTTACAGTCCAATGTTTAGTGCAGCACACTAAAATTGTCGCGTTATAAAGTTCTTAACTCTCACGTTAAATCAAAATCACGCTTCGTTATAATTCATTTTGAAGGCACATTGAACGGATCCATTATAAAGTTGTACTAAAACATCACTATGCCAAATGGTCCAGGAAGTATTTATGTTGCTTACAATACTTGTAAGCAACATAAATATAATTTATGCGATAATCAATCATGATCAATAAATTTGATCCACAGTGATCATGCTCATCTAATTTTTGTGTAGAAACTATATTTCACTACTATATCTATCCAAAAAATAAAACCTAATCCCACTTGAAACTTTCAAAATGTAAGTCAAAATCCGTCGAGATTTAACTAATTAATATTTAGAAGTGGCATTAAAATTGCTATAACAAAGAATAAGTTCTGAGCTTATTGTTGTGAAACGTATTTACCAGTCTAAGCCCGGATTTTCAGATTTCACAACTTTGAATGCGATTTTCGTTTTGAAACAGATTTCGTTTGAAGCAGTTGATTTTTGGAATTAATTATATCATCATATATTGTCGCTATTGTGTATTAAAAATACCTTTTGTATCACCAGTGGTGCAAGTCGATGGTGTCAAGTACACTTTTGGCTCTGTCTACCCCGTAAGGAAAAAAAGACTTGATACGTATCTGTATTTATTACAAATAGACATTTTAAGAAATCCAGGTTATCATTGTAAATTCAAAATTATTTTTTCAGACGTTTTCCAATCACAGGTGACGTGTGAAGCCCGATATCTCGCCTCATTACGCCCGATGACGGGATATTTCCTCATTTTCCTCGTTTTCTCGCGACAGGTAAGTGTATTTTTGTAAGATAATGGAATATAAACCTAACCGAGTAACGCTGATATGAAAAATGTGAGCGCAAGAAAAGTTTTCCTTTTCTCTTTTGTTTCGAGCCGATATATTGCCTTCGATTCACTCAATGCATCATCACATTTACCTAGCTATTTGTTGAGATGAGAAGAAAAATGGTACCGCTACATTTATACTGGTTAGATGTAAGGAAAGTCACTGAAAATTTAATTAGTCTACTAGTAGGTTAATTTATGATGTAAATAACGAATACTAGCAATATTTTATTTGTCAAAACTTGAACTGATACAGAGTGATATTCGAGATTCAATGCGCACGAGCGCATGAAAAATGAGATGTGCATAATGAGCACTGTGGATCAAATTTATTGATCATGATTGATCATCGTATAAATTATTTTTATGTTGCACTTGTAATCAACATAATTGTAAAAGAATATAAATACTTCTTGGACCATTTGGCATAGTGATGTTTTAATACAACTTTATAATGGATCCGTTCAATGTGCCTTCAAAATGAATCATAATGAAGCGTGATTTTGATTTTAACGAAAATAAAACGAAATAAAAAAGAAAAATACACGTGTGTGTATTTTTCTCTCACGTTAAGAACTTTGTCGATGGTGTCAAGTACACTTTTAGCTCTGTCTACCCCGTAAGGAAAAAAAGACTTGATACGTATCTGTACTTATTACAAATAGACATTTTAAGAAATCCAGGTTATCATTGTAAATTCAAAATTATTTTTTCAGAGGTTTTCCAATCACAGGTGACGTGTGAAGCCCACTCACGTTAAGAACTTTATAACGCGACATTTTTTAGTGTGCTGCACTAAACATTGGACTGTAAATCAAACTACCTATTTGTTACTTTACTTTAATATAACACAAACACAACAACGATGTTGTGTTTGTGTTATATGTAAGTATAACACACCATATTGAGATTAAACACATTAAAACTGACTATAATTTTTACATTTATATAATTACTTACTCGCCTTTTGCGCATCTCACTTTTGTATATGTAAAGTCTAGTAGTCAAGTATTGTATGATACAATTAATTACTTACCCATATAACACAAACACAACATCGTTGTTGTGTTTGTGTTATATGAGTAAGTATAAAATAAGTACCACAAATATAACACAAATAAAAAAAATCACACACTATATATTAAAAGCGAATTACCTAATCCAAACACTTTTAAGAAATAAATTCACTTACCTAATTAAATTTTTTTTGGATAAACAAATGTAGCTCTGCGGAGCATAAATTTAAACTTTTTACTAGTCTCCAATCACTCTGAGATAACTAAAAGTTGATAATTGATAATTTTTAAGCAATGCTTTTACGTTGCTTCCGCTTATAAAGATTATATTTATTTTAAAAGATTAAAAAAATCTTATCTATATTCTTATTATGTTTATGGTAAATTTTCGAAACTAAGTCCCTTACAGTTTGGCAAGCAATGCATATTGTGCACTGCCGATAAACTAATCATTTTATTTAATAAATAAATAAATATATCAGGACAAATCACACAGATTGAGCTAGCCCCAAAGTAAGTTCGAGACTTGTGTTATGGGATACTAACTCAACGATACTATATTTTATAACAAATACATATATAGATAAACGTCCAAGACCCAGGCCAATCAGAAAAAGATCATTTTCCATCATGACCTGACTGGGGATCGAACCCGGGACCTCTTGGTTCAGAGGCAAGCACTTTACCACCGCGCCACCGAGGTCGTCAAACTTATTATAGAGGTTTATTTAACTTTATTACAAAAACATGTAAAAAGAAGTGATGTAAGTAGAGAGACAAGAACCTTTTTAATTGTAATGTTTCAGGGACAAAAGATATTGGAGTATTCTCTAATACACAAAAGCAGCTCGACAGATCAGGCAGCCAAGTTATTAGCGCGCTCATAAAGGCACGGTTCACTAGACTGCGATGAGTCAGAATCTTGTTACCAGTCAATATTTTACGTGGGAGCAACGGACCGGCTAAGGTACGTTCTGTCTGCACCTGCTGCTTTCATTTTAAATGAAATAGCTTTATTTGCACATTGCTACTGCGTTTTTCTTTTTTTTTGTGTCAGATGTTTTCAATGTGAAAATTCACAGATTTGTTCTCCACTGACCTCTTATTATATGGACACTATATATGAGTGACT
This sequence comes from Plodia interpunctella, assembly GCF_027563975.2. NCBI lineage: Eukaryota > Metazoa > Arthropoda > Insecta > Lepidoptera > Pyralidae > Plodia > Plodia interpunctella. The sequence continues at coordinate 9,037,566 of NC_071301.1, forward strand.
ACTTCATATTAATATTATTCATGTCTGAGTGATTACCTGATCTGATTGATTACTACGTGAGGGGGGAAAAGAAGGAAAATATTATTGTATTATGGACTGATCCTAGATGCAGCACCAGGCCATTATTGTATTGAAAATCGAATCTTGTTTTATATGTCACAGATATTTTGTAAATTGCATAGTTCAGATAGAACAAGCAATGGATATTTTGAAATTACTTAATTGATAGATATATATTACTGGCCTAATCCATCATATAGGTCTTCCAGACTTGTCAATTGTCATTTCTTTATTATCATTTAAGGCAGATATAAACCAAACTACGAATGCTATACTACTAAAAATGTATGCGTCGCGCTGCAAATGCACTTAATTAAATGTAAATAATGGCTGCATATAAGTCTGTTAATGGCTGTCTCCGTTGAGTACGCGAATCCATATGCGAATATTCCTATTCCTAAACAATCCCTATCATTTTGATCGAATCAAAATATTTTTTTAAGGAAAAACATTTTTGATTACGAATAGTTATAACATGACAGAAAAATTGATAATAAACTACAATATATCAGAGTCAGTTCCACTAGAGCTTGTAAAATTAAATTAATTTCTCCAGTTTAACATGACGTCTCATGGGTCTACTCTGGCGGTACGAACGGGCACGTACTATCCCCGAGGTAAATGATAGACAGACAAGTTTAATATTATTTTGTCTTGGAGGTGCGTCTGTCTCAATCTTATTGGATTTGGTGTTCGTTGAACATTGTGTATTGAATCGAGACGTGAGATATATCTAAATATCTAAGTTAGATTTGGTTAAGTTTATTTTGGGACTGTTTTGCATCAGTCAACTTTGACGTTAACTTCAACCTGCGCCATAAAACTCAAGGTACGTAGTTTTATCTGAATGTCGGCGGTGCGCAGGTTAAAGTTTATATCAAAATTGAGTGGTGCAACTACTATGAATGAATGCATGTCTAATTGATTAGCAGCAGTTTTCTGGACAATGCAAATTAATAACTTTAACTAGTTTTTAATAACCTACTTATTTGTCGTACTGCTCGTCTCACTATTGTCTTCCATAGGTTTCTATCTTACAAAGAGTATAAATATAAACTTAGTATAAAAGAATGTCGCGTCCCGCTGTCTATCTCTCTAAAACTGCGCAACGTATTTCGATGCAGGTTTTTTAAACAAATAGACTGAAAGAAAAGGAAGCTTTATAATATACATATAGAACTTATTGAAAGCCGGGGTGGGTAGTATTAATATAAGTTTATAATATCTTATGACAAGAGAGCCGCAAGTCCGATACGGGTGTCACACTGGAAATCCCGGCTTCTATTGATTTCCGGGGAATCCCGGATCACCGTGATCCGGGATCCGGCTGACAATAAGGTAAATGAGCTAGGGTTTCAACCACTGTAATGAACGCTCCGATGTTTGATATAAATAAGAACTGTATTCAAATATGTAACAAAGAGTACGAAATTTAAGGAATCTAAGGGATTAAGGTGCAAGTAAGTTGAAAAAAAATGCTAATTTGGAAATGAAAATGCTTTGGAAAGTTTTTATGCAATACACTACGTAATAATATCCTTTGTCCTTTTTGTATTACATGAATGTACTTAAAATTGTATCATACAATACTTGACTACTAGACTTTACATATACAAAAGTGAGATGCGCAAAAGGCGAGTAAGTAATTATATAAATGTAAAAATTATAGTCAGTTTTAATGTGTTTAATCTCAATATGGTGTGATTGTAGGCTCCACCGACACATGTATTAATATTTAAATAAATATCAAAGTTCAGTATGTAGACCACTCTGAAATTTATTTATCTATAAAATTGTTGAAACATTCTTTAGTAATACAAAGCAAATGTAACCTAAAATTTACAGCATCTCAAAGTTCATCTTGGCTAGTTTTTAATAAGAAATCAAATACTTATCAGAGCACAATTTTACCAAATTTTAAACAATAACTTGCATATCGTATAGTATAAAACCAAGTCAAGTATGCTTGGATCTTTAAAACTACCTATCGATGCGTTTTCTAATAGATCGTGTGGTTCCTGAGGAAGGTAGTGATTACAGTTTTACCTTAGAGCAGCCGAGTCGGCGCTAGTTACGAATCAAATAAAGATTAGTATTTTTATCGAAGTATATGAGAACTAGGAGATACCAGATTTTTTAAAATAAGAATAATTTCATCTCATTATTATTTTCAAAAATAAGTTAAAAGCGAGTGACTTCTTGAGTCCCTCTGAATGATGGGAAAAGATCGCAAGGCAAGCGAAGGTGCGATGGTCTGACGAACTGTCGGCCTTCGATAAGGTTCGGCAACAACTGGCGAGGAATAGAAGTGGTTGGAAACAAAGACAAAGGCTTTTGCCCAGCAGTGGAACCTGACGGCTACATTAAAAAAAAAGTTAAAAAGCATGTGTGACATATATAACTAATCCATTCAATTTAAAGCTAAATGGTACAGACTGTTATTTACAGACTCCACAGAAATTCATACATTGTTGAAACGTTAAAACTATAGTTAGACCCGCACGCTTTCGCTGTAAATTTCAGTTTTTACATCAGTTTCCCGAAGTGCTGCATATAGCACAGACCTCCGATCAGACACATAACAACGAGGGTTAGCTTTAGATCGCTGGTTTACGACGAGGCAGTTAAAATGTCGCTCGCAGTGGCGTAGGAATTACTATGTACAGATTTATTGGTGGTCGATTTGGAGAAACGTTTTCGTGTCACGATTTGTGGAATATATCTGTATTTTAGTAACATTTTAATTTAAAAATATCTAATATTTCTTTAAAAATGTACTATGTTATAGCGAGGTAACAATTCTATAGATTCCATATCCAAAGAGGGCCAGAGGATAGATTTAATGTAACAGATATGTAGTCAACAAGAATACAATTTTACGTATAAAGAAACAAATAAAAACTGCTTATTTGGTTACCAAAAATCAGCCCTAGGTATTCGTAAAACATTACGATATAAAGTCATGCATAACCAGTCTCCAAAGTTAAATATTTTAGTTTTTTGAATTATTTGTCTGTATTCAAACATATCTAACTAGAATTAATGTAATTATAGCGGGTCGCGGGATTGAACGTGGATTTGTTTGCGTTAAAATTTTAATTGTTTAACACTTAAAATATAAACAAATAAATTAAGTGTTAAACACACATTTCATTAGCAGCATTTTAGACGCACATAATAAAATGCGCACTTAAAGTTATCGCTCTGGGCTGTAATTTGAGTATGGCTCAATTTGAGTACTGCTCAATTCAACGCTATTGGAAATAAATACTCTTAAGAAAAAAATCTTTTTTCTCTATCTTTCAGTTTGAATAACCATTCAGTTCTCGTTAGAGTAACATTTAAGTAGGTACCTGTTATAGATATACTGATTTATAAAATACTCTCTCCGTATGTTATGGTTCTGTGTGTTCGGGGCTGTGACGTCGCAAAGATCGGGGTCAAAGTTCTGTGCTTCTGTCATGTCATTGTCATGTCAACCTCCTTGGGAATGGTATTGTTACCTTTAGTCACCTCATACAACATGAGAATATTTCAACTATTCCTTATAAGAACCAAGGTTACATAAAATGTCTCTATCCAAAACTATTCAACACGTTACTTGACATCACGGTCATAATAATTTAATTTTTTTTTGACATGAAGTATATTAGTATAGTAACCTATCCCCGGTTGACTGTAAGAGATCCCTACATGGGATAAGCCCGACGTAGTACATGTACTTTTCTTGTATTAATTTTAAGCGGTGTACTTACTTATATTTGAACATTAAAGTTTTTACAGACATACATACATTCGTAAAATATAATTATTTTTGACGGAAAAATGTTATTATTCAAGAAATGACTTTTTAAATGACAATGTGAATTAGGATGTAGTAACTATTGTGTTATATAAAATTATTGTATGTCCGTTTGTGCGGACCTTGGCTGTACTAACTATATTTGTATGATCTATATTTTTACCTGTGACCTGTGATAAAGATGATTTGATTTTATAATATAATTGCGAAATATGTAATATGATTTTAATATGATTTGTGAAATAGCCTAACCGAACAATTTGATTTGCTGACTTTGTCGGTTAAAATTAACTAATTAATTGTGAACGGCCAATGGTTAGGTAATTGCCTGGCTTTGACTGTCAAACCTTAATATTAATTTGTGAACGTTACTTAATTTCAGTTTAAATTTATTAAATTATTTCTAGTCTAACCATCTCTTACAACTAGGCATAATTAATTCCAGTAAAACGAAATAAACTTAAAATTAAATTAAATTAAAATAGGTACCTATTAACAATTTAAAGTTAACAATATAATTAATACAAATATTGCAAGAATGTATCTTGCTAATACAAAAGCTAAACCAATAAGCCATCTAGAGTTGGGTTGGAGACCTCAAAATGCGAAAGGCACTCAGGCACTGGTAGACTGTAAGATTTATCAATATCCCTAAGAGGCTAAGTATAATGTTAAACAATATTTAAAATGTTTTTATAAATACTGTCTGCAGTTTACTACGTCTGGTTTTGTTTGTTTTAATCTTAATTCTTTTATAACTATCATAAACATAGAACGGACCAAAAATAAAACATAGAAACAAAGCAATCGGGAAAGGCTCACATAAGAGAGAGAGAGAAAGAGAGGACTAATCAAAAATCAAAAGTCACGTCGAAAGTGTTTACCTATACCTAAGTATTGTGTTTAATAGTACCGAAAATTTTTTCTAACGCTAAATCTGAACCAAAAAAGTGTTAGAAACGCCCCAAAATGCCGCCGCGTCTTTCCAATAAAAAAGGCAATAGTAGAAACTTCGGAGCGTAGGAGGCACGCATTGTTGACACGACTGTAAAAATTCAATATCCCGGGCATCGACGTAATTGTAAAATTCCCTATCCGTGTATCGGTTTAATTCGCCGACTAGGCCAATTTCCGCCGCTCGGCAGTTCACTTCCGCTGTGCCGTGTGAGGTTGCACTCTAAGATATGAGATTTTAGCGACTTTGAGAAAAGCAAATCTATCAACATCGCCTTGTCCAGAATTTTTTCTGCCCTAAAAATAAATCTTGATAAAAAATCTACGTAAAAGTAAATCTAGAAGAAATTATGAAGATTCAACTGTTTATTTATGACCGTCATCGTACGTCTAACGTCAACCATTGCCTTAAATAACGTTGGGTTACTGGAATATTCTGATGCCTTAATAACGTATTATATCCATATCGAGTGGCACTATTCTTATTTAGAAATGAATGGGCACATTTTCACTTCAAGTTTCGTAAATTTAATACATGGTTCTTAACTCAAAGTTGAAAACTACTAGCATTTCGAAACGAATACAGCTGAGAAGAATTGGTAGACGCAAAGGGCACTGTTATCCTATATAAGGTTTGGACTCTAATCTAACATCCAGAACTCAGTAATTGAACTACAATCAAATTCTTCTACTTTATTATTTGGCCACAGGTTGCTTTACACCATAACAAGGAATTAAATCGCCTTCAGCTTATAGCTGACACCGCAGTCCCCGCTGACGTGGGCCACAAGAAATCGAACCGCCCCCCTCGTTCAGAGCGGCCACGCTAACTACCTAACTTCACGTCTAACAAGTTACTAGAAAATGGGATTTTTCTGTAAACTCCGCAGTCGGGAATAGACGAGGTGTCCGTCAATTGTACCCGGAGTGTGCTTCACTTTTTGCGTTGCTTTTTACAAGTTCTAGCTCTAATGCCGGCTGTACACTATCAAACAGTATGCCGAACTTTGGCTGTTAGTTTTTCTTACAATAAAACTCACATAGAAACTACGTAATGTCTGAAAGTCAACGTCTGAGTTCGCCGATAGTATATAGCCGGCGTGATATAGTTCGATGTGAAGATTTTGATTCAAAACATAGAATTTATTTTTCAAAAAGTCTCGTTTATCTTCTTATCGAGTGTGTTATTGGTAACACTCGAGCCAGATTTTAATCTAAGGCACTTTTACGATTACCTATAGAATGTTTTCATAGCAAGATGATGTGAAATTTGAATAGCTTTTGTGAAATTTGAATAGCTTTTTGGGGCAGGGATTCACGTAGGATTTGGTCAAAATGTCTGATAGTCAATAGCGATTTATAAAGTAGATGGCGCAACTGTGCATAAAATTAAAAACGTTATTTTCTCATTTAAACACAACGTTTAAATAAACCGCGTTAAACACCGCGGGGCGTAGCTAGTAAGTAATATTATTTTGGTAGTCGCCTGCTGAAAAAAATTCATAACATTTTGTTTGAGATAGGATCAAGATTTCTTATACCAAGAATAAAGTTGAGATGATCGATGAATCAAGATTATAAATAGAGTTTATTAGGGAATACGATAGAATGGGTGTCACTTTGAAAATACTATAAAAAGTTATTTCATATTTAAAGAGAAATTGTACTATTAACTTAAAACAATTTCAAACCTATATTACGTTTGCATCGGATGCTTTACTAATTATTATAAATGGAGTTGTTACAACATACGGTTTTTTGACAAAAAAAAAAACACAAAATTTCACCTTTTTTGCTGGTCTAAACGGATTATACGTGAAGGTAGACAATTAATTTAAGCATGGCCGGGAATAATGAAGCTGTACATATTTCAGTTAGCTTTTCTGAGCGTAATGGAATTTCAGACGAGATAATTACACTGGACAGTTCCGTGTTATATTAACATGTACCTTATTATGGAGAAATCGTTAGCCTACGGGTATTTGTTACAGCATTAATAAAGGCTAAGCAACCCTAGGCTGTTTGATCGTAGCAATAATTGGGATCTTCCGACGAGCCACGCTGCCCAGTGGTTAGGACTGTGAATGTAAATGTCCCAGGTTCGGATTATATTCGCGTCACATAAGATTGTATATCAATCCAACTCATTTATGGTAGTTATCAGTGACGATGACATGGTTTCGGTGAAGGAAAATATTGTGAAGGAATCAATCAATGCACGCTTGCAAAAGTATAGACATGACAGTCTTTAGGCGACTTGAATAAAATCTTACACCAGCATTAACAATAATATACTCGAAAATTAGTATTTTCGAGTATATTATTGAGTTTAATAAGTATATAGTTTATCAGAGTTATTAATAAGTATAGTTACTTATTAATAATTTCCACAAAGACTGCAAAAGGGGCAAACCGAAGAAGTGCTGGTTTGATGTTTGATCATACAATTAAGGATGCCAAAGACCGTGAAAATTACAGAAGAAAAAGTAAGAAAATGGAATCTGGGCTCCGAAGCTCTATGGCACCGAAAGACGCTCAGATGAGAGAGATAATCTCCACAAACCAAACGAAGCGAAAACTGAAGCCAAGTCAGCGCGCGGTGAGCCGTCAAAAAAATCTCATAAACACGAAAGAGCCCCTTGAGCAGACTAGTAAAAAGGCTTCCAAACAAGACAATCCAAGTTTGGCTGAAAAAGTTTTTTAATATTCTCACCGCTCAGTTATCCCGACCCTTAAGTCCGTAAGGTCTCCCCTGGCGTAATTTTGCATGGAAAGAAACGGCCAAGTTTTCTACTTGCGGCCTGTCTTTCAATCAATGCATTGTTAACTTTGAACAAATATAAGTAGAGTGTTTCTCAATATCTTCGCAAAAAGTTATAGCTGTATTAGGCAATTATATAGGTATTATATAGGCAATTTATATAGTTTTTTTTCTTTTATTAACTTTTTAGAGAAAGTTGCATCAGTCAACTTTGATGTTAACTTTAAGCCGCGCAGATAAACGCAAAGTACGGCATTTTGCCTAAACGCTAGCGCGTCTTTTGGTTCATAAGTATCTTAACCACTAGACCACCAGTCGTTTCTCCACTTTTTCACTACTTTCACCTTCAAGTATATTAAATTTTCTTTCCTATACGAGGTATTAGTAACTAGTGTAAACATAATAATTAATAAACGATAATCACTTGACCTTATAGTTTAAGGTTTATTTAGTTTAAGGTTTAGTTGCAATTAGACAGGCTTAGAATGGATCATAATCTTAAGATTATGATCCATTCTAAGCCTGTCTATTTTGGGCCTAAAAAACAAATGGTTCAAACCAACGCAGCGCAAATCCGTAGCTACATAAAAAGCTTTATATCCAGCAAAATAAACAAAGAACACTTTCTTTCTATTGCTAAACCGCACACCAAACGTCGGTTTAATTGTTAGCGGCGGCGTCTATTTTAAAACTAGTTTACGACCATGGTTTTAGAGACATTTAAATATATACATACACATAAATATATATATATACACATAAATATATATATATATATTGATAAAGTTATATCAAACAAAAAGTTCGCCTCACTATGGTTTATGAGACAGCTTGTATCATGGATTTTTCTTTTTGTAATGATGTTTGTTTGATATCTTTATAGACATAAGAAACACTACAAACAGAAATAGTAAGGCGGCCTTATCCTTTGGAAGGAATCTCTTCAAGCTAATCGGTTTTTGTTATTTATATGTAAGTTGCCAAATGACTACATTAAATAAACAAGCTTCCACAAATAGAAAGAGAGAGTGACATAGAGAGTGAGTCATTTCAAATTAGATGAGACGTATAAGAATCTGTATCACCTGATTTTCCACAAGTAAGATGATTAAATTCTAATTCACGTTGAATATCAACTTCCTAAGAAAATAAGACTAAGCTTAACCCAGTCACTGGATCGGACTCAAGAAAATCCCATTTCAGATAACTTAAACTCCTTGACGTTTCACTTACAGTCAGTAGGTACTGCTCGAAAGAATTTATATAAATCTAATTTGTCTATGGAGTGTACGTTCCAGTTTTACTGAAATATTGTGGTTGATTAAAATGCCGCATTATTTTTACAAGTCTGTGCAATGTTATTATCAAAACATTTTGAGCTATAACTTTTATAGATAACGTCAATTGTATTTTGACAGAACATTGTTATATTTTTTTTTCTTCATAATAAAAACACATTTTTAATACGTTATTTGGAAGATTGGTGTCTAATCTAAGTATTGTGTTACAATTGTCTTGAGACGTTGCATGTATATTTGTTTGTCCATTTTTCACGTGAAACCGTTTTCAGGGAGGCGCAGGGAGCGGAGATTATGGCTGGTAAGCGATAAGGCTATTTTTAGCTGCAGGCAACCAGTAGTTTGAAATAAAACACACTTTGACTATGGTCTTTAATCCATTAACTAGGAGTACCTACGTCGCTGCGCTTCAAGTGCTGATTAAAATTGTAGGGGGGATTTTTGTTTGTAGGAAAAGCGTGCAGGGTTCATATTACATATAATATCGGTTAAAAACGGTGTTCGGCATTAGACTGCGTTTCCACCTGAGCTGTGCTAAGCTAGGCTAGATAAATAACCAAGTAACGCCGAACACCGCTTTTAGCCAATATTGTATGTAATATGAAACCTGTGGAGTATTTGCAAAACAAACTTAAAACCGAGCAGCATTTTACAGCTCCCAAAGGACCATTTCCCCTGTCACTCGCTGTTGCCCCATGATCAATGGGCCAAAATTAGCGGCGCGCCGACGGCGATTTCTCACAAACTTTTAAAAGCATTCACATTCGCCGCGAATGCTCGTTTGTAAGTACTTATCGAGGGAGTTTTGATATCGGTGATATATATCCGCGATATTGCTAGTGAGATGTGATTCAAAGAGTTATTTATGCGCAATGTGTTTTAATCCCCTTTGCAAACAGAGCGTGTGTCCTGTCTATGTATAAGAGCACGGCCCCATCGCTCAGTCGTGCTCCGTTGTTTTGACATCCGTAGACGGACAACGCAGAAATTGTATGGATATTCAATGTACATCAGTGTCAAAAGTTATGGGAAATAGTGGAGCACAACAGAGCCGCAAAGGACATCATAATGATCTATCAGAAATCTGTATTTGTTGAAAAAGATATATTCAGCAGTATTCTTAGCTTAGCTATAAATATTTTTTTTTTTTAATTTTAACATAATTTCATATGATACAGATCGCTTTCAAATGAAGTGAGAGTATTCGACATGCGTGAAAATCGAATTTTCAATTTTAATTCAGTTCAAAATTACGGGATTATAGCATCTCTATGAACAATTTATCTCAAGTGCCTACAATCTCATCTATTACGAGGCTGACCTTTAATGATATCTTTAACAAGCAGACAGAAGCCTTGAGTAATGGCATGCAAAAATATTTCAATTCTTTTGAGCTTTTGAACTAGCGCAGCTTTTAACTTGTTTCCTCCAACTTTTAACTAGTTAGATGAATTCGTACTTCGAGCTGAATAATCATTTAAACTATATTCTAAGAAGGCAGTCTTTGGCTGTACAAATTAAAGGAAAAGTAGCTTGCAGTATATTTTTCCTTTATACGATTTATAACCTTCCAGTGTCTATTCTGATACACTGAAATCGGTCGGATACTTCTGAATTTTTTTTGATAGTAGGTAGCTACTATCCAAAAAATATTCAGAAGTGTCCGGTGTGTGTATATATAATATATTTACAAATTTTAGTACAGATTATTTTCGAAAGAAAAAAGCGTATTTTCAACCATGGGAGTATCGGCCATGACCACCACGCGGGCTCATAACCGATTGACGGGTTTTGGCGACTGCAAAAATAACTGGGAACAACCGGCTTCCGAAACACGGAGGAGCTCAAGATAACATAGATTTTTGGTCACCCATGACCGACCATTGTAAGTGTCTTAACCGCCGCTGTCATAGGCCGTGCTTACCACTGAGCCATTGAGATTGATTTAGTCAACATCAAAGTAAAATTCATAAAACCTTGACTTTACTTTTCTTTATAATCCGTCAAAGGAATCGAGGTAAACAAGTTTGTAGTGCTTCAAGTTTAACATACTCTCCACCTTTGCGTCCCGGCGGGCTCTGTACGGAATACCAATAAAGTGGCTGAATTTATAAAAGGAAATCTTGAAACGTTCTCGACATGACATGACAGCTGAAATACGAATTTGACGACCACGGTGGCGTAGTGGTAAAGTTCTTGCCACTGAACCGAGAGGTCCCGGGTTCGATCCCCAGTCGGGTCATGATGGAAAATGATCTTTTTCTGATTGGCCCGGGTCTTGGATGTTTATCTATATATGTATTTGTTATTAAATATAGTATCGTTGAGTTAGTATCCCATAATACAAGTCTCTAACTTACTTTGGGGCTATCTTAATCTGTGTGATTTGTCCTAATATATTTATTTATATAATATTATTTGATATTTTTTTGTGTTATCGATTCCGTGTCTACGGATTCCTCGTTCAATGTTAGTATGCAATTGTTGTTTAATAAACATACCTAATTATATCTTGGGATTTGTCAAATGCGTTTAAATATACAGACAAGTCACGAGAAAAATGTGCAAATCTAGTTTGAAAATTATACGATACTGCATGAAAAGGTCATGTAAGGTACATGACCTTTTCATGAATTAATTATTTATTTTCTTCTTCTTTTCGCGCAATTCACGATGGATCATGGAATATGTAATAAAAATATTTTATTTTATAATTGTTACCAATTTGTGAAATTGAAATCAGTTTTAGACAACCTCTACCGTAGACATCTGACTCTAACTCGAGGCCCTGGGTTCGATTCCGGGCGCAGACAAGTACCTATTTGTAATTGTGATCACAGTTATTCGTCTGCGGTTTTGCAAGCATTTGTGCCCGTTTCTGTGTTTATGTTGATCAGACCCGCGATACAAGCTTATTGCGTAGTATGCTATGAGTGTTGTACATTTTTAATCGTGTATTTTTACAAGCTCTTATTTATTTTTCAATGTACCTACATAAGTATGTATTTTTGGGTGTAATCTTGTAAATAGTTTTTGAAGTAAGATAACTTCAACCGACTGAGCTGAATGTTTGTATACACGTTTAGTTTAGATGACAGTGCATATTATTCATGTCCTGATCGTGCAGTAAACCGTTGAGGGATCAACGGTTTACTGCAAGGACACGATATTTTCGTTTGGCCACATTGAATGCAAGATCTCTCTGTAAATAATATAAACACTTGTCAAAAATATATTATTTGAAAAAAAACATTTCTACCGAAAAAAAAGTGTTTGAAGTTTTGTGATGTTTGTTAGTAAGAATTTGCTTTGCATTGCAAAACAATGTTGACACATTGTTTTGCAGTGAAAAGCAAATAAATTCTACTTCATTAGTTATAAACCACGATTACTAACCAGGATGACTGTATACGAATGACCACATTAGCGAATAATTACGCGATTGGATCTAGATTACCTATTTGCAATTAACGCCTATTATCAATTCAACATAGTTTTCTAACTGATTTAGGTAGAGTATGCTTTAAGCGTTAAATTCGTTAATTTTCCGTAATTTAAATTTGTATTTTTGATAAATAAAATTTAGATAAATAAAAGAACGTTTTATTTATTAAAATTATTCGATAAGATTAGATTAGATTTGATAGATTAGATTTCGATTAGATTTGCAGATTTTTTTTTAATTTGCTAATCGGTTGGACTATCATGAACTCGATATAATCACTTAATTACTGAGTATAGCATTCAAAAACAACCCATATAACTATGGATATAGATCTGTATATCATACAATAAGTGCACATTAGATACGGTAGAGTCGGAGCGAGAGCATATGTCTCTAATTCCAGCCTGACTACCTTCATTTAGCGAGCATTGTCCTCCCAGGGTTGCCAAAAATATAAATTTCCCTTTTTATTTTCTTGTTTGTTAGCAATTTAGAAAAAATTAGGAAAATCATAAAATATGTAATATTTTCATAATTTTTGATAACTACTAAAAAGAACATGCGATTACGTTAACATACCTTGAATTAATCTTCAAATCTAAAAAGAGAAATATGAACGAAAAAGGTGAAAAAACAACCATTATTATATTTAAGAAATTTATTTTGTAATAAATACTAATTTTTAACATGTATCTATAATATTATGTTTTATGTGTTCGTAAATGGATAAATAAATAAGTCTACTATTCTGATTTTCAGATAATGGTTATGAAAATATATTTTGCAGAGAAACACGTTGCAAATCAAAATGAAAGCCACAACAGACAAAAATTCATCGTCACCATATTCAATAAATATATATTTTATTAAATTTCTCATTATTTTAAAGTAATTATTAAATTGGATAACATAAAATTCTTCAGGCGAAAACACGTGAAATTTTCTTAATTAAATTAATGCTTTTCACATAAAATAACTGACATCCCTACATTCCGTAGGATTATATTTCGTCCCCCAATACGAGAGGATTCAGTAATGAGAGGAATTATGATTTTTTTTGTATCCGGATATCGCTTAAAGCAGACCATAAGCGGTCTCGAGTATTAGGGGAATTTCTTTGTTCTCTGGATTATTGCCAACAAGAATTTTAACGATTTTTGACAATCTTTCTTCGTATTAAGTCCTTTTTGTGCTCGCCTAATGATTTAATTTTGTGAGATTAATGTGCTTATTGACACGCTTTGGAGATTTCAGGGTTTTTAAATTTAAACTTAAAAAAATATGAGCCACAAAAATATTAGTGAATGCATTATTGAGTACCGGTTTGGCAGTGTAATTATAAGGTACTGTGGCTGGAAATACTGTTTTTACATACAGTGTACTTTTCTCATCCATCTACCAGCAATCATGACTAAATCATACATCTATATCTGGTAAGTATATTAATAAATTAGTAAATCAATATTTATCTAACCTTTGTCAATACAAAGCTTAGACATTTTACTCGAACAATTTCGATGTCCGACCGCACATTTTTTACTGAAGCGACAATGATAACAGTGACAGATACCGATCACCAACTAATGGATCCACGAAGACCTATTTGTCAATTCAGATGGTTCATTTTAAATTGAACGTGAAATAAATTCAAAGCGGTCCGTTACCAGTGGAGCCCAGTGTAAATTAAATAGAGTATAGATGTAATGTATACCATTAATATAAAGTGGTAAGCGTTTGTGTGTTTGTATGTTTGAAGCGGGTAATCTCCGAAACTACCAAACCGATTTTAAAAATTATTTCATTATTAGAAAGGTACATTATTCAAGATTGCTATAAGCTAGATTAATTCTCGAAATTCCTACGGGAGCGAAGCCCTGGGCAACATCTAGTACTTCCTATAAAGTTCGGTGAAAATGAGGTCTATACATATAGGTCAAAGTATCGTAAGTCAGAGTCGGGTTTGAACCTGGGACATCTTGATCACAGGCGTCTTAACTATCCTATAGTTGAAAAGTTGTATATAACATAAAAAAAAAATAAAAATAAACATATTATACATATTCGGAATCAGCGAAGAAAGATGATACTAAATATGTATATATATTATGCAATTTTGAAGATATGTCAGGTTCGTCTTTTCTACTAAACGTTTCGTATGTACACGGGGTTTATATAATATAAATATATACAGGATGTACATAATATCACTTATGTGCATCCTGTATATAATTATATCATGTCGCCTGCAAATGGGGGCCTCTCCTTTGGGGAGAGGCATACTTACCGTCACGCCCTGGCAGTGTAGTGCAGAGGCAGTTGGTAAACTGCACACTGAAAGACCTTTATGGCGCAACAAATTATATTATGTAAACTATTTATAAAAGCTATGTAAAAAGAATAGCGTAAACGCATTTGGAACTATAAAGGCTGGTACTATATTAAAATAAATTAACTTAGTTTGATATGAATTCCTTTATAATTATCGAGACATATATTGTGACAAAATTAATACATTTTTTCTTAACATTCAAACTTGTGTCACATTATTATAGGCCAGTTGTGTTGATAGACTAAAATCTCTAACACTATTATACTAATAATTTTATCAAAACGTATGAACTTACTTTAAAAATACGTGTATTCTGTTTGTTAAAAGTTATTTATGAAAATTTAAACATCAACCCTTTCCCTGTACCGTTCTCGATAGCTTTCCTTACGTCATTTATCATAATTAAAATTTATTATTCCGCTTTTCAGAGCCTGTTATTAATTATGAATTAATTATGATTTAGAGGGCCGTATTCCAAATTGTTTTGGAAATTCGTTTAAACTACTTGTTAATTATACTTCGGTGAATAGGTTGACGGGTTTTGATGAATCAAAATCATTTTAGAAATTGTTCCAACCATTTCTAAAATGATTTGCATAAATAATATTTTACTAAATTATATGTTTATGTCTTGGTTATAATTTATTCAAACTGGAAAACCTACAGAATTATTAGTATACAATACGATAAAATAATACCTTATAGCACAAATTACATACTTACTTCACAAATTATCACAGAAATTATACGGAGGTTAAAATGTTTCTAACAACTATAATAAATAGAAATAAGATGTACGGTGTATTATTATCAAAAAATTCATACTTTTTAATATTCTCACACAATATCACACAATACATTTACAGATCAACCCGTCTCTATAAGTAGGTATATCAGATGCGTCATATTGAATTTCTTTGAAGATATACATGGTTGACACATAACTATTATATATATTATATTCATATATTTTGAAATTAAAGCAGCTTTTAGGGACCTTTTTTTTAAAATACCACCTCTCTCCTGTGATATTTGGCTGTAAGCCTGGGGCTAACAGGACATCGTCGCAGCGGCAAGCGTTTAATGAGCACAGTTGTTGCCGATCCAACTTCAGGCATTGGCATATTCGAATTCACGTAAATATCGATAAAATATCCCTTCCATAATCACCAAATATAGTAAATTTATACAAGTGAACAACAAGAGCTCAATAAGTTTGTATTCGATTTCAAAATGAAAAATAAAATCTTTTATAAACAGCAAGAATTAGGAATTTAAGAAATCGTCAAACTGGAAAATCGATTGCTTAGATTTTCAGACCATTAATATTATATAGTATTTATGTTGAGCTGAGAAAATATATTGTTTTCCTCTTGCATTTTTCATCGATATCAGGTAATCCCTAGTAGCAGTTTTACTTAATTACCATCGTTACAGAACAGGAATCGAAGGCTCGTGCCATACAGCCTTTGATCGACGATTGTTATTATAACACCTTTGGTGGGTAACATTAATTTTAATAGTGTTTGTTTCGGATTCGAGTTAAATTTGTAGTATTTAGCACCGACATTAAAGGTACATGAAAAATAAGAATAGGTACTGTAATATAAACAGGGTGGAGAGGCTTACGAATACTAACGTATTAAATAGCTAAGTAGAGATCTTATCCTAAACCGAACAAATATTATAAATATGAAAGTAAGTTTGTTTGTTAGTTACCTCTTCACGCTTTATTTACTGAACCAATCTTCGTGAAATTTTGCATACATGTAGTTTGAAGTATGGAGAAGGACACCTAGGGTGCCTTTCATATCGTAAAATAACTGTTCCAGTGGAAAATTTACGCGGACGAAGCCGAGGGCAATAAGATATTATATATGATATTAGATATAATATAAAATACGAGTTATTACATAAATCAGTGGACAATCAGCCAAAAGAAAAACAAATTTTCATTAAAATTATTTTGCTTCAAATTTAAATTTATCAAAGCATTTCGAGAACAAATTTCCATTCTGAAATAAACCATGCAAAACTTAATTTCAAAATTAATTCTTAATTTCATCTTTCTATATTTAACTTGAATTCGGTATACAGAAATATTCCTTACAACGAATGCTTACTTAACCAAAATCAACCAAAATCAATCTTTTCAACTAAGTAACTCAACCCTTTAATAAAACTTATTCTAACGTATTTAATGGGATGGATTTTACTTGGAACAGGTAAGATTTGCTCATAATATATTCATTATCAAACTCCGAGGGGTGGTGGCACCCCCGAATATTCATGCAAGCCTATTTATCACTTTCAGATAAATGAGCATTTGCGTGCCGTTGCTAGCTTCCCTATTGTAGTCTAAGAGCTTGGAGAATAATTTTAACAATTTATTTAATTAGTTTATTTAAAAAAAAAAAACATTTACATATTTAAAAATATGATACTGATATTCAAGCTTGATCCGAATTATTTCGAAAAGAAAATTACACAGGTACTTAAACAAAAAGTCTAAAAGTGGGTGTGGCAAAAGTGGCAATGTTTACTAGTGTTTAGTATACACGTGTGCAAGTTTATAGTTGACTGAAACTTATTTTAGATATCCAAGTCATCGATCTCGTACTGAAAATTTCTTTTTTATATAAAAGTGAACCTGTAATGAGACTTCGTAAAAAAACATTTTGAATTTCCGAGTTTATCGAGACGTCATCGACATCATCACAGAGTTGGAGGCGAGCTATCTATCCATTAAAGCGCATTTAAACAAGATTTCTCAAATATGTACAAGACGCGGGAAATTAGTTTTTTTTTTTTTTTAATAAATGGGTATCTGTGTTCTAGCTCCCCGTCTAAAACAATTCAGGATTTACCACACACCACGCGCGTGCGAGGCGAGCCATCAGTCAGACGAGGCCCGATTTAAACGAGATAGCTCAAATATGTACTAGACGCGGGAAAATTGCCATATCTTGTTCCTGATGCCATGTTATAAACTGACATCTTTCGCTCAACCGAGTTTCATGGATGAATATAGGTAAGTAGGTGCCTTTAAACATAACTGACTATGATAGATACTTTATCATATTTTAGATTGTAATTATAATAAAATGCAGCCACACCTAGCTTAAGCCATCACTTAGGTTTAATACGAACACTATGATGCACGCCTACTAAGAAACAATACTACAATAAATTGGTGGTTGATTTACATAAACGTGCTTTATGTAGGTACCAATTATCATTTATTCCATTTCAACCTCAAAGCTTGCAAAAGCCGTACTTCGCGTGTGTCTGACAGAGTTAATTAAGGTAATGTACATATAACTAGTGAGAATAGTTAGCAATTCGCTATTGAATTTACAATAGAAATTACCAGTTTAGTACCTATATTACTGTGTGCCGCATCAAACATATTCAAAATGTTTTATTTCTAAATTCACGCGATAATTGCCTGGTTTTGTCGCTGTAAAGTACGAAAAGTTTGTTGGTAAAAGACAATGTTAAAATTAATCGTGTGGTTCCAGCTTAGAAAGATCACTCCATATCTGCCCGTGGAAGTCATAGGCGACTGTGGGAGCTGATGAGCTGATATAAATTAACAGCATTCACAAGGAGGGTCAGGCATTCTTTAAAATTTTAAGGTTATATATTTGAAGCTGATTCTGGGCTTCGCGGAGTCACAGCTCGGAATGCAACCGGGAATACCGAGATGCGAAGTGGTGAATGTTAATTTAACGTAGATTTCCAATGGAATGAAAATATTCAACATTCTGAAAATACAACTTTTTGTATTTATAGAACAACGCTGCCTAGTGGCAAATTTCGGAGTTGCGAAAATAGATAGATAGATAGATAAACTCTTTATTGCGCCATTCACAAAGAAGTTATAAGTTACAACAATATATTCAAACATAATGAGTGCAAAGGCGGACTTATCGCTATGCAATTTCTTCCAGCCAACCTTTGGATGGAAAGAGACACAAGTAAACTAAGAGGGTGCAGTAAACTTAAAATACGGCCTAATGAAAATATATTTTGCTACCATTTCCACTTTATTCGAAAATAGTGGTAGGTGCTCTCACAACTAAGTCGCCAAAAGCGTGAAAAAGTAATTAAATATAATAATTCTCAAAGAAAATAACGAACAATAACACAGGCTAACCCTGTCCGACTCAATAAACACGGTGAAATTTACAAGATAGGGAAACTCGTCTCAATAAACAAATCAAGCGAAACTTGGTAAATATTTCGAATACTTTGCGTTGAGCCTTAACTCAATTAAGGCAAATCTACTTCACGGCAGAATGTAATTACCCTGCCTTTAGGAATTGCCTGGTCGGTGTCGAGAGCACTTAGACACTAAACACGTGCTCAAAGTAGGGATGTAATATTGAATTTTCTATACTAATTAAATACTTTAGATGGCTAGAAACGAACCGAAATGTTGAGAAACATACATTTATATATGGCAAGGCGTATAACAATTATGATGGATTAAAATAATAAAAATCTTTATTTATTTAACTGTTATTAGATATCCTAATCTATGTCAGTTTGTAGCATCCATATATTTTTAAAATAATAAAATTTTACTGATACTGTGTCAAAATTCACGAAAGGCACGTGAATTTCGACTAGTAATACACAAGCGATAGTCTATTCAGTCTGTCACGCTTTCATAGCGGAACCGTTGGGCCGATTTTGATAAATTTTTGAAGATAGACTATGACCCAAAATCAAATATTTTGGGTCATAGTCTATCTTCAAAAATTTATTATTAAAGATTAATGATGCTGCAATTTTTTTATTTCTTCCGGCTGATTCTTGAGAGGAGTGTTCAAAAGAAAGGCAGGTAACCTTATGTTATAGTAGGGTTGTTGTGGTTACATAATGAAACACGATAATCAAATGTTACTTGATCAATTTTATTCATAGTAACATTTAGTATTTTGTTTTGTTTTCATCAAAGTAGGTACTTTTGACTCCAACATTAGGCACTTGTTTTGGTCACTTGTATCCACTGTCGTACAGGGATGTTTTTGACACATGGAAAAAGTATCTGATCTGATCTCAACTACCCTTTATTGTTTCTTTACCGTACTTCTTAATTAAAATTAAAATCTATACTATTATAAGCATTTGTGAGTTAGTATGTTTGAGGAATCTCTGAAACTCCTGAACTGATTTCAAAAATTTTTTCACCATTAGAAAGGTACATAATCCAAGATTGCTATAGGTTATATTTTATCTCAAAATTCCCATGAGAGCGAAGTCCCGGGCAACATCTAGTGAAATATAAAATAGTAACATCCTTATTTGGTAGGCGTCAAGGGCTCTCAGACACCAAACATGTGCTCATAATTTACACGTTTAGAGCTCCGAGAGTACTTATCACTCAGGATCCGCTCCGGATTGAAGAGCAAAGAAGCATTCTTTGGAACGAGGACTGTAAGAGCCATGATGATCCCGACATTTTGAAGATTTAGTTGATAATTTATAAATTAAGTAAAGACGCTAGCAAAGTAAGTTTTACGTTTTATTTTATGTCACGTATACCCGAAAATGTATTTGACACTTCTTATATGCGACCTCGGTGGCGCAGTGGTCAAGTACTTGCCTCTGAACAGAGAGATCCTGGGTTCAATCCTCGGTCGGGTCATGATGGAAAATGATCTTTTTCTGATTGGCCTGAGTCTTGGATGTTTATCTATATATGTATTTATTATAAAATATAGTAACGTTGAGTTAGTATCCCATAACACAAGTCTCGAACTTACTTTGGGGCTAGCTCAATCTGTGCAATTTGTCCTAATATATATTTATTTCTTTATATATATATAGAGAAAATATGGTCGCAATTTTTTTAACATAATTGATATAAATTGTAAAAAAGAAAGGTACTGGAACTCTGCGTAAAATCATGGAATTTTTTGAAAACCAAACAAACTTTATATAGAATTAGAAATAACTAGAAAGGGAATGCCCAATCTAAACATGATCCCAAGCTTTTCAAGACAAGCTAAGATCCCTAAACTTTACTAGACAACTTTGAACCCGGTTCATACTGCTTTATACTGCTTTATACCGGTTTAAACACTATCCAAGAACATGGACCCAATTTATATTAAACAAGTCTACCCTTGTTGATTTGATTACGTGCTATTAATAAGGGAATAGGGAGGCTCAAGGACAACTTACGGTCTGTAATTTTAGAGCACAATAGAAACAACTTACAGAAATTGCAACTCATCATTGCGGCTCATTGTGTGCGTGAGTTTGTAATTGGGGGGCCAGCACGAGTTTTTACGAGAACAATCACATTTCCATCTACCAGAATTATATCGAAAATTGCGCATCTGTCGTAGGTAAATGGTACTGTGTATTCGTTTTCTATATCGTTATTGACTTTGTCGATATATATGATGATTCTTGAAAATTAGTTATTTTTGCCAGCGACATGAACCAATCAAATTAAAGCATACATATAAAATATCAATAGTTATAAGCACACACACACACATATTGTATGTAATGTGCAGTCAACAGCACTTCAATTTACACTGCATGAACTTCTATGGCGCGGTAATAGCGACGAGGTTTCAATGAATTTGGGTAGGTTTATGTGCTGTTGACTGCACGGCACGTGCACTAAAATTAATTGCAATATTTGAATTAATTGAATACCAAACCCTTCTTCGACTATAGTCTGCCTGAATTGACTATTACAAATTGTGTTAAATCATCCACGGGACTAATGCACACGACATTCAAATTTATTTTGGTTTCTCTATATATATATATGGTTTATATCATAGGCCCGTCTTGTCAGTAGCTTTCCCATGTTTCCCGTGTTTTGTCTCTAACTCCATTCCACAACCTACCGACTCCATCTTCTCTCCTACTAATAAATATACAATACTAGCGGGTAAAAATATAATAAATTATACATTTAAACATTGCTCACTATCTATTGGTAAAAACTAAAATTAATTTTTGAGTTTCGCGAACTCACAGGCAGACGCGGCAGGGAACTTTGTTTTATAATATGTAAGGATAAATGTATTCTGTGTCATTTTCACTTTCTTCATTTCGACATTCGGAATATAAACATCATAATATTGTTGCCAATAGATAAAGTAGAATGCTATATCCATTGCCGTGTACGTATTTGCACTAATGTGATGCTACTCTGAACGACAGTCAATGGAACGGCATAGTCATGCACGACTGACCTAAGCTGTCTCAGTACCTTACTGAGTCAGTGATTCTCAATCTGCTACTACTGCCAAATACATTTTAAAATTATCTTTACTATATAAATATTGTTAAGTAGTTCTGAAATTACCAAGTTTTTGTGCTTATGGTAACTTTGCGATCTCCAAAATTCTTTCTTTCACCAGTAGAAAGCTATATTATTCCCGACTGAGAATGGGCATTTTTTATCACAATATTCCCAAGGGAGCGAAACGCCGTGATGTAGTATCATACTAGTAAATAAATTACTATAGTATGATAGTGGGTCATGTATAATTTTTCGAAAATCTCGATATTTTCACCTCCTAAAATAGTAACCCTTTCACGGACACTAAACGAGAAACAATAAAAGTTTAACTGTTATAACGTTTGTAGACGTATGTCATGCAAACGGTTAACCTGTTTAATATAAAGCTGAATCATTTATTTAAAAAGAAAAATTCCGTCTCATGTGTTTGTCAGGGAGATAATTATAGATGTTTATGTGTCAGGGAGAAAATAAATGTCGTATACCTATTGGCGGGAAAGTAAGGTAGGTTGAGAGCCACTGGCCAGCTATAGCGAGTCTAGACCAGGCCATTCAGACTGCCCATAAGCCTCCACGTTTGTGTGCATTGTTTCAAAGCCTTTACGGATGTGCATGGTTCAATAATCAGCTATTAGGTATAGAATTTCGGCCTAAAATAAGCTTTATTTACTACGCTGTAATGTATTTGTGGTGTCATCATTTCTTGAATGAAGGAATGAAACTTATTTCAATCAAAATTTAGTTATTCTGGGCTAAAGCATCTTTACATACATAATTATAAAACAAAGCGCTCGGACACGGCCGTCTCTCAGTTCGCGATCAACGCACTGCATTAAAAACTACACGGATTTTCATGTGGTTTTCACCAATAGATAGTGTGATTCCTGGGGAAGGTTTAAGGTTGAGCGAAGCCGGGAAGGGGCGCTAGTTACACATATAATGCTAATGTGTATGCTATGTGTGTATACCCGATATGTAGTCTGGCTATCATTTCATTAGACTCAAAGCGTTAGAATTTGATATGTATATGATATGTTACGATATGATATGTGTATTTGATACTCAAATTCTATACAGTAGGTACAAAATACCTGCCAAATGAACTAAAACCGCACCAAAGGACTGCATTCAGATGAATATTACGAGCTAATTTACCTAATTGTACAATTGGTATATGCTTTTCAACCTTTAATTGATTATTTACATCCACACTTAATATTATAAATGCGAATGTCTGTCTGTCTGTTCGCTTTCACGGCTAAACCGCTAAACCGATTTTGATGAAATCTGGTATGCATGTAGTTCAAAAACCATGTTCAAACATAGGCTAATTCTTTTTCAAAAATCAATCCCCAAATGACTATATTGGGGGGGGCGAAAGTAAATGTAAATATCGTGTCTGTTGCTGTTTCTCTATCGATTTCACAGAGAGATTCACATGGGCAAAGCCGCAGGCTAAAGCTAATAGAAACTATTTCACATACACTACTTAAATCTATATGGTAGATATTGTTTCATTAGATGGAAAAGCGTATAACGACCCGACGGTTTTATTGGTAATTTGTTGTAATATTGAGATCAATCAATGCCAATAGTATAACACGTATTAAAGCCTATATGATCTCGTGAATTATTTTAAGTCATTACCCTATTTTCCACGTGGAATAGAAACGCGCCATATTTCATAAATATAGGACCGCTCTAGACAGAATAAGACCTTCTTTGTAACCATATACTGCAGGAAAACTCAGTATAATATAAGAATACCCCTTACGAATATTCACACAATTACGCCATTCTCGTCATAAAGAGATGATTGCCAACACATTTTCCTCGATGTGGAGTTTTTCTGGAAAATATCGTTGTAACATAAGTATATTCATACGATATTCGTACATATAGATATCAGCTATTGTTTTATTTTATATAGTAAATTACATAATGTTCTTTATTTATTTTGTACCCTTTGAATTTGTTTTAATAGTTTTATATTAAAATTTTAGATTCTTTACATTTTTGATTAAAAGATATCAAAATACTCAAGAGACCAGCTGGATACAAAATCATATTAAATACAAAAGGTTTTAATAGGTCGTCTGAATAAATTAATTTGTAGCCCAACATTACCATTCAAAGTTTTGTTGTATTTAACTTTATTTATATTTTACATGACAGCCACAATCCTCATCCATGAGGAATATAATATGAAAAACAAGCGTGATAATATGTACTTGGGTACATACCTAAGTACATATTATAGTATAGACAGTAGGTAGATATTTTTTTATTGAACCACTACAGTGAAATTTTATTTTAACAAAAAAAATTGCAACGAACCTAGTGTTTTTACTTTGTCTCAGAAGTGCTCTTAAACACTATTTAGCGGCTCTGAGCACAAAAATTGTTGAGAGAGCCAGCATCAAAGTAGCATTTTGTTTATTATTCTGAAAAAATACTTTGTAGGAATAGTGCTAAGCACTGTCAACACTGCCGAATTCTTACACCGCGTTAGGCGAATCTTCGAACGCTTCGATCACCGTCATTATCATTCTTCGATTAAAGAATCGTTCTAAAATCGAACGTTAAGGTTGAGTAAAATTTGTCGTTAAAATTAACCGGCGCGCCGCTGACATTTAGACAAAATGGCAATTTTTCTGCGCACGTTGACGTCAAAGCTGATGGTGCAACCCACCTAATGCCGTTTTAAATAAATTACAATTATTAAATTGCTCATTAGATTCGGGTAGCGGAATTGATTACTGTATATGTTAACATTTGAAACACTCGTAGATTCACACTAAAGGTCGTGCCAACATAGGCCTAAAATTTTGTATTTTGGGTTTAAATATTTTATTACAAAACTAATAATAACAGAGTGCGGACTGAGGGGCTTTCATAAAACATCGTATCTCGCTTATTTGGCTTTCACAAAATCTAATTCCAATTTTCACAAGTCTTTCGGAATGTTCACTAAATCCCAAGCATAATTTCATAGAATTTAAAGAAGTGGTCCGAGGACCACCGGCACTGAGCAATAAGGAATAGATCTAAGTAGTTCGCCTGCAAAGTCAATGACCTACAGGAAATTTTGCTATTGCACATCAAACCATACACCCAGTAGGTCTCGTCTTTCGTGGCGCATATTATAGTTAGATTTAATGGACAGTTGCCGTTAACTGTCAATCGACGGAAGGATTTTTAATTTTTGATTAGCTCTCAATTTCAGTATTAATCCCAGAGTTCAGTAACCCCGAAACTTCTTCAATAATGAGTCTGTTAAATGCGCAAACACCTTACCTAGTTGACTGACATCATTTAATAAATTATCATCTTCAATTAATTTTAAAAATAGGATCAATTATTAATTTTATTCTGTTTTCTGCTATCTTATAAAACATCTTTCCTCTTCTTGTCTGTATTGCTCATTGTCAATGTTCTTCTCTCTTTTATATTACTTAGTACTTCCTAATTCGATTGCGTTATTAATTTTCTGCACGCGCCTCTAAGGCTTGCAGTCTGTGTCTCTTCACTACTTCAGTGAAGTCCACGCTTAACTACCAACAACAAATGATATATTCTTTTAAGGCGGTTTTATTAAATAAATGATATTTCTCTTTATAATACTCTTTTAGCCATAAGGATTCCTGCTATTGAGTAAATTCACAGTAAATTATAACAACAACTAAAATGAGAGAGGGTTGTGAAAAGGAAATCCAAACAACCAGTCGATACTGTCGATAGATTTAAAAATTAAATTCGACATCACATCATAAAATATAACACTGGCCACTCGCAATGCCGAACTCTAACGAAAAATGACACCAGAGAACATAACTAGTCAATAAAAATTCTACGTGCCTGCTATCCGGTCACGTTGGACCCCTTTGGTCTCAATGGGACCAATTAGGAGTGCCCGGGGTATGAAAAGACGCGGCAGGTTTGTTTGGTGCACAGACTGGGGGAGTAAAGACGGCGTGACGTGAATTAAATCACTACTTATATATAGTATAAAACTAATTCCCATCTACGTCTGTATGTTTAAGCTTATTTTTGATGCAGATAATTGTTATTTAGACAAATTATTTTCGAAGGTTTATACATACATAAATTACCCCGAGCAATGTCAGGCCAGGGGACTTACCATCATCTCTTAACACGATCGAGCCCAGGTCATAAACTGAACTCACAAAATTCGTACCATCGAGTTGATTTTTAATACGAATGCGATTCATTTCAAGTTTCTAAATTGAACTGTGATGCGTTTGAATCGTTCCATAAAAGTTGATGGTAAATGTTAAAAGTTACTAGTAAAATTATAAGGGAATATTGGCCTGAAAATTCGTCAAAGTCAAAACCTAGTTAATTTTCCACGTCAAATTTTAGCTACAGTATTTCTCAAAGCTACGCACAATTATATATTTACAATAGTGATCGATAATTTTCGGAGATATGTTATGAAGATCATTAGCCGCAAGTAGAGAACAATATCAAATTTGGTATCGGTTCGGTTTCAAATTCAAATTAAAATCATTTATTCAGAAATTAGACCTTCACAGGCACTTTTTCATGTCAATTTTTATATTAAATAGTTATTTCTCACAAGCTATAAACCACTGGCATTTCGGAACGACCACTGCTGAGAAGAAATGCCGAAAGAAACTCATTCGCTCGTGTTTAATCACTAATCAAACATTATGGTAACATTTTAGAGTAGGTATGTTAATTTAAACGGTGTGTCTGTTGTGTTTGTTGTCTGTGTGTGTATGTTAATTTAAAGACAAAAAACTATTAGTCACTAATATTATTTAGAGGAATAAGAAAGCGTTTCGCTCTGTCTTAACATTCTTCTTGACTTGGGCCTCACGATCACTGAAAGGACATGTAATGAGGAGACGTATATATTATGCATGGCCCCTTTTGAGAAATCTCGAGATGCTAACCGGACGTATTTAGAGTTGACTTGGCGCAGTTGTTCACATTTATTTTTTGTTATGAATACGCTCGAAGCTTTCAAGCACGCATCATGTCACACCGCGTCATTATGTAGTACAGCATCAGCTCAGCTAGGACATACATGAAGAAATACATAATAAGTAACATTACGATGTATTCATTAAAACTTTTAATTTTTTTAAAGACATGAACTAATTAATTTATAACTAATTAATATATAACTAATTAATATTTAAACATAATTAATATAATATATAATTAATTAATATATAACTAATTAATTAAATTAAATTCTTGTAACTCATTATCGTTTTATACGACGAAAAGGAAAAAATACTACAGTTTATAAGTAAATTTAACTCTAGATTGTGTTGCTTTTTGCTTATATTTAAGTTACATTATTATGTGGAATATATTAGTCAGTTACACACAAATAGCATTAAAACTTTCGTCATTCCACACCAACGATAAATAATAAACTTTTAACAAGGTAACTTTGAACGAATGTTTATGATGTCATCGACGTTTAGCGACTTTTTTTCAATATAAGGAAAATTACGAACTTACACATTTTAAATCGATATCTTTAGGCACTAATGAGGTACAACGTAAATTAACGTTGTGTGAAATAACACTGTTTTTTTAATTTCCGTCAAGAATTTGTGAATAAAAAATATCATAGTACCTACTCGTATGTTAGTCCAAGTTTTACATTCCCTATACTGAATTTCATTCCTGCAGTGTTTGTGTCGCTTCAGTTTCCATGATAATGATGATAAGCACGACTCTGATGGTGCATCCAGGATCGGCTCCCAACGAGATAACTTCTCAAACGGTATATAGCACGGATATGGGTTTTTTGTTAGGCATTAAAAGCCACAAGATCTCACTGACGACGATAAAAGTTTATGGCAAAAATGATGTTATGTATAAAAAATTGTGTTTGTAATTAATCAATTAGTCTGAAACTAAAGAAGACTTTTCAAGATTAAGCAATTCAACGAAATAAAACTTTCGACTTTAATCTTCTTCTTTGAGTGCACAATAAAGGCTAAATTCGGCTTTTATTTCGACATCAGTACGCAGGGCCTGAATTCAATTATTTATTTTTATTCCTTAAGGGCAGTATACCTGTTTTTATGGGGTTCTTCGCGTAAAAGCGTGACTTCTGATTTTCTTGAACAAGGACCTGAGAATAGTTTGGAGTTTTACCTTTCGATTCATTAGGTTACATCTTATCTTCATTAGATTTATTGGCTTGATTTATGTTACATAAAATAGACAATTAAAAATTTCAGTTCCAAGTTACGATAAGTTCTCGTTTTTTCGCTTTCCGCTTCATTACGGTACTCCTTTGTAGTAGCGTATTTTCTCTTGTGATTCGGTTTGATCTTCTGCTTTTCATCTTATATCAATATACAACGTACAAAATTTCATGAAAATCTTTATAACACTCTACTTTACTTATACTTTATTTTACATTTATAGTAGTTTTGATATTTTGACGTTTTCTTTAAATCCTATTTGCATAAAATTTCAAATTTTCAAATCTTGTCCGAGCACACTCAGGGCGCCAGCTGAAAATCAGCTGCTACTCCCAGTGGGTAGCGTTTAGCTGAGCTGTAGCCTATTTGTGCACTGTG
Source organism: Plodia interpunctella (assembly GCF_027563975.2). Classification (NCBI taxonomy): domain Eukaryota; kingdom Metazoa; phylum Arthropoda; class Insecta; order Lepidoptera; family Pyralidae; genus Plodia; species Plodia interpunctella. The sequence continues at coordinate 9,066,090 of NC_071301.1, forward strand.
CATGCAAATGCATGTCAGTTTTGTTATATGTTTAGTGTAGTTAGTTTTTTTATATTATTATTATTTAAATTGTGTGTTACAGCAGAACAAATAAATAATGTATCTATCTATCTATCTATCTTTACTTTTAAACAAGCGGCTCGTCCTTGGTTCGCTCGGGTAATAATCGGGCATAATAAATTAAACCCCTAAACTTCCTCAGGAATCATAATATGTAAGGATGTATTAGCGACTCACCGAACACAGATAAACCCTACGAGGTTACCGCAGTTCGGTAATTTGTTGTAAATTTGGTGTCTGTATTTTTTGTACTGAATAAATCATAAAAAAAAGAAACTATACATTACATATGTAAGCTGAAAAATGTGTTTATTTAAAAATAAAAACTCTGCTATAGCCAACAGAGTCATCCAATCCAAAAATTTAAACTATGTTTTATGAGGAAATTCGCAGCTTCGTGTAAAGTTCGCAGCTCTGAAAGTACAGCATTACAGATGCACCCTCCCTAAGCAGGCTTTTATGAAATTAGCTGGCATTTGTAAGGAAAATGTAGTTCCTGAATTTTACACCACCACCCAATCAGCTAAGTGCAAGTAACTTTGTGGTTTTCAAAAAGAACTATATTTTAAGTTTAAACTAAAATCGTTACAGTTCACAGTTGCATTTTGTGCGTGTTACTCTGCGCTCCGCTTGTCCATAACGACCTAGAATCTGATAAACTAATATTTTTACATGCAATTATGGTACATTCGTCGTTAGAGTAGACCAGAAAATTTACTTTCAATGTACTAGTTACGGGTCTCTATTGGTTCCCCTAATTTTTTGTATTACTAATTTAGGTTGGTACACATATTTTTGCATAAAATTTTTACGTACATTTTTATTATTCTTAATTTAGTATAGCCTATTTTTGATTACCATAACATTTTACCGCCGTTCATTTAATTCCCAAATTAGTCAGCAGTCCAAATAATTGATTATTTCAAATATTCATAATGGTTAATTATGTTTCTCACTAACCTACTCTTCCCAACTTAACCTAACTTTTTGGACACATCCAAACCTTAGTATCTTAACTTTTGTTGCCATAGTTTGAAGCTCCGCTCGCTCCGCTTGGTGTGTTCACAATACTAAGCTAACCTAGCCGACACAGCTAGGTTTGTTAATATGTTTTTTTATTTAATATTGTCTCAAATATTATTGAACTAGGTTACTGTTAGTCTAAAGAAATAAATTCCAAACGATTTTAGGATGTCTTACAGTAGAGATTCTAAAAGCTAAATTATAAAAGTGTATTTGAAAAATCTATTTGACTGGATAATATTTGTGCCTTGTAAGTTTAGACCATTACGGTTTGACGAAGTGAAATTAGGGTTAAAAACAATAATTTTAAACGAATCAAAGGGCACTCATTAGTTACAAATACGTAGCAATTTGTCCGACGATATTTACGCTTTAAGAACTGTAATAATTTGTTCGGAAGGAATCTTGCAATATAATTTTGAAGCATTAATTTTACGTAACCTTGCCATGCGATCCACAGATTTATACATATATAAATCTGTGGATGGTAGTTATCGTCAACTTTTTGTGGTAAACTAAACGACTATCTATTGTTTAACTTCACCGAATTTCCGGCACCAGCTAATTATTTCCTTCTCTATGTGGTACGTCGTCCCCTAGGGGAGTTAATCTTGTGGAAAAACTATCCCTACAGTGTATTGGTAACCTTTGATGTTGTTAGGGGCATGTTTGCTATAAATTTACTGAAGTAAAATATTGTTAAGGGTAGCGTTGGATTGATGGATGTGGCGTGTTTTGAAAATTTTGCCTTGAAGGTATATTTTTGCTGCGTAAGATGATTTGAGAAGATGAAAGGGTGTTTTGTGTTTGTTGTTGTTTATGTATATGTGGTCGTCCAAATCAAAAGGGACCTTATAGCGGCTAGCAATTCGGTCTTTATTGCCGTTGTTTAGGTCCCTTTTGGTTTGGACGACCACATATTGATACTTACTTGCCTGCCTGGTTACTTCGCTCGTTTTGTGGATTTTTAAATCTAGGTGTCTTCTGGTATTTCTTTTTAATAGTTTTTGAGTTCGTTCGACCTGAATCTAGCCTGATGAGAAGCAAAAATGAAGTCTATGGTGCATTTTTTGACGTACGTGTATATGTTAGTTCAAAAAATGCCTATTTACTTTGCCGAAATTGATAGAAAAAGTCGAAATTATAACAATGTAAGCAACATTATTGTCACTTGTGCTTGAATGGTTTACAACTAATAACCTGGCTTTAAACACAGACAAGACCAAGTGTATTAAGTTCTCTCTTTCAAACGCACCCCAACTTGATATTCCTTTAATAGTTAATAATAAAGTATTAGAATGGGTACACAGTGCCAAGTTCTTGGGCATTACTGTGGATAGTAAGTTTAAGTGGAATAAACATATTTAAATCACGGCCAAAAAATGTAATTCGGCAGCTTTTGAAGTGAGAAGGATCAGACAGTGTACAAACATCGAAACAGCTAGGCTCGTGTATTACAGCTACTTTCATAGCATAATGTCTTACGGATTATTGTTATGGGGTAATGCAGCTGATATAGGAAAAAATTTTGTTTTACAGAAACGAGCAATTCGTTTTATTTATGAGCTTAAGCCACGGGATTCCTTGCGAGAATTATTCAAATCGATAAATATTATGACTGTTGCATCTCAGTACATGTTCGACGTACTTATTTTTGTTAAATCTAACTTACACCTGTATAAAACATTGAGCGATGTTAACAGTGTAATCACTCGTAATAGACAGAAACTTTGTATGAACAGATTCCGACTTAAAAAGTTTAGGCGGTCTTTCGTGGGTCAAAGTGTAAAATTGTTCAATAAACTCCCTGTAGAGGCTATTAACTTGCCAATGCCAAAATTTAAATCATATATTAAAAATGCTTTAATGGCTAATGCTTATTACACAATTAGCGACTATTTAAATGATAAAAAACCTTGGACCCTTCCTAAAACTTCCACCTCTCACACTTGATCTTACTTTTTTATTATTATTTATATATTTTCTTGACATGTTTAATACATATATCTGAAAGTAACATAGGTATCTATTATGTTAGATTATGGAGATCGAGTATGTCATGCACACTCAAATGGTCATACCGGTAGCGGCGTCGTGGATTGGGTCGGGAGGTTCCCTCTATTGTGGTTGAGCTTCGCGATGAAGTTGATGATGTTGATGATGAATGAGTTTCTTTCAGCATTTCTTCTCAGCAATAGTCGTTCCGAAATGCTAGTAGTTTGTAGCTTTCGTAAACGTCATTTAATTTAGAATATGACGTGAAAAAGTGCCCGTGAAAGCCTAATTTCTGAATAAATGATTTGATTTTGCCTAGAAGACCTGTTTTGAGATTGTTTTTTTGTTTTGTTTAGGATTTTTGTTTGAAGTCATAGATTTTGAATCAAGCTTAAAAATAGCAAAACTTAAATAATAGCAGATGCTACATCTAGTTGTATATAATTTTGTTGTATATAATTGTGCGTTTATGTGGAAATATGTTATAATTATATTTTTAAAGAGGGTGCTCTTTATATATCTTGTAACATAATTCTCCCTCTGCCATGACATGGCTAAATCTAAGGGCCTTACGTCGAAATGCCTGATTGAATCAGCGACTAGGGCGCCATCTAAGTTCTTCCCATCTAAAGTAATTACATTTGCCCACGCGTTTAAACACAGATTTATATACAACTAGATGTAACATCTGTACGTACTTTCGAATAAACGATGTAGTATTTTCCACGAATGAAATATATGACATTAATTTTAACTACATATCTACTATTTATATAAATATTTTTTTTGCGTTGTTTTGTGACAACTTTTGTTCAATATTAATTATTATTATTTAATTATGTAAGGATGAGTGTCGGAAATCACAGGTGATTTCCGACACTCATCCTTACATAATTATAAAACAAAGTCGTTGGCCGCGCCTGTCTATCCGCGATAAGCACTTAAATTACTTACGAGATCGGATTTTCATGCGGTTTTCACCAATAGATAAAATGATTCCTGAGAAAGGTTCAGGTGTAGGTATCATTTATTATGTTTTTACCCGAGCGAAGTCGGGACGGGCCACTTGTATCATATAAATATTATATAGTACACTCGGTTCCAAAGCGGGCGAATTAGAATGAGAAGAAGTAGGAAAGCAGTTTATGTGTTCCGACGCCTAAAGGCTATGGAAAACTATATTAAACGTGCACAACTTTTTTATTTCCCATACGTTTCGGAACCTGTAACAAAAGGTCCGTGGTCAAGAGAGAGGTCAAAACCATGCGTGATCTAGCCTATTTAAGTCTTTATTTTTAAGCATGCTCTAGGAAAAGTGCAAACGTCTCGTCTAATTTTCCGAGCAGTGGAGGGGCGGCCTTATTTAAATAAGAATTTAAAATTGGATTTTGAATCCACCGGGACTAGAATGCATCGGTAGAATATTAATTTGTTGACTTTCAAAATACATTGGATGGGGTGATTATTTTGCTGTTCAACTCAACGGTTACATTTGCGGCTGCGACATTCCGAAGCCCATAAGGTCCACTTAAAAATACACCTAAAAACTTTGAAGATTCGCCTGTAATTATACGAACTGACTTAGAAGAGTTTTATCAAACAACTCTGAAGAGGGAATTACCTCTTTAAGGATGCTATTAAAGATAGATTGATATCATTGATATCAACGTCGATCGCCTATTGCTTTAATAGACAACAGCTATTGATATCAATCCTTCACAGACAACAGAATCCCTAAAGAGGTTATTGAACCGTTAAAATTTGGCACTAATATATCAATTGTCTGACTACTAAGGGTACCAAAGGATGTGCGAAGTAGCGACAAAAAAGTAGAAAAGCGACGCCAGGCTTCAACAGTTTACGGCTGAGGTAAAAACAGGAATACACTAAGTTAAGAGTTGTTGCCATCAGCAATCAAGGCTTTATCCCTATTTTTGCTGTTGATTTATTTGATAAGATACTTGTAAACAAAAGAAGATTTGGATTTTGAAGTAAAACGATTGCAACACTGAAATTTGGTTATTTTTTTAAAAGGATTTTCTAATGTTTATAAATCTAATAAGAAAATTAAATATAACAAGCATTATCACTTCTTTTTATACGCTTCTTTTTCTGTTTTGTTATACAAAATTGCCAACCAAAAAATATGTTCAACGGTATTTGTACAAAAGCTAAGTTAAGCTAAGTTTAAATAGTAATAATTTATTGTAATATCAAGAAATTGTAGACAACCTCAAAGGCTAAGATGCGCTGCTTGCAAGAATTAAAGGGATGGAAAATTGAGCATACAAGGCGAGCGCAGACGGAATGCATAATGTGGGGGTGGGAGACCTGCAGGGGGTAGATTGTGAATACTGAGATTAATATTCTGAATAAAGCAAGGGTTTATACCTTGTAGGTTTATTTTCAATCCATACCAAATATTATACACGCGGAAATTTCTCTGTTACTGTTTCACGCCATAACCACTAGGCCGATATTGATAATTTGTAACAGATAACCCAATTTCGAACATACGCAACCGTGGTCGGAGTTCCGGTCTTCAGCCAGTTATGAATAAAAGCAAGGATTACTAGCTTATGTCCGCGGCTTCGCCCGCGAGATTTTCCCACGAGAACATTTATTTTTTTCAGATGAAAGGTTAGCCTATGTCCTTCTCCATACTTCAAACTACATATATGCAAAATTTAAAGAACATTGGTTGTGAAGATAGAGCGTGAAGAGGTAACAAACAAACTTAGGTTTGCATTTATAATATTTGTTAGGAGGTAAACTTTATCGAACAGATGGCGTAAAAATACGTTTAGCAAGTTTTGGAAAGGATTAGCTGGCAAATAACTTTAAGCTAATTTATCTAGCAGTCAATTAATCTATCACTTATATTATTATATTTTATCACAATGTGTTAAAAAAGAAAAAAAAATCTTACATACATTCAACGAACAACACCACAAAAAAACCATCAATCTATACCACCATATCGGAAGTTATCGTATTGTACATGAATGGAAAGTCATACAAAATCCTTTAACTAAATATTTCTGTTACTAAGCAGAAAAAGGAATATATGCGGATATAATGCAAAGATAAATGTTTGTATACGCATTCTATTTACCTTTAATTGTATTATGGCGAAGTCACGAAGGCCTGTAGATAATCCGCTTATAAAACTATTACTTACCGTAACTAATACCATATATAAATAAATATTATCCCTTGAACCATTAGTGTTGGAGCTGGTAGGTGGAAGAAAATTCAATGTTTTAATACTAGCGTCCCGTTCCGACTTCGCTCGGGTAAAAATATAATAAATTATTCAACTAAACCTTTTTAGGGAATCAGACTATCTACTGCTGAAAACCGCATGAAAATCCGAGCGGTAGTTTTTAAGTTTATCGCGAACAGACAGACAGACGCGACAGAGGACTTTGTTTTATTATATGTGAGGAAGAGCTACTTCTGTGCACGCGTGTGTGGTTCCGCCCTAGATTAGGATCATTACATATGCTGACATAGCAGTATATTACATGGTTTAATTTATCGTAAACATGTGTATCATCTGTATCTGTAAATAAATACTTTATTTCTTTCCAGGTAATTTAAAATGTACTTATATACAATAGTTGAACGTAGCCAACTCATTAAAGTTTGATAGTTACACCCACAAGCCGTAATCTACGGAACCCACGATGTCAATTATGACCCGCACGTTTCACGAGATTGTTTACAAAACGGCAAGTCACTAATTAGCAAGGTTCTAATGTGCTAAACCCTCAGTAAATTATTGACAATTACAGGCCTTATAATAACAATTACGGGCTTTATTATAACTGTTACTAGACGGAGGAAATAAAAATTATTTTAAAAATTTAGAATTTTTATACTTAATAACAATTTTTATATAATAATAATAATAATAAAAATTCTTTATTCAGACCATAAGTCCATTTTTGTTTATAACAATGAGACCTTGACCTATTTTATTTTGTATTTTAATTTGTCTAACAAATTAAAAAAACCCCGACTTTCAATATTCATTTCGCTACAACTTTTGAACAGCTGAACTGATTTTGATCAAACACATCTAAGAACTACCGCATAAAAAATTGCTATCAAATAAAAAAGACAGACAGAAAACAGAAGCGGTCAAACTTATAACACCCCTATTTTTGTGTCGGAGCTTGAAAGGAAAATCTGGTGTCAAATTTACGTATAAGATTTTGTAAATCAGGCAAATTAATAGAAGCTAAACGAAGGGCATTGCAAAACTTTATATGGAAGTAATGTATAGGTTTTCAATGTCGGCTAATAATATAAGTTCTATATTGTTGTTAGTCTTTCTCTCTAGCTCTCATCTCAGCTTTTCCCGGTTGTATCCTTAGCAGCAGGGTATCCCAGCTCAGGGTTCCATTATTAGACCAAATTTTTTGATTAGTCTATTCGGTTAAAACGTCAACATAACAAAAGACAATATTTTCATGCCACTAATTACTTTATAACGATGTGTTCTTTATGGCATACATTATAATATTAATACTGAAAACATGAGACCAAGTAAACAAAGCATATTTATAATTAAGTCTAGCGCATGATTTATTACTATAGTACCTATGTACTAATATTCACTCTGAGGATCACTCTCTCTCATCTCCGCATGTGTCATTCGGGGTTATGACGCCGTGAAGCCCGGGGTCAACATAAAATATTAACCTTACATTTAGAATATTCGGGTGTGATTTTAAAACCGGCCTGTTTGACGTTAACCCTAATTGATAATGTTATTGTTACCAATCAGTCTCGTGGCTTTGTATAACCTCCACGAGAGGACATCAATAGGTTCTATTCTTTGACTGGACGCCTTAAAAATGATAAAAGAAAACTAATAGAGAATCGTGAATGATCAATTTTATTGATATTACTATTTAAATGTTTCAAACTAGTGACACAAAACTTTACCAAAAAACCTCTTTTAAAAACATGCGAGACAAATTTCGTGAGACAATCGAAAATGTAGACCATCTCCTCCTAACTTTCTAGTACTTTGGAGACATTATCATACAAAGGGACAATGGAAAAGAGCACTAAACATAAAGGCTATACCGGACGCATGGACAGTACACATAATCAGGCTCCGTAGACCTTCACGAGTGCAAGGAATTCTCTGGGGAGTTTAATTCAGGGACTAATGTACCTCATAAAGGATATGAACCGTGGTAAGGCCTGCGTCACATGAACACCACTTTGTTTAACCTGATTTTATGCTTCCGTACCTCAAGTGTTCAGAACAGAAGCCTGATCAAGATCATTTTATTGGCCTATCTGTTCGTATGTGACATAATAAGTCGTTAATGAAAAAGAACTATCTAAGGTAGGTGTGAAAATTAATGAAAAGTAATAAATCCATCTGTGGCTGGGTGTGAAACTAGAATGGAAGTAAGAAAAATAAATAAGTTAATACTTTATTTCAATTCATGTGAATATTATGGCTATTCTTTATCAAGTTTAAGATTATCGAATTCTCAGAGACTGTTGAGTAAGATTAAGCAGATAATTGAAACAAACATAAGTTATTAGCCAAAATGCCACAGATTGGAGGTTTATGTCATAACATTGTATGTACTTTTAATGTATTTTATAGAATAATTTTCATTAGTACATATATATTAACGGGTCTTAACATGAACCGTTTTTATTTAATTTTGCTGATCTTTCAGTATCCAGTCGCAGCCAAACTGCAAGATGAACTGTAGAAACGTCAGTAACGTTAAATAAAAAATGGTATTGCTAAGCTGCATTAATATAAAATATGAAGTTATATTTTCAAAGCGCAAAAGTTTAAAAAACACAATTTCCATTAGTTTAAACTATATTTTTTTAGCAAATTTTCGTAAAATTATCATCCAATATGAATATAGCTTAATTTTCTCTTTCGGGGTCTGTGAACCGAAAGAATGAATTCAGTTTGAGCGCTGACAACTTTTGTGGCTTCATTGCCTGTAAAAATGATATTCTTTTTTATTGTTATCGTCTATGAGTATATTTTGCCAGTGTCTCAGTGGATTATGAAATGTCAATGGACTTTTTTAAAGTATCATGAGCATGGATTTAATAAGTACTTCGTACAACAGTACCTACTGATTCCATGATCTTGAGCTGTTTGGTTCCTTTTGTGTGGAAAACCGCGAGTGTCTTTAACTTTTGTGGTGTTTAATTATAAATGGATATAGAAGCAGAATTCAATGTTCATATCTTTTATTTTTAGATAGAAAAATTGAATCATACTTTATATTATAATTTCGAAAGTTTGGATCTGTTTATGTGAAACTATCTGATGCAAAATATACTAGTAGGATTTTTACCAAATAAGTAGTAGTTCTGGTGGTAGCTGACTTTGGGTACTTTATATTCCAAAAGACCTACTGAAGCAAAACCCCGGGGCGCAGATTGTTTAATTAGCTCGAATATTATAATGTAAATTGATAAAGTCGTACTTAATTTGAGTGAAAAACTTTTATAACATCTTGCACTTCCGATCATTTCAATAGAGAAACCAAGCACAATAGAGAAAGCTTGTAATTATAATGTTATAAAAAACTCCGAGCTAATAACTCATTTCAGAAAAATACAGGTCTGAATAGCGTTTATGTTAAGTAGTTGAGTATAACCAAGTTTAGATAAAATCCAATAATTTTTACGCAAAGGTTTTTAATTTGTTTTGTTTCAAATAATTTCTAATATTTCAACCAAATTTTAATTCAATATTCTTCATTCATCTCACTATGATTATACATCATTTATTGACGTCAATTTAAAACTAAGTCTACTGCCGACTTCCACAGCGCAGTTGAAGAAGAACCACAAGCATCTAAGTATGCTAATAATGAAATATCCATGTACAGTCAACAGCACATCAACCTACCCAAATTCATTACAAACTCGTGTCATTCAGGGTAACTTGATGTGTAATATTCAAATTTTCATCTAACTCAAGAACCGCTTTATTTTTAAATATTATATTTCAATTCAGAAAAGGAGTGTATAATGAACACTCTTCTTATTTCAGTCCCTGTTTGCTAGCTGGTCATTTTTCATCATAAAATCAGTGGGAGCACCCCGGGGGAGTTTTTATTGTGGGGTAGTCACGGGTGACAGACAAAGTTTGACTGCTCTTTGTAGTATAGGCCTTTGAGTCGCGAGTCGTGGATAATAATAGAGAAACTAGCATTTTTTACGTACAAAATTTCGTACAAAAAAATCAGGACACAAACCCACGACCCTGTTTGCGATTAAGTTCAGATTGTTTTTTAATCTCACCAAAATTTAATTTTAGTTCAAAAGTAGACATGTGTGAATTGTTGACTGCATAACAAACCACTGATTTAAACTAATGTCCGCTAAAATTAACTTTCCATCTTACACTTAAAATCACAATATACCATGTAATTTTAGCATTCCATTTTACCCTCAATATTTATCAGGAGCCCATCCACTTACCAAGTTATAAAGCACGACAGCCGGGCCCCCATGCGCCGCATTTTATTTAAAGAAGAAAGTTTGTCGGTGGTCACCCGTAAACATTTACTTGAAAGGTTTATTGATGTTGAGACTTGGCTTGGTTTCCAGCCGCAGTTTACGAACGAAAATTCGAGTTTAGGAACGCAATTGATTAGATTAAATGCTATTTGAAACAAGTTTCTGGTCATAACATCAGAGGTGGACATTGGTACAGATTATATTGCGGTAAAGATCGTCTACATAGGCACCTTACTCTACAATTCTGCTGCCAAACAGCCGAAAAAATATATTCGTGTGTACCTTCCTTATAACAAAATTGTACAGTTGGAAAATTAAAAACATGGAATTGCTGATAAGTGATAAGTTGTTGCATGCCAATTTTAGACTACAATATATGTATAATTATTTTTCATAAGGGTATTTATTCGTGAGATCAACAATCATTAAATCAACATTGATTAGATCAAAGGTTTAAACAAGTCAACCATATAGTTAAAAATTCGATCAATAGATTATTTTGTCAACTATTTTCTACATCAACATTTTACGCGTTCGCCTTTGGGGGGGTTCATAAATATAATATCATTGGACTCACATCATATGACACGTCAATTCTGTTATTTCTAGCTAAGCTTAGATTTTTCAATCCAACGATATCTTTCACTATTCAATGTTTCTTTTAGTTGTTTTTTAGTAAAATAATCAGAGTGAAGCAAGGTTTATGAAGAGTCGAACTCCAAATAACCTAACCAAATAAAAGAACCCCCAATACAGACTGCAACCCAACAGATTTCAATACGTCGTTATTTGGCCGCGTTCGAGTCTGGCGCGTTCCTTTGAGACAACATTTGCATTCAGCGCAACTGTTTAGCAGACCTCAGGGATGCATTCATACATAGAACGTGTGTGCAGTTCTGAATTTTTAAACAGGACGAATATTTGTTGTATTGGAGTATGTTATGAATGGAGCAACTAGTTATAAATGTTATATTATTAAATTGATGGGAATGTCGATTTAAATATTGAACTAATATTTTCAATTAATATACAAGTCAATGGTATTTATGTTCCAGTGAAAGTATAGTACAAAATTAGTTAACTGTAGAAGTACTATTGCGTCTTGTTTGGTGCTGGTTATAAGTGTATAACCGATAGTGATCGGTTTCCAGTTCACAAAACTTTGGTGGATTTGGCATACTTACATTGCTTCTCAAAACTTGTATGAAAACTTCATTTGCGTCGGCATCTGTCTGTAATATTTTTCAGTCAGCAGTGCTACAAGTGTTTAAATTTCAGGCGGAAATATTTCTTGACTATAAAAAAATTCAGCGATCACGTTTTCACTGAAATAAGTAGGTTCTTTTCTACTAAACTGAAAGAGCGTTTCTTTAACATCTGAGTTAAAAAAAAGACTAATATCTGTTATACCAAATTCAACTCTATTCGGAAATGATTAAGCTTCATTTTCAACTTTTATATGAAATCTCAGGTGTCACTATCAAGTGAATAGAAATTATAATGATGTCGTCTCTATGTTAGGAATAGACGTCTTGAAAGAGATGAATAAAATATAGCGTTTTCAGTTGGCGGACTTACATTACGACTTACATACGACGTCCGTGGCCTAATGGTCACCATGCCGGACTGCTTCGATCACCGGGTTCGATCCCCGGTCAGGTCAATATGGAAAATGTTCTTTTTCAGATTATAGTATATTATAGAATATAGTATCGTTGAGTTAGTATCCCATAATACAAGTTTCGAACTTACTTTGGGACTAACTCAATCTGAGTGATTTGTTCTTATTTATTTATTTATTTATATTAAAGCATGATACTAGGGAACATTTGGCGCGCAACATATCGTTCTTTCCTTATCATTACAATTCACATGAGTGAGACCAACTATATTCTATTTCACTCGAGATAATGGAAATGAGTGAGAAAGAGCGATTTGTTCGATCAACAACGATTACATAAGGGGAATATGCCGATGCACTACTTGTGTCCGGCTATAAATGTAATCATTTTGCCGGTTACACGTTACCGCGAAACCAATTCGCCGAACTTTGGCGATTCGTTTTTCATTACAGTAAATAAAAAACCTCATACTAACAGCTATGCTATGTGCACGCATTCGCGTCGGCGTGTGTCTGAGTTCGGCGACAGTGTGGAGCTGGTATTGTACCGCTGCTCAATCAGTTTGTATATTGTATGGTTATGTATATGGGTATTATAATAGCATTTTAATCTACCCAAGGTTTTTGATCGCTCAAACATATGATTGTTTTTTTTAATTATTCGATTGTTGAATCTATCTTCGTATGTTTTTAAAAATACAAATAAATATAATATTACTATGCACACAAGTCAAGAACAACAAGAAAAACAAGAGTCTCAGAATTTGTAAAATAAAAAAAAAGGTATTTTATTACAATTAGATCATAACAAAGATTACTATTACGTGTTCATTGTTTCAAAAGTTTTGGTTATTTTCTTTATGCATAACAATCAATTCACGAAACGGACGTCATTAATTTTAGAGAACAAAATACTGTTTCACGTCTCAAAGATCCTACCTAAATCTAAACGGTAAACACATCTAAACAAATTCGAAACCTAAACTGACAGAGATTTATAACAAATATGGCCTTTACTGGTCTCGGCTCAAATTGCGAATGCGAAAAATCTTGAGAAGCGTGTCAAGAGAATAACGGACATTTCCATACAAAAGCATTGAGTTTTGTTCACTTTTACGACGGCGACATAAATCTTTTTACCTGACAGCCCACCAGGTGCCTCCCTACTTTCAACTCTGAATACAAATGATAATGAACACGGTGCCTGAATCCATCACAGGTACGATACGCACTACACCGAAAAACACCGCGTTTTATTGCATTCATTTCTAATATTATAAATGCGAAAGTAAGTTTGTTTCGTTACCTCTTCACGCTTTATCTGCTTACCCAATATTCGTGAAAGTCTGCATACATGTAGTTTGAAGTACGGAAAAGGGCATAGGATACTTTTCATCATGGAAAAATACCTGTTCCCGTGGCAAATTCACCCGGGTGAAGCGCATGTTGCTTATATTTTTGTTTAGAATTTTTTTGGTTATAATGACAATAGAGACTAATTTCTCATTACAGATTTTGTATAAATCACCAGCTCAAATTATCCAGGATGGATCTCGTATGTGGCGATCATAACAAGGAGTTTGTAATGAATGTATGTAATTGATATCCTATGTACTTATGAGAAACGGAACAGTTTGTTCACATTTTATTTAATATATCGTGAATTTTTATGAAGAAGATTTTTATTAGGTCAATTTTAATTTTACCTAAAATTTTAAGCAGTTTTTCATAGAGTGCGTAAAACAACATGTATTTGAATGAATTTTGGAAACGAAAATATATATCCTAATGAAGTGTCATGTTGGGCATGTTGATGAGTGGTGAGTGGGTGGTAAGAAAAAATTATAAATTTATTTTTTATTATTTTTCTTCTTCGTATTGTAACTCAGAAGGTAGTGGCTTTGGGTTTTTTGATTTCTCCCACTAAATGCTTCGAAAGTGATTCATTATTTCTGTCATCATCAATCTCAATAGGTTGTAGCCTTAAACTGCTGGACGTGAGATTTCACATGGCCCAGTTACTCCCTTTATCTGGTCAAAAGTTGTAGTGGAATGTGTATTCTTTTAGCACGTTTGCCAATTCGACTAAAAATTTTATTGTGAAAATATGGTACACTCGATGCGCCCCGGGGCTTCGGAATTTCGGGATAAAATGTGTGTTATTCCAAATTATATTCTACCCGTGGACGGAATTTCATAACAATTTGTCCTGTAGATTTTGTATAAGAGTAACAAACATACACATATACATACATTTATAATAGTAGTAACATTTTTATGCGACTTCATTATTATTATCATCATTACATAGTATAAAACAAAATCGTCTGTCCCTATGTATGATTAGATCTTTGAAACTATACGCAACGGATTTTGATGCGAGTTTTTAATAGATATAATTAATCAAGAGAAAGGTTTATATGTATATAACATGCATAATATTGCACCCATGCAAAGCCGGGGTGGGCCGCTAGTAACTTTATAATATGTGGTGTTTGTTGTTTTATTGTATTGGAACAATATCAATAAAGACCTAAGTGCTAGCCGCCATAAGGTCCCTTTTGATTTGGACGACCACCAATAGTCTACTTCACTTGCGTGAATTTATTTATGCACAATTCAATTGGGGATTTTACTCCATAAAGTATGTACTTATTAAATATCAAAAAGTAGTTCAAACACAGCGGCTCACACGAAAACAATAGCCAATAAACAAAACTATGACGAACAGACGTGCAAACATAATACAGATAAATAAGCTCACATAGACTGGTGATATTTGCCGTTTGTTATTGCATTCTACATTCAATTTTCAGTTTTAATGCCTCATATTTAGAGTAGTTGTGTTTATTTTTGCATGTGTAACTTGCAAGTTTGTTTGATGAAAGGTGGGTAAAGCCGCTTTTGATTTGTGGCCATGAACAATGCAAGATGGTTTATGGTTTCCTTATACTAAAGAATAATGTTTACTCCGTGAAATGTCTACAACTCTTGTGGTGAAAATAAATAAGCACTGATATTCTTACGGCAGTGCACGAGTACACTGATTTTTTTTAAAGCGCGGTTTTTAATTTGTCTGTTCGTTTGTGTTTGATGGATTTATAAACACAAAAACTCCTCAACTGATTCAATATGAATGAAAATTGTTCACTAGACAAGATCACACTGATTTTCGAGATATCTATTTGTATTTTAATATAAACGACGTTTTTTATAATTTTTACCAGTGTACCAAATTTTATAACAATTGGTCAAGTAGACAATACGTGAAAAGGTAAAAGCTTTCTCATTTATAATATTAGTTGGGACTACCGGATCGTCCCGGCTTCGCTTAGTTAAAAACATAATATATTATGCACATAAACCTCCTCGCGAATTTCACTATCTATTAAGAAACCCGTATCAAAATCAGTTCCGTAGTTTTAAAGATAAGCACACATAGCGACATACAGATAGACAGCGGGAAGCGTCTTAGTTTTATATTATGTAGTGATGGTGCGAATGTTACAATTTCTGCAAAACTTAAATATTCAAAATACCAAACGTGCAATAGCGAAATCTTAGAGTTAAAAATGTTTATACAATTAAAAATATGATGCTTTAAAATAATGAGTTTTGACTTCATAAAGATGCTAAAATTACGACATTTAATGTACAAGGATGAGTCATAATCCTCAGCAATGAGTAAACCATTTTGAAAAGAGAGAGATATAAGAACTTAAAATAGTTGCGCAAAGTTCAAAAGCTTGCACCAGTCAACTTTAACGATAACTGTAAGCTGCATAGAAAAACAGACACAAGCAACGTACGACATTTTGTCTAAACGTCGTCAGCGGCGTGCAGGTTAAAGTCAATTACATTATATTATATAAAATTTGACGTGAAAAAATGCTTGTGAAGGTCTAATTTCTGAAAGAATGATTTGATTTTGATCTCGTCAAAGTTGACTGTTGCAACTCACCCTAGCAAGCAATGCACTATTACTTGAAGAGCAATTACTGCAAGTGTTGGTTTGAAGCTAATTAGTACGAATGGTCGAGGACAGCGCCAGTTATTGCCAATTGCTTAGTAGTTTACTTAGGGTGTACTCGAGTCATAGACATAAACGACGAGAGGACAGAAACAGTGGCTGAGGAAAAAACCGATACCTTCAGATGATGAACTGATGGAAGATTGATAGAAAAAAAACGCCTATAAAACATACAGCGCTTTAAAATTAAATTTAAAATTAGGTTACAAAAAGTTTTTTTCTGCACAGGTTGAATTTTAACGTAACTGGTGCAAGGCACCTTTAGCTTATCTCTCGTGATGAAGCTATAAAATACGCTACTCTCCGCCCTCTTTGTCAAAATCAAAAGCAGGTTTTCATTGTCATCACAAATACCTCCGAATATATTTAGAACTCCACTTAACCGGGGTCTTAAATTTAATCAGTAGAATAGCACAGGGAAGCTAATCTTGCACAGTAATCCAATTGAATATAACCCTTCGAGTGAAAATGTCAGAAACACTGAACATGTCTTGGGCGTTTGACGTGTTTTCGATGTGGTCGGATTAACAGCGAGCAGCGTTTTATTTGGTAAAGTTAGTTAAATGTTACCTTATATCTGTATTTATTTGGTAAACCATTACAAACACTAACACATATTTTATAACACAAATTTGTTAGATTTTGCTTTGAACAACTTGGAAGGAGATTAGCGAGAACTTTGCCCATCATCGAGACTAATATTAATACGATACTATTAAAAGATACTATTATTCGTAATAATAGTATCTTTGAGTCTAAAAACTAGATTTGTGAAGGTCCAACAGACAGACAGACGCATGAAAAATAAAAAATCCTAATGTAGCCTATACTGTCCGTACCTATATTTGACTCCTCTACGCGGGTAACTCTCACTAGATCGATTTATTAAACTGATATGGTTATATGCGTTTTTGTGAATTCCGTTTTGTTTTTACAACATATTTTCAGCTGGTTTGACTAAACTAGAATAACTGTAAAATTGAAGATAAACAGACAGATTTAATACTATCTACGGTATAATAATATTCACAACGTGACGGGTGAAACCAAAATTTCACAATTTCAAAGTTTGAGGGCTTAGTGCATATTTCAGTTCTCACTATCGAATCGCTTCGTGAGGCGCAGCGAAGAAATCACATTTCGGTGTGGTTGTCGTTGCGACACAATGGCGCACTGTGATTGGTTAGTTGCGTCTCAGTTCGAATCGACTCGATGTTGAGATGTGATAGCAAACTCGCACTAAGCCCCCTGTTATCGTTACCGTACGCCAAATTTTCAAAATTATTCCCTCTGAATCCGTTCTTAATTAATTTGTTAATTTGTACACTAAAGGGAAATTTTGGAAATGAAACATCAAATAATTATTGTGATTTACTCGTGGTGCTGAATTTATTCGGTGCCAAGGAGTTGAGAATAAATGGAAATTGCATTGATTATAGATTTATCAACTTGAACATAGATTAATTACAGTATTTGAGTGATATACATAGAAGTATTTACTTGTAGTATAGTAGTTAGTCACTACATATATTTGTAAATACGAAAGAGTCAGTCTTTTACACTTTCACGGGTACACGGTAGAATATGCAATAGAATGGATAAAGAATCGAGGTAATTAAATAGAAAGTTGGCTGCGTTTACTTCACCACTCCATATCCTTTTGTGTATTGTTGATAAACTAATGGACTGTGTATTTATTTACTGCCTTGGCAACTGATTGGCAACAATAGCATTCCCAAAAAGGGTTGACGTGAGGCAGGCGGCCGGTTGTGAAATCAATATTTTTGAGTTTATTTTAAACGCTGGCTTTGCGGTGTAGCAGCCCAGAATGAAACGGGACCACGAGACGATAAGAGATACATTTTATGTAAATAAATATGTATACTTTTATATGTAGATACAATTCCATTTGGTTATAAGCAAAATTATTTAGAAGGCTTCTTTCATTACCCCTAATGGGAAATGTTACCACTTTCAAGATTAATTTCTGGAAGTACTTGCGTTAAACGAAGTTCAAAGTGGAAGATAACAAATTCAAATGCGTTTTCAAGGAAATTATTTTTGGAATTTTTAAATAGAAACACGTGTATGTCACTTTTGATTACATTATAGGACTTTGTAATTTTTTTTTTCACCCAGATTGCATTATCTGTGTGGACACTGGTTTACTGATAAATAATGCTTTCAGCTTTAGGTCCAACTGTTGTACTTTAACAATTTGTTTTTTGTGCAATAAAGTTAAATTAAATTTCAAGTAAAAAATCTTATAATAAAACATCTTATACGTAATAAAATGTTACAACAATATCATAAGTTAATAGATTTGGTCAAAAACTTAATAGTTTTTGACCAAATCTATTATAATATATTTATTGAAATTTGTTAAAACTATTAGTTAATATTATATTAGTGTATATTAGTTATTTACAATTAGTTTTCTTTTTATTGGATTATTGTGAACTATTTACTATTTTACATAATTTGCCTTAGTTTAGTATTGGCCTGGATCTAAGTTAAAATATAAAGTTGCAACATTTACCACAGCTTAACAAAATCCCCGATTTATTGTATTCAAGCTGCCATCTCTTAGGTTAAACTGCAAAATAATGAGCCTCGGTGCTAAAATTTCTGTTTGTTAAAAATTCTATTCCATAATATATTCAGTTTTCACCCCTAAATTGTTCCCTTCCGTTTTGCCGCATCCCCCTCATCCCCCTCAAATTGTGCGTAATGCCCCAGCCCTGTCATATTTGTAAGCCAATTTGTATTTATCAAAATGCATTATTTGTTATTTTACAGAAGTTGACAGCGCGCGCTTATTTTTATCGCGATTTATAATACTTCCATTTGATTCTCGATCTTGTGTTTTTTAAAGCAATAGAAGATTTGTTTGTTCTGATTAAAAGCTATTTAATCAAACAAATGACGACAAAGAAAAGAAAGGAATTGCATGAGTGTAATTCCCAGTATTATACTCATGAAATTCCTTGTCCAATATTATTGCTATGTTTGTTTGTTTGTAAACTCTTTATTGCACGAAGAAAACACATACAAAGAAAGCGGTGAAATAAAGAAAGATCACGTACAAAGGCGGACTTATCCCAGAAAGGGATTTCTTCCAGTCGACCAAGTATGTATGCTATGTATTAATATATATAATATATATTAATATATTAGAACAAATCGCACAGATTGAGCTACCCCCAAAGTAAGGTCGAGACTTGTATTATGGGATACTAACTCAACGATACTATATTTTATAACAAATACATATATAGATAAACATCCAAGACCCGGGCCAATCAAAAAAATATCATTTTCCATCATGACCTCTCGGTTCAGAGGCAAGCACTTTACCACTGCGCCACCGAGGTCGTCAAATTCCTTCATGTAATACGATATTACGAAACAAATTGCAATAATAATAATGGACAAAGTAATGACAATGTTAGACAATTTGCATCCAATGTCATTGCATGTAGAACTGTTTCAATAGTAATTATGTTCGATCACAGCTTTATACTAAGTATTTTTCTAATTGTATATCCAGTCTGTCAAGAAAGAAGAAAAAATTAAAGAAAAATTATGAACAAAGGAACTATATTGGAACATGATAAAATATGTCTGTCAAGTCTGTCTGTATCTATGTCTGTCAAGAATAAATGATTGAAACCAAGCAGTCGATCCGTGTATAATTATTTATATTGTTTACCCAGTGAACTAAACAGTCAACCCTTGTGCCGGTTGACACACGTTTGGTATACAAACTCAGCTGTCATAGAATCGTGTGTCTGTGACTATGTACATTATGTACTTTTATATATTATTAGAAAAAAACATTGTAAGAAACAATAATGGTAAGCCGATCTGGCATGATAGGGACCAACACTGTTCAAATGAGTTTCTTTCGGCATTTCTTCTCAGTAGTGGTCGTTCCGAAATGCCAGTAGTTTGTAGCTTGTGAGAAATAACTATAAATAATAAAATTGTCGAGAAAAAGTGCTTGTGAAGGTCTAATTTCTAAATAAATTATTTTAATTTGAATCTTAACCTGTCACCTTTAGATCTCAAGTGGGACGATCCCAACCACTGGACTACTGCTTTCTATTCTTATAATATTTACATTGTGGAAGCTTCCTCCAACTAATTAAAAGTCTCAATTTAAATTATTTAGCGAGCTGGTTTTATTGTTAACCATACACATCACATAATTATTTTCAGTCACAATAATCCTTTTTGCGTACATATAAATTAAGTGCCCGGCATGGCGGCTACAGCTTAACCTCGTTAATGTCAAATCTATGATTTGTCACTGACAAGAATTCATAGCAAAGATACTCTTGTTTAAAAAAAAAGGAAAATTAATAATTTTAAGACATTTATTATGAAGACATATAAGTTACTAGATGTTGCCCCAGGCTTCGCTTCCGTGGGAATTCTGAGATAAAATATAATCTATAGCAACCTTTCTAATGGTGAAAGAATTTTTGAAATCGGTTCGGTAGTTTCGGAGATTACCCACCTCAAACATACGAACTCACAAATGCTTACCTATTTCTCTTAATAGTAGATAGTATGTATTAAATTGGACTATATATACCTATATTGTATAATAATTGTGAACTAACAATTGACTATATCCACGAAGAAAGGTCTGGTCTCGTATTTCCGAATTCTGATGCCGAATGGCGCGGTTTCGTTTTTGTTCCGCTTTACATTACCGAGTTCGTTACAAGATAACATCTTTAATTTCCTGCGATCAGTGTCATTCGTTTTCGAAACTCTTCGGGGCCACTCAAGTGTATTTGAAAGGGTTTAAAGATGATTTATAATTAAATGTGCCATTCACTACGATTTTTACTTAGGGTTTTGATTAATGAAATATTAAATGGCTCTTTCTCACATCTGAGCGTTTTTCCACTCCATCCATTAGTGTTTGCACGATGCACGAGCAAACATACAAACAGACGGAAAGACAGGCAGACAAAAATTAAAAAAAAAAATTGCTTTGACTTCTGGTAGTCCCATGAAAACCCTCCATAATTATTTTCCTTTAATATCTTCTATATGTACAGACATAACATACTAACTTACAGTTTTATTATTAGATTACAAATTTAAGTAGGCTCTGAAAAACATGTGGGTATATCAAAAATAATGCCGTTTACAAAAATGAGCGCTTAAAGGGACAATTAATTACGTAAAGTATTTACGTAATCGTCAAATTCAACATAAGTCCATTAATTTTGGCCAAATATTGTAATCTGTGGTTTGCACTCATTGTTACTAATTACGTGAAAATTTCACATCTGGCGAACGAAAATATTAGTTAATTAGTATATTAAAACCGAATAATGCGAGTTCATTTTCCAATAAAAATAATTTGCTGTTTACGCTACACAAATAAACTATTGTAATTGTAATTACATATAGGCTTGTGTTTGAGTATACACCTGTAAATTTCCATTATCAAGATTATATGGACCATTTTTTATCAGAATTAATGCGTATTGGTTATACAAAACGCATCGTTGCTACATAATTACATATATATAGAATATGTAGGTAGGTAAAAAAAAGTTAGGAATAATGTAAAAGGGAGATGACACACGTCTCTCGTTCTCCAAAATATTTTTTTTTCGTGTCAATTTTCAACGATAACTGAATAAAACTCAAATGCCACTTGCATTTCAATTGATAAATGCTTCGATTGAATATTTTCCACTTGGCTTCCAATTTTAAATTAATTTCTAGAAATATTTATGATTAATGTTATATTGGTTATTAATTGATTACATTGAGATTTATTTAACACTCTGACCTACACTACAATAAAATCAGTGAAATGCTCGTATTTTCTGATAAAGACATATTACAATTTTATCTAAAACCTATGAATATACTATATATATACTTTAGAAAATAAGTTAAATTTATTACAAAAACTTGCATGCGAATTATTCCAAGATCGTGAATAAAAATGTCAACGAAACATAGAATGCTGGCACATTAAAAAAAAAAAACATTCAATCAGCTTCATCTAGGCCAAGGAACTAGTAATGAGCCAGGCCACTAGAATTAAAACTATAAAACTGCGAAACAAACTTAGAATTTTGAACCGATCAAAGTTCGGGCGCATTCGGTCAAAGCAAAAAGATAAAGGCGGGCCACAGACGAGGCCGAACGTTCGCCGGAAGCCGCTTCCGTTCGATCGAACCACATTATTCATAGCGGGGCGCACGAGTGAAAACTTCCGCCGATACGCGAAACTTGGATTCGCCTTGCTTTAGTTTACGGTTAGGTAAGACATTGACATAAAATAATTGTTCATACTAGACGGAAATGTGATTTCCAATTAAACAACTTATCTTTTAATTGGTAATATTCAATATTTAATCATAACCAAGCAGGTAAACAGGCATGCTTCATACCTGATGCAAGCTCTATATATTTTGTCTATATATTTTAGAAATATTTTAGTCAAATCAAGGAGTTTCAAATTTATGGTAAATTTTATATAATTACTATGTAGTCTTTAAGTCGTCATTAAAAGTCGTTTTTGGTCTGCCTTAAAACTCACATTTAGTCCGGCAAGCAAATAAATTATAGTAAAAGCCCAGGATATTGCGGTTCTGCGCTTTTTATGCTATCTGTGGTTAAGCCGTTAAAATAGAGAAAGTTTCGAAATGATATCCTTCTATGATTGGCTATTGGTTTTCAAACAATAATTTATCTAGTATTTAAATATATCAGGCGTATGTTTTCCCAACGTCTATAAACAAATGCACATCAAAAATTGGTCAAGTAGGTACGTAACAAAGGTATATTATTTTAAAAAGTATGATTTTTAACGAAAATACGAGTCACTCGACTCGACGGAAAAGTCGACTAGTTTTAGTTTAGTAGTAGACCTTCTTCATGACAAATACGTGACTCCTATTCTCCATAATAATTTCTATTTCCTACGTTAGTTTGTATCAACTTTGATATTATCACGCTTGAGTAATATATTAGGTTTTTATTACCCAAAATATATTTCATGTTCAATTCCCACACGGACGAATTATCAGGTTGCAGATAGTTTTTGAAATATAATTCAATTCCATAACCATATATTATGCTCTAAACATGATTGACAAGATAATTAGGGTTCAGCCACCATAATTGTATTTGGAACCCTTCAACTGTCAATCTAGCTTAGAGTAGACGATGTAGCTGTCAAATTAGAAAGCTTAATGAGCATCACTATAGATCCCTTTAACAATATTATGAGGTAAATGTTTTAAAAAGATTAAAATATGTTGTTTTCTAGCATAGTGGCCGAGTATGCGCTTTACCTGATGGTATGCAAGCACCGCTGCCCAATAAACCAGCAACTCGATACGGATCACCGATGGGTTGCCGACTTTTTGAGAAAGCGATAGACTCTTTTCTTGAAGGTCCCAATGTCGAACCTATTAGAGAACACTTCTGTGGGAATTTTATTCCACAATTTAATATAGCGCAGGAAGAAGTTACATGGAAATCGGGCTGTAGTTGATCGGCAACCGTGAATATTATATTAAAAGTTCTTTATGAAAATCAAATTACAGTACATTATTTTTATCTATCGTAAAAAAATGACATGTCACTATTTTTTGTATTGCTCGCCATTTTCTGAAATATTAAAAACACTTCGTTAATTCCAATTTATTTTACCTTCCGAAATTTGAACACACAAACATAACACCTTTTTGTTATTACCTAGGCATATAAAGTTCTACTTGAATATTTATTTATTTTTTCCAGAGTACTCATTTTTTTTTTTTCAATTTTCTAACCATGTCGTCCTATTTGCAAGTATACACGACGTGTGACCTCCTTAATGTAATTTTCCTCAAAGGCAATCTTTATTTTGATCCTCCGTACAAAATGGTTCGAATAATCACGTTCCCAGTTGACTCATTTTGTGAATACTTTTTTAAAGAAATTAGGACGACGTCGTAAAAAAGTAAGGAAAATAAATCGCTCTTGTTTTTATTTTTCGTGTGGGCTAGCGTGATCTGCTTCTTTTAATGTCACACGATTTGTCTCGTGGGACAGTTTTTATGTACTTTCACATAAAATATCTTGTTTTTGTATTAAAATTGCATCGTGCCAAGCTTCAATGAATACAAAGAACAAAAAACATAGTGTTTTTAAATTGCAGTGTGTTTTGTAATAAGACTGAAATATTGGACTGAACATTTTTTTATTGAAAATTAAAAGAAAATCGAAAGCGTAATAAGAATTACTCATAATAATATTTTACTAATTTTATCTCTTTATTAAAAAAAAAAACAGCAACTTTTCCTCTCTCTACGTGATCTGAAATAGACTGATTTCACACATTTACGTACATTTTCATCTACTCATTCATTCATCGATATTTCGTAAGTAAGAACACTTTGTGGAAATTAATTTACAATATTGCTTTTGCATTTTAATTGATCCCACTTCAATGTTTATTAGAAACAGGATAATTAGAGATAACAGAAAACAGCGATTACTTCGCGGGCTTCGCGGGTTTTGCGTATGGCTATGGCTTGAAGCCCGCCGTATACAGTGTGACTTTTTAATTACTGGCGACGAGAGATGAGATGAAACCATTTTCGTATGAGAACCCCGGAATCGCGAAAAAATAGCTATTCCATACTAATTCAAACACCTAACTTGAGAAAAATGTACGGATCAGCTGATTTTTGCACGATTCCAAACTAAAACTCAACTCAAACCATTTATCATATATTTAACATAAGGTTGTACGTATGGTTTTAAAGGTACATTAAGTTCAAACGTGTGTGGTACATGTATGTTTTAGAGCTGTATAATAATGAAAATTAAACTCAAATAATGTTATTTAAGATGTTTTATTACTGAAATCAGAATAATTTACATTGTAAAAAATACACATACTCCAATCAGTTACGCTAAGGTTAACATTTCGCTTTAAATTAGCTATTTTACAGTTCCATCTATAGCTTTAATTTCATTAGCCTAATATTTTGACGTTGTAAATCCTAAATAAGTATCAAGATCAGTTCATCCATATTCCACATCAAGCATTAACTTTGTAATATATCGAAAGTGTTAACTTTGTAATATATATTACGATGAAAAGGTTTTCGTAGGCCTCGGGTTTAGCCGAGGACAAAACCGGAACAGATATTTAAGATACGCCCAGGAGCACACCGAACTGGGTTTGCACCGGGCAAAAACGACGCGTAGTTTATGCCCGGGCGCAAACCCATCCCTGAATCAGGTCGATAGACAGATAATGATAGTGTTAAATTTACTATGGATATAGTGTTAATTTTATTATATGTATTTTTATTCATAAATATGAAGAAATGTTAAAGACACTAAAATTTATTCCGCATGCTTTTCAAATAAAATCAATTTATGTTTCAAAACAAATCTGATCGTACCTAAATCAAAATTACTTATGCTTTATGGATATACGTGAATTGATCTTTCATTTAATAGTCTCATCGTAAAAAGATTTGAGTTCTTTGGCATAAGCGGATGTGACAAACTTTAAAATCACCATTTATTTCTCGAAAGATTTAAATTATTTATTGGCAAACAAACTCTAGTTTTATGTGAATTTGAACATTGTCAATTGACTAAAGTTTCGTAAAATATAAGTAGTAGTTGATAAATTTTAAAGCAGTGTACAGTCGACGGCAAGCCACCATGTAATAGCGGCGAATTTGCAATGAATTTAGGTAACATGATGTGCTATCGACTGTACAAGATATTTCATTTCTATTGTTGTGCGTCAAATATTTATCTGTGTTTGTTTATGCAAATTAAATGTAATGATTGTTTACGTGTTGCACATTTTATTGTGGGTTTTTAAGGATGCGAGGACCTAAACTGTGGAGCTTCATATGCGTGAGTTAAAAACTGTCGACTTGCGCACCATCGCGCAGCATTTAGGCGACTGGAAAATCTGATTATATGGCATTCTCTCATTTTGGATGCTAAAATCCACTTAGAGGGTCACTGAGCTAGAGAAGTAGGCAAGTAAAAATAAAAATCCATGTTTATTATTGAAGTGTCACAGAATAGAAATTACAGAAGGCTCTCACTACATCTTAAATACTGACTTAACCATGACTTAACTATGCATTAGATGTACACTTAATTAATAAAAATAAAACTTGTTTCTTTGGATTCAACATCGACTAAAAAAAAAAAACTACATCGTTATTGAGTTTCTGTCACTTTAAATCTTAACTAAACGATATGTATGTTTAACTATTATACTTTCACAAGAACAGTTAGTGTATGGGCTACGACAGAAAGTGAAAAAATATCATATTGTATCGCGTGGAAGATATTACAAAATATTGCAAGAATGCGTTTCACTATAGATTTCGGAATTAAAAAAAAAACAACTAAAGAAGTTTATTCTGTAATAAAGTAAGTTGCAGTACAACTAAAACTAGTTATAATTAAATTTTACACCATAAGACACCACTTTATTTTGTACTAGAGCAGAAAATATATGCATTTAAGTTTCTAATTGAAAAAAAAATTAAATATCTCTATTTTCTAATAAGTGAAAGCATTTAGCTGGTTAATCAAGTGGGACAAACTAATTAAGGATAATAAGTTATCGATCTTATGTATGTAAGAAAAAGATTACAAGTATTTTGAGTTTTCTGAAGAAAATTTGAGATTTAAGCAAAATTAATTTGCAAGCAAATCAAATTTTTACACTTCAGCTCGCTCCATCCTTAGTCCTAACAATTGACAAAGAAATGAAAACAACTTTGAAGAAGCTCCCTTAGATACAGCGATAAATAATAAAAGTCTATCTAATCCAAACATCGACAGTCATCTTTTACTAAATTTATTTTTACAACAATTTTATTGATTATCTTTACACACCACAAATTTACACCCAAACGATAAGGATCAACGAAATTCGGAAACAAACTGATATTGGACGGACAGACAAAGATGCTAAAAGTATTCTATAGAAAATGAAAAGAGCTTGTAAAGTACTGGCCTATAATAAAGAGAAAAAAATGAAAAGAGAAATAAATATAACCGTTTGAAATTTGAAAAAGGAATTACGTAAGATTATTCCGCCAGTCTTCGTGCTTCTGTTGCGCGGTGCAGTTGGTCGCGCACCATCTTGATTGCATGGTGGGTGGGCAGGGAGCGCCACCAGGGCGTTGGCGACGGATTATTCTGCGCGTACGCACAACTGATCCTACACAACCACCGTCACTACGGCATGTGCTCCATTCTCCCCAGTCTGAGACGCGGCAGTCTAGAAGTCCTAAAAGAAAGAAGCTGTTAAAAACATTGAAGGGTTTTGATGGGTCTTCACTACTTAGTGATAACTCTCTCTCTCTCTCATTTGAGTGTGTTTCCAGTTTCATTTAGAGCCGTGAAGGTCAGGTACATTTTATAGATTAACCACAATATCGACGGTAAAAATATGGAGTGATCATATTCTAGGTCAGAAACCAAACGTCGCAATAAAATAGACAGCATATCGTGTTTCAGAAATGGAATAAGTATGTTTTGAAACATTTCTACAAAATGTTCTGTTGGCAAATACGGAGGTGCTATCTCTTTAATCATTATTTTCTCATTGAAATCTTTATCAACAAAGAAAAGAACATGATCTTACTTGCTCTTTTCCGCTTCCTCCTCTCAGCTGGATCAGCATTATCAGCGCGCAGCTTGCGTCGCCTTCGCGCCCGGTATCGCCTCGCCAGACTTCGCATCGCTGATCTTTCACTGGCAGTCGGACCTGAAGTGGGCAGCTCATTGGCGGATCGTGGTTCCTCTGTCGTATTGGCGGTCGTATTCGTCCTACAGGTTAAGATTCAAAATTTACAAAAAAATCTATATTCTTTAATGATATCACTATCAGAACCCTCTAATAAGGATGGTCGAGTCCATCACATCTCAACTTAAGCGGTAAAATATGCGTTGGTAAATAGTGAGAATTTACAATGAATTTTATTAGGTTGAATGTGCCATCGATTCGCGAAAGGGGACAGTCATTTTCCGCTGTTTTTTGGTGGTTATATCGTCACTGTGATAATATTTGTACAAATATGTGTTATTTTAATAACAAATCATAAGTTTAAGTTTTTTAGAAATAACCAAAAAAGAAAATTAAAATTAAATTATGGCTTATTTTAATTTGTGATGAGATGCAGCACCAGAAATTCTTACCTACAGTCATTTCCCATTCCCGGATCCATAGCTATCTAAGGACATCGTCATACGAAAATGTTAAAATAGAGTTTTTAGTAATACAAAGCGGAAAAGGTAACAAAAGTAGAAAGTAAAAAGTATATAATTCATGCACAAAAAAGCTATTTGAGGGTTTGAAAAAATAGTCAACGATAAACAAATGCAATCATCTATAAAAACAGAAGACATCTATTTAGATTGTTATTGAAGTTCCCACGAAAATAAACAAACAATGTTTTGTAAACTATATTTTTAATAATGTCCTTGGCGATTTAAAACAAGTCTAGAAAACATATTCAGTAATAACTATAAAATATGTCGTTAGATCACGATGTTAACCTATTTGGGCTTAATAGTTCTGTTGAGTGGGCATGTCGTTAAAATGAATTCGCCCTTTAAGAGTGCAAACAACTATTCATCGATCATTATATGACGCTTATCAACCGGTCAGGATGAATATTTTGTCTCTATTTGCAGTAAGAAAGGAAGATACACATGTGATTTGTTAAAATTTTAAACACACTACAATATTACACAGGTACACTACTATTTATTAAAGAAAAACTTGAAGATCTAAAAATAATAAAAGCTGGAAATAAATGCAACACTGTACAAGCAAAATTATAAAATGTATCGTCAGCTATATAATTATGACTTGGAGTAGGTCCGAGATAAATTGTTTGTCCCCGAGCAAGGGGTGGCTAAAGTTAGAACGTTTAAATTACATGCTGATTTAGTTAAATAGGAAATAGTGGATAATTCGAATATCGGAGGCTAAGTTCCCCTTTGAATCTCTGAAACAGCGAAGTAAGTTATTGAATTAATACAGTACTTACAGTGTATAATACGAGTAAGAGCTGTCAGGAGTCGTCAAGGCGCCATCAGCATAAATCTTCGGCGCTTCGTTCCTCTCGACCTCTTCAGCTATGGACAATGCTCGGTTGCCGTCAAGCACATCTATGCTGTTGTGGCTGAGCTTGTCAAGCTGAATGACATCATAACGCCGGTCGTCACTGGCGCGGTGGAACACTTCCGAGAGCTCATATTCTCGGAGCTAGAGGAAAACGTCTAATTAGGATAGTCATATCTCAATACTATAGTTGTACTATAGCCTGTATCTGATGTCAAGTGTAAGCTTCTATATAAATATTTATCTAATCCAATTATAAATGCAAAAGTTCGAATGTCTGTGAGTGTGCTTCAGGATGTAAACTCAATCACACAACATCTATGGACAGATTCGATGAAATAGGATTAATTTATTTAGCTACAGCACTTATTTATTTTTCATACAATAAAGTTATTATTAAAGTTAATTTTTTATTCTGAAATTCACATGTGAATAAAGCCACAGCTAGTTATTAATTATAAATTGACATTGAAGTACAGGATAATAATACCTAGCACTCCTATATGCAATAAAATTCATAGGTACATCTTTAGATGATGAATAATAAATATCCAGTAAGTTCTTTGACAAATGGATGATTGTTACCTTTATGAATTGAAACGTGGCAATCGGCGGTAATCTTCTCAGATGCGGGTAGAAGAATGAACCTGCTGGATGTGACGGATACTTAGAGGTGATTCTGTACGCCACCCCTTGTGGTGCGGTAGGCCAGTTGGGAGCTGTGAACGTGAATCCATTGTCTGTTCCGGCGTCAAGAGGTTCCACCTAGGAAATAACAAATAATTCTATTTCAATTTCTTCAATTTTAAAATTAGCCCTACTGTATTGTCCTTCTATTCTATCCTTGTTCATTGCGTGTCGATGGCATTTGACAACGAGAACAGGTCAAATTATGTCTTCACAAAAATGAGCTAACTCAATGGTTTTATATGTGGCTGCCGACAGATCAATTGAGTACTCAGGTGGCGCTAGAAGATTGTGGTATTTTATTTAGTGCTTCTGAGTTCTTTTTATGTGTTATTTGTTCGGGTTAAAATAACTCAATGAAGAAAATCTGATAAAAATAAAAAATACCTGAATATGTTTAGGTGATTTCAAAGAAATGTACCAATATTTGCGAGATAGTAATCGTATTTCCATTGACAAAATTATTATAGAATAGGAGCATTTATCTTTCGAATCTTTTCGCAATAAGACGTGGCTTACCAATCACAATGCGGAATAGTGACGGCGACGACAGCCATGCCGTAATGTGATTGGGTTGTTGCGATTCACTGCGAAAAGATTCGATAATGAAACGTGAATTGCAAAGTCAGTTCTTTTTACGTATATGTAATAGAGACCATGTTATTTTACAAGATACGTTCTCGCCAATATTCGCGTTTACAACAAAGAATAGAATTTTTTTTTATAAATACCTCAACGGTAATGCTATCGAGCCAGTTCCCGTCGACGCAGAGGTCAAAGCCGTCCACCCCTATGAACCAATCTGGAGACGGGATCATTCGCGCCATCACAGAAACCTGGAACAAAGAGACAAATGTTATTAAACCTGTAGAACCACATTCCCTTCTATCGTTTTAAATATCCACCATATTTAAAACGAAATTCGAATATCGGAGGCTAATATCGGCGCTTCGTTCCTCTCGACCTCTTCAGCTCAGTTTCAGCTTCACATTTCCCTTTTATCGTTTTAAATATGGTCGCCAGAATTGTGACAAATGGTAAGTACCAATTTGTGAAGCAATAAGTTTACTTACCTACTTTATTGATTTAACTAACAGCGTTTTAAGTATTACAAAATTACAGGGACTGTTGTGTTTGATAATTGTATGTATTAATAAAATTCCCATGGGAATGACCACCGGGGCATGATCAAACAATTAGAGTAATAATAGTTACATAAGATTACATTTTGTATCACAAGATTTTGTCCATGGTTATTATGCTGGTCAGAGCGAAATAAAAACATAGATTATTTTTTCTCTCCCATGGATATAGCTTCCTTGATGGTTCTCCTCTCTCCCTCTACACTGAGAGCTTTCATGATTATATTTTTCTTATGCTTTTTTTACTTAACCTTAGTTAGTGTTTAGACCATTGTCACGCATTTTCCCCTTAGCCAATACGGCTATCAAGTAATTTTAGGTTTGCCACTGCTACCAGAGGAAAGCGGAACCGCGGAATCAGCAGTCCGATACCTTTATGGCAACTGTGTGCAATATGTATAGCTGTAATACGTTTTAATAAAATCCTTTATCTAGTGTAACATAATTTGTAAAAATATGATGGTGGCGCCAAAGCAGGTTTGCGGAAACTTAACCGATCGGTTTACCTCTGCCTATAAGCTATAAACTTTTTCATAGTTACGTAGCTAGTGTCAGCCGACTGGCTTTTAAAGGAAATTAGGTCACCTAAGCCAAGCTGCTCTTCTGTCGGAATAACTTATATTTTTTACACGTCCGCTTTGATCGTTATTAAAGTCATTAAATCTTTGAAGAATTTTACATTTTTATAAGAAAATTAACGAGTTTCATAAACGATTAGATTTCTTGACTTTGCTTTGAAGAAAATTAATACTTTCAGTATTTCATTACCACGAAATGTTTTTAGTTTTTACGAATAAAAAATTAAGGCTTGTCTAAGTTTTGATATATTATTATTAGCTCCTGAGGGAAATGTTGAAGGAGTACTTAATTTGGTTTTGAAAGTATTAATTTATGATTTTGACGAATTTAAAAGACCGTTTTTATTGACTATTTGATAGGCTCCAAAAATAAATCCTAGATCCCGGACAACATTTTTCCTCGGTTCGTTTTTGTCAGTTTAAATGTTGAATTTCGGATCCAAATATAACTTTTCTGCTAACTTCATTTCGTTTCCGATTGTGCCAGACGTTTGACGCGCAAATGCATCTGACAGTTAATTATAACCGGCCCGCAGGTGGGTTAACTAAATTGTGAGATACATTGATTTACAGTTACACTGTAGCAGATAATATAAATTTTACACGTCTAATAATACGAGAGGACAAAACTTCGCATTGCGTTTGGGACACACAACACTCGGGTTTTTATATTTGCTTCTTTGAATGTGCTATACTGTAGAACCGACTACCAGGCCGATTTAAAAATGTATTTTTAAATCGCGCTTTTTTATATATTATGCCAATAGACTAATCAGAAAATTGGACTTGATATGAGAAGTTAAAAATTTATTTAATGTCAATTTTATATTCAGAAAGTCTAGCTCTTAAATAGGAAGAAGTAGACTTCGTAACTAATATTATAAATGCGAAAATAAGTTTGTTGCCTCTTCACGCTGTATCTACTCAACCAATCTTCCTAAAATTTTGCATACATGTAGTTTGTGTGCAGAAGGATGTAGGGTACCTTTCATCCCGGAAAAGTAACTGTTCCCGGGGGTAATTTACGCAGGCGAAGCCGCGGGCCTAAAAAGCTAGTTATATACTAAACAACAGATATTAAACGCGCACATATTTTTTTTATTTCTCAGACGTTTCTTTTTTTTTTTTCTTTTTTATTTACGGACCTTTGTAACAAGGTCCGAAACCTTGTTACAAAGGTCCGTGGTCACTGGGCGACTAACTGTATTATGCAACGCGAAAGTTTAAAAATAGAAAAAGCTAGTTCTATCTTAATGGCAAAGAATGTTAAAATCGTACGGAACCAAATACGGCGAATAGCAAATACAACTTTGTTTTCAGCCCGGCACGAAAGTCTGACGTATCGTAATTGTTGTTTGCCTCTTGCGTTTAATTAACGATGAAATACGATATTTTTGCCAATTGTTTGCCGGGAGAAAAACAACGCCAGCAATCGTGTAGCTGCAGAACACGAAATTGTTTTTCTGGTGGGCTATATTTTGTAACTTTTGGGTGTTCAGCGAAAATTTTCATCAGTTTTGTTTTAAATAACGACATTGGCTATAATCATAAATGTATGAGGTATTACTACATACCCTTATATATAAGAATATTATGTAAGTACCAATTAGTGAAGGTGAAGAATGGGGTAAGTTTGTCTTCAGAAAATCAAAGTCAAAAAAAGAGTCAAAATTATAGAATACTTATACAGGGAGACTTTTAATACATTAGCAATATTTTGTCTACGTGCTCAGTCCATAATTCTGAACAACTTTTAGTATAAGGGTAGCTCCGAAATCGCGAAAAAAAAACAGCTGTTCTATACAAAATTAAATACCTAACTTGTGGAAAATGTATGGATCAGCTTAATTTTTTTTCGCGATTCGAAGTTGCTTCCATACGAAAAGTTGTTCAGTACCATGGAGAGAGCATGAAAATAAAATAATGCCAACTCAGAAAGTCAAAGTTATAGAATTATGAATATATCAGAATAAGATTTTTTTTCAAAGAACTAAGAATATATGCAGTTAATTTGAAACACGGGTGGAATAAAACCAGGGCAAATTCTTAATGTATAGACAACAGCACATCATAATTCCTAAACTCATTGCAAATTGGCCCCCATTATCTTGCCATTAAGATCAATGCTGTTAATTTGACATGTGGTTGACTGTACCGTCCTTAAATCTTGAAATAAATCACGAACCAAAAGTATCGAAAAAGCGCTAGCAGCGCTTTTTAGATACTTTTGTTTCGTTTAAAATGTTATCTATGATTTATTCTAACTTTATTTATTGTAGAATATTACACTTTTGGAGCAAGAGTGCAATTAAAATAGATACACTAAAATAGATATACTATCGGGTGAAAATGATTTCATAATAACTAGGATCGTATCCATCAACATTTATGATAAATTTCACATGTGAAATGTTGAGTAAAGAAGAAAAATATATAGGAACTTAATAATATGGATTTAACAAAATAAATATTGGAGAATAAATAGCATAAATGATAACTATTTACCATCATTGCTTTCTAGCAATGAAGAACTCTATTGCTCAGTTTTATTTTATGGCACACCACTATATAATTAAGTCCGGTCATGGCCTAAAATTACTTGTGACTACTCACCCTAGAATGATTTCCATCGACAAAAAACTCTGCCTCAGTGCGGCCCGCACCCTGCCCCACGGGTGGGGCTCCAAACACGTCCATGGTGCCCGGGGCCGAGCCCAGGGTGTCCGACCGGCCGGTCTCTGCGAACTGACGGACGGCGGGTGACACCCGGCGACCTAGTCGGAAGAGGACGTATGATCGGTCGTGGGAAACTCCTGTGGACAAAGATATAAGAATTTTATTTACACTTTAATTTACCCTGCACGCGTCACCCTGCATATGGCGCACCATCTATGGTGCGAGTTTGCAATTAATTTGTGTAGTTTGAATAGGTTGATGTGCTGTTGACTGTAACGATAAACGTGGCGTGGACGTTCGATTTTCGCATATAGATCTGTATACCCCGAAAGCTGTATATATAGTATTCCGTATATATATTGTTATCAATATTATAGGTGACGTGTCCCAATTTTGGGCAAAGGTCTTCATTACAAGCTTTTATTTAGACTTATCCCGTTGTCTGTTTAAAAATCAAATCTTGCAAGTTAGATTTTTCCTACTTCCAACAGAGTTTTTCCAGTTGAGCTACAGAGTTAAAATTTCCCACGTCGCTTCAGTTTCCATGACAATGCATTATTATGATAAGCATGACCTGAAGATGCAGCCCACATAGGCTCCAAACGAGGGAACTCCTCAACCGTTTACAGCACGGACACGGGATTTTGTCAGGCGATAAGATGCCATAAGATCTCTCTGGTGACAAGAAAACCTTGTGGCAAAGTAACATGAGATTTAATAGAAGTAGCAAATGGACACATTATTAATAATCAAAATATGGGACCCGAATTAATTACGACAGGAAATAAATTATTTGTTTGGCACCATGAAAACGGATTTAGAATCCTAATACAATTCATTTTTTATTTTGATTCGTATAAGAATATCACGAATATTAATAATATATTATGACAAATCGTAATCACGTGTAATCGAAGCTATTTTTGCTACATAACTGGCGTATTATTTCTCGTAACCCGGTCGCTTGTGGAAAAATGTTTCATTCACAAATTGGGTGAGAGCCAATGAAATGAATGGTGAAGCAGCGAATTCACGGCTTTGATCAATTTATTAAATATGTAGTGGAAAATTGGGGACTGTCTATAAATTCGTCTCTTTTTAGTTCAGCTTGTTAACTATTCAATCCTGACAATAGCATTTTTAGTTCTATCCATGCTAATAATATTTTTAGAGAGAAAGATTTTTTGTTTTGTTTGTAATGAATAAACTCAAAAACTACTAGGATTTTAATGAAATTTGGCACAGAGATAGACAAAACGTTCCGGAGTGATATAGGCTACTTTTTTATATTATGGTTTTAGCCGTGCGAAGTCGGGGCGGGCCGCTAGTTATCTATCCAGATAAAGTCTAGCAAAGAAGTCTGTCTATCTTAAGAATATTTTCAAAGATAGTGTAAAGCAATACTATTGTAATTTCAAAAAGGTATGTATAGGTATATAAGGTATATAAGGTAATTTATCTTGCTTATTTATATTTGTTACAGTCACAATCGGACTTCTAAAACATACATTAAAGTGAAAAGGTTTTTATAAAATTATAAACTCATAAAATTATAACTCGTCATGGTCAACGCTGTTTTGATGAGTTTCTTTCGGCATTTCTTTTCAGCAGTGGTCGTTCCAAAATGCTAGTAGTTTGTAGCTCATTGAGAAATTACTTTATAGTGTATAATTTACGTGAAAAATTGCATGAATTAAATGAATTGAAATACAACATAAATTTCATTTCTGAATAAATGTCTTTATTATATACAAATGCAACGAACTAAGTAAGGACTATGAATTGAAAATGGAATCGTTTGTTTACATTCAATGCGAAACTCGCGACTTGGGAGACTAAAGCGTTTTTAATTATCCTCCTATTTAAAGTCCCAGGTCCCGGCAACTTTAAAAATAAAGTGTGCAACTTTCTTAATTGTCTACGAGGCACAGAAAATATTTTCAGGGAGCTGAATCGAGCTAACGTAGTTGAACTTTTGTAAACGATTGAAACTGGAAAAATGTACGGTACGTCGCTTTTGTTGGTTCAATTTCTGCTTACGCTTGTTAGTTCTGCTAGGAAGGTGACTTTTGTAAAGGAAATAAAGCAAATTACCTAGTCTTCAAACGAGACATCCCAAGAATACGTGAATATATCTTTGTTTGTTTACCGATTTAATTTAAAATCAAAAAAATAAAGAATAACGTTGCCTAGACGTTTCATAATTGAATTTAAATCTATATACATCTAAAACAAAAATCAATAGAACATTGTGATAACAAAAAAAATTAACAATAATAACATTTTTTTGTTGGAGATAAGAGAAGCTGAGACATTCCTTTGTCTTATTAATTATAAAGTAAATCGCTTAAAATAAAATAAATAATTTTAATTGCCAAATTTAATATTGCGCAGTTTAACATATTATTTAAACTATGTAATATTAAATGTGGCAATAAAGTGATTTTTTATTTACATATATTGTTTATTTTTGTAATATCTCGTTCTCTTATGAGCCGCATGTTTTGACTCGCTGAAAACATTCCCTTCTGAACCAGTTTTAAGAGCGAATCCTTAAAAAAACACCGAAAATGACCTCATTTCAACGAACTTGAAGATCATGAGTATTTTTTTTGTATCGTTATCGAATAAATTGGCAAAAAACTGCGATTTTGTTTACATAACCGTGAGTCACGGTAGGGTAGTGAACTCGGCCGGTGCCAGCTGGCTACGTTGCAGAACAGTCATAACTTCTCCTCTCGTTATGTGACAGGTATTTGGGGAATTTATTGATAGATTAATTTTTTAAATCTAGTGTAGGTACCAAATCTCATAACGTAAATAAAGGCTGGATGTGAGACGTTCGAGTGTACATTATTTCGGAAAAATAATTGCGAGATTTAAGATGCCACGTTTAGGGGACCTTGGGTTCTGACGCTTAACAACTGAAAAAGTAACGGGGAAAACGCTCAGAAACGCAAACTCAACCTACCTATAGAATAAAATATATATGTATAGGCCGTGAGTGGTTTTGTTATGTACTATTTTTCACTATATATATATATTTTAGTGACAAAATATAAGACGTACTAAAATAATAAGACTTTTCTGATAACAATTTCGGGATCTTTGCGTGTGTCCAGAAAATAATAATCTGCTATAAGTAATACTTAATTTAAATCACAGAAACAATTTTATCTGGCCAATTAATTCTACTTACTAGGACTCTCCCTAGACAGCAAAAAATGTCTCCTGCTCATATGTTAACATATTACACAAACATCAACCTTATCATTTCAAGAATAGAGACTTAAATCTGTTATCTTACATTGACATATAAAATTCGCCAACTAAGTCTTCGGAAAGCAGGCGAATTTTTACTTCGTGTTGCGCTTAGTAATAAGGTCGAACACTGACCGAATGTTAAATATTTTTAGACGTAGTATATAAGGTCGTATATCTCGGCTAACGATAGTAATTAGGAACAGGCCCACCTTCAACTAATGGTTTTGTTTTTCCAGGGCCGGACTAAGGAAGAACTTTTATTTTTTCACAAGCGCAATAGATTGTTTGACAGTATTAATTTTAATCCTGTTATTAATTAGCATAGATTCTCTTTGGAATCTTAATGAAGCCCGAACTTAATTGCTTATTTCTGTTTCATCATCTACCTCATTTACATTCTATTTAATTCTTTCATTTGTTATTAAATGTGAAAATGTGATAAAAGTAAATAGAGACAAAACTTTTTACTTGAATTTTGAATGTTGGCATTGACTCTCTAGGATTTGAAAACTCCAGTTTTAATTTCAATATTCTATTCGATTCCAAAATGAAAGAGTCGATTACAAAACGAATACCGGTTTTAAGATAAAACTAAATGAAACAGCTTACAAATAAAAACGTGATTACAAATGAAAGAATATTCTGACACAACGTGAAACAGTAATTGCCTTCATATCGCGGACTACAGTCAACAAAACACTTATACAATAATTCACGCCGTCACGGCTCAGGGGAAATACGAATACGCACACCATCAATCATGTTTTATCTGAATCCTAAGAAAATAACCTTATTTCTACCAGCTCAGATCCTTTGATGTCTACAGTACAGTCTCGGCACATCAACCTATCCAAAATCATAGCAAATTCACCCGTATTACCACCGCATAGGCTCAATGCATGACTTGGCAAGCGGTTCATGGTACATTGGGGATTGAGGATGATTTGTTATTGAGGCTGTCGGCCTTTACTGGATACATGGATTTAGTCATTTTGTATTGATTTGTATATGGTGTGTATAGTAAAACAAATCGGAAATTTGTGCTAACATATAAAGACGATTTTGATCAAGATTTGATTAAACTTCAGTTCAGAACAGCAGAGCCTACAATCAACTTTTATGGAACTTTCTTCTTCAATAAATAAATATATTAGGACAAATCACACAGATTGAGCTAGTCCCAAAGTAAGTTCGAGACTTGTGTTATGGGAGTAACTCAACAATACTATATTTTATAACAAATACATATATAGATAAACTTCCCAAGACCCGGGCCAATCAGAAAAATCATTCATCGTCATCATCAGACATCATGACCCGACCGGGGATCGAATTCGGGACCTCTCGGTTCAGAGGCAACCACTTTACCACTGCGCCACCGAGGTCGTCAAATCTTAGGAACTTAAAACGGAATATAGGGTGAAAAAAATTATGGATGAAGATAATTACTAAACTAGATCGACGGTAGAGTTGAATGGCCTTCTTGGAAAATGGGACTTCTTGAATGGCCTCATCAGAAGCAAGTCAGCCTGAGTATAGGTGTAAATAGAATGAATAATAAAAATACATACATAATTTCTAAGTCAGAGGAGTTTGTGGTTCAGGTTCGAATCCTACTCTTGCCACAAGAGCTTTTATACCGTCTGACTCATTTAAATAGTTTGTCTTATACCATCACTTGATTCCGGTGGAGGAAAACATGTGGGGAAACATGCACACCGGTTCACAATTTATTTCACTCCTTACAGACTGTACGTAGTTGCAAAAGTATTAGACAAAACCTCTATTTTTTTCTTATGGCTTATTAGTTTTTACACTTCAATAAGCATTTGCAGATATTGCTTCAGTAGTTCCCGTTATGGTGTTCCAAACAGAAACAAAAGGCAATCGCACAGGGGAGTCTACGGGGACTCCATAACCATTATAAACAGGATTATTCCTATTACTCCATTAACCTAAATAGAATTGTCTGTGTCTGTATTATTGACTAAGTTTGAGGACGCACGCTAAAGGCTATAACACACTGTGTAAAAGTCCCTGTTGTCTACAGGTCGGAAAAGACCAAATGCGTAGTGCATAGTCTTACCAGCGACGTGAACACACGTTCACGTCACACGCGTACATACGCGCACATAACGCATAATACCATATTTGATATTATTCCTTACAATGCAATTTTACTAGAATGCACTCATACACATCACAATGCATTTAAGTATAATTCTTTTGTAAAATATTTTGATTTAATAGAGTAAAAAAACATGTCTACTCGCTTTTGTTAGAAGAAATTAATAAATTAATTTATTTGTTTCCACATAA
This sequence comes from Plodia interpunctella, assembly GCF_027563975.2. Classification (NCBI taxonomy): domain Eukaryota; kingdom Metazoa; phylum Arthropoda; class Insecta; order Lepidoptera; family Pyralidae; genus Plodia; species Plodia interpunctella. The sequence continues at coordinate 9,106,174 of NC_071301.1, forward strand.
TACACATGCATAACAATAAAAAAATATTAATATATACTTAATACAAAAGCTAAACAAATACAAATGTTGCATTGAAAATTACATCATCCATCCATCCAGCCAAACAAGTTCAAATATAATTTTTTTCTGATGAAGGATGACGAACACCGTGACGTGTAGAAAAGGCCCTTTGGAAGTTTACTCGAGTGCTTTCACGAAGTTTTGATATCAACCGTTAACACAATATTGATTTACGCTGTTTGCGTATGTTCTTTTATTATTAAAAGTTTTTACCCCTTTATATATTTAACTAAGGCTTTTATCTTATTACTGATCACTCATTTAAATTATTGATTTAAAACAAAAGACAACATGGTATGTCAAATCAATTTGTTTGTATCACACAATAATGATGACGGACGAATATCAACTTATTTACACATTAAAAAAACTAATTAAAATAAAAACTAAATTAGACTTAAGTACCTAAAAAACAACTTTAACAAATAAAATCGAAGCGTAAAATCAAATACATATCACGTCTTTATACGTCTTAGGGTTGACAGTGACATAGCCGAGAGTCTCGAAACTTGTATACCACGATTAGCAGAGCTAGATAGATAGTGGGCTTATTTCTAGAATTGAAATTCAAAATCAGTAACACATTACTAGCACATCATCTATGAGAATAATCCCTAAGTTTGTTTTAATGGCTATAGCCATTTCCACAGTTTTCAAGTTTTCCAGGTGAAAATATTTATTACGATTTTTTTATTAATAGGACCTTGAGCTCCGACGCTTAATGGCCAAGGATGGAATCGGGAAACCGCTCAGATGAGAGAAAATTACTTATTTCGTGCGACTGTAACCCTGATAGACACTGACAAACATGCAATGCGAGACAGATAAAGACACATTTGCCAGGAAGAGTGATTCAGTTTTATTTCAGTTCAGCCGCTCGAGCCATTGTTCCCAGAAGTTCCGCCTACTGCTGGCCGCATTTTTCAAGGAAACACGCTCAATTAATCGCGATAATCGATTTCATTGATAAAATCTCCGTTAAAGTTTCGATTGATTTGTACTTCGCATTTCCATGCCTCTATTTGAACGATATAACGAAAATCAGAGAATAGTTGTGGAAATTGTGATAATATATCATATTGATCGATATAACGAAAATCAGTCAATAGTTGTGATAATATATCATACAGTAATTGCCCAGATTACATGGCCTAATAGATAGTACCTAATAAAAGCGAGCAAGTATCTGCTAACTTGAGGAGACATCAAACAATGTTACAATTGGCATAGCAGTCCTGTGTCTGCCTAAGCGTTGAACACAAGTGGAAATAATAAAGCACTGATAGTGCTTTACAGATTTTGGACTACTGAAAGCAGCTTTCAGTAGTCCAAAGTCCTTTAGGTCACTTCATTAGTTGAACTAGACGGAGAGTAGCAATTTGCAGCTGATGAAAATAAATAATCAAATTAATAAGAAAATGATGAGTCAATGTATAACCCGATAGGTATATTTCTGACTTTCATGCTTTACCAATCTCTTATCTAAGCTTAGAGTGGCTCAAACAGTCAACAACTTGACACATCAAGCAAAACAAAAACCGGAAAAAATCTCTGTTTGCATCACAATGACAAATAGCAGTCGTGAGAAAGGTGTCCTTATTTATTGCTCGCCGGCAAACGAGATTCGTCTCTGCAAGCAAACAGTAACTGATAGATAACTTTATCAGGCACAATGTCGACAAGTTGGGCTTTCCTTGGGAGTAAACAATTTTTCTCGACGAACTACGAGTGTCTACTCTTGACTATTGCTGATTATTTTTCTTTGTGGAAAACATGGATAAGAGCGAACATTTTTCTCTGTTATTTTAAGTGATATTTGTTTTTCTTTAGATTCTGTTTCTTTGCATTGCTTTAGATTTAAAAAGCATTTAAGTGTAAGTTGGACTTGTGTATCTGTGTGTTTAAAAAGATTATATTTTGACCATTATAAAACATAGAATCATATAATTTAATATGAATTGAGGAGAAGATAATGAGCAAAAACACCTGTAAATTAAATGTATCGCAAATTACTTATTTCATTTTCTAACATTAATATAATATATATAATATGTTAGGCCAAATCTATAATATGTTAGGCCAGATTGAGCTAACCCCAAAGTAAGTTTCAGACTTGTGTTATGGAATACTAACTCAACGATACTATATTTTAAAACAAATACATATATAGATAAACATCCAAGACCCGGGCCAATCAAAAAAAGATCATTTTCCATCATGACCCGACCGGGGATCGAACCCGGGACCTCTCGGTTCAGTGGCAAGAACTTTACTACTGCGCCACCGAGGTCGACAATAATTTAAATAATTAAAAATATATTAATATTACAAGTCGTTTGTACAAATGAACATTTTCGAAAATTAAGTAAACATTTTAATTATTAGACAATAAATGTCTACCTCATTTCATAAACAGCCACAATTAAACCATAATATTAAAATATAATAATACATTTACTCCTAAAGGCAACTGAAAATTTCCTTGCGGTAACCAAAGTGATTTTGGTCGAAAGTTCAAAGCGTTCATTAGATTTTATGAGATTTTCTGCCAAGAGATCGCTGCTAATTTATCTTTCGCAAAATGTATTAACGACCCTTTGAAATAGGCATTATCAAATTCGTAATTAAAAACAAGTAAATTTTGGTTATATGCATTTTAAAAATATAGACTATATTTAGGTATTTCGCCATTGAGGTTCCAATTTGGATTGATGACCTTTGTCCCTGAAAGTCGTGATATCGAACTGCCACATCGGAGGTTTCGGGTTCGATCCCCGGTTAGGTCAAGATGGAAAATGATCTTTCTTAATGTCATTTCATAACTATGTCTGAGACTCATCTCTTAAGATTTAGGACAAGAAAAAGTATTAAGAGATTCGTTTGATATTCAGTAAAATTAATATATCATAATACAATGTCAATTTTATTTTACAACAAAACCAAACCCAGGCAGTCTTTTAAACTATTTCCTCGCACACCAAAAAACAACGTCAAACCAACTAAAATAAAATTCTTTCCAACGTTTTCTCAAAGACATTGATTGCTTTGTCCCCATGCCGGAATTCCCGGAACAATAATAGTGTTGTCATACTCAAGTTCCCGTCACTATCGATAAGTGTCTATTTTAACGCGCGTCTTTGGCTGTCATCCAAAAATCGCGTACGGCGCACGGCGCTTGACAGAATTGATATTTGGCACTTACTTTCTGTGTAATATTAGTCACATGTCTATTTACAATTAACGTGATAAATTCTAGCCATTTTTCACGATAACAGGTGCTATATTTGCGTTTGTATCATGATTAATAATTTACATGTTCGTTAAATTATACCATTAGTCACGCAACACAGGCGTTTAATAAATTGCTAGGGATTTATTTTTGATACGGGGTACTTCATGACGTAACATTTTATTTCTTGTCTTTCTAGGTATGATTAGGTACTAGCGCTAATCGATTATTTCTATCGTTATATTAAAGGTGACTGTGTCGTATATATTTTTAGTGTTGTGCTATAGATTCTGTATTGGTATCTATCTATCGGACCTACGATTCAAGCTTTGTGCCAAGTGTGGGCCATTGGGTGTTGTCCATTTATTTATTTTGTAGTTGTGATACTGTATGTGGCTTGTATATAAAATTGAATACATACAATAAATATTCTTCTACTTAACGAGACGAATTTGACGTTTAAAAAAAAAGTAGGTAGGTACTTTATCACTCCCACAGCGTTCTTTGTATCGATCCATCTCCTACCATACATTAAATTCTGAATACATAAAGGACAGCTAAATATTACAAAAATGATAAAAAAAATATGAACATACGATGCTTCGACGAAAGCATGAATACAAATAAATTTCATGGCTTGTACTCATTAAACTGAACAACACGAACTGCATTATCGCGTGTCATTGACATTTAGCCTTGTGCATATCGGCTGCATTTATCACGTCGCGACTTGCGTCTGCGAAATGAATCATAACTTTTGCATTGAAATACAGATGGTATCGTTCGAAGTAATTAGGTACGTTATAGCCGTAGTGTCTGTGAACTTGGCATACCAAGTTATAGAATATCAAAGTTTCATTGGAGTTCTATATGCATCCACATGAGTTCTATAGTTCCTGATACATTTCAAGAATAGTTCTGGCGTTTATCAATAAAAAAAAATTTTTGAAAAAATGATATGCTAAGTTCCGGTAGCATATCATTTTCTAAAAAACTAATATTAAATAATCAAAATCGATAAACACGGGATATATAAATAGTTCCTCATACATATTATAAATAGTTCTGCATTATTAAAGTAAAAAAAAATATCAAAGTTTATATATATATCGACGACATGCTACTATAAGAAAAAATAATATTTTGCTCAAAGCTTACTATATTGATAGCAATCATATAAAAGATAGTTTCAAAAATGAAATTAAATGAATAAATAAATATATCACCAAAAAAGAAAAACGCCATGTAACAAAATAGCAGCATAGTAAATAAGAAGGTTATTTGGAGAAATGCCGAAATAACAAAAATATATCAAAATGTTTCGGATCGACGATAAACGTCATTTCAAGAGTAGTAAAATATTGAAAAACACAATCAGCATTTTTCTCCGAGCTCTATTCCCAGAAACAATAGTAGTTAGTATATCACACTCGAATATTGGAAAGTTAGAAATTTTACTAGATGATATTCGAAAAATCTTAAAAATATGTTCTGGTTACCCAGGAACCTAGAACTCCGCGGATTATAAAACAACACTAGTATATCAATAAATATCAACAAGAATTTCAACCAGAACTCTTTAAAAAATATCAGCATATCACACTTGAATATTGGAAAGTTAGAAATTTTACTAGATGATATTCGAAAAACCTTAAAAAAATGTTCTGGTTACCCAGGAACCTAGAACTCCACGGATTATAAAACGACATTAGTATTTGAATAAATAACAATAAGTATTTCAACCAGAACTTTTATAAAAATATCAGCATATCACACTTGAATATTGGAAAGTTAGAAATTTTACTACTATTTTTTTAGATGATATTCAAAAATTCTTAAAAATATGTTCTGGTTACCCAGGAATCTAGAACTCCGCGGATTATAAAACAACACTAGTATATCAATAAATAACAACAAGTATTTCAACCAGAACTCTTTAAAAAATATCAGCATATCACACTTGAATATTGGAAAGTTAGAAATTTTACTAGATGATATTCGAAAAATCTTAAAAAAATGTTGTGGTTGCCCAGGAACCTAGAACTCCGCGGATTATAAAACAACACTAGTATATCAACAAGAAACAACAAGTATTTCAACCAGAACTCTAAAAAAAACATCAGCATATCACACTTGAATATTGGAAAGTTAGAAATTTTACTAGATGATATTCGAAAAATCTTAAAAAAATGTTCTGGTTACCCAGGAACCTAGAACTCCGCGGATTATAAAACAACACTAGTATATCAACAAAAAACAACAAGTATTTCAACCAGAACTCTAAAGAAAACAGCAGCATATCACACTTGAATATTGGAAAGTTAGAAATTTTACTAGATGATATTCGAAAAATCTTAAAAAAATGTTCTGGTTACCCAGGAACCTAGAACTCCGCGGATTATAAAACAACACTAGTATATCAATAATTATCAACAAGAATTTCAACCAGAACTCTTTAAAAAATATCAGCATATCACACTTGAATATTGGAAAGTTAGAAATTTTACTAGATGATATTCGAAAAATCTTAAAAAAATGTTGTGGTTGCCCAGGAACCTAGAACTCCGCGGATTATAAAACAACACTAGTATATCAACAAAAAACAACAAGTATTTCAACCAGAACTCTAAAAAAAACATCAGCATATCACACTTGAATATTGGAAACTTAGAAATTTTACTAGATGATATTCGAAAAATCTTAAAAAAATGTTCTGGTTACCCAGGAACCTGGAACTCCGCGGATTATAAAACAACACTAGTATATCAACAAAAAACAACAAGTATTTCAACCAGAACTCTAAAAAAAACATCAGCATATCACACTTGAATATTGGAAAGTTAGAAATTTTACTAGATGATATTCGAAAATTCTTAAAAAAATGTTCTGGTTACCCAGGAACCTAGAACTCCACGGATTATAAAACGTCATTAGTATTTGAATAAATAACAATAAGTATTTCAACCAGAACTTTTATAAAAATATCAGCATATCACACTTGAATATTGGAAAGTTAGAAATTTTACTAGATGATATTCGAAAATTCTTAAAAAAATGTTCTGGTTACCCAGGAACCTAGAACTCCGCGGATTATAAAACAACACTAGTATATCAATAAAAAACAACAAGAATTTCAACCAGAACTCTTAAAAAAACATCAGCATATCACACTTGAATATTGGAAAGTTAGAAATTTTACTAGATGATATTCGAAAAATCTTAAAAAAATGTTCTGGTTACCCAGGAACCTAGAACTCCGCGGATTATAAAACAACACTAGTATATCAACAAAAAACAACAAGTATTTCAACCAGAACTCTAAAAAAAACATCAGCATATCACACTTGAATATTGGAAAGTTAGAAATTTTACTAGATGATATTCGAAAATTCTTAAAAATATGTTCTGGTTACCTAGGAACCTAGAACTCCGCGGATTATAAAACAACACTAGTATATTAACAAAGAACAATAAGTATTTCAACCAGAACTCTTTAAAAAATATCAGCATATCACACTTGAATATTGGAAAGTTAGAAATTTTACTAGATGATATTCGAAAAATCTTAAAAAAATGTTCTGCTTACCCAGGAACCTAGAACTCCGCGGATTATAAAACAACACTAGTATATTAACAAAGAACAATAAGTATTTCAACCAGAACTCTTTAAAAAATATCAGCATATCACACTTGAATATTGGAAAGTTAGAAATTTTACTAGATGATATTCGAAAAATCTTAAAAAAATGTTGTGGTTGCCCAGGAACCTAGAACTCCGCGGATTATAAAACAACACTAGTATATCAACAAACAACAACAAGTATTTCAATTTTACTACTATTTTTTTAGTAAAATTTTAGTAAAATTTCTAACATTCCAATATTCAAGTGTGATATGCTGATGTTTTTTTTAGAGTTCTGGTTGAAATACTTGTTGTTCTTTGTTGATATACTAGTGTTGTTTTATAATCCGCGGAGTTCTAGGTTCCTGGGTAACCAGAACATATTTTTAAGAATTTTCGAATATCATCTAGTAAAATTTCTAACTTTCCAATATTCAAGTGTGATATGCAGATATTTTTTTAAGAGTTCTGATTGAAATACTTGTTGTTATTTATTGATATACTAGTGTTGTTTTATAATCCGCGGAGTTCTAGGTTCCTGGGTAACCAAACATATTTTTAAGAATTTTTGAATATCATCTAAAAAAATAGTAGTAAAATTTCTATCTTTCCAATATTCCAGTGTGATATGCTGATGTTTTTTTAAGAGTTCTGATTGAAATACTTGTTGTTATTTATTGATATACTAGTGTTGTTTTATAATCCGCGGAGTTCTAGGTTCCTGGGTAACCAAACATATTTTTAAGAATTTTTGAATATCATCTAGTAAAATTTCTAAGTTTCCAATATTCAAGTGTGATATGCTGATGTTTTTTTTAGAGTTCTGGTTGAAATACTTGTTGTTTTTTGTTGATATACTAGTGTTGTTTTATAATCCGCGGAGTTCCAGGTTCCTGGGTAACCAGAACATTTTTTTAAGATTTTTCGAATATCATCTAGTAAAATTTCTAACTTTCCAATATTCAAGTGTGATATGCTGATGTTTTTTTTAGAGTTCTGGTTGAAATACTTATTGTTGTTTGTTGATATACTAGTGTTGTTTTATAATCCGCGGAGTTCTAGGTTCCTGGGTAACCAGAACATATTTTTAAGAATTTTCGAATATCATCTAGTAATATTTCTAACTTTCCAATATTCAAGTGTGATATGCTGATATTTTTTAAAGAGTTCTGGTTGAAATTCTTGTTGATAATTATTGATATACTAGTGTTGTTTTATAATCCGCGGAGTTCTAGGTTCCTGGGTAAGCAGAACATTTTTTTAAGATTTTTCGAATATCATCTAGTAAAATTTCTAACTTTCCAATATTCAAGTGTGATATGCAGATATTTTTTTAAGAGTTCTGATTGAAATACTTGTTGTTATTTATTGATATACTAGTGTTGTTTTATAATCCGCGGAGTTCTAGGTTCCTGGGTAACCAGAACATATTTTTAAGAATTTTCGAATATCATCTAGTAAAATTTCTAACTTTCCAATATTCAAGTGTGATATGCAGATATTTTTTTAAGAGTTCTGATTGAAATACTTGTTGTTATTTATTGATATACTAGTGTTGTTTTATAATCCGCGGAGTTCTAGGTTCCTGGGTAACCAAACATATTTTTAAGAATTTTTGAATATCATCTAAAAAAATAGTAGTAAAATTTCTATCTTTCCAATATTCCAGTGTGATATGCTGATGTTTTTTTTAGAGTTCTGGTTGAAATACTTGTTGTTCTTTGTTGATATACTAGTGTTGTTTTATAATCTTTAAAAAACATCAGCATATCACACTTGAATATTGGAAAGTTAGAAATTTTACTAGATGATATTCGAAAATTCTTAAAAATATGTTCTGGTTACCCAGGAACCTAGAACTCCGCGGATTATAAAACAACACTAGTATATCAACAAACAACAACAAGTATTTCAACCAGAACTCTAAAAAAAACATCAGCATATCACACTTGAATATTGGAAAGTTAGAAATTTTACTAGATGATATTCGAAAATTCTTAAAAATATGTTCTGGTTACCTAGGAACCTAGAACTCCGCGGATTATAAAACAACACTAGTATATTAACAAAGAACAATAAGTATTTCAACCAGAACTCTTTAAAAAATATCAGCATATCACACTTGAATATTGGAAAGTTAGAAATTTTACTAGATGATATTCGAAAAATCTTAAAAAAATGTTCTGGTTACCTAGGAACCTAGAACTCCGCGGATTATAAAACAACACTAGTATATTAACAAAGAACAATAAGTATTTCAACCAGAACTCTTTAAAAAATATCAGCATATCACACTTGAATATTGGAAAGTTAGAAATTTTACTAGATGATATTCGAAAAATCTTAAAAAAATGTTCTGGTTACCCAGGAACCTAGAACTCCGCGGATTATAAAACAACACTAGTATATCAATAATTATCAACAAGAATTTCAACCAGAACTCTTTAAAAAATATCAGCATATCACACTTGAATATTGGAAAGTTAGAAATTTTACTAGATTATATTCGAAAAATCTTAAAAAAATGTTCTGGTTACCCAGGAACCTAGAACTCCGCGGATTATAAAACAACACTAGTATATCAACAAAGAACAACAAGTATTTCAACCAGAACTCTAAAAAAAACATCAGCATATCACACTTGAATATTGGAAAGTTAGAAATTTTACTAGATGATATTCGAAAAACCTTAAAAAAATGTTCTGGTTACCCAGGAACCTAGAACTCCACGGATTATAAAACGACATTAGTAGTTGAATAAATAACAATAAGTATTTCAACCAGAACTTTTATAAAAATATCAGCATATCACACTTGAATATTGGAAAGTTAGAAATTTTACTACTATTTTTTTAGATGATATTCAAAAATTCTTAAAAATATGTTCTGGTTACCCAGGAATCTAGAACTCCGCGGATTATAAAACAACACTAGTATATCAATAAATAACAACAAGTATTTCAACCAGAACTCTTTAAAAAATATCAGCATATCACACTTGAATATTGGAAAGTTAGAAATTTTACTAGATGATATTCGAAAAATCTTAAAAAAATGTTGTGGTTACCCAGGAACCTAGAACTCCGCGGATTATAAAACAACACTAGTATATCAATAAAAAACAACAAGAATTTCAACCAGAACTCTTAAAAAAACATCAGCATATCACACTTGAATATTGGAAAGTTAGAAATTTTACTAGATGATATTCGAAAAATCTTAAAAAAATGTTCTGGTTACCCAGGAACCTAGAACTCCGCGGATTATAAAACAACACTAGTATATCAACAAAAAACAACAAGTATTTCAACCAGAACTCTAAAAAAAACATCAGCATATCACACTTGAATATTGGAAAGTTAGAAATTTTACTAGATGATATTCGAAAATTCTTAAAAATATGTTCTGGTTACCTAGGAACCTAGAACTCCGCGGATTATAAAACAACACTAGTATATCAACAAACAACAACAAGTATTTCAACCAGAACTCTAAAAAAAACATCAGCATATCACACTTGAATATTGGAAAGTTAGAAATTTTACTAGATGATATTCGAAAAATCTTAAAAAAATGTTGTGGTTACCCAGGAACCTAGAACTCCGCGGATTATAAAACAACACTAGTAAATCAATAATTATCAACAAGAATTTCAACCAGAACTCTTTAAAAAATATCTGCATATCACACTTGAATATTGGAAAGTTAGAAATTTTACTAGATGATATTCGAAAATTCTTAAAAATATGTTCTGGTTACCCAGGAACCTAGAACTCCGCGGATTATAAAACAACACTAGTATATCAACAAACAACAACAAGTATTTCAATTTTACTACTATTTTTTTAGTAAAATTTTAGTAAAATTTCTAACATTCCAATATTCAAGTGTGATATGCTGATGTTTTTTTTAGAGTTCTGGTTGAAATACTTGTTGTTCTTTGTTGATATACTAGTGTTGTTTTATAATCCGCGGAGTTCTAGGTTCCTGGGTAACCAGAACTTTTTTTTTAAGATTTTTCGAATATCATCTAGTAAAATTTCTAACTTTCCAATATTCAAGTGTGATATGCTGATGTTTTTTTTAGAGTTCTGGTTGAAATACTTATTGTTGTTTGTTGATATACTAGTGTTGTTTTATAATCCGCGGAGTTCTAGGTTCCTGGGTAACCAGAACATATTTTTAAGAATTTTCGAATATCATCTAGTAATATTTCTAACTTTCCAATATTCAAGTGTGATATGCTGATATTTTTTAAAGAGTTCTGGTTGAAATTCTTGTTGATAATTATTGATATACTAGTGTTGTTTTATAATCCGCGGAGTTCTAGGTTCCTGGGTAAGCAGAACATTTTTTTAAGATTTTTCGAATATCATCTAGTAAAATTTCTAACTTTCCAATATTCAAGTGTGATATGCAGATATTTTTTTAAGAGTTCTGATTGAAATACTTGTTGTTATTTATTGATATACTAGTGTTGTTTTATAATCCGCGGAGTTCTAGGTTCCTGGGTAACCAGAACATATTTTTAAGAATTTTCGAATATCATCTAGTAAAATTTCTAACTTTCCAATATTCAAGTGTGATATGCAGATATTTTTTTAAGAGTTCTGATTGAAATACTTGTTGTTATTTATTGATATACTAGTGTTGTTTTATAATCCGCGGAGTTCTAGGTTCCTGGGTAACCAAACATATTTTTAAGAATTTTTGAATATCATCTAAAAAAATAGTAGTAAAATTTCTATCTTTCCAATATTCCAGTGTGATATGCTGATGTTTTTTTTAGAGTTCTGGTTGAAATACTTGTTGTTCTTTGTTGATATACTAGTGTTGTTTTATAATCCGCGGAGTTCTAGGTTCCTGGGTAACCAGAACATTTTTTTAAGATTTTTCGAATATAATCTAGTAAAATTTCTAACTTTCCAATATTCAAGTGTGATATGCTGATATTTTTTAAAGAGTTCTGGTTGAAATTCTTGTTGATAATTATTGATATACTAGTGTTGTTTTATAATCCGCGGAGTTCTAGGTTCCTGGGTAACCAGAACATTTTTTTAAGATTTTTCGAATATCATCTAGTAAAATTTCTAACTTTCCAATATTCAAGTGTGATATGCTGATATTTTTTAAAGAGTTCTGGTTGAAATACTTATTGTTCTTTGTTAATATACTAGTGTTGTTTTATAATCCGCGGAGTTCTAGGTTCCTAGGTAACCAGAACATTTTTTTAAGATTTTTCGAATATCATCTAGTAAAATTTCTAACTTTCCAATATTCAAGTGTGATATGCTGATATTTTTTAAAGAGTTCTGGTTGAAATACTTATTGTTCTTTGTTAATATACTAGTGTTGTTTTATAATCCGCGGAGTTCTAGGTTCCTAGGTAACCAGAACATATTTTTAAGAATTTTCGAATATCATCTAGTAAAATTTCTAACTTTCCAATATTCAAGTGTGATATGCTGATGTTTTTTTTAGAGTTCTGGTTGAAATACTTGTTGTTGTTTGTTGATATACTAGTGTTGTTTTATAATCCGCGGAGTTCTAGGTTCCTGGGTAACCAGAACATATTTTTAAGAATTTTCGAATATCATCTAGTAAAATTTCTAACTTTCCAATATTCAAGTGTGATATGCTGATGTTTTTTAAAGAGTTCTGGTTGAAATACTTGTTGTTTTTTGTTGATATACTAGTGTTGTTTTATAATCCGCGGAGTTCTAGGTTCCTGGATAACCAGAACATATTTTTAAGAATTTTTGAATATCATCTAAAAAAATAGTAGTAAAATTTCTAACTTTCCAATATTCAAGTGTGATATGCTGATGTTTTTTTTAGAGTTCAGGTTGAAATACTTGTTGTTCTTTGTTGATATACTAGTGTTGTTTTATAATCCGCGGAGTTCTAGGTACCTGGGTAACCACAACATTTTTTTAAGATTTTTCGAATATCATCTAGTAAAATTTCTAACTTTCCAATATTCAAGTGTGATATGCTGATATTTTTTAAAGAGTTCTGGTTGAAATTCTTGTTGATAGTTATTGATATACTAGTGTTGTTTTATAATCCGCGGAGTTCTAGGTTCCTGGGTAACCAGAACATTTTTTTAAGATTTTTCGAATATCATCTAGTAAAATTTCTAACTTTCCAATATTCAAGTGTGATATGCTAATATTTTTTAAAGAGTTCTGGTTGAAATACTTGTTGTTCTTTGTTGATATACTAGTGTTGTTTTATAATCCGCGGAGTTCTAGGTACCTGGGTATCCACAACATTTTTTTAAGATTTTTCGAATATCATCTAGTAAAATTTCTAACTTTCCAATATTCAAGTGTGATATGCTGATATTTTTTAAAGAGTTCTGGTTGAAATTCTTGTTGATAGTTATTGATATACTAGTGTTGTTTTATAATCCGCGGAGTTCTAGGTTCCTGGGTAACCAGAACATTTTTTTAAGATTTTTCGAATATCATCTAGTAAAATTTCTAACTTTCCAATATTCAAGTGTGATATGCTGATATTTTTTAAAGAGTTCTGATTGAAATACTTGTTGTTATTTATTGATATACTAGTGTTGTTTTATAATCCGCGGAGTTCTAGGTTCCTGGGTAACCAAACATATTTTTAAGAATTTTTGAATATCATCTAAAAAAATAGTAGTAAAATTTCTATCTTTCCAATATTCAAGTGTGATATGCTGATGTTTTTTTTAGAGTTCTGGTTGAAATACTTGTTGTTCTTTGTTGATATACTAGTGTTGTTTTATAATCCGCGGAGTTCTAGGTTCCTGGGTAACCAGAACATTTTTTTAAGATTTTTCGAATATCATCTAGTAAAATTTCTAACTTTCCAATATTCAAGTGTGATATGCTGATATTTTTTAAAGAGTTCTGGTTGAAATACTTATTGTTCTTTGTTAATATACTAGTGTTGTTTTATAATCCGCGGAGTTCTAGGTTCCTAGGTAACCAGAACATATTTTTAAGAATTTTCGAATATCATCTAGTAAAATTTCTAACTTTCCAATATTCAAGTGTGATATGCTGATGTTTTTTTTAGAGTTCTGGTTGCAATACTTGTTGTTATTTATTGATATACTAGTGTTGTTTTATAATCCGCGGAGTTCTAGGTTCCTGGGTAACCAGAACATATTTTTAAGAATTTTCGAATATCATCTAGTAAAATTTCTAACTTTCCAATATTCAAGTGTGATATGCTGATATTTTTTAAAGAGTTCTGGTTGAAATACTTATTGTTCTTTGTTAATATACTAGTGTTGTTTTATAATCCGCGGAGTTCTAGGTTCCTAGGTAACCAGAACATTTTTTTAAGATTTTTCGAATATCATCTAGTAAAATTTCTAACTTTCCAATATTCAAGTGTGATATGCTGATATTTTTTAAAGAGTTCTGGTTGAAATACTTATTGTTCTTTGTTAATATACTAGTGTTGTTTTATAATCCGCGGAGTTCTAGGTTCCTAGGTAACCAGAACATATTTTTAAGAATTTTCGAATATCATCTAGTAAAATTTCTAACTTTCCAATATTCAAGTGTGATATGCTGATGTTTTTTTTTAGAGTTCTGGTTGAAATACTTGTTGTTGTTTGTTGATATACTAGTGTTGTTTTATAATCCGCGGAGTTCTAGGTACCTGGGTAACCACAACATTTTTTTAAGATTTTTCGAATATCATCTAGTAAAATTTCTAACTTTCCAATATTCAAGTGTGATATGCTGATATTTTTTAAAGAGTTCTGGTTGAAATTCTTGTTGATAATTATTGATATACTAGTGTTGTTTTATAATCCGCGGAGTTCTAGGTACCTGGGTAACCACAACATTTTTTTAAGATTTTTCGAATATCATCTAGTAAAATTTCTAACTTTCCAATATTCAAGTGTGATATGCTGATATTTTTTAAAGAGTTCTGGTTGAAATTCTTGTTGATAGTTATTGATATACTAGTGTTGTTTTATAATCCGCGGAGTTCTAGGTTCCTGGGTAACCAGAACATTTTTTTAAGATTTTTCGAATATCATCTAGTAAAATTTCTAACTTTCCAATATTCAAGTGTGATATGCTAATATTTTTTAAAGAGTTCTGGTTGAAATACTTGTTGTTCTTTGTTGATATACTAGTGTTGTTTTATAATCCGCGGAGTTCTAGGTACCTGGGTATCCACAACATTTTTTTAAGATTTTTCGAATATCATCTAGTAAAATTTCTAACTTTCCAATATTCAAGTGTGATATGCTGATATTTTTTAAAGAGTTCTGGTTGAAATTCTTGTTGATAGTTATTGATATACTAGTGTTGTTTTATAATCCGCGGAGTTCTAGGTACCTGGGTAACCACAACATTTTTTTAAGATTTTTCGAATATCATCTAGTAAAATTTCTAACTTTCCAATATTCAAGTGTGATATGCTGATATTTTTTAAAGAGTTCTGGTTGAAATTCTTGTTGATAGTTATTGATATACTAGTGTTGTTTTATAATCCGCGGAGTTCTAGGTTCCTGGGTAACCAGAACATTTTTTTAAGATTTTTCGAATATCATCTAGTAAAATTTCTAACTTTCCAATATTCAAGTGTGATATGCTAATATTTTTTAAAGAGTTCTGGTTGAAATACTTGTTGTTCTTTGTTGATATACTAGTGTTGTTTTATAATCCGCGGAGTTCTAGGTACCTGGGTAACCACAACATTTTTTTAAGATTTTTCGAATATCATCTAGTAAAATTTCTAACTTTCCAATATTCAAGTGTGATATGCTGATATTTTTTAAAGAGTTCTGGTTGAAATTCTTGTTGATAATTATTGATATACTAGTGTTGTTTTATAATCCGCGGAGTTCTAGGTACCTGGGTAACCACAACATTTTTTTAAGATTTTTCGAATATCATCTAGTAAAATTTCTAACTTTCCAATATTCAAGTGTGATATGCTGATATTTTTTAAAGAGTTCTGGTTGAAATTCTTGTTGATAGTTATTGATATACTAGTGTTGTTTTATAATCCGCGGAGTTCTAGGTTCCTGGGTAACCAGAACATTTTTTTTAAAATTTTTCGAATATCATCTAGTAAAATTTCTAACTTTCCAATATTCAAGTGTGATATGCTGATATTTTTTAAAGAGTTCTGATTGAAATACTTGTTGTTATTTATTGATATACTAGTGTTGTTTTATAATCCGCGGAGTTCTAGGTTCCTGGGTAACCAAACATATTTTTAAGAATTTTTGAATATCATCTAAAAAAATAGTAGTAAAATTTCTATCTTTCCAATATTCAAGTGTGATATGCTGATGTTTTTTTTAGAGTTCTGGTTGAAATACTTGTTGTTCTTTGTTGATATACTAGTGTTGTTTTATAATCCGCGGAGTTCTAGGTTCCTGGGTAACCAGAACATTTTTTTAAGATTTTTCGAATATCATCTAGTAAAATTTCTAACTTTCCAATATTCAAGTGTGATATGCTGATATTTTTTAAAGAGTTCTGGTTGAAATACTTATTGTTCTTTGTTAATATACTAGTGTTGTTTTATAATCCGCGGAGTTCTAGGTTCCTAGGTAACCAGAACATTTTTTTAAGATTTTTCGAATATCATCTAGTAAAATTTCTAACTTTCCAATATTCAAGTGTGATATGCTGATATTTTTTAAAGAGTTCTGGTTGAAATACTTATTGTTCTTTGTTAATATACTAGTGTTGTTTTATAATCCGCGGAGTTCTAGGTTCCTAGGTAACCAGAACATTTTTTTAAGATTTTTCGAATATCATCTAGTAAAATTTCTAACTTTCCAATATTCAAGTGTGATATGCTGATATTTTTTAAAGAGTTCTGGTTGAAATACTTATTGTTCTTTGTTAATATACTAGTGTTGTTTTATAATCCGCGGAGTTCTAGGTTCCTAGGTAACCAGAACATATTTTTAAGAATTTTCGAATATCATCTAGTAAAATTTCTAACTTTCCAATATTCAAGTGTGATATGCTGATGTTTTTTTTAGAGTTCTGGTTGCAATACTTGTTGTTATTTATTGATATACTAGTGTTGTTTTATAATCCGCGGAGTTCTAGGTTCCTGGGTAACCAGAACATATTTTTAAGAATTTTCGAATATCATCTAGTAAAATTTCTAACTTTCCAATATTCAAGTGTGATATGCTGATATTTTTTTAAGAGTTCTGATTGAAATACTTATTGTTCTTTGTTGATATACTAGTGTTGTTTTATAATCCGCGGAGTTCTAGGTTCCTGGGTAACCAGAACATATTTTTAAGAATTTTCGAATATCATCTAGTAAAATTTCTAACTTTCCAATATTCAAGTGTGATATGCTGATATTTTTTAAAGAGTTCTGGTTGAAATACTTATTGTTCTTTGTTGATATACTAGTGTTGTTTTATAATCCGCGGAGTTCTAGGTTCCTGGGTAACCACAACATTTTTTTAAGATTTTTCGAATATCATCTAGTAAAATTTCTAACTTTCCAATATTCAAGTGTGCTGATGTTTTTTTTAGAGTTTTGGTTGAAATACTTATTGTTGTTTGTTGATATACTAGTGTTATTTTATAATCCGCGGAGTTCTAGGTTCCTGGGTAACCAGAACATATTTTTAAGAATTTTTGAATATCATCTAAAAAAATAGTAGTAAAATTTCTAACTTTCCAATATTCAAGTGTGATATGCTGATGTTTTTTTTAGAGTTCTGGTTGAAATACTTGTTGTTCTTTGTTGATATACTAGTGTTGTTTTATAATCCGCGGAGTTCTAGGTTCCTGGATAACCACAACATTTTTTTAAGATTTTTCGAATATCATCTAGTAAAATTTCTAACTTTCCAATATTCAAGTGTGATATGCTGATGTTTTTTTTAGAGTTCTGGTTGAAATACTTGTTGGTATTTATTGATATACTAGTGTTGTTTTATAATCCGCGGAGTTCTAGGTTCCTGGGTAACCAGAACATATTTTTAAGAATTTTCGAATATCATCTAGTAAAATTTCTAACTTTCCAATATTCAAGTGTGATATGCTGATTTTTTTAAAGAGTTCTGATTGAAATTCTTATTCTTATTTATTGATATATTAGTGTTGTTTTATAATCCGCGGAGTTCTAGGTTCTTGGGTAACCAGAACATTTTTTTAAGATTTTTCGAATATCATCTAGTAAAATTTCTAACTTTCCAATATTCAAGTGTGATATGCTGATGTTTTTTTTAGAGTTCTGGTTGAAATACTTGTTGTTCTTTGTTGATATACTAGTTTTGTTTTATAATCCGCGGAGTTCTAGGTTCCTGGGTAACCAGAACATATTTTTAAGAATTTTTGTATATCATCTAAAAAAATAGTAGTAAAATTTCTAACTTTCCAATATTCAAGTGTGATATGCTGATGTTTTTTTTAGAGTTCTGGTTGAAATACTTGTTGTTCTTTGTTGATATACTAGTGTTGTTTTATAATCCGCGGAGTTCTAGGTTCCTGGGTAACCAGAACATATTTTTAAGAATTTTCGAATATCATCTAGTAATATTTCTAACTTTCCAATATTCAAGTGTGATATGCTGATATTTTTTAAAGAGTTCTGGTTGAAATTCTTGTTGATAATTATTGATATACTAGTGTTGTTTTATAATCCGCGGAGTTCTAGGTTCCTGGGTAAGCAGAACATTTTTTTAAGATTTTTCGAATATCATCTAGTAAAATTTCTAACTTTCCAATATTCAAGTGTGATATGCTGATATTTTTTAAAGAGTTCTGGTTGAAATTCTTGTTGATAATTATTGATATACTAGTGTTGTTTTATAATCCGCGGAGTTCTAGGTTCCTGGGTAAGCAGAACATTTTTTTAAGATTTTTCGAATATCATCTAGTAAAATTTCTAACTTTCCAATATTCAGGTGTGATATGCTGATATTTTTTAAAGAGTTCTGGTTGAAATACTTATTGTTATTTGTTAATATACTAGTGTTGTTTTATAATCCGCGGAGTTCTAGGTTCCTGGGTAACCAGAACATATTTTTAAGAATTTTTGAATATCATCTAAAAAAATAGTAGTAAAATTTCTAACTTTCCAATATTCAAGTGTGATATGCTGATGTTTTTTTTAGAGTTCTGGTTGAAATACTTGTTGTTGTTTGTTGATATACTAGTGTTGTTTTATAATCCGCGGAGTTCTAGGTTCCTGGGTAACCAGAACATATTTTTAAGAATTTTTGAATATCATCTAAAAAAATAGTAGTAAAATTTCTAACTTTCCAATATTCAAGTGTGATATGCTGATGTTTTTTTTAGAGTTCTGGTTGAAATACTTGTTGTTCTTTGTTGATATACTAGTGTTGTTTTATAATCCGCGGAGTTCTAGGTTCCTGGGTAAGCAGAACATTTTTTTAAGATTTTTCGAATATCATCTAGTAAAATTTCTAACTTTCCAATATTCAAGTGTGATATGCTGATATTTTTTAAAGAGTTCTGGTTGAAATTCTTGTTGATAATTATTGATATACTAGTGTTGTTTTATAATCCGCGGAGTTCTAGGTTCCTGGGTAAGCAGAACATTTTTTTAAGATTTTTCGAATATCATCTAGTAAAATTTCTAACTTTCCAATATTCAAGTGTGATATGCTGATATTTTTTAAAGAGTTCTGGTTGAAATTCTTGTTGATAATTATTGATATACTAGTGTTGTTTTATAATCCGCGGAGTTCTAGGTTCCTGGGTAAGCAGAACATTTTTTTAAGATTTTTCGAATATCATCTAGTAAAATTTCTAACTTTCCAATATTCAAGTGTGATATGCTGATATTTTTTAAAGAGTTCTGGTTGAAATACTTATTGTTATTTGTTAATATACTAGTGTTGTTTTATAATCCGAGGAGTTCTAGGTTCCTGGGTAACCAGAACATATTTTTAAGAATTTTTGAATATCATCCAAAAAAATAGTAGTAAAATTTCTAACATTCCAATATTCAAGTGTGATATGCTGATGTTTTTTTTAGAGTTCTGGTTGAAATACTTGTTGTTGTTTGTTGATATACTAGTGTTGTTTTATAATCCGAGGAGTTCTAGGTTCCTGGGTAACCAGAACATATTTTTAAGAATTTTTGAATATCATCTAAAAAAATAGTAGTAAAATTTCTAACATTCCAATATTCAAGTGTGATATGCTGATGTTTTTTTTAGAGTTCTGGTTGAAATACTTGTTGTTGTTTGTTGATATACTAGTGTTGTTTTATAATCCGCGGAGTTCTAGGTTCCTGGTTAACCAGAACATATTTTTAAGAATTTTCGAATATCATCTAGTTTAATTTCTAACTTTCCAATATTCAAGTGTGATATGCTGATATTTTTTAAAGAGTTCTGGTTGAAATTCTTATTCTTATTTATTGATATATTAGTGTTGTTTTATAATCCGCGGAGTTCTAGGTTCTTGGGTAACCAGAACATTTTTTTAAGATTTTTCGAATATCATCTAGTAAAATTTCTAATTTTCTAATATTCAAGTGTGATATACTAACTACTATTTTTTCTGGGAATAGAGCTCGGAGAAAAATGCTGATTGTGTTTTTCAATATTTTACTACTCTTGAAATGACGTTTATCGTCGATCCAAAACATTTTGATATATTTGTGTTATTTCGGCATTTCTCCAAATAACCTTCTTATTTACTATGCTGCTATTTTGTTACATGGCGTTTTTCTTTTTTGGTGATATATTTATTTATTCATTTAATTTCATTTTTGAAACTATTTTTTATATGATTACTATCAATATAGTAAGCATTGAGCAAAATATTATTTTTTTTTATAGTAGCATGTCGTCGATATATATATAAACTTTGATATTTTTTTTTTACTTTAATAATGCAGAACTATTTATAATATGTATGAGGAACTATTTATATATCCCGTGTTTATCGATTTTGATTATTTAATATTAGTTTTTTAGAAAATGATATGCTACCGGAACTTAGCATATCATTTTTTCAAAAATTTTTTTTTATTGATAAACGCCAGAACTATTCTTGAAATGTGTCAGGAACTATAGAACTCATGTGGATGCATATAGAACTCCAATGAAACTTTGATATTCTATAACTTGGTATGCCAAGTTCACCAACATATAGCCGTAAGGGTAAACTTCACTTGTGTGAATGATATTATGTTACATACATTTTAACTCGACACATTTTGATACAATTTGAAGAGGACATTAATAAGAGTAACTGTATGAAGTGCATACAAAATGAGTCCTCAATCGAGTAGATACTCAAATAAAAATGGTTAAGAATAAACGGCTTTAAACAAAATTTTAGATCTGTTATATTACAAGAGAATTTATTGCGTATCTGGTGGTAACCTAGCAAATTCTAGGAGTTTTTCATCTTGTCGAACATAGTATCGACAAATAATGCTCAAAATATAATATTCAGCAGTTTCAACATTTGTACCGTTCTCAATAATAAAGTTGAAACTATATTGCAAAACTTGAAGAAAGCAGTCGCTAAAAGTTATTATTTCCCAAAAGTTTTACACTACATCGAAATCCTGTTCATAATAAGTTTGCGCTGGCACACGTTTTCTGATAAAACGAACTTTCTGAACTACTTAAAGTGTAAATTTATACCAAAACAATTTATTCAATGCTGTTATTGCAAGTAAATTCACACAATGAAGCAAATTTATTCGTTGAGCCAAACTTTCAAGTTCCTTAGAATCAAATACAGGGCCAATTTTGCAATTATAATTTGTTAAACGTGCTTTGACTATCGAAATTTTTGATGATGATTAGCTGCGTTCAAGACTCAACGTTTGAAATGAAATGTAAACTTGCATTACAGGTATTGAAATGTATAAAATACAAGCAAATGTATTAAAAAAAAGTTAAGAAGACAGATTAAATGTTTAAAAAAGTCACTCACCATAAACCTTCGACCACTGCGCCGGCGGCCGCCAATCAGGGTAGTGCTTCGGGAATTTCTCCCTCGTCCAGTACGTGTGCAAAACCATTCGATACACCGTCATTTTGTCCGGATTACACGTGTCAGTGTCACCGGGTGACAGCGCGGCGACTAGCGCCGGTAACACCAGCGCGATCAGCAAACGCGCCATTTTATCGATGTCGACTCCGGCACAACACTAGCTCATGACGTTATTTCGTGCTGTCACAACATGTCACTTTCGGTGATATCTGCAACAAATGAACAATAGATTAATCAATGTTATTCTTGAAAGACATGTGACAAGTTGTTTGTTCGAGCTTGAACCTCACCCCTATAAAGACACAATACCACAGTGATAGATATAGGTAGTTTTCTTTGCGGAATCTGGGCTCCAACGCTCTATGGCTTAGGAAGAAACCGGAAAAACGCTTAGGAAGAAACCGAAAAAAGTTCTTAGCAGTGCGGGCTCCACTAGTACCTATATATATATATATAGAGTACCACTAGTACCTATACCTATATATATATAGAGCTTCATGTTTCTTACTACAGGTACAAGCTACGCGAAGTTATCATAGCAATAAAACTATATCACCCGCACATAATTCTTATTGCCAGTCTGAGAGCCCACTTCTCGAAATTATATGAACATATTATGTACCTATAAAATTCTTAGATTGGTCAAGTGTAGACACAGCATTAATACTATTAATCCTCTTAGGATAATAGATATCGGTTCTAACCAGTAGTTTATAACCGAAATCCCGGCTAGCTAGCCTGGCTGAACAATATCAAATAACATAGTCTGGCAGACTTCATCAGTCTCACCATGTATTCTATTACGTCTTTATAATTTAGTCTGTGACGCCACGGGGGCAATGACCGAACTATTTTGGTGCCTTTGAGGTGAGATATCGTTTGAATTGAGACAGATTGGGAAAAGTCTGTGTCAAAAATTTTACGTCCAGTTTTTGTCCAACAATTTTAAGGGCGTATCTAGCTGCACACATTTTTATAAATTCATTTTATTTCTTAGCGATAAATAAATGAAATTGATAAAAATGTGATGATGGCGCTAGTGTGCAGTTAGATAGGATTTTAAATGAAAAATACGTTGTTTTTATAATATATCATTTTTGATACAGTATTCTCGTTAAATAAAGCTTATTGCATTCAACACGTGACAAAAAAAATTTGCTCATGCAGTAAATTGGAGTACAACAGGAGGTCGTCATGAGCTAATCCTGGTTGCAATATTTAGTCATGCAATAATAATGAATCGTCATTAAAATTAAACAACGAAATTTCAATTCAATTAGCTGAAGATATCTGCTTGAAAATTGATATGCAAGTTTCTACCCGAACAAACCTAGTTACGTTAACGTACATTGCAAGTTAATTAAACGCTTTTAAATTATTAGAGTTTTCAATTCAAACTCGATCGCGTTTATGTTTGAAGGCATTTTGATCAGGCTAACAAAAGTGAGATCAACATATTACATGATTGGTTGTAATTGTTAAATTGATCACTCTTGTTTCCAAAAAGTCCAGTTTTAGCCGGACACTTAGTCCCTCCGTCAACAAGACAGGATTGTTGAATCATGTCCAAAGTCGACGGGGACTATGGGGCGACTCGTTTGAAATGTCTATGTTTAGAACTTCAGGTGTTACTGACGGAAGAGAAAGCCACATGCGTAAAGATAGCTTCCGCCGGATTCTCTTGTTTTATTTTTGGGTACTTCAAACGAGTTTTGGGGACATATTGCGGAAAATTTAGGTGGACAACGGTACATATCAACCGCAACTTAAGTTAATCCTGTAAAGAACTCTATGCAACGGTAATAAAGTCAAAATTTGCATGGATTTTGAGTATCATTGTATTTCTTGAGTATTTAGGGCCTGGCCCCATTACTCCGTCCTCCTCCATCGCGTTTACGCGCAATTGTATGCCGTTTTAACATACGTAGACACACGTCGATGTCAAACTTAATTTGTAACCCAGGCTGCAAGCTATTTGCTAGAAGTTTTTTATAGTTGCTATATTTAAAAATCGAACATATTTTGCTTTTATTGTTTCAGCAAACTGACGACCATTCATTAAAGTCGCAGTTAAAAGTGGCCGTCGCATGGAACGCAATACTCGTCGCTCACGCGTGATTAAACTTCGCTGTTGTGACAGAATGTAATGTATAGACAGATATTTTACACAATTTCCTGTGCTCGGGTTGATGAAGGTCTGGGCGAAATTTTATTTTATGTTTTATTTAAGAAAAATGTAGACCAACTGCTTCAGAAAAATACTTAAATAGACATGGAAACGGAGCCAATAAAAGCTCGACTCGTTAACGGAAATAGTTGTGATATCAAAACTACCTACAGAATTAAAGCATTGTTATAAATTGATACGAGTAAACACTATGATATATACAAAAATATAACTTAAATAGTTTCTAAGATTACACGTTTTAAGTTTGAGTAAAGGTATATAGTTTGATAGCAAATTATATCCTGCATAGATCTCTATGTGGCGATTATAGACTCAAATTTGCAATTAATTTTAATAGCTTTATATGCAATTGACTGTACTAGAACAATATAGGAAGTATGGTATAAAAACCCAGATCAAAAACGCATCAAACGTCGAAATTTTATTCCAGATTGTACCCAAATAAAATAATTATTAAAATGAGTTTTTCAAGTAGTTTCTGAAAAGTTTCTTTCTCGTAATGAACTGGTCCAGCCAGCGATGACCCAGATGAAAACTAAGCTCAGGTTTTGAGAGTAACTCTCAACATTCTATCGCGAATTGCAGTAGGAAAATATAGTTAAAATTTTCAAGGGCCTGGCATGAAACAGGTAGTGCAAAATTGTTTTCTTTTTCGCAGAATTTCCACAATATTTTTTTGTATGTTTCTTTGTAAATTCTTTGTTGCACAATAAAATCACGTGAAAAGGAAGGCAGTAAAAAGAGAGACGGGTACAAAGGCAGACTTTTATAGAAAAGTATTTCTTCCAGACAACCAAGTATGTGAAAGGAAATAATTTGAAACCATTTTTTTTAATCTGTAAATTCATGCGCGCTTGTGATTTTTATATTCAACATCATATTCTACCCTATTTTCGTCAAACATAACACTTTATTCACTTTATTAAAAGTTTCATTCATAAAAGTTTATGAATATACCTCAATCAATTTAACTAGAAAAATGTGTGTAGTAGCTGATGCAAACATATAGAAATTCACCTACTCGTCTATCCTTTCATAGTATAGGGGTATATCTGACCCCTTACGGACATCATAAATATCTTCTCCCCTCATGCTCTGACGGGTTACAGACGGTTTTTACCAATATTTTGCCGATATTTCAAAGGGGTATAAAACGCCGACGTCATGGAAACGAAATATATTTAATCGTTGATTGAAGGGTTGCTAACATAGTTTTCTAGGTAATTTTTACTAAATTTGCATGAAAATTTCTAAGAATATTTTCTATGTATTTAATTGTACACATTAATATTATTATTATCATTATTTGCAAAATTTACTGGACAGATTGTTATGAAATTTGGTACATTGGTAGGATATAACCTGGAATAATACATGGTAAATCTCACGGGAGCGAAGCCCCGGGGCGCAGCTAGCGTTAAATAAATAATATAATTATACCTAAGCACGCCTTTAAAAATGTTTATACATGAATTCCGCACTGAAACCATGACAAGGTTTTGCGATATTTTTTTTAAATCTCATGCAGCAGCATATCTCATGCATAAAGAAATGAATTCACGAAAAAATTTAACGTAAAACGCAAATACCGAAAACAATCAAGCCTAAAAGTTATTGACGCAGCGAATGCTCTAGAAAATTTCCGTGAAAAGCGAAGTTCTCAATGGAATCATATCGCGAGACTGTTCCTCAGGTAATCAGGGTAATAAGCCCCAGTAAGTTTACCAAACTGCCGCGCCGTTCAGAAGCTCGGAAAGGGCGAAAGGACACCGCTTGAATTTTTAGTGTGACAAATTGCTTCAAATAGCTTCGTTTGAATTATGTCTTGTTGGGTTATAAAACACATACTGTTTTGTTTAGATTTGATTATTTTTTTATTGATACCTTGTCTCTCAAAAACATAGAATAATAACATAATAAGAACCAAAATCTTTGTTAGTTTTTAAAAAGTAATATTTTTTTTTGCATTAAAATATGTTGCAAATATTTTTGAATAATGTAGCATTCTTAAAGAAATTGTTAAACAACAGGCAAAGTAAGTATTCAACTCAATGGAAAAAAATATAATAGCCAGCGTTTAGCGCTGGCTGGTTCGATGATTATTATTAAAAACAATTTCCATAAATTTAGAATATAACTGACATTAATTTCAACCAGTTATTTTTTCAATTAAAACAAACTATTTCGTGTCCGTTCGAAAGTTCGAACACGTTTCGAAATCGAATCGAGAACTATCGGTTTAACAATTATACAATCGAATGGCCGTCGCGTACTCGAATTCGAACAAGTTTCCCCTTGTTTTTCAACGCCCCGGGCCCCAAGGACCGATAATTCTATTAAGTTATTGTTTTATCGCTATCATTTGTATGGTTTGCATAACGCTCTTGAAAGTTTATGGCTCTTGGGGTGATTTTTTGTTTGCCAAAGCGCTATAAAGTATCGAGAACTTGTGTTTATCGTTTGTTTCTATTTACCCACAATTCGTTTATAACATTCTTAGCGGAGTGTAATTTAAAATAAAAATATTTACTTTAAGAGTAAATTCATGCCTAAAGAACACATCAGCAATAGGTTCTTTTTTTTTTATTTTAACTTTCCCAAACCATTATTATTTTCTACAGGCAAAAATATTAAATATTAACCGCCAACGCAATCTTTTCTTTTTCACTAGAAAAGATTGCCGTTAACCAAAATACTTTTCGGGGCTCTCGAAAGAACCTTTCAAAAAATAAAATGGAAATCTTTGTCCTTATCATCAAAGGGCCTTTGTGGACTGAAACACAACAAAATAAATGGCATAAGCCATGAAAATGCCTAAACTGCTCTAAAAACTTTGTCAATTACTACTACGAGACCGAAAAGGACAATAGGGACGAAATATTATTATAGTTTTTAAATAGCAAGGGGATAGTCGAGTACCGAATCGATCGCATAGAATAGAGACAATAGATAAACAATTGTATTTAACCGGCGCATTTGTACCGGTTCGTAATGTAGACGTTAACACATATAAATTCAGTTTGTTTAATAAAATTATGGAAATCGCTTCCAGAATTTTAAAACTTTTATTCAACAATATTTTATTACTAGCTTGTGCCCGCATACACACATACACACACATACACACACATACACACATACATACATACATGCATACATACACACATACATATATACACTTACATACACACATATATAAGCTTTTTATGTGATCTAAAAGGACATGTTATTATATTAGATCTCAATTTAAATAGTGCTATACTCAAAATGTTAACAAGTACTATTGTTACTTTATTTTTTATTGTGGAATGAAAGAGATGAATGAATTCAATCCCAATTCTCTATAGCATTTTTGATGAAGCTACACATATACACACATACATACATACATACATACATACATCTTCAGAAAAGAAAGTAGTTATAGAAATTCATCAATCAATCAGGAAAATATTCAACGAAATAATCTCATCAAATAACCAAACAGTTCATAAATTCCACCAATTAAAATCATCAAGAGACCACGGAGCTAACTTGGAGAACAGTTTGAGAAGATCTGAATTATTAAAACTTCATTACAAGCTGAAGATTGCGTTGAGAAATTCACAAACGCTGGGAGCCGTTTGATTTTTTCATAAGCCTTAGTGCTGTACATTTGAAAAAAATGCCTATAAATTTATTAGATACGCTGATTGCACGTAGATATTATTTTTTTAATCCGCCGTTTCTTCATAAGTTCCTTGTAAACTATGCAGTGTAAAATGCTAACAGTACGCATTCTTTTTTAATCGAATAACGGTGAGTTGCACCGTCAAATTTGACGTTGATTTTAATCGGCATGCCACCTGCCATTTCTACAAAATGGCGTACTTTGTGAGATAGAATGTTTTAAGAAGAAAGTTTATATGTGTGAAACACCCGTGCGAAACCAAGGTGTGTCGCTAGTATATGATATAAGAGTCATATTATCAGTGATTGGTTGTTAAAATGTATGTAATTCACCATATACATTGTAACACAAATTCTAAGTAAAAGCCGGACATTATTAATAACGGAAAAGTCATTAACTACCGTCGGCCCTACATCATCTGTCGTAAAAGCCTTGTCATGTATCCGGGAGCCGATTTGATTGTGTATCGACAGCCGGGATAAATTAAACTTTAATGTTAGGGATAGTGTACCGGACAGGGCAATTTGATTACGGCTAAATATGAAATGACGGACATAAATATATAGGATTAATTAAAATTAAAATGAAACTTGTTTTGAAATAATGAAACGGTACGTTTTGGTTATTCTGTTCTAATTTTGAAAATAATCATGAAATGAAAAAAATATGGAATCAAGCGGGAATTGAGCCATAGTAATTACTGTCCCGGACAAACATAGTATAGGTATTTTGTAAGGTACTTATATGTACTTTGTTGTGTGTGTATTGTTTTCTTAATTACAGTTAGATTTAACTTCAAGTCAGAATGAATTCTAAATTTGCCTTTTAAAACAGTTAAGTGTTGCCAACTATTAATCTGCCTTGTTATATTATGTAGGTACGTGAACACGCCTGTGACTCGCCTAGATATTCATTAACTCTGAAAGTGTATTATGAATAACTCAGAGAACGGTTGAGAAGCAAGAACTTAGGTTATAATTCATTTATATTCATTCTTTAGTTTCCAAGATCATTATCACTGTTTTAAACGTATCGTGTGGTAGGGCTAGGGTGGTCACTTGAGGACTACATATTCTATCGTGGATGTTGTAGGAAGCGACTAAGGGATATATAGCCTTGGCAGCTGATAGGCAACAATAACATTCCCAAAAAGGGTATACAATAACATCAACGAAGGATATACATCCTCCCAACATATATTCAGTTTACACGAGTGCTGCGCTTGAAAAGCTTTAAAAGTTTGGTATCATTAGGTATATTCATCAATCGGGAATAGAACCTGTGACCTGTAACCAATTTAACAATCACACTACATAACTTGGTTGACCCCCAATCAGATACGTAAATAAATCTGCATTAGTCGTATTTCAGTTTAAATTTTATTTTGTTATACATTTTGCGGAGCATTGCATTCTAAAGAATTACAAAAGTGTAACCTTGGAGTACTTTGGCATACTAACCTGAGAAGAAGCCGGTTTATTTCAGGAGTTATGAGACACAAACTTTAATGCGGACGCCGAGCGAAATTATTTTTAAATACCTTAGCAACGGAAAAACAAAACATTAGCATGTAATTAATGTAAGTCGTGCTAAAAATTAAGCTACATTTGCGTAAATATCTTGGTATGCATCATTAGCTGACGTAATAATAATAGATTTTGCCCCCGGTTTCGCTTCACACGACTAACTCAAAAAGAAATGTTGTATATTCATGGGACCCTGGATATACAAAATTCCTTTTTGAAATTTACCCAAATTTATATCTTTTACCACTTCTCAATATAGTAAGCGTCTTGACAGATACTGATGTGTAAGTTCCAAGATATAAAAAGTTTTTGTGTAGGAACCTATACGTTATGCTTAGTAACATAGCCTATGTTACCAAGTGACGGCTGAACAGTGTTAGTCATATTTTTTAATAATTTTTGATTTTAAAAATTTCATTGTGAACTGTCAATAATATAAGTAGTGGAAATTGTAGCCAATTTCAACATTCTGAAATACTTTAGGTACAGAATACTGAATCAAGGAACGATTTTATTCGGTTACTCATATAAAAAAAAATTAAGTTCCAAAAAATTATTTTCAAAAACTATACCTGTCGACCACAACTCATTTTGTTTCATCCTACAAATATCACCCGGCCTAGATTTCTAAGCAATGAGGTAAAGGAGGCAGTAAAACTATATTATTAGATTCTGATCTACTTTGGTCATAAACTCAAACCATAAACAAGCCATAGATAATGCTAACAAGTGAATGAATTCAACATAAACTATACGGAAGACTGATCTTTGGTCTCAAACCTCAATACTACAATTATAACCTACAAAGCGAATACAAATTGAATTTTCAGTTCTGAAATTGAATTAGCGCCTTGTTGCTTGGGAATATGGACTAAAATGGATTTAGTTGTGTGTTATATATGATGTGGTCCACGGAGACTGTGGTTTGTCAACGTGCGATGACCTATTTCACGTCTATTTTGGGTGGACAAACATCGAGCGAGTGTCGCTTGGATGAGCTAGCGTGCTTTGCCGAGGGACACCTGGATTTTAAAAAGTTTGTTGTTTTTTTTTTATTCTGTAAAGGGAAGATCTCTTCTTTAATATGTATTTTTATTATTGTATTCCGGTGCCGGGAACAGCATAAATACAAATCACCCGTTGCCATGGTGCACAAGTCAATATATCATGGAAGACTGTCATTGTCGATATCTAATTATGCTGTTAACATTTTAATTTAATTCTGCACTCTGTAACTATAGCAACGTAAAAATATTCCCTATGATATTTAACAATGACTTTAACCGACGCGTGGCTGTAGTCTAGACAAAATGGCGTACTTTGCGTCTTTCTGTGCACGTTAAAGTTAATCTCAAAATTGACGGTGCAACCTTAGTGTGTAGTGTAATAAAATACCAATAAACAGTAATAATATACCCAATATATTCATTTAGACATGGTCACATTTCGTAATATCGGCAGCGAAACGCCAGCAGCAGAGGGCTTTGTCAAAATAAACGGCACGTGTATTCTAAGCTTACTGGTGCATGTGTTGAACATACAAGGGCTTTGTATATTAAAAACCCCCTACATCAAAGGTTGTATGGGTTTTAACGGAATATCGGTGTGATCCATTCGCGAAGCGTTATATTTACTTTTAGGCTTCTGTGATTTTTAGGAAAATGATTAGAGTGTTTGTATGTATTTGATTACTAAATCGTTTCTGTAAAAAAAACTCTGTTTACATTTTATACGATGTTTATTTATAAAAATAATTAATTTCAATTTTCACCTTGAATCGTTCAAAGTTTTATTATCTTGTTATATTAGGTTGGAAGCAGAAAGGGGAGGTCTTTGCCAGCAGTGGGAGACTTAAACATGCTATTTAAAAAATATAAAAAAGTAGATTGTATATTGCATCTGCGTCGTCGTTAATAACATCATGCTCTGTACCTAAAATATAGATTTACAAATACATACACGGATATCGTTTTTTATATTTTAATGCGCGTGGTTCCTCAGCCTCTTGGCTGAAAGATTCATATATTGAGATATATTTTCACATAATTTTACGATATGGAATATCAGAATATTGCAATATTTTGGTTTAGTTGGCTTTATACTCTTTCTTTGGATAAGTTTTAAACGTGCGCTTCAACTTTTGCGCTTTTCTAATAGAAAAAATGTTTAACGTTTTGAAAGAAATAATGCAGAAAAGAAAGTAATAAAGAAATTTTTCCTTAATTAATCACTATTCTTGGAACAGTTGCCAAGAACGCAAGCTCGATAAAAGACACTTCAAGGAAAATTGATGCGATTAACGTTTACAAAACCAATCACGGTGCAGTGTTGCCTGCAAGGAACTTACAAATTGACTAACTTTCAAAGCCATTTTTTTATCTTGAAGAATTAAAAAGAACTAAGAAAGTGTAGAATAAGAATTCTTTTCTTTGTAAATAGCTGACGGGCTGACATTCGATTTTACAAAATTGTCTCATCATTTGCCTTTGGTGTGCAAAAATAGGGGGGCTACCATGAAACACGTAGCCCGTCATTGCGTCCACACGTTCTCTAAGTTTTACACGATGCGCAGCTTAGGTTTTTATTCGAACGAATTCGACAATTCAACTTGGGGCAAAAATAGATAGATTTTTTGTATGTACAGGTATGTTTGTAACACGATAACTTTCGACTTTCGAACAGTAGCTCTGATTTTGATGAAATTTAAAATGTATTTAGGAGCTGTCAATAGAATTTTTTAGTTAGTGGGGTTAAGTCGTTTGTGGGTTTAATCGGTTAAGTCGTTTTCGAAATATTCACAATTTTGTAAAATGTTAATGAGCATTTATTGAGTTCGCGAGGTCTAGGTTCGCGGCGAACAACTAGTATTATAAATAGGAAATTCTATCTATCTGTCTGTCACATTTTTACGACTAAAGCCAATTTTGGTAATGTATGAAATTAATATTGTCAGGGTCAAACATAGGCTACAGCGGTCGGAGCTGCGGGCAGCAAGTTAAAAGAATTGCATCGAACATCGTTCAGTCGCTCAATGCGAACGCTGGCTCACCCAGTATATATAATGAGCGATTGTCGAGTTGTTGATCGATTTTACAGAATTCACCACCACTCGACTCACGCTGCGCTCACTCGTGCGAGCTCTAGAACGTTTTTCCCGCCTCTCGATCTTCGTTTGTTTGTAAACTCCACTCGAATGCATGATTAATTTATGCCGTGTATTCGGTTTTTTTTGCAAACACAGAGTATTTACAAGAATCGAAGTTTTAAGTGTTTTTGTATATTTTTTGGCAAACTGCGAAGTTGTCTAGAGCCTTCGCTCTCGAGATGACTCGTCTAGCTATACAGCTAGACGTGACGTGACTATGAGAAGAATCTCCAATTTATTTCCTTGATTGACTTTTACAATCTACGCGGGAGGAGAAGCAGCTGGCACTATATATATATATATTAAGTTTAGTATTATTTGAAGTAAATTTATGCATATAATAATAAACGTAAGTATGCACTTAAATCAGTATAGTTTATTCCTTCTCACGTAACAAAGTGCAGATTGCATTATGCACTTACAGGTGCAACTTCTTGAAGAATGGTGTCAGAGGCACGCCGCGAATAAATCTTCCTGAGTGCGGCTAAGATAAATCAGACATCGGGCATAGAAGGTAGCGGGGATGCTAAATGTCTACTTTACTAGCTGCGCCCCGGGACTTCGCTTCCATGGGAATTTGGGGATAAAAAGTACCCTACGTGTTATTCCAGGTTATACCCGTGTATCAAATGTCATAACAATACATATATATATACTATATATACATACATACATATGTATGTATGTAATGTATGTATGTATGTGTGTATTGCGAAAGTTTGTATGTATGTACATACATACATACATACATACATACATACATACATACATACATACATACATACATACATACATACATACATACATACATACATACATACATACATACATACATACATACATACATACATACAAACTTTCGCATTTATAATATTAGCAGGATACTACTTGAATAGAACTATAAACATAAACTGTACGTGGTTCCGCTATAAAGGACCGCTGCAATGTCAACTATATGGGCCTGTTTCACCACTTACTGATAAAGTATCTGATAGTCAATCTAGTATCACATGAAATAAATTGCGTTAATAATTGTGTTTCACAAGTGATTGATACGTCTAACTGACCAACGAGATCAGTCAGATTCATCTAGCAGGTTAATTTATCTCTCAGCAATGGTAGACTATATCCAGATGGAAGATGCTCCGACAACGGATTGGGGGACGCTGTATATTTTATAAGCAGTGCCATAGCTCAAACGTCAATCTTTCGTAACTTGGACCAGACATTTGAACCACACTCCGCACCCGTCTCGTCTTACTTTATCAAAGAAACTCTCACTGTGACGTTTACGAGTATAATGCTTTCGTGCAGTCGGTTATGCTATAATGTACAAACAAGTTTAAATGTTGGGACAATATTTTATCCCTTTGATCACAAATTGACCGTAAATAATGCTTAGATCTCGCTATGTTTAGTATAATCTGATGTTAAAATGAAGCTTGCGAGACTAGCTGTTTCCTGTAACCTCGCCTGCGAATGGGCGCGTTAAACTTTCACCGCCAGTTTCTGGTCTCTGGGGGTAGAGAAAAATAAATATTTAAACTCTAATCTTTAGTTACTATACGAATAATATAATCTTCAACGAAATTGTTTCGACGTTTTAAGTGTGAAAGCATAACAGATAGACTTATAACATTCATATGGAAGTATGGAATATTATTTTTTTAATATTCTGCAATTAGAAAATTTCGTTCAGGTGAGAAAATAATCCGGATCAATGAAATACGTATGCATAACTCCATATAACATTATTCCAGAATCGTGCAGCAATTTTCGTCGCGTAGGTACATGCAAATTTTAGAGATTATCAGCCTCATGCGCCTAAAAAAACAATTCCTCGATTGTAACGATTGTACATACACCCCAATGTTCAAAGATCCTGAGCACACACTGCTACCTGACTGCGAATAACCTACTTACCCTAAGAAAATAAACATAAAGCGGAGTAAGCGCTGAAATTGATATTTCCTCGAGCGTTTCAGCAGTTCGCCGGGTACGTTTTACAGCTAAAGTCACTTTCAATTTTCAACGTAAAGCGCTTTATGGTTTGCTGCGATCGTGACGGGCATAAACCTCCAGAGAATGCCTCGACTTGTCTCCATCTATGCAAGCCGCGGGATTGGCCAATCCTTCAAATCCACACCAAGCAATTTCCAACCATATCCCTTATCGAATACAGTATATTTTACAGATAAGTGTTGAAGAAAATATCTTAATCTTCGAAGCCAGGTCCATTTTTTGCTTAACAGATGTTACCTTGTTGCAAGAAGCTTTAAAACTTTACATTACTGAAAGCTTTTAAGATTTAAAAATGGTACTATTTTTTTATTTACGACTGAATTTAAATATAGGATCTGTTATACCATATACGCGTGGTATAAATTTTATTTAGGCACTGACTTTCAAAGTGCTCTGGCGCATCTGTCTGTCTATTCGCTGATAAACTCAAATACTGCTCCGCGGATTTTCATGCAGTTTTCACCACTAGATAGTGTGATTGCTGAGGAAGGTTTATGTGTGTAAATTATCATATTTTTATCCGAGCAAAGTCGGTACGGGCTGCTAGTAAACTATATTTCTATATCAGGGTATATAGAGCATAGACGATCAATTTATTAATATATTTATAACAGCACCTATAATTCTATATTCAATTTTGGACATAGACCTCTTCCAATCTTCTAGTTATCGTTGTCCAATCCCGTCTTGCGTGTAGAAAATTACATCGTCTTAAATTATTATAAATGTCTTCATTGCGTCCTCGTACGGGTATATGGTCTCTACTCTAGCACTACACAATACATAGTATTATATTATTAACCTTTGTATATTTTTATATACAAAGGCTATAGCGAGCGGAGCTGCGAGCAACGGCTAGTAATAAATAACTCTAAAGGTCATCAAAAACTGTGTTATCAGAACTATATTTGAAGTTGATTTTATATCTCAAATAATAAGAAATAACTATAAATTCCACTTCATTTGACGAAAAAAATATGTTTTAACACAACGCTACTTTCGACGCTTTGTAATCATTGTTTAAAACCGTTCAAAATTGTTCATTTCACAATTGAAAAAATATTTTCACTTCGTTAATTGCTGTTTGGACGTCGCCGGCAGTAGGTACCTTTATTTGTGACTGTCATTTGTTTCACTGTTGGTTTTGTCCCGGCTCTCACGATGTCATTTACATGTCACAAAATGGTTTCATTAATGCGATAAGCCCAGGTATTTAAAGCAAGATTTGTATTTCGACGTGACTATTTGTCTGTGAAGCTATAGCGGTATT
This sequence comes from Plodia interpunctella, assembly GCF_027563975.2. Taxonomy (NCBI): domain Eukaryota; kingdom Metazoa; phylum Arthropoda; class Insecta; order Lepidoptera; family Pyralidae; genus Plodia; species Plodia interpunctella. Next base: position 9,141,890 of record NC_071301.1, read on the forward strand.
TTCCCATATATTAAGAATGCTATGTTCTCTAGTCTCTATAATAGAGGATACATACAATTTCGAAGTTCCTACAAACTCACTCACTCAGTTTTTAAATTACGTATTTAGTTTATTAAACATACTCGTAATTCAAAATTAATGTCACAATCTATTTGTGTAAGCATATGTATAGGATTTATAAAAAATAAATAGGTCATTATTCAATAAATAGATATACTTATTTCAGCAAATCAAATGTATTTAACATGGAAACAAATAGGGGAGGCTTTTGCCCAGAAGTGGGACCTGAGAGCTAATTAAAAAAAAAATAATGGCTATAATTTTCTCCCAATATATTCAAAAAAGCAAGTGAAAAAAAAAATATAATATTGAAAATTCGTGGAATTTAAAGTAAAATTTTTAAATAACAAAATATTTAATGGGGGCGAAATAAAAGCAAAATATGCGAGTTTGCTTAGTCTTCTCATATGGAGATTGTACATAAAGGGCTAAATAAAGGGCTAAACTGGGTATTTTATTTAGGCCAAGGCAATCTTCTATTCTATTTTCACGACACTTTGCTCTGTCTACTTCATATTGTGCTTGCGTAGGAAGTTCCAGGTTACATTTTACCCATGTGCCAAATTTCATAACAATGCGTCCAGTCGATTTTGCGTGAAAAAGTGATAAACATACATACACACCTATCCTCACAAACTGTCGCATTTATAATATTAGTATAGGATGGGACAGACAAACTTCAATCCGCGGTTTCGCCTCCGAGAATTGACCACGAGAAATGTGCTTTTTCTTATAAAATGTCTTTCCCCGTACTGCCTACTATAAGTATGAGAAATATCAAGAAGATTAGTTGAGTAAATAAAACGTGAAGAGGTAACAAAAAAACTGACTTTCGCATTAATAATAATTGGGATAATTGGGACAAAAAAGTAGGGAAGGGGATCCTGGGCTCCGATGCTCAATGGCTGCAAAAGCAGCCGGGAATACGTTCAGATGAGAGAGAGACTTTGTATAGTTGGGATATTCTATAAGATAAGCGCTACGAAAAAAAAAAACAATTCACAAAGATATTGCTACGAGTGCTACGACCGCTACGATCGTAGCCGTAGCTCGTAGAGTAAACATCTACGAAATTGTATGAAGCCTGAAGGGTATGTAATATTTATACTGGCAAAGTAATGTTGTGCAATTTGAATAAGTAATTGCTTAGTTTATGAGGGCGTCGCAATTTGTACGGGTTATGAATATTCAACCCTTTTTAGTATTGTGATAATAAGGCTCTATTATTATATAAACGAATATTCTTGTCTAGAAAATGGTTTGTCGAATTTTATTATATTGTTTAAAATTTCGAAATAAATACAAACATTTTTGAACATATGAATCGAACTTGAATGGAAGGTACTATTTTTTATTATTATAGCCAATATATAGTACCTTCTTGTTGAGATTAAAATATTAAATTATGAAATTTAACATTTTAATCTCAACAAGAATAATAATAATTTAATCAAACATAAACATTAAAACTTATCTTGTGTAATAGAAAATATTATAATATGTACAGTAAAATACCCATTTCCAAATTTCAACTCAGACAAGAACTGTTTTTTTAATAAATAAAATTGTGAAAATCATATTAAATACATTAAATTAAATAGGAATTAACTAAACAACGAACAAAAGCGAAATTCTCCTGAGAAACCTGATTAAAAATTCAAACAAAAAAGTTTGTAATCCAGAATAATAAAGATGAAACATAAAGAAGGGCACTCAAAGTCTCGAAGCAACAATAAAAGAGTTATATTCGCCCCAAGGCCTCAAAATTACAATTTTCAGCCACCTTATATCTACCTGAAATTGGCACTGTAACGCACTCACCGTACTGCCGCTCTCTCTACATCACTCAGTATCTCAATGCACAAAGTTTAATTAAAAACACAGTTAACTACGTCTCGGTGTTCCCAATAGATTTTTAAACCTGCGTTTTCATAATTTTTTCATTAATGTTCCGGCAAAAATACGCCTGTATCGTATTATTTTGAAATTCGAATGCGATCAACACATGCGATCGCCGCGAGCTCTCGGGCGAAACTAGGAGCTCAGTGGTTTGCTACAAACCCGAATTGAGCTGGACAAGGATAGATACATTTGTGGGAACGGGATAGAGTAGGGTGCAGAGGTGCGCAGGAAAGAATTAGATGTTTATTTGGGCTACATGTAATGGGATAACAGAAGCTGTGCGTGAGGTTTTCTATTCAAGTATCGCCTTCATTAGTTTCAAGAATAGGTATTTTGAAGCTCTTGCTCTTTTTGTGAGCCTGGTATCGGTGTTTCCTAAATTCATGATTACAGAAACTTTTCCAGAATTCCTAATAAATGTATGTAGTGGAATTACATTTTTTCAGCTCAATCAAAATGAAAGGATGTTTATTTCGGTTAAATTATTACTCATTAAATCAAAGAATATTCCAAATCTATAAAATTTTCAATATCTATCTACAAAAATTGCTAATGTTTTAAATTATTAATTATAATATAAAAGGAACTGATAAATTAACTTCAAAACTGACAAAAACGAGGCATTTTTTAAAAGTCTAAATAAAATTAAGGCAAGTCCGCCATTAAAAAGCTGTCCTGACAAATTCGATAAAAGAAATTCGTATCGTTTACAAAAAGATACTGGTGAATATATCTGCAAACTAGGAGTAATGGGATGGCTTTATACAGTAATGATTTTACGGAAATTGACCTTTATGCCAATAATTTTAAGGTATATTCATTTTCATTTATTGTTGGTACTGTGACCCGAAACCGGAAGCGTCACAGCCAAGAAAGTAACCGAGAACATGCGAGGATGAGTGGGAATTATTTTGATATATATAGCATTAGATAAATCAAGAATTTTGAGTTCGAAAAGCTATCAACTAAAAACTGTCTATATCCTATATCAATATTAGAAAAAAATCTCTTCTTCATAGTCGTAATTTCCTAATGGCTGAGAGTGGTGGTCATTAGGTGGAATAAAACACACACAACGTTCTTGGTACTTCCAATAGATTGGTTTGCCATACCCTTCTCCATTTCACATATAAGTTAATAATAAGCCAATTTTTTATAGAAACCTAACATCTGTGATCGCCCATGTTTTGTACACAATATTAACAGATTCTGTAAATCAGTCGGGCGGAATGCATAAAATAAACAGTCTGTGGGAAGTGTTTCCGGCTTTCCGGGAAATTCTCCGAAATTCTATTCCTACTCTCAATTTACGCGTTATCGGTACTTAATTGAATAAATATTGAGCTTTTATACATATTTCTATGTTGCAATGAACAACAAATTTACGGGAATTTTATAGCTGTCCGTTCGTATGGCTATCTGTCTGTCATCAGGCTGTATCTCATGAACTGTGATAGACAGTTGAAATTTTCACAGATAATGTATTTCTACTTTTGCTGTAACAAACTATACAAATACAAAATAATAAAATTTACTTTCAAAAAATGACAAAAACAAGTTTCCCGGAGTAATAAAAATGTAATCTAAACAAAATACATAATAAAAAATTTAGATTAAACACACCTAGTTCTAGGGCCAGTCAGCAATTTTGTCACACCATCGACTAATAATGATCACCGTGTGATTATGGGACACGTATATTTTTACGAGCGCGTCATTACTTGTTCCTTTCTATGCTCTGTTCATGAATGTCAATTGGGATGCTGTTTTTTAATCAAATTAATTAGGGGAATATTCGAGAATTCGCGTGGGTGTTATTTTTAATCGGGGGTGAAAAAATTGAAATTTCTGTGATGAGACGGTTTTTGTAAAGAATGGTTCGACAGGTTTGCTAACTTTAGAAATTCCACACGTAGGTCAATCTAAAGTTATCATTTTTCATTTTGACTTGATTGGGAATGGAACCAGAGACCTCCGATGTTGCTACATCGGTGGTCTCTGGTCTGTGAACAGTCTGGCTAAGTGAACAGTAAACAGAGGTGGTCGATAATTCTTGTACAGCAACCTTATAATTATCGCAATGCTATTTTCATTTATACTAATTTTATATTGTTTCCTTAGAGGTTCTACCATTCAACGTTGACGTTTGCTTCAAACCTTAAGATAGCGTATTTTGCGTTTATCTGCGCAGGTTAAATTAACGTCAAAATTGTCTGGTGCAGTATTTTGTATATCAAGGGTACCCTTAATATACAAAATACTCAGCAGTAAGACAAGTAGTGATAAAGTACAGTTAAATATATTAAGTCACATCATATTTTCTGTGCAATACAGGAAGTGCAGTATATTACAGCATGTCCAGTTTTGCCCTGCATTCATCTCTAAGTCACTGTAATAGGGACTAATTTGCCATGAATTTGGACAACTTGTTGCGCTGTTGAGGAGTGTACGTACAGTCTGCCACAGATAAATCTGAGAGAATCTAAGAGATGGCGTTCAAATTCCGGGCGGGTCAGATTTCTCTGTGGCAAACTGTACATGGTACACTCCTACGCATTTTTAGAATCGTGAGTCAAACGATTAAACAACAACAACAGATACGTAATTAATGAATAAACCAATATAAACTTCAATTAGTCGAGTGACTAATTGTAAACAATACTGATTCTACAACTATAAAATTGACTGAACCAGACGTATATTCTATAGAGGAAGAAAGTGAGATTCCCTTGTCATTACGTACCTAATGTTTCCACCTGACAGAAGTCAATATAGAAAAAAAAGTTCTGTGGTTTCGACCGTTGGAGCCGCACTGTCATTACAATCCGTCAATTTTCATGAGAAAAGAATCATTTCCAAAATCAATCATTCATAGAATTGATTAATTATTTTAAAGTCAGGATAGTAAAACTAATTTTTCTCTTTGACAGCGCGGCCGCAGCGTCCATAAATATTTCTTGAAAAATGGGTGCCGTATTAATTAGAAAATATTTGAAACGGGCCTAAATATAAGGGTGGTAATTAATAATCTATATCACGTCTTCCATCGCAGTACATATTATTAACAGAAAATACCTACAAATATTCAACAGCTCATCAAGTTACCCTAAGCGATGAATTTGTGTAGGTTGATGTGCTGTTGTCTGTACCATCTCCTCATAATACCTTATTAGAGACAATTTCACCTTAAATTAATCAAGAGAAGCACACGACACGCATAAGTATTAATTCTACGCCGCTATCATTTACGAAATTAGGAGAATTAGAAGCTATTGTACTTCCTGGTAGACTTTGTACAAAAGTCGTGGTAGTGCAGTGGTTAAGACGCTCGACTGTGATCGTAATGTCTCAGGTTCGAATCCTAATCATACTTGTTATCAATCTGACTCATATATAACAGGTAGTATAGACCATCACGTATAATCAACGTATAGGGGTCACCACTTCCGCTCGCTATCTGGAGGTCCTGAGTTCGATTCCCAGTGCGAGAAAATATTTGAATCTTCAAAATTATAAGGTTTTTTGTTACGCTGACCTCGGGCCCCAGGCTTCGCGGCTTCTCAACCCCGAACGAAGTTGTCAAATGACAAAGTAACACTAAAACAAAGTAAGCTGTTACTTTGACTTGTGTTACTTTGTTTTTCTTCACACAATTTCAATATGACGTAACACATGTCATTTCGTAATTTCAGCACTCCATATACATACGAGAAGTTTATCAATACGTGTTCGCGGGCCTTAATAAAACCGACAGAAATTCATACATATTAATAAGTGAGATACGTGTCCCGCCTTTTTATAGCCGAAATAAAACGCAGCCACAATGAACGAACGACTGAACGAAATGGACCGTATGATGCGACCTTCCAATGTCGATTTATGTTCTACCGAATTGGAGATTTCTTTTCGACTGTTGGGCTGACTTTTTATTAGAACGGATTGAGGTTCTAAGTTTGAATGTTCAATCAAAATATTACGATTTTACTGACAATTTGAATTCAACAAGTAATTTCTATAGCTATATACAAATTACATTTTTACTATTGACATATACTGTTATACTTATCTATTATAAAGACTGGTCTAGACAATTCACTTTTTAATTTTACGGACATTATAGTTCAGGCAAACGATAATTTGGCCATTGTACAATCGGGGACCAATTAAGCTAACCAATCCACCAGTCACATAGGACATAGGATAGGATATCAGCTACATCTGCACTCTACTATACTAGTGAATAAACAAATGCTACTAATATTATAATCAGAAATTTTGGACACGGTTAGAATAAAACCTGGAATAACATATACCTACATACTTTTTATCCCGAATTTCCCACAGGAGCTCCCCAAGGCGCAGCTAGTACACAATAATTGTTAAACATTATGCAAACACTTATTATTATTTATCGACGTCGGATGTCAAGGTACCAAATCTAAAAACATGTTAAAAATTATTATACAATTTTATTTTAAAATTAGCTTCTCCATCTTAAACAAAATGTCTTCCGTCCCGATCAACTGAACAATGTAAACGTTTAAAACAAGCCAAATTGCTATAATGGTTCGATTATGACAAAATGTTGCGGCAGTGCTGTGCCATTGTGTTGCCAACAATTTGGACCCTTTTTAAATAAATTTTCGATGTTACGCACAACAAAAGGCGTCACTAACGACTTTATCCAATAAATTGATCGATTTGTTCCCGTTGGACCCACTTACTTGTTGGCTTTTAACTTTGAGATTTTCTATAATAAATTTCAGTGCGTTAAACTACAATCTAGCCCAATTGAAAAAAAAACGATGAGATTTAGATGGTACACATAAGTTCATAAAATGCCTTTTCATTCTTGTCCATGTATTTGCCTTGTTGTATTCCTTGGGCCAAGTTATAATAATTATCTCGATAAGGTACATATGCGGTTCTTTTTATCGTAATAAGTATACATAATTATATTATCTTGAGTTAAAATCATGAAATTATTCATAATCACTAACACCAAACGGTATAACATTTTGTTTGTTTTCAGTTTCAGTCAAACCTTTTGCCTGACACCTTTTACAATTAAGTATTTCTATTGTAATTTTACACACTAGCGAACCGAACAGCCACATTGTATGAATGCCGAGGTTTCCACGCGATTTTCCTTCATAGGAAACAGGTGGAATTGTAAACATAATATCGGATCATATGAAACAGACAGACCTACCACCATCGCTACAAAAAAGTCGAAGTAAAAGTTATAAAGGGAATAAAATCGATCGTCGCGGTGACAGCATACACGGACAAAGGAAAGGATGGTTTTATATAGTGAATAGGTTCTATTGTTCTTTATGAATGCGTAATTTTTCCATCGAAGTCCTGCAGTGACTCAATTCGGGTTACATTTGTAGAGATTTAAAATTATGATGCATTTTATTTGATAGGGACTTATGAATTCGGTTGCGCGAAAAATACTGATTTATCCCGTTCCAATGGAAATTTCTGGACATCCTTTATTATGTTCCATATCAGTCCCCGAGAATTTAATTTATAATTTATTCCCACGATGCGTCAGCTTAGCTTCAGTCAGCTTAGCTAAGAATATTACTGAAATTGATTTTTGTTTTGAAATTGCACGATCGGTATTTTATCATACCGAAGATATTTTATTGGGAACCAATCAATAATTCTCAAATTTTCAAACATATATTTCTATTACGATCTGAAAGTCAAACTACTATGATATTTATGGGATATGATAGAGATATTAATTTCGTTACTAAGTGGGTTTATACCAATATAATAGAAACTGAATATTTATTATGAAAAGTCGGCATTTCCTTTAAGAATTCAAATCTCCATCAAGCCACTACAACGAAACCCAGGGTCTCAGGTGCAGACAGTATGAGTGAAAAAGGAAGAAATAAACGTCGGTACACTTGCGTGCAATCTGCTCATAACAGTCGCCGGTCTCCAGGGAAATCTGCCCGCCAGTGTACGGCGCTGGAGTGTGTTGAGTTGAATGATTTTTGAGATGACCAAATCATAATGCTTGAGGGCTTTTAAATTTTTAATGTATTTGTAAATTTCAAAGTAATTGGGCTTTGAAATAAACTAACCTTACTAGATCTAGAGTATTTTAAAATTTGTTGAAAATATTATAACAGGTACTTGGATATTTTTTTTTGTTGTTAGGGAGGTTGTTAGTTGGCTATAATGAACATAACTTTTATATTTAAAAGTATTGTTTGTATTGTTTTATCAATAAAATATGATGAAAACAAAACTTAATTGTAAATAGATGTTACGAAAATTATAAAGTAATTAGTGGCAAAAAACAAACGTGAGATAGTAAGCGTAAGCCATAACTTAAGTAGGATACAAACTATTGATGATAAAGAAGTAAAGCTTAGGATTTTTTGCATATGAATACTAGATCAGTAACATAAAAAAGTCACTGAGGATGGAGTTCTATGTCGCGGTAATAGCGACGATTTTAAAATTAATGTACATAGGTTAATATGTCGTCGACTGTATTGAAGATCAATAACCACTAGAAGAGCGTCAATACAATCTGAATTTAATGATGTGAAATTAAAACAATGTCTGATCTGCTTGAAACAACAAAAGGTTACGATGTATATTATATCAACTTTTTTTTCATTTTAGTATCTTTAATAATATACTTGATTTTATTACTTAGAATAGTACACGTCTAAGTAATTTAAACGTTCACTCCTTCATACAGTTCAGCCATACGCTTCATACGTTTTCGAACACACTGAGATTATAGCTCTAATCCTGGATACGCGTCACCTGCACGAATTATGCCAGTGTGCATAACAACTTGTTTGTTTAATGCATTTTGTTGATAGTTTATTGCTTTAAATTATTGAATATAGACAAATTACTATATAGCCTAATAAGATATACAACCAATCTGAAAAAGGTATTTTTCCATCTTGCCCAGACTGATTATAGAACTGATCGAAAACTACATATACGTAATATTTTGCGAACAAATCGTTTGTTCAAATATATGAAATTAAAGATAACTTAACAATTCATTTTCTTCACTTCTCGTTTGGCCACAGCTTATTTTCTGCACTGTGGTTATTCCGGGGATTAACCAACACATAAATACGGTCGCTCGGCAACGCTAATTGAATGAAGCGTGTGTTTGCGTTCGTTGTTTGCCGATAGTTAATTCTCAGCCGGATCCGAAGTTAATGATGACGTGGAGAACTGATGAGGTGATGTACCTCGAACCCACTCATTATAGCTCGCAAACAGGTTAAATTATCATGATTATTTAATTCCTATCAATATTCGCTGACACGTCTGTAACTATTAAAAATGTACGCAACAAAAATTATCCTGAATCATTTTGATTTGTTTCGTACATAACATTTGATTCATCATAATTTGTATCGTAAGTGTTGCAAATAACTTTCAATATACGGAACTTTCAAATACGATGCAAATGAACATAGCCCTCAATAAGATAATATTTGAAAATGACAAATATAAGTGAAATCGATACTGTTATGTATGTGTGTTGTGGGGGACATGTTGGTAAAGACCCCATGTCTTTACCAGCTCGTCCCCCACAACATGTCTCATCTTTACGTATTGGGAATACGTAAAGATGAGACAGAGAAATCTTTGAATTCGGAGTTGTGACGCCGGGAAGATCGGGAGCAATGTAAAAATGTAACTTCAAATTTTAAATATTTGTCTGTGATTCTGTCGACAACACTCCAAAAGAATTGCACTGTTGATTAAAAACTTCCAAGTTTAGTCGCCTTGTGCATCCACCTGCATTTGGACAGGTCCTATTCTAGAGTGGAGCACGCCACAACTGCTCGAGCGTGATATTTCAGTATTATATAATACTGAAATATCTCGCTCGAGCAGTTGTGAGCTAACTAGTTTTTACTTCAATCTATTTCAACGGCTCGCAATTTCTGACAAAATAAACTTTCATACCAACATATCGGATTCAATTTCCAAGCACCATGTGACGTAGACGGATGGGCGCGAGGCGTGCAAGAATTTGATTCGACTGCGATCACAGGGCTTTGTTAGGGCAGGTCTCCACCGCCAAATGAGGTCTGAAGCGAGAACTAGCTCTGAAATTTTAATAATAATAATAATTTAATAATAATAATAAAAATTTCAGAATTTCAGAATTAAAGTTAGTAACACATTTACGGATAGACATAAACAATATAGGATCCACCGCTACCAGCCAGATGTCTACGTGACTGCGTGTAGCCGTATCCACCGAGCTAGCATCGGCGAGTCCCACCGGTCTGACAAGGCGCGCAGCATAGTGAAATTTTGAAGTAAGGTCTGAAGCAAGAACTAGCTCTGAAATTTTGAAATGAGGCCTGAAGCGAGAACTACCTCTGAAATTGTGAAAAGAGGTATGGAGCGATGAAGCTCTGAAATTGCAGTAAAAATAAATAAGGTTTATATGGACAAATTACACAGAGTGAGTTTTTGACTCAAAGTAAGTTTGTAAAAGTAAATGTGTTCTGGGATTTTGGATATTAATGAAAGTTTGGTTAATTATTTAAGTACTAGCGGCCCGTTCCGGCTTCGCTCGAGTAAATATAATAAATTATACCCCTAAACCTTCCTCAGGAACCACACTATCTATTAATGTAGGTGAATATTAATCTAGGTGAAAACCGCATAAAAAACCGTGCAGAGTTTTGAGTTTATCGCGAACAGACAGACAGACGCGGCAGACGACTTTGTTTTATAATATGTAAGTGTGTAGATTTTGCGTTTAAGTTTTCTATTTGTTAAATCACCACCGAACACCGGGCTTCATGGCGTCACAGTCCCGAAGAAGAGTGAGAGAGAGATGTATCCTGAATCCTGTATCCAAAATATATCCTGTCCTCTCCTCTCTTGTATAAACCAGCCCTTATAGTGACTTCGATAGATTAAATTAATGTTGCCTTATATCGCCATTTTAAATTCCACTCCGCCGAGGAATATTTGTAGTGGATTTGCGAAAATTGCGCTAGTTCCCAGCTGTAATGTAATGGTGAATTTTATTTAATTTTAAAGCGATGGATAGTTGTTATTTTAGTGTTAGAATGTACATTAACTATATCTATTTCTTACAAGAATTACATTTGAAAGTTTGTGAGTATGTTTATTACTTCTTCACGTTCTAACGGCTAGGCGAATTTTTATGGAATTTGCTATTGTGGTAGCTGATACCTTAGATTAACATATACTTTTTACTTGGGTACTTTTTATCCCGAAAGTACGCGATTCTTTTAGATTTTGGTCAAAAAGCTAGATAGTCGATGGCGCATTATAAAGGAGATGGCGCTACTGTGCATAAAACGTAAGTTTAAAAAATATATATTACGAGGGTAACACTGTATCTAGTAACAAAATAATTCTGCCATTGAACGCTATGATCTAATTAAGGGAAGACAAGGGTCAAAAGCAATTACAGCCTGATATTAATGAGGACATTGTCACCCTCGTTTCGTTATAACGTTAAACGACAGTTATAACGTTAAATAGCTAATTAATCGCTAATTATAGTCGTTCATTAAGATCCACTGGTAATATGAAATTATCGATATTGAGAATTTCTATAGATTGGTATGTCCTTTTGTTTTTTTCTAATCATTATATTCAGGAATCATTATCATGAATTTTAATTAAGAATGTAATTTATAAAGGTAATTAGGATTCCTTACAGAAGAGTATTTTTCATTTCTGAATTGAATTGATCCTTCAGAGAACCGAGACTCGTGTAAGCCTCCCTCATTTGAGCGTTTTCTTCCTCAACACATTAGTTCGTTTCCTACTTTTTCTTCTCCACTTGGCACGGTCGTTGGCAAACTTATCAGACCATTGACATGCATTCTATGAAATCAAAGTCAAATCATTTGTTCCAAAATTAGACCTTCAATATTAAACTCTAATAGTGTTTCTCAGAAAGTCGACTACATTGGTACGGACACATAATGAGAAAAGACGAAAACCATACGACAGGTTCTTAATATATCCGAAAGGCCTAATCCCAAACGTAGGTCTTCCTTTCACCTGGTGCACCAATATACAAAAAGAGATTGAGAGGCAAAATATAATGATAACACGGACCAGAGTTCTCTGGCACAGGTGTACACGAACCCCTGTGAAGTGGCATAAGGGATGAAGAAGGAGAGTATTTATCAAAAGTTACGAACTACTGGCATATCAGAACAACCACTGCTGAGAAGATATGCCGAAATAATGTTGACAACAAGACTGCACTTTTTGGCTTTACCCTCTCAACTAGACCCGGGCGGATAAGTGATGACTCTCAAGTAACTAGTAACATACAAATTCTGGTCACGAAATGCATGTTGTCGTACATACCCAAGCCTCCATTGTATTGGAAATATGAACAATCGATACATATTTTCACGTTTTACAAATGTATATTAATTTCTGTCTGCGGAAAGAATTTTCAGTACTAGTGTCTTTGTTATACACATTTTCGATAAGCAATACGAGTATGCAGAATGTATAGCCATCGCCACATTCCAACAAGTTCTCCTACTACCAGATACATAGTTCCATTCTCAATGCGTGCATTTCATACACACATAGGTATGTATCTACATGAATTTTACAGCCAGGATGAATACAGCTAAATTTTCTTCGGCTGCGTCTAATAGCGGTTATACCTAGTTTTAGGAAGAATGATAACGGCTAGATTTAGCTAAAGGGAAGCAGGCCGAACCTAGGTATAACCATCTGCAATCGACTTCATCTAGGTTTAGACGGATGGATAATGGCTCAAGTGGGCTTGGATTGGACCTAGATCTAGCCTCTAAAGATAAGTAGGCTACATAGATGTAACTAAGGCCGGCTACATCTAGTTCTAGCCGGCTAAACCTAAGTCATGCCGCACTTCGAGGTCTAACTAGACCTCGAAGTGTATAATATAAATAAAAATCACTTTATACTGTTATAAAACTTATTGTGCGCTTTAAATAGTAAAACAAGGTTTCATGACGCCTTTAAAATGTCCAATTGTATTCGTAGAATATTCTAGAGCACACAGAAAACTGTGCAGATAGTCCAAGACATTTAATTTGCATTGAAGCGAGCGGGGCAATACGCTTCAGGCAGTTTATAACTTAAATACTTACGTCTCGACGCCACTTAACGACTTCAAATAGCGTAGCTTTTATATAGATTTTTTTATTTCAATAGAGGCTTATTAGATATCAAGAGAGGTAATTATATTTTAAGACAGCTAATAAAATAAACTCTAAAGCTATAGCGGATCCTAGACTCCAACGCTCAACGGCTGGGAAAGACCGAAAAAAATGTAAGTAAACGGCACATTATGCCATTTTAATGTGTCGTTTACTTGCATAAATTAATATACGAATATTATATGGTTTTGTGTTATAATGTTACGGCTAAACCCCGAAATGCGGCTACATCGAGGTGTATCGTTTTTACCTCCGGCTAGATCTAAATGTATTCGGTCATAGATGCTTTAAAATTAAAATAATTCATGCGCTTTTTAGACTGAATACTAATTTCCTAAATCTTGGCTTCCAAAACTAGAGTCTATTCTCCGCTAAGGTTCTTTAGTTGATCGCTCCCAATTCACGCAGACCAGCATCCAGCGTCTAGCAGTATCTAGGTCAATGACTGGAAACAGAATATATAAAAAAATGAATGCGCCGCAAAAAAGTCCCTTTTCGTAATTTTCAAATAAAAAAAAAGTGTGCGCATAGTCCCCTTTTTGTAAATTTTCATATACCCTTTTTAATTAAGTGGGATGTACTAAATCGGCTACATAATATAAATAAAGGTATTTTGTTTGTCTGTCATTGTCGTGGCTCGCCATAGACCCGAAACTTTGCAGACAGACCGCTTGCCCTTTGCCCTTTACAATCTCGGCTAACTAGTGTAATGAGCAAACAATATCGCTTTTGACGAAATGGTTTCATTTTAATATATCAGTGATTTTCATTGTTGAGTTTGCACGAAAATATGAAATATTTTATGGGCATTTATTATAATATTCATTTTAAAAGAATTTTCATATAAGAGGCTTATAATATTAATCTAGTTTATATATACTCCTATGATGTAAATATTTCAAAGAATTACGTTTTTATTAAAATCTATTTACGTTAATAAAATGGCTAATTTAAAAAGAATGTGACACACAGATATGTTTAAAAAAGATTGCTGCTTAGAAAAAGGATGGCTTCTTTTGTGTACATAAAATCTTTACTAAGGAAATAGTGTAGGTAGGTATACCTAATAATCGCGGGCGGGCGAAGCTGCGTGCATAAAAACACAATATAATACTTATTGAATGGATTGATTAGCAGATCTCTTCTAAGAAAATATGTTTTACGGGAAGTGTGTTTACTAACATCAACTTAACTTACTTATAATGATGTATAATATTTGTGTGAGTTCCACGAGTACTAAGTAAAAAATATCTATTAGCTGACATAGTGTACCCACAGCTATATACAGATCTGCCAGTCACCCTACGGACACTGCCTCGTGTGACGGATCGCATAGATTAATCCACATTCTACATGCCGTTGCGTGGGTGGTGGGGTATTGAGTTAATTTAACTGTTTTCACGGCTGAAACACTCCTTTTGATTAATTGTTTTCGAAAATAATTACTTTTGTTGCCGTTTTGCACTGATTTAAACGGATAAATGGATCGCTCGTTGATCGCGCTATTGTTGCTTATTGTGGACGTTAACATTTTGTTGTTGCTATTTTTATTTTCAAAGTAATCCTTAAATAGGTTTAATAAAAAAAAAAAAAGAGTCGGCTATATGAATGGTGTTTTTCATTCGTTGTTAAATAATATTTTGATGCAATTTAGTATCCGAAACTCTATCTAATCTAGGCCAGATTAGCATATAATATAATTCACATCCTCTTTTTGTAATATAGTAAGAGAATAGTGGGCAAACGATCATGCGAGTCGTCTGATGGTAAGCAAACACCGCAGCGCATGGTCACCAGCAACCCGATACGGTGCCGATTTTATCATCAATTAATATTAAAGTGTAGAATATCAAATACACGATTATAACCTGGACACATACAATAAGAAAACTTCATATTGAAATAAGGTTAATAAATTATAAACCTGTATGCAGTACAAAATCAATAAACATTTTTATATTCGAACAACGGTAATAAAGACCTAAGTTCCAGCCGCCGTAAGGTCCCTTTTGATTTGGACGGCCACATGTAAACTGTATACCCCAAACTATAGGTTAAATTGAAGACTGTAGCATTAAATATTTAATAATAAAAACCAAATGGTTCGTGTCACGGTATCTATTTACGAGTATGTTGACTATCCACCACAACTACAGATAGGGACAATAAATTATCATTTAAATGAATTCTGTCGTGCCAAAGCTCAGTAAGAACGCTACGATAGGAAATCACGAAGTTTCGAAGTATGAATGTAATTTATGCAACTGTTTTCAATTGAATTCGAATAGAATACAACATTAATTTTTGATAAATATTTTCAGGTATTTATAGTATATATTATTATTTTCTTAATAATCACGATCTCCGTGGCCTAATGGTCATCATGCCGGACTAAAATGAAGGTCCCGGTCAGGTCAAAATGGAAAATGATATTTTTGTCTTGGATGTTTATCTATATATGTATATGTTATAGAATATAGTATCGTTGGTTATCATCCCAAAACACTACAATCAAAATTACATTGAAGCTAACGCATTCTGTGCGATTTGTCCCTATATATTTATTATTTATTTATTTCATATTTTTTTTACTAATAGAGAAGAGGTTGAAACGTAATTAATGATGGTGATTTGTGTTGTTGTTAATTTTTCTGTCATTAGCTTCTTATACGTTGTATTGTTTGAGTAACTTCCAGTTTTGTGGATGATTTTGTTAATTTTAATATGTACATAAATCTATCTCAAGTTGAGATGATTAGTTGAGATTCTATTGATTATACCTACTGATTATATACCTATTTATCATTACCTACCTTTAAAAAATTAAGTCGTAATATACTTTCTATTCCACCACATACTTCAATGTTCACTTCACCTTTTAATTGCTCCTCGATAAATTCTGGAATTTCACTGTTTTCTTGGAACCATTTGTTACAATCCAGAAAACCTGCAGAGACTTCTCGGCCAAAATAAGATATTTTCAGTAAGTAGGTACTTTTATCTTTTTAATACTTGGCGCCGATCTGAAGCAGCCTCTCTCATTTTCGTGTGTTGCGGATTGTATTCCAGGCTGTGACGCCGCGAAACCCGCAGGTTAATCATTTTAAACAAACTTTATTTTTCAGATTCGTCTGGGATTTTCTAACCAGTCTGACGTCAACCTTCCTATGGTTGCTATCAGCTGCCATCATATATTGATATCTACAGGAGAATGTGAAGTGGTCCTATTCTTGGGCGGAACCACAAGACAAGGGCTAAGGGAAGCACATTAGACAATTGATGAGCCTTATTAATGCCCCAAGCAGTACGTGGCCGACTATTAAAACGGTTTATTCAACAGCAAAAAGAAAATGATTTTCCTTTAGTTATTCTAAGAACAAAAGTAAAACCGTTGATTTTTTTAATCAAATGATTCTCGGCCTTGTGAAAAATTTATGATTTCCCGACCCGCGCCGTATCCATTTCGCTCAAAGGCGAAAAAGACAAAACTCAATTATGTAAAATGCGAATGCGGTACAATGCTTATGCTAAATACTCAAATTAATCTCACATTCCAATACCATACAAATGGATTATACAGAATGAAACTTACTTAATGTGAGTGATCCGTCAAGTGAAAAAAAAATTGTTTTTGTGTTCTTCTTCTTCAATCATTGAACACCCACAGCTGAGTGTCTCCTTATATACACGTCATTCCTTACGTTCTTGAGCGTTCCTTATCCAAGTTCGTCCCATTACACATACGTCTAAAGTCTAATTCAATTAGTTTTTTTTAATTGCTCAGTAGAACTAATGGGAACAAACCTTTATAAACTGTTTTAAAATAAACAGTCTATAAAGGTTTGTTCCCATTAGTTCTACTGAGCAGTAGCTTGACATTGGGAAGTGGAACAAGCGGGAATGTGCCAAAAAATATGTTGTTACCTTCTGCCCTCTATTTATTTTGTATCAGTACGGACGGATCGTACGTGAGGAAAAATCTGGATCGGCGGAAATTCCAATTATTCGCCGGCGATGGAGGAATTTTCGTAGATTTCGCAGCTCGATTTCAATTGCCACCGGATAGTACGGTAACGAAGTGATTCACTATGATTTTTCTTCGTTTTTTGCATGAAAATAAATTAAAATTCGTAAAATGTTAACTTCATTTTGTACGTATGTATTGTAATGATAGTTAAAAGTAAATATTATAATCAAAAGCCTATATTTCATATCTAAATATTATATTACATATGCCTGCTCTGATGAAAAAAATATGCCAAATATAGAATAAAAACAAATTTAAATTGTATATGCAAAATGAAAACCTTATTCTCCCTTAGTTAAATAATATTTAACTCCATTTCAGTTCCAATATCACTCCAAAATTTTTGACTAACACAACATCGTAAATATTCACCAGCAACTAGAAAAAATCAAAATTCAGAAGTAGAAAATATCAGAAGTGGGATTAAAAATCAGCAGTGTCCAAATAGTGGCAAGGGTGGCCATTAATCTTCCGGAGTTGTCCGGCGTCCACCGTGTCCGGGACAGTCCCGGACACGCCGTAAATCTTGGACACCCGCGTCGCACTCGCCACGCATACGAAACTATGTAAAAGTCTGCGGGAACTGTATTGCTCGCTGTACTTGGCTTTCAAGATAATAATAAATCTTTCATCAGAGATGTTATTATATTTCGTAAAGTATTTTCTTTTAAGATCAAATTTTGTTTTCATTTCAAGATAGCACAGTGTTTCGATTCTGCAAGAGACGTCTAAAAACTCACGTCGGATTCCGCGCGGATATGGCTAATTTGCATTCTGTAAAAGCACTAGCGCTACACTTGCAAGTCGTCGGCGAGTTGAACTAAATGAATTGAATTAAATTTTGACAAATATGTATGGGATGACGTGCAAGACGAAGAAGATAAAAACAAAAGTTAACACACACAATAAGATATTATAAAATATATTAAGATACAATAATAGAAAGCAGAGGAGGGAGGAATCCCTTGATTAAATTATTTATCAGACCATATAATATAGAGGAATAGAAGAAAGAATTTTCAAACTAAAAATATTTTGTTAGCTCCACCTATGACTACAACCAACTATACAATCAAGTAAGTGTAATGCAAATACGTCGCTTATTACCGACGCATAAAGATCATTGTACATTATGCAGTTCAGTCAACAGCCAGTACTAGTTTTGTCCATATTAATCGGACGGACATTCTACACGGATTGATGGTGATTGGACGCACCTACCACTGTCCCATTGAGTGAGTAATGTTCAAGAGGAACGCCTCATACTATACTATCGCTTTTAACCCACTACGAAAAGGAAGTTTACTAATTCAACTCTTAAATTTAAGTGGATCTACAACTTCACTAATTCTTTTTTTTTCTAGGAATACTTTGTATTTCTTACAAATATTGTTTTCTATTTATCAGCCTTTAGCCGATTTGAATATAGTCTATCTCCAGTGTTAATAATTGTTGTAAATTGTAACCTCTGTTGTGAGTATAAATACTCTTTTCTTATTCTCTTAAGAAAAAAATAAATAATAAAAAATTTTGACTGAGCTACAAGAATAATAACACGCTTGATGAAATAATTATTATTCTCTATATATACTAGTTCTTAAAAAACTAGAATATATAATAAAAATAGAGATGGAAGATTTTATCAAGCTAATCCTAAGAAAATATATCTTCTCTCTTGCTCTAACATTTGTCCTTTCACTCACAGCAATATACCTACCTGTTCACTCTAAACTCATTCATTTTAGTCAATCATACAACATTATTTTGAAGAAATAGCTAATTGTATGGCTAAATCTATGTGTTAAAATATTTCAATTTGACATTTATTGCTTTATAACTAATTAATTCTCTTTCATTATTAGTTTAGAACTGAATTGGCTTTAAAAATGTAACGATTCTTAATCAAAACACTGGATTAATCATAAAACGTTTATATTGGAAATTAACTAAAGTTTATGTCGGCATAAATACGTGCAAAATGCACGCATTTAACCGTGAGCCTATAAATTTTACTACTTCATTAAATCACTTGGGATCCGTGCCGGCTTTTCACGGAATAGCTTAAATTCACTTTTAACAAAAAACTATGGTTTGGAATACAATGCTTTGTATTTCCGAATCATTATATTCATCGAAGATATTAGACGAAGTTTTATTAATAGATTTATTATCAAAATTTGCCTTAAGCGCTACTTTTTCTATACTATCGTTATCACAAAAATTTTAATTAACTTCAGTACATTAATATAAAATTTCATCTCGTAGTGAATGCAACTTTTAAATTTTATATCGTGTATGATGAGGCGGTGGTAGTGTAAAGGTTACGACGCCCGCCCGCCTGTGAACCGAAAGGTCCCAGATTCTAATCCTATTAATGCCACGTGTGTAACAATCTGACTCATGTATAAAGGCCAAGGGCAAATGTTTTAGACCACCACTTGTTTCCGTTAAAGGAAAACATCGTGAGGAAACCTAATTCATCATCTTCAATAATGTATCATGTAGTGTGTGAAATGGAGAAGGGTCCATTATTAAGATTGCCAAGAAAGTCTTGCTGCATTCATCTTAATGATCACGACCTTCAGCCATGACGAATACCATTTAATTTGGAGGATATCGTTTATAATTTCATTATTTAACAATGAATACTTATATAAAAGTAATACAAAATACTATTCAAATATGTAATTTAGGAATCGTGTTCAGCCTACGAAAAGAATATTCTTTTTTTTTGGCCGGTAGGTACAAAAATTTCACAGTCACACAAAATGCCGGGTTTGTCAGAAAAATCCGTTCGTATAGTTTTCAAACGGTACACGGCGCGGGTTACCTTTTATCCCTACAAAACAGTGACAAAATCGGCAAAAAGTTTTGTGCGCCCTTTGATATATTAGTTAATGCACCTTTTTACTTTAAAATTGTGAATTTACCAAGACACTGCACCCACAATGTCATTCTCACGTACATCAAATTACTCTACATGAACCTCTATTACGCGGTAATAGCGGCGAGTTTGCAATGAATTTAGATAGGTTGATGTGGTTGACTGTACCACATAGTTCGTCTTTATTACAAAGTCGGGATGTATTATTATTATTAAATCCTTTATTCAGTACAATCTACAATAACCAACAACATTATAAAACCACACCACAAAATCCCCTAGTAGGGGGAAGAATTTAGAAATATTTAGGCCTCTGTGACCAACTGCTGGGTATATTTCTCCTTTCGTCTACGTCAACTCTGTCATGAGCCATACTTATCCAGTTGTTGCCAGCAATTTCCTTGACATTTAGACAGTAAGCCTAAGTTCAATGGAATAAATTATAAAAGCTATGATGTCGGTTTATAATGATAATTTATTAACATTAAGTCAGGTTTGCTATTCTATATCTATACTACTCGTATTATCGTAAAGAGGTAACGTAACGTTATCGTAATCTCCGAAACTACCGAACCGATTACAAAAATTATTTCGCCATTCGAAAGGTAAATTTTCCAAGATTGCTATAGGCTATATTTTATGTCAAACTTTCCACGGGAGCGAAGCCCCGGGCAACATCTATTGTCATATAATGCAAATATACTATGTTATAAAAAACCGTTCATATTATTATTTTGATTAATTTTCAATCCAACTCAGCTTTATCATTTAAATCTACTTATATTTGTGCAATTTAAAAAATGACTTAGTATAAAGTTAGTAAAAGAACAAAGGTCTCAAAAATATGTAATTTAGTCCGTTTCTGTATAACTCATATCTCGACTTCCATTCACTTACAAGCAGACGAAATACATATGCACATAGTACTATAAAGTACTTCTATTTGGGAGGTCAATGACCCGAAACCTTTTTGGGGATGATAATAACTCCCTTAGCACCTGAAGGGTTACTTGAAGTGCACTGAAAGGAGAGAGATTGAATCTTTCTGTCGGAAAATTGTTTCAAATATTCTCGATAATTTAGTTTTTGTCTAGTGTTTTGTGGTTGTAGTGATTATTTACGATCTCCGTGGACCGACCTCCTGCACGACACGATATATTAATATGGAATGCAATGCACACACACGATTTCCTAGGCAATATTATATCGTGGTAGCAATAGCAAGTATTGGTCTATTAAAACTAATATAGCTAACAAATGAGTCAGATTGATTATATAAACTCATGTGGTATGACAAGGATTTTAAATTTCAGTACCTAATAACAAATAAATCACAAAAAAATAAATTTATGATGTGATAAATAACAAAGTGTATGCAAAAATTTGAAGACCAAAATATTTACTATGATTTTTTAAATAGAATTGTTTCATCGTTTCATTTCATGTTACGTACAAAATTTATATTCTATTTTAAAATACATGTTACCCTTTTAAATCGCCCCATCCAATTTAGATAAAGTCTAAAATAAATCTAACGTAAGCCTTCCGCTCGTCAACGTGATGCGTCGCCATTTGGTTAAGGTACAATTCCATAACTGTCCGCACATGGACAGTGAAAAATAACTAATTTTTGAAAATAATTGAATTTTGAACTAGCGGTTACTGGTGGCTCCGTCTGTTGCAAAAATCGGCATATGTCCCATTCCAGCTCTCCTATTATCTGAATACCAAAAATCACATTAATTCGATGCTCCGGATGTGAAATAACGACAAAGAATACAGTTTCACATTTGTAACATTAGTATGGATTTTACTTTACTAGGAATTGTGAAAATATTTTAAATCAACATAATAACTACGATATACTTCCCTGTCGTCTATTTTTTGGCGTACCTATATAATAACTCTCACACTTTTAATATATTTATATATACAAATAAATTCAATATTGGAGCTATTAAGCAGTCTAAACGGTTGCGTTGGTATGTGTGTAAAGCGCTTAAATATGTTATGGTACTTTTAAAAATAGAATAAATTGTAGACATTTTTTAACATCCTTCAATTTGATTTCAGATTTTTTTCCTTTTTGTTGTTTTATAGTTTTAACAGAATAAAACCAGAGCAGTGGAACTTATACTTAAGACATTTTTGTGAGGGGGCATTTTAAATTAACTTGAAAAATGCAACGCTTAAATCTGAGCCTAATTTATCTTTTCAGAGGATTTTGCACATTGTCTCTCGTATTTTTTTATTAATCAAATTGCAACATAAAAGAACGTTTATATATAAAATTATCGAAATTTAATTAAAATAGTACATGAAAATTTATATAATAACATTATTCTTAATTATTTTCTTAAATTTTCTTTTTTTAAGTAACCATAGACAATTAGACATTGTTTAAAAGTTTTCACAATAAACGAATTTACAGTACCTACTTTTAATACTATAACATACCTGAACTATAAATTTCATTTAGCTTCCCTACACTTAACTAAAACTATTGAAAATAAAAGGACGTTGAAAATAAAAGGTAAAAGTGAGTTTCACCAGTTGACTGGTGTAATCCATTCTAAGAGCCGGTTGCACCTGTCAACTTTGTATTTAACTTTAACCTGCGCAGAAAAACGCAAAGTACCTACGCCATTTTATCCAGACGTCTAAAAAGTTGACTGTTGCAACTCACCTTAAAAATTGTAACCGAACAAACTTCGCTTTCACAAATAATAGCTTCGGTTCGAAATAGTATAAATACTATTTCGTACGACAGATAAGTTACTTGATAGTTGAGCTCAGAATAAACGGGCATAGTAACAAAGTTTAATTGAGTTGCTCGTTCGGTTTATTCCATTTTGTTCACCTTTGAGCCCCGACCTCATTGCTGCGTTGGGTTCCGTCGTACTCCGTTGAATTGATCTCCGACCACGGATCAACGCATGACAATTCAACAATTCAAATTAACCTATGTACACAACGAAGCCGCAACGAAGGACAAAGGAGCAATGGGGCCGCGGCCTGATGTTCACTCAGAGTACGTCTATGAGAATAATTTCCATTTTAAATCCTAAAGATCTTTAAATAATTACAATAATTAGTTATAATAAATACGATAGTGAGAGTAATTGACGACCTCGGTGGCGCAGTGATACTTAATTGCCTCTGAACCTAAAGGTCAGAGGTTCTATCCCCGGTCGGGTCATGATGGAAAATGGTCTTTTTCTGATTGGTATCCCGGTCTTGGATCTTTATCTATATGTATATTTGTTATAAAATATAGTATCGATGAGTTAGTATTCCTTAACACAAGTCTCGAACTTACTTTGGGGCTAGCTCAATCTGTGTGATTTGTCCTAATATATTTAATATATTTAAATTTGTATTTGAATAGTGGTTGTACTTGTATCCTGTTACAGAATATACCTCCACCCCATAAACAATTGTTTGTAAATGACACCCACCAATCATCTCCGACGCATCGCAAACAAAAAGTTATACGTGACATCTCTGTTTACTCCCGTAGAGTGAATTCGTCCTCTCGTGGTTCCCTCGGAATCTGCTCCCCGACGAGAGCTCGACAAATAATCGTCATCCGTTCTACTTTCTTATAAATTAACGTCGCAATCCAATAGATGTTGTCTGGAAAGTTATTTAGACGCGGAGTCAAATATTTGTTTTAAACTCGGTTTTGGAAAGCCTGAATACGAGTAAACCATACATATAGGTTTACTAGCTGCCTCCTAAGTACCCTATGTGTAATCCAGGTAATATTCTATCTCTATATATAAAATTTTGTAATAATCGGTCCAGTAGTTTTTGTGTGAAAGAGTAACAAACATACATAATATTAAGGAGAATTTAACAGTAATCTTTTCATATACAAGAAGTCTTCCCTTTCATATGAACGGGGTGAAAACTATCGGACGGTGTTTACAAATACATATTGTAATTTTTTAAAAAAAGGTCAAGGTGTATTAGCATTTTATGGTTTTAGCCGGGACAGGTCCCTATGTTTTATGTGTATTTTTGGTTAAAATTAATCTAAAATATGAAGATCTAGATTGGGATTTCACTAACGCCAGTTTCGTTCCGCAATATGAACGTGTTGAATAAAAAACATAATTAAGTAATTTTATTTATTTATATTTATATTATTTATGATGTTCATGTGATCAATTGTGGCCGTCCAAATCAAAAGGGACCTTATGGCGGCTGGCACTTAGGTCTTTATTGTTGTTGTTCCAATACAAAACAACGGCAATAATGGCGTAATTGCCGGGCGCCATAAGGTCCCTTTTGATTTGGATGGCTACAATTGTTTTAAAAAAGATGTAACCTTCGATTCGTTGCTATATAAATA
Organism: Plodia interpunctella; assembly: GCF_027563975.2. NCBI lineage: Eukaryota > Metazoa > Arthropoda > Insecta > Lepidoptera > Pyralidae > Plodia > Plodia interpunctella. The sequence goes on from NC_071301.1 coordinate 9,166,351, forward strand.
AGCATAGGTAGAGGTATCTAGAAGGTAAATATTACCCGTGGCTATGTTTCCCCAGTCTACTCTAGCCGGGGATGTTTGCAAACAGCTTGCGTTTCCATTAACTAATTGTTAATTATCTCCCCTACCCAGCCGAATCATGTCTTGATGGACTTGCCATTCTTTTTATCAATTTAATTTCAGTCGACTCAGAGAATATCTGCTCAAAAACAATGTTGTATTTTTGTACAGAGGAAATTTTACTTTAACAGCTTCATAAAATTTTAGATTTATAGAAATGGAAATAGCACCTGTATGCATACAGTTTAATAAAAAAATAAATTTATTTATTAGTATGTTAATAAGTGTTAATATTGTTACCTGTAAAATATTTTTTTAATTAGGAAAAAATACTTTTTTAGTGCCTTGAATATAATTCTGGCTGCAATATTTTAATAGAGAGGAGTATGTATGACATGCATTGTATAAACTAATATCCTTATCCTTAACCTTACACATTATAAAACAAAGTCCTTTGTCGCGTCTGTCAGTTTGCGATAAACTAAAAAAATACAATTTTCATACGGCTTTCACCAATAGATAGTGCCATTTCTGAGGAAAGTTTGGGTATTATTTATTACGTATTTTCCCGAACGAAGCTGGAACGGGTCGCTAGTAAAATATATAAGTACCTACACCCTAAATCCCTTCGCTGGTCCCGTCGGCGGCGCGGCGTTAAAAGCATCAGATTCGATTCCTCCCGAAGTGCAAGGTAAATGTGTCTGGAGAATAGAACTTCATCGTTTGCACCCTCCTCTGGGAGGAGTCTCGACTCAACATTGCGAAGGTATTTTTCGATTTTCTTGCTGGGAATATAATTTTGTGTCGTTGGAAAACACTTTCCTTAAAAAACTGAAAACAAAACCGGTTAGCTTTAAAAATTTATTTCATATGCGTCACACATATACATTTTTTAAATCTACGATATAACTTTATACCATAAATAATATGCACTACCAGCATGGTTGTTTTTTATTTGATTCGTTTCTTTTCTGGCTTCGTGGCTTCACCACCCCGAACTCAACCAGAATATACAGAGATGTTAGAGAGTTTGTACCTACAAAATAAACTTTCAGGTACCGAATCCCAAAGAAATAAAAGCAAATACTATATCACTGCACAAACTCGGGCCCCTGCAGCGTTTTATACCATAGAAACACAGAAATCGAAATAATTTAACCAAACTAGAAATGGCACTGGTTGTTTTCATGTACTTTATTAGCTTTTGTACATAAAAACAGTTATACCCGTGTGTGTAACTGTTTTTATCCGAGATAAATGGTATCATTTGTTCCTTGCTTATAAAAACTTGAAAATACCGTTTTGTTTTGAATGAGTGTGTGGGTGAGCTATGAAGTTTCTATATATATATATATATATATATTACGATAACCCAGGGACCATGAGCGAAACCTGTCGTACAATCAGGAAATAGCTCAGTCAAAATACTGTACATCGTCGGCGTGAGACGTAAAGAGATGAATTGATTCAGCCGAACTGGGGTGGTCTCGATAGCTCAGAGGTCAAGAGCACTGTCCCGGATAGACAGGGGCGCGGGTTCATTTCCCGTTCGATTCCAGATTTTTTTCATCTCATTATTATTTTCAATAATTAGTAGAATTTTAATCCTCGAAAGAAGCAAGGTACTCTTGTATACTATTACTACTATGTCTGTGGTCTTATTCCTCGGAGGTAATCCGCAGTATATCTTGGGAACACTTTGTTCTGAACTCGAATATATTGGAAAAGTTAACAACAGTTGCATTTGTATTGTGCTCAAGTTGTGAATCGGCAAAGTTAAATTGGAGATCACTATCGGACGATCCGAAGTCAGATCTAGATTTGACTACATTTTTGCTAACGACTTTATAAACTGTTTGGAACCGGTGCTCACTGCGTGTGTCCTTAGTGCTAGGTCGATACGCGACGTTAAAAGAATTTTAACTAAAAAGTTTTACGATTATATTATCGTGGAAATTATTTCGTCCCTTTGAAATGAGAAAGTCAATGTATTATTAAAAAAATTTGCTGTATTCATATGTATGTATATATAGTACCTTACCTTATTTACTTTCTGAGTCATTACATAGGTTTGGTATTTCATATATTCTGAGTGGCTTTCTAAATACCAGCCTTTTTGACGATGGAATATATCGACTTCCGATGAAGAAATTATAGTGAAAAACGAACACAAATTTTCGAGTTTTCAAATACTAATTGACAAATTCAATTTTTATGGAATTAAGTCAATTTTATTTTTATAAGATCTTCCAAACCTGCTAAAAACCCTGTATCTCTCTTACCGTACAGTTAATTTTATTAGCATTATACTTAAATGGTGTTTACATTTCGTATTTTTGTAAATAAATCACCTTTGTAAGAATTCTAGAAATAATAATATAAAAGTACGATTTCATCGAAGCAAATAATAATCGCGATAATAATAGTTACAAGAAGAATTGCATTGCTTTATAAAAGGTTTATGAAGCTGGTCTGTTACAGGCCCGCATTGTACGACTCAAACTCCGCATTTGTGTTGACGGAATTAATTTATTTCTATGTCCTCTGTGAATTCAGGGTTGTTGCAGCTTCCATAATAAGCGAGAAATAGACTGAATCTAAAAAAAAATACCAAGGACTTCTCCCTCGTTTTGCAAAGAGAAAATAACTGCATTCCATCCCGCGCAGATCGTAAAAGAAATCAATCAAAAGAATGAAAGTTAAAGTATTAATAAATATTTACAGCTAATAAGTACTTACTTATGTACTTCTACAAGAAAGGTACCAATAAAACTTATTTTTCATTATGATTAGTTTTTATTTAGTTTTAAGTTTGTTTCGTTTTTATATAACAATATGTAAAAAGTGTGTACAGTTTCTTGAAATAAAGCTCGCCTAGGTAATATATTTTTTTCATTGTTTGCTACATGGAAAAACGTTTAATAGAAAAATAAAATTAATTAATATAAGAAAACAACCATCGACACCACTTTATCAACATCGACATCATTAACATGATAAATCCTAAGTAATATTATAAATCCGAAAATACACTCTATGTACTCGACCAATCTTATTGAAATTTTGCATACATGTAGTTTGAAGTATTGAGAATAACTATTATATCGAAAAAATAGTTCTATTCTCGTGGGAAATTGACGCCAGCGAAGCCGTGGGCAAAAGCTAGTACGCTAAAAATACAGTAATAATCTCGTAAAGTAAACAAATGTTTATTTATGCCAGCCCTTGCCCACCCTACCATGTTCAGTTCAAAAACGTGCATCTGACAGTAAAACAAAGGCTCCATATAGACTTACGTAGAAGTACTAAAGCACAGAACTAAAGTCTTAACTAACAAAGTCTCATTGAAATTCAAGTGAACATTTTGCTAATTTGTTTCAACTTCAGCCATGATCAAATTTAACTATTGTGTGCGTAAATTTCCTTTATCTTGATCCTGCTTATATCCTAACTAATATTATAAATGCGAAAGTAAGTTTGTTTGTTTATTTGTTACCTCTTCACGCTCTATATACTTAACCATTTTTCTTGAAATTTTGCATACATGTAGTTTAAAGTATGGAGAAGGACAAATGGTACCTTTAAACTTAAAAAAAGTGTTCCCGTGGGAAATTTGCGCAGGCGAATCCGCGTGCGAAAGCTAGTTTTAAATCAAGTTTGGATATATTTTGATTAATATTATTTATTCCTTAAGGGGTAGACAGAGCCATGAGTTGTTGACTCGAAGGCGACATTTAGCTGTACAGTGTGTGGTATTGGTAGAAAATTGTATCATGTTTTGACTCAAATCTCCCATCTGAATGTTTTCGGGTGGTTTTCAGAACATTTCGATTGCTGCGGCCGTGCTGTTATTACGATCTGTCAATTTTCTTGAGAAAGGAATCACTTCCAATATTAATCATTCATAAAATTGACTTACCACATTAAAGATTAATGATTTTGTCTGATATTAAAACAAATTCTTATCTTTGTTGAAATTTGTAATGACAGCGTGGCCGTAGCGTTGAGAATTTCACGAGCGTTTTTATTAAATTGTTAACTGTTAATAGTTTTTATTAAGTTTTAAATGTAAAAGTGTTTATTAAATTGTACCATACACAGTAATCAATTTAATTATTCTATTTTATAAATAAGTAGTAACGTACTGGTACAATGTTAATTTTATAAATGTTTAATTTTAAAAAATGATTCTATATTTTTTAAAAATGTGCGACACTAATAAAACAGTCGCGAAAATCACCCAGCGGTCGAAACGCACTGAAAACCAACCTTTTCAGGTTCCTTCCTCAGCCGTCAGGTTCTGGGTACGATATACTATGTGCTAGCTATCTGAAGCCTATAAGAACTGCCAAATATCGGTGCAGGTGCTCTCCAGGTACTGGTAAGGAGTTCATTCAATATTTACCACTGTGTGTTTGCACGATTGTGGCCTTATTATACAGGAGAAAGCGTGGCGAGCACTTATCATTGAACGTAATTTGGGGTTCCGTTTTTGCAATTTTTGCTACGGAATCCTTATAGTTTCATCATATCCCTCTGTCCGTCTTTGCCAACATTTTGGAAACCTTTTACATTAGGGCCTATGATTATGCCTTATTAATATAATTAGCATAAATTTAGTTCCGGTGACGGTGACGGAGAACATCGTGAGGACTGGTTGATTGTTAATAACTTGTGTGTGAAATGGAGAAGGCAATGGCACACAACTCCATTAATAATGCCAAGAAAGTTGTTGTGTGTTTTCCATTCCACATAATGACCACGACCCTCAGTCATAAACAAATAAATAAATAAATATTAGGACAAATCACACAGATTGAGCTAACCCCAAAATAAGTTCGAGACTAGTGTTATGGGATACTAACTCAACAATACCAAATTTTATAACAAATACATATATAAATAAACATCCAAGACCCGGGCCAATCAGAAAAAGATCGTTTTCCATCATGACCCGACCGGGGATTTAACTGGGGACCTCTCGGTTCAGTGGCAAGAACTTTACCACTGCGTCATAAGAAATATGACTATGGAGAAGATATTTAGTTACTAATGCATGTATCATAAAATAAGTACTTATATTTTTTAAATTATTTAAAAGCCACAACATATAAATACCTATTACATTTTGCAAGGACAGTTTGAAACATAAATATTTTATGTGATCGATTCCTAATTATGAAAGTTTTATAACATTTAGTTACTAAGAAAGAAATTAATATGGAGTGTATCAAAATGATTTTAACCCCCGACGCAAAAAGATTGGTGTTATAAGTTTGAGCGCTAAGTGTGTTTGTCTGTCTGTGGGTGGCACCGTAGCTCATCAATTTGGATGAGTATTTTTTTATTTGATAGCAAGTTTTTATGTTTGATCAGAATCGGTTCAGCCGTTCAAAAGTTGTAGCGAAATGAATATTAAAAGTCGGGGTTTTTTTAATGTTTGTCTAACAAATAAATTTGTTTCATCTCAGATTATCTTTTCTTGAGATCTAACAAGAAAAATATTTTAATACTTAGACCACAATCAGATTTCTTTTTAGTTTGCCACAGAGTGTAGTGAACCAACTATCTATTATAGTGCTAAAAGGTGTTCTAGAATTAACACTAAAAGCATCTTATTTATGTGCAGCAAAATTTTCAGAAGACATTAACATCATATTATATTTGAAACATGCATTAGTGTTTTTGAACTAAAGATGTTATTTTTTTTTATTTAGTAGAAGCTTTTGACATCGTTTTGCAAATAAATCTTAAATATGCATAATATTATTGTGTCACAGATTCTGTTAACATTCTCCTCCGAAACGACATGACCGATTTTGATGAAATTTTATATGTATATTCAGCAGGTCTGTTAGGAATAGGTTGTTATCAATTTTTTATCCCCCTAAGTGAATATGGTGGTCTATCGCGGCGTTAGTATAATACAGATTTGTCATATTTGTCAGATCAGCGTGGTGACCGATTGTAAAATGAAGGGTACCTAAGTCTTCGTAATATTCTATTTCTTTATAGTATCATGATGGAAAATAATATTTTTCAGATTGACCTGGGTCTTAGATGTCCGTCTATATATGTATATGCTATAGAATATAGTATCGTTGAGTTAGTATCCCATAACACAAGTTTCGAACTTACTTTGAGGCCAACTTAATCTGTGTGATTTGTCCCTATTTATTTATAATAATAAATTTAGTTATATGCAGGTCCTTGGGCTTCAGAGCACCGCAGTCGCCAATTCTTTTTCTTCTTCTTATGCTCATGACGGAGCAGTCGTGGTTGGACATGTTGTTCGGAGACACGTAGCGCTGATGCTCTCCATTTGTCTTGAAGATATGCTTGGACGGCAAATGATATTATCTGGTCAGTACAGCGTAGCGAGGATTTCCTCACTCCGTGGCATTCCCACATTGTCAAGTATCTAAATGCGACTCTAAATAACCCTCTTTCCTACATAATGTCAATAGCTAGCCTCACTTGAGTGTAGTATCAGAAACAATGGCTCCCATACCGCAATGCATTGTGTGAGACTGCAGTATGCATGTTCAGACTTCAGTACCGTTTTAACTGAAACCGAGCGTCGATATGCATAAGCCGGATAGGGTGTGAGCACGTTGTTAGGAATAAAGCGATTTAAAAGTCTTTAAAATAAAACTGGTTAGTAACACTAACATTGTAGATAAATATTTGTAGTTTTTTTTTAATTCCATTATTTTTTATTTCCAAAGTCAACATTAATGTACTAACACATACATATGTAGTAACTATATTTATATTCTAGAAATAATTTTAATGGTGATCAAAGGAGAAATTTAGTGAAATAAAAGGATAATAACAATAAAAATAAAAAAACAAGTTTTGACATGCATGCAAAAGTTGGACATGCATGTGTGTAAAACATGATCCATTTTCGATCGGTGTTCATACTAAACATATTTGCTAAACCGCTCAAAATGAAAAGAAACTGACAACTTAAAATAGGAGGAGAATATGACCAACTTTTGATTGTTTTTGTAGTAAGAGCCGGTTAGATTGGCAAATAAAATAAACAAAAAAATATTGTAACATTTGAAATCTATAAAACAAGATGGCGGCAGGCTAAATTAAACTCAAAATTGTGACCTTAATCTGCTGTTTCTTAGCAACAAAGCCTCGGCACCTCACGCTAAAAGCGCTCAAGCACTTCGACACTATGCTTCAAGATTTAAGAGTGTGAGAAGTTCTCCTTGTCTCTCCACAAAGGCGCTAACGGTTTTCAGTTTACAATTGGTGGTAGAAATAGACGAGTCTAGTGGCGAGAGTGGTAAATGAGTATTAGGGACGAGTGTTGTGGTCCAATGGTTTATATGGTCCATTTAAAGGCCTCAGGTTTCGTGAATAATAATATCATGAGAAAAAAAATAGTCGACTGTTTAGTTTACTAACTTGTATGCATATCATGTGTCTGCAGACGACATGAAATCAAAATCAAATCATTTATTCAGAAATTAGGTCTTCACAGGCACTTTTTCACGTCATATTCTAAATTAAATGATATTTACCATAGCTACAAACTACTAGCATTTCGGAACGACCACTGCTGAGAAGAAATGCCGAAAGAACTCATTCAAACAGTGTTGGGTTATCATGCCAGAAGGGCTTCATTTTTCAGTCAAAAGGTATACTGAGACATACGACAAATTACGATTGTGATCGAGTGCTGATGAAAGGAATATATATATATATATATATATATATATATATATATATATATATATATATATATATATATATATATATATATATATATATATATATATATATATATATATATATATATATATATATATATATATATATATATATATATATATATATATGAATAATTAATCAACTTTTAATAAGTATAATAATTGAATAACATACTTGATAAGAAAGAAGCGCTAAAATCGAATATATTGTAAAGCAATTATACTATAAAATATTTGACTTATTGAGTCATTTAACAAAGTTGAAATGAGTTGGCCAAGTGTGAACCTTCTTAGGCTTTAGTGCGCCGCTTTCGAGAAGAAGACTTTATCTAAACGACCGAAAAGTTACTTACTTCGTACCCCCCCACTCCGTTATTGTTGCTAGTTCCAGAATGCACTTGATAAATGCAAGTTTTCGCAAATTTTCTGCGCAATATAAACCCATAACTTTTTGTATGAAAAATCGAGTGTATCCCTATGAAATACTAAGGACCTATGTCTCTAAGCTAACTTTCTTTACTTTTATTTTAGTTATACTCATAATTGGAATTTTCTTATCCTGTTTGTTTTCCTATTTTCATTTTGTCATAAACAAATATTAAATAGATTCTTTCTGCTGATTAAAAACGAGTTTTCGTATACATCTTACACATGAAAATAAAATAAACCTACAATACAATATCCATACTTTTTTCTCAAAGTTATTTATCACTATTGCCTCATAGGCCTTATAGAAACGGTACAAAGCGACTAAGCGATAATAATAGCGTCTTGATAGCTGATAGGTAACAACATCATTCCCAAAGAAGGTTGACTTCAGACAGGCTGGCTGGTCATGAAAGCACAGCCGAATCTTTAAAATTCAATCCAAGGTTACCAGTACCCGGACCCTGGTTTCGGATTATCATATTCGGGATGTTTTATTATATGTATTGAATACATCCCAAAACACACATAGAAAGACTGCAAAGAAATTTTAATACTGAGCTTCAAAACAAATACAGATCCAAAGTACAATACAATTTATCTATCAGTGCAGGTAAATGCAAACTTGCCTACCAAAATGGCGGTAGTTAAATCGGACCCCAAGGTAATAGGGAATTTATAACTGTGCCATCCCTGTAGACCGCAGGCTTTGCAAGCTATGTTAAGTTACAAGTGACCGATCAAACTGTAGAGCGAGACTATTTAAATAATAAAATATATTAAGTAATTACATGATTGAAGCGGTCGAGAGTTTGACTGCGTGTGGTTGATAGGTTTTTTTTTCAATCAGATATTTTTTGGGGTTCCGTAGACAAGGAATCCTTTTAGTTTCGCCATGTCCGTCTATCCGTCCGCGGTCTATCTCAAAAACTATTATTATTAGAATAATGTATTTTGGCATGGGAATACACATTAATCACGCAAACAAAGTGGTCAAAAAAAAATCTTGAAACAAAAAACAAAATTTTAGGTTACCTATTTCACTTACACGTGACGTGGGAATGATTTTTTTTCATCTTTCCTTTGTTGTTGGATAAGTGTTTCAAAACATTTTGACGTATAGGGAGACCGTTTTTGGTTTTAGTAAACCGTTAGTACATTATTTAAAGTGCCAATTTCCTTTAGAGTCAAGTGTATCATGGAAAACAACTTGGACATTTTCACAATCTATCGCTTACAGTTTACGCTTAATCCATATCTTTGCCTTCACATTTCTACAACAACAGTTCACCGCTTAATTTAACTAAGAAAGTTTGATATTATTATCGTAAGTCGACAGTTTGTGGATGATATGACAGTTGAAACCGTCGTTTTCATAACTTTCAAGGTCCAGAGACCATTAAAGGCGAGTTGCACCTTCCAATTTGATGTTAATTTTAACCGGCACGCCGCTGATGTTTTAGACAAAATGGCGTACTTTACATTTTTCTGCGCACGTTAAAGTTAACGGTGCAACCCAGGATGGGTTCACCATTAGATCATGCTAATCATATTACTGTATTGTCATCCAAACTAAACGTGTGTACAAAATTTCAACTCAATCGCTTGAAGATATCTACTTCAAAATTTAGTTGCAAGAAACCAACCGAGACATAATTACATTGCAAGTTAAATATTATAAACTTGTAATAGTTTGGCTTATGGCACTCCAATCTTTGAATGGTCTAGAGTCACATTAATGCTATATTTTTTTAATAAATTCTAAAATATAGATGGATAAACTGTTAAGTTAGCTGTTAACCAAGCAAAAATATATAATTAAATTTTCTTGGTTGATATAGGGAGAAGTATATTGCAGGAATTGATGTAGAAGAAAAGCCGAAAATATCTATAAAGAGGAACCATAACTTCAGCTGTAGCAAAGCAAGTAAACACTAAACAAAAAGAGATAAATCCGCATTCAAAATAACATTACGTAGAAACTACGAACACTGGCGAAACTAACACCAACAGTTTGTTCTAAAGTACACGCCGGCTTGCACCATTGCATTTCAAATCCGTGTAAATCTCTTTAACTTCCATTTGGAAATGCACTCACTTTGGTAAATTTAAAAATTCGCTTAAATCTCTCCGAATTGTTGTTTCGTATCGGAGTATTTTGTTACAAAAAATCTCGAGTTTTAAGCACTATTTTCAACTTCAAATGTGCATCCAGAGGTTTGAATATGGTAATTCTTACCTTCTTTGTCTCATTCTTAGCGTGTTTATGCAATTCCAAAGCTTTTTTTTCAAAATGTTAGTTGTAAAAGCAATATTATTATGATTTGCATTGATTTGTTTCACACGTTCTTCCTTTCTTATACGATATGCGAAAAAGAGCATTTGGACGTTTTTAACGCCCTACGTTTTTGGTATGTTTAGTGGTAGGCCTTCAGAATTTATTACTAGCACTTGGCCCGCGTAAAATCCCCTCGGAAATGATAGTTTTTCCAGGATAAAACGACTTGGAGAGAAGCATTTGTCCATCACTTGATATTCAATATTTTCAAATCATTTTCGAGTTAATGATATTAGGTCCTTACATATGAAATTGGAGTTTGGTATGGGAGGAACAAAAAGTCGAATATTTTTTGATATAATATATTTATTTAATCAAAGTAAGAACTATTGTATATAAGTAACGTATATAAGTAACACTATTGCCATCTCATAGGTAGGTCATTGATCCCTTTACTAAAAAAAACATTCGGACGGGAATCAATAAAATCTTTGAAGGCAGTTTGGACTGCCCTATCGGAATTGAATTTTTTCCCTTGGAAGAAGTAAGTCGAAAAAAATGGTAATCTGTTGGAGCAGAGAATCAACTTTTCATCACAGGTAATGATTTGATTTAAAAACCCTTTATTATTGTGCCGGTTAAATAATGTAACGCAGCAGTCGACACGCGTTTGCCGGTTTGCTTCACTCAATTCGTGACACCACACCCCACCTTTCAAGTTTCTTAATCTTCCCAATTTGCTTCAAGTGGATTAAAATAGTATTATCACTAACACCGAAGCCTGAAGCTAACTCGGACGTGGTTTGCAATGGATTCACTTCCACAATAGCCTTTAATTCTTCATTATCAACTAGGGTCTCCGGCCGTCAACGGGGCTTCTTCTGCAGATCGAAATTTCCAGAACGAAAATGTTGGAACCAAAAACGCAGTGTGTTTTCTTTTGCGACACGACCGCCATACACATCATTAACCCTTCGAGCCGTTTCCGCAGCACTGGTGCCATGGTGGAACTCGTACTCGTAAATAACGCGATATTTCAATTGTAAACTGATTGACGCAAACAGAAAAATCAGAAGAAAAAAAAAACAAATGAATGACGGTTAATGAAACACAAATACATGTGTAAATATAGATGTATAAATTTGAATTTGGTATTCCTAACCAAGGAGGAAGCAACAGCCAAGGAGAAATTTGTGATTAAACGCCAATTACATATGTAAAGACCTAATATTAGATGGAATACATAAAGGCTATACCTCAATAATCTACATCTATACTAATAGTATAAGAGGAAATATTTGTATTTATAAGTTTGTTTGTATGTGGTTATCTTCGAAACTACTCAACAGGACTCCAAAATTGTTTACCACTAAGAAGCTACAATAATAAAATTTTATTAACTTATTGTTATGATATTTTTAACCCTATATTCCTAGGAAGGCGAAGAAAAACTTTGTGCAGTTGAGATGCCATCGTAAAAGTATTCAGATACACCAGATACGTGAGACGATGATACCTAACAGAGTGGAGCTGAAATTCGTAACATTTTATGACGTAATAATCCACTAAGGAAAGATCTTTCGAGATTCCCTGGGAGGAATATTCCGGTTAAATCTAGTATTATACTTTGGACTAGATAAGAGAAGGACAACTTTCTGTATTGCTTGCTTGCGTGGATTTTGAACAAGTAAATCTAACTTTTTAATGAATTTGTAAAATACTATTAAATTAAATCAATTTCGATATTATACATATTACTTTGTTATTGCGACCGTATTATTTCTCTATCATATTAGCATTTTCCAAGTTGTTTACCAACCGTTAATTGTCGGAGCCCAGAGTCCATTTTCCTACTTGGTTCCGTGGTAAGATAAAAATCAAATTAATGAATGAAATACAAGTATTGTAAGATGGCGGTATTGCGTACACTACGAGTACTATTATTGCGCATATTCGAAGTGCTTCATTAAAAGCCCCCACATGTTTCGAAGTAAATATATATATATATATATATTCTATTCTAATATGTAGGTAATATTGACCACGACAGCCAAATAAAAAAAAGTAGAGGATTCTCTCTGATCTCGGCGTTCAACCGACGCAACGTTGGCTTGCGCGCTCAATAAGTGTTTTTCCAATAATTAAGTAAATTTATTCATGTATAACTACGAGACTTAACAATAAAAAATTTTAAGTTTTCAACATCTCAATCTTCTCTTCAACAATTCATCCACTGAACGTCCCATGTCCAGTCCCGAACAACAGCATTTCTAGCAATATTTCATCGCCCAAATGAGCACAAACGAGCCTCCGTGAGAGGAGGCTCGTCTCTTTGGATATTAAAGGCGTCCATTATACGTAAGTAAATAACCAACAAAAGAGAGAATAATGGTCAGACCAACAAAAAGCTAGTTATTTGTATTTACGTCTTGGCCACAAAGGGAAAAAGTAATTTTGTATACAAAAACCTTTGGTTCGATTGCTGAATTCTCGTGGATCACTGGGGCAAGTTTTGTTGTGTTCCACAACGCTCTTCCCAACTGTAGCACCAAATACATAAAAATAAAATTTAAGTGTCTGTCTATAATTTCAAAATAACTGCATTTATTAATTGAATTGTATTAATAACCCGTTTCCATTACCTAAACATTTTTTTTTAATTTTTATCCATCTGTTTGTTTTGCGTAATTTTTTTAATGGGATTTTCAGTGTAAGGTTAAGAAAGTTATGGAGCATAACATAAGGTAGTTTTTATTCCGGAAATCCACTTCTAATCTGAGGAAATATGGGGTGCACCTTTGTATGAAGCTTCATCAGTTTTAACGTGAGACACATGAAATTTGTGATTAGTAAAAGATAATAATGCATTAATTGTATTCTAGAAATTGCATGAGTATATTTCGTCCTTAAAAATATATGAATAAAAAAATATTATGCTCATACGATACGATAAACTACTATTAATGCCGGCTTCACACTGGACCAGTTTGCTGAGCTTGGCGGATTCGGCATACATTGCTGGTTTATCATTGCGGTAAATACAATGACTCAAACAATCTACGCAATGTTCATGCATACCGTTCAAGTTCGGCTATAGTATGTAGCTAATACAGGTCACCTTAAATAAAAAAAATATATGTATGATGATAATTGTAGTCCACAGTGGAATACATTTCGAGATGCCCATAATGACGGGCAGTCCACGAGAATTCTCCGCCTGTACGCTCCAAGCCGTGACCTAGCACTTTTACGCCCATTATTTTCCCGCCAAAATTACCTAATCCTTTTTCCAAATAGTAAGTAGATATATCTATGTAATAAGATTTATATGTTGCTGTAAATATTCTGTATTAATTTTCAATTCATTTATTTGAGTGTATCCTGTAAAACGCGAACGTTTGAAAGTGAGATTAGTATATATTTAATATTATATTTGATAGATAGTCAACAAAGCAAAATCTACTCGATGGGTTACTTATTAATAGTGTTCTTCCATCAACTAGGTAACTAACTAAAATAAAATTTCTTTTTTTAATAAAATATCTAAACTCTCCACTCCATCTGTAAAGCATCGAGAAATTTATATATATCACTAATCTGAGCGTTTTCCCGGAATCTGTCTCAAACGTTGAGCGTCGAAGCTCAGGTTTACATCAATTTTCTACTTATCAAAAGCTTTGAAAAATATCCTTTTGGTGAATCATTTTATGGTTTTATTCCATTTTGATAATCTTCAGAAACGAAATAGGCTTTCCAAATTTGTAGAGAGATTTTAGTATAATTGAAAAGCTTTATCTAAGAAACGTTATGTACCTAGTTACGTTTTGTTTTGTAAAATAAATTGGATACAAAAGTAATCTATAAGTAATAATAGTAAGTATCCAATTCTTTTTCTAATTTAAATTACAAGGTAAAATATGTTTTGTTGATTTATTCATACAATTGATCTACACATATTTTTAATAATCCTGCATCTATTTCCTTTGGTGTCACCTCCACCTGGCACTGCAATATGAGCAGTTTGAATATCCGGTCACAAAATGAAGTCAACACGGAAATACATCCCTTTTTTCACAGTAATTATTATCCTATTAATATTATAAATGCGAAAGTTTGTGAGGATGTATGTGTGTATATATGTATGTTTGTTACTGTTTCAAACAAAATCTATTGTTATGAAATTTGAGTACACGGGAAGACAACCTGACCTGGAATAACATCTACTTTTTATCTAAAAATTCCCTAGGGAGTGAAGCGAATAGTAAGGAGTAATATGAAACTTTTTCAATACAGATCCTAAGCTTCGCATCTCTATTGCTGAAGAAGAAATCGGGAAAACACCTAATAAAAGCAACTAATATAAAGACGATAAAACAAAGAAACGTTGTAAGGCCGCTGCGTCAGCGGGTTTTGTCAACGGTAATCCAATATGCTCCTTACTTGGACAGCATACCAATTGGAATATGGTCCAAGTCATAAAATTTATATCTATATATTTGTAATATTGTTTCTCTAAATGGGAAATAAATATAGGTCATATTATTAAATTTATATATACGATTGCATATTCGTACCTACAATATATTCCATAAATTATTTGTATAATATAAGCAATCATAATATAGTTTTAATGTTGTTTTGTAGGTAATACCATTGTTTTTGAAGAGTGGGACTCACCAGCCACAGGTTTTTGTAAACTTAAATGGTGAGACCTTGCTCGGTATTACGGTACGGATTCGGTACATGTACCGATTTGTTGAAAAGTAATAAATGAATTTGAATTTGAATAAACTTTGCGATGGCTAACGCGTAAATCAATTAGTGAAACTCGTGCTCGAGTTAACAAATGTCATGTAATATTGTCTTTATTTGAACAGCATGCCAATTGGTACCTATATGTGGACTAATTTATAAACTTAATAGGCTAACATAAAATATTTTATGAACTTAAACGGAGTTTCCAATTACATACAGAAATTGTAAACAAGTTACTGAACAAAGAAATAAAGATATTTATTTTTATTATTTATTTAACCAGTAAATCAACTAGTGAACACCCGTTCTCATATTGCAGTTTAAATAGTTTAAATTAACTACTAAAACATAAAATTACTGACAAAAATAAATCATACCGACAACACTTACATAATTAATCAATTACAGTCAGATCCACTTTTCTGTCTCAAATTCTTTATATTTTGACTATCGACATGTCATTTAAATACGTGCCTGTTATGATTATAATATTTCAAGTAACCTTATTAAAAACTCAACAAATCCTTGAAGGATAATTTTTCCTCGGCCTCACAGATCGCTACGATCAAGAAACTTGATCCGCACAACAAAAATAAGAGCGGTGAAATATTTTCACTTCTGCCAAGTTTCATTTCGGTATTTTCGCTGAATTTTATTAAATAAAATTGCGTTGCTTGATAAAAATCTGTTCGATTTAATAAGTTTCGACTTGATTATTTCGAGAGAAACTCCGTTCTATTATTATATGACGGTGTGTTATTGTAATTCAAACGGTAAGGTAAATATTTCAATTTGTATTATAAACATAATATGATAAAAATAAACATAAACATATTAATCCCTACTGATATTTGAAACGTGTGTTTGTTCTTCTTTTACGTCAAAATAAAGCAGTGATTTTTCTGAAGATACAAGAAGAGTGGAGGATATAAACTACTTCTTGTCGCTGGAGAAGCCGCGGGCAACAGTAATATATCTAGTATCATATTAGCCATATGATTAAAAACGTATAATATATACAGGTAGAATAAAAATATTATACCTGTGATTGCTTGAAAACCTTTCAACGTGACGTGACATAGATTTCTTCTTTTATTTCCATCTCTTTCTCATCTTAGCGTTTCCTCGGTTACTTTCGTCGCTGTTGAAAGTTGGAGCCCAAATTCCGCTCACCTAGGTTATTAACTAAGTCAACAATCCACTAATTTTGCAGCAGATAATCAATATCGACTTTGTATGTCTGTCTTGTAACAAAGTTCCGATACTCTTGCCTACAATTTATATTATACTTATACACTGACTGAAATAGGTTAGCAATTGTTTTTGCTGTGTCTTCGCGATTGAATGTTTTAATTAGCTCTTTGGTATAATTTAACATTTCCATAACAATGATTTACTTACTGTACAACCCAAGAGTTTTAAACCGCGACACATTTCCGGATATTCTGTATAAAAATTAATAAAATCAATTACATGTATTCAATTACCGGTACAATATACCGCTCCCACGGGACCGTGCCGGTGCATAAATTACTACATTGCCCATTTTAATTCCCCGTGGAGGATGGTTTTAATAAAACGAAGTATGTTTGTCGGACACTCGAGTTCTTCAATTGTTATGGGACTGATCTGTTTATACTAATCATTTTGAGAATAAATTGAATATAATTTAGTTAATATCTGGATTTTTCCTTTTATTTTCTACAAAGTGTATGAGTATTCGCGAGGACACAATCGACGACAAAATTAGGTATATGGAAGTTTAATAGTTAGAGACGCTGTTAATATATATTTTGTCGACTACATACACGCTGTTAATATGCCATATATTTTGTCGACTACATACTCACAAATACTCGTGCTAGTTTCATTTTCTAGTTCCTCTAATAAAAGAAAGTTTGGGAGGATGTATGTGTGTATGTATGTGTATATGTTTGATAGTCTTTCACCCGAAATCTACTGGACGGATTGTTATGAAATTTGGTACACGGGTATAATATATCCTGAAATAACACATTAGGCACTTTTTGTCCCAAAATCCCCATAGGAGCGGAGCCCCGTGGCGCGGCTAGTTATTCATAAAAACGTCAAAAAATTAACAATCGAGCCACACAATCCATAATACATGTTCTGAAAGCAGTTTTTTATAAAAAAAGAACTGTAACCTGATTCTTTAGTTATTTCAAAAGAAAAGGCAATGAATTTAAAAATAGAGCAATATTTTTATTTTATGTATTTAGTTCGGTAAAACAACCATAAAGTATGAAAAACGGGAAGCGGCCAGGGAGCGCGGCCAAAAGGCGCTTCAAGTTGTGAAAGTGGAACTCTTGGAAGTCGTAAAAAGTTGACAGTGCTTTCTCTTAATTAACTAACAAATGGCTTCGCGATACACAATGGCTTAATCAAACCGCATTAAGATAAGGGAAACAAAGGACTTTTGTATGGCGGCCTAAGTCACACGCTGAAGCGATGCGATTTTCGTGTCAAGTAATAAGTAATAACGATACATAAAATGCCAACTTTCACAATTACAATTTGAAAATTTTCCGGATTCGCTAGGGAAATACCGTAACAAATTATACACACAAACCTTCCCCAGGAATCACACTATCTATTTAAAAAAACCCGCATCAAAATCCCTTGCGTATTTAGTTTTAAAGATCTCATCGATGTAGTGATAGTGAACGATATTTGAAACATAAAATTTGAGCAGAATTGAAATGGCAAGTGATAGCAATGGATAGTATAGAATACGGAAGAAGTAAGATTTCGATTCTTCAGAATCTCTTTCTCTTTCATTCTCAGGGGTTCCGGTTACATTCAGGGCTGTGACGTCACGAAGCGTAAACCGTGGAATTAGAAGGGACTCGTCTACTAATTCCCTAACTTAAACAGATTATTTAAAATAATTAACGTTGACATTTTAAATTTGACGTGTATTTTTTTTAACAATATCCGTCTCACTGACACTGGCCAAAGGTCTCGCGAACTCCTTCCAAAGTTTGATAAATCTATACTATTTATTACAAAGAGGTAAGCTCACAAAGAGTTTGTATGTTTGAGGCAGGTAATCTTCGAAACTACCGAACCGATTTAAAAAACTACAAAACACCATTAGAAAGATACATTATCCAAGATTGTTATAGGCTTTATTTTATCAACATCTAGTCTTGTATAAGTTGTTATTAAAAATAAATATTTATATAATTTCCTTTGCAATAATCGCTGTTCTCTGAATACAAATCCCCGATTTTAGACCACCAAGGGTCCTAATAAAAAGCGACAGGATAAAATGATTTATGGGATAACTAGATAAAGGGAGTGCCAAGTTTAGTCGACTCGCTTCAGAGAGATAAGACAACAATAATAGATTTGCTACTTTTGTAACTGAAATGAAGGCGTAAAAACATCCCTCGGTTTGTATCCTCAGGGTTTGTTCAAAGGTATTCAAATTAGAGATGTCTACTTTTAATTTATTACCCACGCAATTGTGTAAAGGCTTAAAACGCGAATCCTGTTCTTAGTTAAATTTTCGAGTTGACGGAGCGGAATTTATGAAGTTGTGAATTTGGTTTTGAATATTGTTTGGTTGAATGGTTTGTTTTTTTTTTATCAAGTTTAATTATTTATGATGAATAATATATCCTGCCAGTTTATTATAGAACTTCTCTTGTAAATGGTCTTTTTGTATATCAACTGTCATAGGTAACACGCGTCATTTTGTTTACTAGTGAAACAATATTGGCTACAGCATCCGTAAAAAAACATGAAAGTATTGTGTATGTATTTATGTTGAATGTTTTTGAAAATCTCTCACTATAGACCAAAGACCCGCCTGAACGTCAAAAACACGATATCATTATAAGATCACCATTATGACTTAAATCATACACACCCATGCAGGTGACCCACTTTACATACAGGTGACTGTACTAGATCTCACTTATAATGCCGGCTATAGTTAGCCATCTTTCGTGATATCATCGTATATTGCTGGATGGATTTTTCTTCAAAAAAAATCGCATATATAAATTACGCAATGTACGTAATTTGTGCGAGCTTCCCGAGAGTGTGTACTGATTAACCATCTAGCTACCTGTCAGTCTTCTTTTTTTTTCATATACAGTATTAAACAGTGTTCATATAACAATGACATTCCATCCTAATGATATTTAATTCATATTGATGTAATTGCTACATATAAAATTCCGTTTGCGTAACACGAGTAAATTGTGTGAAAATATACAGGAATGAACCATCAAAACTGAAATTAATATTTAAATATATTCCACAACATACTCGCTTCAATATACTCAATATCAATGTAACATCGACCTTATTACCATCGAATTAATGTCCTTGAAGAAAGTTCTTGACATGCAGTTGAGAGTACATGTTAGTTAAATAGGCGCCTAGGCGACAAAATGGATGTCGTGTATTAATTTTCCGGTTAAGGGAGGTGATGCGATTTCGAGGTTATATTCCCGCCGCCGCCATATTGAATTACACGTACATGTCATCATCGCAGTAACTGTGAAATTGAACGTGAAAATTTAATTTAAACAAGGTTTTCTGAAATTGAAGACTACATCATAATATAGTATGTAAAATTGCACAGTATACTGCTTTTAATGTTAATAAATATTTATTTTATTTACTGAATTCAATTTAGAAGACCGTTGATAGGCTATATAACTTGTAAATATACTTTTATTATTATTTTAAATTTAGTCAATTTTAGGTAAGCAAGTTTAGTATAAAATTTTTTTTTAGTTTCTGTTAGGTATTATAATTTTAATTTCAGTGTTTATTTTATATTTTATTCGACATAGGATCTTTTAAGAAAAGAGTCTATCGCTTTCTTAAAAAGTCAGCAACGCACCAATGACCCGTACCGGGTTGCCGGTGTCCATGGGCTGCGGTGTTTGCTTACCATTCAGGCGATCTGCATGCTCGTTTGCCCACTATACCATAAAAAAAAAGAAAAATGCCGGAAAGTCTAATGAAAATGGTAATCCAGCCAACGACGGACAATTCAGCGACACTGCTAGGCAATGCATAGAAAAACAAGCAACTAATCAAGCCCCTAATAAAATACGATGTTTTCGTGATCCCCAGAGAGCCGGGGGCCGTTCGGGCCGCAAATTGGTTCTCGTTAACATTTGGATGCGATTTCCGAATTTGTTGGCCCTAACAAGCCTGGACCCGCAAAGTTTAGTCGGGGAGCTAACATGCCTCAATTAACAGACAATGAGTTAGGAAGATCGTATTTCTGATTGGATGTGGACAGTAAAACATTTACGTCTAGGCCAAGGAAAGTCCTTGAAGTTCTGAAACTCTTATATACCTACATCACCCTAAGTTGACATTGGAAAATAAAAACATAGTAAGAGAAAGATTTTATAAGTTAAGGTGCGATTTTATCAAATGCTTGCTTTCAAATGAATTTGCCATTGCTTTCTCAGATGTTAATAACCAGAATGCAGGTCTCCTCACGATGTTTTCCTTTATCGGAAGCAAGAAGTAAAAGTTGAAGATACACGAGTCAGATTGGTATACAAACTCTGGCACTAGTCGGACTCTTAAATAAAGGCTTAAAAAAAGGCAACTTAACCATTGCACCACCATTGCTTTGCAAATGTTCATAGGCCATTAATTAGATACCTATAAAGTGTTGACTATATTAATCTACATTGTCTACATTTATAAGAGACATCTACATTTTCTGATCAGATGTTACAAATATATAAAATTTCGTATCAATTTTTGTTTTATTTCATCATCTGATCCAAGATTCGCGTCTAAACTTTTCGTTTGTATTAACATCACTTTGGTAAAAGTATGTTTTCCTCTTAACTCTTTTCCAAGATCTTCACTTTTCTGGCAAACTTTATTTCTGTTGTACATTTGTGGCTATTGAAAGAAAGAAAGATCACGGATAACATGGAGCGAAGTCCTGAAATAATTTGAGGAGAAAATGGTTGGAAGTTTTTTTTTTATACTATGGATAGCGATGCAGCAATGAAATATTATCATAGTTAAACAATGTCATTCCTGTTAGAGGAGCAGCCTACATTCCCTTAGGTCTTATTCTATTGATTTTACCTCCCTATACAATACGACCCTTGCCTTTTCTTTCAACTGATCAATAAATGCCCTTCGTAACCTTTTTCTATAAGCACTTGAGTTTTAAAAAGTATACAAAAGGAGATAAAGATTGTTATAATTATAAATTATTGTTGAGCATTATCAACTTCTTTGTATTTTCGTATCTGTGTTAGACATAATTTTAATTAGTTGCCATTTTATTTTCCGGTTTCAGATGCCATTTGTTCAATTCCGATTCTGGGTGTGGATTAAAAGTCAAATGTTTTTTTCTTCAAATATTTATACGTGTCAGGTTCTTATGTTTCTTAAGCTATGTGTGACTATGCCAAGTTCCGCTGCCTGGGTCTGGAGAAGAGGATTGACATCAGGCAAGCGGCCGGTTGAAAAATCTTCAGCCGAATCTTCAAAAGTTCTTTTTTACGCCGACATCGAGATTTGCTGCGTCACAGCCCCGATAGCAACCGGGAACTCTTGAGAGAGAGAGCTAGTGTCTAGACTATTGCCTATGAGAATTAATAGCCCTTTCTTTTGATTGAATTTTACAATCTGAGCGGGAGAAAAGCTACACAGCTAGCGCATTTTTTATTTTTTATAGTTTATTAATATTCAAATTTATTTATTTACCGTTAAAAGTTACACTTTACATAATATTTATTCGCACCCAGACCTGCATGAAAGATTTTAGACATTATTTAAACGAAGACTTTATGTGAAAAATAATTAACACGCAAAAACGAAGTGACAACAAAACTGAAGCGCTTACGTTGCATCAGACGTCGGATGGACATTTTGTTCCACGCTTGTAATATCAATTTATTTTCCACATAAATTCCACGGAAAACGTCGAATGAACGCGAATAAACATAAATAAAATGTTACAGTGTTTTCATTGCATAGTTTATCGATATTTCGGCGATATAATCTACATGTTTTTAAGTAAATGACATTTTTGTTAAAATTCAATATCAGAAAGAGTAAAATTGGCCATTTAAAATACGGTTTTCGGGATTAACTTCCTGACTGTAATATTATAATTATATGTCGATGTGCACTTAACATTTCTTCCATAACCTCCTGATCCAAAATGTTGAAAACGTTATAATAATATTTTAAATGTATTTACGACAACGTAACGTAACGTAACGTTTTTTATAACATTGCAAAAGTTTAAGGTAAGGAAAACCAAACGCTGTGATATTTTTACTAATTAAAATTACCTAGATTCGTTTAATGAAGATTCTGTATTCAAAACATTGCATACATTTGTACTACACAATGGAACATATTCGACGGCGTACTCATTTTCGTTCCATTACATCGAGTTTTGGCACGGAACCCAACTCCGCTATATTGAAGTATTTTACATACAAATTAACGTCTGAGAGACTGTTCGCTTGTTTGAATTTCGAATGCGTTCCTCTTTATCTCCACAGCGGGTACTGTAAAAATACTGGTCGTAGATAAAAACCTAATGGGTTTTATTTTCTTTTCAGTCAATATATTGTTTAATTTATTATCGCATTTTACAATTATTGTTGTGACTGGCCAAATTATAAAAAAATATTTAAAATTGTATCTGAAAACCATTTAAAAATACCTTATTGTTAGAACAAGTTGACAACTCAAAATTTTAAAGTTTATTTCTTGACAATCATTTAAAATTGGACATTCACATTGCTACATAACTATAAATAAATTAGACAGATTTGCGTTATTAGATTTGTGTATTACCTGTATCCGTCTTTATTTCTTGTAATAATTTGGCTCAATATTTTTTATTATAACCAAAATGTGCAGTGATTATTATAATGGTCGGTGCATGTCGGACTAAAATTTCAATTAATATTTTTATCTCATTTACAAAACGAACACTTCATTATGAAGTGTACAAAACGAACACTTCATTATGAAGTGTTTGTTTGGTCGACCCACTCTGTTCCTAGTTAGAATTCTTTTTAATTGCATTCTTTTGGAAAAGTTCTTGTCTTATATACATAATATATTTAGAAATCCTAAAATATTTCGATATAAAGATACATCTTAATCTTTTCTACATGTGAAGTCTAATAAAATTATTGTTTGCAAAATTGGACTTAATATGCATACTGCGTTATAAACCGCAAACGTTAATACCAAGAGGCGTGTCAATAAATTTGTTACAAGGTTGGTAACAAAACCACAATTCAAAAAATAAATACCCTTTAAATATTATGTATATACTTGAAATATTTC
Source organism: Plodia interpunctella (assembly GCF_027563975.2). Lineage (NCBI taxonomy): Eukaryota > Metazoa > Arthropoda > Insecta > Lepidoptera > Pyralidae > Plodia > Plodia interpunctella. The sequence goes on from NC_071301.1 coordinate 9,189,937, forward strand.
ATAAAAATCTACGTAAAGTAATATGGGATATACTATTTAAACAAGGTATCTTTCATTAGAAAAAGTTTGTAAAAATTATTCATTTTTATAATAATATCTTTAGTGAGAAAATCATTAAAATTAAATTTATCTTATTTATTAAATGCCTTGTCTCAAAAGTGTCTATCCTCAATAAATATTAGAGTTCTTTGGTGGAAAGCCAACTTTGTACTATACATAAACTTATACTTAAAGCTCGGGTAAATCTCGTGACTTTTTCCAATTTGTCCACCGGTCGATTTGCGTAAATTCGGCATTTTACGACCACGGCGAAAATCAATTGTTTTTATGTGGATTCCCTCGAACTTTTGGGAGTCCAATATAAAAAATATATTTATGAAATGCTTGATTAGGCAAAATATTCATTTTTATTTTGCAAAAATAACTAAATTAATTTCAATATTACGATTTCTGAAATATTCTATAACTACTTTTAAATTATTTATACATTTCCTATGAGTATATTTGTATTGTATTTGTATGTTTCGTTTTATAAAATGGATACAATTTGTCTTCTTCCACTATGGTAACTAAACTTACCTAACCAGTTACAAGATAAAAAATTTCTTTAGCCTATTTGGTAACTAGTTGTGAAAGGAGATTTTTTCCCCACAAAAACGAAAGATTTTGAGAGGATTCTTAAAATTTATTTTTCTCGGTCCAATTGAAATCGTCCTTTTGAAATCGGTAGTTAATATACATAATAGAAAATCGAAATTAAAAACATAGCGAATCAAATATATCAAAATTTATTTTTTACGTGCCAGTGTTTTGAAGGCGTAATAAAAAGGAAAGCCTCTGAAAAAATTTAAAAAGAGAAGAAGGCTAATCCATCAACCACGGATTAAGATGTAATTGACGACAAACACTGGCTGAAAACGTGACCATAGAGCGAGCTAAAGGATCAAACCTTTTTCTTCATAACACCCTCTCCAGTTCTGTTGTCCGTTTGCATGGGACATTAATTTTCGGCTTTACTTTAAAAGGTTTCGATCGTATTTTGTTTTGTAACAGGCAAAGTGATTGTTTAATATTCAGATTTGCGAGAAAAATACCAACTTCATAAAAATTAAGGTTCGGTTTCATAAAGATTATATTACGACATTGTTTTTTTAATTTTTTTTTTATAAGCGTTTACTTACATTACAACGTGAAAGTGACCACGGATCTTTGTAACAGGGTCCGAAACGTCTGGGAAATTAAAAAGGTATGTGCGCGTTTAATACCTGTAGCTTAATATATAAATTTTGCAACGCGAAAGTTGAAAAGTAGTAATGTGAAAGTAGAATGTTGCGACTTGAATTTTTAACTGATTCAGCTGACATTTTGGATTTGTGTACTTTTAGTTTCAGTGACCAATATAATACGTCAAAAAATTGTGTTTAAAGTTCAATTTTATAAAACAAATATATGACGTCGCTTAACAATTTTATTATCATTATCATTTATTTATCATCAGCAGCTTTGCCGTATAGATTACATAATATGAACCGTTTGAAAATAAATAAAGAAATATATTAGGACAAATCACACAGATTGAGCTAACCCCAAAGTAAGTGCGAGACTCGTGCTATGGGATACTAACTCAACGATACTATATTTTATAACAAATACATATATAAATAAACATCCAATACCCGGGCCAATCAGAAAAAGATCATTTTCCATCATGACCCGACCGGGTATCGAACCCGGGACCTCTCGGTTCAGAGGCAAGCACTTTACCACTGCGCCACCGAGGTCGTCGAAAATACATTAAGTATTTATATACTTAGGTACTTAAGAAAATTACCGCGCTCAAACAGCAGAGTAACCAAACCAATTTCATTGTTTTTCAATAAAATATAGAATAAATATGCTAAACCTTTAGTAACCTTTGCTACAAGAGCAAGTTTGAATCAAGGCGTACTATAGTAAGATTACTGAAGAGTTCCCGGCCACATTACAAGATAGTTAGACAAAGTTTGGTCAGGAAAGTTGTGGAGAACTCTCGACCTATAAGTTGTGTCGTTAACCCTATAAACTGTGTCCTTTGCGCGGAGTTATGTGGTATGACAGGCCGGGACCCCGATATAGGAAGATGGTTAAACGATAAATTTAAAAAACATTGGATGCGGTATGTTTTTGATATAGATGTTTTAAATTTATCACTTGGCTTTAAAGAAATGTTTTCTAATTTTATTTCTTGGGTTAATTTTAATATGACTTTTTTTTGTTATTATTCCGTTTATTTAACAGATACATCCCTTAACCAATAGAAAGTAGCGAAACTCGATAGCCCCGTCTGATTGGTAAAATTAATTTTTTTTTTTTGCTCGACTTGCGATATTTTACAATCTTTAGTTAGTACTTGTAATGGCTGTGGATGAAAATAAATGTATATTTTATTACTATGTTGTTTTTGTGTGTAATTCACGGGTCACAAATGTACATAATTTAATAAAATCAAAAGTATTTCATGTTTTTTTCTTTGTACGCATAATAAAAGTATGCATAATAAATGTAAAGCATAATATTATTCGAATTATTCAACTTAATGTAATCAAATTATTAAATGTATAAACTGAATACTTATTTTGCTTATTCAAGTATTTCTTAAATAGTTTATTATAATCGACACAAGACGAGAAGCAAGAAATATTTTATTTATTTATTATATATTTTTCTTCCACTTCCAGTAAAGCATTGTAGAAAAGTGTTTTTCTGCTAAAATTTGATATTAAGCACTTGTGGAACAGTTTCAGTTAATCAATACACAGAATCACTTACTAGTGGAATATATTATGAGTTTTCTTGCGCCTTCTCCATTAAATGTACTTCCGCGTCTTTCCCAAGTTATTTGAGTAGGGACGACGTAGAATTATCTCAGAGTGGCATACCAGTTTAGATTTATAATGTAATGAGGGCTCCGAATGGCGTGTGTAATCGGTTCCGATTTCAGTCTAAACGAAAATGTTTTAGAACTTGATATCTCAACGGTACGATGCAAATACAGCGCAGTTCAGTTTAGAAACCTGAAATTAATCGTATTAGTATTAAAAAAATATCTTGAAGGTACGAATTTGCGATTCAGGTCCGTTTAGGTCTTGAATTTGATCGCATTAAGAGATGATGGTAGACCCACAGGATCCTATTGTATAGACACACCCTTCCTCATGAATATAGCTACCATTTACAAAATTATTAACAACTAACTTAACTTTTTAGCGTTGTTAAATTATATATAGAGATATTTTATTACATAATTACTAAAAAGGAATTTCAAACTGAATCATATTTAAACAATTATAACAATAATTCTGTTTATTTCTCTAAATCTACTAAAAAAATCTTCTTCATAATATTCTTTATCATCTTTCATATTGTAATAAATAAATGAACTTAAACTAATATAATTTTTCATTGGCTTTTAGTTGATCGATGCCTTTCCATATTTTCTGCGAGGTCAGCCCAATTCGAATTTCACGTTGGAATACTCGAAAGTATGAACTCATTCAACAGTCATGATCGAATTAAACGTCCCGAGTCCAAAGATAAGCAAATTAAACTCGGGTCTCGCCGCAAACAATCCACAAAAGACTCGCTAATTGCCAATTTGCCATATTTACGATACGATGCGGTGCGATACGACTACAGGACTGTCGGACTGACGGACACCAATTAATATTAGCATTATTCCACCTGCCAGTATTTTAGTGATTGACGTCCTTGTTTAGTTAATTGGCGATATTTCCAGGATTTTGATTTTAAATTTCGGCCAAATGTGTTCGTTACTAGCTGTGTTTGTAATGCTCGAACTATAGAATGAGCATTACTATTATTTATTTGTCGGCTTTTTAAAATTGGTGTTTAATTTAGCAAGAAGCACTGAATCATTCATTTGTGTTGTCTGATTAAATAACTCCTATTTAACTTCATATTCAATCTTTATCCCGTAAAATAGTCACAACTCTCTATATTATTCGACTTCGATTTTCCACCCGCCATCTTATCAAAGTATTTACTACGAACTCTTTAGAAAGCGTAATTTTTCTGTTGAAAACGCATCACGCATCGCAAACAAAATTCAGTTTGAAACGCTTAACAAAAACAATCATGTCATTTGAATGAATCCGTTTAATTACAACGTCACAAATAAAATTAAAATGTTACAAAAAAATGGTAAACATTCTCGACATAGTACTGGGTTTTCACTCCACCTTTTCATGTTTAAATTATATGGTATGGTATATTTTGACTTAAATTTACATGAGTTCCGTACAATATTTTATTCATTTGCCAAATTTACTTGGAAAAATATATTTTTGAAAAAACAAAATAGATAATGTCTTTTTAGACAGAAAGCCACCCCAGGACCATATCCATGTATATGTACCATGTTGTGGTCCCAGGTTATATACCTAAGCCTATTATTCGTTTAGAACTCAACTTCAGCCAATTCGTTTACCAGTTTACTATTTATGAACGGCACATAATATAAAACCACGTTGATCTGGAATCGAAAATAACAGTTTTTTTTAGAAATAAATGCTATTTGTTCTGTACAGATTATAAAAGTCAATCAAGGGATTTAACTAAATAAATTGGAGATTCTTATTTTAGGTAACTTAATATCTTCGCTTTCAAGATTTGCAATCTTAGGCTCTATCTAACCCTTACGGATTAAAAAAATATTATATTAACTTATTCGTGATGTGTATAGAATAAATGGTAGCAAAAAATCCATGTAAGTACGGAACCCTAATGAAAAATATGTTGACTTTTTTCGGCGGCATTTCTCATAATGTATGAGCGGTTTTAATCTGGTACTTTTAATTATTTGTGGCCTGCATTCGTGACGTGAGCGTTGGGAATTTATAAGCCTTTAGCCCTAAAACTTTTTAAAGCATTTTCAGCCTTTTTACGGTTGCTTTTGTAGTTATTTTGTGATTCAAAGACCATGTGATGGATGTGAAGGCGAATGGCGAATTATCATCTTTCCCGCTTCTTTGTCTATCGTTCTGTCTGTTTTCGAATCTTGAATGTGAAATTTCAGCTACTTTCGCTTGTCCTACAAAATTTAATTGTTCGATGTCGCTTCAGTTTCAATGGCAATCTTATTGATAGTATGACCTGATGGTGGAGCCGGGATCGACTCCCAATGAGGCAACTCCTGAACGGTTTACAGCACGAGCTTGACTTTTTCATCACACATTGTACTACAATGATTTTTGTGACATTTAGAAAAAAACATTGATATTTCAATTTAAACGAAAATATACATATTTCATGAAACGAATTTTAATTTATAAAATTCTGTTTTATGTTATATACACATATTCAAATCAATTTTAGTCTATTTTATATACATAAAATAAACTAAAATTGCTAGTACATAAATTGAGTTCAAATTTAATTCCGCTCCGAACCCCACCCTAAATTAAAATGTAACTTCTAAAACTTACTTAAACTTAAAGATTGTAACTTATCCCCAAAATTTAATATCATTGAAATTCGCTTGTGCTTTTGGCAGTAATCGATTTAATACGCTGGACTGGCTAACTTAGCACTTAACTTCAACTTAGCCTCACTTAACCGAACTTAAATCTTAAGTAACCCTGAATTACGGCGTTCGTGCAACGAGTAAAGTTTTCAGCTTAGCAGTCTACTTGCATAAAATGATATATTTCTATCTCATTTAATTACTAAAAAGTTAGATTAATTAATTCGATTTTGCTTAAAAATGTCTGAAGTTTTGGACGAGTTTAATTTTCGTTAGCAGATAGTCAAATTAAAATATATATTTATATGGTAGACTAGCTTTTGCCCGCGCCTTCGCTCGCATATCTAAATATGTCTAGGTTTATAATCATATGACTTTTATTAACAGTGACATAACTTAACAAAATATGACTATTTAAACTCCAATAATATTTTCACAACAGGTTTGAATTAAATGAACGGGCGTAATTTTTACGTCACTTTTGAATTTCGCATTAGCATTTAACCGAACTTAAGTCTTAAATGACCATGCTTTTTTGCTGTTAGGTTGAAGACAATGTAAACTAACTAACTAGTGAAAAAATGCTTAAATGTTTTGCTCTCCCATAGAAGTAACTGGCTAATTAGGTACAGGTTTGCATATTTCCTTATCATTAAGGAAGGCCTGTGCCCCAGTAGTTATGACGTTTAAATGACTGATGATGATCCAATCTTTATGCACTTAGTCGTAACATTTTGAGTTTTACACGTTTTACGCACGGTTACAAAGCTGATATTTGCCAACGCGGAATCCAAGTCAACATAAAAATTACGCCCGTGCGGACGATCTCTTCAGTTTTAGAAGCAACGTGTCAACATTTGCAAGTTTCGGCTGTCACCCGGGCCGGATTATGAGGATTTGTACCGGATTTCTGGAGTTTGGCACGGATAAGACTTGTCCCGTTTATATCACAATGAACATTTCGTCTGACACATTGACACATTTTAGTTCGCGAATAATCATTTTCGTTATGAATTCAGATATAATCCTATTTGAAATGGATGAAAAGAAATAAATAATAAATATATACCTATGGACAAATCACACAGATTGAGCTAGCCCCAAAGTAAGTTCGAGACTCGTGTTGTGGGATACTAACTCACCGATAATATATTTTATAAATAATACACATATAGATGAACATCCAAGATCCAAAATGATAAATACTTCCAGGAATGATTAGTCTACTTTCCCGTTTGGTCTATTTTGAAGGTTTAGACTTTTCAATCCGTCTCCTTTATTTCCGTAATGATTGCTCTACTTTCCTCATCACTCTTCTTGTCTCAATGTTCATACTAATCTCACAATTGGTCTCATATTCACCAGGGTACCAATTGGAATTAACACATTTTGAAACTGTGAAAACAGCCGGCCAAATGAATAGGACTCGAAAAATTAAGGGTTTTCAGTTCTTTAAGATTATGCATTTTTCCTAGCTGCTCAATTTCTATGATGTGAAATCGCAAAATAAATGGTCATATTTTTGTATTTTCAAATCGAAATTAGACCATAAGACTCGAGTAGGTATATATTTTTCAAAACGTAGCATCTGTTTGTGAACTTCACTGATCATAAATCTAAAGCCACAGGGAACTGTTTCTGACCTCTGATACAAGTTGCGAACATGTGCTGGATCACAAGTTTTTGATCTATTGTTTCTCTAGATAGTTATTTCATTTCTCCGGAACCCTAACATTGGACTTGGCTCGACACGCACTTGACCAGTTATATATCTTTTTTAATTTAAGAACATTGTTTTTTTCCGTGACGTGACTTTTATGGCCGTCTATCTTCAGCCATAGAGTTATAGTTGGTATATAATTTTTTACACTACACAAATTTTGTGAACATACGGATGTTGAAACTAAGTCGGCAATTAGGCATCCAAAGAAATCCGATGTCAAAATGTTTTTATTATGACTTGATCTTTCACTCGAAAATCGAATGTTTTTATTTACTTTTTTAGGAGTTGTTTCAATCAATGCACAAAAATAAAAAATACTCCTATTAATTTTAATATCAAAATCATTATATATGCAATTTGATACAAATTTCTTACTGATTTTAACATTGAATTATACGTGAACCTAATACCACGCAGGCGAGGTCGAGCAAAAGCCATAAAAATCATACTATTCAAATAAACAGCGATACAACGAAATAAAATAGTTCAACGACCCCTAGTAATGGCTACCGATAGCTTCAGAATGCACTTTATCCTTTCTATCGGCGTCAAGTCACATTTGTTTGGAGAATGGAGAAGTAGACAGCCGGAAAATCATTCTTGTGTACGATTTATCGGAACTATTTGAGGAATTGAAGATGGCGCTGAAACTACTTTGGCAGCTGTGCCACGGGAAGTAGAAAATTCTAGATAAAAATTGGAAATTCAACTGCCGGAATACACGAACATCGGGTAGTTAGAATGATAGCTTTTATTTACCGCAATGGAAACTCAGCAATGTATGCTGAATCTGGCAAAGTTAGGCGAACTGTTCCGCAATAATGTGTAGCCGTCATTGTCTCTGATTTGTTAGGCTAGAGATAAATGAACTCCTAAATTCGTGTGAATATTTAAATGTTCCTATATTTAAATCACTTAGTGGATTCTGATGCATTTTTAAGTTTTGGACAGGAAATTTCGTTTATGCCTAGTCAGTATAGTGCAAAGTTAATTAAAACGATTCAATCAATAGAGAAATTGGTTTCTCAATTAGCCTCGAAAACATTTATAAACAAAACTGAAAAATCAGTAGCCAAAAATGCTACGTAGCATTTTTGGCCACAGATTTTTCATTTTCCTTTGTTTCCGTTTTCAGTTCGTAGCATGAACAATATCAATGTTTTATTTCAAATTTCAGGACTAATAATAAGACATAATTTAGATATGAACTGATTCAACATAAAAATATTTAGAAGGCGGGTTCGTAGAATATGAATGGCTATTGAAAACCCGATAGACACGATTCTTAAAGCACTTGGTCTGTGACTTGGTAAAAGAAATAGAAGAGACTCTTAGAAATTCCCGAGAGCCTTGGCATAGAACTGGATTTATTAATTTAGATATTCAAATTACATTCTATTCAAGAAGGGAAACAGGAAAATATAGAAAATCTAATTTTGCTATATTAGTTTTCCAAGAATGGAATTATCCTTTAATATTTTATCATGTGTCATATGTCAAAAGATGAAAAAACATATTGTTATTGCAAATTTATTACATACAATTACAGCTTTCTATACTATTATTAAAAAGAGGTAAGCGTTTGTGAGTTTATGAATTTGTGAGTTTGTATGTTTGAGGCGAGTAATCTCCGAAACTACCAAACCAATTTCAAGAATTCTTTCACCATTCGAAAGGTACATTATACAAGATTGCTGTAGGTTATATTTTATCTCAAAATTCCCACGGAAGCAAAGCCCCGGGCAACATCTAGTTTAATAATAAAGTGAAAATAGAATGCAGTCGGTCGTCGATAAAGCAATCCACATCGGGTTCAACTCAAACTTTGCACGCTCAATATCGGCCATATTATTCAAGTTTAGCGATATACCCACTGAACTGAACCGTCTCGGAACGAACGAGTTTCAATTTCAGGCTGAGTCGTCACACGAACGTGATCCGAAGTTTGATAAAATACTGACACTTGGAGATATCAATAAAGTATTATTTTAATTCTGAATGAGATTTTATTTCAATTTTGATTGAAACTTGAAAAACGGTTAATAAAGTTGTGGTACTCTAGAGGGCTTTCAACATCTCATCATATTTGTTATATGTCGATGACATTTTAGTTCTTGTAATTCACAATAAAAAGTACTTACTTATGTGCATTTTTAAAAAGAACTGTATTAAATAAAAAAGCAAATATTAAATGTAAATATGTTTTACAATAATATTTAATTGTAGATTAAATAATACGCAGATTTTATAATAAAAAATACAAAATCACCGGGAGTCTTAACATAGTTGTATGTAGACAACATTGTTCTTGATATCCATACTAGCGTAGGTCCCGGCTTTGTTCGGATAAAAACATTAATAAATTATATACCTGAACCTTCCTCAGTAATCATTCTATTTATTGGTAAAAACCGTATGAAAATTCGTGCAGTAGTTTTTGAGTTTGTCGCGATTTCACAGACATACGCGGTAGAGGACTTTAGTTTTATGATATGTAAGGATTATTATTATTCTTGTTGGTAAAACTTATTTACATACATAAACAAGGTAACCCATCACCAAGCCGTATATCGGAGCCGTCACAAACAACCTCACAGCACCATCAATCAGGGCCGTACGAGGTTTAGGTATACGGCAAACGCTAAGATGTTATCGCAAGAAATACATGTGTTTTTCTCGAACGTTCTACCCGGTTTCTCAGCCTACCCTCATTTATTTAATGTGTTTGTTGTACAGTCAACTACCTGGTAATGGTAATCTGGATGTGGCCATTTTTTTTTGTAAATCTAGGAGAATATTTTCGAATCGGTATAAGTGTTCTTAAAAAAACCTCCTGTCGAGAATTGGATAGAATAACGCAAGGATGGTTAATTTTTTTTCTTTGTCGATTCACCTAAAAGAATCAACTATTAAGTGTTCATTATATTATAATCCATAATTCAAAATTACTATTTTTCTTAATTATCAAAACGTGTAATGTAGAAACAATATTTGAAAATGTTAATAGAATCTGCATCCAGATAAGCTGTTTACGCGTACCGAGTTAAAACAAAGAAGATTTTTACTTTTATTAGGACTTATGGTGGGTTACACCGGTCAATTTTGACGTTAACTTTAACCTGCGCAGAAAAACGCCAAGTACGCAATTTTATCTAATTGGTTGTGGCAAGCAAGTTAAAGATACCGTCAGAGTTGACTGGTGCAACCTACTCTTAATAGTTAATCAAAAACTTTAATCTCATGCACTAGAAAGTTTCTCCATCGCTTTTTATACTGCGGTTGTGGAGTCTAGAATGCCAGTAAAAGTTTAAAGAATAATAAAAATAATGGCGTTTTATGCTACTTTACATATCCTCTATGCTTCACTAAGATGCTTCAGGATTATACAAGAGCATTGAGTGCGCTCTAGTTTCAACACCAATTATATAATTTATATAATGAATCTTTCGAATTCATAAACCTATTTAAATTGTTTATGAATTTGAAATTGTTGATGGACAAAAACCGTGCATTCTCTCTTCCAAAAAATATGAAATAGTCTTTGAAAATTCTAAATTTATTATACTCTGTAAGTTCCTAAATATAGATTAATCTATCTGTTAGAGCTGGAAAACTGTGCCATATACTAACAAACTTCCGCAACTAGTGTGTTGTGTACACACAGCTAATATAAACAATTAAACTGTAACATTATCCTGGATAACGTTCAAAACAAATGAAAGTGTAGTAGAAAAAAAACCAAGAAACATAATCAAGCTGTGAAACTTAACACCTAACATGCATCTGTTTGGAAATTACGCTAAGTTTAATTATAATATTGATTACGTTTTCTTGAAGACTACATATTTTACAATGAATAAAATCACAGCGTGAAAAATTAATACTATAATACAGACCTATTTTTAAATATTCGTCCTTTTCTTAACTATTTATAATTTTAATACTTAATTGTGAACAGATATGATAGATATCAAAAATGGATCTGTAAGTATAAATAAACAAGATGCAGAAGTCATCGGCACGCATACCAACCGTCACCAAAGTTTATTTCTGTCGAAGAGGAGCGTGAATCCAAAATAGAAAAGTCTTCTACATCTCCGCGGACGCGTTGCACGTACGGCAAACGTGGAAACGGCAAAATTTAAACGCAACATAAACATTTCAATATCCCTTTCTACGTTCGATATTTGAACTCAAATTCAAGACGCGTCTAGTCACGATGAGTGCTAATGAACGAATGGCCGCCATATTGATTTTATCGATAACATGGCTTAGTATTGCAATAGGTTGTGATGTTAGTGATGTTGCGGTTTATTCTGTGAAACTGAAAATGTTATGGAGTGAAGAAAGGTTCCCAAAGGACTATCCAACAAACCGTCCTAAAGCACAATGGTCAACGGTATTTGGTTAGTGTCTAATATTCATTTCGTAGTTTGATATTAAAATTTATCTAACTTTAGAGTTGATTGAACTCAATATTTATTTCCTTATTAATAGAAAAGAGATAATTTCAAAAGGAACTAATATAATAAGATCCGAATTAAAATTAATGGCTAATATAATGTTGCAAGTAGGTGATTACTATTGCTATTCATGAAAATCCGACCTATTTTCCTTGTTAAGATTCACACCGGCAAGATAGCGAATGTAACATTTCCACTTGGCACAAGTTAGCAAATTAAGAACTTTTATTTGCGTAATTATTGCGAGATATATCTTGAGACAATGGTCGAGGAAAAAACAATGGCAAAGTAGAAAATAAGGAGTTCTCTTGTAAAGTCGACGCTACATTAAAACAAAAGAGAACTAAAGAGACGTTAGATGCAAATCTCATGTTTCTTGTCGCCTGTCGATGGCGAAAAAGCGAGACACATTGTGTAAACAATTGGTATATTATAGCCGGCTACCGGTGATTAGGTGACGAGCAGGATTCGAATTAATGGTTGCGTAAGTAAATAGCCAAATACGACATTCACGATATGACACTAGTTATAAGTTTTAACGTTTTTTGTCAATAAATCTCCCATGCGTTGTACAGCGTTACAACGCTGTACAACGCCGTAAACGGGTAAAATTCACGGAAAAACGTTTACTATATCATCGCTCTAGTGTTGTGGTGCAGACACCTAAAGACTTTTCTGTTATCTTCCATGCTTAGTGACGTTTCGCGGCTTCTCTCGTAACAGATAACGCACATTTATTTTATTGTCCCGTACTGGCTCTTTCCCAAATTATTGTGAGATTAGATTGTACTCGTGAAGGCGTTTTTCCTATTGCGTATTCCATAGGAAATAGAAAAACGAATCAAAGGGGATTCATATAACTGTCTCTCACACATTTCTGAACTACCTGTAGTTATGTCCCATATTTTCACATCGCCTGATTATGGCACTCCGTCTCTAACAACAGTATAACTCTAACTTAATAAATTTATTCATATTCATACAAGATTTTGTTCTAAATAGACTACTGAAGGAACTCAAATAAGAATAAAGCTACGACTGAAGGACAATACAAAAATATGACACGCCAAAAAAATCTGTGACAATCCAAATTTTTTTTACGAAAGCATAATATGACAAGCCAATCTCAAAAGCAATATAACTAGATATACCAATCCGTGACCAGAAAACAAAGTTATCTCCATTATAATAAGAGTGGGCGATATTGAATTATCTCCCGGGATATAAATCTTCGGCAGCGGCATTTGAAAGGCATTTGTCCTTTTTCGGCGCAAAAAAATCCTTTTGTCTGTTTTCAATCAAAAAAGAAGGTTGGTCAGGGTTGCCAAATATTTTACAAAATTGGTCTAAAGTGTTATGTAGAGATATTGGGGTAGACAAGCGATTTTAGGATATATTGTGAGAGGATAAGGTCTTTTATGGAGTGGTGTTAAAAATGTTGGTTGTAGATTTTCTTTTTTTTTCTGACGATATTAGAAAACGGATTAACTAGGTCCTTGACGGGGAATTAGAGGTATTATTTTTCTACTTGTCATGTTAAAAGTGAGGTACCTATTTTATTATTATCGTACTGTAATGCCTCCCCATCCTGAATATAACGAATGCGTACACTTTGAAGTTTAAAAGTGCTTACTTACTGCTATTAAACATTTTCTCTTCAAAGCTTAATTTTTTTTTTATTAATCCATCTACAGTCTCGATGCACGGTGTACGCGCGGATCTACCAGCCGCTTTGCACAATTTTACTGGTGTCTTCTCTTTTTATTTTTTTCCCAAGTCTGAAAACGTTTACATACTTATTTATTGGGCTAGTTATTATTTGTAGTTTATACGTTTATTTATTTATAAAGGCAATCTAATTTCATCAATAAGCCCGACAATATATACCTGGTATATTATGACCAGGGTGGCGTTCGAGTTTCGCAAATCTTCTATATACCCCGTAAGGGTTAAATACGTGGTACTATATGTGTGATACCTATGTTTTTTTTTAAATATTGTTATGTACCCAAAGAAACAAAACAACGATTCCTGTTCGAAACCCGAAAATTTTATTTTAAATTGCTATCCGAAAAGCAAAAATAAATAGTTTTAATGTACCAGTACTACTAGTTTTGGGAATTAGAATTGAATAATCCTAAACACTTATTCTCTCGTAGTTCCTTTGTGATAATATGTAATAGCATTGCCCGACGATCGCGGAGGTTTTTCCTTTGTTGTTCAGAAAGCCTATTACGTACGAGAAAACGTATCAAAAAAGAATTTACTAGATGCAAATACATTTGAAGTTGCAGATGGAATAGATTGGTATTTGCGCAGACGAAATTTTTTTTTTTATATAAATAAATAAATATACCAGGACAAATCACACAGATTGAGCTAGCCCCTAAGTAAGTTCTAGACTTGTGTTATGGGATACTAACTCAGCGATACTATATTTTATAACAAATACATATATAGATAAACATCCAAGACCCGGGCCAATCAGAAAAAGATCATTTTCCATCATGACCCGACCGGGGATCGAACCCGGGACCTCTCGGTCCAGTGGCAAGAACTTTACCACTGCGCCACAGAGGTCGTCAAATTGAACAACACTAAGTTTATAATAATTATAATTAATACTATAATTATTTTTTATACTTACACTATCAATCGATACTACGAGTACAGTTGATAGTTAATTTGTGGATTCTGTATACAATGTAATGCCTAACTTCACTTCATGCCTATACTTAAGACTTGTTTTGATTGTAATCTGTTTGTGTATCAACTAAATAAATTGAATTAAAGTAGAAAGAGAAAACTAATTTCATCTCCGTTTTTTTTAAATTTTGAAATACAATGTATACTCACATTTGTATAAATGTCTTTTATTCTACTAGTATACTAAATTTCATCTATATATGTTAAGCGAGTTTTGCGTGAAAGAGTAATTTTCATGTTTATAAAATTCTATAATATTCTCGTATTTTTATTAGACGTTGACACCTAAAAGGTAACAGCAGTATTCCCAACAAGGGTTGATGACAGACAGGCGGCCGCGGAAAAGCATAACAATCGAAGTTCAACTACGATCCAGCGAAAACTACGCCAGTGAAAAATTCGCGATTGGGAAAGGAAAAGGAGGGAAAAAATCAAAGATGTAGAGATACACTCTCCCCGTAGAGACACTTTTGAAAAAAAAAACTACGCTTTAATTCTCCAGAGATATTTGTACACTTAAATACAAATATTTTATGTACAATAAACTAAAATTTTATTCTATGGAAATGCAATATCTAAATGCTTGATGCTTCAAAATGAAGAATTATAGAGAAAAAATTAATGAATTTGTAAAATCATTAATCACTGCGGAAATTGTATCATTAAATAAAAATAGGAGTTGTCTAAAGCACTGCTCGATATATTATCATTTTTTTACGCTAACCTCTTTCATAGCTGTGCGTATTCACGTTTTCTTCCTCAGCCGTTGACCGTCGCACTTCGCACGGTCGTCGGCATCCCTAGTTGTCAGACCATTGGCACGCATATCATCCTTGTCGACATCCCAGATAGAAATATATGGCATAATTTAATAATACACAAGGTAATTCTAGATAACAAACTCATTACTACCAGACTGGTAATTGCTATCACAAACGGGTTATTGCTGAAACAATTACCTTCCATAATTAGAATAAACGTATAAAAGGAAAAGCTTTATTTGCATATCTCACTGGTTATTCTGAGCCAAATGGACTATAAAATGAGTCGATAAAGGCTAAGGTAGCTGGACTATTCTGTACATATTTCTATTATAATATTTCTAGTAACGTTCTCACTGAATTAGTTATAAAATAATACTAACAACACACACATAATATTAATAACACTTATATTTTATTTTTACCAAACATAATTACACTTTCGATATCCTTATTCTTACATATCATAAAACAAAGTAGTCTGCCACGTCTATCTGTCTGTTTGTTCGTGATAAACTCAAAAACTTGGTGCCGCACAGATTTTGCACAGATAGTGTGAGTAAGAATAAGATTTAGGTGAACAATTTACTATGTTTTTTATACGAGCTAAGCTGGCCGCTAGTACTAAGTTTGCTAGTAAATTATTGATACATTTTAGTTTAGTTTTGTTAAACTTTAGCTCACTAATAGAATTCAATTTCATTGTGCAAATTAACATTGCAAGTACATTTTGTGTTTCTCTTCCGTTATGCTATGCAATTTGGATATAGTAAATATATAAAAGTTAAGAGGTAACACATTATTTATTTTTATAGGGACCAACACTATTCAAATGAGTTTCTTTCGGCATTTCTTCTCAGCAATGGTCGTTCCGAAATGCCAGTAGTTTGTAGCTTGTGAGAAATAACTATAAATATAAAAATTGACGAGAAGAAGTGCCTGTGAAGGTCTAATTTCTGAATAAATGATTTGAATTTGAATTTATTAATTATATTATTGAGTGAAATGAGAATAGCCCTCCACCCAGTCGATAGTGAAACGATCGGATGAAGCTGTTTACCTTTGAAAGCTTTTGCGCTGGATTGGACTTTGGGATATTAATAAAGTATCCTTACAAGACGGCCTGGATAAACGTATAACCTAGAAATTGCTTTCCTTTACTTCAATTTTAAAACAAATAGCATACGACTTATACAAAATTAAAAATTTTAATTCAATATTCCAACGAGATAGCCACGTGATATATCAGACAACTAATTTTCTAGCCGAGCTAATTGTTGGCGAATTTGGTGTTCAGACAGTGGCATTTTAAATGTAACGCCGGCTCCACACTATTGTCGAACGCCGACGCGAATGCATGAACATCTATATGAGTGATTTTATTTATCGCAATGAAATACCAGCAATGTATGCCGAATCTGTTAAAATATGATGAGATAGTGTGAAGCACGCAATAGACGATCTGCTGTAGGTATTGTTACTGCGTTACTTGTAATTTAGGTACTACTTCTAGGTGCCTAATTAGCACTGATATTCCTAGTTTATCAAAGGCTTGTGAAGATTTTATTCTTTTCAGGCCAATCTCACAACAGCTCCTACAAGCTGTACCACGTGGGAGACGTATCCAGAGAAACAGTACGAGAATTCTCACAATTCGGCAAGATAGACGAGCTGGTGACTGAAGGAGATGGAGACGAACGAGTGTATGATCAGTTCTCGGCGCCTGCATTGGGTATAGGCACAGGAGAAACTAGCAATTTTGTCTTCGTCGACGGCAGTCATAGCTTGGCGAGTTTCGAGTTTCTTTTTACAAGATGTTTTACAAAAAATACACTTTTGACACAAACTTGTTTTGTTATCAATAAAGTCCGTGCTGTAAACAGTTGAGTTGAGGAGTTCCCTCGTTCGGAGATGCTGGGTGCACCATCAAGTCATGCTTATCATAATATTTATTGCATGCCAATATAAATAACTTCCACTTTGTAAGAAATACATCGTTATCAACAACTCTTAAAAAAATCAAATTTCCATTAATACTAGTCTCACTGCGTTTTTCAGAACTATATCTAAATAAAACAACAATTTTCCGCAGGTGTCTCTGATATGTCGGCTCATCCCGTCGCCCGACTGGTTCGTAGGAGTGGATGCTCTGAATCTGTGCCTCGAGGATGGCTGGGTGGACCAGATCACGTTGGATGTATGCTGCTCTTAATTTTATTAATTAAACTTTATTATTCCAAGTAAAAGCAAACTTTTAAACAAATGGCTAAAAGCATTATATCCTTATATAATTGCATGTGGTCCGACACGCACTTGAATAATTATTGCTTTTGTTTTCACCCTTTCATTGATTACATTTTCATAATTAAGTATATACTTATATACTGTGTTATGTGTATTTATATAGTGTATAGTTTATTGTACAAGTTATTTATCCTTTCCTTTCATGTTTGTGATTATTCATTTCTTCAGCATTTTGTATTGGGCAAAGTTACAATAACGTTATCAATCTAATCCACAAGAAGTCAGCCTAAAGTTACTATGTAACTAGACAATATAACATATAACTCAAAGAGTTTTAATTATAAGTACAACAAGAGCGTCTCGACACAACTCATTTTTTTAACAAAACTTAAAAATAGTGACGCCCAGCCGTGAATCCATTTGAAAATGAATGAAAAAAATTATAATAATAGTGATTTATTAAGCCGGCTTGCTTTTCCCAGCTCCGGCCACTAGACGCCGGTGCAGCCAGCGGTCTCACCTTCACAGCTCCTCGCTGGAAGACCACACCTCCAGAGGCTGTGAGGAAACACGCGCCGAAGTACCCCAACCACCCCTCTGCAGGCTTCTACTACCCTGACTTGAAGGAGCTGCCTACGATTGCTACCGTTGAGTTTTCTAAGGTAATTCAGAAGTTTTGCGACATTTGTAGTTGTACTGGCAGACCGAGTCACGGGTTTTTTACCCGGTCAGGAATTACGTATAGGCGGTCGCGAAGGGCGTTTTAAAAAAGATATTTTATTATTACAAATTAGGTGTTTATTCAAGAGAATTCAATACAAGACTAATTTTAGATATTAAAATAAAAACAACTGCAATAAAACTGGGTTATGGCGTAATGGCTGAGTCGGCGGTTCGCACCGACGACGATTGCTTGAATTGGCGGGCTGCGTCAGCAACTTAGCATGGTTATGGCATGCTAACTCCTCCCTCCTTAAGATAGAACAGTGTCCCACTGGTTCGCTCGGGGGTATCTCCTGATGCTGCTGGCAGGGGTGTTGATTCTCTACATGTGAAGTATTTGTATGTCTTCCAGATCAGAAATACAGCTCCAATGCAGTACAGCAAGATGGTGGTCCAGCTTGGAGTGAAGGATACTAGTTGATCCTTGTAATCATCTTCATCTAAATCGTTTGCTCTATTTTTCAGTTGATGTAAGCTATCCAGTGAAATGTCTTCTAGTTGTATTTCATATTTTATTTCATTGTTCGGTTTACTTTGTTGCTCAGGTAACGGGATGACGTCATGTATTGTCACGGCGCTACTATGTGTTTGCAGTGTTATGTTGAGGACTTCGGCACGGCATTCGTTCGAGATTGAGATGAGTTGCGTCTTAGTGAGAGTATGGTAAGTGACGTCGCTTCCACACGTTGATTTCAGCACTTCATTGTTGTTGGTGATGACGAGCCAACTGTTGGGAGAGATGTTCTGGAATTTTCCGTTGGTCAGCTTCATCTTCGCATATTCACATTTGGGGTGTGCCGGTTGATGCTGAATTATAGATGTTATGCAGTCTCCGTTATCTTCAAGTTGCTTCATGATCAACTGCTTGCAGACTTGTGTTTCATCCGAGATGTGGCGACATTCTTCATTGATGTATGTGTACTCTCCGCTACCAAGTACTAGGTATTGGGATTTAGGAATAATAGTAATATTTTCATCATTTGGGATGGAGTATATATGGATTAGGTTATAAGGAGTTGAATCTACGGATGGTATTTCTAAGATAAAGTTTAACGAATGTCCGGTACTATAAGCCTTGACCTCTATAGATTTTTCTATTTTTTGAATATTTTCTAAGCTAATGGGAGCAACAGCTGTAAAACTAAAATTACTCTTCAGATCCAACATATCTGTAATAAGATCTTTCGAATGAATTATACTAGGGTGCATGATACCTATCTGTGCAAATGCCACAGCATCTTCTAGTAACATAAGTTTATCTAAAATTATCTGTAAACTAAAATCGATCTGTATATGAACCTGTAATAGATTAAAATGTCTATAAACTGCGTTAGAGTGCATACTAACATTTTTTATTATCTCAGCTAATTTATTTTCGTTTTCATTAATTTTATTTACTTGGGTTGAAAACTCTGAGATAGCGTTCTGAGCTATTACAACGGATTTTTCTTGGATACTATGAATTTTATTTCTAAGATTATAAATTTGTTGTTCTATTTTAACTGCGTCATTATAATCTAAATTTCCGGTTACTAACTTAACTACAGAACCTATACCGTTAAACAAACCACGCTTTGTCTTACTAGGTGGTGCTAAAAATGTGAGCTTGTTATAGATGATATCAATTTTATGCTCAATTTGATCTGTGTAAGTTTTATGCAAATCTTTGGAGATGATGTTAGGGTCTAACATATTAGTGCTTACATATAAGTCTGCTAGTTTTAAGGTGGTTGCATAAAGGTAAGTTATATTATACGTACAGACTAAATTAAATGTATCTAATTGTCTAAGAACTGAGCCGGTGAATGATCTTATACGGACCTTTAAATACAGGTTTCGTTTTATCGTTGCGTGCTGTCTTCGCTACCTGCTTATAAACCGTTTCACCTACCTTTAGCTGAGTCTCCTCTGCTGCTTGATTCCGTTTCGCTATTACCTGTTCTTTATTTTTAGATAAGTGGGCTGCTACACACTCCTGTATAGCTTCCGCGTTCGCTCTATGCTTGAGAACAAAATCTTGATAAAATTCCCTAGGGTAATAAAGCTCTAACGGGTTTCTAGCTGCTGTATGTCCATAGAGTAGCTCATGTGGTGTGTAACCTGTAGCTGAGTGTATTGAATTGTTGTAAGCTATTACAGCGTATCTCATGATTACTTGTATTGTATCATCTTTGTTGGTCATACGCTGAATTCTTATTATTTCACCGATAGTCGAATGGAAGCGTTCTATTGGGGAGTTCGAGTTAGGGTTGTAAGGGGTGGTAAAGTGAATCTCTATGTTATGAGATGCGCATATTTCTTTAAGAACATCGTTTTCAAACTTAGTGTCAGAGTCGGTAGTAATTTTAAGTGGTAATCCTAATATAGAAAATATTTTTAAGAGGGCATCTGCTACATGAACACTACTAGAGCCTAGCATGGGGACTGCTTGCGCAAATTTAGAAAAGTTATCTATGATAGTCAGGAATGTTCCACCGCCTGTGGAATACAGATCCATGAAGAGATGTTGCAAGGGTTTGGTAGGTGTTTCAGTTACCATAAGGGGTGGTCGTAAGGGGTTGCGCTCATACTTGGCTTTCAAGCATGTATCACACTTATTAATGAAAGTTTGAATTGTTAGTAACATATTAGGCCAATGATAATTCCTACGTATATGTTTAAACGTTTCCTGGATACCACGATGTATGTTCTTTCCTTCGTGGTATTTTTTAATTATATCTAACTGCTCTGATTTGTTCTCTACTAATGTTACTCGACATGTGCATCTTATTAACTTAGGGCCTCTTTCATTAAATATTGTGGTATAAACTCGGGAAAAAGTTAGGTAAAGACTTTCGTCTATGAAGTAACAATGGAAAACTCTATCAGCTATCGTGTGTTCTTTAAGAAATCGAATTATTTCCTGTTCTGTATTATTTACCGGAATAAAAACATCTTTAATAGTAACTTTAGAGTTAGTCGTCCTATTTTCAACTCTATAGGTAGAACCGGGGGTAGATCTAATGTAAAACTGTTTTTGTTGTCTTTCAATAGCGTCATCTATAATAGGGATGCCGTTGTTTTCGTTATCGGCTTGTGTATGGTTTGTGGAGACTAACTGATTAGGGTCAGAGGAAACAATGCTCATGCTATCTGAAGTAGCAGTTGGAATGGATAGGGGTAGCGCAGGAGGCTCCTCGGGAATGTGCTGATTGTTATTATTTTCAGCTTCGCGTTCCATCTCACGACGAACGTTTTCAAAAATTCTAGGGATGATTTCATCATCCTCGTTATCTTCAAAATTAACTGCAAGGGAATCTATGCTATTATGAAATATTTTAGCTCGAGATAGGGTATCTGCGTTCGTGTTTTGTGAGCCCTTCTTATATATGACATTATAGTCAAACTCCGCTAGTTTAAGCCTCCATCTGGTTAGCTTTGAATTAGGGTCTTTCAGAGACATAAGCCACGTAAGGGGACGATGATCTGTATAGATGGTGAATTTACGACCATATAAATAGGGTCGAAAGTACTTGACTGCCCACACTATGGCTAATAGTTCTTTCTCTATGGTAGAGTAACGAGTCTCTGTGTCTGATAAAGTACGAGACGCATAGGCAACTGGCTTGTCAGAGCCTATTTTACCTTGAGAAAGGACTGCACCTATGGCAAAGTCTGATGCGTCTGTGGTAAGTATGAAAGGTTGGTCAAAATCGGGGAACTGTAAGATGGGGTCATTAGTAAGTATTTGTTTACATTTGTTGAAAGATTCAAGGAATTCAGAAGTGTGTTCTACCTTACGATTTTTCTTGAGACATGAAGTCATGGGCTTAGTGAGCTTTGCGAAATCTTTGATGAATTTCCTGTAATAACCCACTAATCCTAAGAAGGTTTTTATATCCTTTTGAGTCTTAGGAATAGGAAAGTTTAGAACTGCTTTAATTTTGTCTTGATTAGGCTTAAGGCCATCTGATGTAAGCTCATGACCTAAAAACTGTACATGTTTTTGTAAAAACTCTGATTTGTCTAACTGAATTTTGAGATTGTGAAGCTTTAAACGGTCGAATACTTGTTTAAGCTTATGCATGTGATCCTGAAGGGATGTTGATGCGATAATTACGTCATCAAGGTACGTAAATACGTTATCTAAGCCACGCAAGATGTGATCCATCAATCGCTGAAAGGTACTTGGGGCATTCTTTAGGCCAAAGGGCATTCTGAGAAACTCATAATGACCTCTTTCAGTTGAGAAGGCTGTTTTCTCAATATCACGGGGGTGCATTTCCACTTGGTGGTAGCCACTAGCTAAATCTATAGTGCTAAAGTACTGAGCGCGCCCTAGTCTGTCAAGTATGTCACTAATGTTAGGTAAGGGGTACTTGTCTTCAATAATCCTGTCATTCAGTCGTCTATAGTCTATGACAAGGCGCCATTTGACCTTGCCAGAAGCATCTGGCTTCTTAGGTACAATATGAACAGGGCATGACCAAGGAGACACGCGTTCGCGTATGATACCTTGTCTCAATAAATTATCTATTTGCCTTTTAATTTCATCTCGCTGTTGAGGGGCTTGCCTATAACTACGGACAAAGATAGGAGTGGCGTCTGTTAGTCTGAGTTCATGTTTAACTGCATGTGTAAAAGTCAGAGGTATGTTCTCAGAATAAAAGATATCTCTATACAGATAACATAACCTAATTATCTCACGTTTCTCTTCTTCATTCATATGATCTGTTCTTATTTTCTTTAAATTCTCACGATACTCTTTATCAGTACTTGATTGCGATCGTATTGAATTTAGTTCGCAATAAGTATCGGGGGTTTCCTTTTCTACATATGGTGTTAAAACAATTGGGGGTTTGTTACTAATAGTTTTCTTATCAGAGTTTAAGTTTAAAACCTCAGTTAGAAATGTACCATTAACTACATTAACTAAAGCTGCGGGGGTTGTTAGACCTTTAATCCATTCATGGTCCTCATGAATATAGGTACCATCGGAATAATTTGTTTTTATTTTTACAATTTTTCTGCAATATGGTTCGATTTTTATTTTCTTAATGGGGTAGTCAAAATGAATAGGAATTATAGCAGATGAAGTTCGTAATACTTTACTTCGTAAATCAATATTACTAGATAAAGACTTCAAAAGGTCTAAGCCAATTAGTCCTTTATATTTATTATCGAATTCGAAGATGAGAAACTTGTGAGTTTTGTCACTGTTAAAGACCGGTGGTAGGGGCAAATGCGCTATGTATGAGTGTCGAGTTACCGCGTGAGCTGTTTTAACCTCGAATGGCTCGTAACCTACACACTGTTGAAAGGGGGTATTATAAATTACGTCAGGGGATATCATTGAGCGTGACGCGCCTGTATCGATAAGGAATTTACCTTGAAATTCAGGTATCTCTATGTAGGGGAGATGATCCTTATCCTGATGGTTTAATTTTATCAACTGTGGTTGTTTACCTCTTGGTCTTCTTGAAAATCCTGAGGTGTGATTGGCTGGTCTTCCTCCTGAATCGCTGAGGCGTAGTCGACCTCTTGTTCATCTTGGGAAGGGTAGTAGTCTGCAGGGTTATAATAATATTGTGGCGAATTTATGTTACCTTCATAAGGGGAATAAAATAATTCCTCGAAAGCAAATTGCGGTGGCGCTGGCTTGCTGACCGATCGCATAGTGACGTCAGATGACTTCTGAGGGTTGACATGCTGTTGGGGTATATTAGGCCTTTGGAAATTACCTGTGTTTCTAAAGTTGCCTGAATTATTTCTAAAATTACCTTGTCTATTTTTCCACGGTAGCACGGAGTTTACTAACTGCTGTTTCTGTTCGGGGGTTAAGTTATTACGCTGAGGTATATAATTATTATGGGGTGCAATTTGTGGCTGAGGTGCAAAGTTAAATGGTCTAAGGAAATGTGGATTATTCTTAAAAGTATGCTGAAAATGATTTTGATTATTCCCAGGCTTATTATTACTATCTGGCTTTTTATTTTGGGGGTGGCTACTAGAAGGGTTGTTATAATTTGAGCCCTGTCTGTAGTCAACCTTTGCTTCTTCTTGACGTGCAGTGACTATTGCAAGCTCTAATGTGGAAGGTTTGTTAATACGTACACCTACAGATACATGGAATTCTAACTGGTTTACATATTGCTCTATAGCCATATTCTCATAGTAAGATTTATCTGAATGCCTGCCTACTTGATATAAAGTATCGAGCACATCTCTAATACGTTTACCAAAGGACTCAGCATCCTCGTTCTTATTGCGATGGGTGCGTGTGAGCTCCTGCATAACTTGAATTTCGTTTCTAGGCTCTCCTAGACGTGTTAATAAGGCACGTTTAATATCTACCCAACTATTAAGTGTATCTTCGTGAGCGAGGGCATCTATGGCCGCTCCGCTCAACTTACTTTTAATTAAACAAACTAATGCGAAAGGACCTGCTCCATCATTAGGTCTAATAAGTGCCATTAAGTTATCTACTTCTTTAATATAAAACTGTAATCTTTTAGGATTACCATCAAATTTAGGCATAAGTTCCGAGATCATCTTAAAATCTGTCTGGAACTCCATTTTAAAAATAGTAAATGAATATAAAAAACGTGTATACTAAAACTTTTATTTGATTTTAAATTTAGTTTATAATCTATAGCGATTCAAAGCCTATAGACAGACACACGTGAACACTATCTTACATCTAATACGACAGGAAATAGAGCATATAGGATGTACTTGGAAAGCAAAAAGTACTCACCAACACAGCATCGTCTGCATCTCCTGCTCGGGTCTTGCAGAGTACAGGTCTCCAATTTTCCGGATTCCCGCGAGATAAGCCGCTTCACTGTTACCGCCGTAGAGTTCTTATTATCGCGGTTAACAACGATTAAAACCGTTCACCCTGAATCTTCACAAAGAGTTTATTCGCGAAGGGGACTTTATACCGAAAGTCCTAGGGTGCCACGATCCTACCGACTGCGCCAATTACGTATAGGCGGTCGCGAAGGGCGTTTTAAAAAAGATATTTTATTATTACAAATTAGGTGTTTATTCAAGAGAATTCAATACAAGACTAATTTTAGATATTAAAATAAAAACAACTGCAATAAAACTGGGTTATGGCGTAATGGCTGAGTCGGCGGTTCGCACCGACGACGATTGCTTGAATTGGCGGGCTGCGTCAGCAACTTAGCATGGTTATGGCATGCTAACTCAGGTCAAGATGGAAAACGAAAACCAGCCATGTCCTTGTATCATGCTTCAAGCTGAGGAAGATCTCTTAGTTCGTTAAAAAAATGTAAAATATGTTATTATGTAATAATACTATTTTGTTGTACTGTAATAAATAATGGTACTGAACCTTTAGTGCGCGAGTCAGACTCGCTCTTGCCCGTTTCTATTATTTATTTTACAGTTTATGTATAATAACAATACTTTCGTTTCAGATTGAGGAATACTCTATCAAAGACCTCAACGAATTAGCAAAACAGAAACTTTTGTCCCTTTTGAAGTTGAAAAATAAACACAAAGGTTATCCAAAAACTACGACTGAAGCGAATATAGAAGATGATGAAGTTAAAGAAGATTCCGATGAAGAAGAAAAAGAAAGAAGTGTTGAGAAGCTAACAGATTTGGAAGAAGAGCCTTTCGGTACACCAAGACCAAACATGCCAGATAATAATGTGGTCGTTGTCACTACTACAATGACAACCACGTAAGTTATCTATAGTAATATAGTTTAACTAGCTTTTGCCCGCGGATTCACGCGCGTAAATTTGCCACTGGGACAGTTATTTTTCCGGGATAAAGGTACTTCAAACTGCATGTATGAAAAATTTCAAGAAGATTAGTTGTGTAGGTAGAGCGTGAAGAGGTAACACACTTATTTTCGCATTTATAACATTACTTTTAATATAATAAATACGAAAGATTAAGGTTTAAACTCCATACTGATTAGTGTGAGAGTAAGACGGGTTATCGTGAATGGACAATGGGCTACCGTAGTCCAGTAAATCCAACGCGAAATTACAGCTAACACTGCGTTGCGTATAAAACTTGAAACATTGACCCTGCATATAAAGTAAACCACTACTTTCAAATATTGTAAAAGTAGATCAAGGAGAATCTCCAGGACATTTTTCTTATTATACATATATAACTATTAGGTCGTTAACGTTTACTTTGACTACCTTACGTATGAGATAATTGTATCTGTCTGTATGTTTCGACTTTGTAATAAATTTTCAAATTGCTAATTTTTTGATAAGTTCCGTGTATATTTCACTTTTTACGATTTTCTTCTGTTATTGTATTCTTTAAGTAGACTCGCAAAGTTTTATATTCAAAAATAACATTATATACGTACTCAAACAGTACTTAATGGATACATTAAGATTTATGTAGAATTCATAGCTTTATCCGATGTTACTTTTCCATTAGTAGCATCATAATACGCAAATAAAAATGCTTTTATGAGACACATCCTCTCTAAGATAATGTTTATTTGTTGAACGAAATATTGAGCTTCATCTAAGAAAAAAATCGTTGGGCTACAGATTAATGGGTTAGTAACATTGGATCAAACAGTTCTTAATAATACTGGCTGCAGTCCACCTATAGCTTCATGACAAGGAAGCTAGGAGGATAGTTCTATAATATATAATATATACTTCGATACATAACAGTTTGTTACGTCAGAATAACTATCACCTATTGGTTGACTGATAGAAAAACCTCAGGCTTTAACGGACTTAAAGTCTTTTCCACATTTTTATAAATAAAGATAAACAAAATGAAAGAATGGTCTGACAACTAGGGATGCAGACGACCGTGCGAAGCGCAGACAAAAACTAGGAAAGGGTACCTTGGGCTCCGACGCTCAACGGCTAAGGAAACATCGGGAAAACGCTCAGATAACAGAAGTAAAAAGAAATAATACTATCAAAATATATTTTAGAATTAATTTCAGAACGACAACAGAGGGCGAGTTCGACAGTGACCTTCAAAATATGGATGACGTGGTACTGGCCGTAGCCAAGGGCCGGAGACTGGGCTTAGGGAAGCACTTGCCCAGACACTTCAGATCACGACTGCACCATGCCGTCAACAGGATACAACGTAATTAATATAAATCTCTTCCTTTCGAGTATGTTATTGTTAATACTGATGTTAATTTTAATCAAGCCTAAAAGGAATCTGACACGTTTTTTTACTACCTTCCGATATCTAGTGGCAAGTCGTATCGACACACTAGTAAACTTACACTGTCAAACAGGTTTCGTCACGAAGTTTTCCTTCGTCGGAAGCAAGTGGTGGTAAACTAATCAGATTGGCATAGAAATTCATATGGCACGAGTTTTCGAATGGTTTTTGATTAGTACACCTTTTAATTAGTATACCTCTAAAAGCACCTGAATTGACCGGTGTGCTTATAACGGAATATTTAGATGCCATTGAACCGCAACCTCAAAATTGGGTCAAAACTGACACCTTATCAAATCCGGAAGCCAGTCTCCACAATATTATATCAGCTATTGAACTAATCCCTCCGCAAATAAGCCGCCTTCAGAGACCTTAGTGCGGGTTTGCATTTCACTTTTCACTATCGAATCTTTTCGTAGTGATGCGCAGCCAACCAATCTCATTGCGGTATGGTTGTCGTCGTGTCACAAAGCCGCAACGTGATTGGTTGGCTGCGTCTCACTGCATAAACGATAGTGGAAAGTGAATTACGAACCGGCACTAATGCCAGAGGTTTTCCGAGTCACGTCGCTCCACGCCGCGCGCCGTAAACAGAATCCGACGTGCGTACTAATTTCACAGGCTGTTTGCTGAACAAAATCCGAATATTGAATGGAAATTAACCGCTGAGTGGATTTATTGAATCCTTTGAAGATGCTTTCAAAGAGAGTATTCTATTGCATTTACTTAATAAGAAATCCCGAAAAATACTTCGATCGATACTAAATGCATATTTATTTTTATAATACCTTGCTTACTAAAACTTTCGTATGCTTACGTAAAAAAATTAACCAAAAGAGTTACGATAAAACAGCACATTTTTGATGAAATGATCCTTCATAAATTAGTTCATTCGTGAGTTACGACGGTACACAGACACGTCAATGCCCAATCCCCCGGGTATTTTTTGTTGAGACGTGTTTCCGGGCCTTGTAAGGCATCACTACCTATTTCCTTCTTAAAAGTTGTGATTAATGATAAATTTGAATTGAATCGAAGCATGCAGCGGACTAATCCTTAATATTTTGTCAACAAAGGGAATTTTTTCGTAATTAAATTATATTGAAGCTTGTATAAGAAGCGGTGGTGGTGTAATGGTTAAGACGCCCGCCTGTGAATCCCAGGTTCGAAACCTACTCGTGCCATATTTTTTATACAAATCTGACTCATATATAGTAGTTTTCATCAGCCACTACTTGCTTCCGGTGAAGGAAAACATTGTTAGGAAACCTGCACACTGGTTGATTATTATTAACTCGTGTGTGAAATGGGGAAGGTAATGGCAAACCACTCCATCAATAATGCCAAGAAAGTTGTTGCGTGTGTTTCATTCCACGTAACGACCATAACCCTCAGCCATGAGGAATACGACTATGACGAAGAAATTATATTATAAAAAATATTTAAAAGTAATCTGTGTATCAAATCTTCTGCCCACAGCCAATGACTGTCTTGTATCAGAATGGAGTGACTGGTCTCCTTGCTCCAAGACCTGTGGCTTCGGAGACCAGTTTCGATCCAGAACTGTCCTGAGACAAAAGTCTCGAGGCGGTAGAGACTGTCCCACACTGAAGGAGAGGAAGCACTGCGGTGATGTCAACTCGTGCGCACATATCGATTATTTTGAGTGGTGATTCTGACTTATTTTAGACAAGTTATACATTAAATAGCTAACATGAAGCTAAAACAAAAAGTAATTATGGTCATTATTATAAATACAAACTTTTAATGTAATCACTGAGGTCAATTAATTGACAATACACAACTGCTAGAATGGATGAGTACCTAGGTACTTATTTGAAGCAGTTGTGTATTGGATATCCTATATGTGTGTATTGAATATGTGGATATCGTTAAATATTAGTTAGAAAGTAGGATATCCATTGGATATCATACTTTCCAATTAATATTTATAACAAAAATCTCATTATCTTCCTTATCATGTCCCATCATTTGGTGTCATTTCTCTCCCGAAGTCCAGTCCACTCTTGACCAAATCTTTCATATCTTCCTACACACAGTCTATCTATCACTTTTTTGGTCTTCTTCTCCATATGTAACCTTCATTTTCAATATTATTCTTTAAATGAGAGGTTATAAATGGATATAAATGTACATTATACTCCAAACCCACACTTCTGTGTGTTTTGTATCCGTTCAATGAATGAAAATATTTAGTTGCACCCCGGATGAAGAACCTAATAGTTTATACATTTATATAGCACAAATTGTAGTGAGATCTTAAACTAAAACATGTATAAGATGTGAGCAGTAAAAATCTCTGTGCAGCCTAATATAAAAGTTAGGTACCAAAACAGGTCAAGCCAAGGGTTTACGTTCGCTGTATTTAATATTTCATTCGTAATCTTGCCGTCCGTTTTATCGCACTTGTAGGCCGCTATAAAGCGCCTGCTTTACGACGGACCTCTTTTACAACTTTCATATGATTGACTTAATTATTCATGTATAGAAAAATGGGAGGCTTGAAAGAGAATGTATGCAGTTATTTTTTGGCGACAGACACGCAAATTCACGGATGCGAATTACAGTACAACCTTTCTTGAAATTTAGGAGGGCGAAAAGGTTTTAAATATGAGATTAGTAGGTACTCCGTGTACAGTACTTACTAATTCCATGGTGACAAATACCTAAAACATTTAGGTGAAATTAAAAAGAAACAATATACTATCTGATAAAAAATTGCTGTACCTTTAATATAGGTTTAGATAATTTTTTATTTCAAAAAAATAAAATAAAAGATATTATTATAATTTATTTTTAAAAATCTCAAATTTATTATTCAATAAAATTATTATAAAAAAAAATCTCGCTGGAATAAGTCGTTGTCCTACTCACAGAAAATCAGGAAATATTTACCTAGTTTCCGAACTAGCTATCTGCGTGGTCATTTTCATAATAAAAGTGTGTGAGGAAAGCGTATTTTCCCGTTATGCCAGCCGAGAAATCTTGAGCATCGATCGTGGACCAATTCCACAGACAAGCATCGAAAATAGACTCCTTCGAAGCGTTTTTCCATAAAACATCAAGCCCTGGGTTCGTTCTGTCTACAGCATGTCCATACTATCCGTCCGTACCTAATGTTATAACTGTGAACATGTATTTGTTTCTTTTGATAAGCACTGATTCTTTTTCTGCAATAAAATATCTTGTTTTGTATTGTATACTGGCTTTTGCCGCGACTCCGCCCGCGATTATTTTGTGCGTCCGCTCATAAAATATTATCGTCAATATCTCTAAGCAACGTATCGCGATTAAACCTATACCAGATTTTAAGTTCGATCATCCGCTATACAACTGTGAGAACCACATCAAATTCGAATCAAAAATGTTTACGTTTTGCGCGAACAAACATAGTCCACTTACTTACATATTACGTAATAGAAGGAATAATAGAGACTTTATAGATGTGTCTTTATAGACTATGCCTATTGATCGTCCATGAAATTAGTAGGTTATAGGCATAATGCCGATGTTTGTCAAAGACAAAGATTATTTATTTGCAAAAACATGAGTTTACATTTTTTTTACAATTTTACAATGTTTCACCGTCCACGGGTATTCAAATTTAAATGGAGAGCATGCTATCATCCCACAAAAAAAAATCGAATAAATAAAAGTAACTAAATTAACTAAATTTATCTAAATCTATCATTAAAAAAAATCGTTCAAATTATAATAACATTTATCAATCAGCAAGGACCTGAGATGCTTTTTAAATAAATTTAAATATGTTCTTTAAGTTATTGTGGAATTTTGTTATAAATTTTAGATGCCATACATATAATACTTTTTACTGAGTAATGCCGTTTTAGAAGGGTGTAGACATAGTCTACCTTGTCCATCACATATTTCATCTCTGTCATCAGTGGTCAATTATATTCCTGCCTGTTAAAGTAATGTTGATTCCTGTAGATTGTTGTCCATTCTAGCAAATATCTATGGCATGCTGGTAGGACTTACTCTCATCAGTATTCCGGGTCGCGTCTTCTCAAAATCAAGGAGTATGTGATTCGATTTCTATACACTACGGTATCCGTATAGAGATAATTTTGGAATTACTTACATGGTATATGGGATGTGTATGTTAAAGACACAGTATCTATACTAAATATGTGATTTCTATACTAAATTGTAACACTTATGTTAACTTCAAGTAAGTCTGTGGTCAATGTGGTTAACGATATATTTAGAATATATATCTGACTAGCCGTCGGCTCGGTTTCGCTTGGGTAAAACCATAAAAAAGTAGCCTACGTTACTTCGAAAGGTTTCGTCTGTCTCTATTTCAAATTTCATCAAAATCGGCCCAGTAGTTTTTGAGCTAATTCATTATAAACAAAATAAAGAAAAAAAATCTCTTTGAGATTGAACGTGTGGGCGCAATGACGTGCTACGTGAACAGTTAGTGAATGGTCTGAAATGAATGAATGAAAAAACAAACTGACATGTTAAGTTAGTGGCATCGCCGATGGATCAACAGAGAACAACGTAGAAATTGTATCGACGTTCGTTAACACACCATCAATGTGAAATCTTAAACAACGGAGCGGCATCGCGCTGCGTCGACGCAACAGAGCTATGGAGCCGGGCCCTTACCGTACGTAGATTTCTATGTGGTGGTAATTGCGGCGTGTATGTGTTGAATGTACTCAATTAATTTGCTATTAGCCATTGAGTTGCTAATCAAAGACATAATCATGCAAAATCACTTTGATAACAATCACCCAGTAATATAAGATACAAGTGATACAGTTCATCTCCTTGAAACGTCGTCCTTTGTCAGACAGACAGTTGTATTACAATGATATTATTCCTGAATTATTATTAAGAATAATGCACTAGTCAACTTTGACGTCAACTTCAACCTGGCCACAAATTCGCAAGTACTTACTCTATTTTGTCTCAACACCAGCGGCCCACAAGTTAAAGGTAAACGTCAGTTAAATTTTCATTGAAATTTATGACAATAGTCGAAAAAGAATCAATTTTTCGTTAACATAAAAACGACATACAACATCTCAACTTACAAAGCACAAGCGTCTCAATTCGTCAATCCATCCCTAGCACTAGAATGGGTTCTAAAACTTAACACCCGACCTGCGATCCTCAAACACATTTACAGATCTACCGAACAGTACATAAAATGGAAAGGGAGGCGACCGGAAAGGAATAAAACGAGAGAACCCGCGTCTCGGCAGTAAAACTAGCCGGAATGGGGTGAAAAACGGAAAGGACCCGAGAATGACCGGCAAAGCTCTCGGGATGTGAACGTAAGATTTTGGTAGGTAAATAAAAATAGGTTTTTGTTTTGTGTTTTTTAATATATTCTGACTGACATTGTCTTCAGTAGGTAGTGCCCATGGAATTAGTAGGTACTTATGAAATAATTACTAAATCCATGATAAAGAGGTTATCTTGGATAACAACTAATTGTGCTATTATGAATACAGATTGGGGATGTGCACACAACTAGTGAAACAAAAAGTGTATAATAGATAAAATCATCAGAATAAATGGAACGAAAAGAAATATAGATCTCAATTTCGGCCAAGAGAAAAAAAATTACGTACGTTAATACACGTTTTGACTTTGTATATAAGTACCTTTTTTATATCTTTTGAGGTAGACAAAAAAAGTCGCGAAACTCAGCGCACCCGTGAAGCCTACATTCAGCTGGATAATACATATATATATAGTGAGAATCTAGATTCAGAAATACTCACAGGATGGCAATGATAATATTTTTTACATTGGGAAGAGAGCCAATTACGGTTCTCTTTAAATTTTAAGATTCCCAATATAAAATCTATTTTATTTTCTTGTGTAGCTATCGTTAAATTAAAATCACAATGTACTCACTCTAAAAACTATTGCTTATATCCTGTTTTCGATTGTCTCATCAGCCGTCGTTAAAAGTTGAGGCACATCGAATGGAAACAATATTATCGATGTTGTGATAAAATTTCTGCGTCCCCGGTTCGTTCATTGCGAATTGATTTGTATTCAATAGGAGTGTATTCAAATCAGTTATTGTGTTCTTTGTGCTCAAGGGACGAGTCTATCTAAACATTGTTATAGGGCGTACAATTATTGGACATATTAATATAGTCATTTTGTACGTGTTTCTCATCAAGTGTCTACTCATCAACATCCTCATTTGGGTTCAGCGCAATATGTCTTTTCTCTCCATATAATTATATTTAATGTTTATACTCAAGTCCATTCGCAACTCCTTCATATCCTCCCTACACAGTCCATCCTTCTCTTTCTTGGTCTCCCTCTTCTTCTTCATCTAGTAACCTTCATGTTCAACATTATTTTAGATGTTCGTTTTCTCTCCTCATGAGATATCTATACTAAGTCAATCTAAAGAAAAGTGCCATAAAAACAATATTACCTAGATATAACCATCCTGATTATTATAATTTCACCCAAGGAATACATCACCTAGGCAGCTGATAAGCAACTATAGCATCAACAATGAGGGTTGACGGCAGCCGGCTGGTTGTAAAATCACAGAAATACTTTCTTAAATTTTAGGTTACTTTACGCTAGCGCTGGGTTTCGCAGCGTCACAGCTCCGAATGCAGCCTGGAACATGTGGGAATGAGATAGATTTGTATGCAGCGGTAAGTTGCTAAATCTTTGACAGTTCCATTTTATAAATTCCAACAATGACCTCAAGTACGAACGCGATAGGTTTATTCGTTGAAACGGCAGAGATAGATTATCCCAGGGTTATTATCCATATGTCCGCTTGGCTTAGAAACTAGTACTTAAAGGAGTTAAATCGTTTGGAAAATTATTATTTATGGTTCGTATGTGCGGAATGCGATCGTAATGCAAGGAATTGCAGTAATTACCCAGTTAAATGGCTTGCAGCTAGATTATCAATGATATCATAAAGGATATTGATCTTGCGGTTTATACATATATTAATATACGTTGGTTAGAGAACAAATGTATAGCTATGCCGCCGAAGAAATTCTAACTTGATGTCATAAGGAATGATATGCGTGCCAATGGTCTGAAATCTAAAGACGACGATCGTGCGAAGTGAAGACAAAAATCCGGTCAAGTGCGAGTTGGATTCGCGCACCGAGAGTTCCGTACAAATTTCTAAGTACGTGCTTAAAACACAATGGGCAGCAACCTCGCTCATCTTCCTTATTTACAGGGCAGTCGCTTAATTTACGAGTGCCAGCCGCACTTCGAGTATATTAATGTCCCATGACAATGCATTAATATGATAAGCATGACCTGATGGTGTACCCAGGATCAATGGGAAGTACCCCTTAGGTTTTGGTTTATCTGTAAAATTGAAAATTTTGCGACATAAATAGTCAAATTTTTTATCTTTATTAAGTGTATATTAAGGTCTATATAGTAACTATAGTCGTATATATACCTATGACTGGTAGTCCCACTGAGTAGTGGAACCACGAACCCTATTTTATACCTATGACTGGTGGGCCCACTAGGCAGTGGGACCACGAACCCTAGTGTTTAAGATTCGTGGGACCATGAGTAACAGTGGGACAAAACGGGCGACATCAAACGGTAATTTTTTTAAACGAGCTATAGACTACATACTTTTGGATTTTCCCCTTTTTATCTACTTACTTTACTTAGATTTTTTTCCATTTTGGCCTGACCGGGATCAAACCCGGGACCTCCCGTATGTATAGCCTGATAAGATGACTACTAGGCCACAGAAGTCTAAATGTCGAAAGGTAAGTCGGAGTAGGAGAAAACTTCCTAACGAAGAAATATCTAAAAATATTTGGTCTAACAAATTCTTGCTGCGAATCGGAAATCAATCACCGTCGTAGTTCCAGCCATTCTCTAATGTATCGGAAAATTGAAATCCAAGCATTTTACAGTTTTTCACACCGCCCCTATGAAGGCTCCGGCCAATCTGTTGTTTTCTGAATAAAATGGCTTTATGTTAATTTTAATGTTAACTTTTCTTTTGCCTGCGAATACATAGAATATTTGGAAATTCAGAGCAATTGTAACTAAGACAATTTGTCAAAATTGTACTAAACAAAGTAACACCGAACATATTAATTTTATTACATTCGTTAATTAACTATTAAGTCATAAATAAACCAATAAAATATCATTTGTTACTAGTTAAAGTTGGTCTTCCTTTGTAGGTATTTTACATGTTGCTGAATAGGAAGTAGGTCCAGTCAACAGCACATCAAGTTACCCTAAATTAACCTCTATAGTGCGGTAACAGCGGCGAGTTTGCAATGAATCTGGGTAGGTTGATGTGCTGTTGACTGTACCAATATAATTATTATTGGCGCACATAAACTACTATCTTAAAGTCGAAGGCAATGAAACCCATATGCTGAATCTCAGAACAAAACTTCTTTGTACTGAATCATTAGAACGAAATCCCGTTTTTTTTTTATCTTGAGCTGGCAAATAATTCAATTCCCATTCAGCATTCGTCAACAAAAGGCCGGAAATCATCATATCCTGGCCGTAAAACATATTTTCCAGAAAAATATAAAATACTTGCTGAGTCAGCGGGCGAAGGTTATCGGCGTTACGAGCAATATCTCTACAGCTGGAGTCGAAATAAAGAAAAAGGTACCTGTTTTATAGAACGAAGGACGTAGTTATTGAAATTTCGTAGAATATTTTCGTAAGTTTATATGCTATGTCGACCATTGTAGGTATGTCTACGGCATGGAATTAGTAGGTACTCCGTAGTACCTACCTACTAATTCCATGGTCTACAGAGACTAGAAAATAAATTAAGGCGCCGTGTCCTAGACTGATAGCACTGTTATCAACAAATCTTGATCATTTTTGGTATAGCAATCTCAATTTAGTTCGTTAAAAATCTGTTTTCTGTTCATTATACACAGGCTGTATTATCTTTCAGTACGTAATAACAGGACAGCCTGCACACGTCTTATCAATGGGAAAATCGGTATTTTCGATTGTGGTATCCAAAAATCTCAAACGAACTGGCTGGTCATAAATCAATCAGCCCTGACCGCTGGAGGGTTAAAAAAAACAAAACCTCCCTCGGCGCGAAGGCGAAAAATTGAAGACGCTCCTTGCAAGATCAAGTTACAGGATATATGTTTGTTGTGGGATCGATCAGACCGAAACGGTTCTATTTTTACAGACACGAATTTAAAAGTGCCTATCAAATATAATATATTAGTAATAATAAAATCTTTATTTAATAACTTGCATTTCAATTCGAACCTCACTTAATTTATACTTACATGTTTTATGCATATTTTGTGTTTTTATTGACGTCAAGGACATTATATCTTGCAGTGAGTTTTCCTCATATGAAATAGTGGGTAAGTTACGGTCCGAAACTTAGGCCATTAGCCAAAAATAATGCATCCTCGGAGACATCAAGACGCCATATTTTTCTGAGTCTCTACTTTCGTGAATAAAAATGAGTGCACATTGACTTGTGTGGCGTATTAGGCATTCAAAGCGCAATTTAACATTGACCAATTTCGAAATGGAGCATGACAATTTTGTAACTTCATCAATATAAATTTATTTTGTAAAAAACATTTTCCTATGAGAAAACCATTCAGATTTATCTATTATCAGTTTTAAGCAAAAATCAATCATAGAAGGCTATAAAATTAATAATTAGTTACGGTGTGGAAAGACACGACTTTTGGCTAAATCATAAAGCTGATCTAGATATAGGTATTTGTATTGATAATCATTCAATTACAAGAAGAGAACACCATAAAAAAACAGGCACAGCTAGTTCTATTTATAAAATAGATCAAATATACAGGAAATTCAAAATCTCAAACTAAACTCGTCGGGGACAACATTCATTAATCCGAAATTGCTTCAAATACGTGTGTACAATTTTGAACGCAAGAAAACTTTGATCGCTGAGTAATGGCGCGGGTCATATATCCTGCAGAATGAACTTGTTTGCGACTATCGTAAAGCGTTGCAACTATTACCTACAGCCCGGTAGGAAATATAACAACATTTGTTATAACTATGTTGTGTAAAACATTGTTGTTCTATGAGTCATACTTGAGTCTAAACACAGAATATAAAGCTTGAAGTGTTTTTAAGTGCCTGAGATTTTTTTCCCATTTTAGTCTAGGTAATCCTACGTTTTTACGCACAGTAGTACCATCTACTTCATAAAGCGCCAAATATTATCATACTTTTTGACCAAATTCGACGGGAATCGCGTACATTCCGGATAAAAATGACCTATGTGTTTGTAATTTTTATGAAATTAGGTATTGAGGTGGATTACCACTCAATAATTTCATAAAAATTTGCCAAACCGTTTAAGTGTTCTTCACACTAGTAACAAGCATTTACAACTTTCGCCTTTAAGTGGGACAGTTAGAGTATATGTAGGTATGTGCTCGGTTTTTTGATGTTCCCCACAAATTGGACCCGCAACCTTGACGATGCCGATGTATGGCTGGAGTGAACTTATATCCTGTAGCGGATGTAATGATCTGTGATGTAAAGATGTAGGTGCAAACAAACAATCATGTATACTCTAATAATGTATGTGGGTAAACAGATGCAATAATAATGAACAAAGGAGATGAAGACAATATTTCAAAAATAAATAGTGAGATGAGATTTACGGTATTAGTAATGTCTTTACCATAATAAATTTTAGGCAGATGCATGAAAATCGTGAAAAATATGCCCGTATGGTTGAAGAGTTCCTTCGCTGAAGAATTAAAATATTGTGATTACAAAGAAATACAATATGAATGTTACTTTTTTATTTATTTCAACAATAATATAATGTGACAAACAAGAAAACTCGAAAATATAACAAAAAATAAACATCCATAAAAGCTATGGATGTTCGCAAACACTAACATTTCTTTTTTCAAGCCATCATAAAATAACAATTAGGACATACTAAAATCTCTCAAAAATAACGGTAACTGTGGTGGCATAGTATCTAAATAATCAAATTCGTAGCTTGTTACGGAATTATCTTTGGCCGTAGCCCATGATTTTGTTTCACTTAACACTTGGGTTTCAACCAAATCGAGCGGTGCTTTTGAATCTATACCATTATTACAAAACCCTGATATTTCAATTAACTCATTAGATACTGTATCGTATCTATCTTTGTGATAAGGACAAACAGAATCAAATACATAAAAACATTGTTCACTTTTACAATCACTTTTCCCAACTTCTTTAGACTTACTTGGGTTACTTTTAGGCGACTTAGATCTTGAACTACAAGTATTATTATCACACGGTTTTATTACTATATGAGGTGGCGATTTATTTATACAAGTTCCGTCTTTTGTAATATCAAAACCTACTTTTCTTAGACAATTTTGCAAAGTACAACTAGATTCGTGATTATTCAAATTTTCTGGATTACTGGTAATATCATTCTCCAGTTCGGAATAAAACCAGTTGCTTGTAGTATTTCGCAACTCATTGCATACGCATTTAGAGAGGTTGCAATAACTATCACGAGGATTTGCGCAGCAACTTGTGGCCACTGCTTTATTCGAAGGCCTATTTGTGGTTGTTTGTAATGTTTTCGAAACATTTTCTTTTTTTAAGTCTTTTTCCTTGTCATCTATGATTACATAAACATTTCCTGATGGACTTATTTTCAAGGATCCATATTGATCGTTGACGTTCTCCTGATTGCTTAATAATATTGAGATCCCACCGGATTCTGTTCTTTTTATAGGAACCAAACTATTAGAATTCTTCTTTAAATAACTTCCTAGGTTTTTGACAAATTTTTTCTTTGATTCTTTATCTAATACAACAGAGTATCGGCCCGAATTTGTTCTTCTCAATGAACCCGACTTGACAATAAGACTCTCTTGATTTTGTATTCTAGATTTATCAAAAAATGATGAATCACTGTTACATATATTTTTAGCCAGATTTCGGTGTTTTTGATCTGCAAGCATTCTATTTTGGTTATATGGCTTTAAAATCTCCAACATTTTGGAAGAAGAAATAGAGCTTCTTGATTCTCTTTTAGAAAACGAACTTCTGATTGTGTTGAAGGTAGAACCACCAACAACAACTTTCATATTGCCTGAGGTGGATTTCAATAGATAGGCATTACAATCCTTATTTTCTTCATCATTGTTTAGAGTAAACATGTAGTCACCAGATAGAGTTTTTGACAAAAGGCCCGAACCCAAAGTATTATCATCGGCAAACGTTTTCATAAAATTTTTGTATTTATCCTCAAATTCTTTATCAACAACGACTAAGTAATTATCTGATTTCGTAATTTTTAAAACTGCTGGAGGATTAATTATGGTATCACTATCCCCTTTTACTTTGATTTTAAAATAATCATTTCTACTATTTACAATTGGTTTAAACATCTTATTCATAATTATTAACAAAGTTTTATCTGAATCCTTTTTTATTAAAATATTCCGAGGTATATTTATTGTGCTTTGTCTAAAGTCAAGTAAAAATGTATCTGAATAAGATAAATGAAGTAAACCTACATCATCCTTATATTTTAAATTTTCATCGATTATTTTCGTATTTTGTACTTCTAAAGCAATATTTTTTGAAGGTGTTCTTATAACTTTTGCCTTTACATATTTGAATTGTTCATCATTTCCTATTATTTTCAAAGTTATATTGCTGATTCCTTCAGCGCACAAGTATTCTAGACGCTTTATGATATCATTTTCCATATTGTGTGTTTTTGCTTTGGAATTTTCTTTGAATTGGGTGCATGCAGAGTTGACACTTTTGTTTGAAGTTATGACAGATTCCGTTTTTTTAATAATCTCAATAGATACAGATGGATCGGTTGAATGATCATTTGATTTAACGCCATGTGATTTAATCGCATCTATAAATTTCTTGTCCAAAATTATTGACATTGATCCCGAAGAGGTCTTTTTTACTTTGATCTTTAAATCATCACGGGTTATGTTTTGGGGGTTGAAATCTAATGTATAATAACCCGCTTTTTCTTTTATCAAAACACCTGCTGAGCTATTTGGATGTTCGTTGGCTTTTCTTTCTATGAAGTGGAAAAAATCATCATCTAACTCTAATCCCAATTGACCTGATGGTGTATTTACTAATTCTGTACAATAATCAACAATATCACCATTATCATTTTGTACTAATAATTTCATCGTCGCTAATGGATTCGCTGTTTCACAAGAGCAATTAGCTGTATCACGATCATATAAATGTCTTAATAAGGCATCTTTTTCACTTGGTCGTTCCATTTTCTCAAAACTATTCTTTTCGTGTATATCTTGCTTAGATCCAATCTTTTTGCCAATATTATCATTTGTAAGAGTTGATGCGTCTATTTTATTTCTTTTATCAACTTTTTCTCTATATCTTGTATCTGCAAATGTATAAACGGCTTTAATTTATTCAATACTGAAATTTGATCCATATGATTTATAAATATATATACGTGAGAGTACAATCAAAAATCTATTTCATGTAAGTATTTATTTATTACTTGCCAACTATTTATTACACATGATCACGTAGGTACTTAGAGGATTGTAAACTTCCGTTTTCAATGACAGTCAAAACAGTATAGCGCCGTGTACTACCTATATCAATATTTCTAATCCGCTTATTACGTTGCTCTATATTAGCACGTTATCGGTATATTTCCTAACGTTATATTAAGAGATATCTTTCATGCGTTTTGAAATATTTCATATTTCAGTACAATTATTAGCAAACTTATTTAATGTTAATCATAAAAGAAAAAGGAATTTATTTCATTTTCATTAATTGTCTCGTTACTGCCATTCTGAATATTTCTAGAAATCAATAATTTTAGCAAAGATTTTACTGTAACAAATTCGACACTAGATGAATACTGTATATCCTTGGCTCTTACATCCATTTTTATCATGTCTTTAACTATTTGTTTTACATCTTTGCTTACAGATCTTCCAAACATTCGAATATCAGAATTACCAGTGCTTTCAGCTGATACACGTTCAACATCTTTATCTCCTGATTTTTCACATTTTTCAAAATTCAAGTCTTTACCACATTTGTTGCCTGCTTCATTTGATATTAATGCAAACTCAACTTCATTAAAATTAAAATTGTTGTCATCGAAGTTTTTCTCAACAAAAAATTTATCATTCGATGGCCACAAATCGTTGTACTTCTGAGACATATAAATTGTATCAATTTTTGGGGATACATCAATGTTGTAATACTCGTCGTTTTTTATAGTAATTGGAGCGTAAGTAAAAAAATGGGGTGTGAGATTTTTTAACGTATCTTTTGAACCTTTGTTTTTTTTATTTCTTTTATAGCGTTTCTCTCCTTTGGACAATCTTCTCTCCGTCATTTTAATTTTGTCTTGTTCTCTCTCGATGATGACCTAAGGTAAAATTTTTAGAGTGAATCACTTACAGATTCCAACATGGTGGTTTGCATAATCTAATCTAAAAATGAAAACCACCATGCTTTTTGAACGCTTTTATTTCATTATGATAACAGTTCACAATGTCTAAATATACATTAAAAATGTAACCATCTAAAGTGTTGTTTTAAAGTTGATAGATTCTTCACTCATAATAGTATAACTTACTTTCTCGATTGGCACAACTTCAGTATATCTTCCCATAACTTCCTCTATTATACGATCACGCGGATGATCCTCTACATCTAAAATAATGAAAATTCATTCTGCATTTTGTAATGAAATAATAAAATATATTTGTACTCTCACGTATTATAACTATAAATACTTAGTTGACTAACACTTACCACTTTTAGGACTGCATGCTTGGTTCTGTAAAAAAGTATTATTTATTTTATTAGAGAGGTACATGTTAATCATAAGATTTAAAAAAAGAATAATAATGTTATGTGTTACCTTATCAAAACTGCCCAAATTTGGTATAATAGTCTTTACTGGTCCTAAATCTGATAGTCTTTCAGGTCCAAGTACGCATTGTGCAGCTCTCATGTTTTTGGAAAATGGACAAGATTTCTCCTTGCATGGGTCTGGCACCCATGGAGCGACATCTGTTCCAACTAAACTATCCATACCACGCGTGCTGCACTCGGTGCCACAGGGAATACTTTTTTGTTTATGTGGGCAAATATTTGATTCTTTCTGAAATTTTACAATTTAATCAACATTAGATGACGTGTTATTGATAAAAGACAAATGCTATAAATCTGAGTCATTTACGAGTATAGTCCAGTTGGATGAAATATCATATTCTTATCGACAGTTACACAACAGGTTTTATTTTAATGGCACCTTTGTTGC
The DNA here is from genome assembly GCF_027563975.2 of Plodia interpunctella. NCBI lineage: Eukaryota > Metazoa > Arthropoda > Insecta > Lepidoptera > Pyralidae > Plodia > Plodia interpunctella. Next base: position 9,232,601 of record NC_071301.1, read on the forward strand.
CTAATATTATACGTGTACTGATATGATAGTAATTATGTAAAATCAAAAAACTACTCAAATCTCACTTTGGCGTTCTCTGCTTTGTCTTCAGGGTCTTCTGGGCACGGCTTTGGGTCGTGAGGAGGCGGTGGTGCCTTCGTAGTACACACGCATGTCTTAGGACCACCAGGGCAGTTACATTCACTGACTCCGCCCCAACGGGTGCAAGGGTCCTGAAATGTTTTATTTTTTGAACAAACAAAAATATTGTTACAATATATTATCACAAAACATAACAACAACAGTGTGATCGATTTTTTGATATTGTTTATAATTTAAGAAATAAATATATTACATAAGCAGGTAATATTTGATGTAAGTATATCCAAGGCAATAGTTACCTTCTTAGATATCGTTCCTTTATCGACTTTCGGCGGGCGAGTCACTTTCACTTGTTTCAAACAAAGCGACAACTGTTTGTAAGTTTCCGGATCCATCTAAATACAAAATATATTAAATTTAAATCCCCACTAAAACCTATACACAAAAAGTTAAGGAAATAAAAAAAAAGAAAGTAGGAAAGCACGTAGATAAATATTGTTTTCATAAGGACACTGTCTTGTCTCATCACTTGTTGTATTCGTAAAAAAAAGATTACCTCACATCTAGTCTTTACTGCGCCACCGATAATTGTTAAATTCAAATTCTTCTTGACAACACACAAAATAAACTCCTGGAGAATTTTCCTTGTTTCTTCGTCTATTTTACCATTCCTACTCTTCTTGAGACTTTGCATTACTGTCTCCGCCAAACACTTTCCTTGGCGAGTCTTCACTTGTCTCTCCAGTACTGTATACATGTTTTCAAATACGTTATCCATAAATTTGTGCTTCACACTCATGCAGACACAAACATTCGCAGGATCAGCAGAACAGTGGCCCTCTTCAGTAATACAATCTCTCTCTCCAAGGCACTTGGGACAATCAGTACAGTACTTCCTCACATCTGATGTGTCCACACATTCGTGACATCTTATACACCTAACTTTAAAATTGGCAATATCTTTCTCCACTTTGAGAATTTCATCATTGACTGATATTTGCTTCTTTTTGCATTTGTCTTGACATTGTTCACAGGTTTGTTTCAACATTTCAATTTCCAGTAATAATGCATCTCTCTGAAAATTGCAAAGTAAATTTTAGATAAACTTATAAATAGTAAGAAATATATGTATATAGTAACATTATCAAAACAGCAAAATCTACACTTTTGTCTAACCTCTGCTTTTGCATCTTCGTTTTCTAATTTCTTTTGAAGTAATACTCTGCATATTTTCTGCAACTCTTCTCTAGCTTCTTTTATGTAATCATTACCTTCTTTCTCTTTTTGACTTTTGTGTTTTCTTTCTTCTCCTAATACTTTCTGTGCTCTATATATTTCTTCATTTATTCCAGTGATTGTTTTCTACAAAAATAAAAAATAATTTTGACATTTACAATAAATAGCTACAAACATATTTTTGTAAGTATTCATGAAAAGATTACTCACATCTGAAGATTTTTTCCTATAGGATATTGATTTAGATGCTCCTTCGGCATCCTTATTGCCATTTGTAATTCTTTTCTTTAAATGTTCTATTTCAGTCTTCATGCCTTTTATATCATTTCGCTTGCGGTTATTAGTTTCATTAATTTCAATTTGACATTTATTAACATTGTCCAGTTGGAATTCTAATTCTTTTTTGCTCTTGCGCCATTTAGCAACCTCAGCTTCGGCTACTTTTAACTGAAATATTTAATAGAGTAGGTACATACTTCTAACAAATATAGGTACGAAAGGAACTTTCATTCTTATCGTAAGGAATTTTGATTGAGAACGAAATTTCCTCTAAATGATAGTCCTATGCAGCTAATAAATATTATATCAAGCGCGTCTGAAATAAAGCTATAAACTTCTCTATATACTTCTCAAATTTCATTGTACATACCCCTTTCAAAAGATTCTTCTGCCTCTCCAAAGACTCTGCTACTTTTTTCTTATAAGCTTGCTCCATGCACGACCACATACAATCAGCTTGCTTCAGCATCTTTGCACCTTCCTTCTCCCTATGCTCAAGATGCTGAATCTGCTCTTGCAACCGTTTCTGTGCCTCCATCAAATCACTGATTCTTTCACTGCATTTTTTATCAAACGACGCTGCCTATTAACAGATCAAATTTGTAAACAAACTTTTACCAATTCTTCCTTCCTCTTATAAGCGAGAGGAAAGCATTTATTATAAATGCTCATGATAATGATATGTCTTGATAATATTATTGAACCATCATAATTTATGTAGATTTAGGCTAGATAAAATTCAAATTGGTAAAAAACTTACAAAATCTGGGGAGAGTGAAAATCCTGCAAAAAGGACTTACGTCTTTCAAACTACACAGCACTTTGCTAAGAGGCAAGATATCACTGCCCGCCTTCGAAGAAACATTCTTGTTGGAAGCACAGCAACTACGTGATGTAGACTTGTCTTCTGGTGGTGGTTGTGTGTCAACACGTTTGCAGCACGAGCTAGTCAAATGATTTAAAATTTAAATGGCTTATGGTATTCGACAGACTGTCACAAAAAAATGGAAAGAGAATGAGTAGGTAGGATTTTGAAAATATTGGTGTTCAAGAAATTAATTTAAAAGAAAAGAAAAATTAACATAATTTTTTACCTACTACTCAATTCCTCAGTTCATAAGTAACTATGCATGCCCGACGGTGTCTAGATACGTTGCGAATTTGAAAATCGTTGAACGAATTTATTTTCCGTGTTTAAGCGGCAGACGTGAGTGTTTTCCTTCTAAAGAATTGAAAATGATTTATTATATATTCTGCCAGCATCAACTTCGTTAGCTTATTTTCTTTAAAAAAGTCTGGATGTTTTGAAAAGAACTTAAGCCTAAACATAGTTAGCATACTAGTTGCATAGCATGCTAGTTGCATAGCACCATCCGGTCGTTGCACAACCGTCGTCGATGTGATTTTATTGGCACAAACTTTAACTTACTTGCTTTTGTCATCTTTTTCAATTCTATCAGACATATAGCAGGTGACTAGATGAGGCCCGAACGAGCTGTGAGTGGAGACTAGACCCATGCGTTGTTGAACCTCTTTCTGATAACAGACAAAATCACAAACTTGCTTGCAGTGTTGCTCGTTTTATCTAATATTTGTACTTGGCATATCTACTCATTAAACCTATCATTTAAACAGATTATTCATGCCAAAGAAAAGATTCGCTAAGTAGGAGAATCTGATGAATCCAATACTCTGTCAAATCACAGAATCTGTCCTAAGTATACCGCATAATGTTTTTTTTCGACCTCGGTGGCGCAGTGGTAAAGTGCTTGCCTCTGAACCGAAAGGTCCCGGGTTCGATCCCCGGTCGGGTCATGATGGAAAATGATCTTTTTCTGATTGACCCGGATCTTGGATGTTTTTTCTATATATGTATTTGTTATAAAATATAGTATCGTTGAGTTAGTATCCCATAACACAAGTCTCGAACTTACTTTGGGGCTAGTTCAATCTGTGTGATTTGTCCTAATATATTTATTGATTTATTTATTCTAAGTTGCAAGTTAGTCCCTCATAACTAAACCCATTTGTCCATGGCGTCCATCTTGCTCTCACTGGATCCGTCCACCTGTTATTCGAGAGAAAACTGGACCGAAGAAGCGCTCTGTAATATTAGGTATGTAGACGTTGTCTAGGTAGTAAATATTATTTATGACGGATCTCGGACATTAGATGGCCTCAATATCTCTATTATTACCGAAAGCTCAGCGCAAATTGCAGCATCAACACCTAGATAGACCTTGCGGTTAAGTCTGTCGTGTCTGTCACGGTCAAAATACACTAGGCACCTATTTACATCTTGTACTTGTACCTTCAAATTACATTCTGGATCATCCTTGAGAATGTTCCAGAAATCACACATAAGTCTGATTCCAGCATTGTCGGGTTTTTTAGAACAACTGGGGTCAGAGTTACGAGCAAATCTTCTGGCTGACAGCTCTTCTATAAGATTATCCAGTGCTCTATATCGTTTTTCCAAACAATCCGGTACTTCTGGCATTTGAAACATTTTGATGAATTCTTTTGAGATGGCCTGCTAGAAAATCACAGAAAATTTTGCTGTCTGTAGTGCTAGAATTATGTCATTTTATTTTTGCAGAAAGTTGTTCGCGTTAAATTTTTGCTATTGTCATGTTGACAAAAAATTTTGTTATTGCTTTCTCGTTATCAACAAATAAAAGAATTATCAGCCAGTATCAAAATAATATTTTTATGAATAAGAATCATTGATTTACTTCGTTATACGGAGTACCTTTCTACTAATTCCATGACCACAGATATAAGAATATTATGTAATGTTCTTATATCTGTGAAATAGACCCTAAAGTAGGTTAAGGAAATCTAAATAGGGTAAAATTAAATCCACACTGTCTTTGTCGTTTCGGTATACTATGCTATATGCAATAAAAGCACTCATTCATACTAACTACGCAATGTTCACGCAGTTACGTCAGGATGTATCTAAGTGTGGTGGAGGTGGCAAAACCAAATCAATGTGAAAAATTCAATGGAATCTATAAACAAAACGCTATGAGGACGTAACAGTCACTGTCATTTGAATGTCAATGTCAAATAAACAAAATGTAATGAAGTGTTTGTTTTTGAATGGTTTTTAATACTTTTATTAGGTACCTACGTCCTTTATGTACATACATTGATAAATTTACATTGCTTTATCATTGGGAATAGTCTGCTGCATTCATGTAAATTAGATAAATCTATAGACCTGCGTGAATGCTGTCTCATTTCAGAGTTGATAAGAGGATGTACCTATCATTTTGAGACAGTGATAAGCGCAGTATCAATTTGTTTAAATTGTTTGATTGTAACAGTTCGCTTTAATAGTAAATTAATCGAATTACATTACAATGACCAAGTACGGACCGGTAAGCTTTCGCTAAATTAATATCGTTACAAAATTTTGCCAGTGCCGTACACAATACCCAGTAGTGTAAAAATATTCGATGAAAGTCATCAAAATTATGACCAATACCTATTAAAAAAGTACCCACAAACAGCTACGGCTAATATAAAAGATATTGTGTTATAATATGTGCAATGTTTTTAATTAAAATGTTTACTCAAATCGACAGAAATGTAATCTAACCTATTTACATTTTAACCTGTGACTTTGCAGGAGCATCCAAGAAATTTGATCCCAGAGCTATGCAACCAGTTCTATCACTTAGGATGGGTCACCGGCACTGGAGGAGGTATTTCTATTAAGGAAGGGTAAATATCTTTTACTATTTTATTAATCATGATTAATCAGGCAAAAAAAAAACACAGCTAAATCTGAAAACTTCAAGACATCATAGAGAATAGATACAACCATAAATGCACACTTGGATGAGGGAGTGATTTCATAGTTCTTTTATTCCTTCATTGCCAATTTTAAGTCTCATATTTATCACAGTATTCATGGTATAAAACCCCTTACCTTTGCTCTAAATTAAAAAAAAAAGTAAACAAAATATGCTAAATCTTACATGGGGATATGCTATAACATGTATAACATAAAATCAATAACTGAAATGGGTTAATTATCCTCAAATTATATAATTCTTTCACTGTTTATCTATTCCAATACAATATTGGCTTAATAAATTAAGTGTAGGTAATTTCATTATTACATGAAGATACCAAAAAAAAATTTGTAAAAATTTAATGTGGTGATTCCAAAATGTAATGTTATGATTCCAGGGAGAAAATCTTCATAGCCCCATCAGGAGTGCAGAAGGAGCGTATGAAACCTGACGATTTATTTGTACAAACTATAAATGATGAAGACCTGGAACTACCGCCGCCTGACAAAAAGTAAGTTCAATAGAAATATAATTAGTATTTTTGTAAAAATTTTTATTAGACACTATGTGAATTTCTAAAGGAACCAGTATTATTGACAGTGAATGAGGTCTACAAATCAACTTGGAACAATAATATTTTCTTTTATGTATGTAACGCGATAACTTTCGAATCGTTGGTCTGATTTTGATGAAATTTAAAAAATCCGTTATTAATTTTTTTAAGTTCATAGACCAAAAAAGTAGTTATTCAAAATTTTGTAAAAACTCATCAAAAATTTATTGTGTTCGCGAGGTCTAAGTTCGCGGCGAACAACTAGTTGGTATTGTGGAATGAAATCTATGAAACCTTTGCCCACCGATGAAACACTTAACAGGTTAAATAATTAAATAAATAAATAAAAAAGTAATGAATGTCTACAGGCTAAAGAAGAGTCAATGCACGCCGCTCTTCATGTTAGCGTATCGTTATCGCGGCGCGGGCGCAGTCATACACACGCACTCGCCGCACGCGGTGCGCTGCACACTGCTATATGACAAGGAGTTCGTCATCACACACCAGGAGATGATTAAGGTGCGGCCAGCCACACTCTGTTACCCTTATGAGTTTTAAACCGCAGACAAAGGTATCGTTGTATTGCAAAATTGTTTTATGCTGGCTACATATGAACTCAAAACAGGTTCTGACGCGAATCCATGAGTATTGTGTAGTTTGTGTAAGAGCTTTTTAATTATTGGTAGAGATGAAATGTATAGTGGTTTAAGCGAATACCGGATACCGGATATTCAGCGGATACCCGGATAACCAGATACCGGATATTCAGCGGATATCCTGATAACCGGATACCGGATATTCAGCGGATATCCGGATAACCAGACACCGGATATTTGTAAAACTACGAGGCCGAAGCGCCGGATACCCGGCTATATTTCATCTCTAGTTATTGACGTCAATACGAAATGTTTTACGTATGAAATTTATTTACTACTCCAGGGCATAAAAGACGCGAAACTCGATCGCTACCTCCGCTACGACGAGAAGCTAGTAGTACCTATCATAGAGAATACTCCATTTGAACGAGACTTAGCGGGGAGTTTGGCAGAAGCCATAGAGAAATACCCCGGAACCAGTGCGGTATTGGTGAGGAGGCACGGTGTCTATGTTTGGGGAGACACTTGGCAGGCCGCTAAGACTATGTAAGTTAAAATCAAGTAATTATATATATATATACTGTAAATGGGGTATGTTTGTTCATGCAAAACGTAAAAACTACTGGATGGAATTTGACGCAGTTTTTACAGTTGTATAGCGGACGGTTTAACTTGCAATCTTGAATAGGATTCATCGTGATTAGAACCAGAGATATTGACAATACTAATAAGTTATGAGAAACGCGCGCGAGGCTGCGGGCAAAAGCTAATTATGAATAAAACCAGGAATCGAGTGAAATTGAACCTGCCCCTGTCTAACCATGACAGCGCTCTTAAGCAGTATAGCTCAATCTATATATTAAAAAAATATTGTCTTCGCGAGGTCTATGTTCGCAGCGAACAAATAGTATACAATTGTAACGCACTCAGAATGAGCATATGACGAATCCCCTACAATTTTATGTAATAATAAAGCTGTTTTTAATAATTACTACCCAAAATTATTTTTAAAAGCGAAAAGTATCTCTTTGTCCCTCTCATCAGAGCGTTTTCCTGGTTTCTTCCCCAGTTGTAAAGCGTCTGAACCCTGGATCAGAATTTCCACGTTGTCTCTTCTACTTTGCCAGACATTTTGTTCCAAATTTCGTATGTTGACGTTTGAAAATATAACCTTATTCATTACAGGACCGAATGTTACGACTATTTATTCGAAATGGCAGTGGAGATGAAGAAACTTGGGCTGGATCCAGCCTTCAACCCTGAGACGGCAGAAAATGGTAAATCGTAAACGTATGGGATGTATGTAAGTAGGTATGTACATAAAATATGTTGGAATATTTTGTTTAATATATTTTTAAGTATAACTTTCAGAAGAATAATTTATAACTTGCGATGTTAAGTATATTTTTGTAGTTAATGTAACAATGTTGTAAGTATATATTTCTCAAATGTATTTTTTACCAATTTTCGAATTCTACTAAGCCCTGAAAAAGTTTAAAAATCGAATATGTGTGATTTTTTTCTCGAATGTTAACTTTTATTACTGAAAGTAATAGGAATCTGAATATATATTGTTAAGTTTAACTTTTATATGAAAACATTTTAGGAATCAGTGTCTTTCGAATATGAAAGTATACTTAGTAGTTAACAGTTATTTTTGTATAAATAAAAATACAATATTGAACAGGAAAAAACGCATTTTTATTCGTCTATGATTCTTGCAGCAAAACTTGTAGTAAGCTATTTGAAAGGGTATTGTCAGTGTCCTTTTCTGTCATATTGTTATCGGACCTCACTTTTCTCCTGTTTATACCGTACACGCTCGATGTGCACTTCTTCAAAATCAGCTGTTTCACTTCCTCTAACTCCGCTTTGGACAGAAAATTCGTATGCGAAAAATTTTCATCCGGCGGGCTCTCTTTCTTAGCCATTTCATACAAAGACAATAAATCTAAAGAAGTTTTATTCTTTTTTGTGTAAATGGCCTGGTTGCGTTTGAGAATACGTCGTAAGTCCTCTAGATACGGTTTGTTTTCCTGTATCTTGTTGTCGATTATTTCGATTTCTTTGCGATTCAGTTTGTTCAAGTCCTCATTCTTTATATCAAATTTGTCTGTTAATTGTTGAATATTTTCTGTAAAGATTAAAAATTATTCAAGGCAGGAATTCGACACTTCTATTTTATCGAAACTATAATAAGACTTATATACAAATTCTAATATAACATTTTTGCAAGATTATTATTATTTTGTGCATTAAATTCACAGACAAAAATAGGTAAAAACCGTTTACCGTTAGCTCGGCATGACTACAAAAAAACTGATTCGCTCACACACATCCAAAATTTCCCGTATTTTTAATCTCTCATCTGATAGTTTCCCGATTTTAACCGTTAAGGCTCGAGACCCAGGGTTCACCTATTTATACTTCTATTTTTACTCCCGGTTTCACCCGCATTAATTTCCCACGGGAACTGTACTTTTTACGTACAAACGTTAAAACGTACTCTTACGTATCGGAGAAATTTTATGAAGATTGCTTGAGTAAATGAAGAGGTAAATAAAGAAAAAAAATATTTTGAATTTTTAAATAAACAAACTTTCTTTCTATTATAGAAATCATATGAGATTGAGACTACGATTACCTATGCTGTAATCTTTGCTACCTTTAATAGGTTTAACAGCGAAAAACGCTCTGAGTTTCTGCTTCGGCTTAGCCGTGTTGTTACCCTTGTAGATGTCATATTCAATGCACACCACTTTCTCGTCAAGTTGTCTCACTTCCACATTGTTTTTCTTCAGTTTTGAATACTTTTCAGCGATTATTTTCACCCGCGGTATCTCGGATATGTGCACGTTTTGAGGGAGCGACGTGTCCGATTCCAATTTCTCTGCGAATTTTATAAAAGACTAGCTTTTGCCCACGGAATTTCCCACGGGAGCAGTTATTTTTCCTGAATGAAAGATGTGTATGTCCTTCTCTATACATCAAACTACGTATGCAAAATTCCAAGAAGATTGGTTGAGTTGATAGAGCATGAAGAGGTAACAAACTTTCGCATGTATAATATTAGGAATTTTTCACATGAAGGAAGAAATTGTGAGGAAACCTGCTCATTAGTTGACTATTTAGTTTACTCGTGTGTATGCGATCGGTAGTCGTAGAAGTCATGTCAGATGCCTTTAGGAAAATTTGACACCAGTGTTAGAAATAACACAGTAAATAGCCCAGTCCCATTGCTACGTTGCGCTCCGACGTTGACTTCAGCCGACGGATCAACGCAGAAATGGTATGGAGTTACCACGCACGTTGAGGCACTGCAATGTCAAAACCTATAGAAAACAACGGAGCCGCAACGTGCTGCGTCGTAGCAACGCAGCGCAACGTATCAACGGAGCTAGGCTCGAGAGAGAAAATGTAGGTGTATAAATAAAAATAGCATAGGTATACCTTTGTCATCCTTAATGAAGTTATCAATTTCGTCAGCATTCTCAATGTTTTGCCATCCGGAGTTGACCGACGCCACATCGACATTCTTCTCGTCTGGGCAGACATATTGCGAGCTATTCTCGACCTTGGAGCTATTGCCACAGAGCACTTTTCTCAATTCCTTCAGCTGGTTTAATGTGTCAGGTAGTACTGGATCGAAACCGTACTGCTCCAGAATTAGTTTTTGGTACTGGAGAATGTTTTATTTTACTTTTGCTTTATTAGAATAAGTATAATTTAATATCGTCTACATTGAATCATGGAGATAGGCCGGCTACGTACTCTCCGATCGAGACAACAGAAAGGAACGCAGCTATAGGTACAAAAGAAAAAGAAACACGACGGATTTCTTTCTGTACCGCCTGAATAAAACAATGTCCAAATACCCACTTACTTAGACCCTAATTTGACCCTGCAGTAGGTATCCGCATTAGCACGAAATTTGGTCCCTACGATTTATAATAGCTCTTCTTCTATATGACCTTCACCCCACTCATGTGCGGTCGGCACAGTATGTTAACTTCCTTCCATTCCATTCCATTCCAGTACCATTCTTTGTTCCTTCCATTTTTACGCCACTTTTTATTCATATTTTCTTTTATACTATCCATCCACCTCTAATAATTTCATCTATTCATGATACATTTAACTTCCATTTTAGCGATCGTTCAGTAATACGGTTTACAAACAGAACATATAACCTGCTCCTGCTGCACAAATGACTGTTTCCCCGGATCCTGTTGTTTTTCCACTGACTGCTGTGTCCCAAAGTCTTGCAAATCTGGGCTTATGAAACAGCATCTATTGGCCATAGGTTTCGCTGGCTTTGCCTGAGACTTAACCTTTGGGGCAAGCACCTCCTCAACAGCATCCTGCAAAAAATATTTGTTCAGAAATGTAGCCTTCATATGTGTAAGATGGTATGGTCACTAACTGGAGAATAACGTTGTAAGAAGGGTTATTGATTTTAAATTGAATGGGAAAAGACGTAGGGCCGAAGAAGAGGTGGGTTGAGTGCGTTAGGCAGGATATGGCTAAAAATGAAGTAACAGATCGGTTAACATCAGACAGGAAGAAGTGGAGACTGACATGCTGTACCGACCACACAAAGTGGGATAAGGGTAGGCTAATAATTATGATGTGTAAACTTGATAGTTAACGAGAGTTTCAACCTACTGCGTTTTCGGAACGATCATTGCTGTTAAGAAATGCCGAAAGAAGCTCAGCTGTTCGCTGGTTCGACTGGAGGGTTGAATTTCAAACATTTCTTCTTGTGATCACACAGATGTTAATATTTTGGGATTGTTGTGTCCATCGAACCCGTGATACAAGCTTAGTGTTTAGTGAAAGCCGTTGACTGTTGCCCATATATTTGTTTTCTTATTTATTAATACTTTAAGTACTGTTTAGAATATAATTTCGTTTATCGTTCGAAATAGTAGACTTATCAAAATGAGTCTGACATACTTGCTTACTTTTCGCCTGTTCTTCAGATTTCGTAGAATGTTGGCCGTATTTGCGTTGGTTTCTGTTCATTTTTTACCTGTTCATATTCGACGGAGAATTTTTGTTATATTACCGACAAATGATTCTCATTGTTATCGTATCAGTGATGTCATTTCGGAAATTGTCACTGTTTAGTTTGCTTTTTTTTTACAACTTTTATGGTGTCTTGTTGGTTTCCTCTTTGGTCTTTTGATTTTATGATCTGTGCTTCGGGAAATCACGTAAACCCACAATAAAGAAAAATTAATTAAAATGCCCCCGCCTGCTGACCACGAGGTCACAAACTGACCTGTGGTAGTTGCTTACCCTCTCATCTGCTATAAAAGCTGATGGTTTCCAACATTTTACTGACAGTTAAGACCATGTCATGACCACTATCAAATAAAAAAATAGATCAAAATCGATTCAGGCGTTTGGCCGCCACGATGCCACGGACAGACATACAAATACACAGAGACGTTAAACTTAATATAACTCGTGTCCTTCTGTCGTCGGGGGTTAAGATATAGGGAAATCATTAAATTAACGCAATACAAATAAGTGCAAAAAAAAGGGTTGAGTTTTCAGCATCTACTCTATGAATTGTTATAATGATCATGCAATGATCATAATATATTTTATACAGAGCATACTTATTCGTATGCGGCCAGCATCTTTGCGCGGTATTCTCCGCGTCCCTGATCCTGGCAGTGCACATTGCGGTGTTGGTGTTCGCGTTGAAAAAAGTAACTAATGCATCTTAAATCGTCCTTCCACGGTGTGGACTCACATTAGGGGCGTACAAGTAGTCAACAGCACACGAACTTACACTAATTCATTGCAAAGTCGCCGCTATTACCGAGCCATAGAAATTCGGTAACTTGATGTGCTGTTGACTGTACGGCCATCCGTACCTATTCTCGCACTATCGCGACACGAAATGAAAAAAACTAAATAGAACGTCTGAAAAACGTTTATTTTAAATAGACAGAAAACAACAATAGATACTTATTAGTAGAATTAGTTTCTTTATGCAAAAAGATCTCGAGTTCCAAGACTTAGTTCCTTTTTTAATATAGTTTTTCCATTTTTTTTTTCTTTTTTTTTCTAATATCTATAAATGTATCATTATTTTGTAGTAAGTACACAAATAGCCTAAATAACTTTCGCAGTAGACGGGCACGTGCCAAAATGTTATAAACACATACATAACAAAATCAGCTGAAAATTACGTACAAAATTAGAAAAGTGTATAACATGATATGTGTCAACATCATCTGGCCCTTCAAGCCACCTTTGTCATTCTTTAAATAGTTTGATAGATCTGACGTTTCTTCTGGGTTAACATACTGGCAGCTGCTTTCAACCTTAGGCCTTTTATTGCCAAATAGCTCATTCCTCAATTCTTTCAATTGGATTATTGTATAAGGTAGTACTGGATCAAGGCTTAGTTTTTGGTACTGAAAATAATTTAATTAAGAAATATTAGTTTACCGTTGTCGGATGCCATCGACACGTAACGAAAATTATTACCGACACAACGCAGAGTTTGGCATTATAATAGAACATATGTGTACTATATCAACGAGAGAAGATCCACGAAAAGAAAATTAATATTTTCATATTTATCCCTACACAAGTGCTGTAAGATATCGCTTGTTGCCACAGGCTCAGACAAACTTTATGGAACAATCATCATATCGAGTGTGTTATTGCTAACACTGGTGTCAGATTTTATTCAAGTCGCCTAAAGGCATCGGACATGACTTTTACGACTACTTACCGCCATCTAGTTGCAGGTAGTCACATACACACTAGGAAACTAAACTGTCAACCATCGTGAGAAAACCTGCACGTTTCCTCACGAAGCAAGTGGTGGTCTATGAAAACTACTACCTACTCGTATATTATGAGCCAGATTGGTATACAAACTCACGAGTAGGATACGAACCTGAGACCTTTCGATCCACAGGCGGGCGTCTTAATTATTACACCACCACCGCTTCAATAGCTATAAGTAGAACAATATAATCTCTAAGAATCTCCGTTTTTTCCTTCTGTGGTAAGAAACTCAAATTTTTCTGCAATTCACTTACCTGCAATTTTTCGGACTGATTTCCCTGGTCTTGGTACTGTTTTTGGAGTTTTCGACTAGAATTCGACAAGCGCTTCCTCTCTACGGAATGTTGTTGTCCAAAGTCTTGCATATCTGGACTTATGGAGCAAGACTTATGAGTCACGTTCACCCTACATTTCAAAGTCTTAAACGGTATTATAAACCTGCCCTTAGGTGGCAAAACTTTTCCTACAAAAACCTTTTTATTTTTAGCTGGATTTTTGCCAGGCGTGAACCTCACTTTTTCAACAAAATCCTTTTTATTTTTTGCTAGTTTTTTCACAGGTGTGGACATCGCAGGAACTCTTACATATTTGCGTTTGTTTTTGTTCATTTTTTTTTTCACGACTGTTCAAAAAGGAATGATAACATGGAATGGGTACTTAGATTCTTAAGAGATTACGTTGAAATGGTTACGAACACAATAAGTTTCAATTTTTGTATTTACTTATCTATTTAGGAGGTACGGAGAAATTTGTTATTGTCGTGTCTGTAATGTCATTTCAGAATCAGTGTATGATGGTACCTTTTTTCCTTTCCGTTCAGCCAAACAATGTTTTTTCAAATGTCAAGCTTGAGATAAACAAGTTTGGCATTGCATCATGGAATTAGTAGGTACTCCGGTAGGTATAGGTTGGTACTTTTATCTATGATAGGTACTTTGATCCCTCCGCTAGTCCAATGCTTTACCGTACAACGCTCTTTGTACATTATGTACTTTTATATATTATTAGAAAAAACATTTTAAGAAACAATTTCTGGCATGACAGGGACCAACACTGTTCAAATTAACTTATTTCGGCATTTCTTCTCGGCCTCCTGTAGTTGTTAATCCGATTGATCGGACTAATTTTGGGAATAATACCATTACCTCCAGTAGTATAATACCATTATTACCCGTTTGTTTTATACCCGGCTTGGTTCGGGAAAAAACATTTACACCTATGTACCTTTTTCAGAAATCACATTTGGTGAAAATCGTATGAGAATCCGTGCGTAGTTTCCTTAGTTTTTAAGTTTATAGCGAACAGACAAGACGCGGCAGAATAATTATCTTTACATAATAGATAAAAAATTTTTACATGGTGGTTTAATCCCAACTAAATGTTATAAATGTGAAAGTAAATTTGTTACCTCTTCATGCATTATCTACTGGATCGATAGTTATGAAATTTGGTACACGGGTAGAAAATAACCTACAATAACACATAGGGGAGCCCCGGGGCGCAGCTAATAAAGTGAATTATTAATCTGTTTTGATATTGCGATAGATTAAGCAAATAAAGATGATGATGAAATGAAACAACAAGCACTTTCCATGATTTAATTAGTTTCTTGTATAATAGCGGTTTCATTATTTTTAGTTTTCCTCAAGCGCGGACGGTAGATGATGGTGACAGTAGGCTTATGGCCTGAGCGCAGTGGAGCGTCCAGTATCGTGCGCATGGTCAATAGAACCTTCTCGCAGTTGGGCAGGCAGGTCACCACCGCCATGTACCTAGTAGAATCAATGATTTTCTGTACGGGTCGGCCATCTACCAGCAACTGAAAGTGATGTTCATATTAAACTTTATCGTCTGTCATATCAGGAGTTCGCTTAAAACCGTTTTTTTTAGATAGGGCTGTGATCTGATTTTACATCTGCCTGCGTGAAGACATCCTTCTTTTAAGTGCTGTTGTTGTCTGTTTATCCCCTTGTTACCTCGTACGATGTCCGCGTGAGGAATGCTCCTGTACTTGTAATGGATTAGATAGATCAAAGTATTCATTAGAAAAATTAAAGAAATATTCAGTGACGTCTCTCTCTTTCTATGGCAGAAAATACCTGTTCCCGTGGGAAGCCGCGGGCAAAACCTAGTTATTAATAAAAACTACCTACCTCATAACCCAGTACGCCATCCATTTGTTTAGGTCTGCCCCATTTCACCATAACTGTATGGTCCGACACCCTGCGACCGCTGAGTGAGCACACTTTCAAGTCTTCACAGCTGCATTTTGATCTCTGCAATTTTTATTTTTACAACTCAGCAAGTAAACAGACATGCGACCCACCTGATGGGAAGTGTTCATATGCTTTGCCAGCCCTGAATAAATCTTTTTAAACAAAGAATAAATTTTTTTGAAGAATCCTATGGTTGTAGTCTCTGGGGAAATCCATGGCAGGGCTAGGAACAACGCGGGAGAAAGTTCCTTTTAAAGCGCACTATCATCATCATCAACGAATTGAAGCGTTTTAAACTTTTGGTTCCAAGGTGTGAGGAGTGGAACATGTTATAACTAAAACGCCCCCGACTTCCAATCAAACCAAAATAGTATGCCCTCAATCGCGCAAATAATTTTGGCCCAAGCTTAATGTTTCTGCAATTCTTTTTTACCGTTCCAGTATTGCGAAAATAGTTTAACAAATTCTGACATCAACCTGTCAACCAATACTGAACCGTTTACAAACGTTGTCATTACAAGTTTCGAAGAGAAACTTATAAACAAAATGGTAAAAACATCGTACGTAAGAAAACCGATTGCTGTGCTGCTGAAGTTATTAGCGCGATTGGAAGGCAGCCCTACTTAAAACTTACGGTTAACTCGCAAACTCGACTGCAATGCGCCACGTTCACGTGTGGTTGCTGTCTGACTTCGGTCTTGCTCTTTAGTGCATTGTTCGGTGATTTTTCTTGGTCATTATTTATACAAATAATTTTGTTCATCTGAAAATTTTGTTATGGAAAATAAGAGTACTGTTTCTTTTTCACTGTTTTTTATACATTCTATTCAAGTCGCCTAAAGCCTTCTATAACTTTTAACGACAACTGGAAAGTAGTCTTGACTGCATGGAGCAATTCCTTTCTTCTCTTCTCTTTATCAAGAGTGCCAATATTCGAGATTTTTCAATTCGGGCAAATTTTTTATAATGTTTAAGAATCTCCACCAGTTTTATCCAAATAATACCTGTCAACTAAGGATGCCGAAAAGCTGCGGCACTCCGTGGCTCTGACGCTTTACAGTAAAGGCAGAAACCGGGCAAACGATAAGAATACAAATAAAACTAGTGTTAAAAACTCAGCTCGCCTATAGGCAACTGACATAACGACGACCACATTCGACTATTGTAGGAGCCCGTACTTGTAATCGTACTGAACGGACCAACGGACATATCAGCAGTGTGCAAGCTTTTTACGAAGTTCTTCCTTTACTGGTAGGCGGTGGTTGGTGATGAAATAAGTAGGGTAAAAGACTGTTCTGTCTGACTTTGGGTGACGAACTAGATGTAGGAGAGCTGGCGGTGGCGCCACACGTCTGCCTTCCGACCCGCGTATCGTCACAAAACTTTTGCTATAGAAACAGCAATAGGACATTTCTTTCTCTGTATTTGCTTCATGGCTGTGATGCCATAGACAAGTTCTACAAGCAGCAATAAATTATAAACTTTGAAATTGTTACTGCAATGTAACTTACCGTGATACCGCAGTTAGTGTCACTTTCTTTTTCCACTTGTGTAGTTTTATTTCGAGGCGAGGATGAAGCTGATTTAACGTTAATCACCTTAACCTGCAAAATTAAACAACCTATATTAATTAAGTTTATAGTGCTAATGCAGTACCTCCTAAAGAGATAATTTTTGTGATTCAAATTTTCTTGCCTAATGATGCCTGTATATGCCGTATAACGTTAATTTGTATAAGATAAGTGGTACCTAAGCATGCGCGGAACATTTAAGTTACAGTTATATAGTAATATACTTACATATGTTTTATCAATATATTTCTTTACAGATGTCTGAGCTGAAGTTGATTGAGTTTCTAATTTTGGCACTACTTCGAAAATTGGCGAAGTGAATGTGTCTCTGATGTGACTATTATTTAAATAATAGTTTTTCTTGCTGACTGACCAGTCTTTATATTCCATTATTATATTTTCCTGAAAAAAAAAAAACAATTTCAAAGTAACAATCCTACTTATTCTGCTGTAGGAGCTTGTTTGGTAAGGTTGGTAGCTCCAGTTCTACAAGTACACATAATATAGGTTAGTAAAAACTGATTGAGTGATTTCTCTGAGAGTCTTTAGTATCACAATTGGCATTTTGGCAATATACAAGAACTCCTTAATAAAATCAAATCAAATCAAATCATTTATTCAGAAATTAGGCCTTCACAGGCACATTTTCACGTCATAATCTAAATTAAATGATGTTTACCAAAGCTACAAACTACTAGCATTTCGGAACGACCACTGCTGAGAAGAAATGCCGAAAGAAACTCATTCAAACAGTGTTGGTCCCTATTATGCCAGAAGGGCTTACCATTTTTTAAATATAAATTTATGTATAATTTTTTATCAGTAATATAACATGTAAGTACATAATAAAGTAAAAAAAGGGTTAGTTCAAATATAAATACACTTACTTGTGATTTAAGAACGTCGAAAATGCTAGATACGCTAACAGATCTGTCGTATGTTTTAAAATCTCTCGAAAGCATTTCCTCGCATTTTTTTAATACATTCTCCTTGATCATCTGTGATAACTGGCTTGTCAAATTGTCTATTTTATTTTCTGTGCTATTTGCAAATTCGGTACAATTATCTAATGCCAGGTCCGGTGAAGTAATCTCATTTAGCCCGTTTAATTGATTAGTATTATTGTTTTCTTCATGCTTCGAAGTTTTACTCTGGATAATTACATTTTTTTGTATTGGTTGTATTATATTTTTATTTAGTTTTACTTGCACTAAAGTTTGAGCGTTTGCAATTACTCTTTCTTTTGTTAAAAATGAATATTCTGCGGGTTTTTGGTTTAATTCTGAAAATTCTTTTGATTCCGTAGTTCTTAAATAACCTAGATCGTTTTGTACTTTACCCACTTCATTTGACATTTCAATATTACTGTCGTTTGTTGATTTTAAGCCAGAAAGATCTGGTAGTTCATCAATTGGTACTTGATATTTGTATAAATTCGTTTTAGTGTGATTTTTATGATCATTTTCTTTATTATTTCCATTATCTGTATATTGAAATGTACCATGATCATTGATTGGTTTGTCAATTACAACAAATTCAAACTCAACCGTACCTAATTTGCTGCGAATATTTAACCCGTGTGATAGTTTTAGTTTTTCAGAAACACTTTGAAAATCTTTATTTGCTCTTTCATATTTTTCTAATAGTTTTATCAATTGTCCGGAAAAATCTTTAGCTTCCTTGAGAGTCTTGTGAACTCGTTCATAATCAATTTGTTCATTTGATAAATTCAATTTATCATTACTTGAAATATTCCAGTTTAAATCTTTCGTATTATTTTCAAACATGGATATTTGTTCATTCTCGAATTTATTTTCGTACAGACTTTTATGTAAACTTGATAATGGTCTAATTTTTTGTCCATTATCACAAACTTCATCAGATTCAGAACTTTGTGTCGGATATATTGCTTGTGATCTATTCAGATTATCGTGTACTATCTTAAAAGGGTGCAAATTGAAGTCTTCGTTATTTGTGAATATATCTTTCAAACATGAATGTGATGTGGTTTTAGAACAATTTGATTTATAATTTGACAGGGGAACTTGTGATATATCTATTTCATGTTCTCCTTTAATTTTGGTTGTACCAAACAAGGAATATACAGAATCTCTGTCATACCTATGATGTTTATTCGTTATCTTATCTACATCTGTCTGAAACTGTTCATTACATTTGACTACATCGTCTTTATCAGTGAAATTAAAGTTATTTAAAATTTTGTTATATTGCTTAATTTTTTTAGAAATATCGTCATGGGTATTTTTGTGGCACATATAAGTGCCCCTCGCAGGACATTGGTTATTATCTGTATTTCGCAAATTACAAAATGTTTTAGTCAACAAAAATGTGTCCGAGTTCTTATTCTGATACTGTTCAACATGTAAATTGTTATAACCATAATGTAGAGTGTCATAATTATTGTTCTTCATAAGGCAATTCTTATCTAAAGTAGCACTCATGCAAACATGGTGGCCTTGGCCATGTTTATTACCGGGAATACGTAGACTCTTATTAGTTTCAAAGCCGAAATCATCACATTCTTGAGATCCACTACTGTAGCTTTTCTTGTAATATATTTTACCCATAGGTTTAACAATATTGCCTAATTTCATATTCGTAGACGACTTAGCCATAGTTTGACAATTAATGCAATCACATTCAGTACAAGTGCATTCTGCATCTTGATATCCTATATCACACTCTGTTATATTATGAGAACAAATATCGCATTCGCAAGATTTACAAACACAGTTATTTGTCTTAATAGGTTGCGCGTGCAATTCTAATTGAGGTTTTAAAATAGTTTCTATTGACAGTTTGTCATCTTCGTTTTTGCAAGCAAAACACTCGCAATTTTCACAACTACACGCTTCTTTTAGAGTTCCCAATGGAGCAAAATTTGATGAAACTGAAGCGTACATTGCTATTGTATCGAACATATCTCTTTTCTTCATGTTTCTTTGATGACAAACTGAGGCGTGACGTATATCAAATTCATGCGAGTCTTTATCAACTGGTTTGAATATGGCTTTACTTGGCATTTCACAACGACAGTCTTCTGTACCACCCGCCCCTCTACAACGTTGATCCAAACACTGATCGCAACCACAATTTCTTATCATACCCGTCGACATCTCACGTGTTACATGCGTTGATAATGAAAAAAAATTTCGTTCACATTCAGAGCAACGACATGGAGTACAAGAACAATTGTTCGCTTGGCGATTTTCTAAAGCCCTAGCTGCAATAAAAGTTCTTGTCGGTACACATTTAATACAATCACAAGGTGTACATTCGCAATATTGGCTCTGCATTTTTCTTGTACTAAAGCATACTTCTGCGGGGCAATTATTGATGGTGCAGCTTAGTTTAGATTCATCGTGTAATTCAGCAAAAAGCTCGGCGTTTTTATATGACTTACAATCATCACAATTGCATGGTTTACAATTGCATTCATCTAACTTAAAAGATTTACCCGCAATGCATTCACAAATTTTACAACTACAAGCCTTATATACGTCTTTGATACGTTTAATTATTTCTTCTGATAAATTATTTTTTAATTTAGTTTTCGTGATGACATTATCCTGACGTACATTATTAAAAGATTCCTGAAAATCTTCGTAAGGTACATTCATAATTTGTGCACTTAACTTTGCAGCACTTGGGTTTAAGTCTTTATTTCTGTAATTTACTGTCGCATTATGAACATTTATAATTCGTGATTCACGTGCTAAATTAGCTTGATTAAAGTTGTCATGATTTTTGCAAGTACATAATATAAAAGAATTTCTACAAGTACTTGGTGCTTTATCCTTAGGAAATCTTGTATAACAACCATTATTTAATTCTTTGGACTTTGATCTGGTACCTTTCTCATTGTTTGTTTTATGACACCTTTTTTTTCCTGCACCATCTGTCACACCATATATTTCAAAGTTACTAAACTTTGAGTTTGTAGGTGACGCCTTACTATAAGTTTCATTCTTTCTTGCACAATTAGCAGTATACTTTTGTTTTACCTCAGCAGTTACTTGAGGCACTTTAGGTGCATTATTTGTAGTATCTATTTTATTTGTTTTGATATCTCTACTACAATGCTTGCAAAATGATCTTGTGCTAAGTTTTTCTTTTTTAGATTCATTATCAATGGTATCTGATGGTTTTAATTTTCTAGTATCAGTTTTTTCAATTTGTTTCGGTTTATTGTGATATTGTCCGCACATTTTGCAATCAGATTGTTTATTTATTTCTGTCAATATATTATTTGTCCCGTAAGTCTCTCCTTTACAATGAAAATCTTGTTTGTGAGAAGTTTTTGTATCAACCAATTTTTTTTTTGGTATCGTATTATTTTTTAAGGCACAAGTACTGCACTTGATTTGGATATCACTAGGGCACGTTGGTTTATTTTCTGGCAATGTAATGTTGAACTCAGCTGCGCTATTGATAAAATTATTAAATCTTAAAGCTTCTCCAACTAATTCTTTATTAAATATGTCGACATCATTGTTTAATTTATAAATATTTCTTAAACACATATCACACACAGATCTTTTTGTGTCTAAATTTGTAGACTTATTACTAGCCAAATCGTTCATGATATGTTGTCTGCAAGTTTCCCACTCAGATATAAGTTTATCTATTCTATCTGGTGGTACAGGCTGATTATCCACCTGGTTATTTTTTTTTAAACCAAATCCATGTGCAGTATTTCGTTCATTGTACTCAGATTCCTTTTCGTTCAAATCAGGTACATTGTCACTTTTACCAGTATCGTTGTTATTACTTCCCTCGCCAGTAAGATATATTACATGTCCTATTTTTGTCGGTTTGTATTTCCGGGCAATCACATCACCGATATCTTGTATATTTTTTTCCCAAATTTCACGTACCGAATTGGTCGCATTCTCTTTTGACCCGGTACTCTGAATATTTCTTTTGCAAATTTTACATGCTGTATTTTTTTTATTCGTTTTAGGTAGGGAATCACACTTATTTAAATTTTCTTTATTCTTAAGCTCACTTTCTTTTCTGCAAATTTCACACGATCTTTTATTTGTTGAATTTGTCGTATCCGTGTTACTACGACTATTTTTAATAGTTATATTAGTAAAATAAATGCAAGTTTTTGAGAATTGCTCTTCATCATCTGTATTATTCGTCGGTTGTTTTGTTAAATAACAACGCAATGTTTCACATCCATTACAAGAGCATAACGATATAAGTTCTGCTTTATCGGATGCTTTTTCATTTGTTTTCTTTGAAGATGTTTCGGGGTCCATGATTCAAATACAATATCAAATTAGTTATCACTTTCGTAATTACATTTATGTTTTTTGGGTCCTGTTGTAGAATTTGAAGCAGTAGGGTAAACAGATATCAAGCTATGGCAGCATAAATTAGATGACTTTACGACCTGTGGATAAAATAGCGAATAAGTATATCGTTTTCTTATGGCTTAATGGTCATCATGACAAACTGCTATACTGGAGATCTCCAGTTCGATCCTCCTGACTTGGATATTTCAGCCTGACCTGGTTCTTAGATGAATATGTATATGGGATAATTATGTAAGACCCAGGTCAGACTGAAATTATAAAAATATACAACCGATTAAGTATTCTATAGCAGTATCGAATTTACTTTGGAGCTAATTTAATCTGTGTGTCGCTATACATATATATTTTTAAAGTAGATTCGCTCCACACTATTCTCCAAATTTTGGTCTATCGACTTACCTAAAATTAATGCAGATGATGAGACTAGTGCTCACCGAACTCACAGTATTCTTTTTACATTTTTACGAAGTTTTCTTTCTTTATCTAATTTGATTTATTTCGAATTTTATATCGTGCTGACATTGACAGAAGTCAAATTCTTCTTTTTTATAACACCTATCCCAATAATGCTACCTTCATACTGTAAATACCTGCCTTATCATTTGACAGATAGCTTTTAATTAATTCTACATATTCACCATGGAATTAGTAGGTATTCCGGTACCTATTTCCATGATATATATAAAGAAAACGACAGATCGTTATTATTTCTGTGAAGAAAATTCTTGAAGAATGTTTTCACAATAGAATACCCAGCGAACAATTCGTGAATTCAAATTCAATTCGTTCAAACTTTTGTTAAAAAACATTACTTTAATACAGTAAAACTATTAAGTACAACTATTTTCTACTAATATTTCTATATTCTGGATATCTACTGTCTAATTTTATACCATTTCTACTGTTCTATATTACTGATAATTCAGGATATATAAAAGTAAGGTTTTAAATTAAACAACAAGTTAAATCAATAATTCTTTTAATCAATGAAATTCATTTTCGTCGTAAATAAAATATTTTAATACATTTCAATAAGAAAGTCAAATTTCGTTGGTGAGTGATGTTAGCAAATTACATCTGTCAAAACGGAAAAATTAAATTTTATATATTTACAAAAAAAAAACAATATACAAACACTATTGGCACGGTTATGACGAGAAAACTAGTGAAGGGAAACGTTGAACACTTCGATTCGTTATCGATAAACTTAATTTCGAGAAAAAAATAAGATTGTTCGATATGTGTCGCTTATGATTAATATAAGAGTATTATTATGATACAAAATTATTTACATTCGTAAAATTATTGGATAAACTAATGAAGGCACCAGAGTGAGGTCGGTGGAGGTATACACCTGGAACAAAATAATTGTATTAAAAAATAATAATTTATGAACCTATCTATGCCGATTAAAATTGGCTTTCTTTCAAATTATATCAATCATTTGATAATGACAGACTAGAATATTTAATTCATAATCCTATCTTAATGTTAACTATAATATAAATATAAAGTGAGCTTATAAATATAAAGTGAGCTTATAAATATAAAGTGAGCGAAAGTGAGTTTGTTTTTTTTTTTTACTTCCCGGAAAAATAAATGCTAATGCTCCCGTGGGATAATTACAAACAATAATCGCACAGTCGGAGCCGCGGGCAAAAGCTTGTGTTATAATCTTTACATTGTTCTCAAAAATCAAAATTTTCGAAGTTTATCTTGGATGTTTATCTATATATGTATATGTTATAAAAATATAGTATCGTTGAGTTAGTATCCCATAACACAAGTCTCGAACTTACTTTGGGGCTAGCTCAATCTGTGTGATGTGTCCTAATATATTTATTTATTTATTTATTTACTTTTCGTTTTGCAAATAGTTCACGATGGTAGACAACATTGGACTTTTGTAAGATCCATCAAACTCTTCGCAGTTTTTGAGATTTTAATTTCTTTATACATTTATAAATACTTACATAATTTGCACAAATGACGGCTTCAGACGTCCGTGCTCCAAACTATCGCATTTGTACCCAACGCACAAGATGGACAATTCTGTAAATTAATCAAAAAATCATTTGTTACTTTGCATGTAATAAGAATACAGCATTTGAATGTAGAAATTCAAAAAGATATGTAATTTTGTATATCAGGTAGACATTCGCGTTTCATTATTAACTTTAAATAATGTACACGGATCCGAAACATTCGAAATATAGATAGATAGATAAAACATTTATTTGTAAAACAACAACACTATACACAACCAGACTAAAAACACAAAATAAAACACAGTATTCACATAGCACAATTGACCAAGTGTACTGTGTTGCAGCAATACGAGTACAAAAAGGCCCATCTCAGTACACATATCACCCAGAGGGGCGATACACTGGTTTTCAGATGAGACCTGAATCAGTGTGCGAACGGTGTGTGTGTATATTAACAGTGAAGAAGGAGATATATAACTTATAATATATATAACGATTGATGTAAACAGTACGTGCACGTTTAATAGTGTACATTATTTATATTTAATAACGTATGTTTCGTTTACTTCCGACAAGTTAGTTATAAAATTAAAACAACAATAAATTAAGTCAACTTACAACAATACTTTCAATGGCATTTGCTAACTGTTCCTCCATAATCTTAACGTCACCATGATCCAAGACTTCCTGTAAACAAAGGTGATGACGATTATGATGAGCTTAATATAATCTGATACTTTAAAGTGAACGGAGCCGCCACCACAAACGAATGCACGAATTAAACTTAAAGTTTGATAAAAAATATTTATAATTTGTCTATCGCTCCAAACGCTACATTGACGTTAGGAGCTCAATAAATGGCTGTAACTTTTGGAAAATAAAGTTCATACAGTTAGATGGGTCGACCATATAAGGCAAATTGCTAGTAAAGACTGGACATGGCCCATAAAGTTGGTGTGGAGGAGGCCTATACCAACAACCCAGCAGTGGCTCACAGAGCAGATGATGATAATGACATTATCACGTCTTTCATCTTTGTGACAACCCTGACTGCATTGTACACGCGGGCTGCTGTTTCGCCTTTAATATTGAAGACCGAATTGAATCTGCTGAATCGCATTAACCCTATCTCATTAAGTCCTATCTAGACGCACACTAGCATCACCAACCTATTTTGTTTTTGTGAATGAATACAAACCTCCTGGCACAGCTTGACGCTGTCGGCGAGGTCGGGCAGCGCGGCGCACAGGCGCGCGGCCGCGCACGCGCAGCTCACGGACGCGAGCCGCGACGCGCCGTGCAGCACGCCCGCGTTGCCGCTCAGGCCGAAATCGCTGCGATTGGTGCCGTTGTACGACATTGACGAGACGGCGCGTTGCCATTCCTAAAAGTTCCATCACGTGCTAATAATCTAATTTTTTACTTTAAAATATAGTCTAAAACAATATTTAGGAGTAGTTGGTTGTAAAATGACAGACGAGTCATCCAAATTTTAGGATTATTTTTCACACGGAACCTAAGTTCGAGGCGTTAAAGCCTTGAACAAGCCAAGATCAAGCGGAAACGAGAGAGATATCTAAAGAAATATTTAACAATAACAATAATTTATAGTTCAAATCAACATAAAATTCATATCTATGTACCTAATGGATTTGCCAAGATGTTTATACAGATAACGGAATATGACTATACGAAGATTGAGTTTTTATCAAAAATCAGAATTCACTAAAAGATACATGATATGTTAAAATCGTTTCTTGACAAAATCCTTAAAGTTTTGTAAATAATATTTGAATTTAGGTAGTCAACCACAACCGCTGTTGAATTAATTAGTACAGTCAAAAACATCTCAAGTTCTAAGCAGTTATCATTGTTTAGTCACACGATTATATATATTAATAAGAGATTTAGTAGTAAAAGAGCGGCATACCATACCTCTGTATCAGTCTTAGCATCCGCGTCCCCTATGGACCTAACGAGCTCCTTAGATATCGCCATCAAGAGGTAATTCGTGATTTTCGCTTTGGTTTCTGCATTCACTTCCCGTCCTTTCGTAGGACTAATCTCTTTACACAATCTCGTCAGATCATCATCTGCTGTGTTGTGGATCCTTTGGAACAAATCCTCAATAAGTTGACTGACTAATTGACTCCTCATTGACGGACAAGAACATCGAGATTCTGACGTTATGTAACTCATGCTATGATGCATTCTTCCATATTCTGCCTTCTTTGGGACAGCAGTGTATATCGAATACCCTTCATCAACGTATTCCGTTCTTTCTGGCTTCAATTCTATGCGAGACGCGTGATATGTCTGCCTCAACGTTTCGCTTCTCAACTCTTCCAATTCCTCTGTCTTTATAGACAATTCGTGGCTTATAGTTTTGATTTTCTCGTCGCATTTCCTCTTGCATTGGGTTAATGCTTTTTGGGTGAGAGCTAGCTGCTTTTCCAGTGATTCGACCTGAGAAAACATGTCTCCTTGAAAAATCTTCTGAGTCACTTCATGCATATGTACACTTCACATGGCATTTCTCCGGGCATGCGTGAATCGAGCGATGTAATAGATACCGGTGAAACGTGTGGGACAAGCAAAACATGCGAAACGCTTAACGAATAAGCAAATAAAGTAGCGAAACGTAACGTATAAATCTAACAACAAACAAACCAAAGCAGCTACTATCTACATTTCACTATTTCAGGCGTTTTCAAACCAGTCATGCAGTATTGTCGTTAACGTACATATGTATACTATTCAACCGTTACCAGTGGAACATCACATAGAAACTACAAAATACAATAAAAGAAATCTAATGTGAAAACATTCGCTATGTGAAGCCAAATATTCCAAAGGAAAAATAAATATTATATCCCTTTATTAGAACACTTACACCTTGGTAAATAAAATTGAAATCCCAACGAAATAAATTATGTAAATAAAGTTTATACAATATATAGAATCTGACACATTTTAAGCCAAAATGTTTCTCATTGCTAATTTTTTTTAATATCACCTACCTACATATTCTTTTTCATAATTTATTTCAGTCGAGACGAAACCTTTACCAGTTTTCGCAATGTATGTTTTGGAACTCATTAGCTTCACCAAAACCCATAAAAATATAAAAATACTTACCTCTTCCTTCAACTCGCTGTTAGTAACCTCTAACTCTTGGTTGTTCTTGCTGCAACGAGCCAGTTCTTTTCTGATAGCCTCCAGGTCTCCAAGGAACTCTAATTCATTCTTTTTCGACGTTTCCTTGTGGCATTTGAAGTCATCGTCCAGTTTTTTATTGATCTTACGCAGCTGTTCAACTTCTTTCTGCAAATGATAGTAAAAATTATTAACGAGAAAAAAATAGTTCTCTAAGTTTACACAAGTTTGGTATGGAGGGCTGATATTATATTCCACTTCCACCGAGGGGTATTTAGCTTGATTTAATTATACATACTGTGTAACTAAAATAACACAATGGTATCTACTTTTGTTATAGATAATTACAAATCTCAATTAAACCTTATTTAAGTTTTAGGAGCTCAATTAAACTTATTGTTGTACTATCTTACCTTAAATTTACTATCTACTGTGTGAAAGGTAGCTTCAGCTTTCTTAGCATCGGCATCCGCCTTCGAAAACATGGCTGCTAAGTTGCTGTTCTGTTCTTTGAGCGCTTTGGTGTCTCGTTGGGCCTTCTCTAGCGATATCCTTAATCCCGATTCTGATTCTTCTAATTCTTTGAGCTTCTTCCTCATTGGCTCTAAACATTGCTTCCATTTATCGCGTTCACACTCTAACTTTTTACACTGAAAATCAAAATTAAGGTGTTTTAATTACAAGGCGTGGTTTTTGTATATACGTAAGAGTTCACGTTTTGCATCATTAATAGATTTGTGATGATTGCGTATATCTGTGACTGAACTAAGTTAAGAACCCGTCTTTTTCACTAACACATAGTTGACTATTTGTATGTCTTCATCGATCTCTTGGTCGGTATACTTTGCATTTGCAGTATATTTCAATAGAAATAAATCTCTTTTCGCACCTGTCCTTTCAGCTGCGTCTCCACCGCTTGTGATTCCTGGATCTTCTTCTTATATCCTCCTTCCATCTCCGCCCACATGTCATCAGCTTGCGTCAACATCTCCAGATATGCTGTCTCTCTTCTCTCTAGTTCTGCGACTCTGCTCTTTAACTCCTGTTCGTTCATTAGCAACGCGTGGATCTTGCTGCCTATTGCCGGATCTACTGGTTGCTGTAATTAGATAAATTATATTTTTTAAATATTGCCTAATGTTTTACTGAAGTGTGAATCTATGGGATCATCTATGTCAAACAATAAGTTATTTGATAGTTGCAGATTCAAATCCTATCTATGAATATTGAATTTATAAATGGCAAACCGCTCCATTATAGTTTTGTTTCACACAGGTTTCACATTACAATCACAATCACAAATATATCTAAATATGAATGTATACCTAACCGGTAATTTCGCGAATAAGATTACAATAAATTATCCGAAGAATTATCTTAAATCGATTATTCGCATAATGCACAGTTTAATAGCTCACTGTGAAACTTGTCTCACCATTTCATCAGAGGTATGGTCATGGTTAAGATTTTAACGCGGTTACGTACAAGCGCAATCTTCATACGGCCTACTTGTGATGTGTACCATTCAAGATCTCTGAGAGCTAAGTGTACTATCTCGATCGTAAACGTACCATTATTGCACATTTCTAAAATTAAATTTTGTATTTTTTCAGTTATTTAATTTTTACGTTCCAATAGAAAATCTTACCTGCCAGTTTATAACACACTAACTGGGACCCGAGGCTTTGTTCCCGTGGCAATTTCAGGATAAAAAGTACTCTATGTGTTATCCCAGGTTATATTGTATGAATATGTCTAGCTTAATAACTTAAGTTTTTTCTACAGTATTTACAGTTGATACGCACAGTAATGCAAAATTTATGATTTATGATTTAATTCGTAAGTCGTCTTGTACGAAATCCACAGATGGATATGGATTGGCATTATGTGTGAGAACTATAAATATAAATAAATAAATATATTAAAACAAATCACACAGACTGAGCTAGCCCTAAAGTAAGTTCGAGACTTGTGTTATGTGATACTAGCTCAACGATCAGCATATATATAAATAAACATCCAAGACCCGGACCAATCAGAAAAAGATTATTTTCCATCATGACCCGACCGGGGATCGAATCCGGGACCTCTCGGTTCAATTCTCGGGCAATTTCTATATTGCCCACGAGGTGGCGTACTTTGTGGCTTGTCTTTCGTCGATCGAGCTATGATTAATTTACCTGTTCTTCCTCTTTGCCTGCATGAATCTTCTTTTCCAACTCCACAATCTTCTCCTCTAGCTTAATCGTCTTCGCTTCAGCGCCGCAACTTGTAGCCACCAATTGTCTTTTGACCGTCTCCAACTCTTCTTCCAGCTCTTTCACTCTCTTCTCTAGAGTTTTCGTCAGCTTGGATGCATCCATTTCTACTTTCTTCTTTTCTTTTAGTAATCTGAAAGGGACAGAAGTGTTTTTATATTAGATTTCTTTTGCTGTTTCGAAAGCAACGTTATATGGATTATGGATTTGCAGAAACGATAAAAATTTTACTTATTACCGTGTGTCGAAATATTCAAAATGCGAAAGTTCCAAAATAGTATGACCATATTAATGAAATTTAAATTGATTTATTGTTTTCAGTTCAAACCTATCATAAACTGGTTTATACATATAAATATGTGTATAAAACAAATCAACTGTCATTGGAATTTATTTTATGTAAACGAAATATAATTTTAACTAGCATTGTCCGAAAATCGATTGTACTAATTCACGAATACGTTTCCAGGTCGCGTGATTAAATACCCATTTTGGGCTTGCTTGGCGGTACATTATTAATGAGGTTTGACCTACTGAAGTGAATTAATAGAAGGGCTGAAGCCTGATCGAAGTCCATTTCCTTTCCGTTATAGGCTTTATATCGGTCTTTTAAAAATTGACAACAAGCTAGGAACAGATACAGTACCGTTATTTTTTTGCAGAAAAGAAAAACGAATTTACCCAAACAGAATAGCTTAAATTACTCACATTTTCATCCCTTAGTCGCCTCGTACGAAATCCAGGAAAGAACATAGAGTGGTCCTATTGGACGAGACACACGCCACATGGTAGAAGATGTGCAAATAAAAACTCACTTTGTAATCTGTGCCTGCATCTGGCGCGAAGTCTCCGGCGGTTCGCTATTGATGTCATTCCACGCCACCAGCGCGCTGCATGTGGTCTTCCTGCTCGACTCCTCACGCACTTGCGATATGAACGCCTTCGTCTCTTGACTGTATGGTGCCATGCGATTTATTAACGCCCGCTGAAAATATTTCAGTTTGATGAGTTTATTCATTAGTCTGTCGTGTCCCATGACTCCCCTTCACCTTGCCTGTCTACACTAATATCAATAAACTGGAATTTATTTGTAAGCACTTATTATCTGGAGAACTACTGGGCGGATTTGATTTTTTTTTTTAGTATGATAGCCACACTCAAGTAAGCATTTACATTGCCATACTATTAAGAATTGTGAAGTTCCTATTCATAAAACACACAATCTTCAAATACACAGTTCATTTGAGTGGTTTCTGCTAATTCTGGACCGCTGTCATTAAAATTACACATGCTGTCAGAGGTTTCATTCCTACTTTTACTATTAATTTTTGTTTTCTAACCTGTTTGTTCCATATTTCAATAACAAAAAATATATAGATAAGTATCAAAGAAGATAGTATTCCTGTAAAGATAATATATCCTCTCAAACAATATATCACAAACAAACAAGTTACCTCAATAAAAGATCGAATACTATCCTCACCTGGCCGCCGAATGACAGGTTCGCCCCAATAGCCTGACACACATTCCATGCTATCAAAGCAGGGACCGCCTTCTCAAGCTTGCTCAGCCTATTCTTCAGCTCACTCTGCAAATAAATAGGTCACATTAACTTGGAATCTCGAACTATGGAATCTATTTCGAATTTCCTATCCGCTCTGGTGGACACCCCAGGAGAGTTTCAATGTGAACTCCTGGCCTGAATGCGATTCTCAACATAGGCATTTATCCACATTATTTATATTTATCGATGCCTTCTTCAGATATATTATAGAAGGAAAGATGGAAGGCAGGAAGCCCAAGAGATAGTTACACCAGGCATATAAATGAAAAAGTGGGTGCCGTGTCGTATCAAGAAATGAAGGAGTTGGCTTTGGAGAAAGAACAATGGAAGGAACTCCACCGACAAGAATCTCGCTCTTAAATTAAATGATGAATTATATTTACTTGTTTTTATAAATATCGATGTATCTGGAGTTTTAAGTGTGTTCCATTTTTGTTTATGTCCATCGGACCCAAAGTTTAGCGTGCGATGGTATGTTTTATATTTGTGTATTACTGTTGTTTGCCATCACGTGTTTTTCCCACGGGAACAATTCTTTTTCCCAGGACGAATGAAAAGTATCCTGTGCTATGTCCTTCTCCCTTCATTACTACGAGTACATGTATGCAAAATTCGGTTGAGTAGATTAAGCGTTGAAGAGATAACAAACAAATTCATTTTGTCATTTGTAATATTGGAATTAGGTTAGTCGGTGTCTATAGTAACTTACCTCTCTTGACTTCAAAGAGCACTCTCTCTTCGTCAGCTCAGCCAAAAGCCTTTCGGCCTGAGCCCGCGAACACTCCCTCTGCTCAGTCATGTCTCTTAGTTGAGCAGAGCAGAGCTCATAGTCCATCTCAAGCCTAAAAAAATAAATTTTCTAGAGAAAAAAGAAATCATTTGTGCCTATAAAATACAAAAAAAAGCAAACTAAAAGTAATAAAATGTATTTCTTTTCAGATATTTGAATCCTTTCCTTTATCACAGATTGAATCAGTCTGTACTCGAAGCATAGTAATTGCAACGCGGTGATAATAAACATGCTTATTACTAAAACCGAAACATGAGCAAATATATTATTTTGATCGATTTAATGCCTAAAATTGTATAAAAAATACTATATCTAAAATTTTTGTACGCAATACCAATTTTAATCTCATTAATTGCGCACACAAAAATGCATTTTCAAAGGTCTCTCGAAACATTCTACTAATTAGTTCATAACTAATATACTTTATAAATAAAACGAACCAAGGTTATATAAAATACTCACTGCTGCCAATGTAAACGCGTGTCATTTTCGATTTCTTCAAGCTCACAACATTCCTCTTCTAGCCTCTCATATTTATCTTGTAGTAATGACAACTGCGATTCGAGATCCTGTTAAAAATCATTAATATATTTAGTAATAACTTTTTTTTTGAAGACTTAAAACAGTCATGATTTTTCAATAAACTTTACCTGTATCCTATTTTCGAGCAAAAATTCCTTTTGCAATCTCTCTGCTAATTTGGATTCCTTTACGTCTTGTGCCGCCTCATAAATAGAGATCTTCCCCTCCAAAAACTTTAGCCTCCTCTCATAATACTGCTTATGTTTTTTCCCTAGCTTCACACACCTGCACTCCAGGCCATCACCTTCTTCCTTAGTACTTAAAGTCCTATTTCTAACGCCTTGCCTTTCAAGTTTCTCCCTAATACTATTCAGTCGTTGTATTTCAGTGTTGAGTTCACCGGTACATTCAAAACTGTCGTTGACATCTGTCTGTGTGCTCCTCGATTCGGTTTCAGCTTCTTCGAAGATTCCACTTTCCTGTAGTATGTTACTTGGTTTCCTTTCTTCGCTACAAAGACTCTCAAGCGACTCGCATTTGTACCCTTTCTGTTGGTATGGTGTGACTGTTGCGACTGCTTTCTGAGTTTTGTGCGATGGAATGTCTGTTTCAGATTTTAGTTTTAGATCACATATTCTTTTCGGTTTTGCCTGTAATAACGATTAATTTAGAATTATTTTGCTTATTTTACATTGTTTTCGTGCTATGTCATAATTTAAATGTCAGTGACAAAAACTTAAGCAAGAAGATTGTCAGAAAAAGAATAAAATATCATCAAGAAGGCTTCATATTTTCATATCTAAATCTCTTACCTATTTTTATTAAGTTACAAACCTGATAACACTCATCTTCGCTAACGGAACTGCTCAGCGCTTGATAATTATACAAGAGCATCAGCACCTGTTCCAAACACGTCCTATCTTCAACCGATGCTGCATTCAAGATCATTTGTTCCAGATGATCCTTCACCGGGTTGCTCTTCAACGAATCACTAGATTCTGAGTTCCTATCGAGTATATCAGCTAGGACTTGTGCCTTCGCGAAGTCTTCTTTGAAATCGTCATGTGGTGTGCCGAGATGTCGCCGGGTATTGCAAGGACTACTTGGCGTGTGGGGAGACTTGTATCCTGAGTCCATTCGCTTCAGCTCAGGGGATGCGGAGTCCTTGATTCGCGACCCTGGGGACACGCAGCCTGAGTCCGAGTCGGTCAGGTTGTCTCTGGGGCCCTGGAAAAATGTTCACAATTAGAATTGTTTTGATTTTCACTAATATTCTGCCAAATTACTGGCCATTTATTGGGAAAGTTGTATCGTATGGCCAAGGAGAAAATTGTCGTTGCCTTTGGAAATAACAGTACCAATTTTAGACGGTAATATTTACGTAGTCGTGATTATAACCAAATTTTCATCAATTAATAAACTCGTAATCGTGAATTACTTCTTACATTGGCCTCTATTTAGCACAATTTCAGTAAACACGGAACTTACTTAAACTACAAAAAAAGCGGATATACTATTGGGCTAATCAAGGAAATTACAATATGATGAACTTTCCACGGTTTACGTACAAAAAATAAGATTTGTGGTAAAAAAAATTAACGTAACGTAACCTAAAATTTTTTGATCAGGCGATTCGATATTTTGCGATGCGATGTCATGCAAAATGTCGAAACACCATGAAAACACCCATTGATTTCGCTAAACCTTTCACAACTATCGACCAAACATTACATACAGCGCCCTTGTGACGATTAATTGAATTACTACAAACACTTGTTCTACTAAAAGGTAATTATTAAATCTTTGACCTTCGCCGTGCTAGTGAAACTGTTTACTACATAATATACTTTCAAGTTTAATTTTCGGCTGTGATGATCAGACGCCCAGGGGATTAAATTTTAAGGTTCGGCTATGAATTTGCGATCAGCCACCTGAGTACTCTCTTTCGGAATGTGGTTGTTGATAATCACCTCAATCAAGGCTTCATATCCCTCAGTCGCTTCTTGTAATATCCACGGAAATCAAGATCGTTCTTCCCTTAGGGAGTAGTCTGGAAGGGAGAAGTTATGACTCTGAAGTTAGTGACAGGTTAGCCTATGTGAAGAATCTGCAATTTCCAGCCCCTTCCCTTGATTGACTTTTACTATGCGTGCGGGAGAAGAAACAGCTGACACGTGCTGTATTTCCTTTGTCCATAAACCAGAATAGCACCCAACCACTTGTTTCATTGAACAAA
This sequence comes from Plodia interpunctella, assembly GCF_027563975.2. Classification (NCBI taxonomy): domain Eukaryota; kingdom Metazoa; phylum Arthropoda; class Insecta; order Lepidoptera; family Pyralidae; genus Plodia; species Plodia interpunctella. Next base: position 9,267,614 of record NC_071301.1, read on the forward strand.
AATGTTTCGACCTTGCTGTGTAAACGAAGCTGTTTATTGAATGACAATTTTACGGCATTTACTTCATTACAGAGGAAACTACGACCATTGTCATAGAAAAGGTTATTACCTTTTCTATGACAATGGTCGTAGTTTCCTATTACTACCTATTATCTGTACTATTGTACAGTCTACTGCATGTTTAGTTACCCTGCATGGACCTCAATGCGATTACGATAGAGGCGAATTTGCTATGAAACATTGTGTCGAGCTGGTAACATACTAGAAATATTTCGCTATTGTTCTTTGTAAATGGATACGGATGTACAATTGTGATTGGATATCAAGCTTGTTAAGATTGTTCTATACTAGCTGTTGCCCTAGGCTCCGCCTGCAAAAGTAGCCTATAACACTACCCAGCTCTTCAACTATCCCCACATCAGAAATCACATTTTGACGAGAAAGTAAGACAAACTAACAATTGAACAAAAAAACACGTATATAGTATACATTTACAATATTAGTGTTATAAATTTAACGTGCCTGTGTTTCTGTATGTTTGTCCGTGACATCGTAGCAGCCAAACGACTGAACCGATTTGGATCAAATTTTATTTATTTGAAATAAAATTTCATGGAGTGTTCGTAGCTATGTTTGCAAAATGTATATAGTTTTGTTTTTTAATTTTCGTTTTAACTTTTATATAAATGACTTTGATAGTCGTATTAACATTATACGATGTAGGTAGGTACGATATTTAAAAAACCATGCAAAATTGCAAGTAGGCATGTATAGTTAAGTTCCTACTTAGACTTTAATTTCGTAGTAATAGTGGTGAATTTGCAATGAAATTATGTAGATGATACGCTGTTTTAGCTAAATAGGTACTATTTCAAGTAATTTCAAGGAGATTGGCAGAGTTTTCGTGATTAGAAAACCAACTTAGTAGCAAAGGCACTAGTTGAAATTGAGATTTTAATAGTTTAATAGTGATTCATTATTCAAAAGGACGATCAACTACAAATCACTTTTAGTTTTAAATAAGCGTCATCATTTGATTTGTCGACAACTAGCGGCCCGTCCCGACTTCGCTCGGGTAAAAACATAATAAATTATACTCCTATCAGGAATTACAATATTTATTAGTAAAAAACAAATGAAAATCCGTGCAGTAGTTTTTGAGTTTATCGCCAACAGACACACAGACATTGTAGAAGACTTTGTTTTATAGTAAGGAAGTCAGATCACTAATCACGACATTGCTTACAACACCGTTATAAAGAAGCTAACTTTATGGAATATAAATGGGCGATTGTCTCAGGAAGTCGTCTGTCTATGGTGCGCGGAGGTGGCTGAACTACCATATACGAACTTATCCTGCTTCGCTCGGCTTGCATAGGGCCCGGCTCCGGTGCTCCGTCGTACTCCGTTGCGACGTCGCAGCGCGTTGCCGATCCCTTGTTTTACATAGGTTTAGATATTAAAGTGCGTCGACGATGTAATTCTGTATCGATATCTGCGTTATTATGTGTTGATAATATTCTACCAGTGTACCTTATTCATATTAATATAATATTCAGAAAGAGGTATCGAGCCATCCTCACAAAGGTTTGTTCAACGCAATATTGAACGAACGATATCTAAAAAACTAGTAATAAAATAGAAATACTACAGATACGTAATCCAGCAGATAAGTTTATATTAACTGATTAAACAGAACCTTGACATTATAATCGTGCTGTACGATATTGTAGAACAATATTGGTATACTTTTATACCTGTATTATATTATATATGCAAACATAACAATGAAACTGAGATTTTACAGTTAATATTCGGTATGTAAACGAACAACGAACGAAGTCGCGAGTAATAGCCAGGTATCGGACATAATTATACTCCACACTCGTACGCAAAATTACATGAACTTGATAAGTGACGTAATAGGTCCACGTCAAGAAGAATACTTCTAAGTCTTTTTCGAGTGTGATATTGTTAACACTGGTGATAGGTATTATTCAAGTCTAAAGGCATCGGACATGACTTTTACCACTGCCTACCGCCACCTAGTGTACAGTAAGAACAACACTGACAATAGCGCAAAATTTGGAATAATATAACCTAAATAGAAGTGGCAAAGTCGACGACAGACATATCGTATGAATAGGACTTATAAATTCAAACTTGCGGCTCCATTCAAATCGTTCGATTTTCAGTCTTCCATTACGTATTATTTTGTTCTAGCGATTGTTAAATATTTTAACCGTGCAAGACCCACTGACATTTTTATTTTGATTATTGTGCCATCTATCATCCCCTATAATATACTGTCAACAAAAAAGAATAATTAAGCGCCCGAGTGTCCTCTATATTAAGCGCCCGAGTGTCCAACCAAGAGTAGAGCAAAAGCATAAATATCCGTTTAGCATTTTATGTGGTGACGACTGTACTGACGTATGATGAATGGATGATCATGGAATCATTTGTGTTTTTCCACCAACACACAAGTCATATTTTTTATGGTGCCGTCGTAACTAAGCATATTTTTACGCAGTTATCTGTTGTTAACATATATGTTTAACAATAAGTACAGCACTTAAGTCAAACGGCGTGTCTATGTATCATGTACGTAAGTACAAAGTTTTCTAAGCCGTTGTAATAAGTGCGAAAATTCAATGTATTTAAGTGCGATGTTGATGTGATGCACGAAAATGTCTATATAATTCATTTTTAAACTCGAATAAATTGATATAAACATAAAATAGGTATATTTGTCTAGATAAATATTTCGTTTAAGAAAGCATAAAATAAAACGCAATACGGTTGCAAACACAGGAAGTATTCAACTATAAATTTATAGCTCACCAAATAAGCCACTTCCTAGTAACACTAGCTGACCAAATAGTACTTGACTAAGTACTTGACCCTACAGACCATAACCCATAAGAAAAGTTTTATTCTTAAGGAATAACGAAGTCTTTTTTTCTCACGATATTGAATTATATACGAGTACAATTGTTAATTTGTATATTGTCATATTAGGTAGGTATTTTGTGTCTCTGGTGTTCGATTCAGTTAAGATTTCGACACATAGGTTATACTTTTGAAATAAACTTTTCCGGATGAATTCCAGTGCAACTTAGTCCAATTTACGAGCCTAAAATGAATCGCATTCATACTAAAATTTAACTCGATGGTACAGTCAACAGCACATCAACCTATCCAAATTCATTGCAAACTCGCCGGTATTTCCGCGCCATGTATCATACAGGGTAACTAGATACTGACTGATATATGAGATCTGATATTGACTGTACGAGTTTGTTATGTCGCTAAGTGGATCGCGTTAAGAGATGATCGTAAACCCCTAGATAGCTACAGCCAAATTATAATCATACAAAGCGTCATGATTGAGCAGTCACATATAAATATAAAATAAGTAAATATATTAGGACAAATTACACAGATTGAGCTAGCTCCAAAGTAAGTTCGAGACTTGTGTTGTGGGATACTAACTCAACGATACTATATTCTATACATATACGTATATAGATAAACATCCAAGACCCGAGCCAATCAGAAAAAGATCATTTTCCATCAAGAATCGACCGGGGATCGAACCCGGGACCTCTCGGTTCAGAGGCAAGCACTTTACCACTGCGCCACCGAGGTCGCCATATATTGACGATCTGTCATAACTCCATTCTGAGCTGAATGAATATTATTATAAAAGCGTAATATAATTATTATCAATAAATTTACTAACTAGATGTATCGATAGCATATTTGGAAAGTTGAGTAGGCTGGCCGGTGGGTGCCACCGAAATCATATTATATCTACCACTTTTGGACTACAGTCACTTTATTCGTTTAATTAAATAAATCACAAGATAATCGCTTTAACAATGAAACAGTCCCGGCTTCGCTCTGGTAAAAACATAGACAAAGACAAAGATTGTTTATTTGCAAAAACATGAGTTCACATTTTCTTCACAATGTGGTGTTAAAAGAAAAACTTAATCCTACATGTTTCACCGTCCACGGGTATGCAAATTTAAATGGAGAGCAAATAATTGTGATAAGATATGATAGCAAATAATTGTGATAAGAATGATAAATCAATCAAATGAACTGAATGATTTGATTCATATCACCAATACCTAAGTATAGATTACATTTAGGGGTATAATTATTATCATAACAGCCTATAATTAGAACACTTCTTCTCTAATTTCTCTCATCCTCACGTTTCTGGTCACATACAGGGCTGCGAGGCCGCGAAACCCAGAGTAGCGTCAGCGTAAAAATAAACCTAACAATTTTGAAGATTTGGCTGTGATTTTACGACCGGCCACCTGCGTAATGTCAACCTTCTTTGGGAATGTTATTGTTTCATATCAGCTGCCAAGTCTATGTGTTCCTTAATTTCCTCGAAAGATGATATGGAGTGATGCTAGTATTAGGACCCTTAATTATTCCCAAAATTCCCACAGAAGTAGAACCATACAACGCATTTTATACGTACTAAGTATTCCATTACTATATAAAGTACTCGTATTTTTAGGATATAGCAGTGCATACAGAAACAGGTTCATATGTCATCGGTCGTATTATAAATAGTATTCTAGGGTCGTTCTTCTTTTTAACCTACAATTTGAAAAAAAAATTGCATAGTTTTGAAAAAAAATATATATTGCATACACGTCTTCATATACATATATTTTATTAGACGACTTTCTACTCTATCAGAAAAAGTTATTGGCCGCGAAGATTACAGATTTTTGTAGGATTTTCATGACTTTTAAGAAAGAATCGACTCAAAAAGTTACACTTCCGTCACGAAATCTTTTATTTTATTCTATTAACTGCTCTTCGTTAAATAACTTTTACTTTTGTAAAACATAAATTAAACAAAATGAACTTTTAAAAAAGCATATTAATATTATATATTTGTATTTATAAATATATTTTATTGATTTTCAAATACCACTCTGTCACATTTACTGCTGATATAAAGTAAGTTTTTGTTGTAAATAAAATTTTAGTATTATTTACAAATAAATACGTATTGCACAGATGGCAATTTCATAAAATATTGTAAATAAAAAAACTCCACTGTTGCACTAGTTATAACTAAATATATATACGACCAAAACAATTTTCCTAACAGGAGACAACATTGTGACAGAGTAGTAACTTATGTGACGGAGTTGTTATTCTAGGGGATACCAGACTCTCTTTTGCAATAGTTTGCAATAAAATACATTTATTTTTATAGAATCATTTATTTTTAAGATTTATATCTTAATCAGTCTTCAACATTATCATATAATATAATAAGGTGAGATCAAACTTAAACAATTAATGAAATCACATTTGAGATGAGAGCTTCTTAGACTCGTGAGAGCCTCTCAAAAGTAATTAGTAATTTGGTAAATTAAATGACTATCCACTCTAAACTAAATAAAAAATCCAGTCTAACTTGACAACAAATTTAAATTCGCAAAAAATAAAACATTCATCATAACAATAGCTTAATAATTAATCAGTCATTTTTCGAATACTGACAGTGGCTCTTCGAATTGGAAAAATTGTCTCTTCCCCTTTTTAATGACATTTGGAGCCGGTAAGACTTTAATCAAATCATCAAAAGGAACATCCGATATGTCATTCTCCACTAATTTAAACAGCCTTCCACTGTCATCAACTGATTTTAGGAACATTACCATGACTTCGCCTTCTTCATCGACAACACTTTTTGCTACTCCAGCGTAAGTGTACTGAATGTTCCGCGAGCTACGTACTTTAACCAATACATAAACTCCGTCTTTTATATTCATTGGATGAATATCTTCAGGCTGGAGCGTTTGATAAGAAGTACCACAGACGGCAGTTTGATCAGCTAGATCTTTTTTCATTTTAAGCGTGGCTGAAGGTTGATCTTCATCGGATGATTCATCTGGGCCATATACAGTATCGAAAATACTTTTACGGGACATCCTAATTGTATTTGTAATATCTGCGAGCATTAAAACTTCCTTATTGTGAATTACAGCATCTTCTTTTTCATTAGATAAAAACTCGTCCACAGTATTTTGTTGTTCTTGGATTTCAGGCAGCGGTCGATAAGTTTTAGGAGCATGGCAAGAACAGAATTGATCACAAAAGCAGCTTAATAATCTTAAATCATAGGGATTTAAGATTCCACGATTTTCTGTGAACATTTGGTGGACCTGCATTGTTCCTTTTAGGGGCACAATGTTACTAGGAATCGTTGCTGCTACCTTTTCGATGTCTTCGCCTGTCACCATGAACAGTGTAATTTTGTTGGCATCTTTGATCGCGGAAAAGAATTGGAACACATCTGCAATATCGTTTCCTCTAGCAACTATGGCATCAGCTTGCCGTTTGATTGTCCCTCCAATACCATCAGCAGCTCCTTTCCCATGCCCTAATTCAAAAAAGTTCCAGGATATTTTACGAAATCCGTATTCTTCGAAAAACCTATGTATCTCTTCCATCTACAGTAGGTGGCTTCACATAAAATGGCCTATGTTTAGTGAAGTAGCTGTAGTGGCATTTGAGGCCACTATTTTCTTTCAAGAACGTTTTATACAGGTTTTTCATGGAGTCCAATAAAAATCTTTTCTGTGCTTTCTTTTTTTTTTGTAAGTAACAGTTTCCTTCTTGCCAGCTGTAGCCCTCGTTACATCATCCCGCAAAAAGAACCGATGAATCTTTCGTACAAGATCAGTATGCTTTGGTAGAACGCTCTTGTATGTTAAAGGTCGGTCTACGCCTATTGCATCTCTTACTAATTCGATCTGCACTCGAGACTCTTTTACGATACGGGTTTGGAAAACCGATTGAATGAGGCGTATTTCTCTTCGACTTTTGACAGTCTTGTATCGTTCTTTAATGGCATTAGATAGATCGTTGTACTTCTTTGTGTTCTGACTATTATTTTCCTCTTTTTTGCTGCTGTCTTTTTTTGATTTTCTCTGCAATCTTTTCTTATATTTTCGAATTTTTTTCTCTGTTTTATTTTTTCTTGAAACTTAACATTATCTCTGTATAACTTTGTTCTATCTCTTTTCATTTTTTTTCTTCCACTGGAACTGCGCATTGATACTTCAGAAAGAGTCGGTGTTGCACATGGAGTTACTCTTGGACTTTCTGGTATTGGTGATGGAGCCGATGTGTTCAAAAGTACCTCTTCAAGTATCTTTTTCTTCTCCCTTCTTTTTTTATTAGCTTCTTGCCATCTTCGCTTTTGAATTCGATGTTCTCGCTCGCTCATATCAGCCACTAACTTTTTTCGAGCATGGTATCTTTCTAAATCTTTGCGCTTTACTTCAGCTACTTTCTCAGGGTCATTATTTCGTTTCGCGCGACAAATCCGTTGTTTTTCTGCTACTGGTAATGGCTTTTGTTTCACCATGATGTTATCTGGTAATAGAAAATAAGGAATCTTCTGTTATCATTTAGATACTATCTAAATGATAACAGAAGATTCCGTGGGAATAATTATTCTAATAACTACCAAAACGAATGAATCTTTTTTAGTATTTCTTGAATTAAGCATAAATATAACAAAAACAAAATTTATATTACCCCACCGTCACGTACTTACCACTCGGTCACAATAAATATGTGACAGAATTGTCGTGTGACGGAAGGGTAAATTTTTGTTAAAAAGTTGATAATATTTAAAAGTTAACATAGAATTTGATAATTTACATGTCGGGCATAAAATATTTTTTATTACGTAAGAGTAAACAACAAAAAGTAACAATGATCATTAGAATTTGAATCAATTACTTACGTAACGAAGCGGTAGCCGAATAAACACACGCGCACCCTGACACTGCGTTTGGGCGACTGAGGCGCTGCCTTCTGTTTGCAAAGGGGAACACATACGGAGGGGGGGAAGGGGTAATAACTTTGGTTCGCATGCCACAAGGACGAGCGGCAACAGCGCGTATTTCGTTTGACAACCCACGTGACAGAATTTACCACGCAAAACATTAGGTAGAGGGAGACGAGTATTTGAAATTTTTTAATAATTTTATTGATAGTATTAAAAAATAACTATTACTGTTACACGATAGGTAATATATTAAAGAGATATAGGATATTTTTACATTTTGTGTCATAATATATTTTTTTCGTAATATTATAGATAACACGCACGCTCATGTAGCGGGAGACATAATGATTTTGTATGAATACATCTCTGTCACGCGGATTCACAACTCTGTAACTTACTTTTTACGGTGAAATTATTTAATTAATATGTTATTTAAATATGTGCGATCATTATATGTATAGTACAGTGTATGTCAAAATATAATTTTAAAAAAATATTGATAATTTACTTGTTTTTTTTTTAACTGTCTGGCGAAGACACCTTTTTGTAGGTTAAAAAGAAGAACGACCCTCTAAACGTTTGACATACAAAACGATCGTGACCGATATGGCCTTAAAACTCTTCCATACGTTAAAGACATTTACCATTATAGAGCGTAATATACGTAGATATTCAAATTTTATGAATAACTCGATATGCAAGTATCTAATTTATTCTAAATCCTTGTAAACTTGTTATATTACTGCTGGTATAATTATCGTTATTTGCTTAGGAAAACTACAATTTCCAATAAGAAAAACCAGTCTTTGCTCAAAATAAAAGCGTTCAAAATTAAAAAATAAACGTATCCATATTTTCAGATTTTTAACACAAACACAATTTAGTACTTAAGATAATAAAGATACTATTTTATCGCAATCTTAATTAATTCCGATATCTATAGAGTCACGTGCTCTCCAAAAACATTATAAAAAAGATACAGCCAATCGTTTATGTACAAATTTATTGCAAGTTACCGTAAAAATAATACATTAAGTACTAGCAAAAAAAACATTTCAAAATAAAAAAATAAAATATATTTAATCGCTGCGATAAAGAAACAAAATAATTTAAAAACGGAACGTACCTTCGCAAACTCCACGTCGTCGATGGCCAGCATTGTTCCAAAAACAAAAATTGCCACTACACCAAATCACTATTCACTCTCACCTTTTCAGGGGTCGCGTCTTCGAGTTCCAATAATCGAAACTCCATGAGCTCGAGTTGATCTCTCGCGTCTCGGAGCGAGTCGGCGAGTCGCGCGCACTCGCGCTCTGCCGCCGACGCGCGTTCTGCCGACGCGCGGCACTGCCCGCATGACTGGGGAATAGGGTCACCATTAATGTTTTGGTTTGGCGGATTGCTTCAATAACAATTTAATTAAACAATCAATAGAGCTGAAGCAACTAAATAATACTGGTTATATGAGTTTTAAAAGTAATGGGGGAGATATATGTCCAGTTTAGTGAAATATTAAAGTGATAATTTAGTCTAAAACTTGTGATGAAAAAATTAAAATTTAATTTATATTTAAATACTTAATTGTAAGATTTAATCTTTCTGTACAATTAATACGGCATTTAGGATGTTTGTTCTTTATGATGGTTATTTTCCCACGACTAATCTAACAAATATTTTTTATATATTTATTCGATTTAGTTCAAATTAATTATAATTTGAACTGACGTTGTATAATCAGTCGAGCTTAAGCTTTTAACTAAAAACCATTTAGACTACGGTCGCTGTTATTATTTACAAAGCAATATTTTCCCTGCAATTATCTGGTCACCCTACAATAGATTGAAACACAATGCATATGACGCAAGTCTAGGCACCAATAGTTTACTGGGTGACAAAATGTTTACCATGCAACTTATCTGGCATTAAGAGGCTGTGTCTCAAGGTTAAGATTCATTCTTTAAGAAAAAAAAATATTTTTTTAAATAAATGTCAAAACATAATCACCGGAATTCAAATATCACGATCATACCCCACTAGTTTTAGTAATATTAATGAAAATTTGTTTTCTACCTAAAATAATACTTTTTACTTAGAAAATTCACGCGGGCGAATTCACGAGCAAATATAAAAAGACATAAAAGTGATACAATATAAAATTAAATAGATAACAATGACTCTAATTTTATGCTGCATCTTCCTCTAACGGCAATTTGTGGATGTCGAGGACCAAAGTATTATAATCGTAAGTGAAAATCGTGTTTGTAGACATGTACTGAAATTCTGTAACGCTAAATAAACGAAGTGGATTTAACACTGAAGAGTGGGTAATTAAAGAAAAAAAAAACAGAACTTCGTTCTGAATTTTTCATAATTAATTTCCTGCATTTTAAACCGATACGAGTAACTTGTGAAATCTACAAGCCAAGGCTCTTAGGCGTGGTCACACTATCCTGTTTCAGGGAAACGATCATGAACAGTTTTGAATCGATTATTTCTAATTGACGATTGAAATCGATATCGATGTTTCCCTTTTCTTGCCAGTGTGCATTTAAATCTACATTCCGTATAGATATATTTCTTTCTGACCTTTGGCAGTATGTCTACAATAAGACACATCATATCCCGAAAAAAGGAAAAACGACTTTGCCAAGAAAATGGTTAATAACATAGGTACATATGTAAATTGTGCATATGTGCTTAGGTACATCGTTCATTAGTTTTGGAGTAAAATACTAATTTGATTTTATTCTAAAATCAAATTAGTATTTTTTGTTATATATGTTAGTTTATGATTGAGTTACAAACATCCAAAATTTGCTTTATATTATTAGTGATGAGTTGTTATATTGTCAGTATATTCGAAGGCTTTGTTTTAACCTCTATTACAATCTCCTTCTAACCTTCAAGATAATCTAAGAAACCATAGAAATTCTAAATTAATTAAGTAGTTTTATCATTACGTTGAATTTCAAAGAAGATATTATAAAGCTTGTAAATAACTATAAGAAAGTAACTTGACACGCTTTTGAAATTCACGGAGCGAGACCAGGGCGCGATATACTTGATTGTTATGTACAGTCGAGGGCAGATTAACACGTCCCACCTGCTTTAGTTGATGGTGGCTTTTGTATCTTTTGTATCTATCTGCTTTTGACTCTCTGTCCCACCTAAACTTTTTCTCCTCAGCCGTTAATCGTCGGAGCCCAGGGTCCGCTTTTCTAATTTTTCGTCTCCACTTCGCATGGTCATCGGAATCCAGAGAAATCTACTTTTGACTGTACGTATCTAAATCTAAATAAACACCTACTACGTGTAGGCGACTCTATAAATGGGTATGACTATATTTGTTTTTTTATAAGGACGTTGTTGACTGAGGTATATCGCATTCTTTTGTGGGAAAAATGTCAGTCATAATCATTTTATCTGCATGGGCGGATGAATAGGATATTTGCCATCAAGTACAATCAAATACATTTATTATGTATTCCATGTGTCAAAAATGTAAATAATTTTCCATGTGTCAAAAACGAAAACTCTATGGGGCTTGTATGACTTGAGGACACACAAATGTTGGAGTTAAAAAGAGTTTTAATTACACTTTAACGAGAACAAAAATATCTGTAGTCTTTTTCAAGTGAAAACTTCTTTAGCGGCGTTGTGCACTTTTTGTGATGGGTAAAAAAATGTCAAACTCGCGTCAGGACACGTGAATGAAAAATGCACAACGTTCATTCAAGTTTTCACTTCTGCCAGCACTCCGGGAGTGCAACCCGTTTTTTTATCCATCCAGCTGATTCTCTCCATGCGCCTCAAAGCAGCACATTTCGGATGTATCCAAACGCATTCGATCCTTCTTCAGCAAAATCCAACCGCACTGTGTTAATATGTCTACGTTAATCAGTAGTAACTGTTGCATTTTGACACCTACCCACATGTCGTTGAGCGGCTGGGGGGAGAGAGAGGCGGGTGCTGACGACACCGCCGAGTCTTCATCCGACGGCGCCTCCTGAAAACACCAGCTCGTTAAGTTATATTTAAAAAATGGTAAGCCAACACTGTTTGAATGAGTTTCTTTCGGCATTTCTTCTCAGCAGTGGTCGTTCCGAAATGCTAGTAGTTTGGTAAACATCATTTAATATAGAATATGACGTGAAAAAGTGCCTGTGAAGGCCCAATTTCTGAATAGATGATTTGATTTTGATTTTGATTTAAGGTCTCACCCAAGCTCTGATCAGGATTTTTGAAAAATACTACAAATTATCAAATTATCAAATTCAAATCATTTATTCAGAAATTAGACCTTCACAGGCACTTTTTCTCGTCAATTTTTATATTTATAGTTATTTCTCACAAGCTACAAACTGCTGGCATTTCGGAACGACCACTGCTGAGAAGAAATGCCGAAAGAAACTCATTTGAACAGTGTTGGTCCCTATCATGCCAGATCGGCTTACCATTATTGTTTCTTACAATGTTTTTTTCTAATAATATATAAAAGTACATAATGTACATAGTCAAAAATCTCTAGTTCTGCCAGCGGCTCTGGGTTTCTCCATAACTATAACATCCATACTGATGCTATAAATGCTCATGACTGTCTGTGAAGGTTAAACCGCTGAGACGATTTTGATGAAATTTGGATTAGATATAGTTAATGATCTATTTAGATTTGATGAATTGTAGAATGAATCACCTCTGGATGTGTGTGCAGGATTTGAAAAAAGCTATTATTATGTAAAGAAGCACCTGTTTGATGGAAGTGCACCTGATATTTTCCAACTTTACATGTTACGATAATATCTCACATAATACGTGTTGTAATTCCTTCCTCATCGTCACAGTTGGCGTAATTATAATCTTTACTGACTGGCTTTGTTTCTTTTAAATTTATATAATACGCACCTTACATACTTGATTAAAGATACATAAAAAAAATATCTCATTCAAAATTATGGGCATATCGCATAAGTAGATTGCCTCAGAAGAGGCATGTCCTGAGACTACTTTATTATTATGCTATAAACTAAATATTTTCCTTAGTTTATTCTCAAAAAGTACATATACATAGCTTAAAAAATAAAATAAATGTATATTAGCACAAATCACACAGATTGCATTAACCCTAAAGTAAGTTTGAGACTTGTATTATGGGATACTAACTCAATGGTTATTATATTTTATAACAAATACAGATAAACATCCAAGGCCCAGGCCAATCAGAAAAATATCATTTTCCATCATGACCCGACCGGAGATCGAATCCAGGACCTCTCGGCTCAGAGGGAAGCACTTTACCACTGCGCCACCGAGGTCGTCCAGAACTAAAATATTTTGCATAATTACATCTCTTCTAGGCATGTTAATATCTACATAGGTCGGAAGCGGCATCTTCATCAAGCGGTGGTCACTCAGTTTCCATAGTTGTCTGTCCCATCTACCATGAAATATATGCTCACTGTCACCAGTGATCTAGTTTGCTAGGTTAAGTTGACATCATGCGAATATAGTAATCGAGATATCTCTAGGTTGGAAGCAGGTATAAAGGTATTAAAAGTACCAAAGGCTTATGTCCTCTATAGGCACATTTACCCAGAGATCTATTTAACTTACCCTGTAAAACGTCTCCTTCCTATGTTGTATGTCAGTCTTCAAATCTTCGCGGTTAGTTTTCTCTTTACCCTGCAACAAATAAAAGTTATATTTTATTCAAATAGGAAGTATCATTATAATCATTGTATACGAAGAGTAAAGTACACTTTTACCTATTACCTAAATAAGACAAAGAAAAATGTTGACATTTTTCCCATAGTTTTGGTCTAAGCCAAAATGTCACAACCATATATAATTTTAAATCTCATTCTATCCGTAGTCCACCTGACCAGTCCCCCTGGGTGGACAACGGCTAAACAAAACGAAGGCTATTACGATTACCGAACACAATACAACTTCTAACACACGTTGACCTAACCTCAACTCTAATGAGTCATGTCACGACTCATTAAATTCGGACAAGTAATCAGTAGGTAGGTAAGCCAGCAGGTACCTACCTACGATGGTAAGGCCGCGGCCAACATCTGTCGTCAACAACTTTCTCAGAGAACCATTAGTAATTCTTCTTGAAATTTTTAATAACAGGTTTATTTCACCAACAGATACAATCCAAGTTAAAACATTTTGATCTTCCTTTTATTATAAAAAATATTTTCCTGTAAGAAGTCAAGAGCAAAGTTAGTATCGTGATTGTTGCTATTTATTTTCACTAGGAGTAAGTAGAAGAATTCAAATTCCTTTGTGAGTTCGTACTGACATAATTTTATTTTCAAATTTCTAGAAATAAGTACTAATATATATTAATAACTAAAATATAGATCTATGACTTCAATAGAGGATGGTCGTAAACCCTATCTAAAGTAAATCGTAACATAACAATACAAGCGAAATTAGGTAAGTACCTACATCTACTTAGTCTCGCCTGATTTGAAATATGTTATGGTGGTTATGTTTCACGCCTAATTATCACATTTAGTGACAAATTATTAATAAGATAAATAATTGAATAGCACTGGGAGCCGGTTTCCTCGTAGATCTTTCTTCTTCATCAATCAACATTAATTTTGCAAATAAGTTACCTAGTATCTATTTACGACACATTCAAATAATGACTAAGTTCGTAAGCCCAGCTTGACACATTAAAAATTAAGCAATTACGCAGCTATTCAATTTTAGCGTAAGTAATACCAACCATCAATCATAGCCGTAGTTGAGCCTGTTAGAATTACAATCGAGTAAGCAATCGATTACGAATGTCTATAATCTGCGTAGAATCGGCAAATTGGTATGATATAACAGTGATTATTGGATTAACGTCTAGTACTTTTACTGACATTGTTAAAATTGGTGTCAGCGAACAAATTATAAAGTTACAAATGCTGCAATTGCATTAAATTTTCAAATGAAGCTTTAACTAATTACCTATTTAACTTTATTACAAAAACATGTAAAAGGCGGACTTAAAGCCTGAGGCTTTTTCTATCAATCAACCAATAGGTGTAAAAATATAATGAAAAATCTCTTTGCAAGTTGCAGTTGAATGAAAAAACTAAAGAATTGTGATCTGAACATATTTTGAGAACAGAAAAAATAACACCAGGCTATGGTATTAGAAATTATTAATGCAAGCTATACACGGACTGTGAGATAAAATGAGATTAATTGAATCAAAAAGATCATAAGAAAATTGTAGATACTCGTAAGTAGATTTGAAAAACAAAGCGACAATAGCACATTATTATCAAGACCTCACACAAATCACACGAAATCTAGTAAGTATTTAGAGCTACCAACTTAGACCCCAGGACGATGGAGTATGATCTGACCATATCGATATATTTTCGACATATTGACAATTTAACACCAATCAATATAGATTACAACTCCAATTAAGAATTGCAAAAGCAACACCATACAAAGAGTGATAGAAGCCATGTATATAGATACTTATCGGCGATCTCACGAAAAGCCCATATAACCGGGACCAGGTCACACGCATATCGTAAACACCTTCACACCTAGCCTGGTAAATTATGCAACGGCATACGAAGAAAACTGTTAAGGTTCTAATTTACGACGCAATTTTATGGACAGTTAATGTGTTAGTAAGATTTTAGGGCGTTCTGATGGAGTCATTAATTGGCTATTCTCCAACTAGTCAAATCAGTGGGCGAAATGCGGGTTTACATTTCACTTCTCACCATCGAATCGATTCGAAGTGAGATGCAGCGAACCAATCACATTGCGCCATTGTCAATCAGTTTGACGACCTCGGTGGCGCAGTGGTACAGTGCTTGCCTCTGAACCGAGAGGTCCCGGGTTCGATCCCCGGTCGGGTCATGATGGAAAATGATCTTTTTCTGATTGGCCCGGGTCTTGGATGTTTAGCTATATATGTATTTGTTATAAAATATGGTATCGTTGAGTTAGTATCCCATAACACAAGTCTCGAACTTACTTTGGGGCTAGCTCAATCTGTGTGATTTGTCCTAATATATTTATTTATTTATTTTATTTATTGTGACGTAACGACAACCACACTGCAATATGATTGGTTCGCTGCGTCATACTTCGAATCGATTCGATGGTGAGAAGTGAAATACAATCCCGCACTAACTTTATTCTAATGTCAAAAACAACATTTTATATGGAACTTATTATGACAGTAATGTAATGTGACGTCACGGATTTTGAAGTCAAAAAGCATGTTTTTTTTTTTTTTATTTATTTAGTTCACCAACAATCGAAACAACATATTATACAAAGATGATACATGTATAAAAGAATTAGTTCTAATTGATCGACCAATTAAAGGTAAACCCAGCATGCAATGGGTAACAATCCATATTTTTAATGTGTGTGTAGGTAGTATTACAAGATATGAGAAATGAAGAAGAAAATAATAAAATTTTTTTTTTTAAAAACAACATAACTAGGTACTTTTACTTACGTTAATTAGGTACTCAAGCAACTCAAAATTGAAGTGCGGAATTTTTTTAAAGATAAATTGTGAATATCTGCCAATCCACTGATCCCGTTGTATAATCTGCGTGTAAACCTTCTTTGTACCCGTTCAATCCGCAATGCATGAGTCGCGAAATGGGGGCGCCAAACTACACTGCCGTAATCTAAAATTGGGCGTACTAAGGATTTGTAGAGAGTACATTTAGTTGCCGGTTTGCGAAAAACTTTGCCATTTCTAATTACGAAGCCCAGCATTTGGGAAGCTCGTTTTATCACAGAATTAATATGGGGAACGTAAGTAAGTTTTTTGTCTAGTAATATTCCCAAGTCTCTGACAACTTCGACTTCCTGTATTTTATTTCCGTTGATATGATATTCCGTCTTATGGATGTTCTGTTTACGTGTAAACTTAATCAAACAGCATTTACTGGCATTCAAATGCATTCCATTTTTAGAACACCATTGACATAGGGCGTCTATGTCTTTTTGAAAGAGTGAGCTGTCGTCGACGGAGTTTATCTCTTTGGCAAGTTTTAGGTCATCAGCAAACATAAACGATGAACAATTTAGAAACTGGGATGGAAGATCGTTAACGAATATTGTGAAGATAATGGGACCTAAAATAGACCCTTGAGGAACACCTGAAGAAGAGATGTACTGTGATGAGACAAATCCGTTTACTACAACATAAAATGACCTGTTAGACAGATACGCTTCAAAAAATTTGAGTACATTTCCGCTGAATCCATACATGCTTAACTTTTCTAGTACGACGTTATGTGGGACTTTGTCGAAGGCTTTGCTAAAATCTGTATAGACTACATCTGTTTCATTTTGATTATCAATAGATTTAGTTAGCTCATCAGTAAATTCAACAAGATTAGTACAGGTAGATCTGCCCTTAACAAAGCCGTGCTGTCTCTCGGTTAAGTACTTGTCAAAGTGCCGTTGAATGTGCGGACGTACTAAGTGTTCCAGAATTTTTGCCAAGCAAGATAGTATTGCAATAGGTCGGTAATTATTGACAAGATGTTTTTCGTCAGCTTTATGAATAGGAACGACTTTAGCCAATTTCCATACCTCTGGAAATACTCCCTGGGTGAGACATTTATTAAAGATAAATTGAACTGGATCAGCTAGGCTGGTTGCACAACGTCTAAGAAAAATTGGAGGAATTGCGTCTGCTCCAGCGCCTTTTGAGCAATCTAAATTTTTTAACTGACTCAAAATTTCCTGTCTCGTGATTGTTATAGATGACAGGTTATCACCATGGGCCTCGAAGGAGCCGAGCGAGTTGTCACTATTGGCATTATTAGACGTACTCGTACTCTGCCCTTCGTTATATACTGATGAAAAATATGAGGCGAAGAGATCGCAAATTTCTGTGCCGTCTGAAGTTGTTATAGTACCATTAGACATAGTTCCTGGGTAAGACCCTGCACCACCGCGCTTACGCTTTACAAAACTCCAAAAAGATTTTGGATTTTTGGCAATATCTTCTTCTAGTCGTGTTATGTATGATTTATAGCATTCATTCGCGAGAGTCTTGCAACGTTTTGACAGTAATTTAAAAGAAAATAAATCGCGGGGGTTTTTGTATTTAGCGTAGTTTTGTCTATATTTATTTTTTTCCCGCAGCCTATTGATCAATTCTCGACTAAACCAGGGTGGGAATTTGTTGTTACGCTTTTTAGTTTTTGGAACGAACTTTTGTATAGCATCTTGTAGTTGCTGATAGAAAATATCGACAATTTGATTTATATCCGAGATATTTGAAAAAAGTTTCACCCAATCGACAGACGCTAGGTGTTGATTAATTGCATTATAGTTAGCTTTATAGAAGTTTGGCCTGCTATTGCCATTGTAATTTAAGGTATTTTCAACGGAGGTTGGAATCTTGATTAGAAGAGGAGGATGCAGTGGACTAACGTTACACAAAGAATCAGCAGATTCACTAACATCACAAGAACACATGTCAGTTACAACAAGATCCAGAATTCTTCCCATTGAGTTTTTCACCGAATTATACTGAGACAAATTATTGTTTGTATACTTATGTTTAATATACTTACCTACTTTAATGAGACCGAAAAATACATTAATAGATTACCACTTATCGATTTCATCTCGAGATGGTAGAATCGATGTGGAGCAGATACGATTCTCAGATTTGGATTGAAGTACTGGGATTGAAGACTTCTGCTTTCTATTAGCTTTCGCTGATCTAATATAAGTACAAAGGAATCGAATGATGAAAACACGATGCGATTCATCAACAGATCCATATAGATACTTTCTTTTTGAGTTATTTCCGCCAAGAAACGAGCAAATATTATATTATTACTTCAAATAAACGTATATATCTTTGAGGGACCCTTATAATGAAAATATCAAAAAACAATGATATTTTCTTTCCAAGTTCCATTGACAACGACTTAATAGCAGATTAACATAAACAAAATCTAGTAAAAACTAGCTGCTCCCCTCCCGTGGGCATTTCATATATATTCTATCCATATACCAAATTTTATAACAATCCGTCATGTAGATTTTGCATGACAGAGTAACAAACATACATACACACATACATCCTAACAAACTTTCGCATTTAATATAATATGCTAACCAAAACATCATAACTTCACAGTTATATGTATTACAATAATGAATTAGTTTCAAAATAAGCGATACCACTTCATGTTTCAACGAAAGTAAATCTGTTCTCAATTCTCATCTCATGCATACCATTATGAACTCTATGCCCTTGCAATAGAAGCTACATGTTTGTGGTAATATCAGGTGTAATGTTGTCCTACAATGTGTAAGGGACTTTCACTATTGTTCTTGCAATTAACAGGAGATTATTACTAGCGAAAGTGCAAGTAGTTCACAAATTATAATTGGATTAGCTTAGTCGAAACAGTTTTGGCTTTGTTAGATTTAATTAGCATAATTCACATAGTCTTTAAAATATGCGAATCTAATGTCAAGGTACCAAGTGTTTACTAAACACCAAGATCTCCAGAGTTTTTTACATACGTGTAATTTTCGTCGCAATCTTTTATTGTCGTCAGAGAGATCTTGTTGAATTCAACGCCTAAAATATCATATCGGTTTAATAGGGAGGGAAGGAGGGAACTTCTCAACGGTGAAGTTCCCTCGTTGGGACCCGATTCTGGGTGCACCATCAGGTCATAAATAATATTATCAATGCATTGCCATGGGTTTCCATGAAGCGACTGTAGTATGAGCAAGCAAAAACTTGCAAGTGTGTCTAAACAAAAGCTTGCAAATCCAGGACTTATTCTACATACAAAAAAAATTAAAATCTTGAATATACTAAAACGGCTGGCTTTTTAGCATGTTCAGGTATCCAACGCTTATACGTTTGTTGATATTATAAAAAAACTGGCAAACCGTCACATTCTGAAGGCCAGTTTACACCGACTCGCGTTTGCTTGCGCTTTCGGTGTGAAATTGTACACGCGTGTGTACTCGCGCTTAAGCAAGCATCGCGTTACAATTCCATACAATGCGCACGCGCACGGTCTTTGTGCACCTGCCTTAATAGACTGACATAAGGACCTTCAACTGCGCAAGCCCTTATAATTTATTTAATGGACAACTGTCAATTCAATATGCAACAAAAGTAAGACTTAGGTTCACCCATTCACCAATTCACCATGACTCTTTGCACAATTATGCACTGTCCTTGTATGTCTGTCTGTCTATTTGTTGGGCCTACTACAACAGAATGCGAGAGACCAAGCTGTTGTAGAATTTTGTGTTTGTTTAGTTTCACGATGACCGTTATTGTACGTTTTAAATTTGAAATGTAGTTAAAGAACTTTAATTTTATCAAATAAATTTACATCTCACATACAGAGAAAAGACTTAAGATTAATATGTTGGTGTGTGATAAAAACATTAAGTCGGTAGTTGCGTATCGTCGTAGTCGCTCGTTTCTTAACAAAAGACGCAAAAGAACATTTGAGTCACTAAAATTAGGGCACAAATCAATAATTAGGTACAGCCCTTTTCCGCCCACTGTTGAAATATTTTTTCAAATTAAATTAGACTCGCCGACTATGGAGATCGATTACCGTAGGAGTTCCAACCTCAAGATTTGCAATTTCATCAATTTTAAAAAAATCTTTTTGATGCCTGATTTAATACTATTTTAAGTAGGTACTCTCTCTCTCATCTGAACGTTTTGCTAGTTGCAAAGAATATTTTTAATTACGTAAAATTAAGTTTTAATAAGTATTTTATTAAGTATATATCCAATTTAATTTCGAGCAACAACATCACTCTTAATTGATATTGCTGTCATATCCGCTATTTAATTAATTATAATGTTACATACAGCTTGAACTCTGTTGGATTTCCTCTGCACATTGTCAGCAGAAACTGCCCCAGTTCTCATGCCCGGCTGTAGGAAGTATAGGAAACGTGTACAGTTGTTGAATTGTTTATTTTTATTGCGTTATTAATTTTGATATATCGACGCATGGTCGTATCCGCTGTATCGATTTATATCGATTGGAAATTAAGATATTCTTATGCCGCCTAGTGTTGTAACATTGTAGCAAATGATGGGCCTGCTAAAAACAACCATACTCATACGTAGATCATATTTATGTTGAGTTTCTCATTTTCTTTCCGATCACATTATTGAGGCTGTGAAGCCCGCGAAGCCCGAGATTAATGTAAAAAATAAACCTTTAAATTTTGAAGATTCAGCCTTGATTTTACAAGCGTCCGCCTGCCTGACGTCGACCGTCCTTAGGAGTGCAATCGTTTGCCTATTATCAGTTGTCAAGGCTGTGTGTTCCTTAGTTTCTTACGAGTAAGTAAGTAAAACATCCACGGGAGAATATGGATTGGACTCTCTCGTGGAACGTTACATATAGGGGACATAGTTTGAAGCTAATATTATGTGGTACCAGTGAGTCACCAGCTTTAAAAAAGGTCTCACCCCTAAAATAGGTGAAATGGTCCTAGAATGGAGGGATCCATCATGATGACCTCGGTGGCGCAGTGGTAAAGTGCTTGCCTCTGAACCGAGAGGTCCCGGGTCCGATCCCCGGTCGGGTCATAATGGAAAATGATATTTTTCTGATTGGCAAGACCCGGGTCTTGGATGTTTATCTATATAATTATGAATTATAAAATATAGTAACGTTGAGTTAGTAGTACCCATGACACAAGTCTCGAACTTACTTTGGGGCTAGCTCAATCTGTGTAATTTAAATTTAAATCATTTACGAGTATCGGTTAGGGACGTCATCGGTTAGGAACGTCTCTGACCGATACTTGGAAATGTTTTATGCCGGGGCAATAGTGGCAAATTTGCACTGATTTTGAGTAGGTTTATATACTGTTGACTGTACTATTAAGTTTTTACGTAAGTGGAATAATTATAAAAATAACAATCTGAAGCAATGGTTAAAGCAATTAATCTTAAACCGAATATAAATTCATGATCAGTGTGAAATACCGTTGGTTAATGTTAAAATCCTCAATTACAACCGCCCGCGATAAAGCTCTAATATCGATAAATTTACCGGACCATCGATAAAATCTACTCGATTGTAAATTGTAACGTTATCGATAGCAGGCGCCAGGCTTGTAATAATGAGGTATCGGATCTGGTTTTGTAATCCGTCTGAGAAGCAAGAAATAGAAACTATTCACGTTTGCAAACTATTTAGGAATTTGTAATATCGTGGTAAGTAATACAATGATTTATTTTGATTTGCTATAAAATTAATTCCTTTATTATTTCCCATGATTTGTCAGAGCGTTATCAATACATATAATAAAATTGAAGAAAGCCCAAATTTGTACATTGGATATTTTTTTAAATTCTTCATGGAATATACTTAGTTACTGATATAGATAACGAAAATAAAGTTTTGGAAAAATTTGTCTGTCTGTCTGAACGCGCGTCACTCGAAATCTACTGGACCGATTTGCTTGAAATTTGGTATGTAGGTACCTTATATACCGGGTTAATATTTTAGATACATTTCATCCCGGTAAATGGTCAGGTTCCCGTAGGATGATTGATATGAATCTAATTATGATATGAATCAAAAATGCCTCGGAATCCCGGGCTAACATCTTATAGACATTTCATTTCGGAAAATGAGGAGGGTCCTGTAGGAAAATTAAAATAAAAATCCACGGAGCAGATTTACTTTAAAATTTGCGATAAAAAATACTGATATTTTGCTATGACATTCACGCGGGAGAAGCCGCGGGCAAAAGCTAGTATGTATTAAAATTTAGCTACCAATAAGGTAGAACTTAATATCTTTTACTGATTACATTTAAAGATACAGATTCGCGATTCCATTGGGCTGTTCATCATCAATATCGAAGATTCAGGATGTGTTGTCGATCTTCCTTGAGAATGCTATTGTTGCCATAGTTATGTATCGATATATGTAATCTGTATCGTACATCTTCAACAGAAGAATATAGAGTGGTCCTATTCTAGGGCGGGAACCACACAGCCCTAAGATTTAACAACGATCTAAACTAAACGTAGGTAATTAACAAAGGCTGTAGTATCGTATTTAGAATGCTATTAACACAAAAATAAAGGATTTTCCCATCGGTTTGATAAGATTTAGTTAGAGTCTAAAAAGTCTTGGAAAGCTAACCAAACTATCTAAACAAGTTTATTTGTTAGACTAATTAAAAAACCCCAGACTTTCAATATTCATTTCGCTACAACTTTTGAACGGCTGAACCGATTTTCATGAAACATGGCTAAGAACACTCGAGATAAAATTATCTATCACACAATAAAAACTAAACGAAAATCGGTTTATCCGTTTGGGAGCTACGATGGCATAGACAGATATCAGACACGTTCAACTTATACCACCCCTCTTTTTGTGTGTTTCAAATTTTAATGAGTTAAGAGAGATATTTAGATATTGTAGACCATACATTCAGATAGCAGCCCAGTCCCTACCGCCCTTCCATATAAGGTGAATGGCAACATGTCCTTTCTAATTCGTACAAACGGACAAACACCTTTGACCTGCCGTTCACTATAACAGCGCCTGTATGTCATAGTCTAGGATCTAGACTCTAGACACTTAAGTTTCAAGTATGGTTAATGCGCTTAATATATAAGTCTGTGGTTATACGAATAGTTCTTGATTATCTTTTCTAAATCATGCCTGACTAGATGTTGCCCGGGTCTTCGCTCCCGTGGGAATTTTAATGGACCATTAACTATATCTATTTCAAATTCCAAAATCGGTCCAGCGGTTTAGCCATGAAAGCGTCACAGAGTTTTGTATGGATATCAAAGTAAATGAACAACTTTCGGCAATAAATCATTTTTTTAAATGTGATTTTACTAATTAATTAGTCAATTAACTGAGTATGCTAAACAGATGCTGCAGATGATAAAAAGTTTTTGCAAAAATTCATCAAAATCTATTTGATAATAGAAACTATATCCGGTTCCGTGTCTGTGGGATTGAAACTTTTAAAAGAAATCATTATATTAATTGTATCAATCAAAAACTGGTTAAAAGTTTAAAATTACTTTACAGGCCGTAAATACTTCCAAAAGTTTAAAAAAAGTATCAGAAAATTACTGATGCATAATAGGCGAAAGTATTTTTTTATTTTAAATAACAACTAGATTTTTCTCGTGGCTTCACCTGCGTAAATTTCCCACTGGAACATTGATTTTTCTAGGTTGAAAAGGAGGTACCCGTTCTCCGTACTTCAAACTACATGTATGGAAATTCATGCAAAAGCGACGGGGCACACAGATAAAGGACATGATAACTGAGGCAACAGCAAATCACTCTTTGAATTGCTTTTATTCCACGACGATTTTCCTCTGACGAATCAGAAAGGTATCAAAAAAATTACCACGAAATCCTAAATATAAATTCCATACAAATTCATCAATAACGAAAGACTCATGAACTTTACAACAATAATTTAAAAGGTATATCTGTCAAAAATGTCATCGCTTGCGCAGCGTCAGTTAATCTTTATAAGTAGGCTCGGGTCGCATCACCAAAATTGAAGTGCAAGTGGTCAGCTTTCACCAGGCCACAATGCATCGATGTTCTGAATCGATTATACTATCGATTGCGCAATTCGAGAGATCATCGGTATTCATTTCCTGTGACTGGTCAGTAAACAACTTGATGGATCATTTGAATGGATACGGTATCTAATTATGAGCTCAGCTACATAACTGTGACCCACACAAAACCTTTTTGTGGGACAAAATACATCATACTCAGAATCTTGACTAGGTATATATCTAGTAATTACTGAGAATCGAAACTTTTATTAAGTTTTGGCACTTTCTCACATAGGATCTCTCTATATGTCATCTGAGAGTATCCTCTCTTCACCTCTCCAAAAAAATATCTATCATTTGAGTCCTTTAAAAAAAACTTGAAGATTTTGCTTTAGATTTACGATCGGCCGTCTGCCTAAAGAGGTGCTGTTGTTGCCTCTCAGCTGTGAAGGTTTTTGTCACTTATAATACGACTCCCATACGATTTCCACGGAAGCATACGTAGGATATTTGAATCAGTCTTTTTAGAAATAAAAGTTCAAATGCAGATCCATTAAAAGTACTCGCGGTCCAAGATTGTAAATACCTCACTGAACCACTCTAATAAATAAAACAAAAAATCAGATTAATGGTAGAACGATTTATTATAATTATTACCTATTTACATACATTACTATCCATACAATCATCGATCGCAAATATAATTACAATAATCATACAAGAAAGCTGTTTAGAATAAACATTTTAACTTTCACGCAATTGAAACGTCAACATCAAACCAATTCTATCACATTATCGTGTCATCTGATTCGTGGGGCAGGTGTCCCACCCACGTGGGATATGTGGGTCACGTCCCACTATAGCCACTTTCCCAGAGATCGGCCCCTCGGTGGGTCAAAAGTCACGCGCGCTCATTTTGAAGCCATAAGTGTTGTGTTGTGGGAAAGTCGATTACGAATCAATATGTTATCTATAAATAACAATTAGATACGTAACTATGATTAATTAATTTAATCTATGCTATTTAGCATGCTCTACTTAGAAATAAACTTAAGTATTTATTTGTTACTACTACTATGAACATTATTTAACCAGGTTCACATACTAGGTTTGCAATTATGTCGTATTTGAGTAGTTATTATCACTAATTTCTTTAGTTCTTTTTTCTATCATTGTGATTAAATCATTATTTCAGATCGTATGTATCCAGTCTAATAATATATATTAATGCGAAAG
Organism: Plodia interpunctella; assembly: GCF_027563975.2. Taxonomy (NCBI): domain Eukaryota; kingdom Metazoa; phylum Arthropoda; class Insecta; order Lepidoptera; family Pyralidae; genus Plodia; species Plodia interpunctella. The sequence continues at coordinate 9,293,284 of NC_071301.1, forward strand.
TCTCTCTGTCACTCTTTACCGTCTGTTCAGTTCTCTTCATAAGACATCCGGCAGCTAGATAAATCGACGATGTAAAAGAAATTCCTGACAACAACAAAATAAAGATGGCCCATGACAGATAAGGTTGGCTAAACAGAAGGCCTATACCCAGCAGTGGGTCCCAGAGAGCTGCAGATGACTATGATGATGATATCTCTTCTTACAAGGAAACGCAGAATCGCACTTGTTAACAACTAACCTCGCTTTAATTACGACAATATCATTTTCATAATTCGCGATTTCTCGACAATTACACGCATCACTGTACTGCGAATGCCATTGTATAATCAGAGCTACTGAGTGTTATGTTCATAATTAATGCTGTTTAAGGCAATAAGCACCTTATGCGTCTCGCAGATACGTGTAAAGAGATAGGAAGACACGCACGCAGCTGTGAATAATGTTACCATGAATGAAGAGAAAAACGGACAAAATTTTTAGATAGTACAGAAGTTGTGCGACTGGGGGTCAAACTGAAGACTATCTGAGTGCTTTTAAAAAATGACATTCAGTGTTTTATTTAAAATCAAAAATATTTGATTTACATTAGTGAAACCAAAATCAGAGTGTTGAAAAATATCAGAATGGATAGTGCCATAATATAAATTCTGTTGCATAATAGGCGAAAATGTATCCTTCCCACAATATCCTTCAATTATAACATAGACAAACCTTAAATATTTGTTTAATTTCCCAAATCGATTTTCCCAAGATCGAACTAAGCAGAATATGATTTAATTTAGTTTTATTCTTCTATTCTATTGACTTTATCTAGACAATTCAATTAGCAAACTAACATTTTACGTAGGACTTTCTTTTGTAGTCAATTGACGTTTAACTACTAAGTAGTTTAGCAACATTAAAATAATGTAACCTTTTAAAGTTTAATAGAAATAAAGAAATACTATGTTCAAAATCTAGAGTGGCCTTAGACAGAGACCAGTGGAGGAGGCCTTTGCCAAAAGGCACACTGAGCTCAGAGATATTTTATAGGATTTTTTTCAATGAAAACTCGATCTAAGCTCAGTATCAGAAGGAAAGAATTATATATCCTAAATACCAAAAAAAATTTTGAGCAAGTTTCCTCCATTACCTAAATCTGCTGTGGTACACGGCCGGTATAGACTGAAGAACTTAAAGTGGGCTGCAAAGGGCTACATACGGATTCCTGTGGTTTGAGATATTGCTAAAAGCGTTTCACTCACGAGTATCAAGTGTCCAATAATGTTTTATTATATTATATCTATTTGGAACAGAGTATAATTTAAGTAATAATGGTCAAAATTAAATCATATTACAGAACGCCTTTCAAACGAAATTCAAAAATACAAGATAATATTTAGAAAAACACCAAAACCTCGCTAAACAACAAAATGTAAATTCTACCAAAAATATAACAAAGAAAAATATGAAAAGGACTTGTTAACTTTTGACCCTGACATAAAAGAGAAATAAAATTTTAAGAATTTTGTATTCTTCTTACAACAATCGCATCCATACAATACACAAAGCGAGCGAGTATCAAATCAACGCTGTACGGGTTCCCTACAAATATTTTATTGAAAAGGCACTAACAGGGTTCTCATTCATCTAAGCAATTTCCTAGTTTCTCCCTTAGTACTAAAGCGTCGTATCCCAACAAAGGGCTATGTTAAAAAGCGTGCATTATTTGAAATGGTGGATTTTTATATATTTTTTTAAATTATTATTTAACTATTTGACTAGCTAACCAACTTTCCAACTGAAAATAGCGGCCAAAAGCCGCGAAGGTTTCCGTATGCTGACCTCCAAACTTCAACTCGAAGATGGCACCCCATGATGACGATGACTAGCTTTGCTCGCGACTTTGTGTCCGTGTAAAAATACTGTTCCATTATTATTCCTCACAACCCTAAAAATTATGTCGAGACTACAAACGAGTTTTTTATAGTTCTCTGAATGAACCCGGCCCAAACCAGTTTCCACCGGTATGGTTCAGGGACTCGGCGACATGATTTGGGAGGAACCCGAGACCCAAAAAAAAAAGCAAAAAAGAGAAGTTTCTCGTTCTTTTTAGTTCGATTTTGGAATACAGATTCCTGTTGTTCGATTTATGAATGACTTGGGTTTAGATTTCGACTTGTTTCTTTGTAATTTTGTACTTACAAATAAATAAATTGATTGATGTATTGTGAAATAAAGTTCGTTTTTTATAATTTTATCATCCAAGATACGAAGCACTAAGATCTTACGTATCAGTTGAAACGTTGGATATATACCGATACAAAAATATACTTCGGACACTCCAAAACTTGCACAGGTACTACTACAGGTACATATGATGCTCGTAAGTTCGCGAGGTGCGTTTAACCCAATGCTCCACATATCCAAACATGTATAACCTGATCAGAGCGGTTGTTAAGGGCAAGTCTCCGGAAACCTTTCTCGATTAACGGATAAATGGGCGTAGTAAGTAGCTGAATTATCATGTTAGACGTAAAACTATAATTTACGAATATTATACTTATTAGTGAAATGTTTTTGAAGTGAAACCTTCATTGTGTACAACGGTGCTGTACACTTTTTGTGAGGGGTAAAAATGTTAAACTCGCGTCACTGATCGAAAATTCGATCGAAAGACGTCAGAAATGCACGACGTATATTCAAGTTCTCAATTCTGCCGGCACTCCTGGAGGGCAACCCGTTTTTTTTCTCGGTTCTTTCCTCAGACACAAAGCTTTGGAATTAGGGGAGTCAGGTCCGCTTTCCTACTTCACTTCGCATGGTTTAATTTATGGGTATATCCAGCGTTTTTTGTATTTTGTTTTTCCTACTTCCCAGATCAGGTAAATCTGTGTATTTATATTGAAGTGCTAACCTCAGAAACAATAGATCAGATGGTAAATAAGTTTACATATGACATTCGATGTTCAGACAGGCATGTGCCTGTCTTCATGAAACCCTTAGTGACCAGGTTTAAAATTTCCAACATATAAAATTGGGAAGGTTATAGTTAATCACTAATTAACATTGCCATGGAAGTCTTGTGTGTTGCTCTTTGGACGTGTTTCATTCCACGTAATAACATAAACTAGAGCAGTGCAAACTATCAAAACGACTCACGACCACTTTAGGCATAATATGTGATAATAGTTTTACTTATGAAAATACTTTCCCTTAATCGATTTACCGAAATCGCGTTGTACGGTTCGCAGCAGTCCGGTTTCGATGATGGATTACACGAGTGACTAACTGCCGATTAATTTACAATCGATTTAATTTTCGTTCTCATAAAAAATTACAAACGAGCTTGTTAAGAATCGATAAATAAATAATTTCTTTTTCTTTTTTTTATGTATATTGTTTATTACAATAAATTAAATTGTCCTCATTCTCAAACAAAAAGCATCTAGTACTTTTACAAAATCCATCCTTACGTGACATTACTAGATCCACACAAATGACTAGATAAATAAACACAAAGCCACTGATTTTATCAAAACTTCTATTTAAATGGTCAAAACATAAATCCGCATATAAATGTTGCTGCCAATCGCCGTACATTGCGTCGTTTTGTCTTGTCCTAACGTGTAGATTACATTGTAACTAAGCAATGTTCGTTCTCAAGAGAAATCTCAGTGGCGGTGAGTCGGCTCTTTATGGGTTCCCACGAAGTCCTATCGCGGCACTTTACCATTTCATCTTATGATTGTTGTCTATATTCAAGCGATAATATAATATAGCTTAGCCCCGGAGCTTCGCTCCCGTGAGATATTTTGTCGGAATGAAAAGTATCTTAAGTGCTACTGTGTGCTATGTTTATAGAAATCTGTACATTAGAAATTGTGTGATTGAGTACGATCTCACATTCAAACTTTCGCATTTTTAATATTTAGTGGGATTTATTGAAAATAATTATTTCATTTCTTTCCAGAAATACTACAGAAAGATAATATTATATGAGTAGCTACTTCTATTTGTCATCCCAAAATAATCTAAAAAATGTTTGCTTTTAAAATTATCGCGTTGCTTGAACTGCAGCCAGGTTCTACGTGTACAATACGACACTAAACAAAGTCTTGCATTCATCTTATTCATAGGGTTTACGACAGATTCTTCGACCAGTAGTTTGTGCTCATTCCCATCCCGCTTTCGATTCCAGTTTCCAAACATACAAAGTCTTTACCCCTAATGAGTTAACTCAAGATGAATTTCAGTTTTTCTGCCGTAAAAAGTTGTGAGATCCATGATTAGCCAAATAGATTTATTTATTTAGTCCCTACTTAAGGGACCTTCTGTCTTAAGTTATTAAGCAAGTTATATTTTATCAACATAGGTAGATTTTTCAAAAAGAGACACTTTGTATTTATGCCGATGTCCATAGCATCTATGGTCACCTACGTATACACCCACACATGTAAAAGTTATAAAAATATCTTGTCTTTCTATAACACCTGTGCTGTGACCGATTCAATTTATTGTCGGCAGCACAATCGATGTATCGATGATTCGGCACGTCACACGTAGAGCGGAACCGTTACGTAAATCGTTTGCTCGATTGAAATCGATATTCTCGATCCGGCCACTCGATTTGTTCTACTGACGCATATTATACTGACTCGCATAGCTATTATTGCTATTACTCGTATTAAATTAATCTCATACAGTTAAACTCTTCAACGTTATTCAGAGGAACGTCTACCGGCCATTCTGCAATACAAAAAGAGAGTCTTTTTCTACCCTTAAATATTATGCGATCTGAATGGCTTTATGTTGTTTAGCACTATAAAAAATTTGCCCTGTTGAAACTTTTATATTGATATTAATTTTACACAACATTTTCTCTCACACTACGGCGACAAGAACAATTTGTGACAAAAATTAAACTAGGTATTGTAAAAATAATAATATAGTTACACATATTTTTACAGTTGGTCATGCTATTAAAGGAAATTAGTGCGCAAAATACGTTCATCCATAAATAACCAAGATAAAAAATATAACGGTGAACCAAGAAGACATTCGATATTTAAAATAACGAGAGGTAATTGGCCAGTCATAAAAAGCGGACAATAATTGCTCTTAAAAGTAAAACAGAACAGCTGATGTTTGTTTTTTTAATGCAGGTGTATTGGCATCAAACTGGTTATGTAAGTAACCTCATAATTCAACAGCCATTTTCTTTTTTTTAACAACTTAAAAATGTAATAACAATCGCTTCTTTCTTCAATTTCTTCAAATCTTTCGGCTTTTTAGTATGAGCCAGAAAATATTTAGGAATTTATAAGTTCGTGACTAGAATTGTATCAATTGACTAGAAATGAATTATGTAAATCAACTGACATATATAATTTTATAGTCCTAATAAGCAGGACCATTACTCGAAGGGCCGATGCCAAACTTCATCTACGCCTGTCAGAATATTATTTCACTGATTGATTTGATGTGCTTCGTTTGGATCCACAAGATATGGTGGGGAGAACCTCAGAAGCCAATACGTTAAAATTAATGCTATATTCTTATACCAAAACAGGCACCAGTCAGTACTGTAAAACAAGAGTTTTTCAGACATCGTAAAAAAATACCCTATAATGTGAAGATTCTGATTTGAACTGAAGACTGTGATTTTGCAACCAGCCGCCTGTCGACGTCAACAGTCCTTAATAATGCTATTGTTATTTGTCAGCTGTCTATGCTATATTACTATTAATCGCTTCATACGACACCCACAGGACGATATGAAGCTACTCTAGAGTGGAACCTCACGCACATTTTTTATTACCAGTCACGGAACGAAATCCGCAGAGACGTGAGAAACAAATCTGTTGGTCAGCGACATTGATTGATAATAGTGCGCAAAACTACTTTGAAGTCGAGTTGATCAAAACGATCTCAATGGTTGATATGACAGCGTGGAGCGTATTTGACTGATGGAAAGCAGGCTTTAGAATGAAATCAGACATGTCGTTGTTGCTAAGGTCAGGAATTTGGAACACTTAATGATAAAATACTATAAACTTATACCTCTAGAAAGAGTCTTGCAGTGATATACTTGTAATATAAATTAACTTAGCTCCATTAGAGGTTCTAAGAAGTTGTAATAGTGCCTAAAATTTCGTTACCAAAAAGTGCTTCTCTGGACAATCACAAGATCCTAATAACAACCGATTACGAATAGTTTTTGTTGCATAAAATAACAATCACAAATAATGATTATCTCTGTCATTATAGTAATTACAGTTGCAGCTTCTATACATCAATGTATTTTATGCTGATTCAAGTATACTGTTACCTGATCAATACGCAGTTTTCTGCTGAGATCGGCAGTTCCGCACTCCATTCTTTGTGCCTGAAATAAAAAAAAATAGCCTCAGATTACTTTGATCATGATTTTACACCTTAATTTATTCGTTTTATATCTCTGAGATTGTGGAATGAGTCTCTATTATACTTTTCTCCAGAGACTACAACATGAATTCTTCAAAAAGGGTACACATTCAGGCATTAGCTCAAGTCTCGGCAAAGCGCATCGCATGTGACACTGGTGCTGCAGGCGTCCGTAGGCTGCAATAATCCGCTCAAAAAATATAAAAGTGAAGTATAAAAATTACATTTACAGACAAACTAGCTTCCAGCCCCGGCTTCGCTTGGATAAAACTATAAAAAAGTAGTCTATATCACACCTGAAGATTTAGTCCATCTTTGTGCCGAATTTAATCAATATCTGTCCAGTTGTGAGTTTGTTGTCAGTGAATTTATTCTTTACGAACAAATACAACAAAAATACAAATCTTTTATCTTTATAATATTATATAGTATGGAAAAAGCTGTAGATATTAGAGGTCTGTCTTCCCATTATGTGTCCCACTGGGGTTGCCGCTGACAAAAGCTAATAGAATTTGAGGTCTTCATTTCCTATGTTCACACAAAACGAGTACAAATAAATGAACGATAGCTCTGACTGCAGTGTATTAAGTACAGTCTGCAAAAAAAGACAACCGACCACATCAAACGAAGAGATACAGGAAAGCGAAGGTAGATTGTGGTGCATCCGCTCCAAAGCACATGCCAATGCATCCGGCTGCTGACAGCTGTGAATTTGAACTTTATCACTTTGTAATAAGAGGCAATGAAGATTGCAAAAAACCGAACTGACCGGTACAAGTGCACTTTAGATCTGAACTTTGCAAGTGAAAAGATAAGGTCGAAAATAGAGTGGTAATATGCGGTGGAAGGATGGAAAGCCAAGGCAGATGAGAAATGAGTTACTGTCGAGATGTCACTAATGGTGGTCAAGTGAGATTGGTATGCGTTTATGTAAGATAGCCTATAACATATGGTAATTTGTACGATAATTAGGAACGTGAGTAAAAGGGAAGACACCATTTTCACTATCTTCCGATATAAGTAGACCATTCATATTTTCTTTATCTAAGAAATGCTGAAAGAAACTCATTTGAACAGTGTTTTTTATAAGTTTTTTGCGCAATTTGACATTCTTGATTTTGCTTGATTTCACTTTATATATAACAAAATGTGTGGTTTCTGATTACTTATGATTGGAGTACATACATTAAAAGCGTTGTACTTTACTACTTTTACGAGTGAACATTTAGCATCAAAAAATTAAGTTCTTATAGGTCTTATAAGTTCTTTTTGGAACGTAGTATCATGGACAAATATTTTTTGTCGGACATAGCGTAGTCATTCGATACATTAATTAGTATAACTGACAGATAGACTCTCGCATTTATAATATTATCACATTGTTTACGATGATTTCGTTGTACCTACAAAGAAAAGTTATGTTTAGATTTTAAATGTCAATCGAATCAATATCCTTGGCATCATCGACATGTTTCATTACGGACGATACAATGCAATTTTATTTGATGACTTAAACCATTGTTTCAACAAAGTTTCGACACGATTAATTTGACGATTGATTTAATATACAATGAATAGTTTTATAAATATGTAATTTATCAAGCATCACCTTGCAATGTAGCCTTGGGTAACTTCCATCTTGTAGATAGATAGTAATAAATAAATAAAATACAAGAGCTAAATAACTTACAAAATAAATCATATTTCATACAAAAATATTTTAAGTGCAAAGACAATAACACGTTATTGGTCTACGCGAGCAAACATACGATAATGTTATGCGCAACCTGGATTAACAACGCCAAGCAACTTGTCCGAGGACTGTCGACAGCGAACTAGATCATAAGTATCGGGCTTCACTTACATTGTCACAGTAATGTCTCACATAATATCCAGTATGGGCTGCAAAAACAGGTCGGCGATTCTCGAAGTGTAACGATTAGGATCAACATTTTGAAATTATTTAGAACCAAGAACCTGCCCGTTTCCATAAGGGCCTTATGGAAACGGGCAAGTTCTAGATTCAAATCCTAGTTCCTACTCATATGAGTTTGTATACCAATTTGACTCATATATAGAAGTTTTTATAAACCCCCACCGGTTCGGAAAGGACAATGTCAGAAAGAAACCTGCGCGCGATAAGAATGAAGATGGAATATTAATTTAATAGCACATTACTTGGCTATTCATTTTTGTTGTGTCCTTACAGAGTTCAAGTTTTAATTAAACCACTACCTTATAAACACATAAAATGCAATAGAATCAATGGTTGAGCTTGAGTTTAAGCTAGCAAAATATTTTTTATTTTCTCATTCTCGAACTTTACAGGGTCATCCCAGATTCCATTGTGGTTTCACAACAACAATCATTAATATTCAATCGATTCTAAAAATACGCGTGACTGCACAGTGACAAACCCTTGCAAGACTCCAATTTGTAATTACAATGCACCGCGCATACTTTGCAACCATTTCGACCACACAAAGACAAGCAAACTTAGCTGCTTTAGCTTAGTCATTTGTCTTGAAAGTAACAAATCAAAATGATAGAAATAATTTATATCGTTATTAAAAAATTGGTTCATCTGAAAGTCAAGTTTCCAGTGGATATTAATATACATATATCATTGATAAAATTCATAGATCAACAAAAAGTAAATAATTGAGAGAAAAGATTGGAAATAATATAAAGAAAAACGCCGTACCGAGGAAAATACTACCCAACTAGATTAAAATGATAAAATAAAATAGTATTTTTCAAACGTAGACAAACGAATAGAAAGCTAGACATATTGGCCACAGATTTCATCACATCACGAGCGGAACAAATGCAATAGTATCAATATCTCCAAATTTAATTATACAATATTAAGCTACAGTGTATCAGCCGTAATGGTAAATAGTGCGTGACATTGGTCTGCTCAAGTGCACCTGCTTTTTTTTCTGTTTTTGTTATATTTATATTCTATTTCTGTAATAAACTAGCAACGACATCGTGATAGCAGTATGTCCTCTCATTCTGGTATTGGTTGGTGCTGTCACATAGCTTGTGAGACTGACTCACGGCATTTTTTAACTAACATAGTGTTAATTAAAATTGTTACTAACAAATTATTTGTATCTAATGATATCTAAATTGAAAATATTATTTTTTTATAAACTGGCCCACAATTAAAGTTCTTTAGTGAAAATTATCAAAGTTAAATTGATTATTATTAATAATTGAGTCTTTATAATAAGAGTTTGAATGAATGAATTCCAGGAGATTGCGCTAGTCATCTGAAAGCACCATAAAAAATGTATTATAGATACCCAATGCAGGTACATTTGTTACTTCCTTTGCAGAAATCATACAGTTTCTTGTTTTAAATGCGGAAGTAATAAATATAAACAATCTAGTTCCAACACGCTAGTCTGGAGGAAACAGAAACTTCGGCAATTGAAATACGAGATCTAAAAGATTGGATAAGTTTTAAACACAAAATGATGTGAGATCAGGATTTTCACTCAAATACTTTCTCTTTCTACTAACTAGATGAGATAAAAAGTATTGCGGTGTCTTATTTTACGTTAGATTAGTGCGAATTTCGCTTAAAAAGGCCAAATTGATCCGCGAAGAAATCGATCTGATCCCAGTATCGATGCGGAGATGATCCGCGAAGATTTTAGCGGACCTTTGACTCCTACGTTTCACGACTGGAAAGAAACCGGGAAAATACTCAGATGAGAGAAACCCGCCTAGATTATTCTTTTTTCAATGCATTTTAACAAAGCATCTGTATTCTTTTTATTTTTAGTCTGAGGCGTGAAATCTGGAAACCAATTGGCGGCCCCAATCGGAATGGCGTGCCTTATGGTCCCCACACACGCAACCATTTCGAAACATATCTGATGATACATCTTTACGGCAATACCAGCAATATAGCAGAACTTTATAATTACTATAGTTTCATTTCATTTTCATCTGTTCTCATAATCAATGCTACAGTAACTTTGACAAAAGAATAATCGATACATATAATGAAAACGTGAGTGGGCTACTACGAGTATTTGTTGCAGTCTTCACAGTTGTAAAGCTGATGCTAACTTAATATCTGGTATAGGTATCGTCGCGATATGTTGAATGGTTGAGCTTGAGTGATACGTTGCTTAGAGCCCGATATATTGACCAAAATAAGTGGGCGAAGCCGCAGGAAAAATCTAGTGTAGAATATTAGTAGCTCCACGGCTTTTATTGTATCTATTCATTAAATGTTGACAAAGATCTTATGCGGCAATAAGTATCATGTATGTTTCGTAATTACCCCTTTTTTATACATTTCCAAAATTATACGTTATATTATTAACTGGTCAGCGTTCAATTTTATATCTGTGACCGATTCAGACATTTCAGAGTTTCTTTCAAATTTTTGAGACATTATGACCAATGTAATATTGTGCCCTAAACATAACATTCCAAACAATGAAGAGCAAGCATCTAAAACTTACACAAGACCAGAAAAAAACCCGTTCTAAGACGACACCTGAGCACACATCTCGAATGCTCACTTCCGTTCATTAGCATAGTGTTACGCGCATAAATGTGCATAAAGCATAATGTAAAACGTATAAATAACCATAAATTCACAATGCATTGTAGTTTCCGGTGACATCACCATAAATAGTCGCTAATAATGTCGTATACTGACAAAACAACTGGAGAGTCAACATACAGATAGCCTAAAATGTTATTATTATAAATCACTAGAGTTTACCAGATTATTTACACAGTGAAATAAAAAGAATCAGTAAATAAGAAATCAAGTACAAAACGGCTAATTATTTGTTTTGTTCGAACTACTAATGATTTTAGTTTTGAACTTGGTTGGTAGGAGGAAGATGGAGCCTGGCGAAAGGACAGAGTCCCCCTAGACCTAGATCTAGACCTAGTTTGGGTTCTTATTACAGTCCATCAGGTGCTCTCGATTTCTTCCTAACATCCACATAATGTATTTTTTTTTCATTTGTCTTTAGGTCTAGTCCTATGTTAATAAATACTTTATTTTATTTTATTTATACCACTAGTACTATAAAGTATTGATACTAGAATAATATAATACTTAATTTGGAAAATATTATTACGAAATTCTCACGGAAATAAACGAGGCACTTACAGCTAATTTATTTAGTCTGTTTTGGGCAAATGGCGGAAAGTAGAAATTCTCTCAGCCGTTATTTTAATTAATTAACTGAATTCTTTAAATTATATATAACTGATACCATTTGAACGAGAATTTGAAATATATAATACGTCGATTTCCTGACATAAAAAATCGGTACCCTAGTTCCGCCTTTTCTCAATCCTAAGATAATTCTGTTTTAGATACTATTTATAACATTCTTCCAGAAAAATTGCAAAATTTGCCAATAGTCAAGTTGATTAGACGAGTCATTCAAACATTTACAATAGACAAAAATTCAAAGTAAAATAAGTAAACATTTTCGATAACATTGTAAATAATGTTTTCACAGGATTTAATGTCTTCGTCATTTTGCCACAACAAGGTAATAAGAAACAACCTTTAGCCCTTATATCACCTGACACAATCGGATAAATTTCTCTTTCCGCAACAACACGAGGTGACGAAAACTGAATTATGTAAGGAAGAAAGCGACCGCACCCACGACAGAAGTAGGTTTACTTTATCATTGGAAAAATAATTTTGATGCGATAACGTAACTGACAGATGTTAGTTAATATATGTCCAGGAAATTATAAGAATGAAGAAATAATTTTCGGCAGTTCTAAGGCCATGGAGAAGACGTTGAAATGGACTTTATTATAAATATAAATAAATAAATATATTAGGACAACACATAGATTGAGCTAGCCCCAAAGTAAGTTCTAGTCTAGACTTATGGGATACTAACTCAACGATACTATATTTTATAATAAATACATAGATAGATAAACATCCAAGACCCGAACCAATCAGAAAAAGATCATTTTCCATCATGACCCAACCGGGGATCGAACCCGGGACCTCTCGGTTCAGAAACAAGCACTTTACCACTGCGCCACCGAGCTCAAAACCAAAATCAAATCATTTATTCAGAAATTAGGCCTTCACAGGCACTTTTTCACGTCATATTCTAAATTAAAAGATGTTTACCAAAGCTACAAACTACTACGCATTTCGGAACGACCACTGCTGAGAAGAAATGCCGAAAGAAACTCATTCAAACAGTGTTGGTCCCTATTATGCCAGAAGGGCTTACCATTTTTTAAATATAAATATTTAGAGCTCGTCAAACTATAATAATAAGGGTAAAATTATAATGATAGGATCCATTTCAACGTCTTCTCCATGGATGTTTTGGTCTCTGACAAATCAATGGTGTTCTTTGTTACTTGTTTATTGCTAGTAATCATCAATTGTGAGCAAAAATTGTTTTAAAACAAATCAAATCTAATTGGTTCTATTAAAGTTTATGCCAAGTTTGACCCCGGGCGTAATATCATCCCTATTTGTTAGTTGCACCTAGGTAACAAAAATATTAGAAAACTAGCGGCCCGTCCCGGCTTCGCTCGGGTAAAACCATAATAAAAAAAGAAGTTTATGTCACTCCTGAAGGTTTCGTCTGTCTCTGTGCCTTTCATCAAATCAAAATCGGTCCGGTAGTTTTAAGTTTAATCATATCAAACAAAAATACAAACTTTTCTCTTTAAAATATTATTATGGATTATTATTAACAAAACCAAACACCATTGCAAATCCAAATCCCACACATCATGAGAATCATTATTACAAATTACTACCATGGTATGCTTTTCACTGAACTCCAAGATGAACTCCTCTCACACACCGGTATTATTCACTTTTGATAATTTAAATTATATATCATTCACAATAAGGTTTCAATTTGAACCACAACTGATTCAGCACTTCAATCATGATTCGTAATGCAAATTTATTAAGGTCTGCTTTTATTTAAATTGATATTGAATGATCAAATATATTCTGTTATATAATATTCAAATTGAAAACATTCCCTAACGGTAACTTTAAGTTATTACTTTTTGTCAATGAGTAGTCAGTTATATGACTTTAAATTGATGTTAGTAAGTTCTCAGTCAATTACAACTCGAATTCTAATAAAATTTGCTCAAATGATATTTTGTTAATATCATTCGAGCAAATCTGTAGCCGTGTACGGAATTGAGACATCCTCTGAGACTCTCCCAATTGGAACGAACCTTAGCCTGAGTCGCTGCAACGAATATCTTTAGCAAATTTTTGGTAATGTTTTCATTAAAACAGTCTAAGTTAAGGTCATCGATAAGACATTCATGGTACCTATGCCACTAAACAAGAAATTTTAGATAGTTTATTCTATTAAAAGTATAATCAAAGTCACAAATTAATTCTCCTACACTGAGGAAGTGCCGAGCAGGATTTAAGTGGCTTGACTCTATAATGTGTCTACAAAAAATATTGAAAGGGTTTCCATGTTGCCTACTTCGGATAATGCTTATGTACTTCCTGTGCAACTTTCCTCACTTTCGCTATGTCTGTGCCAGATTGTTTTTATCACATCGGATGCAGGATCCAAACCAACCTAGTTTGTTTGGACCATTGGAAGAAATCTGCTAACAATTAGCTTTTCGTTTCCATTTTGACTTCATTGGTAAATTTCGCTTTAATTGCTTACTTTATCTATAATCAAATACATCTTAACTAAAAAGGAGTCAAATATTTAGAATGATATCTGACTTAGATAATTTGCCAGTTTCTTCTCAAGTTTATTTTGGGAATAAATTCTGAATATACTGGGCTTAAACCCAACTATGGATCTGAGATATTCCGATGAGTCTGTGAAATATATTGGGCCCAGAAAGGGTATTGCAAGTTTGACATACTAGATAGTACTACTAATATTACTTTAACTAGTATTTCTTTGAAATTAATCGATCCCATTGACCAATAATTAAGCACATGATACCTGCATCTGTCAAACAGTTGCAGGTGAAAGTGCATCTGTCTAGCTCACATGTAGTTTATCGATCTTAAAAACAGACACGCAAACACTAAATTATCTATAATTATAGAATTTCCAACGTGAAGCATCTTGGTTGTAAGAATTTGTGTAATTGGCGAGCATCTTTAATTCATTTAAATAATAATTAGAAAAAATATCTTCTTACGTACAAGTTATGCTCTTGTTAATGTCATTACACTCAAGTTATGCTCTTGTTGATTTCATGACACACAAGTTATGCTTTTGTTAATGTCATGACACTCAAGTTATGCTCTTGTTAATGTCATGACACTCAAGTTATGCTCTAGTTTATGTCATGACTCTCAAGTTATGCTCTTGTTAATGTCATGACACTCAAGTTATGCTCTTGTTAATGTCATGACACTCAAGTTATGCTCTTGTTGATTTCATGACACTCAAATTATGCTTTTGTTAATGTCATGACACTCAAGTTATGCTCTTGTTGATTTCATGACACTCAAGTTATGCTCTTGTTAATGTCATGACACTCAAGTTATGCTCTTGTTGATTTCATGACACTCAAGTTATGCTTTTGTTAATGTCATGACACTCAAGTTATGCTCTAGTTTATGTCATGACTCTCAAGTTATGCTCTTGTTAATGTCATGACACTCAAGTTATGCTCTTGTTAATGTCATGACACTCAAGTTATGCTCTTGTTGATTTCATGACACTCAAATTATGCTTTTGTTAATGTCATGACACTCAAGTTATGCTCTTGTTGATTTCATGACACTCAAGTTATGCTCTTGTTAATGTCATGACACTCAAGTTATGCTCTTGTTGATTTCATGACACTCAAGTTATGCTTTTGTTAATGTCATGACACTCAAGTTATGCTCTTGTTAATGTCATGACAATCAAGTTATGCTCTTGTTAATGTCATGACACACAAGTTATGCTCTTGTTGATTTCATGACACTCAAATTATGCTTTTGTTAATGTCATGACACTCAAGTTATGCTCTTGTTAATGTCATGACACTCAAGTTATGCTCTTGTTGATTTCATGACACTCAAGTTATGCTCTTGTTAATGTCATGACACTCAAGTTATGCTTTTGTTAATGTCATGACACTCAAGTTATGCTCTTGTTGATTTCATGACACTCAAGTTATGCTCTTGTTAATGTCATGACACTCAAGTTATGCTCTTGTTGATTTCATGACACTCAAGTTATGCTTTTGTTAATGTCATGACACTCAAGTTATGCTCTTGTTGATTTCATGACACTCAAGTTATGCTCTTGTTAATGTCATGACACTCAAGTTATGCTCTTGTTGATTTCATGACACTCAAGTTATGCTTTTGTTAATGTCATGACACTCAAGTTATGCTCTAGTTTATGTCATGACTCTCAAGTTATGCTCTTGTTAATGTCATGACACTCAAGTTATGCTCTTGTTAATGTCATGACACTCAAGTTATGCTTTTGTTAATGTCATGACACTCAAGTTATGCTCTTGTTGATTTCATGACACTCAAGTTATGCTCTTGTTAATGTCATGACACTCAAGTTATGCTCTTGTTGATTTCATGACACTCAAGTTATGCTTTTGTTAATGTCATGACACTCAAGTTATGCTCTAGTTTATGTCATGACTCTCAAGTTATGCTCTTGTTAATGTCATGACACTCAAGTTATGCTCTTGTTAATGTCATGACACTCAAGTTATGCTCTTGTTGATTTCATGACACTCAAATTATGCTTTTGTTAATGTCATGACACTCAAGTTATGCTCTTGTTGATTTCATGACACTCAAGTTATGCTCTTGTTAATGTCATGACACTCAAGTTATGCTCTTGTTGATTTCATGACACTCAAGTTATGCTCTTGTTAATGTCATGACACTCAAGTTATGCTCTTGTTGATTTCATGACACTCAAATTATGCTTTTTTTAATGTCATGACACTCAAGTTATGCTCTTGTTAATGTCATGACAATCAAGTTATGCTCTTGTTAATGTCATGACACACAAGTTATGCTCTTGTTGATTTCATGACACTCAAATTATGCTTTTGTTAATGTCATGACACTCAAGTTATGCTCTTGTTGATTTCATGACACTCAAGTTATGCTTTTGTTAATGTCATGCCACTCAAGTTATGCTCTTGTTAATGTCATGACACTCAAGTTATGCTCTTGTTAATGTCATGACACTCAAGTTATGCTCTTGTTAATTTCATGACACTCAAGTTATGATCTTGTTAATTTCATGACACTCAAGTTATGCTCTTGTTAATGTCATGACACTCAAGTTATGCTCTTGTTAATGTCATGACACTCAAGTTATGCTCTTGTTAATGTCATGACACTCAAATTACGCTATTGTTAATGTCATGACACTCAAGTTTTGCTCTTGTTAATATCATGATACTCTAGTTATGCTCTTGTTAGTTTCATGACATTTAAGTATTACCCTTGTTAATGTCATGACACTCAAGTTATGTTCTCGTTAAAGTCATGACACTCAAGTTATGCTCTTGTTAATGTTAATGGGGTGATTTTGCCCGTTGCCTTTTCCATTAAAAATCGTCGTTAAAACCAATAGCCATCCAGCTAGAACAACTTCAGATGTACGCCGCTTCTGGTCACAATCAAGTTAAATCAGAAATTGGTCCTAGAAGTTCTAGAACCAATTTCTGATTTAACTTGATTGCACCACATTTGTCCTAAATATAAAAGCCTAGATGAAGTAAAGAACTTTCAGAATCTAAAGTGATGAGACAAGAATAAGAAAATCTGTAATTACCATTATCCATGATTAGACAGAATCGCGAAAAAAATCATCAATATGTGGTTTCTATTTATTTCTTCATAGAAAATAGATCATTAGGTTTTTTTGAGAAATACCACGGGCAGCAATTATAAGCTGTTCGTTCTTGAAAGAAACCAACAATTTAATATTGGCAAAGGTTACGGTTTCATAACGGTAGATACCAGTTCTCAGGCATTACAATTTTCAAGGCACATGTGTTTAATGTCAGGAACATGCTCATGTTCACCTGTTCATAATTCATTGGTTCATTTATAACAAGTGGAACCAATAGTTTCAGGATTTGGATGGAAAATAGAATAAGATTATATTAAACAGCCAAGTAGTAAGATATCAAGATATATTATAATAATTTGTGAAGTTTTCAACACAGTCATTAAACTTAACAATATTGAAGAACTAGTATAAGATAAGTCAGCAATCAGCACTTTTGTGTCCAAATCACGATTAGTCATTTATTGAAATCACAACTATTTAATTATCCATTTGTGACAAGAAATGATTTTAGTGTTACATAACCCGGCAGAAAGTACCACTGTGCGTAATAGTTTAAGAGAATTATAACAGTCGATGAGCACAGCATGGCTCCATTAAAACACAGTTAGAGAGTGAAACACTCTCTTCGTAGAAATAGAATGTTATAAAACAGTGTGGTGTGTGTGCTATTATCAAGGCGACGGACAATGACTAGTGAACTTGAAGGAGGGGAAATTCAGCAAATTATTGCAGTAGATATAATAGTAGTAAAGTAGAAGGTAGATGGAAGCGAGATTCAGAGAATTCTCTAAGCACCGTAGCAAGTGAAAATCCAATCTGTCAAAACAAATATTTGGGGGAATAAAAATACATCATTTCAGTCAAAGAAATTTTACGGCTGACCAAAGAAAGAAAAACTATATTCGGCAAAAATTTCGATTGTTAGGCATACAGTTTGCTTGATACTAATAACAACGTGCCTAAATGGATTCCAGCTGAGCTATATGTAATGACTAAGAAGCGATTACAGTTGATGTTCAACTGTGATAATTGCAGCAGCAAATCTTTATTTATTTATTTATTTTATTTTATTCGGAGAATATACAGTCTTAAATACCAAGAACAAGAAACTAAATAATTACATATTCTCGCATGTTAAATGCTATATATACAGTGCAATGCAAGGCAAAGCATAAAATAAAATGTAATACCTTAATACGATTAAATTCAATTCAGTTTTTTTTTTCTTTCTTCCTAGTAACCAATCATTTAAACCTGTCCGCGTCACACAGGTATCAAATGCCTTCCTTCATCAAGTTACGGGAAATATAAATAACCACTGATGTATTCCTCACCTCTTAGACCGCATCGTTAATATCCATAACTGTTGACCAATGGATTGATTATTGTAATAATTTAATATGATTATCTACTTATAGTATCCTCACTAAAATCCTACTAATGCTATAAATGCGAAAGTTTGTGAGGATGTGTGTATATATGTATGTTTGTTACTCTTTCACGCTAAATCTACTGGAGCGATTATTATGAAATTTGGTACACGGGTAGAATAACCTGGAATTGTTATTCCCTAGTGTTCATAGGGTATTTTTTATCCCGAAATTCCCACGGGAGCCGGTGTATAGATCCGAAAGTTTCGATGTGAATGTCAATGTACCTAAACGCGCAAATACGTGAATGGAAGGACTAAGGAAAAAATAAATTGGACCATATTACGTAAGGTATTTTTATCCCGAAACGATAAACTCTCTCCAGAAACATTTTAGAAAAAAAAAGAACTAGGTATTTGGTGTTAATTAAATTTGAGACAGTATTAAAGATAAAATCTTTACGATCCTCATAGATCATTGGCCAAATCACTGGCTTATGGCGACATCAATGATTCTAAGCACACCATGTGAATTTCGAGACGTGATAGAATTGAAAATTACGCATGCGAATTCTACGAGCATTTCGTAAAGTTGAATGTACTACAAGTACGTCAGGTGTAATGGCCTTAATGACAGACAAACAATGAACTTTAATAGATAAATCTATTAGAGTAACACTATGGTGCTGTAATCAAACTATTTTTTTAAGTTGGTACCACTACTGCCCCTAGTGAAGACCAGTGGTCCAACTAGTTGGGAGGAGCACTAGTAGGACTAGCCACGGACTGAATATAAAAGAGTACATGTTAGAATAAAATATTTAGCAACATGAAAAATGTTTAAGCGACAGCAGAAATAGAAAACATAATTTATACAAATGCAACTAGGTATCTACATACCAAAGAAACCTGTTTCTTTCATCATTTGTTCCAAAAACCTCATCCGCATTTTTAAAACAAGGCACCCATCAAGACAATAGAATGGCTATGACTAAAAGTGCAATATAGATGCGTCACAATAGACACGTGTAAATAATATGATCTATAATCATCGCCTTCGGTAAATCTGTCTGTCGGTCGACCGACTGTCTCCTTGGTCGCATATCAATGATTCACATCGTATAGACTAACTTGTATAGAGAGCCGTCTCATCCGTATAAATTCCGTTGGTCGAATAGGCTTCTTTCCACATAGCGATTTTTCTAATTGATGGTCAAAGTACTTTGATGGTAATAAAGCTCTAAGGTTTTCTTATAGTATTTCTGGAAATGACTAGTATCAGCAGTTTTTTTTATCTGTTTAAAAAGAGACTGTATAAACTAGTTTATTACTTATTAATTAGTAAGAGATCTTGATTAGAATATAAAAAAAATATTTAATTAGTCTCAAATGTGTGGCAAATATTAAAATCAAGGACCAACTGTCATTTTTAATATAAAATCTTAAATTCTGATAAATTTGTTATTAAGTAAGAAGTGATCACATCAAATCAAATCGTTTATTCAGAAATTAGACCTTTTAAGGCACTTTTTCACGTTAAATTTTATATTAAATACTAATTTCTCACAAGCTACGAACTACCGGCATTTCGGAACGATCCCTGCTGAGAAGAAATGCCGAAAGAAACTCATTTGAACATTGATAATGAGATCACTATAGCGCTTTGTTATTTCCATTACAATATCATCAACAGTTTTCAGCGGACAATAAGCAAAACAATAGAAGCAAGTCTTCTATAAGTACAAGAAATTCTCCTAACTCTGCGCGCCATTCATATGGACTAGACAGGTACATTACAATACATACGGCCATTGAATATTTATTCCTTGTGTGAACTCTGAATGAGCATTCTTGTTAATTCATGTGTGTGACTACCTGTAGTATTTTACTACAACTCGCACGGTTATTTCTAAGTATTTTGTTATAAGAGAAATAAATTAACGTTCAAACACTAGCAAAAACACAGTTTCAATTGATTATTTGTATACGCAACATTTTGTTTGGAAGTCACAGATCGGTTAACATCTGACATGCTGTACCGACCACACATAAATTGGGATAAGGGTAGGCTGATGATGATGATGACGTTTGTTACGATATGACTAAAACACTGGCTTGGATGTGGTCATTACTGACCATTTTAACGAAATTTCAGTTACATAAAGTTCTGTTATTATAGGATTCTACTTAGAACAGCATATCTGGATGGATAAAGAGGTAACTAGTAGATTTAGCCCTGAGCTTAACTAGTCGATTCCAACTAACTAACAGAAGATCACATGGAATATGAAGGAAACTGACATATTCTCGCAAAAGCTTACGATATAATGCCAGTGAAAAGGCAATAAAATAAATCATAAAATTATAGTTATGACCTTATAACGAAATCACAAAAGGAACTTAACATAAACGCAACATGAAAAGAGCTAACGACCATTAATAAAGCATTTTAAATATTAATGTATTCTAACATAATAAAAATCTAGTACACTACACAATACAACAAATTGTGTCTTTACAATAAATAATATGAAAGCTAGTGATCATCAATCATTGTAAATATAAACATATGAATTAATTTTGAATCTGCATAACATATTGCACGTAACAGAAACTTATGGTAATCGTAATGATTATAACGACCCACGCATTTGACCAGGTTAAAAACTGTAGTATGGTATTATAAATAGCACAAACAATACTACTTATTGATATCTATTTTTTATATTTACCAAACTTATATAAACACTAGGTGTATAATCGCATAGTGAAGCACCGGGCAAGACAATGATATTAGTTAAAAGAATTATTAAAATGAAATTAAAACACAAACTGAAATATCAAAGTTTAGTTTCCAGTCATAGTATACAAAATAGTTGGAATTATAAATAACTTTGAATAATATAATGTTAGGGCATGATAAAAATAAAAGTGAAACGAGGAATCGGATATATCTAAAATCAACACAAGCCTTACACAACAATGACCCCCGTTATCAACCTAATCATAAATGAAGTTATAAAAATAATATGTGTGGTGAAATAAATATTACTAGAGAAACAGAAATGAGAATGTGTGTTATACAAATTGATTTCATAGGTGTATAGCATAAGAGATGCCATGTATAACTATTTACATGTGTACCTTGACGGAACAAAATTTCTAAATACCTGGGTGTTCTTACAGTCAACTGCCGATTGGAGCTATATGCAATGGTATTAACGGCGAATTTGCAATAAAATCAGGTAGGTCTTATATAGATATATACTTCGAGGAGAAATTGTTGACGTTTTCTCTCTTTGTTTGGCTAAAACTGTTGACATCTCACGGAGCATGGGAACAACTCAATGGTTTCGTAAATACAATATACATACCAACACTGTTCTATTTATCGTTGGAAAGTTTATATAATCAAAATACAATTTTCCAGACGAGTTTCTTTTCAAGATTTTTTTAGCATACCATATTCTTTTTTCAGTCCTAAATTCATGCTTATATTCATTAAAAGGTACATGTTCCTGAGACGATATCGATTTCATTGCCTACAAAATCAAAATCAAATCATTTTTCAGGTGATATTCTAAATTAAACAATATTTACCAAAGCTACAAACTACTGGCACTTACGGAACAACAACAACCTACCAATGTCGCATAATACGTTGTTACATGAATATAAAAAGAACCAACAATAGAAAAGGAATGTCCCTGAACTCACAGATTCATCTCGCCATCAAAGTATGTTAGGTCGAGATGGCAAGCGTGTGATCGTTGCGGTCACACGACATCATAGGTGTGGACTCCACTCACACGCCCTTGATCCAGTAGTCAATCGTGGTGTTAAATACAAAACTGGATGAAAAATACTTAAATATTGACGGAGCATTACTATTCCGAGATGCTATTTCAGTGGTAGTTTTGCTAAACCAGGAACGGAACATGTAGAATTATTATAAATACTGAACAGAACATAATATTATATATATGTTTTTTTTTCTTTGCCAAATTTAATCTAATTCCTCCAATAGATTTTGCTGTGTAAAATACATCCATCTATCTAAACATTTGTATTGTCGTAATACATACTTCGTTATGTTTAAATTTTTCATGAGAAAGATTTATAAAACCGAAAGTATGATGTCATAATACAAACAGTCAACTTGTCTCATACTACAAAGTTTAAGAAACAATGTACACGTCACTGGGTCAAGTGCAAATAGTTGACATGCGTAATATTCATATTGAAAAGTACGCTTGACTATTCATAATTATGTTTTTGTTCGAATGTATTTCTAGGAATGGATTCATATGGGCATAATCCATCGAAATCTTTTTATTTCTTTCTTAGAGCCAGACCCACAGGCCAGACCACATTGCTACGTTGCGTCGTGCCGCTACGTTGTTTTCCATAGTTTATTAAAGATAAACATTATTATAGTTTCACATTGACGTGCGTCGACGTACGTCGAATATTTTCACAACACAATTTCTGCATTGCTTTCAACGGACCACGACTGAGCAACGGGGCCGCGTTCTTATCAAGTGGGTTATTGCTAACACTGGTGTCAGATTTTACTCATGTCGCCTAAAGGTATCTCACATGACTTTTACGACTATAATTGTGGAAAGTAGTCGCATGCACGCTGGTGAGTGCCAGTGTACAGTTTTCCTCACGAAGTTTTCCTTCACGGGTATCGAGTGATCTAGGAATGTTACACGAGTCAGATTTGTACACAAACTCAGCAGGATGCAGGAGCAGGATTCGAACCTTGGACCTTTTGATCAAATGGTCTTAACCTCTGAAGCACCACCAAGCTGTTTCCTGGACAAGGCTAGTAGGTATCCAAATTTTTAAATAAATAAGCCATAGATAAATACAGTAACTATTTCAATAGTCTGAACTCTAAAGCCGGTCACTAACTTTCTAGCTCAGAATTGCGTGACAGAATCTGTTTAATTGTTACACTTTATGAGAAATAAAGAAATACACTACAATTGCAATTATTGTTCTGGTTATGTTTGTAATTTTAGATAAGGATGTAAAACATATTTATTTAAAACATCGAAACAACGATAAGATATTTATTTAAAACATCAAAATAATGGTGTATGTACTATCTAGATTACATACATACATATATAACGTAGATCACACATGCAGCACTAGCTTTCACGAAACAACAAACTAAGAAAAATTTGGACAACAATGTAAACATAGATTTATAAATATTCCCTGCGATACGGCCAATTCCTGGCAACACCAAACCTGGACAGAGCCGTGGGAGGCATCGCGACGGATACTCGACGACTTCATGTGGATCCCTTGCTCAATTTACGCATTTCGGTAACTAATTGAAACAAATTATTTTCCATAATTCAGCACCTTATGCAGTCCAAATCATCAACTTCATCTAATCAAGCCTCAACACCAACACCCTATATTCTTTCTATTCAAAAATATTCTGATTTTTTATTATGAGTTTTGGAAATTCAATCCTGCGATTTTAAAAAAGTGTGAACCTATATCACTCTTGGGCATAGAAGTGTTTATAGTTCTCTCGATCCCTAAATAAACCATCTCGAAATAGAAAAACATATTGAACCAGGAATCGATGGAGCACTCATAATGAACAAGCCAAATAATCGTAGACCCATTCAAAGTTGCTAGAAATGTGGCACCTTGTCGGAAATTGTAAGAAACTGTGATAAATACACACTATTGTAGGTGCGAAGAGAATATAGAGGCTGATTCACGACTTATGATAAATCAGAAAACCGTTAATTTATGTGAAAGCTTATACAACTTACTGTGTTATGACATAGCATTATAACAGGACTGTAAATAAAATGAAATTGTAATGAAGTATTTGAGATTAAGTACAACATAATTTTTGACGACCTCGGTGGCGCAGCGGTAAAGTGCTTGACTTGATTCGAGCCCCTGTTGGGTGACGATGGAAAATGATCTTTTTCTGATTGGCTCAGATCTTGGATGTTTATTTTTACCTATATGTATTTGTTATAAAATATGGTATCGTTGAGTTAGTATCCCATAACACAAGTCTCGAACTT
Source organism: Plodia interpunctella (assembly GCF_027563975.2). Lineage (NCBI taxonomy): Eukaryota > Metazoa > Arthropoda > Insecta > Lepidoptera > Pyralidae > Plodia > Plodia interpunctella. Next base: position 9,317,943 of record NC_071301.1, read on the forward strand.
ACTTTGGGGCTAGCTCAATCTGTGTGATTTGTCCTAATATATTTATATTTAATATATTTATTTATTTATTTATTAATATTTATAATTAATATCGTGGTTTATGAATAAGGCTTTCTGTAAATTTTTTTTTTTCTTTCGAATCATTGTAAGAATACAAATAGGGGATAACTAAAGAAAACTGAACCATAATACAACAACAAACTCAGTACAAATTATATCGTATACAGCCTGACCATTCACCATTGAAACTCGTCCGTCGTAAGTCTATTGATTTTATAGACACTTCTCATAGCATAAAACAAATAAGTAAAATTTTAAGACATCAATATTTTCTTGTCTATATCATTGTCTATCTAAGCATTGACGATGAAGAGATCATTGTTTTTCTAAAAAAAAATCGTAAAGCCAAAATATTAAATACCATCTGATGTAGAAGTATATATTGGAGATAGCTCATGCCCTTAAAAGTACGGCCCGGACACGTGTTCTAGTGAATGGGTGTCACGATGTTTTGCCAAGCAGTTAGGAAGGCGTTGTTTGCCAACAGGCTCTCTATTTGCCCTTCCCACGTCCGGCCCGACAAGCAAACTATCTAGCCTCAGGAGTCTTGATCATTCATGAATACATGGCATCCAGGTTACTGTTTCCATCGTAGTAGCTTCTGTTTATCAATAGCTTCACAAAATGAATAAAGAAACCAGACTTTAATGAGAGAGATGCATTCACGTTGTAACACTTTTATGTTTTAACGTTTTATTTTTTTATTTTCATTTCGGAACTCTTTCATTATGTTTGTCTATTATTTTGGTTCTTGATAATGTCTTGTCATGGTCTTGTATGTCAAACTGAAAGATTGGTAGATTATATTCTAATGTGTAAAGATTAAAATAAATTTTAATATTTTGTAGTAAGAGCTACTTTTATTCTTTGTTATTATAGAAGCTGTTATTTTGTTAAAATATAGTTCTATGTGAAAAACCTCATCATAGATAAATATTATATGTAAGCAAATCACCTATAATATCTTATCTATTTACCATCCCTTTATTTTAAATAGCATGTAGCTAATTAATAGCATGCAATTACTTTCTTCCCATAGGGATTTACGCTCCGGTACCGGATTCCCCTTCATCCTACGACCGCACTTTAAAGATATTCTTGATGTCTGGCTGATTTGGAGGATTAAAGGAAGTGGTGTTTTTGTTTAGTGACCTTTTTATCAATCGGGATGTGTTAATATTTTGTTACCCACCTATTAAACGGTATTCTTCCATTTCCTTTTTATTACATTTTCTAAAATTAATCTCTGTCATTTTTGTAACGAAGTCATTTTTGTTATCTTTTCCTTACTAGTTTAGAATAAATGTTACAACGTCAACAGAATAAAGAAAAGAAAAGTATGTATAACAGGACGAACCGTGATGGCTCAGTGCGTAAAACGGCCGCCTATGTTTGAAAGATCTCTCTCTCTCTCTCTCTCTCTCTCTCATCTGAATGTTTTCTCAGTTGCTTGTTCAACCGTTGAAGTGAATAACTCATAACACATTCAATACGAAAAGAGAAGGTTGTAAAAGTAACGTCATTTATAGGTGGGAGAACATGGCACTGGTTATTACGAGCTTTTATTTGTGATCACACTATAGATATACTTCGAGTTGATGTGAAAGCTGGATAAACAAACACAATATGAATATTGTGTTTCGAAATAAAGTTAAGAGCACAGCCAACGAGCACGAGAACTTAAAAATACGGAACATAATATTTGTAACCTTAGGTTTCAATTTTAAATTGTATTATGCAGACACCAAGATGACGGCAAGAGTTGCGCAAGAGTGCAATAACTTTGAGGTGAACAGACGGACAAGACACGCGTGATTGGGAATAGATCGGGGCTATAATTCTGCTCATTGAATCCTCTGTAGACTATTAATCAATAGACATAATGGTCAGGTAATTAGTAGTACAGTATTGTATCGTTTGTATCCTCTCAGTCGTTGTTGCAAGGGATAAATAAATCATTGAAACGAGATAACTATAGGCGTCTACATTTTTAATACTTCACTAAATTATTAAAGAAAAGTTATAGCATTATATGCTTGTAATATTTTTTCAGCTTACATGTGACTTTTCTTTGAATTGTTAGTCCTCAGGCAAATTAAGTAATTGACTTGACATACTGTCAAACTATTTAGTTAATATCAAAATTAAGGTAAACATTTGCGGAATCAAGGCACATAACTTCAAAGACTTCTAATACTACAAAAAATTTATAAGTATGATATTTCGTAGTTTCATTGTTTGATCTTAGTTATCATAATTTATTGTTTTTCGCTGATATACAAATGCTATTTGCGTAACAATGCAGCAACTTCAGACAGATTTAAAACGTGATCGGGAATATAATCAGTGATTTCATTTTATTGTTTAAATTCTTCGTATTCTTTTTCTTCTTAATCGAAAACTATGAATTGAATGTTTGTAACTATTTGTTTATTACAAATAGTAGGTTTCGTCCAACCTTCCAGCCACTAGGCACTAGTACAGAATGTTAGTTTTTTGTGATCATCTAATTTAACTGTTAGATTAACATCTTTAATATAACCTCTTTACCGTAGAATCATTTAAACATTGTATGTAACTAGTAGCAATTTTAAACGTTAACCGCTAGAACGATTCGTGTCTTATACGAGTACATAGTATGTTTTATTGTTATTAGATTTCCCACGGTGATTGACCTGGCCTCACCTACTGTCCTTCTTTAATCTTCACCGACTGTGTTTCGTAATTGTCTCTTTGTCCGACCTCATCAAATGCTTTATTAATGAGAAAATAATTAGTACATAGATTTTTGTACTTACAAGACGTACTTATAAGATAAAACATCTATAATAATCAATGTTCCGTAAACGCATCAAAGAGTTTACTTTATTGCGGCAAATTGAGGGCAATACATTATTATCAATACAACAATATATTATCTTTATTCCTTTCCTTTTTTTACATTTTTTCCTAAGTCAGTATATGTTTAATACTATTGTTTGCTGTTGTTTGTTTCTGTTTCCGTACATATTAACTTGTTTATTTTGCCACCTTACCTACTTTTGTACTTGATTCCAGCTGAAAATCAGCGCCTTGGCTCGATACCATGGCACCATGCTGAGCTGGTCGCCATTTCGGCTTACATATTGTATTCGATCTATATTCGTTACTCTTTTGTATGTTTGCATTTTATATGTTTGCCGAATAAATGATTTCTTTCTTTCATTCATCTACCTCTCATGTAAAAGTATTTTCATCACCCATTTGGTCTAACTAGCTATCCATCGGGCATAAGGCACAATTTATTCATATAACCTTCTTATTGTGCCAATAAATTTTTAAAATTTATTTTGACACTTTCTCTATTTTTTTATTTTTATTGTACTATCAAATAACGTCATCATGCGCAGGAAGTCCATAGGCTTTTCTCAAAGATTTCGAGCGACTCGAACTCCTCATCGGGTTACTGAGATCTCTCTGACAACAATAAAAGCTTATGTCAAAAATGACATTTTTGTAAATTACTTTTTTGTTGATGATCTCAATGCCATTGGGTCTAATTTTGAAGAAGTGAGTACACCCTGTAGACATACGAGTAGGTGGTCCCTTTCTATGCAAATGCAGACAATGGCACATGGTGGTCTGGTGGTAAGCGATTCCACCCGCATGGTCCACGCAGCTTCGTGAGTTATCAACCTTAGGGAGGCATAAGTTTGTGTTTGAATTTGGTTATTCGTTTTACAAACTTCTTAGGAAATGTTCGTAAAGTTATCTCGATGATTTTATCCTACCGACCTATATAAACGTTAACTTTTAGAATGATTGCGTGTGTGAAAACTTGAGATACTAAATTTCTAAATAGAGATTTCTAAATTCCCACACCACGAGAGTAAGTTTTATTTTTTATCTTGGTAACTCGTTAGGGAACACTTACCTAACTAGTATACGTACGTACAAAATCTTATTTCCCATATTTTCACATGTTGCCGGCTATTTACGGACCTCTATCGCTGTGATGGAGCCCATAGTCAGCCTAAAAAACAACCCAAAAAAATTTGAAGAAGATTCAGATTAACCTAGAATTTTTTTACAACCGGCTGACTATCTGTCGGCCACCTGTCCTTGGGGACGCTGTTATTGCTTATGAGCTGTATTGGATACGTGTCTGAGTCTTTTAAAAGATTTTGAAGGGATCCTATGCTAAGGCATTTAACAATAAATTCTTAAATCTCTTGACAGAATATTGTGTACACTCCTCTTAAAATACAGCTATAACATTTATCGTAGGCTTAACATTGTATAATTTAGCCGAGAACGTGTCATGTCCCAGTTCAGTTACATCATGTGACTTTTGATTATTTATTTAGATAATAGCTGCTCAATTGTCAATAGTTACAATAACAGTTAAACCGGATATCGATCATGCGTTGGTATAAGTATGCAAAGTCTGTCTGTTTGAAAGCATGTTATGGACATACTTAAAGATATTGAGGAGGTAGAGAGCTTATCTATAACCTAAGAAAGCTTATCTATAACCCAAAATTAAAAAACTTACATAGTTGATGTCGACAGCATGGAACCAGGACATACCTATATAAACTAATTTATCACTGTTGGCGCCATTTCATAATACTGATAAGGTTATAATGTATGCGATAATATCACTTGCAAGTAAATAAATTAAATAAGTAGGTTTATTTGTGCAGCCCACATACGAATAAAAACTAATTTTATCTAAATATATATATTTTTTAAATCATGCAATATACCTATCATGCAAAATACATAATTATGTAGAAGTACACAGAGGGTTCTCTTTGTGGACAAGAACCATCCCTGAAGAACACGCGGGCGGTACCGTGGGTAGCGAAACTGTATAATTTTGAAATCATAAGACTTTGCAAGTAGTAACCAATATTATCTAAGTTATTTATTAAAGTCAACGTTAAAGCATTCAAATAAAGAAATTAGACCTTCTTTTTCAATTCCTATTTCAAATTATTTTCAAAAAGTCTATCTCAAAAGGAACTGCTGAGAAATGCTGAAAGACACTCGCAAAAAACAATTCACTACGATATACAGGTACATGTAAAATTACCCCCGACATAACCAAAACCCACGTAATAATGGGGAGTCATTAATATGAACATTTTCCCCCAAGAAACCATGCCTGGGAAATCAGTAGTTTTCTGGATAATAAACTTCACAGTTGAATTGAAAATTCTCATTTTTTTGCATCGTGTAAATGTAATTTCATCCAAAGAAACCTCATAAAAATTTTAAAGAATTCCCTATCAAAAATGATTTTGATTATTTTATTATTTATTAAATATTTTTATTATTTTTCCCAGTCAAATTATTTTTACTCTGAAGTGACTTTAATTGGAATACCCTACGCATACCTAACGGCTATTGTCGGAGGTAGTTTTACACTCTATATAATTAGATCACTTTTTAATGTTCCGTATGCTCTTCCTGATGATGGAGCAAGGTCAGAGCACTCATCAAAAACGCGGAAGACATTCGCAGTTACACAACTATGTGTACACCCGTTTAGCATTACAATTGGACCCTACGATTGTATCCATACATTCTCACACAACTAATAATTATATACACTTCACAGCCCTAGGAATCACTTATAAATTATTTTTAAGCTACTCCTGGTTGTTGTGAAATGGTTTTTCTCCGTGAGATCTAGTTCTTAGACGCGACCCTTTGTTATTAAAACATCGTAAGATATTATAACGATGAGATCTCTCATCTTTGTAACAGCGACTGATTTGTATTGTATACGTAATTACAAATGAATTCAATGGACAATAGAAACAAGTAAATATTTCACACTAGCGTACGGTAAAATGCAGATTAATAAAGTCAATGAATTAGAACCTTTTTTAATATTCTGATATGGTACTCACTGACTCCAATGAATATCTAAAAATACTCAAAATAAAATAAAAATTGAAGGTTCACTGATTGTTTACACGGTTTATGTTAGTAAGTCATGCGAATATTTGCATAAAATTAAAATTAATTTTAGAAACAAACTAAGTACAGTACCGGTTCAAAGTTTAGAAATTAATTATTCATTTATTTAAAAAACTAGTTGCGCCCCCGGGGCTTCGCTCCTGTGAGAATTTCGGCATAAAAAGTACCCTGTGTGTTATTCCAGGCGAACACACAGAGCCCACTTACAGTTTTATTGTTTGTATAGATATAGATAGATTCATAAGTTATGAATTACTACTAAAGATTAGGTACATTAATGGAACAGAAAAGGTTTTACAAACAGATATCGATTTAAACATATTATAAAAAAATCATTGATTGAAATACATTCCAATTATGTTGCGGATATACTTCTGTAAACCTTAGTTCATAAAACACTCTATTTATATAAATTAAAAAGTACTTAGTAAAAGTATATTTTATTTTTTCAATTTAATAAAATAACAATGGCAAGTTCCAACGGTTCCCAAGCTTTCGCATGCCTTTATATTGCTCGGCTGTCTGAACAATCATAATACCAAATATTTGTGTCGTATCATTCACCGTACATCAGTAATAGTTATATCTATAGATTTTACTCGCTGTTTCCGGTGTCCAAGTGCACTTTCGATCGTATTGTTATTCAACAGACAGCCGACTTTCTTAGTACCTACGTAATACTTGCTCGCTATGAATAAATAATAATCAGAAATTAACAATCGTACCACGTAAGATGGCTGTATGCATTCGTTTATCTGACGATACTGACGTTTTAAACAATTCATTGTAATTGTTATTTTGATGAGCAGTCAGAAGTCATAAAGTTACAACGAACAGGTATGACAAAAGCTTTATCTATATCTGAATTTTGAGAGTAAAACCATTTCAATATCATAAACTAAGTGGAAAGTGACACAAGCCAATAGTTTGTCTATTATTCGCGGGAATTATCTATTTTCTTGGGAAAGACGTAGCAAGTAAGAAGTAGAAGCAGAGGTATAAGAAAATATTCAGATTTGAGTGGGATTCGAAACCACATCTCTTCCAAACCAGCTCTGAAAAACGAGCAATAAAGGCCGCACGGCCAAATTGATTCAACCAATAACTACATCTTATTTGAAAGTGAGTTTGTATTTGAAGCGAGTGTTTGTAATGGAGTTATACACATTTTTATGTGATATGGTACAAAATGAAAAATTTAGTATCAGTAAAAAATATTTTGAAAGAAAACCTCGATCAACAATAAGTTCAATGGCGTTAGGACTAATTATTCCCAGCAAGGTGGCCATTATAAATGTTGGCTTCCGATGGTATCCTCGATAAAACACGAGGCTCACGCGTATGACCTGTCCATTAATTTAGCTATGTACGAGGGTAAATCAAAAAGTTCTTAGAATTACATATTGATATATTTTTTTTGTGGGTAGTTTATTATTATTTTTAAAGAGTGATTATCGTATAATGTTTATGCTCAGTTACAATCGATTCGGTCGTATCGTTTACAAGCAATAAATTATTAAGTGCCAAGGGTATTCCAACGTATTGAAATATGGAAAAAAACGAATTACGTGCGGTGATAAAGTATCTGTGCCTAAAAAAAATGTCCACTAAGGAAATTTTTTTGGATATTCAGGAGACATTAGGGGATAATGCTTTACCCTATTCTACAGTAGCTTACTGGGTTTCGGAATTTAAAAGGGGTAGATCAACTTGTGAAGATGATCTGCGTTCCGGGCGGCCGTCAACCTCCATCACAGAAGAAAATATCAAAAAGGTCGAGAAGTTAGTTCTGGAAGACAGAAGAATAACTATAAAACATTTAGCCGAGGTCCTAAAGATTTCATTTGGAAGCATCCAATCCATTTTAACAGATTCCTTGGGGTTCAGAAAAGTGTCGGCAAGCTGGGTACCACGAATGTTAACAGAAGAAAACAAAAAACGTCGTTTGGAAATTTCAAAGCGCAATCTTGAAATATTACAGTCCGATCCGGATGAATTTTGCCGTCGTGTTGTTACCATGGATGAAACATGGGTCCACCATTTTGATCCCGAAACTAAAAGACAAAGCATGTCTTGGAAACGGCCATCATCGCCACCAATGAAGAAATTTCGCGTTGCTCCTACCGCCGGCAAAGTTATGGCCTCTGTGTTCTGGGATAGTGAAGGAATCCTTTTTATCGATTACATGCCGAAAGGACAGACCATTACTGGATCCTACTATGCTAATTTATTTCCAAAAGTGCGTGAAAATATAAAGGAAAAACGGCGAGGAAAACTGTCATTGGGCGTGTTGTTTCTTCACGATAACGCTCCTGCGCATCGGTCCGAAGTTGCGCTCACGGCAATCCGCAGTGCTGGCTTCGATCTTCTTGATCACCCACCATATTCTCCGGACTTAGCCCCTAGTGACTTTCACCTATTTCCAAAATTAAAGGAGCACATCCGTGGAACTAAATATAGTGATGACGACGCAGTTATGGCTGCCGTAGACGACTTTTTTGAGAGTCAAGAAAATGATTTTTTTTTGGAAGGAATTAGAAAGTTAGAGAAGCGGTATACTAAATGTATTGAATTAGAAGGAGATTACGTTGAAAAATAAAATATTTTTGTACACATCTCCTGGTTTTTTTATAGTGATTCTAAGAACTTTTTGATTTACCCTCGTATTTTTAATGTGATCTATGCATTGACCCGAGATAAAACAAAGCAACGTGCTGCGAAGCGACGTGACATGCGCGCGATTAGTCAAGCCAATCATTTCATTAGGAAAGTACGTGACAGTTTGAGAAGCCGTGACTGAACGCATAAATGTCACTGTAATTATAATTTGTAATTATGACTACTAAGTTCTTATTGTATGTACCTATAATTAGGTTATGTACAAACGATACAGTTGTATGACAATTCAGCAACGAAAAAATGAAAATTATTTATTTAGTTAGGTACATTGTAATATTTATTAGTTAGTTTGTATTAGTTTCTTGTACGTGAATTTTATCTTCATAGATCGTCAAGGAACATGTACTTTTTCTTCACTAGCAGTAGCAAAAAAGTGAAATTTAATTTTCCTTTTTTACAGTAATCTGACCGAAGTTTTTTAAACTAACAAATATAAAGAACCACAGCAGAAACGACCTAAAGGCAGACCAAGGAAGCGTTGGATGTATTGTATTACAGAAAACCTAAAGAAATTGGCCAAATTTCATATAAGAAGAAAATGAAGGTGAATAAGCGCGATCGGTGAACAAATTCATAGAAAAGGTAAAGCAAGACCCGCAAAGGGTTGTGACGACGTTGGAAGATCTAAATAACTATAGTCTACAACAGGGTTAAATTGAGAACCTCTTTTCACCATTAGGATTAAAACGAACGAATAAAATCTATATATACGCATATTTGCATATCCTGCCACTCCGAGCTTTGGCGCCACAAAGTCACAACACTCGTAGATCCTAATCCGGGACGAATGACTATTCAATCAGCAAATCTGCATCATTCTCACACGATCCTGGACAACCCTGCGAATCCTATGCAAATCCCTCGTTAATTCTACTCGCCTATTTGTTTGACTTTCTATAGTTCGCAGAAGTTTAATTAAAATGCTTTGATGAGAGTTCATATATCATGTCCAGCTCTATGTGGGGTCCATCCATGGCGACTAAGGGATATAAAGCGTTGACAGCTGATAAACCACAACAGCGTTCCCAAACAAAGAAGTCGCCGTGTCGCCCAGGCGGTCATACAATCAGAGAAGAATCTTCATTTGTTTCCTTCACGGACCTCTATTTCTTCTTTTTTTGTCGATCTACGGGACCCCGAGCTACAGGCATGACAGCCACGAATACAACATGGGAACATATATGTATTAAATTAATGGCTTTATCAGGATAAATGTTTTTACACAATCAAAGATTTTTTTTTATTACAATGACATTAATTGACATACATGTAGATTGTAAGTGACATTTTATCTTAATTTAATCTGATGTCATTTTATATTTTTTTAAATATCACATATGCAATGCATGCTGTTGACAACGGCTAAATAAGCTTGTTCTAAACCATTATGTGAATATTGTATTACCAACCCTATTTAAGCAAATACAATGATTTGATTTGATTAGATTTGAGTATAAGAGATGATAGAAGAAATTTCTGAGCACTTGCTTCGCCTTCATATGGCGGCGCGCGGCGCCGTCGACTTTATATGGCAAAGATCATTCACTTCCAGATAAATATCTAAAAAAGTTACATTTATAAGTCTATTTTAAGTACACAGGGTTCGACCGGACGTCCAGCAATTACTCTGACTATTAGACACGGCTGATGCTAAGTGAAGTCATTAGTATTGGTCCTCAATATCCCGGTAAGACAGGTAATTATTACTTTTACAGGAATAGCCAGCAAGCCTAGGTACAGCAAACTACATGTAAAGCTACTCTAACGCCTCTATGTTGTGGTAATAATGACTAATTCGCAAAGAAAACTTTATGATTTACTAGCGATATGTAAAAAAAACGCAACGAGATTCTACCTTATATGTCTAAGTCGGGTTTATATTTATCTATTTTCTAATCTTCTTCACAGTAACTAATCCTTAACCGCCTATTTTATTTTACAATACCTAAAGACACATTAAAAACTTACTTTTGGAGGTACCTATATTGAACATCCTTGTTTTACACCACTGAAGAATTACTTTGAACATTTACCTGAAACAAAAGAAAAACACATTTAGATATATAAAACGGCCCGTCCCTGCTTCGCTCGGGTGAATTTCGTTTATCGCGTTCATACTGACAGACAGACAAATGCGACAAAAGGACTAAGGTTTTATTATATCTAAGGATTACATTTTATGGGTCGTTGTTTCTTTACAAATATTTTACAAACCTACATAAATTGAAACAATATCATACCAAGTATTACATAAATATAGTGTTATCTTCACACTTCGACAATGCACATATATATATATGATCAAGTGATTCAGTTTGCCGAACATGTTGAACGGTCCAAATTAAGACGTCTGCAGGTCAACAGGTCGGTAACAATGACTGCTAATACAATACATATTCATTATACTGCCCTGTCAATTCTGGTTGCAAGTCAGGAAAGAAATCAGGTCGATGGAAATAAATTTGCCAGTCTTGCAACCCTTATTATGTGGTCAGCTGTACCAAAGTGTAAACACCTACCACACAGTCACACCAAACGTGAGGTGACCGTACCGAATAACTAAAATTAAAATTTCTTTAATGAACTTAATATATATTAAAAGATTAATGACTTTGGTACTAACCAAATAATTTCATATAAAGTAATTACTCTCTGAGTATAATTAATCAAAGTTGAGGTAATTTCTATAATAATTTGGCTTGTGTTAGTTCGCATAGTCATCATGCCGGACTGCTATACTGGAAGCCCCGGGTTCGATCTCAGGTCAAGAATGATATTTTTCGAATTGACCAGGCCAATTCGAAAAATATCATTCTTGACCTGATCTTGGATGTTTATCTATATAGTATGATATGAAATATAGTATCGTTGAGTTAGTATCCCATAATACAAGTCTCGAACTTACTTTGGGGCTAACTCAATCTGTGTTATTTGTATCTATTTATTTATTTTTTATAGACAGAATGCTATGCCGATTAAGCCTCACTAAATATTATATTATAGGTAAGTTTTTGCTAGTTAGTGTAGTAAAATCTAGCCCACAAACTGACCTAGATATGTAATTGCGTCAATACAGCACCTCTGAAGTTATTAGCACTAAATTATGTTAAAACATGCGTGTGCTGGCTAACTGTGGGCGCGAGTCATGGCAAGTCGAACGAGTTTATTATAACTAATTAAGATTTGATTCGCAATATCTAAATGCCACTTGCATATTTATATTTATATTTATATTTAAAAAATGGTAAGCCCTTCTGGCATAATAGGGACCAACACTGTTTGAATGAGTTTCTTTCGGCATTTCTTCTCAGCAGTGGTCATTCCGAAATGCTAGTAGTTGTAGCTTTGATAAACATAATTTAATTTAGATTATGACGTGAAAAAGTGCCTGTGAAGGCCTAATTTCTGAATAAATGATTTGATTTTGATTTTGATTTTAATTTCATGAAAATACTCGACAAATAGTAGCGAAGTCGAAGGGGTTGTTTCACCTTTTGTTGGAAAGTTTCAAATGCTTGTCGCTTGTAGCAACTAGCCATAATATTGTAGAACAGTCTTTAAAAAGTTTATTATTGGCAATTGGTTAAGCAAAAGAAAAAAGAAACACCTAAATGTTTAAACAACACATTATATTTTATTATTATGATATTCTGCAGATGTATGTCATTTATTACTAATTAAATGATTCACAAAATGAACTTAATAACTAAAATGTATTCAAAAAACTATAATTTATTTGTTAATGTAACTGGATGTGAAGGTTGCATAGCAATATTTTTAATTGATACAAGGTTTATTGAAATGTCTGTTATTCAAAGTAAATTTAACGTGTATTTGTGTGTGATCAGTTGTGAAATTCTTGCGTTAGCCTGATACCAAAGTACAGTTTCACGATGCATCTCGTTCAAGTGAAATGAAATCTTACTCCAATCTAAACCTAACATCATATTTGACCTTATAGCACGATGGTGGGATGACTCCAGTCATGCTATTCTCAACAATTATAGTAAGAACAGAGTATGACCGAATCACAGTAACGTTAATAACAAACACGATTTCAATACTTTCTAAATGTCTAAGCAAATTATTATTAAATATTTATTGATTATGCAAATTAATCTAAACAGAACATTATTAATTAATAATGTTTATCTTATCATCATCATTAGATAAAATGAATGCATCAAATAAATGTAATGAATTGAGATGAACATGTATGAAGTCATGCCAAAAGATTATGTGACTGAAATCTGTCTACCGATAATCATACTACAAAACAACCGAGTAAAACTGACCGGACACATGAACACAAATATAATCATCGCATCGATTGCGTAACAAATAATCAGACAATTAGATCAGTAGATAATAGAAATCAAACGAAAGTCGCTCCTTACGACGTGGCTACAGGCAATGAAAGCGAGCGACCGACTGTACTAATTTATAGCCGCATTGATATGCAATTGTTGATTTGTTGACCATTTTAGATGACAATGACGGCGTGGAAAACTAATGTGAAACTATTGATGATTTGCGAAGTGAACAGTGCATTATCCAACTGGATGTTCACGATATCATCATTAAATTTGCTGTTTATACAAGTAACGCTTCACCTCAGACTCTTGAAGCCTCGGATTTTTCCGCCCTGGAATAGGACCACCATGATTGTCGTACGAGGTGACTAAGGGACACAGCCTGGCAGCTGATAGGCAACAATAGTATTCTCAAGGAGGATTGACCTCAGGCAGGTCGGTTGTAAAATCATAGCCGAATCTTCAACATTTAAAGTTTTTTTAATCTGTTATATTTCTTGTTTAGCTCAATGAGGGACAAAAAGTTTAACCTTAAATTTGTCACCGTTATGAATTTTAAAAATTCTTTTACAATGTTATTTATTTCGTAGATGCAACTTAAAATTGCATCATACACAAGAATGGACTACCATTTTGTTTTTATCATTGATATATTGTTTAGTCACCAACAGATTCAGATTTTTAGATTATATGCAGGTGGCATGGTTTCCAATGTTGTAATTATTTTCATCTCCATAACTAATTCAAAGAACTCCATGCCTAGCTAAATTAAGTGCCAACCTTGAGACTAGCGACCGTCAACCCACAGATAGTTGATTAACGATGTGCCGATACAATTGAACCAGGATGACTCCGGTGCTCAAAATGGCGAACAACTTATATGGAAACTGGGTATATCACATCTAAAGCACGCGAGACAGGTTTTAATACAGGAATTTTAATTCTAGTTATTATAAACGCAATAGTTTGTAAAATTCGGAAATGTTTGAAACGTCGGTTAACCATTTAGATTTATATCAACAAAATTAAATTAATAAGTTGATAGAAAATTATAAACCAGTCTTTGCTAAGGATAAATATGATGTTGGCGCTGTTCGAGATTATGAAGCTCACATAGACTTGATGGTGGATAAATACTGTCACAAACGACCATATAGATGCACAACTGAGGATAGAAAGGAAATAGAAAATCAAATTTCAAAACTTTTAGAAAATAAATTTATTGAGGAATCTTATAGCCCTTTTGCTGCACCAGTCACACTTGCATATAAAAAAGAAAATGATAGAAGAACAAGGTTATGTATAGATTTCCGAGATTTAAATAAACTAATTGTTCCTCAGTCACAACCATTTCCATTGATTGAAGATTTAATGGTGAAAACTGTAAACTGTTTTTCTACATTTGAAATAAATTCCGCATTCTGGTCAATTCCATTAAAAATTCAAGATCGATACAAAACTGGGACGAGTCGCTTTTTTGTTGGCGGCAGAGTCCGGCAAAAGGCGTAAATATGCATCTCTGGGAGAGCCATACATATTTATGCTTTTTGCTGTAGAGACCCTGGGACCTTTCCTAGGAAATTTCCTCACACCTGGTCGATGTCTCTGGGGACCCAAGGGCTGGTGACTATTTTGGCCAACGTTTGAGTTTGGCCATACAAAGAGGAAATGTCGCCAGCCTTCTGGGAACTTTACCGCACGACGACGGCGATTTAGTGTCAATTTTTTATTTAAATTTATTTAATATTTATTATTTTAGTTTTAATTTTTAATTCAATCACGTAAATTAAAAAGTTTGTAAAAAAATATAGTTGGTCCCGGTTGTATTTGCAGCTGTAAAAACCCGCCAATTTGCAATGGGCCCGCGTGATGGGTCGTGGCCCAAACTCCTTACGGATGGGTAAGGAAGGCCAGTGCCCCAGCAGTGGGGACGTTTAAATGGCTGTAGATGATAATGATGTGAGTTATTTAGTCAGTCCAAAATACAAAAGTAAGAGCGGATAGTTTGAAAATAAAGCCGAATGTACACGACATAAATTTCACTTGTGGATAGACGAGGGAGAAATTGCACTGAGGATGCGACGAGAAAGTATGGGAATTAATTTAAAATTAGTCGCGACGCCAGATGTACACAGCATTGAAGGTGCAGAAGAGGCATAAAATAATCCAAGTTCTGTGGGAGATGCATTATTAGTGTAATGTGAACGCAAACACAAACATTAGACGGACACAATCCCTGGTATTTTATAATGTTTATTGAATTATTATTGACCTAAGAGACAAGAGACTTCGTCAAAATCAACTAAACGAGCAGACTATGAGAATCTATGATCACATATTACTAATTTCCTAATGTAAATACGCTGTCGTTCGATCATACGATTTAAATATGCTACAAAATTTCAGCAAATCGACAAGTGAGAAACCCAAAATTATCGTACAATCAAATATGGGTTGCGCTCAGTTTTTTCCCAAACTTTTGAGAATATGTAAGGTAGAGTAATCCCTATATTTTTGCAATGCAATGAAACAAAATAAAAATTTAAGAGAAGGCAAGTAATAAAAACTTTAGGATTCTGCATTTTAGATGTTTTGCGCTACGGATGGAAATTGAAACTATAATCACGGCTAGATCTACACCTGAGATAGGTTTAATATCTCTCGTAATATCACTTACTGTTGTATAACTTGTTCAATAAGTCAATAAATGGAAAGTGGGCACTTTTTGAGAAACAAAGATATATAAATATTGAATTTATTTAAGTCCAAAGTCCTTCTCTAGTGGTAGTAATGCCCTCACCGCCAAGTTAGATAGGATTTTTCCTTAATGGTTCCTAAGTAGGTTATTTATCCCGACCAGATATGCAAGTGGACCTAAGTAACAAGCAAAATGTATTTATCTCCAAGCGATTAATCTCTAAGATTTAGTTAAATACCGTAATTTTGGAGTCACGAAGCGCCATCATACCAAAACTAGAAGCTAGGGCGTCCCATTAAGATGTGAGTTAGCTAAATTAGCCTCAGATCGTAGGATAAAATCATCCGGGATTATGTAGGCATATGTTTTTAATCTACTCACTACTAACCACTTTAAAATCAAGTATTAAATAGTTAATTTCAGAAAAAAATTGTGAATTTTGTAAAGTGAAAATGTCTATTAGCCTTAAAGATGGGAAATGCGTTACACGAGTTTATGAATCAGAAACAATTAATTTAGTACCACCAATAGGATTTTAAGAAGTGGGCCAACAGACAACACTCACATAACTTAAGTTATATTAGACATCCACTGATTAAAAGACAGTAAATATACAATACTTCTAATGGATGGGACCATTACAGCCACTTTCTTTAATCATGAAAGACGTCTATTTACGAGTCACGAGATCTATTTACAATAATCACAATAACGACCGCTTCTACATCAACAGACATTGACGTCACAAAGATTCTTCTCGGCCAAGGCTTGCTCGAGGCTTTGGCATACAACAGCCACAGTAGAAACATAGCGCTATTGTGGATACAATGAATATAAAACAGATTTTAAAAAACCGATCAAGTGCAAGTTGGACTCCCGTGAAGAGTTACGTAAAATTTTTAGAATTCTTATCACTTTAGAAAAGATTTAACAATGACTTTTGCTGTAATTTTTTGACCAATAATAATGATGGATTCTATAGTGAAGCATTCCTGTTCACTGTTGATTTTATGATCGAGACGTGACCAGCCAAGCGAGAAGATCTCAATACAGGTGATGAGAAATGAGGCAGCGGCAGCGCCTTGAGAGGCAGGAAATTAAAGGTCTCTTATTTCTTTTGAGCTGTAACTTGCTAACGATAATTCTTACTAGGATATGAAATAAAGAAACAAGTTCATTAAATACATTGGACAATATTTGGGATAGGGAAAAAGTATGTGTACTCTTTGATATCAAATTGCAACTTTCATTTAATCTAATGGACACTAATTATGTTATGGATACTTAATAGTTTATAGATAGAATTTGATTGGATCTTGGAGAAGAATAACATTTTAAAATTGTGAACAAAATAAAATACAATCTGGTTGGGCTAACCAACACTATCAGTAACAGCAAAGCTGTTACTGTGTTAAAATCCCACTTTGCATAAGCTAAATACCTCAATCAGATAACCAGCACGAGAATCAACAAAATACCGGCACAGACTGATTGATGATAATTAGACAAACAAACACACAATAACTTTAAACATATAATGTCTTACAGTTATCTTACTGTTGGTTTAAGTCATAGTCAATCCGATAGTGAGGTATAAGAATGGCATGTTCGTTCGTCGGCATCGGCACGTCCGTAAATTGTCATATCATTTGCGAATACTGTGTCAATTACTAGATCTATTTGGAGCAGAAAACGTCCCCACTGCTGGGTCGCAGGCCTTTCTTATGAATGTATAAGAAGTATATGACTTTTTTTTTATTCTGCGTGAATAGTTAAAAACTGCTGATCCGAAAAATGCTAGTTTGATATTATCATAATACGCTTTCGATGGATGATATGACCGCCAATAGTCAGACAACTAGTGATTCTGACGACCGTGCGAAGTAACGAAAAAGTAGGTCAGTAGATCCACGGCTCCAACTGGGAAAACGCTCAGATGAGAGAGAGAGCGTATAACTCTTCTTTCATGATCTTATTTGATAACTTGTTCTTATTTGATAAAAAGACAATATTTACAAATATATGTGATTTTTGCATCTTGCGTTTTTCTATTTAAGATGAGAATTATGTTTATGAGTCACAGCTACATCTGTTCAGAAAAAATGGGTGTGTAGGTTGTCTGCCTGACGTCGTGAGTCACCAGCCTGAGGTCAAGATCATTCTGATCACAATAGAAATATGGACGTACGTAAATATGATCGATTGTGTTACTGATATACATGATGTATTCATCCAAATTTGTGGCACTTACCTATGTGTATGTCTATTTTCTTGCAGTTGTAATTTTGATTGAAATGAATTTAAGCTAGTGCTATATTTTTTAGTAATATGAAATTTATAATCAACACAACATTTTTTTCAAAAGTACTTTAGATTTAATTTAAAAATACTTGCTTTACACCCGAGAACATTTCGGCCAAGACCGGGCAAACAATTATCTGCTTGACCATTCTTTTTGAAATTTTGCATAAATGCAGGAAGGACAAAGCACTTTTAGTACAGTACATCAAGGAAAAATAAACTTACGGCGGGCGAAGCCGTGGGCAATAGCTGGTTTGTTATAAAATACCTATGGTGTCGTTGAGTTAGTCCGTAACACAAGTCTGGAACTTTGGGGCCTAACTCAATCTGTGTGATTTAGTAATGTCCTTATATATTTATTTATATACTTATATATTTAATATATTTATTTGTCACGTTACAAGAGTGATACCATACTCCTGCATTAATGTTATTATCTCGTCACCGCATGTATAAAACACATTAATTTGCGTCCTTGACACGATAATTGAGTAATAGTTGAAATAACACATTATTTTTTTAATTAACTACAGCGGTTATTAACTGTATGGACCTGCCTAGAAATTTCGACGTAACATCCCATTTGGTTAATATTAAATGATCGTTGTATTCTTCTAATATTTTACAAGGTTGACCGTAAAATGCTTAAATCTTTGTTATCGTATAGGTATGTGTTATTGCTAACATTCAAGTAGCTTAAAGGTATCTTACATGACTTTTACGACTACTTACCGCTATATATTGGCAAGTAGTGTCATTATTGTAGTGAATATTTTGTCACTAGACATTTAAGACAATCAAAGTTTATTTCAAATCGATGAAAAATCATTCTGTCTGTCGTCTGGGTCTTTCGGTCAAAAACTACCGGACGGATTTTTGCCCCGTTTTTCCCACAGAATTTGTTAGTTCTGTAATCGTAGTGTTTTCCCTAATAGATAGTGTCATTCCTGAAGAATGTTTATGTGTGTTTATTATCATTTTACCCGAGCTAAGTATTGTTAATTTTATTTGCATCTTACTTATTTTTTTAAGCTGCACTTTTATTTATTTATTAATCTCATTGCACCACAAAATACAATTCGTAAAGGTACAAATCGAGATGGATTTAATACTAAAAGCATTATCCGACAATTAAACATAGTGTCATACAGAGAATGCGAAAGGTACGCCAAAAATATATTAATACAAAAATAACCTTAATCACATTCAATGATTTCTTCCAACTGCACTTGCTTAACAAACAAACAGATCAAATAATGATCATTAAGGCACAAAATCTTGACAACAAAATTACACAGTCATGCCCTAATACCTTATTAGGAAACCATTCTAAATATCCACGAAGAACACGCAACCTCTTTATTCGGCTGTCGGTAAATGTCAGAGGCCCTATGATAAGTACTTGAAAACAAATTGTAACAAAGGTTATAATTTTCCCACACATAAAACTGAAAATGTTATTTATTTATCGGTATCTGCTCACCGGGGCTTCGCTCCCGTGGGAATTTCAGGACATAAAGTACTCTATGTGTTATTGCAGGTTATATTCTACCCGTGTACCAAATTTCATAATAATCCGTCCAGCACATGTTCGTGCAGGAAACCACTGTGGAGTAACCTCATCGGGAGCCAATCCTGAGTTTACCATCGGATCATGCATAAATAAAAATGTATTGTCAGTCAAACTAAACATATATTTATACAAGATTTCAGTCACCTTCAATAAAGTGTATTCAGGATTCGTCCTTCATCCCACGTGATCTGCCCCACTGAGTTTGAACTCATTGACAGCCATCCTACTACGATATTTGTGTCGTCACGTCTTTATAACCATAGTCAAGATTAATTGGGGTGGAGGCCCAGATCTTTTTTGCACCAGGGCATTTGATTACCTAGCTACGCCTATTACGTACGTGCTTATTATGAAATAATCTGCGATCTACTTTATTTTGAGTAAACATGCATTTTACATGTTAATAACATGGACGGCGACCCTAATTAACCGCATGCTGTCTATCAGCTCGTTTTTATTCAATTTTTCTTATTTGGGTTTATGCAAATTTCTTTTCAGTTTTAAAAGAAATTTTCGCTCATCTGTTGAAAAAACAATGTTTTTCTCATCACAACAAAGGTATAAAACAAAGTCACTCTACACGTATGTCTGATTCTAAGCTTTTTTCCTCTTAAACGCATCGGATTTTCATTCAGTTCTCAATGTTACTTAGACAATTTATTACTGCAGGTTTTACAGACCTCGTGCGAAGCCGGGCTGAGTAGCTAGTAGGAAAATAAAAACAAGTTCAAGTATCATAAAGAAACCTTCTTCAATATTTAATTGCAAAATTCCATCCGAACATACACTGCAATTTCACAGTTACTTTGCAAGTAAAAAGTAGCATAGTGTAAAGTATTTTTATATAATTAAACCAACATAAATATATTGTAGTATTAAAACGCTAAACTCACCGCACAAGTCTCCAATCGAATACCTTTTTCAACACACGTATACCTAATTCACGTAAACCACTGGCTTGACTACGTGAACATTACTCCCTACTCATCAGTTTGTTTGTTATTCTGTCTGTAACATCAGTTTACATGTTTGCGAAATCCATTCGAATGAAAATAATCGTTCAAACGTGACGAGCGGACACGACTCGATTGTCCATTCGTATTCTTTCCAATCAGTGTAAATTGTCATCGAAATATCCTTAGATTCGATTGCGTGGTAGTTATGTTACAAAGATTATTACGTACATTAGTAGTTAATACCAGTTCACAGATATTATTATACCTATAATTATAATATTATTGCTCGAATTGTTTTACATCAACTGTCACTCTCCAGCCCTTTGATTTTCTCCTCACCAAGAATCACATCAATTTATTATAACGTTTTGATCTAAGATGTCAAAATATGAAAATCGTTTTCAGAAAAACAAAATATTCTCCAATTGCATTAACAAATATTGATTTACTTACAAACATCATCAGTCATCAAACATCAGTATAGTAGAGCTCAATAGCAATTTTATTATGAACATGCTTTTTTCCCTTAATAACCGTGAATCAAGAATAAAAATATTTAAGTTACCTTAGGTAATTTGCTCCGCGTCGCCGCAACGCATTTTTAAGAAAATATCCTCACCTGGAACAAAAAGAATGTCATGATGTCCTGCATCCTTGCGATTAAAAAAGAATAATGCACAAAGTATCATAAAAAGTCTTTAATGCACCTGTATAAATTAAATTATTCATCCTTGGGTAAAACCGTAATAAATTATAAACCTTAAACTTTCTCAGAAATCAAACTATCTATTTCAAAAAAGCCGCATTAATTTCGGTTGCGTAGTTCTAAGGATGTAAGCATATGACAGACAAACACAGGGCAATGACTTTGTTTTATAATATGTATTGATAACTCTAACCTTTGTTTAGACTCTAGTCTTTGTTTAGCTGTAAAAAATATAATAACGGTAACTAAAATATTCCCATCTCATCTATAAATGTATATAAAAAATAAATTCGGCAATAACACTGGCCACAAAAATTTGACTACAAAAGAAGAAATTTCAGCTTCCTCACAAGAATATAAGTTGACAACATTTAGACAACAATTAGCTGTAATCACTATAATGAAGCAAGCGTCTGTCGGTCCGTTCGTCCGTCCAATTGTGCCACATACCCACGTGCTGCTTTCGTAACGGTATACATAAATTGGCTGCCTTTTTTGGTATATACTTGTCCATCAGCTTGAAAAACTGTTAATTAAAAAAAAATTCAGTGGTGCTAAATGTATTTACAAAAGCTTCCATATTTCTAATAATGTCGTTTAACTAAACATTGGAATTCAATGAATTTTTTGTTCAATTTAATATTCGATTCGAACGAAATAAATACTGGTCGACGCAATGGTGCCTACTGTCGCAGATTTCAAAATTTCAAATTAAGAAACTAACGCAATTCCGAATTCGCACAATACAAATGCAACAACACAGCACACAGTACAGAATATTGTGTCACTGTATTTTAGTGCACTAATGGGTACACTGTCGTATTCATTGATATCATGATTACACTGTGGTAATGTGATGTATTTGAGAATTTTATGGTGATATTCGGACGTTTGTAACGGCTATTACATGACCTTTATTAACAACATTTTGTGATAACATCAAACCTGAGAGTTATTTAGAAAATGACCACGTATCTCACGCATTGTCACAAATAAGTATTTCTCAATTAAAAACATTGAGGTTAAACTAAAATTACACATGAATTGTGAAATATCTAAGAGTATATTATGACAAAGTGATCATAAACTTTTATGTGTTATACTTATATGGTGAGGGTTACTTATTGGTGAGAAAATGGCACAGATATCGAAAATTATACATTGTTATATTTACAATAGGTATGATAGGTACTACTACATATGTATATTATACTAATACCTAGATTATACTGACAACTTGACCGTGACTTGACAGTGTTGAATCGTATTAAAAAAAACAATAGCTTTATTATTTTTACTACCTTTGCCGGCAAATTCGTTTACGTTCGATTATCGATACTTAGAATTATTTTTATTATTTCTATAACAGCACTTGTATACTCTTTACACATTAAATTTTTATTACTAATATAAAATACATGACATTTTAACGGCAGTTCTAGTCTAGGTAATTTTTTAAACAAACATTTTTCACATTAATGAGATGTTTTAAAATATTTTTGCATGATTAAAAACGTTTAATTCGACACGTCATCCATCAATTTAAGCGTTCGTTAACTACTTCCTGAGATATGATAGAGTAATCTCGTTAAGTTAAATAGTGATAGTGATTGATAGTCAACTAACTGGGTGATAGATTAACTATTTACTTAAGTGTTTAGCCCTAAAAGGTATTTAGGAAAGGTAACATGATAGTTTTATTGATTTACAATCTTTCTCTCTCTGGGCGTTTTCCCGGTTTCTTCCTTAGCATCTGAGCGTTAGAGCCCATGATCCTTTCCCACTTTAACGTCCACTTCGCACGGTCGTCGGCAGCTTTGCGTAAACCGGAAAATTACATCGATACAATCCGTGCAAAGACCACTCAAGAATGGACTGCGTATCCATCCATACTAATATTTTGAATGTGAAAGTGTGTTCGTTTGTCCTTCTCTCGTTCTCTCTCTCATCGGAGCGTTTTCTTAGTTTCTCCTCCCCATCCTCAACCGCTAAGTGTCGCTGCCCAGGATCCGCTTTCTACTTTTTCGTCTCCACTCCACACGGTCGTGGCTCCCTATTTGTCAGACCATTGGTTCATTTATCCTTCTTTCACGTCAAAACGAGACATTGTTTTCAGATGATTTTTGGTATAGTGATAATGGTGATTTGACTCACCACCCGGTCCAAACTGATTGGTGATCTGATCTGAAAATCTGATTGGTGGGGAATCACCCACCCAATACGAAACTAAGTAACCTGAAATTATTTAAAGTATAACCGCTCTAAAAACATTATTATTTTGGCGCCCTCTATGGCCTAATCATCATCATGCCTTACTGTTCACACAGGAGGTCCCGGGTTCTCAGTGGTCCCCGGGTCAGGTCAAGATAGAATATCCTGATATAACATGATCTTTTTCAGATTGAGTTGGGTCTTGGATGTTTATCTAATAATTATAAATGCGAAAGTTTGTGAGGATGTGTGTATGTATGTACGTTTGTTATTCTTTCACGCAAAATCTACCGGACCGATTTTTATGAAATTTGGTACACGGGTAGAATAACATACCTGGAATAACACATAGGGTACTTTTTAACCCGAAACTAGGCACAGGAGCGAAGCCCCAGTGCGCAGCTAGTATATTATATAAGTTATAAAATATTGTATCGTTGACTTAGTAACCCATAACACAAGTCTCAAACATACTTTGGGCCGAACTCAATCTCGTGTGATTTGTCCCTATATATTTATTTATTATAGCAGCCACATTATTAATCTTGTTTTATAATGTTACCAGTTTTTCGCAGCAATAGTCAGAGAGCAGTCGACGAAAGTTGCTATGATCGTTATCAGAGCTGATAAGGCCCCAGCTACTTATATGGTCAGTTCGTGCCTTCATTGAACTATAGAAAGCGTTCAACATGCCTTTATTTATTGCACTTGTTATGAAGAACGATTATCGCAGCGATCGAATCAATAAACTTTAAAAATAATTCTGCTGTAAAAAAAAGTTGATGATCTTCAAACCACTGAACATGGATTTATGTATTTTCTTGATATTACATAGATAAATAAAGCGATATATCGTTGCCTATTATGTCCATTAAACTCTTCTTGGATTTAGTGATAATGCTTTTGTCGGTAACAATTAGTAACACACATAATAGGAATATGTAACACACATGTCGCCTTCTCCATTTTACTCACTAGCTGATAAAACTCTAGTGCAGGTTTCCTCACGATGGTTTTATTCGTCACAAGCAAATACTGCTCCATGAAACCTATAAAACTATACATGAATCAGATTGTAGATATGTATGTATGGATGTATACTATAAACTCACGAGGCATGAGTATAATAATTTATGTAAAAATTGTACCAATTCAGAATATAAAAACATATTATGTAATAATGTTATCGCTAAGTGTAGGTATGTATATAAAAGGTTATATACCTAAGTCTTCGCCTGCCGCCCAAAGTCACTTTTTAGCTATGCAACTGTCACACCAAAATTCACTAAATCATGCTCCGTTTTCACGTGAAAGAAGTCAACAAATCGAATACACTTTCCAAATTATAATACTAGTTATTCGCCGCGAACTAAGACCTCGCGAACATAATAAATTTTTACAAAATTGTGAATATTTCAAAAACGACGGAATCGATTTTGATGCCCCACGAACTTAAAAAATCTATTGACAGATTCTACATACTTTTTAATTTTCAACAAAATCAGACAAACGGATCGAAAATTATCGCTTTATATACATACATACAAAAAATGAAATTTTGCCCCAAGTCGAATTGTAGACCTGGCTCGCTTCGCTCGCTCGGTCAATTATAAGGTAATACTTACAATATTTATAATATTATTCAGTAAATGTTAAATATTATCACTAGATTTATCATAAATAAGAAATCATATGGGACAAAATTGTTGTATGGAGTTTAAAAACGTGATATAGGCAGGATGTAATGTCATACTTTACATCATAATCTTGCGTTATCGCTATGTTTACCTAGAGGTATAATAGTTTACATAACCCACTACCCACAAAGGCAATGTTAAATAATAAAATATAAAACATTTACAATTGCTATGAGCCCTACAGCGATCAACTTATTTAAATCAATAATCGTAACGTTATTACAGTAATACGTGATGGATTATCGGATATCGTTATACTTATGTAATACTCCGTAATGAGTTGCAAACAAGATTTATGTTTGTGATTTTGTTTAGCGTAACATTATGAATGATGCATACCTAATTAGAGTACATAATTTAAATATTTCGTTATATTAATTGCAATGTTTAATTGTTTTTGACAGAGCTACTATTTCCTATTACGAGTGTATTACTAAGATACGTGAAATTTCTCTCAGTGGCCTAAAATCATTTGGCATAACGACTACCGAAATTTTATTCTTTTTTTCACGCAAATAAGCGAATCAAATTTTTTAAACGTAAAGTCTGGTATATCTACTTTTTATACCCAAAAACAACATTTGCAACTATAAAATAAATTTTAAAAATATGGTTCATACATAGACCACAGAGCAAGAGCAATCACAGAGTGATTACCATAGAGTAGGCAGAACAATGGTCGCTCTAGGCGCAGCATCCGACCGGATACACGCTTCGTGAGACATGTTGTAACGGAACGTTTATGATCTGAATATAGCACTTTATGTTTTATTTATTTACTTCTTTTGCTTAGCTATAGACAACAAACATTATCTGTACTAAAAATTACTACTTTCCTTAACAGTTCTTACCGTAAAGACAGAATAATTGTTTGAATTTTTTTTTGTAACAACATTATAAGAAATTATTATATATATATGAAATAAAATATAAATAAACATAACCATTGTTTGACGCAATTGTAATATTCTTTAATCGTGTCATAAGTGAGTGTAAAAATTTTACTTTATATTAAAAAAGAAACAATGATTATTAACTTCTAATGCACCTTTACAATCGGTTTTTCTGTTGCATTTAAGTTACGAAAGAATGCGTGAAACGGAACGCAATTTTATCGAATATCAAAGTAGTTTAATTAGGATAATGCATTATAGCTGTGTTGTGCAACATTTAACACAAGAGATTATAATTCATACTTAAATTCTCGCTCGCTAAATGAAAGGATACGAGTAGCAAGCAGATCCTACTAATATTGTAAACGCGAAAGTTTATGAAAATGTATGTATCAACTGGATGGATTGTTATGAAATTGGATACACGGGTAGAATATAACCTGGTATAACACGTTTTATCCCGAAATTGCCTCAGGAGCGAAGCCCTAGGACGAAGCTAATTAGTATATAAATATTCTTCTTCATGTCCCTTTCCAAATTCCATTTCAAAGAAAGTAAAATAATAATTGTCTTAAAGTACCAATTACTTAGATTTTTGAAGACAACTAAAGTTATTGGAAGTGTTTGTTGAGATCTACAGCATTTATTTCTTCTAGATTTTCACTCTTGTGTTCCAGTTAGTGTGTGTGTTGTGTTGTGTTTACATAACGATGATCCTCTATAAAGTAATAGCTCTATACGTGAACGCATCATTGGCTTTAGAGTGGTGTCAATCTTCTGGTAGCTAAGCAACGTACTGGTTAATAGACCGGAGAGCTTACTGTTTTAATGTACTTTCTGTTCTGTTATGCTACTAATTTAATTATTACGCGTTACGTCTATAACTGGATTCTTAAATAAACTTGTTTTTCCACGACTTACCCTAAAAGGTACATTTTCAGTCTGGGTTCGAGTTTTGTTAGTGTATTTTTTACAATTTATATTTCAATTATCAAACTTCTTGATCTTAAAATTTATAAATCATGATTCCAAACCAAAATTAGGAATTTTCTACGTTTTTAGTCTAAACAACTATAATGATCCTCTTAACTATTATTAAGAACCCTTTTCAGAGAAGATTTTAATATATCATTGGCATCGACTCGCCAAGAAGAAGAATATAATGACTAGCCTGCTACTGTATACACGTCCTCTCAACCTATCGCCGGTTGACTGTAAGAGATCCCTACATGGGATAAGTCCGCCGTTGTACAATGTATCTCTCTTGTATTAATTTCGATTAATGTACTTATTTTCGTGCAATAAAGTTATTACAAACACACAAACAAGAATAAATGCTCAGATGAGAAAAAAAATAAACCTATTTCAATTTAAACTATATGATGCCTTATATTACAAAATATCCCTGAATTCGTCACACAATTTAGAAATAAATATGCAAATATTAATCTTCGTTTTACTCCTGAGGACTTTAAAGTCACCTAAATTTTAATCACCTACAGTTAACGTTAACCTAACTTCGCGTAACACTGACAATGTCACAACAATAGAAAGGATTTCGTAACCCGTCAACAGTAAACAGAGAGACATTATGCTTAATCTATACGTTAAGTGGTTACCGGTGAAAAATTACAAGTACTTTGCGCCTACATGCCGTGCAATGTTCTAGTTTCGTAAAAACTGGAATATTTATGTGGGTGTGTTTCGTTAGAGGTTGGGCCGTGTAATAATGTAACGTAGCTTATTTTATTACCTCACTAGCTCCGGCATCGCTCGGGTAAATTCATAACAAATTATAGACCTACCTCAGAATCACACTATTCAGAAATCACACGCCGACAAAATCGCAGGACGAATTTGGATGACATTTAGCACCAAGGATTGAAACCTCAATGAACACATAAAAGCACTTTTATCTCGAAATTTGTACCGGAGCCCCGGGGCCATAACTTACTATTATTTTTTATGAATTTGATACAAATCAATAAAATTTTCAGCAATATTTTCCATACTTACGGCTCGCTATGATCTTAGCTGACTTACCTGAAAAAAAAAATAATTTCATTATTAATTATACATATACTGGTCAAGGTTAAATGTAACATAAACAAACTATACAATCCGAAATTTGAACCTTCAAGAAACGAGTCTATAGCTTCTTAAAAGACCGGCAACTCTCCTCTGATGCCCCTGGTTGACCAGGGGCATCAGTGAGGCAACATTCACTAATCAAGTGAGATGTTTGTTCGTTTGTCGTCTTAAACCACAAAATCCCTCCTCCAGTCTGTCAAACATGGAAGTTGACGTAACTGCAAGCCACCTTCTTTTGGAGTGTTATGGCGTTGTACCAACAAGAATAGTGAACCCGGTTTTACAAGGCCTCACCTACTACGATACATAGATTCAGACATAAAATTTATAACAGCCTCCATAATAATAGTAATACAAAGAATAAGAATGCGATATACAGTTAATTAATTAAAATTCTCATTGAATGAATTCCGAAATTATAACAATGCGACCGTTTTTGTTTCCCAGTGTTGCAAACCTCACCGTTACTAAGTCAGTGTTGCCATTGAAACCATTGATGCATTGTTCTGTTTGCTCCATTAACCCGAAGACTACACAGTTATGTTTTTCTTAAAAAAAGCACAGATAATACTATGCTGTTCTTGATTTAGACCGATGTATGTTTGGTTGTTCGTGCGAGAAAATTAAAGCCTTAAAATGCGGTTGATTGTCAGGTCAGGTCAGTTTTGTGTCTGTGTGATGGCAAATAATCTTAGATCATAATTTTCATCTTTAATTTTAAAGAGCGTCATACATCCATCGATTATTTCTTAATTTAGCTTCCAGGCGTGTGCCTCGATCAAAATCGTGGATCGGAAATTTATTAATAGTTAAATTAATGTGCGGTTAGTCATAATTCGTTACATAATGGTTACAAAAGGGAAATATCTTGTTATGGCATCTTTTAATAACTTGATCACGTTTTTAATTTACATTTTATAAGCTTTCGTTTCTAATTACTTTCAAGTACATCGTTAAGCTACAAGATATATTTCACTAGTTAGACACTTTTTCAACTCAGTTTTCTGGTCGAACTTAATAAATAATGAAGGGCTACAATATTCTTAATGGTTGAACTTCTTAGGTCTATCTTGTTATCATTTTACGAGAGAACCAGTACCTCAACTCTGTCAAAACATTGTCCATAGCCTTGTACAAGTCTATTCGTATGCAATTGAAGAGGTTATAGACCATAATCCTTTCAACAAAAAAGTCATTAATGTAACGTTTAGACATAAGTTCACTAACAACTTGTGTAGTACTTGGACTTATATTAAAACTATTCCACTCTTTCATGATACCCAAGATTACAAAACCGAAACAGAAACTATTAGAGTTAAAGAAGTAATACATACACTTTGACGACCTCGGTGGCGCAGTGGTAAAGTTCTTGCCACTGAACCGAGAGGTCCCGGGTTCGATCCCCGGTCGGGTCATGATGGAAAACGATCTTTTTCTGATTGGCCCGGGTCTTGGATGTTTATCTATATATGTATTTGTTATAAAATATAGTATCGTTGAGTTAGTATCCCATAACACAAGTCTCGAACTTACTTTGAGGCTAGCTCAATATGTGTGATTTGTCCTTATTTATTTATTTATTTATACACTAATAAAAACAAGGGCTAAAAACTGGAGATTCCTCTCATAGGCGATGGGCTCGCGACCTATCATATTTCAGAATACCATATCACCAATAATCCCGTTATACAGCGAAACACGATATATTTTTGCGTCTCTTGGCTCTGTCTACCCTTGTGTGTAGGGTAGACAGATCTATATTTGTAAGTAAAACAAGTAACATACAGCAGATGTTCCAGAAACTTCAACGAGAAGTTCCCATAACAGGAGATGCGCACGCGCCGACTAACGGAACGCGCATTACGTTTAGTCACACTCACATTCGCACCTGACTCCGCGTCCATTTGGATTCCATAGTTAGTTCCGGTGGATTCTTTTGATATTCAATAAAATTGGACCCTAACTGACTGATATGGATGGGTTGAAGGTGGTCATTATGTAGAACTAGCCGCGTCCCGGGGCTTCACTTCCGTGAAATTTCGGAATAAAAAGTACCCTAAAGTGTTAGTCCAGGTTATATTCTATCTGTGTACTAAATTTCTTAACAATCGGTCCAGTTCCACGGTCTTCTCCATTTCACACAATAACTGATAAATCATTGATGTTTACTTCACCGGACTAACCAACCATAAAATAGTGATTTAGGAAGTCCCAACAGATAGATAAGAAAATTTAAGAGATATCTCTAGTAATGAAAATAATAGTAACCTAGAAAGTACAAATAAAAATGTAAGCGCTTATTTACAAAACAACCACAATTTCATTGAAAATCAGTCAACCGCTACTAATACCATAAACAGTACTTAAATAAGCAAATGTTTACATACAGCCATAAATAGCTAAGGCGCTACCATTACTGATGTCTGCGGCCGATGACCCGAAGTGACATTGAAACTATAACAGCTAGATTACGGACCAGTTCACTTTACATAATCATGTACGCTTCTTAATTTAAAAAGCATAGAATTGAGGGATCATATTTCAGCTTTATCAAAGACTAGAAGTTGTTCTTCTTTCTATTTTATGCTCATGTCGATGGGTTAAGACACCGGAACGACATTGTTGGTAATGTTGATATAGATGGATTTTTTTTACCATTTACTTCTCCATTCATACACTGCTTTTGCATCTAAATTACAGGTTGTCTCATGATATTTCCCTTGTTCCCACAGATATTGCTCACTGGTAGAATTCTAAAGGAAACACGTTTACGTTTTAGAGACGTATTGTCTTTGTAAAGATCGTAAAATAGCAAGGTCGACGGCATGGTTGCATAGACGACGATATTTTTAACGTCTCATTCGACGAAAACCGGTCATTTATTATTTCATTGGTTCGACTTAACAACTTCACTTAGAACATAGAACACGCATATCTGTAAAGCTTTAGGTCATAAAACTAAATCACTTTCAAAATCCTCGAAGCACGCACTAATACCATAACATCCGTCAAGGTTTGACGAACAACACTAATTAACCCTGAGAAAATCATTTACTTCATAGCAACGTTACGGTATTCTATAGACCTGTTTCACATTTGTCTAGTTCTAGATCAATTTACACAAAAAAGCCAAACAAAATATATAATTCAATTCAATTGTCTAATAAGTATTTACGCCAAAGTTTTGACGGATACATCCGTATGAAATGGAATAAACCATCAAAATGTATTCAGCATCAGCTAGTAATAAGATTTGTAGTTTGTAATAAACCACTTGCCTCTAACTGTACCAATTTGGAATATAACTTCACCTCACACTTTCTCTTCAATAGTCGGACGAATCGTCGATAGCCATTCGGTCTCAGTCACGAAGTACCACATTATGGAACTCATAATAGACACCTGACTCGATTTCGAAACTACTACCATCTGTTTGTGGTCCCTTGATTGTCCATAACATTTCTATGGAAGTTAAAAGCTTAATGTTAGAACTAAAGAAATATTGGATAGTATGCCAAGTTGTAATCTATATTGTTAAAAAATTTTGAAGTATATTTTTTATTAGAAAATCAAGGCCTGATAATTGTAATCGAACAGTAAATAATACAGTACTGTATGTTGATTCTACATCTGTAGAATTTACGGTACACGATATTAACTACATTCAGATCGTGAAACCGGCCTTAAATCATTGATCCTATCGTCATCAACTAGTAATTTTGGCAAATTCTCACGCATGTAATCCTAATTACAATTTTAAAAAGTAATTTCTATTGTTTGTCACGAGGAATATTTTTTTTATCACGCGTCTATATTATTTTCTCTATAGCTATCTCTTGTATGCTGTTATGTACCTTGATTTGTGTATTTGTAAAGTATAAAGGAGGCTATATATATCTCTAGCTGTCTACTGATGAACCTTTCTGTAAATAGCACACACTCGACATTGGTTAACTGTTATAGCAATTATTACATGTGTTTTTTAATGAGTTGGTTCTTAGTACTGCGCTGGTGCAAACATTGCAGGAAATGCATCCGCTTGTCGCAGTCTGTGGTGGCTTCCTGAACTCACATCTTTGATTCGTAATTTCTTGCATAAAACATCGACTTAAAAATGCAACTCGTTTTATTAGATAATTTCGATCATTTTAAATTATGGAAAATGGTAATTTGGAAATAATGGACATTTTATCTCAAGATCCTACATTATATTTCACAATCGTCACACTTTACCTAATAAATAAATAAAATAAATAAATATATTAGGACAAATCACACAGATTGAGCTAGCCCCAAAGTAAGTTCGAGACTTGTGTTATGGGATACTAACTCAACGATACTATATTTTATAACAAATACATATATAGATAAACATCCAAGACCCGGGCCAATCAGAAAAAGATCATTTTCCATCATGACCCGACCGGGGATCGAACCCGGGACCTCTCGGTTCAGTGGCAAGAATCTTACCACTGCGCCACCGAGGTCGTCAAAAAAAAAATTCAAAAGTCAAATTTTCATAAAATTTTCATTTTAATTCAACTGCCTAATTATATTCTGATATAAGCATCTAGGACAAAGTCATTTGGCGCCATTCATAATATGCAAGGAAAACGTTTTAGAAGGCAGTGAAAGGTCAATGATGATGATGAATTTATTATTAGTGTTATGAGGAAAAGTGGCGTCATTACCAACTAACCTCTGCTGTTGATGTTCTTGATCTAGATCTGCTGATGTTTAACATTAACAATTTTTAGCATTTCTGCAAAGCATTAATAATAATTTTACTCGTTTGTTGCAATTTGGAAAATACGAATTCTTTTTCATTTCAGTTGTATTCACTATATTGTTTGCTTAAATTTCGTTTCTAAATTCTAAACCAATTTTTTTATAATAAAAATAAAACACGCTTATATTCTTATTTACAAGAGTGAGTTATAGAGTAAACTTAGAAAAACTAGGATAAACTTAGTTCCTGCATATAGATTCCTATGTACGTTTATGTAATCACAATCATTATCAACTAGCAATATAAAAAGAATAACCAGTTTCAATACTGTTTTTCATTCCACATTTAAAATAACTTGTTAAAATTCAATAACTTCATAGTCACCTCTTTTAAGTAGTGCCGTATAATTAAATTAATTATTGGTATTCGTTATATTGAAAGGATATCTGGGGCGATCAGATGTGGATCCGAAACGAGTTTCTGTTACGAAACCAAAGCTGACAGGTCGCAAGCATTACATGCATTGTATTCAAATTACATCCAGTATTTGGACCAGTTCTTGGTGTTACTTCATTTCTAACATTTCAAGGTCTTGTGTACTTATGGGAAGCCCGAGGATCTATGAATGTTGCAATGGAACACCGATTAATTGATTTCGAAATTCAAGTCTTCTTTATTAGACGTTTTAAATGTTTAAACGGTTATACGTGTGCATTTTAACCTTGTTCTGATTGCGGTAATTTGAGGATTTATTTCCACTGATCTGTCTAGGTCTTGTTTCTTTTGCTTTGCTACTGCTTGTCCAAATGATATGCAACTCTAAACCTCAAAACATATCGTCTTTATCTTTCCTAATAG
The DNA here is from genome assembly GCF_027563975.2 of Plodia interpunctella. Classification (NCBI taxonomy): domain Eukaryota; kingdom Metazoa; phylum Arthropoda; class Insecta; order Lepidoptera; family Pyralidae; genus Plodia; species Plodia interpunctella. The sequence goes on from NC_071301.1 coordinate 9,351,678, forward strand.
GCCTTTCATTTTTCGCTATCTTAAAAGTGTCACATCAAACCAATTTGTGTTAACCAAAAAGATAAAATATGTGAGGGAATTAATTTAAAATACTTTAGTACCTTAAATTAATTCCCTCACATACCTTCCCAAGTTTGGCCCGATCTCATTTAAACGAATAGCAATCGTAACTTGTACTTCCATTGTACTTTTATGAATGACTGACTGATCTAATACCTTCTTCGTTTCATTCACCCAAAACACGATGCACGATTTGAATAACCGTCACTTTCACCTAAGTATGTTTCATTCCATTTTAAAACATAATTATTTCTTCTTATTGTTGCGTCATATCTTCAAAATTGATCCCCTTTTTCTATGAAAGAAAATATTGCTTTCGATCTGTTTTATAATATGTTATAGACCACTGTTCTGCGTTCCATTTGACGGAGCATAAAAGTGAAATTGTCGTTATCTCAGAGGGTTGTTAGTTACTACTACCTGACCACATAATTGAACTTAAATTATGGCTAGAGACAGGTGGAAAATGATCCGAGATGTCGTAATCACTGTATTAAAATTTATTTTACACCAGTTCGGTTTCAATTAAAATGTTAAGAACGCGGAACCAAAATATTTTTGTCTCATGCTAGAAATGAGGATAGAACGAAATACTATTTATTGCATTCAGTATATTTATTATATTCAGGAGATAAAATCTGTTTACTAATAACAGTACTTAATTAACAATAACTAATTTTAATAAACTACACGCATCGAATTACACACAAAACAAATTTGGTCTAAATTATTTCTACACGTGGCTTGTTGGAACAAATGGTTATTGTTATATCGGAATGTTTGATCGTGAGACTGGAGCGAGGTTGCAATCAAATCGTCGATGCTTGCAACGTAGCAGTCGATCATGGGAGACATTCATCAAATGAGATTTATGCTGGTATAATAGTTGCAACGTTGATTTATATTGCATGTATTGTGGACAAGGTCTGACATGATCTGCCTATTCGCTCGGATAAGATTAATTTTAACTCGATTTTTGAGATGTGACAATCCCGGGTGTTTGATAATAATAGCCCTTGTATTAAAAAAAGATTTGGTAAGATTTGTCAATAATGAAGTTACAAATATCTTTACGGTCTGTTGTGATTAGCATCCCACCGTGATCTTAATGGCAGCTTTGATTTTTTTATATAGTTTTAAATATTCAAAGAAGATAATTCTTCAGCAATTTGTTTTCTACAAAAAAAGAATCAATAAAGGTGGTGGCTCCTCTAAATTATCAAGAAATTTAAAGACTCCTTGACAATGACAATAATTCTCAAACTTTTTCTACAGAAGGTAAGCAAGTGGAACAAAAAATTCATAAAAGCCCACACAGCAAGTCAATGAACTTTGTAAAAGATTTTGATTAGAATTTACAAGCAATAAGTATTCATTGTTATAGAAAATTGATGATTCGTGGAAACGTTGTTTTTATACAAAAGGAAAACATAAAATGACAAATATATTGTTATAAATTGCAACATTGTCATATATGAATAGGCATTTTAATATAGTTATTTTAATATAGAAATCAGATTCATCAGGTAAATTGTCCTCTTAATTTTTAATATATGTATAAGGCCTATATTTGTTAATTGACGTCCTTGGAGAAAAGGCTGCGGTGAAGTTTTGCACTTCTTCACCTGCGCTTTGGAAGTCGGCAGTAGACTTAGTTTAAGTAATTTTTTGACGTCAATAATAATTTCCTAAATTGAATAAAGAATTTTGAATTTGAGATTGTAAATGATAAAGTGCAACTCACCATCACCATTGCACAATCATAATATCAAATTCACGTCGCATGCAAAAATCATATTTTACACGCTAATCTACGAAGTACGTAAAGGTAAAAGAATCACCATTTGTTACGAAAGTGTAAAACAAGTGTTAGCTAAACCTAATCAATCAATACGTCCGTTGTAATTATAATATTCTCACACCATTTTGTTGTATATTAAAATGAAGTTCACATTGGTGTAGTGGAGATAATAGGCGAGTGAAGTAATGGACCTAATTTTTAGTTGAGTCCAGTCGATGTGGAAATTTACCAATAGAAACCACATATGAATTGTACCAATACAATTTTAAATGTGGCCTCGCCTAATAATGTTTTAGATTCCGCAAATAAAAAAACTAGTATATTTATCCAACAATCAAAATAAAATCTCAGCCAGATGAAAACGATGTGTTTCCGTAAGTGTTTCTTATTTTAATTAGTTTTGTTAGTTCTCTCTCTCGCAATAAAAAACCTATTTTTACTTGCATGTAAAAAAAAGTTTACAAACATTTAACAAAAAACTTTTGTTACAAACTTTTGTATGTTGTATTTGTTGTGGTGATGACCGGTAACTTAGTTACTTTTGACCTAAGTCTTCCCCTTTTCCTGTATCCTTCGGAGGAAATTAGGGGTAGCCACCCCTAATTTTATTTAACCAAATTAGGGGTTGGCCAGGCAATGAGACTTGAATAGCCTAAAAAATCGTTACTCGCCAAATAACTCGCCCAGTGTGAATTAAAGCTATGCGTGTAATTCAATATCAGACGGTGTACATTGCACTCGCTGGAGAACTAGTGTATTGTAATAATATACTTTATGTAACACTGTTGTAATGAACTATAGAACGGACGTCCGAGAAGATTAATTTAATGTCTGAGATACAGATAATGTAAGCCAATCATTATTTTGTATTCATCCTGCAAATTGGCAGTTTAAAACATTGATCTTAGTTTAAATAACAAATAGAAATAAAAAATAATGCTGAAGATTATTTTTTGCTTCTAATTTTTATTAATTAATTTTATTTATTATATTTTTTATTAATTTTTATTTGTCAATCATTACTTACACTAGCCGTACTCGCATTTTCGTTTGGGTTCTGTTGGACATACCTACCTACGTAAAATTGATTTACCGATGAAAATGATTGACGATGACAAGGCAGCCTAAGTTTTTGATAACATTGAATAAGTTGCCATCAATAGTTAGACAAAACCAATTTTTGAATAACCCATTTGGTGGCGCGTGGTGGCGCCCTAGAATAGGATTTCTAAATACACACACTTTAATTGATCAGTTTTATTAATTACGTAATTTGCTATTTTTTTGTTCTCATTAAAGTATATTAAGAATGCATTTTGATTCCAAAAATCGTGACGTCATAGCGCATCACGGCCATATCAAAAAACCAAGCCAATTACTGGAATATATTTATATTTACGGGTGAAAATACATAGCCCGTATCATATTGCACTGCCTTATAATTCATATAATGTAAATATGTATATATTTTAGTACATAATATGTTTAATAATTCAGCAACTCGTAAAATTTAAATTACGACCGTAACTTCCTTTTAAATGTTGAGTAACACTTAAGTGGCAAAAGTAATCTATACATGCATGCATGCAAATACATGAATTGGCAGCTACATATCTGGGTTAAGTATCAATTATCCACTTTTCATGTGAACAATTCATTAAATCGATACACGAGTAACAATATAAGAGAAAATCAAGCATTAGTTTAAACTTATGTTTTGCTTTTGGGGAATTTTCTCACAGGTGATCTTCATCAGCCTTCATTTTAATGTCTCCACAGCTAGGGGCCGTCTATATGGATAGTTAGGGTGTATTGGCCATGACCCACTACGTGATTAGTGTGGATTGGTGGGTTCAAAATGACATATCCCCATTAAAAAATAATCCGCATAATAATGTTATAGTACTAATACGGAGTAAAAAATATTTTATACCAATATTAGTAAAGAAAATATATCCAAGTGTCCGATAAATCCAATAAAATTGTGGCACACATGCTGTCGCCTTGCGTTGTCTTCACTATAATATGATTCCCAAGTGAACGAAATCCTGAACAACTCAGCTAGTCAAATTCAAAATTCTTTGCTCAACTTAGGATGGTCAAAAATTTACTTTAAACTTTGTCTACTGCCGACTTCCAAAGAGCATGTGAAGAATATGAAGCAGCGTAACCCAGGAGCAGCAAACTTCACCGCAGCCATTTCTATAAAGACATCGATTGACAAATGTGGATCTTATTAAGTGTATTAAAACCAAGAGTTCAAAATAGTTCCGCTCTTTCATAGGAAGCATGGAACCCTAAAATCTGTAGTGACAAGTGATAGTTTCCTATTGGCTAAACCTGTGATTAACTAATGATGTGTTAGACAATTACGAGGAATGTAACATCAGTCTAATTGGCTGACTGTCTGTCCGATAACTGTTTCCTGGTTCTTTAATCATCAGGTATTCTGCAATGGTTGCGATGGTCGAATGGAAGGATTATGTAATAACCAACTTTTTGTAACCCCTAGTCGACACTAGGGGTTACAAAAAGTTGGTTATAGGCAAAATTTATCACTTATATTGATGGTAATTATAATTACCATCAATATAAATGATAAAATAAACAGATACGATTTAGAAAATGACTGTCGTGTTAAGAGTAACCCCTAGTCGACACTAGGCGTTACAAAAAGTTGGTTATAGGCAAAATTTATCACTTATATTGATGGTAATTATAATTACCATCAATATAAATGATAAAATAAACAGATACGATTTAGAAAATGACTGTCGTGTTAAGAGCTCTTCCAAAACACACGACTGGAATGTGCAAAAAGTGGCCAAAAATTGTACTCTTTTTGGCACATAAATAAGTAATGCAATGATGGAAACTTATATTAGACAAATTGATAGAAATAAATTAAATAAATGTATAGCTTAGTATAAAGGTTTGATTTTGATTGATCAATACAAAAAAATATATATATTTGTTAAGCGTTAGTGCGAACAAGCAGAGGAGAAAATTAAAATACAACTGAAAGATTTCATCTTATCTAAGCTACTTTTTCAGTCGCCAAAAACTTGTTACAAACCGCACGCGCACGTACCGCACCGCTTAGGAGATCGCCATTTCTGACGAGGTCGATACTGCGAAAGTGTGACTTTACGAATCGGCAAAAGGCCGTCCTATCAACCACAATAGTATGTCCATGACCATAATGGACGGAAATTAAAGTGTTAGTGGCATATGGCATACAAACTCTAGAAAGTGACAACTCATTTCTATGTCATCGACGTATTTCGAATGGAAGGCACGTGATATATCGGGCTTGTGCGATGGCATTTCGACATTTAGATATGTTGCTGATATATGTAATGATTCGTTGTAGTTAGGTGGTTGTTAGGGAGGTGTATAATGGTTTTAAAATGTGTTAAATTATTTTAACAACAGAATAGAACAAATGAACGCGAACAAGTTACATTGGCGTGTTCAATAATTTGAAGTATTCCTCCTTTTAAAAATATTCTTTCTTTCCGAGTGTGTTATTGCTAACACTGAAATTATATTCAAGGCGCATCATCAAATATAATTATATTCAAGGCATCTGACGTGACTTTTACGACTCCCTACATACATCTAGAGGCAAGTAGTAGCATACACACTAGTGAACTTAGTAGTTAGTCATTAATTTACAGGTTTCCTAAGGATGTTTTCCTACACATTTCATTTTAAAATGTTTATTATCATTTAATTACTGAACTTGCGCTTAAAAACAGCCGAGAATAAATACACAGATCGAGTATATCTCAGTAGGTATATAACATACATAGTTGCATTAAATAAAAATATGAAAACAACAACAAAAAAAAATATTTACGGCTGCCTGCTACAACTAGCTAAGTGGAAAGTGGTGTAACTCGCTGTTTAACATAGATATGTGTTTAACAACTTTCTTACCTGGTTTGCTTGACAAGCGCCAAGTGCCGACAGATTATGGGCGCAGGGGCACTAAACACACCCTATAATAATCCGTATATGGAACCTATATTTGCAGCGTGTTTTCCGAGAATAGACTTTACCATGTCTCAATATTGCCGTAAAGATAATCAGGAATTATCTTTCCTATCGGGAGATGTTTAAATATCATCAATATTAATGGATTCCATATCTGACCAAATGACCGACAGACATCGCATGCACAAAAGCGTGGAAATCTGAAATTTGACATGAAGGTTCCTCGAGGAGTTTAGGGAAGCGCTGAGGGAGAAATTATTGAAATTACGATAAAGACGAAAAATACCTATTTTAGACTTTTAATTTTATTTTAAAATTTTAATTAATATACACTATATAATATATACATGTAGACATTAGTAACGACACAGTAAAGAGGGACGTCCACCGCGATATTAAATTAATTTTAAACGAATTAATAATATTTTCCTTTTCTTAAATCTTATTTTATAACATTCCTCTAAAGAAACGAAAAAAATATATGCTTTGAAGGACTAAATATGAAGCACCTATATAAAGAAATCTGTAGGGATTTCGTTTTAAGAAAATTCACTGGCAAAAATGTAATCATTTTTCTTAGCTTCATAGGCGACTCCATAACTTTAGTAATCAAACACAGAAATTAGCACCTAGACACAACACAGACGCTAAAACTTGTAACGGTTATTTTTGTGCGCATAAAAGTTGTTTTGTCGCTTATCGCTTTTACGAAATCATGTAATTTCAACATTTTACAGTTGCATTAGAATTTCTTGCTACTCGTACGCGCACGCTTATCATGTTTACACCTAAAAGTGTTTTTATTTCTAAAACAATCGATCTTACCCGATTGGCCCGACTAGTCTAATTATAGTGATGGATGGAGACGATGCAGCAGCTGCATCTATCTTGAGGTACTTGAGATGTATTTTCCTACATATTGGCCTTGACTGTACAAGGTAAGGTGGAATTTCACTGACTGAAAAGGCATGCATTATCCCATGTAAGAATAATAATGGAAAATGGAAATCGGAAAGTAGATGAACTATTTAATGCATCGTTTATAGAAGAAACATACTTACAAAGGCGTACTTATCGCAAAAGCAATTTCTCCCAGGAGACCGGTATAACTATAAATTCAGGAACACTCATGTAATTATGTCGATCTTCGAAGATCAATATCGATAGTCTATCAAGTGTTATCAAGTATTATCATACTAATGGTCGGCAACACTAGTATTAATCCTTAAACCTGCGGAAGTCACATTCACGTAGGTTGCGTGCAACACAAATTTCGTTTCTACTCAGAATCGGTTGGAAAACGGACATACCGGGGTTGGTAATTAGAATCAACAATAATAATTTTCGCATACTGTACATATCTTGCGTATTTTCAACGCTTCGCTGTATGTGTTTTCTTGTATGATTAGCTTTACCCCGCGAATTCGCTCGCGTGTATTTCTCATGGGAATAGTATTTTTTACCAAAAGGTTTGTAGATAAGGAGGATAAGGAGGATAAGGAGGATAAGGAGGATAAGGAGGATAAGGAGGATAAGGAGGATAAGGAGGATAAGGAGGATAAGGAGGATAAGGAGGATAAGGAGGATAAGGAGGATAAGGAGGATAAGGAGGATAAGGAGGATAAGGAGGATAAGGAGGATAAGGAGGATAAGGATGATAAGGAGGCTAAGGAGGATAATGAGGATAAGGACGATAAGGAGGATAAGGATGATAATGAGGATAAGGAGGATAAGGATGATAAGGAGGATAAAGAGGATAAGACCATTGTAATGTAAATAATGATAAGTAATCATTTTTCCACACGTAGCTCCGTGTGGTCTTATAGTTAAAAACCAGATAGTAATGAACAAAAATTTACAAGACCATAAACAACTCAATAATTCTGTACCTACTTGTATATAAAAATAAAAATCGAATCTAAAACTCGATTACAAACAAGAATAGCGACAATAGAACCAACCGAAAGTTTTTGTTCCTATTGCGCCCGATTTATATCGCCATTGATTTGGATGTACGGTCGTCAGCGCAACAAGTGTACTCGAGTTCAGTGAAAATTCGTCGCTATTACTGCCACATAGAGATCTATAGGTTTATTTGACGCGGAGTCGACTGTAAAAAGATTAGCGATGCTCATTTTTCCGCCAACCAATGCGAACGGTTGTTGACTTTGAATTTACTACTGTTTAATATTATTCTACAATTTTTTATTAAAAATACGTGATTTAGTTTTTTACAATTTTTTAAATCGTGTATTGAGTTAAGTAAAGAATATCTTTTATTGGTGTTGTGTTACCACAATCTTAGACTGTAGTTGTATTTGGAAAACATCGTGAGGAAACCTGCACACTGGTTGACAGTTTAAGTTCACTAGTGTTTATTCGACTTGACACTAAATGGACGTCGAAAGTCTTAAAATCATTTAAGATGCCTTTAGGATACTTAAACAAAATGAGACACCAGTGTTAGCAATAACACACTCGAAAAGCATTTATGTCTAACACTAAACACAGTGATTCGCTATATATAAATAGTCTGGTTATATGCGCGAAATGTGAATTTTAACATGTTATCAAATTGTACATTTATATTAAAATAAAGAATTTGATTGTGTGCCCAGCCCATAGACACCGCCAAACGTGCTAATGGTTCCAAAGAAGCGCGAAACCACGCCATAGACCCGTACTTATAAACCAGTCGTTGAAAGATCAGCATCACCCGAGTACCGTGCTGTAACGGAATCACCGTGCGTCCGCGGCAGATTGATTTCAATTCCCCAGCCGTATTCATTTATCCGGATTTACTATTTCTCCAATCTGTGCCCACGTTTTCCTCTTAAACCAAGACTTTTTTTACTTATCATTATGTGGCCAGTACTTTTTATCACACTGTGACGTGGATATGTTAGTCTTTATAGTCTTTATACACAAGTAAATAAAACTATTTCGGCAGACGAAAATAGATTTACGCTATTGCTTTTTGTAGAATCACTCTCAATTCAGTCAATCATAATCATGACTATATAAAATAATCTTTTCAAAATCGACAAATTTTATTGTAATAGCGAACGCTACATTGTGAGAAAAATACGTTATACAACTAAGTGATTTTTACGGACGATCTGATAAACTTATAGTTGGTGACAGCAAGAATAATAATGCAAATATAATTTTGTAAACAGTCTACATACCACAACAAACGACCCATCAAACGGCCCATTGAATGCAAATAAACAAACAATTACAGTCAACAAGCAAAAAGAACAATATAAGTGTTTTCATACATTTCCGATATAACAATCGCTTGACGAGGTCGTGTCGAGAGAATGGTAACCTCAATGTTCTAGCTCAACTTCTTGTACAAATCATGTGTTTCTATTCGTAAATTTCTGTACATCACACATGTAAAAGGAATAACTCAAAATGCGATATACTTATACATGCCAAATCGCCTGAAATGATGACAAATAGATTTTGAAATCTTAAAAATTGTGTATAATTGTTTTAGAGCCAGGCCCATTGCTACATGCTGCCCATGCGTCGTGCCGCTCAGTTGTTTTCCATAGGTTTTGCAATTGACGTGTGCTTGACGTACGTCGAATCCCCATACAATTTCTACGTTGTTGTCCACCGACGTCTAAATAACGGAGCACGAACGACTGAGCAATGGAATCGCGCTGAATATTTAAAAGCGAAATTTCGCAAATCGACATTGTTTTTTTTTTTTTGAGCGTATCATACATACACGTGTTCTTTATATTTTGTTAGAAAATGTTAATAAAACAGTACATAACTTGATATCATAACAAAGGCAGGTAAAAGTAGATACTTGTATTTCTAAATATTTTTAATTAACTTGTCTCTTAAACGGGTTAGTGCCTCGTTGCTTTCCAACACATTAGGCATAAGATACAACGATGATGTAACGCTGCATTTTATCTACGGCTCTAATTAATTATTTTTAGGGTTCCGTACCGCATAAGGTAAAAACCCTTCTAGAATTATTTCGTTGTCTATGAAGACTCTTTTTTTCAGAAATCCGTAGATTGATAGACAATCTTGACAATTAATTTTAAATACTCGTGGATGCAGTTAAAACAAATATAAGGGCTATTTATATCACATTTGAAGCGGTGTCCTCTAACACTTAGCTCAATTCAAGTTTTAATGTAACGAAAGATTCCAAAACTTTGATTGTAACAAAAAAAAATATACTGATAAACGAATTTAAAGAAAACCCGGTGTGAAAAACCGATTCGTTCTTGCCTATTTTTTATCTCGCTTATCGCATTTGATGTCTTATGGTCTTCTTCAGTAAGTACGGCACATTACTTTCACCCGGGTTCAACAAGAATATGATTCACGAGTTTAATAAAACTCGATTCATTGTATGTATTGTATACGATATGCAAACAATCGAAAAAGAAAATATTTTGCTTTCTTGTGTTCATATGTTTGACATGTTTGCATTCCAATGTACTGTTTTATGAATTTCTATTATGCATTATATTATTACTAATACTTCTAAATATTATGAACGTCAAAATACGGACATGAGTAAGGATGATCAAAACTCTACTTTATATCCTAAAATTTCCGCGAAGTTTTTATGCGCAGCGAGGGTTCAGGCAAAACTATTCAACAGATTTTGATTAAGTTTGGTAACGGGTAGAACGCTAGAATAAAACTTGGGATAGATACTTTTATCCCAAAATTTGGTCGGTGGTCGGTCCCAAAATTGGCTTCAATCGATTACAGAATTCAGATTTTTGGTATTTTAGCAGAACCACAGATTATAAAGAACTTTGCGGTAGCATAACAGTACCTGGAATATCCCAGAGTATGCGTTTTATCCCAAATTTCGCACGAGAGCGAAGCCACGTGGCAATGCTAGCAAATATACAAAAATCAAATATTACATAGACATACAAATACAAAGAGAATAGTTTATATTCATATTCATTAAATATTATAGTCTATGGTACTTTACGATCACAAGCTGCTCACGTAAAACCATAGAGTAAAAGCTTATGAATGCAGAGATAATCAATAGCGCCTTCATGTAGAAAGTCTTTACGGTCGCTCTGACTGAGTGGTATACAATGGTTATCGTGGTATAATATACTCGTATGCCGCAGTACATTAACTACTTACTGAGTAATTTATGACTAGTTTTTATATTGGTAACCGCTTTACCTATTTAGGGTTACAGCTTTAACTTTGTTTACTTGATAGAGTCGTACGATGTATATAGGTAATGATATGTATTGAGGACATAGGCATATTTCTCTAATTTGAAAATGGCATTGACCAGTTAAAAGTTGAAAAAAATTGTGAGAATTGATGTATGTTTATTTATATCCATCGAATTTGGTATATTAATTGCATTTAGCCTGTAATAAGATATGCCTAATTTTATCCCTAATCCAAATAAAATATATTTTATATCCATACACACACTATCAACTTTCGAGTTTTAATTCTCCAAAACATTTCATTTAGAAAAGAAATTTAAAAATAAATAGATATATGTCATGTATTTGAATGTGTGACATATTTTATCAAATAAAATAAAGGAAATACCAATATAACAAAAAAAAATAAGTTATTTCCTGCCAAATAATATGTGCTTCAAGATATAATTAAAAATAAATATTTTAATGAAATTGTGGATATTTTTATTATGCGTAACCTAATGTCATACAGGCAATAAAATGTTTACTACAGTTATAACATTTTAACTACCTTTAAATTAAGTTTCTCTATCGATAAATGACAAAATTATATAATTGTACTAACTGAACCTCGGGGTCCACTGTATTTTTAGGATAAAATAAATACAATAATAATAACATTTAAATAGTACACATTATATTAATAAAAACCAAGCGGAGGCGAAAAAAGGAAGAATGCTGAATTTGAGCTCCGATGTCGCTCTTTGGCTGTGGAGGCAACCAAGAAAGCACCCAGATGAGAAATAAATTACATAGACACAATAGAAAATCATTTGTTTTGGGCCTTCATTGCAGTAAAATATAGCGTTTTGGAAAACAAGATTAATTTAACCAATTAAAAGAATACAAAGTATTAAAACCTGTCACGGACAGAATAAGACATTTTATAAAAATAAATTGGCAAATAACAAGAAGGAACACATCCTAGCCATTATGTCAGATGCCATGTTTTACAACAAAGGCGTCAAGTTTTACGGCCACTTACGCAATCCGCGTTTAGAACAGGCGTTGTTAGCATTTTAGTTGCAGAAAGTTTTATAATACCAATTATTTTGTGTACGCAAATGTGAAATTGCCGATGGAATTCGCATGTTGCGCAAAATATAATATCAGCAATATTTACCCACTACATATAGGTATACCTATGTACCTTTTTGCACATAATTAACTTTTATATAGTATACATCAATCAAGGAATTAATGACGCAGTGGTTAAGGCGCTCGGCCTGTGACAGAGGCGGTTAAGTCACTGTCACTATCCTCCTCCGTGCTACTTAAGGCACGTTAAGCTGTTGTTCTCGATTGTGTTTGCAGTCGTTTAATCCTGCCAATCCGTAATGGACTTGCATGGCGGCATACTCCTTATCCATCCATAAGGAAGGCCTGTGCCCCAGCAGTGGGGAAGTTTAAATGGCTGTTGACGATAATGTATATTCATGTGATGCATGCATACCATAACATGAACCGTATATAAAAATTGCAACCAAATTAAACGTGTTTTTAAAGAAATAAAATTATATTATATTATAATGAGTAGAGCAATCCAGTTAGTTTATAGAGTCCGGCAATTATAAAATAAAATGCATATAAGCATTTAAATAATCAAATACAATACTTAAACATCACTTTAATTGATCAGTTTTGTTAATTACTAGATGTTGCCCGGGGCTTCGCTCCCATGAGAATTTTGAGATAAAATATATCCTATAGCAATCTTGGATGTTGTACCTTTCTAATGGTGAAAGAATTTTTGAAATCGGTTGGGTAGTTTCAGAGATTGCCCGCCTCAAACATACAAACTCACAAACGCTTATCTCTTTATAATAATAGTATAGATTACTTTTCAGTCTCGTTAAAGTATATTAAATACTTTTTGACTCAAAAATCCGTGACGTCACCATACATTACTGTCATACAAGCTCCATATAACATTTTATATTTGACATTAGAAAAAAAGTGTCTGGATTTGACTAGTGAGAGAGCAACCTATTACTTCTCCCTTACACTTCTACTTTTACTATGTACTCTTAAATAATTTCATAATAGGTATATCTGATAACCCGTCCATTTGAACCTCTCATTACTAGTCATACATTATAATTTCCGAATTGAAACCTTGCCAGTAACATGAATATTCGTGTTAGTTAATGGTTGCCCGACCCAGGCACTACTAACTTTGTAATTAAATGTAAATTATGATAACTATATACACACGATAGTTAATTTTAGATGAATATGATTGCTTTGCAAGGTTAGGATAGAACATTTTTAAATGTGTTTTGTTAAAATTGTGGAAATGAAGCAAAAAGAAATTGCCGAAATAATTATCAAATCTAAGAAATAAATATTTTTTCTTACTTCAATCACATTTTTTACACAAGCTTTTAATGTTGTGACAAAAAAATTATTGAGGACAATAAAAACCGTTGAGGAGTTCCATCGTCGGTCCGTCCCTGGGTGCACCATCAAGTCATGCTTATTTATATAATTTGCATTTAAACGTGTGTAAACTAAATTAAATTCAGCTTAACCGATTGAAGATATCTGTTTTAAAATTGTATTACAAGATTCCATACATTTCCATACATAGCAAGTAAAATAAAAGCTTATAATAAAGTACAAGAAGAAAAGAAAATCCAATATCGAATTCGCGTCAAGTAAGTACTGTTATCGGAAAACTGGCTAACCAATTTCGTACAGCAATATTCTTTTAGGGCCTCACTGTTAATAAAATAATAATTAGTATTAGTATTTGCCATATTCTTATTAACTAACAACACTTGACAAATTCCTTTGAACATCTCGAGTAATGGGTTTAGGCGTTGTAAAGTACATTTAGTATTATACTGTGGTATATGCGTGACAACAGAAAGACAGACATAGGTATTTATGTGTATTTTATTTCTGTACAATTCTGTCATATAAATTTAATCGACCTTTTGATCTTGTTGCCATATAACAAATCACAATCAATGCATTTATTCAGAAATAAGGCCTTCACAAGCAATTTTTATATTTTAATTCTAACTGATATTATAAATACAAAAATAAGTTTGTTCGTTATCTCTTCACGCTTTATTTACTAAACCAATCTTCTTGAAATTTTGCATACATATAGTTTGAAGTATGGAGAAGGACACAGGATACCTTTCATTCCGGAAAAATAACTGTCCCCATGGGAAATTTCCGCGGGCGAAGACGCAGGCAAATGCTAGTTAAATCATATTTACCAATGCTACAAACTACTCGTCATTAGAGTAATTGATTTAGAATTGTCATTTTATAAAGAACATATATGTAATTTCGAACACTGAAATATTTTTGTGAGAGTGGGGTCTGGGGTTATAATATGCACAGTGGGATAGACGCTAACTTAAGTAGATAAAGATCGTATCATGTTTCCTGACAAAATACTTACATTGCCGATAAATATTTTGTTCTGTTGGAATCCAATTGGCGTTTATAATTGTATGATTGAAATTACTGTTGTTTAATTGCGTGCAATACGTGTGAGTAATTAGGTTACCTACTGGCAATTTCGACTTTATAAGTTCCTAGAAACTATTACAAGTTTTAATTGATGATTATTGTGTCTGTATTTGTATAAACTTTCAATTATATACAAATTTCATTTAGCTATTAATTAAAACTAATTTGTCTAGATGATCTGATAAAATTTATAGGGACTTAAAAATTTAATCAGAACTTAATATATAAAACAAGCATAGATAAACAAAAAATAGATAAACAGAATCGTAATAAAATATCTAGAGAAAGTTTGAAATTCCTGATATTCAAGAAGCTAGGCCTCTAGCTAACCTATCGACCTGTGATAAGCTAAATCATAAATCAAAATTCCGTTATTAGACGACGACGGAGTTAATTAAACATTATCTTAAACTAGAATCTAACACTAATCCTGTTTTATCTGTGATTAACAAGAACAGTTAGACAATAAGAAGCGGATGTACTTTCTTTAGTCGTCACTGATTTTAAACGTAATGTGAAGTAAATAGAAACAATAAAAGTAAAGTACTTACAGAGATAGAAAGTAAATCCGAAATAAGTCCCACTGCAGTACGTTAGATCACGATTCCACAGTCACAGAGTTATTTAAAAAATAGATAATATTATCTATGTCACTTAAGTACACGAACGTCACTGTTCACTTTTTAAATTGCGAATCAAGTCATTCACACGGTCGAGTCGTACGTTAATTCAAAATTGGAATGCCAAATTGACAGTTGGGATTCCAAGATGGCTGACGCGTGCGCACCGCGCGGCAACTAGAGGCAGTCTGGCGTACAGAATGAACTTGCGTCGCGCATAGCGACCACACCGATCCATGGTAATCACAGTTTTTATCTCGATGCCGCATCGTTTAAAATATTGTAAACTATTATGCACCAAATGGAACCTTGGTGTGAATCGAGCCGGGCGGTGTGTGGACGTCATGACCCCTCTGTGTTTCCCATGGCACTTAGGGCATCAATAAATCTTAGATTAAGCACTTGGGTGTTGAAGTGATTGAATATTGTGTTAGGTCAAGGCATATACTTAGTGTTGTATAGTATTTGTAAGAAAAGAAATTTGCATTTTGTGTTCATGGTCTATAAGATACGCAGTAAGTGTACTAAAAAGATCTAATAAAAATTGTACCTCCTTTCGCTCTATTGCTGTATGCAATATCTAAGAGAAACTTTGTGATATTTTTTATATTCGACTCTACCTTATTGTACGATCTAGGCTCTGCTTATCACAAGCTTTTTTTTTACTTTTTTTTTTGCAAACATCATGGAAAAGCTCTAATGGTCCTAGATTTATCTTTCAGTACGTACGGATAATATTTTGTCAAGTAATATTCTACAATAGCCTTTAAGGGCCCAAAGTATTTTCACAGATTCTGAAAATAAAAATCACGCAACACATAGCATGTAAATTTGTATGTCTCCACTGGATAAAAATTGAAACATATCTTCTTTAATTTATTAATCCTTATTTATTTTTTAATTTCTGTACAGTCGAATGCACAAAACTATTGCAAATACGATGTTAATGTCTTCGTTTAGAGTGTATTTCTAACGTGTCATGAATTTTATTGTATTCATAAATCACTTTTCAAGAATTACTAGAGCAATTCCGTAGTTGGTTTTTGCAGGGTGATTACCATAATATCAGGTCTTCGGTCTGAATGTTAGTCCAGTGAAGCGCGAAGGAAACCAGACTCAGCTGGGCAAATAGTCCGCTTTCAGTTACATGTGTACTCGTGTTTTTATCGAGTATATTGTCAATTTTATCATGTTAATAATTGACATTTAAATTTACTTTAAATGTCAATTATTGTTGTTTCAATAATAGTTGATGCGAAGACGCTGTGGATTGTAATTTAATTATAAATTTTCGTGATTTCTCTATCATCAGTTCTTTTCAGTAGAGTGTATTGAATACTACTCTACTTAAACTCTACATTGAGAGTCATTGTTCTGACCTTGTACTGTTGTACTGCCATTAGTCTCTATCATTAATATTAAAGATTTAGTTCATTACGGGGGGCGCGTTAGGTAAAATTGGAATCATGTAAAAAAACACCAAGTACAATAAACAATAATAAAACTTATGACATAACAGAAGATCTTCTTACCTTTTTTCAATGTTTTCATTAGTAACAAAACTAGATATGTGGTAAAAACAAATTTTATACAAGTATCTAGTAATTGTATAAAATATTCTATTTAGTTTTCTATAGCCAGGACACTGCACTTTTCTATGGCTACGGTGTAAATTCCAGTTTCTATGGCTACGGTGAATTCGTACGAGAATGAAGACATTATATAAACCACGCATATCATCTACCAGTATATGACATTTCGTTTCAATATAATGCTCTCTAGTTCAAATTCAAACCATTTATTCAGAAATTAGCCCTTCACAGGCACTTGTTCTCGTCAATTTTTATATTTATAGTTATTTCTCACAAGCTATAAACTACTGGCATTTCAGAACGACCACTGCTGTGAAGAAATGCCTAAAGAAACTCATTTGAACAGTGTTGGTCCCCTATCATGCCAGATCGGCCTACCATTATTGTTTCTTACAATGTTTTTTTCTAATAATATATAAAAGTACATAATATACATAGTCAAAAAGTATATCAAAGCAGGTTATGATTGTGATCCGAGTGCTGATTCTCTCTCTTTCTCCTCTGTTGTTTTCCCGGTTTCATTCGAGGCTGTGAAAAATAAAACTAATAATTTACATCGCATACAATTTTGGACGCACAAAATTAAAGCTATCCTGTAGGTCACAATCCTACACAGGCAATGATCCATCCGCATATTATAATGATTATGATTTAAAGAGTTAAAGCATATGTAATGAATTTTGTACTATTCACACGCCCGTTTAGAAAAGTAGTATTATATTTTCATTTCAACAAAGGCTTTCTTGAAATTCGAAATGCATTTGAATGTCCTACAAGATGTCACTGACTCTCGCAACTAAAGGTGCAGGTGGCAAATTATTTATAGGATATTATGAGTCCGCAAGAGGATAAAATGCGAAAATAGAACCGCAGGAAGGACGACATTTGCTACAAGATGGCAAATACTAATTTATGGTATAGTAACACCACTAATAGCAGAAGAAATATTGTCAGACAGGAAGGCACTGCAAGAAAATATATTTAAAAGCGGATATTAATTATTATTATGAAGGTAATAATATCATCAGGGTTTTTAAATAAAATACCTTGTCATTACTTGACATATATTTTTTAATAACTGACTTCTAAACAAATTCCGCATGCCGCTTCCGACCATATCCTGACAAAAGGGGAAAATCCATGAAGTGCTTGCTTGATATTGTCGATATTGTCAAGAAGAAAAAGTTGGATCGACTATTTGAGGCTGAGTAATGACCCGAGGATGCGAATTTAGTTTAATATTTTTACTATGGTTTATACCCGTGAAAGACCTGCGTCATGTTTACCTTAAACAGTGACATTATTCAGAGCGGCAGCCAATTTGCTTCTGGTAAAAAGTAATGTATGAATGAAGCGGTGGTGGTGACGGTTAAGATTTCCATCTATGAACCGAAATGTCGCAGTTTCGAACTCTACTCGTGCCATATGAGTTTGTATACCAATCTGAATCATGTATAGTAGTTTTCATAGTCCACCACAGGCTTCCGGTGAAAGAAAACATCGTAAGGAAACCTGCACTCTGGTTGATTATTAACTTGTGTGTGAAGTGGTGAAGGGAAAACCACTCCATTAATTGTGTCAAGAAAGTCGTTGTGTATGTTTGATTCCACGTAACGATCACGATCACGACCCTTAACCATGAGGAATATGACAACATGAAGAAACTGTAATGTGTATTGTGACATTAATATTGTAAAATACGGTCGATATAAACAGATTTTTTTTTTCCTTTCTTTCAAAAAATGCAGAAAAAGAGTTCTTATTCCAATTTTCTCTGCTAACTTAAATTTTCTAAGGGGCGTAATACGGGCCATAATTTACATAGATTTTCGCAACTTTGTTCCGTGGTAAGTTTTCACGTGTCCCACTTAGGTCTATAGCAGCCATTTGTGATTGTTGCAGTTACAAGCTACAATACGGCAACAAACAAAGCTTTATCGCTTTCTGAGAAGTAAAATTATAACTCTGTTGGAAAGTATGAGTCAGGGCAACATGCTGATTGCCAATTTTAATTATAACACTAAATTTGTACTGACTATAACGGGCCGGCGTAATAATCATACACAAATCTTGTCCATTATTTTGAGTACGAAATCAAAATCAAAATTAAACAGAAACTTGAGTACATTCCTCATTATGAGCCCTACTAATACAAATGCGAAAGTTTGTGATGATGTGTGTGTGTTTGTTCTGTATGTTTGTCCAGTAGAGTACACACGAGTATAAGTACGAGGAATATCTACTGAACGGGTTGTTTTGAAATTTGATATACAGGTAATATATAAGATGGGATATCACATAGGGTACTTTTTATCCCGAAATTCCTACGATAGCGAATCCCCGGGGCGCAGCTAGTATTACATAAACTGTTTCCATCATCCGCCTACTTATCTCAGTTCTCTTGGGGGTGGTATAGCATTAGATCCTTTACAACAACAAAGAAACAATATTTAACGCAGTGTCTATTACGAAGTTTCGAAATTATTTACGAAATATTTTGAACTTTTCATTGCTTTCCCAATATAATAATCAATTTAATTTAAACAATAGAATGTTAGACTTAGTTTTTAGTAATGAATTATGCACTGTTAACTCTTGTAATTTTCCTTTAGTAAAAGAAGATCCGAATCATAAATCCTTAAATATTATTTTAAACACTAACTTTCTTTCTCCATCTTCCTTAAGTGATGCGAAAAGTAAGAGAAAACTTTTTTTCAAAGCCGATTTCGAGTCTATAAAAATGGAACTCAATGCCATTAATTGGGTAAGTAAGTTCAACACTCTGTCTGACGTTAATTCTATGGTAGATTACTTTTATAGTGTTTTTGACGAATTTATTGAAAAATATGTACCTACTTCTAAATTTAATAGCAAACATAAATTCCCTCCTTGGTACACGCAACCCTTGATAAAATTAGATAAAGAGAAAGAAAAATGTCATAAAAAATGGAAGTGCTTTGGAAATTTGCAAGATTATTATACTTTTTCCATTTTAAGAAAACGTTTTAAAAAATTAGAAAGGTCTTGCTATGATAGGTATATTAAATTCTCAGAAGAAAATATTAGAAAAAACCCTAACTCATTTTGGTCATTTGTAAAATCAAAAAAGAATCATAACGACATTCCAGAAAATATGTTCTATAAAGATGAGTGTTTAACTGATGGAAACAAAATTTGTGACGCATTTAATAATTGTTTTGGTTCTGTTTTTATCTCTTCGAATGGTGTAAGTTCACAAACCACTTTTTCATCTAGATCACAAGATAAAACACATGACACAACTGTTGATATAAGTCACATAAAATTCGAGTTAGAAACCATAGTTTGTGAATTTAAGAAAGTAAATATACACAAAGGGGCCGGGGCCGATAACATCCATCCTGTGCTTATATCAAATTGCGCCGAAGAACTTGCAATTCCAATGTTAATTATTTTTCAAAAATCAATAGATACAGGTGTATTTCCATATAAATGGAAACAATCTTTGATTACGCCTATTCCAAAAAATAGAAACAAAGAACAAATAACTGAATATAGGCCAATCTCAAAATTATCTATTCTAGGCAAAATTTTTGAAAAACTCGTGACTCATCATCTTTCTTTGTCAGTTCGAAATTTTATTGCAGAAGAACAACACGGGTTTTTCAAGGGTCGTTGTGTTGAAAGTAACATGGTAACTTTTACTGACTTTTTATCACAAGCTATGGATAACAATGAACAGGTGGATGTCGTGTATACCGATTTCTCCCGGGCGTTTGATAAATTAAATCATAAACTCCTTATTTTGAAGCTCGAAGAAGCCGGCATACATGGCTGCCTCCTTAGGTGGATTGAATCGTACATCAGTAATAGGAGTCAGGCCGTCTGTATTAAAGGATACTGTTCGCAATTTTTACCTGTGCCTTCCGGGGTCCCACAAGGTTCCCATATTGGGCCCTTGCTTTTCTCCTTATATATAAATGACATAGGACACATATTTAATAACAGTCACCACCTTTTATATGCTGACGATAATAAAATATATAAAATAATTAGGTCTGTGGTTGACTGTAACAGATTACAGGAGGACTTGCTGGCTCTTCAAGACTACTGTACCTCTAATCAGCTTTATCTTAATACAGATAAATGCTATATTATTACCTACTCACGAAAAAGAAATATTGTTAAATACGAATATAAAATAAATAACGAAATTTTGCAGAGAGTAACAGAAATTAGAGATCTAGGTATAATTATGGATTCTGAACTCTCATTTAGGAAACACATTGATTTCGCAATAAAAAAAGCTTTTCAAAAATTAGGCTTTGTATTAAGAATTAGTAAACCATTTAAACAAACCATCACAATGAAAATTTTATACTTTGCATTTGTTCGTTCTATTTTGGACTTTGCGAGTGTTGTATGGAATCCTAATTATAAAGTACACATAGATAGAATCGAAAGAGTACAAAAAAAGTTTATAAAATCTTTAAATTTTCGTGAGTGTACACAATTTGAATCATATAATAAGGCCTTGCTTCATCATAAGTTTCTTTCCTTAAATGACAGGCGAAAAATGTTTGATTTGGTGTTTCTATATAAAATTCTTAATAATTTAATTGATTCTTCAAAACTTCTGAGTAAAATTTCCTTTGTTACTCCTAGGCGTTTACCTGTACGTCCCTCACGTAAAATTCCACTTTTCTCTCCTCCACATTTACACAAAAACTATACTCGTAACTCATTTATACATCGTTCCACCACCATATATAATAAAGAATATAGAAATATAGATCTATTAAATACTACTCTAAAACGATTAAAACTCATTTTTCAATCTAGTTCATAATAACTGATAGTAATATAATTTTATAACAAACTTATAATTATATAACAAACCTAATTAACCTAACACTGTTATGTTCCCAGCAACAGCGGAAAGCTACGCTAAGTTAATTTTATTTACAAATTCCTGCCATGTAATTAACCCTTTTTATTATATAAATATAGCACTTTAGGGCACTATAGGTCTTTAAATTGTACTCATAGTTTATGTAAATTTCTATTTTTGTAAACGACTGTTTGTTGCCTAAATAAAGATAAAAAAAAAAAAAAAAAATTAATTGTCTCCTGTTGAGTGCTGCTGCTGGGACCCTGGTGAATCATCGTTTGCGACATTATTTCAAGTTTTGGTTTATGTTTCCTATCAAATCTGGTTCCTATGTCTTACTTAACGTCTACCTTACGAAGTGCAAATGCGCCGATCAAACAATTG
Source organism: Plodia interpunctella (assembly GCF_027563975.2). Lineage (NCBI taxonomy): Eukaryota > Metazoa > Arthropoda > Insecta > Lepidoptera > Pyralidae > Plodia > Plodia interpunctella. The sequence goes on from NC_071301.1 coordinate 9,373,724, forward strand.
TTTATCTATTGTGTCTCGATACTCTCGATTCACCGCGATCGATGCGAATACTTTTAATCTTACTAATAACTTAGTGGTTCAGACTGTGAAGGTTTCCAAAATCAAACCCTATTCGTACCTTATATACCAATCTGACTCATCTATAGTAATTTTCAGATACCACCCCTTGCTATGGATATCGAAATATTATATCATTACTATCTATGTATAACTATCTATTATCTATTACTTATAATAAAACTGTAAGTGGGCTTTATTTGTTCACACAAAACGTAAAAACTACTGGTTGGAATTTGATGCGGTTTTCTCAGCCGTATAGCTGCAAAAGCAAGGCAAAAGCTAGTAAGTATGTCATAAAATTCAACTAATTTATGGCCAGCTTTTTTTAACAACAACTGCTTTGAAGAAATGTGAAAAAGGAAATAGTGTTGGTGTTGGTCCCTACAATATAGAACTAAAGAATGTTAGGATTAAGGATAAAAATTTAACTCTATGTTCGACTCCGCTACATAACGCTACTGTACTGTCTCGTGTTGCTTAGCTACTACATAGAGTTAAGATGTGTAGAATCGCAAATTAGATTGTATTTTTTGAAAAAAAAACTACGAATCGCGAAAAGTCGTAGAATACAAGTTGCTTGTTTTGATGTACCCCAAGAAGTCTTTATGAGGTTTTGCATTTGATACCAGTAACACTATATAAGGACAATTATATAAAAAAAACCACTTCCAAAATATGAATGAGTATTATAAATATTTTATATATGCATGTCCCTAATAACCTAACCTGTGTCAGAAACATTAAATCATTAAATTAGTGCATCAGGTTAACAATTTTAGGAATAATTTCTGGCATTCCTCGGGGCTTGGCCGGAGCCCCGAGAGCTGCCCTGGGGCGGTTCACATCGCATCTACCGCGCCTCGTAAAAAAAAAATACCATCCCAATTTTTAATGTGTTTTTTATTTGAAGCCATTTGTTTATTTTTTATTTGGTTTTGTGGAAATGAACAATGTAAGATGTTGACTACGTCTTTTCCAGTATTTTTACTGGTTAGATATGGGTTAGACATACCTAAGTATTTTGAACGTTATCGGTTTTGAGCTTCTCGTGTAGATAAAGCAGGTTTTTAATATGAGTGTCTGGTATACGACAATGATATTATTTTACCATGTTTACAAAATGTAACCGATCTTCAAACCATTATCAAAGTAAACACGCGAAGCATACAAATAGCGGATAAAGTAAGTACTTTGTTTTGAGGCAATAAAGTGAAGCTATAAAATGTCAGTGTTAAGTTTCATACATAAATCCTGACTTGAAATATTTGAGCTTTTATGGAAATCATAAAAATGTACATGAAAATAATAATAAATAACTTGTTTTATCTTAGGTTAAACACCCTGAGTGAATCACACCCGTTAATATGAAGTTTTCCCTTAGTTGCCTCGTACATCATCCACGGGAGGATATAGAGTGGTCCTATACTAGGGCGGAACCACACGCCAGATTTGAAGAAGTATATTGCCTAGGTACTCTATCGTAATCCTACCTGATCATTTTGCTGCGTAGCCACTCGCGCCGCTTCTCTCCTTAGTTGTATAATAACCCGCTCTTTCGATTTAATTTCCTCCAACTGAAACAATTTTAGAAAAAAAGCATGCAAATTAAAGCGCCTGACATAACGAATAGCAAATACTTCTATCGTTTCGGCTGTATTAATTTTTGTAAGCTGAACTACTTTTAACGTTAGTTTATGGAATAGAAGTATCATTAATTTGGCCTATAATTTTCAATATAACTAAATACGAACCGCGTTTCATGTCGTGTCAACTTGTGTCATCTCATTAATATTTTATAACCAAATATGCCTAAAGAATGACTAAACTTAGATGCGTGTTTTTGCTAATACAATTTTTGAAGGATTTTGAATGTTCCTTCACTACTCGAATATCTCATCTTCAATCTTATCAAGTTAGTAACTATTAGTTAGTATTAAAACTTTAAGCTTCGATAAATAATATAGTGACGGTATAGGTATATATTAACATTAGTAGGATCATATAACTCAAATGGAAACTAGAAACCCATCTCGCTTATTCAAAAAATATATAAACTATTCACTATTATGCTATTAACATTTATCTAGCTACTAAAACAGTCTATAATTATCATAATTCAGAAAATTTATCATCCTACGCCTAACATCCAAGTCTTTATTCAAGTCTAGGACTTACATATATTGATTGATTTTTTTTTCTAATCAGTAATTTATAAACGATTTAGGTGACAAACGTTAAATCAAAAAATGAAGTGGTATTCAAAAATATTTTTTGACTGAAGACATATTTTGGACAAGCGACAATGTTGAATAATCGTCAAAAAAATTGTGTAAATACTACCTATTAAATACCGACGCGGATCCAGGCCTCAAAAAAGATTGTGGTCACAGCCACTGAAAAATACTGAAATTAAAGTTTTTGTTTTACCTATGTTGCGTTTTCGTCAAACCATTGAACATTTTTTGAGCAAAACAAGTCAAAAGATTTTTTATTATATCATGATGAACATAATTCTTGGAATCTTATACATTAATAAGAACTACTTATAATACCCACCAGCTTGTGACACTGCGCACGCGCATCTCTCCGCGCGGCGTTCTCCAAGGCGGCATGCCTCGCCGCCTGCGCGCGAAGCTCCGCCGCGCGGGCGCACTCCGCCGACTGTGCGACCTGACGAATAATACAGTTGTTTGTTATTTTATTTACTTATAAATATTAAAAAATCTCAGAGTCTCAGACGCCGAAATGTGGGTAAACACTAAGTAGATGGACAGAGGATCTAGTCAAGATTGCAGGAATGAGATGAGTGACGAAACCACAAGACCAAAGAGAATGGCGTATAGTACTAGAAGGCTCAAAATAAACTCTAAATTTAAATGATGGCCTGGCATTGCATCTGACGTATTACACACACTTTTTGGATTCCGTACCCGTTGGATATATTTTCATTTTGCCTGCGGAGTTTTTCTACTGCTAGGCCACACCTCGTGGTCCTGGTGCCTAATCAGAACCTAGTACTTTTTTCAAGATGTGAAATACTACTTATGTTAGTCCATTCATATCCTACTAAATATTATAAATGTGAAAGTCTGTGAGGATATATGTGCGCGTGTATGTTTCTAACTTTTTCACGCGAAATCTACTCGACGCATTGTTATGAAATTTGGTATACAGGTAGAATATAATCTGGAACAACACACTGAGTACTTTTTATCCCGAAATTCCCACGGGAGCGAATCCCCGGGGCGCAGCTAGTACTTAATAACGGGTAACCAATATTTGTCAATATTTGTGTTAGCTAAACTTAAATGTGTAAGTAATCGTGAAAATCAAACAAAAAAAAAACACAAAGTTCGATGAGGCTACTAAATATACTACGAACTTGAATAACTCGCTCATGTAAGTACAATTATTTCTGTTGACTTTTAATGAAGGCTCGCCAATTTTTAACCGAATTTCCTGCTACACCTTGATTATGTCAACGACAAAATTACAGGCGAATGTTAGTCTTGCAGTCGCTAATTGACATGTTTTTATAAGCAAACAATGGTCGCTGATGGAGTCAGAGTTAATGGTGTGGACGGGAAACTAAAGTAAAGGTCTGTGAAGCAATAACTGTACAGTATGAGTTCGGAATACCTCGTGGAAAGCACGCGAAATTGTAAAATTACGAGTCGAGCTATCCAAAATTATCTTTTTTTTATTCATATTTCATTGGAATTGCAGCCAATATTATGTGAGACAGAGAAAGTAAGTCTCATTTATATGAATACTGACGAGATTACTTTGATACATAAATAAAATCGAAATCACTAATTAATTGATGCAAAAATGGTACTGCTCTTTCTGCTAATATTATTATTCCAAAAAGCATTATGTATCAACACTTCCAGCATCCTATTCCAAGAAGTCTCCGAATACCACGAAGAAACGCGCAAAAAGGCCGAATATGCGAACGAGGTCGTCAGTAAAATCTACAACGCCTTCAAGCAATGGTTCTTTACCATCACCTTCTGTGATTTCACCTACTTTGAAAATAGAATCCTCAAATATACTGAAAACATGGGTGATGGATATCCAGTTCTTCTGCTAAACGGTTGTCCAGATACTAATAGAACAAAAACTAAACCAAGAATAGATAAACACGGTCAAACAGCTTATGTTATTACTTTTGATGCTTTGTCTACTGAAGTCAGTGAATATGTTATACAAGCTTTAGTCAGAACTGGAGTTTTCAAACCAAGAAGTGCAGTGGTATTCGTCATAAATGTTGCGATTACAATGGATAATTATTTTTTCTACACTATGAAGACACATTTCCAATTATTATGGAGTAGGAATATAGCAAATTCGGTAGTTATTGTGTCATCTGCTAGTCTGAAAGTTTATTCTTATAATCCTTTTAATGATCAAGTCATCGATATAACAAATGTGGAGAATATTGGCCGCTTTTTGTCTCATCGGTATAATGATCTTTGTAAACATGAATTGCGACTTAGTGTGTTTAGAAAAGTTTTTATCTATGATGAAACTAGTCCAGTCGATTGTAGTTCTAGGCTCACTACCACTATTATTAAGGAACTGAACGCATCGTGTAAAGCTTTATCACCTAGAGATGGAAATACAGTTGGAGATCTTCTAGATAATGGCACTGCTACTGGAGTAACAGGAGATTTGATGGATGGCTACACTGATATGGAACTGAACTCTAGAATCCTCAAAAACACTTATTACGGCTACATAGACACGACCTATCCTCTAACACAAGATCAACTTTGTTTTTTAGTCAAAAAAGCTACCAAACAATCTGTATTTACAACTATCATGAAACTTATATCATTCAAGATATTTATGATTTTCATGTTTAATATGATCATATTGATTCTAACGTCAATGCTAGCTCGTGGCATTGAGGAGAATTTAAACAAGCAAAGGTGGTCAAAAGGTGACACAGTTATGATTTTAATCAAATGCTTTATCAGACAAACAGCTAACATTAAGTTTAGTGGTGTTGTATCGAGATGCATGATTTTGATGGTTGTGCTTTATTCCTTGATCATCGATTGCGTTATGGATGTAAGTATTATTATTACTTCTTTTATTTTAATCAATAAATCTAACTTTTCTTACCGCTCCTCTAGTATATTATATTTAATACTTTTATTCTCTTTTATTTCAGGGTATAGTAACTTCAGCTATTACATACCCTAGAAACAAACCAGAAATAAATACACGTTCTGACTTGCAAAATTTAAATTTGACTCTCGGGATCCACAACAGACATATCAATATGTTCGCCAAGTCAGAATTCACGGCTTTGAAAAATCGAATAGAAATTATAACAGACAAAAAAATTAAAGAATTAATTGTCAACAGAAGGTTTGAGTATGCAATACTGTTGAGAAAATCTGACGCTATGTATATAAGCAGAAAACCATCAAATATGCATGATGGAAAACCTGTATACCACACAACGAACGATTGCCCATTGCCTTGTTTTATTGTATACGGTCTGCGATATGGAAGCCCATATCTTGACAAATTGAACAATATCTTGCACCGCCTGAGTCAAAGTGGAATTCTAGAGTACTGGTCCAAAACAGAGGAATATAAGCTCAATAAGAATCTATATCGGAATGAAAAAGAGATAAAAGCGTTGAGTTTCGAAAACCTTTCAGAAATATTTTATGTGTGGCTGTCTGCATTATTATTGAGTTCTTTTGTATTCATTGTAGAACTGTTCTGGCCACATTTTCGTCAAATATTTATTAAAAAGCACATCAAAAACGTATTATTAAAATAGTTATCTATTACCATTACCACGAAATTTTAGGGGTTACCACTAATAAAAATAAGAAATTTACCTTGAGTTTCTCTTGAAGACCCTTGTTAGCCGATTTTAAAGCTTGTATTTCAGTCGTCAATTTCTTTAGCTCCACTAGTCTGTTGCTGACTTGTGAATCATCATTTTTATCAGCCTTTGGTGCTGTTCTCAGCTGCTTCTCTAAGTATTCTTCTTTCTTTTTGTACTCTGTCTTCAAATTTCTCAAGGTTCCTTCGTGTTGTGCCTTAAGCGCTCTGACTTCGCTCCGCTCGATGTCAAGTGCTTTCTTCAAGGTCGCATTGTCCAGTCTTAACCTTTCGACGAGGGACTTAAGTCTGTTAAGGAATGCCTCGTCGACGGTTCGCTTGGAGTCCTCTTGGACGGCGGAGATGAGGCTGCTGGAGGTCGAAGTGTCGGTGGACGCCATGTTGTGACGTCACCGACTCGTGTCTTCTGTTCGGGACGTCCCGAGCGTCCGCGGTCTTTGGCCTCGTACTATTTCGTACGGATCGCGTTACAGTCGTTTGTCTGTTTCTTCGTTTCGGTTGAGTGACGCGTTGCCAATTCTGAAATTTGATAAAACTTTATTTCAAAATGGGCAGGGAATAATAAAAATTATAAATAATCAAGTTGTTTAAACCCAGCTGTAATTCCAACCAGGTCATGGCAAAGTAGCCGTGTAGGCGTGGGTATATTCTAAAATAGAATAATTTTATAGGCATTATGCGTACTTAGAAGATAACTATTCTTCGACATCATGAATTTAGTTTGTATATTAAATTAATTGATGGAATGCGATCTCTAGAACTACCTAGTACTGGCTGGTAAGTAGCTAAATATATGTGATTATTATTTTTTTGGGACTCTTTCAAGATATGAAAAAAAATTTTTTTACGTCATAGGACGACATAGCTAACTGATGGTAAGTGATTACCGCGACCGCGATCTACATTAGAGTTAGAAGTTGCAAACGGTTTCAGATAATGGCAATGAACCTATCAGGCTTCACAACACAACAACGCATCAAATTCCATGCAGTAATTTATGCATAATAAAAAAAAATTGCCTTTTATTAGTCCCATAAAGACCCCACATACTTACTGTTCACAAATAATTCCTATATACAGACATAGTTCACTTACAGTTTTATTATATACCAGCTGATGCCCGCGACTACCTTCGCGTGGCCGAACAATTTTTAGTAATGAATCAAAATGATTAGAGAAATTTGACTGTACAGACAAAGCGTAACGATACCTATACAGAAGATGCTCATACGACTGAAATACATATTTCCTATAGTTTAGTTGAACCATTGTGACTCTTCTTCAGGTGTTCCAGATCTTCGATTTTTATACATCAACGGGAAATGCTCATCAGGCTGAACAACTTTTGTTAAGGCGTAATTTCTATATTCCCTATACTTTAGCTGTATCATCATTGTTCTCCATCAGGTGTTCTAGTTTTCAAAATCATTTATACCCTATATTATGCCCAGGCCTAATAGCCATATAACAAAAAAGTTTCATTCAAATCCGTCCAGTAGTTCCGAAAATTAGCGTGTACAAACAGACATACAGACAGTTTCTTTTTTCAAATTCTTTCTCTGTTACTATGACTCTATCGCCTAATTTTATTTTTATGTAAATATAGGATTTACTGTTTTATTATATGTATTGATCTGTCGCCCCGGATTATAAGTGCAAAAATAGTGAGCTAATTTAAATGAGGCCAGTCGTGTTCGTGTCACTCGACACCGACCTCCCAGCCTCATTAGTTTAATGACAGCGCTCCACAGCGCCGGATTTGAGGAAAAAGACCTACTACTGATGTAAGACCTAAACAAGAGATAGACATAACATAACACCGATAAAAAAAAATCAGCTACTTTCATCCGAAAACAGCTCCTAAAGTTATATTCGTTTACGCAGTAATTTAGTTTCTAAATGTGACTTCAACTAATTGCTACTATGTAAAATACTTGACGGAATAAATTGTTTCGTTATTCGAAAATTTAGGGGCCACCGCTGTTTCGTTGCCCCAGGGCCTCCAGACCTTTAAATACAGCCTCAGCGTTCCATGTTACGATCGAATTAATTAATAGATTCCTATGGTAATAACAGATCGATTATGAATTATATTTGCATGGTTTTAGTCGATAAGTGACAATAATTATGTATTTATCCGTCAGAATAAAAATCTACAAACAAAGAATTATAATTATTCTAATTAAGAATTATAATTCTGTAACATTGGCTAACAACCCATCTTTTTCTTTGAAGATAAATATAAAAATTCGGTTGTAATTAATTACAATACATATTGTTGTATAATATTTTTTGAATTTGATATCAGACTTTTCTTACCTAATTGTAATTCTTTTATATAACATAAATATTTAATAAATGCTATTGTTTTGTGTATTCATGCCATTTCTCCTCCTCTGACTCCAGAAATGGAAATACTCAATGAAGTCTCAGTACTCGAAGGCACTGTGGTAGTTCTAAATGATAATAGTTTTAATTGCCTTTACACCTTTCATCTCCCTATCTCATTATATACATGAATTGAATAATATTTTTTATTCATTCACACCAACTATGTTCTATTTTCTCTATTAGTGAAATGTTTTCTTTGCCATCTTTATCCACCATTCATAACCATTCAATATTGCAAACTATAATAAATGACAAACTTCACGATCCATGACAGAATAAGGTACAATTTAATCAGGAAACTCATGCAGAGGACGCTCACAATTGTGTCAATTACTTTATTGAACCCGCGACCTGGAGGATTGGATGCCGCGTTCTGTGCAGCCAGATATTTCGCATGATTATAGATCGAGTTTGTGATAAGGAGAGATCCTACTTCCTACTGATCCTAACTGTAAAAACTATAACTTAATTTTTTTGCCGAATAAAGCATTTCTTTCTTTCTATCTAACCTAAAAAACTCATCACTGAAAACTAAAAAAGTTGGCAACCCTTGTATTACTACTAGGGTAACATTATTTGAATACAGAACTTTTTTAGAATACAACTTTTTTAAACAAAAGATAGAGAATTAATTTTAAAAAATACAGTAAGTACCTAACTATTAAGATATTAAATACTATTCCATAAATAAATATTTAGTAGCAACAGAATATTTTTTAATAGTATATTTTGGGCTTGAATTAAATTAATCTATATAAGAATCTAAATTATTTTCAAGCGTTTAGAAACAAAACTTCTATCTATAAAAATTACTCATCACAACATATACATATTATAAGAGATACTAACATCCCAAGCATTAGGTCATCCACGCGTTCCTGTTGCCCACTCGTCCGGCACACACTAAAATATCTCTCATGCAGAACATAATGAAACTTGTTGAACGATTCTGATATTGTATACTAAGTTCATGTATTGCAACATCCTTTAATTCTAAAATAAAAATGTAATAAAATTTAAGAAACCACTCCGAAGTTGCTGGCGTCATCGACTAGAAAAGAGCTGACGAATACCATACGGCTGAACGAACATTTTCCAAACACAGCTAAGAAAAATCACTATTAGGGGATTAAGTTCTCTTTCCACTAAGAAGAAATAGATCAAAATCGGTTCAGCCGTTTGGCTGATACGGTGCCACGGACAGGACGGACTAACACAAACAAGTTAAGCTTGTAACTCCATCCCCTGTCGTCGGGGGTTAAAAACACGCGATCATTCTACTAATAACACGTAATAAGCATGTGAGGATTTCGATATTGATAGATAAGCGGAATGAGAACATCATAAAATGTATAACGCCATACAGCTAAATGTAGCCCTCGAGTTTCACAACCCTAGGCTCTGTATTCCCCGTACACGTGATACTACGTATGTCTGTAACATCGCCTGGTGGAATGAGTGACCTAATTGATAAAAGCACTAATGTTTTATACCATTGTATCGATTACTTTGACAGATGTCTGGAGTTTCGTGCTCGAATGAAAACATTACAGTAAACAATAATTTAATTAATTTGATCAGCAAAACTTTTTTTTCTGACATTCTGTCACTTTTTTTTGTTTGAGTGAATAGCTAGTAAGCTTTTCCTTTCCTAGTTCTAATTTTCCACGAGTGAAATTTTGCAAATCATTAATTGCGACGATACTTCTTCTTTTGTTCTTCATTCTTTCTTTATCATCATGTCCTTCCTGACGTATCCGTCAAAGGCGAATCCTGCCGGCTTCATAGATGAGATCGTAAATAAAATCTACTTCTTTCACAGACGAATTTGATACTTATGAGTCTTTATTTTGACTCCCACGAGACAAGCCAGTCCTAGTGTGGCAGTGTAATGATGTGTTTCCGTAATTTTTATCATTTAAATTTTTATCTAAGTTAGTATCTTTGAATTATTATTTAAGTTTGCGAAAGGGCGACTAGTAATCTAGCATAAAAAGACACTACTGATAGTGGTTATTCAGTAAGCCAATTAATATCTTTCCTCATAGCCAATAAATACTTTCATGACTAATACATAATAATATTATTACTATTTCGACCTTTCATAAAAAAGAGAGAGTGTATGAGTTGTATTTATGACAAGATTATTGTGTGTCTATAACAAGATTATCTAAGATTATCTTATGTAGCATTTTTGCGTTGTTTAGCTTTTACTTCACATCAAAATAGGTGACGTCGGTGTGCCTCTTTGTGGTCATTATCTTAATTCTTTATGAGCCCTTTCACATATTTTATAATACTTTCAGAAGCCCTTAACTTCCCATTCGGGACAAATTTTGTTTTTCTCTTAAATGTAATTATCTTCCTTCGACCAACAGTAATATCTAAATCAGGCGACTACATTTTATGTTTGACTAACGACCCGTACCGTGAAATTAGCCTTTTTATTTCATTAGATAGCAATCCTACACAGACCTTCTCAAGGAAGTAGTGAAACGGATTTGTTTGCTTTATTTTAAATGCAGTTAGCATGACGCGGCCGCGCCCGTAATAGTACGGGAATCAATGTAAAACAGGGAATACAGGACTCGTATCTGGAAGAATCAGAAGGTAATCTCACAACACAAGAACATACACAAAACTGTTCCAGGCTATGGAGCCGGTTGATTTAATAGGATATGACGACCTCCGTGGCCTAATGGTCATCACGCCGGACTGCTAAACTGGAGGTCCCGGGTTCGATCCCCGGTCAGGTCAACATGGAAAATGATCTTTTTCAGATTGACCTGGGGTCTTGGATATTTATCTATATATGTATATGTTATAGAATATAATATCGTTGATTTAGTATCCCATAACACAAGTTTCGAACTTACTTTGGGGCTAAATCAATCTGTGTGATTTGTCCCTATATATTTATTTATTTATATGCTTGCTATGCCAATGGACATACTTAAGATGCCGAATATCTTTCAAAGTAAAAGTAAAGAAGCCATTCCATCACACAGATTGAGTTAGTCTCAAAGTAAGTTCGAGACTTGTGTTATGGGATATTAACTCAACGATGATTCTTAAAAAGGTAGGTAACCTACTGTGGTCGCTCGTACTTTACTGCACAGAGGGGTTCAAAGTCACGCTAAATATATCGTCTCGTCTTACTTCATACGCTAAGTATACCAGAGCTGACGTTACGATGTCCCCGTGCAGTGTCCGGTGGCATTAATGTCTAGTCTAAAATTATATATTTCTAGAATTCTTACTCTTATCTTTCTAGAATAGTTTCTAACATTGTTATTTTGCCTACTTACATTACATATGATGTACGTTCTAATGATGAAAATCCAGTTCCAGTTGAAATGAATAAAAAAAAAATATATTGCGATAAATACACACCATATTGAGATAGCCCCAAAGTAAGTTCGAGACTTGTGTTATGGGATACTAACTCAACGATACTATATTTTATAACAAATACATATATAGATAAACATCCAAGACCCGGGCCAATCAGAAAAAGATCATTTTCCATCATGACCCGACCGGGGATCGAACTCGGGACCTCTCGGTTCAGTGGCAAGAACTTTACCACTGCGCCACCGAGGTCGTCAATAGGATAAGGAAGGAAGAAACAATCTTACGATGATAGAAACATGTATCGACTCGAGTCTCAAACAAGAAGAATGAGTTTCTTTTCGGGAAAAAGCGAGACGGGGAGAGAGTTCTAATGCCGGCTCCACACTATCCTCGAAGGCCAACGCGAATGTATGAACATTACGTAGTTTGTATGAGTGGTTTTATTTACCGCTATGAAAACCACATAATATAATTAATTATTACTGAATGAGTATCAGTTACAAATTACCAGAATCAGATTACATAATGCCCGACGCAAAAAGAGGGGTGTTATAAGTTTGACCGCTAAGTGTGTCTGTCTGGCTGGCACCGTAACTCATCAACGGATGATTTGGATGCGGTTTCTTTTATTCGATAGCAAATTTTTCTTGGTTGATGTCATACCTAATAATCTTATTTTAGTAAAGTTTATAGGCACGTAAAAGTTTGAATCTATTTGCAAAATGTTATTGCCTGGTTCAAAAACCCGGGTCTGGCCCCACCCCATACGGCCATCAATCACCATCGAACACATCATCAGCTGTTAACACCGCAGACGGCCCATAAAATGTCCAAGTCTAATCGCGGCCTCTCGCCATCATACCTATTATTCTATATTCTATTTATCATTCGTCAACATCTTCAAGGGAGGCAGAAATAAGTCCAATATTTAGTTTCAAAGTAAACTACTTTTTTGATTAAATTATAGATGTATTAAAATTATACACACAATATTCTGTCCATCTGGCAAATTTGGAAACCTGATAAGTTCCATTCCAAATTGTGAAAAATGCGCAATAATTGATGATGCCCACAATATCCACGCGAATAAATTTAGTATGGAAGGGAGTCATTAATTAATGAGAGAGCTTAGCAGATCCTATACTGAACGATGTAGGATTAGCACAAACGAGCTAGCGGATTGCCTGATGCAGTCCATGGAAACCAGACCAGTCCAGGGGGCTTACCATCATCTCGTAACGCGATCCACTTTACGACCTAAACTGCACTGCATCGCAAATTCGTACCATCGACTTAATTTTTTGTATGAATGCGATTCATTTTAGGTGCCTAAATTGAACTGAGTTGCATTGGAATCGTTCTGTAAAAGTTGATGGTAGGCCTGCAGGCACAACCCTACATTGCTTTACTTAGGTAAATAATGTAATTTCAAGTGTACCCTTTTTTTGTTATTATTTATTATCAAGTTTAGTAGGTAGGTACCAGTTTATGTATATGCGTTATGTAAATTACATTTTCTACTCAGAACCTATAGTTCATCGAACCGTGTTGCTGAGCAACTGGATAACACAAACAAACACTAGCCGAGGTTTTTTTTTTAAAGTGGACGGTCAATGAACTCAATGTTTTTTGGGATTATTGGATAATGCTAATAACAACAGCCAAAAGGCAAAACAATTCGTTTGAAGGCAGCGATAATTTTCACACGGATAAATTTTCATTAATTCAGTATTGGCGGTACAATCCTATACCTACATATATAAAAAAGAATTCAGACCAGCTGCAATTAATATGATGAATGACTATATAGGTAGGTACCTACTACTTGGTTTGTTTGTGTGATGACTACTCAATTTTAAAGCAGATGAACAAAAAACCTCAAGAACTAATTTAGGAAAACTTTATTCGTGTAGAAAAACCGTGATAAAATATAATTAATGTTTCCACTGTTTTATTTTAAGGAAAATCGCTTCTCCTACACAAATTTGGCTGAACGACCTTGAAACGTCGCGATTCTGAAACCTCGTGGCATTAGGCCAAAAGCCGAAATGGATGCTGGAGGCAAATTATAGTAAAATGTTTCCGTCAATGTAAATTAACATGTACTTATATACAATCGAAAACCGATCTGGTAGATATAATTGCCTGAGTTCTGTCACATCATTCAACTGAAATTTATTTTATTCAATAGCGTGTGTACGAAAATACACAGCGCGTGTTTTGCCCTACACAATCAACAAAATCAACGATCAACAAAATCGTCTACAATACAATGACAGATTGTTTTACTACACATGTTTGTTGGCAATAATCTATGTTTATGCTTTCCGACATAAGATGCGCGATTTTGTTTGATAGAGAAAATAAGTTTTGACCACAGCGCGTGAAACATGTTTCAGATACATGTATGTCTTTTGACCACAGCGCGTGAAACATGTTTCAGATACATGTATGTGTTTTGACCACAGCGCGTGAAACATGTTTCAGATACATGCATGTGTTTTGACCACAGCGCGTGAAACATGTTTCAGATACATGTATGTGTTTTGACCACAGCGCGTGAAACATGTTTCAGATACATGCATGTGTTTTGACCACAGCGCGTGAAACATGTTTCAGATACATGCATGTGTTTTGACCACAGCGCGTGAAACATGTTTCAGATACATGCATGTGTTTTGACCACAACGCGTGAAACATGTTTCAGATACATGTATGTGTTTTGACCACAGCGCATGAAACATGTTTCAGATACATGCATGTGTTTTGACCACAGCACATCAAACATGTTTCATATACATGCATGTGTTTTCGTTATTTGTTTATAAAAAAAGCTTTCGTCCGAAACCCGTAAATGCTAAGTAGGTAGATGGTAGGACATTTCGAGACGACCACGAGTGACGTGGATGGAACGCTAAAAGAAATTTGAAGTTTACAATTATGAAAGCCTGAAAGTACTTGTTTACAACTTTTGTTTTTTTTTTTTTATAATAAGACCTATATATGTAAGAACCCAAAGGGTTGAAAATTTCAACCCTTTGAAAAAGAGCCTTTATTTTTTGCAGACATAGATATTGCTATAAAAGTAGGTATCTAGCTTGGTATGATACAAATTAAAGTTAGGTACTTCTAAAAACAGCATGATACTCGTATATATAATGTATAAGTAAACTTACCACCAGCCTATCTTTCTCCATACTGCGTATAAAATAATAATCCATTGAAATAACTCATTACTGTGTTCAAATGTTTAAACAACTTTCGCATCGGGAATTCAACGTAATACTAACTTTATAGCGTGGTCTATGCCTTAGTGAGTTTGTCCATGGCGTCCGTCGCGACGAATCCGTCAACTGAGAAAAAACCGGACCGAGGAAGTTGAAACGTTTCATTCTAGATTTTCGTGAATTAACCGGAAAATACGGAAGTATTGGCAATTTGCCCGGGTTAATATCCAGTTTGCACGGAAATTTTCCAACTGATCCTCTCTATTCTATTATCACGCAATAGAAGTTAATATGTTAATTTTCTCGATTTTTTTCGAATATTCAGTCGATCAATTGAATTAGTGCGATTTACATTTTTTTGTGATAAGAGAACGCTTCCCTGATCCGGCAACGGCAACGGCATCCGAACTTGTAACGGATTGCGTAGACAAACGTTCATATTGAATATTAGCTCATTGCTCCGGTTTTTTACCGAATGACGGATTCGGCGTGGCGGACGGCCAGTGGACAAACGACCTGCTGAATCTTCTTGCTTTTACCTATCACATTAATGTGATCATAGATAGTGTAAGAACCTTATTATGAAACAATAAGGTTTGAAATCGTTTGTTTGTGATTTTCCATCTTATGCACGATTTTTGGATGTCATATTCTGGCGAGTACCGGTAGAGTGTAATTATTTTTTTGTATAATTATGATTGTAGCTGTTAAAATAGTATCAAGTCATGACGTTACTGTGTCGGCACTGAATTAATTATCTTTATTGTGCCTTTATATTATTTACTTTTTTCTATTTATTTTGGTGGCATGTGAGCTTGGTAGTCAAACCTGGCCTGTAGCCGACTGGATTTAAATTATTATAACTACCTACTTATGTTAATTTTGTAGGGTAATTTTATTTAAAATTCTACTTTTACCATATCTTACTCAAACGTTGCTCACATTAAACATATATGAATAAGTCTATTAATAGATAGCGCAAAAATTACAACTCCCGATTTCTGATTGAGCCGAATACGAAATTACTATGGAAAATTGTTACGAGACTTGTTTCTTACTTCTGAGAAGAAAATTCAATATCTAAGAAACTTTTGTTTAGGCTCGTAAAATATCGATTGTCATGAAAGTAGGGGCGCTACCTCACTAAATTAAAAGTGGGGAAAGCCAACTAAAATAAGGGTTGCATACAACCCTACTCGCAGTCACGCGAAGTGCTCAAACCCTGAATACACATTCACAATATACACAGTAAAGATTCTACTATTTTCTTTAGACTTTATGCCACTTTTAGTTAAGTGTTCCGTACCCAAAGGAAAATACGGGACCTTTTTAGAGCCATTGCTACATTGCGTCGTGCCGCACCGTTGTGCTATTTTCCATAGGTTTTAACAATATAGGTATTTATGCATTATTTGCGTAGTCCGGACATAAAACATCATAGCACGACTGAGCAATGACGCTCTCTTAATAAAACTCCACTGTCCGTCTGTCCCCAGGATGTATCTCATGAACCGTGATAGTTAAAATGGTGTAAGTATTTCTGATATTTGCTATAACAACATACATAATAATAAAAAACATGATAACATTAATACCATATGACAAACAGGGCTTTTTGCCGTTTTTATAGATATGGAATCCTTCGTGCGCGACGCCGACTTGCACTTGGCCAGTTTTATAATAATAGCTATGTCTAATGGCAACACTACATTATCGCGATACAGTTTTCCGAACTTTGGCGTATTAGGTATACATTGCTGGTTTTTCATTGCGGCAAATAAAAACTCTCATACAAACTACTCAATGTTCGTTCATCCATTCATTCCTCTGCCTAAGTTCGGCAATAATGTGTAGCCGGCATAATATGTTTATCTTAGGCACATTACACATATGGTCCAGATGCGAAAGGAAACCATAGGAAGTGCAGTGAAAATAGTGAAATCAAACTAGCGCTTTAGTGAATAAAATGTAACATATACATGTTATCATAATTTAGGCGGACTTTAATCAGTTTTGATTGCAAGACTGGTTCACCTACATCCCAACATCTGTTTGACCTGCAGGACCTGTCGATATCCAAATTTTTTAAGTTATAAACTTAAAAAATAATATGCAAATCTACACTTTACATTATGGTAATGAATCCTCGTGACAAATTCCTCTAACTGCTAACTTTATTATAATATCGCGTTTTGACAAACTGACCTTTATTAATTTCAGCCCAATGACATACAGAATCGAAATTTAATTTAATATTAGTGTAAAATATTTTAAATTCGAAAACATTTTTTAATTTTGTTTGATAATAGTTGGACCCTTGGATTTTTACTTTGTGGGACCTGTGTCCCACAAAGTAATAATGGTAGTTGAGAAGAATGAATGTAGTGACTTTTTTCAAGATGAGCATGATATTTCGATAGAGAGAGATGAGTAATATAGTATCACGTCTTCATCCCTTTCGGATGGACAGAGCCAAGAGTAGCGATCAAATCTTGGCTTTTAAGCTAAGTTTTATTTAAAGCTAAGTTTAGCTAGAAAGTCAATCTGGATATTAGTTATACTCGTATCTGGGTTTTAGTTCACACTGAGGTTCTAACCTGAGTTACCCATCACCGTATATGATTCAGTTTACGTTTACGAGTTCAGTTTACCAAGAAATAATAATAATCTTATAAATAATATACTTCCTCTTATGAAAGAATCCCATACTTAAGTTTAAATACTTAGTACCGATACCGCTTGACTGAGTAGCGAAAATTATCATTTCTTTAGCCAATACCTGATTCAATTAGATACAGTAGGGAGCTAACTACTTGGTTATGTCCTTCTTAAGTTCAAAATAACTTCGTGGGTTTAAAACTTTACGCCTAAAGTTGTAAACCAATAAACTTCTTATGGATAGTGCTATATGTTTTCTCTTATTTACATTATCTTTTTAAGGTTAAATTATTTGCATGCACAAATTTAAAAAAAATCACCTTGTAAAAAAAAGAATCCTTGATAAATCCTTTATTTTAATACTCCAAAATGATCACTACCGAACATCTACCGAAACACAACTCGCGTTTCGTCGTTTGCCGCTCTAAAACCGAAAAATAAAAAAATAAAAAAAACACACTTTTAAAATTCGAATGTTATTAAGGGTTAGTTAGTTTGTTCGCGGTAAACGACAGGCGGACCGCGCGGAGTGGACGTCGAGACTGATTCGAATTTCGAATTTCAGTGGGCGGCGCGCCGCCCAGCCGCCGGTGACGAGCCAAGACGGGGGCATTCGGTAGTGAAGCAGGGAGAAAAATAGATGAAACATTCCTGAAGAGATCGAGAAAAGGTCACATCGATGGAGTCTCATGCCCTGGGTAGAGTTGTCTTGAGGCTGGGGACCTGTCTCGCTCATAGATTTTGATATAGATTATGAGGAATCTACTGGACGGACTTGATGAAATTTGGTAGTCGGGAAGAATATAACCTGGATAGCACACACACACAGGGTAGTTTTCATCCCGAAATTCCCACGGAAGCGTAGCCCCAGGGTGCAGCTAGTAGCACATAAACTATATTGTTTAGTTTCCTGTGGCGTGGCTAGTTTCTGCTTAACACTAAACATTTTCATTGGTACAACTGAGCCGATGAGCGAATTCAAAAGCTATTGACCTAAAAATAACGTGTGCGAGAAAGAATTGTTTACTATCGTGCTGGTGAGCTTCGTCGTAACGATGTTAGCAATATTCTGAGAAATAGGGATTAAAAGGAATTTCTTTGTCGATGTGCCTTAAATTAGACTTTACTTTTTTCCTATTAGGTTCGAAGAATATAGGCGGCTGGCTCAATATGCTCTTTTTGTATCACATCATCCATATAATATTATGAGGAAGGGCAGAGCCCCAGCAGTGGGGACAATAAAATGGCTGATGTTGATAAAGAGCCTCAACAGTTCATACATAAGACAGTAAACGTTACCATACAACTTTCATGGCTTCTCATATTGTCACGACATCACTCCCTCCGTCACAGATAACTGAAAATTATAAGTTGCAGTATCGGAAATATTATCAATGTCGCCGATTTATAATTAAATATTTAGGTTGAATAACAAATGGTCGTGCTTACCCACAGACCATTAAGGCTAAATGGTCTGTGTGCTTACCCGTATACATATTTAAAATTACCATTTTCCAACAGTTACCTAAGTATTTATTTCGGCACTATTTGAGCAAGTACCTATTTATTTTATGTATCGAAAGAATGTCTACCTATTTTATTTCGTTACATATTTTATCATGACTGTATAATCCGTTTTACATCATTTAGCCAGCTAAAACACAGTGAACTAAATGTAGGCGTGTGGTCTAAACTTGAGAATACGCATAAATAATAACGTAGTACAGTGTAGTAGAGCGTGACAGATCAACAGACAACAAAAAACACACGCGAAATGAAAACAATTAACATTTACCTAAGTGGCATGTTTGCTTTTTCTAGTCTATCTAATATAATCTTGTAAGAAACAGTAAAAGATAAAAAGTTATGATTTTCTGCTTTTTCATTTGATATAAGTAAATCATAATAATAATAATAATAACGCACATTGCGATAGAAGAATAATAATACCTGCCAATCAATTTTGGTCAGAAATCCGCATGGCAGCAAGTAAGTACCTATGTAGGAAAGCAAATGGCTGAGGAAGAGCAGGAATACGTTAATTTCATTCCATTCCATATTATAAAAAAGTAAAATTGTGTGATTCCTGAAGAAGGTTTAGGTGTATGTAAGTATAATTTATTATGATTTAAAAAAATGCTTTTAAAAAGTTCAGAGTCAAATTTTAGCTAGGACATCTTAGTCCTAACCTAGATGTCTTGAACTCTTTCCCAATACTCAAAGACGAACGAAGTGAAAACCATGCTAGCCAATGTGCGGTTTTTTATGTTTGCAGAATAATACCGATTGGAACTCCGTTATGAGTCAATTAAACCATTCTGTTAGTCGGTTATCATAACGGCGAGAACCAAATATTCATTGTCATGATTTAAGATTAGATAGCAAATTAGCAAGCACTTGTTGCTTAGATACATCACAATTTTTTAAATCGTATATTAGTTACATACGATTTAAAAAAATATCGCTCAATAGGTTACTCATCCCACCACTATTTTTAAACTCAACTCCTTAATTTTACCCCAGAGCTTTCCCAAAGTGAAAATTAAAATAAACACCTTACAATGCTAAATATTAATTTCCTCTCGAACTATTGAAAAACTTCTCTAACTAGTTGAAATAAAGGTGATTTCGACGGCAAAGTTCAGACGCTTCTGTGAAATTTGAAAAGCAAAATAAATAAATACTTACCCATTATAGTAAACAAATTAATTGATACGAGTGGCCACGTGGTTGAATGCTTTGAATAGTAGGAAACAAGTGATGCAAAACAGATGCACTCAAGCAAGTGTTTGTATTACGAAATATCAGTCTTAACGAGGGCGTTTATTTATTTTTTTTTTTTTTTATCTTTATTTAGGCAACAAACAGTCGTTTACAAAAATAGAAATTTACATAAACTATGAGTACAATTTAAAGACCTATAGTGCCCTAAAGTGCTATATTTATATAATAAAAAGGGTTAATTACATGGCAGGAATTTGTAAATAAAATTAACTTAGCGTAGCTTTCCGCTGTTGCTGGGAACATAACAGTGTTAGGTTAATTAGGTTTGTTATATAATTATAAGTTTGTTATAAAATTATATTACTATCAGTTATTATGAACTAGATTGAAAAATGAGTTTTAATCGTTTTAGAGTAGTATTTAATAGATCTATATTTCTATATTCTTTATTATATATGGTGGTGGAACGATGTATAAATGAGTTACGAGTATAGTTTTTGTGTAAATGTGGAGGAGAGAAAAGTGGAATTTTACGTGAGGGACGTACAGGTAAACGCCTAGGAGTAACAAAGGAAATTTTACTCAGAAGTTTTGAAGAATCAATTAAATTATTAAGAATTTTATATAGAAACACCAAATCAAACATTTTTCGCCTGTCATTTAAGGAAAGAAACTTATGATGAAGCAAGGCCTTATTATATGATTCAAATTGTGTACACTCACGAAAATTTAAAGATTTTATAAACTTTTTTTGTACTCTTTCGATTCTATCTATGTGTACTTTATAATTAGGATTCCATACAACACTCGCAAAGTCCAAAATAGAACGAACAAATGCAAAGTATAAAATTTTCATTGTGATGGTTTGTTTAAATGGTTTACTAATTCTTAATACAAAGCCTAATTTTTGAAAAGCTTTTTTTATTGCGAAATCAATGTGTTTCCTAAATGAGAGTTCAGAATCCATAATTATACCTAGATCTCTAATTTCTGTTACTCTCTGCAAAATTTCGTTATTTATTTTATATTCGTATTTAACAATATTTCTTTTTCGTGAGTAGGTAATAATATAGCATTTATCTGTATTAAGATAAAGCTGATTAGAGGTACAGTAGTCTTGAAGAGCCAGCAAGTCCTCCTGTAATCTGTTACAGTCAACCACAGACCTAATTATTTTATATATTTTATTATCGTCAGCATATAAAAGGTGGTGACTGTTATTAAATATGTGTCCTATGTCATTTATATATAAGGAGAAAAGCAAGGGCCCAATATGGGAACCTTGTGGGACCCCGGAAGGCACAGGTAAAAATTGCGAACAGTATCCTTTAATACAGACGGCCTGACTCCTATTACTGATGTACGATTCAATCCACCTAAGGAGGCAGCCATGTATGCCGGCTTCTTCGAGCTTCAAAATAAGGAGTTTATGATTTAATTTATCAAACGCCCGGGAGAAATCGGTATACACGACATCCACCTGTTCATTGTTATCCATAGCTTGTGATAAAAAGTCAGTAAAAGTTACCATGTTACTTTCAACACAACGACCCTTGAAAAACCCGTGTTGTTCTTCTGCAATAAAATTTCGAACTGACAAAGAAAGATGATGAGTCACGAGTTTTTCAAAAATTTTGCCTAGAATAGATAATTTTGAGATTGGCCTATATTCAGTTATTTGTTCTTTGTTTCTATTTTTTGGAATAGGCGTAATCAAAGATTGTTTCCATTTATATGGAAATACACCTGTATCTATTGATTTTTGAAAAATAATTAACATTGGAATTGCAAGTTCTTCGGCGCAATTTGATATAAGCACAGGATGGATGTTATCGGCCCCGGCCCCTTTGTGTATATTTACTTTCTTAAATTCACAAACTATGGTTTCTAACTCGAATTTTATGTGACTTATATCAACAGTTGTGTCATGTGTTTTATCTTGTGATCTAGATGAAAAAGTGGTTTGTGAACTTACACCATTCGAAGAGATAAAAACAGAACCAAAACAATTATTAAATGCGTCACAAATTTTGTTTCCATCAGTTAAACACTCATCTTTATAGAACATATTTTCTGGAATGTCGTTATGATTCTTTTTTGATTTTACAAATGACCAAAATGAGTTAGGGTTTTTTCTAATATTTTCTTCTGAGAATTTAATATACCTATCATAGCAAGACCTTTCTAATTTTTTAAAACGTTTTCTTAAAATGGAAAAAGTATAATAATCTTGCAAATTTCCAAAGCACTTCCATTTTTTATGACATTTTTCTTTCTCTTTATCTAATTTTATCAAGGGTTGCGTGTACCAAGGAGGGAATTTATGTTTGCTATTAAATTTAGAAGTAGGTACATATTTTTCAATAAATTCGTCAAAAACACTATAAAAGTAATCTACCATAGAATTAACGTCAGACAGAGTGTTGAACTTACTTACCCAATTAATGGCATTGAGTTCCATTTTTATAGACTCGAAATCGGCTTTGAAAAAAAGTTTTCTCTTACTTTTCGCATCACTTAAGGAAGATGGAGAAAGAAAGTTAGTGTTTAAAATAATATTTAAGGATTTATGATTCGGATCTTCTTTTACTAAAGGAAAATTACAAGAGTTAACAGTGCATAATTCATTACTAAAAACTAAGTCTAACATTCTATTGTTTAAATTAAATTGATTATTATATTGGGAAAGCAATGAAAAGTTCAAAAAATCCTCGGTAATACAGGCCAAGTTATTGTTATTGGTATGTATATCCATGCATTGGTTATCTACATTATGTGACCAATCCGCTAAAGTGACATTAAAATCACCAAGAACCAGAAAGACGTCGTCTGGATGAGCGTTTATAAAATCGATAACCCTGTCATAAAATGAAGTAAGCAAACACTCATGATTCGGTCCGTGAGATATATACGTAGAAATAATGTGTAAGTAGCGAGGCGATGCAGCGCACGGACGCCGAAGGTCAGGCGAGTACGGCGGCGAGCTTAGCGCCACGGACACCCATACCTCATCTGCCGGCGGCGGCGCACGCATGTCAATCCTGTGTACCGGGCGCAGGTCGCGTCGCACGGCTATCACAACACCGCCACCCATATCCATACCGCTTGCTATTGGGTCGCGATCACATCGATACACCGAGTACCTATTATCAAAGTACTCGGAATCATAGAAGTTATCATTGAGCCAACTTTCGTTTATGCATATAATGTCATAATTTCCTGACAAAACATTTCCTAAAAATTCATGTGACTTTGTACGTAAGCCCCGCACGTTTTGATAGTAAATGGAAATATTATTGTTACCGAATTTTAAATATATTTATTGTTCCACCAGCATATTCGAAACAAATAATAAAATTTAAGACTATATAGAAATAATTACGAGTACATGTTTTCTTACTATAAAAATAAATGCAAAACGAGTTTAGGGTATTAAATATAACTATTATTCTTAACACATTCGACCGGAAATTAAATAGACGGCATAGTCATTTGGTTTTGATGAGATCAGATTCACGGGACACCAAAATAGCATGCGAGGTATCACTTTTTCGCACAAAAATTTTACAGTCTGATAACCATATATATTTATATAACTTTTCCTTGGCTATTTTACGAACTTGCTTATAAAGTAATTTATTTTGTGGTGTAAGATGATCACTGATGAAGATGGGACTCGCTGGACCATCCAAACCGGCATCTGCAGTGGTGAGTCCGCGTCGCGCCCGTGCCGCCGTCAACATATCTGTCTTGCGTTTTCTTTGAGTAAAACGGACGATAATATTTGGTGCGAGACTAGCATCACGCGCTGGTTTTATCTCACTTGTCTGGGCATTATTGAAACGTCTTACCCGGTGGATGAAATCAATGTCTGTGGGCTCAAGAGAAATGCCAATCTTAGACGCAATATTACCAACAATGGTGTACAGGTTTTCGCCCTTGACAATTGGTATGCCGGTTATTTCTAAGTTGTTGATTCGTCCTTGTTGCTCTTTTAATCTTAATTGGTCTGTGAGTTCACTAACTTGAGACGCAAGGCTATTAATATCACATTCAATATTGTCCACTTTTTTATTTGTTTTATCATCTGATGATCTCAAATCTGTGATCTCCTTTTTTAACGTTGATTGATCCTCAATAATTTTGTGCATTGTAGCATTTAATTCATTAATTTGTCCTGTAAATGAGTTCACATCATCTCGCAACATGTTTAGTGAACTATTTAACTGTTCAGATTGAGTTGCCAGTGATTCATTGAAAGAAATGGTCATTTTCCTTTGAAAGTCACTCATAATTTCCTGGATATTACAGTGACAATCCGGTGTTTTCCTCTTGGGCCGGTTGGCTTCATGTTTTGGCGATGGAGTTTTGCGTGTGCTCATAGTTAATTATTGTTGTAAACACAAAACACGATAAAATATATTAGATTGAAGCGAGCTAGGCACGTATTCCGCTTTGTCATAAAGCAGGTAGCAATAAAAAGGTAGCCGACAATGTTTATGTAAATTGCACCTTGATTGCACTGATGCACCATTCAAATTAGCACGCACTTACTATAAGACCGGTAATTGAGTCACAAAGCAATGAGATAAGCGTCCTGCCACGAACGAACACTCGACTGAACTGTTTAGAAAAGTTATTTACTAATGTACTAACTACTTTTGCGCATTGATTCTACCTAGAACTTCACAGACCTTTAACGTCTTTTGTATCATTAGACAAAGGTTGACCTAGAAAATTAGAATACGGTTAAATAAATGCATTTTTAAATGCGATATTTTTTCGTCGTGCCCCTAAATTATTTTCAACGGCAAAAACGTTAGCATGAGGTACATAATTGCTAATTAGGTTTTGTAGGAGTTACAGGTACTCTCGCCAGTCGCCACATTCATTTCATAGCAGCTCTACACTGTTGCCGAATTCTGACACATGCCGACACGAATATGTGAACATTGCGTAATTTGTATGAGAGCTTTTATTTACCGCAATGAAAAACCAGCGACGTTACCGAATCCTCCAAAGTTTGGCAAAGTATTCGACGACAGGGTGGAGCTGACATAATATAATTATTTAATCATATCTATCGAAGACAAAATTATAAACAATTACATAGCATGATATTGTGCTGCAAGTGGTCAGTGCAACGCTATAATGCAAGTGCAGCTTGACATCGACATGTCATATTGTTAGAGAAAGTTTCTAAAGTTGACAAACAAGTTATTTAAGTTACTAATTTATTCGCATATAAACTTGAATTTTATGTCGATTTCTATAAATTTATTTTCCACTACATGCGTGTTCTGTATGCGATCCGATGAATCACCCGAAATTCCATTTTATCTTCAGCGTAATAATAGTGTGACAAGCACGTATAGTGATACGATTCATTTCACTCTTACAAATATATTACAAGTATATTGATTTAATTAGATTTATTAAAACTTACAAAATTGTATGATTTATGGTAAAATGATAATATATATATAAAGATTAAAATTCAATCAAGTGTTTTTTGTATTTAATAATCTAAAGTTATTTTACAGTAACCAAGATGTAATTTTCGTTGAGCGATTACTTGAAACGTATCGTATTCGTTCGTACATCTTTCGTTTGACAGATGATAAAGTGCCTGCCGTGCTGTGCTGCTTTTTCTGTCCGTCGTCCCTCTGATTAGAAACCTAGACCACTCCTATTAGACAAAATCTAGTGTTTCACGATTTTCGTGACTATCTTGCGAGAGATGTAGTGTTGTGATCTCATAATCATAGTGATATGGCCTAGTGTTTGTGTACCAGAGTTACAAAAACTAGTCAGGATGAGTGGGCGCTCGAAACACGGAGTATTTGGGAAGTTATTCTCGAAGAAGCACAACAACAGGGAATCAGAGCGGGTTGCAGAGATAGGAATGCCTACGAATGTGAAACGACACATCCATGTGAGTAAAAACTCGGAAACTGGAATGCTTGAGGGCCTCCCAACGCCCTGGCTTCGAGTCTTAAATGCACAGATCACGCCAGCTGAACAAAATGAGAACCCAGACGCGGCCATCAAAGCCGTTATATTTCACATGTACCAGATGCAAAAAGAGAAGGCTCAAGATGAGCCATTCAAACCCTTTGTCACGCCTGAAGCAATTACCAAAGAAGACATGGAAATAAAGAAGCTAGTAGACCACAAAAATGCTCATCAAAGTCAGGATTCGGACCTGTCTATAGGTCAAAGTAGTGAAGAAGACACTGTGCCAACAGAAACTTACTCGCAAAGACAAACTATGCCTGCAACTCCTATAACAAATAATTTAAAGAAAAAAGATGCTGCAGTAGACTTAACGGCGGTCTTGGAGGACCTTACTCTCATCGGAGATGAGCCTGAAGAGAGCCCGATCATGAGAAAGAAGGATATTAGGTCCACATTGACTGACGAGGAAGTTTATGAGGAGCTAAGACGGATCTGTAACAAGGATGACCCATACATGAGGTTTGAGAGAGTCAAGGAGCTGGGTGCTGGGGCTTCAGGTAATATATTGTTATGTGCTTATTCTACTACTTTGATATACTTAAAACTTTAGAAATAACAGTGTACATAGTGTACTGTTTCTATCAGATGTAGATTGATTTGATTTAGAACTGCATATGCCTGCTTGAAATAATGTAACAATATTATAGGTGTGATAATTATGCATATAAATAAAGATTTAAATAGAGAGGGTACACTTAACCCTGTCGATCGCACAGAATCAAGATACAATAGATAAGCAATTGTTTGACTGGCGCATTTGCACCATTTTCATAAGGTAGATGTTAAATAATAATATATTTAGCATCAGCACTGGGAATAAATTCTTTTATATCAGTGAGTAAGAAAATTAACAAATTATCATAATAAACAAAATCAAAAAACAATCAAAATAAAATATATAAGTACCTATGTATTATAAAATAAAATGAGTCTATTTTCCAGTTCGTTTTGAATAATAGTTGTGAATATTGCGTATACAGAATCCCAAAATGTTTACTGGAGCATAACTGCAAAGCATGGCTAGTGTTTTCAGAATCATTTCCTCTCATCTCTATCAGTCTGATAATTTGACCAATCAATTGAATTAGTGATACTGATATAGATAAGATGTTAATTGAAATGATAATACACACCAACTAGCGTAACATTATCAAGTAAAGCATAGTCATACAAACCACCATTGCCCTTCTATTATCACTTAGTTGTTAATCTCTAGGCCAAAGGCCTCTAAACTTACTAATAACTATAAATACTGAATACACTGTCTCTGTGTAGTAGAAGTTTGTGTGTTGTATATGATATAGGCTTGGGTGGATGGAATCGAGCCAAGACCCTATCCCTAATCTATACTTCCGGGGTATCACAGATATGATAAAATTTGTCAGGGTTTTGTGAAAACATTATTATAACATTTTTGTGAGAACATTTACTTTTTAAAGCATTTTCTCATCGCAATCTAAATGTAACAGCTCCATACTTACTATATGTATTGTAAATGCGAAAGTTGGTCTGTCTGTCATGCTTTCACGGCTAAACTGCTAGGCCGATTTTGATGTGATCGAAGTGTGAATGTTATGTTATGTATGTTTAGTTAATGATGTGAGCTCAAACATGTCTACAGCAGGCGGAGCTGCAGCCAACAGCTAGATGTTAAAAGTGTTAAAGGTTTTTAAGGTGTCGGGAAATCTAAACCCCAACTACAAAAATAATGTACTATCTAATATCGTAATCCATTCGATATAATTCATACACACATTTAGACATATTATATGACAAAAAATACCATATTCTGTAATGTCTATCATATTTTTGTAAATAACTAATAATTATATGCAAATGACTTATTGATTTAAATCAGGTATTTGACTATTGTTCTCCAATAGAGATTAACTAGAATTTGAGTATTACATAAGCATAAACTATTTTATGCTATTGCTATGAATACTATTATTCACAGCAATAGCATAAAATAATAGTATTATCACAAAATGCGACGTGCAGACAATAAATGTTGCTATCTTATTATAAAAAGAATGATTATAACAACTTGCATCTTTGTCACCAGGTGTCGTGTTCATCGCCATAGATAGCAAGGACAACTCCAAGGTTGCGATTAAGGACATCGACCTAACCAAACAGACCAAAAAGGAACTCATACTCAACGAAATCAATGTCCTAAAAGATTTCAACCACAAAAACTTGGTCAACTTTCTCGACGCCTTCCTCAGTTACGATCATCTCTGGGTCGCTATGGAGTTGCTAGATGGAGGCTCATTGACAGACGTAGTCACTGAAGTAGTCATGAAGGAAGGACAGATAGCCGCCGTATGCCGGGAGACGCTCCAAGCAATATCTTTCTTACATTCAAAAGGAACAATCCACAGGGACATCAAATCTGACAATGTTCTACTCGGCATGGACGGCACAGTAAAAGTGACGGATTTTGGCTTCTGTGCAAATATCGTCGGCGACGAAAAAAGACAGACTATGGTCGGCACGCCTTATTGGATGGCGCCAGAAGTCGTTACCAGAAAACAGTACGGTAAGAAAGTTGATGTTTGGTCTCTTGGCATCATGGCAATAGAAATGATAGAAGGGGAGCCGCCTTATATGAAGGAGACTCCTTTGAGGGCTCTGTATTTGATAGCTGCGGTTGGACGGCCCAAAATTCCAAGGTGGGAGAAGCTCTCCCCCAATTTCCAAGACTTTTTGGACAAGTGCCTTCAAGTAGATGTAGATATGCGCGCCACCGCCGACGACTTACTGGCACACCCGTTCCTCGAGTGTGCCATGGAGCTAAGAACCTTGACGCCGCTCATAAAAGCCGCGCAGAAAATTCTACACAAAAATTATGACTGAGTAATGTAACTCTTCCATTCCCCTTTTACCCCACTTTTGTAGCTGTTGCGATTTTCTAATCTAATTGTTAACTTTAGGAACTTATGGAGGTGCCAATATTATGATAGTATTTTTGCTATTTGTTTAGGTATTTTGTACCTAGCACGAGGCGAAGTGCGGGAGTGCATTTCACACATTCGAATCGTTTCGAAATGAGACACAGCGAACCTATCACATTGCGCCATTGTGACGCAACAACAACCACATTGCAATGTGATTGGTTCGCTGCGCCTCACTTCGAAACAATTCGATATTGAGAAGTGAAATGTAAATTCGCACTTCGCCCTCAAGTTAAATTAAGGATGTTACAAAAAGTATTTTTTGCTAATATTTCTTTCAATGGTAAACGTAATTTTGAAATTATTCATATAACGTTGATATTGAAGTTGTAGTAAGTAATTAATTCCGTGACGACGCGTATTTTTGAAAGATGTATGTAAATTTTTATATTTAGCGTAAAACAAAAGATTTGACAATACGCGATGCGCTACAAGTCTTATCGACGAGATATGTTATCTGCAGATATCTATAGATATTTACATCACACCAAAAAATATACGCAAGACATACTACGATGGCCTATGAAACACGATGTACAATATTGAAATGCCATATATTTCCAAAGTATTAAGGCATTCGCCTTAAACCATTGTCTAGTTACTTAAGAATAATCTGTCCAATTCGTAAGAGCTGGTTGCTTGTTGAAATGCATTTATGTAATTTAAAAATTGTATAATTTGAACTATTTTTATAGATAGCAAAACTTCATGGAAACCTAATTATGTAATCAAAAGAAATATTTTTAAGTCTTCAAAGTGGAACTTAAGCCCGTATTGGTTTTCATTCTAAAAAAAGTTATCCTCGTTCTAGTTATTTAAAAACCACAGATATTCAAAATTAGTGGTGCCATCTATTGTGAGGAATATTGCAGGATGCTCAAAAATATATTTATTGTTACCATATAGCCATACCAAAGCAAATTGAAACGGTTAGAAGTGGTGTCTTCTCAGAGCTGACCTTGCCCTTCGGATTTGTTACAAAAATACACCATATAATTGGCAAATTGGCTTGCCTATTGAAATTGATGGCTCATCCTTTCAATGTTGTCTGTAGAAGCACTATTTAGTAATGCATAACGAGAATAACCTGTTAGTTAAATTTTTGAAAGATGAATTTCTTATTAAGTTTTGCTATCTAAAATTTTTTAAATATTGGTGCGTGGAATATGTTTATTTTAACCAAAAATGTACATAATTAAATTTTAGCTAGTATTACGCCTCTTCTGGTTTATCCATATTCCATACAATCGGAAATTCCATAGTCAATCTTATGATTCAAACATTCCTTTTTAGCCTGAGAATGTAAACAAATGAGTATTTTCATACTGAGCTTTCTAGAGTAAACTAACGCGGTAAACCTAATAACAAGACTGTATCTAAACGTAATACGTCTGCAATGTATTATGTGATGACCTCCTATTTTGTCTTTGAACAAAAGTATGATGATTGAGAGTAAGATTCTTCCAACAAGTGATGGTCATTGGAAGATAAATGTATGTAAGATTCGAGGAGAATTCTCTTGAGTTCTACAGATTATTTATTCATAGAATAAATTGAGGATTTGATTGTTCGGTTCGTACCACACAAAGTAAGAATTTGCAAAATTATGTTGTACTAAAAACTGAGTCGTATTACTATCAGTGTTCATTTGTTGTTCTTTGTGATCTGTTTCGAGCAAGACACAACAAAGTTAATCGGCCATACACTTGATGATTTTTTAAACAACCGGTCAGCAATTTTCTATTTACTAAAGCCGAAATATAATATTAGGTGTGTCTTATTTTATAAGTATAAAGAATATTCTGAAATATAAACTCGATCAATTGTCTTTTTGTCTTATGGTACGAAGCGAGTCTTGTATGCAATTTCGTGACATCGGCGCGAAGGCCATGTAATTAAATTAAGGTCTGACGCAGTGCATCGGCCAGGACGACATGACGTTACATGGATAAAGGTACCTTATGGAGGGTTTTTTGTGTGTGTTTTTATTTTTGTATCTGAATAGTTCTTGAGTAGCAGATTAAAATAATATGCGTAACTAAAAATCGACGATAAGGTACCTTTGCCCATGGAATGTCTTACGACATTACTAATTTGGTTAATAAAACTGCCATCCATAATGATTGAGGCTCATCCGGCGCCCTTGGCAGACAGAGTTAAAGAACTGCATCATTATGGGACTAGTTGTATGTACCAATACTTTAATTACCTTTCGCAAAATCATATAAACTACTACAAGTGTTATAATAAAAACTGACAATTAGGTAATTAAAATTCATAACATTTCACAGCATAGAAAATATTAATAATAATTAAATAAAAAAAACATGATTATTTAATATCACTTTACTTGCAACTTTATTAATAACGTGATTTACAATTTTTTAAGTACCTATATAAGGAATGCTGTTCAAGTCTGAATTAATGACGAATTTTGACATCACTATGATACAAGTTCCATTGACGTTATATACATTTAGAAAAAAAATGTCATTGAAACTTGTATTGTTGTGAAATAGCCTAATTATAAATGTTATTTCATTGAAGTTCAAATCTTTTGGTTCCATTTATATTATAAAACCATTTTTATCATGAAACATCAAGTGACAATACAAAAAAAGGAGCTAACTTTTTAACTTAAGTCTTAAAAATTATGTGTTCTAATATTAGAACACATAACGAATATTCGTACGAATTCAAACATGTCTCCTGCTGGCCACCCACTATCGACGAACTCAGATCTTTTCGCAACGCGAATGTACGTACATTGCTTTGTTTGTATGAGTTTTTATTCACTGTGAGGAAAAACCAACAATGTAGGTACGTCGAAACGAAAATTCACGTATTATTTGTGAATTGAATTTTGGCCAAACAGACAGAGAAAACGAGAGACGCGCAACCATATATAACCAATTCGCGCCTTTCTGAGAACTATAAAATGATGCCTTAATAAGATTTGCTGATGTTTTAGCTGTAAATTTTATTACATTTGCTGCTTGCATTACACAATATTAATTGATGTCTAAGAATAAATAAATACGACCCGCAGAAAAGCGACAAGTATCAAGTAACGAACTTTCACATTTTCTTATATGTAAATTCTAAGCTTGCTAATTATATAAGAGTTACTTTTTAAATTGCTGCAATTTCAGAAATATTATTGTTACAAATATTTGATACAAGATATATTTGTCTCTATCGCTTCAAAGTATGTAAAGCGAGATAGCAATTCACTACTATCAGCTGAATTTAGCAACGTTAATAGCTCAAACGATGCTATTCTCGTATATTGCAGATTTTTCCTTGTATGGGAACAGGATATCTAATTTTAGGCGTATGTTTAAGGGCATTGGTTATGTTTCCACCGCGAGTGCCTGTAACCCCATGGCCCTATTATCGGACGAATTATTGCTATCTCTCTCGCTCGCTACGAAAATCTTATGATGTGTGAAAGGGTATGCGATAGTTCGGCGTTATATTGCGGCATCAGGGTAAGCAATAGCTCTTAATATTACAATCTATTTATAGGTCAGCGTTTCTTAACCTTATGAAAATTAAATTACGCGATTGTAATCGACTCGGAAAATGTTATAAAAATATAATTAAATAGTGACGTTAATGTCTCGTATTACTGTCAAAGTAAATTAAGCCTATTTGGGATGGGCATAGATACCAACTTAGCCTGACATCAATATAACATATATTAGTATGTGTTGTAGATTTTTTGTGTTCTGAGGTCCATACAAATAGGTACTAGTCGATCAAGCACAACACCAAATGGTGCTTTTATTTTCAGTTACACATTTTGTACAATGTATGAATTTAATTTTATCTTGGATAAGTATTAGTTAATGTATTATTTCAATTTAAATATGGTTATAATTTATGGATACTGTATTATGTGATTAAAAAAGTGTTAATATTATAATTACATTAATAATGAAAATTTTATGTTACTTATTTGAAAAGTTGTTGTGGTTCTAAAAGGTTGAGAAACGCTGCTTTAGTTGTAGTTTTCACACGCAACGAATTCGTGTATCATAAATTGTGTTTGCTACTGCTGTATGTAGTCTGTAAGTTTATACACACCAATTACACTTTTTGAACATTTTATTATTGCATAATTGCCTATTAAATTATTTTTGTAAACTTTATATATAGTGTTTTTTATTTAAATAAACCTAAAAAATATTAGTTGCCCTATTAAAACTGTGATTTTTAAAAGCTTTGATCAACTTCCCGATGTTGAAATCAGTTGATTTTTTTTTTCATAATATTGTTGGGAGTAATTTCTCATGTACTTACAAACACAAACTCCATTCCGTTTTTTTCTTGCGTATTACTCGTATAATAATAAATTTCGCCTCTACTGGCGTTCTCTATAAAAATCTTCTCGATCGTATCTCGATATTTCACAAACATCACAGAACCCACGGACCAGAAAGTTTTATTAAATTATTATGTAAAAATAACAACATAATATGCTGCTATACCAGTAATAACTTAAGTATTGTTCAAAATAGCAACACTAACTCCAAATATCGACTAGATATTTCTTTTTCGCAACCATGTCTGATAACAAATCAGTTGCTTCTTGTTCTGTGTCTCCATTTTTTATCAAACAATTTTGTATCGCGCTTTTCACTTGTGGCGCTACTTTCTTCACATCGCCACAGACGAAAATAGAAGCGCCTTCTTTTATCCATTTAGCCACATCCTCGGCGTTTTGTAGTATTGCATCCTGGAATCAAATTTTTTGATGAAGCAAGTTGTTTTGACATACACTACTCATTTATCGATAGGATCATGTCATGTAAATGCAAACATTTTATTCATAAGGAAAGACCATACACTACTGTTTACTTTTATATATTTTGTTCCAGTAAATATTATATTGCTCCAAAGGCTTATGTGACCGAAGCCATAGGCTAAAGCTACTCTGTAATTTAGTACTACTTACTAGTTCATAATTTTCTCATGTGCAAGAAAAAATGTTAAAGTAAATAATAAATACACACCTGCACATATTTTACCCCATTATTCTCCTCCACCCTAGAAAATGCTGTGCTCAATTTATGTAATATTCCTTTATCTAAATATTCCTTCAATTCTTTTTCATAGATAAAATCTAATTTCGGATTTCTACATCCAAAAAACAGCCATGTCTTTCCCAACTGAATATCCTTAGTTTCTTTCAAATATTGCCTTTCTTCTAAAAACCCAATAAACGGTGCAATTCCTGTACCTGGACCTATTAAAATTAGAGGAGTTTCAACAACTTCAGGCATAGAGAAGCCTGTTATATTCTTCCTTAAATAAATAGGTACTCCATTACATTCTTTAAGGCTTAATTTCTCCAGTTTACGTTCAATAGTGGATTCTCTGGAAAGGTTTTCCAGCCAGCCTGTTGTTAGCCCTTTTCTGTTATTTTCTAGTTCTACAACAGAAAAACATATCTTCAGTATGTCGGGATTTTTCAAATTACTATTTAAAACAGAATATGGCCGTGGCAATAGTCTAGGAAGATTCATCAGTAGGATTTCTATAGGAGGCTTACAGGATTTGAAATGTGTAAATAAATCCAGTATGCAGAAATGTTTGTTCATAATGTGTGTGTTGTAAGCAGCTGAACCTTCTCTGCTGCAGAGGTATTCCAAAACTTTTCTTTCTCTCTCGTCCTTTGTGTGCCTTGATAATGATAGTAGAAATAACTGGAAAATAAATAATTTATGTATATTTCAATTGACATCTAGTGTCCAGGCTAACATGCTGTATAATATTAAAAGCAAATAAATAGGTACTATTTTATCGGAAAATCATTATTATCCTTTTTTAAATTATTTAATCTACTATGACTATGTCAACCTCATAGTGTATTCTATTGTCCCCAAAATATCTGACTTTTTTGTCACTTAGGATATAAAATAATAGGTATAGCTCTTGATTCCCACTTTTATGTTACTTGGCTTGGTGAGACTATGCCAGCCTATGCACTTCTACATATATTATGATTTAACTATGACTATGCACTTCTATATTATGATTTTATCAAAATGGGGACAATGGAAGTAATTTTAATTATTTTATGAAAATTCCCACTACCTCTTTATGGGTATGGTGAGAAGGGAACTGATTTGATATATTTATTAA
The DNA here is from genome assembly GCF_027563975.2 of Plodia interpunctella. Classification (NCBI taxonomy): domain Eukaryota; kingdom Metazoa; phylum Arthropoda; class Insecta; order Lepidoptera; family Pyralidae; genus Plodia; species Plodia interpunctella. Next base: position 9,409,134 of record NC_071301.1, read on the forward strand.
TTTCGAATACATCAATCAAAAATTCTTGAAGATAAATAAAAAAAAATGTGCTATAGTTGCATTGCATATAATGTACTTACTTTCTTTAAAACACTTCTTAAATCCAGAAATCTTGTCAAAACAACTTTGAGAGAAGATTTGACAGGCAAATGTGGTGGTAATTTCACATTCTGAGAAGTTCCCCAGCTCAGGTGGTACTGTGAATCTGATTTAGAAGTCAGGTCCAAATGTTCCAATATGTAATTGACACTATCTGTATCATTATGAGGAATTATACCTATAGTATCTCCTGGTTTGAAGTTAAAACTGCTGTTCTGTAAACAATAAATGTCTTATTATATTATTTATAGCTACTAAATTATTTAAATTTCTTTTACACTTTACTAAACATACCTTGATATCAAAAGTGACTTCATACACCACTTTGCAGTCTCCATCTTCTGCCGTCAATTGTTTGCTCTCACATATAGGGAAATTATAAATACCTGTGTCTGCGAATGGCAGATGCAGTGAAGGTATACTGTAGTCTGTACAAAAGACCTAAAATTAATAACAATGAAGAAGTTGGTAAATAGGTAATAAAATTAATTGTAACAAGAACTAGCTTTTGTTTTGCCTTACTTCCATAAATTTCCAATGGGACTATGTACATCTCCGAACTTTTATCTATAAGTATGCTTGATTTCAAAAAGATTGTAGATAAACCATAAAAAGGTAACAAAGTGGTATGTAGTATATGTATTAATTGTGAGAACCCAATATTTAACTTCTATTTCGATTCTCCGACAGTTATTGTTCAGTCACTAGTAAAAACAACAAAAATATTCAGGATAATATAACCACAAGATAATATCATATGACTTACCACATCATCTTCATACCGTATTTCGGGTAAATTTTCTTTTAGTTTCGGCAAATTTAATACCTGAGTCTTAGAACACACTTCATATATTTCTTGAAAATTGTATAAAATAACCATTTTACTTATATTTAATTTATATTGAGCAAACAAACATAAACTTTATCAAATCAAATCCTATAAGTTTATGACATGACGCAACGCATGCATGATGAGCACATGCGACAGTGACAAAGACACATTTCACTAACAGTGACATTTTTAAAATAAAAAAATGTCTGACTGTCACTGTTAGTTATTGCAAACATATTTTACACCCTATATTTAATTTTGTACACAGATACCTATAAGAACATCAATGTTCTTATATCTGTGGTTTTATAAGGAATTATTTTTTGACTTGGAATACCTACTTATGCAAAGATAGAATGCTTTTTAAAGAAACGTGGAAGTTTCCGTAGAGTGTAAAAAACGATTTGACTTCAATAATTATTTATTAAAATAAATTTCATTACAATACATTTCACGGATGAACATTTTACAAATAGTACTTCTATGGTATTATTGATGCTACTCACGTGTTTATTAGTTAACTGAAAAATAACGAGAATAAAAAGTGATTAATAGAGATTATTTTAATTATGGATATGTCATTCCTCAAAATGAAAACCTTTTTATTTTGGGAACATTCCGATGAAGATAAATTAGGAAACAATTCCTAAGAGTAACTATACTATTCCTCACGATTTTAACATAATATATACTACTACTACTATCAGTTCCATGGGTATTCCAATGAGGCCTAACTGTTTTTAGCACCTACAACGAGAAAACCTATAACATGCAATGGTACCTACTCATAGTTTTAGAAGAGCCCCGCGTGCGGCCTGTAGGTACAGTAGGTACATTTGAAACAACCTATAACAGCTAAATACCCTTCGCAAGCATTCGTTGGCTCGGCAGTATGTACTCAGCCCATCAACTCTTTGCAGGCAAGATTTTTTTTTACGTTGGTACTATAATGAGGTTTTATTGTGTGTTAAAATATAAATTGAGCAACTTACTTTCCATCCTTTCGCCTACATCTTCATTAGTTGCACCTTCATAACACTCGGGACAAATTGTAGTCTCGCATGGGTTTTGCGTTGTCGTGGGGAATGCAGGCGCCATGCCTTGTGGTGGTGGCTAAAAACATCATAAAATTTAAATACATTCAAAGACGAACTCAGAACATTCCTGCTTCATCTAAAATTTGTAATCCACGAAGTGTAGGTTTCCTTCGGCCACACGGTAGTCTATCGCGGATATTTCCTGCCTGTTATATGTGTGGCTACCACAACACGTTAGCCGAAATACATGTTCGATGATAACTGATAAACTTCGAAAAATTTTTTTTTTTCTCACCTCGAGTCTGTACAAGTATGACAGCCGGCATGGATCCCAAGACTGACAAAGTGTGGCGTTATGCATCATATCCTTTCGAGGCTCGTCTCCAAAGTAATCGAAAGTGATTACAATGTTATTGTCAATGGCGCAGTCATCTAAAAATGTTTGCATTGGAACCTGCAAATATCATCAAAAAATAGAAAATTGGATCGATGAGATATAAAACAATATGACCGAAATGATAGTAGTTTGTCGATTATCATTAAATTTTTAAGATAAGATAAATTACAATAGGAAGCCAGCTAGTGTAAGAACACCGCAACAGAACTTACTTTAACTTTATGCCCGCAATCTAAGGTTCCATTATTGAAATAATTGCTCTCTCTGTCTCCATTGCCAAAGCAGAACATCCAACCTTCATTAAAGGAGTATTCGATGGGAGCCGTCTCACCTTCTATGCAAGGGTCAATTTGTACTGGGATCGATGGTTTCCCATAAGTACATTTACGTTCATGCATATTAGCTTGTATTCTATATGCATCCAAATCAGGCTCTGAACCTTCTGGACATGTGAAGTAGTTTCCTGAAAGTATAATACTTACTTACATATAATAGTAATCTACAATAGGAATACAGCTGTGGAAGGATGGTGACTGAGATAATAACATGAATAAATAAAACAATTATTTTATAAAGAATCTCAAAGTAAAACTGAAAATAACATGAAAGAAATGCCTATAGCAAATACTCCACACAAAAGACAAAATATCATGAAGGCGACGAAAATCGTCAATAATATTGCTCTATTCAAAAGTTCTGAATAAAACTCGCTCAAAACCCCGGCTTCACTTACCATTTTGGATGATATAAATGGTCTTCTTGCTGGCACTGACGACAGTCCTCACGGTCAAGCCGTTACCCCCACTCTTGATGTTCTCCATCAACACTTCCTGTGCCGCCCGCTGTTCCCGAGACCATTTGGACGCGTCCTCCGCCAAGATCTGACGACTTACCTTCCCAGGCGATTGGGTTGACTGGAAGTAAGTAGAGCTATTTAGTTAGTACATTTTTTTTACACCTTGATCAATCAAGAAAACACAAGTTGATTTACAATTGGTATTAATTTCAGCTACACATCCATCCACCACACAGCTGACTCGGCGAATATAAAATCGATTTTTCGCGCCATTTCCTGTCTTATGATGAGACTAGCACAAAATCAAGATAAGGATGTTATCCAACGTTTTCCAGTTAGCTAAACATTGTCATCTGATCAACCGGAAGGTGGTTTACTGATCTTTTGGCCGAGACAGAGAACTCGGCCGCAATACTTCGATCAATTACTTTCTTCCATCGATGGTATTTTCTTGTAGCCAAATTCCATACATTTGGCTTTTTTATCCATACATAAAACACTTAAATAGTGGCTGGTAACATTAATTTACTACATGCTATGCATGACTACATGAATGCTACATGGTGCAAAATTTAAAGGATTCACGAAAACAACACACCTGTGGCGGACTTTCAAGGATAACATGGGGTCTCCCGAGAGTATGCTGCCAGATCAACTGAGCTGCTACTTTGTGTTTCGCACTGTGGTGCAAAGGCTGGATCTGTAGGATTCCGTACCAAGCCAGTTCCCTGTATACATTGTCCGGCAGGTAACCAGTCTGCAAAGAAGAGAGAGATAACATGAAATACCAGTACCTACTTATTATAAGTAGTTCGTTATTGGGATGTAAGTATGATAGAAACACACTGATTTTATTCACTTGTTTTAAAAGTACCTAATTAAACTAAATAAATACAAACACGTTTGTTTTACTTACCGGCATAAAGTCCATGTGCCACTGAAAATAAGAATAAAGATAAGATTTTATTAAACCATTGTTTATTTATAAGTAAATCTATGAAAGTAAATGTGTCTGTAATATAATAGTAGATAACCATCGCTTAGCTTACATACTGTATATTATAACTGCGTTAAGTATAGTCATGTCAAAGTGAATTGATTAGTTTGTTTAAATTTCTTACTTACTTCTTCTTCGGGTGGCTCGATCGTTTGACCTTCTGTTAAATAAATTAAAATAAACAAGTTTTAAATAATATTATGTTACAAATAATGTTAACGAATATTTAAATTACTCACATAGTGCCATAGAGACACAACGATACTTTGCAGTAATTGTATAAATAGTTTCCCTGCTTACCATCATCTTCCAATTGAGACGTTGTTAGATGAAACTAAACAAAAATAATAATTATTATGTTCGGTTGGAATGAAATTTGAGATTCATTCAGATAAATTATAAATTATATCTGTATTAGATATGATTAATTTAGGGTATGATTAATATATGGGTTTTTCTTACCTGTACAAGAATTACAAAAATATATAAACGACATTCTTTCAATCGGAACATGCTTACGCTGCCGTTGGAAAATCGAATATAAAACAATACATCAATAAACCTCACTTGCCAATTAATTTTACTTAAAATAATTGGTTTTGTTTTAGTTTTTTGTAATAAAAACTAATTGAAGCCAGTGGTAGTGGATTTAACGAGTTACGTTACGATATCAAACAAAAAGAAAAACACCAATTTATAAAAAAACTGGGTCTTTTCCGTATACTACGAAAACTATAGACTCCATTATATCTTCCGTTTTGCTCATACAATAAAGTGAAATGCATAATTATAATTAGGAATATGAGTACGAGAAGAAACAGCACAGAGCGCTATACCTTTTGTATATCGGTGTCGTCTTTTTACAACGCCCAATCTGCTTGTATGAGATGGCCCGGAAGTAGTATGGAAATGTTAATTCTCATTTCGTTACCTACTATTTTTAAAGGAATAGGATGGCAAACGGTCAAGAGGATCTCTCTCTCTCTCCCGGTTTGTTTCCCGAACCATTGCCTGATGGTGCACAGGACCAACTGCAGCAACAAAATGAAGGCCGGAACTTTATTTTCTTATTCCTTCAACCAACCCAGCACTATTTTGCATCAGCCAATTTTGCAAAGGATATTTGAATAACATAATGGGAAATATTAGTTAAATACGCCTATAGATTTTTTTTTAAGTTTCATGGCTCCATCTTTCGCCAGTTTTACTACTTAATGAAATGAATGGGGCAAAAAAAACAGGGCCGCTATCCCTTCCGTTTTGAAGGGGTTTATGGAATGGATTTGCTTTCGAAAGCCGTTCGGTGCTGTAACCCCTTCAATTTGCTTTGGTAAGCGCTATATCAACGACTACAAAACCCTTTCTTTTATGTAAGTCATACGAAGGGATTACCCGTTCAGATAGTCGGCTAAATTATGTTTTAAGCTCAGGCCATACGGTCTTAATTTGAATAAATTGCAATGCACAACAAATGCCTACTAAGCGCGTGCGGTAAAGCGATGCGTTATTATTACACGATTCAATGTGTCGTTTCGTGTCTTTTAGGCTCTTCACACACGGAGCTACGCAAATTTGCGCAGGAGCGGGGTGTGATGAAAACTACACCCCTCTCCCCCTGCAGACATTTAAGGGGAAAGCCAAACAGGATAAGCGCTATAACGAATGGGTTACCCCTTCTAAAGAGTTAGTCATCTCATATGGGAAATCCTTTAAAAAGGGATAGTCATTGGATTGGGTTAGCCATTGAACAGGTTACACGAAGAATAAGGAAAAGCTTTACAAATGATTAAGCAAACGAACAGCTTGTCCGGTCCCTGAAAAAAAATCGAAGACAGACAACCAATCAATGTCTTTGCCAAATCATGGCACAGATAAAAATCATAATTTGAAACTGTCAGTTATCTGTCAATTTCGCATCAAACAATGAAACTGGGTGTTGTTTAGTTTTTCTCGAAAATTGTGAATAAATATTATTAATCAAGGATAAAAGACAAATTTATTATTGCCATGATGATGAGTACATTAGATAAACAGTTAGCCGATCTCCGGATATATGCAAATGAATTAGATGCGAAACTACAAGATGATATCAATGCGGCTAAGAAGAAACCTGCGATACCACCGAAAAAAAGTAAGGCGCCCTTGCCGCAAATACCTCAAAGTTGCATGGTGAAGTCTGCCTGCGAGCCGTCCTACTCCTCCAGACTAGAGTACGGCAGCCGCACAAGCTCGACGTACTCCAATTTGGTGCCAGTGAAGAGTTGTATCGTGAGGAATTCGGCTCGTGGAAGAAGCGGGGACGTTCTCCTGTACAGCAATTTATTGCCTCCAGGAGGAACGAATCATGTATATTCTAACATTCCTATGCAGCGAAATATGGCTGAGAGCATCTATGGAGACAGAGATGCCAGATCTGAGGTGTCAAGGATCAGTGACATGGGAGCACAGTCAAACTATAGTGAATTGAGGAGGCCTGGGTCTGCCTATCCTCCTTCATCAGCTTCTGTAAACGCCCAAGACTTCTCAACCTATGGTGGATCACAGACATCATCTACTTATGAGTCCCTATATGAGCCAATAAACCCTAGGCCATGTAGCCAACTGTCAGGTACATCACTGTATGGTGGTTATGTTGGTACTACTGTAGAACCGACCCCGGAGCCAGAAGATGAGCTATACTGTGGAAATTGCTACAGATGTGGGGAGAAGATCATGGGAGAGACCACTGGATGTACTGCCATGGAGAGGATTTACCACATTAAGTGTTTCTGTTGCCAACATTGTGGGATTAACTTGCAGGTACACACAAATTTCAGCTTTTGATTATAAGATATGTCATGACACTAGTAGCAACTTTAGTGGAGTTTGGAGATTTTATCTAAACTGAATGTGAAGTGTCAATATTCTCAAGATTATTTTGTAAATTAAGAAAATTTCTCAGCATGTAAATTAATTAGAAAAAACCCACCTTACTTCTCTCGAATCAGTGAGGGAAGTAAGGAAAAGAAGTATTTTCAAAAACAGATATGTTTTTTCATGTTTAATAACTGGTTATTAAATAAAATCTTTTCTAGAAATTAGAAAGTAATAAATCAAAAGATCCCAGAGTATTGGTCTCAATCCTACTCATACCATATGAGTTTGTATACCAATCAATAATGGCAAATACAATCAATGTATTTGCATGCAAATATTTCACTAATCAATATATGGCAACATTTACAGGGCCGTCCGTTCTACGCAGTACAGGGCAAGGCACTCTGTGAACGTGACTATCTTGACACATTAGAGAAATGCTGTGTGTGCGGTGATCCTATCCTGGACAGGATCTTGAGAGCGACCGGGAAGCCCTACCATCCTCGGTGCTTCACATGTGTTGTCTGCCAGAAGAGCCTTGACGGCATCCCATTTACAGTTGATGCTGTGAACCGTATTCACTGTATTGAAGATTTTCATAAAAGGTAGTAATTTTTAGTAATCTTCTTTTGGTTTTTTTAAAGTCATCTAAAGTCAACCTCATGTGGCATAGTCTGGTGACTATGCCACACGACAATACTTGTATTAGGTCCTGGTGGACCTAATACAAGTATGGTCTGTCCTTCAAACATGAGTCAAACATGTACCAGCTAGTGCCTGTTTCATAGGTTGGTGATAAGAATCTGATAGCCTGTAAGTAACATACAGTCTTAAAAATTGTGTTTCACAAGTGTTAGATAGCTACTACCTAGCCAATCACACCACACAGTCTTATCTGTCAGGTTATGTCAATATATTTGATCAGAAAGCGGTGAGATGCTCTAAATATCCAAACCGTCAGGTACGCCCCCCGCTGCGCCGCGTGCCGCGAGCCCATAGTGCCCGAGGGCGGCCAGGAGGAGACTGTCCGCATCGTGGCGCTGGACAGGAGCTTCCACATCGCGTGCTACGCCTGCGAGGACTGCGGCGCCTCGCTGTGCTCGCGTCTGGAGGGCCGCGGCTGCTACCCGCTCGACGACCACCTCTACTGCCGCGAGTGCAACGCTAGGAGGATACAGGATTTGTCCAGGAATATAAACTAAACAATCGTAAGTCATGTCAGATGCCTTAAGGCGACTTGAATAAATTCTGACACCAGTGTTAACAATAATACACTCGATAAGAAAGAAATAATGCAAGATGGTTTTTCAAGTAGGGATGCCGATGACCGTGATATTGTGCTTCGTGCTTTTTTACTAATTTTTTTAATTAATTTAATAACTACCATCGGCATTTGTTTTAAACTTTCAAAGGAGTCTTAATTTCTCTTTACTAACTTTAAATGTGGTGGCATGTGGAAGTACTTATTTCTCGCATGGACACTATTTCACTCCGTTTTTTGTTTATTTCTATAAGACTGATTTTTCTACATTTATAGAAACCACACTAATGGCACAGTAATAATAAAATCTATGTGCAGTGGTGGTAACCATGTTAACAGTTCGACTTATATAATTTTTAGAAATTTACCTCATATGCGAATATTGTGTATATGTCGCAGCCATCTGGTTAAATCAGCCATTTAATTGGAAGGCTAGCCCATTCATTAAACGCGGCATAAACAACGCCAGATGTTTGTGATATTATGTATTCATTAATCATCTTTGTCGTATGAACTTTTCGTCACATATATGCGTAGATATTATTCAACGAATGACGATTCAAAATGAAAAAAAAAAGATCGCTACCTATGATTAGATTGAAGTTTATTCGAGTCCATACTCAATAGTAATTATATGATATATTCCTTGAGTAATAAAATATAATTTGTCTTTAGGCCTAAAAGTTGTCAGCCTATTTTTAACCCTTTTTAGGACACAACGTCTACCAACTTTATAACAAGTAAAAATTTTTGTGTCTCTTGGGTGTCCTTGAAAGGATTAATATTACATTTTCAATTAAATCTATGTACATAATTGTAGTAAAGCACATTATCTTATCGCATTATAGTCCGTAGCTCTGCCTGATTAGTCATAGTAACTGCAAGCTATGGACACGACAATGCCCCATTTGTCTTGGTACTGACTGACTATACCGACCCATGTTCCACTGAACATAGTAGAGACGTACTACTAGAGACGTAGCTTGAAGTGGGCCCCAACCTGGTCAAATTAATTTAATTGAAATGATGAAACGACCAGTGGACGACGAAAATAAAAGGCTGTTCATTGTGAACGTAGTGAAAAAAGTCTTGAGGGCCCACTGGATTTGGGTCTAGCCCTACCAGTTCCACTTAAAATTTTAACGGAAGGCCTAGTATTCGGAATAGAGGAATACTAGTCACTACACCCATGCAGTGGAGCCCCAGACCTTTTCCGCAACTCATGTCCACGATTTTTGAAACTATGTGTCAACAATTGATCCATCATATAAATAACATAAATTAGATATTGTATAGTAATTAGTACTTGTCTCACGAAGATAGTTACGTATAACGTTTCGTACACGTTATAAAAGTGCAAAATATATCTTAGGATAACATTTACGTACAGTCAACCACACCTCCTTATAAATTCATTGCGAATTTGCCACATTAATCAATATTCATTACAAGATGCAGAATATGTAATACATTATATAACTAGGTACATTACTATTATTATACATTTCCACATCTTGTAAAGCGCGTATTTATAGTTGATAAAAATAAATATACATTCCTAAACGCATTTAAGTAAGAAAGGCTGTGTAGAACTGATATAACGACGGTTTACAGTATTATTTCTGTATAGGATTTTTTTATGTGATTGTATTTTTAAGTATTGTAAGATTTAGGTTGTATATGACACTAAGCTCTATTTAGTTTTTAATTTTTTGAATTTTTAGTTTTGGTAGTAAATACTTTGGACTTATTGAGTTTATACATTTTTGTATTAGTAAGTTTTTAATAAATAGTGCCATGTTATGTTACATTTGTATAAATAAACAGGATCTATTATTTGGGTTGTGTTAAGTTTACTGCTCATTTTATACATTTTTTACAATTTATAGAATAATGACAACACGTACTTAATGTTATAAGATGTATTAGTATTAAGATTGAAAGTTTATTCAAAATATAGGCATCCTAGTCGTTACAGTGTGTAATGCTGCTGGTATGTTGTACTATGTGTATTGTATTGATGTTATGTATTTGGAAATTCAAAATAAATAGGTGAAAATACGTCGTATTTTAATTTACCTTAACTGTGTTGAAAATTGAATTTTTGCGAAAACGCAAATCGTATTGCGCTCAAAAAGATTTTTTTACGTGTACACATATCCTCGTAAAAGAATATTTTGCAGATAAAAACTTATCGTCCTAAATTGTTATCAGAATCGACCATGGCCCTTATCTGGCCTCATCTCTGGTAACTAATAGTTATGCAAATCAAACGCTACATGAACTCATTGAAATTTAACTTTTATTTATCATACACTTTCCCTTTTTCAAGCATTCGACTCATATCGTCACCTTAAAAAAACCTATACTACACTTACATAATAAAAACAAGAAGACTTTGGCTTCCCTTTAAAAGAAAGTTCTCAAATACATTCTTAGAGAAACTATGTATGTACATTTAAGTTACAGTTAAAAGCACAACGGGATAAGCTTGTAGAAAACACGAAATAAATTTCAAACTTTACATTCAACAATCCTGCAATACATTTTTTCTTCATTTAGCAATGTTTTATGTATGGAAAGTAGTGCCAGGTAATTTGATCACGATGTGACAGATGACTAGTATTTTTTCCAATGGCAGAAAAGGTTTTTGCATAAGCCCATGAATCTGTTTAAATAACCAAATTAAGAATTCATCATTTCAAAGAAGCTGTTATCTTATGGAAACTTGACTGGCTTTGTGATATCATTAATAATATTTATTTCAAGAATCGTAAAGTATGTATTTCTCACACTTAGTGCATATTGAATGAGATAAATAATTCTAACATACTAACATGTTGCATCTGATATTAGTTATATTCACATAACACTTATTACATTACAATCGAATTCGCAGATAGTTGAACATCACTCATATTCGCTATCTACAAACGAAACATTCTTCATAGTATACAATATACATGCGATAATTTGGCTACATTCCACATTCACGGACCAAAATTTTTCCTCTTTCAGAGATTCGCATAACTCGTATTTTAGCCAGTCTATAAGTTACTATTCAGTGCCCAAATGTCTATTAAAATGTCGCTAAGCAACGAAGGGCTTTCTTATAAGATTACCTAAAATTAAAGTAGCACTCATTAGGCAATAACTGAAAATATCTATATTGTATCTATCATCAAATGAAAATGGATGAAAATTCGTAACTAATATTCGTAATCAATTATTGCCCAATAGGTATATGCCTTAACTTACAATAAATTTATGTATGTAAATATTATACACATGCGGATTTGGGGATTATGTTAAAAATGTGTATTAAACCAGCTAAAAAGAAAATGAATCTGTTTTTTTTTTGTGAGCTCAGTCAGTCATGATTATGATGCAATCAAAACTGTTCACTATATGAAATAATTTACATCACGAAATGGCGAAACCTCCCAAAGCTTTCACCTTTCAGACTATAAATAGACAGGAATGTTTGAACACATTTTAAATTATTCACTGCAAACAAAATGTCCGCATGCACTAATCAACAAAGTTAAATGAATTGTTTTTACAATTTATAATACACTTACTATTTATATGCTTAGTACATCTATACATCTAAACAATAAAGCTTTTAGTTGTTTTTGGGCTTCAAATTAAATACTTTAGTTCATTTAAAACAATGCATTAATTCATTAGTTTAGTCAAATAATAATTCAACTTATCATTAACTTAATTTCAGAGCAACATCTAATTGGTACACAGGGCCAACTACTAATTACAGAGTACATTAATGTTTGTAAATGAAAAATCAATTTCTGTACATTTTTTTGTTGTTAATAATCCATGCACCAATTAGTTTCATTGTCTGAACAAAGTTGGCAACCATAAAATTTTGACATAGACATAATAGTAGCATTAATCAGTATTAGGTGCACTATAAACCTTTAGAACCTAAATCTGTTAAAAATAACTGGCGCCAGTGATTAAGAGAATTTCTTCCTCAAAATTAATTCAACATGTAAATATCCAACCAAATAACCAATATAGAAGTATTGAAATATTTCCAAAGATTATTACATACAGATTAATTTTAGTTTTATTACCCAATTAAGCTAAAATTAATATAACTTTAATTTATTTTTAATTGGACTTACTTTTGCTCATAATAAACTGAAAATGGAACCTTTTCTCAAAACCATATTAAAAATTATTACACCTATAAATTTGAACCAAAAAAACCATATATATGAAATCTTATGAATGCAACTAAATATACACAATTATTTACAGGATATTCTCAAAATATCTCAATTATTTCAAAGAAAGATATTCATATAGTACAGGAGATATCTAATGTCATCTGTGTTGCAATAGAAAAATAAATTACAACTCCTTATTGTCTCCTTATTTCCTCGTCGCTTTGTGTTAATTACACAAAGAATGAAATTTAAGGCAATGTTAAATCAATAGCTTTCTGTCAAAAAAATCTTACAAGAAAAAACTGCAACTAGAAAAAATCTGTTTTCACTACTTCAACATTGATGTTTATCCAGATATTAATCACATACATATTATATGAATAATCCACATTTCTCTTCCTATTTTCATATCATTATCGCTTCAAAACGAGGACACTTCGTTGCTTAATTTCCTTGAAATTCAAATCTTATCCAAAATGTTCCGAACCATTTGATCAAATATCACTGGCGACACAACACCGCTGTATTTATCTGAACGCACTTTTTCTCCGCTCTGCTTTCTCGCTGCTGGGATCCCATTCGACGTCATCAGGGTCGTCGCCGTCGAAGATGAGGGGCGACATGGGAGAGAGAGTGCTGCTGTTGTCCTCGTCGGCGGCGGGCGGCGGCGCACCCACGCTGCCGGCGCTGCCGACGCTGCCGGGGCCGGTGGCGCTGCCGGGGTCGGCGGCGCTGCCGGGCCCGGCGGGGCTGCCGGGGCCGGCGGGGCTGCCGGGCCGGAATCCGGCCGGCATGGCCGACAGCATGCCCATGTACGTGTGCTCCGCTAGCGGGAACTGACGCGGCGAGTACGGCCGCACTGTCTGCAAGTGTTGGGAGTGCTGTTGTAGTGAGGATGACTTGTCCAAGTGACGGGGAGAAGAGGCTAATAATCGGGCATTTGGAGTGTCGTACATACAATTTATTTCAAATTACCTAACTGAAATTAGTTAAAAGCCCACGTATAATGCCCATATGTATATAATGTATTTATATTTATTACAAAACATGAAAACGGCGGACTTAAAGTCTATTTTTATCACGTAAAAAAAATTGCAGAAAAACGAAATCAATCTTTCCGTATACAAACCTCGCCGGGCGGCGCGGGCGTGGCGGGCGGGGCGAGTGGCGGAGTCGGCAGCTGCGGCGTGACGTCAGCACGTGGCGTGACGTCATCACGCGGCGCGGCGTCAGCGTGCGCGAGCAGCGCGTGGTGGCGCGCGCGGCGGCCGGCGGCGCCGCGTAGGTAGCGCGCGCGCTCGCGTCGCTCCGCTAGGACGTGGCGCGCGTGCACTGCGTTTTCCGATACGTCTTCTTCCTACAATACATTTTTTTTTCCATTTATTTTGCCACATAAACTCAAAATTGTTTAGTCGACTTGGGATGATGATATACATCACTTATTGACGACATAAATGTACTACTTAAAACTGAGTCTATTGCCGAATTCCATAGCGCAGCAAACAGGTATCGAGTTTGATTGTTTATACATTCATGCTTTTTAATTTTTACTGAGTCAAATAGCCAATTTATAATATCAAAAGTAAATATAAAATTATGATCTCTGCTCTAAAAACAGAAAGCAAATAAAATTTAACATTAAATATACGAACCTCGCTCTCGAATGAAATCCTACTTGATCTTGTAACACCGTTATTCAACGGCATCTCTGGAATTTCTAACACTCGCCATCTGTAAAAAAACATAAATAAATACACTCAATGAAATCTCAAATGAAAATAATATGAAAACTGCCAAAGTGAGATAATTTTATTTTACTTTCTTTTTTCTTCTACATTTAAATCATTGTTTTTTTTAATTTCACATACCTACATATAGTTAAGTTTGCTGAGAACCTTTAATGCTGGAAAAATTTCCATGAGGAACCCCATATAAACACTATACTCGTATATATACACAAAACAAAATTGCTTCTCATTCTCTTATCTATATAAAACGCCGCATTGTTCCTATGTATGCTTAGATCTTAAATTACGCAACGTATTTTGATGCGGCGTTTTATATAGATAGATTGATTCATGAGGAAGGTTTAGGTGTTTATTATAGTTTTACCTAAATAAAACATATAAATGATAAGTAAAAAGACATTCAAACAAAATTAACCTATATGATACAGACATGTTATCGTAATCTTCATCATAGACTATATCGGGCACGCAAACAGATTAGATATTTATTATGTAACACTAACCATTGCCCGCGTCTTGGCCCACTTACTTTCCCACGGGAACAGTTATTTTTCCGGGATGAAAGTTACCCTATGTCCTTCTCCATACTTCAAACTACTTGTATTCAAAATTTCAGGAAGATTCGTCGAGTATATAGCGTGCATTTATAATATTAGTTAGCATTCATATTATTAGCTTTAATCCACGGCTTCGCTCGCCTGAATTTTTCGCCATCTCGATGCTGTAACACCGTCTGATCTCGGCAGCAGTAACATATAACATACTTGGGCGTGATGATCTCCTTGTAGGTGAGTATCTGCGGGCGGGTGTTGGCGGCCACGCTCTGCGGGATCACGATGTTGTCGATGTCGTATGACTGTCGGCGGCGACTCTCAGTACTTGTTCGACCGCGGCTCCTTCAATACAACAATCATTTTATTACAAGAATATTACAATTATGTAATCGAATCTACTAGCAGCCACATTTCGAAACACATTTGGTCAAGTGAAAGACTCGTAAGTAAACCAGCTTGATTTTTAATTAGACTAATCACAAATTTTGTTTATTTCACCGTTATAAAAATCAGTTTAGTGATTACCTTTCCTGTCCAGACGGTGTAGTGTTGTCCTCCTCGCGTTCTCTCTCTTTTATTTTGCGCGACAACGGCGGCCTTCCTCTTTTCAACCCTGAAAAAAAAAAACGAACTCATTTTTGCAACAGTTAAAAGTATGTTATTTACTGAATTTGCAGGAATCCCAATGGTGTACGATTTTATTAAAATCGTCTAAGGTGTCTGACATGACTTTTACGACTAATACGTCAAAAATACAGTAAAAACTACCTGAAGAAAAAAGAGTAGCTCGATGGCGCAGTAGTCCGCGTTAGTGGCAATGAAATCACTTAATTACTTTCGCAATGGTCTGTCATTGGATGGCAATGACACATAATATAATACATGGAGAAAATAAAGTAACAGATTCTATCGAGAGTGTACGTTTAGACCCGAGACGAGGTCGAGGGCTGACAACGAGGCATGACATCTGATATAAAGTCGGCAAAAGGGGCTAACGATGGTGAGAGTAAAAATGAAATTGTCACAGTTATTAAGGTGATTCATGTAGTGTGTGTACTCACGTGGCGGATGCCTGCGCGCGTGCTTGGCACGGGGCGCGGGGTCGAGGCGGGAGGGGGGTGCGCGGGCCTTCTGTAGCGGCCGGAACCACGGCCGCGAGCACAGCGCCGCTATGTGCGTCGACGCCGGGATGTCTGCAGCAAGACGCGGATATATTGCACTACATGCGTACAATCAACACCACATCAACTTACCCAAATTCATTGAAAACTCGCCTCTATTACCGTGTACTGTGGGCGGTAAACGGCGAGATCGGGTCGCCCCGGCTTCGCTCGGATGCAATATTATCCATGTGATAATTATATATAAACCTTCTTGAATCTCTCATTAGTTTTAAATAATAAATAAATATATTAAGACAAATTACACAGATTGAGCTAGCCCCAAAGTAAGTTCTAGACTTGTGTTATGGGATACTAAGTCAATGATATAACAATATTTTATAACATATACATATATAGATAAACATCCAAGACCCAGGCCAATCAGAAAAAGATCATTTTCCATCTGATCCGACCGGGGATCGAAGCCGGGACCTCTCGGTACTTTAAAGGATCTAAGCATATATAGGGACAGACAATGGGAAGCTATTTTATTTTTTGTTATACTACCCCATTGAGTGACATACATACTATTATCATGCCTATCATCAACATTTCACTTGCTCCCTCTATACTCATCCACCACCCTGTTCATGCGCTTTTCTTATCGAGTGTGTTTATTCAAGCCATTAAAAGCTAGTAGTCAACACACTTCCAAAATAAACTAGTACGCACGTTTCTCGTTCCTTCACCGTGAGCTATGAAACGTGAGATCAGACCTGTGACGTCACTGAGCACGGGATGGCAGCCGCAGTCGGCGGCGGCCACTCGCTGCGCGGCGCCGAGCGCGCTGAGCGGCGGCGGCGGCGCTGTGGGCTCCGCGCGGCCCGTGCACACTGCGCAACTCTCCACGTCGTACTGGCAGCTGCATCTACAATCATCATTCATTTTTTAATGAACAAAAGCTTTTATTGTAGACTGAGAGATCTTGTATTTTTTTAAATCATGTCCTTTGAGGAGCCGTTCAAGTATTATGTAATGGAGATGGAAGATTTTTGATGATCCTCCGCCAAATTGAGCCCCTCGGGCCCTAAGGAGTTCCCTAGCTGAAATAATATTGTAAGAATGTTCAATCAAAACTGAACCCGGCGACGGACTTATCATTTTCACTATTCATTCTATTCGGAGTAAAGCCCCAGAATACAGCTAGTTAAAAAATATTTCATTGCATACCTGACGTCAGACGGTTTAGCAGCTTTATTGGTGGCTATATGCAGATTGTGCATCTGCAGCAACTTCCGTTTCCGGAAGGTCTCCCTCTTGAGAGGGCGATGTCTCGCGCAAGTCTCGGTCGCGGGGTCATCGTCCGCCAACGGGGACCCTGGGAGGCACCCTTCGTAGCCCACAGGCGAACCTTCGAACTCCACGGGACCTTTAGCTTCGCGGACCTGAAATAACGAAGAATTTGAAATCTATTCATTTTTACGCTCAGGTAAAAACTTAATAAACTTTCCTCCCTAATCAGACTATATGTAGGTAGGTAGATGAAAACCGCATAAAAATCCGTGCTGTAGTTTTGGAGCTTATAGCGAACATACAGACAAACGTGTAATACAAGGTTAAACAGAACATAACAATAATTTACAATTTAACACAGGGATAGGGAGAAGTGGAAGAGACTGACAAGCTGTGC
This sequence comes from Plodia interpunctella, assembly GCF_027563975.2. Taxonomy (NCBI): domain Eukaryota; kingdom Metazoa; phylum Arthropoda; class Insecta; order Lepidoptera; family Pyralidae; genus Plodia; species Plodia interpunctella. The sequence continues at coordinate 9,426,697 of NC_071301.1, forward strand.
CAATCACATAAAGAAAATAAAGTTAAGCAGATGATAATTTTAAAAAGTATGGATGATGGTAATTTCGATTGATCACGGGGCCTCCAGCGACAGAAAAAAAAATTGGACCAAAATGGTGAAATATTCTCAATCTCGCAAAGTCTATTGGATGGATTTTAGATACATTGAACTTAACAACTTGGGATAGCACATAGGATATTTTTGATCCCCAAATTTGAACAAGAAAATGAAGTCTTGCTCGCTGCCACTAGCTGCTTCCAACGAGCTCGCTCGCGGTAAAATGTACCCTGTCACTCTCTAGCCCTTCTATAAATAGCCATAGAAGCCCTCCTTTTGACGAGAGACAAGGACAGAAAAATAAAACAAACAATATATTTTATGGCTGCTATAGAGTTTGCCGACAGTGTATAGCCGGCATTACACAATGTTTGCTAAACCAAAATCTATAACACGACCATGCTGAAACAATTTCAGACATACTTGTTGAGGCAAGGTTACACGTTTAGCATTTAGCTCGCTGCCGCTCATTTTTTGGTACCTATGTATGTATAATGTCCAAAAACAAGGCTTTACATAAACTATGATGTTTGACTATTAAATTACGATGTTAAATGTTATTTCTGTATCTAATTAATACAAAATGGACGAGCCCCGGCTTTGCGGCATCACAGCTCCGAATGCCGCCGAGAACACGGGAAGATATGAGAGAGAATAATGAGTAGTTTTCGGACCCTGGGCTGTGGAAGGAACCGAGAAAACGCTCAGATGAGAGAGAACAATGAATAGGTTTTCAGATGAAGGAAACCACATACCTGCTTATGGAGGTCATTGTGCTGACGGATCTTGTACTCCAACTCCTGAACCTGCGCCTGCAGCCAGCACCAGCGTGACGCGATGGACGCACGGGTTCTCTGCCACGACCATAGAGCTCGTTTCTCACTGCAAAATGAACCGATTTATAGACATTATTGAGTTCTGTAAAAATTGGTGATTGCACACTTACATTTAAGACACATTTTTCGGATTTGTTTGTTGTCAGAACAAACTTTAGTATAAAATACTATAGTATTAATAATTTTATATTAATGTTAGTATTGTTTAATTGTACCTATTTATATCCAATAGATATACCTATCCACATTTGCACGTATTTCTTCTGTGGGGTTATTCTTCAAATTTTTTATTATTCCTTACAATAAACTTTTAATTTATTAAAAAATCACTATCTCATAAGCCAGCTGACACTAGCCTTTGAGTCTTTCGTCTTTTAACTCTTCACTACCTATTTAAATATATTGATAATAAATAAATTATCTCATCAGTGCACAGCATTAACAAAATTTGTCTTTAGCAAAACTGTACTGAATGGATAGGAAGTTCTTACATGATTTCATACTAGATGGTGTCATTGACCTAATGATTACACACTAAATAGGTGTCAACAACCTCCTTTCAGATTCAATCATACATTAGGTACATTAGTATGTTATCAAAAAACCAAATGATAAGCCAGAGTAAGATTTAATTGAACTTGAAATTTTTTCTGATCTATTGTTTACATAACACAGAAAATATAAATACAAATTAAGCATATGATAGAAACTAAGTACTACTTGACAATATGTCTATAAGGGCCTTCTACACACTACTGGCAAACTCAGACAAATGCTAACAAGAATGAACATACATGTGAGCTTCTTTTTATGATAATGAAAAACAGGCAATGTCGAAACCACCAAAGTTCAGCAAACTGCTTGCTGATACATAGAACATAGCCTTACCTGTGCCAAATTTGTTTAAGGTATATATATTGATTTAAAAGTTATAAAATTACATTTAAATAAATTGTAAATGAAGTACCTAGGTAAATAATAACTGGTCAAGAGATAGTCAGACCAAACTATAAATTGGGTGCAAATTAACAGCTATCTATTTATGTTGAGACAAATGTGAAGATACTAACTACTAATTAAAATAAAAGCTATTGACAATATTTTATGATTAAAATAAGTATATAAACAACACTTCCAACCCTTTTCATCAATATAAAGGATGATGCAATACTTTTGCAACCTTTGATACCACATCTCTTGTATAACTGAGTGAGTGGCCAAAGTAAATTTGGAAAGGGTTGGTGAAACATTGAGCAATTTCCCTTTCAAGCTTATTTGTGTTTGTAAACTTTAAGATAAGGCTTTGATTTAAACAGAAGATATGTTTTACCTGTGGCTTGACTCACATGATTTTCCCACCTACTGCATGTCCTACTCTGTACTTACTATATGTATGAGAAATATCAAGAGATTAGGTATGAGGTATGTGTGAAGAAGTAAGAAATTAACAAACTTACTTTTGCATTTATAATATTAGGAAATTAGTGGTTTATTTCCATATCTGTGTTGTAACTTTGCTACTCTATGTAGGTAGGTACCTACTTATAAGTTGGGTAGGTAGGTAAACAAAAAAAATATCTAAACATGACTGGTAGTTGCAGTGAATACTAAACAAAATTATCACATTTTAATGTTACCGAATTGCTTACTCTTTCATATGATTGCTTGTGATGACACAGATAAATTGACAGTTAAATATTCTCAATTTTAATGAATATACCTACTATTGTATACTACATACTTGACTTCTTTAAATCATGTATTAAAAAAATTGCCTTTGTTACTCTTGCTGGTGACTGCTCTAGTCTAAAGTCTCTATTTCTATGCCAAATTTGATAAAAATTGGTCCAGTAATTTTTGAATTTATTTGATACAAACAAAACACAAATCTTTTCTCTTTATAATATTACTATGGAAATAGGTATCAATAAGTAGGTAAGATTATCATCTTAAAAGTGAGTCATAGATATTTCTTTTTCTATGTTGGCTCATTAATAGATTTTATTAACCTCCATATAAGTTTTATTATAATTAATGGAGTTGATAAAACAAGGGTACTGAAACACATGGTACATTAACATGGAGATAATCACATATTAAAATTATTATAGGTACTAAAGTCAGATAAACAAAGATGACTCACATGGGCATGTGTTGCTGATGTGGGTTGTTGTAGACCACTGCCTCGTCATTGCTCTCAGCTCCAGATGAGGACGCTGTTGCATCCGAATCCAGCTCCTGCTTCACCATTGACAAATGGGAACGCAAGGCGCCAGCAGTATCCTCCAGCCCAGTGAGAGTCCCAGATGGTATCCCCACAGAGGCAGACCTTGATGCATCCCCCTTTGATGTCCCTGCACGATAATACTTAGGCCCAACAACTGATCTTGATGCAGCACTGGCCTGTAAAGCTGCTGTTGTCTCTACCCTTTTCAAAAAGGCTTTCAATCCCATTGGCCTACCTCCTCCATCCTTCCGGGCAGCCCGAGCACACTTCTCAAAAGTCTGAGCCGCCTCTTCCGATATTCTTTTACCAATAGCTCTAGCTTGTAATATTCTTAGACGCCTTTGTAAAAATGCACATCTTCTCTCAAGGCGTGCCTGAATTAATCTTATTTTATCCTCAGCTGCATCACCTTCAGATTCAACTGTGTCAGTCAAATCAAAGCCAGACAGAGGAAATATAGCATCAGTGTCACCAGTTGACAGCCCGTCTCCTCCTTCTAGAGTTTTGATAGCTTGGAGCAAGTCAGGGGCTAGATCACTGTTCCCTAGTTCAACTAAGATCTGCTCCATTTCCTGGGAGTCTTTGGCGAGACTTGGCTGGCTCTGGAGCCCCATATCGTCTTCCTCCATGGGTGCTGATAGGTTATCGACGGACGCAAGCGCCCGTCGATGGAATAACGGCTTTTCCGCGTTGTCTGATGAATCGAATGTACGGGTTGTCGCGGACAGGGCCGGGGCCATGACACGCGCCTTGCCCGCCGCGGCCGCCGGCGCGCCGCGTCAGGGCGGGCTTCCGACTCTACGCATCCCGACCCTTATGTAACACTCCTACTCAAATCACGTTCACAACACTAGCACTACACTGCACTTAACCGCAATCCACCGTAAGCATCCCCTCCGGGATTAATCTCCCGCCGGTTCCATAGCGAGACGCAGCTGACGAAACGAAAACGGAGCGGCGCGCTTCTGAAAAACAACGTTTACGTCCGATTACGAGCCGGTTTATGTATGTTTGAAATTGAAGTTCGCATGGTGAGTTCGACGTTCACAACAAGCACAAGAAACACATTTTGAATAGGCATATAATTCGAAATTTGACCCACGTGATAACGAAAAGAGTACGCTAGCGAGCAGAGCGCAGTTGCTTGTTTCTGTATGATATGACACAGGAAATGATACACTTAAAACACACTTTTATATCTACAACTAATAAGCACTATTGGAATTCCTACAACGAAAAGATTTTTTTACTTTAGCATTCCACTTCTCTATTATGACAATGGAGATTTAACAATATTAAATGGCGGAATCAGGCCAAAAAACACTATTCAAAGAGTAGGTATGTACCAAATTCAGTGACGAACTGACGAAACAGAGCAAGCGAGCGAGGTTGCAATAGTCACAAAGCACAGCACGTATAGGAAACGCCATAAGTGGAAAAGAGATACCGATATCGTCCTTGAATTTGTGTACTTGCGCGGTAAAGTCAAAATATGGTCGATTAAATTTACTTTATTATCTAAGTGCAATATATCATTATTTAGCACAATTTTATAGGAAATAGGAAAAAATACTTTTATTCAAGCATTGATTTAACGTTATAAAGCAATACAACAATGACTTTTTTGTCGCAAACATCGTTTAGTGATATGTTGCATCTAGAAAATTTATAACATGTTTGAATTCCAGGTTAATAATTGTAATTTCTAATCACTTCTATTTTGAAGACAAATTGTTGTCTTTGTAGTAACTAATACAATTTGAATTAATTTTATTTTAAAAAAGTGTAACTATTGATGTCTTAGGCACCGGAAGTGCGAGCATTGACAGCAGATACGTTCCATTTCATATAAACAAAAAAAATATGTATCTTCGGTGACCAAAATTGAATAAATTAGTGAAAAGAAAAAACAATTTGATTGGAAAAATAAGTTACTATCTATATGTACAGAATTTGTAAATTAAAATTTGTACCAAATTTAATTCGGTCAATACTTTTTTGTATGTTGTTGTCCCAATAATATAAAAATAAACGAACGAAAAGATGAAACGAAACGTTGCGGGCGTCAGTCAATACACGCAAGCTTGCACGCTTCTTTTTACGTTTTGAGAATTTCTACCAAAATCAATTATATTACAAATAGCAATATGTAATTTTTGTATAAATATTTTTATTATTTTGTAAAGTTAGATTAATGTATTCTTTGAAAATATCTATCCTATTAAGTTCTTTTACTATGAAATTCTTGCTAAAATTCAGTGATAAATATTAAAAATTATGTACTTATGTACATACATACAATATAATTAATTATTCAGTAAATGGGCATAAGCACCCCATTCTATGAGATACTAAGAAACTGTACAATTTATTGTAACATATGTAGGTAATTCATTTATTTACTTGCATTTATACTAGTTACCTAAGTAAATGATTAGGTTAAATTTTCTCTTATTTTAATAACAATTGTTACAAAAATAAAATTATTGTATTAAAATGAATGCATTTTATACATTCTGATGATGAATGTATTTTAAAATACCAAACACTTGTCTCTATATTGATTTCAAGTCAAGTAAACGTATTGAACAAGCACAGTATTCTAACTATCCTCAATAATGATATAATTAACCAATATAAGTAGATATATAACAGATGCACCCTTCTCTCCTTTGAAATTTTATAAATCCAAATAGCGGTGGTAGATTTCAGTAAATTGTTGCATTCAGGCCAATTAATTCTTCCACTTGTGTAAAACTTGGAAGGCTTTTTTTGGCTTGTGTTAACTAACTACCCTGAGAAATACTCTGAAGCTAAGCACCCAAAATAAATTTTTAATTAAAACTTCTTACCTTTATATCAATTTTGACAGTTGCATGGGTCTTCACTTTTAAATGTAGTATTATTAATTCCTCCATTTTAACCAGCACTTTTCACCTAAAATGTATTAATAAATATGTTTATAGGCGAATTTAATGCCATTACTTTTGAAATACACAAGTAGCAGTCAATTCACCAAGCAATAAGAGAAATGTCAGATGCTTGACATAAAAGTAAATAATGTCACAATTGTCATTTTAAAAAAAGGATGATTATTGTATTGTATATATGGTAGTTCATTTATGAGCCAAAGCCAAAAATTCAAGGCTGAAACTACCTGTCCCAAAATTGCATACATACAAGCACACCAATTAACAGTTTGTTTCACCGCTTTTATACTTGAAACGAAGAAATTCAGTGGTAATTCAAACCTATCACAGTTTACAATAATATTAATAATTTTGATAACATAGTAGGTATTAGATATTGTAATTACCTACCTCATTTACATATTTCATTAAGTTTCAAAAGAATTGTATTCGCTACTCATAGTCAATTCAATTAATCAGTTTTTGTTGTTTTATATCAAAAAGGACTTTTTTAATTTGAGAGAATATATTTTAATTGAAACATTTATTTTTGAATGGGTTAGCAAAGGCTAGATTCAAAGAAACTACACAGATTTATAATATAATAATATGCAGGGGTTTACAGTAAACCAATACATACATAAAGTATGAATGTATCAATGCAATGTACTTACTGATAGAAACAATAATTACTTTGGAGCACTTTTATTTTGTGAAATAAAATATGCCAATATATAATTTAGTAGTAGATGACTACTAAGCAATTATGGTGTTGTTAATGATAATTGTGCCTAGTTCAAAATTGCTTGAAATACCTATGTTTTAAGTTCAAACAAGTAAGTAGGTAATTATTTGTTTTTGTATGAAGATTTTTATGTTGTTACAAAACGACCTAAACGAAATACCTATTATAGCTAACTGTTTTAATGTTTAGCTTTGTTTTATTAGAATAAAAGGGCAAATACTGATCACTATCATTGTAGGTATGTATAGATTAACAAGTTAAAAATGGAAAATATTAATTTTTATAATGTAGTACCTACTAAATAAAATCCAAATCTACTTTAAAAATAAATTGTTCAGTTTAGTTTCTTACCCAAGTCCCACCCTGTTTACAACAATCAGATCAGCAACAACTGCTTCCACAAAACAAAATTGAAGAGAAGATAGAATTCAGAATATGTACAGGGATGGGAGTAAGAGATCGTAACTATGATCTGAAACAGGGAATCAAAGTTGTGAGTTAAGTCTTGAAACTAGGGAACCTAAATTTCAGCTTACCAGATGAACAGCAATAATTATTTAAATAACAGTAGGGCTGGGCTGGATTTAATATTACAATTAAATAAATACCAAAAATTTACTTACTTTTTGATGATCTTCGAGAAAATAAAAAAATCTGTATCCCTTGTGTTTGTCGGGCTATATGAGAATAGATTGAACAAAAAGTATACCAAGTAATCAACTAGGTGCAGAAGTTTTTGGCAATAGATAGAATAAAATATGTAGGATATTGAAATAATATAAATTACTCAAGGTTCGTGTGGAAATAATATATTTTGTTTGATATATTAACAAAATCTGAAAAAAAAGAAAAAAATAATTATTGATATAATAACTTATTTTTGGGAAAGGGAACGCGCTTACAAAATTATTATTTCAGTGTTGCAATAAATAAAAATCGGCTAAATGCGAGTCGGACTCGCTCATGAAGGGTTCCGTAGCAGCAAGTAACATAAAAGTTCTTGTTCATCGATGTTTTAAGAAATAAGTTATTAGTAAGAAATAAGTTAGTAAACTATTAGGTACCTAAGTGATGGTAAATTGCGGTTTATGATTGATGACGTATAAAAAACTACTTACGAGGTCTAGATGTCGTTCAAACCAATTTTCGGTAGAGGTTTACATAGTAATGTGTACATCATGTTTTTTTTTTTTTGAGTTTTATCATTCTCTTAGTTTAGAAGTTACAGGGGGGGGGGGGACACATTTTACCACTTTGGAAGTGTCTCTCGCGGTATAAAACTCATCGGCATCGTGTGCTTCGATTTATTCAATACGCATACGGTATTGCGCTATTAGCATTGGTTATATTATTTTGATTTTAATTACTATTGAGTGATTTGGAAGTTTGTGAAATTGTGATCAAGAATAAATTTTAAATTTTATAGTTTTTAATATTTTAAGATAATAATATTTTAAAATTTTAAAGTTTAATAATCAGCTTCCCCCTGACCCTACTTAATATATCTACCCTCAAATAACTATGCAGATCACGAATTAATCTGTTTATTTTAAACTTGTCATATTATGTAGTATTTATGTACAGGTGTAAAATGTAATGTTATTAATATGTACCGAAGTGAAATATTTGTAAATATACCAGTTTAGATGAGTTTTCTCAAATAGACAAATAATATTTTGATGTTAATTTGTAATAATAATATGTTCAAATTGCAAAAATATATTATTGATATTGTTTGTTTTTTTTTTTGTCGAATCAGGGAGAATTAACTTTGGTTCTGGCAATTGTAAAATTATTTTGCCGCTTTTGATTTGACAGCATCAATGTCAGTAAAAAAAAAATAGACGGCCCTCGCTCGCGCGCCGATTAGCGTTTCCAGTACAGTTCGTCAGATATTATTTTGGTTTAATTTTGAATTTTATACTGATATAACTACTTAATTATGTCTAAAAATCTTGACAGAAGTTTGCAGTTACACTCAACACAGCATACGCCATTACGAAATAAAAGAACAAGACAGTTGATATCGAGAGAAGATACGTTTAATTTGTCCCCGATACTAAATGAGACTTCAATATTTAAAAATCTCAATGATACAAGCCTGAGACAAGTATTGGATGAGTCGTCGGTATTAGTAAACACCGGATATGCCGGCGATGGTTTGAACGAAGCGTTTTTTGAAGTAATGCAAACGAGTCACCCAAGTGATGTTCTGGATACGTTATTGAGGTTAAGTCAAGTGTGTTGTGACTCTTTGGAGTTAGTAGAGCCCTGGAACAGGTACAATGTGCATAACTACTGGCTGGCGGAGGAGGCCAACACATGGAAGTTGCTGCATTGTTTATATGCCGATTCCATTTCGTCTCATCCAGAATCTTTAGAAGATATGTTGAAAGAAACAACATTATCTCAGCAAGCACTTGTTGACGCCCTATTCCAATGTGATTCGGAAGTGCGTCTACTTCAGTTGTTAGTAGATTGGTTAGAAGCAACAGCTGCATACCAGGAAGCTGCAACTAACACCTCTGCTCCTGTTATTGGAAATAATGTACATTGGAGCAACACACTGCATGAGTTACTTATTGGAAACAGCTTGTTTAACAAAGACAAAAATAAGGCTATGATCACATGCATGGATCCAGATGCACCACGGCGCCAGAAAAAAACCGTTCATTCCGATGATCAAAAGGATGATAATGATTTATGTAAAAGAATATTTACTGAAGTCAGATGTGGTAAGTTTAAAGAAGCTGTGTCTGTGTGTCTTAGTGCTGGACAAGCCTGGCGCGGAGCTGTTCTTCAGGGCTGGATATTGCTACACTACTTGCCAAGAGAAGATCAAAATGAAGCTATAGAAATGTCAGGGAATCCTTCAAGGGACCTTTGGAAGTGGTGTGCTTTAGGCATTGCCAATAATACAGCTGAAAATGTGCATTACAGGGCTATAACTGGTATTCTGAGTGGACATCTAGAAAGTGCCATTCCGGCCTGTCAGGGAAGTTGGGAAGATTTGTTATGGGCACATTTAAGAGTGCAAATTGAGGCAAGAGTGGACAGATTTTTGCATGAACACCATTTAACAGTGGATGCAAATACTACTCCCACAGATATCTTGGAGCTGCTACAATCGGAATTATCGATTGAAGTGTTATCTATGCAGCAGATTTTTAGTGCTGTCAAATCTTTGATGGATGGCAAAAGAGAATCACATTATCAGACATGCCAACGTCATTTAATGCTGGGTCATGTTAGGGCCATAATGACTGATTCTTTACAGTGGATAGAAAGTGCTGAAGATAAATTCATAAGATTCTTGGCACATTTGATATTAGTACTTCGAATGATGGGAAAGGATCCTAATCATGATATTGGAGATACTGTTTTAGAGAAGTATGTGTCGCAACTTATTGATAAGTTGTTGGATGGCTCTGTAGAATGCCCAGAACTGATCGCTTATTATACATCAACTGTTCCGGTAGAAAGGCAGATAGTTCTTTTTGCAGAACTGATGGATCATATTCACAAGAGTGAATATCGAGAGGGAGTTGTAAAAGCTGGTGTGAGTGCTGGCATAGATGTTGCTGCATCTGCTAGAGTAGCCATAAAGAAGGCCATTACTGATATCCAACAAGACTACTGGAATTTGGACACAACCTTTACCCAAACAGCTGCAATTGAAAAAGACAAAACATTGACAGGTAAAGTTATATCATCACTTGAATGGATGGCTCTGATTGCTAACCAAAAACAAGAAGCTCTATGGCTTAGCAATGCAATGATTCGTACTTTTATATTCATAGGACACTCAGAGGCAGCTTTGTCTTGTGTTGCCAAGGTGAACCAGCTTTTTCCCAATTTCATTGACAATTTAGACAATAAATCGGCAGAATTGAGGGAACATCTTGCACTAAAATCATATTTGGAAGCACTGGAGGGTTTTGCCACGTGGTACAGGCATTTTATAAGTGGACAACCTAAAGATGTGGAGCCTTTACCATCAGATGCGTCATTTTCTGATAAAGTTCATCATGAGCAAAGATGTGCCCAGGTGGAACAACAGAAAGCTCACTGGAAGAATGCAGTATCGCATCAATCCAGACATACTAAAAATCTTCTCTACAATGTGCTTTTATTCCCTGGAGGATGGCTTCAAGATGAGAATGACAGCATTACATCTCAAAACTTTACTGAAGAAGAAAAACAAGAGAGATCTAAACAATTGGAAACATTGAGGCGTTTGTGCATTCCTGAAGTGGTATTACTCATACTGAAGATTTTGCAGAGTGGGGATGAGGTTGAGGACCACAAAGAAGCAGTTAAGTTAAGCAATTTGATTGCTGCAGAAAACAGATGCCTTTACAAAGTATTCACCAAGTCTAAACTGATAGAATTTCTGGAAAGGATCAAGGAATCTTCTTTGTTACTATTAGAGAAGGATAAGGATATTTTTGGTTATGAAATAACTGATGAATAAAGCTTTTTTTTTTAAATAAATATTTGTACCTATGTAATAACATTATCTTTTATTTTACATTCATATTTAGAAGTTTGACTTATCAAAAATAACAGTTTCTTGTTATACAACATGCCTAAGCTTCAACATAAAACTTGTATCAGGTACTTAATGCAAAGCTGTCATAATTTTTTATGTATTGGCATAAAACTGCCCCATTTTTACCATCTTAATGATACCAATATTTATCAAAGTTATGGCAGAATAACATAACAAACATGACAGTTGGAACTAAACTGTCATTGGTGTGAGATTGATCAATTCATTGCTACTTTCAGCCAGGTCTGTAATGGATACCCTTCCTCGCTGCTTGATGAACTTTGCGACATCCTCTAGCTCCTTTTGTGAAATGTAAATGAACTTTCCCCGATCGTCAATGACTCCAGTCAATTCTCCTGAAGCTTGCAAGTCTGTGATCCGGTCTATAGCTGCTTGGGTTTTCAGCTTGAAATGAGCTGCCAGATCTTCTAATAACACTACTTTTTGAGCCTGAAATATGAAATTATTTTTTTTCAATGTCTTGTTTTAGTTAGCTTTAACTAGAAATGCCTGCTTCTATGCTAGTTTGGGAGCTAAATAAAAACAAAATGTGCCACACACATTGTAAAAGTTAATGAAGGGATGTGCTGAAAACTGTAGATTGCTCTCATATGCGATGGACTAGCCATAATCCCATACACCAATAAGCCAGGTTTGAGGCCTTTGGTTTTCGCGACTTTGATATCCCGACTTATCGACTTTGATAACTCATGAACGATCAACACAGAAGTGGTGTTGTATAACAATTAGATAAATTATATGCTAACCTTGATATAATCAATGAAGTCCCGCAGTAGACTCTCCTTGTCCTGTTCTTCATTTTCCTCATAGCCCTCACTGTCGACAGTGAAAGCTGCCTTCAAAGCTTCATACTCTTCCTGTTCTCGCCTCTTACGTTCTTCCTCTGCTTTACGTTCGGTTTCTTCGCGAAGTCGTTCCTCTTCCTATAAACATGTAAATATTAAAGTTTACATAGGCATCTGCGTGCTACACATGCTTTTAAATTAACCTAAATTTGAGTTAAAATTTCATTCCACATATTACTAAACAAACATTAATTTAACAAAACTGGTATTAGACTACCTGATTTTTGAATCACAATTTAAAATGTAATTTCAAAAACGATCTAACCCTGGTATTCATAAAATTTAGTAGTATGCTTTTTTATAACTGGGTAAGTATATTATTGTAAGAATCTATGATGATACATAGTTATGGCATGCAAGTACTACTTTGATATAAAACAGTGCCACTGGAGGCATAGTACCCACCTCTTGTTTCTCCTCTAATTTCTTCCTTTCTACCTCAAGCTCCTCATCTTTCTTCTTTTTAATCTCTCTCATTTGTTCCTCTGCTTCTCTTGCCTTTTTCTTCTCCAACTTTGCTTCCAATTTTGCTCTTTTCTATAAATCATAATACAGTTTTGATTAATACAACAGTAATCTATGTGAATGATCAATCAAATTAAATACCAGTTTTAGTGGTAGTTACCTATAAAGAGTTCAAATGTTTGCAAACAGTGCACCACAGCATCTTTAGCCTTCCTCATGAATACAGATATATACAGAAAATATTTAATTTGGTCTGGTAGTATTTGAATGAAAGAAAGAAAGAAAATATTTGTATTCAACAAAATATTACATAAACTTACAACTAACTATGCAACTTAAATATACTCTTCAGCATTATTATAGTAGTATAAAATTATATGACAAGTATATATCACAAAATTTTAACAGAATAAATAATAATTTATTCTGTCAAAATTTTGTGATGAGATTTTGTGAAAAGCTTTCTGTTAAACCATAATATGAATACATAAAACCTGTACTTGTATGATTTTTTTGTCTAGGAATGTTTGGGAAGCAAAAAAGGGTTTCCATGCACACCAGATCTGGGCCCTGATGCAAAGGACCAAATCCAAAAAGTACCAATTGAAATAAACACTATTTATTTACCTTAGCCCCCATTTTGTCATCAAAGTCCACTTTTTGGGTGGTGTCAGGAATAATATCTTCCTCAGCTTCTTCAACTAAGTCTGGATCCTCTTCAACGAGAGCAGCTTGATGTCTGGCTGCTGTTGAAATTTTTATGTGCATTAATTTTCTTGTGTTGATTTTGTAACTAGTTGTTTTAGTGGAAAGCATCTTATTGGTCATCAATAATATAACTATTGAAACTTCTTACTCTGGTTTAGTGAAACAGGGAACTGAGCATATTAACTACAAGTCTGGTGAAGAGTTAACATGGCTAAGTTAAACTTACCATTGGCTCTCATCCGTGCTCTTTGATTCCTCACAGCTTGTACTCTGCCAGGACCTCCATCCCTTTGCGCTACAGCCCTTGGCCTTGCTCCAGCTGTTAATAAATAAAATTGTTATTGTCAACTGGCCTGTCATTTGTTTCGCACTTTTTAAAATTAAAACTACGCCTACCTTGTGGCTTCACTTGTGATCCTACTCTGAGAAATGCAACAGAAAGTAAAGCAATCACTATAGCACTAATAATAGCAGCAATGATGAAAGGATCCATGGTTTCCAGTTTCTATCACAGCATTCACAACTCAACGACAATTCTTGTTACAGTGCCTAGCCTAGCAGTACGCTGTGGCAATACGTTATTTTTATTAACTTAATTATGTATAAGCAGAAAAAGTATATTTCTTTTTCTATTTTTCATTCTAAGTTTTTGACGTCACCATCAAATAATAAACACGATGTACATAAACGTCAATGTCACATCAAAGTTATGTCAAATCAAAGAAGATAAATATTTGCGTAGGTATCTGGTACACCTACCTACAGCCGACTTTACCTAGTACCTACACATTTTGAAATCTGCCGGTTGCAAACACTCTACAACATGGATAAGTATTTCGTACCGGAGTACCTACTAATTCCATGCTCTACACACTTCACGTAATAATAAGAAATCCTTCAAAAGAATTTTAATCTTCCTTGTATATGTTTGGTTACAATACATAAAGTAACATTTAATATTATTGTTACTTAATACAAATATTTAATGAAATACAAAAAAAAATATATTTATTATAGGTATTTTCAATGTAATGTTCTAATATCTGGGGTATATACCTATTTAATAAATGTATATACTATATTATATGCAAAATATTTTATGCTTGCAATTTGTGACAGTAACTTGTCTGAACTTGTGATTGGCGTGATCGCCTTGCAAAATCAATTTGCAAATGGTGGGTCTATATTACTTGCAATAGTTGTTTGCTGCTTGCTTGCTTTATATTGCAAGTCAAATTTTATACAAATGTGTCTAGGTTTTTAATTCTTTTTTTAATGGCAATATAGTTTCTTTCATGTCATCACCTTACAACACTTTGTCAGATGACGTGTGTCATGTCAGTAGATGTTTTTTGCTTTTGGATTATCTAGCCGATAGAAATTGAAGAAAATGGAAGTTCTCAAGATATCATCAATATTAACATTGTTCCTCTTATTAGATGTAACATCAGCTCTTTACTTCCACATAGCAGAAGGCGAGAGAAAATGTTTTATCGAAGAAATCCCAGACGATACTACTGTCATAGGTAACCAACATTATCTCGTCATTCCTATTTGCAACAACATTATAGGATACTAAAGACAACATTATTAACTTGAGGCATTGTTTAAATAAGTTATTATAAATTTTCAGTCAATTACAAAGTGGAGCTATATGATCCAAGATCAGGAGGCTTCATGCCGTCAACGCCCGGTATCGGCATGCACGTCGAAGTCAGAGACCCCAATGACCACATAGTGTTGTCCCGTGTTTACTCATCAGAAGGCATGATCTCTTTCACGTCCAACATCCCTGGGGAACATGTGATTTGCATGTACTCAAATAGCACCTCATGGTTCAGTGGGTCACAGCTAAGGGTAAGATAATGACTGATTTAAAATATATTTCTTTGAGCCTTCTACAAAAAGTACTTTTGAGCCAGAGATTTGGCAGTAAGTAAAAACTAAGTCTTATAAACATTCAGCAATAAAATCATGTTTTGTGTGCAATGCAGTGAATTTGTTATGATTATTCACATGCTTTTGGTTGTTTTATAAATATGAAACCTGTTGTCTACTAACAACATGAGTGGAGCATTATAAACAATAAAAAAAAACGATTATTAGCAGTATTTTATCAATTTCTAAACAATTCAGTTACTAACTGATAGTTGATTTTAGAAATAAAATTACAAAACTTTTAAAAATAATGTACTGTACTCATGGCTATTGTAGTTGTTCACAAAACACTTGTCCAAACAATGGCTTGTGCACTTGAAAATAGATTTATGATAACCTACTTCCCAAGTATCAAAAAATATTTAGTGCAGTCTTTGGTTGAAGCAGTGTTGCTCTAGTGGTTAAACCACCTCTGAACCTGAAGGTTCCAGGTTGAAATTCTACTTGTGTTATATGAGTTGGTATAATATTATGTATGTGACTCATGTAAGCTAGCTTTCATTTACTACCATTTCTATTGATTTTTACTTTTTTAAATATTTTTTTTAGTTATAAATATTTTATGACATTTAATTTAACATACTTTTTTTATTTAACCTGCATTTTAGTAAATCCCCCTCTGTGTGAAATGGAAAAAACAAACTACTCCATTAGTATTGGTAATTTGTGTTTAACATTACACATACACCCACAAATGAGTGATTAAAATTTGCAAAGGGACAATAAATAATTCTTCAAGACCTGATTTTTCCAGTTAGATTGAAAATTTTTAATTCAAAACAAACTCTAGGGAAATAGAAGTACTCAACATTGTTATGTCTTTTCTATGTTTCTTTCTATTTAAACTGTTTGTTTCTCTTTGCAGGTTCACCTAGATATTCAAGTGGGTGAGCATGCAGTGGACTATGCCAATGTAGCTGAGAAAGACAAACTGAACGAACTGCAATTGAGAATCCGACAATTGTTGGACCAAGTCCATCAGATCACTAAGGAACAGAGCTATCAGAGGGTACTTTTATTTTTTTTCTATTAGCTTTTTTGATCAAAACTGCATGCCAGCATCACCATCACATTTTGTCAATTTCTTTTATTAGCAAAAAATAAAGAAAATTCCTAGAAAAATAAATCTAGGTTCTAGAGCATACTTAGACATAGAGTCCTATACCTGGAGTCTTTTCCATTATATGTAAAACATTGTTATAAGATTTATAGGTTTAATCAATAAATTGTCGTCTATTTTACAGCATCGGGAAGAGAGATTCAGACAGACATCAGAGAGTACAAACCAGCGAGTCGTTTGGTGGAGTTTACTCCAAACTTTAGTACTTCTCGTAATTGGCGTGTGGCAGATGAAACATCTCAAGAGTTTCTTTGAAGCCAAGAAATTAGTGTAACAAATTTATAGTGTACATAAATTAAGGTTTGAGTGTACATCACCTTTCATGTAAATTTCCCCTTCCTTGTACTTATATTTTTTTACCCCAGTCTTTATTTCTTTTAGTCATTCATATTTAATTTAATCAGTTGTGTCTTTCTTCATTGTGGTATGTGAAACGATCTGTATTTTTTCAATAAAAATAAATTATACTGAGAAAGCTTTTTTATTTTTAATATTTATAATTATTTATTACATATATGATTTAATTTTAAACATTACTAGTGGCCCGCCCTGGCTTTGCTCGGGTAAAATCATAGTAAATTAGCTTATGTCATTCCTGAAGGTTTCGTCTATATCTATGCCAAATTTCATCAAAATAGGCCCAGCAGTTTTTGGGTTTATTCATTACAAACAAAAATATATTTAAAAATATAGTATATACATTTTTATTCTCTTAAATATATACATAAACATTATTTGCCTATGAATTAAATTACATAGGTTAGGAATGTGTATTTACACTATTTTCTTATACTCAACATATGTTGTTTTTCTTAAGCACTGTATACTATATCCTATTAATGGGTGTAGGGTAGCGTTGAAATAAAAAAGACCAATGGCTAATTGATCTTAGGTTTAACTCTGAATACATCATCTAAATATTTCACAAAAACTGAAGGATCTGGTTTTGGAAATGGAGTCAATAAATTGAAGTCTACCATATCTAGAGTACTTTCAAACGTGTCACAGGTACAATAATAAAGGTGGCCGTCCACCTGCAATTGCTCTGCTAGCTCCAGTTGGTGATTGTCCATCAAATCTTCATTTACTACAACAAGCAAAGGTTTTCTAGCTTCAAGTGCTTCTAAACAGCTACCCGCCCCAGCGTGACTTATCACCAAATCCGAACGTATTATGTCCTCTTGCAAAGAATCTTTAAACCTATACACTTGCAATTTAACACCGTTCTCCACGTAATCACCAGGCTCAAAGTCACTATTGCCGATTTGAAACGTAATCGTTTTACAACCCAATTTCTTCACAGCTTCAATGCACGACGGTTTGAAAATTGTCTCCACAAGCAAGTCAAATCTTGTCGTGCCAACAGTAATAAAAATGTGTTGATAATTAATGGCCATTATTATAAAATTGTATGATCATAACATAAACAAAAATATAACCTCAAGTACTAATGTCATATTTTTGGCCAATTCAAATGTCAATATTTTTTTTGTTTATGTGTTAGGCGGAAACTTTAGCATATACAGCCATTATTATATTAACCATCACAAAAAATTATAGAAGTTATAAAATGTACATAATATATTAAAAACATAATTATTGGTATATACAATAGTTTATCTTAATTTATTGCATGACTTTCTTATTTACCGATAGGACACTTTTTTTTTGTTTACGCAGGGGGGAATGCATTTACGCACTGAGTGTGGGATTCCCGGGCCAAGTGCCTGGACTATCCACTAAACCCTCCTGCGGCGTTTTCGCACATGCCGTTATTGGGGGCGCCATGGGATCGCGAACATTCTACCATTTCGCCCTCCGGCGTTGCCTTTCGGCATCAACCAGGCTAGCCGCATGCCATCCAGTCTGGAAGCAGACCGGAGGCAGCGGCTCTCCTAATCATCGGTGATAATGGCCGTTGCCGGCCCCCAATGATGAGCAGGGATCCATTGCTGAACCCTGCTGTTCCCACCCCTATGCCAGGACATTTGCCAACGGCTAACAAGACCCCTAAACGGGGAGTTATTAACCGTCGCCCAGGATGCACCAGCCCAATAATTTGTCAGCAACCGCTATCACCGAATCAAAGATCAAGTAACAGAAGCAGACCTCCTACCGATAAGACCCTGCCTTTTCCCTCTCCATGACATATTGTAGGTATTGCTAAATTGCTACAAACAATAGTCAGTGGGTACGCCTTGTATTTCCGAGCCAGAATGGCCAGGCGTCCCTATTTTTTAGCTGATAAGATATGTCCCGCATGAGACAGGCTCTATTCTGTTCCACTTTTCGAAGGTTTCTTCAGGTAGTTTGCGGGATCAACAATAATAACTGTTTTCCCAAATGTTTATTCCTAAATTAATTTAAAATGAATAAATTTTCGGATGCAAATGAAATATAAAAATTACTTACATTAGAAGGAGATTAAATTTAGCTAATTACAATTATTTTTTATTTTATTGATAGGTTTTTTCAAAAGGTATTTATGCTTAAATGCGGGTTTCTTCATCCAAAGTGGGTATAACCCTGATGGGTGGTGGGTGGATGGATGGGATTTGGAACAATCCTGATACGTTCCAAAAACCTATTACATGATTTTTTAAACTAGGTACCTAATTCGATAAATTCCGACCTATCCTTGTGCTAATTTACCAAAAGTATTACAAGGCTAAATGGTGGCTCCTACTATACTTAACAGGATATTAAATATTAACAGGTTTTAACTAGGTAAGGTTAAGAACGTAGATCTTTGCAGATAGACTTGAGTAGAACTGTTATGAACATGTTACATAGGTACATCTATATTACATTCATACATCTGTAGAAAATAATACAAACATATTATAAAATAAAGTCCTGTGCCACGTTTCTCTGTGTGTTCGCTATAAACTCGAAAACGATTGCACGGATTTTTATGCGGTTTTCACCAATAGCTAGTGTGATTCCCGAGGAGGGTTTAGGTGTATAATTTATTATGTTTTGTACCGAGCGATGCCGGAACGGACCGTTAGTTGTAACATAAATAAACGCAGAGACTAGTGTGCAGGTTTCCTCACGATAGTTTCCTTCACCGGAAGCAAGTGGTTGTCTATGAAAACTACTATGCACGAGTCAGATTGGTATACAGACTCATGTGGCACGAGTAAGATTCGAACCTGGGACCTTTCGATCACAGGCCTTCGTGTTAACCACTAGACCACCACCACTTCAATTAGTGTTGAAATTAAACATGATACAAGTGTGGACACACATTATTGAGTCCCAAAATCCAAGGTGCCAATAAGGCCGCCATGGTGAATCAGTTATGTGTTATTGGATTGTTGTAATTAACGTGCATAATTGAACAGTTCTGACCTTTTGCGAGCAGTTGCTTATGAAACCTAAGGGTGTTTCAAATGTTTAAAAACAAAAATACCTAGTTGTTGTATTATTGGATATGGGAATCATAGAAAAGCGGTTTGGTAAATTTAGTTGGGAACTTTTTAAAAATTATTTTACAGAATAAATGGATAGGTCTGCGCTGCGACGACACCAGTAGAATATTATCTCAAATTAATAACACCTTTCGTCTCGAGGATTGTCGGCTTCGCAGGGTGTATGTCGGTTAGATCGTACCTATGCTCAAAATGTCATAGATGTTTTGATTTCGATCATAGCGGAGTTTGCTTAGGAATAAACAAAAAGATACTTGAACATTTCTAAAGTGGAAAATTAAATAGAGTAGAAAAAAATACGATCATCCCGTAGTTTCAACCCCATATTACCACGAAAAGCGAGACAACCCACACGTGGATTAGTTCCAAAACTAGCCGCATAAAATGTTAACGCAGACACCTGCAAGTGTTGACTAATGAATATCCTAATTATTTTTCGTTGTTGCCAGCCAGTTATATTTTTTTGGTGTGAATTATGATTGGAATACCGTGGAGCGAGGGCAGTGAGTGGGTGCTATTGAAAAAACTGCGGTCGCAATATGCAGTTATGGGTGATTTACGTTTCGTGTTTTTTGCTAAGTGTTTCTGGGGAGGAGTTTCCATCTTTGATAACTGCAAATGCTTCTATAGGTAAGAGTGGAATTTTGGGTGAAAATCTTAGCTCTAAAAATTTATGTTCCCTTTTTAGTTAGCGGAGTTAATACATAATATAATAAGCATAATAACAAAGTAACGATTCAATTTAAGTAGGACTGTAACATCACAGCGTAAGTAAGTAATCCTAAAGAGGTTTTTTAAGTTTTATTTTGTCGAAGGAGTATTCAGTTAAAGTTTTCAGGACTACCTAATCTTAATCTTCAACTTTTCGTCCCAGGTTTGATTTCCAACGGGAAAATATTTTTTCCACGGAACCAAAGGCAAATATCTGTGAAAATTATTCAGAGATATTTGTCTTTGGTTCCGTTGGTATAGGTTGTGGGCCGTTGAGTTCATTAGTAATTATTTTTCTAGCGGTAGTCCTAGATCGCCAGTACCTCGGAGAACAGTACCAGCCGATCCTGGACGACTTGAAGGACTACATCAAGGAACTCGCAAGGGTGGAACTGAAACACGGTGGTGTCGTGGTGCATTACTTCTCTTGGACTGCGATCAACCTTAAAAAAGGCGAGTCATCGTTTTAGGAGAATCATCCAGCTAATACGTGTCAGACTGGTTAAAGTCAGAAATTAGATCATTTAGTCAGAAATTAGTCGGAAATTATATCTTCACAAACGTCAATTTTTCACGTCAAATTTTAAATTGTATAAATGTCTGAAAAAGCTACAAACTACTGGCAAAATAATAATGAAATCCATAAAAAGTACGAAAACGTGCACAACGGGCTCCAACGATTAGCGGCAGAGGAGGAGCCGGGAGCACGCTCAGATGGGATCGAGAGGAAGCCATCTAACAACAAATAATTTCAGGTTTCCTAGCAGTGTTCAGCATTGCATCGTGCGAAGACACGTGGTCTCTTTTCTCCAGGACCGAAGAAGAAGAATTGCTCCTCTTTGCGTTGACTGAAGTGGATTGCCCGCGTCTACCACTGCAGTCTGCCATCACTGTCACTTATATGGACCAGGGACAGGAACTGCCGCAGATCCTGCTTGATTTGAGGACTACTAAGGCTTTTAAATGGAAATCTGCTGTCATTTTGCATGACGATACGCTTAGTAAGTAGAAAATTAATAGGTAATCAACAGTTCTCAGAGATTTGGAATAAGAAACAAGAAATTAGAATCTTTAATATAATATAATTAATATTATTATATAATTATATATTATTATATAATTAATATTATTATATAATTTATAGAATAATTTTAACAAATTAGGTATATAACTGTTCTAGGATGGTAATCATTGAGGCTGGTTTGCAAGTCGACTCGACTCTGGTGTCAGTAATGCTAGCAGAACTTTACTTATTGGATCGAGTGTTATACCTATGTAAACTTTAATTAACTGCTTATTACATGCTTTACACCTGGACGTCTTTATTATTTATTGCACCGATTGGGTTGTGTGGTTACCGCTCTAGAATAGGACCACTCCATATCATAGCAGCAATATTCCAAAAAGAGGTAACGTTAGGCTGGTGGCCAGTCGTAAAATCACAGCCGTTTTCCAAATATTCACAGTATTCTGTGCGCGTTGGCAGATCGATGGGACTCGCCGATGCTAGCCCGCGGGATAAGGCTGCATGCAGTTATTTCGTAAACTGTTTGCAGCTGCTCCAGCTGGCTGGCATTTAATTTAATTTTTATTTTATTATGTATTTTACGAACACTAGATTATAAGGATATTTTTGTTACTAACACATATCTATCTATGGTCTGAAATAAACGTTTATCATTATTATTAAATATAAAGGTTTACTTTCGGTTAGGTTTACTTTCACAGCTGGTAATGAAACCGGGAATATTTAAGGTAGAGAGAGAGAGAAAGCCAAAAGCGAAGCGAGAGAAATACACAAGGACTTGAGCAAATAGTTTTTTAAAATATAAAACTTGTATATGCTGTTTTATATTAAAAATAGTGTGTGATAATGTATAAGTACGTCAAACATGTGAGGGGAAAATAAGTGTCTTTAAAGAAGAAGAAGCTACATATATAAAATATCGTTTAATCGTTTATTCGGTGTTAAAAAGAAAACTAGTTGCTCTGGCATTCATTGTAGGGTTTTCTGTAGTATGAAAGTATGGTAGTAGGTACCTAAACATATTTCTGTTCTATTCTATGTCCCATAGACAGAATTACATAAATATTTCTTATATAGTAAATGTGTTAAATCCTTATGGATTTTATGGACTTATCTCGAGAAAAATGATTTTACAGATCGTGATATGGTATCGCGCGTGGTGCAGTCTTTAACGCTGCAAGTGGAAGATAACGCTGTGTCTTCCATCTCAGTGACGGTGTTCAAGATGAGACACGAGGTGAACGAGTATCTGCGAAGGAAGGAGATGTACAGGGTGCTGTCGAAACTGCCGGTCAAGTATATAGGTTCGTATTGAGTACAGTATCAGTTAAAAACACGTCTCGTATTGCATGTACATAATTCGTTACGATTTATTACGGACCTCTGACTGAAAAGGTAATTTTGCGTAGTTCTTTTCTTAGAAGAGCACATTTTGAGAAATGTCATTTCCGAAGTGCTCAATTTGCGTCAGACCCGATTGAAAAACGCCGTTTGCATTCTCGTGAAATATTCATACAACATTGTTGCAGAACATAGTTTATAAACGTGCGTGACTACATCAATTTACATCCTAACATATTATAAAACAAAGCCTACAAGCCTTTAAGATTTTCATGTGGTTTTCACCAATAAATAGTTTAATTTCTAAGGAAGGTTAAGGTGTATAATTTATTTTTGTTTTTAACCGAGCGAAGCTGGTGCTAGCGGGAATTCTACCCAGATATTAGCTCAACCAAGATTTCACGTTTACAGGAGAGAACTTCGTAGCAATAGTGACAACAGAAGTGATGACGACAATGATAGAGGTTGCCCGCGACCTCGGCATGACCCACACCATGGCGCAGTGGTTTTATGTCATATCTGACACCAATTCGCACAGCGGCAACTTTTCCAACCTCATCAATGCTTTGTACGAAGGAGAAAATCTTGCTTTTATGTACAACGTTACAGACAACAGTCCGGATTGTCAGGTAAAAAATTCACAATATATTTTTTTCCAAAAATGCCATTTTTGACAAGCTTTTATTGTTGTCAGAGAGATCTTATTGCATTCAATGTGTGACAAAAAGTCATGGCCGTGCAGTAAACCGCTGAGGAGTTTCCTAGTCGTTCCTGGGTGCTTATGGTAATGATGGTTATCATAATAATTCAATTAATTTAGCTTGGATGACAAATTGTCATCCAAGCTAAATGTGTGTATAAAACTTCAGCACAATCGATTGAAGATAATCTGCTTCAAAATTGTGTTACAAGATTCCGCCTGTGCATACATTGCAAGTTAAATAAAACCTTGTGATTAGATTATATACCTAAATCCAGAAAATCCAACGGTAAATGAATAGGTATAAACGTCGCAGTACTAGCACAACTGTCCCTCCTCCAGCACAGTAAAGTATCGTAATGATAAAGGCTACTACACTTCACTATTTATTGATCAAAAACATATGTTGACTGCCATTTCAACTCCAAAAGAAGAAAAAACCTCTGAGGTAAGGAATTACCTACTTATGATATGAAAACATTTTCCAGAATGGCATATTGTGCTACAGCCAAGAAATGCTCAACGCGTTCATATCAGCGCTGGACATGGCGGTGCAGGACGAGTTCGACGTGGCGGCCCAGGTCTCCGACGAGGAGTGGGAGGCCATCAGGCCCTCCAAGCTGCAGAGGAGGGAAATGCTCTTGAAACATATGCAGGTTCTAGATTGTGGTTGCTAACGTTGGTGGCCAATTGGTTTCCTTAAAATCTTCAGGGTTAATGAATATACAGTCTTAGCAGATTTCGATTGTTGCTCAAATGAGAGTAAAAGGACCGGAAATCAGCTTGTTTAATGAAATTTTGGTATAATTTACAAACTGTTTAGTTATTTTGCAATGAAGTTTGAAATTATTTCCAGCAACATATCTCGTCGAAAAGTCGTTGCGGCAACTGCAACACCTGGCGAGGTCTGGCAGCCGACACTTGGGGTGCCACCTACAGGCAGTTCACTGATGACCAAGGAAGTCAACCCTCAGCCCAGGAAGTGAAGGAGAATCATCAGAGTTACATAAATATGACCACATCTGTTATAGAACAAATTGAACTTTTACAGGTAATAATATATTGTATATAAATTAAGATTTTATGTAGTTTTGGTGTGGTCAGCTGCTGATAGTTTATGGTGAACCAAAGGTCACCAATGGTAGCACTGGAAACAAAGCTGAAAGATAGCAGGGACAAAAATATTACCATGCCTCTTGTTTAGTTTAAGTCCTAAGTAGTTTTGTTCTAGAAAACTAGTTAAACCTAATTTTATATAACCAAATTGTATAAACCTAACTATCCTTTCTTCGATCTACGATTAGGTAAGTGACAGCTGTTGTTCAATGTTTATAGGTGGGAAACTGGAGACCTATCGATGCCATGCGGTATACAGATGTTTTGTTTCCTCATGTCGAGCAAGGTTTCAGAGGAAAGGAGTTACCAATAATCACATTTCATGTAAGAGTTTGTTTTACCTGTATTTTGCAATATA
This sequence comes from Plodia interpunctella, assembly GCF_027563975.2. Taxonomy (NCBI): domain Eukaryota; kingdom Metazoa; phylum Arthropoda; class Insecta; order Lepidoptera; family Pyralidae; genus Plodia; species Plodia interpunctella. Next base: position 9,451,807 of record NC_071301.1, read on the forward strand.
AAAGTACTTCACACAAAACGTATCGATGTGGAGATAGAACCTGTTTATTATTTATATTCGTCAATTTTTCAGAATCCACCGTGGTCTATCCTCCAAGTCAACGAATCTGGCATGGTTTCAAGTTACGCTGGTCTGATGTTCGATATTGTTGAACAGCTTGCAAAAAACAAGAATTTTACGTAAGTAGTATACAAAGATCTTGGTCTCTGTAGAAATTTGATAATAGTTTAGACGACGCGGCGTGTGCGTATACTATTCCTTATATAACTTTCCCATTATGGCCAACGCAACCAAGAATATTGTTTTGCAATCTTGCAGTTCCAAAAGTATGACTGAGCAAACATTTTTTGTTTCAGAATCAAAATTTTGTTACCTGGAAATGTAAAACATGACTTCTCTAATGACTCCTCCTCAGACGTAAGTATATCAAAATGATTTTTTGTAAGTGTTAATCTGTGTTTTGCTTAAAGTTAATCTTCATCATCGTCATAATTTACTGAAACTCGAACTTGAAATTTCTAAATTCTGATAAAACTTGTAATTATGATCTAATTACTCAAACCATTATTTTCCTACTGTTTCTTTTGGATTTCCTCTTTATCCGCCATTTGAAAAGTTTAAATCGTAATATTTTTTCAGTCAATGCATAGCCGCAGTGCCATGCTGGCTGTGTCAGCTATCGCCAAAGGTCAAGCCGCATTGGCAGCTTCATCATTCACGGTTCTTCCTAATCCTATTCCTGGTTAGTGTTTTATTAATATTATTTATACATTGAATCGTATCTTAATTTTGTCTTTTGGTTTTGTTATGGGGTTGTTTAACGCGACTGATATAACTAAATATCTAGATTTTTGAGATGTTTAGAAAGTCTAGATTAAACATTTCTGAATGTTTTCTTATCGTTCGTTGTTACAATATGTCGACATTTGTTATATGCCTTTAGGCGAGTTGGGTAAAAGTTGACACGAATATTTAGATAAAGAGAAAGAATTTCAAAGTACCTATGTGAATCAACAACGTGGAAATCATCTACATAGGAAATAATATTTAATCCTGAAGCATTTTCTAGGTATAAACTACACGATGGCTGTGAGCACCCAGCCGTATGCATTCATAATCGCGAGACCTCGGGAACTCAGCAGGGCGTTGTTGTTTCTGCTTCCATTTACAACTGATGTGAGTATTATATACCTGAGTAAAACAGAATAATTAACACAAAACTCACAGAGCACCACAATGTTCTTTGATCCACAGACAAATATATATGTGAAAACGAATACAAATATTTGCTCGCTCTGGGATTCGTATCAAGGACTCAAATGGCGGACAGGCGTGGTTACCACAAACGTATGAAGCCAGAGAAAGCTGTAGACATGATGTGAAGGTTATCTTGAAGGTTCAAGGTTTAGGTCGGTTTCAAGGTTTCTGACTAAACGTGGTATCGTTAGATCCAGCTGCCATTGCTAAACATTACAAATCAAAACTAGCACGAAAATTTTGTTAACATTTTCTATATAATTATATTTGTATTCTTCTTTATTTCGCCTACTTCATTCCAGACTTGGCTCTGCCTAGGCTTAGCCGTGATCCTCATGGGTCCCATGTTGTTTGTGGTCCACCGTCTAAGCCCGTATTACGAGGCCATGGAGATCACGAGGCAAGGAGGTCTGTCCACCATACACAACTGCTTGTGGTATGTCTACGGGGCGCTCTTGCAGCAAGGTACTCTTTTCAATTAATTAACCATTTATATCTGTCGTGACTTTCACATTTATTTATTTAAAACTTTATTGCACAAAACTACAAAAATAAGTTATGCAAATGGTGGGCTTAACGCAATTTCTTTACAATGGTTCTTTACAATATACAAGAAAAAATGTAGCTTTTACATTTCTGGAGACTCTTTTATAAATTTTTACATGTAGTATAAAAATTATAATTTGAATAACATCAAACCTTAGCAAAGATTAATATTGTACTGTGTAATCGATGAATTAGTCCCCGTTTCTGTTTTATTCGTAGAATACACTGATACTTTCCTTGTTCTGCTAATACCTTTACTGCACAAAAGCAATCTGAAATTTAATAAAGTTAACCTCTTTAAGTACAGTCAACAGCACATCAACCTACCCAAATTCACTGTAAACTCGCCGGTATTACCGCACCACAGAGGATCATGCAGGGTAACTTGATGTGCTGTTGACTGTACCTAATCGACAAAAGACTCATTGGACTGGAAGAAAAGAGATTTTGAAGTACTTAATGAGTGAGTATACCACAATGAGTGTTGTGAGTTGTGTGTATATTATTCTTATCGTTTTAATTATTCAAGGTGGCATGTACCTCCCGCGGGCAGACAGCGGTCGCTTGGTGGTCGGCACGTGGTGGCTGGTGGTCTTGGTCGTGGTGACCACTTACTCCGGCAACCTGGTGGCCTTTCTCACATTTCCCAAGCAAGAGTCACCGGTCACCACTATCACTGAGCTATTGGAGAATAGTGCTACGTACACCTGGTCTATTAGAAAGGGCTCCTATCTGGAGACTGAGTTGAAGGTAAAGAACTAACAGAGGGAAGTATTCCTGAATAATTCCTGTGAATAAATGTTTTGACTTTGAGGAAGGGAAAATAGGCTTGGTGTGTTATTTGGAATTCTTCGTTTATTTGGAACAATAAGAGTTTTGTTTATTATAATAGACTTTATTGGTTGGGTGTAGAATTTCTTTAAAGCAGATAATAGCAACAGTTATAGTTTACATACATAATTAGTGCACACGTAAATTAAATATTTTGTCTGTTTTCAGAATTCCGACGAACCGAAATATGGCACTCTGTTGAAGGGAGCTGAGTTGATAACTGATGTGAAGACTGTCGATGGTTCTTCTGTTATGGGTAATATTCTTAGTACAAATAGAAAGACGGGCAGACATAATTAGCGCTTAAAGATTGATTTTACTAGAATGTCTTCTTCTAGGGGTGCCTCTCCATTAGTTTCTTCTCTCTATTAATTTTTGCCTTTAGCTCTGCGGAGTAGCTCAGCCCCGCGTTCGCTATCCCGGTAAATTCTCAAATATCTTAAATGTCATTTCAAATCCGCAGCCAAGATTTTTTCCTTCTTTCTAGCGACTATGCCCATTACGATTAGTTGCTGATGCCCGAGTACATGATCCAGAAACGAGACTTTCCGCCGTTTCTCAGTGATAGACGTGAGCGCACGTTTTCGGCCAATAAGTTGAAGAACTTTGGCATTAGTTAATTTTTCGGTCCAGTTTATAGATAGAATGCGGTTATACGAGTAAGTCAACTACCTCAAAAGCTTCAATGCGTCTTCGATTTACATTAACGGTCCAAGGCGTATCATACACGTAAAGAGATATAAATATTACGATTGCTTAGAATATTTTTCATCGAATAAGAATTTCATTATCATTATGATAATTCTGTATTTATTAAGTACAATGTTTTGACGTAAGTAGGTATCTATTTTGTAGATTTTCAAGTTTCGATTGAAATATAAAATTCTCGTCCGAGAATCTGTCCCACTTACGTCAATTCCCAGACGAACAGGTTTTGTGAACGCTCACTATATAGTAAACACATTTTGTATGAATAATTGCTAAAAGCAAATTAATTTTACGGAAACATTGGGAAGTAGGTAATAACGTAAGGTTCTGAGGCATAATGTTAGTGATTTATGAATGTAATCAAACCTGGATGGAGGCTGATGTAAAAATAATATGGGGCCGTAATTATGAGGATTCAATCTGGTTGAGCGAAATAATGTTTAGTTTAAAAAGACTGCCAAAAAGTAGAATAATGTTTTCGGTACTCTTTTTTAATCCCGTCTCAAATAATAATAGGATTGTTATGTGTAATATTGATTAGAATCTATTTTAAAGTCCAATTTGTTATCTTCTACGGCAAATAAGTGTCCTCAAACTATCGAACACCTAGCATCTACTGGACTAATTGCAATGAAACTTGGTATATGGGTGGAATATCTTTGAAAAATGCAACTTTTTTATTCCGAAATTCCCACGTTCAAAGTTGACAATATTTTGAGTGTTTATTATTGTTGTTTGTCTTTAGGGGGCGGGGTCTACTGGCACAAGCATTTCTTTGCTTAAAAGTAGACACCAACAACGTCTCTATGTAAACAAATTGTACTTACTGAATAAATAATTTTTGATTTTGGGGACGCCAGTACAAGTACCAGACGGGTGATAATGTTCAGTCGATCATACTGAGACGATTTCACTAAATTATTATTGAGTTAAAACTCGTCTAGTCATAGCCATAGTACGTTTGTCAGAGTAACACCACCTCCGTGCGCAGGGTCGCATGTTTTGGAGCGTGTGCGCGAACAGCGGCACGTGGTCATCGACAGAAAACTCCGCCTGAGCTTCCTCATGAGGGCCGACTACCTCGCTACGGACACTTGCGATTTCGCTTTGAGTATGCATTATTATGTGTTGATGTACACACCTCTATAAAACTTGTTATTTACAGGGTACATTTTTATTCACTGCTGCATGCACACTACTGCTTGCAAAGTGTCATAATATGCTCAGTATGTCATATAAAACAAGTTCAAAAAGAAATTGACAGTGTAAGAAGAACGTGAAATTTCGATATTCCATACTACCTGAGTTCGATCAGCTGATTAGCCAAATTGTATGGGAGATCTAAAACATTTTTGTCTGTTTTAATTTTATTTAGATACTCGCACATCTACACACATATTTGTGCAGTGTAAAAAATTACCCTATATCATAGATTATATAAATCTTCCAGTAGGTACCGATGTATATAAATAATGCTGTGTAGCTATATCGATTTCAAAAGATATAATCAAAACATTGTCCAAAGGCAACCTTTGTTACAAGTACAAGTTATCGTAATATTTCCAGGTGGTGATGAATTTCTAGATGAGCAAGTTGCCATGATAATGCCCGCCGCCAGTCCTTATTTGAGTGTCATCAATAAAGAGTAAGACCTTTTCATAAAAAAAAAACATTTACACCTTGGCGAAGTCATTTTTTATCTATTTATATCCCTTCCTTCATAGTCGTATTCCTCATGGCTGAGGGTCGTGGCATTATGTGGAATGAAACACACACAACAACTTTCTTGGCATTATTAATGGAGTGGTTTGCCATTGCCTTCTCCATTTCATACATACAGTGTGCAGGTTTCCTCACGATGCTTTCCTTCACCGGAAGCAAGTGGTGGACGATGAAAACTACTTTATATGAGTCAGATTTGTATACAAACTCATGTGGCACGAGTAGGATTCGAACCTGGGACCTTTCGATCCACAGGCGGGCGTCTTAACCATTACACCACCACCGCTTCTTTATATCCCAGTGTGGCAAAATCCTCTCTTTACTACTTCCATGTATTCTTGTACTTGACTTCGATATATCCCGTCCATGTCTTGTCAGATATCCATATTATGATATTTCATAGTCTTAGGAAAGCTAAGACTGAAATATCATAATATTGGATATTTTTTCTGTACACTTAGGTTGGAAACCAGGTGGACAATATGGGTATGCGGTAGACCAGTCCCGCCCAGATGTTATAATAATGAATATTGGAGTCTTATACAAACAAACCGTCGTCTAATTCACTCATCACATCTTTAGGTACCTGGCGACCCTGTCAGGATAATTTATACAAATTAAACTTGCATGTAATGCGATATTCAAATTTCTTTTCAGGATAAACCGCATGCAGAAAGCAGGTCTGATTACCAAGTGGCTGTCAGCGTACCTGCCCAAGCGGGACCGGTGCTGGAAGACGTCTTCCATCACGCAGGAGGTTAACAACCACACCGTCAACCTCAGGGACATGCAGGGATCCTTCTTTGTGCTCTTCCTGGGTAATTTTTGTGATGCTTCTTTGATCAACTGCTGCCTTTTGAGTACCTATTAATATTTGTCCTAGCTGACAAATTGTTTTTGTAACATAGACCCAGTTCCACCACTTTCTGATATAGTATCTGATAGGCTATGTCACGAATGTATTAGTTAGACATATGGTACAGGTGGAGTTAAAATTGTGTTTCACGAGTGTGGGATAGGGTTAACTGACAAATTACTTCAAGCAGGCTTGTCTAGTACTTAGTTTATCTGTTAGATTCATATAACAGTTTATTAGACAGTAGTAAGAGGTTGTTAAAATATTGTCTGTTTTGTTCCAAGTCGCTCATGCCTGACTCATTCAATAACACTTCTATAAGACTGCCGAAATAAACAAATCCACACTATACCTACTAATCTTATAAATGCGAAAGTTTATCTCTCTGTTCCGCTTTCACAGTGAAATTCAGGCGCAGGAAAAAGCTAGTTACATATTAATAGGATGTCTATAAAATAACTTAATTTTAGCTTTCAAAAGGTTTTATGTGTCTGATTGTTTCAGGTTTCTTCTCGGCTACAACAGTACTTCTGATAGAATTCTTTTACAACCGACGCAAGAGGAAAAATGAAAATGTTGTAATAAAGCCTTATGTAGAATAAATTATATTTTTATACCATCGAATTTATTGTTTTTATCTAATTTAATCCAATAGTATTATAATGCCGGTCCCTATAAATTAGGTAAGGACATCGCTGTAGTCTGTAGTTGAGTAAATTTGACATGAAATCTTCACTGCTGTTCGACGGATTAAGTAACCATGTTTATCTATAGCTTAGCTATAGAATAAGCTATTCAATTTCGATAGCTGAAACTGTCATGATATTGATTTTAAAATTGTTGTCTGGATTAAGATGATGCGATTTAAAAATCCAATAAAATTCCTCAAACTGGTTTTTTTAAACGCATGCATCTTTAGGCTAGCAACGACGCTGTCTCATTAAACTGAACTTATTTTATCGAGGACAAAATACATTGATGATATTGAATACCTTGCTTCGAAAGGAGGACAAATCAGCAGCTTTTGCGGCATTGCTTTGTATGCTTATGTATGCTATCATATTTCTTTTAACTATGATGCTAACGATATTGTTATTAACGTCTGCGTAGGTAGATGACAGTTGTCACGTGCTCATTTTGTATTCAAATTACTCGGAGCTCCACCGATCAGCTATACTACTAGCTACATTACTATATATATTACTAGCTGCGCCCCGGAGCTTTGATCTTGTGGGAATTTCGGGATAAATAGAACCCTTTGTGTTATTCCAGGTTATATTTTACCCGAGTACCAAATTTCATAATAATCCCTTCTCGTAGTTTTGCGTGAAAGAGTATACAAACATACATATATCATCACAAACTTTCGCATTATTAGTAGGATTTCTATATACTAGACACTTAGCGGACCCTGGGATCTAGGAAAAAACGTTGAGAGAGAAACTATTTTGTATTGTTCTTTTATCATTTTGCTCTGTGTTTCTTCTGACAAAGAAACAAAACATTATCGAATGAAAGTCAATATTTTTCTTGAATTCAATCCTTTGAACAGCTTTTAGAAAGACCGTTTAAAGAACAAGTTCGTGGTTTCCTAAATAGGATTGTCGAAAACTTTAGTTGGTCGGGCTTGTATAAATATTTCGATTGCGCAATTTGTGAAAGAATAGTTTTAGAACCAGTTTGACGCAGAAACCCCAAGTTGACGGAAAAATCCGCAGGAATAGTTTAGTACTTGATTGAATCGAATAAATAAATAGAAATACTTATGGAGCCAAGGTTACAAATGAAAACGCTTACAGCTTCTAATGATTTTTGAGATCGCCTTTACGAATCACTACTTCACTTTGGTAGACAATTTTTTTAATGCCCAGTTAGTTTTACCAGTGTTGTGATACTTACAAAAATGTAGGAGTAACATTCGAGCATTAAAAAGCTGTTATTTAACCATTTACATGTTTGGGTACAAACTCTGATTTCCTACACAACCAAGACACCAACAGAATCGAAGATTTCACATAAACTGGACGAGTGGACACTAATAAAGCTCAAAATGGCTTCTCAGTTGAATTCCCAAGAGTTGTAATGTTACTACATAAGAACGAGTCACCGGGAACCGGTAACAGTATATCTCGGGTCTTCGCACGAATCGGCAACCAAATATTTACTTCTCGGAGTATCGTTTCTAATTTTCTACAAAAAATCTGTGGGTGTCAATGATAAGATCGAAGAGAAAGTTCGCGATTACGGACAAATTTCTACCAAGGTCAGTCTTGCGATTATCCTGAATGATTGATAATGACATCTCTGAGTTTTCTGTAATGTCTATGAGTTTGAAGTCACGTACGCCAAAGTTCTTCTGGTAACATCTATTTGAATTCTCCATTTCCGTATATGGAAGTACATATTTTAATAATAAGGTGTCTCCAGTACAAGTACCATAATTTTAGATAGTTACTTGAAGTTTATTTATCTAATTTTGAGTACATTTTTATTTTGAGTAACAATTTGCATTGAATGCAAATTCAATATTAGATGAATATTATATTATAAATAGATATAATATTAGATATTATGAAAACATTACATTAGTTTTGTACAATGCAAGTTGCGTAATGTTTTCATAATAGGTATTTTTGAAATAAGAAAGAAACGCCAAATTTTTGTTTTTCGGTAAAAGTTGTACATAATTTAAATTTACTAAAGAGCATATCAGAGAGATAATTTAATTACATATAGGTATAATTGTTTTAAACTAGTTCCAAATTGCATAAACATAATTGTACTTCAAAAAGGGACATTACAAGGTCTCATCGCGAAGTAAGCTTAACAAATCCATATTAGAGCACAAGTTAATTATAATTACTAATATAACTCACAATACCGGTTTCTGTTTACCCGATATGTAAAACAGTGCCATGCGCATGCGACCAGCGAGTGACCCGCCGTCCTAGGTAAGCGACAAAGCAGCTAAAAACAACGCTATGTGTCAAAATTAAATGCATGTAGTTTGGACAACTTTTGGCGTATTTCAATCGCGCGCACAGCGTTGTGCAGCGTTTCACCGCTCACTTAGGACGCCGGGTGAAACGACAGGTCGAGCAAGGGAATGATAACAAAGTACAGTATTGAAAACTTGTATAGTACTCAATACTCTGTTTAGTGTTGTGTTACATTGAGCGACAAAAAAGGATAAAAATAAGCCGCCTTGTTAGGATCATAAAAATATATTAATGTTTTTTTGGGAACTACGTACAGGGTTTTTTTTCCCGGTTTATACTACATACACTTTAATTTCCATAAAAATTTTGCATACTGCACTCACAATCACAATCCTTGTATCCTACCGACATAATAGACAGGTTGGGTCAATTTTGATTATAATTCATGGTAAGCATGACTTTTATGGCGAGCACAGGATTAGCTTCCATCGAGGGTTTTGAACGACATAGTGAGGATTTAATTTTATCAAAATTTCACATTTTTCCATTGCATTATACGGATCACATTGTTTTATCGAATTACCGAATTTTTTTCGGATAACCGGACAAAGAAAAAGTACAAACACAGCTTTTTTATTATATTTTGTAGCTATAAAGGTACTTATATTGTCAATTTCCCAATAAAATTAAACCTAGCAAGCCACATATACTACTAAAATAAATAGGCTACATGTGTGGCCGTTTTAACGACTTCTATAAAACCTTTTATTGGGGTCCGTACAGACTTTTTATGTCAGTTATTATAACCGAATGGCTGTATTTTGAAAACCATATTTTAGAATCATACTTTGTGGTATGTTGGTTTTCAATAACATATTTTTTTTATGGCAAGGAATATAATATAATGCTTTAATATATAACGGTCATTAAATTGCAACACGCTTCCAGGGCACATTTGTGCACTTAAAATGTTACAAAAAGACTTAAAATGTACACCAAATGACAGCAATAAAGATAAAGAACTAATGAACTATGAAAAGATCATAGCTATATTAAAATTTTTGACTTTGAATCTGATCTGATCTCTTTAAAATATATTTTTCACCCTTCTGAGCATAGATTCATCCTCATCTCCGTGAGATTATTTAGCCAAATCAGTTTAAAAACTCAAAAATAAATATAAGATTTATTATTTATATTACTCAGATAAAGTAGGCAAAAGTTTCTACTCTGCTTTGTTTTTCTAAATCACATTAAATATAGTGAAAACGTGCTCATACAAATTCATACTTCCGTACGTGTCTCTAATTGAGGTAGTGTATTAACAAAGTAATCTGGGCGAATAAGTCAATTTACAAATTCAAAATTTACCTGGATTTTGAACAGACTGATAAGAGACAGTAATGGGTACAACTAAAAGAAGAAGTTTAGTGAAAACAAATCAGAATGAAATTCAGAGAAATAGAACATTGTACTACATAAATGTAGATAAAGTCTCGACTGAAGATATTTTATTGCTGAATAAATTTTAAACGTGGTATATAAAAATACAAGGGATTGCACCAAGTTAATTTATTGTGTTCTCTAAGCGAATGAGATAGAAATATTTCATGCCAGTCGCATAAGTAGGTAAATTATTAAAATTATTCAAAACGTGACTTCTAATACGTTCTTTTTAGAAATTTAAATCATCTAAAAAGTCTACGTCTACGTAAACAAGCGAACGAAATCATGGCGATTGTTGCATCAGCCTGCGCATCCAGTTTGATGGTGTAATTTATGGAAATTTATGAGCTTTTATTATTTATTATTCCAGGTTTATACGTGAATTAATATAACAAGACAAACGCCTATGAATTAATAAAATAACTATTTTATTGTTTTTTTATTACACAACTAGGTAATGGGTTGCTTGGTGGGCCATGAAAACTATTTAAGGTTTTTTGTATTTAGATATTTAATGATATTAGAATCTACGCTACGAGGTTGATGAGAAGTAGCACTCATGTGATTAAGGGAATATTTATAAAGTAATAGCCCTTTATGCGTCTATTTAAAACACAAACGATAAATGTATTTGGATTTTTCAACAAAAGCGTAAATATACATAACCGAGTCGAATAATAAAAAAATTGATGTCCCTTGTCCAACAGCAAGATAGATCATGACTCAAAATTAATTTCTGAAAGTAATGTGTATTTTTATGGATTTTATGTGTTCTTGATATTACTATAGGTTTGTACGTGCAGTGCAATAATGTGAACACCAGAGATTGGTCTATTGTCAGAATTGTTCTTCCCAAATACTGGGAGTAAACGCATCTATGTGAATACCTAAAATCTGAGTTATAAACAATGATTTTTTGAAATTTCTAGGCTCGCCAAGAACCTTACCACGAGAAAAGGCAGTCGGCGCGCGAACACCGGCAACCGCCTGGAGCACGCAGTCCTCACCCACATCCAGCACGTGCCGTAGATCCGCATTAATCTGGTACATACTCTTTCTACTTAGCTCACTTATTTGAAGGTCTTTCTGGTTTCTTCATCACTCAAGCAGCGCATAGACCGGATTTTCTCCTTGTTAAGGTACACCGTCTGAAAAAGAGTCCTCTAAAAAAAATGCATGAACACGTCGACAGTCATGGATTGAACAGCGTTTTTGTTGTTTGTTACCAGAATATATGTTGTATTTGTATATGGACTGGACGTGATTTATTATGTACGAAAACAATTCCTCAAACTAAAGGCTAAACTTGATTTGGGTCTTAGCTCTTCGAGTAATTCTTATTCCTTACTTTTATCTGAGTTTCCTAAGTTTGGTCTGAGTTTCTTATAGATTGATGTGTCTATGTTTTAATCAATAATTATTTTTGGCTTCTAGCACCCCTCCCCATCGTCACTCATCCTCACCGGCACCTCGAAATTTAAACAGTCATGGCGCGCGGAGACGAATGTAAGACCACCACTAAAGCTAACTACGCGTGCAAGAATTTGGACATCACACCTCCTACTATGAAGTGAGTAACTTACAAATATAGCTTCATACCTTTATTTATCGAATTGCAATAGCGTATCTATTTATTTATTTATTAGTGCACACAACAGTTTACAACTTATACATTATTATGGTAAAAAAAAATCAACAGTGTCTGGTTGTAAGACCAAAAGTGGGTGCACACAGCATGATTAAGATTATTATTCTAATAAGAAAACATGAGTATGACAGTAAATAATGAAGCAACGCAAAAAAAAAAACGTCAGGCGATGTGAAAATTAATAGCAATAAATAAATAAAAAAAATATGTATCTGCAATGTTTACTGAGCCACACACCGATGACTTCTGACACAAACGCGTCGCATCCTTGCTAAACGTAATAACAATATCCTGATACTCATATCAGGATGTGTTCAAAGTTTCACAGTGCACTTCTATCAGATTATGGTTGAATCTTAATTTTATGGTTGACTCTGTCCATGGATTTAGTAAGGTTGTAAGGAGTACCTACTAATTCCATGATTCTGTCAAATAAAGCTTGTACGAGTGACTGACCAGCGGTAATATTTATTAACATTAGGTACATATTAAATTATATATTAGGCAAGCCAAAATATTTCGAGTATTTATTCATAGTTTTTTCTAAAACTAAAAATATCCAAGTTATAGTGTTTGTAATATTTTATATTTTTACGAAATAATTTTCACATATTGTCTGTCTTTTTTTGCCATTTCGAAAACTCATTTTCATGAATCATTTGTGGTTTGATAAATCAGAATCAGGTGTTCGGTACATAATTTTGATCATTTCTATATTACTCTTTATTATTAATCAATCTAGTTCATTATTAAATTGATTAATTCCAGAAACTCCATAACCTCATCTTACGACTACAAGAAGAAAGCAGAGCCGAAGAAGGACTACGGCGCTTGGGGCCCCGTCTACAAGGACAAGAAGACATTCACCGACATGCATCTGTGCTGAACGGAGCCGGTCCATTGACTCACCATCATCGCTTTCAACTTCTTCATCATCGTCGTTCTCAATAATTATTAAATGATTGTTGTATAATTCTGTAACGTTTATATTGTTTTGTAATTTGGATTTAACAGCGACATTACTATTTCTTCATCGTTGATGATATGATGATAATTGATTGGCCAGAAATCAGTTATCATCGCAGTACTGGCATCTACAAAGACGAGATTATCTTGAAATAATTTATGTGAAGAATGTATTTATGTATGCACAATAAAAATAAAAATGAAGCGCAAAAATGACCAGCCGCCATTTTGGAAATTAACGGTCTTTTGGTTTTGTTACACCACTATTGTAACTACTTAATTGTAAAATAAGAAATAAATTCAGTAAAATGAATTGTTGTCGACGATTCTTTTGCAATGTGTATCGCATCGGGGTAGGGTTCGCTTACTAACAGCTTTTGTATCATTTTAACAGATTAAATTGCATCGTTCATTCGCTAAAGGGTTTTTTAGTTCGAGTCCTCGTCGTGATACTTCGGATCAAAATCTCAATTTTGATAAGTCACAATATTTTCTCTGAAAAGATATCGAAATTTTCAAATATTAGTCATAATATAGCTCGATAACATTTATTCAAAGCAGAAATTGATTTATGTAAATTTATTGATCTAGTCAACAATCTACTTATTAAACATTCGAAAATGCTATTTTTAGGGATAATTAAAATACTGTTTCTCCCTCCATATTAATAAAAACTTACTCCAAACAATATTTACATACGCTAATCTCGATACATAGATTTACTACGCGCAGAAACTTATACCTTCCTACATCTACTTAGCCTACTACCAAAAGAGCCAGCGTTTCCTCTTCTCCTTTTCAAAATAGCAAACAAAACTATTATCTATCTGTATATCTTAGTCGCGGCTACGGAACATTAAATGCGAGTCCATTGTCTCTCAGATTAACGCCAAGTTTCCGTGCTGCAGGCATAAATATTCAGGAGAACAACGGGTACAACCGTTTTAATATTGCAAGACGGTTTCTTTATTTGTAGGAACTCTTCGAAAAACGTTATAAATCCAGAGCCAGTGACAGTCAAAAAGGTCTGGCTGTCATCATTAATTTTGATGACGAAAATATAAACTTTCGAGCGGCAATAATTATTTATTTTGCGCTGAAGTTGATTAAAAAATTCATGTTACCTAACGCACATTATGAATAAGAAGCTATAAGATATGAATAACAGTTGTAAGTATTATACATTAGAAAAGAACAAAAACTTAACTAAACCTTGTGTAACATGTAAAACAGTTTCAGACCGTAATAAATATGCCAGCGTGCAAACTTAATACATTTACTATGCAGACAAGAAGTCAACTCTGGCAACGTAAAAACTTAGACACGCGCTGGGTAAAATACATAAAGTATTGGAGCTCTAAAGAAGCTAAGCATAGTTTATGACACGGATTTGCATACCGAGACAATATGGCATATTGAATGGTGAGTCGACAGTATAAATGTATTATTTAAGTCACACTCGCTTTTACCTGCTGCTTCGCCCACGTGAATTCGCCATGGGAAATGTACTTCTTTCCGGAATTAAAAATATTTTCTACGTATGTGAAATTTCAAGAACATTGAGTAGGTAATTACAAGACAAATGAGTAAACGAAGCTTAGGATGGGGTGGGATAACATACATTCTACCTAGTTCTTGTCGAGTTTGAATCATGTATTTATCCTCCGGGTTTATTAATAATATTTTCAAGATAAAAGGTATATTTGATTAAGTGTCCATGGAACCTCACTTTAATTGCCCATTCGACTTATCTGTTTAAAATCAATACGACATTTGGAACGAACTTGTGTGATGGGAAGACCTTTAGCAACAATACCTTATAAAAAATATTTTAAAGAAAAGAAAAATCGTATAGAACTCTAAAGATACATTAAGAGGGTCTAATGTTATTGTTTAGGTCACACTACAGAGTAGATAAGGTCAAATTTTGGAAACGAGAAAATGAAAAACCTCAATGGGCCAAAAAAAAAAAAACCACTTCTCGTATTGTTTCAGTGCAGCATAATAAACATTTTTTCCTCCCTCTGCTGCAATTTGTATACCTTACTTTTTCATCATCATTACGGCGTATTCAGTGTGGATTTATTCATGAAATAGCGACATGAAAATATAACTTTTCGAGTCGCTGACTATGTGCGTACATTTTCAAGTGTTTGTGGGTAATTTCAATGAAATTACAGACTTCTGCCTTAAGTGAAAATTTTGCGATTCGACCAACAAGATTGATGTGGAAATCTATTGTTGACATTCATTAATCTAGTAAAATCTATCTATCTAATTATCTTTTACAATTATATAACATATTGGATTTTCGACCGTGTATTTTGTTCCAGTTGATGTTGATGTTACGAAGGGACTGCATTCAGTCTGATTGATGATATCAACAAAATTTTGTTGCTAAGTCCCGTTAATAGTTATTCCCATAATCTTGTTACCTACGTGTTTGAAGCTTAAAAGTTTAGGTAAAACCTTTGAATAAACGTTAAACTTTATTGTTCTATGTAAAAATATACCCAACATACAAACAAAAGGCGAACTTAATTCTAAAAGCATTCTCTAAATAAATAACGAGCGCCTTAATTTGCTTGTTAAAATTGCCCTAAGCTTAGCAGAAAGTAAACCAGAAAAATCTGTAGGAAAATAGGCAATTAATGTTCATAAGTCGGGAAATATACCTTTTATCTTTTGACAAATTGGAAGGTGAGACAATGAGTCATTATTTTATAAGTATGTATATTGATAGTCAGGATTATTAAGAGACCTGTGTCACTTTGGATAAGGAAAAATAGCACCAGACAGAATAGCACCCTAGGACACAAGGTATTCCACAAAGGACACCAATATGTAAGTACCTACATATTTTTTTGTAATCAATCATCGTCGAATGTCTGCCGCGAATGCATGAACAATGCGTATTTTGTATGAGTGTTTTTATTTACTGCAATGAAAATCCAGCAACGTATGCCGAATCTGTCAAAGTTCGACAAACTTGCCGCGATAGTGTGCATGGAGCCGGCATTACCATTTGCAGAATATGTCCGTTTTTTATTAAATTTTATTTATTCAAATTACGATATAAGTAGATAGTAGATATTATTTCATTACTGTATAACTATTATAGTAAGTATTAAATTACTTTTGTTCCTTTTGTTTTAAAGATCTAAGCATATACATGTGCATAGAGACATACAGACAGCGGGAATCGAATTTGCTCTTTACCATGTATTGATGAAAATAACGTTCGAACAACAAATGAAAAGCAAAAATATTAGGGCTCAGTATTATTATGAAAACAAGACATAGACCCGCTTATAAGAAAACATTGGAGTATTGAATAATTCATACACCCACAGAGTTATGACTTTTTGGATCCAAATATTAAATCAGTACTTCTTTTGTCTGGGGTTTTCTCTTTAGAAAACAAAGATAATTTCTTATGCTAAATTCAATTACTTAAAATGGCTTCAGCACACCTTTGATTATTTTAACGGATAAGAATGAATAATGAGAGAGCCGAGCTTGAATTTTTTCTTCAACAAATGAATATGAAGTATCATTTCTCATACAAGTCTAATAAAAAAAAATCAACACAACCTCTCAACCTATCACCGGTTAACTGTAAAGATATCTTTACATGGGATAAGTCCGCCGTTGTGAATGTTTCCATATAATATATATCCTGTTATTTGGATTAAGACAATATTGACCTAGGTCACTAACATCTTTTCCAAAATTTTCAAACACTTCAAATATTTTTTTTTTTCAACAAGCTACAAGCACGGGTTACAAATTTGGAAACTTTTTGTTTCGTTGTTCATAAAGGACTAAAAGGAAATAAATAAACGTAAGTACAGACACAGGATTACGAACTAGTTACTTAGTGATACAAGCTAAAGACAATAGCGAGGTGAATCCGCGAGAAAAATATGCTAGAGTTACTTATACCACAGAGGAGGTAGGCTCATTTGCATTGTTTTCTAGATTTCCATATATTAAACTTGAAATAGAATAGTCGTGTCTCACTGCTCGTGTAAAGAACCGCTGAATAATGTATTCAGTGCATAAACGACCTCAATTATTCCAAGTTACAATGTATCATTCAAAATGTCCAAAACATAGATTCAGAATCCATACAAATTTTCATATACTTACAAATATTATAAATGATAAATGTCGGTCTGTCTGTTCCGCTTTCACTTAAAATGCATGTAGTTAAAGACCCCCGTTCAAACATTGGCTACTTTTTTCTCAAATCATATCAGCTCCCAAATGACTATAATGGTGGATGATTTTCCAAACACACGCGGGCGAAGCCACGGGTAAAAGCTAGATTACAATATTTGTGTAAATGTTTGTATGTACAGTCAACCTTACGTCAAGTCTTTGTAGTCTTTGTAGGGTACAAAGACATCTACGTCGAAATAATAGCGGAGATTTTGCAATGGTTTTGGATACGTTGATGAGGTATTGACTGTACCCTTTCTTTTATCTATGACTGTACTATGTAATAGAAAAAGTATTGTAAAAATTCTTATTTTTAAATAGACAGTCTAGCAGTGTCACGCACTTTGCGCTTTGTATGACAAATGTAGAATAAAATTATCTTTATTTTTCTGTCTACGGTTCGAAAGATTTCGAATGTGGCCAGTTCCCCTGGGATCCGAGAGGCTGCAGCCAGATTGCAGATCACGTGGTATCGACCACTGCGTCAACACGTGGCGCGCGCACGTCTCGGCCAAGTTCAAGTGCGGCTTGTTCGGTGTCTGTTGAGTTGACACAGAAATTGTGATGCCAGTGATAACTGGCTGGAGTAACCTCCATTTAAAAATAAATGTTGGAATGTTTTTCCCTTTGTTTTTTTTTTTTAATAAATTTATGTCGCAGATGGACGCGGTGCTTTGAGTGGAGAATGACGAGTGGAACAAAAAGTAGAATTGCCGCTAGAGCAATTCTACTTTTTGTTCTATGTAATTAATGTTATATATATCTATACTTTTTGTAACTATGTGCTAACACAACGCATGCAGGTTAAATAAAAATAAAAGTACTTCTCGCCAAATTCGCACTTAGGCAGTTAGATTCTACAATATTTTGTTAAAAATTGTAAGCGTTTACTGCTACTACTACGTCTATTCGTGATGCGAGTAGTGTACTGACATCGTAGACAGCAAGTCGGCTGCACACGTGGAATCTGTCGCCGAGAACTTTGTCAAACCAATACGTCTGTCGTCATATCGATACAAGCTATTATTGTGTGTCACAAATCCTAATCCTAACTAATATTTTCAATGCGAAAGTAAGTTTGTTTGTTACCTCTTCACGCTTTATCTACTCAACCAATCTTCTCAAAAATTTGCATACATTTAGTTTGAAGTATGGAGAAGGACATAGCGTATCTTTCAAAACGGAAAATTAACGCGGGCGAAACCGCGGGCAAAAGCCAGTAATATATAATAAGCAATTCTATAAGTCAAATAAAGTAAATGGCACTTATTTAAAGTAAATATTCTGATTTCCATTTCCTCAAAATTAAGGTAAGGAAGTGCTCGATTTTGTTTTAAAATATTAGTAACCTGTTTTTTTCATAAAATATTACCTATCTACTTACATTGTTATTATAAAATCCACTAATAGATTTGTGTGTATAATCTGCTTTTACCCGAGCGAAGCCGGGACGGGCCGCTAGTTATCTAGAAAGGTCTGATAGTTCAATGGCATAGAAAGGATAACGTTTATGAGAGTTTTCTTCCGTCGCTTGGTTTTGACTTTGACTAATGTCCCTCCGAAAACTCTGTAACGAACGAAGGTCTTTCACAAAAGATTGATTCCGGAACTTGGGTGCAAAAATGTAGATGATCATGTTTTCTATTACGTGTTTAATTTTTCTATATCATACTGCATGTTATTAGATTCGTGGTCATTTAAGTTTAACTCTGGTAAATAATTGACAACTTGTTCTTAAACAAAAATTATTGTGATTTAGAATTTAAAGACACTTGAATATTATTTAGTTTCTTATTGAATTGTAATGCTCTTTCTATATTTAAGTAAATTAATATAAAGTAAAAAAATCCCAAATTTTTTATAATAAATGGATATATCCACAGCACTTCAAGTGATGTATGTATGAAAGTTACATATGTTAACCGCTACATAATGACACCGTACACACATTATTTAGGACGAGGAGAGAAAATCTCTGTTTCAGCTGAGTGTTTCCCGGTTTCTTCCTCAGCCGTTGAGAGTCGGAGCCCAGGGTCTGCTTTTCTGTTATTTCGTCTCCACTCGGCACAGTTGTCGACACCCCAAGAAGTCTGTACTGTCTGTTTTGGTTACTATACCTATATAAATCTGAAAATTAATTAGGTGCCTACCTAAAAACGCACGCACGCCATCGACACCCTGTGTCTGGCTCGCCGGCATTCGGCCGCGACCGGCGCCGGCGGCACACGCCGGATGGCCGAGCGCGGCAAGCATCGCGTCGCGCCCGTGCCGGCGAAAAAACAGTACGCGTACGTCCCGTGCCCAAGGTCCGAGGAAGTCGGCACGGACTTCGCCTTGCAAATCCTCAGGAACCAACCCGAAACACCGCAGAAGTTAAATGGTGAGTTTTATGAAGTGATGTGTTCGGAATTTGAAAAATGCGGTTTATTCTGGAGTGCCAGGTAAGTTTATTTTAATCAAACACAACATGGTAATTGGACTGACTTCTTTAAAAAGTTTTTGCGCCTTCCAAAATCAAAAGGCATTAAAAAATAAACATGTGTTTGTTTCTGGAGTGCCACTGAGGTAAGTTTAGTTTTAATATTTGTAAACAGCTGAAGTTGACGTCGTCGACGTAGACAGTTTAAAATTTAATGTATTTTTCATAAATAAGTATCACCGAGTTAGTTTAATTTTAATATTTATAAACAACAGCTGGAGCAGACTTGACGTAGTACGGAACTATTTTTGCTAGTTTAAAATTAAACGTTTCATTGAGTGCACTCGTTTCGCAAGAGATGCGTACGTCTGGATAAAATTAGTTTCGACATGCACTTGGCAGAGTTACGATCTATTTAACGTCTAATAACATGTGTAAATGACTGATGATTTAGATTGGTATGTTTGAAGAGCTATACTTTGTTGACACTTCCTTTGAAGTGCGAATTGCTTTGGTGTCTTCCTAAGACAATGAACAAATTGTTATAATTTTACGCGTTACGTTACGCGAAGCGTTGCATGCAGTACTTAATCCATGTAAATTGGGGTACTTACAGGCTTTCTTTTGATGGATAGGATGACCCATGATCATCATCGTATATCGTTTAAAAACCGTGGTTATTAAGGTACGACCACTTAACCATGTTTGCCCGTTACATTTCACACACTAGAAGATTACATAACCTTTTTATTTCAATGTCATTTCATGACGTGAAAAAACATGCTCATATCATGAAGGGTCAATTTCCTATACAAATAAATGGTTTCATGTCTGCAAACAAATGTCGGTTTGTTTGTAACAGTCACGCAAATATAGTACAATATTGTAATCAAAAATACTGGAAATACTGGCTTGAAATTTATTATTCGGCTAAAACTTTTTATCACTGTAAAACATTGAAACCATCTATATAGAGTAGAGTGAGCCTCATAACAAGATAATTTAATATCACCGACTCATTGATACTCATAGGAATAAGATAGGACCTACTATCTAAAAGTATATGATCTGGCCGTACCATAGGCTACAAATATATATTTTTTAAATTTTTGACATATTGAATATATTTACAAGTATACTTTTTTAAATACGCAGGACACTTAATGTTAAGACGTAATAAAAATAAAATAAATATTTTAATTAAACTTTTAAATAATTAAACATTGACTCGTTTAGTGTATATAGTTAACTCCATTTAGGTTAACTCGAGTAGTCTTCGATATGAAGAGTAAAATAAAACTGTAATCCTAGATTAAACTACAAAAACTTTAATTCGACCTCTAACACAGTCAGCCGAATGGCTTTCGAACATTTCAGAGACGTTTTGCAGTGTGGCTTTCATCAAACACACTGCAATTGACATTTCCTCTTAAAATGGGTATTTTCTTAGTGTGGTAGTTGTTAGGACTACAATTAAACTAGTTAATTTATTTTTCACGTTTGTGTTTCCTCGATTTTATTTGTTTCTTTGCGCTTTAGAAGGTGCTTCCTCCCACGTACTTACTCGTCGAAGTTGTAGAATCAGTTGCATGGAGTTCCTCAAAAAGGGTGTGAAAAGATTATCGCACGTGTGGTTTTGCAGTAGTTTGAAAAAATATTTATTCATAAGATAACTCAGATCCAAAACGAAAACAATATAGTAACAATTTTACAACTTAAAATTAATATTTTATAAAAACAGACAAGAAAAAATAAAATATTATTTATTAAAGATTATAGACTAGAACAAGGTTTACGAATGTAAGAAATATTATTATTATTAGTATTAATTTATTTTAATTTTGTATTTATTAAGTATGTATTACAACAAAAAGCGGCGTAGTAATGAAAAAAGTTTCTTCGTAATTTGTTTTTGTTAGAGACTCTCACAAAGTTTTTAAAGAATTTTTCATAGATGTTACCAACACATCTCATCAAAAAAATGTAAAAGAAAAAAATCGCTTTCAATATAAAATAAAATCATATTTTCCGCTGTTATATGAAAATCTGTGGGATAGGACTAGCTATCTTCTATCTCATTTCTTAGATACTTTTCGTATCTTCATCATGCAGTTAAACACACAAGCACATTGCACCAATTTCCGCCCTCTAATCCCGCCTCCTGTGGGAGCTATCACTTATGTATGAAGGTCACAGCTAATATGTGTAGTAATGGTAGTATCATTAGGATACCTAAAGTACTAATTACTTCGTTTTATTTATTGAGGTAAACACAATATAAGTACCTAATATCTAATCTAGTGGCGTGTGGTCCCCGCTTGTCAGTTGATTGTTTGTCAACGTGTTCTCCACCAGTGGCGGATTTAACAGTAGGCTGAGTTGGCTGGAGCCTAAGGCGGCAGATTTTAGGGGGAGGCAAATCAAAAATGTTATTAAGTTTCACAACATAATCTGTCCAATTCAGGAATTTGAGTTTTTTTATATTACATATTTGCGAAGTTTTATTTTGATTTAGGTTCAGAAACAAACGAACCTATTGATAAAGCTAATGATAGCTCCCCCTCTACGATATGGGGCGGCATTTGAATTGTCTGCTGGGGGCATTGGTGTTAATCCGCCAGTTTATCCTTACAGTTTATATATAATACTTATCAGTATCCATGTTATCTTGTGGAAAATACGTTATCTGAGGAACGGCAATGTTATGTCACGGTCAACAGTGTTTGATTTTTCCAGTATATTAATTGGTTTATTTAAAATTACGTCAGGTTTTGCCATCAGTTTTTGTACCTACTGTTATGTGTTATGGTGTATTCTCTTTCAAGCTCTTGGGCAAATCGTGAGCACAGCTGATATACTCTTCGAAAGTTTCATATATCTACGTTAGGTTGTTCACTCCAAAATCATTTTAAATTGCGACATGGAAATACCAAATTCCGAACAGAAATTCTGGAAAATTCCCGTTTTAGAATATTTATTACGAGAAAATTGTGTCACTAGGGATCGTTTTACCTGATTGATTACAACCCCAGTGAAGTCAGTTGTTTATAATGCTGAACCTGTACCTTAGTATGCAAGAAAAATGATTGATTTTGAACCTTATAATAAAATTTTTAAGATACATTTTCATCAACATCTCACTAGAGTCTTAGAATATTTAATTACTCTTTTATTCTGGACCCAATTAATCTGTAATTAAGATTTCATTTCGTCAATGTAACGCATTCAATGTACCAATAATACAATGATGATTATGATTTTGAGCTCTAAAATTGGATAATTAAGGTTCAATTTCGTCTATAAGTAACAACATCCTAGAGTCTCATAATCACTTGTCGTTAATGGTACACCCCCTCAATTAGCATTGTTCACAAAATGGCCCGACTGCCTAACAAAGAGCTGCGAGGATGTGTTGCTGGGTGTACTGTACGTACAGTCGCAATGCGGATGAACTGGACAACGATACGGTTTATTATGTCAGTGTATATTCAAAATGTATTCCGGTTGAGATATACGAGTAAGTTAATTTTGTGATGCTAAATAGTGTATAAATAAAATAAAAATATGAATAGTATGTTTATTCGTCCCTGAGGCTACTATCTATATAAAATGAGTGAAATATGCCTTTGAATCAAATTATTACTTTAATATTAAAACTCTCTTATTTATAAAAAGTTAAGCATACTCTAAGTTTGAGTAAATTTCGTCCCTTTCAGTCAATGCCAAAAATTGCAAATTTCGATAGTGACAAGACATGCTTTAGCTTAAAGTATGCTTTAATTGTTTAATCAATAAAAAGATAAATCTATATTTAATATTTTTAAAACGTTAGACTTAAAGAAAGTCACATTTAACATAAAAAGAAAGTACCAACCTAGTATTTTTCGATTGTCGTCGATTCATGTACGCAATATTTTCCAATTAGGTTTTCCGCTTAACCAAAGAATAAAAAACGATAACTATTTTTAGCGAATATTTTTATCACAACATTTTCGTAATACTTTTGCTATAACTTTTTACGAGTGTTCTTATAGTTTCGCAGCTAAATACCGTCAAACGGTGGTCTTTAACGGCCTTAAAAAGTAACGGAACCCATTTCGAGCAAGCCCGCGATATTTCATGAGTTACTGCTGCATTTGTCATTATTACTGCACCATTTTGTGGCGTAATTGGATGGTTTCTTAACTGATTTCGAAATTAAGTATAATAATTGTTAGGTAATGTTTTTGATCACATATATAAGCAGTTTTGATTTAAAACACGAATTAAAATTAAATTCAAACCATTTATTCAAAATCCAGAATCCAATCAGTGGTTGAAATTTGAGCATTATTTGTATATTAAAAGACTGTAGTAGTAAATAAAATCTTATAGCGTATGTAACTATGTGTTCTTAAGTATACTCTTAAATACACATTTATTTTTAAATAGCTTACAATTTGGCAGTTGATAAACTCTGATTTGTCGGTGTTTCCTAACTGTATCTGATATCTATAGAGAGAGGGCCTTGAATATGCTAAAGTTATTCTCGAAAGATAGTTATTTACTTAACTAAACTGTTGCTATGGCACGTGTAATGTCGATCTTTTGACTTTATTCATAAATCTCAATTTAAGTGTCGCCGATTTACTGAGATATATCACATAAGATATATAATGGTTTGCATGGTACCTCACTCTTATCTAGTTCTGTAGCCAAATAGCAGTGCTTGCATTGTTGTTGCGGCTTTATGGGAGAGAGAAGCAGTGTAATTACAGTGTGGTGTGGACCTTAAGACCTTAAGCTAGAGTAGGCAACGCGCGTGTGATACCCCTAATTTGTATGCATCTATATAGGCTGTCGGCTGTAGTAACCACTTTCCATCCGGTGGGCCGCATATAATTTTGTCTGCCTAGTATTTAGTAAAAAATGTGACACATTTTAATGGCGTATTTATTAAAAATAGCTTATGAAAAAGGTTAATTTCTTTTTTTTTAATCAACGGCACGGTTTAATACATCCGAAATCAGAGCAACCTTCATAAATATAGCTGTCGCCATTATAAATACATGCAAAGCCAGGATTCCACAGCTCGTACATAGGACACCAAGGTCGGTATGACGTGGGTCTGATAAAAACAGGTGAGATTCGCTGTGTCATTGCATTCGGAGCGGGTAAAGCTTCGGTTAGGATATTTCTATATTTACAAATTAGCAGTTTAGTTGGGTTTAAATTGGTGGATAAAATTTTATTTCATACTAGCTGTTACCTGCGGTAACTCCATATGTCATACAATGTTTCAACTATAAAAATTTCACCGGTAAAAATTTGTATTCAAATTAGCCTATGTTTGCGCATTCCAAATTTAATAAAAACCGGTTCAGCGGTTTTGGCAGCGAAAGTGTAACAGACAGACAAAGAGTATTGAGTGCTTATATTTTATGGGTACTAATAATCTACCTATTGTTGTTTTGCTTCAGTTCAAAACATATCTAAGTTTTAGTTAGATCAAATCTGTTAGAAAATAACTCGAGTTCCATTTTGCGCAAACAGTTGTCAAGTTTAGTTGTCAAAATCTTGATTATCTTATCAGAAAATACTCTCTTGTTGGGTCGGTATAGCGTTCTCCACCTTTCATCCCTGCCTGATGTAACCGATCTTTTGTTAGTTTGTTTAAACTTTTAAATTATAATAATACTTCTTTTCCCACTCAACTTCATATCCTGTCTTCTTTAAACAACGCTTAATTTAAAAAGGCACAAAAATATTAAATAAATAAAAATATTAGGACAAATCACACAGATTGAGCTAGTACTAGCCCCAAAGTAAGTTCGAGACTTGTGTTATAGGATACTAGCTCAACGATACTATATTTTATAACAAATACATTTTGTAATCAATCAATCTATCTATGGACAAACGTGTGAAAATAAAGAATTTTTATTTATTTATTTATTTTATATAGATAAACATCCAAGATCCGAGCCAATCAGAAAAAGATTTCCATCATGACCCGACCGGGGTTCGAACCCGGGACTTCTCAGTCAGAGACAAGCACTTTACCACTGCGCCATCGAGGTCGTCAAATGTTTGTTTACAACGTTTTATAAACAAATATTACTGTCCAATTTTATTTCTATGAGTCTTCTAATGCTTTATAATTACAAACAAACAAACGAAAATTAATTACACACCTAGTTGTTGTAAGTTAGTAAGATTTTCTGGAACTTAAAATTAATATTTTAATTTCTGCAGAATCCTACTTTAGATAGGGAGATATTATTATTTACATTTAAATGGTAAGTAAGTTGTTAGGTAATATAAAGCATTACTTTACTATTACTAACCAACCAGGCAGATTTTCTAATGGTCCAAATTTGACAGAAAACTCGCCGTTTCGTATGGCCGGACCCCTGGGTGACATGTTGTTCGTTTGTGTCAACATGACTCTGTAATGAAAACTTCGCGGTGAAGTGTGGAAGTACGTTTTTTTAACCTATATCTCATATCAATTTTCCTCCTTTGTAAGTTTATCGGTTGCAACAGTCAACTTTTTAAACTAAGTACTGGACTTTTGAATTTTGATGAAATTTGGTGCATAAAAAAATAGGGTTGTTACCTTGGGACCGACGGCACGGGCGCGGCTGGCTACTTGACAAGCTTCAAGAAAGCTTTAAAGAAGACAGAGCTTCTGAGAGCTTCGTTAAGGTCGGTTAAGCTCTCGCGAATGCTCGAGTAGGGTTACCGGATACCGTTTGTGTTTGTTTAAGCAGGCACATCGTTTTGAGCACTATTTGCCACGTCTGTTTCTTTGGTGTGTTTCATTCCACGTTTAGATCTCGACTTTCAGCAATAAGTACTTACCTTAATATTTTCTTATGCAACTCAAAAACTGCGAAAATAGGTAACTCGTTCTAATATGGCATATAGTATGACTAGTAATTGCTAGTATGCACGTATCTAACAAATGCGGAAAGCTGCCCTCTGCTGCTTCTCTACCAACTAAAAGAAAGGGATGCAAATACATCAAGTATTTGCATCCATCAAGTATTTGCATCCCTTTCTTTTGGTTGGTCGAATCTGACCTGTCGGATCATCTATCACAAGTGTATAAACTATATCTATAGATATAATAAAACTGTAAGTGGCTATGTACAGTATATGGAAGATATTACAGAAACATTTTTATGGGGGGTTTTTATGGGACTAATAGAAGCCAAAACAGTTTTAGAATGTTTGTCTGTCTGTCTGTAAAAACAAAAACTACTAGATGGTATTCGATGCGGTTTTCGCAGTTGTATAGCACATAGTCTAACTTCAAATCTGGTATAGATTTTATGCAGTGCTTAAAATCCGAGATATTATAAATATGATTTATGAGCGGACGCACATAATAAATGCGGGCGAAGCCGCGGGCAAAATAAATAATTAATATACTTAACTGAATAGTTATATATAATTACGTGTTTTTGTATTGTATGTTTTCCCCAGTGGAAAATATTCTCGTGACGACTTCCCTTTTATATACGACATCCTTGAACTTTCGAATAAAAGCTTTATTTATGACATAAACATGACAAATCGTTTTAACTACTTAACTTTTTAACAATTAGAAATCACATTATCAAAACATTATATTGTAGATATAATGTTTTGATAATGTGATTATATTGTTATTCCATCAGTATAAAATAACTTAAAATAAAACTTAGGACCTGTTTACCAATTGCTGGTAAAGTATCTGACAGCTTGAATGTAAAATATCAACCAGATAGCGTTAAAATTGTGTTTCACAAATGTTATTAAGGCCTAACTGGCCAATTATATCAGGCAGATTTATTTAGTTTATCTGTCAGATTACAATATTATATTTTATCAGAAAGTGGTGAAACAGATCTTTAATTCCAGACGCAAAAACAAAAAAGGAACTTTTAATTTTTGAGGATTTGGCAGAGATTTCACGACTGGCTGTCTCCAGGCAACCCTTTTTTTCGTAATGGCACAGATTATATAATCATTACTGTACTAATAGTGAGAATAGCTAAACTAAATATCGGTATATCAACACAATAATCGCCAGGGCATTTCGCGTAGGCCTGATATATTGCGATCTATTTCGCGGTCTGACATAACTAGTATTGTTTCCTTTATTGCCACATCAATCTCTTCTCTATCTAGCTAACCTCTACCTTATATAGACAATTAACACATATTGAAATTTTCTTCATCGTTGTATTCCTCATAACTGAGGGACGTGGTCATTACATGAAATGAAACACACGAAACAACTTTCTTGACGACCTGGGTGGAGCAGTGGTAAAATTCTTGCCTATATTCAGGTTAAAGCATGCTAGTTTCCGTAAAAAAATCCTTAAAAAAAGGGTTCCTGGAATGATGCCAACTGTTCTATTTTACTGAAAAAACTTTAGTCTTTGTCGTAATCTCGTCGAAGCAATGTATCCCTTGCAACTACACTCAATGCTACGAAGTGCTAGGAAATAATGTGGCGTTGCCGAGCACTCGTAGCTGACTTCTATAACTTATTAATCAATTTAATTTACTAGACTGAAGATATCATCTAAAAATATTTTTCCAGAATGCCACATTTTTACCCAACTACAACAAAAGAGTTGTGTTCTTCTTAGAGCCTTTATTTAAGTTGACCAGGCGAATCTTGCAGTTGAATTTTGAAGCAAATATCTCCAGACGATTGATCTAAAATTTTGTATCATTTATGAAGACATTCAGTTTGGATGACAACAGTGTAAGACAACATTAAAAGCTTGTATCAAAAATGATTTTTTTGTAAAAACTTATTGTATGATATTCTCACAAACTTTCACGCCTACAAAATAATTAGGACGTAGCTGGGTTTGCAAAGACATCGGAGAATAAAACTCTTGTTATCCAAGACCTAACTTGCAACGAAAATGAACAATAAATTAGCCGGCTCGCTCGCGTATACTGAAAGTTTTATAACTTCACCCAACGTCTTCGTGAGCGACTGAACGCTGCACAACGCGGTGGGATGCTGAACGTTGGACTAATTACAGCGATAACATAGGTTACAAAAAAAAATTATACAGGGTTATTTTTAAAATACCAGCTAACTCGGGTCCATGGGCTATGTTTGCTTGCCATCAGGCAACCTGCATACTTGTTTGTCCATCATATTATAAAAATACCTCGCAGGACCTAGATACCTGTCTTCAAAAACAATAAAGTTTTCATATAACTCAAAACATTAGATAAAAATGAATTATTAATACATTCTTACCACTATGTTTCCTTTCCACCTTCGCGCTTCGCATTAGCGCACTAGCCTCGTCCGCAGTCTACATTAAGTGTTAGCATTGGAACGTATAATTAAACAAATATTTACTTTTGTATGAAAGTAGGCAAAAGAAAAAATCAATAAAATTTAACGAATTTTTAAAACTCGTAGAATAAACGTCGTTTTTCTTGATGTCAGCTGTCAAGTCCCCAAAAAATAACTGTTATCACATCTCATCGCGCTGCCTTGCCGCATTTGTTGTTCAGCTAGGACGACGGGCAAATCTTGTGGAAGCTAAACTTTGTGCTACAGAGCTCTCTGGCCGGTTCTTAGCTTATTAACTAATTTGATATTCAAGTTTGCCTCATGTGTGTTGATGTTTGTCCAAATTTTTCAAGCAATAAAGACTTCGTATTTTTTGTCTTTTTCTTATGATATTTTATTGTAGTAAACAAGCTGTTATGCACTGTGTCTGTAAATGTCTACTTTTATAAAACAAATGCTGATGTATATATAACAACACTTAAATATATAGGGACAAATCACACGGATTGAGTTAGCCCCAGATAACATACGAAGACCCAGGTCAATCTGAAAAACATTCTGTCATTTTGACCTGATCGGGGAACAAACCCGGGACCTCCAGTGTAGCAGTCCGGCGTGATGACCATTAGGCCACGGAGGTCGTCAATATAATATTACACAATTAAAAGTGGATAACAATGAATGAAATAAAAAAAATATAAGAATTTCGAATAACTTTAACTATTATGTTTCAAATAAACGTAAAACGTTTACGAAATTTTCATCTATTTGGACCACCAGTGTCGTTTTAGACGTAGAACTTTT
The DNA here is from genome assembly GCF_027563975.2 of Plodia interpunctella. Lineage (NCBI taxonomy): Eukaryota > Metazoa > Arthropoda > Insecta > Lepidoptera > Pyralidae > Plodia > Plodia interpunctella. The sequence goes on from NC_071301.1 coordinate 9,481,471, forward strand.
AGATTTTTCGTATCGAGCACTACATTCCTGTGCAAACGGAAACTACCTAGTTCTGCTGTCAAACGACAAACATTTCAATGGCAGAAATATGAGGTCTAGATCTAAAATAGAGGTCATTGCTCGTGTGTGCATGTGCAGATTTTTGGTAAAATATGCCAAAACTTTAACATCATGCCATAGATTATGGCAACTGTTACTACTTCATGATCACTTTAATTTCGGTATAAAAATTAACCTATTCCAGGTTATATTCTACCCGTGTAGGTATCAAATTTCATAACAATTGGTCCAGTAGTTTTTGCGTGAAAGAGTACTTAACAAACATTCACGCATATAACCTCACAAACTTTCGCATTTATAATACTATGTAGTAGGATTCATATCACACAAACTGCAATAAGAATCAATATCGTATGGATACGAAACTTTATGGTCAATATAAAACCGCAGGTGTCCGAAGCCCGATATCCATTTGGGGACAATGACGCGGTATCAGAGGAGCCATGTAACACGTCTGTGCGGTCGACCAATACATAGTCTATGGGCTTTGGAGGTCGAAATTTATGATTGCTTTGTTTGAAAAAGGACTTTGGACATCACATGAATACTGTTGGTAGTTTGTAGCTTTGTGAATTTAAGTACAAGATTTTTCGGGTTGATAATTAAGTCTGGTTTTTCTCATCCGTGTCGATTTTCCACGGGAACTGTTTTACATGAATGAAATAATTTATCTTGCAATAGATGGCACATAGTGTAGGCCTTTGCCTATAACAAAACCACATCACAACATTCACGAAGAAATCGTTGAACATACACAAAAAAATAAATACACTCGAACATATACCATATAACCTCGTCCTTTTCTCGAAAAATGTATACCTAAAGCTTTTTATTTTCAAATAGTATAATAATAATTGTTCCAAGTTTAGAATATCTAGTTTCAGTGTGTCCCTGAGAAATTAATAAACGGAGGCTCAATTTATTATTTTATTTATTTATGTAGTATAAAACTAAGTACAAAGGTACTACTTATTTCGATAGAAATTCCATTGGGCAAAATAATTTTCATTCAAGATGTTGAAGACATTTAATCAAAATAAGAAATTTCAAAACTTCTACCATTATCCAAAACGGGAAATTTTAAAAATTTATCAAAAAATAAATGAAGAAACACAAAGTTATTATTGATTACCTACTGAATTAATATAATTTTGAACCAATATTTACATTCAATTTGAAATTCCGAGAAATTGGTTTCTACTGGACGTTGGACTTGGTACTTAAATAAGCAGTGGTAAGTTAAACAGCAACGGTAAACATAAATACACTCCAGAAAAATAACAAATGGCGTCTAGAATAAAATTAAACTTCGTATACTTGAGAAGTTAATGTTATTGTGGTATTGATAATAATCGAATCATCTACATTAAGGGTTACACCAGTCCAAGGTAATAAATGTTTTTATGAGTTAAGATTTTTAGTGATTAATTAACAATGACTTCCTTTTTATTATAAAAAATATCATAGAACGATGTCATGGAAATTCTTACAAATCATTTTTTTCTTCTCTATGGAAGACAAAACAAATTGCTATGCTTATAAGAATATTTTTTCTTAAAAGGAAGTCCCAACAACTGAATTGTCAACATTTAATAATTACATACATTTTTTAAATGTATTTTTTTATTATTCTTTGTATTATAAGATAGTAAATTATTTGTAAAATCTTTTTTTTTGCGTAAGGAGTACAGAAAAGGCGGGAAGCCAAACGTATCGATTGTATGTTTTATTCAGGAGCGGATTGCCCGTGCTGTGCCGCATTACACCCGCATGGAGTTACTTTACAATAACTGGCTTTACTTGTGCCCGCGGCCCCATTCATATCCAACCTCATTTTGGGAAAAAATATTTCTCCACAATGCTGAAAATACGTTAAGCAGTTTTTCGGTTTCATTACAACATACAAATATTTTCTCCTCTTTGTTATCTTAACCGTGGTGTATTATAAAATCACTGTTAAGATTTGAGATAAATAATTAAAAGAAAATCTTAGAGTTAGGCAGAACAGATACAATAATATTTTACATGGCAATGTCAGCATAAAAAATATGTATATACATACATATAATTAACACCAACATTATATGATATGAAACAGAAATAATTTAAGAATAGCCACGTTTGCTAATGATTCACAACACATTCAGATCTATTTCCAACAAATGTAGCTCAAGAACCACTAAAAAGACTTCATTTCTCTATTGTAATTGACAGTTAATCTAATAAATCTCAATACATAAGTCTGTGCTAACTCGGATCGACTAATCGATTTTTAATTACTATCGGAGCCCGTTTGTTAGCAGATTGAGTATTCTGAATGGAGCCTGGCTAATCGGTTAAGCTCATTTAACTTAGTTCTACTGGCATTGACTAAACTAATTAATTAATTTAATTAACTAATTAATTTATAAAATAGATAAATAAATACATAGGCTGGGGACTAACAAATAGATGTTTTTTTGGACACGACTATGGCCTATAGCGCTCGTGAGCAATTATTATACTCTGGCATTATGCCTCATTCTCTCATTCGGGGCCGTGCCGCCGCGAAACCCGGGGTCAGCGTAAGTAATAAACCTTAAAATTAAAAAATTGGCCTGTGTTTTTACAACCACCTGCTACTTCAGGCTTTTATTACAAGAGCTGTGCCACGCGATTTTACACTCGCGGGTGGCAGTTACACGAAAACGATCTTATTCATATTGGGATATCTCATGTATTTAACAAAAAGAATCTCACTGGATTTAATAAAGATTAGATCGTTTTAACAAACAAAAAAAGGCTCTGCAGTTGTACAGTTTTTTAAGAATCATTTTGATTTCGTGCCCAGACAAAGCCAAGCTTTTAGCAAAGTGGAGCTTAGCTAAAAAAGCTGCATGCGGACAACTTCTTTATTGCGCTGTCAGAAAAAATAACGAGAGAAAAAAGCAAAGCTTTTGTACTTCGTCGCTATGTCTCTGTCTATGTATTTAATATTCTTGAAAACTCTTTTCTAAGTGATATAAAAGCCAGAATAAGTTGTGGTTGGTGTAAATGATAACGTCATGTCACTGACAATAAATTTGATTTCATGGAAGGAAATTTTAAATTATTTTTTTATGTATTTGTTGTAAATTATTTTTTTTTTATGTTTAGTTTAGCCATTTTATAATAAAGATAATCTGATGAGAATGTTTACTTCTTCTTGTCGTGTCGGAATCATCGGTATTCGACCAGTACGTGGCCACGTTGATCGCTCTGTCGTTGTTGTCGCTACACAGAATAGGATCATACCATTGATTTCCGTGGATGTCACTTGTGTGGATTGCTCTCGTTTCGCAGCTGATATACAGCAATAGGCTCACGTGGCGTGACGTCAGACAGGAGGCTGGTCATAAAATTACAGCCGAATCTTCAAAATCTGACGTAGGTCTTTGTGACTCAAAGCCGCGAATGAAACCAGTAACATGTAAGTGAGAGAGAGAGAGAGAGAGAGAGAGAGTCTGATATGTTTTTGAATTTTAATAAAAATAAAGAATGAAATCTAGATATATTCTACTAATATTATAAATGCGGTTTGTGAGGATGTGTGTATGTATTTATGTATGTTTGTTACTCTTTCACGCTAAATCTACTGGACCGATTGTTATGAAATTTGGTATACAGGTAGATTATAACCTAGAATCCACATAGGGTACTTTTTATTCCGAAATTCCCACAGGAGCGATACCCTGGGACTCAGCTATTGTTTTATAATGCAATGCAAATACTGAATTTTAATAGGATCAAAAAGAATTCACCTCTTTATTCTATGCGCCGTCCTAGATCCAAGAAAACCAGGTAAAGTGTTAAACATATTTCGCTTAAACGACGAAACTTAAGCTGTGGTAAAGTTTAACCCATTCTCAGTTTAAACTAACGTTATTTATCCCAAACTGCGGCGTTTGGCACACTATAAATAGGGTTACACAACACACAATTTTTAAAACATTTATATTATACTTTGATAAGAGAGTCCTTAAACTAGGTACCAACTATGTTCTGCATTATGACCCATGTTACCATTTGTAGGGTTCCGTATAAAATGGTAAGAGGGAACCCTATGCCTCTGCTGTTATAGAAAATATATCCGGAACCATAATCAAATAACCATCATTCACATGAACTTCGAACAAATATTTCCAACTTCTGTCATTTGACAGACAAGATCAGACGATTTCTCTCGTTTTTCCCTGCGGCTTCGCCCACGTAATTTTTTTTTATAATATTTTTTATGGAATGAAATTGTCCAAAATAAATAGCGTATGACGTATATAGTAAGTAGTATAGCGTGAAGAAATACTCACTACAGCACTTATAATATCAGTTACTTATTATTTGTAATTATAAACATTTTGACGACCTCGGTGGCGCAGTGGTAAAGTGCTTGCCCCTGAGTCGAGAGGTCACGGGTTCGATTCCCGGTCGGGTCATGATGGAAAATTAACTTTTTCTGATGTTTATTTATATAATTATATGTTGTAAAATATGGTATCCTTGAATTAGTATCCCATAACACAAGTCTCGAACTTATTTTGGGGCTAGCTCAATCTGTGTGATTTGTCCCATTATTTATTTATTTATTTGTATTTCCAATTGACCTAGTAACTCAATTCTGAAACCTCGTTTTTTCTTGAATAAATAAACTTTTGCCTAAAACTAGTATGTTTATTTAAGGTGAACGTTACCCTATTCCATAGGTACCTGGTACCGCCATGCAACACGACAAATCGAAATCAATTAGAGGCAAGCATATGCATGAAGAATAAACGAAATCATTACTTTCTTGAGGACTGTAAAAAGATTATGTAGGTTTTCGACGAAAACAGATGCCTTTTTATAATCAAAATTTAATATCGAGAGATCTTTGGTTTATTATTTTTGAGTTTTGTTTGAAGTTAGTACGAATTATGTCATTACTCTTTGAAGTTAGTACGAATTATATCTTACAGTTTTGAAGCGGTGCTGGTGTAATGGTTTAGAGGCCGCGCCCGCCTGTGAACCGAAAGTTCCCAGGTTCGAATCCTACTCGTGTGCCACATGAGTTTGTATACCAATCTGGCACATTATTATTAGTTTGTATCAACCACCACTTGCTTCTGGTGTTGGAAAACATCGCGAAGAAACCTGCACGTTGGTTGATTATCAACTTGTATGTGAAATAGAGAAGGCAATGGCAAACCACTCCATTGTGTAATAGTGCCAAGAATGTTATTATGTGTGTTTTATTCCACGTCATCACCACTACCCTCAGTCATGAGGAATACGACTATGAAGAAGAGAGTACGAGATGTAACCTTCTTCATAGTCGTATTCCTCATGGCTGAAGGTCGTGTTTATTACGTGGAATGAAACACACACAACAACTTTCTTGGCATTATTAATGGAGTGGTTTGCCATTGCCTTCTCCATTTCACACACAAGTTAATAAGAATCGACCAGTGTGCAGGTTTCCTCACGATGTTTTCCTTCACCGGAAGCAAGTGTGGTCGATGAAAACTACTATACATGAGTCAGATTGGTATACAAACTCATGTGGCACGAGTAGGATTCGAACCTGGGACCTTTCGATCCACAGGCGGGCGTCTTAACCATTACACCACCACCTCTTCAGATGTAATCTAACTAATACCAAAAGTTATTTTCTAGGGCCTTGCATACGTTCCTGCGTGCCAAAATAAATCAAAATTAAGTATATATTTATAAGTAATTGTATCAAATCTAGATCGTGTTAATAAAAGCTTTTACTGCCCAATTTAGGAAATAACACGTATTAAACAGTAATTTTATTTAGTGCTTCGTTCATGTTCTCGGCTATAAATCTGCGAGGCGAAGTAGGTAATAAACACCGTTGCGATGCATTTTAGTGCCACATATTTTATACTCTATATCGGTGGGCAGTACTCATCTTAGGTATGTACACAGAAATTTTCTATCTCCCTCTCGTCGTCGCATGTTCCTCTCGCATTCGGGGTTTTGAAGCCCCGTAGCCGTTAGTTTCAAAAAATAAAAGCTTAGTTTTAATGATTTGGCCTCTTCTTTGGACCATATTGTAAATCATACATTACGTAGGGAAACAAAAATATAGAATAATTTACTTCCTATTGGGATTAAAATAGTTCTATTTCGAAGCCGGCCACTGTTGGTTGTAATTTTACAACCGACCGCCTAATTCCTCTTTGGGAATGTTATTGTTGCCTACAAGCCGTCAAGGCTATCCCATTGTCGCCACAGGGAACAGCTATAGTAGAAAATTAAGAAACTGGTTGAACAGAATTAGAATAATACACAATTGCAGGAAACGGAAATGCATAAACCAGCGATCCCGTTACCGGTAGTTAGATTAAACCTACATTTATATCGGGCATAAACCACTGTTGTTACTACCACACGGACTTCGTTTTATATACTACCCTATTGCTATTGTAATAGGGCCCATTAATCAATGACAAATCATTTGCGTATTAGTGAAAACTGCTGTATACGAGTACTTTTCCTACCTTATTGCAATTAGGATAGAGTTCATTATTACGTAACATATCACTGGCGTATCAACAAAGGTGCAATAAAGGCGAATTAGATTTACCTGTTGCATTTACCATTAGTTTAACTATTACCCCTGAAGTGGTTGTAAAGCAAACTTATTGCCGGCAACTAGTGATTGTAAAACGGAACGACAACGACGTTAACTTGAGTAAATCAATGAAAAACAATGAAGTTTATATGTCTGTTTTACCTCGTAAAAATATTTTTCCCCGTTCGGAAAATCATCTCTTAGAGTGTAGAGTGCGTTGTACTAGTCAACTTTAGACGTTAACTTGAAAGTGCGCAGAAAAATTAGAAGCCATTTAAAAAGTTAAAGTTGACGTCAAAGTGACTGGTGCAACGCACCCTTATAATAACAATATAGTAACCTTTATTGTACATAATCTTACATGCCAAATTTCAGTTATTTACAGACGTTCAAGTAAAATAGGATGATAACATCCTGTCAGATGCCTTTCAAATTTTCACCAATGTTATCAGACGTTCAAAAGTTCTCGAAGAAAAAGGACAATAAAATAAAATATTATTTGTAAGTGAATTTTTTTAAAGTACATTGAGCGATTGGGTGCTAAAATCTATAATTATCTAATAGTGTTACAGAGAATGAGAGAATGCTAATTGTCTTTACATAAATTGCTTTTTACTGTTCATCTTTAAACATTAGCCAAAGTCGGTATAAGTTCTTCATACACGGAGATTGCGTGGAGGAACGTAGCGGCTTTGAGACTCTCGTCGTGTTCGTGTATCTGGGGGGGCGTGTGGCAGTAGGGGGTGATGCCCAGCGCTGGGATCCTCCTCTCGCGGACGTAACGGCTATCGGTACCGCCCGGGAACGTGAGGACTTTGAGCGGGAGTTTCCTGAAATTTGATATTATTTTATACTATAGCAGCGACCAGCCAGTGTTTCGCATGGGTGCATATTATGCATGTTCTATTCATACAAAAATTCCTCTTGAATCACTTTGTCAATTAAAAAAAACGCATCTAAATCTGTTGAGTAATTTTAAAAAACACATCCATACTAATATTATAAAGTGAAAAGAGTTGTATTTTTGTATAAACTCAAAAACTACTGGGTCGATTTTGATGAAATTTGTCACAGAGACAGACGAAACTTTCAGGAGTGACATAGGCTGCTTTTTATTCTGGTTTAACCTGAGCGAAGCCGCTAGTAAATTAAATGAGATTAAACATGCTTCTTGTTATATCCGCCGACGTCAGCCGTGGGTGACACGGGTGTCTGGGATTACTTGACAATTTTTTGGGCTTTGCTTCTAGAATTTCTCTGGATCTCGCCTGGACTTTTGCTTGCAAGATTTATCTTATTATTTATTTTCCACTTTGCTATTGGCAAAATGTTGCTTACGTCACTTTCTAATCACGAAAAATCACCTCGATTCTCGAGGTGATTTTTCGTCGATTTTCGATAGATTTTCACATGAAAGAAGGACACACAAACATTTAAAATAATAGAATGAATAAATGTTACATTAGGTACATCATTACGATAAACACATATAGTGTACATAAACTATAAATATTTGAAATCTTTTAAAAAGATTTTGTCTTACAGTTTATCGAAAGTCCCCTTGAAAGCCAACCAATATGCGTTGGTATCGTCAACTTTTGTAGGGCTCACGTACGGGTCCTTCTGATCGAACTTATAGCTCACATTGTCCCCAGCTTCCTTGCACCAACCCTTTATCTGTCGAACAGAAATATCGACAAGTCATATTATTTATTTATTTAAAGTTTCTTCTTCTTCTTCCTTGCCTTACCATTATTTGGGCTTTTGTCGTTCATAGGCACCAGAACGTTCCATATGCTTGTCCTAACACATATTATAAATGCGAAAGTAAGTCTGTTTGTTTGTTATCTCTTCACGCTCTATTTACTCAACCAATCTTCTTGAAATTTTGCATACATGTAGTTGGAAGTATGGAGAAGGTCATAGGGTACCTTTTATCCCGGAAAAATAACTGTTCCCGTGAGAAATTAACGCGGGCGATGCCGCGGGCACAAGCTAGTACAACATATTTTGTACTATACACTACTATACAATATATATATTTTACTATACCATATTTTCGAACTCCTCATGGTCGACAGTAGTAGCCAAGCGCAGGTCGAAGCTAACAGTCAATTTCTCTGGAATCACATTGTTTTGTATTCCACCCTGTGAGTTTTGAAAAAAAAAAAAATCGTTTTTAATCACTCTGTGTGAACCCACTTTCAGACTGAGCGTTTATAAAACGATCATGCAAATGAAGATTTTCACTTCTCTTTGTCTTTATATTTTGTTGTATAAGATATTTTGGGCAATGCCTCACATTTAGCATCGTCAAGTTTACGGTAGTGACGTCTCCGATGGTCAGCTTGCTGTCCTCTTCTAACTTCTTCTTCGATTCTTGTCTCAGATCCATGAACTTGTCAATGATGTACCGAATCTGGTAAAAAATATCATTATTTTTCAATATACGTATAGAAAAAAAAAATGTCGCAATTAGAACGACTCGACGAAGTAGAAGAACCAATTGGTTGAAGTCAAAGATTTGTGTAGCTTCTGAGTAAAAAAAAACTAATTAGTAAAATAACAAAGCAATCATTTAACACTGCACATGATCATAAAAAAGTGTCTTGTAAAGAAAAAAAAACCAAAAAACTTTTGTCAGAAGTGGGATTCGAACCCACGCCCACAGAAGTGGACTGCGACCTGAACGCAGCGCCTTAGACCGCTCGGCCATCCTGACTTGAGTGAGATGGGCGAAATTACGTATTCCGATCGGTGTATCATAAAAATAAACTATTAATAAAAATAATTCAATATTTAACTTGTCAGAACCCTCGTAGTGTAACTATTTATATCTACGTATTTGTAGCTTATTTTAGGTAGCTACTGTTACTATAAATTAGGACCCGTTTCAGCACTTGATAAATTAAAATATTATATTGCAATCTGACAGATAAACCTAACTGCTAGATAAATCTGGCAGATGTGATTGGTCAGTCTATACAACACTGGTGAAACACAATTTTTAACGCTATCTGTTAGATTAGACTTAGACTATCAGATACTTTAACAGCAAATAGTGAAACGAGGCCTCAGAATACTCAGTATATTATGCTCAATTGTACGAAAAGTGTATATTAAATGTGAGCATACACGGAAATGTATCAAGTAATTAGGGAACGATAATTAAATAGATATCATTTTGATATTTGGCACAGTTCCAATCTGATGTTCATTGGTTTCCCGTTGGAACAGACTAATTCAAACTTAATTTTAGACCTTAACTTAGATCTAGTTAATGCCATATCTGTAATTAACCCTGACCGTAGTGTTTGAAATAATTATAAGTAATTATAGTATCGTTGTCGCATGACAATAATGCTTTGTAAGTTATACAGATATATATAATTATACGATCGAGACGGACGAGATAGAACCAAGAGACGCGAAACGAAGTAAGTTTTGCTATTACGAAGTCAGATCCCGGTCACATTGCCCCGTTGTTTCGACCTACCGGGACTTACACGGGCGCGTTGCCGCTCCGTTGTGATTTATTGAATTCCATAGGTTTTGACACGATGTACGTCGACGTTTCGTATTATTAATATATGCGTTATCTGTCGACGAACTTCAAAACACAACGGAGCAATGGGGCCGAGTAGTTATTAAACAATATTTATCCGAGGAAGGCTGAAATCTAGAATAACACCCAGATAGATAGAATTTGGATCTAATCTCCTATGAAATAGAAGTTTACCTTTTCTCCATTATTGTCTGGAAGCAACAAAGATCCGTGTCCGGACTTTCCAGGGCATATCATTGTGATATCTGTCAAAACAGGACATTTTACATTTTCATACCCGGTAAAACTTATTTTGGTCATTGTGATTGCACACTTAATTATTTTAACGCTGGTTTACTATTTACATATTACCAACGTGTCGATTCAAAGTGAGACGCAGCGAACCAATCACATTGAGGTGTGGTTGTCCTTGCCTCACAATGTCGCAACGTGATTGGTTACCTGCGGCTCACTTCGAATCGATTAGATGGTGAGATTTAAAGAACAAACCCGCACTAAGCCCTTTGATTACTTAGTTTTGTAAAGACATATTGCTATATGTACATATTAATGGTCGCAAAATTATATTAGTCAAATTAAAAGTGGTGCCACGGTTAACAATTTTAAAATTAATGTGTGTGTGTGTCAGTAAACGACATTATGTATAGTGTTTTCTGCTTTTCCTTATAAATTCGGAAGCAGAACCAACTATTAAATAAGAGCGAGGCCCTCACTTCTCCGTTGCCAATTGCCACAACTGCAATGCATCAACATACGTTAATGTCAAACTTATGTAAAAGACTAAGTCGAAGCGGCAATGCTCTGTGTTGACGCAATATAGTGCACGAAGGGCTGTAAGCCGTATCTTACGCCAGATGCTCCTTTCAGCGTTGTATACATGGTAGTACTCGCTGGCGCTGGCCAGACCCTCGTCCAGGGAGAATCCTACGTTCAGCTTCTTGAAGTCTTCGGTTTTCACGAACTCGCCCATACCTTTAAGGCCCCCCACTTCTTCATCTGTGGGAAATAAGGTCGGTGTAATCTTGTGTACCTTTGTCTATTGTATTCATGTTGTCGCAATTTATAGAAAAGTTTACACAAAAGCTTATAGCAAATTCTAAGTATTTTACAAACAAGTACTTATATCTAAAATAGATTAGATTTATAGTTAGTTCTTGCTGCACTATTTAGTCGAGAATTCGATTTTGTACTCTTGACAAATGTGAATACTAAATTATTATAAACTAGTTATTAACCACTGTGAATAGGCACTATAATTCCGTTAGTTCTTGCTGCACTATTTAGTCGAGAATTCGATTTTGTACCCTTGACAAATGTGAATACTAAATTATTATAAACTAGTTATTAACCACTGTGAATAGGCACTATAATTCCTTACAACAAATAAGTACGTTTTGAAATATAATTTGAAAATTAGCTCTAATTACGAATACATAAATTATTAATTGGCTTGTATTTGAGTACAAACTCTTCGTAATAATAGGAGTCGTGCTCAGTATAATATTTTTTTTTTATTTGATCACAAACCTGGTACAAAAGTTAGATGGATGGTCCTCTTAAATTTCAAGCCCTTGCTCTTGAGCCTCTTCAAGGCTTCCAGATACAGGATACCGACAGATTTCATGTCTTGTACTCCTCGGCCGTAGATGACACCGTCGACCAGGCGCGCTTCGAATGGAGGGTATGTCCAGCTTTTCTATTATAAGGTTAGTTACTCAGTTACTCTATTCTTTGTTATACTACTTAGCAAGCAAACAAGCATGTGACCCACCTGATGGGAAGTGGTTACCAAAGGCTAAGGACGCCTGCAACACCGGGGGCGTCACACATGTATTGCAAGCTCTCAATCTATTATTTTGTTTATTTCATGTTCACATCTCAACGATAGTGTTAAGAACTTATCGCCAACTTACAATCTAATATTCGTTAATCTAATATGGATGAGCCATTAAGCTTACGGCCTAAAACATATCATAGATGATTCTAGATTCTAAAATTAATAAATATACTTTCCTATATGGGAAAAACTAAATCAAAAATTTACTTCGACGCCGTAAAAATTTAAGAGAACTTCGACGCCGAAATCATTGCCATCCTCTGATTTCTGTTAGATAAGAGCTGACGATTTCCAAACAGCTAAACACACATTTTTAAAGTACTTATAGGCTAAGAACGTAACCGATTAAATTCTCTTCCATATAAACAAACTAGATCTAAATCGGTTTAGCCACGGATTAGATATTACGGACAGACATACAGATACACAGACGCGTCAAACTTTTCCCTCCTTCTGTCGTCGGGGGTTAGAAAATAGTAATTAGAGATCACGAACTAACAAAAAAGAGATGGAAAATTGATTCATACATCAAAACAGCGACCTCTGTCTGTAGTCTAACGGTCATCGCCGAACGGTAATACTGGAGGAAGGAGTTTAAAGATAACCTCAAAAACCGGCACGACGTCCATGTGAGAGTTGAGCAGGATGCTGGGCAGGCTCGGTTCCTGGCCCTCGCAGGTCATCACCAGCACCGGCTTCTTTGGCACTGGCTCGAACACCTTCACAGGGAAGCCCAGCTCCGCTGCCTGGCCGCGCAAGTAAGTCAGGCATTCCGCTGAAGAAGATCCATACAAATTTTATAAACGCTAAGTGTGTGGTTCCGCCCTAGAATAGGAGCACTTCATATCTTCCCGTGGTTGTCGTACGAGGCGACTCAGGATTGATAGGCAACAATAACACTCCCAAAGAGGGTTGAAGTCAGGCAGGCGGTCGGTTGTAATATCATTACCAAGTTTATAACCACAGACGCGAACCCTAGGCTTTGGGACTTCTGCCATCATCATTATCTCATTCATAAGAAGTCTTCGGCTGAGCTATCCTATCCTACTGATATTATACATGTGAAAATATGTGAGGATGTATGTGTGTATTTACTCTTTCACGCAAAGTCTGCTCGACGGATTATTATGTACACGGTAGTATTTGGTACACGGGTAGAATATAACCTGGAATAACACATAGGGTACTTTTACTAACGGAAGCGAAGACCTAGGGCGCAGCTAGTATACTATATATATACTAATTACCTACCAACTAAAACTGGAACATGATTACGAGTTTTGCAATAGGCATTCATAAAGTTATAATACAGCTAAATTACGGTTCGGTCGATGGGCCTGAACAATATTGTACCTACTTTATTCAGAATTCACAGACATGGAAATTATTTCGTTAGTCAAGTTTACCTTTGTATTTAGGCGACTTGGATAAAATTTGACACCAGTGTTAGCTCACTCGAGAAGAAGAAAATAGCAAAAAATAAACAGGTTCAAATTGTGAACTTAACGCCATATGACATTCTCTACCGTCAACTATAAGAAGATGATGCTAAAAGTGCATCCAATAAAAAGAAAACTTACTCACCTAAGATAAACTAATAATTCAAATATATAGGCTCATGAGTCATTAGTACACACAAATATTAATGTATTTATAAATGTTTTAGGTGCTTTGGAATTAAAGAAAAAAAAAATGCGTAGATACCGTAATTAATATTGGGATGCACAGATCGTATTCGAAGGTAATTCCTCAAGTTGCTCACAGAGGGGTCTTTCTCGTATTCCACAGCCATTTTGAACACTATATACACTTACAAAATGGCGTCGCACTATCCTATTCAATGTTATACGATATACTATCGACGAAATATTGTTACAAAATGCGCCATGTGTAAAACGCCTTTTATATTTAAAATTAATTGTACCTAACCGCAAAGAAGCGTGGTGGAAATTTTCGGTACTGTAAAGTACCACAAAAATTTTAGATTTCGTATAGGTATGTATAGATAAGAGCAAATATTATTCTTGTCACGTGGTATGAAAAAAATTATGGAAATCTTTAAAAGTATGTAGGATGTGGGTATGTAATTTTTTGACGGTAAGTAAATAAGTGATGTGCAACATCAGTTGAATTTTTAATTTGTGTTATCTCTGATGTACCAGTTCCTTCCTTAGTCACAACACATAGCTTTGGAGATATGGTTACACTTTTCTACTTCTTCTTTCCTACTTCAGGTGGGCTTCGGTATCTTGAATTGTAAGGATATTGGCACGACATCAAAACAGAGTACTTTTTGAGTTTGACCTTACTAATTGGCAAATATTTTGTTTCAGAATATATCACGGATATGTTACTTTGTGACTGTGAAATTATAAATATATTTTTATGCAAGGACGATATTAAAAAGGTATGCTAATGAAGATTATTTTAACGGAATAGCTCATAAAATTTACTAAAAATATTTTACGTCCAAAACTTAAAATTTTAATTACTTTTCCTTTTTACTGTCTATTAAAGTACTTTAATATTGAGTGATCGTGTCTGGTGAGAGAGATGTCAGCTAGAACTTGTATAAAGTATATTTGATGACTGCTTCGCTCTAATGGTAACGATGTAAAAATTGCATGTTTTAAAACTTGTATATTCAAATTCAAATTCAAATTCAAATCATTTATTCAGAAATTAGACCTTCACAGGCACTTTTTCTCGTCAATATTTATAGTTATTTCTCACAAGCTACAAACTACTGGCATTTCGGAACGACCACTGCTGAGAAGAAATGCCGAAAGAAACTCATTTGAACAGTGTTGGTCCCTATCATGCCAGATCGGCTTATCATTATTGTTTCTTACAATGTTTTTTTTCTTTCTAATAATATATAAAATAACTTGGAACGGTGCAATTCATCGAAATACTATAATTGTAAGTTGAAGCGCATAGTTGTATCAACCCATTCTAATTTAAAATAACTAAAGCCTCAGTGGGCTTGACAAATTGAACTGTCCATTACATTCGAGCGGAACAGCGACTGAGCAGTTGAAACTAACGCTGAAAACTCGCTTTGTTGAAACATAATAATTTATAGTCGATTTCTCGCCATATACCTACAACTAGATTTTTCCTGGAGACTCGAGCTTTTAAATTTTTCTGATGTTGGACCTAGATTTGGGTTTTAAGAAGCGAATGCGTGAACATTGCGTAGTTAGTATGAGTGCTTTTATTTTGTACAATGAAAAACCATCAATGTATAACGAATCATCCAAATTTAGGCAAACTGTTTGACGACAATGTGGAGCCGACATGAAAATAAACCCACAAGGCCCACTGCGGTGTATGTACCTACTGTATTGTGTGTATGTGTATTTTATCAGTTATGTGTTTGTCTTTCCGACCAATTTCCCCTGTCTGTTGCGTTGCGGCGGCTGCGGTTTTGATAACCGTTGACCCAAATTGGTATGTTATCTTATATGTACGTACTTACTAAAATATTGTCTATCTAACACAAAATTGTAAGACAAATTTTTTGACGTGAAAGTAAAATTCCGATTCGGAGTAATATTCCGAAAAAAAGATATGTCAACATGGATGTCGATCAATCATGAAGTGACATGAGGGCAGTGCATGTATAAGATAAATTTGTATGAAAATTATGTCTGTACCGCATTCGCACAGAAATAAACGCGGGCGTAGCCTCGGGCAAAAATTAGTTGAATAAAGAGATACTTTCGCTTATATAAAAAAAATAAAAATTATTAAAATCCCTAATTATTATCCGATGTAACAACAGATCTCAACAAGCATTCACAGATTAATTAAACTTCGCTTTTCTAAATAACATTTGTATACTGGCCTTATTGCAATTTTATTCTGAGTCATAATTATTTCAGAATTTATAGATCTGTTATCTAACGGGTCGTAAAATGAAGCTATAGTTTTCGTTGTCTATAGTTTTCAATTTTGATATTCAAATTCAAAGTTGACAAATGGCGAAGATAAAAATAGATATATTAAAAAATGTGTGTGAGTGTTATTATAAATATTTATAGAACGAAGCTTGAAATCATAATTTACGTCTACACCTCCTGATTTTATTTTATGAATCTATCAATTTCCACACACAAATTGAATTAAAATAATTTGAGGTTGCGTGGGAATATAGAAACATTGATTTGACTTATTATAGAATTTAAAAATGAAATATAAAATTGTTGAACTTATATAACCAACTGTACCTCTGAGGGAACTAAGAGACGATGGCCTAAAATAAACATAAAAAAAGAAGAAGATTACACTTCTGCACAAAAAGTAGTCTAAATTTTAAACCAGACTTTACGTTTCATAATTTTTTCAGTAGTTTCTTTCTTTAGTTCTATTTTTTAGTTTAATTATTAAACTAAAAAATAGTAACTAATAATAGTTTGTAATATACGTTATTCTCCAGCTCCGTCCGATCCAATGCACCGATTTAATGTGAAAGAAGGACAAAGGACAAAACTAATATTATAAATAGGAAACTAAGTTCGTTTGTTTGTTACCTCATCAGGCTCTATCTACTCAACCAATCTTATTGAAGTTTTGCATACATGTAGTTTGAAGTATGGAGAAGGATATAGCGTACTTTCATCCCGTAAAAATAACTGTTCACGTGGGAAATTCATCCGGGCGAATCCGCGGGCAAAAGCTAACTCTACATAATTCGGATGGACTTTCGAGTTGTTCCGAGATCTCGTGACTAACAATGACATCAGTACACGCTACATAACGTTATGAATAATAACAAATAATTGCAGTGCTGCATATTGTGATGAAATTATATTTAAGCTTTCGGTATTTTTAAATGGTTAGTTATACGTGCACACGCACAGCACATGGCTATGTCGTTATAAGTATAATTAACCATTAACTAATTTTGAAAATTGATGATAAAATTCTGGACTCGAGCGGGAAATAAAACCAGGCACATGGGTTCGATTCCTGCTCGAGTCCAGAATTTTTTCATCAAAGTTCACACAAGCTAGTACGTTGATCGTGTCCGCATCCTTTTGAGTTCCCCTATCAAATTTCATGACGGCTACGCACTATCGCCGTCAGACAGATGTCATCGCAAATTAATGGGAGCTTCTATTACAATCAATAAAAAGCCAGCGATGTATGCCGAATCTGCTGAAGTTTGCCGGTAGTGTATAGCCGGCATAAACACTGCAAAATTTTCGCCATCTTGCGGCAATTTTCATAAACTTTTAAGGCGGGAAATTGTTGTAGTTGTCATGTAATTTCAGTTAGTACCAGTGGAGGACAGAGGGCGCTGATTGTTGAGGTTTCAGTTTAATTCTGAACGCGATTATTATGATTAGCATTTGGTAGATGGCGCTGAAACTAAGATACATATTATATTCACCTCATCGTCGGCTATTACACTATCGCCGAACTCGGACAGATGTCAGCTCGAATGCATGAACATTGCGTAGTTTTTATGAGTGCTTTTGTTTACCGTAATGAAACACCAACAATGTACGGCGATTAGAGCCATACTCCATTGCTCAGTCGCGCTCCGTGATTTTGACATCCGTCGCAGAAATTGTATTGAGACTCGACGAACGTCAACGCGGTGCCACTTTTTATCGCATAAACTATTTTGTCCTGTTGTTCTTTGGCATAACGGGTTGAGTTACGTTAGTTATGGTTGAAATTGTTATGCGTAAGAACGTTATGCTTAAAAATCATTATGCCATAGTACAGTATGCTGTGTTACATTATGGCTTAATTTTTTATGCTTATAAATAGAGACCCCGACAATACAAGTCAATATCAAAACCTATAGAAAACAACAGAGCTACAACCAGCGGCGCTAAAAAATGTGATATTCTGGAAAATATATAAGATGGATGTCTACAAATTGCTCAGATTTTAATCTACCATATAAAAAGAAAGCAATAATGTGTGTTTGTATTCTCTATACATTTCCATCATATCGGCTCCATCTACAATGTAAGTTATTGGCTAACACATAAAGCGATGCTTAAACTGAGAATTGCAGTTGGGCCACGAAACTGCCATTTTCAAATCGCCGATTCTACATCGCCATCCGTTGTTTTGATGTCCGTCGATGAAGGAATTTTAAAGAGATTCGGTCGATGGTCGATTAGGTCGATGTTAAAACCTATGGAAAGCTATGAGGCTATAGGTAAGACAAGTCAGTACTACCAAGAACTTTCTGATCCAAAGACAATTCAAGTACACCTATGTTGCTATCCCTTTCATCTATAACGATAACGGAAACCTCCTTACGAGCATCATTTATATCTGTAATTAAACTAGCTTTTGCCCACAACTTCAAAAATCCGTTTCCTGTGGGAATTTCAGGAAATTCCTTCTTAGTGCTCCCCTACACTGTCCTAGGAACCTAAACACCAAATTTCAGCTTCCTACACCCAGTAATTTCGATTGTGCGTTGTCTGTCAGTCAGTCACTCAGTAACGCAAGAGTTATATATATACAGATGACATTAAATGCATATTTCGTGGCCACACAAACAGGAAGACATTTACGTAACAGACGTTAGCATCTCTTCAAACCAGAGCAGTACCCGTGTGAAACGCGAAGCAATAATGTCACTAACGCATTCACGTAAACTGGAGTTTTATAATGGTTTCTGGTAAAAATATTTGTATGTATATCTAAAATTAAAATCGTTTAAAAATACAATCGTTCATAGAGCTCTACAAAATGTAACTACACACTTCATTATTTGTCCTTATCTGCAAATAATGCAATTGTGAAGTTTAAATTAAAAAATAAAGAAATAAAATTAAAAATAGTATTATTTTTTCTAGCAAAGTTCACAAAACAAATAGTCATAATACAATAAATCTAGCCTTAACAATGTTTTCGGTCAAATTTAATTTTGGTTATGAAGTTGATATATTTATATGGTTTAATACAGTTTCTAAATTTAGTTCTCTGGAAGTTAATACCTTTTATCGCTAACCGAGAGGTGAGGCAAAATATCCCCTAAATATCAAAACTAAGTATACAAAAAGTCACAAGATTTTCGTAGATGGATTCAAGTTAAACCCTGACCCCCTTGTCACGGCTATTATCAAGATCGAAATCATCGATAGTACATACCAGTGACCACCAAGTAGTGGGCGCCCGGCAAACCGCTCAGTCGGCAAAAAGACGGCGTCGCGTATACACATTCGCGTTCCAATCACTCCTAAATACTTACGCAAATTAAAAAATAAAACTGACAATGAACACTGGCTGAATATAAATAATTTACGACAAAATATTTCACCTTCGAAATTTAAATTACGCGCGCTGCGTTTACGCGCGTCGTGTAGTTTCAAAATGAGAACTTTTTAAATAGTTTAGTGCTAACTGTGTAGTTATAATAGTTTATTTTAGTGATAAGTGCTCGCTTTGTTACGTGTAGTTGTGTACAGTGCTCAATTTGTAAATTCTTGGTAAGAGTTGAACAGAGCGATGTGTTATGGTAAATAAAAAAATATTACGATCAAAATATTTATAATCACTGAGCTTTCATTACAAAGTAAACTGTCTTGAAACAAAATTTATTGAGTTACATTTCATGTAAGTACATGAAATGTATCTACTTAATGGCATCGTCATTGCCAAACAAACAATATCAAAATGTCTTACACCAAGTACCTAATATAATTTTACTATCACAATAACATTTTCATGACATTTGCAAAACATCAAACTTCATAAAACAATTTCCAAAAATGTCAGACTGTCCTATTACACGATTCGATTACTCACAACCTCGTAGACGTGACTCGTAGCGTCGTAGCTCGTAGAGGGGCGCGGTTGTAGACCTTCTACAATAATTATTTTTGGTATGTATTGTAGGTATAGTCCGATTTTTACAACATAAATGATTGTGATCAGACTGGAGGTAGTTTGTACACGTGTTTCAGACATGATGCTGCTGTGTGCATTAATGGTGCAAAGGAATATAAAAATCCCCTTCCGTATTTCCATTGGATATCACATGGAAAAAAAACATTTAACAGTACACCCATTTACAATATGTTTAATATAGTTTTTGAGATTAACACGATCAGACAGACGTATATACTGGATAAAGTCACAATAGTTTTTAATTTGATTTTATTATTCTAGACTTTTGCATTCACTTTTAATATGGCATGTATAAAATCAAGCAAAACATGCCCAGCCTACCCTCTGAGTAATAAAAAAAACTTTTTACACTGCAAGACTGGAATAGATCGCTTCGTGGGATAAGTTTACCGTTACCTTTCAGTTTTCTCTTTAATTTCTGCATTTTTTTTTGTGTTTGTGGAAAAAAGTTATTTCCAACAAAACTAACCATTGTGAAAGTCCCACTAGTTCTTCCGTCCCCGAACGGAACACTTAGCGGTAACACAATGCTTGTCTGTAATAACACTCAGACCATTCACAACGTTTCTGAGCCGCTGATACTGAAGACCTATAACATATTCTTTCGGATTTCTTCTTTTTATGCAGGCTCCACACGATCCGCGAATAGTTCGCTAAACTTTGCCGAATTCGGTATACATTACTGATTTTTCATTGCGGTAAATACTCGGCACTCATACAAATTATTCGATGGTCATGTTTTCGCGTCGGCATCTATCTCAGTTCGGCGATAGTGTGGAGCAATATCACCCATGTAGGGTCATATTTTATTCAAGTCTAAGTCGACGCCTAAAGGCATTTGACATGCCTTTTACGAATACCTGGCTGTTTGAATTTTGTTTGTTAGAAACTGTCAATAAATGTTTTTTTATTTTTATTTTATTCTGTGAGTTTAGCAGTGTACCGGAGTGCAAATATCCCGATATATCCTCGTAAATATTCGATGTTTTTAACTGAAAATAAATTGTTTTCTATGTACAATCTGCCACAGAGAAATCTGACGCCCCCGCGATTTGAACACCATCTCTTACGGGCTCAGATTTCTCTGTGGCAGACTGTACCTACATGAGTTAGATTGGTATACAAACTCATG
This sequence comes from Plodia interpunctella, assembly GCF_027563975.2. Lineage (NCBI taxonomy): Eukaryota > Metazoa > Arthropoda > Insecta > Lepidoptera > Pyralidae > Plodia > Plodia interpunctella. Next base: position 9,502,544 of record NC_071301.1, read on the forward strand.
CAGCATCTACCTATCTCATTTCTATTAGGAAACAAAGTAAAAAATAATATTAAAAAAACATAATCGTCAAAGCGTCCTTCATACAATATATAAACTCTTATATAAACAAATCGGGTAAATCAATACCACAGCAAATCAATCAATAATTTTCACAAAGAAATACAACGTCAGGAGTAAAATTCTAACATTGTATCGAATATTAATTACATACTTATTTGAGTCACGTTTCACGTCACTGTGGTCACGTGTCAGATTTAATTTGGGAAAATGTAAACATACGCTTAAAGTTCAGCAGGTCTGAAGGGCACGTTGAATTGGTAAAAATAACTATAATATTAGGTCCTTACATATGAAATTGGCGTTTTGTAAATTGTCGAATATTTTTTAATATAATATATTTATTTAATCCAAGTAAGAACCATTATTATCTATGCACTATTGCCATCTCATAGATAGTTCATTGATCCCTTTACTAAAAAAAACCATTCGGACGGGAATCAATAAAATCTTTGAAGGCGGTTTGGACTGCCCTATCGGAGTCGAATATTTTCCCTTGGAAGAAGTTATCCAAATTTCGAAAAAATTGTTAATCTGTTGGAGCAGAGAATCCACTTTTCATCACAGGTAATGTTTTGATTTAAAAGCCTTTGCCGGTTTGCTTCACTCAATTCGTGAGGTACCCACCTTTCAAGTTTCTTAATCTTCCCAATTTGCTTCAAGCTAACTCGGACGAAGCCTGAAGCTAACTCGGACGTGGTTTGCGATGGCCGTCCACGGGGCTTGTTCTGCAAGTCGAAATTTCCAGAACGAACGTGTTTTCTTTTGCGACACGACCGCCATACACATCATTAACCCTTCGAGCCGTTTCCGCAGCACTGGTGCCACGGTGGAACTCGTACTCGTAAATAACGCGATATTTCAAGTTTTCCATTTTGTAAAGAAAGTGACGCAAATAGAAAAATACATGTGTAAATTTGAATTTGCAATTCCTAACCAAATCGGACAAATTTGAAGTGACCAGTACAACAAAACGCCAATTTCATATGTAAGGACCTAATATTTAATTGAAATCTCTAAAAAACCCACTAACTAGCGCCACCGGTACGGCGTCACAGGTATTCGTAAAAGGCATGCCAAATGCCTTTAGGCGTCGACTTAGACTTGTATAAAATATGACCCTACGTGGGTGTTATTGCTACGCACTATCGCCGAACTGGGACAGATGCCCACGCGAATGTATGAACATTGCGTAATTTGTATTACTATTTTTATTTACCGCAATGAAAAATCAGCAATGTATACCGAAAAACAGTTTTGCGAACTGTTCGCGGCTAGTGCGGAGCCGGCATTACGAAGCTTCTAATGTAGGTTCATCAAGTTTTGTTGACATTTCACCCATATGTTTGTATGTTTATGTTTATGTTAATTATACTTGAGTAGTTAAACTTATTGTACATAAAAAAAAAAAAAATAATAAAAATGCATTTATTGGCAGTTTCTTGGCACAATAGAAAAAAAAACATAAAACATAAAACAAAAGTGCACCGCGTTGGGCGTTGCATCCATTAGCTAACTAGCCGTGAGCCTGTATCTCGAATGGTAAACAGCATGGATGTTCCTGCAGTGCAATGATGAAGCACACAGAAACTTAAAATCAGACATTTGAAAAAGGGTACAATAGTTCCCAAACTAGAGAAGTTAGAGTAATCTGTGCTTTGTACATATTGTTTCAATTTAATTTATCGAATAAATCTTATTTTCCACTATATTCTTCACAATGAAATAAATAGGTCACCAAGGTCTAGCCAAGATGGTAAAAAACAGGCAACACCTGGGTGTAACCAACTAAGACCTAGGTATAGCCGGAATGATAACAGCTAAACGTAAGTCTGGCCTAAGATAAATCGGCTACACCTGGGTGTAACCAACTAAGACCGGCTGCACCTAGTTCTAGCCACAATATAAACTAAAATTTTCATAGGGACCTAAAGAACATGACCTACGAAAACACTTTCAGAAAAATAAGAAAGATTTATATAAATATAGCAACCTCACAATGATTTCTGACACAGTCATAGAAACCGAATGATTTTATTTTTGGTGCAAGCTATTTTAGAAAACGTGAGGCGTGATCGCATCAATCACACGTCTGGATGTCTGTGGCACTTACACACATTTACTAAAATAAAATCAGTATTTTCATATAATATACCTAAAAAGATTGGTAGCTTTATATCGAACAGATAGCGTTAAAAATTGTCTTCACAATTGTAAGAGACGGCTAAAAAAGTTTTTATGACAGTTAAAAATATGTCTCATATCATACAATTAATAAGGTAGATAAAAATAAAATATTTGGAATTTGAAAATGGAAGCCCTATTTTAAATAGGGATGGCAAGCTTGTGTTGTTATGTTCTTATGTATGTGGTAACTTCCTCATTTTTAATTGAATATGAAATTGTTAGTGAAAAATTGTGATTAGTTTGTTAATCCATTAATTTTAAAAATTGCAATCCTACGAGGCGGGTATAGGGAGGGTGGTATCAAATGAAACGTACATTATTTATGAAGAGAGACTCGTGAAATTTATCATTCATCAAAAGCTAGTGTAAAGTATAGGATGCCAAATTTCCGTTATATAACAAGAATCTAGTTTAATTAGGTTCAAATCCAGACAGACAGGCGCGACAGACTGCCGATTACGTACTATTTCCCTTTAACTCGTAAACCCTGAGCCATTCATCTGAAATAATAATATGAACTCAATCGCTTATCAAGGTACTCTGCATGGACCTTATGGTGTGGGGATAGAGTAGAATTTGCAATGTACCTGTAGATTGATAACCGCCAGTTAATAGAAAACACGCGGCCAGACAAAAAAAAGTTACGTCCCCAAAGACTTTTTGGTAAACTACGTACATACTTTTCATACAAGAACTACATAATTTTTTATTTAATTTCAATGGCCTCTTATCGAAAGGTCCCAGGTTCGAATCCTACTCGTGCCACATGAGTTTGATGACCAATCTGACTCATGGATAGTAGTTTTCATAGAGGACCACTCGCTTCCGGCAATGGAAAAAACCGTGAGGTAAACTGATTGAGATTAATTCGGGGTTCTTTCACGTCGTTGGACCGATTTTGATGATATACATGTACCATACCAAAATCGGTCCAGAGGTTGAGTCGTGAAAGCGGAACAGACACACAGATAGACGGACAGACTTTCGCATTTATAATATTAGTACGGAGTATGGATATAATATAAAGTTTGACGTGAAAAAGTGCATGTGAAGGTTTAATTTCTGAATAAATGACTGAAATAGTTTGTAATGTAAACAAAGAAAAACGATCTTTACATATTTCATCGACAACATCGACATCGACGTACATTTAACTCGGTCACATAAATACGTTTGACATGAAAATATTTGTTCAGGACTAGCCCATTTAGTGAACCAATTGAAAAGGAAATCTACTCGATTATCGTCAAATACGTTATGTTGACTGAACAATTACGTAATTTGTTCACTTTTCATTGTAATATTATAGTTACCAATACCATTTTATAAAACGTCTATGGAACTCCAGAAATAAATGGTAATCGATGAGAATTAACTTCAATATTTTTCAATTTTTTTAACTTCAATATTCTCATCGATTACCATTTATTTTTGATTTAGAAGAAAAATAAGTAAGATAATTCCTATCTTATATTCCTACTCTTTACCTTTGTTATTTTATTTTGAAGAAAAGGCAGCGGTGAAGTTTGTTGCTCCACTTCATCCACTGTTCCTGGGAAGTCAGCGGTGTACGTGCATTAAACTTAGCATTGTGTATTTCAATTAGAGATAACTATTATTAAACACAACGAATGTTGAAAACATAACAGTTCAAAATACGCAATATGCTTCGTCAAAATATATATTTCAATATATATTGGTACCTGGTTCAAAAGTAGCCATATAACTAACGATGTTTTGTCAGGAGTTTTGTGGTTCTATAAGAATGAAGAATGTGTGTTTCTTGTAATATAAAACTTGCTTAGAACCCGAGATTTTGACAGAACATAATACATTATGGAAACGCGGGCGAAATCGCGGGCAAAATCTATATATTTAAAATATTTTTTTACAGACAGATACTATAAGGAACGATCATAATTTACTATTATGTACACATTGACGTCATAATTCGCGACACTAATAACGCGATCAAAGAAATTGCAAACATTTTGTCATTGACCGTTTGTTCCTAAATGTGATTTCCCACGTATTCTGGAAATAGACGTTGGCCGCGACTGTCTGTAGATATATTACAAGATTCCCAAAATACACAAAGTTGGCCGGGCCAGGTGGAAATTCTGCTTTGGATCTAAATCGAAGTGAATAATTGTATTAGACTTAATGAGTATTATATTAAATAATTTATCAGGCAAGATACCTCTGCGCGTCAAATTTCGTTAAAAAATAAAATATGCATTGGAGATTTTCTCAAATTTTGTATAATGAAAAGATAACTTAAAGTTTTCTTATTATGTATATTGTCAGGGGATTCAACGTAATGTTCAAAAGAAAAAAAAATCTGTACTTCGCAGGTGAAAATTAAGCCTAAATTAAGATTAGTCTTTGTGTATTTATCTATGTTATTTCTATAGAAAGGAAAATGAAAGCAAATTAATCAAGTAAAAAATAAACCTTTTAATTATGGATATTCAGCTGTGAACGACCGGCCGTCTGCCTGACTTCAACCCTCTCCTCCACATGACCTTATGGTGCACCCAGGATCGGCTCCCAATGTGGGAACTTCTCAACGGTTTACATCACGTACTAGTTTTTGTCACGCGTTGAATGAAACAAGATCTCTGTGACGACAATAAAAGCTTGAAGATTATAAAAGAAACTTGTTTGAGTCGCATAATGTATCTCAAGCAAAGAAAAATACGTGATTTACCATTGATATCAATAAATCAGTCACGTACTCGAGCGCATATGCAGTCTCTTTCTTCATATTCAAACCAAGTTATCGGAAATGCATCAAGGTACCAGTCTCTAATTGTCTTGTGACTTCTGCTACATATTTGTTCTAGGTTATTTTAGATAAAATAGATAAATTCATTTATTTGTTGCCAAAATCACACATATGCATATGAATAATAATTTTTAAAAAAGGAAACTGGGTACACAGATAATAAAAAGTAGCGCAGGAGTGTGTGTTACACAACATTTTTTTTTACAAATATCTCATTTTTGCCACAAGCTTTTATAGTAGTTAGAGAGTTCTTGAACCATTTAATATAATACAAATAATAAAAAGAACGTTGTAATATATATATATATTATTCGCAATTCACATTATTGCAAAGTATTAAAGTTGAATATTTGCCAGGTACATAGAGATAATAAATCTCGTTTTATGACGGTACCTACTTAATGAAACTATAAAATTAATGACGTTAGTAACTGGAGGGAAGGGGATCATTAATTTTGATTATCCAATAAATTGTTATATTTATCTAATAATGATGGGTCAAAGTTGGCGTTACTTTGCGTGATAACATCAAAAACTAGAGCATATAAATAATATTTAGAAACGAAATCGATTCTCCCTTAATCTCTCTTTATCAGTCACTTTCGGAGACCAAAGTCATTGCAAAAATTACCTTTTAACAATATTTCTGCATATAATCAATCTGGAATTGCCTCGAAGCTACACAAACTCTTTTCAGCAAATAAGAATGACCTAAGAATCCCTAAGAAGATATCGTATCCAGGTGTAATGCCCAGGTGCAAACAAGATCGGGCCCTAACAAAGGCTCTTTTTAACCCCCGACGCAAAAAGAGGGGTGTTATAAGTGTGACCGCTAAGTGTCTGTCTGTCTGTCTGATATGAATGCGTCTTTTTCTATTTCATATATAATTTTTATGCTATAGAATATAGATAATTTTTAGATATGTTTGATCAAAATCGTTTCATCCGTTCAAAAGCTGTAGCGAAATGAATATTGAAAGTCGGGAGTTTTTTTATTTTTGTCTAACAAATAAACTTGTAATTAGTATGGATTAAATCTAGTCTCGATCCAACGCCCTCGACTTGAGGTCCTGAGTCCTTTTGATAGCTACGCCGCTGAATGTGGGTGTCACGGAATTACATCAATAGGGATGAGGAATTCTGATTTGAGTCCCTTTGATTGAATTCCTCAATCTCGACGTTCGATATGATGTAATTCATTCTTTGTTGAATATTCTTTGCCCTTCGCAAAAGTCTCGAGTCTGTGTTTATATTATTCCTAGCTGCGCCCCGCGTATCTGCTTCCAAGGGAAATTTAAAAATGATGATGTCATGTTATTGTAATTAAGATCTGACCACACACTCTATACTCTATCGATCATTAAATAAATAAATAAATACATATATTAGGACAAATTACACAGATTGAGCTAGCCCCAAAGTAAGTTCGAGACTTGTGTTACGGTATACTAACTCAACGATACTATAATTTATAACAAATACGTATATAGATTAACATCCAAGACCCGGGCCAATCAGAAAAAGATAATTTCCCATCTTGACTCGACCGGGGATCGAACCCGGGACCTCTCGATTCAGTGGCAAGAACTTTACCACTGCGCCACTGAGGTCGTCAAATCATTGATTTAATTATTTAATTAATTTCTTTATTTTATCATTAAGTTTCGTTTTTGAATTTTTAAGATTCGGTTGTATTTTATGACCAACTGTCTGTCTTACGTCAACCCTCTTTGGAAATGCTGTTGTTGCCAATCAGATGCCAAACTTACGTAATCCACGAGAGAATAAGAAGGAGTCCTATTCTAACGACGTTCTAAGCTATAAGAATGACCGTTCTGTCTCAACTAGCGTATTTCCGATTTTATTCTCGCCAGATTTTTTTCGGTTGTGGTTTTACGACCGCGCGGCCGCCTGTCTGGCATCTAAAAATCATATACCTTAGGATGTTTGATAATTATCGACGGAATAAATGACTAAAAATCATAAGATTTTAAGTGATTTTTAAGTTATTTGTTTTGTATGATGATGGCTAACATCAAGTTGGCCGCTCATTAACGTTGCAAAATCATTATTGTTATTGCTATGTATCGACCAGCCACAGTTCAAGGCTCGAGCATTGATTGTGGTCGTTCTAATTGTCGCTCAGAGTCGAGGGTGGTGGCTGTTGAGACTTCTCTCAAATTGTTTTGTAATGGCATTTACACATTGCGGAAGGTGTTAGTTGACATTTCAATTATGGTTTAAATAATAAAGTTTAAATTATTATATCAACTTTAGATATAATAGGCTATTATTTTTCGCTTGGAAATGATCATCCGTCATTGTCTCTAATCTTAGTGTTTTATCTATTGCTTTCACCGACATTAAGCGTCTTCGGCATCCTTATTTGTCCATTGATGCTCATATCATCCCTGACGTGATTAAACCAGCATATCTTGAGTTTGCATCTTCTGCCTCTGAGCCAAGAGGAATCGCATCATCATTATCCGTCCATAAATGCCCCAGCAGTGGTGTCATTACGCTGGTAATAATAATTATCTAGCCTTTGCTATATTTCGCGCTTTAAACACACAAAATAAAGGAATATTGTAGCTTTTATTCAGATACAAGACATAATTATCAGTGTTACAAAAACAGGACACTCGTAATATTTACATTTCACTTAATACACACCTTTTGAAACTTCTTGAGTCTCTTCTTTTTGGTCCCAAGGTCATGTCCGGGGTACAAGGAAGATACTTTGGTCGTCACAGACAACTTACTTATTTTGTCTTCCAATATATTATCTTCCAACAAACGAGCCGGGTGCTTTTCGCGGGTCAGCTTGCGATAGCCAGACGCAGTGATCATAGACAGGCTTAAGCTGTCTCGCTTGAACGTCTCTATGTATGACGATTTGATTTTCCCGTATATATCAATGTGCTGTATCAAGTTTTGTAGTGCAACGTTCTTGAATCTATCTGGTGTCGTCGCCATGCGGCAGTCGCCTCCATCATTTTTATTATCCCCAGCATTGGTCTCAGGGAAACCACGCACCATTTTTTTTAATTTAACTTTTCCACCAATATCAGCCCGTTATCCAGTGGTCTTGTTTTACGTCCCTTGACGACTCTGTCTATCCCGTAAGTGATAACGGTAATAGGCAATATTTTTATTTTTTTGGTACTAGTTTCTTTGTTGTTATACGGGTGTGATTTCCCCGAGATAATTTTATAACAGATAATTTCACATTGAAGAGTCCAAGATCAAAGTCTTGGCCAAAGAAAATATGTCCACTGTCGATTTTACTTCATGTCAAAATAAAATAGTAAAATGATTTTGTCAAAGCTGTCATTAATTTTATTCATAATTGTCATTAGGAATTCGTCAAAAACTCTTTGTTTTCAAAAAATCTGTGACCTGCTTTAAGAACCTGAAAATCCCAACTTTGCTTGCAAGGAGACACATAAATAAAAGTGATAACTATTAAACTTCATTTTTGTCTCGTATAATATCCGCACAAAATTCAACAAGTTCGTCTTTGGTTAAACGCGGTATAAATAATTTCACATGAATCCCAGACATTGAGGGGATCAATGAGAAAATTGTATGCTGAATAAATCTGACTTTGAAGTCTCGAGCGAATTATACCGCTTCTAAGAGGATTTTCTTAAAGCAATTATAAAAGAATGGCGCCGGCTTAGGCATAATAACGAAGATATCAATATTAAAATTATATAAAACACTAGCTATACTAGCTTTTGTCCACAACTTCGTATGTGGGTAAAAATTCATTTCCCGTGGGAATTTCAAGAAATCCCTTCTTAGTGCTGCCCTACCTGTCCTTAGAACCTACACACCAAATTTCAGCTTTCTGCGCCCAGTAGTTTCGGTTGTGCGTTGTCTGTCAGTCAGTCACTCAGTAACGGAAGAGTTTTATATATATAGAATATATAGATATATTGATAGATCATTATCCATAATTTCGTATTGTAGGTATGTCTTCCACAACATGTTTCAATGTCGTAATAGAAAATTTTAAAAAATCTGTAAAAGCTGACGAGATTTGTTTACTTCTTCTGATTGTACCAAAATTGGTTAGCTACAATGCGCGCCCCGAAATGGAGATGTACGTATGGTTTGACGATGTATGCATGCATATAGGTCTATTTTGTTAATGCGCAGGCAAAACAGGGATATTTTAAGTATCTTTTTGTGGCGTGTATTTTAATTATTTCACAACATTGTTTTGAAAAATATGGTTGTTGGATGCCATGGGTTTACGTGGAAATCGGACTGTTGTTCAAACAGCCACTCGGGTATATTAATAGCGAAAATATTTAAATCATCAACATTATGCTAATAAACTATTTAAATAAATGATGATAGTCGTACAAAATCTTTGTCAATTTAACTCAATGGTGGAATGTAAATGTGATTGTTCTGTGGATCGGAGGTCAACATTCAAGGGTAACAACACAGTGGGATTTGTGTAAGTATCGAATTAATTTCTGGGCTAAATTATGACAATTGTTTGTGTTGTGGCGAAAGATGTGGCAAAATGGGCGTAAAGCCAAAAGTGATTTAATTTGCGATCATTGATCTAAATACAAGTATATTATAGCATAAAAAATCGACGATAGATCGCTATCGTTCTTTCACTCTTTACCATTATATTTGGTATTGCAATAGCAAAAAAAATGTAGTTCGGCGAAAATCCGTTTTTTGCACTTTCTTGACAGTCTGTGGACTGTACATTTTCATATATTGTTCATTTTATTTATTTTTGTTGTAGTTGCGATCTAATGGTAACTCCAACACAGCATTACATTATTACTTACGAAGTTCAAAAACAGTAATTCTCGACCTAATGACTCACAAGTCACAATCGACGCTATTATCAAGATGGCCGATAAACACGACATTCAGTAGGCTGGCTCTTGGAGGATATAGTTCTTTTGTAATATATCCATTGGCTGGCCATACTATAAGCATAGGATTATACATATAATAATTAACAGTCCATGTAAGTTATATTAGTTTAGTTTAAAAGTTATTATCCTTATTGCACTTGATTGGATTATTTTCCAATATTGAGTGAGATTATTAGATTTTTTAATTTTACCTGAATTAATGCCAAATATATATTATAACTCGAAGTTAATTAGATCATTTGAAAAACTCAGGCAACGTATAAAAAATATTCTCAACTAATTGACTGCATCCAGTTTAATAAACGAGGGGCGACTTTAGCTACACCTTTTGCTTCATATATTCAATGAATTTAAAATTATAAAAACATCTACTTAGGAACTTAGTTCTTGAAAAACCCTACATGACCTTATGAATAACGTATCTCTCCGCTTCTACAACTGTCGATCTAATGCGTTTTCCCGCCATTCTGCAAAGAAGCGTGACCTCGCGTTACCTCGTGTTCGGTCTGCCTCTCCGCTGCCAACCTTCTAGTTCCCACAACATGGCTGCCTTTGGCCATATCATCCACACCAAAAGGCGTAAAATTTATACGTCCCCATGCCTGGGGCACATGGTTGAATTTGCCTGTCGCATACGTGTCCATCCCTGCTCCATTTGGTTTTGTCATCTTGACGTTTTATCAATTTTAAATTCCGTCCAAATAATAGAAATTGAATAAGCAAAAGCAATGAAAGCATAAAAGCATTCTGTCAACACAACCGTACAGTTCAGTTATGAGTTTCAATAGAGTTATTGTGCACTTTACAGTCTAAGAATTGACAATGACGAAGTACTTCGGGAAAGAAAGATAGGAACAATATTGTACCATCTTTTTAAGTAAGTTTAAAAGGAAAAACTTTTGTTTGCGTTTCTTAAATAGGTTTCCGATTAACATAGTTCCATGTCGGAAATAGTGTCTATTGTTGCTGTTACTGTTTTGTGTTTTTATGCATTTACTTAAATCATAAGTAAATACTTTATTTCTTTCTTTAAATATATTTGCTGGCGCTATTCAATTTCCGTCTAAATTTTGTCGATGGCGATACGATTTCGTACTCCCAAAATCTCGTGCTAGCCCCACTGCATACGTAGCCACAGTCAAAAGCAAGTGAAGTCATTAATTTGAATTTGTTACTTTTCAATATTTACTTCTTTTGCACGACAACGACTATTAAAAGTAATTTTAATAGTGGAACCAGTTTCTAGATTCCTAGGTTTACTTTTTATGAGAATATAAATTTCTTAAACCTCGACGACCTCGGTGGCGCAGTGGTAAAGTGCTTGTCTCTGAACCGAGAGGTCTCGGGTTCGATCCCCGGTCGGGTCATGATGGAAAATTATCTTTTTCTGATTGGCCCGGGTCTTAGATGTTTATCTATATATGTATTTGTTATAAAATATAGTATCGTTGAGTTAGCATCCCATAACACAAGTTTCGAACTTACTTTGGGGTTAGCTCAATCTGAGTGATTTGTCCTAATATATTTATTTATTTAAAACCGAAATAAAAATAATGCCCAATAAAACGGAACCCATGATATTACGGATTATAAGTTGGACATGTAAACCTTGTACCTAGTTGATGTATTTACATGAAATATACCGTAACTTCAGACTTAGCACCAATGCCGATATCTCGGCTCCAAGTTATGACTCTTTTAGCAATATTACTTACTTATAGAAGCCTATTTGGCTTAGGATCAAAGTAAATCACCTAGCCAAGGAAAAATATTCTTATTCTATTATCTGTGTGTCTTATTTTATTCTGTTTTCTGCCACGCTTACATTGTTACTATAACTTTGAAGATAGTACTTTCTCTGTTACATTTCAATAAATCTAATAGAGTCTGCGAATAGTTTCATATAACATCAAACAACTTATTTTGCCTCGTATTATATCATACAATTTGTAATAATAAAGTTACTTATTTGCATAAAAACTCCTATCACGAGTTTCATAAAATTGTTGCCGAAATAAAATCAGTCTGGTCATAAAAATAAGGGTGGCATCGCCATGCGTGTTATTTTTGGTCATTTGGCCCCGTGACCATGACCCCGCAAGGAATAGTATAGGCCACTTTAGTTCGGCTTGCCCAAACACGAGGAATGGAATATAGTGAGTGTAGAAGTACAACTTGATAATGACAATAATGTGGACGAAAAATTGATGCGAATTTATTATTATCGGCGAACTCGAACAGATACTGACGCGAACGAAGGTACGTTGTTTGGAAAAACCAACAGACAGTGTACGTCAAAACCGCCGAGTTTGGTGAACTGTTTGCCACTAATGTGCAGCCAGAACAACGTGTTCACAGATTACTGTTAGAATTGACAGCAAATTTTGTTTCACCCCTTGCTGATAAAGTATCTGATAGCCTATATAGTTATGTAAAATATCGAACAGATAGCGTTAAAAATTGTATTCAACAAGTGTTGAATAGAAATAAGTGGCCAATCACACCAGCCAGATTTATGTAGCGGGTAGTTTATGGGTGAGATTACAATATGACATTTTATTTTAAAGTGCTTAAACAGGCCCATAAACACATTGATCCATAGTCATAACCGTTTTTCATCTATCTACAAAAAATTAAATAAACTGATCACTTATTTCTGCACTATCGTTATTTCGGAACAAGGTGAATCTAATGATGACTGTCCGGACAATATTTTGACCTTTTGGAATAATGATTAGTTGTACCCTGAAAGGGTACTGATGGTAATGAGTTGGTTTCTGTCAAAGGATATGGTTGAAGGGTTGATGTGTGTGTGTGATGTGTTACATGAAGAGGTGTTTTGGTAAACATGACCTTGTGTTTGTTGTCACTTATGAAAAGAATAAAATACTAATTTATTCATTGGCATACGGGTTAATGTGGCATAATTGACTTTTAGGTTAGGTTAGGCGAGTTAAAACATACATAACACATGTAGAAGAAATACAATAAATAACACTAAAATTAAAAATTTTGCAGGACAAGGATTTTATATTCAGTATAAAGTCTAGATCAAGAGACGTACGTCATGCATTTTCTCGGATATGTATACTTGAAAATATAATAGATATAGAGATATATTTTCATTATGGTTACCTACAGATTGCTCGTTGATCGTTGTGGATTTTTAAAAATAGAACTATAACCAAGTCGAGACTACCTTAGATTTTATTGTGGAGTTGTCTCTAGTAGTTTGTAGTTTTGTGAAATATTATAAAAAAATTGATGTGAAAAAGCACCTGTAAGTGAAGGTCAAGTGGATTTAGCAAGTATTTCGGTTGTATGTAGTACCTACTAATTCTATGGTGAAGGTCTAATTTCTAAACAACTGCTTTGACGTTGACAAAATTTGTAAGTATGTAAATGGGAAAAAAATGATAAAAAACTATTAAATTTTAAACGTATTTTATTTTTTAAAGTTATTTGTAATACAGTATACTTTGAATAATTTTAAAGACGCACTTCTCTCACTTCACAACATTTGGACAGTATTTTCATTGCATATTGACGAAATATTAAGTTGCTCTCTGCATTCATTCTTTAAGAAGCTTTTAAAGCTTCAACACTGGCGTGGAACCGAGCCAAGCCTGCCAAGATCTAAAGTTATCATCGAATCAATTCGATTATACATCCCATTATTTGAAATACCATTACCAAAACATTTAATTAATATGAAGTCAAATATAGACATTCCAATGTGAACAGGTGCAGGTATTATAATTTCAAGTATTCTTATTATAATCACCTTAGGACTCATATCACCCAGGTGATATCAGTTAGGTGAATGGAGTAGACTTTTTAGTCTACTGTGTCCATTTGGACTCAATTCATCTAGGTAATAATTTGAGACTTTTTGAATAATTCCAGTGGACATTTCTCACCGCGATATACGTGTATCTGTACCACCTGGGGGTAGCACATGCACCCAGGTGCACATACACAAAGTGGAATAAATCGCACTTTTAAGGTGTGTAATTGTGATATGATTTTCAGGCAGGCTTTGAAAATAGTTACATAGAATATTATTTATCCATGTGCTTTACAATATTGTCTCTTCTATCTACCATTTTAAACAGCTGAAACCTATTGTAATTAACACGACATCAATATGTAGAGGGCTATTCACGCAAGCATTGTTATTAAAATTATAATGAAGCTTTTGTTATCAGTCAATGGATTTATTTTGATATTTACCATGTAGGTTATTTGAACGCCAATGCTGATGTATTTTAATTATAATCTGTTAACTTTCTGGCTAGCTATTAGACCTTGAAAGGATAATTTATAATTAAAACTATAAAATTATACCTACTAATTATAATTAAAAATTTATGAAGAAAACAAAGTCTCACTCTCTTCTGAATTATGTAATTATGATAGTGCTATTTTCGGTTGTATTCTACCCGTACACCAAATTTCATCCAAAACAATTTGCTAGATACTACGTGATTGTGAACGATAACAAACATACATAAATTAAAACTTTTATAATATTAGTTAGATAACTAGGTACGTAAGAACTATTTAATGCAACATTTAAGTAACCTAAAGTAAGTTAAAGCATTAAGTAACCTAAACAATATTTTTTATATATTTTCGCAAATAACATTTGTGGCCATACTTTTGTTTAGAAATTAAAAAAAAAACAGGGAGAGGCATTATTTAAACTCAACGAAAACGCGCGAGAATGATTTTTCCTTCGTCATTTTCGTATTTTTTAAACGTTCTATGTTGAATGATTTGATAGGCGATCGTAGTGTCAAAAGCGTTAATTGGTTTTATGTGACATAATAGTGTCTATTCGTTTGCTTTAGTTATGTCACAAAATCAAAAACCGCTCTCCAGGTCCGAACTCAAATGCTCGGCAATGGAAAGTATTTCCGTCTGACGAATTAAGTACTCATTTCAGCGCACCAATCCGACCCTGGCGGCCTTCCAACGATGCCTGTCGCCGGTTACACCGGCTTTTTGCTTCTGAGACTTTGTTTCTTATAGAACTTTCGTTTCGATCCACTATCGTTTATAGTGATAAAAAATTGTAAATATTACTTAGTAGACCTATCAATTCCCGCGCCCCAATCTGACGCGATCCTATTGATGTTCAATTGTTTTATTATGTCCAGGATCGAAGGGTTAATACAAATAATATCGCACAATGTATTGAAAACTTTCATTAGCAGCTGCAGAACATGACAGTAAGTGTGCCATGATTTAGGGAGAGGAAACACATAGGTAGGCGATGATAGATCTGTAGCCCCACCTAGGCAAGTTTTATTTTATTTAAAGCCTACTAATAGATACCATAGTACTGTACTATTAAAACACCGAATAGAAAATATATGGATGCCCAAAAATAACTGATATAACCTAAATGCTTTTATACTAAAATAATGTTATTGCTAAATGAGGGTTCAATCGTGAGTGCCATGAGAATAATATCTTAACACTAATTCTGTCTATGTGGCCTTACGTGGATGATACGAACTAATGGGGGCGATATGCAGAGTCTCAGTGGCTGCGTCGACGACATGCAGTCTATTATCTGCGCTTGCGCCTCAGTGGCAATGTGCCGTTATAAATAAATTCATGTATTATGTTAATATTCTTTTCAAATAATTCGGTTTGAAATAACAATAATTTTACTTTATACATTTGGTTAATTTAAAACCATGCCTTAGAATTTAGAAAAATAGGATATAACTGCTGAAACTGAATAAAAAGTATTATTGATTTATATAAAATTTCTCTCTAATTATTATAGTTCTGTTACAAATATATATTTTTTTAATTTTACAGATTGAGCTAGCCCCAAAGTAAGTTCGAGACTTGTGTTATGGGATACTAACTCAACGATAATATATTTTATAACAAATACATATATAGATAAACATCCAAGACCCGGGCCAGTCAGAAAAATATCGTTTTCCATCATGAGCCGACCGGGGTTCGAACCCGGGACCCCTCGGTTCAGGGGCAAGCACTTTACCACTGCGCCACCGAGGTCGTCAAAATCAATACCGCCGTTTCTATTTCAAGTAGATATTAAATAATTTATTCAAAGTACACTACCGTTGCTCATTAGTATTCCTTTATTGTAAATGACTGACAACGATCGCACGACAGGTTAGCCACGGTATGGTTAATATGTAAGTGATAGTATTGGTTTTAGTGACACATGAGCGATACATTGATATTAGATGATTAGATATTTTATGCTTTTTTAATGTACAAAATACAGATCTACCACGAAACACGTGGCACGTTACTGACTGTCCACACGCCGTCTCATTTTTCCACATGCCGTCTCATTTTTCCCACATCGCGAACCCATCGTGTAAAAAAGAGAGATGACAAGGACGTGCTACGTGTTGTGTTTTATGTTGCATGGTTGCCCTTCATGTTTTAATTTAATAATATAGAAACAATTAAGCCAATAATATTCTTATGTCATAATATTGTCAATGTAAATAATATTATACTAACACTACATACATGCATACATACATTGCAAGTTAAATAAAAGCTTTTAAAAGAATATACGAACAACGATAAAACTGCGATTTGGCTTCAACAGTGGTGATATGCTGAAACCAGTGTCGGCAGATCATAACCGGTGTCAGTTTGCGAGAGCTTGGATCACATCCAAACAGGCTGACACTTGCCGTGGACTTTGTTGAAGTGAATTCAAATAAACACCACTTAACGGCAATTACGTACGTCGTAGAATAAACTAAGCTTAATTTAGTTCCCATAATCCTTACGTAACATTATAAAACAAAGTGCTCTGCCCCGTCTGTCTGCTGTTCGCGATAAACACAAAAACTACTGCACGGATTTTCATGCGGTTTACACCAATAGATAGTGTGATTCCTAAGGAAGGTTTAGATGTATAAATTATTGTGTTTCCGAGCGAAGTTGCGACGGGACACTAGTCTTATATAAGTTAAACGACAGGTATTAAACGCGCACATACCTTTATTATTTCCCAGAAGTGTCGAACCTTGTTACAAAGGTCAGTGGTCACTGGGCGACTGACTCAGCAAGCTACGGCGACGACGACTACCGTCATATAATTTCTCCGACAAGTACCGTTACAATACACACTGACAATGACCTTATTACGAGGACCTCGGTGGCGCAGTTGTTAAGTGCTTGCCTCTGAACTGAGAGGTCCCGGGTTCGATCCCCGGACGGGTCATGATGGAAAATGATCTTTTTCTGATTGGCCCGGGTCTTGGATGTTTATCTATATGTGTATTTGTTATGAAATATAGTATCGTTGAGTTGTATTCCATAACACAAGTCTCGAACTTACTTTGGGGCTAGCTCAATCTGTGTGGTTTGTCCTAATATATTTATTTATTTTTACGTAGATTTTAGCCGACTTGACATTAATATTATTTTATCACGTAATCTTGCTAGCGAGCTATCAAACAATGCAATTTATATATTTTCTTTAAACTTTGCCCTTGAACTTGATTATTATGTCTTCGAACTTTAATTTGGCATAACAAAATAATCGATCGCTCGATTACTCTCACCTGTGACCTAGTTAGTTGAAAAAGGTAATTGAAACAAAATAAAATCGAATTTAGGTGCCAGCGACACGAAATCATATCATCAAAAGGGCAATAAATGTTAAACACAGAAATTCAAACCAACTAAAATATAATGTCCGCGAAGGAGAAGCCTGATGGGACTTTTGTTATGGAAATCAATCGTCCGCGCCCTCCGAAAATGATTCGCCACATCCGACCGCCCCCGGCCTAGCTTTGGGCACTTATGCTAAAGTTATTATATTCTGAAAACTGTGGAGACTAATCGAGAAACTCAATAAACGCAAATTCAATTCAAAAAGTTCGTTTGTGTAAATTATTTTACAAAAACCTGGATAATATGAAAATTAACTGAAAATATCCTCCATCGTTTTTTAACTACTGTGTTTACTAAATGCTTTAAGATAAACTAACTTATAACCAACCTAATAACTTTATGATAAATCAACAGGCATTTAAACTAAATTCAATTGTTTTTGGATGGATAAGGAGTACGGGGGCTACTACTTAACAATTGCAAATACTAACGGCTTACAAACCTTCCGAAACACAGAGGAGCTCAAGATGATAATAAATTTTTGGTCACCCATCCAATGACCGAGAGTTGTGTGTGTGTCTAAACGCTATCACAGGCTGAGCGCGCTAACCACCGCGCTTTTGAGCCCCTTATATTATGATATACTCGCTTTCGTAGAGGCCACTCGTAGCTTGTCTACGATCGCAACTCTACGACACTACGACGTAGCAACAATAAGCCATAACTTAGTTTGGACGTTTGTCTCAACAACAAAATTAAAGTCAGAGCTTCTTAATTAAACATTTCCTCCTTATATAAATTGTGCAGAAGTTGCATGCCCTGTAAATGGTAAATAATTCTAGATCGCGGGATCTTGTACTGAGGTTTTATAATCTCGAGAATTAGAGGCTGGAGATACAGATCAAAATTTTCTAAGAACTAGCTGTGCTCCGCAGTATCGCTTGAGAATAATAACGTACGTAACGTTCCGGACTGTGTCAAATTCTTTTCTGAAACCTAGGGTTTATCCATCAAGTATATTTTTAGTTATACAGTACAACAGAATCGATAAAAATGCTAATATGCATGGTCCTAAGATCACTGTTGACAATGAAAGTTAACAATGGTTTCTTTTCGTGGCCAATTTTTGAAATAATAGATGACTCCAAATAATTTAGCTCATACAATTTCGACCAAATAAGTTTAAACCAAAAATCTGATTCGCGTAATATTAATATCAATATAATTTCGTACATTCGGACAAAGGCGTATTCATTTTAACTACCTAAATTCTTTGACTAATTGCCGGCACGCATGCGAGCCAAGTATTAACATATTGCAGACTACACTAAACTAAACTAGTAAATTTTGCCCCGCCTCGTACGTGTCAAGGTTGCTGAACATTGAAAGGCCTGGTCAAACAGTTTACTTGACACCATAACACTAAAATCATAATTATAATAGTAACTTCTTCCTGCGCTGTACGTAACTAAACTATGGAATAAAGTTCCCACAGCAGTGTTCCCTAATAGGTTCGACATTGGGGCCTTCAAGAATAGTTTATCGCTTTCTCAAAAAGTCGATTAACGCTATAATAACGCTATAACGGTAACGTATCGGATGGTTGGAGTCCCTGGGTGTTCGCTTACCATCAGGCAACTTCAACGCTCGTTCGCCCACTATGCTATACAAGTTTATTTGTTAATTGACAAATTAAAAAAAAAAAAAGTTTTTCAATATTCATTTCGCTACAACTTTTGAATGGCTGAACCAATTTTGATCAAACATATTTAAGAACAACCGCATAAAAATTTGCTATGAAATAAAAATAAAAAAAACACATCCAAATCGGTTCACCCATTGATGAGCTACGGTGCCACGTACCACAGATTAAATAATACCCCAGTACACGTACACAGACAGACAGATACACTTAGCGGTCAAACATTAAAATAACACCCCTCTCTTTGCGTCGAGGGTTAAAAAATGTTAAATTAAAATTTATAATACGTTAAATACTATTTTTTTTCTTGTCGAGTCAGAATCGAAGTGGCTTTTAGATGTACAACTTTCGATCAGTATGTATAGCTACGCTTGTGGCTTTATCGTTGGATAAGTTTAGGTCCTTATTGGTGCAGGACGTAGAAGCCGTCAAGGTCTCACTGCTGGGCTAGGGTCTTCTCCATCCATGTATATTTATGTCATGACGTAATCATCATCCAATTTGTATTGTAGGCATCTATCGTCACGTTCCGTCATCTGTCATAGAAATGTCACTACTTAAATACGAGTATAAACGGCACAGTTCGGCACTGATGGTATTTTATTTTAAAAACTAATCTAATTTTACTAAACCTTTAGTTTATGTTATACAGTTATGTTATACAAACATGTTGCAAAATTGCTGTTACAATCCAATTTGTTGCAGTAGCATAAAGAGAAAATTCACCATAATTTACAATTCCGAACAGTCATTATACTAATCTTCTTTGCACAAGATGTGCATTTGACAAGTACAAGACTTTGCATGGCGGTGGCATAGGAAGTTATATGATTCTATAAAATTAATGATGAAAACACTTCCATAAAGCAACTATATTTGTATACCAGTGGTCCCAAAGTATTTAGAATCTCGTACGAATCACAATTAGCCATATTAATGTCTCATTGCTAGAACTGAGACCAATCTGGTCTCAAATCTCGCAATCGAAATTTGCATCAATTTTATTCAATGGTTTTAAATGAATACAAACGTAACATTTCGGTCGAATGATGTGTTCGCTTGCCATTTTGTGGCGGTGTTTTTTTGTAAAATAGTCTTTAGAAAAAAATTGGAGAAAACTGATGAAGTAAACTTCTCACTTATATTATTAAGCGGAAGTGTGGAAATTTGCGTATAGGGTGTAATCTATGAAGGCATTAAACCGACTTTCAAAATTATTGCACCAGTAAGAAGCTATAACTTCAGTGATCCAGTGATTCTACGATTGATAAATTATCGAATCAACCTATGTTTTTATTCTTCATGACATCATTTACCAAACATTGGGATAATTATACCAACAGATTATACCATTCCCAAAGGACACGCGTATAAGATTACGTAGATTTTGTTTTCGATTCTGTACCTCATTACATTATAAGGGCAATTATTTCGGTATATATTCCCTGATATTTTTGCTGATTCTATTGGGAATTAATTTTTTCAACGAAGTACAATATAAATTTAATATTTATTTATAATTACATTAATATACGAGTTCTTAAAACCTTACCAAATATGCTTTGGCTTTTAACAATTTCCGTTTAAAAATAAATAGTTAGGTAATTAAAGTTAACTTTGGCACCATTTTATAAAAATTTCAATATCCAAACGAGCATAGCCTTCCTTTCCAGAAAAATAATGAAACTGACCACCGTTCCTTTATTAACCAACAGAGATTTCAGAACTAATAGAAGTTATACAAAAGTCCGGAGTGCAACTCAACTTTGTCGGAACTAATCGTGTCATCAAACACACATTCTAGTTTATATAAATGGCAAACAAAACTTTTGATTTCTACTATATTTTATAATGTTTAACATTTATTCTGATTGATTAAACATTATGTAAGTGTTTCTTGAATATAAGAAAACAAAAGTGGTTTTCCTGAATATTAATACTTGGGTAACTTTAGATTCTTTCTATGTTTTTTTTGTTGTTGTTTACACAAACAGTGTTTTTTTTCTATTTGCTTTGTTGGTGTTGTAAAAAGGATGTAAATTCATATTTCATTGAAATATTTTTTGTTATAAATTAACTTATAACACAATATATGCCACATTTTATCAATATTGAATTAGTCAGTTGTGATTTTATTATTTATGTATTGAAACAAAAAAAGTTGAAATCAGCCTCAGCGACGCCTCGGTCTTTCATATTATTGTTTCTATAATTGAACTGTGCATTACGTTTGTCCCGCTGGCGAACATCCAAATGGCAACAGAATTTACAATTTAAGATATCGTCTTGGACAGGCCAGAATGACTGATTTAGATAAGACATTTACAAGGGCATTAATAAGAAATATTCAAATACGCGTACTATACGCAAAGCACAGCGCTAAGGAATTACTGTTTATATCAGCGCAGACAAACCTTCCGTTGTCACGGTGCCTTTAGCTTTATTATTATCCATACTTTGAAAAACTGACATTGTTTATGTCATAATACTTTAGCGTTATACTGTATAAGTAAATTTGCTAGTTAGTAAATATATTGCTAACTAGCATAGATTTAGAAGATCGTGTGTTAACTGCAATTACTTTACTTTGCCATATTGATGTATTTAAGTACATATTTATTTTTTACAATATAACTGAGACTATTTTAAATTATAAATAGAGAGAGATGATATATCTAGAAATATATTTATATAATTGTAATAAAAATAATTAAAATGTTAAAACTATGTTTTCTTGTTGTAGTCATTGGTACACCTGGCAACATTCCAGGCAAACATTAGTTAAATAGTATTTATATGCAAATATCATTTTCTTCTTGGGTATACTACAAAAAAGAAAATGATATTATAGATAATAAGCTAACATTCCATTAGTGATGCAAATTCAAGTGTCTCATAAGACAAAAGACATTGTCTCATAGTGTGCACAGAACACATTCGATTTCGTACGGAAAGTGTACATTTTCAAGACACTGGTCGTAAACTATGGGTTTGTTTGTCGGTTGAGTTATGAATCTATTTCCCGACATAAAATATACCCAATAATTATCAGAAATGAAAACAAAACTTACGAAGTGTTTTGTATTTTTTCTTTGGCGAACCATATGAGTTTTTTTTTTCCCTATAAAAATCTGAATGTATTATTTCTGGCTTAGAATATGCTTGATTTTTTAATAACAGTGTAAGTATTATTAATATTACAACTATGTAGACTATGTAGTCGGTACGAGTCATTAACATTAATATTCATTATTTAATTTTAAATACAGATGTACAATTAAAATTGAATTGCTTATATTATCACTAAAAATCTAAGCAATCAATGTGAGATTCTTCGTATACTAGGAACCTTCCAATTTTCGAATTGTACCGCAGACAATAAACTTCTTTATGAAGATCACCCTTCACCTTGGCTTGGGACAATGTCGAGATCATTAACTCGAGAGTGCGTTTAGTGTCTGTCGAAAATATCCTATTATCAGAAAACGCGTAGGACGAAACCTCGGAATACACGGCTCTTGGCAAAAACAAAACGCTAAACGTATTCAAGTTCATTAATCTAACCTCAAAGGAACGTTTTCATGCATGAAATTTTTATCCTTCAAATTTTACAATCACTTTGTAGTGACATTTCATTTAGGTGTCTGTCTGTGCCATTTGCTCCCAAAGAGGGTTGACATCAGACAGAAAGGTCGATCGCAAAATCTTCAACATTTTTTGACGTTGGCAAAATCATCGTTTTGGCGAACGATGGAGCAATGAAATTAAAAAAAAAAAGATTTATACTTATACTAGCGTTTGCCCGCGGCTTCACCCGCGTTCATTTCGTGCATCTGCTAATAATAACTTACCTATTGTCGTATCGCGATGAAATCAATACCAGATTTTAAGTTAGACCATCCGCTATACAACTGCATCAAATTACTACTTGATGAACAAGTAGTTTTTGTATGATGCGCGAACAAATATACAGATAGACTTGAGACACAAAAAATGCTTTGGCTTCTGTTCATCTTATAAAGACCACACATAATAATTTTTCTTTAATATCTCCTATGTACAGATATAGCTCACTTAACAGTTCTATTATATGTATAGATTTCAAGCTGACCCTGGGTCATGGCGTCAGTTCAAGTCGTCTGCATGGACCTCACTCTTGTTTCCTGCCATTTTACTACCAGGAAACATTTTAAGAAATAGACATTTGCGATTAAACCAATAATATTATGTCTAGTAATGAAAATTCCTGTCTGTTCATATCTCGCAATTTCTTAATGTTGCGTAAGTAGAATTTTGAAGTTGCGTAACACATGATGAGGTACCTATATATGAGTATTGGGAATATGTCAATAAATACTGATATATGTTCAGAAACATTCCAGACACATTTGGTGTATACGTGATTCGCATTTTTCCTGATATCGATTTCAAATGTATTTTAATGTTGTTATTTAATTTTATTCTTTGTTATTAGAACACTTTCATAAGGATCACAGATTAAACAGTTTTGTATTATATTCAGAATTTCTGGTGATTCTTGGTGTTATGTGCTTAAAAAGTTAAAAACGGAACCCTTATCTACCTATGATCATTTTGTTGTCCGTGTACCCAGTCAGTTTGTCTGTCTGTCAACGACCCTTTTTCTTAAGACCCTCTCTCGCACGTAGAGGTATTAAGTTCAGATTTAAATCAAATATTCGTAGTGTTAGCACCGATGCATTAACTATAAACTGGACTGTATTCAAGACCAGCTTATCAGCAGTGGTCAGCGATGCTAACCGACACATTACCGTTATCAGCAACAACTACCCTTTGCTAACTAAGACTAACGAGCTGACCACACGCAGCCAGATTGCAGATTAAAGGCTACTTACAGACTACATACGACTTACACCACATCGTTGTAATAAATAGTTAATCTGTTATTAAAAAAAGAAAACGTACTTTAAGCTAAAGTATGTTTTTGTACACTGTCGTTCTATGTTCATTAACGTAGTATAGTTTCTTCCGACAGCAAATACTTATAATATTTGTAATTAATGTGTTACCCATTTTGTGTGATAGCCAAATTAAGTCGTCTTTAGTCGTCTTATCAACATGATATTCATACAAACTATCATATTCCATTATCCCTTTACAGTCAATTGGGGGTTGTTTTTTTTTTAAAAAAAGCCTATATTTGAACGGGGATCTTTAGCTAAATGCATACAAATCTGTCTAGCGGTTTGGCCGTGAAAGTGGAACAGACAGACCGACAGAAGAACAGACTTATAAGTATGGATCCATGTTGTCAATATACAGAAATGACTGAAATAATTTTAGATAGTTTGTATTTTAAAAAAAAGCATTTTCAAATTTCTTTCCTTTTTCTATACCTAACTTGAACACAGAAAATTATAAAATGACTGCAAACAGTTTTCAGCTGAAGTACGGAAATGCACTCAACTCCACAGAGTTTCAGTAACGTGGCACTTTTCAGTAACGTGGCACTTAAAAATCTATTATGGAAAACGTTGAGCTCACGACGATGATCCAGAGATCTATAGAGACGAGAAATGTTTATGATAAGTAACCAACTTAAAAAGATATGAATAGGTAGTGAGATTTAAGTTATTATTTTTCTACGTTCGTAATAGAGATTACTTAGTCTTGTTTTTGGCGAGTTCAATAACTTCGGAAGTTTAATAGGCAAGTAAAACTTTAGATCTTGATAAAACGTGCGTGTTAGGTACGGGTCAAAAGGAAAGGTCAATCTTTCGGTAATTGAGCGGTTTAATTATAGTATTGTTACTAAACCAAACGTTTAAATTTAACCACAGCTTGTGAAATAGTTAGTCTGAACTCTGAATGTATGTGTACCAATGAGTACTTATAACCAGTTTGAATAATGACAATTTGAACTGGTTTATTTGGTAATAAGTATTGTTAAAAATGATAGTATAATGATATGTTTTTTTTTTTTTAAAATATTTAAGTTTTTATATATATTTCTTTGACATTCCTACGTTGATTAGCTGTAAGTAATTAGGTCAATAAAGTTAATTCTAACATTTAACTGTACGAATGAAGGGAATTCAATTGAGTTTGCCTCTTCCGCTTCCGTAGATATAAATAGAAAACTAGATACATCAACGATTTCGAGGGATTAACGGGGGTTAAAGTAGATCAGGCCAGATCCCAGGTCTGAATTTTTTCTTTTCTTTCTGACCAGATCTCAATCGCTCGAGTTATTTATTAAAAAAAAAACTCGAATCAAAGTGCGATATTTTGTGTAAATAATTTTATTCATTGACGACGACGAGGGTCAATTTTCAAGATTGCCCAATGACATTCAATACGATCGAATGTATCTCATATGTAAACGCCTTTTGCAATAGTAACATTCAGATTTGCTACGTACTTTATGTCTTATTTCTTGTACTAAAATTGGTTTGTTATATTATTGTAGGCGTGAATAATGGCAGAGATTGCCTATTTTTATAATAAAGTTTTGTATCAATATGCAATGGTACATACACTTTTCTTTGATGTTAAAAGTTTTACATTATATCCGTATTCTTCAATAACATTTTCGTTGTGAGTCAATCTATATTTTTTGTGTCTACTCAATTTGTTACCTTTACTAGGTTTACGTCCAAATTTCAAACGTACTATTTTCGATGATCTTAGTAAATTTTCAACAGAATCATACAAGTGATATCCTAAATTGGGTGGATACAAATATCCCAAATTGGGTGGATTCTCGGATCCTAAATCAGGCTTGGTCTCTGATTGCAACTTAAGCTTAATTTCATCTACTGTTTGTGACTGGCTCTGGGAGATAACAGCAGGAAATATCAGCAGAATAAGTAGACCTGTAACAATCAAATTTACACTATTACAAATACAAAAATCATATTCTAAATTAAATAATATTTACTAAAGCTGCAAACAACTAGCCACGCATACCCTCTTTGATAACATGAAGCCATCACTTTTGCGTTTGTCCCTTCTGTCAGGACTGTGCTGAAGCGGAATAGCCACAATACATTACCTACGCGTTTTACGGCATTTAGGGTAAATTGCGTCAGTCAACTTTGACCTGCGCATCGCTGACGTTTAAACATATTACTTTGCATTTTTATGCACAGGTTAAAGTTAACGTCGAGTCGAAGATGACTGATGCAAGCCACTTTTAGATTGCTATATCATTGTTTAACGTTGTAATAAAGTAAATAATGAAATTCGGCTCTTACCTGTCAAAAACATAGCGTCTATCAACTGCCATGAAGTCTCTGCCTTGTGTTGGCCTTACGCATGTCTAATTTAGTAACTGTACTTATCTCGTTTTTATACCGTATAATTCAAAATGCTTACGAATTAATTTAAACTTTGATTAAAACAATTGAAGAGGAAGGAAGAATCTAATTGAGCATCTTGTGAAAATGATCCAAGTAGTTAGTATAATGAAGAGTAAAAAATAAACAAATACAATGCAGAAGAAATTGCAGTGTTATAAAAATTTTACGAGTTACTGATATTTTTTTTTCTTTTCTATGATTCCATTTTATTAATTAAACATCCTATAACAGATAATTGTTAATATCAGAATGGAAATGAAAGTACAAAAACAAAAAATTGAAAAATGAAGTTTTATAATCAAAAACTAAACTCAGAACGTTCAAATCAAAGATGTGTATAGACGTAACGAAGCGGTGAAGCGGTGGTGTAATGGTTAAACGCCCGCCTGTGGATCGAAAGGTCCCAGGTTCGAATCCTACTCATGCCACATAAGTTTGTATATAAATCTGACTCCACAATCTGACGGCCACTTGCTTCCGGTGAAGGAAAACATCGTGTGGAAACCTGCACACTGGTTGACTATTATTAACTTGTGTGTGAAATGGAGAAGGCAATGGCAAACCACTCCATTAATAATGGCAAGAAAGTTGTTGTGTGTGTTTCATTCCACGTAATGACCACGACCCTCAGCCATGAGGAATACGACTATGAAGAAGAATGTACGTAATATGATGCGTGTATATTCCGTTTTATTGAAAATGTCGGTCCCACTGAAACATAGTCACGTTTCATAATCAATGTGAGATATAAGCAGGTAGCATATAATTTAACAAATCTATAATTTAAAAGATTTTATTTAACGATGTTCCCGTGTTTGTCGTTGCTCTTCGTTTTTCTGTTCTCCTTGTTACTGACATATGTATAATTTCATTAATCTTCTCATATTTGAACATTTTTCATCAAGCAGTGTTTCTATTGATTAAGTGATCACTTAGCGCTAATATGTAGTGGACTTTAGTTTGTTTTAATACATTTTAATGAATACAAGAACGATGTTCATAAAATCTACTCAGTTTATGCTTGTGTCTACCATCTTTGTTTGGTTTGTTAGGTTTAGGGCCAAATTTCGCGGGATGTCGATGATATACAGAGCGTATTCTTAGTGGATTATTAGAATCATGCAGACGGTACCCTAAAAAGGGTGGGTAGACATATTGTGGACCTGATGGATATGGCTCAGTCCGATCCCATTTAAAAATTTGATGCGGCAAATTTCCATAGCCCAATGTTTGTGACAATGGTGGTCTTCTTGAGTCAATCACTTGCAACGTGAGCAGCAGAACTAAGCCTGTTGATAATTCGATTAAACTTTATTGTTTCAAATAAAAACATAATAAACTATAGCAAACTTGATGCTACAAGCATTATCTCCGAGCTAAAAACTATCACAAAATACCTAGAAACGCAGATTAAAAATATTTGTCCGCGCTGAGAATCAAACCTACAAACGACTGTTATGCCTCAAAGGTCTTTTTTTTACCAAATTTTATCAAAATCGGTCCAGTAATTTTTGTGTTTATTCATTTACAAACAAAAAAAACTAAAATGCAAATATGGAGTATAGATAAGGGAAACAGAAATTAACTAAATGGTGCATGGTATTTGTGTTCTTCATATTCTCTATCATATTCACTACACACAGAACATAAACTCACTTATTGGCCCTGGCTTTGCTCTCGCGAGAATTCCTATCCAAGTGTCTCTATATCAAATTTCATCGAAATCCGTCCAGTAGTTTTTGCGTGAATGAGTAACATATTCAATTAATTATGTAAAACTTTCACAAATTCAAAAGTTTTCCAATTTTATATTCAAATTCGAAATTCTTATTTAACTTAGCATGATCTCTGCATCACTATTGACAATTTTAATTTTCTGTTAAACTTAATAGGTAAGTATTAGTACCTAATTTAAAGTTTTTGTAAATTACATCCACTACATTTGAAAATCGAAACATTTTTTGTAAATACTAATTTATTTATCATGAAATTTGACAGTTTGTTTTTAATAAAACTAACGTAAAGTTGCATAAGGATGCTTTATACTAATTTAGAAGAATAATATTTGTTTTCGTCTTACCTTTTAAGAACATTGCGACTATTAACGTATTATGAAGCACACATCTCATAGCTTTATAAAGGAATATTCTACTACTGATTATTTATTTCATTTATATACCTTGCAATTAAAAAATATGTATTTATAAATTGAACAAGCAATCTCAATCAACAATCATGTTAATAAAATTGAACATAATTGCTATTGCACTAAAATCTTGATTTTTATTGAGTGAATGAAATGAAACAAGTCTATATATTTGTAAATTATATATTAATTAGAATAATTCATACTAATATTATGAATGTGAAACTGTGTTTGTTTGTTCTTCATTCACCTCAAAAAGGACCAATGAATGCAAGTAATTTTTAGCGTGGACATAGTTGAAGGGCTGAAGGCATGTTGTTTACCGCAAGGAAAGCCGCGAGGAACAGCTATTTTTACTATTTAGTAATAGCTATATGAAGATATTAAATAATATGTAAAAAAGTTCCGGTCACCTGCACGCTGACAGACCTGCATGACGCCACAGATTATAACGGATGGGTGGCATCTTATTGGTCTTCATTAATATATTTTTAACGCTAACAAGAAGAAAATGAATTGGAAATTAATATTAGGCATCATACAAACCAAGATAATATGTTCTCATTCATCAAAAAATAAAAAATGAAATGAAAAGAATTTTTAATAACTTCATTACGCATTCACAACAGGGGCATAAGTGAGTAAATGACTTAATTTACCAGATTCAAAAGCTATATGCAATGAAAAACTTTTAGATTAATTAGAAATTAGTAATTTGCTATCTACAACTTGAGTCTGTTATCGCAATGCGACTAAACATGATGTTCTATTATTTCTTTTTATCAATTTGTTTCCCTTTCCAGGTTTCTTTCCAAATTTCAGAGGTCCTAAATGAAACCTTGGGTCCGAATAAAAATCTTCAACTGTTTCTGATGATTTTAATGATGCTTCATCAGAATACACATAATGTAAATGCGGAGTTTTCGGCTCATCGTGGTCCCAATTGTCTGTTTGATCAGTCTCCGGCATCGGAGGATATTCATCGTGATGGTGTAAATGTTGATAAAAACTGCCGTAGTCTTCCGATAGTCTTGACTGATGATGTCTTAAGTGAATTTTATGTAACATCAACAGAAATATTAATAAGCCTGTAACGACAAAGTATATATATTTATATATCACATGCTTTTCTTTGTTATTTCACGATTTTGTGAAAGAAAACTCAAAAGTTGTTGCGTATAGTAGGCAATCTAATAACAATGCAGATGCAATTTGTTCATCCTTCTCTCTCTCTTTCTCCTTCAGCTAAAAGAGACAACCTATAGACCTGAGTATTAGGTATTTTTGACTTGATTTTCAACCTAAACCGTACCCTATTTCTTAAGAAAAAGGGTCTTGATAGACAAAGGACAGAGGCACGGTCAAAAACTTCAGATACGGTTGTGATGACGGTGAGGTTCTTTGAGGTACGGAAAATTTATCTTTATAGTAACTTATTATCTTTAAAATAAATCAATTTACCTTTCAAAAACATAGCGACTGGTTACAACGACTAATTTAATCATTATCCATTCTTTATCTATTAGACATTACTAATCTCGTTTTACCGTATAATTCAAGAGAAATTAAAATTAATTTGAAGTTTTGATTGAATAGGAAAAGTGATTATTGTCGTATTTATTCATCTATCTCTCTGTTGATCGTCGCATTCATCCATTTTCTCCGTTAGGAGAAAGATCATGCAACATATTTATCTTGTACATGTTTATATTATCATAGAATTACGACAACTAGGTATACATCTGTATACCTAGTGCGAAAATTTTACGCACATGCTTAGTTGTAAGATAAAACTAGTTGATTAAGATGGAACGTGAGTCCAATACGCTAATATAGCAGGTACCGCTGGCTTAATTAACGTGCCGAAGGAGCACGAAATAACACAAATACTGTACTCATAATCTAAATCTTAATTTCACAATCTCAAATACCCATAGTTAGTAGAATAGCAAGTAAACCTATCTAAGTATCAGTCATAAAAAAACTATTCATTTTGTTTTGTTTTGTTAGAAATATATTGCAGGGTTTTTTTTTCACTATTACAATTCACTTTTTATTTATTAAAAATACAAATAATAAAACAAAATAAAACATAAACAATTACAAAGTCAATCAAAAATGCCACCCCGAATTGTACCCGGTTCAAAAGTACCCATAACGCTAGCTGCGTTTCCTCGTTGGATAGCAATTGATAGCCTTTGAACCAAGTACCATCCGGAGCGGTAGTCATATCCACGACACCTTAAACGCCGTCCTATCTCACCAACAAAGCGCTTCGCCTCCGAACACCATGGGCCAGCCGTTTCCACGGCAACTGGAACAAACTCGTACTGGTTGGATAAAACAGAATACTTGGCCATTTTAAGTTCAGCTGCCACCCTTGCAGCGGCCCCAGGCAAACGCTTACTATTAGTGAGGTAGGACGCCGCATATGTGCTTACACAGGGTTGATTAGTTAAATGAAATGTGAATATAATTCCATTTTCTCTCGATATCTCGTAAAAAAAAGACAATCAAAATTTCACATAAATTTAATGTATATGTTATGAATGTATATTAAATATTATGTGCTTGGTTCTACGCTTATTTCCTTTATTAGGTCTCTTACGAAATCTGGGATGTCCTTTCGAAGATCTTGATTCGGAATTTGTATCATCTGATAATAGTCTTGATAAGAAGTCATTGAAATCGTATAAAGGATATTTTACATATGGCGAATAAGAATATATTAGAATGGGGTAATCTGGGTTGGTGCGTTCAAATTCCACAATTTGATCTTCAAGTAGTCGAGCGTGGCACGGTCTGGATTGAATCAATTGAAACGCCAGCAGAAAAACTAATCCTGTAAAAAGTAAATGTCATAGTGGAGTGGTTGCAAAAGCATTATCGTCTTATCGCCATTATGAATCCTTCCTCTTCTTTGCGAGTTGATGGCATTTGATAACGAGAACAGATAAAACCATGTCTTCCTCTAAAAATGAGCTAGGTACCTTAATGACACAGCTCAATGACTTCATTTCTGATTCTAGGTCCATCATCCATATCTGCGCATGCAATTTGTGTAATGAATATAAATTACATTATATGTATATATCATTATGAATCAATAGATATAAGAAATTCTTCTGTAGCCTAACAGACACACATGCACAGTTCATATACTAAATTAAAAAATGCGAAAATTTTACGCACATGCATAGTTGTAAGATAAAACTAGTTGATTGAGATGGAACGTGAGTCCAATACGCAAATATAACAGGTACCGCTGGCTTAATTAACGTGCCGAAGGAGCTCGAAATAAAACAAATAACAAGATACAACTCTTAAATATAAAGCGTTAAAGAAAGTATAATATTTGAAAAACAACAGGACAAACTACCGAAACAGTTAATCGGCTATTACTAACTAGTCAAATTAGATACTTTTAAAATGTCACAGAAATTCTACATGGAGTTTGTATAATAAAATGCGGGATGTTACAATTTTGACTCCATAATTGTAACATCCCGTATTTTATTATACAAGCTCCATATTGATTTTCTGCAAAAAGTATGCCATATATTTTAATCAAATAAAAAATAGTAATATTCATAGAAATCGCATAATTAATAAAACCGAGGAATTAAAGTGACATTTAATTATCGTTGTGCATTTTATTCTATATCCAAATAGCCAATCTCATTGTGTACCAACGTATCTTACCTTTCAACAACATAGCGAATAAAAATTCAATAGATCTTGGCAATATGAAAGTCAAAATTGTTAGCATTACGTTTATTTTATACCATGCAATGAATAAAGATTATGTATTTATTTGTATACCTATAATTGAACATGTAACAAGCATGATCAATCACATATACATGGACAAAGTTGTTATGGTAGGTGGTAATTTTTAGGTTAAAATGTTGAAGTTTCGGCTGCGATTTGACAACAACGATCTTTGGGAATGCTATAGTCATCTGCTGGCTATGGTCGCCTCGTACGACATCCACAATAGAACACGATTTTTTGTCACGCATTGAATGCAATTAGATCTCTCTGACAACAATAAAAGCTTGTGTCAAAAATATTTTTTTTTGTACATTGTTTGATTCTGAAGTGAATACATCGTTAGAAGCACATCTCTTAAATAGGAGGATAGCATTCTCAGTTTTGAATTTTGATCTTATTTTCGTTATCTGTAGTGACTGAATTCCTAACTAATCAATTATAGCTAAAAATTAACACATAATTCAGCGTAAAGTTTTTGCCAAGACTGGGTTTGCATTAAGCAGGTACTCGTGCTAATATACTGACGTTATGCTCTTTACAGGTGAGTTGAAAATATACGATACCAGACAACTTTATTGTATTATATATTTCTTTATTACAAATTAGTTATATAGTTTACATATTGTACACATAGCACAACATAATGAACGAGATACGTTATGCAAAAGGCGACCTTATCGAAGTAAAATCTATAAAATTTTATTATTTTATGGGACCAAGCGCTGGACTTTTCGAAAAAAGAAACAGTCTGCTTTTTTTTATATTTTACTCAACTATAATTTGTTTATGAAACTTTGTTAATGTAATTAAAAATATTTATAAACATAAAGTGAAATGTCAAAAACGTCACCAGCTAAGTATTAGGGAAAACATGATACTGAGGTACCTATTTAAGTGTACTTATTCCTAACTTATCCTAATCCTGAGTAATATTATTAAATGCGAAAGTGAGTTTGTTTATTTGTTACCTCTTCACGCTCTATCTGCTCAACCAGTCTTCTTGAAATTTTACATACATGTAGTTTGAAATATGAAGAATGACATAGGATACCTTTCATCCCGGAAAAATAACCGTGGGAAATTTACGCAGGCGAAGCCCCGGGCAAAAGCTACTCCAAAATAAAACTTATTTTTGTACTACTAAAAGTAAATAGGCGTGTGGCCCTCTTTTTAGTAAGGGCTACCACAGCCTATGAACGATAAAACTGTAATACCAGGGATGTTACACGCAGGTTGCCGACTTTGTGGCCTAGGCACTTTTGCCATAGTACCCTATAATTACACTGCCCCTCTCTCCCTTCAAACCTGAACACAACAATACAAGAACTGCTATTTGGCGATAGAAATAGATACCCATACAGACTACTAAATAAAGTACTAACAATAAATTAATAATAAAGTACACTAATCTGATTATTTGTCACAATCGCAAGACAAAAGGAAGATGATTAATTTAATTTTTACAGGCGTATTTCTTCTGCTAACTTTACGTTTAATTGACTCAAGATATCACATAGCAATATTGGATGATAATATCAGTGATTTAAAACAACAGAGACTGCAAGATTTATACTATGATATTCTAGAACACGAACGAGATGAATGTGAATCTGATATTTGGGATGGATGTGACAAAGATAACGATTCTTGGCTCAACGATCATAGAGATCCACGCGGCACTGACAGATCGAATCGAAACCGGAAAAATCATTTCATCAAATTGAAGTTTGGAGTAAAACCGAGTAAGGGAAATAAAATACCAAGCAAAATGAATTTGAACGAGGATCGATATTGCTATAAATCACTTCATACTTAATCTAAATTGTTTTCCGCTAAATATTTATAACTTCTATCGAATTACTTGAAAAATAATTCCAAATAATCAGCATTTCAAAAGTAGAACTCCTGTTGATGTAATTCACTGTAATGTTCTAATATCTGTGATGTAAATCAATAAATTAATTGGATCACATCTTTGACTGTGTTTTGTTTTAGGTATAGACTCTCGAGGAAAAAATATTTAGTATAATGATATTAAATGTTTCGTAGAAAGAGAAGCAAGACGATTTCCTATATGAAAGCGTGCATCCCATTCTTTAGACTCTAGAATAGCCCCATGGTATGTGAATAGCACGCCTATAACGTTTATTCGCGCTACGTCCGGCATCAGGGGATCCCTCATGTCGGAATTTTTGACGGACGGACGACAAAAAGTCTTAACCATCAAAGAAATAGATTAAAACCCTTATATATTACTGCACAGTTCGATGAACTGAATGTCTATGTGATAGTTACCCTACCAGTGAGGTTATATCGTTATAAGGAAGGGATGTGATAATTTGATGATTAAACTCAATTCAGTTAGGTAATTATGTTTATGTTCGATATAATATGATTTTAAGGCGGGTTCTTTGGAATAGAACCACACAGTGTCCCAACCAAAGGATAAAAAGCCTTGACAGCTAAAACAACAGCATCCAAATAGAGTTGAACGTCAGGCAGACATCCGAATGTAATTCCACAGCCGTGTCATTAAAATATAAACATTTCAAGCTTCAGGACGTCACAGCTAATAATATAAATAGAAACACGCTTGCGTATCGTCGTATTCTAAGTGTCTATAGAAACGAAGAAAGAATAGATTTTACAGGCTTGTTTAATTATATAAGTAAATGTTTAATGTCAAATATTGCGATAATGTTGAAACATATTTCAGCAAACAAACTTTATTATATACTAAATAACAGGTATTAAATGCGCACATACCTTTTTTATTTCCCAGAATATTGTCGAATGAACGACATTATTACCCCCGATTAGTTCGTGAGGCAATCGAAATTAATAAACACCCAAACAATTTCAATCGGGTCGGCGGACATAAATTAGCACCTGCTCGGAATCCAGTGATAGCAAAAACGAAACCTCGTTTTGCTGTCAAGTTGGCTAAAATCGACCATACAGGTGCGCTACGGAATAAGGACACTGTGACGGTACTTGGCGGCGAAATAGTATGACGGTAGAAGAAGATTCTACCGGACAGACGTCGTCGCCGTAGCTTGCTGAGTCAGTCGCCCAGTGACCGCGGACCCTTGTAAAAACGTCCGAAACGTCTGGGAAATAAAAATGGTAATGCGCGTTGAATACCCGTTATTTAGTATATAATTATGCAACGCGAAAGTTTTAAAGTAGTTTAAAGAATTTTCTTCCAAGTATCGAACAAATTAGCGAATCAATCTTATAAAATTAAAACGTCAAAGTAAATACTAGATATTTTCAAAGAAAAATTTATTGAAAGCGATTGGCTTCAATGTGACCATCAGAGTCTTGTCAGGCGTCACGCATCTTAATCAAAATTTAACACATATACTGAAAAAAAAATACAAATTGTGAACCACAGTGTAGTAAGTAACAATAAGAAATCTAAATTGTCATGCTTACAAATTTGTGATAAGTTGAAATTATAGGATTACATTAAAAGTCTTCTGTACCGAGGTTCCTAAGAGTTCTAAATAACGACTTCAGACGGTGTTTGGATCTCTTCTTGCTCAACATTCCAGGTTTTTTCCCGAATTTTCTTTCATAAATGGATTCAAACGATTTTGACTCTTCTTTAGGTACTCGTGATGCTTTGGTTTTTTCTAATAAGACTATAATAGGTACGGTAACGCGGACGTCAGCAGCGTCGTAATCACTTTCACTACTGTCGTATAGATTTCTTTCGTAGTAATAATCATCAGAGAATTGGTCAGTTTTGCCTGGACGAGTGAAGTAGGTGAGCCTTGCGCTGTAGCCTTGCGACAACGCCAACAGTAACAATATACCTGAAATTATAGTTATCTCTAAAAAATGGAATTTTAAAACGTCACTTGTCAAACTTTGTATTATTGAGTGAAACTTGAGAGTCTGCCCCACGAATGAAGTACGCGACAATGTGATATATCCAATCGTGTTGGTTTTATCCCAACTTTCCAACGGATACTGGAGCGTTTCTTCTTCTACTTCGCGTGTCGATGGCAAAACCAAAAACGCTCCACCGCTGGCTACGAAAGCCTTTCTTGCCAGAACCGAGCCACTTCAATTCGACTAATTACTATCCAATTTTAAGCGACTTTCGAAAAAGGAGGTCCTACGTTCGTGTGTGAGTGTATTTTCCACTGCAGCCTTAATGCGAAAGATTACAAACATTACGTTTAGCTAAATAGATTAATGTTATGAAAATTAACGATCAACACTCTCACTGATAATGTAATGAAACAATTCAACCTATTAAATTTTATAAACACCGATATTTCGCAAAAATTACAATTTCGTTCTAAAACGACTTACTGTTCCAAAGCATGTTAGGTTTGTGTTAAAAAAAACCAATGGTTATCGTATTTATTAGCTAGCTGCTTCCAGCGTGTAATCGTGCTATGTATAGTCAATAATTGTTCAATTATAGCTTTTAATCGAACACAAATATGGTATGAGTTTGAAATAACAAAAATTAAAGTGGAAAATTCTTAAGCTGTATAAAATAGGTCTTTATAAAATTTGACAAAAATAATTAGTTCATTAATACCAATAAGAAAAATATTTAATTATCAAATGGATTATCTACATTGTATAAGATAGTATCACGCGAACTATGCACACAGTAATGAGCAGAACTTTAAGTTTAGCTCTAAAATTAGCTGTTTTAAAATTAGCACTCATCAAGTTCATTTGTTATGTTGGTTAGAACACTAGAATACGACACGATGCCTTCTTTAGATAGGTATGTTATAGAAGAAAAGGTAGGAGAAAGAACCCAGGAAGACCAAGACAAAGTTACACTAGACAAATTAAAGAAAAAGTGAGCGTCGTGTCGTATCAAGAAGTAAAGGAATTAGCTATGAATAGAGAGAGCAATGGAAGGAACTCCATTGACAAGAGTCTCACTCTAAATTAAATGATAAGGTTTCGACTATTCAAGGTGCACGTGCACACTGAATCCGTATATGCTGCAAAAACTTTTTGTGTGCACGGGTCTATAAAGCTTAGAAATATAAACTTATAGTTTATGAGTCATGCGGAGCTGCGCGAGAACTTGTGATTTATCAATGACTAGCGGCCTGTCCCGGCTTTGCTCAGGTAAAACCATAATAAATTATACACTCTATGGATTAAAGAAACCCGCGTAAAAATCATTGCGTAATTTTAAAGATCTAAGCATACATAGGGACAGACAGACAGCGGGAAGCGACTTCGTTTTATACTATGTAGTGATGATAGTGACGTTGCATCTTTTTCAAGGTTCCGTAGCCATAAATTCGTCATATTATTTTGAACCCCCGGAGCAAACAGAGGCATGTCAGAGGTAGCAAGATCGTAGTTTCCAAATAGATATTTATTAAATTCTTCATATTTGATCTAGATGTAGGACAAGACATAATGGAATAATTGTTAATACGTCTATACACGATAAGTGCAGTAATATTATATAAGCAAAGAGTTAATCATACTTCTCAATCAATCAATTAATATTTATTTGCAAGAATACAGTGTTGGTACAACACGATTCAGTAAGTTTCTTTGACGTCTCTCTTCTATAACTAAATAAAAAGCCACAAGTACACAGGATGTTGCCTGGATTTACACTCCATATTCGGTCCGATTCTCGTACAGTCGAAGTTCACATCCTCAATTTTCTCATATTTTTAATAGATTTAACACAGTTTCTGCATCCATAGAAAAACACAAACGATAAAGTTCAATATCAAACGTATCGATCGATCGAAATCTTGAAACATCGAAAAAATTGGAGAAATCGATTGATATGCACTATCGGGTCCCTGAAATGGAACAACTATTTTCTTTCTCAGCTTAATAATTTATTGGTTGAACCGATATGGGAATATTTTATCGAAGTAATCTGTACCATATCCAAAGGTCAAGTTTGTAATTATTTAAAATGAACCTTTATTACCACCCTTACCTTTAAATACGCCTACACAGGCGTGAAGTCATAGATAAAAGAAATATGGTGAAGTAGTTAATGATACATACAATGCAACCCACAAATCTCTATATACAGATCTGTATCTGTATACAAATCTCTGTATATATATATATATATATATAAATATATGCTATAGCATTCCAAAACTAAAACTGTAAACAAAATTAAATTAAAAGCCTATCGATTCCTTTTTAATGATTATTTACTACGACATCACCTCGCATCTGTTCAACTATTACCATAATCCACTATTTTCAGTTCTAACCAAACTCAACTGAAATAGCAATAAAAACAATCCTATCAAAGACTGTTGTTAGATAGAGATGGAAGACATCTGAATATAGCTGGGCTTAAAATCTTGGCTAGCGGCGGCTAATTGCCGTGTTAGACACAACATTAAAGCAAGACAAGCTTATACTTATTTTTGTTGCGCGAGGGAGAGGAAAAGTGGCAAGCTTCCAAAATGAATTTGATGTTTCGAAAGAACTTCAGCGGGGAGAAAAGTATGAGTTCGAGTGGGGGCGGGGGAGGGAAAGCGCGGGGGGCGCTCGGCGCGGGAAGGAATGCCAAGCGGCGAGATCGGGAGAGGTACTCCTTCATGGAAGAAAACCACTACACCACCAAGACCCTGAAGACCCACCTGTTTCTGTCCGCTGCGCCGCGCAGCAGTGCGCAATACAACGACGGCTCAGGTAACCAGTGATTTACAATGGAAAGTGGGACCGCATCGGCTTTCTTTCGGCATTTCGTCTGAGAAGTGGTCGTTCCGAAATGCCACTAGTAGTTTGTAGCTTTTTGAGAAATTATATAAAATTTTTGAAGTGAAAAGTACTTTGAGGAAAGTGAGGGTCTAATTTCTGAATAAATGCTTTGAGAAGCACGTTTGTAATAAGTGGCGATCCTTTAATAATCTTAAAAGTAACTAATTTCTGCTATTTTGGATACTTAACTTCTGCAATTTGTAATAAGTTGTTATAATTCTTGTCAAACGCATGGCAAAATAATTAGAAGACGGTAAATAACCATGTTTTCTGATACTAACATCGCTCTCATTAGTTAAAACGCAGACATGACGTGGAAATCTCTAAAAATATCGCTTGACGGACAGTTTGGCGTCCAAGAATTTGATTAGACACACATTAGCAGGTAAATGTTATGGCGGAGACGTCCCAGACAGACAGACAGATCTGATGCTAGCCGGTTCATAATTTTGGCTCCACAGTCTCATCTATTTTCGTGTACTGATATTGCAACGTCATTACAACAAGTATAAATTTAATGCTGTAAGTGTTTTTCAACCTGTAGGTGTGAATTTCTACAACGTTGGCTTAGATGAGACCCACAATAAAGGTCAACGCGGGGTCCTAGAAGCTGTATAGAACTGGCTCAGTTAAATATCAATAGAGTTTAAAAGACAGATTTGTTATTATATTAACTTTAGCTCTAATGAAACAGCCTATATACCGAATCCTACTCGTGCCACATGCGTTTCTATACATATTTCACTCATGCATAGTATTTTTAAGGGACCACCATTTGCTTTTCGGAGAAGGAAAACATCGCGAGGAAACCGACGTATTTCTCAGGGCAAATACGACTATAAAAGAGAGTTTTTTCCTCTGTTTTTCATATTTTTTCTTGCTTTTCATGAGCCATTCATGAAAATGTGAAATCCCACATAAGAGGTATCTCAAATAGAATTAATCAAAAGGTAGGTACTAAAAGTGTCTGACAGTGTCAATGGAAAATATATAGTCTGTCACTATAAATATGTATATATTTTCCATGGACTGAAATGTTTGTCTACCATCAGAACCCGCATACTTTTATCTCCTGTGCTTTTGAAAATAACCTAAAAGGCAATTATTCTCAACAGTCCCTTCATATCCTTCCAGAGCGATGCGGGCCCGTGATTGGCGTTGGTACGGGGCAGGACCCCGAGCCCCCCCAGCCCCTCGTCACGCGGGAGCCCTCGGTTTCCCTGATGAGATGGGACAGACCTCCCACAACCACCACGCACGACCGCCGGCGGACGGAGCCTGTCTCTCTCGCGACCTTGGAAAGAGACTGCTTCGTGATACCTGCGCACGCGCTTGATCGCTTCTTGCCTGAGGGTGTTCCAGTAAGTCAAAACTTGTCTCATTTCAAAGTCTACAACACCCAAGTGAACTCTTCCTCCCGGCTACAGTTTGACAGCCATGATGGACTGGTGAAGTTAGTGTATTTAACATATTCAGATGCAACTACATCACTTCAAGAATATATCTAATCCGTCTAATTCTGTGTAGGAATCTATTTTCGATATACTTAGACGGGTCCCAGGATGGGTATCAGTATTATCAACAATTAAGTAGAACAAAATTGGAATTATTACGCGCATACAAAACCACAAGTAATATTTTTATAGACGGTGAGGAGATTATATTAAATTATTTGTGACATATTTCGTGTAAATAGTCTAAATTATTTTAATTTTACATTTGCAGCTTCCAGTCCCGCCTCCTACGCCCGAGAAGGGGCCCATGTCGAAGACTATCCCAAACTCATTGAGTATTCTCGAAGTAGCTGACCCTAAGCTTTGCATCCTAGCTCATCTCATGAGCCCACTTGAACCAATAGAACCAATCCTGGAGTCACCGCTCGCCAAACCTTTGACCAGACAAAAGTTGGCTGCAGGAGAGCTGCTTAATGACGTGGCCCAAGCCAACACAGCTGTTGGAGGAATGTTATTAGCCAATATGGAGAAGAATGCAGAATTTCCATTCATATCGTACTAT
Organism: Plodia interpunctella; assembly: GCF_027563975.2. Classification (NCBI taxonomy): domain Eukaryota; kingdom Metazoa; phylum Arthropoda; class Insecta; order Lepidoptera; family Pyralidae; genus Plodia; species Plodia interpunctella. The sequence goes on from NC_071301.1 coordinate 9,543,840, forward strand.
GTGATAAACACGACTTTGTCGGACCCTTTGATGTTTTACAATAACATGAGGAGTGCGTCTTTGACCAAGTTTGACCCGAAGACGATAAGGTATTCAGCGGCGCATACGCTGGATCTGTATAGTGAAGTGGCAATGATTTGCAGACCGCCGTTTAATGATTTAGCTGGAGGGCCGAAGAAATCGCACACGCCTACTACTGGATTCATTATTAGCGTTTACAAGGTAATACTTCTTTTATACAACTTTTTCTGATGCGACAGTTTGAATGTTGTTATTTTAATCACCCAAATTCTACTAGATGGATTTTGAAAAAAAAATGGTATACTAGGTATTCTAGATTATATTCTACCCGAATACAACTTTGAATAGCACAACGGGTAATTTTTATAAATTCCTGCTATCGTAACCTAAAGGTTGGTGGTTATTGAAGTATTAAGTCTTCAAGAATCGTTTTAAGGGAACATGAATAGGCCCTCCCCGTGGGAAAAAGAGATACGAAAAGACCTACCTTTTCGTATCTTTTTTTCCCACGGGTAGGGTCCAGACCTACACCCCCACTCCATTCCATCGCCGTGGCAACAGTTTCACAACTAGTTATGACAAAGGCAATTTTATTCTTTCTTGGCAACTAGTAGCGATAAGCAATTAATACACAACCAGTAAACGCAAACCAACAAAGAATTTATCAAATAGTCTAATTGCTATGAAAAAAGGATGTGAATGATTAGGTGACTCCCGGTGCCCCTAGGGAAGTAAAGCACACTACTAACGCTGATTTTACTCTTCCATCCTACTTCATCATAAACAAACCCGGCCAATTTCGAACAATTAGCATTAATACATGATAATATAGGTATATTGTATGTATTAGTGATTCGTTGGTAGTATGATTTATGAGTCAAACAGTCAAGTAATCTGGTACAACACATGTGCGAAAGCTGCCCCTGTTGGTAACTAATGGAAATCTGTTGCCTCAACTATATAATGTGCGAGAAATAACACGTGCATTATATTGACTACAAAATTCCAATTAACTTATAAATTTTGTTACTGTAGTAACCCATACCCATAGTAACCAATACCATACGAATATTATAAATGCGAAAGTCTGTCTATCTGTATGTTCGTATGCATGTATTTAAGACCCCCGTAAAAAAATACACTAGGTACTTATATCTTCAAAAATCAATCAATCCCAAATTACTATAATGGGGATGAAAATACATGCGAAGTCTCATAAGCTAGGCTAAGTATTATTTAAGTATTTGTTACTTAAATAATACTTAGCCGTCAGCTAATAGTCAGTGAACGTCAAAATGGCGGCATGATTTACAAGTTTTCATCACTAACATTTCAGGTGTTCGAAGGAGACGACGGCGAGCGTTTCGAGAGGAACTGGCTGTATTGGACCGGAGCTAGGATGCTATACCGCCATCTCCCTCACTCAGTGGGCATGAGAAAGATAGCGCTACACAAGTCCGTCGCACAGCACGGCGACAAGATGTACCTGTTGGTCTGCGAGTGCGCCAACTTGTTGGACAACCTGTCCGGCGCCGCCATGTTGGTGACAGCGCTGCGCGCGCGTCTCTGCGGCTACACCGGCCTCTACAGACCTATACAGACTTTCTAGTAGAACGCTGGCCGGACAGGCCAACATTGTGTAGACCTATAGGACTTTCGGTTTGATCTCGTGTCGGTTAAGGTTCTAAGGTTCTTCCATTGAAGATTATAGGAAAGTTCATAACAGTTTGTAATTGTTTTATAGATTGGTTGGAAATGGTGTTATGCTGACAACAGTCAAAAACTAAAAAGTGGTCGCGACGAAAGCAAAAAAGTACCAAAGGCTCGCCTAGACAATCGTTTAGGCAATATGTCTACATTATTTAAAATTTGGCTTCAATAGCGTCAATACCTATAACACTATTTCTAATCTTAAGACTGGTATCCACTATGCAACATGTTTCCACGAAAAATACTTTTGCGCAATATAGCTGATTAGCAGATGGCGTTCCACGGACCAAGTAACACGGAGAAAAAATTCTGTTAGCCAGCGTTTAAATGAAATTGAAATTAAGGTATCTGTACACATGGTATATTAACACATTTTCACTAGGGCATCAATCTGGGATTTCAATACAAAAAGTTAAAAAACTAGAATCTCGCGAATCTTGGCTGTGTATATCTTGTAAGTTATAAGACATGATACTACATCTAAATTCAGAAGTTTCTAGACAGTTTAATGGACGTAATAATATGGAGCCATCTAGATAAATCGCCAGCCTATTTTTTAAATCCCGAGTCATGAATCAATAAAACGCTGTTTAGGAAAAAATGTTTCCTAATGTATAAGGCTATAACTATTAGTTTTATAGAGAAAATGTTAAGATCATTTTCGAAATCAGTATTGGTCATTGAACAGCACTCGTTGTGAACAAAATGGACCAAAGTATTATTATAAATCGTTTAAGGACAGTATGTTTGTTCGTGTCGAAGACGTGTTCTATTCCTATGGGAAATTAGGATAAGATTTTAAGATATATTTTCATCTTCTTCCCTCGATTCACTAGAATGCTTTTGCCCAACATCTTTAAATCCCTACCGTCCGTTCAGTTGTTATTTACGGACAAAGTTAGCTATAGGCGAACGAAATATTCTTCTCGTGGCTATTTCAGAACCTCAATTCCACCAACAAGTTAAATAGGTACTTATGGTCTTCGCGTTTTGTGTTTGGCTCTGTCTACGGGATAAATATGTGAACTATAAAGTTTACAGAATTGAGTAAGAACCATGACCACGATAGAAAGATTGTTTTACATCTCCCAATTTCATTATAACGTGTAAAAGCTTTCTTGAGTAAATAACACTAAACGGACATTATTTACTTAGATATTGCCAAGTTAAGATGGTCGAGAAAGGTTAATAATTAATAGAAAATCATCGAAAAAAGTTCGCTATTGGCAGGATACGCTAGAAACCTGTATGGAGAAAGACTTTCTCCTAGTTTAGAAACATGAAAAAAAAATGTCACTGGCTGATTTATTTCAAAGTTGAAAAGTAAAAAAATCATCTAATTTTTCATGTTTTCACTGCCATTTAAATGTTTATGTAAAATCGAAATTAGTGTACTGCAAGTGAGTTCGTTATAATAAGGAATTTAAAAACAATGCCCCACTCGATTCACAATTTTTTTCTAGAAGTTTCTTCCATATTCCTTTTATTATTTATATGTAAGTCTTCCAAAAGATATTAGTACAAAGTTAAATATACTTATTTAAATTTTATTCTCAAGACAAATAGTATTCATTCAGTAAACTTACAGCTAAGGTAGTTCCGTACATATCTTCTGATACATATCATTCTGTACCAACTTCACAATATACTTAACTATATTCCTACTTATGTTTCAAACAGTAACTTGAGGTAATACAAAATAAAGTATACGTACCTAAAAACAAAATATTGTAGCCATTATTTAAACTTTTTGAAAAGTTTAAAAGATATAAGATTTATGTTTATTATACTCGTAACTAGCTTTTGGGCATATTAATTTTAACATTTATATTTGAAACCAAAAAATAATATAACCTATATATTTTTATTACAATATTTTTTGTCTTACCTCTATACAGGGCATTATTTTATTAACTGAACTAATTTTCACAATATACGTAGTACGTTTAGAAATAAACAGAAAATAAAGGAAAAATGTCGTCTTTCTATATCAGATACGATTAACTGATGAGCCAAATTGTATGGGAGACCAAAAAATATTGTCATTTTCTGGCATCGGTTTCTTTGGATCGCTCTCATCTCTGTTTCTCATCTTTATTCCCAGCCCGGGGTCAGCGTAAAAAAAAACCTTTGGCTGTGATTGTACAACCGGCCTCCTACCTGACGTGACGTTGAGAATATAATAACATCGATTTTTTTGTATAACGACTCATACTTCCGTATCTGTTCACAAAATTCTAAGTGTTAATTTTAAAAATTACCCTGTATAGATGCAAATTATAGTGAAACATGTAAACATATTTGGTCAACCAAACTTTCCTATTCCAAATATTTTTTCTCACTTTTCACTTCCAGCCTGCTCAGCCAGTATGGCTAATCGAATTGGCTTAGATCAACATCATAGAAAAGTAATTAAAATATTTTGGCGGAAGTGAAACTGATATAATATAATTATTTCTTGGGGCATTGCAATTAAAAGTTACAATGACATTAAAAGTTTTTCTCAGACAATACGTGCAACGACCAATCCTGTAAATGTTATCGAATAATACTTACACACCTATACTTATTTATTGCTTTTTGCTTTCTAATATAAAATTACCTAATAGTAATTCGGTGACTGATTGATAGATATCAATCGGAGTGCCATAAACCTTACTTATTAATTAAACAAAATAGCTGTCGCGTATTTTAATACACACCAATTAAATATCTTTCATTATAAACAAATTAATAAACACTATAAATATACTAGTGTATATTAGGAATTTGATAAAAATATTTAGTACTTATTAGTATAAGTACTAAATATTTTTATCAAATTCCTAATAAAATATTTGAAATTAAACTCTAGAAAATATTTTACAACAGCACTCAAGTATGTTTCCCTGTGTTTTATTTCTTCAACTGAAAATTATTTATAGAAGTTTTTGCACAAAACTGTTCCTGTTTAACAGGTACATGAAATATTTATTTGCAGTGGTGCTACCTTTAGTCAATTTGTAGATAGCAATAAAAAAAGCTTACAGATTAATTGGGGTGTCGATTCTGCAAACGTTAAATCAAAAACTATTGAGAAAAATCATCAAGATGTTGACTTATCGTTATCAGAATCAACACCTCGTGTGGAGGTTCGAACCGCAGTTGCTTTAGTTATAAGTATTAAAATGTTGAGATAGTTTTAATAGATTTTTCTTAAAATTGCCAATTTCATTCGACAAATTAATAAATTAGTGTTATAAATACTTAGTTGTTGCTTTTAAAGTTTTGTTTTATAACTCTTTATGTCTGAAAACTCACTAGGCAACCAATAGTGGCGCTGCATGTTGGGTTTATCCCACGGCACAATTTATAATGATACAATATTACCTATTTCGTTTCTGTAATTAGCGCCATATAATGTTGCATAGTGAGTATGCATTGCCTTACACAAAACGCAAAAATGTTATGAATTTTATTACACAATTCGTTTTTTGTGTAAAGCAAAATAGACATTCGAGTGTCAGCTTTAGGGGGTACTGATAGGTAAATGCACAGATTGTGCAGAAGAGGTTTTGGAAGTCATTGTGAGTTTAAGAAAATAGGGCTACGATAAAATGGACTAAGTTGTATAATTTATCTATTGTAAGTACCTGCATACTATAAACAATAAAAAAAAATTACCGCATGGGTAACAATCTAACATTCAATGAATTTGGGTAGGTTGACGTGCTGTTGACTGTACATGGATCAATATTAGAAAACTTACCACACATAATTATGTTTAGTTGACCCTAAAAGATAACACAACATATAGACTTAGTCCAAATAAATATTAAAATTTGTATGATTGTGTTGCTAAGCTTGTAAAGCTAGTTTGCAATATGGAAAAGTTCCATATAGATTATTATAGAAGATCCAATTGAATTTCAATTATTTTTGTAATAAAATGAAGATATTTTTGAGTTGTTTTCTTTTATCCATAGGTAAAATTAATCCAAAAACCAATTTATCTATGGTAGTTGAGTCTTTTATATCTATTAGACTGGCACAAAATTAACAAGATTCTACTGTCTGAAGAATTCAAAGCCATTCATATTAAAATAACACAAATTTATTCAACAATTTCATATCATTAAAATTAAAGATCTATCTAATACTAACAAAATCACAGCTCATACTTTAGTATCCCCGATGTCCTCTGAAGCGCCTCCGGTTGTCCAACTGAAAAAATTCGATATTGGAAAGTGACATTAAGTTAAAACTTAAACTAATCTTAAATAGAAACTAAATGAATTGAAACTAAACTTAAATTCAACTGAAAAAAACCTAACTAAAAAGTAAAAATTCAAGTGACATAACCTTATTATGAATAATTCAGTAGTCTCAACTATTATAAATGCGAAAGCAAGTTTTGTAAGTAACTTGTGTGTGAGCCATCCTGTACTTTGGGTTCCGATAAAAATACTTAATTTCATATTGGCTATGTAGCTAGATAAGTTTATATTAGAGATCCCCCATGAGGCTGACATAGTCACACAAAGTGCACTAAAGCCTTGTCAAAAATTTAGAAGAAAAAAAAATGTTTATGTGAATAATTTTAAACTAGAATACTATTATAATGATTGGTTAATATAGAGTAGCAAATGAAAGGAAGCTGAAAAACCTTGTTTTGTTTATGCGAAGATTTTTGAGTTGAGTACTCACCAATGATCGCTTACATTCAAAAAATATTTTTCGTAGTTGAAGACACTCGTCTGGCACTATGCCTAGCTTAAGACATTCTCTAGGAGATTTCTTATCCTGAAGAAAAGAACATATATTATTAAAACATCCATGTTCTGTCCCATATAATGTTGTATAAAAGTATTTTTCTAAATGAAAATGTGTTTTTTTCTTGCTTTACAGAATTATATGTTTTTATTTTTCACTAGTCACACAAAAAAAAAACAGTAAAAACCTTTCTGCAGCAATCACTTTGCAGAAGACATGTCTTGAGATCGGCTCTGATTGCAGCACAAGTGGTCTTGTCTTCCAGTCCAACTTCGTCGGGGCCAAATGTGGTAACCATTTTCTATTCTTGTTTCACAAAAATTCTTGGCAAATGCAGATAGATCAGAAAACTCAAGAAAATGATAACAGAAGGGTGAAATCCATTAAAAAGAGAACCAAACAAAACTGACTTGATTGACCTGACTTCGACAAAGGCAGCCGAACAGCACTTGATCGACAGGCAGATCGACCATTGACTTTGACATATATATTCGATATGAATCGCTCCTGCCTGCTGTGCTGTGTGCTGCTGCCATATTTATACAAGCTGCTACTGGACCTGATTCGCACTCCCATGCTCGCAAAATTTTAAAAAGTTAATAGTCAATGACAGAGACAGTGACATAATATTTATTATGACTTGCTCTTGCTTGATTGACAGTCCCATCAGCTGTTTCTATTTATTTCCATTCATTGAATCGCAAAATATTTATTTGTTATTTGCAATGGTATAATCCGCTAAGTAAAGCATCAATATGAGAAAACTACTACCTGTATTCTGCAGAAAATTGTCCCATGTTTGCAGTTTAAAACCTTACAAGGAGACTAAATGGCTCATGCCGAATGGGAACCCTACAGGTATTTATATTTACAACTGTGTAGCCGATCAGCGCGTGCCTGTTATTCTTAGTGACCCTCACGTTGCTACATGGTACTCCTGTGGCCCTACAGTATACGATTCGGCGCATATAGGACACGCAAGTTGTTATGTAAAATTAGACATCGTGCAACGAATATTGAAATCTTTCTTCAATATAAAGCTTGTGACCGCTATGGGCGTCACGGACATTGATGATAAGATAATAAAAAAGGGTAACGACACGAATACAGACTTTAGAGTGATAGCAAAACAATATGAGCACGAATTCTGGAAAGATATGACAAGTTTAAATGTGGAAAAACCTATGATAATCACCAGGGTATCAGAACATATGACCTGTATAGAACATTTTGTGCAGAAAATTATACACTCTGAGATGGCATATGTAGCAGGTGATGGATCTGTATACTTTGATACTAGTAAGTTTCCTGCTTATGGAAAATTACAGAAAATGCAAGATTCTGGTGAACCAACTAGTAGTAATAAGCGTAACAAAATGGATTTTGCTCTATGGAAAGGTCAAAAACCTGGGGAGCCCAGTTGGGATGTTACTTGGGGAAAAGGAAGACCTGGGTGGCATATAGAATGCTCTGCAATGGTCAGTAAGGTGTTTGGCTCTCAGCTAGATTTCCATGCAGGAGGTATTGATCTACAGTTCCCTCATCATGAGAATGAGGAGGCCCAATCTTGTGCTTTCCACAAAACTAGGCAATGGGCAAACTACTGGATACACGTGGGCCATTTACATGTGTCTGGAGATGTGAAAATGTCAAAGTCACTGAAAAATACAATATCTATCACAGATTTGCTAAACTCTTACAGTTCAGATACTTTCCGGATGGCTTGTCTCATGTCCAACTACAGATACCCAATGGAATATAATGATCAGGTCATGAAAACAGCCGAGAATGTCTTCAATAAATTCAAATTCTTTTTGAAAGATGCTGAAGTATATGTAAACAATACTTCTTTTGAAAGTGGTGACTATAAGTACAAATTACTAAAAGATTTACAGAAAGTAGAAGAAAATAATATAGAGGTGTTAAAAGCAGACTTTGATACTGCTGCTTGCATTAGTAACCTTCAAGATTTAATCCAGAATACTAATCAAATTATGAAACTGGATACAAATGGATATTATCCAGTACCAGTGCTGTTAATTGCAGATTACATCACTAGTGTTCTTAAAAAGTTTGGTCTAAGTTTGAAGCAATCTTCACAAGATAGTGTATCGAATTCCTTGATTGACACATTGGTTGAATTCCGCCAAGCAGTCCGGCAAAATGCATTGAGTAGAAAGGACAAGGAACTATTGAGTGCATGTGATGTGGTGAGAGATACAATGAAGTCAAGTAAAGTTCAAATCAATGACAGTAATAAAGGTCCATCTTGGGTTTTCATTAAGTGAAATATTATGATATTATTGTTGTACTGTTCTGTATTATTGGTGTAAATGAAACACTGTACAGTTTTAATATATGTTTATAAAGAACATTTTATATATGTACTAGCGGCCATCCCGGCCTCGCCTTTATAAAAACAATAAATAAAAACCTTCCTCACTAATCACACTATCTATTGGCAAAACCACATGAAAATCCGTGCAGTCGTTTTCGAGTTTATCCCGAGCAGGACTTTGTTTTATGATATATAAGGATTTTTTATTCAAAGTGTAATCAAGCCATCACAACATCAAGTCAGGTTTCTCTATAAACCAGCCCTTGTCACATTCTAATTATTTATTTATCAATTAGCTGCGCCCCGAGGCTTCACTCCCGTGGGAATTTCGGGATAAAAAGTACCCTATGTGTTATTCCAGGTTATATTCAACCCACCCATATACCAGATTTCATAATAACCCATCCAGTATGTAGATTTGTGTGAAAGTGTAACACATACATTAACACTTCAAAATTTACATTTAAAACATTGATAGTATAGGAAAGCAATAAAAATCATAGTAGGGCAAGTAAATGATATAATTGAATTGTTCAAGTTTTCAACAGTTGATGCACAGTTACATATAACAACTTTCCACCTACATAATTGAGTGTGATATACTTTACTTACAGAACAGGATTGTTGGAACAAATGGCTTACTTTAGTTAACGTCAGTCTTATACAATTTCACATATAACGGTATTCGCAACAAAATGAGCATGTTTGTTCGAATCCTTAAAAATATATAAGCGCGATTCCTAAACAACTTTAAGTACAACATTAATATGATTATATTATTTTCAATTGTCTCACTCTGTGTTCAAAGAAGAAGGGGGGGGGCAACTTACGTTTTCTATTTTACTTATCTCGCACCAAATTTAGTGTTATCTGGAGGAACTAAGTATACCTTTTATTCATGAAAACATGAAAACATACTTTAAACAAAAATATTTGACATGGAACGAGACGAAAGGGTACGATTTTAATGAATTTTACTATTGGGGTATTATTTGGTACCTTCTATATACTAAAAATATTGAAATCTCTTAAAATATGAACAGGATTTGAATCACGAAACAACATTGCAATGCACACCATAAATAAGCAATCAATCCTTGTACAATATGAAAGTAATTATAAAAATACACATAATTTCATATAATGTAATGTGTTATTGAGGTAGAACCAACAAGATAACATACTGGACCAGCTTGGGCAGACTTATAGTACCCCCAAATTCATACAAAGATGATTACGAAAAAAAATATGAAAAAGTTACAACCAATTAATAGACAGTTTCACAAATAAAAAACCAACCAATCTAGAACGTTCCAAAGACAGTTTCACAAATAAAAAACCAACCAATCTAGAACGTTCCAAAGGGTTTCCGACTAGACCCTTCAACACTTCATTGAGACGCGGGAAATTTTGTGCGCGGGGACTTTCACTTAAAAAAAAAACACGTTAACTTAGTTTAGACCAGGGAGGGGTCCATTTTTATCCTGGATTATATATTCTGCTCTGTACACTTTCCACGCGACTAGATAATCACGCATCATTTTAAATAAGGTGTAGTAGTTTATGAATAGTAGTATTATTATCGATAAGAAGTTGTGCCATGCTATGGAGCTGAATAACAGGCACAGTTGAAGCACTATGAGTGACAGCTGCAGGCACAGGAGCATACACAGCAACACTGAAGGGTTTATGAAAACCGCCTGGAAAAAAATACAAAATTTTATTGTAATCATTTAATCAATACAACTCACAACAAAAATGTTGAATTTCTTATTAAGATCTTATTTTAAAATAATCCTTGTTGTATATTTTGTAAACAAGGGTGTTATCCATTCATCATCGTTTATCAATTTATACTAACAGTACATAACTTACTTTTATTTCTAAACAAAATCGCATCGGGCTATCGCTTCCATTAAAATTTTTAAAATTTCAGATCTTATTCTACTCGTATTGAAGTATGATTGCACACTTGTAACTTTTGTATTTATAAGAGAAAAAAAACACATTAAATTATGAATATGACTATATTACTGTGTTATCCCGTAGTTCCCGTACGAATTTTGGGAACACTCCCCAAGACCTACCTACATACCACAAATTTCTACGTCAAGTTTCGGCTGTCATTCACCCACAAAGCTACTTCAATACTAAACATAATTCAATTTTAATTATTTGGATCGTTTAAATATATAATTTGTTTAATATTTTATGAAATAGGTATGTAATTAATTTTGAAATCAGAATGGAACGTCGGGAGCCAGTATAGAGGGCAACAAGTCCGCCAGACTGTAGAGGCGATGAGAGTGAGAGTGAGAGAGAGAGAGAGAGACAGAGACAACAACACTCACGTGGAACCTGGCGTGCTGCGCGTCGTCGGCGCTCGGCGCGTCTGCAACCGAACGTGCACGTCACATCACTATACACTATAAAGGGTCACTGGTATCAAACGCAAAACTCCCTAAAGACTACTTGGGTACATCAAAACAAGCAACTTTTATTCTACGACTTCGTGATTCGTAGTTTTTTTTTTTCATATAAAAAAATCAATCTAATTTGCGATTCTACACATCTTAACTCTATGCCAAGCAACACGAGGCAGTAACAGTAGTGTTATGTAGCGGAATCGATTAAGATTAGTTTTAACGTTTTATAGAAACGACATTGAAACTAAAAAAAGGCAATTTTTTGTATTTATTACGTTTAGACAAAAGTCGTAGAACAAAAGATGCTAGTCTCTATGTACCTTATGCGCCTTTGGAAGGTTATGCGTTAGATATCATGCAGTAACCCTGAATACTACATGCATACACTTGTAAAAAAATAAAACTGGCTGGAACGAAAGTATTTAAAAAACTGGAGAAATTCTAGTTTTATACACGCTATTGCCGGCTAAACAGAATCTTCAAATTTATCCAAATCTTTCGTTTCGATTAATAACAGCCAAACTGGTTCGAAATAATCGCGCGTCCCCGAACAGTTGGTTGGGACTGACCTGAGCGCAGATGCAGCGCGGCGCGGTGCGCGAGGTCGCAGTGCGCGGCGCCCAGCAGCTGGCTGGCGAAGCGCCCGAACAGGCCGCCCCACACGAACGCGGTCTGCTGCGACGACGAGTACACGTCGTAGTACAAGTACGACTGAAACACAAACATTTTCTTGGCACCGACTTCCTCAAGTCATACGTGTGTGCCAATACAATATTGTATGTTGGACTAAACCTAAACCTTCTTATTGATTTTATTTCACGGTTTTGAGTTTTAGAAATATTGAAGTCAGTCTAATTATTTTGTTAAAAGTACTTATTTCGAAAACATGTTATTATTATTATAGATTACTAGAGGTCTCCAGTTTAATATCCCCCATGACGTCGAATGGTCTTGTCAATTTTCCATTCTACAGTTCCCTGACATAGATTTTACCTTTCAATATGACACGACCTTTCCCTTCTCCTTTACTTCATTTAAAAGACAAAGACATGATAATAAATAATCTGAAGTGTTGATGGTGTGATGGTTAAGACGCCCGCCTGTGAATCGAAAGGGCCAGGTTCGAATACTACTCGTGCCAGTTTGTATACCAATTTTCATAGACCACCACTCGCTTCCAGTGAAGGAAAACATTGTATGTGAAATAGAGAAAGCAATGGCAAAACACTCCATTAATAGTGCCAAGGAAGTTGTGGTGTGTGTTTAATTCCACGTAATGTCCAGGACCCTCAGCCATGAGGAATACAACTATGAAGAAGAAGATTCAATAATGCATTTTTTTGAAATACTCACCTGTGCAAAACAACACGGAATAAAACTCGAATAGTATGCCCCAACGATGGAGTTGAACAGTATCTTCTTGACTCTCAAGTTGAAGTCTTCCCTCAACACTTCCACCTCAGCCTTGATTTGCTGCGGATCGTGACTGCAGCAGTGCAGCGGAGGAGACTCAGAGTTGTTCAGCTCCAGGAACGGGCCCAATTGGAAGCCAAACAGCAGGAAGTATATTATCACGCTGAAATTAGAACACAATGTTATCATTTGACCTTATAAATGTGGTAATTGTATAACTGATATTTTTGTTTGTTGTTACATAACCATATTTAACAGAAATACGAAATAATCTTTTTTAACTAGTTTTGCACAGTGAGGGAAATAAACTTTTTCGTATATGGATAAGAAAAACAGTTATGAACAAGGACTCATTAAAAATAAAAAAAAAGTGTGTCTTTCTCATTATATGCGTATTTTTTCATTTTTGTCAATAGTATTTTAAATTAGTCGATTTATAAAATCAGCATAGAACAGCTTGTAATAACATAGATACTCACGGATAGCACAAAAAGAATATTTTCAGAAGTGGGAACTTGAGTACCATGAAGTATGTGCACCAAGCCAGCGCGCCCAATACCACGCCTAGTATGAACATTCTGACAAATGGAAAAAAAACCTAATTAGGTACATACTACATCAATTTTGGTTGTTTTAAATTAAATAAGTACATCAAAAGAAATGACGGAAATATTACTTATACTATCTCAAGTTGAGTCAACACCAACTGCATTGTTGTGGAGAAAAATAAAGTTTATTTTTATTAAATTTAACAAAATTGATCCAGTTTTTAAGTTATTAAAATCTGTATTGTAATTGTATTTGTGCAAATAAACTTCAAACTACAGCAATTTTACCTGGTTGCTATAATGGCATGTGGCATAAGTTTTGGAGCAAGGAAAGACCTCAACACTGCCAATGACACAGTCAGCAGTAGTCTCCGACATATTATTGTCACAATAAATGCCACAAGATGAGGATCTATAAGGTAGAAATTCTGAAAAAGGAATAGATTTATGCTTACTTTGTTTTAATTAAAAATTTGAGCGCTCGCTGACTTCAATATATTCAGTTGGGAAGTAAAGATGTGACCACATCTTATTACATGCAAGCTAAAAAAATGCCTATTCACTCTTGTCTTCCAATAAATTATAGGATTCGGGAAATAATGATGCGGAGTGTGGATTATCTTTTGTTCCCATCTGTACTATTGAATAGTCCTATGGCAGAACTAATGGTACTTTTTTCTCACTAGTCCTATGATTTAAAACAATATAACTAGTGGAACTCTTTAGTACTGTTAGAACATATTTTAGAAAAACATACTGCTATTTTCTAAATTTCAGAAATTTCTTTATTACAATTGATTCATTAATGACTTTCACAATACAATCTCCACTGTTCATTGAGAAGAATTATGTTTTATGTTTATTTACTATTCAGACACAAAGCAATCAATTATGCTATTGCTATTCTTCGTATAAATCACTAATAAGATAATAAATTTAGTGCTTTACAGTTAAAGAAACTGGACTATTCTAACTTATGGTTCATTTTTGTACATATTGACAGAGAAGCATTGAAAGAGATGACATAGCAATGGGGCAAATGGTTTAATAGCCTTTTAATGTCCCAATGTTGGACATAGCCTCTCTCTCAATACTCCAAGATGTTTGATCTTAGGCCATTTCATCATATGTGATCAATCATATCATTGTTTGACCCGGCTGGCCTTTTACTTTTGGCAGACAAATATTATATTTTTATAATTCTCACCATGGCCTGTGTAGTATAGGAATGTGGCAGCCACCAGGCAGTCCTATACAGATTCAAGAACTGCAATCCTGTTGCCACCAAAGTGAAGACAAAAGTCATGGATTCAAACAACAATGTCCCATCCTGAGGTATGTATGGGAATGGAATATGTTTTGGTGGCATAGGGCCATCAGCTAACTTAATATCTGAAGCGACCGTCGCAGACGCTGGCTGAAGACGAGATCGCCCAACGCGTTTTCCAGTATTGTTCATATCTTCTTCAGAAACTGGGAGTGAGGACTGAAAAGTTAATTTGCATTGTTACAATAGGTATTTAAAAAAATAAAATTCGTCTCTTCGACTATTCCAAAATAAAGCATTAATGTGGATTGAGCATAAATACCTTTTTAGTCACTGAGCTCTTTTTGGATCCAGGTGCCACCATCTTTGTAGCAATTGGCGGCAGAGGCCGCTTCACGAGCGGATCTTTAATGATCTTTCGCCGCCTGGACACTGCAGTAGATGAACTACCAGTCACTTGCGAATTTGCCCAACGCCTGGCCAGGAGTATGGTCAAGCAGCCAACGACTGCCGGCACGAAGAATATGACAAAAGGGCCACTTTCATTTTCCGTACAACTCATCACTTACATGTTAAAATAGTTTATGAAGTGCTACAATATTGTTATTGCTACAATTTCTGCAGAAATATATACCACACGCAGAAGTCAGGAACAACTCCAATCCAATGATTGAATCTATTCAACCAACTGTCAATCTGACTGTGAGTGATGATCTTAAACTGTCAAAGTTTTATTATTTTTTTTGCAGATTTTATTTTGACTTAGAAACCAAACATGTGCGGCCGCGCTTAAAATGCATATGGCATGGAAAAAAAAACACATGAAAATTATCGAAATCGATATTCCTTATTTCAAAGTAAGACTGATATATTATTAGTACAAACCCTAAAGTATTATTATCTAGTCCTATTAATTAAGCCTATACTATTACTTACATCAAAAACCGATTTGTTAAGGAGTTTAATGTTCTTTATATGTATTCCTGATATAAGAATAAAAGAATTTAAGTTTCATTTGAAAAAAGTATTGCCTACGTATGGACTCGTTTGATTAGGTACCTACCTACACTTCACACTGTACTACCTACACTACACACTGTACAATGTCATATTCGACGAACGCCGTGGCACAGCGGTCAACACGCCGCCGCCTGCTAAACGAGAGGTTCGATCACCGGCTAGGTCAATATGGAAAATTATATTTTTCAAACTAACCTGGCTTTTGCATGTTTATCTACCTTAACGACCCTACGAGTACTTATTGATAATAAGTTTGTTTTATTCTGACCAAAATACATTATCAACAATTTGTCTTTTCTTGCACAATTAACTTTTTATACAATACCTTACAATTACTTGACCTTAAAATTACTTGTTCGATTAAGTAGAGTAGAGAGAGTTAAATGAAATAAAACAGATGATATAAAGTAAAGTTTTATTAAATTGAAAACATTAATGTATCAGACATGCATAGATATCAAAAAGGTCATTGATGACCTTTAAAAAAGTTGCAGTAGGGATAACATTACGAAACCTGATAGAGTCAGCTCATTTTTACAAAACACGAGCATCCGCAACACTCTTGCTAAAAACTTGTGTTGCTAAACTTACTTTAATTATTTTGCTTCTGAAATATATATGGGCTGCTCTTAGACGATTTCCTAAATGTAATAACTCTTAAAATTGCAAGTTGTGTAAATTTACCATGTATTGCCAAACTGGCACATGTGCTAATTTTTTTTCTGACGAAAATAAATGCCTTTGGTGAAAAAAACGCAAAGTTAATGAAAATGCACGAAGTTCTTTAGATTACTAGCCGTGCACGTCTGTAAAAGATTTAAACATTAGAACTAGACTTAAGATTTAATGTAAAAATGTAATGCTTATGTTTATATTGTTAATGTGCCAATAAATAAATACTTAGTTTTCGGAATATTCTATAGCACCATCAACACTATTTTAATTTTACAAAAAAGAGCAATCCGTGCTATTTTAATTTTACAAAAAAGAGCAATATATGGTTTGAGGAGAAGGGATTCTCTTAGATATTTTTTAAAGATATTAATATTTTAACTTTACCCTCCAAAGACATATTTGACAACATTATGCATGTCCGAAAAAATTTAAACTTATTTAAAAAAGTTAAAGTTAAGGGAAAATAATCAATTATATAAAAGAAGTACTTTGTAAAAAGGCATATTACAAGTCTGATGATTGTTGATATATATATATATATATATATATATGACAATTTTCAATAATTTTATTGGAAATACAACTATTAATTTATTTTACTTATTCATTCAAATTATTCATTTTTAATAATGATATTCATTTTTAATAATGATATAAATGTATATATATATATGTATAAGACCTATATTTGTTAATTGATTGATTAATAATGATATTCATTTTTAATAATGCTATAAATTTGTCCTCCTAATTTATATATATATATATATATATATATGTATAAGACCTATATTTGTTAATTGACGTCCATGGAGAAAAGGCTGCGGTGAAGTTTGAAGTTTGCCGCTTCTTCTTCACCTGCGCTTTGAAAGGCTGCAGTAGACTTAGTTTAAATAATTTTTTGACGTCAATAAATGATGTATATCATCCTAAATTGAATAAAGAATTTTTTTGAATTTTGAATTCCCTTTAAGAAATTTTTGGTGTTGTGGCTGAATTAATTCCCTATTTTCTACGCCAATACTTTTTAAAATTTCTTCATTCTCTTTAAAAATTAATGATCTCTTTGTGTGTCTAAAGTTTATTTTAAATTAGAAGCTATCTTTTTTAGTCTCCTTGTTTTATCTTCCAGCCTCTTTATATCTTTCTTCTTTTTAGTCAAACTAAAAAGAAGGTGACCAATTTGACTTTTCATTTTCCTTTTTCTTGGAGTTAAATCTGCATATTGTAATTCATTTCAGGTATTTCATAAGGTTAGTTCATATATAGGTAAAATTATAGTTTAGAAAAATACCATGATTTTATCAAATCCTGAATAATGAACGTCCTTAAAATTAGAGAGCTGATCTTGAACACTTTATTTCATGAGACGATTTTGTCTAAAATAAAACGCACAAATTATTAATTATTAGTTCTCTAAGCTTAACGGTTACGGATGTAAATATGTTTGCTAATGCTGACTTAAAATAATACTAGACACTTTGTTACCGTATTTTTATTGATTTCCGTGACCTGGGGATTTAGAAGAATTTCTGGTGTTAAAAATTCTGGTAGGTCTTGCGTTGGCGTCTAAAAAATATATAGATTATATAATATCACATCAGTATATTGCACTCAAGTTGTTCTCGTGTATTTCTATGTGCTGAGCGATAAGTAAACTTAAAATTTCGGTTTATAGGTAGTTTCACCAGTTAAATTGATTCTTAGTGCACTGTAGGCAAAACTATATGAATTGATACTTACCAGTATTGGTAAATTAGTGTAGGAGTGGATAAACTAAACAAACGCCGTTGATTTTTCAAGCTTTCGTGACAATCTGGTGGTTTCGTGAAA
Organism: Plodia interpunctella; assembly: GCF_027563975.2. Classification (NCBI taxonomy): domain Eukaryota; kingdom Metazoa; phylum Arthropoda; class Insecta; order Lepidoptera; family Pyralidae; genus Plodia; species Plodia interpunctella. The sequence goes on from NC_071301.1 coordinate 9,561,843, forward strand.
AAGTGTCTGGAACATATGACACTGTACTTCGTTGGAAAAAAAATCTCTCCGAGTAGCATTTATCCAGACTTCCTTAGTTCATACATCCTTGGGGAACCTGAAAAAATATGTACCTATGGTTCTAGTAATAAGAATTTCATTATAAAATCTTCAACTTAACAAAATCTCAAAATTCTTGGTATAGGTACTTAGCTCATTTGAGAAACATACATTCTTATATCTCTAGTCATATATTATAATGCATTGTCATCCGACTAGCACAAGTATACAAAATTTACCATAATATGTAGGTAAATTTTTGTACTACCTAAGCAAAAAAGTAATTTCCAAGCTAATTATAGATTGGAATGATATTTTATGATATCAATGTTTGCAACTGAACACGGAACGCACTATGGAAAAAAAAGAGAGACGCACTACATTGGAATATTGGTGAGTGGGAAAAAGAGGTCCGAAAGACATCAACGGTTCCCCATTTTTAAAACTGACGTACTGACCAACTTAATATTGAATTTTTGTTAAACTAAAATGAAAAACGCTTGTGAAAAGTTATACTATCTTTTGAATAACTTGACGTAGAACTCGTCTTCCCACACCATTTGATTGCACAATTAACCATGTTTTATATTTTTTCACGATTTTTAAAATATTGATAAGTACACGTCCACACTTCATACCATTAGCCGTGACTGCAGTCTCAAATACAGATAAAACATGAAATAAAAATAGAATAAATAAATTCGCCAGTGGATTAGAGTAAAGAGTTTTGTCAATGTCAATATCATCGTCAATGTCAACACCAAAATATCGATCGATTTTGCTTTACATTTTGCATTGCCTGCGCTGCGCACTAATACAACTAGCGAGCCGGCCGGGCCGTCTTTATTTCTTTCCAGTAGCTTTTCATTGCATAGTAATGCTAGGTGGTACCTAACCTGCCTAATTCATAGAAAATTTAAAATTAAAACAAAGTCAATTGAAGACCAATAAAATTGTACTTACATTTTTTTGTAAAAGCATAACAAAATGTCTTTCGTAGTGCTGTGCTCTTTTGCCTTAGCTTTTTACGTCGTCATTTGGTTCTTTGATTCATTCTTCAAGGTGTGTAAGGAAATCCATTCAGCATATTGTATTAACGTGCAAATCCATTCACCTAATAATGATTTGGTGTCTTTTCAGAGCTGTATGCACTACCCATATTATACATTCTTAGAAGGAACTGGACTGAAAGTCGGGATATTGAATTTTTCATGGACCACAACAGCCTTCAATCGGTTTATTTATCGTTGGAGCAAAAACCTATCGCGCATTCTTAAAAAGTGGTTTACTTGTGGATACCTGTTTACTGTTTGGATCTTCCTACCATTCGCATTGTGGACTTTATTATCATTTATATATGAACATTTTTACGAAACCATCCAGTTGAATAGTGTTCCAGAAGTGAAGGCCATTCTGCCGGGGGTAAACATACCAACGTCTGATTTCTGGGTGTACTTCCTTGCTATTGGACTGAGCAGTATATTTCATGAGCTCGGGCATGCAATGGCAGCTGCACAAGAAGATGTACAGTTACTTGCAATTGGAGTATATGTGTTTACAATCATTCCTGTTGCATTTGTGCACCTCAATACAGATCATTTAAATAATTTGGCTATCACCAAAAGACTGAGAATATACTGTGCTGGAGTATGGCATAATGTTGTTGTGGCGTTTATAGCTCTACTCATGTTTTTCTCAGCTCCTATTTTGTTCAGCATAGCATATGAGAGTGAAGTCGGAGTGAGAGTAACAGGTTTTACTGATGACTCTCCATTGAAAGATCTCAGAGGGTTAGAAATGGAGGATATTATTACTTCTGTGAATGGATGTGAGGTAAAGTGTGCCAGTGATTGGTCATACTGCTTACACTTGGCCCATGAAAGATTTGGGATATGTACTAGCGCAGAATTTATTGCCCAAAATGATGAGATCTTGATGGAGACTGTTAAGGAAAATGATGTGGTAGAGTGTTGTCCGAAAGACAATTTATTTAGTTTCTGTTTTGAATACATGGAGCCCAAAGTTGGGGGAGATTCAGTGTTACCCGGACAGTACTCATGTCTAAAGCCTCGAGATATGATTAAGAAAAAAATCAGCAAATGTAGTGATGCAGGTGGTTATTCATGTCCTAGAGGGACCCATTGCATGAAACCTTCATTGAATAATGTCACATATTTACTAGTAATTGAGAGGAAGAAGAAAAATCCTGTACTTTATTTAGGACTGCCATATGATTTGTACAAAACAGTTTTTATAGACCAATACTTTCCAAGAATAAAACTGTTTTCATTGTTCTCTCCTACTCAATTTGAGAAACTTTTGAGGTATATTTTTATATTCTCAATGGGTATAGGCTTTTTAAACACTTTACCTTGTTATGGGACTGATGGTCATCACATAGCAAGGAACATTATCCAGATCATAGCAAAATGTTTGAACAGAAATGGTGACTTCATAACGTTTTTCACAGTATTTACAGTAGTGGTGGGGACGGGGGTTACAGGACCTGTGTTGATATATTTATTCTACAAATCTGTCTCAGAAAATTGAAACTTAATAGCCACTTTTGTATCAACATAGTAAATGTATGTTCAAACAAATATTATACCCACCAGTGCAGTAATATGTGATTGACTATATGATCATTAGTAATTTAATTTGATTACCACATAATAGTTTGTGTTTAAGGAGCAATTTAACTTATTATAGGGTACTGATTTGTATATTTTTGACATTCAAACTATTTATTTAAGAAATTAATTCTTAGTTGATAATTAACAAATTTGTGATATAGGGTTTGTGACCTAAAAATGGATTTTGTAATATGTAGTAATCATTACAGTAAAATAATTAGCTTATAGTAAAATAATATTTATTTCTACAAATGTATTAGCTATTTTGAAAATGTTATTTCAATATAGCATGTCACTTTAATTCCTTTCAAGCAGTGAGTAATTACAGAGTCTTGTGTACGGCATTTTACTGTACTTAATTTGTAAACAGGTTTTTTTAAAGTCATATTATTTCTGAACAACCAATTGTGACCAAATAGTGTCTAAAATGTGTGTGAGAGAGGCCTATGTTAACAGTAGTGCATCTTGACTGAGATTATGATACATGTTTTTATGTTTTAGTAGATAGGTTGTTTTTATTGTAAAATAAAAAAGTTTAATATATTTATATCACATTTTAATAATTCACTTTCTCCTTAAGTATACACACAACATAAATAAATTTACCTATTGACATTATTAGCAAGTTTGTAACTGATTATTTTGTAAAATCTAATTTTATACTTCAAACAAGGACATAATTGATTAGTTTCATGCATATTTTTATTAAAAAAATAAGGATAATTTTTCCAGCAATTTGCTTGCTACAATCAAAACCACATCAAAAGCTTACCAAAATTAAGGCAAATTGACTAGGTATTTATAAAGATAATATAATGTATGCAGTCTAACTTGTCCTGTACTGTACCTATAAAAAGCCAAGGGTGGCCAGGTGTTTCACAACTTTCTGATAAAATATATTATAATCGTGACAGATAAATTGACTGTTAGATAAATCTGCCTAAAAATATATGCCAGTTAGCCCTATCAAACACTTCATGACATCATTTGATTTTTTCTTTATCAGCAAGCATTGAAATAGGCCCTTATTTTTGTTTAGAACCCATTTGAAATGTCAGCTTTTACTGAGAGCGAGTGAGCTTTGTAAATCCTTCAATGACTTCTTCCCATAATGCAGCATGGCTTTGATTGTTGTTTCATCCTGATGGTGTTTATTGTTTCTAAAGTCTGTCCTAGCCCAATCCCTCAACTCTTTTCGAGTTGCTTCATCTGATACTAACCTTAATGTCCGGAAAATATCACGGTATAATTTTAACACTTCTTGACGTAACATAAACTGGAACAACGAAATCAAAACAGCATATTAATATCTCAAATTATTTAAATATTCAAACAGTACTGATTATACTATTAAGTGGCTAAGTTAATCTCTCATATAAAATTAAGAATGAGCTAGGAACCTATTGATATTTCAATATTTTAGAAACCGTATAAAATTTCACGTGAAATGCAAACGAAATATTACTTACTTGTTTTAAACTGAGAGCAGCTTTGGGAAGTTTCGACATTATTGTTAATATCTAAACATTTATATGATGAAAAATACACCTGGAATATGTTTTTATTCCTTTCTACAATAGAATAGAAGTAACTAAAGGTTATTATAAATTATGTAAATAAAATAAAATACGGACGGGAAACAAAACAGCTGATTCTGGCACTGACATTCTTGTCTTGCCACTTTTGACACTTTTATTTTTAAGGCAAAGAGGTTTTACTGAAACCTAAAGATTCAGTAGACATCAAAATCAAATCATTTACTAGGCCTTCACAAGCACTTTGAAATCGTATTCTAAATTAAATAATATTTACCAAAGCTACAAACTACTAGCACTTTCGGAACAACAAATAATCTCTTTTGGCGACTGATTTTTTCTTTATAAAGATGCTGAACAAAAGCGAAGGCAACCGAAATAAGCTCGCAAAATGGATCAAATCGCAACTGATAAGTTTATACAGGAAACAGAAGTATTAAATAATAATATAACAATAGGTAATTTTTTAGAAATTGTAAAATAGGATAAATTACCTATCTTACCTAATTTAATTCCTTCCGTGCACTTTCATAACTAAGTTTTGTTAACTGGTTAAGAAAAACCCTTTTTTATTATTGTTTTCACAACTGGTTTTTAAACAAGAATACGAAGTGTTCATTCATAACTGACAATCACAAATAGTTAAGAAACGAATAATTATGATTATGTTTTTATAACTAGCTACAGTCAGCAATAACATTTTTCCTTTAACCTTAAATCAAACACAGAATGTAATTTAGGTGAAATTAACTATTACTTAATATTTAAATGGGGCAATTATTTCTAAACAATGTCCAACAGTGATAGACTTATTTGTTAAAAGATGTATAGTATCCGCAATTTCTTGGTCAATCTCTTGGTAATTTTTGTTCGATGTGTTTTTGTTTGTTTTGAACGACATTGAAATTTTTGTTTCTTTAAGAAGAACATTCAGAATTGTTGCTAGCGACGCTTTTTGGCGTCCAACCATTCTATTAAGTCTTGCGTGCCAGCCTTCTAGATTGTTGGTGGTCCGAATTTCCTCGCCGTAGCAGCACCAAGTCTTGATAAAATTTACATCGCTGAACCAGTAACGGTTTAGGTAATTGTTGAACTTTATCACTGCTTCAGTTTTCGGGGATTTGGTCATTGTATACTTGTAACCTGCCATTACATATCTCAATGGCAATCGGGCTAAGCCAGCACATCTCGCAATATGTCGTCTTTGTACTGTAGATTTAATCCCTAATCGTTTCGCCTTTTTAAAAAGACTGGCACAAAAATGATAATAACATCCTTTCATTACTGCATTCGGAAAAATTTTACGTATCGCTTTCATTGCTGAGATTTCGTAATCCAGTGTCAATTTTACGGGGTTCCATTCTGGAATTTGTGACTTTATCATTTCAAATATAAGTTTGTAGGTATTTTCAGTTTTATTATGAATGAAACCAAAGAATAAAGGTACCATTTTTTTTGTTATTTTATGTAGTCCATGAATGGTATATATTTGTGTGAAAGGTTCAGGGCAAGACTTAAAAGTTCCATCCAGAAAGAAATGTTCGAAATTGTCCAAATACGTTTTTATATCAGAAGAAGAAAATATTAAAATCCTGTTGTTTGTGTCATTGTCGTTATAGTCAGCCAGGAGGAAGTTTTTATATTTTTTTGGTATTTCTACTTTAGTTGGTGATTCAAAATGGAGCTTAGAAACTCCTAATGCCTTATTTCTTGCTTTGTATAGACCACTTTTAATATTGTCAAATTTTGGTAAGTCAGCAACTAAGTGCACGCCATCGTCTTCCAGTTCGCATACTACTTCTTCAAACTGTTTTTGTATTGGATCGACATTAGCTACTATTTTAGTTTTCAAATCTTTCATTTTCTTCAAAACTAGATATTTTGCACTATTAGGTAAACAATCAATATCGTGCACGCCCTCTTTAACTATATGGTTTTCATTGCTTAATGTCACATTACCTTTACAACCGGTTTTATTGTAGTATTTCCAAAAAACATTTTCGTTCACATAAGTTTTAATTTTATGGTACTGACGGCCGTCGTATAGTAGTTTCTCGCGATCCCTTTTTGTCGTTATGAACTCCATGGTGGGCTTAGAAAGCGACATAGTTTATCACTTAAGTTTTCGGTTGCTATATATTTTATATAAATTGCACTCAATTGCAATAGAAAACTAAATAATACTAAAATGACAATGTCAATGTCATGCCATTGCAGTTTACATATCAATAATAGATAATTTATTAAGATAAGAACCTCATCCGTTTTCCGCATGCAATACTCTCGATAAAAACTCTAACTCTGTTGTTTTTATTTTGATTTAAGGTTAAAGGAAAAATGTTATTGCTGACTGTAGCTAGTTATAAAAACATAATCATAATTATTCGTTTCTTAACTATTTGTGATTGTCAGTTATGAATGAACACTTCGTATTCTTGTTTAAAAACCAGTTGTGAAAACAATAATAAAAAAGGGTTTTTCTTAACCAGTTAACAAAACTTAGTTATGAAAGTGCACGGAAGGATTTAATTTGTTACCTGCTTAAATTTTTTAATTTCAAAAAAATACTCAGTGTGACAGTGACATTGACTTTATGTACTTTTATTTAAAGGGGATCCTGATGAATAGACGAGTTCACGAGGATCCCCTGGGTTAGGGGATCCTGGTGGACGAAATGAAGTTTTAGGTATTTTGAAAATTAGGAATTTATAAAAAAAAGTCAACGGTAAAAATATAATGTAATAGGTATAATACGGGTGAAGTACATAGGTAAATAAAGAAATCGATACTCTCACTATCATCCATAACTGTCAGATTTCATTAAAGTTGCCTAAAGGAATGTGACATGGCTTTTGTAATAATATTCTTAATAATAAGAATAAGAATCTTGTTAAATATAAACACACCAGGTTAATTATTAACAATAAGAAATTAAACTTAACTAAGTTAAGCATAAATAAGTATAATCGCACCAAAACTCGATAAAAACTTATTCTTAGTAAAAATCTTTTAAGAACATCGAGTGTCTCTATACTACTTACTATCGTTATAGTCAAGCTAAAACTTTTAAATAAACGAATTAAATACTAGAATAAATTATATCGTAATCACACAATATTATGACAAAATAATTTAACCCATGGTTAGGTAATAATGTATTGACAACATTATAGTATAATAATCTTAAGATATGTAAAAAATACATAAAGTTAATCATAATCTATTATTAAAGTTAAAACAAAGTCAAGAAAAAACTTAGAAATATAATCTAATTACACAATTAATTAATATAATAAAACAAGTCACCACACCGATACCAGACAATTAATAATTAACACAAAGACAACATTATCTAAGTTAAATAGGAAAACATCAGGATTAAAAAGTTACAATTAAGTTGAGCCAAAACTTTGAAATATAAAAAGTCCTAATTTTAAAATTAATTACACAATGACAATGCGTTCTCAATAAAAATCTAAAAGAATCTTGCTAAATAGGTATAAACAGGTGACAGGTAGGTACCTCTAGGTATTAATAGTTACTAAGTATAGACGTAGGTAACCATTGTAATCGAGAAAAAATACTAAAACTAAGTAGTAAGACAAAAGTGAATTGAAATATAATCTAATTATTTACTAGAATAAAATACATCATATCAGAATAATTAACGCTATAATGTATATATGTATGATTCTTGTTAATTATAAATATCAGGTAGGTACTTCTTTCTCTGTTTTAATACTGTACTCATAATCAGTCATTGAAATATTTCTATTCAATATATTTATCAAGAATATGCTCTAAAAAATCAATCTAAGTACATTCGGTTTTCATCAGTTAGCGACAGGACATCGTACAATAATGTTTCAGTAAGTAGGTAATAGACAATTGAACAAGGCCGGTTCCAGCTCCACACTGTCGTCGAACAGTTTGCCAAACTTTGGCGGAATCGGTAGGTTATTGCCTTAAAGTCAAACTTGGAAAAGGGCTAGTGAGTGAGCGAGAGTCTTCATCTTTACGGGGCTTATGTCAGGCCCCACATTGCGCATCCATATCCATACAAATATTATAAAGAGAAAATATTTGTATTTTTGTTTGTGATGAATAAACTCATCTATGAAATTGGCACAGAGATAAACAAACGTTCAGACGTGACATTGGGCACTTTTTTATAGTTTTAGGTACGCAACTGAAACCGGGATGGGCTGCTAGTCTATGATAAAATATTCATATTTCTGCAGTGTCATCTTCCACAGCCTACCTACTCCGAAGCAGCAATCACAAGCTGCTTGGCAAGAGGGTCGTCAAAATGGTCGTTGCCTGAACAATTGTACAAGACGGAAATGCCGACAAACAGAATACTCAAGCACACGCCCGTGACCACTAAACCTGTCAGAATTCTTACATTGAAGTATGGGTTGCATTTTGTGGCGCTACTGAAATTCGTATTGGATGAGTTGGCGACCGCCTGCGCAATCCAAGCCGGGTTTGATGGATTCATTGGGCCCGGCGGGGGCGGTCCTTGGAAAGGAACTGTCGGACAAAAGTCTCAGTTATAAGTGAGCTAATACAATGTGAGTCTCCCAAAACGTTCGCCAGTTTCATCCGCGGCCGTGAAGCCACGAGCCCATGACGCAAAATGGATATATTCTAATTTTGAAGTTTCAGCTGTGATGTAAAGTCGGATCGCCTGCCTGACGTTGAGTATGCTGTTATTATCTATTTAGCTGTCAAGGCGCTTCTTATCAACACTGGAATTTTATTACAGTTTCCACGTACGACAACGCACGCCAATGTCAAATCCTATATAAGTATCAATGAACGGAGCGGCAATATGCTGCGTTGATGCACAACGGAACGATTTGCCTGGGCTCCTTGAATTATAAATAACGTCAGTATAGAACAACATATACTGTAAAGAAAGACCAACATACCAACGTCTTCTGGGACACGGCGTGCCCTGGCCCTAAACGGCTGAACCTGGAATAAGAGGACTTCTATAAGACAACAAGCGGTTTGACCCAATTATTTATACCTACATCTAAACCTTATACTCTTGAATATTCTTGAAAAAAAAAACCCGCAAAATTCCGTAATTTAAAAGTTCTAAGCACACCCGCTGTATCGCATTATAAGCATCAACAAAGTCGCTTCCAGCTGTTTCTGCACAGCGACTTTGTTTTAAATACTATGTAGTGATAAACAACTGGGAATATTATGTTTGTTGTATGATTTTTACCTCTCAATATAGGTAACGTGGCTTCCTATACATCAGTCATCGTAAAAACGCGAATCTCAAACTCGCAATAATATGTCTGTGCATACTGCACACGCGGTCGCCCTGGAATCAGCAATCAGGTACAGTTAGGGGGCGCCGTAAAAACGTCATGGCATTTTTACATGCACTAAACGTGAATCCCACGGAACTATATCGAGTGAAGCCCGAGGTCCGCGTAAAAATAAACATTTAAATTTCGAAGATTCAGCTGTGATTTTACGACTTCTCACCCGTCAGAAGCCCTCACTCTTTGGAAATGCTGTTGTTGTCTATCAGTTATCAAAACTATTTAGGTCGATTTCTTTATTTCAATGCTACAAACGATACAGAACACAATGCTAAACCGCTTTATGTCGGAAAACAAACAGTCGTACATATCTAAATACATGTTTCATAGAAAACAAATGACCAATAACATATTCTTACAATAACGTACTATATACGTACAACATATCAAGCTACTCTAATTGTAAGTACGTCGCTATTAATACAGAGAGACCTATGCCCTAGGAAAGTGTTACTATTTCACCCATTTCAGGATCGAAGTTTATTTATCTGAATAAACATATTATTTCCAGTGATTGCGGAATAGCTGGTATCCCCAACTAGACTTGCCGACTGTACCTGGTACTCAGGGATTCTGACGTAGCTCTTATCATTCTCGTTGACAATGATTAGCGGTTCATTACAGTAGTAGGACCTGCCGATCGGAACGTTCACGCCCAGAACGGTGGTGCCCATGTCTTCGCCGCCGTCGATCAGCGTCACATTGTCTGAGAAAAAGTGGCCAAGTGTGAGTTGACCCCGAATTGAATTGAATTGAAGCGGAAGACCGCTATTACCTCTCCTCTCACGGGTTTACTGGAAGACATTTCTTTGTATTTGTCTGTATTTTTTTATGTGTTTAAACCTATAACTATTAAATAAAGGGTTCTCTAGTAGTAATACTAGCAATTATAGATCAAGACATTAACATACATACTAACGTAATATCTACTTTTTTTTTAATCAAAATTAGAAGTAGGTTGTTTTAGCTATACCTAAATGTGTCTTCGCAATGTCTCAGCCAATAAATTAACCAGAGACACACTTTGATCAGAATTTGGAGTAATTTAAACTATATTTTTATATTTATTTGGAGTAATTTAAACTAGATGGTGCTGAAAAACGGAGAAAATTTGATTATCAGTCAATACTTCAAATCACCAAAAAAACAATCAATAATTTGTTATCAACTGAAATTCTTTACTTCCACGTGGGAAAGTTTCTCACCAAGGGTCCAGAATTCCTCGGACAATCTAAAGGAGAACTTGATCTGCAAACCCTGGTACTCGATGTTGGTTCGGAGGTGCTCCGTGTCGGGGCTCGTCACGGAGCGCAGCTCGGACGCTACGTTCGGAACGTCTTTAAACTCAGCACGGCGCTTATGTGTTGCCATTTCTATACTCAAACCTGCAAAATTATACAAAGTTTTCTTAAGACCAATTCTTATGCAACAAAATTCATTATTTAACATTTGTAACATTAGACTTACCGACAAAATGGAAAAGAGCTCCCTCTGACGCCAAATACACTCCCCGCTGTGGCATATACATTTGATTTTTTAAAGTTGATTGCCCACCACGGCCATATTTGGCCAGCACGATTGGATTATGTCTGCCTGTATATATGCCGAGAGCGGTTGACGAAATAATTCGAGTTTCTTCAAAAATGTCATGCATTATGACGTCATGACGGCGTAAAGTCTCCACCCTCGAACCATCATAGTCATTAAAGTATATATAGTAAAAAGGCAATCCTTCAGGTATCTGGATTGGTTCTCCGCTCCTCAACACAAAAGCATTGGATTCAGCAGGCGGCATGAAACGAAAGAGTACACTCAATGGATTTACAACGTTTGGCAAATATTTAACTTTATTTTGCAATAACGCGGTCCTTAAATTGACGTATGGAGTCCCCAATTTGTCTTTACCACTCACATCTTCGGTACAAAATTGATCTTCGACGAAAATTATTATCACGGAGCAATGCTTTACCGCGTCTTCCACGATTTCGCCGAATATAGCGCTACTGATGGTCGCGAACGGATTCGTGTCAACCATCAATTCCCCCAAATTGTTGTCGTAATCCAAAATAAATAAGGGAAGCGTGTCTTTTGCGCCACATAATTGGTGAATATACATGATTATCACACATTGAAACGAACGCATTTTTAAACAGCGTATTTTTTTAATCCTGTTTTTTCTTTTTGAGCAAATGACTGAATTATGTCAATTATGACTTCGTTTTTACTTTTTGCTTATACATAAACTGACTTCAATTCAATCTCTTTGGTCCACAAATTCTGCATTACACATATTTTTAGAAGAGAAAAACATAAATATTGTTTCCATTATTGCTATCCCGAAACACCAAAGACAGTGGAAATCAAAAGTACAACCAGATATAAACTAATATAAATTAAAATTACAAGAAAAGTTGCGGCCCGCCCAAGTTCCGAGCTTCGCTCCGCCCAAGCGCGGGAAAAGCTTTTCCACACCGGAAGTGAGAGGGATGGCGGGCTCCGAGCCAATGGCGCGCACCAGTCGCGCGACGATCGCCACGCGCGCATCACGTATCGACGCCACTCCGGAAAACGCGCGACAAAAATGTTTACGCGAAAACTTATTTTAATACGCAGAAAATAATTACGCGTGTGATCGATTGCTCTAATTTTTGTGCCTGAAGTGATTACATGAACTTGTGTATAAAATAACTAAATTATGGACTCCAAAACCCCGACCAGCTCGTCGCCACCGCCGCGGCCCGTAAAGAAGGAGAATGAAGAAGAAATCAAGGTAAGTAACTCGAAACATTTCCCTGACATTGACGTGAATTTCCTTTGGAGAATCATCTTGTTACCGCGTCGTGTTATTGGCAGCCGGCCTGTTTGATGAAACGTCTCGTCTGGTAACTCGAGATCACGGAGTCGTATTTTTAAATTCGATATTTCGTTCTTGCGGGAGGGGGATCTACAAAGGGCGGGGTTATTCCAGTGAATAAATTATGCCGTATACGGTTACAATATTAATTACGTTTTGCTATACACAATAAAACGCGTGTAATATCACGTTTTCGAGGTCTTTTCCAGCCATTAAAGAGTGTAACGCGACACCTGAAGCGCGCTCGGGTCGCTGTAACCGGAGTGGTTGGATGTTTTGATAATAGATATAGGCGGCGGCTGGTGTGCGAGCGTGCTGACTAGTGCGCCCTGTGTGTGTGTGCGTGAGGGTAATTTTAGACGTTCCTTTGCTCTAAACGTAACTCGAGATCGTCCCAGGCAGGCCGCAAGCCGACTCTTGAATTTATTGTTTTCATGTGATTATTACCGATGGACGTAAGGCAGGCGTAACCGCGGAATCGTGGATTTTCGCCTGTCGCCACTACGTAACGCGCTTTTATTTTGGCGCCACGCAAATAGTTTGACATGTCAATAACCCCATCACTGTCCACGCACGATGACGTCACGGGACACCCGCGAAGTGTGTGAAGGTTTGGGGCCGATCTAATTTATAGTATCGCTAACGTGCGCGGCCTCAATAGCTGGCCGTGTGTAATGGGTTTTATTTTCGTGGATTTCAGGCAATTTAAAATAGAAAAGAAATAGCGAGAGGGTGGGCTGTGCGGACTTCTGTCAAAGATTGTTCCTAATGTATGGATAAATTGAATTTATAATACAAACCTTGAGCGACGAGCAGCATCATCCTCGTACTTAAAAATATAGACTTCCTCCTACTTAAAAAAATTATAGAGACAGTATCACGTCTGTGTCCCGTGCGGGGTAGTCAGAGCCAGAGGTTGCGAAACTTGAAGGCATAGTTAACCACACAGCCTGTGTGGTGCTGGAATTGAGAAAAATCGAAGAGGGCTATAGAGTGGTCATGTTTTTTGCTTTGAGTGGAGATTCACAAATTTCAAAACCTTAAAAGTAGTAATTTACAAATATAATTTTAATAACAAACAACAAACTTCGAACTAGTATGTTAAAAACAACAAAAACAATTCTAGGAAGATTGGATTGGAGCTAAAGAGTTCCAATTTCAAAATGTAACACTGTATTGAAACAGAAACATTATAGTATCGATGCTGTAAGGTAATATAAAATTCCTCCTACTTAAAAAAATATATAGACACAGTATCACGTCTGTGTCCCGTGCGAGGTAGTCAGAGCCAGAGGTTGCGAAACTTGAAGGCATAGTTAACCACACAGCCTGTGTGGTGCTGGAATTGAGAAAAATCGAAGAGGGCTATAGATAAACTGTTTTGTTACATGTCTGTTAGTCAAAGTGACTGATATCAGTTCTGTAACCTTTTATAGTGCATTTGTAAACTATTACATGCTATACCTGTATTAATTATACATACATAGCATTCTCTGTATGATCCAATGGTTGATGGTTTTTTAATGCTTTTAGCATTAAGTCCACCTTTCGTTCTTTATAAATTGTGTACAATCTGACATTCTGACAATTTGATATTATACTTAGTAGCACACGAAGGAAAGATAAATATCGTAAAAGCAATTGACTAACATAGAAATCTTGTATCTCCAATCCTAAACTGGCAATATTTCGATCAAAAATATCCCATAATGATGCACCATCACGAAATCACGAGGAATCGTGATGTCAATAATTTACTAGCCCTTTTCGTTCTAAATGCAAATTGCAGTATCAAAATGCAAGTGATGCATGTCATGGAATAAGCATTCGGAAATTGAGGTATAGTTGAGACGGTTTACGACAATCTGATGGTACCTAACACGCGAGTGTGTTGACACACTGGTTGACAGTTTAAGTTCACCAGTGTGTATGCGATAACTTGCCACTAGACGTGGTGGGTAGACGTCATGTCAGATGCGTTTAGGACGACTTAAACAAAATCTGACACCAATGTTAGAAAATAACACACTCGAAAAGAAGGAATAGATTTTATCGGTTTTTAAATACAGATTTTTTTTTAAATACAGAAATTATACAATACTATTAATCGAATCCCGTTATTCATAAAAAAAAAAATAAAGCACACTTTAAGTTTAATAACACTATAATAATGTGTTGCATCTTTGCATTGGTTACGTTACATTCCTATACGGAACCAAGTCAACATGACTCGATCGTCTACCGCAACGCCATTACGACATCAAAGCAAGCATCAAAATCATATCGCATGAGACATGCGGGATGCAATGAATGCGTTTATTGGGCCAAGGTCTCTTCAAGGAGCTCGGAAAACAGTCGGGCCATTATTAAACTTTTTAAACGATCACCTAGCCTTACATTCTAACCTATAAATTCTTTAAGCAAATTTTTTCACCATCGCACTTTACAATATTTGATATTGACGACAGAAATAGACAAAATAAACTTTAGTTTTATATCTTTTTATGAATAAAAGGGTAAGCCTACAACTTGGCAAACTTATCGGGCCCGATGACTTCGGAGATTGCCCCTAAATGAGAAAAATAAAATAAAAATTTGACAATGTCCTTAAAATCCGTTTATTATTTTTTAAATACTACACAATGAGGATTACTTTATGATTTGTTAACATTGTAAAACTGTTCACTATCAGGTCACCACTGACATGTCCACCATATGAGCAATCAGCTGGTCATCGAAACCACACCTTCTACATTCATTGTATAATGTTATCCCCTTTGTCACAAGATAATATAATAATTACAATATAAGGTAACACGAACAAACATGGAAAGTCAACGCGGGTGTGATGGGCAACTCGATAGCCAGTTGTAACCGACACCGCGATGCGATGCATTGTACATCTTTGGCCAAAGATTAACTGATGATGTACGAGCATTGGATGTTGTCTCACTGAGGCAAGCTAATTCTGAGTTAATAAAACAGAAATTTCGAGTTAATTATCCTATTTATATTTCAATTCAAGTAATACTTAGTTATTGTACATCAAATCATCACAAAAACACATCGTCATTGGGTCTCTAAATATTGATTCTCGATCGACTGACCACAAAAATCTATGTCACTCAATTACAAAACACAATGTAACACATTCATAGCAGATTAAAATATTATAAATTAGATTTCAACGCCCAATTAAATAATGTAACAGTCACAATGGGCGGCCATTTTGGCAGTCCTCCTGACTTGCTCTTTATCTTCGTCTCATTTTAATTTAGTGCTTGCTGTGCGTGATAAAATTAGACTTGTTTTTAAGGTCTTTCGCTGAAGGTGAATTTGACTTTGGTAAACAAATCCTATGACAACAGAACATATTTTAGTTACGCACGCACGAGTCCTGAGCAAATTTATCCACAAGACCAGACCAAATACACATGCAGGGAGACACTTAACGGCTCATAACAGTAATAGTAAAAAAAGGAATAGTAATAAAATTAGATAGGTATCTATTACTACTCGTATAACTGTGATACTGATTTTTAAGATGAGAGTTTTCCAAAAGGTACCTTTAAATTTTCGTTTGTTGTAAATATTAAGTTTGCTGTAAGTATTAAATTATTATTTTGACAATGTAAAGATTGATAATATAATATTTTGTTTTTGTTTGGAACTAAAAAAGAATAAACAAAGAAATGATCTAGATTCTAGATCATTTCTTTTTTTATTGACCCCCCCCCCCAAACAGACATTTGTAAAAAACACGAATAATAAATATTTAAAATTCACGCTAATCTATTCTGCAACTTCATACGAATTGCATAATCTTTGACCGAGGGGGGTGAATATACACCACCTAGCAGCCACGGGTGGTGTGCGTGAAGGTATCAAATGTCTCCATTTGCAATAGAACCTTATTGTTCAGAGCATAAAGTTCAAATTCCACTGGCAAAGCTGTTCAAAATAACAGACTGATAAATCTAGCTCTGACCTTAGATTTGAATGCAGCTTTGTTAGAATAATACGATGCGAATGTCTCAATATCAAGTTCGTTAGGTTTGGTGAATATATGATAGAATAACTACCTAGAACCTAGTTTAAGAAGATCACTGGAGGTTGGTCTATGGTCACGGGAATTCAAATTCAAATTTCAATTTAGAATGATATACCTACATTACTTCTTGACGTCAAACTGTAAGGAATAACCATAGATAAAATACATGGGAATGACATAATAATATGATCAAAACATAATTTTCTTATTTGTTTGTTTATATAAAAAATGTTGGTGGCTTCATGTTTCTAATCCTATTATTATCTTGTTTCTGTTTCTAAAGTCCTAGTTTTCCGAAGAAATAAAAATAAAATAAATAAAATTATTGGAATAATAAAACATCACTCGACATTAAATGACGGATAAGAATACTCTCGATAGTTTTATGCAGATCATTAGACGTCAGCAAATTTCTTTGATTTGCTCTGTTTTGAGGAGTACTCTATTCTCCCGTGGATGTCATACGACTGAAAGCTTTGACAGCAGATGGACAACAACACCGTTCCCAAAGATGATGTATCATACTTACGGCTGATCGTAAAATCACAGTTAAATCCTCCCAATTTTTTTTTAATGGAAACATCGTCTAATAAAATCACGCTCAAGTGTGAATTTCACGACTGTTTGAACGCGGCGTGTAGCGTTTCATTAGTGACGCATATTTTTTAAAATAAAGGATCATTTTTTATAAAGAATATTTTTTTATAACGAATCATTTTTATAAAGAATCATTTTTTTATAAAGAATATATTTTTTTAATTAAACATTTATAAAATAAACATTGTACCAGTTCTTTACTTATTTATATAATAGGGTAATTAAATTGATTACTGTGTATGGTATAATTTAATAAACACTAATGACATCTCGCGGGGGAGTTCAAAACGGTCGTGAAATTCACCCTCAAATGAAAGATACACGCAGGTGGCTCCCATTGGTTGGATTGCCTCAGCAAAGTCCTGAGTATTGCAGTTGTAGCTATTTTGTTACCACGGATTGTTGCAGACGGCTCCAGTTTCACTAAAATGGACGTCAAACAGCGGTGGGTGACGCACGCGCGTCAAATAACGGCGCTCGGAGACCTTAATTATACCAGATCGTGTTCGAGGATACTGGACAAAGCCATATACTTCGTCCATAAATTAAAAAGCATTTTGAAACTTTTCGTCTTGTTTTTTGGTTCTGAAATATTGTTGTCTCCCTTATCTGAGCACTATGCCGGTTGATTCTCTCTACGTGGAGTATCGGAACCCAGGGACTACTTTCCTATAATTTTCTCCTCAACTTCACACGGTTTTTAGCATCCTTAGTTGCCCGACAGATATAAGAACATTGTTCTTATCTGTGAGTTGCCCTCATTATTCTGACATAATACAACATTGCAACAAAGTTTAGATTTCTTCTAATTTAGTATTAGATTTCCTATTTTATTTAGACATCATGGAAATTTTTAAGAGCTAGGCTCATGTCTGTGTAGTTCTAGTAATTACTTTCCATTGTCAGTTGTTTCTCTTCTTGATAAGACACGACACTCACCTTTTTCCATTCATTTGCCGCATACAACAAGTAACGCCACGATTATAAAAGTCAATCCACGGAAAAGTATATCTGCATAATAGGCGACAGGCTATCAAAGCAACCTGTCCCTGATGAATCTCAATTCGACCTTCGCTTCAGATTTTCTAAGATTCGCACGAAGATGTAGATGGCTCTGTCTTGTAAGACAGACAGACGAGATCACTACATATCACTACATAGTATAAAACCAAGTCGCTACCCGCTGTCTGTCTGTTCTTATCTATGCTTGGATCTTTGAAAGTACGCTACGGATTTTGATGCGGGTTTATTAAATACATTTCTGAGGAAGATTTATGTGTATAATTTATTATGGTTTTCCCAAGTGAAGCCGGAACGGGTCGCTAGTACTGTATAAAATAAAGTTAAATCAGAAAATAATATTTACGATAAAAACCCGACACACAGCGTGTCGGGTTACACCGAAATTAACGGCGATGCCGCGTCGGGTGTCGGCGCTGAAATAATTAAACCCGGCTATTGAAACCTCTGCCGATCTTCTCAAATTTATACACTAATTAGAATCGTTTTAATTAAACTAAAAAATACCCGAGCTACAGCGTCGAATTTAATACGTGAATTTGATATTTTCGGTAAGTACCTACCCAGTGTTGTTGTTTCGGTATCCATGAGAATTTTCTAAGAAATATGCTACTTTATGTGGTTTGGATTGCCAAATTATAATCCAATCATTGGATTCGAGAAATAAATAGTTTATTGGATACCCTACAAACACTTACTTATAATCTAATGTGTAGATTTGTTTCCGTACTAGTAATAGAGCATCCTACCAAATTGAGACTCACCCGAATCTGCATGGGACAATTAGGATTATTTTGTTGGTGGTTTTCTGACTGACAATGAAATTTAGAATATACGAAATAAATATAACTGTAAGTGTGTAAGCTACAAGTAAGTTAAGACATGTAATAAAAGATTGGACTTTACCGGTTGGCCATGTTCATCGATTAATCGAAAGTTTTTTTGAAACAATATCGATTTATGTCCAGCAATCGAAGCAGGCCTCCTCCGCCACACAATATCATTGTAACACGATCTCACATTCAAACAATTTTAATAACAACCGCAGTTTTGTAAAGCAATACGTAATGTGTTTGGGGCGGGTAACTGTAGAGCCACAGTAAACCCTATGACACACTGTTGCAGCGATATTCGTATACTCGTACCTATATCGGTTTACAGAACGGTTATTTCTCGCATCCTTACATAAAGAAATCCTTACATAAATAAATATATTGGGACAAATCACACAGATTGAGCTAGTCCCAAAGTAAGTTCGAGACTTGTGTTATGGGATACTAACTCAACGATACTATATTTTATAATAAATACATATATAAATCAACATCCAAGACCCGGGCCAATCAGAAAAAGACCATTTTCCATCATGACCCGACCGGGGATCGAACCCGGGACCTCTCGGTTCAGTGGCAAGAACCTTACCACTGCGCCACCGAGGTTGTCAAAAAGATGTCCTGTCGCCTATACTGCGTATCGCGTCTATCTGTATGAACGCTATAAACTCAAATCTTATTTCACTAATAGTGTGATTTCTGAAGAAGGTTTGATTGACCCGACTGACCGACCCGATGACCCGAGCGAAGTCTGGACAGTCCGCTACTAATATTATAAAGTTCACTTATCTAAACCAAGCTTTGAAAGTACATAAGTTATCTTAATCATACCTTATATTACCACGCCAAGAACGTTGTACCGGCTGATATTTAAGATATTTACCATTAAGTTGTGTAAATAAATAGGTAAGGTAAGAAGAAAACGCAGGAGAAACGTTAAAATTATATTGTTAATTCACCAACAAATTCTGTTGTTAACTCACCCTTGCCGTGCCAACTACAATAAGAAGAGACGACATTTTAGTGTTTAATTCTCTTAGTGGTGTAGATGTTGAAATGTTTTTAGTAAGTATATAAATGTTAATTTACCGTGTATTTAAAGTACTCTCTATCAATTACCGTAATTTAACGCTAAACGTAGACTTTCCTTATATAAAAACTGCCTCCAGCCTCCTTGTGGCCAATATTACGTCGATGCTGATGGGATCCCGACTTTGATGTAATAGATTAAAGCGCTGCATCGATTAGACGTCGATTATCTAATTAATTATTTTTAACTTAATTATCGTTTATGAAATTGCAAAATATTTATATAAATGTAACCACTGACTGCGGATTTTAGCTCTAACGTGGATATGGTTAAGTTTGTGCCAAATTTGTAGATGCTAAAAAAAGAAATTTACTTCCATTTTGCTTTTATTAGTGGGAACCAAAATTGGCTTTCCGATTTTAATTTTAAGCGACTATTCTGTATGTTGGTTCTCTTAAGAATAATTAAATAAATATCTATGAAAAAGATGTAAATTTTCCCAAAAGAATCTCCATCGCTTTCTGTAGCGATGTATGATAGGGTTTATGTAAAACGATAGTGGGCTAAAAGCGACCTGTCCGAATCCACTAGATACGTCATAGCCAGTGTACGATTACATATTGCAAAGGCTTTATTTATTGGTGAAAATATTCGCTCTTTTTAGCTAAGGACGTTTTGATGACACTTGATACTTTAGTACACATATCATATTTTATCTGTGTATGCGATGAGTTATTTTATCTGATGATGAATAAAGTAGGTACATAAACCTTCTATATTCATCATCACATCAGTTCTTTATAACCAAAATTTAATTTAATTAGTCGACAATAACATAGACTCAAAACTAACTGTAAACTAAGCATTATACTGGAGCATGAACTTGCGAATGTCAATAAATTTATTACTTTGCTTTTTTAAAAACAATAGATAAGTACATACAAATAACTGTCACACTATAACGATAGTACCTAGTTAATACACTATAATAGTAACCCGGTCAGGTAAAGGGTTGATAGATAGGAATTAAAATCCGTTAGTTAAATGTTAGTAGGTAAGTTTGCTGCTTTTACAGTTTGACGTACTTCCGAAATTGTCTGATAGGTAATTTACTTAGGTTACCTACCTAGTTTTTACTTAGTGTTATTTAGGAGGAACCAACTCTGTAGACATAGAAACACGTCCTTGCGAACTTTCTCAATGTAACTTGACACTGAAACATCGGCGTGCCATTAGACGCCGCGCGGAAACCTGATACCGTCTGATGGTACTCGATAGCGGGTCCACGGTTTTACTTGACAAAGTGCCTCCTCGCACGTGGGGACCACTAACTTGTCAAAAATAAATTAAAAAAAAAACTCACAGATGATCAGGGAAGGGTTTACGCTCAAATTAGTTTATTTAAGTTTATTGTACGAAAAGTAAGTACATAAACTACTAATTTATTTCCAAGAGTATATATATGCCATATCATATGTCTCTGATAAGAATGCAAAAGCGGTGAAAACTTGCATTTCATTATCAATCTGCCCTGGTTTTATTTAAAATTGTTCTTCTACAGTGTAGTCTATTTAGTTCAGCATAAGTTGAATAAGTCATCAAAGTTTAAAGAGATTTCAGACGTATAGCATCGATATCTGGTCGTAAACCTTCAGCGGTTACGAGTGAATAATATAGTTACACTTCAATCATAACCTTGCCGCCAAAATTATTTGTATAACAGCTATTTTTTACCACGCCACAAGTCCAGAAAAAGCCAAACATACAAAAACACTAGTCACCATTCCCTTGTGTCCACGTAACCCGACTCCAGTGAGCGCCATCGGAGACTGCCGTCACTATAATAATCTTTGAAACCCAACACCGACCTTTATGTTATTTTCGTCTCCATCCACGATAATTTCACCGGATTCCACTCCCCGATATGCACTTTTACGTGTAAATGTAATAAAATGTGTAATTAGGTAAATATAAACGTAGTTTTTAATAAATTTCGAAAAGGACGTTCTCAATTTTCCTTTTAAGCATCAAGTTTGATAAAATTTAACCAACAGACCGTGGCCTCTTAGTAAAATTGTATCAAAGGTCAGTGTAGATACTTAAAGCATTATCAATTGTTCACGTTTTGGTTTCACATGTACTTAAAAATTTCTGAACTAACCATATTAAAGATTAAGAACTATTAACGATTTTAATTCTAACATTTTTCATAGGATCTAATATGATTTGTGAAGTAGATACAGACCTGCGGATGAACTCATATATTTTTAGGGACAAAGTGAAAACTGAAAGTTAAGAATTTAAAATAACTAATGAGGCACCTACATGCTTCGACAGACGAAAAATTCCACAAACACATGTACATGCGGTCGTGAATTCAAGACATTTTTGGAAAGACCGGTTATTGAACAAAGTAAACATCTCCCTTATAAATTCCGTCAAATATTCGCACGGATATCACTACAGCATTGTACAGTCAACAGTACATAAACCTTACCAAATTGACCTTTGTTGCCTTTACTTCAAGTTTCATAGTTGGCTGCTGTACATGCAGCTAAATGTCAACAGTTTTATATAATCTGTTGGTACCACACCGCTATTTATTTCCCGACATTTGATACCGATGGCATTTCATTATAGAAAGTAGTTCCGGTCACCTCTCATGGTGGATAAAATATTAGAAATTATAATCATTTATCTAACTATCTAACTAAATTTGTTAAATGCTAGTTTGTTGTTAATTTCGGGGGAATTACCTAAGACCTAAGAATTTGACAACTTTCCAGTTATTTCGGTTTGATGACGGAGACTCCGTTGATTAGTTACCTATAAATTTAATGTAGTTACATAATCTGTTAGCAAAAACGTCATTTTCAGGGGGAAACTCTGTAAGTTGCAGAGTTTCTTTAATCATTATCATCTTATCTCTAGTTTTACAGTAGTCTTCAGTATTATCCATGATACTATCACCACGCTGGGTCAAGATCTTTCTTTTCATACTATCTCTCTCTCATCTTATTCCCTGTTCCTTCCTCAGCTGTTCTACCACGGAGCCCAGGGTCCGCTTTCCTACTTTTTCGTCTCCATTTCGCACTGTCGTCGGCATCCCAAGTAGTCAGACCTTTTGCTCGCATATCATCCTTGTCGACGACAATATCTTTCTTATAATTCGGTTGGTCATTACTAACTTTTAGAAGTAACTTTTTAGTAAAGTAAATTTGATTTCAAAACGGGGCTAATCATTAACGCTTGTACTAAAACAAATATTTCTTCAGAAGATTCCAAAAGCCATCTCCGACATTTTCGCACGGGTATCAATCACTGCATGTTTGCAGCCGCTGTGTCGCGCGTATTTGTCGTCATATGATACCAATTATTGATGCCATTGGATTCCTTAGAATATTAATTGATGTGTGGACGAAAACTGAAGTAAAACATAACTTTGCTTTTAAAGATCTACTTATTTGTAAATGTTGAGAAGAGTATTATAGTCTTTATATATAAGGTCTAGGTAATGTATATGTATGGTGGTGTGCACCAATTGATATACAACACGGCCAAGCAACTAGCTAGATGAATGAAAGTCTGCATTAGATTTGGCCGAGTGTCTATAGATATCGTCACCATCCAACCAAGCCAATAACACGATTTTTAACCATCTACTACTTGATTTAGTTGTAGTGTTTACAGAGAGATAGAAAGAAATCCTTTATTTGACTTACACACAATACACAAAAAATGTCTATCAAAAAGGGATGCTTGTTCGCAACACATTTGGTTGGAACTGGAACCGACGAGGAGTATTTATATAAATGAATTTTAACCTTTGTAAACTTAAATCAGACAGTTAGAAACCAACAAAATAATAGAGAAAACTTAAAAAAAATAGCTCTGTGAAATCAAAATATTCGCATTCATTACGCAGAATCTCGTTTCTAAAGTTCTCAATCAACGTGTTCCCACAAGTTACAAAGCAAGCGAGCGCTCGAGTAGTGTTTCATCTCGGGTTTCCGTCAATCGATTACGTTTCACATGTTTCTCATTATAACGTCTGGTGCGAAACAAAGCGGGTGTCGGGTTGCAGTGCATTACTCCTGACTCCATACAGAATGCTTGATGTGCAGAGTCAAAGCCGTGTCGCGCGCGCCTAACCAAGACGTACGGGAATATTTTTCAAGAATTTTGCACGTATTATAAAATATATTTTATTTGCAAAACACGTGTAATGTATAAAAAATAAAATAATATGTGTGTTTGATACATAAAAAAATAGTACTGCAAATTATATAGTCACAACTACGTTGAATACTAAAACAACGTTAACCTGAAGTTCTATAATTATATGATAATGATAAAGACTGCAACATGGAACACCATTTTATGTTATTTGCTCACAACTTCCACTGGTTGCCAGATCTTCTTGTCAAGTACATATATGTTATGTATGTAAGATAGGACGATGAAAACTTTTGGTCGCTTCTTATAGATATAAATTAATGAAATTATGATGATTTTTCAGAGAAATCTTAAAACAAATTTTAATATTTTTTGTGATCGTTATCAGTATTATAAATCTCATTTAGATTTTAAGTTCTAAAAACAAAAAGTTTTGAACTAATCCTGTTTAAAACTTCACTATATTTCAGAATAATTTTCGAACTTGACGTTCTTAACTGGTTTATTTCTGATCAAATTTAAGTTTGTGCTGCTATCTGATCCAACACCGAAAGACTTGTTTTGGTCATGAGAGAGCCTCACTTTCGGCGAGACTGTTTTACTGGCAACACCGTAATCCAGGCTCCTTTGAAAACCGACGCCGACCGTGTATGCTTTTATAAAGGATTTTCGTGATGAAACGTCAAGCTCCCGTTGGAAATTACCGTGAGAATAGTCACTTCAAATTACGAGAGAATACCGATTAGCTTTATTAGTACGAAATACTAGGATGGGATTTTTCTTTTTAGCATGACTTAGTGTAGTCATTTCTTTAAAATTTCATAAGGCAAGCGTAGTATATTGCAATTAGGTACCTATGTGTAATGCTATGTAAGTGCAATGTACCTTGTTTTTACTCTTAAAAAGCTAGAAATGTAGTCTTTTGCTGGAAACTACTCGTATTGACCAAAGAATCGAACCTGGGTTCGATTCGCTACACCAAAAGGATCTGAAACTCTCAAACGTGTTGTATTCATAGGCTTACTTAGGTGTAGTAATGTAATTACCTATGTCTTATTGATCCATCATAATTTACATCAATGCTATTAGTTTTGTCATTAAATGAAAAAATAAAATACAGATATTATATTTCATCAATGTATCTAAAATAATAATTTAATAATCGTAATAATACAAATTGCAGACCATATGCCGCGGTCCCCCTCGTCGTGAACATGCGGGGATCGGGTGTCGTCGCTATAAATATACGACTGAAGTCCAGTATTGCCATTTGTAGATCAAATTCGCAATCAAGAATGTAATGATTTTCATAAAGGGCGGACCAAAGAGAAACCAACGTGTTCGATATTCTAATTTTCAAAATTTGTTAAATGTGATCCTGATCATAGGAAAGTTTAAAGAAAAACTTGACTAGAACAATGCAAATTAAAAATATTTAAATTTCCAACGTCACAGTGTAAAATTTAACACACATTAAATTTTATTCGGGGACATGTTTCCAATAGCATGAGTTTATAGATTATTTTTTTTTGCTGTGGTAATCAAATCATACATTTTGTGGTATCAGTATGAAGAAATATTTATATTACGGAACCAATCGAGCATATACCCATTGACTTAAGTTAATTCATCGTGACATGTTTAACATTAATTTCTATTGACTACTGGCAATGAAATGGTCTTCAGATACAATTTCTAAATCTGATTTTATTACAAATACGATGGTTGCATGAAGTAAGTAATTGGCTGTTGGTAATCGATATGTTGTGTCGTGTGTCATGTTTCAAAAATTTTATTATGTTGAAATTTTCCAGGTACTTAATAAATTCAATATTTAAGTAGATATAAAACATCTGTTTAAAGAATTAATGTATTAAATGAATATTATATTATTAAAAAAAATAAAAAATATTAAAAATAAAATATATATATTAATAAAAAAAATAAAAAATATCCGTCACAATTTTTAGTGACACTCACTAAAGACCGTGATGGATATTTTTTATTTTTCAATAAAATTTTACAGATTTCCATGACACTAAAAGTCGTGTATTAACGTGCGTGGTTATTAATATTCAGACTACACCTTCAAAATTACCATAAACTCCTTTGACAAATCTTAAGTGTAAAGGGGTATAAATAAATATATAAGTAACAGTGGTAATTCTCAGCAATGAGATATTACTGAGATCTTATTTCATCTCTAAGAATAGTCCCGCAACCGAGCCACGCGCCCGGCACTCAGTTCTCCCAACATTCAAAGATACAGGTTACTCAAATGTCTAGACAGGACAGTTTCTTATTATTAATATTGAAAGTACTTAATAATGATTTGAAAAAACACCTTGTCTTACCGGAACAGCGTTCTTAACCACTGAGCTACTCGTATAAATTAAATTATAAATTATATCGATGTGAAACACAATTAACTTATTTACTTGCTAATGTGTACAAATGTTCATGTTAGTCATTTGAATATCCTTACATATCCTATTACCTAAGTGATAAATACTATTGTGTGTGATAGATATCAAGAGGAGATCCTCTTTATGTTTATTCTTCTTCACATATCTACGCCCGCATATGTAGCTAAATATAACCAAAAGTGTAACAGCCGTTTACATAGTCGACTTTTTCTGTGATCATCATTAATTGAATTCAAACGTAATAACAACACCTATATAAATGTGAGTGCTAATTGCTGATGGGTCCACTTTCGCCATTAGCCGCGTCTGTTAATTTTGATGTCTATGTTTATAAGCTAATTATTTTGAAACGCGCAACCGGTCGCTGCAAATAGTCCGGCTTTGAAACGCGATAGCGAACTGTATAAACTGCTACTCAAACAATAAAATAACGTTGTACTTTACGTAAATTCACACATCTATATAAATATTATAAGTGATAAAATTTGTACAGACAGACAGTACTCAGACAGGCAGTAGCCTGTCTGTTACATATTCGCACGGTTAATCTAATGCGGGGCCGATTTAAAAAAAAATTGAATAGATATAGTTGTAATGATCCTTATGTCAATATGTCGGATTCTAAGCAACGCATCGCGATGAAACCTATACCAGATTTTAAGTCAGACTATCTACAATCCAACTGTGAAACCGCATCAATTTCCATGCAGTAGTTTTTACGTGATACGCGAAAAAACATACTGACAGATAGACAAGAATTCTAAAAAAAAAACTGTTTTGGCCTCTTACTCCCATAATAACCCCTTTTTATTCAATTTTTAATTACCCATAATTATTTTTCTTTAATATTTTCTATGTACAGACGTAGCCCATTTAGTTTTGTTCCATGTATAGATTTCCACATTGAAAGCTTGCAAAATCCAACGACATTTACCTTTACTACTAAAACCAATAACAAAATATAACACGTAACTAGTTTTGAACGCCGTATTTGTTTCCGTACATTAGCGTGACTATCATTTTACAAGGCATTAGGTAAATTATAAGCTTCACTAGTCGCTGTAATCGGATATGTTTGCAGTGTGCCGTCTCGGCTCCATTGCCACAGTGTAGCGAAATAGAGGAATAGACCAACTTATGAAACGCGAATTGGTGAGACTATGTTTAAAATGTTGTAAAGTGTTGTAAGTAATGTTGTAAATTTGATAGCACGATCCGAATGGGACAATATGCAAGATCGAGACTTAATCTGTGGCATGTAAAGCTTGTGAGCATTGTAACAGTCAACCTTTGAGTCATACAGAGAATGCTATGAGGGTGAAAAATATAAAATCTGCAGGTATCAAGATAGAAAAATATTTGTTTAAACAAATTTTGAGTATTCTACAAGATTATAATCTATCTCAATATAATTATGACATTTGGAATCAAGTTTCGTTACTTTTGCCCGCGGCTGGAGTTAGCAAATTGCTTTAATACCTAGAAATAGTATGATTTACTGGATGTAAAATATAAAGGTCAATAATAATAATATACGTTAGAAAAAAAGATCAATGTACTGATATTTTTAAACTGTAAACGACCTAATGAATGACGTGTCCCTTCCAGTCGGTGACACAGTGACGGTGTGTTGTGGCCACTAGTTCTTTAGCCATCAGGTCATTGGGTCACCATACCACCACTTGTGTTCACCTCAATATTGTGTAATTTATACATACACGTCTAAGAACTAAGGAGTGAACAGGTTCTGAAAGTATTATGAGTGTACCTAATGAAAAGTTTCGAAAATAAAATATGTTACAAGCCAGCTTCTAAGATCTGCCTCACCTATATTTCTGACAGTGTTTCCAAAATCAATCATTTATAAAATTCACATTACCACAGTTTAGATCGATTATTTTAAAGTTAAGTTTTTGTGGAGAAAAAAAGATATATATTATTTTAAAGTTAGTAAAAATAATTCTTATAAATAAAATTTGAATGACAGCGCGGTTGCAGCGGTCGATACGCTCTGAGAAACACTTGCGCTAAGTTATAGTAATAATTGTAGTTATGTGTTCAAAACGCGACAGTTTAAAAAAAAATCCTCACATACCTTTTGATGATTATGAAACATCTACAGAAAAATGCCATATAACTTGATACATAAGTAAATAAACTTATAATAAAATACATAAACTCCGTATTGGGCAAGCCCGCAGCGCCGCCAATACCGCCATTAAAATTAACCCGTATAGTGTTACAACAATATAATTTTCCCACAGTCACCTCGGTTTCTGGTAACATTCAGTCTGTTGTTGAATTTGAAAGTTAAGACGATCATCTGTGAAACGATAGGTCCCAGGTTCGAATCCTTCTAGTACCAATACGAGTCGTGCATGCAAATCAATTTTAAGGCAGATATTTCAATCGACTGATCTGAAATGTAACTTACACGTTCAATTCGAATGACATGCATTGTTACGATCATGACCTGATGGTGCTTCACCGGGATCGGCTCTCGACGAGGGAACACCTCAACGGATTACTGCACGGATTCCATGATTTTTGTTTCACGTATTGAATGCAAATATATATCTTTGACAACAATAAAAGCGTGTGTCAAAAATTTTTCTTTTTTGTAAAATACTTTGAAAATACATATAGAGCGCGTTGAAATCTTTTACACAGAAAATTTTCTAAGAAAATAGAATACTTAAAATCACTTATACTCAAAAATCAGCTACCTTTATATAATATTACCTGCATCCCGAGGCTTCTGTCCTGTGGGCATTTCGGGATAAAATGCATGTGTTATTCCAGGTTATATTCTACCCGTGTACCAAAATTTCATAACAATCGGTCCAGTGGATTTTGCGTGAAAGAGTAACAGAAGTTTGCGTGTATGTATGTTACATGCACATAAACTTTCGCATTTACAATATTTTTAGAAATATTGCGGATTCTTCTGTTGTACATTGTGTCGATTGTGGCGGCTCTATAAAGTTTAGTGGATAAACCAATTTCTAAGAATAAACATATTTAAAAGATATTATATAAATTCATTAAAAGTTAATTCTTCTTCATAGTCGTATTCCTCATGGTTGAGGGTCGTGGTTATTACGTGGAATGAAACACACACAACAACTTTCTTGGCATTATTAATGGAGTGGTTTGCCATTGCCTTCATTTCACACACAAGTTAATGAGAATCAACCAGTGTCCAGGTTTCCTTACGATGTTTTCCTTCACCGGAAGCAAGTGGTGGTCTATGAAAACTACTATACATGAGTCAGATTGGTATACAAAATTATATGGCACGAGTAGGATTCGAACCTGGGACCTTTCGATACACACACAGGTAGGCGTCTTAACCATTACACCACCACCGCTTCCGAATTAAGTTAAAAGTTAATGAAATCATCCATATATCCTTACATATTATAAAACAAACCTCCTCTAACGTGTCTGTCTATCTGTACGCGATAAACTCAAAAACGAATTCACGGATTTTCACAATTAGATCATGTGATTCCTGAGGAAGGTTCAGGTATATAATTTATTATGTTTTTAACCGAGCCAAGCCGGGACAGGGCGCTAGTGGTGAATAAATTAACAAAATATGGCGCAGGTCACGCGGTCACGGTAACCCCAGACCACGATATTCAATATAAAGCGAATGCTTTTAATGGCGGTAGCGATGGAAGGTAAATTTAGGAGCGTTCGACACCCGACACCGACCCACGCACGGACACGATTATATCGACATATACCGCATTCGGGCATAAAAGTTATGCAGTCGAGTGATACATCTATAAGTGACTAGCTGTTAACCGCGGCTTAGCCCACTTAAATGCCCGATGAAATGAAATGAATGATAGTTGAAATAAAATATCTATATCGCATTTAAAATGTATACAGCGCCATCTAGTGTTTTTATGATTAGCGCCACCTCGCTATAAAAGAATACAGGTTTTTCGCAAATCCCACGGGAACATGTTTTTTCCGGGTACCCTCTGTCCTTCTCCATATTCTTAATTATATGTATGCGTAATTTCAAGAAGATTTGTTGAGTAAAAAACGCGTGAAGAGGACAAACAAATAAACAAAGTTACTTTAGCATTTAAAATAATAGTTGGGATAAGGAAACAACAGATAGACTAAAGTACGTGTTGGGTATAGTTTATTGATATTAAAGAATTGCAAAAATTGTGCGGCTTGTGGTTCCGCCCTATAAGCACTCTATCCTCGCTAAGCGACACATAGGAGCTCATCATCATCATTATATCAAGTGTGTTATTGTGTCAGATTTTATTCAAGTCGCCTAAAGGCATTTGACATGACTTTTACGACTACTTACCGCCATCTTGTGGCAGGTAGTCGCATACACACTAGGCAGTCGCATATACTGTCAACTAGTGTGCAGGTTTCCTTACGATGTTTTCCTTCACCGGAAGCCTGTGGTGGACTATGAAAACTACTATATATGAGTCAGATTTACCAATTGTACCATTATTGTTTGGATTGGACATCTGGTCAGGCCTGATGGGCAAGTCCAAGCGGGAATATAAATCAGAGCCGCATCTTAATTTTTTTTATAATTTCTTTTTTCTCCGACCCCAGGTTTCGCGGCGTCACAGCCTCGAATAAAACCGGGGACATGCGAAGATTAAAGAAAGATAACAGACTTGTACAGAAAATCAATTTTGAATAAACAGTAATACTTTTTAATTATCTCCGAGTGTAACGTTACTAATTAATACGAAATGCAATGTTAAATATTCCATGCTTCGGATGCATCATTTGCGAAGGATGATCGAGTAAAATTCGCATAATGGCCACAAGTGTTATGTTTCTGCTCTTCCGTGGATTTTAGTGATAATTATTACACAACACTATACAGCGACCTGCAATGTTTCGGTTATATTATTACAAGTATTTGTAATATTTATATTCAAGTTTTTTCAAGATATTATTGTTCACTTTGTCGGCGTGATTAATGTGTATACCCAAATGACAGCATAAAAGCAGTGTAGAAATAGTTATACTTAAGTTTTGTAAAAAGGGAAATATGTCATGTGGGTACTTTTATAATTAATCAGTTACTATCCAGACACTGTCTTATTCATTACGTTACAAAAATGTACCTACGTTTCTTATGGGAAATAGTCTTATTTAGCAAAAAATAACACACAATAAATAATTTTAAAGATACCATAACTTATATTATAATGTTAATGCCTTGGATAAAATAAAAATATATATAAAAATAATAATACACATAGAATATTTACGTAGACAATTTGGACGTGTTATCAGCGAAGGCTTCATTATGTGTGTAACGCAATCTGCTTGACACTAAAGCTGGATTTAATTAAACTGACAAGGATCTAGGGTAACAGTCCACCAAGATGACCAGTCGCCATAATTGGGCTCCGGTTACTGAGGGAAAACCTTCACAATTATAAATTACAAGATTTTATAAACATAAGACTTTGCCTTTGCGGAAACAGAAGGTTTCTTACAATCTAAGTATATAGGTTATTTAAAATTTATAGTGGAAAAGCTTTTGCCTCCTCATAGTGTCGTTGTCCATTAATTTATTTGAGGATCGTTCGTTGTTCTTGTGCATTTTTAAGGGTCATCGGTCAGAGTCAATAGGTTTTTTTACATTTATATCGGCTAGTATTTTTACATAAAGATTAGTATTATCTATGTATGATTAAAACAATAAAGTCCTAAAAATACGAGATGCTTATATGAATATATAGATATATAATATAGATGTATGATGTTATATGGATATATAATATAGATGATTATAAATATCAGAATTCAAAACAATAGAAAATATTAATATTTTTGTCACTTACTAATTTTGCTCAAGAATACATAATTATATACCTACATGAAAGAAAACAAACGTAATTCCGCGATTTGGGTCACTCTTGTAATATTTTATGAGTTCATTAGTAAAATAGCGATTGATGTCAAAATATTAATTCGGAGTAACAAAATTGGCATTATAAATTGCAAATGAAATTATGTGGGATGGATGATTGTGATTATAATAGAACCATGTCCTACATTTATTTAAATATTTTACAAAAGAATTACAACCAACCCACACACATTTCTAGTCGACGTCAACCATACCTAGGTACGTGAGTAGGATAGTTAGGCGATTATAGTGAAAGTTTATTTACTCTAGTCTAGACGGAATTCTAAGAAATGTAAATAAAACACGCCTGTGATGTTTACATAATTAAAGAAGTTGTAAAGGTATTCCTGATTTTGACGTCGTCGCACCCGGAAAAGGTGAAGTTACTGATATTTCATGAAAGGTAACTTACTTGATATTTTGCCACGTAAATGACACAAATACTTCCCCCGTTTTGTACCTACTTACTTCCAAAACGTCTCATGCCGAGACGTTTTATATATCGCTCGAATTTATTACAGTAATCACCGGCAATAAAATTCGTAGTAAGCAGGTCACAAGATCTCGATTTATTTTGTATAATGTTTGTGTAAAAATAACGATCGTATTCATGTCGTCGTATGGGTAAAAAAATGTAAACATGAAACTTGCGTGGGTCTTGTAATTATGTATGGGAAATGAGTAGATATATATCTACCTATATACTATTACTGTCTGTCTCTTGTATCCTTATGTAATTATATAAACTATTACCTATTCAAATGCATTTTCTTTTCTTCTTGAAATTGTGACAGACACATAACTGTTCTAATAAGTATCTGAAATACGTTGATGAGTTCTATCCCCTGGCAATATTAGGTTCCGCGTCCGTGTTAGGTGTCATTTTATTTTCTTAGCATACCTAATATATTTGCATCCATCTGACTTACTGTTGTCTTTTGAGTGTCATCTATTGAGGTATTACTTTCGTCATAAGTGCGGCTGGCGTGACTCTGCATATAGAGACGCTTTCGGCATTCGCACTCAGGCCCTCCGGAAGATTTGTAATGATGAACAGACGTCATACATTAAATAAATATTCAAAATTACCGTAA
The DNA here is from genome assembly GCF_027563975.2 of Plodia interpunctella. Taxonomy (NCBI): domain Eukaryota; kingdom Metazoa; phylum Arthropoda; class Insecta; order Lepidoptera; family Pyralidae; genus Plodia; species Plodia interpunctella. The sequence goes on from NC_071301.1 coordinate 9,595,396, forward strand.
AATTTTCAGGAGTTCGCGGAGACAGCCATGAACGAACTTCTGGGCTGGTACGGCTATGAGCGGCTGGAGTTACGACGCTGGGCCGCCTCCCGCGCGACTGACGGCAGTCCAGACCAAGCTAACGACCTGAAGAATAAAGGTAACTAGGTACTTTCTTGGTCTTCTTTAATACTGAAACCTATATTAAGAGCACGTATGGCATATAAGATATTTCTCTTCTTATAGTGACCTTCATGGTTTTGACTTCTGTGACACCATGATAGGCTTGGACGATAAGACCGAGAGACCAGCAGACGTCAGAAACGATAAGACGACATGACAAAATTACCGATACTAAACTTGGCGCCCATCATTACCAATTTTACGATTAGCTTATATACTCCTATAACCACATACTTTGAACAAAGGAAATTCTGTATGTAGGTACACATGTAGTTATGTTTTACCGACACTCTATTGCATTATGCCCATATATTTTGCAGAAAATAGGGAAAACATGTAGAAATATTGCCCCTATCACCATTTAGTCACCATCACCTATCACTTTACCAACTAATTTATCAAATATTTACTTCGAAATTGAACAATCATCATCAAGTAAAATTCTGAGTAAATCCACCCTTCGTTCATACAGCTGTAGTTCTTTGAAAAGTTACGTTTATAAATTGACCCTCCGGCGCTTTTGGCGGGAAATTATAGCGATTGCCCTCTGCCCATATCACAGTTGGATACTCACTAATGATTTCGTTCCGGGAATAGATTTCAACTATTTTGTTTTTGATAAATAGGCAAAAGTAAGTAACTGTTTTTATTAAATTGAAAGCTTCAAAATTTTGATTAATGATGACGAACTTTTGATGAATGTTGTATATTTTAAAATTTTTCAATATGTTGTCTTTCATATATTGATAAGGTGTTCTTGAATTTGAGACTTAACAAATTGAGAATTCATCTGCCATGTATTGGATACCGGTGGTAACATGGTAGATGATTTATTATTGACAGAATACCAATGTATCTATTTGGTACCTACTTGAAGGCAAATGCTTGCTTGAATAAACTATGTGTGGATGTAGGGAATGTGTTGAGAGGATGAATAAATCTAATGGAGAAAAGATGCTAGGGTTTGTAATTGTTAGTTGATGTTGTTGTTAGCTCTGCGGGTTATAGGTACCTACTTAATACTCTGTGTCTGTAATTCTTAATTAGACTCTGCACGCGTGGTACGAGAGTTTTATTACACAGCTGTATTGTATTTCTGAAATTATATCGCCTTTACGAGCGTTGTCGAAGGAATTTTATGTTTATGGAGCTTATTTATTACCTAACGGCGTAACACTTATATCTAATTGCAGTTTTAGTAACGTTAATTTTACATATCATAAAGGAGTCCTGTAGTTTCTTCCTGTTTGTGAATTTTCTCTAAAAATGTTAACATATCTTTGAGTTTTAAAATTGATTTAATTAATTGTGAGGCGCGATGAGTGGTGCAGTTCCTGAATATTGTGTCTGCATTTGCAATTTATGAAAAAAATCAATCAGCAGTGTACGTATACCCATTTTCCTTAATTTTTTTAACAGAACCAAACTAGTAGTGCCTGATGGCCTATACAGGTGCCCCTTACGGCTAAGACTCCGTGACTATTTGTCGGATTGTCATCCTACAGTTACGCCATTGCTTTCCAGTATTACAGTAAAAGTTTAAACTTTGTTTAAAACTTCTAACTATTGAAGCCAAAGCGGCGGTAATCATATCAATCCAAAAACCTTAGAAGCACCTAGGTATGTTAGCAGCAAAAATACATTGGTTCGGTAATTTTCATCGGCAAATTCTCACGGGACCGAAGGCCTGGCGTGCAGATATTAATTTATACAAACAGAATCGAATAACAACAATAAGTATACATAATCGATCGTTGTCTTGTCATCTCGGGTATCGAGTCTCGTTGCCGTGTTATTTTACCCGACAACGGAAATTAATAAGCATAACCTAACGAGCTATCATCGGCCATCGCTTGTTATAATGGGAACGTATACAATTACAGGGTTTTTTTTTATTAGAAAACTCTTATCATTTGAGGATTAATTGGACATTGATATATTGCAATAATAGTCAGAGTCGAGACTAAATCGAGAAAAAGATGGATCGAGTTCGCTTACTTTAGACTCATTTATTTACACAATCAATACGTGTAGGTAGCTTTTGAAAATATTGTTAGAATATTGAATAAATACACGGGAACTTAAACTTTCAAGAAATATATTCTTCTTTTGACTGGGAAAACAAGTTCAGAAAAGATTTTCTTTGGAGTCATCATAATAAAGCTGCTATATTTATGTAAAAACTAAAATCAATTAATTCTTCTTCTTCTTCTTCTTCTAGCCGTTTCTACATTTTACCGTAGATTTTTTTCTTCTTTTTTGTCGTTCTAAGTTCTCTTATTATCTTCTTCTGTCTTAGATAAAACTTATACCTAATACTTTTTTCTTTAATTTTCCTTAATTTTTTTCTTTCTCACAGTTTATTTAGACGACAGATAAAAACTAATCCATTATTTCTGAATTCCAGACGAATGCTCATGGTGCAATAAGAGCATCACTGGCGAGGGCGGAGCCCTACAGCAGGCAGGGGCTGCGTTCTGCTCCGAGCTGTGCTTCAGCCAGTCTCGGAGGGCCAACTTCAAGCGGGCCAAAACGTGTGACTGGTGCCGACACGTCCGGCATACTGTGGCTTACGTCGATTTCCAGGTAGTTAGTATCATTATTATATGATGGCCCTGATTCGACGAATAAATGATTTTATCCATCACTTCATTTTCATAAAACGATACAATCTAAAGAAAAAAGTACATAAATTTAAAGAAAAACCTGTTTAAAATCACTGATATCTCTTTAAATCTTGTTACTAACATTTATTTTTCTCATTTCAGGACGGTGCTACGCAGCTTCAGTTTTGTTCCGACAAATGCCTAAACCAGTACAAGATGCACATATTTTGTCGCGAGACACAGGCGCACCTCGATCTTAATCCTCACTTAGTGAGCGCCGCCTCAACGTCCAACCTAATCACACCAGAGCTATGGCTGAAGAACTGCAAAAGCAGATCAGCCTCACCCACGTCAGAAAGATCTGGATCCCCAAATCCTGAAACTACAAAACAAACCAATCCAGAAAAAATAGAAGAACACAAAATACAGAAAGTTCAAATACGTAAATCGCCACCATTGCCACTCATAACTGTAGCTCCGACAGAAAAACTGATGAAGCCAAAGGGATCTTCGGAAGAAAGAATTCCGCCCCAAAAAGCGCCGGAGACGAAAAAAGAAACTATTAAAGGAACAAAGATGAATTTGCGAAAGCGGAGGACGTCGAAATGCTCAGCTACAGTGACATCCCAAACTGTGAGGCGGCAGACGTCAACGCCGAAGGCGCAAGATCTACGAATGTGTAGCCCTTCAGTGGACGGGTCTTCCCCTGCTTCTACCACGGGGCACAGTGCCATTCACTCCCCACCGCATCCCGTTAATCCCCACCCCCCGCCTCCACACTTTCCTAACCCTATGTTTGGGATGCCACCGCCAGTTTTCATGGACACGGGTCCAGGCAATGAACATAGGCATCCAATATTTCCTCCGAGACTAAATTTCATGCCACGACCAGGCATGCCGATGCCCCATGAAAGGCCACGAATTCCACCGCCTCCTAATTTCCCACCAGCTTTCGGCCAAGCGCCTCCTGTCACTGTTTTAGTTCCCTATCCTGTTGTATTACCTATTCCTCTTCCTATCCCTATCCCGATACCTATAACCTCATTTATACAAGCACACTGCGCAAATAAAGTCAAAACTGAAGTTAGGAATGATGATAATGATGCACCCTTAGATTTTACAATTAATAGTGATAAAAACAAAGAAAGAGAAGGTAGTGAAACGAACGTTAGCGAAAATCTTACGGAATCTACAGATGACAAAACCGTTGATCATGAAGAAAATAAAGACTTGAATGATCGTTTGGAAAATGAAGAACAAACTGAAGGTGAAAGTACTGAAGGAGGCAATCCCGAGCAAACATTGCCCAAATTTAAAATTACTAGGCTAGGGAATAAAATGGCGAAAATTGTAACAAAACCCAGGGAGCCCACAGAAGCGCCAAGACCGTTACGAAAACGTCGGAGATTGGTGGACGTGGCCGCGGAGGACGAAGCCCTCATTCCAAAAACACGTAAAATTGTTCAAGTTTAACATCTCCTAATAAAAATCTAATTAATGTCATAATTTCAATAGTCTTCATACATATCACAAAAACACGATACCTAATCAACAGCGTTCAATAACCTGTGAATTTGCTAGTCTTTAGCGGTAAGATTTAATCTTTTTATCATAATCGCAGGGCCACTAACATAAATACAGATTATACCTAATTCTAAGTATAATAAAAGGGTTGTGGCTCTGTCAAATCGTTAGACGCATTGTAAATGTGATATTAGTAACTTATTATTAACGTCTATGTATTACATGTAATAAAGTATTAATAATTAAAGTGGTGATTTTTAATTTCGCTGAAATTATTAAGTAACCAAATAAATAAAATGAATATCTACCGTCGAACGACCTTTGTCTTATATATAAATAGAATGCTCACTATTACGATTAAACACTTGTTAAAACACAGAATTTATGAATCACCAAAACACTGTATCGTATCCATAGCGAAGTAATTTACATTGGTATTTCGTATCGTATGTGTTATTACTAAATTCATGTTCGACATGGGCAAAAGACGTGTTATTGTCGTAGAAAACGAATAAATAGGTGTTCGGCAAAAATATTAATACTAATAAGTTTGTCACGGGGCGCCAGTGCGCAAAAATTGTCCTTAAAACATGTGAAAACGGAAAAATACCTACCAGGTGAAAAAATAATATTATATATTTATATTTTGAACACATGTGAGACTACCACAAAATACATTGATATCTTAAATATTTCGAATTAGATGTTGTCCGGGGCTTCGCTCCCGTGGGAATTTTGAGATAAAATATAGCCTACAGCAATCTTGGATAATGTACCTTTCTATTGGTGAAATAATTTCGGAAATCGGTTCGGTAGTTTCGGAGGATACCCGCCTCAAACATACAAATACACAAATGCTTACCTCTTTACAATATAGTCTAGATAGATGAATCTTTGTATTGAAAAAATATTGGCCTCTGAACTGAATTCTTAAATTAGTCTGAAAGAAAGAACGTATGGATGCTGCTCACTCCGCCTAAATAGGGAAAAAATTGTTTACTTTTTTTATGCAAAAACTACTTACAAGGCTATGATAAATCACAAAGATTTTTATTTACAATAAAAAAAACTCTTAAAAGTTTCATATGTTTTTAATGTCTGAAAAATATTACTAAAAACCATTCATGGAAAATATTCATAGCTATATTCAACATATTTACTTACAGCTACGAGCTTGGCCACAACATGGATAGTATGCCTCTATTTCTTTCTCTTTCTCCCTTTTTGTACACATTATGAGATCCAATTATATTACAACTAATTTAAAATGGCATATAACATTGCATTCAATATTATTACATCTTCAAAATAATTAAAGCATCTTTACATTTTCTAATAGTTTAAGTAAAGGCAATACTGGCATGATTTTAACATTTTATATATTGGGAACTTTCAAATATATTTTTCTATTTTGATTGCATAGTTTGTCAATAAGCTACGTTCTATCTGCTATTTCAACTCAACAGTAAAAATGCACAAGTCACCAGTCATGAAAAAATAAAATAAGATTCCACTTGGTCTAGTATTTGCTAGATGCTGTACAAATTTTCTTTACATGAAGCTGACACGATTTTCCAAAATATTGAGTTTTTAATCATATACTGATGTCACCACAAGTTACAGAAGTTGGATTATCAAAACATTTGATTATGGTCCCTAAGCATATAACTAAAATTACACTTCTAACCCAACAGCTGACAAGAATAATAACTGAGTAAATTGTCAAATAGTCTTATAAGAGCATCAGCCAGAAAACAATGTAGAAAACATATTTTCTGTCATAATTTGAAGCTAAGAGAACACAATGTCAACTTTATATAAAATATATGTATGATGGTTGCAAAGTTGTCACATTGATTTTTCCATGACTGAAGAAGTAAATTAATTCTTTGTGTTGTACAAATCCCAAAGGGTTATAGCACCATCCAATCCCCCAGCTGCCATTATATTGGCATTCCATAGAGAGACCTTCTGAGAAGAATAAGCAATATCTTGTACTGCTTGTTTATGTTCAGTCAAAACAACTAATGGTCTCAGTGAAAACCAAGAAAATATACGGATATGCCCGTCCCATCCTCCCGAAGCAAACACCTTGCCATCAGAACGAGTTCTGACCCGGTTGATGCCTGGATTTTTAATGTTCACATCCAACTTATGGGCCAAGCTTAAGTCTCTTTTCCCTATACTAAATATCTGTAATGTGTCAGAAGCATTTCCTACCATACCCCTTTGCTGTTCGAGGTGATAGTCCAAGGACATAGGACATTCTTTTATTTGTAGTTTTCCAATATATTGACTAGTGTTGAGATCCCACAGCAGCAGCCAGCCAGCTTCGTATCCGACCAGAAGGCAAGGCCTGTTATTTGGAAAATCAATGTATTTCAAGCACATTGGATCCCCAAGTTTCAGTTCAGAGGAGTTATCAAGTTCCAATGAACATATTTTTTCTCCAGAAAAATGGTAGATGGATACTTTTGATTCTTTATCAGGTACAAAGAGTGTTTCGAGTTTTGTGTTGGCTTCAAAACGGCAGAAACCTGGATAATCAGTTTCAATGACTGCATCTTCCTGGTAGCCACTGTTAGTTAAGGCGAAGATCTTGTACTTGCCACCTTTTTCTTGGGTGATGAGATGAGAATCCGAGTGGATAAGGTGCAGAATGGGAGCTTGACCTACTTGAATCTTTTGCTGTACTCTGTTTGTCTGAAAGTATGATTGTAATTAGTAATCATTGTTCTCATGAATACCTACAATCTGATAAAAACAAAATACAACTACTTAAATTTTAAATCATAGTTACTGTGAATATTTGTTGTGAATATTGGTAAGTATACAAGGTCTCATTAACTCGGTCTGGATTGGTATTGGTGAATGGTAAGAATAAGACCTGTATAATGAAATAAAAATGGTATAGGGGGACAATCATTGTTTAAAAAAACATAACATGTAAGCACATTATTTTACTATTAAGTTTTGAATTTGTTAATTACCTACAATAAAGTTTAGGCGGTTAAATTATATTGTTGTTGTTCCCCAAAAATTTTTAGGTCACCTAATGAGGGTAGTAAACAAAGAAATTGCGATGTACGAATTGGAGTAGGGACACGTCACTAAAAATACTGCGCAGTAGTGTTGGGAGATTCAACATCACATCCTTAGAATACGCAATTGTGGGCCTTACCTGAAGGTTATATGCATAAACATAGCCATTTTTCGAGCCGGCTAGTAACCTCTCCAGACCACCAGGCAAAAAGCTAAACGCCAATGAATAAACAGGCACGTTGTCGACGTTGCGGATCGTATATTTTGGATCTGGAGGTAACAGTGCCATCTTCGGTCAAGCTCGAACCAAAATATTTAGACGGAGTTGAAAATAAAATTATAATTTAAATAATTAAGCCATCAGAAACTCAAACACAACTACGCACAACACAAAACTGACAGAAAAACAAGAAAAAGTTTCTTTTTAATTTTTTTATGATTCGTAATGCTTTGTAGCAAAAGTAAAAACAATATACAGCCAAGTATTATTTGGAGCGATCCACGTAATAGCCCAGCCACTGAAGGGATGCTTGTATGTATAAATACATACGTACATGCCCACAACATTGTTCGATTAATCAATGTCAAGTGTAAATATTTTCTTGAAAATAGTCTATTGTCAAGATGATCAGATTCGTTCATGTCACTGCGTCAGTTTCTGGAGTGGAAGCAGTGTTATCGCGTTTTATAGAATTTTGATGCACGGGATAAAGTTAATTGTACATTATAATAATGGGTGCCATACGTGAATTAAAAATATGATCTAACCACCGAAGTCACAAATGGCTATCGCTTCGTTTATAAAATCGAGCAAGTATATTAAGTATACATCGTACAGAAAAATCTTGTATCATAGATTTTTCGTTGGCCTATTATTGTTTATTGTGCTTTCTCTGCTGTTTATTGTGGTGTTTAATGTGTTTTCGGGTAGTGCACCTCGGACAGATTTTCATGAGCCAGTGAATCTTGATGCAACTAACATTCCGGTGGTGAAAATAAAGCATATCGGCTGGCAGGCGTCAGACCGAGCCCCTGAATGCACGTACTGGGATTGTTTTGATGTGTACAGGTGTGGAAAAGGGGGACACGAAAAGATAACTATATATATTTATCCATTAAAAGAATACCAGACTGAAAGTGGAACTCCTTTGTCCCAATTTTCGAGGGAGTTTTACATAATTTTAGATACAATTAGACATAGTAAATATTACACGTCCAACCCCGAAGAGGCGTGTTTATTAGTGCCTAGTATAGACACACTGAATCGGCGACGATTCTCTAATAAACCTATTTCTAAAGCATTACAATCACTGGAACAGTGAGTATTCCTACCAAACTTTATAATTTTTATAGAAATTTAAGTTATTAAGTTTTAAATGTTTGCAAATTTTTTTGTTTGCCAGATTACTAGTTTTTTTATAAGTTGGTTTAAAGTAAAAATAACTAGAATTTTATATTTATATATGTTATACTTGTAACAACAACCACAGTCCAACTGAGAATCAACTATGAGGATAAATTACTTTTTTTCTATAACTTACTAAGTTGTATATGACAAATGGTGCAAACACTCCCATTGTTCAATAATATTGAGTAAGTACATTGGTTTTATTGGACTTTAGCCTTTAATATTTGTTAATTTCATACAGTTGGAACAATGGTGAGAATCACCTCATATTCAACATGCTGCCAGGACACGCACCAAGCTTTGATTCATCTCTTGATCTCAACACTGGCAAGGCCATCATAGCAGGAGCAGGATTCAACACATGGTCTTTCAGATATGGATTTGATGTCTCCATCCCTGTGTACAGTCCGACTGCTGAGAAAATAGACAGTTCTCAACCGGAGCAAAAAAACTTTTTGATAATTTCTGCACAACTGAACATACCTGATCATTATTTTGAAGACTTGAAGAATATTGCATCTTCCTCGAATGACCTACTTTTGCTTGACAGATGTAATGTAGGTCCATACATACCCATCCCAACAGATCACAGTAAACGGTGCGAGTACACAGGTCAGGTCTCAACAGGGAGAATATTTAATTATCCAGATATATTAAAAGAAGGTATGTTCTGTTTAGTTGTACGTAGGTCAAGACTGACCCAATCTGTATTAATGGATATTTTGGCATCTCAATGTATACCCATAGTGATAGCAGACTCTATAGTGATGCCGTTTAGCTCTCATTTGGATTGGAATCGCATTGCACTGTTCGTACCTGAAGATAATGTAAAGAATTTGTTGAAAATTGTACATTCTGTTAGCAAAGAGAGACGAGGAGAGTTATATTGGCAGTTGAGATGGGTGTATGAGAAATATTTTTCCAGTATAGAAAAAATTACATTGACAACATTAGAAATAATTAATGAGAAAGTGTTCCCATTGTCAGCGAGAATGTATGAGGACTGGAATATGCCTGAACATTTGGTAAGTCATTTCTGCGAATACCTATTTGATTTTGTAATCAAATCAAATCGAATTATTTATTGCAAATGTAGGTAACACAGTGATTTTATATAGATAGAAATAGTACCGCTACAGCTACATTTTATCTTTCGGCATGCAATACTGAAATACAATTTCGATAATAAATCAAATTCGAATTTTAAGTAAATTTTTGTAATAAATTTATTGATAAACCGAAAAGAATGATAATCAAAAAAGTAGTGGTTCCAATGGTTTATACATAAGGGACCATAAATATATAGTTAAATACATAAAAAAACAGGTGAGTTTTTTAATTTAGTGAAATGATCTAATCCCAATGTTAGAAATTACCACGAAATTACAATTATGGGAATTATAACTTGTTCAAGACAAGAAAATTTCCTGTTTTTTTTTATGTATTTGACTAGTTATTATTCAAGGCATTAGTCTTGAATAATGACTTGATATAGGCAACATTCATAACAGGGTTGACGACACTTGGCCACTCATAAAACAGTGCTAAATTTTTTTTACGCGAAACTGGGTTCCTGTCGTCACAGCCTGACTTATGTTCCTGTCAATGAAAACTCATTGGCGATTTTTTAAACCGCGTTTCTGAAAACAACCAGCGCACACGCAAGGAAGAGATATTTAAAATTAGTTTTTTCCCCACTAGTAATGTCTCGTAAATCCATTGTTCCTGTCAGAGATAGCGTTTTGCCGAATTTAAAAATTTAAATTTTGTATTTTTAAACGAAGCTCGCGTTTCGTTATTCTGAACACAATCGGAAACACAAGCAAGAGAGATTTGAAATAGTTTTTTTTTTCACCAGTATGGTCCAGTAAACCCGTTGTTCCTGCCAGTGACAGCGCCCAAAGCGCCGGGCTTCACGGCCGTCATACTGACGTACGACCGCGTCGATAGCCTGTTCGCGCTCGTCAGCAAGCTGGTCAAGACGCCCAGCCTCGCCAAGATACTCGTCGTGTGGAACAATCAGAAGAAACCGCCGCCGCCATGTGAGTTCCTTCTAAATTTTTTATTCATAGCTATATTTTGGGATGTCCGTCCGCTCATAACTAGTTATTGTCGTAAAGAGCAACGTATCGCAATTAAACCTATACCAAATTTTAAGTTAGATATTATACTTTTTGCCTGATGCGCGAACTGATGAGAAAATCCAAACTCCAGAACTGATCAGTCTGATCGTTCTGAAAGGTATGAGCCATGTGGGTCATACCTTTCAGATACCATACCATAGGATCATACCCGCGACGGGTATGTAATGAATTAAAGTATCAGTCCGATGCAGTACATATGTATATTTATATGGCGAGCACACAGTCTGACTCGTCAGTAATACATAACATACACGTATAGACTACATTGGACTCTCAAACTTCAACTAGCCACAGCACATTTTCACGAGCATGATTGCATTAAGAAATTAAGATTCTGTTCTTGATCTTCTGGGAAATGAATTGGGATAATTTTGTGTGAAATAGAAAAATGGCAAATTATTCCAGTTAAAGTTGCCAAGTTTTATCGTGTCGTTCTCACAGTAGAAAGAAGGAAAATTTGTGCGCAGAACAGAGTAAATTCGCTGGTATGGTAGTAGGTTCCCGAATATTGAATTTATTATAAAGTAAAATTGAAAATAAAATGGGTTTAATCTAAAAGCCGGTTGCAAGTGTTAAGTCCTGGTCTTTTTCCATCCGGTATTTTGCCGAAAATAAATCTCTCTAGATTATAACTATGTTTTATTATTCATTATAGTATTAATTGGAATATTATTAACATAGTATTTATATTATGTCTAGTACAACAGCAAAATTCTTCATGTTAGATGGAGTGCGATATGCGAGTGCGCGTGTGGCGTCTGTATTTATTTTCATGACTAAAAATACCGTATCGAATAAAATCCGGTCGAAACCCGGTCTATTCCCTAAAAATCCGATCAAATGGTAACCGGAAGGGGTTTTTTTTAATTAGAAATTTGAGTGCGTTCGACCTCTATCTAGTCTGACGGGAAGTAGGATTAGGTCTAATATGTTACACCCGAGCTCAAATAATGAATTCAATCAATGTATTGCCATTTATACTTTTGAGTATGGCGTCTTTAGACGTTAAAAAATGTGTAAACATAAAAAAAAGAAATAACAAATTACTACCTATCAACATAGCAGATACTTCTATTATAAAAATTACGGATATTCAGACCGTACTTATTAGGCCTAATATGAAGTCTCCTAACTTTGCTCCCGTGCGAATTTCACCAAATAAATCTACGAACATTCGACGTTAAATTTAGCGTGTACGTACTTTTGATCCGCAGGTCGTCAATCAAAATCTTTCATTCCGTCGGGTTTCTGAGGTTAAACCGCCCCTGAGCTACTACAGTTTGTTATTTTACGTTAAATTTGCACAGGCAAAAGTTGTACAATTTAGTTAGCACAGTTTCTGAACTGTTTGCTTCAACTATTAGCTTCCTGGATTTTCAACGAGAGTTCAAAATTCGAAAATGCTCGGTTTTCGAATCATTTTTGCCTTTTGAACTTCGATTAGTGTCACGGTGTCGCACTGGCCGAAAACAATAAAAATTATATAGCCATCCTACTCAAGAATATATATTGTTAAAATAAAATAAAGGAAAAGATCAAGCGGAAACCCACACGTACTGACTCACATGTGTTACACGGCTGTGTTTTGTTATACAGCAGTCGCTAAGTCACGTGAAATGCCTTTAGGCGACTTGGAAAATTACAGTGGAAAAGACAGTGAAATGAAATCATATTCAAGGAAAATCCTTTCTGATGAAGATCAACTTATTTTTCAATCGTGCTTGGGTTTTAGCAGCAAACTTACGACCAAATCGCTCGTAAACCTTACAAGGATCGGTTTACGATGATATCAAATTGAATTTAATGCAAACTGAATCCGAAAACGGATTGTAAAATGCGCACTGACAAAAGTTAAAAAGAAAAATATTCCCTATTTAAAGATTACTATAGGATTTCACGATTTAATTGAAATAATATTAAAAGAAAAGTCGTGTCGTATTAGTACAAGAATCATAGAGGCGTGAAAAATTATTTCACCGGCATATCTTCCATGTTTCTCTTTAATATGATTCGAATATGATACCAAACATTTTCATAAAATAACATTAAATAAATGTCGGTGTTGCCCATTATTGACCATCGAAGTTTTAACTTGTACTGTACGTGTATGTTACACAACATATACCTACTTCTTGCACTATATCCCTTTGTGAGTTCTGATCTCTTCTTGGTTCTTCCACGTATATACTCCTTCGCATCCAGTTTGCCATCATGCCGAGCATATGGTAAGAAAGTGGGCATCTGTCGAAGCAACCGGGAAAACGAGAGAGATGATCTTCTATTCCAATTTTTGTCGTTACGTCAGATTTATTTTGCTTATTTTTCTATTATTTATATTATATTTATTTTTATTAGCATAAAATACGTTGTAAATGTCGAGATCGCGTGGCTATAGATTAGAGGCCGTACATTGAGCCCTGTTTGTCTTTAGCAATAAATTGTATCAATTGATCCTGTCTTTGTTTTGGTTTACAGTTTACATCGTAATAATCGATTTAGACGTTCAATACACGTGATTTTTTAGTTTTTCGTAAACGTAGAATATATATTTTAAATAACATCTTCGCTTTTAATTTACTTTAACCTTTAGAAAAATGAACTGTGAAATATAACACTGACATTTCCAATCTCGTTCGTGGGCTTTAGCATTAAATATGTTACAAAATTCATGATTCATGTAGCATTTGATTCGGATGGAATATCATCTGTGCAAACAGCCGACTCTCGTGCACATGTTACGTATTTTGTTCCTCTGTTTGGTTATTTAATTGAATGGAATGTATATGAATATTATTTTTATGCTTTCAATTGTGTATTCATGGGTTCCATACTTTTTAATGTACCAATGAAATGCCCACCAACACTGTACGGCTCACATTTATCACTAAGCTAAGACACAAACGCGGACACAACACACCCGGAACCGCTGACAAATATTTGCCCGCGTTAGGAATCGAACTCAGGACATCAAAATAACTGAATCTGTTAAGTTGGTTGGTGGTTTAGGTTATTAAAATTACATACAGTAGTACCTCGAACTTTATACCTCGGTACTTAGAAATAAATTATTGTGCATAAACGAGAGGACAGTAATGCAGAATCTAAATTGATAATTAAGCTAGGGCGCTACGTTCACTATCATACGTTATTTATAAAATACTCTCAAAGGTTATCGATACACTGACAAGATATTTAATTGTCTTTGTTTTCGATTGAATAATTTACCCCGAACTAATTTTTGCATGCAGCTCAGCAAAATTACCGCCATCGTAGTCTGTGGCTGTAATATTGGAAAAAATAAGATTTTTTGCGTGCCACAGGTGCGTACAAAAAAATAGTTTTTGTACGCACCTGTGGTACACACACAACACAAGCAAATAAATCCAGTATACCACCGACCGATTTCGACGAAGTATTAAATTTCATCGAAATTGCTCCAGTGGTTATGCTGTAAAAATGACACAGACAGAAAAACTTGTATTTATATTATTCGATTAAATGGATAATGCGCGGATGTGGATACCATTCTAAGGCGGAAACCACTTGCATCGTACTGAACTCACTATAGCGACTAAAACTAAAATAAATCTCATAGCTTTACATTACTAAAACGTAAGGAAAGCATTTATAGAGATAGTTTTTGTAAAAAATCCTTCTAAGACGAAGATTCTAGTTCGAATAAAATAAATAAATTTATTTATTTATAAATAAATATACAAGGACAAATCACACAGATTGAGCTAGCCCCAAAGTAAGTTCGAGACTTGTGTTATGGGATACTGACTCAACGATACTATATTTTATAACAAATACATATATAGATAAGCATCCAAGACTCGGGCCAATCAGAAAAAGATCATTTTCCATCATGACGCGACCGGGGATCGAACCCGGGACCTCTCGGTCCAGTGGCAAGAACTTTACCACCGCGCCACAGAGGTCGTCAAACAAATGGATACTGATGAAATCCATTCAGTAGGTTATAAAGACAGAACGGAACAGTAGTATTTTTACGAAAAGGTAGTTTATATTCCATCCGCCACAGTCTTTATATGCTTTTTCAATGAATGAGCTCCATTCAAAATAATTTTTACCCGCTTCATTAGAAGTATCAAAAAATTTAGTCTCTTTTTTTATACTTTTTAAAAAGAAATTACATTTGTTTTTATTGCTGCTGGAAGACTCCACTGTCCCTACATTCGGCGCATTCATTTTCGTCGGGACCAACTTGAAGTAATTCAACTAAAAAAAAAAATAATTTTTCAAATTGGTCCGGCTGGCATACTTAAAAAGAAAAGATCAAAAAAAAAAAGGGTCGGTTAAAAATAATCCTTGATTTACGACATATGGATCTACCACAGATTGAGAATGTCTACGCAAATGTTTTGGAAAATTTGAGTCCTCATTGAAAATTATTTCACTGTCATGGACGAACTTATTGAATCGAACTGTCAGAATGTATGACTCTGTCAAAAGTAAATATAATAAGTAAATAAATATAATGATTATATAGTATTTAGATTTTGGCTTGCAAACTGTGGTAAATATGGACTACTGCGGGGGGCCAAACATAGTCTACGTTTGTTCGGGTCATCAACTGTACCTACTTAATTTAATCGAATCTAGCAGTTTAGCCGTGAAAGCGTGACAGACAGACAGACTTTTGTGCTATTAGATATTAGAAGAAGTCAAGAAGTACGGATGGATGATCATGTGATTATCAATTATCTATGGATCTGAAAGTTTCTAAAGCAACATGCGATCTTGATGGGCTTAAATTGCGACTTTTGTCAGAAACTGATTGAATTAAAATTACTCTGTGGTTTTGGCGAGTTATACATTTCAAAGAGCCCTAGCCTTCCGAAATCTATGGCCAGTAAATTGAAGGCTCCCCTTGGTTCGTTCTAGGATGGAACCCTAATAAAGTTAACCGTATCAATATTAAAGTTCCACTATGCGCCGCCTAGGGCCCCCACTTCCAATATTTCACCCCATAGCTGCGTGTTCGAATTTTAAATTAGGAAATACTGGCCCTTGTTTATGTAACTTTTTTATTTTGTTATATAAATGTTTCTTTTTTTCCCAGCGTCAGAGTGGCCAGTAACAAACAAGCCGCTTAAAGTGATACGAACCAAAGAGAATAAGCTGTCGAATAGATTTTTCCCCTACGACGAGATAGAGACGGAATGCCAGTTGACCATAGACGATGACATCGTTATGCTGACGCCGGATGAGTTGGAATTTGGGTAAGTGACCATTACAGAGATCGGAATCATAAGGCAACTAGAATATTACACACAACTAGAATAAAAAAAACCTCTCAGCTCCGCATGCTCCCGAGTTGCATTCGGGCCTGTGACGCCGCGAAGTCTACGATCAGCGTAAAAAATGATCTTTTGAAAAGATTCGGAGCCTTTAAAGATCCGGCCTGACGTCAACCCTCCTTAGGAATGCTTACTGTAACCTATCAGATGCCTAGGCTATGAGTCCCTAAATCACCTTGTACGATATCCATGGCATTATGAGGAGTGGTCCAATTCTAGGGCGGAACCACACGCAGAATGGGTAGAATAGAATAAACTATCGAACAGAAATTCGAGTTGATCGAGTTTGGGTGACGACGATTAGTTACTTAGAATTAGTGGCCCAACATTCTGAACCGTAAGGCGAAGTGCGAGTTTACATTTCACTTCTCACTATCGAATCGATTCGAAGCGAGACGCAGTGAACCAATGACATTGCGTTGTGGTTGTCGGTACGTCACAATGACACACTGCGATTGGTTAACTGCATCTCACTGCAAATCGACTCGATCGTGAGATCTAAATAGTAAAGTCACTTCTATAGTGTTCTTATTTCGTTATAATATCTTTGTTGTATAAATAACACAAGTTAACAGTACATACACAACAAGAAGGTAAATATACATTGGCGGACTTATCCCCTTTGACTTTTTAAAACTTTTTCTTATTCTGATCTCTGCGGTGTCCATTATGTGATACGGTGATATCATACGGGTTAAAGGCGTCTTTGTCCACGTAATTTGGTAATGATCGGCGACTGCTATGTATGTACCATGTCTAATACAAGGTCTTTATTTGGATGCCAAACTAGGGTATTATGGCTAAATCTTTTCGGTTCCAGTTTTAACGTGTACTTTATTGTGTACTTACATTGTTATATTACTGATAAAAAATTATACATAAATTTATATTTAAAAAATGGTAAGCCCTTCTGGCATAATTGGGACCAACACTGTGAGAATGAGTTTCTATCAGCATTTCTTCTCAGCAGTGGTCGTTCGCAAATAAATGTTTTTTTGCAAATATTGAAATAGTGAATATATTTGGTAACGCCAAAATTGCAATAATTAATATCGAGAACTCATATGTTTTACGTTTAAACTCTGAATCCATACATCCATATATCCATACAAATATTATAAATGCTAAAGTTTGTTTGTCACGCACACGGCTAAATCACCGCCCATTTTGACTAAATTGGAATAAAACTTAGCTAATGACTCGGGGTTAAACTTAGTCTACCGCAAGTAGGGCTACGGGCAACAGCTAGTAAATCATATAGTTAACACTACAATTAGCATTCTACCGCTATCAGCCTAGTGCAGTGTGTAAATAAATACATACGTTTAATTACTCCATTACACGACATTTGGTTTGTAAATTACAGGATTTTCTAAATGGCATCAAGCGTTTCCGGAATTTTCCGGATTAAACCGCTTTCCGCTTAATATGATCCCTTTTGGGGACGTGGGATTACCCGAGAATTATATTCCTAGAGAAATATTATGAGTGTTGTACTCGTACATATTGTTATCACGCGTTTTGTTACATCCTATCCTACGAACCTATTAAATTTTAATTAAATATTCAATTGATGGATGTTGATTATTTTTAGTACTTACTATCAGCCCGTCCCGGCTTCGCTCGGGTAAAACCATAATAAATTACACCTTCATCAGAAATGGGTGACAACCGTGCAAAAATCCGTCCGGTAGTTTAAGTTATCTCGTTCAGCGTGTAATAAAAATCAGAATCAAAATCCCTACTTTTTATAAAATGTAAGGATATGAATTACCTAATAACAATGTGAAAGTGTTGATGGTTACAGTATTTAACCTATATTACAGTAAATATTAGTCCTTTTTAGCTTTAATAATAATACAGGATAATACTAGATACCTATATATTTACGAAGTGCTAATATTGGGTAGATAACTACTTTATGCCAAGTTCCAATTATCTTTTGAAAGTAAAACTATGAAATAAGAGTGATAATTATAAGTGCCTTATTATATTCAATAATAAGGCGTGGGAAACGGAATTGAATGCCGAATGCCAAATCTCAATAACATTCCTAACGATTTCTTGATTATTAATTAATTGTATAACATTTCCATCCGTCCAAATTACTGCGGTCAGTGCTATTATAAATCTATGAATTTATAATGAAAAGATATTTCGTAGCTTAGTACAGTCACCACTAGCAGTCCAATCAAATATGTACATAGTAATTTAGTTGCTGTTATTGCGGCATAATATTCATGCAAGGTGACTTTACATGCAGTTGACTTTACATGTGCTTACTTATTTTTTTACAACTTTAAAAGCTAACAATAGGTGGACATATGCCCGTTTTCACCAACAATCCCCTAGCTTTAAGTGTCACCTGAGCAGGCTTTAGGGGGCCCTTAATAAAAAATCGTTTTCACCACAGCTTAGGTGTCACCTAAGAACTTAGGTGAGCCCTTCAATTTGCGGACGATTGTCCACTCCGCAACGATAAGGTACGTAACGCCTATATTACAGGTCTTAAATAAATCGAAAAAGAAAAATAGTTAAAAAATAGTAATAAAAAAGTTCAAATGGTAATCAACTGGTTACCTAAATTTTATCTTAAATCACACAGGGATCCCAGGACTAAACGGGACATAAAATATGTACCATAGGTATTTTATGTACCGTTTACGGGACTGAACCCATCTCGCTCTCTCAAGTTCTCGATTCGTCGCGTTATATGTATTTTTTAACATAGTACGAGTTTATGTAACTTCTCGTGCTTCACTCAGGTCCCATCCCAGGTGAAGATCTGGTCTGAACTCTTAAGAATTTGTCATTATGAATCCTGTATAATAAATTATATTTCCTCCAACGAATTTCGCTTATTATACTGAATAGGTTCGTTGTTTCGAATAGACAATTGATATCTAAATATCCGTAGGATGTTAATCCAAAATATTTATATTTGATCGTTCAAGATATGCCCTAATAAAATTCCGCAGGACGTAACAGACATAACAATGAGCAATCTGTTCGACTTGTCATTCATGGCCCATCTCCACAAATGGCCCAAGATGTGAGCCCCAAAGTTATCCTCGTAAAATGTTGGCCATTACTATTGTGCGTATAAAATCCGCGTCTTACAGACTCGTATAGAAATAGATAGTACTCATTATTATAATAAAATGCTAGATGATGGCTAATGCTAAGAAAATCCCGATGGCTTTCCGATGACATTAATCGGAGAAAACATGAGCCCAAAGTCGAATTCTTCATTGGCATTTGGCGACCGATTCATGAAATAACATTATTTTGTAATTAAACACTATTTATGCTAAAGATATCTACAAAAATTAATCAACATAAGTCGAACATAATCGAATTACATTATACAATCGCTAAAAGCTACTGTTGTTATTATCCAAAATTGCAAATGAACAGATATGTTGAATTAAATTTACAACATTTGTCCAAATATGATCTGAACAGTGTATTACAATACGTATTTACGGTTATCGAGGTTAATTAAATTTTAATTACACGTCGAATGTTTTAATTTCAACGATTGTGCGTTGTCTATTTAGTGTAGATATTTTAAAATCGCTTGGCAGAAAGGAGTGAAGTGACCAATGACATGAATGATGTATGATGATGTCCGTGCGTTTCGCACGCTAGCTGTCATATTCTAATTGCTTAATTGATAGATGTTTTAGTTGCAGTAAACGATTTCTTTTTTCTAAAATGTCGAAAAACGTTTTCCCGATGTCCAATCTAAACGGTGTATTACAAAGTGACTAATTGATTAGAAGTATAGATGACATGAGAACCCTAATATTAATAGTCTTTTTCTCAATCCCGAAAAACTTCCCAAAGGCAATTTGCTACGAAATTAGTTCTCGAAACTCGGGAGTTTTTTAAAGAACGAGTAATAGCTCCGCTCTGGTCGGCATAAAAATATTAATTTTAAAGCGTCTTCAGAAATTTCAGTGTTTTTATGCTTTTGTTACGGGAGTCTAATTAGAAACTTAGATTCTCTTTGTAGCGTGCATATTGCTCGGAGCTTTTGTAAAATTGTTTCCGAAAATAAACAAGAGGGTTCTTGGGGCCTTTATAATTTAGCATGATTAAAACAGCAGTCTTCAGATATTTTCGTAGAATCGGCTACTTTACTCGGTAAATAAAAATAAATACATAGAGATATTTAAATTTAATTGATCAGAGACTGAAATGAGACCAAAAAAGGGTAAATTACGAAATTATTAATTTCGTAATTTACCCTTTTTTGGTCTCTTTAAAGTATATTAGTGTCATGACGTCATAGCACATCGCGCATAGCATACAAGCTCTATATATATTTTTAGTTTTTGACATTAGAGAAACGTATCCGATTAGACTAGCCACAGATTCGAATCTCATTTCCTTTCCGACTATACATGAGTTTGTCTCTCTCACGGTCGTTTTAACACACTGCCACCTGCTTCTAATGATCGTAAGGAAGTCTGCATGCTAGGCACAAAACACACAGATTGAGTTAGCCAAAGTAAATTCGAGATATGTATATGAGTTATTGGATGAACCCAATAACTCTATATTTTGGAACATATATATTTATAAGTAAACATCCAAGACCCAGGTCAATATATGATATGAAATGGATCATTCTCCATCTTGACCTGACTGGAGATCAAACATTAGGCAACAGTAAGCGTCAAACACACTATAGGGAGAGTAGTAGTAGAGATAGGAGGGAGTTTTCGCTGGATTTCGGCCAAAAGGTCCAGGGGTTGCATTGGCCATTGATGAGCAAGTCAGATAGGAATTGCCCTTTCAATTATCACCCCTCAGTCGAGGTGATCAATCACCAGAACAAATTCTGCGTTTGACAGTTTCTGTGTCCCTAAGGTCCTGAGTTCCATTACCGACGCAGAAAATGTTTTGTATTTCTTTGGATAGTTATTTTTGCGGATTTGAATATTGTGCAATAAATATTTGAGTTTTACACTATCCACTGCTTAAGCTCTGTATGATAAAGAGCACCAGCGTATATTACGGTCACTCCCTGCCCCTCGCATAATACGGCCCCGCTTAGGTCAATTCGATTAGGGTCGTGAATGCGCCGCGTAATTTAAGCAAACCCTTCATACGTTTTCGAACGCACTGCGATTATAGACAGGCACATTAATCGCAGTGCGTTTTTCATATTAAATGAGAAAACATCAATTATTTTTTTTTTACAGATTGAGATTTAATTAGGTTGTTTGGTCAATCCATCTAAACACATGTGACCTTGCAACATGTGTTTAGATGGATTGACCAAACAGCAATAATGATAAACAAATTAGGCAGATGCCCGCATTTTAAGTACCGTTAATGTTGAAAGAACTTGCAATATTTACACAGAAGGACACAAGAACAGGTAAAACGGTACAATAAAAGCTTAAAGCAGTTCCGTTTCAACAAGGTACAGTTCGATTCCCTGGGCGGTCATAAAATCCGTATCGTAGATGCAATTCCCAATATAGCTGACTTAACCCAGCTGATTCATATTACGTGACGTTAGGGAAAGCAGGTTGAAGTTTTCCTCTCAGAGTATTGAGTCGAATCTATTTCATTAGCATCTTAGGTACAGATGGAATGGCTATCAATATTTTATTGAAATCAGCACGCCATTGAAATCAGTTTACGCCCAGTATCACCGAAATCTGACCACTAGAAAACTACATCTGGAGTAGAATTACCTTATATTATATAGAAACTTCTATTATTCTGTTGGTAAAGCTTCTCATCGTAATCGATTTCCGCACTAGTTTCGATAGAGCGAATTCGATTTCAGCAGTGGTCGTTCCGAAATGCTAGTAGTCTGAAGGCATGAGAATCTAAGCTGCGAGAATCCATATAAACGCGAAAGTCTGCCTGTCACGGCTAAATCGCTGGGTTGTAGCTGCGGGCAATATCTTATCTATATTATTATTACAAAGAGGTAAGCGTTTGTGAGTTTGTATTGTATGTTTGTAGGCGGGTAATCTCGGAAACTACCGAACCGATTTCAAAAATTCTTTAACCTTTAGACAGGTACATTATCCAAGATTGCTATAGGCTATATTTTATCTCAAAATTCTAACGGGAACCAAACCCCTGGCAACATGTAGTTATTATAGAATTTGATAAAGATTTACATATTTTATCAACCCTTAGTGTTAGGCACAGATTAGTCCAGATTCTGAATAATTGCACCATAAGACACATCGTTGTGTTATTCCATCATTAGTTTACAAGTGTGCACTTTAGCGAATTCCGTCTAGATTTTGTGCAATCATATTGCAGATTTAACACAGCTGATATTACATTCGTGCCGGGAGAGATCGCGTTTATCATGCAATGCCTCTGCAACGGTCGGTTGAGGTGAAGTAATATGTCATTAGCTTTTCCATGTTTCTTTTCTAAATGCCCACTTGGGAATTTGATTGGAGCCCTAATTGCTTTGGGAGCACCTAGGGTACGTCGTATGAAAACTAAGGGTTAGGTTGCGCTCTAGTTTTTCGCTTCCGTGGTTTAGAAGTAAATAGCTATATTTCAAAATCTATCTATCTATACATATAATAAAACTGTAAGTGGGCTATGTCTATACATAGGGGATATTAAAGAAAAGTAATTATGGTGGGTCTTTATGGGACTATTAGAAGCCAAAACAATATTTTTTAGAATTTTTGTCTGTATGTTTGTTAGCATATCACGCAAAAACTACCTCATGGAATTTGATGCGGTTTTCACAGTTGTATAGCGGATGGTTTTACTTAAAATCTGGAAAAGGTTTCATCGCGATACGATGCTAAGAACCCGAAATATTGACAATAAGAAGTTATGCGCGGACGCACGAAATAAAACTAGCGTCCATTCACAAATAAGCCAGTGTGTGCAAAACAGCGATGATTTTTAAGAAGAAATTGAGAAATTATTGTGTAAAAACCCATCTATAGCTGTTCCCGTGTCTCCATCTCCAGTCCAATCTATCCATGCACCGAATATAATCAGAATAACTAAGTACACTAGATTTTTCATGAATAACATATATCCGTCTAAACATCCTCAGTTTCAGTTTATTTGAATTTATTACTGGCCTGCTATTATTAACAATTTTTAATGACGTGGAAAAATATAAATCATTGAGTAAAATCATCGACACGCAATGAAGAACAATGAATTTAGTTATCTGTCAATCGCGCACAGATAAAGAGAACGCTTGTCATGTTCTGTTTTCTTTCACCTTTTGACAGCTCACACTTGGCTCACGCTCATTCACGCACGCACGGAGTGGCAAAAAAATTGCGTTGTATTGTGATGACAGGTGGAACTAAATATTTCGCGCAATTTTATGTTATAATATTTTCTTATATTTTTATGATTTGAGGTTATAGGTAATAAATTACTAGTTGCGTTCCGGAGGTTCGCTCCCGTGGGAATATCGGGATAAAAAATGATAAAAAGTAGCTTGTTACTCAGGAAGAATAATGAACAAAAGCATAGGACGCGTTGACTACCCTTAAATATAAGATGGGAATCACAAGAAATGGGACCGCTGTACCTATCTCTCAACCCTTTCTATCAAGGGGTAGCAGGAGATGAATGACCTTACTTAATGTACAGTTGTTTATTACAAATAGTATAATACTTTTAGTTTCGATTTATGTATCCTTCCAGTTTTATTTGGATTTAAAAAATATGTATTTTTTGTGTTGGCGTTGGATTTACATCAAATATGGATGTGCATAATAAAGCATATATTTGATGTAAATTTTCACATGAGAGATTAAATCGTGCATATAAAATAATAAAACGAAAAATAACGCTATCCCTGACCTACTTTTTGAATTTTATACGGACAGCTCTTAAAGCCCGTTTACGCTTGACATAAACATTGCCCACTTCATCTGCCCTATAAAAATATCGTAAACGTTTGTTTATAGTTTCGACGTGTGGCGAGAGTTCCCCGACCGTATTGTGGGGTTTCCGTCCAGGCTGCACGTGTGGGACAACGCGACCAACTCGTGGAGGTACCACAGCGAGTGGACCAACCAGGTCTCCATGGTAAGCCTTTAAATTATCCATTTTATAACGTTCTTCTGGAAACCGTTCTGGGGTTTTCATACACGTACGACTTAATACGACCAACTCGTGGAGATACCACAGCGATGAACCAACCAGATCTCCATGGTAAGTCTTTAAATTGTCCGTTTTATAATGTTCATTTTGAAAACGGTTCGGTTTCCGTCCACGTGTGGATTAATACCACCAACTGGTAGAGGACAAAGACCAACAAATCTCTATGCTATATAAAATATCCGGTTTATAAGTTAATATATTCAAGTTTATAAGTTAATTCAACTAAATCGTTTAGGTAAGCCAGACTATTAGCCATTTAATATAAGTTATATTTTAAATTCATATATTTTAAGTTCCTATATAAAAATCTGATCCTTAGATCGTGTTTACTAAATCACTTAAACAAAAACAAGATACTTTATTTAACGCAGTAATAAAAAAATATTATTATTTTTTTTAACTTTTTCCCCTTGTACCGAAAGGGCTGACCGAAGTGTCTCGTGACTAAAGGCCTGAGAATTACCATAGTCTTTTTCAACTAACTTTCGCTTTAAACCCATAATTGGGACTTAGCACGAAACTTTTGTTTGTTGCGGATGACATTTCAAATAAAGTTACATTAATTGTGATCATGCCTCACATTTTGCAGACAGGGTACTATTTGTTTTTGCTATTGCTGCACCGCGGGTCTTCGCGCTCGTAGAAATTTTGAGATACAGTTGCACACTTATATTTTCATGACCTATATTGTTTTTGTGTAAGACTAGCTGCCCGTCCCAGCTTCGCTCGGGTAAAACCATTAAAAAAATACCTAGTTCATGTTATATCTATGTCCTGAAGGTATCGTATCGGCTCAGTTTGAGTTTGTGTATTACAAATATAATTTTTTTCTCTTTATAATATTAGTTTGCATTTGTATTATGTTTATTTGTAGTATAGAAAAATAAAGATTTAGGTATTTATTTCTACAACATAAAAAACAAGTGCGCTATCGAATCGATACTAACTTTTCGTAACAAGACTCACTCGATAGCAAGTTTCAGAGTTTTAAGCTGAAACTTACCAGTTTCCTTACTGGCCTACTTTGACTGGACAAAGTCGGCGCGGACAGCCGATTGATCGGCCAGTCAGTCCAGAAATAAACTGTTTAATAAATACCCCTCACGTGTGCTGCTTTGGTTGGATTGATTTGGTTGTCTTTCCGATACAAGGAAATTTTCAGAATCTGGTCGCCTTTTTAATTTTTTTTTGCATATTTTAATGTTGAATGATAACTAATTACCTACTTACTTACTTAGTCCGCCAGAAATTTAAGTGTGTAGTTCCCGCCCTAAAATAAGACCACTCCATAACGTCATACGAGGCAACTAAGGAATCCCTTGATAACTAAAATCACACTAAACTTCAATAGGTTCTTAAAGTTTATTTTTTATCTAAACATGTTCGGCCCTAAACCCTTCATCATTAGGTACAATTGTCCCGATGTTCACAATTCTTTCCTAAGCATCTTAAGGAGCAACGTTATGTTTTACTCCGAAGTAAAATAACATCAGGTTATACCTTATTATATTATATGTATGTATGTAAATAGTAAACACGCACAAGGTCTAAAGTTATCCAAAGAATCAAACTCCAACATTCCCGAAGCAACTTTAGCAGGAAACATTTTGTTTTCCTCCGAAGTAGAGCCCTCAAATCAATCGCTACAAATAGCTTGTTTATCAAGCCCGACCTTGCTTTGATTGTTTAACAAGACAAGACATACGCACACGTGCCAGATACTACGTGCGAGTAACGGCATTTTAACCCCTCTAGAAAAAGAGGGCGATTTAAGTTTGTCGCGTCTTTGAAAAAGTTTAGCGTGACTTATGGCGACTTATGGCGACGCCAAATCTTGTTTTAACCCGTTTATTCGTGGCCTCTTCTTATATAAAATAATAGGTACATTTTTATCATATATATTTTTTGTATTTCTAACGGAGTGTATATCTTTCGATCCATTGTTTCGAAATAAGATAACATAACTTCTGGAAAAAATGGATGTCCATTTTTTGTACCTACTTTTTTTCACGCTAAAATTGCAACCTTTTTATTTGTAAATCAGCTTATATTTCTGAACATAATTTATAGGATAGGTTCGGAAGATGACGACCTATCAACTCTTTGAAAGGTGGCTGCCACCAGCCACCTTTCCACACGCAACGGTCCACACCACTGGGTATCGTGAAAATTTTACAGTATTTTCAAGAATCTTTTTTAAAAGTGACATTCAAAAAAACCTTAAAGAGTTGATAGGTCATCATCATTTTCCATATCTATCCTATAAATAATTTTATTGCGATGTGACTAAACTGGTTTGCCAAGTAAATGTATGTGAATGTATGTGAATGTATGTGAATGTATGTGAATGTATGTGAATGTATGTGAAGGATGCCGGAGACCGTACAAATTGGAAGAGAAAAAGTACCTTCAAAGTAGTTGTAGGAAGGGAATGTTGTATAGAGGGTTAGAGGGCACGCTCCGATGGGAGAGAAATGTGACTAAACTATGCATGTAAAATA
This sequence comes from Plodia interpunctella, assembly GCF_027563975.2. Lineage (NCBI taxonomy): Eukaryota > Metazoa > Arthropoda > Insecta > Lepidoptera > Pyralidae > Plodia > Plodia interpunctella. The sequence continues at coordinate 9,622,243 of NC_071301.1, forward strand.
TTGTAATATTTTGCAAAAAGTGATAACGCTGCAGTGAAAGGCGATCTGAAAGTCGAAAGTTGATCAAAAATTTATTTAATTTTGTGCCTTGGGAGCGCTCTTTTCCCCAATTTTAAAGGCACCGTTGTAAGAAGTCGTTTCCCCAAAGTTGGGGAAAGGCGTCGAGACAAAGATGAGCACTTAGTTACGCAAGTTCGAACTAGTTCATTATCCAATAATTCAATCCACGTTTCCCGGCATTTGTTAAATTATGGATTGTTTACACGTAACGAGTGGCTTTCTGATAGTGGACTCGTCTGGGCTGTTCACATTGTCAGTCGTATGCCATTTGGTTAGATTATATTTATTTATACAATACGTATGGTTGTCTATTAAAAAAAACTGTAGAATGAGAGTTAGGTTATTAATTAATCCATCATGTCAGTGTCTGCTCTGTGGATGTTTGTAATTGCATTATTTATTAAAATTAAAATGGTGATGGTCAAGTGCGATACGAGTTAAAAATCAAAACCTAATTCATGTTGGTAGGATAGTACATATGCTATTTCTTATCAAGAAATTCCCAGGTCTGCGATGCCTCAAGTCGCATATATAATATGTTATTGCAATCGGCAGGTCGACTCGCACGCTAGCTAGCAACGTGTAAAACATCCATTAATATGAGTACAATTGCACAGCTCTATTGTTGCTTAATTCAACTAATTAAGTTGCTTCTGGCTTTTTGGAGTTACTTAATAATTCATTCTTTAGCAGTCAGTTCATTTATTAAACACACGCTGTTACAAGATCCGTGTTTATTTAGGGTCTTTAGAAGATTTTAAAGGCACAGTATCGAGCCTTGCCTCATTGCTCAGTCGTGACGTTGCGACTACGTTGTAGGTCCGTAGCGGTCCGTTGTTTTCTAGGTTTTGACACTGACATTCGTTGACGTACATCGAAGCTTCATACAATTTCTGAATTATTCTGTGTTATCTGATGACGGACGTCAATACGGCGGAGCGCGACTGAGCAATGGGGCATGGCTCTGGAGTGTTAATTTTACAAATTGAAATTTTATTACCATTATGACTTCCTCCAACAAAAACGAAAGTTCGTCTGATGCTTTTCACGAGTAAACCAATCATTTTTGTGGGTGATAATTAGCACTCAGGGAAGTAATTTCTTAAAATTTCTTAAACAACTTCCCTTCCAAGGAATCCCATGGGCAAAATCAAAGCTACGCTTACGCTTTAACGCTTATAAATGCGTCTTAAAATATGAATTATGAAAGCCAATTTGTCCTTTTTTCGTACCGATAACAGCTCAGTCTTGTCCATTCAACCACGAAAAGTGAATGTGGGGCTTAAATCCGCTAAAAACGACACGGTCACAAGTCCTTGAGAGACGATTATTTGATTTATTTAGCAACCGATAGCAGATTTATCAGACCCTGGGCTCCGATCCCCTATGGCGATGGAAGAAACCGGGAATAAGCTCAGATGAGTGATTCAAAGAGAATACTCTATTCCTTTTAACTCAATAACACAAGGAATTTAAAATTAGCTCAGCAATCAACTGCTTCACTTGGCAAGCGAATATTCGCTTATTTCACAAAAATCGCCGTGCTCGCAAAATGAACTAGGAATTTATCTATTTTACTTTATCTGGCTAGGTCAACGAACGGTAGGTGTTATCTTGATTCTCGTATCTTCTCGTAGATTAAGCAAATACGCATAATGTATCACTGATAACAGATGTGAACATATGTACATCGTCTTATAAATACATGTTATTCAAATTTTCTCGGTGTAATATGTATGGCTTCCATGCACACGCGCATAGACACACTATAGCCAAATTCGTACAGATGACGCGAATGTATTGCATAGTTTGTATGAGTGCTTTTATTTACCGCAGTGAGAAACCAGCAATGCAAGCCAAATCCGCCAAGTTCGGCGAACTGGGGGCTTACCATCATCTCTTAACGCGATCCAATTTCATATCTAAACTGATCTGCATCGCAAATTCGTAACATCGAGTTAATATTTAGTGTGATTCATTTTAGGTTCATAAATTGAACTGAGTTGCATTGGGATCGTTCTGTAAAAGTTGATGGTAGGCCCCCTGGTTCGCGATAATTTGGAGCTGGCCTAAGCCTTGCTCGGGGTCAGTTCACATAGTTTTAAGTGTTTCTTACATTAGTTTTTCTTTGGGTTTGTACAGAGCTCACATAAAACTAAGCAATTTACGACGAAAGACGGCGATCATGGCCAATAGACATTGGCGTGCTGCCGTATTGATAAAATATTAATGTATTTGATAAAATATTATACATTGCGATACTGACTACGATTAATATTTGATCGATGTCTTATATGATTAATATTTAATTTAATCGATTCAGTGCCTGATTCGATTACTACGTATTTTTTTACGGTGCTACTGTGAACGTGTTTTTTTACGGCAACTAGTGTACGTATCTAAATCCTGAATAAATTACACAATTACACACATTACTACAGATCATATTACATAGTCTGTGCATATAGAGTGAATGGAAATGAATGAGAGCGATGTGACTGGCTGGAAATACTGGTTGTTTATCAACCAATCTTGTTGTTGTTTATCGACCATTTAATATTGCAGTGGCAATAAAAATGCGTTTTCTACTTTTTATAGACATGTACAGTCAGAAGCACATCAACCTACCCGAAGACCTCTGCGTTTGCGCTGTCATTACAATCCGTCAATTTTCTTGAGGAAGGAATCATTTCTAAAATCAATCATTCATGAAGTGGACATTACTACAGTACAGAGTAATTAATGTAAAGTCATACAGTTGAACTCATTCTTGTCTTCGTTAAAATTTGAAAAATTGTAATGACAGCGCGGCCGCTACGGTCGAAACGCTCTGCGAACCACCCTGGTGACTGTACGTCCAACGGCGTACTTATCCCATGTATGGTTCCGCCCTAAAATGAGACCAGGACCACTTAATACTCCCGTGTCATTAAAGCAACTTTGTAAATTCGCCTTTATTAGCGCAATATAACACAGCTAAATATGTTCGTTCCGCCTATCCTTACAGTCAATGGCGATAGGTTGAGAGGACATTAGAAACTCGCACTTATTACCGCGGCACTGTATTGTACCTAGAATTGCGGAACTCAAAGGTCATATTTAGCTGTGGAATTGAGATTAAATATTGACATGTCGCAATATACAAATATTGACATGTATGGAGCAGCAGGCTAGTTAGTGTTTAATGAAGGTACTGGAAAAATGCCACAGTAAAGCTCTGTCGGACGCCCCCATAACATATTGCGAGTAGAGGGGGTAGAGAGGGGTGTGATCTAAAAAAAAACACACGCCACCCTATCGTACAGTAAACCTCATGTCAAGTTACCCTGTATTGATCTTTATATCGCGCTAATAGAGGCGAATTTGCAAAGTTGCTTTAATGACACGGGAGTATTAAGTGGTCCTGGTCCTATTTTAGGGCGGAACCACACGCCACCGGTTGAGTCATGAACATCAGAGGCAAATGAGCGAGTCTTAACTATATCTAACCATACTAATTAGGTACGGTACTAGAGGAAAATAGTGAAAGCTATATTGAACTTAATAATGTGTAACGACTGCCTATGTCGGTATGTCTATTGTTTCGTAACATCAAATTGACAGGTCATTGGCATAGCTCATTACAGTACCGAGCTACCAATTATACTTAGGCTTGAGTTATTTGAAACTCTATGCGACTGTGTTAACGGCGTATTTTCAATGATTTTGCTTACGATGCATATACTGCATAGACAAGCGACATAGGTATGTACTATTGCAAGAAAAAACAATTGCGAAGAATCTTAATAATAAACGAAGGAGATGGTATTAAATCAATCATTATGTAGGTACATAAGTACAAGTACTCTTTTGGAGGTATGCAAAATTACAATTAAAATAAGTATAAATAAGGAATTGATTTCGATTCATTATTTTAACCCTATAAATGTGATTTAATATGTATAAGCAAGTTAATACTAAATACTAAAATAATATTAGAACAGTAGGAAAATACATTTGTTTTTTCATTGTTCCGATTACGTATAAGTATACTCCTAATAATACAAATAGTGATTTTCTATAAAAAAATACAACAAAATTAAAGATTTTCACATAAGTGTCAGTATATAGTCGTGTATATTTTACTCATTAAGACATAAATAAATAAAATAAATAAATAAATATATTAGGACAAATCACACAGATTAAGCTAGCCCCAAAGTAAGTTCGAGACTTGTGTTATGGGATACTAACTCAACGATACTATATTTTATAACAAATACATATATAGATAAACATCCAAGACCCGGGCCAATCAGAAAAAGATCATTTTCCATCATGATCCGACCGGGGATCGAACCCGGATCGAACATGAAACGAATAATTTGCTCGTTATAATTTTCTGTTGATACAAGAGCTTTTAAACAAGAAAAAGTGAATCGCTAACGAACTTGAAAAAGCTCAAAAGCTCATCCCGCGAAAGTTGTCCACGTGACGTGACCTGGTTCCTTAAGAAATATGCTTTCCTTGTACAGAAGTAATTTTTCTTGTGTAATATGTTATGTCTTTCGCCCTTAGTGTTTGTTAGCTTTGTTTGTCTGTTGTAGAGCGCGCGTACCGTTCTGTTTAAAAATATATATGATATTAGGAACTTAAAATATTTTGTTTTTTCGAGCCAGCTACTTAATTCATTTGTGTAACACAAAATGTATCGTAAAAACTGTTAAATAAACCTTTTTCACTTTAGGTTTGCCCAAAGTAGCAAGGCAATAATAGCATCTCTAAGGAGGATTAACCGCCGATTGTAATTATAAAGCAGATTATAAAATTACAATAGAATCTTCCAAATTATAATGTTTATTTTTACCCCTAGGACTTCTCGGTGTCGCAGACTCAAATGCAACCGGGAACATGCGAAGAAGATAGAGAAATGTTTTACTCTTTAGCCGCCAACGCTTTGCGCGCTCTATACATGAATAGTTACTCTTAGCGGTTTACGGTTAGGCGATCCCTCTTGCTTAGCATGAAAAAGCGGTGAAATAATACTGTGGTAGGCGCAAATTAGCGGGAAAATTAGTCTTGACAATACAACAAATGTCTCCCGTAATAATTAGTGGCAATTACCGTGTTATTCAGTTGAGCTATCTGACTTAAAGAAAAGTTGAATATAAGTAGGTAATACTTTTTACACTGCACAAATTTTGTTACCAGATACGGATGACGAAACTGAGTGCATAGCGATGTCATTCGTGGTAATGATGCCCCGGAGTCCGCGTAAAAATAAAACTTTTGTCTCTTGAAGACTGATTTGTGGTTTTGCGACCGGTCGCCTTTTGGGATTAGAATTGCCAGGGTGTTTATTTCGTACAACATTAGTGCTATAGTCCTATTCTTGGACGGACCCACACAGTAATATAATATAAATACAAATTATCAATATATTCAAATTAGTACCGATAAATTTAACTCACGTAGTACGCAATTTATGACAAAGCCGAAAATGCTTACAATTTAGTCGTGACATGTGAAGTCAGCTTCGCCTCCCGACATTTACATTCTGAAGGCGGCCGCAATAAAGATGGCGGGCATCACGTTCCAGTTGTAAACGTACCTACCTTTATCTATCCCTTTCTTAAACTACCCACTCTTTATTATTTAATAGTTAGGTTTTAGGTTACCTATCAGAAGCGGGATGAACGCGATCTACAAATTTATTCTCGAGTAATAAGTGATTAGGTTGCAATTAGACTCTTTCTTGTCCAGATTCGTGTACCCAGGAGCGTCTTTCTTTCAAAGGTGTGTGGGGCACCCGGGCGGAAGATGTTAGGGGGCGCCTAAAATACCTTTTTAAGAGATTGTCACATTTTGACACCGCCAGGTGCACACGGACGCTACTTGAGCAAGAGCACCCACTAGAGGGCGCCATAGGATATTGATTGCACACTGGAGGTACACGGACTAGAGTCGCTCCTGCATCTAGCTTGGGACACCTGAAAGGCACAAATAATGCGCTGGCCGTGGCAAACTTTTATTAAAAAACAATTTAACTTTATGCCGCAATTCGAATAGTCGTCTTGACGAAGAAGATTGATTCGTTTAATAATAAATATTATTAATGTCAAAGATAATGTAAGTCTTAATAAAGTCAAAATGTCAAAATTACTCTCATTTAGGTACAAGCCTAAAGACGCGAGAGTCAAATAACTTCTTTTGAAGAGCCAAAGCGAACCCTTTTGTTTAAATCTCAAATTTAAATCTCAATTTCTCGTCCTGCAAACGAAATAAGGTTAATAAAATATTTTTTCCCCCTATTTCCACTAGAATAGAAGAAATATCAATATTTAGAGAGACAAGACAGACGATATTTAGAGAGTAATCTTACGGCGAACATTAACATTACAATCTCAGTTATCCTTCTAATTACCTACTTATTTATTAACCACATCTTATCGTGATTGCTTGTCACAGCATATCATGTTTGTCATGTCGTGTGTCTGTCATTTGTCCCGTGAGAATTAGTGCATATCTGATAGCCTTTAACATAACTACAATCCGGAAACGAACCATTACTTTCAGAGATTAGCAATATATAATAATGTGTATTACCTTTTTTAAATAAAACTATAAACGTTTATGTCAATTGTCTGACAACTAAAGAAGAAATCTGATCATGTCAAAGACGAGACGAGATGGAGGCGGAATGTAGGAAAATGGATCCTGGACTCCGACGCTCTTAAAAATACTTTTAAATTCAGAAACGCGGGAAAAAAACGATTGTTCACGAAAATGGCACGTCGCGAGTGTGTACCTACTTATTCGAATTGACTTGAGGTAACTAGAGTGGCGAGGGGATTGAAATGGCGACCAGGTGAATGTTGCCAGGGCAAAATATATTGCTGCGTTTGTTAGAAAATGGTAATTATCGGAATATCCCGATTTTCGGAATTAGGCGAATGCACCTTGAATAAATAAATATATTAGGATAAATTTATACAGATTGACCTAGCCCCAAAGTAAGTTAGACTTGTGTTGTTGTTGTTAATATCCCATATATTAACGATACCATATTTTATAACATATATATGAATGTTATACTACTACTACTATATACAGATTGAGCTAGCCCCAAAGTTGTGTTATGGGATACTGACTCAACGATACTATATTTTATAACAAATACATATATAGATAAACATCCAAGACCCGGGCCATTCAGAAAAAGATCATTTTCCATCATGACCCGACCGGGGATCGAACCCGGGACCTCTCGGTTCAGAGGCAAGCACTTTATCACTGCGCCACTAAGTTCGTCGAATGCGTAATGCTTCATTGTAATAATTTTTTGGAGTTGTGTATGGTTAATGTGATTATGTGACTTCACTTTTACGGCTGTCATAACTTGGATTAGCGGTTTTATGTCTTCAGCAGGCGCGGAGTGAACATAACGTGGCATTTTCCCCAAGTGGCGCGTATCATTTAAACTAATTTTGTACTGCAGCGAGTTTGAAGTGCTCAAACATTTAGCTGAATCTTTATACACGTTTTAAAACAAAGTCCATTGCCGCGTCTGTCTGTCTGTTCGTGATAAACTCTATCATACACTACCATTTACATATTATAAAATTTAATTTATAATTCTAGGTTTATTTGTAATTAATCGAACAAAGCAACGTTTAATATCTAAGTTTAATGAAAAGTCGTTTGTCAACTAACACAAAAAGGAAACGCTAAGAAAGCGAACAAATCGCCTGTCCTCATACAAAATTCCACTAGATTTCATTTCCCGCCAACTAATTCTAACGTCGCGAACAAAAATCGACAGCTCCAAATGAGAAGTACAGCAACATATTTTTCTTAACAAATGTAACATATAAATTCTACCGCGGAAAAGCACAAAAAAGCAAAGTCACTTAAAAGCTTTCGTGACGTAAGCTTACGTGTTACGTGCGAGCGGAGCTTGTGATTCAGGCTGTTTAACATACTTTATCTACTCAGTCTTAAGTCTATGACCATAGAGCTAGTATTTCTTTTGTGTTAACGAGAGAGCGCGCGTGTAAATATGATTGTAAGTAGGTACATCACATGCTAAAAGAAAATACTGAAAACAAAGGGTCTTACAAATAGCTAGCTAGCTAGCTAATAGAAAGGGCAACTAAATGTGATGAAATTGTGGTTACCATAGACTTCAACCATATGCGCGCTCTATACATATACTAACTCTATTACTGCGTTGTCTATGATATACTACGACTATGATGCTCCCCTGTATACGTTCAACGTTTATGCTTTTAAATCTTTTTATTTTTACGTCACTTTTATTCTCTCCATTCTGACGCTTTAACGATTCAGTATGTTCATTTAATAATTTCGCTTTATGCATTCTCATTTCGTGATTTTATTTTTATTTCTTTATTTTATTTTAACATGTTTAAGGAGAACCAACAGCTTGCATTCATAAAAGTAGACATATATCAATGGGTTACAAGAAGCCAATTACAGGTTCCCGTTGGTAATTGTAATAATGTATGGGATATTATTTTACTATATGAAGAGAGTATTGGGCTCAATTAAAACTGCGTGGGCGTTTAAAAGTGTGTTTAAAAGTGTCCGTTTAACAACCTAGTACATGACATAATCTGCTACTAAAGAAATGCTGCCTTGATGGTGTGTGGACACGTGCCCATAGTCTGACTACTAAAGATGCAGAAGACCATTAGAAGTGGAGAAGAAAGAGAAGGAAGCATACGCGTGGCACCAACGTTAAACGTCCGAGTAGGCACCGGGCAAACGCTTATATAAGAGAGAATCTATTCTAAACTATAATATCTGTAGCAACAATTGAAAAACAACAAGTGAACTTACTTTGGGGTTAGGAGCATCTGGTATCTCAATAATTAAAATAAATAAATAATATAAAAATATATCAAAAACATAATAAATAAATGACGAGTATAAAAAACCAATGACATAAATTGTCAGATCATGTCATTATTAACTTTTGATAGATACTAACGCTAAACCAATCGAATAGGATATTAAAACGCAGTTTCTTAAAATCTTATTAGCTTAGAACTTGGCTTAGTTTATTCTTGACAAATATATAGGTATTTAAACACTATAAGTAATCAGTTAAAAAGTAACGTGAACGTGACACCAGCCAATTTAATTGAAAGTATTTGGCGATCGAATTGCTCCTCACACTAGCCATTAGTGAGTGCCATAGACTCAAGAAAGAATAGACGATATTCGACGACGATGAGCGACGACGCCTGAAGGTTTTAAGAAACATATTTATTTTTATTACCACGACATTCTCAAGAATTCTTGACATGTTTTCATCAGCAATTAATTACATGAAAATAAAATTACTGAAATGGTTTTTTTGGTCTCTACATTAATCGTGTTACTTTTAAAAGAGATAAGGAATACTTTAAGCTAAAATAGGTTTTGTCACTGTTGCACTTTACAAAATTTGGTATTGACAGAACAAGACAAAACAAACAACAGGATTAGTTATTACGTATCACTGCGGCAGGTACCTATTAATTGGTAGGTTAACCGAAAATAGAAAATATCAATGTGGGATGGAGGCTCAGAGTAAAAAAATCAAATTAGGCAACACTTTTTATTTAACAAAAACACACCTTAGAATCACGTTTTAGCGCTTTCGCCCGAATCCGCCATTATTCTATTTCCACTTCCGTCCCTTTCACTCCTACATCCCTCTCTCTCACTCACTCCGTTCCATTTCCCACACTCGGCCATCCTGCTCTCTTGTCTGTCCTCAGACAATCATCTTATATTCCGTCTATGATGTACTGTATAGCTACATAATCCGGGAATTTAGCGCGCTTTCCGTATTCTTTCATAATGAGCATATACTGCAAAAACGTCTCGTCTTTATTTTTTTTCCTCGCAGCCATAATTTCGTGCATTTCTTTGGAGTTAGTAACGTCGGGAAACTCTTTTAATAGGGCTGCTTTCAACTCTTCGTAGGATCTAAATACTTTTTCTGATTTTAACCATAGCGCCGCTGTCCCGCACAGTGACCTACGGGCCATAATCAACTTTTGTTGGGCATTCCAACCAAACACTGCTGCATTGTCTTCAATGTCCTGCGCCCATTTGGTGGACGAGTACGCCTTGTCTTCGCCGTTATAAGGAGCAATACTCCCATCGAAATATTGGAAAGCAGTCATAGGTAAGGAGGCCTGGGAGACCGTGGATTCGCCGTCTTTTGTCATCGTCGTCGCTCTCGTCTTTATAATATCGTCGTTTTCCGTCGTTTCGTAGTAATCTTCGTCGTAGTCGTCGTCGTCTTGACCGCGCGCCGCACCCACCAAAACCACGTTGCGTCTTTCAATTTCGGTTATGCGCGCCGGCCGCCGGTGATAACTTCGTCTTCACAGGATCTTATTCGTCTTCTTCTTACTCCAAGCACATCCCGGACGAGCCCCCAAAATTTGTGGGATGGAGGCTCAGAGTAAAAAAATCAAATTAGGCAACACTTTTTATTTAACAAAAACACACCTTAGAATCACGTTTTAGCGCTTTCGCCCGAATCCGCCATTATTCTATTTCCACTTCCGTCCCTTTCACTCCTACATCCCTCTCTCTCACTCACTCCGTTCCATTTCCCACATCAATATGCCATATCAATTTTACTTATGGAAATTGTATGAACATATATATATAAATACCTATATATATATAATATAAATACCTCTTCATTAAGTCAACGCAGTGATGATTATATTTTTTTTATAGTTCAGTCTATATTTTTTCATAGTCTATGGCAAGGGCACGCCCTCTGAATCACAACACAGAGTAGTAATTTACTGTCCATTAAATGGCAGTAGGCCTACAATCTTGCGACAATTATTTTACACTATTGTTTGTTACATTGCCCCACTTTTTAACCGACTACTTAGACAAAAGGAAAAGTTACGGAATGACGTAATGAATGGAGGATTTAAAGCCTTTCGCTGGGTAAAAAATGTAAATGAAAATGTAATTTAGGTGAATCTCCATCGGCACATAAATCACGGGGGCTTTTAGGATTTATTTCGAGTCACAAAAACCTGCAATGATACAGCTTCCTCGAATTATTCCGAAATTTTGATATTTTATTTTTATCTTCGTGTATTTGGGTGTTTTGTTTTTATCTTCATCTCTTATGTCTGGCTTGATTTCCCAATGTGGAATTAATTTCCAAAAAATGTTCACTGTTTGGACACTTGTCATAGTTTTCATAATGGGTTTTTACCATAGATAAAAGAAATATAATGGTTTTTACTGTAGCTAGTGTGGGACTACGTGCCTTGTAGAACAATATCACAAATCCAAAATCGAATATGATTGTTTTCCTTTGTCTACCTTTAGATGTAGGCTTATAGTGTTTCTGATATTGGAAAAAGTATTTTTTTTTTGCTTCTTCAATCTTACTAAGATTACATTTGTCATCTAAATGTTTTCCCGATTTCTTTCATCTATTTATTAAACTTGATCACACAAAAACACAATATGTAAAAGTTAATGTGTTAGTTACACAGTTAAAGGCTTAATGCTTAAAAAAGCATTATCTAACAACTTTTATTAAATCTTCCTTATAACCGTTAGACCCAAATAACTGTTGCAATGGAGTTTAAAAATTTAAAAGCCCCACTCTCTAATTCCAGGTGCTAACTGGGGCGGCGTTCCACCACAAGATCTGGTCGTGGTACTACACGTACAAGATGCCGCGCGAGATCCGGCAGTGGGTGGACGACAACTTCAACTGCGAGGACATCGCCATGAACTTCCTCGTCGCCAACGTCACCAGGAAACCACCAATCAAGGTGTGTGTCTCTGTCTAAAAAAGTTTTGTTTCACCCATACTAATATTATAAACAGAAAAGATTGGTTTGTAATTAATAAACTCAAAAACTACTAGGCCGATATTGATTAAGTTTGGCACAGAGATATACGAAAACTTCAAGAGTGACATAGGCTACTTTTTAATTATGGTTTTACCCGAGCGAAGTCGGAGCGGTGTAAGGACTATCCTTAATTATAATAAAACTAGCAGTCCGTCCCAGGTTTGCTCGGGGAAAACCAAAACAAATCTTACACCTATTATATGCATAAGGACTAAATATTTTATTAATTTTTCTCTTTTATATTTTGGTATTTTGTTTCTGGAACTGGTGCTTACGAAATTTTATTTGTGAAACCTTGTAAATGGCTTTATAAATATGTAACTAAGTGTTTTTTTAAATTTGTTAAACATAACTAAGTTTTTGCAAGGCTTCGTTTCTTACATTTTTAATAAAAGGTTAAAGGAAGTTTTAGGAGTAAAAAAAGATTTATATTTAGAAGAAGCTCGCTAGAGTACATTTATTATTATAATATAATACTCACATAATACAATAGATGGTATACCAGGTTACATTGTACAATAGAGAAAACCTTACAAAAATACCTGCACAGTAATAGCAAATGGGATTATACTTCAGCCAATCATATAATTCGGCCAATCGCAACACGACAATCCAATACGCCATTCGCGGTTGCTAAGCAACAGCAATCGATTATCCTTTTCACTGTCAAGTAATATGAGTGAGATAGCAGAATCATCTTTTTGATTATGTTATATCGTAGCAATAAGGTCGTTATTTTATTGCGTATACGGTTTGTCTGCGTTAAGATGCACTATTTTCTGTCATCGAACATTGCCAAGTTTAAACGACAGTTCAGTTGTACTAAACGCTACTAATTTATTTATTGTCTGTTTACAGGTGACACCCCGTAAAAAGTTCAAATGCCCTGAATGTACGAACACAGAAATGTTATCAGCAGACGAAAGGCACATGTCCCAAAGGTCGTCCTGCGTTCACCGCTTCGCTGAAATCTACGGTCACATGGCTTTGAGGGCGGTGGAGTTCAGGGCAGACCCTTTGCAATACAGGGAAGCGAATTCTGGCGTTCCACATATGTATCCTGATATTGGTGCCCTGTAAGGTAGGTAATTTATGATCATTTTGGTTGGGCCCCCTTAATAGCTCGAAAGTCTTTTGAGTATACGCGTTGAATTGGAATCGTATTTCTAACATACGTAATATAGAGAAAGATCCGATGAATTAATTAACTTTTGTATAGATATCTATATACAATGAAAGTAGCACTGACGTCACGTAAAGGGGCGGCGCCATGGCGGAACCGGTTCCCCACTCGTCTGCCTCGCCCCGCGTGTCGTCACACAAGAAGAGAAATGGCAAGGGAGAAATTTAAATTAATGTAGTTATGTTTAAACTCAAAAAATGCGCTTTTTAGTGAAGTCTACACATGATACAATAAATGGTTCCTGGTTTATGTAGAACCGCAAAAAATAAAGGCCTAAGATAGTGACTGAATAAAAAGTAAGGTTTGGTTTCGAAACCGATATGATTTCGAAATTGGTGTTATGTTTTTAGAATTTATTTAGGCTTGAAAAGGATTTGAACTTGTAACATTTGATTTAATTAGGATTTGAGATTTTTACGAAATTTTAATTTTGAAATTGTGTTTTTTTTTTAATTTATATTTATACATTACGTGTTATATAGACACGATATTGATCAATTTAATAATTCTTTTTACATACATATATTTTCTCAATTAATATTAATGAGTAATTTATAAAATAACTGAATATATATTGCAATTGCAACGAGTTGTTTTATATCATTTTATTAAGTGATGATTTTGAGTATACATATTTTATGTATATATATTTTTATTGATTTGCATAGAGTTATTCAACTATATTATGTTGATTTAAATCATGTTAAGAAAAAGGGGGCCCAGAAACTAGCTATATGAAAGAAGTTAGGAGGTTCGGACAATAACAATATGAATGAAGGCTGCAACATATAAAATATTGGGATTGTGTTCCCAATAGCAGGGTATGTAGACATAACTGCCATTTATTATAATTTCTCATTATTATTCTTGATGCCAGGAGAATGGAAGTTTAGTCGAGTCATATGGCGTATAAGCTTTTGGTGCAAAAAGTCTTTGAAATTCAAATTCTTTCAGTGAGACAGTTTTTTTTATGTCTAAAATATTTCGTTTAGATATTTTGTTTAATTTAATTAAAACCAATTAAAAGAAATTAAAAAAAGAACACGCTTTAAAGAAAAAAAAGTCTATATTTGTGTAAAAAAATCAACTACTACTTTTAAAATTAATCATTTTGTTCTGCGAAAATTAATGGTTCATTTTATATATAAATACGCCATATATTTCATGACGCATTGCCTTATATTAAAATGCATTTTTATTATTTGTCAATTTCTGTGCCATGTACTTTATATATTTATATCATTATTCACCTTTGACAGTCTGTCTATAAGGAGTAGAATTTAAATGAAGCCGCCGCGTCCTTTTGGCTGGCAACATTACATGTATATCAACGGATCTTGTCCATTTTATTTGGTATTGCAACGGCAAAAAATGTAATTCTACTCTTTATATTATAGCAGACTGTACGGCGCCATACTATTTTATAGAATCTGCTTGTTAAAACTCGAAGCGCTGTTGTTTCGATGTAACCTTTCCTTATATTTTAAGGTAATTTGTGTTGTGAGCTTAATGGAATGCCTTTGAATTATTTTTATATTTTAGAGAGTCAATTTTTAGAAGTAGTTCTATGTTTTTTTTTATATTTTGATCGAGCTTCTATGTTTATTAAGGAATGAATTCAATAATGTATTAGTATTGTATCTGTGTCATATTTTTGTGAAAATCAACTAGTAAATTATGCAAATCTATTTTACGTATAGTTATCGACTATTATTTTATTATACCTAATTAACACGCATATGATATTTTTTATAATTTAATTATTTTTTAAATTAATTTTAATAAAGACTCCAAATATGACACAGATAATAATAAACGAGTATAAACTGCGAACTGAAGAAATTCCCTAGAGCTTGACATAAAGTAATGCTTCACTAGATATAGATAAATGCGAAACTCTGCTTGGATATAACATATCTTCTCGGAAACTGCCCTTTAACTATGAAACTTTAAGGCCAAAATAGTTTGACAATACTACATTTTAGTAATTTTTAACTTGATTTTTAAATCGTTTATTTTTATAATGCTTATTTCGAAACTTAAATAAAATTGATTTTACTTTGGCACAATTTAAAGAGCTGGTTATTAATTAACCAGCATAATTAAACCTAAAGTTTAATTTACAATAGCGAAAAATGAAATATATACAATCTTTATTAGTACAAAAAAGTAAAAAGATTTTAGACGATGTCTGAAGTTAAACACATTATCCTTCCATATTTAGATGCCAACAGCCTAAATTATATTTTCTATTTGTCAATATCTTTTCATTTTGAGCAATTAATGTATTCAATATATGTTTAACTTATAGACATTGTATAAAATCTTTTTGTAGTAAGAATGTTCATATCCACTATAAACGAAAGCCAATTATTTATGATTAAGGTTTGATCGATTCGGCTATTGGCATAATTTGTCAATTTATTTTGGTCTAAGTTACAATCTTGCCATACAAAGTTCCATAGTATAATTTTGTACGACAATAAGTTTCTGATTCATATCCCTAATTGTTTCATGTCAATTCTTAATATTATCGTGTGGACTATTGTATCGAAATATGTCGATAAATATTTGAGTGTTCTTTTTCTTGTAAATGACATGTTTCGACCAATAACCCGAATATAATAATAATATAAATTTAATAACAATGATGCCATCTGTCCTTAGGATCGTAATGAAATGATATTCTAAAAAATATTGTAAAAAAAATAGATGTATAGTGAATTTTAGTCCATCTCAACATATCGGTGCTTGTTGGAAGGAAAAAAATTATTCCTAATAATTTTAAATTGTAGATATTATATATGTACGATACGCACGATCGGTGTAGTGAGAATATACATAGTTTAAAATAATAATAAATGCGCAAATAAATGTACTGTCTTATGAAATGGCCGTTGTAATTATGAAATCGCCAAATGATGGTAATATTTATAATAAGTTGCCGTTTCATAAAATCAACGCTTTACTGTATGTAAAGAAATTATTTGCACCAAAATATATGATTTTGCGACAGAACCAATGAATTACGCGAATAATTTTCACTTTTATACGGTTCCCCAATTTTATCGCGGTTTCTTTTCATGCTGGCAACACCAAGTACACAAGATATGACATCGTCATTCGGTGTTTAATTTTATTATTAGAGCATAATTAAATTTGTCTTATTTAATTAATTTATTGTCGTTGATTAATTCTTTGACATTTATTGACAGAAGAGATTATTTATTGATTAAAAAAAAGTTGAATAGAAAAAAACCATAGCCAAAGACCTTAAACTCTAGTCTCGGAGAAGTATTTATGGTTTGCACTTGTATAAATTAATTGGTAAGGGTCGTAGGTCACGCCGAGGGAGTTACCAGCATTTTATCAAATGGACAGACTGAGAAAATTTCATATATCGTAGATATGATAGATATTTTGCTAGATGTTAGATTACGGATGACAATTAGCTTAGTAGATTGAGTCGATGTAAGTCCATTATCTCCGAATGTGGGTATTCTCATGGCCAACGCATATGACGGAAATGCATGAGTAATACTTAGATATTATTAAGGTTTTATGTATAACTCCGCTTTCGTTTTAGAAATTTTCATGAACAAATCCATATTCTTTTATTTCTGTAAAATATATTGTTCTAAATAAGAGGTCAATCAAAAATGTATCGATAAATTGCATTTTCTATAATGAAATGAATGAGAAACACATAGTACAATACATAGGGTGTCTTCGAACAAATACCTAAAATATATTCACTGTGCGTTTACAGATCGTAGTATTTTATCTGTGAAATCGAAGCAACTCCGCCGGTTTACCACTAGATGGCGTTGTTTCGATATTAAATAAATCCGACAATCTTGAGGCCCAACTATGTACATCAATTACGAAAGAATATCTGCTTTTAGGTATTTTAAAATTCACCCTTATAATTTGTACATACTTAGGTATTGAGAAACAAACGACGACGTATCAAAACCTTTTAAAGTACATTTTTTTTGTTTTATAAAAGTTTATTTTTTAATAATTTATTTAGACGTACTATTTCTAGACAGTTATAACGTTAAGTGTAAATGTGTCGGTAAAATATATCATTAAGATATATTTTTAATGAAAATATTATTAGTTTGGTCATTCATATCCCTTTTCATTGTCAAAAATACATTATTATTTATTATCTGTAATTTGCATTTTTGTCAATCAATTTTATATTAAAATTCAATATGTGTTTTGTTAAAAAATACTCATAGTGTTGCTTTAGTTTAGTAACGATTTAGATTGTAAGCAATATTTTTTAACAAACGTATTTCAATGAGATATATATGACATTTCTTTACGAGTTACAAGTGTTAAGCACATGGCACTGATACATAACATGATTTGACGTGGCAATAATTTTACTTATTGCATAAAAAATAGATAATAATTAATTCTTTATAATGGGTAATAAATGCTTATATATAATTTAAGGCAATTTTATAAGAAACATATGAATATAATTTTATCATATTATTTATACTATTGTCGAAGCAATGAATGTATGGGAAATGTTGCTTGAATTACATAGGAAAGCCAACATTTTCCTCAGAAATAAAGCACAGAGAACTTATAAAATTTCTTCATAAGAAAAATTGTTCAAAGCTTTATTGATATTTAGTTTGTAACAACTTTTTGATTTCAATTTTATATTGATTTTCATATAAAGTTTCAAAATCATTTGAGATATGATTTTTGAAAAAAAAGTATAAGCAGTAAGTCTATGTTTGAACAGGGGTCTTTAAATATATGCGTACGAAATTATATCAAAATCGGCCTAGTGGTTTAGCCGTGAATGCGGGACAGACAGATAGACGACAGACTTTCGCATTTATAATATTAGTATGGATTTTGCCAACAAAAGCTTCAGAATTTTGATGTTTTATATAAAATGTTCTTACTGAGTAATATATCTATGATTTGTCACCAGTAATACAAGATATAGCTTTATTATTATAATTATTTTATATTTATACAATGAAATCTTCTTAGATGTTAGCAATATGTGTTCGTGACTGTACATTACAGTTTAGTGTTTTATAATTATTTTGTATTAAAAGAACACGACAGCTAAATAAAAGTATTTGTTAATATTTATTTGATGTAGACAGATGTTAGATTTAAGCGAGTACTTAATTTGTTTCGATTATGTACAGCGTGTAAATAGTACACTATACTGTGAATAAAAGAAGACATATCAATTTGTACACTATGTTTTATTTCCACTCCTCCTTTGCCTTGTCATTCATTGGTAGATATAAAAAAATAAAAAATAAAAACAAAAAATGTATCTTATAGAAAAAAAACAATCTACACAATGTTTGTATTGTATACGTTGTTACCAACGATTTTTGTCACACTTTTTAAAACCAAAAAGAAAAAATAAAAACCCCAGTTAAATATTTTGCGTTTCCCGCGCACGCTGGCATGCGACTTACGTGAAATTAAAAAAAAATAGGTACGAAGGTATTCTAATGACACGGCCTCACCGCGCTTTGCGTGCCTGTGATCCCAACTACATGTCTCTTAACATTCCGGCGAGTGCGAGTCGTATTGAATAGCCAGCTTTAGTTTTATAAATTTTGGAGCTTTTTTTGTCGTTGAGATCGCTCTGTGGTCTTCTGGTTTCGAATTAGAACTACTAGGTATATGGAATTTTTGGATTCATCTCACTGGATATTACATACACATTATTTTTAGATATTAAGTCATACTAAGGCAAAAGTAAGTAGGTATCATGATGTTTAGAAGACAGATTAGGATCTAATGATGCATGAGTATCTCGTAATCGTATGATATTCTATTATTTAGTTGCTTATGTAGGTAAAATGAATGTACTGAGAAGGCTATTGTTAATTCTCTACTACAAACAAATGATAGAAAATTTCACATACCTATCGATCTGGCCTGGGTTTGAACCATGCTTTTAGCAAGGAATATGGCAACATGTCACAAAAACCTGACAGATAATGGACTAACTGAAGCTAAATAAGAAAATTAAATCAAAATATACCAAGCATCTCTAAAGCGGGCACAGCGACAAGCGACGTAAATATTCTTCGCACCTATTGTCAGCAGTATCGCTCGTAAAACACATCTACACCAACTACAATATCAAATATTTTGCGCTTTCACTTTAAATCGAAACCAAAACAACAATAGTTGCATAGTTCTCAAACGAACTATTAGCTGTGAGAGATGTAATCTTAAAGAACAAAGCGCGCGCGCGGCCATATATCGTATGTGGTAACTTACGAGCACCCTTTTCACTGTACAGAGATATATTTAAAGCTTGCAAATCCTTGCTTTGTGGCCACCGTCCGCACGCATTGTAAACTAAACGCAGGTGTTGGGACCGGCAAATATGTCGAACAAAACGAAACGGGAACAGTGCGCGCGTAGATTTATTTCGCGCCATCGAAACAATTTTAATTAGGATGGCTGCCTTTTAATGAATAGAGACATAAAACGTGTATTGAAATTCTCAAGGCTCAGATTCCCCATTGCTACGTTCTTCTATAATTGGCAACGAGATGACGATATTCTTGCAATGCTAGGCATACCGACTGTCTGGTTAGTGTGATTGTAAGAATCCTATGAAACCTGAAGCAGGCAGACGTCATTAAATTATTCCAGCCGTGAAATCTGACAATACACCACTGTCTGATGTTCTCTACTGCTACCTGAACAAAAACTACTATTCTATTAATAACAAAATCTTGGTATCACAAAAAACATCCATAAAGTACCTACCTGTAGAGTTCGCACTGATTTGTCGTTGACACATATACTTACAATCAATAAATAAAGCCAATGTCTCGTGACAGGACGATTCCCGCAACTTTGGCTGACAGGCGAACGGGTCCGCAGCCGGAGGGCTATGATTATGATAGGGTTATGATTAAATTCGTGTGTAATACCTAGTTTACTGAATAAAGATTTTGCAGTAATAATATGTGAAGTATTTATTGATAGTCCCACACTACCTACCTTTACCCGTAAAACGTCACATAATATGAGTACCTACCTAGGTAATGCAGTGCAAATAGGTATTATTTGTGCGATGTGTTTGCAAGACACATCTACCATAAGATATATATTGAACATAGTGTTAGTTCGAAAGACATAAACATTTATATTAAGCTTATGAATGTAGTATGTATGTACATAATGTCCTTTTTGTTGTCAATAAAAATTTTTGAGTTTTGAGTTTGACTTCGAAAGACTTAATGCCTCTTTCGTCTTTAAATATCTCTCGAGGTAGGTACCCACTCAAATTCTTAAGTTATTTCGAGAAAGAACTATTGTTACAGGTAACACCAATCAACATTAAATGTTGGTTGCACTTTGTTCTGTAACAAGGCAACTTTGAAGCATGTAAACATATTTTTCAAGCCAACAACAGACTGTCGGCTAGTAGCGATGTAGGTACCTAAGGATTTACGCCACAAGCCCACCTGTAGGCTACCTGTTCGGTATACTTAAATCTAGTTTAAACAATGCATTCACTATAAGCTATAAGGTTTCCAAACAAGGATTTACACGGTAAACATAATAAAAGTTTCTGACAATTGCGCGGTGTGATTTTTGAGGTTTTGATTTCGTGAAAATATTTCTACATACTAATCATCATCCCTTCCTAATTTCCAGCACTTTTACGCCCGCTGAGCAATAGGACTTCTCTTCTTTCGCGTAAGTAGCCTCTCTATGCCTTCCTCTGTCTCTCTCATCCATATACAACCTTCGACTTTCGTCTTATCTTTCATTTCCGCGCTTCAGCATGGGCGGACTAGCTATATTTCATTTGTGAAAGAAGTGTTAAAAATAGACTAGACAATTTTTTTATGGCGTCCTCAAAATTGTCCGCCCAGCTTCATGCAACGCTTCCAAGTTCTGTGCTTCCACCGCAACTCTTTCTGAATTCTGCGATTTTATGCGTGGCTCGTTACGTGACTTACATTTACTAGCAGTTCATTTGTTAGCACTATCCCTTACTCACCGTGCAGGTAAGTACATATAAAACCCTCATTCCATTATGGCTAGTGCCCTACAGAGCTAATCCGCATGTAGGGATAGGTAATATCTATTCTCACTGAACCGTCTGTTACGATGATTAATTTTATCTATCGTATGTAGATCACATAATCGCTGACGCAAAATAATTTAAACACAAAACCTGCCAATCACGCCAATCAAAGGAAAAGGTCACCGACCCCGACGCCTATGGTGAACCGCCTACGGTGACCATCTTCGACCAAATGGTGGGACATTCGTGCAATTATACACCTCACACATAATAAAATAAAATGACGCTCATTATTGGTCTAAAGACGCATATTTTTGGTCTAAGCGACTTTTTTGATCATTCGAAATGATGTGTTCAAGTGCAATGAACCCACATTGGGATTTAAAAAATTACACAATTTCGTAATTCATAAACTAGGAGTCTGTGACAAAGGTAGGTACCTAATAGAAATAAGAACTTTAACTGATTTTCTTTCATTCCACCTATTTCGGTGTCAATCTGTATCGACTCTACAAGTTTGGAATCACTTTTGCATTTCCGATTCAGTACTTATATAAATAAAACATAGGACCAAATTCACGCCAAATTGTACGGATAGAGTTATTCCCGTAATAATAAGTTGAATACATAAATAAATATAAATATATATGGACAAATCACACAGATTGCGTTTGCTCCAAAGTAGGTTCGAAAGTTATGTTATGGGATACTAACTCAACGATATAGTACTTATATTCTGTAACATATACATATATAGATAAACATCCAAGACCTAGCTCAATTTGAAAAAGATCATTTTTCATCTTGACCTGACCGGGGATCGAACCCGGGACGCAGTCCAACGTAGCAGTCTGGCATGATGCCCATTAGGCCACGGAGGTCGTCATGTGACATGTGTAAATAAAGTCAATTTGAAAATGATTTTCCCATTAACCCAGGACCGACGTGGCAATCCGACATGAAACAGTCTATAGCTCGTCGGTGGCATTATATGCTTGCTTTCAGAGTGTTGCTTACAAAAAATCCTACTTCCATGTTTTGTTCCTCTTCATTCAGAACAAGTTTTCTGTGAATACAAGTTGGTACCGACGCCGCCGATCGGCGGCACCATTGTTATTTATCATACAACCCCGAAGCATTGTCGCCCTAGCAGCGTATTGAATGGCGTTGCGTCAGCTACCATCCCTGGAGACGCCGGTTTTGGTGCGGCATGTCGCCTGCCACCAATCTTCACTGGCTGCTTGAATCAAACTGAATTATTATATTGAAAACTAGCAACGCCTCTGGGCTCCGCTTATGTAAGAATTTTTAGATAAAAAGTAGGGCTACCTAGTTAAATTCTATCCGTGTACCAAATTTCATCGAATCAATTGATTTAGGGTGTTTGTTGAGTAACAAATCCTCACACACACTTCCGAACTGAGATTAATGGGATTTATTGGCGAAATAATTAGAGGAAAACCCTAAGAAGGAAAGATTTTTTTCTTTTAGGTATATATATATATATACGCTCGCTTTTCGGGTGTTGCGAAAACAAAGTATACTTTTTACCTAAAATGAGTAGTCCAGAAAATGATACAATGTTTTACATAATATATGTAGTCCCAACAATAATTTAAATCTTGGCCTTTTCCTTTACAATGTTTTATGTAATGAGTAGCTAAAATAGAGTTGAACGCTCTCTGACTAAACTCAATAAAATAGCCTCAAAATGGAAAAACAACGTAGTTAATGCGCGCGCGCATGTGGGCGCTATCTGCCGCCGAAAACTCACAAATTTTTGCTAATAACCCCATAAAATAGACATAAACGTGACTAATTTATATTTTGTCATTGACGTTTATGGTGGGGAAGATCAAAGGATACAATGGGATGGTGTTTCACCCGATGAAACGCTATAGAAAGTAGGAAGAGTTAAGAAGATATTTATTTATACTTAAGTTTTTGTAAAATACCTATGTCAAAAGATATTACATTAGATAGTGGAATTTATGAAATAATATTATTATGGAATTTATGAAATAATATTATTTCATAAATTCCACTATCTTTTTACATATTATACAAAAACTTAAGTAAATGTAGTTTACATATTATACAAAATCTTAAGTAAAATACGCACTTGAGGTAGCGTTCCTTCATTTTGACGTCCGTCGATAGATAACGCAGAACAAATTAGGGGATAATATTTCCGCATTTTTTAAATGGATTTCAGACATATGAAATTGATATCAAGAAATGCAAGAACTTCATTCGTGATAGAAATTAGGTATAATGACCGTGCAGCAAATAGTTGACGAGTTCCTTTATTGGGTCCCGATCTTGGGCGCACCATCATGATCTGATGTTGCGCCCAGGATCGGCATAGGTATAACTCATTGTCATCTAAACTAAGTACTTACCTACCTATCTTGCAATATTTTAACTACTGATTGGTTGAAGGTATCTGCTTTAAAAATGAGTGACAAGATTTCACCAGAACATACATAGAGGTACATAATATTACAAGTCGTAGAAAGATGATAATATTACAAGTTGTAAAAGCTTCACATTCACAAGCTTCTCGTTAGGTAGATAGATACCTACCTACACCTATTTAATAGCTAAGCTTTCCATTCAATGTTTACAAAAACAGTCAAGTTATGATGCTCAAATAGGTAAATTAGATATCTCATTAAACACATAATTATATGGCAACATTGATTTATTGACTTAGGTAAAATACTTTAGGAGCGGTAAATAAATGCAGTTGAGGAAATCAATTAACAGTTTAATTAATTAGTATTTTCCTTTCTCATGTCTAACTTTGGTAACCATGCAGATCGCGCACTGGAATGCTACATGTCATGTTCCACAGATATAGGAAAATTGCGACCGGCTTTATCACCTCGATACGAGTTTTAAAGATACTTATACCTATGTATAGGTACATAATCGTGCCTATAACAGTGTATATGCCTGCACATAGGCATGTGGACATCCAAGAAGTGACGTGACAAAGTTTTAAATTATTAGACGTGAAAATCGCCAGGTGCGAGTAGGAGGGATTTCAGTGGCCCCCATTTGACCATGGATTGCCATATTTGGTACGGCTCGATTCTAAATATGGCTCGGTTCTGCCCACCGCCCCGCCGCGCGCTCGCGCCGCTCCATTTCCTACTCTATTATTTCTATTTACGAAATAAACTCAAAATAAAAGCGCTATTTTAATACGGATTTCGGGCACTGAAATGTTCGCGGGTTCCCGGTTCACCACGCTTTTCCTACGGATGTGTCGGGTTACGTTGCGCCCGGTGCTCCGTCCCTTTCGCGATTCAAATTAGTTTTTCGCGGGCGAAAGAGACAGCTAGCGGTCGAGGCGCGCGGGACGGAACCGCGCGAAGTCAGTTGCGGTCCGAGCGGCCGAGCCGTCAGTCCCGCCCTCGGTTCTTTCGCGTTTTCGGTCAGTCTCCGTTCGGCGTTCGGACGGTGAAGTGTGCAAAGCGCGTGCGCGCACCGGTTACTGTGGCGTACTGCGAGGTTATCATGGACGCGCCCGGCGGAGCGCGAGAGCCCCGCTTTGGGTCGCCGTACGGTATGGGACTGCTCGAGATGCCGGATATGTATGGCGCTGGTCGGCCACCAAGTTCCCTGGGTGGAGGCCTAAGGCCTGGGATGCAGCCCTGTCCTATGCCGCGAGCTGGTGTGAAGAGACCCTCGGATCAGTGCTACGATGAACGTCCCTCACAGAGTGTAAATTTGGAGCATTGCCCTATGCCAGACATTGCAGATGATGGCTATGGTTCCCTGCAGCCTAAGAAATCACCACCATCTAATGGCAAAAAGACTAAGGGCCGTGTGAAGATTAAGATGGAATACATAGACAACAAACTACGGCGGTACACCACATTTTCTAAGCGGAAGACAGGAATAATGAAGAAGGTGGGTTGCGGACACCACTTTTGGCAATATTCCATATGGGCCGGGTCGCTCGGTGCTAACATTCCACATGTGTGAAAGTGCATCGTCTCTAACAGGAATTAGAAGCCTGTGAAAAAATAATGTGTTGCAATTTAATGCCAGCGTTGTGAGTGATACAATATAACATAGTAGCCTGAGCGAGCAAGCCATTTCATAGTTTATATTAATGTGTTAAAAAATTTACTTACTCTTTTAAGTGCACTTCAAATTTATTCAATATGCTTTGATCTTCAGATTATTGTGATATGATCAAAATTATTTAACTGTGCATTTAAATAATATTTTAAACAGTTTGTACATATAACATTTTGATTATCATGGATGGATTTAGTAAAGTTTTATTTGAATTTGATAGTCCACTAGGATATGAAGTTGTATTTCACATTGCTGTGGGCTATTTATAATTGAAATAGGAAAATAGATACTAAAATATTTAGAAGAAATTTGTAGCTTTTGTGTGCTAAAAAGTAATGTTGTAAATTGTGAAATATATTTAAAAATTGTTGAAAAACTTTATTGTACATGAAAGAAAAGGTACATAAGACGCATGTGGTGCATTATTTATTTCCAAATATGCTGGATACTTAAAAATATGTTGAAATGTTTTGGCTCGCTCGGGGCGTAGAGGTTAGGTTACCGAAAGTCAACAAAACCTTTGGAATATTGCCTAAAACTAGTCTGCATTTATATTTTATGCATGAATTTCATAAATTTCAGTCGAAAACTTGAGTATATAGTGCATTTTGTGTGTATTTTTCGTGTTTATCCGAACATTTGTGGAGACAAATTTGACAGTTGTCAGCTGATACACAGGTAAATTCAGTTAGATCAAATTCAGTTAAATAAAATGGGATGTCGTGTAAAAGATCGCTTATGTTACTGTATGCATTTTATTTAATATGTAACGGAGATATTGATATAATTTGCTTTGCTAGAATCTCCCTGTTTATTTGATTAAATTTTAACAATAAAGTTGTCAGTATCAAGGCAGCTGTCATTTTTAGTTTAATATGATACCGACAGATGGCGTTAGGTGTTGCATTCGGCATTTTTCCATAGTAGGCAGGTTGTTGCTAAATAAAATAAAAGGTCTAGTAAATATTGACATTGGGTCCATAAGAAAAGAGTGAACGTTTTTTTTAAAGTTGGCCACGCATCAGTTATGGTGTCCATGGATTACGGTGTCTGCTTACAACATCAAGCCAATCGCATGCTCTTATGCCAATATAGTACAAAATAGTACCTATCGATTAAAATCTCATATTTCCGTATTCTCTGTTGTATTTGGAGCTGTGGGGCTGTGAAGCGCGGGGTCAGCGTAAAAAACATTAAAGACGTCTTGGCGAAAATGTCACATAGGTACGGCGAGAAGATGGTCCTACTTGTCGTTGTTCGTTGTTGTTGATGGTCTTAGGGCGGAACCACACACCCAAAAATAGATACCGAATAATTACTTCAGGTATATTGACCTTATTTTATTGATTAATGAATGAATGAAAAATTATTTATTCAAGTAACCAATCGACAAGCAAAGTGTTTTACTACAAGTGATACAAAACAGTGTTTTAATATTTATATACCTACTTAGTTATATATATACAGCTGTGTATGTATGAATACCTACAATATCTATATTCAAGTTGAAAACCAATTTCGAACTTGTATTCGTATGTTTGTTTTGAAATTGAAATCAATGAGGAACGATATGCAATAAAATAGGTTGCAATTATGTGCTAAGGTACGCTTAACTTATCCTACCTATCTCATCAAAACAACAACAAAAAGAACCATTAAAATCGTTATAAAGCTTTATCGACTAAGATTGACTTGCATCGTCAACTTTGATGTTGTTTTAACGAGCGCGCCGTTTGACAAAATGCGTACCTTCTTGGCTTGTTTTTGGGCACGTTAAAGTTAACGTCAACGTTGACGGTGCAACCCGCCCTTAGTAATAAAAGCAACTTCATTTATCCTTGCAAAATTTAATTTTTTATCAATACTTTTTTTTACGTTATATGATATTATTAAGTGATAATAAAGCGCGGCTCAGACAAAGAGTTATGGTGGCTATATTTGCATTACCGTAACAGTGTGCCAAACTTTGTCGGATTCGGTATACATTGCTGGTTTTGAATTGCGATAAATAAAAGTTCTCATACATACTGCGCAATGTTCGTGCATTCGCGTCGTCATTTGTTCGAGTACAGCGATAGTCATCGTCGTCTAATTAATTCTTATAAGTCAGTACTACAAAAAATACGCTGTAGGAGTTTGAAAATATATAAATTGGGATATGTATAGGGGTACCGATTAAGTGTATTTTTTATAATTTAAACTTTAAAGATGAAATTCACTTCGGTTAAGGTAGCTTTTTGCAAGTTTTTTTATTCGGAAGAAAACTACGAAAGACTAATATCAAAACTTGGGTTGTATCCACTTTTAATCTCACTTAGATTATATTCTGTATATCGATTTATGTATTAAATAATATTGTATCGATAGACTACGAGCATGAAGGAAGCTAGCGGTAGGTAGCATCACTAACAGTCCAGCGCTTGTCAATCTTGCGTGTTCCTGTCTGGTGGCTGCGCATGGACGTCCGTAAAACATCGGCATTAGCACAGACATGCGCTGTAAAGGGCATGCTCCTGGCTACCGGGCATTATGAGCACAGACGAAGGATATAGAATTCATATTTTATAGTTTTAAGACATTTCTGTGTATATAAACTTAAGAAACGAAATCGCTCTATTAGGAATCTATGCGATCATATTGTGAGATAAATAATAAAGTCAAAATAATAAACGATAAACGAAAATTAAGAACATAAATCTCAATCCTAGGTATGATCTCATTGTGAAATACGATTTTTTGACCAAAATTTTAGGAGCTTCATGCATACTCGTACTACCTTGTTTTCTATTTATTTGATGCTCAATTTCGATGTGATTATTAAAGAAAGAATAAAAGAAAGAAAGAAAAACATTTGTTTTCTCAAAACATATTAGAGTAATAAAATCGCTGATGACTAGGACAAAACAAACTTGGGTAGCTTCATTAAACAGAAACATTGTCAATCTATGCGTCTGCCCGACTTGTCCGTCAAAACATTGCCATTAGAACAGACGTACTGACGGGGCTTATGCGGATCGTGTGTAACCTAATGAGTTGGAGCTTCAATCTTCATGTAACTCTTTGAACTTTCAAGTTTCAATTCACGTAATGGTGATTTTGTTGTTCCTTTTTTATTATTGTTGAAAACACATTTATTGAATTTTAAATTTAACTCCAAATATACTTTATTATTTGATTTTAGGTACATTTAATCTACAAAAATAATAGTTTAAAATTGAAACTAACAAAATTAAACTTACCTATACTAAAAGTTTACAAATAATATATATTTACAAAAATGCCAATCCCGGCAACTTGAATTAATGTGCCTAGAAGGCATTGTCTTCTGGGCACATTTCCTCGAGGCAACGAATTGCCAGGACTGGCCTCATTATAGTTATGACGTAAGTGAGTATTTAGATAAAGAATATAAAGATATATTTTTAGTTACGCATATTTTTGTAATCTGAAGGAAGACATCGTGAGGATGCAGATTGCATTCTGGTTGATTATCAACTGGTGTGTGAAATGGAGAAGGCAGCGGCAAACCACTCCATTGATAGTGTCAAGAAAGTCGTTGTGTTTTTCATTCCACGACCCTCAGCCATGAGAAATACGACTATGAAGAGTGAAAAAAATATTATAATAACATTGCATATATAACATTTATTGTTTATCTTTGGAAGTTTGAAAAATAATTCAAATATAAATAACTATTACAAATGGTGGAATTGTTGACCCGTCATAATGTTAAACAAACACATAGATCACTGGCTAGCTATAAAAACAATCTCTGTGCACATCTAGCCAACGCGAGGTTCTTGCTAATCGCTTTTATCTTGCACTGCATCTGCTCGGGCGCACGCAAGCTTTGCTGTCGCGCAGCGGGTTTCAAAGTCGCCGTCCGTTGTTACTTGTTAGTCCAGCATCCGTCCCTCGTTATGCTTTTTTAACGCAACGGTATCTTTTTAATTAAACCTTATCTTCTATTAAATTATTCAAGCAGGAGCCAAGAAGCATGTCATTCTTGTCACTTATTTTATTAATTGAATAATAATAATCAACTAATTGAGCGAAAACCATCATTGTTTCTGTACTCAAATTACAGAAATTACCAAGTCTATCGCTTTCTAAGAATTCGGTAATCCGTATAGGGTTGCTGGTATCCATGGGCTGCCATCAGGCAAGCTCGTTTACCCACGCCCAAATTTGGTTTAATAAAAAGTTTTTACTTTCTTAAAGTAATGATCAATTTAAAATTTATCACATTTCGATTCACGGGCTAAAGCGATTTCAATAGTAAAACTATTAGCAATAAACACTGATGATCTAGTATTCTGACAAAGCGTGTCGCTTAGATAAGGCAAATTGTCGATTTATCAAACTATAAAGCTATCTAGACATCAAACCCGGGATTGGTCCGGTGAACCGATCACCCCGTCGCAGCACTTTAATTACGACGCCCCAGGGGCCGGCGGCGCAACACGACCGCATTTGTTGTCCGACAGTCGGCAACGTAGACTTTGTCGTGCACAAGTCGCCGACATTGTTTGGGCCTTTGATCTACGATGCTTTGGATACAGAGACGTTTCTAGGAAACCATTTCTGGAGAGCTCTAGACTTTATTAATTACTCCAAAGATGTATTTATCGCTAAAGACGTTACGGAATCTAACTGTGCTAAAGATAAATCCGTGAACAGCTGAGGTTTCGTGAGATGGTTTTGAATTGACTCATTTATTGATTGCCGCAGTGAAATAAATCTCGTTAGTCTTATAAAGTCATCTTTTATTCGCAGTATAACTCTTGGAGACAAAACAAGCGAAATGCCTTCTAAAGCTTCAGAAAATATAACAGCTATTGTTTAGCTCATTCCACCGGTAAGCGAATAAATTATACAGTCCGATATAGGCGTTCCGATATAGTCCTTAAAGAGGACATTTTAATAAATTTAAAATAACGATTATCGTTGCTTGGCGGAGTCGTGATTTCGTTAGTTCGCGGTGCCGTCTAGGGCGGAATAAGTCGTCACGAACGATTACTAAATTAATTAGGACCTAGCTCGGATGTAGATTGCGCGCTAGATTATTTTCCCACACGACCCGACGTTAGATCTTAAGATTTTGTATTGTTAAATATGTGTAAGTGAAGAAGACGTTGTACCTAGTGCAACTTGAGGTGACATTATTTCCTTGGTACGTATATTTTGTAAAACATTGACTGCCACTAAATTTGTGCCATGCCGAAGTAACTCTAGTTCTTTTTACTTTATTCGTCATGTTTGCTTTCATTATCTTCTCATTAAAGCGCGTTTGTTTGTGATAATCTGATGTTATCATATAAGGATAATCATCACAACTGAAAATCCGTTTACCTACATATATAACTTATGTTTCTTCTATAAATGGTGCAATAAAGAGTTAATCAAGTTTAAAATAACAGTAGGTATTCGCGAATATTATAAGTTCGAATGATACTGGATATTCTTTCATCACATTCATTGTTATCGGTCTGAATTTCGGTTGCAACAGATTCTATCCTGTTTATTCCTTCAATTACTGCCACGAATACTATTTTAAGACTATCAAACATTCCAGACAGAGTAGTTCCGCTGAGATAATCGTCAGGAGTGAAGTCTGTTCCGAAATGAAACAATTATGTGTTGCGCCTACACTAATTGCGCGGCCGCAGGCGCTTGCGACCCATATCTCACGCTCTTGCCGTTTTGTAATGCTAATTTGGTACCACCAGATCTTACTCTCGTGTCTTCGTAGTAAAAACACACGTGGATTTGTAATGAAGTTTACCAAGAATTGTAGCCTCCAAATTTATGGGAAGTTGTATTTGTGATTCACGATGTCGGCGGCTAGCGTATTCTAATTTCTTACAAGTTGGATCGTATTTGTACATTCGTAGCATGACTAATAGCATATCATCAATGTTTTTAGTTTATCAAAATGAATGAATACATTTTTTATAATTGTAATGACAGATTGATTTTGCCAAATGATGATGTTTTCATGTCTTTAAGATCTTTATTTTAGAACAATCTAAAATTATTTTCCAACTTGAAAACATTTCTTAGTTCTGATAGATAATTAGAAATATTAATTTATCGTGGATATCTATTGCCACGCATGTTTTTTCAAAAATGTTTTTTTTTAATATTAAAACCATCCTGTAATGAATGCTCGGAGCGATGAACAAAAAAAATGAACAAAATCGAAAGTGCCAAATATGGTCCCCAAAGTACCAGGAGTACATACGTTGTGAGGCATTCTTTAGAACGGCTCTAATAGTTGTTTCAGTTTTATGCCATCTTGCGGGGAACTAAAGCATTAATACGCACTAGTTTCCAAAACCCAAGCGAGTGAAATGGGTGTGGCTTTCATCTTGGCATGTTATTGCATGCTATTTATTTCCTTGATTTTTTCTGGAGTTGAAAGCCATTTCGAAAATATTAATTTGATTATTTTTATGTTAAGGTAAATTTAATGTTAGTTTCCATATTCAGTTAATTTAAACTTATGAGTTTATAAATAAATATAAATGTTTAATTTTTAATATATAGGAATAAATTTATATTGAATTAAGTTGCTCATCTGGCTTACTGACCCTTGGCCTAATGGTTTTTCGAAACCAGAGTAAAAAATAAATTACGCCTTTTAGTTTCAAAACGTTTATTTATATTCTAGATTCTATCAGTTTAAAGTAATAACAAGCATTGGGCATGGGCACTGGGCAGGGTTCATCACTACACTAGTGTCAGTACCGGCGGGACCGCCTTTGGGTTTATACACGTCAGATACTAGGAGCTCATAACTAGGCGAGAGGCGACAAATGTGTCCAATATGAATGGGCCTCTAATCTGAACGAAGTTACGTTCACTGGTATTTGTAAAGTATTGCTTGGCAGGAGGCATGGGGGGTCTGGACTAACTGGACGATGGAAGGGAATGTCTGGCGCGCTGGCCCGCCCCCAGCGGCACCTAGCGTGAACGCCTCATTGTTATGTGCATCCAGTACTTTCGTGCTCTTTTGACGCCATTTAACGTTTACCTTGGTCTTTTACGCGTTTGGCAATAATCCTCTTATGTGTATTTAAAAAAGCGGTAGCGGTAAATTCAGCACTTTTTTAACATAACATTGAAAGAAACATATAATGTACGATAAGAGATTGTACACGTTGAGATTACAGACTCCCTTGATTAGTTCAGGCGAATGTCAGTCTGTCATTGTCGGACGGAACTACTGCATCGGATTTATCGGTCGGACACCAGTTCGTTAGTTGCCGGACCACATCAAAGGCTTTTCGAGACTCACGACCCGCGTTCACGACGTAAGTTTTCGAGAAAACCGTAAGTTATGGGCACGAAGAAGTAGAAGTACTGTGTCGTTAATATGGATCATGTACTTTAATAGGAAAGGAAATATGACAAATGACAATCAAATGACTTTTATTTTCCAACTTCAGTATTCAATTATAGATTCAGATTGAGGCCTGAGGCTCCAAAGGCAGCAGACTTTTGCTAACCAAAGAAACCAATTCCGCAGAGCCACGTTTCAGAAATACAGTTCAAAGAACATCATAAATATAATTTATATTGTTAAAATAAAACTGTCGATATTAATGCTGTCGTGCATTGTTAAAATTGACCCAAAGGAATTTCCAGGCTTGTCATTAGTTTAAATTTAAAATATGTTGCTATTTGCCGTAATTGTGAAACATTTGTTTTAAGCGGTTTAGAATGTGTGTAATTTTATTCAATACAATATAAATACTTTATAAGCAGCGCATCACAATTTTTAATTATAGAGGGAATTATTTAATTACTTATGTCGACTATTGAAGTGAAAACAAGTTATTACTGTCTTCACTAACTACTGTTAAATTAATTTATAAGAAGTAATATAAAAAAAATATTATTTTACGATGGAATATTTATATGCATTCAATGTTTTAATTGTAAAGACGGCGGGTAATATGAAAGATCTTTTTGTTGAAATGTTTGAAAAACACTGGCTATTTTTTTTTTTTTTTGGATTTTGTAACGGAGCGCCAAATGTCGCTGTGAAGATTGATATATTGATAAATTAAAATCTGGCATTTGTTGTGGAATAAAAAATAAAATTATTCTACATGGAACTCTACCTATACTGGTTATGATGATATCCCTAAATTTGCAATTAATATATGCATGAGGATATCTCGTATGCTGACGACGTATATATTTGCAAATGTATAGTCTTAATATTGTGCCTAGTTCTCCGGTCATGATCAAATTAAATAATTATGCCTCAGGGCGGAAATATTATGCATATTAATTGAAACTAGTTTTTTCTTCCTGGCTGACAGATAATCTAGTTGAACGAAGTTTTTATTACACATTTAATATTTGTTAAGCAATATGAGTAGGTGGTAATTGCGTTAAATATCGGCGAATAAATCGATGGTTTGTCTATGGTCTTTAGCTGTTTGAAAAGAAAAACAGAAATATGTTATTATTTATACGATGGAAACTCGAATTTTTTATGAAAAAGTCAGGCCAAAAATAATTTGTTAAATTAGTATTTTTTATTTATGATAGCTAAAAAAGTTTTGTAAACATTTTTGTGCGTTTCAAAACAGGATATGAGTAGGAAAAAAATGTATAGTATAAAAATCCCTGCAGTCTTTACACGCCATCTGTATTCCACGGCAACCTGTTTTATTTCCACGCGTCATGTGACGGTCATATGCAGCTTGTAGGCTTTACGCGTAAATACGATGGTAGGATGACAAGATATTCAATACACAAGTGACAGACCGAGTATACGGGATAACTAACACGACAGACAGTTTGAGGATCTTTGGCATAATTTTGAGGTTATGTCGTAGTTTTATTCGACCATGAAATGGAACGAAACAAGTCATGTATTTGAAAATTTCCTAAAGAACTATTGACCCTAAATAGTCCCCTCCAATTTTTTTTTCCTAAATATCTCCTATGTACAGACAGTACAGTTACAGTTTTATTATAAGTATAGATAAATTCTCTAATCTTTGCGTTTTCCTGGTTGCATGTGAAGCTATGACGCCCAGGGTTGGCGGAAAAAATAAAAGTAAAATTTTGAAGATTTTGCTATGATTTTACAACCGGCTGCCTGACGTCAACTTTTTTGGGAATGCTATTGTTGCCTATCAACTATTAACGCTATGTGTCCCTTAGTCGCCTCGTACGATATTCTCGGGAGGATGTGGAGTGGTCCTATTGTAGGGCGGGACCACACGCCGCAAAAATAAACTAGTGCATATTTAGTCAAAAGCATTCATTAGAGCGATTGATATAATAAAATGTATGAAAATGAAAAAAAACACGTGATAAAAGTAACAAATCGTCAACGTGCCAAATTTTAACCCTTTTTATCCTACCCTCATTAGTTGTACTAAGTAACGCGTCAAAGTGAAATATTAGCCAATTACGTGCTATCATGCGCTCGCTAATAAATTCAATAAAATTCCGTCTAACGACCGTCGCCATCTGCCGGCCGCGGATCGAAATAGTTCCTCAGGTGTCTGGTGTCTTGTCACAGTAATAGGCTGGGTGACAATTTTTTAAGTTTTCCATATATGGTCAACAGTTGTTGTATAAAAAAATAATATATTGCTTGATTTTTTCTGAAACAAACATTAAAACTTTATTTTTAAAATGGCAAATGTATTTAGAA
Organism: Plodia interpunctella; assembly: GCF_027563975.2. Taxonomy (NCBI): domain Eukaryota; kingdom Metazoa; phylum Arthropoda; class Insecta; order Lepidoptera; family Pyralidae; genus Plodia; species Plodia interpunctella. The sequence continues at coordinate 9,657,222 of NC_071301.1, forward strand.
TACGCAACATTTTAAGAATTTCAAGCTGTAGTTTATCGTAGAGTGCGCACAACATGGTAATATTTATGTAAGGATGTTTTTTTTTTTAATTTGTGGCAAGTTAATTATTTAACACGGCCAATTAAAAGCAAAATATTTTTTTGTTTATTTACTCGCACACTCATAAAACTGAGAAACGTATAATTAATACGTCGATAATTTAGCGAGCTAATTGCATTAAGCAAAATTCGTGTTCATTATCAGATGTCATCCGAAAAGAGCGGACCATAAAATTGTAAATTCAAATTAAAGCGGTCGTTAAAGCGGGAATTTGAAAAACTTTGGCCCCGGCAAGTTTGGTTAGAACCTCCAAGCATTCCCACTGTAATGCATGCAATTTCTCAAATTCGGGGGACCTCGCCACGGTCATTACTCCATTCGCAAAGATGCTATCGCTCGACGACGTGAAAAAAAATAACGCCCGGCCCGCTACCATACAGATCGGCGATATGTGTCGCTCTGTCAAAATTTCCAACGCGACAAGCCAGCGGGGACCCATCCATTATGTATCGGCATCGAGGATTCCATACATAAAACATTAACGAGTAGGTTTTTATTTGATTGCGCTCTCCGAGACCAACAACAATTGTTTTTTCCTGAAATCAATTAAAAAAACCACCGCCAAACTCACATTTCGGTGGGAAAGCTGCGGTTTGCCGTCGTTGTCATGCAATTGAACAATACCGAAGGTTTTTGTGCCGCGTGGCTCTCAAGGAATTCGTCTTGAAAGCGCACGCTGATTTTTTTTCTGATGTAGCGTTAAGTTGATGATTTGGTGAACAGTTGTTTTTAGTAAGTAGCGCCGGTAGGTACAAAGACTAAGGACGAGACATCTCTTTTGAGATGCTTGAAGCGACGAGCTTAAAAACCGCCGTGAAGAACACTCAGAAGGTGTTGGTATTCACACTTTGACAAGTTGTCAAAACACTGGACACCGTCAGATCGGTTGTGAGGAAGGCACCCATCCGTGTCAGTGTTGCGGTGGCCGCCCACGCGAACGGTCGCGAGGCTCGTCACGTGCGCGCCCACGTACGCCTACCAACATATAACATTGCGAAAAAACTAAATCTCTTAACTCCCATTTCAACCTTGAGATTTAATGCCTTCGTTAAATTACCGCATGTGGGTTATATAGGCGCCTTTTATAAGTTTCTTTCAGATTCTTTTGTTCATTGTATTCGGAGACATTAAACGTTCCATTGGATTGTTTTTCAATATTGAATAACCCGATTAACCCGGTCCATCTAAAGTAATGTTAAAATTATTCGTTTAATTCTTCATTATCTACCATTAAGAGCATAATGAGTTTAGAACACTCCAATAACGTCAGTAACCGTTGAAACAGCGTGCAGTTCAAAATGAGCGCCACAGATAATCTCAATAACTCTTGTCTCGTGTTAGTCGTTAATTAAGCTATTTGTCAGGTGGTGGGAGCATTTACATTTCTCCCGGAGTGCTGGGACTCTCCGCGTCTCTGGAGTTCTGAAACGACGTATTATTATCCTTTTAGGGAGGGCGGCATCTCCACTTAGAAGCGCTTCGGCTTCCACCGAACCCTTTTATTGGGACCACCTGTGTTTGTTCGCTCGGACGTATGAATTGTCCCGTAAATAAGGTTAGCGGAATATTCTCGGTACCGTCTTAATGCTATTTAGTAGCCGCGCCGTTAATTTGCATAGTACGGAGGCAGGAATTAGCATTGAACATGGCGAATGGTTGCGTCGTCGATCTACATCGATCGGTGCGTATCAGTTGCAATTGATTGCAGTTTTTTATGATAGTGACCAAAGAGTTGGCGATATAGTAGGCTTGTAACCAATAATGGAATATGTTGAGTCTTTTCGTATCGTAGTCCGACTGGCTGCGTTTGACACGACAGTTGTGTTTTCCCAGGTCTCTCCAATAGTAATGTCAAAGTTTGTTAGTTCATTGTAAAATTTATGTAGACTCTAGATAAAATAGACATATTTAAGGCTGGATCATTATACGAACATTTAAATTTAGTTGGAAAGTCAATTTAATAAAATAATAAATGTATAAAAATAAACTTTTTAACATAACTTTAATATAAACGCAGTATTTAAGAGAGCTGTCGAACTAACATAGCTTTTTTCGTAAGATATTAATCATGACGTCATGCTAGTGTTATTTAGTATGGAGTGTTTGGATGAGTCCAAAATGTGTGATTTTATTTTTGTCATTATGTTTGAAAGTATCCATTATCACAATAATTTTTCACTGTGTTTCTAATAATATAAGGGCCTTCGAATAGTCATCAAAATAAAAAATTGTCATCTACCCTATACGGCATATAGTTTTAATTTTTTTTTATAACACTTTGTTTAACATTGTTGTAAGGTTATTGCCTGTTCTAGTTCTGTTTATAATGTTAACTAGATAAGTAATTTTCAGCTAATTTATCGCGATTATCTGAAGTGTGTACTGTTTTGGATGTTGAATAAATAGAACATAGATATGGCTGAACTATAACTCGTACACTACAGTCAGGCATAAAAATGTCTGCAACAATTCATGAGAACTGGTCCCCTGGAGCATCAACAACGTCCAGGTGAAATGTATTGACAAGTCGTCTTCCTTGATTCGTATCGGCGTGATGGTATCGCCGGTCGGCGCTTCAGTCGGCTCCTGTTACCCCCAGTCACAGCTCCTGAAGATTACAGATAAAACCTTGTTTATTCAACGCTTAAATTTATTCAGCCATAAACATTAGAATTATTAACAAGGCAGGTTTACATTCATAAACTCGTAATAACTTTTTCGCGTGTTATATTATTGTATAATGAATTGAATGATAATAAAGTTTTAAACAGTCGTTAATGCTTGTATAAATTTTATTGTAGTTAAGATAAAACTGGTAAGCATTGACACCGATATATATTGGTTGTTGAGTGTTTTCAATTTCTGATCATTGACTGATTGTAAGATCAATCATATTTCTAACATGATCTAGATGGTGTTATGAATAAATTCATGTTTCTGTCACCTGCACTGCATATAAAGTAGTCCAACCCTCCAATTAGCGCCAGCTATTTATGAATGAACTCAAACCAAGGTCCGACGAACATTATGGTGGCCCAATCAATAATACTATCAAGAAAAGGTTATAGCGTAGCTATATTGTCAGATGCAGAGTCTGCGTTAGCGAGTCTTGTCTCAAACAATTTCAAAATCTAATACACTATTATTTTACTTCAATTATATGTAATCTCTAATGATCTTTAAAGAAAAGTTTATCTAAATATTTTTAACATACATTTATAGAAAAAAAAACATATGATAAAGAAATAAAAACACCACTAATTATATGGAGGACGATTTTAATTACTTCTTATTACGCGAGTAGTTTTAATTTTTTTTTTGTAAAAGGATCATTCCTATTGGAGAAAATTGAGAATCACTAAATAACCGAAAAAATCTTGATCTGCGCATTCTACAAACACAATAGTTATTCTATGCTATCAAGTATCAAGCAGGAAACAAGGATACTTATGGAAATTATTACAATAAATCGAACACGCGGCTAGCCATTCATAAACGTATCGCTTATTTATGAATGAACCACTCTAAACGTGTAATTATCCACGCCATTTTCTTGTGACGGCAGCGCCATCTGGATTTGCATAAAGCTAGGTTCCGTGGCTCCAGTGCCTTAGGTATCCGAGACTGTTAATCATTTTTTATTGGCTGAATATTAATACTTGTCTTGTAAACTGATATCTGTGATGCTCTTTGTCCTAGAGCTAGAGTACGTTAATTTAATACAGATAGTTCCCTATAAATATCAAATCCAGGAGATAGAGCTTTGAATTTAAAATTTTCGCAATTGAGATCAATTAAACGAAATCTACAAGAAATAATTTAGTCTCCATCTATTTTTTTACGTATGATTTTTGGGGTTCTTTATTTATAATAGAATTTTCCGCTATGCCGATAGCTATAACTACCTAGCATGTACCTAGTACCTCGGAAACAATTTATCTAATACTAAGAACTTCACACTTTCTAACATTGATATATGACTGATCGTAACTGTCAGTCGCGACTATCAACTAGAGCCAACTGGGCTACTGGGTAATTATTATAAACGTTACAGCAACTACCTAATCAACAACTTGACACTGGTCGAAATCAATTTATAGATTTCTGACAAGAAAAAAGATCATAGTTAAGTAATCATACAGTGATCCATTATGAATCTGGACAATGGATCTACTGAGAATGCTACTTCTCAATAGATCTATTTTGGCAGAAATTAAACCTACTGTGAAAAATTCAGAACTATGCATTGTCTCGATCCAATGGATTTAGTGAGAATTGTTTTGCAGTTAAATCTCAGCCGTAGCAACTCTAATTTGCCGAATATTCTTGTGTTTGTTACTAAAATTTTTACTACCTCGAGAGTTAATTACAAACAAGTGTACACTAATCGGCGCACTGACGCCAAGTCAAATCAATACAGATTGGTGCCTAATGAACGCGACAGGCAACATTCACCCGTCCTTGCTGGATTCGGTATCATTAGCGCGGCGTAGGGCTAATAGCCACGTAATTGTTAGAGATTGCCCTTTGGCTGGCCTGCTGCTGGTGTAACCTGATGTGATTTGTATTACACTTGCTAATTCTATCGTAGTTACACTTTTTTTACACGTAACATTGAATCTATATCATATAAAGACGTTGGTTTAAACATCAAAAATACATTGTTACTAAGATTTTATAAAATCATGTAAACCCTCCCTACAATCTAAAACATGTGTCAAGATTGTTTATTGTCAAAAGTTTTCGTTTCATTTGAATTTAATCTTGTATCATTAACATAACGTCCACCGAATGTCCTGCAAAGTTTATTGTATCATTGTTGTGTTTAATAACATATTCTTCATATGCGGCGATCGTCAGCGCATTATTCGGTTGTATATCATCCCTGGAGTCATTTACATATGATACCGCTATACAAGGAAACGTCCCAAGTCGAGACAGGTTCGGTTCCATTACATTTTTTTCTGTAATCAAGTTTTCGGCCGCGGCAACGGGCCCTCAAAACAAACATGCCGTGAGTTTCGCCATCCTCAAGTTTTCCATCGTCTGAACATTTAAACTTTACAGCTCTCGCTCTTCGGATATGACAAGTGGTAAAATTAACTTGGTAATTGTTTTTGTAGTTGTAATCATGATTAAGTGCGTGGCTACCGATTGGGAAGCCGGCGATAATGAAGCATGTCCAGGCAACCGCTTTCACTTTTCGATCATTACCGGTAAACATTCCGCTAGGGAGAATATCGATGTTTATCTCCCATTGTATTTCAGATTTAATTACGCCTCATTTCTAGAAAGTAATTCCATTATTTTCCGAGAGATCGCTCGGTAACGAGATTGTCGGAATGAGTTAACTTTAGTGATGAAACTCTAAATTCATAAGTCTTGAAAGGGGTCAGTCAACTTGATGACCTTAATGGGAGCATACTACATCCTTGCCATAAAGGGTGTGCAGTGACGTAAAAACGTCGAGAGCTGGCAAACAAAGCCACGTGGCGTCGCACGCTTCGGTAGGCAAAAGACGAGCTCGGCCCGTTTAAACCTTTTACGACTAATCCAGTCGAGAGCTGCCCACAAATATGGCAACCTGGCCTTTCATAACCTGTTTTTGGGGTTTCCTCAGACCCTGGCGTAAGGCTTGCTTTTTTTTATACGGAGCACGTGTTTCATCGTAGATTCGTATCTTAGGATTCGTTATTATTCGGGGTGTTCTTATTAACGCTTTCCTATCACCTACCTTATAATTTTAGTGTGTTTTACGCCATGAAGGTTGTATTTATTTTTAAATACGGAGAATTTGGTAGTGCAAATTGAGTTTACTTTGAATTCATATTGCGCTCGAAGCGCAATTTGTACAAGCAATGAAGTTGGGTAAAAATAACCGATAATTCGCATAATTTTGCTTATGCGGTGGCTTTTCGTATCTTAAATTAAATCTCTCAATAAAGCGCAATGAGCGTGAACATGACGCGACCACGCGTCATTTTCTCATCAAACTGGAGATTCCTGAAAACTAATAAATGATAATGGTCCACGTTTAGCTCCCAGCGGCGTCACGGACCCAACCTGTCCTATAAGCCAGCTGGCCGTGGCTTCATTAGCATAGGAATTGCTACTGTCTAGCCATAGTACGATAATGGGTTAACACCTTGGGGCGCAGTGAAAGTTGTTTACACTAGGGTATATTTAGGGGATTATAAAAAATATCATGCTACGTTGGTTTTCTACAAGAGATTTGTCTTGAGGCAATGGTCTGTAGTTTTCATCGTCTTATTTAAAAGTATGTTAAGTTGTTTATGTATAATTTATGTTCTATATAACATTGTTACCATTCTCTGAAGTTTATCCTACCATCTTTTACTTGAGACTGACTAAAATGATTTTTGAAATAATTGTATTGCAAACGTATGCCAACTTTCGTGTAATTTTTAATAGTATATTCATATCAGGGGAACTCATAATCATTAACTTAACAGCTGATCTATTTAATGTGTCTCAGATAAGTGTCTAATAGTTTTATTGTAGGTATATTTACCACCTCGACTAGAGCTGCGTAAACAACAAAATGGCCGCTATATACTCCAAGAATTAACATTTGATCTGCATTAATGTTTTCTGATGCATCTGCCTTTAGTGTTTCTTTACATTTAAGTCTGTTCTGGCTGTTAGTATAATTTTGAGTGACATTTACGTTAAATTATTAAATTAAGTGTACTCTGATGTCTGTGTTATCATTTATTGAAATATAATGTGACTGCTAATCATAGCCCGTGTCATAGACTTCTAATAGAGACTATACGTATCATTACTGTATCGTTATTTGTTTCGTTAATTGTCATATAATTTAGTCCAATTTAATACGAAAAGATGGTCATGAACAAAGTTATTAGCGTGCAGTTATTATATTATCATTTTTATATACGGATTCTGGATATAAATGAGTGGAATGCAAATTTTTCGTCTCTTAGCTATAAAGTTGTTAACAAAATTACCGAACGCCGCTTTGGCGCTGGGCTGGTGAAAACAGGACATTAACCAATAAAATTAAAATGTCATAAAGCGATGATTGTGCACCAATATCGGCAAGAATCACTGGTTATTCGTAATATTATATTATTATTACTCAGTTATTGCGAATTTTATGTGTTTTCCGGTTACGACTTCGCCGAAAATGTACACTTAGTGTGACGGGCGGGTCGGGTACAGTTGAGTTAAACAAGACAGGCTTGCAATTAAGGGCTGTTTACCGGGCATTAATTTTTGGCAATAAAAGAGGGGCTCGCTCGCAATGCTCGGTACGCATCGTGGATGCGTCGTGGGAAAAGCGGTTGCTTTGTGCCCCATTGTACTTGCAATTAGTAGTTTTTTCGTCGACGTCGCGCACTTGTCCGCGTATGTCGCATGCGATGCCCAGAATATCTTTCATTAATTTGCGCAGCTATTATTTAATCTCAGTTTATTATATTTAATATCGCGGGGACAAATTTCGGCTGGTGGGTTGCGGGTCGTCTTTTTTTTTGGTCCTTCGTAAGTGGTTATTCACGTGCGAATGACTTGACTGACATTTTTCGTCGTCACCGTCAGCTGTCACGTCAAAACCAATGTTTTTTATTATTTTAAATTTTATTCCATCACGCTTGACCACAGGTCTGTGATTGCTGTATTTCTTACAGCAATTTTCTTTATTCGTGTAATCATCTATAGTTTTTATTACGTTTTAGAAAACACTAATAGTCCTGTTACTATAATCTACTTATACGCTCTAAACAAATGAGCTTACTATGTCGTTGTTACAATTACAAGTCAACTAAGCTTATTCGCGTCAACATAAATTTATTGATAGTGCTTGCTAGAAAGTTATCTCTTAAAACAGTTTTTGATATAAGTGGGTATCATTGATAGTAATTTTATGACATAGCTGCAACTGCAATGAAATCATTTATCAAAATTTATGATTATAGTAGTGCGTATAATTTTATAGTACCTACTTAGTTAATAATTATAAAACAATGCGTCAAGAATTGTGTTAAATATTGTATGAGAACTTACATTCTTCATTATATCATTAATCCAAGTATCGTATTAATTTTTAATGATGTTAATTTAAAGACATGTATGACAGACATCAGTCTCGTTTACCGATTTTTGTTTTTAATTAATGATAGTCTTACCGTGTACGTAATGAAGTCAAGTTTTCATTTACAAATTGGTTTACTGGTCTGTAAGTGCTAGTTAGCCGTTTTTTCTTAGCTATCATTATAATGAAACTATTAAGTAAAAAAAGAAGAGTATTTTCACTTATTTGTACGTTCATTAGTTGTCGCTTACGTACCCCGTAAGCAACAAATATTTTGTTGTTATCAAGAAGTTATCAAACTGGACATACACTAACTATCAACGGATTTTTCCGTATTGATTTCATCACTGTAAGGTGTAGCTCGATTGACTATTTTACACCATGGTAGCCCCCTACACCTGTCCAAAGTTTTTGAATCCCATAAATTAAATAATAAATTTTCTTTTGGGGAAAATTTGATATTGTAGTTAAAGTTTCTTAAGGTGCCTTAGGATTCATCCTCACTTCGCTATAAATAGCTCGACAGTAATTTTTTTTATGTTAGTCGTCACATTTTCGTTTCCCATCGGACTAGACTAGATGATAATCTTGTTTATAGTGCTATTAGTTATCGTGCCATCGGATTCGTATCTGATCCAGGCAAAAAGTGCCGTTTTCATCGCCCATCTCTTGTAGTGCGGAGCTTTGAATTACTGTAGGGTTGGCACTTTTAAACTTTTAAATATTTCTTTTTGTTTGTAAGTTAAGTATGTATCTGAATTTTGTTTTACTTTTTATGAGCCAGATTACTGACGCCCGCCGCTTCATCTGAGTATTTTTTTAAAATTACATTTATCTACAATTTATTTGAGGTCAGCTACTCCTAATGCGTATGTATCTGCAATAAGTTAATACAGATTCAAAATTCGATCAAAGTGGTTCTTGATTTTCTTTATTATTTAATATTTATCATTCTAAATATGAAAAATTACGAGATCAAAACTTGAGTTTGTCGTGAAAACATAGGAAAGTAGTCAAGTCAACTATTTCTTGTTTTTACTTGTTGTTGTTTATGAGATTATTACTGTAAAGTTGAATCGCCCCGTAAATATTTCATTAGAAGTATTCACTCTATCTATTTTATTTTCCCTTGATATTTCTTACTATCGTTGAAGAGAACTGAGCAATGAATTGACTCCTGGTAGTTTGTAGCCGTCAGACACTTGCATGCTCAGATATTTCCAGCTCTCACTGGTTATTATAAGCTCATACTGATGCCTATTTATATGCGATTTTATATGATTATTTTTTAAACTGTCATATTATCATAATTTTATTTTAATATGATAATTTACTGATTACAGTAAGTATAGTTAAACGCTTCAACGTAAGTGTTATTACATCGTTGAGTCTACTGAACGACAATTTGATTTATTTCATATTTTTTAAACTTTGATAGTGTCCCACCTCTGAACAATGGCCTGACCTTTTCCACAATTCTCTATTGAGTGTAATATATTGCCTCCATCGCAGGAACCACCATAATCATCAAAATTAATAAGCCATTCTCTGCCAGCTTCACCTATGGACCACAAGAAAATAGCATAAAATATGGTGCAGTCGAAATTGTATCAAAAAAATAAATTATGCTGAAGCTCTTAACACCTCAATAATAGTGACGAACGTGCAATTAATTTAATGGTTGATTTACTGTCGACTGTACATACACGCAGTTTATCAAGCGCATCCCTCCATTAAATCAAAACTTAAATACAAATTATTGGCGAAAGTAATTTAAAATTAATTCTTCGGTTTACACTTAGCACCGTACAAGAAACATTAATATCTCTGCGTGCGCACAATTACTCAAAATTACAAAATAATGAAGGTGATTATTTAAATTTAATTTTTGTTTGTATTTAAGAAGACAAAATAAACTTTGCAAGCGTGAACATATTTGTTAAAAATCTTATGAAAATATAGGGGTTTGAAATTGTTTTTAAAATATTTTTCGTCAGTATCAAAAAAAAAAATTCAAAAAAGCCTATGTTTTCCAAATAATACACTGAGGAAATGACGTCTTCAATTTTTCTCACGATTTATTAGATCTTGTATATTCAGTAGTCTGAGAATAGGATCGTTATATATTCTTTATACCACTTGAGCGATGTCGGAACGGGCCGCTAGTTAAATTTCCAAGAGAGTTATTTTCTAATTTCAAGTTTTTCGCAGAATATGAAACTATTATTTATTAGTCTATATAACTAAAATATTAGTTGTATACCTACATACTCAGTGTAATAAAGTGACCTTAATTCGGTTTTTCACCTCTGTTGTCCCGATTCTGATGACTTGTGATCTGACAGATCGGTGCTACTGAAGTTTTAAGTTCGCGATTATATTGTAAAAGGGATTGTGCCACTCAGGTGCTTATTACTTTTAGTTTTGACAGGTATTGGCTTTCGATCTTTTAATTCGTGGTACTGTTTAACTAAAATAAGTTGAAAAAGTCTGGTATTGGTCCATCGTATTTGTATTCCGTTTTATATTTTATTTGCTGCGCCCCGGGATTTCACTCGGGGAATTTCGGGATACCCTTTGTGTTATTCCAGGTTATCTTCTATACGTGTATCAAATTTCATAACAATCTGTCTAGTGAAAATATGTAGTAAAATTAATAAATTTTTTCAAAAGAATGCGGTGCCGATTGACTTGTTATAAAAAGAATAAAATTGAGATTTCGGTCCTTATGATTCCATTCAGATACCAGGGCGACCGCTGGGAATATATTGTTTACATATTTATTAGCCACTTCAGTTGCAAGTGTTATAATCCTTGGACAGACTTAGATATTCTTCCATCGGTCTCTTAAATCGAGTAGCACTTTAGGTGGCCAACTGTACTGTGAAATTTCTTTCGGTATCCCCAAAACGGGTTCTGATTTTGTTACACATGTTTACAATCACTTTTGACTGATCTAGATCGCGTTATCCGGTGATTTTTTTTTCCGCAATAACTCCTTACATAAATATATTGTAGGAGCAGATTTGTCAATCCAACTAATACCAACAGTAAATGATATTGCGGATTATGACGTCACACTCCTCCATTTAAAGGGATTATAATGAAAGTCATACTAATTTATATTGAAATCAACTTATCAACCTTCAATTCAAACTAGTGAATGTATATTTCAACAGTTTCGTAAGATATTTTGTAATTAAAATGAAAAAAAAAATTGCGTACTTGTAATTCTGGTATGAAATTGCTCAAATTATGTGTTTAATGTAATTAATTTTTTTTTTGAAAATCCCGAATTTGTGGGCAAACTAGTTTCGATTTCGGCACGGTTGCCTTAAAATCTTATTTATACTTTTTTATCTTATGTGGATTAAACATTGATCTATTCATAATAATATTTTACGATTTCGTTTTGGACATAAAAATACATATGTTTATTTTAGTATTATAAAATCACTGGGCCGCTAGTGATTTTATAAAACTAAAGACCCGGCTTCGCTCGAGTAAAAACATAATAAATTATACCCCTAAACCTGGGGTGAAAACCGCATGAAAATCCGTGCAGTAGTTTTTGTGTTTATCGCGACCAGACAGACAAACAGACGCGGTTGAGTACTTTGTTTTATAATATGTAAGGATTTATTGCTAGAAACTGTGTAGTGCCAGCCCTACTTAGGGTCAGGCGTGTCAAGTGGTCATCGCATTTGTCGTCATAATCGCCTCGCCTATTGGTTTAGCTTAAAGTAATCGCCTTTCGAGAAACTGACAAGTTTCCTCAAAGATTGGTCTAATCTCCTCTGTCATTATTGTTATTAGGTGATACATTTGTATTATTAGGTCTATATATGGGCACAAAGGAAAGAAATTGGTTACTGTTTCTACTTTGATATAGATGAGAGCGAGAGGGATAGACGTAGGCTCTCTTGTTTCCTCCACGTTCAACATTTTCTTCATAAACTCCTTCTGTTACTTTATAGTACATACACTAGCGTATCGTTCCGGCTTCGCTCGGGTAAAACCATAATAAAAAGTACCCTATATCACTCCTGAAGGTTTCGCCTATCTCTGTGCTAAATTTAATCAAAATTGGCCCAGTAGTTTTTGAGGTTTTTCACTACAAAAAAAAAAAAAACAAATCTTGAATTATAGCAATAATCAATGGATATTTAATTATTGAAATACTTCAGCAAATTACGAAGCCTAAAGGTAAAAGCAAAAATACCACATTTCAAAGTATTATTAGAACACAAGGCATAATAAAACCCTTTTTGCCTATTTTACAACAATTTGTAAGCAACATCTGGATAAAAAGATGAATTTAAAACAGTCTATTAATTCTACGCAGTTTAATGTGACAGTAGGCTTGGTAGCCTCATTTGTTGGTTATAAAGATCGAAGGACCAATTAAAGGGGATAATGAGGATAGCTGTCAATTTATAACACATTTACGCTTAGACTGTATCCTCGCGTAGTTATTACGAGTAATGAAATTTTCTACATTATTACTGTATTATTAATCCATCCATCCTATATCGACGTATAATCTTGTTGATTGTCATGAAAATAAAATTATATAGTCCAGACAAAAAAACAAAAACTATGTGTATAAACATGACATTTCTATTTATTTATTTTTAGATGTACTTTATGGTATCTCTGTATGGTCTAATAGTTAGATAGAGAATTAAATTACCATGGCGTTAAGTCCACATTTTTTTTAAACAAATAAAAAATTATAATTTGCGAAATTTTATCAGAACTTTTAATTACATCGTTTTTATCGTCAATTACCGAAAGTGATTTGAACTTTTGATAGACTTTAATTTGATCAGTCAATAGTTCTTTGTTGGGGTTATGTAATATTTCCCAATCGTTAATTCGGTTGTTGAATTCTTTTCTTTATGCCCACAAACACCAAAGCTGGAGCCCACGCACTTCCTTTGACCTCACTTCAATGTTTCGGCCTTTGGAAATCTTGTAATTCTTGTGGAAATGTTTGAGATTCAAGCCTTACATTTCAACAAAGAGCTCGATAACAATTAGTAACTTTTGCTTATACTTATCTAATTAATCCTAACTAGGAAACTTTGTCCACAAGGGAGAGAGTTGTGTTTGAGTTGTATTATGCTAATCTTATTGTTACCAAGCAATATTTATAGCGGTGATTAATTCATTTCATTTAATCATTGTGATACATAAGTGTACATAAGATAGTATCAGTATGGAGTCATACCAGTGTATAAAATACATATATGTTTCTTGTAATGGAAATGTTGGTAGTTTATAACGATAACTAAAAAAACGTCGTGGAAAAATTTAACAAGATGCGTACAAATTTCGTATCGTAACTTCCATCAACGAAACGAGGTGACGAATAATTATGATCGAAACTGATACGCAATTTTTATTTAAAAAAAATGCCGATCGCGTCAATAAATTTGGAGATCACTGAAATTTCACATCCCACCATTAATCAAGTAACAACGGAGCTCATTAAAGGTACATTTGTAATTGTCAATTTCGGCAATGTTTTTGACTGTCACAATTTCAGTGCGGTTTCTGTGAATCTTGTTATTGATATTTTAAGGCTTATTTTCGAACGAACCTGTTTTGAAGATAACGGTGTCAGTGTCACAGATGCAAGTAGTACTAATTACAGTGTTATCATCAATCACTCGGGTGAATGGGGAAGGGTGGTGTAGGAACTAAGGGCCGCATGTTTCGTTATCCTTCTGCAAATGAGATGCGCTCTTATTTTCCTCTTTTAGAGTCTTATTTGAAAATCAATAAGTATTCAGCAGTTACATCATAATATTTTTGTAGACTTTCTATTCTATTTATTACTTCAGTCCTCTTTATACCTATAGTAAATCGGTTACCTAATGACTAAACAGTTGTTGCATGTTGCTTACGAGTAGTAGATCTAGGAGTATTTAAACTTTACAAGTGAGAATCGTGATATTGAGATCTCTATCTTACCTGTTACATGCATTTCTACTTATTGAATATCACTGCAACAGTGATTGAAAGCCCGTTGACCTACGAACCACGAACTTTCCCACCTTTTCAAACTGCATGAGGTGTTTTAGTAATTTTTTGTTTCATTCAAAGTATATTTTAGTCTGAAAGTGTTGTAATGTGTTTCGGAATCGCTTTGGATTGCAAAAACAGTCACGAAACAGAGCCTAAATCGCGCCGATACGACTATCAAATTGGATAAATACTACGAAACGAGATCGTAAACCATAAAACCATCGTAATTCAACGGCAATGATCAAAGGCGACAAAGCACAACCTTAAATCAGAGGTATCTAAACTCAAAATCGAATGACAATTGAATAGGCCAGCTACACACGAGACCGTTACCACGTAACTGATAAGTGGGCGAATTGTGTCGACCACAAACATATTACGTAATGGAAAAGCAAGTGCTCCCCTGGTAGTGCAATCAAAAATAGTGGTAGTATCTATTGCCTACGTTCTAAGGTATACAATATGGTTAACATTAATTTAAGTCAACGCAATCGCGAGCTACCGAAGTTTTGTCAATTGTCCGCGACAAATTGCCCAGCTGTCAACCTGTTGCAGTAGTCTTAATTCGAAAGTAACAAAGTCGAGATTGATGTGGATCGTCGGTAGCGGTGTTTGGTCGGTGGGTGGTGAGGTGTAGGAGTTTGGGCGCCAGTGGGTGTGATAATTCGTCTCGCATACACAAAGAGTGCCGTGAGAGCATCAGAGTGAGATGCCTTACGTGTGGTTTACTTATTAGTGGCGTGGGAGAGGTGAAAGGTCGAAGGGACTTTTAGGATGGCTATAATGTAACCCCAAATATTCACTGGCTCACACTTGCCTGAGTGTTTCAAAGACTAGAGCAAATTGTTTTATAAGGCACACCCAGTGGGATGAGACTAGATAAACACGTGTGAAAGTGGTTGTTCTCGCCTTTAGCTGTCATTTTTGTCCAATGTGGTTCTAAACACGGAGAAACAAAACTGTTAGTTTTGCTGTTTGAATTTGAAAAAAGAAATGCTAATGGCAGTTTTATACAATATATTTTTTAGCTTACAAGTTAAATCAGATTTATTATTTTAGTTTCAGTGAATAATAATACTGTCTTTTTCTTTTGCAGGCATACGAATTGTCAACATTGACGGGTACGCAAGTGATGCTACTAGTAGCCTCGGAGACTGGCCACGTATACACCTTCGCGACGCGGAAGCTTCAACCGATGATCACTTCTGACGCGGGCAAAAGGCTCATTCAGACATGCCTTAATTCTCCAGACCCGCCCACCACGAGCGAGCAGCGGATGGCAGCCACCGGCTTCGAAGAAACCGAGCTGACTTATAACGTAGTTGACGAGGATATGAAGGTGAGGCAATTGGCGTATGCGAGCTCCGCGCAGTACCCTATAGAGCACCATCCGGGACTGGCGCCGTCGCCGCTGCAGCAATACCACCAGCATCCTCCTTGTCCGTCCCCTCTCCCTCTGGGATCCCTAGGACAACCGTATCCTCATGCCCATCTCTCTCATCCACACATGTCGCACCACCCTCAACGGTAGTTCGTACGCTCGCGCGCTCTAGAGTAAATCCTTTGATAAGAGATTTCGACTGGATTATCGAAGTAGTCACGTTTTTAGACTAGATTTAGGCACGCTCCTTTGAATATTAGTTCTATTTGTAAATTAGTAATATTTATTGGAGCAGATAAATTGATATAAGGAAAGAATAATATACAAGCAATAAACTATTTTGTTAATATATTTGTAAATAAAATGATAGCATAATTTAAATTTTACGCCTTGGTTTGCGAGGACTTGAGCGATGTACAGATATTTTTGTAATTTACTTTGGAAATCTTCTGATTTCTCTTTAGATTGTAAGCCTCACAATGTAAGGGTTATGTCCATGACGTATCTTTTCTTCTTATTCTCAGTTAAATGGCTCAGCCGCCTTCGTAAAATTAATTATCACCTGTCAAAAATGTTCAAAATGTTCACTCCTTTGTGTACAAATAATATAAATATATCTCTCGCGTGAAGTGACGATATATTTTATAAGTACAAAGAATCTATATGAATTACATCACAGAAGTAGTTGACTCCTATATATATTCTATAATTTTATATCTATATCAAAAATGTATTAAATAACATTTTAATTAATCATTCGACGGTAAATTCTATCAATGAAATTGATGATCGTCGTGGAGATGTCGAAATTGATTCAGTAGCGAAATAATCGGATTTAAAATCAGTTTGTAATTAACACGAGCGACCGGTTTTCGATTTAGTTTCGGTGGAAGTGGGAGCGTCTATTGATTCATTATGATCAATGAATCGGCCTTTCATTCGGCACTTCTGTAAAAAGATCCTATACATACCAAACGAGGTGCTTAATAATATCGATTATCGTTCAAATTGTAGGAAGTTCATCATATTAATTCATTCGTCTCTATCAGAAAGTGGCAGATTTTTTGTTCTTAAGCCGTTCTTAAAATAAATTCCATCAATTTAGTTGTCTATTATTCATCGAAAAGAAAAACAACGAAGTATTGAGGTAGCAGGTGTTGTATGATGTTGTAGAAGCGGTTTCCAATTACTAGGAGCGAGCGGCACTGTCGCCGCGGGTCTAAGTCCTCGGCCTGATCCGGATTATCGAGAAACTTAATTGAAAATTACTTTCGGAGGTACCGACACCGATTATTATAAATTCTCCTGTCAAACTCGACGGCCGACCGCGTGTTACTTGGAAAATCAATCGGTGTAACCCGGGAGCTTTCACGTCTGCGCTCATAACTGAGACACGGGCCAGTGCTATGTAATTTACAGTATAAATCCAATATCTAACACTATCACTTCTAATTCAGTTCGTATCGTGCTTGCGCTAACAGTTAATCAATGAAATGTTCACCCGTACTGAGCGCCAAATACGGCTCTGCCGACGCGTCGTCGGCTCATTGAGCCGCTCAGATTCGATCCGATTCATCCATTAAACGCTGAACACACCTTGGGTCGCTAATCGTACACTATTTATTCATCGATTTGTACCCAGTAGCTGCTCCCGCTGCCGTCGCGTCGATTGCACCCGTCGATTAATTCTCACTCCTCATTTGCATATCGTTTTAATTTTGAACTCATCCGGCGCCCACTGTGCCTTCGCCCCCGACCTCGAATACCTCTTGTCAGCTCTGATATGTTGAAATCGATTGCATCGAATATTTCGTTTCGCGCTCTCGTTGATAAAAATCTCTCCTCTTCTGGGGGTCGTTCTTGCCAGTTCGCGATTGACGTACGGAAATAATACGTCCGCGCCGATATCGATCATTATTGTTCACGCACCATCGATAACTCGATCAGATTGAAATATTCCCCCGGTAATTACGATTCCCAGTGATAAGTGTGACCTGTGATCGCTTTGTAAGATTTTTATCTTCATTGGTTTGTATTCTATTCATTGTTAATCTTCTCAAGCCTACGATTACCGTATTGTGGATACGGTTTTAAAACTTCACATCACGAGGCCGTATATTTTGCTGTTAGGCTAGGAGTAGTTTCACTTGTCATCACAGTGCAGTCGTTTACATAATATAATTCTTTACGTATTCTCGTCAAGTGCGTAATGTTGTAGTCGCGCCTGTTCCGTGAATATAAAAGGTATTAGCGTGGTTCCGCAGTGATGTTTGGCGTAACACCGCCTCGTAGGATGCAGATGCTCTTGTGCATGAATTAGCAGTATAAATGTGGAACTCGGTCAGTGCCCCCAGTTTACCCGTATCACTAATCGAGCATCCATGTTTCGTAATGTACCTCACAACTCTTGAGATTTCGCTTTCGACGCACACAAGTTTCTTCTACAGATTCCGCGTCGGATTCTTTCGTTCTGTTTCTGAGCACGTCTACTCGCTCTCTCGGGAATATCTGGGAGCTTAAAAAAGAATGCTCGCCACTACAGGAGTTGTCGACACGAGTCGTAAATTCTTGATCTTTTTTAGACGTGGACAATCAAGCTGCGCTCGCCTTTCCAACGGTGACTCACACGTCATAACTTATTCCGCTCACATGGGACGCGTCTATTCTCAACGTCGCTCGTTAGACTCGCACCTAGCTTTATTAACTTATCAATACTATTGTTTTGATAAACGCTCGAGACGCAATTTCTGTTGACTCATCGTATTGTGCCAGCTAATGTGCCCACATAATTGTCGGCCTGTAAGCCGATTGGTCGGCTTGTGCAAGGCAAGCTAACAATAAAGCTAATTTGACTAATAGGTGCGTTGTAATCGTCACCGCGTGTGGTTTCGGGATTACAAGATTATCTAGTCAACTTTCTTTTACGTATCTATCAGTCTGCTAATGAACATGGTTGTAAAGCCATTGTTCTTCAAGTTCGTGTCTCATATTTTGTAATAATGCTCGGACAATATCTTAGTTGCTGGTTTCTACCATATTTTCACTAGGCATTAGGATGGGTTGTGCAAGATGCTTCGAATCAGCGGCATCGGAGTCGGTGCGATCATTAATTTATTATTCCGCACATGAACGCACCGCCGGTTCAATTTTTTCGCAAATTATTTAATGTTTGCGAAATTCACATTAAACGATCGACTCTCCCTTGTAATTAACGTGGCACCGCCCGACCACCCGGGCGCGAGATCGATGGACCCACGGTTAATCCTGCACAAGGGCTAATATTGATAAACCGCCTTTGCCGTGTCCAGAACCATTCTCAAATGAAGAGATTCATCCCATGCATTTGGAGAAATTTCAGAGCAATGACCGTCTTGGTTTTGCAGCCGTCATCTGTGTAATGGATCAGATTATTAATTGGGAGCACATAAGTTCCAGTGCAGTCAATACATGTTGATGGATCGTCGGAACAATGGTATTCAGTGAACCGATATAAAGAGACGAGTCTCAAAAATGTTAAACCCTTGAAATATGTGACATATGCTGCTTTTATGATTGCCAATATTTTTTTATGAGATTCTATTATTTAGTCCGACAGAACAAAGATTTGTTTATGTAGCATTTTTATTGTCGTTAATTAATTTCTAGATGACAAAGACTGAATACAAGCACATACTTTTTCAACTAAGATTATCTGCGAAGCTTGAATGACTGGCTTTATGGAGTTCGTGAAAATCCGGCGTGCGTTGCCTGCCAGAGAGTTGTATTATTTTAGGAGCTGCGTTGCACTTTGTGCACTATTACAGCAGGCCTGCGCCTTTCTGTTGCATAATTCAGACACGAGCCCCGCCGTTTGCATTCCGATACTTGATATGTGCTTTCACATGTATTTATGGACAAGATTTTGTGTCTCCGTAATGTTTGCCGAATAAATAAATCGTGTTTAAGGCATAAATACAATGGACGCGCAGCGGCTCCCCTCGTTATGTCGGCGACTGTAAAGTCCGAGTTAGCTTCTTGGGTTGTCGGCTTGTCAACGTTGAGATATTTCGCGGGCTGGCCTGATGTTCGTGTATTTCGTTGTTTAGGGGCTTCGTTACACTCGCGGTTTATGTCGCCGCTTACAAATTGGCGGACGAAGCGAGCGACGTCACAACTCCTCCAGGAATTATGAGAGCTCCCTTACATTGTTTATAGTGCGACGAGTTCTCTGACACACTTGCGACTTCTGGTTCCACTCAACAGAGCAGTTTATCAATAAATATCAAACTTTTCTGCTGACAGTACACATAATTGCCTCAAGAATAGTCGCTCGATCCTTCACCTGCACGTTTACAAGCTCAAAGTGGCAACAATGGCTATAGACGCCAGCCAATCAAATATCTCGACGTCATTATCGGACGGTCGCATCGCACGATTCTCCTCACATCTCACTTACCGCAATTCTAATGATTTGCAGCGGAGGTCCTATTCGGTATGCGCCGTGCTTGCGCCTTCGTATGCGTGGCGCGACTCCCCTATCCCGTGCCCATCGCCTCCGCAAACTTCCGCGACTCCTGATTGCTCTAATTGAAATTTATTCGTAGCTGCTACGCGTCCCGATTACCAAATCGTGGTTTTAATTCGATTACTTTAATGAATAGGGCATCGATTGTCCAGACCCGTTTAGTTATGTATGCGCGTGCGATTATGCGATCTCGTTTACTCGATTGACGCGGGACGCGCCTCATCCATTATAGATTTACCCGGGAGTGTATCGTCCACTCTATATGGTACGTCTCTGTCATTTCGATAATTGGACCAGCGATTATCAAGTTGCGCAATTCGCGTCTGCGATCGATCTGTTGATTGGAAAAAGATGCGCCATAGCAGCTCTAGAATAGGTAATTACGTGTTTTATTTCGATTAAAAAGTCATGTGAAATTTAAAAAAGGTGCTACCTAACTAGTTTCTGGTTTTAAACCTTAATAATTAGAAAGAAGGAATGTACTGGCACTTCGATTGCTTCCCTTTATCAAGCAAGCAGAAAAAGTTCATCGTTATAAATAACGATAAAGTTTTTCTTTTATTAAAAAAATCGAGATTTATAAAGTAATACTTTTGATCGAGTGGTATAATCGATACCAGCGTTGATTCGGCGAATCCAAATCGGCCCACTTCCTAAAACTAGACTGAGCGACGCACATGGTTAAAATTAGGCGCGCGCCGAAAATAGCGTAATATTCGAGCGGCGCGTCACAGCGGCGGATATTGTGTTACAGTACATTCGTTATGCAAGGAACGGGAATGTGGGCCACTGGGATTTAGTTATGATGCACTATGCAGTATATTATCGGCTATTTGAGCCAGAACATCTAATGACTGCTCACAAATTGTATGCATCACTTTCTCACATGTGACTATGATGAAAGTTAATTTTCTGTAAAACAATTCTAAATCTTGAATGCAGCATAATATGTTTATCATCTAGTTAAGATTTGTATGCACGTTATAATTGTTAATCGATGGTAAATAACTGTACCATTACTTGGATGAGCATTACAGTAACAAGCTGTCATAGTCCACTACGGACATGACAGCGAATTTTTAAAATTATTGTTCGCAAACAAACAATGTTTTCTGTTATTGAAAGGGTACAACTTATCGGTCATGCTTTTGTATCGCGATCTTGCTCCGTTTCGGCATCGGTAACCTCTGCTTTCTTTACATTTCTTGTCTTGTGAGAGACTGTGCGATTTGTTATCGAAGTTGGACCGTATTGGACGTCGAGTTTACCGGTTGTTCCGCGTCTATAAATTCAAACTAGCGTCCTAGTGGGGGCGACCGTTACCGCGTGGGAAATGATTGGGTCCGGGCGGCTTTGTTAGGAGGATTGTCCACTGGTGTAGATGCGCCGATAGGCTGCGCCCGCGGTGACAGCTACGTGGGAACGCGTTGTGTGTACGCCGCCTTAGATGATATTGTCATTTCGGCGTGCTTTGTTGTTCAACAAAAATGTAGACTAACTGTTGTTAGAGATAATGCGTTATCTTCAAGTCGTGGTTCTCGTGTGTACCTCAAATAGTCCTGGAATGTAAGGTAGACTGCTCTAAGCGCTTTCAATTCGATGGATGTAGTAATGGCGTAGACTTTCTTAAAAATCTTAAAAAAGCGAATAATCATCAATCATCATCCTTCAAATCTATTTGAAAATAGTTCAGAAATTTACGTCGATTTACAAATAAAATGGTTACAACCTGAATTATACAGTGATTCATGCTCAATTTCAATATTATTTGTAGTACCTTAGTTTTGTAATTTATTTCGAAATGTTTCTCAAATAGATCGGAAGATTTCCCGTAAAATTATCAAAATTATAAGAGGTTACGAATGAACGGCTAAAGACAAGATCTAGAGCATCTACGTGTTAAAAGATACGCGTACATTTTTGATTTAGCGATCGCATTTAAAATAAAGTTCATCTAAGTCAAGGAATCTGAAGCAAAAATCAATATAATAAACAAATCCCCTTTAAAAAGACACGTATGGCGGCGTTTCTATTCGGTCGTGTTTTCCCAACAGACAGTCCGTTGTAATGGACCTCACCATAATGTATTCCACACGCGTAGAAACTAACGCGTCCACTATTCAGCTCTGAAAACAAATCCATAACTTTTGTCGCATACAATCTATCATACTTTTTCTACACGTCAATATACAAGCTTACAAACAAAAAGCTTTCAAATGCTAATCTTGTATACGTGCGATTTACGTGGGAAATTGTTGTGTTGACTCAGTCTGTTACCTCGATGATGTTTTGGTTAATGGTAGAATATGATAATAGCGGAACTTTGCTACAATAAATTGATAAATGTGGTAAAAACAAAAGACCATTTGTTCACCATAAATTCTTCACAGAGATTTATAATTGCCATTTTTATTGATACGTTACAAATTGATCTGGTGAAAAATTAAGAATGTGTATCAAGTTAAAGATCTTCCTTGGATCAATGACATAATTATATGCCTATTGTCTTGTTTGTCCTATCATAATATTACATAAAATTTTCCTTTGATATTTCTATTATACCTTATGCCTGTTGACTAATTGTTTTTGTACATTAACCTTATATGGCCACCTACACCGGTGATATAACCAGCGACTGTTGTAGGATTATACATACGTAGGCGGCGTCCTTCCTCGTCGTTAGTCGGTTAGTTTGTTACACATATAGGATATATGAAATGAAACAATACAATAATATCATAGGAAAAATATCTATCTAGTTCTCTGCTACTGAAGTTTTATTCACGCTTCTCAGTTTTGCTTTAATTTACTCTTAATATGTAGACTTTGTTAATGTTTCTTGAACTGTTGAGGAAGATTTCATTAAATGTAGGACTAACAATAGAAGCATTGAAAAAATTTGATGTGATCAGTTACATTTTATGAGCTGTTGAGGTAGAGGCGTTGACTGAATCTACTTTATGCCTGAATCAGTTATGTCAATTTCAAACTATCAACTTATCATTGTTTTAAAATCATTATTAGATTCTATTTCAGTTTAAAAAAAAGGTAATTATAGATGGCATTCTCTCAACATCAATTAGGATCGAAGGTTCAAACTATTGTTTATTTCAAAAGAAAGATATTTCTTTCTTTTAACGGTTCTGCAAATAAAGATGTAATTGGTTCTATATCTCTAAGATCTTCGACTCTTACCCTAACTTTTTGTTACACATGTGCGCGTACGCCTATTCTCGCATGACTTATGTATGACCATACACTGTCGGCTCATTTAACTAAATATATTCAGTATTATAGTTCACTACGAAACGCACCGCGAATTTAAACTTGACTTTTGCCGTTGTTAAATCCTTATATTTTGATTCATACTTTATCTATTTCGAAGAGTCAATCTTTTATGTTATACAATTTGATTAGATATTTATCTATCTAATAATAACTAGTCATAACTACACATGTCTTTTGTTGTTAATTCGATATACAGGTCGTTCAAACATTATTAAATATCTAAACTCCTCGAGCGATCTTATCTTTCCTTCGAAATCGAATTCTGCCGTTACGTTAATCAGTCCAGTTACCGAAATTGCCTTCATTAACAATCTCCTTTCTTTCGCGAAACTGTATCACTTAACCGGTTATTTTTTCTATAAAATAATCGAATGTTGTTTTAAGGCGTGTCCGTGAAAGGGTTCCGCGCTGAAAAATGTTGTTCTTCTTCGTGACTTTGAGAAAGTATTCCTTGCTTTTTCTGAACAAGTTTATAGCAATAATTCTCTTTTATCATTTCATGGGACACAGTCATAATATGTATTGATAAAACCAGGGCGAAATGTATTTATTAACATTATATTGTGTTGTAATAGTGGATCATAGTTACGGTGGGAATTACTTCCAAATTTATTACGGTTTTTAAATTTCAAGCACGAATAATCTTTTAAAAACAAAAGTCGTAATTTACAATTAGTAAGAAAATTGTTCAGTTATTGAAAACCATTAAATCTCACCTCCTATTACTGCTCTTACAAAAGCTTCCCCTCTTTTATATCTTTTGAATGACGGTCTACGGATTCTTTGATTCGAAATCGTACTGCCGCGGTATGTGGCATTATCTCAGTTAATAGTCATCTAGTAGTTACTGTATTCTAGGAAATACTGATGAACCATTGAAAATAACGAAATTGGTTAAGATTTAACGACGATACACGTAATTGTGTGCTTCCTCGTAATGTTTCTACAATCGAATCGTTTGATCCTGTGATGCTTATTTTTACGATCATCTAACGATGCACGTCCGTAACTTAATATTTATCTATTTATTGCTTTTGTATTTTATTTTCATAATTGCTTGTATTGTTCTAAAAATCGTTGTGGTACTCAAGGGTCCATACTTTCTCCAAACAAAGAAAGTATAACAAATATTTTATTATGTACAGGCAGAGGCCTACGTAAAATGCAAATTAATCAACCGATGATGATAGTGACCCACGATAACTCGGCAATTCATTTGAACATGCTTATTTTAAGTAATTTCACCAAGCCGTACACTTATATTAAATTTTATACGGGCACGATGGGACGTGATACGAATATTGTAATTTTAGCAATAAGCACTTGTCCAAAGTAATGACCGTATTTCTGAATCAAAGGTCCTCGTGTGGTATCGAAACCACCGAATGGTTGCGTCGCGTACAGACGAAAGTGGTCATTGAAGAGCCTTGGTAGTGGCGCAAGTTCTGTGATCTGTGACATTGCGGAATTGCCCTATTGCTGTTCCATTTCTTCTAATGCCTTTTTGCTAGTGTTAGAATGGGACGTAAGACCTCCATCAGACGCTCTCACTTCCGCCCGCCCACACTGGCGCCACCTACGCGGGTAGCTTAAAAATCGCGGTGGTCTTGTGACAATTGTTTCCGATTATTCTCCGCGAATTGGAGCCATTTGATTTCGGAATTTAGGTCTTTTTTTAAGCTAAAGTGTGGCAAGCATGACATCAACCGTAGGTGGTATACGAGATAAAATGTGTTTGCGCTCAGTTTACGTTGGCCAAGCTTTCGAAATGACCGTTCTCCTCTAAATTATGACTTAATTCTGTAGTCTCTTTTGTGTTGGTTATTCGATACATATCGCATTTCATTTTATAGTTAACGGTAAGCTTGTGACCGCCATGAAACTGTCTGTTTAATTAGTTAACTGGCACGTGCCCAGCTGAAGGCGAAGGTTATGTATGATTTTGTACCTCTAGTAAATTCTGGGTCATTGTTAGAACGACTGTGAGTAGGAGTCTTTATTCCAACATTACTATTTATTAAGTGATTTTATTGATTGAATCTCATGTATTTTATTACGCGCTATTAAGAAACAGTATAGACGACTAATAAAGAGACGTATGCATAATTTCCCAGCATAATACTCTTCTACGTTAACATCATCATGTCGGGATAGTCTCGTCTATTTAAGCAGCTCAAGTCCTCGTGAATCAAACGTCGCAGGGAGAAGTCATTATCATAAAACCATCATAAATAGTTAATATACAAAAGGGATACAGTAGGATAGCGAACCGTTGTGGACTAAGAGATACCGTACGGAACGTGACTCGCCTTACCAAAACCTCTAGATGTGAGACTACAAAACGTTCGCTATGTAAATTTTGTTTATATTTCGCGTTTTTAACTTTTAAGATTTACTCTAATGCATTTTATTCAATCAATTCTCAGGCCATTCAACAAGTGCCATCGTCTGTATAGTTTTTAAGTACAACGAGGATATCTGACAGCGATTAGATTTTAAGTTTCGTTCCAACATCCCTAACCATCCCTTAGAATTCATAGTATGGTGCTATTGCGTCGTCTCTCGCTGCAGCGGCCACGCGTTCAGAATTTCCATAGGTGATCTCTTTTTTCCTTGTTCTTATATTTAATGGTAAATATTAATATATATATATTGTACTGTAGTTTATTGAATCATGGGACCAAGTCCTATATATTGATACCTGTATCTGTAACGTAACATTCCCAGTTTGCGCTTTAGTGCCCATTTTAACATTGTTTGTGATCCATCCAACAACGTTGACTTTAGTTTAAGGCATGTCGTGTGTTTCCTTTTGAATGTGAGCACTTGTATTGACTGGTACTTAATTCAGTATTGTTTACTTTGATAGTATTTCTACATGTCAAAATATAATACTCTAGACAAATAGAAAGGTTTCTGCTTTTGTTCAAAATTTGACATTTGGTGATACATATCGCGCGAGTGAGAGAAAAAGCTAATTGCTTAGTTTAGTATACATTACGTATAATGATTGAGAGTTAAAAGTTTTTTCGACACATTAGCTCGTATCGTTACAGCACTGGTGCTGTTCGATGTTCGATGTTTTACGCCACACTTCTCGATCCCAGTGTATTGAAAAACGTAAGACACACGTTACGATTACTTACGGAAGAATATTTTGGCTCGCGCAAAACGCGTGTGTCAAGTCATAATGTAATATTAAAGAAGATTCTCACGTAATGGATACTTGCAAAGACTATAGCTACTAACTTAGATGAGATTAGTATTTGAAAGTAATATTATATTGGTGCTGACTGTTAATTGTTATTTATCATAGAGATTATAAAGTAAACAACATTAAAGTATCAGTCGATACCTGATTCCTTTTTACTAGTATCGAAATTACTGAATAGTATTAATATTAAACTAGTAAAATTGGATCCTTAAAAGATTTTGAATCGTAATAATAAATTAATATAATAAATTAGTGGTAAGCAACGAATGATGTATCCTAACACAAGATGCGGTGATGATACTTAAAGAAAAACTTTTTACAAAAAGTGTCTTATATCTCAGTGCCTTGGAGTGAGAAAGAAATTCTAAAATCGACTGTTATTCAGTATTATTATACAAATATTTGGCAGAATATTTGTTGTTTCAAGTGAAGCTAAGACAGTTTTAATGTTCGTAGCGTCGTTATTTCATTATGTTAATTGTCCAGAATACTCTTGAGAATTGTTGGAGAGTAGCAAGGAGGCTTGATTCCCAAGTACTTAAGTTAACCAGTAGCTAGTCTCCGCGAATAGCGAAGATCTCACCTGACTATGATGTTTTGTAACTTCAACATTTATATGTGAAATCGAGGTTATATTAGGAATCGATGTTAGGTTGGACAAAAAATCCGAGAAAAGTAATTTTGTCATAAATATGTTATTTTGTCATAAATGCGATTATTTTTAGTTTTATTCTTCATTCAATGTGTTGTTATACTTTTGAAATGGTACATTTTCTCCAACCTCATAAACTACTATCATGCAAATTCAATGCAAATAAATTTGGTAAAAAAAAATATTGCAAGGAAAACACACATGAAATTAAGAAATGCTTCATTGCTTTTTGAGACGATTATTCATGTTGCCTGATAAATGTACGACAAGTAATAATTCAATTCTTGTTTAAAAGCCTGTCTGCGTAAAGGCCTCTACACATACACTCGGCCATTGAGGTAGCGAATAAAATTTATAGCATTCATTAATATGTATTATATTATTATTATTGCGATACGAATATCGTAACGCGTGTGCGCACAGGCCTTACAGTTTATTAGTATGATTGTTAATGAATGAAACGAGTTTTTGAATTGATTTATATACGCACTTTATTGTGAATCGAGCAATTTGAAGACAATAATTTTTAAAGTGTAAAAAAATGAAATATCTTTTTGAAATATTTACAAGGTTGTGAGGTGTTGAACAGTTTCTGATGTTGTGAAGATTCGCTAGATGGTTATAAAAATAAATTTTATTGTATCGTCACTTTTTTGAAATTTGAAGGGTGTGCTGTCAGTTAGCGCGTTAACATTTTCAGTGACGTTGACATCCTGTAACAGTTTTCAAAACAAATAAAAAACTGTCAACATTTTATTTCGTATGATTAATGAAATTAGAACGTAATATAATTTCGTATGAATAATGTTGATAATGCCCCCTTCGAAGTTATTAAAAGTGATGCCGACAATGTGATAGAAACAATACCTAAAGAAGCTAGATCATTGTTACTGTAAAATACAATTTTTGTAAATATGTACAATAATAATAACGCCATAAGCAAAAATAATTTTAATACTAGATGCAATGTTGTACAAGTTTTTTTTCTATTTAAATATTTTTTTGAAAGATTTAATCTACTCTATTTTTAATAATGACTTATTTTATCGTTTCGAATAATTTATATTATGTGTTTGTACAATGTCGTAGTTGAAATCGGAGAAGACATTAAAAAAATTATAAAAAATAAAATGTTAAAAAATTTATACAGGTTTTGTATTGAAATTATGTTTAAGTTTTTCCTACCTCTCGATCCACTATCGGACCTTCCCTTGGGACTATGTTCCCGTATGGAGTCCTGTGCTTTGTTTGAATCTTCAGTACATTATGAAATAATTTCAGAAATTTTACAAGCTATTTTAAATGATAAAAATAATGTTCCTTATATTAAAAATAAATAAAAGAAATATTGAAGCTTTAATCAAATCACCGTTGTAGCAAATGTGATTAGGGCGGCGACCGAAGGGCCCTAGTTAAGATATTCCACTTTTCCACCGAACTTCGGCACATGGCTCAAAGGCCTAGAGTCATGTGTTCTTATTCCTTGGAACTCTGTCATATCTTAACTTTTGGTCGCCGCAAAAGGACCGTGCGGGGCATCTTCCCCGCGTTTAATTTTATTGTTATTACAAACAATATCGTAAAATATCCAATTTGACGTTTTTAATTATGTCGCGGGATTAATCCCCAGTTTCGGTGGGCGTGTCCGATAGTAGGCATCATCAACCCGCCAGCGTATTGAGAAGGTGTCTTCTTGATGATTCGTATCACGGACGTGCCTTTTCGATATGGTCGCTTAATAGTTTTAAGGTGAGTCGATGCCCAAAGTCTGCCGCTGTGGTCGTAATTACTTTCGCCTCTGAGACGCGAATATTACGTTCATAAACATGTGGTAATTGCTCAATGATCCTCCTTCAGCAGCTTTCTTTTGGCGTCTTCTCCGTAGACTCGGATTGGCCAATATTTCGCGTTACAAGTGATATATTGAAGAGAGAAGACAACACACAACATTAAGGTATGTCCATTTTTGTTATTTATTATAAAAATCTGCATTTTAACAACTAATAATTTTTTGAATGTGTTGTTTTTCGATGTGCTTTCACAGGTGTTACAGGTATCAATAAGATTTTAGCTGAACATGATCAATAGTTTTGATAGAGTATAATTATCATTGATATTGAATATGAATTAGCAGTGTTAATTGATATGTTTGCTGATTGAATAGATGCCATATGTAGAAATCCTTATATAGCATACATCCGTTGATTCAAGATAGATACATATCACATTACTATATTCATAAATATTAAAGATGCAAAATTGTTTAAATATGTAACTACGAGTCCCGGTAATTTATAGTTTTTGAGTACTTGAAAAAAATACAATTTTAAAACCTATATTATTGCTGACAAGAATATCAGCGAGGGGTCACAACTTAATGTTTTCTGTTAAAATAAGACGACGTTTTTTGAATAATATCTGCTGCGTGAGTAGACTTTTAGCATTTACATTATTATAGTTTTGTAGGTTTTCCTATTACATGGAAGTCGTGGGATGTATAGACTTTTCTTTGATCCGGACATCCAAGGATAGTTTAAAATAATTGATTATTTTGTGTGATGCATCTATTAGGTAGTAAAAAGGTCCCTGATGCTCATATTTCTGCTATATACCTCTATTATAACTTTGGTTTTGATCAGATTTATTTTGGACCTCAGAAAAATAGGCTATAGCTTTATCACCTTTTGAATATATGCATTATCATGTAGCAAGCAAAATTATGTAGCAAGTACTACTACTCATGAATTTTGTTAAGCCTTAAAATTTTATCTTTGATTAGTGCGAGGCTTCAGTCGCCTAGGTAATAGCGCGAAATCCGTGTTCATACTCCATATGTAATATATATTATTTGTATCCCACAGCTGGGCAAAGGCCTCCCCTATAATTACGTAATATGTATTAGAAATGCTAATGTCTGTCTGTGACATTTTCACAGCTAAAACGCTGAACAGATTTTGATGTATCTTTTTTACACACAGAAACCAGAAATGGATGGTAAGAGTTTATATGACCCGACACATTTCACCTTGGACGAAACTGCGGGAAACAGCTAGTTGACAATGAATTTGGACGGGATCTGGCTACTGTGTCGTATTATTAATGGAATAAAAAGATTAAGGGTAATCCTTATCCCCCGTAGCTTAGAAACGAACATGAATAACATAGAAAGAGGTCTGTTCCATTTTGCAGACTTTATTGGATCGTCAATCGCCTTGTCCCCTCATAATGTTGCAAAGAATGGAGCGATTGAGTTTGTATGAAGTTATTATTTCAGGACGTTGCGAAATTCTATATTCATTAGGTCTGTTACTAGATTTTTCTCTGAACATACTAATGTTTGGTCGTTTGATGTTGAGATTTCATTTATAATATCTGTTTATCAAGATTAGTTTCATTTTATTCACATTATTTATGATAACATGAATATGGTCAATTGCCTCATTTATTTGTCTCATCCTTACATGTTATATAAAAAGAAGTCTTCCTGTCGCGTCTTTCTGTATGAACGCGATATACTTAAAAATACCAGACGTATTTTTGCACGGTTTTCATCAATATATGGTCTGATTCCTGAGAAAGGTTTTGGTGTATAATTAATTTTGATTTTACTCGAGTAAAGCCGGGATCGGCTCCTAGTTTTAAATAATTTGGTTTTTTATATACATTTGGCGTATATCTAAGACACCATTATATGAAGCCCCGTACCTCATTATACTCAAAGTGGAATTTAAATTATTGTCTTGTTCCTCCTCAGATAATAACACAGATCAAACAATATAAATATTCAGCAGCAACCAAGTGGTATACGGTATTGTCAAAATTTACGCGGCAATAAAATATATTTAATTTTTCTCGCCAGTACTTTTATCTTGGAGATATTGGTGATTTATGTCCACAAGATTCACGCGTGCCGTTGTGCGCAACACTCGCTCTTGACTTTTTTACTGAGAAGCTAAAGTATGTAAGAGTAATAATTAGTATTAAGATTGTGGAACTTTTCAAATATAAAGAACTTTTATCATACCGTGAGCGAACGGAACTGATAGCCCTTCTTAGAGCCTTTTTGGCATAATAGGGACCAACACTATTTAAATGAGTTTATTTCGGCATTTCTTTTCAGCAGTGGTCGTTCCGAAATGTCAGTAGATTGTAGTTTTTTAAGAAATTACTATAAAATTTGATGTGACAAATTTCCTGTGATGTATTTCTGCATGCATTGATTTTCTCTTTGTATAAGAGCAATCTGAAAATCCTAAATATTAAAAAGTTTCTGGATGCGGATTAGATGGATCTGTCGCATCATCATTTATTACTGAATACATCCACATTCCGTGGCCTAATGGTCATCATGCCGGACTGCTACACTGGAGGTTCGACCGACCCGGGTTCGAGCCCCGGCCAGGTCAACATGAAAAATGATATTTTTCAGAATGACCTGGAATGTTTAGATAATATGTAGATGTTATAGAATATAGTATCCTTGAGTTAGTACCCCATTACACAAATCACGATCTTACCTTGGGGCTAACTAAATATTTATTATTATTTCTTTATATAGTCACTTATTTTTAGTAGTTTTTTCTCAGCAATCTTCAAAAATTACAATCCATTGTGTGTGTGAAATTCGTACAAAGTTGAGGAACATATTGGTAGATCGTTTCACCACATAACTCTGCCATTTTGAAAATCGACAACAATAACTCAGCAGCTAATTGCAGATTTCTCCTTGTACCTTTTGTTTGTTGCCAAATGTTAAACCAGGATTTCGACTACAACCAACTAAAATGCACAATAAACCTAAGAAACAGTCAAATTTGCAGACAAATCTGGATTAATGTAATTCATAAAAGGCTAGGCTTCCTTTAAAGAGGCTTTCCTTTCTTTGACATATATCTGTCTGGATCTGTGGATTGGGTTTTAGAGAGTATAGGTATTCTACGCTTCTACACCGATTTTAGATCAAACTTATTTTTCTTTAGTCTGTTATTTGCCCTGTGGTTGGCCACCTTTAACTATATTCGTATATATTCGTCCCCATCCATATAACTATACAGAATCATGTCTAATAATACGTGATACTGATTTCTCTATAGATGGGGTGCTGTATCTGCATTAAAGTTTTGGGGAGTAGACTAAGTCAATAGTTGTAAAATTCGAAAGGCTACGTTTAGCCAGATTGTGGGCTTAATAGATTTTGAAATAGTGTCAAGCTAGGCTATCACTATTTTATAGCCCTTTTTCTTGATTGACTTTTACAAATAGCGCGGGAGAGACATCACAAAGATTTAAAACTCCTTTCATTGCATGTAAAATCTTTACAATATAAGGGATATTCTTGTAGGTCGTTGGTTCACAATAAATCCTGCCTGCTAATTGCAGGTGTCGGCGAGTATCTCGATGTTTGCCGCAGAGTGATAAACAATGCCATATCAAGAAACAGTCAATCTTGCAGACAAATATACTTACATACATTTCAGATATATGGCCCTCTCGGATCGGCTGAAGTGTCGATTTTTAATTCACGACGAAAATTAATGTTGTATTATACAACACTATATGTCACTGAATATACGAATAATTTAGTCGGTGACCGTGCTGAATGATGCGTTAATTTTTCCTGTTGTTTTCATGCCTATTGTTAGGTCAGCATTAATACCAACTATTTATGTTTAATCCAAGGAAGTTATATGTATTGACGTCCATAAATCTGATCCTTGGCATAACCATCAACATAATCCAAGGGTTGCTTGACTTGACAATTGACATACTATTGCAAACGAGTTAATATGTTCGCAAACTCTCACTTCCCATAAGGGAACCTACCTCGCCGGGTTTCTAGTCAAGGGTCTATCGGCAATCATCGAGGTTGACATCAAAATTAATCCTCAACAAGTCCAAAGCCCGCCGACTATTCAGTCCGTCAACACATAGACTACTGCATATGCATAGAATAAGCGATAAATCATTGACGTCATCGATAAATCAATCGCCAATGTGATAATGCAGAGACCCCCTACAAGGAGACCCTAACATTGTCTTTAATATTTGGACAGTGATTATGTCTTCATTTGCATTGAGGAACAAAGCTACTGTATGTATATGACAATGAGGCTTTGTATTTTTTATTATATCGAATATTGGGCTATTATAATATATAAATAATATACTTTCGGAATCTCTCAGTGATTTTTGAAGAATATCGAATAAATACCATTTAAATTACTGAATTTAAACAATGTGAAAAATATGACAACACCGTTGACGTTTCACCAAAAAGAGTATTATTCTCTTGTCCTGAACATTTTACTTTTACCATAGACTTTGATAAATTTAGACTGGATAAAATAATATTAGCAATGAATTTCTATAAAATGTTTTCTATTTGATGTTTCCGATTTAATTGATTAGAACATATTATTATATTTTCTTAATCTAACAGAAATACACATTTTGACATTTTATTTAGCATACAAGTTCATAGAACGACCACCATTAGTACCTTATCTGAGTTATGAGGACAAGAATCCTACGATTCTTGAAATTGGTCTCTCTTTTGTGTGATGTATCAACAAACGCTCACTTAAACCTACCCAGCTATTTTAGGAATCGAAGCATTGATGGTGATGGTGATTGATGGTGCAGGTCTCGCTTATATTATACTCGTAAGATATCTGGGGATTCCAGGAACTTTTCTTGCAGATGCATCGCCATGACTCAAAAAGTTACCACATCGGCTTGTACAATTTTTACCATATCTGTTTGGATCCATGCTTTACATTCAACCATTATCAACATCTTGTCTATTTTAAATTGTTTCTACTTCTTAACGTTGATTTATGTGAAAACACCATAACGTTTTTCTGTGACATCTCCAAGTTTTTAGAGGTCTGTGACACGGTATCGCGTACACGTTGTATTAATGCAAATTGCGTTTATCGGACATTTTTTGCGACGTTGAATTTTGCAGCCATTATTGAGATGACGCGCGGGAAAGGTGTGACCGTAAATTGTATTTTTTAAGTGGAAGCATTAGCTTTTTTTATTGCTCTCTAAAAATTATCTATTATATAATATAGACCAATGCAAAGACCATCTGTTTATTTGAAAATTAACTAATAATTTAAACACAATGTTTCCGATCCCTTGATTTCTTCTTCGTTGAGGATTTGAAGAGTCTGTCTTCAACGTCAACAGACCTAAATTTTTGGCCTGGAATTTTCGTGTTTGTTTCATGACCATTCAGCAAAATGCATATAGGTAGGACTTCTTTCGATTTTAACAGCATTTCGTGTCCATTAATCTCATCTCAGATTTTACACATCAAGTCGTATACAACTTTAATGTATTCACTGTTCCTTGTTTATTCGGTAAAACGTGACTGAATAAAATTACTGTCGATAAATTGGAAACAAGAGAGCCTCAACGTCCAGCAATTGTCCTCTATCACGCACCTCGCAAACCTGTGGTAGTGAAACTTTTAGTGTTGTCAATCGATAGTAGTGTATGTTATCGATAAACTATACCTATAGTGTACCTAAAAAACCCCTGCCTTGTGATCTGACAACTAAGAATGCTGAAAGCCATGCAAAGTGGAGAAGACCCGTATCGGATTGCCGGATGCCTATGGACAATAGGTTACGGTGTTTGCTTACCATCAGGCAATTCGCATGCTCGTCTACCTACTATATTATAAAAAAGGAGAAAATGTGAAACATTTGACGGTGGGCTCCGGCGGTCTATGGCTTAGAAAGCAAACGGGAACAGGTTCAGATGAAATAGAGAAAACCTCACAAACTACCAATAAAAGAATAGTTTTCACCTATCAACTACTAAGCTGTTCTTAATGAATATTACAATAATATTAATAAATATATGTCTATCATAAGGAATAGAATATATCAGCAGGAGCAATGACCAAAGTGAGTACTTTCTTTCCTGTCA
Source organism: Plodia interpunctella (assembly GCF_027563975.2). Classification (NCBI taxonomy): domain Eukaryota; kingdom Metazoa; phylum Arthropoda; class Insecta; order Lepidoptera; family Pyralidae; genus Plodia; species Plodia interpunctella. Next base: position 9,692,408 of record NC_071301.1, read on the forward strand.
CTAGTTTCAGAATTTCAAGCCACTATGATTTGTGAAATACAATCGTATTGCCTTATATCATAGTTATATCATGAACCAGGTTATGTATATTTACTATCAACATCGACCGCTTTATCGAACCATCGATATCGATGGTGGACGACTGTCAATGGTGAAACTATCGATGATCGCCAACCCTAGCCTGTTTTGCATTCCCGCCCAAAATTCCAAGTAACAACTTAAGTTTATTTCCTATAATCCATATGATTTCGCGCCTGCGCTGTACAAATACCGACCGAGCACTTATCACTTAAATGCTTACCAACCTACCAATTTTCTTACCATATAATTGAAACGAATGCGTGCATAATTGAAAAGTTGGACATCGTTTATTATAAAAAAAAACTTTCGAAAATTACTATTTGTGTGGCATATTGAGTCCACTTGTGTACACAGCCCGTTACAATGTTAAGTTAAATGGTTTTTGGAATCAATTTTCAGTGTCAGATGTGATGCACAGACGTGGCATTTCATTTACATTATATTCTTAACTGTATAAAGTTTTCTTAAGTATTCATCCTTTTTTTTTATGACAAAGGATAACGATTGTTGCAATTTGCAATAGCATCAGTAATGCACTTCCAGCGAGTATTTAATGACTGACTAATGTTGGCTCAAATCTTAACATTACTACGTAGTATAAAAAGTAACCATCCGTGTCTGTCTGTTTCTAAGCTTTCTTCTTAAACCACGCAACAAATTTTGATGGTGTTTTAACTGTTATGTAGAAATTTATTAACGAATGTTTATAGTCGCTAGTTCTTCATACAATTTTTTCTACTGGATTCGATTCGATTGTTTACTCGATAATGTTTTATCTCGAAATTTCCCCTGCGGCAGCTAGTTGAAAAACAAATGTATATAAAATATTAATAAATAATGATCGATTGTATTATATTCGTAAGTTGTTAAGAATCTCTCAAATGACCTCGACGAGCTTTTATTTTGGCAATAATAATATTAAATGTCAACCTGACAATGTCCAAATTCCACTGCCTCCATCAACAAAGATTCTCCAATTTTAATGTCACAATGAAAATTCAGTAATTGTCCATGATCATTGTATTATTTAGGGCAATGGCACAGAGTAGAATTCAGAGACAACACTTTAATAAACTTAAAAATAATTTTTATTTATCATTATTCAACTGATAGCCGGTGCTTACATTAACTAGACGTGTCTTTTGACATGAAATCTTTAAACACTTGTACCACTCGTCTAAAGGAGAATTTGCATAATCTCGATCATCTTACCATCAGTGTTTGCTTACCAACAGGCAACCCGCAAGCTCGTTTATCCATTATGCTGTAAAAAAACAATTCCTTTTTCTAAAATACCAGTATACAGGCAGACATTTAGAACCCAGACTTAATGGCAATATTAAAATAAAATAACAGCATTAAAAATGAATGAATGCTTTAAAAATGAATAAGATTTTGAAGTGTGGAAAAATAAATGTTTTGTTCTATCAAAGATAAATCGCATGATGCTTGGGCTCTGTTTGTATCTACTCTGTGGGCGAATCGGCGGTGAAATTAAAACCGTCTAATTAACTACCCTTTTAATTTGTTTTTAATAAACGCATTTCGTCTGCCAATGAATTCAGTAAGTTATGTTTACAAATATAAAGGCCTGTAATTATCTTGCTTATGCAATGTTTATGATCTTTTTTAATTTTTGTCCCATCAAGTTGTTATTTTATTTCAAGAGCTTATTGATATTTATTGAAGATATAGAGGTCAAAATATTTTAATAAATTAGGGGTTTTGTCAATATTCTATTCTCTTTCTCTCCCCCCTCTCTTCTGAGCGTTTTCCGTTTCAGTTCTCAGCCGTTGAGCTTCGGAGCCTAGGGTCCGCTTTCTTACATTTTCGTCACCACTTCGCACGGTCGTCGACGTCCTTAGTTGTCAGACAATTGGCACGCATATCATCCTTGACGACATCAAGTCAGCACTTAGCTTGCCCCTTCTGCCTAGGGCAGGCCTTTCTGATGAGATTGTGACCAACAATGTTTAAATGAGTTTTGACTCCGAAACTCTAGTAGTTTGTAGGTCCTGTGAAGAACTAATTTCTGAATAAATGTGTGCGTTACGTAACAATCTAGGTCTCCCTACATAATTAACTAGTTTTTGCCGCTGCTTCGCCCGTGTAAATTTCCCACGAAAACAGTTATTTTTCCGGGATGAAAGGTCTCCATACTTCAAACTACATGTATGCAAAATTTCGAGAGGATTGGTTGAGTATATAAAGCGTGAAGAGACAATAAACAAACAAACTTACTTTAGCATTTATAATATTAGTTTACATTTGTAATATTAATGAATTTCCGTACGATTTCCAGTTACTAGGTGCGGCGTTTACAACTTTTAAATATACATGTTCATAGTTTTACTCGGTTAACTAGTAATTAACGAAGCTTCTGTTGGATACCATTCAAATTGGGTACCTTTTTCCTCTTCTTCAATCCCCCTCAAGCATGATCAAGGATGCCAGTTACTGTTGGCCGAGTGTCTCAAAGATTTATAGACATAATTACACCGTGTAAAGGATTTTTTGCTCGTCCCCAGACGCCGTGGTATAGTTTATCGTATGTTTTACATTGAAATGTTCCGGTTAAATGCATGCGAAATTGAAACTGCTACACATAATTTAAATTTTACACGTGGCTTCAGTTCCTATCTCTTTCTCATCTTCAGGTGTTCCAGGTTGCATCTGAGGTTGTAAATAAACTTTGACATTTTAAATATTCGACCGTGATCTTGCAACCGGCCGCCTGTCTAACATTAACCCTACTAGGGAATGCGTTTGAGGCCGATCAGCTGTCAAGCTATTTTAATTTTATTTTTTATATATTAGGACAAATCACACAGATTGAGCTAGCCCCAAAGTAAGTTCGAGACTTGTGTTATGGGATACTAACTCAACGATACTGTATTAAAATTTTGTAACAAAAACATATACAGATAAACATCCAAGACCCGGGCCAGTCAGAAAATTATCATTTTTGACGTTGACATGACCCGACTGGGGATCGAACCTCTCGGTTCAGAGGCAAATACTTTACCACTGCGCCACCGAGGTCGCCGTATTTGTTTCTCAGTCGCCTCGTAAGGTATCTATGGAAGGATATACCGTTCAGTTCCTCTTACTATGCAATATTAAGATAAATAATGATATGACATTAGTGTAGGTTTTCAAGGAAAAAACAAACTGTGTGGATTTAAAACTGTCACTCATTTCAGGCGTGAAAATCTCCCTAATGACAAAAGCTGGTGCCAATTAAAAAAAAAGATAGCTTTTTTAATCCGCCTCAAGCGTAGAGAATGCCAGTTAGCAGTCAGCCGAGTGTCCCAGAGATTTATTGACATAATTATGTGTAATGGGTAATGGTATCGCCTTGAGGACGTCTTTTTGCTCGTTTACTTAATCGTCCTATTTAACTGATTCTATTAAAATTGCACTAGCAATATTTTCTTAATATAAAATCATGTCTGAGCAGTAAACTTTTGGGGAGTTATCACGTCTGGAGTCGCTCCTGGGTGCACCATCAGATCATGCTTATCATAATAATAATAATGCATTGTCATCCAAACTAAATGTGTGTACATCATTTGGAAGATATCTGCTTCAAAGTTGAAGTGCAAGATTCGTCGCGAGACATAGCGATATTCAGACATACTTACATTGTATTTAAAAGCTTGTAAAAATGTGGTTAAGGTCTGAAATATTTTCGGAAGTTCTTTTAATACTAATTATTTAACGTCTTTTCGTTATGTTTATAAAATGTTTTCATAAATCCAAAATAAGGGTTTAGTCGATTGAGATAAGTACTCCTTTCTTAAAGAAGGTTAAAGAAAGTTACTGAACATAAAGTTTTGTAATATTGACAAAGGCTTGTCAATTTACGAGGAACGCCTTTCTTTTCGAAACTTGCAACCTCTTGTGATTTAAGTTCTGTCTCAGCGTTGTTGGCATAATGACGCATTTTATAAAATAACAGCCATTTTATAAGTTTTGTCAATCGAAAAATTTTGCGAATCCGAAAAAAAAATAATGTAACTAACATTCGTGTACGAAAGTCAGGTCAATTTGCGTTGAATCATACATTTCAATATCTGGTTAAGTGTGTGTGTCCAAGCCCAATATTGTGGGATTCGAAGGTGTGCTCTACGCAGGTATGAACAATAACGCGAATATCTTCGATTAATGTATGCTGTATGACCTATCAAATGATACCTCACACAATGTCATAATTACTTTTAAAAAATTGTCATGTATATATATTTTTTTTTTATCATGATAATTATGATGATATTTTTTCTACACACACATATATATATATATATATATATATATATATATATATATATATATATATATATATATATATATATATATGTGTGTGTGTGTGTAGAAAAAATATCATTATAAATTATAGTTATATTAAATTATAGTTTTCTAACTCCTATAGACTGAGCTAAACCAATGGCGGATGGACAGATAAGTCGCAACTATAAGGTTTTCTTGTTTACTTTAGAACCCAAAAAATGAACCCCACATTTCGAAGTGGGCTGCAAGTTTCGCGGATTATTTTTGTTTGCCATTTTTATTGCGATTTTATTAATGTGAGGTGTCATAATGACCGGAGATAACTGAAGAGATTTGTCAGGATTTGCCGTGTTGACTGTTGTTCGGTGAGATCGAAGCGGAGTCTGGGGATTATATATGTCAAATGAAAACATTTACCATTCATATTTCGAAGACTAAATTACAATTTAATTTTTTTTGTTTAATTTTGTTTGGTGCTATTTGTATATGAAATTTGAATGAAGATGGTGTTTTAATATCTTCCAATGAAGAAGTGAAGAATAATTTAAATAATGACGACTGATATAATAAATTATAGATATGGAGATAAAAAAATCACCTATTATAAATTTATAATTTGATAGGAACTTTAAAAAAAAACTTACTTTCAACTCAGCGTATATTTTTAACAGCTCAACCAATTTTCATCAAACTGATCAGACAACAATCGATTTGAAAATCGTACTCAGTTTGTTTAATCCATTCGGGAACTATATACGTGACATGATTATACAGATAATGTCGATACAGAAAAAAAATACAAGTAATCCAGTATCGTCCCACACTGCTTAATCCTACGAATATTAGAAATGCGAAAATTTGTGAGGATATATATGTATATGTGTATATGAATGTTTGTTACTCTTTCACGCCGAATCTACTGAACGGATTGTTATGAAATTTGGTACACGGATAGAATACAACCTGGAATTACACCCTTTTTAATTCGAAATTCCCACGGGAGCGAAGCCCAGATAGTTCTACATAAATAAAAAATCAATAAATCTAGTATTACTTCAAGTCTCACAGCTGGCAATGTCCCAACAACGATTTTCATCGATCCCAGTTCACAGTCCCTGGAGTTCAGCTCCAATTGACCCCCAATTATAATAGGTTCCGATCGCCATTATTATGATGCCCCGCCATTTTCAATATTTACTGTTTGTTTTCTGAATTTTGAGGCTGAAAAATTACTAGTCCCCGTTTGAAGGTTATTTGATGACACGAGAACAAACCGTTTTAGACAGGGGTATATAGAAAGATATATAGAATGTTTACTAAAATATTCATATTTTGGATGAATATTTGTTACTGTACTTGATGATGGATTTGATCAAATGTTACCTTAATCCCGACTCTTCCCAATTATGGATAACAAGTTTATTTACGATTAAAATTATTTTATGTCTTTTATTCTAATTCTTCATGGCTGGTGGTTATTATGTCGAATATAATGCACGACAATTTCCTGGGCAATATTAATGGAGTGTTTTGCCATAGTCTTCTCCATTTCACTTCTGTTAAATCAACTACGAGTATAGGGTTCCTCACGATGTTTTCCGTTACGGGAATCAGATATATTGCAAACACTATACATGAGTCAGATTGATATAGAATCCTACGAGTACGATCGAAACTCGTATTAAAGCAGTCAGCCAGTATTGTCATTTCATAGTGACTTTTAGAGCCATTTGTCTGTGATATCTGTCGAAATTTATATTTTAGGAATAATAATGGAGAAACAACTAGTAAGCACACTCAAAAAGAGTTTAAAAATACGATGTCCATTAGCATGAAGTGCAGTAAATATACATTCACATAACAAGCCGAGCGCTAACATTTAACGCATTAAGTACACAGCAGTAAAAATTTCTCACTCTTGCGTTCATTTCTCACGGCGCGGGCGCATCCCAACCCGATGTCTTAGGTCAGCGACGGAACGCTACACCAAGCGATGCGACGCGCTGCGTTATAAGAGATTAGGAAGACTACATAAACCACAAGTACTCGTCAACTCATTTGAGATTGACGCTTCGCATAGCGCTGCTTTGGCGCGTTTGTCGCTTATTTAGGACGGCGTAAAGTGTACAAATTGTGGTGCACCGAGGTGGTTTTCGTGGTAGTCCATAAATTAAGACGCCCGAGACGATTTTTCTGCGTTGCCCTGAATTGCTGTATTGATATCCTCGCACTTTGGTTGCGTAAATCAAGGGTCCAAATTGCGTTTACAGTTTCGAGACAAGGCAAGATTTAGTGTATTAAACACACAACGATTTGCTTTTTTTTTCGTTTTAATTTATTATAGAAGAGATAGATATATAGATAGCGAAGAAGTCACGTCAGATGTTTTAGTTACGTTACGTTCATTAAACATTAACTTTACGTACATTAAACTCTTACAACTCTTATAATATTACAACGATCTACACGAGATATAATATGATGTGAATATAGTTTGAAATTAATAAATGGACAGAAACGATAATGTTGAGTGAAACAATGATAAAATTATGGGGTTGAATAAAATAAAAGGTAATCTAGTTTCTGTGATCTGTATTCTCAAGTTTCTCTCAAAATATGTAATAATATAAATAATGGGAATTTCAGTGAATTTAAAGAGAAACATAAGTGCACCTATTATACATTTCGTGCAATGATTTTTTTTTTCGATTCAAATTCAAATTCAAAATTCTTTATTCAATTTAGGATGATATACATCACTTATTGACGTCAAAAATTACTTAAACTAAGTCTACTGCCGGCTTCCAAAGCGCAGGTGAAGAAGAAGCGGCGCAACAAACTTCACCGCAGCCTTTTCTCCAAGGACGTCAATTAACAAATATAGGTCTTATACATATATTAAAAATTAGGTGGACGAATTTACATCATTATTAAAAATTTCAAAATTTGAATAAATAAATAAAATAAAAGTTGAATTTCCTATAAAATTATTGAAAATTGTCACACAAAATATATATTTATAAATAAAAAGCTAAATGTACAACACGTACGTAATAATATCATAAACCAATTACATATGTTATGAGGATACTGCACCATGCTTGGGCCAAACATTATTGTCATCCAAATAATCGTCAGACTTGTGATATGCCTTTTTACAAAGTACTTCTTTTATATAATTTTTAAATTTTTTATCCGGCAAATCAAGAATCCATTTAGGCAATTTGTTATAAAAACGATAATTTACAAACTCATATATATATATATATATATATATTTATATATATAGTTCCCGTTAACATCGTTCATCAAATACAGAACATACACAAGAATTTGAGTGTTTCCATTAAAAATGAATCAATATCTCATAATTGTTTTCTGGAACAATGTGAAATAATTATATTTACTCCATCATGTTGTTTTAGCCGTCCACCGCACAATCAACTTGTCTGGATGATGGAAGGGGTCGATGGCAGGTGCCGCTAGGTCCGCTCTAGGGATGGGACACGTGGAAAGAGAAATGTCTAAACTACAATTTGCTATTCTCCAACTTGTCAAAGATTGGACGGACTAGTTTAATTTAGTTTTTTCTAATGTCAAAAGTATTTACTTTTTTATTCAAACCAGATATTTTTTTTTAATGTCAAAAACAAATTTTTTTATGAAGCTTGTGTGACAATAATGTATTATGACGTCACGGATTTTGGAGTCAAAAAGCATTTCTAATACTTTAATGAGATAGAAAAAAATAGTAAATCTTGTGGTTATTAAAATTGATCAATAAAGTGACATTTAATTATCGTGTTTGATTATTTAAATACATTCATACATTTAATTATCAGGACTATTGTCATTTCATAGTGACTTTTAGAGCCATTTGTCTATGACATCTGTTGAAATTTATATTTTAGGAAAGTATCGCTGAGAGGAACTTAATGGAGAAACAACTAGTAGCACCTCAAAAAGAGTTTTAAAATATGATGTCGACTTTTACCCAGTCGAATAGTTAATTTCACTATCATTATATAACTCCACTTAATTTTCACTAAATTTATTTGCCAAACATTGTTTCCGTTTTATTCAATGCTAGATGATAAACTACAATTTAAGAGTTGTTATTGCTCATCCTTAAAGTTTTTTATGATTTTAGAATTATTTTTAAAAAAATATTATACCTATCTTCAATTCCATTCGTGGAAATGAAGTATGTAAGTAAAAACCCTTTATTGCACCAAAAAAAAAACATACATGTAAAACTGTTGTCAAAGACGTTAAAACAAATGGCATTATAATAATCAGTAGTTATATTTTATCGATAAAAATAGCCATCGATTGTACATCACCAATCACTTAGTCGCGTGCTTTTGAACGAATATTTGTATTGAACGTATAATTCTCATATTATCCTTATTGTGGCACTGAGTTATTGAAAATATGCACTCGACATCTGACGATTTTATGAATAGGTACTTTCATTACTTATAATATACCTCGGTGGCGCAGTGGTAAAGTGCTTGCCTCAAATTCAAATTCTAAATTCTTTATTCAATTTAGGATGATATACATCACTTCTTGACGTCAAAAAAAATTACTTAAACTAAGTCTACTGCCGGCTTCCAAAGCGCAGGTGAAGAAGAAGCGGCGCAACAAACTTCACCGCAACCTTTTCTCCAAGGACGTCAATTAACAAATATTAAAAATTAGGAGGACGAATTTACTCCGAACGACGAAGCCTCCGAACCGAGAGGTCCCGGCTTTGATGGCCCGGGTCTTGGATGTTTATCTATATATGTATTTGTTATAAAATATAGTATCTTTGAGTTAGGATCCCGTAACACAAGTCTCGAACTTACTTTGGGGCTAGCTCAATCTGTGCGATTTGTCCTAATATATTTATTTATTTATTATTTATTACATAGTTATTAGGTATAACAATATATAAAAGTGTATACATTTTAGTTAAAAGTAATTACATTTTCGCTACTTAGGTCCCTTTCCCTTGCATGTTGATATATCAAGTAAATGTGCCCAATGTATCATCATATTGTGTTAACACTCTTCCCGTAATGGGTCCCTCGTTCGCGTCATCAAAAATCAGCTGAAAATCAGCGTTTGCGCAGCTTGTCTGAGCGACATCGAGCTGACCTTATTTTATTTTTTCTGTGGCACACTTTGCATGTTAGGTTACGTTAGTTTATTATAAATTATTATAGTGTTAAGTGGTGTGTAACAGCAAATAACTATTTCTATCTATTCTATCATTTATTTGCAACATAGTAAAGTTTTAGTTAGTAGCCATAAGATTACACCATCTTACCAAACTTATCCGATTTGGTCCAGTAGATTCAGAGCAATGTAACAGACGAACGGACAGATCGTTACGATAGTGTAAGGGGTCCGTGTTGTCATTTTTGTACGGAACACAATTAAAAAAAAAAGTAATCTAAACTTAATTAATGGTACGCTGAAAATTGGTACAATCACACCAACGACAGATTATATTGCGAAGATGTCAAAAAAAGACCTCCTCATTACACGGTTTCCAAGAGAGAAATCATTATGTCATTGAAACATGTACTGTACAGTCAACAGCAAATCAAGCTACCCAAAATTATAGCAAATTAGCCGCTATTTCCACCGCATATAGGTCGCCGGTTACTTGAAATGCGTTTGACTGTACATCACTACTTGAATGACCTTTGAGGCCGAATCACGTAATAAAGAGACGAACACGTCACGTCGATGCGTAGGCGACGATTTATGATGCAAGGCAGATGAGGTTTAATTGATTTGCTGTTTAAACCTACGGTGATTTATCTAATTAGTTGTAGTTGTTGTTAGCTTTTGACCGCGACCTCGACCGCGTGTAAGGTGACTGTGTTCCGTCAGAGATACTCATCTCTGAAAATTGGGCACTTAAACTATGTTCAGTTTGAAATTACTCCAAGTATATTAAAATTATGACTAACTAGCTGCGCCTCGGGGCTTCGCTCCCGTGGTAATTTCGGGATAAAAAGTACCCTATGTGTTATTCCAGATTATATTCTACCCGTGTACCGAATTTCATTACAATCCGTCCAGTAGATTTTGTTTGAAATAGTAACAAAAATACATACATCCACACAAAGTTTTCGCATTTATAATATTAGCAGGATATGCGGTCGAAGAAAAGACATCAACGCGCGCGCTTATACTTTTTTAAAGCTTTTATTCAACTTGCAATGTAACTGTATGGGTATGGCTTTGTCTATTAGGGTGGAGTCTTGCAACTCAATTTTGAAGCAGATATCTTCAACCGATAGAGCTGAAATTTTGTATGCACATTTAGTTTGGATGACAATGCATTATTATGATAAGCATGACCTGATGGTGCACCTAGGAACGGCTCCAGACGTGGGGAACATACGATTCATTGCACGGACAGATTTATTTGTCACATAATTGAATGCAATAAAATCTGACAATGAAAGCTTGTTTCAAAGATTATATTTTTGTAAAAAAAAAACGAATTGCTTTGTCATTGAAAAAATTTTCGTCAATAAAGTTTTAAAAAACATTCTCATATATTTTTAAAAATCATTAATTTGTTTCACGTCCAAAATGTAATTTTTTGTGACATATTTTAGTGAACTATATAGTAGAATATATATTTACGACTTGCTTAAGATATGTTCGCAACCACTAGTACTACTCTATATACACGCAATACATAAACACGCATGCGTCACATTATCCTTATTACTTATAGGCATAATATATCCCTACAATACATTCTTAATTGCACTAAAAATTACTCTCTTTTTTGGGCAGTATTTAATGTGATATTATGTGAAAGTAACCATATATAATAAAACAAAGTCCTCTGCCGCGCCTGTCTGTCTGTTCGCGATAAACTCAAAAACTAACGCACGGATCACTGCAATTTTCGCCAAGAGATAGTGCGATTGGTGAGGAAAGTTTCGATATTTAATTTCTTATGTCGGGTAAAAACCCGAGCGAAGCCGTGACACGCCGCTAGTAACACTATACAAAAAGTTTAAGAGTAAATCGCTATTCGCTCGTGACTTGTCCACTGGAATGCTGTGGGCGATCGAACACGCCGTTTAGTTACACTGTAAAGTAAAAATTAAAGAGTAAAACGCTATTCGCTCGTGACTTGTCCACTGGAATGCTGTGGGCGATCGAACAGCGGCGCGACAAACATCACTTCATGTTTGTCTGTTATTAGCAATAAAGTTAATTGATTGATTCAACTGTTTTAATGGCACCATGCTTGCTGACAAAACGTAATTAATCAAAACCTAGTGAATTAACAGAAAACATTTCCATACTTTATGAGTCACGCTTTATGGAGTTATAGCTATATTATATATTATTAAAGATAAATAAAAGGGATAACTTATAGTGTGAAAGATCTGTATATTTTCGGAAGACAGTCCAAAAAACAGTAACGAAGCCATTGCAACACTATAAGACACTAGAAATGTTTTTCAACATTTATATATGTGGGTTGTCTCTCTGGAACTCAATAGCTTTTCCAAGAAGGGTTGACATCATACAGATGGCTGGTCGTAAAATCACAGCTGAATCTTCAAAATTTTAATTCGTAAATATGCCTAAATTTATTGCAAATTCGCCTCTATTACCGCGCTGTATAGGTTCATTCAGGGTAGCTTGATGTACTGTTGACTGTACCTATATACGGAAATAAGATAATAAGATATATAAGACCTATATTTGTTAATTGACGTCCTTGGAGAAAAGGCTGCGGTGAAGTTTGTTGCGCCGCTTCTTCTTCACCTGCGCTTTGGAAGCCGGCAGTAGACTTAGTTTAAGTAATTTTTTTTTTGACGTCAATAAGTGATGTATATCATCCTAAATTGAATAAAGAATTTTGAATTTGAATTTGAAAGAGAGAGATAACATTGGAGCTGGCTGTATGTGAAACCTCTCTCCATTCCCGTTTCCCTTTGCACATGTCCCATTTCGTGGTTCCCGCCCTAAAAAAGTGCGCTTCATGTCCTTCCGTGGATGTCATACGAGGCGACCAAAGGCTAAAAGTCGCAATATCAGTAGGGCGAGCACAAAACATTTTTGTTATCGCTACCTACCACATTTGTTTCAGTTCCATTTTCATTCACGTATCAAGAATCAAGCGAGACAAAATTTTATAGGCGAAATGTTTCAGGTTCGATTCCCGCCGTAATAGGCCCTTAACATTTGAACGGTCGGCATACATCGCGCTATCGGTGCGTCAAAACTTGAATATAATCATATCGACATCAGGATCAAGCCAATAAATACGCCCGGAATCTCGTCGGAATCAAAAACAATGGCATAATTTGACGCACGTCAAATTGAAGCGTGCACAACTATGCTGCATGTCCGAATACAAAGTAAAGACGCCCTTCCTGGAGAAATAAAGCGACTGCTCCGTATGGTTCCTGGTCCAAAGCATGTTCATTTGCCTTATACAACTTAGTAATTAAAGAAATACGATATCTACATGCTAACATATTTTTTGTAAGAAACGTATCATCGATTGGCTGAAACAGACTATGAAGAGAATGAAAAATTACTTAAACGTATTAAATTATAAATGTCCGCATGTATGATAACTTTAATAACTCTCTCTCACACACGCACACACACACACTTTTATTGTTTAGATTATTCACACAGTTAAATTTCTTGTCATGATTTTGTTCTTGTACTTCTTGTATTGTTAACAGGTACTTTAATACAATTAGCTATGAAAGAGCGTTACCTCCTGATACAGATGTAGGTACTTCACTTAATAGAACCACAGTAAAATTATGTACAATTTTATTTTTTAAGTGCCGGGCGAGCTCTGGCTGTTTGACATTTTTAAAATATTTTGATGTACTATGTATGTATTGTATTTTGTATTCTGATTTTTTTTCTAAAGTGACTTTATCAAATTGACTGTTGGTTAGAGGGAGGAGTGTGACAGAAAATTGTTTAATGTTCTGTAGCGTGTTGTTGACTTTGCTAATGTTATGTTTGTTGGAATGTGTACCACTATTTAAAGAAACTCTTGCGCACTGTTAAATTTGTTTCTTGGTTGTGTTAGAAGGGGTTTCAAAGGATAGATCTAATTTATATTAATTACATTTAAAAGATAACATGAGACACGTGACATAAAGAAGAACAAAGTAAAATAAAGAAGAAGCTAGCGCAATAGCTGCGTGTCAAACAGGCAGAGATAATATGTTTTATAATCTTTTTTTAAAATTTTACTATGTTATATGAAATAAGATTTTTGGCTGTCCTAAATAATTGCTATTATATAATTGGTTTGCACTAGTTTTGGTATTAACCAGTAACTATGCACTCGGCCTCAACTTTTTGTCTGATTGAAGAGCGCATGTAATAAAGATCTAAGAGCGCCTCCCATGCGCAGATCAGATAAGCGTTCAGATCATCACTATAGATAAAGCAAGGATTTGAAAGTATAAAATGTTTGGACAGTGCACGTATGGAATCTTTCACGTTTGTAAACGCACGATTATGACGCGTCGCCATTAACTCATCGTTCACTCAATAATAATTTATAACATCAAGCATTAAAGTCTAAATTTAAATGTTGTAAGCACTCTACAACTTTAGTCGGTGCCCTTTGTTCTTTGACAATGAGAAATATGTCTTAAGTTTTGCACAAGAAAGTCTGATTTCAATTGGGGTGATGTTATCGCAGACGATCTTCGACTTTCGCACGATTGATCGATAGTATTTTTTGCGGGTGCTTTATTTATAAAACAATCGAACGTCTTCGATGCAATAAACGTGAGTAGCCACTACCATTGGTTGAGATTCGATTTTCGATTCAATCTTTGTCATCTTCTACTCAGTCTCGCCTTCTCTCACTCTCACCTGAGCGTTTCCCGGTCATAATAAAACTTCCTCAAATTCTAATAAGGACCTTAAACAATATTCAACAAATTTGCTAATTCAACCTACTCTATTATCACTATCGTGTTAGTTTTTTTCTGCATACCTACATTAAACAATATAAAATTTAAAATAGAAACGCTTGACAAGAACGTTTTTTTGTGAATTTCAGGATTTTCCAAACTAAAAACAAAGACGTTATAATTACGAGTTTTTGATTGAAATTATTTTAAATAAACATATCAAATGAGTGCGCCACTGCTGAGATAGGGCTTCAAGATGCATTTAAAAGCCCTGGGCTGATATCTCCGAGCGGCATCATGACTTTCTAGACCTGATCGTATCTGGAGTCGTTAGCGTTGCCTGAATTTCATCATATTGTGTAATGTGCAATTCCCCTCATCAGATTTGGTGCTTTGTAAGAATTTATGTTTGCGTCTTGTTACACATCTCAGGGAGTACTGTGATTGTAACGCGCGAGATAACGTTATCAATGAATCTCAGGTATTCTTAGAGTGTTTTGGGATTATGTGTCTTTTATTTAATTAATAACAATAATTATATTAATAGCATTAAAAAACGATTATGGCATATATGATCTAAGTGTGAAAGAACAAAGGCGATTTTCCAAACGCAATACCGACACTTACCCGAATGTGTTGTTGCTTAGAGGCAATTGATGTAGTTACGACTAAATACTGCAAAATATTATGTTTCCAAATACTAATTGCACCAGCAAATGGTTGTTAAAATGTTACATCGATTTGACCTCAACGAGTTACAGTAGTTGCGTTTTCAGGATCCATTCGCTCGCGCAAGTCCTGCAGTGGAATCCGTGGTCTTGTCGTAGGTAATTGTCATTTCATTATAGAAGTATTCAGCTGCAAGCGGCCAGTTTTTGGACCTCGCGAAATTGCCGATAATCGAACCGTCGATCCGTGATTGATAGTGTTTAGTTTAGGGCTGTCATCTGCGCGAATTTTGTAGGACATATATTTTTTATGCTCATCACCTCTTTCTCGTTGACGTGTGGCTGGTTTCATTTTTAGCAAAGCCCTAAAGCTCAGGTTCTGCTTGCAAATGAAACTTTTAAATATTAAAGGTTCGACTGTGATTTTACCACCTGCTGCCTGCTAGGGAATGCTGTTGTTGTCTGCCCTATAATCCCTATCTGTGAATGATCAAGTGTACATCAAAGATGGTATAATCGAACTTTTATATATTTTACTAAACATATACAAAATGAATGAACAACGTAAAAGGTATGACCGGCTAAATACAGCGCCGTTAAATTTATTTCAGATCAAGGCAACCCTATTCGATCACAGACTTTTTGTATTCTATTCGATTTGATTCGATTCCGCGCCGGTTATGAAATTAGTTTTTGTTGAAAGGCATTTGTTTGTTATTGATTTGTTTATCTTTGAGTTACGTGACTTTGCTAACATAGAGACTTTGTTTTATCTTACCTCGCGTTTGGCCGGTTCGCATCGGTGGTACGTTGACCTTTGGGACCTTTTTGCTCATCACTTATCTACAGCCTTCACAATACCTTATATATTATGTTTGAGCTTTATCATTAATTGCATAAGGTTGGAAAAATGTACATTAACGTATGTAATGTAATGCGTACATAAATTACTAGTTGTATCTAGCTGCGTTACTTGTCAATGCTTCTGTGAGTAGTGTATTGTATCCTATTCCAGAATTTTTTTCATGAATGTGGCTCAAACACAGAAATTATTTTTCTAATCTGATCAGTATCAATGATTATCACCGTCAAATAAACATTTCAGTTTAATTATATTATTGTTATATTATTACAGTCTAATGTGTAATGCCCCATTTTGTTCGAAGACTTACAGAGCTAAAAACATTGAGCGGCCATCTTGGTACATTCAACATCTTTATCAACTTATTAATATTCAAAATGTGCGTTACTACCTCGGCATAAAATTGCAGTTAAACCTACTGTTATGTGCAGTTGACTGTACCTTTATATAACCAACCGTGCCTAATTATATTCTGTTGCCAACTAGACAACATTAATTTTTATTATTCAAACATAAATACAACAGTAGCATAAAATTTGCATGTTATATGAAAGTACACGCGTTCGGAACCTCTCAGCAGGCTGTTCCATTCACTCATACAACCAATAAATACTTCAACCCGTGCATAAACTTTTATCCCCTCGTGAGCAAAAAGCGATGTATGGTTTTGAAAAATAGAAATGACTGTTACTGCTTCCAGGAGTTTTACGCTCTATTTGTTACCAACTTTATGCGTATGAGTTGGAAAGTAGGTTTTTATATACATAATCGTCTATATTGTTATAATTTATTGGTACTTGTGTGTACGAGTTATTTGATAACTGTTAAGATTTTATATGTGTTTAAAGAAAAGAAAGAAAGAAAAAAAAATTTCGTTCAAAATAACATTACAAAAACAGAAACATTAAATCCTATAACAATGTTGTGTACCAAAATGGTGGCCACTCAGCATTTGTCGAGGTATATGCCACAACGCTGGTCTTCCGTGGGCACCATGATGAGAAAATAAAATAAATACAATAATAATAATAAATAATAAATACACTGTAGCCGCACAAAATATTTCTAGTTTGACAATAATAATGCAAAATCCATCAATTGAAAAATTAATAAATAAAAGCTGATTTTGACTTTTGAATATCTAAAATGTGACATTTTAATTTAATTTTAAAAGAATTAACTGTGAATGATCAATGTTATCGGTGTTTTTTGGTTGACGTTATGCTTTTATTCTTTTTTTTTTTACTTAATTCCTGCATTATCTGCAACCTTTTGTGGGTCTTGCCCTTTCATTTCGTTCTGTCATATTTTACTTCTCTAAAATGCTTTATAAAAGCACATAAATTGATTAGCGTTCGTATTCGACGAGCAATCAATTTTTGCTCTTTGATATTAGACACGTCAAAATTAATATATGGTAATGGACTAAGTATAATTAAATGAGTCTATTTATATTTTGTTGAATATAATTATGTACCAATGAATTTGAACATTATAGTAAAAAAAAAACTGTTGATCAGACAGCTGCAGGTGTATGAAAAAATTCTGCTTTGAAACTATCTCAAGAAAAAAGTTTATGAAGTGATATTTTTTATTAACATCGAACATAAAATTAAAAGGCATAATTTTGATAGCCATGAAAATGGCTTCGAAGCCTGAGGTGAGGGTAAAATTACCAATTACCAGTTAGCCAGGTGACGTGGACAAACTGGAGCATTATGCTAAGTGCATCCACCCAAGCAATCCGTTTAGCCTAATTGATTTCTAGCGTGACTCCCCGTCTATGTAATCTCTTTATAATTTGCGTGAAATTACTTTTATTTAGCGATATTTATCAACTTGTCGGTAAACAAATGTATATAACAGTTGTAAAAGATTAGCTTAAACTATTCAAAGTGTTAACTGTTTTATTATCTTATTAATTTAGTCTTTTTTGCGGCTGTATACACCTGACCGTTTGACGCTAATTAATTTTATTAAATTACGTTAATTTTATTATATTGACTCAAAGTGTTTTAAGTCAACATTAAGTGTCATTTTTTATTTACTTGTAGTTTCTTTTATAGTTTTGGCGAACCGTGGCAATATTCGGCGTTGATATAATACGTAAAAAATTGCGCATTTATAATATAATTAAGAACTCTGACTTAGATGTAATGCTGTATAATAAAATATATCAAACAACTCACTACCGAGAAATTCTTCTCGGGGCATATTTTATACACAACCTTATTTGCATCAGAAATTCCTCGGAAGATATTGGACTGACCATCCCTTCTCATAAATATGAACGAGGGTAGTATTACGTTCGTGTAGCCCTTGAGAGGCTGTCAGCGGACGAAATGTAATATATTGTATGATAGTAAACGTCACTGTACGACGGAGTAGCGCATGCGTTATTTTCTGATATCGTTAATTATACGTTTTTGTGGACATCGTTGATGTTTATTGTTTGGTTTTATCTAGCCATAAAATTTTGCAAAAAATATCTATGGTTAGGTGATTCCTTCTATTCTTTCTTACTAAAACATCGAATTGTGTTATTTGAGATTCACGAATTCGATCAATGAAATCGATGCTACCGAGATCACATTATTAAAAGACGAACTTGCAATATTGTGATTCACTGTACGTATTGTATGATACAAGCAGGCGAAACACGCAAAAATATCCAAGAAAACATCATCCAAAAAAAAACCAACATTGTCCTCAGAGATAGTATTTCAGCTGAACAAAGCTCATACAAGACCGCATCGCAAATCTCATTTACAAACAGATAACTATCTCATTCTTTCAACAATGGAGGCGGTCATAAACAGAGGCTAATTAGAAATATTCCTTGCATTGTGAGATCTGAGAATGGACAATACTCTGTGTTATCTAGGGCGATATGGCGCTTGCGACAATTATCTGTGACGTTTGCTTTTTATTGTCTTTGCGTTGGCTCTGGACGGAGTACATTGCACGGTTAATTAATTTTATGTACACTATATAACTATGTATATATTAAGTGGAATTTGAACTGTTTTTGTGATGTATGTAGACTAGTTAGTCATACGTTCTATGATGCGTTCTACGTTCTCTCATCTGAGCGGAACGAATGTCTGATTTCTTACTTTATTTGTACACTTCGTACGGTCTCGGCTTCCTCAGTTAGATCTTGCAAAACATGCTGTCTGGTAGCATAGTACGTATTAAGATAATCCAACCTGTGTTACAAATTCCAACCAACTTATTATCTCAAGACCAACAACAAGATTGTATTAACACAATTAGCATATTTTCTATTATTCCATTGTAAATTTTGACTCAAATTACATTACATAATATGAAAAATTTGACTTCCATATTGCCCGCGGATATGGGCAAAAATCGACACACTGTATTTGAATAAATTGATTTTTCACTAGAACCATTTATTTCAATGAGATAATATAAACATAAGCTTTGTTTATGAGATGAAAAAAAAAAAAAACAAAAAAGTTTTTTTTCAGCTGATTATTAAAATTTTGTTTAAAAATCATGTGTGACATGCATATAGCAAAATAAGCTTTCTTTTTCTAAACAAAATTACATTCCTGTAATCCAGCAATGTACAGCAATAGTTAGGCATCGAGATAGCGCACGGCGCATGCGCTGTGCGTAATGCGCGTTAGTGCTCGCCCGTGTTTATTGTTAACGGAAAATTAGAGAGCGAATTCTGGAGATAGGAATACTGCGCGGTCCCTTTGTGTTAGTTATAGTTGTGATTATCAAAATTATATTAATAAACAATACTTCTCTATAGATATTTCTGGATTGAATTCAATTTGAGTTGGTGTTACTTCCTTTTACGTTGGATAAACCTATACCTATATCTGAACACAAATTTAGACGCAAAAGTGGATTATGAAAGAAATTTTACTATTAATAGTACTAAAGTATTGACGTATACGAGAGTATGCTTAGCGGTTATGCGTGTAGTTAAAGACCAGAGTTCTAACGTAGGCTACTTTTTCAAACAAACGGAAAACTAAAAAGGGGCGATGAAAGTTTTTATTACAAATAATATTATACTATTTGTTAATGAGTTGTTACAGAATCCGATGTTTTGATAGTATGTTTTTGGAGTCTTTCTTTCCATAATTGAAGTCTCTCTAGACCTCTCTTTGGTTTGCGATTAGTTTTTATAATCCCTACTTGTATTATAAATGTGAGGATGTATGTTTGTTACTCTTTCACGCGAAACCAGATTGTTATGAAATTTGGTACACGGGTAGAATATAATCTGGAATAACACATATGATACTTTTATCCCGAAGTTCCCACGGGAGCTAAGCCCCGGGGCGCAGTTAGTGTAATGTAAATTCAGAGAACGAGTTTGCTTAAGCAATATCTGACCGCTATGCATATAATTGCGTGATGACACGTGTTATTTAATTCTAACTTTAAAAGTAAACACTATTGATGAATAAATAATATACAACAAGATTCTCTTACTAGAGTATAAAATTTTTTTACGCCAATGTAGTCCAGCAGTAAAAAGTGTCACGTTTGCTCTGCAGTCGTAAAATTCAATGCGAGGGTGTAAATGCTCTGAATGAAGTTGAAAACTTAAAATATATCCCGTTTTATGTACTTATCCAACTTGCTTATAAGAAGCCCAGTGTTGGGCCAAGCGATTTGCGACTCGCGTTGGGTCAATATTGGCCAAACTAAGTCTGGACCAACCAATATTGGTTTATTGGCAACAAATATTTGTTTGACGAAAAATACGTCGCGAAATTTTATTCATCGACGTCCTGATACTAGATAAAATCGAGATTCGCATTTATTACACAATGAATTGTAGCATTTTATGTTAATAACTGAGGGGCCGTGGGCCGAGAATGTCGAATTACTGACTAATCTGGCCGTGGGATGCCAGCGAAAAAATGGCAATTTTAAATTATTCATACTGCCCACACCAGGCGATAAGTTCCTTATTTTATGCTCCTAGTTTGTTAATTACTTAATTATTTATGATGAGTTACCAGCGCCCACAAATAATCTTACAGTTCAAATTTATTAGTATTTAATAAAGAGGTCTAAGGTGCTATTAACAATAAGTTGTACGCTTAACACGAGTGCTGTATTTGGTCTGGCTCGTTAACACTTTTGTAGACAATTTCTCAGATAACTGTTTACGTTATATTTGGACTTCTGTATAATTTGTAACATTAACTGGACTTTTGAAAGATAGTATAATTTAGAGTTAAATGCTGACATTAATATTGGTTTTTTGTATTACCAAAAGAGGGTATTTGATGAAATGGCACTAAAGATGATCAATACACGGTTTTTTTTCATTGTAGGCGTAGATTTATGAGTTATCTATTGTGGTATGAATGTTTTTCTTAAGGAATATTTGTTATTACTCCTTTTTAAGACACATTTTAAATAACTAAACAATTTTTGATAAATAGTTCTGTGCAACAACTTCTTACTATATCTCTAACTGTACGAGTATTGCAATGTGTCAAGTACAACATATATTTAATTATTTAATGGGTTAATTCATAACTTTTTGAAAGTTATAAATTAACCCATTCAAATAAAACGAATCTTTATTTATTTTGCAAACAAATCTGTTTGTTAGTAATTCAACAAATGTTATTGCATTGCGGTTAATATTAACAATGCCTTGCTAGACTAGTTTCGATTAAAATCAATCGAAAGTGATACATCAAACAATCGATTACTCGACTGAAGTGAAACTGTAGAAAGCAACAAGCCTCCTACACAGCGTTCATACCGCACAGTTATAGCTCAATAGACGAAACGAGATGGATGGAGTGAGGGATGATATTATGGGAATAGTAGTAGACCCAAAACCTTGCATTAAAATAACCCAGGACGTCTTTAAATAATCCGTCAGATCTATCGGTGACGTCATATTGGTCCTTACAAATTAAGCCGAGTCGACACGCTAAGAAGAAGTCAGATCTTAGCGGCAAATTCATATACAATTTCACTTTGAGTATCAGTGTGAATAGCTATGGTTGTCATTTGTAAGATTTAATCTATACATATAATAAAACAGTAAGTGGGCTATGTCTGTACATAGGACATACTAAAGAAAAATATTTATGATTATATGATATATAATAAATACTAAAATAAGGCAAAACAATGTTTTTTTAGAATTATTGTCTATATGTCTGTATGTTTGTTCGCTCATCACGCAAAAACTACTGGATATAATTTAATGCGGTTTGAAAATTATATAGCAGATGGTCTAATTTAAAATCTATAGCGTTTCATCGCGATACGTTGCTTACAGAACTTGAGATATAGACAAAAATTAGTTATTAGCTGACGCACGTAATAAACGCGGGTGAAATCGCGGGCAAAAGCTAGTATTATGTTCAAACAAAATAGTTTATGATTTCTCTTTTCATACACACATTGTTTCAATTTAAACATCTACCCGTCCTTAATTAAATATACTCTTTATAATCTACTTAATAAACTTTTTTAAACGTCATATATCTGGGACGTCGAGCATGTAGTACCGATTTGATCGGTTTTGGATTATAGAATAGAATAGAATAGAAATAAATTTAAACAAAAAACTACAGACATAAAAACCAAAAAAGAAAATTAAGATTAAAAAAAAAACAAAACGTCGGTAAGTACAAATAGTGATTATGGGTGTGTGTGCTGCAGTAATCTAAACAGGCCACAACTCAGTGATGTTATTACTCTAGGAGCAATACACTGATTTTCAGATTGCGACTCGACGGTTTGAAACCAGTCCAGTTTCGGCCGAACGGTCGCCCATGTACGCTGCTGCGTCATCTTCGAATTAAGTCATTACCATTACGTGTGTCTGATAGCAGCATATCATCAACGTATCTTCTTCATACCAGGACTTAAGAAACAGGCCGTTACATAAAGTGATAGCATGCTTTACCGCAATTAGTGCGAATTATTGCTTTTAATGATATGATAGAAACGTCGGCCGATTTAATGACACACGAGTACTCACGATTAAGAGCTAACACGATAGTAACTGATGGAATTTCATTAACGTCCTTTTGACCAATTAAATGTGAAATCAGTGTTCCCGTATTAAGAGTTTAACATGATAGAATCTTATATATGAATGATATAATTAATTACATATTTAATAAATCAATAAACCAAAAAAGCCCCCCGGTCATTAATTCAGTCTTCAAAATCTTCCAAATTTTAAGGTTATAGTATCGTTGAGTTAGTATGCCATAACACAAGTCTAGAACTTACTTTGGGGCTGGCTCAATCTATGTAATTTTTCCTAATAGATTTATTTATTTATCTGGGAACGTAACGGAAATGAGAATGATGGTGATTAGACTGGAGATTCTTAATTGTAAATAGAGAATACATTTTGCAAGAATCCCTTGAATATTGGCAGATAATGATGATGTATTAACAGATAATGTCAATAACAACATTTTCCTTTGAAAGTGCTGTTGCCAGTAAAATGCATCAATAAATTTCCTTATATAAACACATTTGTCAATCAATTCCATCTATTTTACCGTACGGAATTTTATAATGACAACACGTTTACCAGTAGCTGGTATTTCATTGCGTATTTTTCCCGATATAATGATAGGACTTTCGTAATGAGCGTACATCTTCGAATGCCAAGTTAACACGAAATTAAGATGACAGTTCGTCTGCAATAAAGGCCGTTTTCTGGGACACGGAATGATATTCATCACAGGTGGATAATTCGCGGACAATTTGCTTGCTTTATCAGTACGTAATTATCCGAAACTCGGGAGGTAATGGACGGTTGCGTTGTTACGAGGCGGTGTGAGTGACGGACGGTGAGCGTTCGAAAGTTTTCTAAACTGTGTGTGACTGTCTTCTCCGGACCTTGACATTTTCTTGTTCTTGTAATTAGTTATTGTTTAGTGTCATATAACAGTTATTAGGGATTGAAGGTATCTCACTTCTCGGCAGTGTGGCTGGTTCCCCTTCATTGATCTAATGTTTGATTGATTGAGAACAGTTAGAATTATGTACTCAACTTAAGGTTTTACTTCTGATTCTAAAGTTATTCACAAACTTATTATACACATACTTTACTTTCTTTTAACTTTAATAAATCTGTTGTTTTTACAAGTTTTTGTTTTTATTATTAGCATTTTGAATCATCTAATAATAAAAACAAAACTCTTCAACCGATGGAGCTGATATGCATTACTGTGGCTATGGCTGAAAATCAACGCGTTGCTCCCCTAGGAGCAACATCATCGTTGAGCCATGACCTTTTTGTATTGCTGCAGCACACATACACATTTCTTATGTGTGATTGTTATTTACCCGTTTATTGTGTCAGTTATTTTTTTGTATTAACATTGATGTATGTGTGTGTACTGTGGCTACAAATAAAGTTTTTATCTATCTATCTATCTATCATTATTAAGATATGCAGGGTCTGGTGGTGCACCCTGAGTAGGCTCTCAGAAGGGAATTCCTCAATGATTTAAAACAGAGACAAGATATTTTTTGACACGCTTTGAATTAAACAAGATCTATCTGACGACCATAAAAAGCTTGTATTAAAAATGAAATTTTTGTAACAAAATCATAGTGTTTCTGCTAGGAGCTTATAACTTGCGGCTGACTCTGAAAAATTGCAGTTGCGCATCCTACAGATCGGCACCGGCGTGTCATTATCTTTTGAGTTACTGCGTTAACACGTAGGACGCGACTAAGGCGATAATTACTAAGAAATTTAATTTCCGTGAACCGGGGAAAGTGATCGCAAGCGCATCGCAGCCATCGCTACCCTTTTGTTTCTGCCGACGACGGTTAAAATTTTATGGTACGAGTGTTAGGGAACAAGTAAAACTGTCAGGCGATTAGAGATGAATAGGTGGCCTGGCGACAATCACGTTCTATCTTATGGCGAATTATAGGTACAGTCAACTACTTAAGGTACCATATTTATTGATTACCTTTAATACAATGGTGTAGTGATGAATTTTGGTAGCTTGTTCTGCCGTTGACTGTATGTTATGGCATATCAAATCGTCCAATAGAAACATGCTGTTTTAAAACTTGCTTTACGTTATATGGCTTGAATTTATACTCGTATAAAATTATTTCTATAAATTTAAGAGCCAGATTTGCGCGGAGGCATTATGTGGAATGAAACGCACACGACAATGCCGATATCTTGGCAGGGACGATGCAGTAGTTGAACATTGTTTTATTAGTCAACAATTGGCAACGTGTTTCAGAATTTTTCAAGCCATTTAAACGCCTCTGAGATTCTTGCTTCCGCTCTCTGATAGCTTAATGGGTAAAATGTGAAAATATATATTTATGGTGTTGACTACTTTTGCCGTTAGGTGGCGTTTTGTATTTAACGTCTTGATATACTCTGACACCAGTTTTATAAGTCGTTCGACTAGAAAGCAGATCGCTGTTGACTGTGGTTGCTCCTCATTTAATTGGAACGTTTGTAGAATATAACTAGTACTTTTAAACTTTTAGGTATTCATTTTGAAAGATCTATCGCCGTCGCTGAAATCTTTATTTGTGTGGTATATTATGGGCATAATATTCAGATTACTGCCGTTGCCGTTGACGATTTT
Organism: Plodia interpunctella; assembly: GCF_027563975.2. Taxonomy (NCBI): domain Eukaryota; kingdom Metazoa; phylum Arthropoda; class Insecta; order Lepidoptera; family Pyralidae; genus Plodia; species Plodia interpunctella. The sequence goes on from NC_071301.1 coordinate 9,717,861, forward strand.
GAGATTAGGATTTTATAACAAATCTTATTATTTCTGATAACTAAATACATATCATAAATCATAGGCACGAAATGTCGAGAAGTGCGCTTTTCATTTTAATTTATGAATTATGAAGTGCTTTTGAATGCTATATATATAATATCCAAAGATGATATTTCTGGTTTCTATTCGTTAAAGAAATTGGTTTATCTCAAAACCCATCAGTGATAAAACCGCATTCCCCACATCGTTATAACAAGATAATTGTAACATCACATCACTAATCGCTCTTCAGAAAACCGATAATGACACAGTTTCAAACTAGCGTCAAACTCCAGCCGAAATTCCACCTTATTCTCTGATAATAAAGTCGAAATTTCAAATTGAATTTTACAGAGAATGTTCAAAATAATTCCAAGTTTGTATGTCCCAAAATCATACGGCAATATACTTCTCTCACCCTCTGTTTACTTTAAGAAAACCAACATTAATTCAGCTGTAGAATTTAATTTAATACGCTCCGACCTCTTTGTCTAACACGTTGAAGTGCGAAAGAGAAGGCGCGCGTTATGTGCATAAATTTTCAAATAAAATTTTACGACGTAATGGCTGTTGAGATGTATGATATGAAGTTGAAATTTAATGGCAAGAACAAGAGTAAATGTTGGCTGTATGTCCATTGATTTGCAATGATCATGTAGGTCGATTTTAATTTAAAGCAAAAGGAAAAAATGAGTTACGATATAACTTGTGATATAACTAACTTGTTGGTATTTTGCGTCAACACGAATTAGTTTATATGCAATAACATTGGGTGTACAAGTTGGTTTTATAAAGAAAACTTAAATGATAAAATTATATTTATATTTGATAGTTGCAGGGTAGGGTTAGCACGCCTACCAAAATTCTGTTAAAAATTAATACTTCTTATTATATAGCCGCTGCTACTGCATTATTAATTCGTAATAAAGCTACTGAGGTACTTAAATTCTGATTGAGGTTTGGCGTTTTTTTTTTTAAATAGCATTGCTATGACTGTTGAAAATGTTAACTGAATAGGGTAGTTGCCAAGGTCAGAGAATTGTAAAAAATATGTATAATCTAGATAAAATAGATATATTTAGGGTCATTATGATAATTCATAGACTAATACATAACAATGCAGCTGGATCTAAATTCGAAGATTTAAAGTTGGTTGGAAAGTCCATTTTCAAAAAGTATGAAATTATAAGAATAAATTTAACCATCATAAATAACAAAAAATTTGAAACAACTTTTATTAAGAAATCATCACCATAAACGTAATATTAAATGTAGTTGTCGAACAAACATATCTTTCTTCGCGAACATTTTCGCACGTTGTGACGTCACTTGTTCGTGTCATTTAGCACGGAGCGTTTGGACGAGTCCAAAAATGTGTGATTTTATTTTTGTCATATCTTTGAATGTATTGTCATTATCACATAAATATTATCACAGCATTTTTTTCACTGGTGTTTCTAATGACATAAGAGCCTTTGAATAGTCATCAAAACAAAAAAAGGCAACTAGCCTATTATGTGTATAATTGTCTCTTACAATTACAACTATACTAGCGGCAAATCCCGGCTTCACTCAAGTAAAACTATAATTAATTATATATATATTATATATACACTACACACTATATATTGGTGGACTGTGGTCCACCACCAAGCTTTGAGTTTAATAACTTTTGCCTCTGTTTACTCCGCAAGCGACGCAAGATGTCATACTGTCTCGCAGATGACATGGTCAAAGCAGCAGTTCGTACTTGAGATTAGATTAACATAGGACGAAGAAGGTCGGCGTAAAAGAAGAGAGGTCTATGCTTAGCAGTGGCCTAAAAAGGGCTAAGATGATGGTGTACTGAACGCCATATGGCATTCACTACCAGGCAACCATAACATCATACAGAAATATAGCATTGATCAACTTGATGTTGCCCGGGGCTTCGCTCCTGTGGGAATTTTGAGATAAAATATTGTCTATAACAATCTTGAATAATGTATTTTTCAAATGGTGAAATAATTTTTGAAATCGTTTCGGTGGTTTCGGTCGGTGATTACCCGCCTCATACATACAAACTCACAAACGCTTACCTCTTTATAATAATAGTATAGAAAATGGAGTACCTATAGATAAAATGTCAAAGTATAAAGAGCGGCAGACAGCTCAGCTGCCCGATCTAATTCCGTGCTCATATAGCTCTTAGTTGTGCAAGCTGTAAATAACACGACAATACCAAAATTTAGTCGGACACGTACAAATCCTTCATACATCCAAATAAACCTCCCAAAACACAGCCTAATTTCGACTCTATTTTTAATCACTTTAAACTGAATTTCGAATGGTGAAAACTCACAATGTTGTAGATTATAATCTTGGACAATTTTCAACCTAGTTGTTGTTGTAATAGAAGTGGTTTTACAATGGGAAATGATGACAGATGGTGGTCGTTGTAGTCCAGCAAGACTATTGTTGCCCCGCGTCGCCTCACACAATGTGTGTGCTCTTATGATGATAAATGTATGCGGACATATTATTGTGTGTCATAGCTGTACCGTCAGCAGATTCATTTTTACACGTTTCCGTTTCTTTTGGAGTTTTACATATGTTCATAGAAAATCTAAAAAAAACTTTGTTAAATTACCAGAATTATATTAGTCCTTAAAATCATTAATTTAAAGTTTTCTTTAAATATCAAGTTTCAGTTCAAAAGTTTCTTTGAAGAAGGGGAACCTACTGGTCTTCCTATCGAGTGTATTGTTATCAACACTACTGGTTTCAATAGGAGCTACTAGAATAAAGACTGTCAATAAGAGCTAATAACATAAAGATAAAAACATGGTTTTTCTTCTATTTTAAGATATAAAGACGACCTCGGTGGCGCAGTGGTAAAGTTCTTGCCATTGAACCGAGAGGTCCCGGGTTCGATCCCCGGTCGGGTCATAATGGAAAACGATATTTTTCTGATTGGCCCGGGTCTTGGATGTTTATCTATATATGTATTTGTTATAAAATATAGTATCGTTGAGTTAGTATCCCATAACACAAGTCTCGAACTTACCTTGGGGCTAGCTCAATCTGTGTGGTTTGTCCTAATATATTTATTATTATTTATTTATTATAAAGTTATTAGGTAAGGTTAATGCTATGCTAGTCTTTTGTGCAATCGGTGAAATTGTTGAGAACTAGTTGTTCGCCGCGAACTTAGACCTCGCGAACACAATATTTTCTTACAAAATTGTGAATATTGCGAAAACGACTGAACCGATTTTGATGCCCCACGAAGTTAAAAATTCTTTTGACATATTCTACATACTTTTTAAATTTCGTTTCGAAAGTTATCGCTTTACAAACAAACAAACATACATACAAAAAAATTATTTTTGCCCCAAGTAGAATGTTAGAGCCTGCTCGCTACGCTCGCTCGGTCAATTACCAACTGATTTTCCTTAGACATTACGAATGGTAAGAACCCTTTACTTTTTGTGTTTTACACCAAAAACTGCTCATATTACATGCTCGAATTTACAACCCGGCATATTACATTAGAATCTAGTTCAGAATCTAGTTCAAACGAGTAATTTTATTTATTGCACATCATGAAATATTTGCTGATAAATCGACTAATGTTTTTTCATAGTCTCGTCTTAAGAATCTGTTATTTTTTCAACTTGATTAATTAATTTTTAATCGTAATTAAAAAGGCGAGGATATTGTTAAAACATCTGAATGTTTAAATAGCCCTGTTCCAGATAAAGTAATCGTGGGATAGTATTTCTGAATGGATAAAAAGGCACGCTATGTATTTCACAACAGCTTCTCAGCTAATAGCTGTAATTCGTTATACTTGTTAATTGCTATAATAGATTAAGGGCTAAGACGTTTTTATTTAAACTAATGCCTCAGCGTAATCCTTAGAACATCTGTTCTAAGTTGGAATACTTTTTGCATATATTTATTCAAATTTTTAATTACGTGTATTCGTCTTTATTAATTTCTTGTTTATTTTTTCATGAGCAGATGTTTTTATTTATTAAAAGTGGGCATTAAACTATATGTATAATTCTGAATTAAAGAAAATTAGAAAAATTAGAAAAATTAAGGAATATGAAACAAAATAATTACAATGCAATAATTATTTTGTTTCATATTCCTTAATTTTTCTATTACGCAATAGAAATAAAAAACTAGAGTAATAGTAAAAAAGGACGAGAGCTAATAATAAAAAAATAGAATGATTTTTACTCAGATGTCTTGGATCCAAATTTATTGTTAGTACCTAACTATATGTAGACAGACTCTTCATAAGCTGTAAGACATCACCGATTTATCGCTATATCACAACAACATACTAGAAATTATGATGTTTTAGTATTATTTTTGTTCGTACAGATTTGGCTTAAGTTTTAATATGTTCAAGTCGACTTTTAACACTTCAAAACTAAAAGTGAGATGACTTTGATCGTCTCCATTATAAAGATACTTTATGGACAAAATAAGTATTATGTATACTCTAACATTATATAACTGAAATGAAATCATTTCTGCCGACCGTACACACGTGTGAATCGTTTTTTAAGAACATTATACAATATTTTTTCGGAGGTGACCAGACATTGTCCAAGGCACCATTATCTGAAGAGAGCATTATGTAATAGAGTATATTCTTGAATATATCTTATATTTAAGTTGTAGTTGTCTTTTAAATTCACAAAAAAATAAAATAAAAGTACATGTAATGTAAGAGTCGCTGTAAAATTCAATTTTTGTGAAACCGCGCTGTAGCACATTACTTTTCTTATTTTATTATTATAAATTATCATATTTTCTACATTATTTACAGCGTAATATATAGTAAAAAAAAGTATTCTTATTTATTTCTGAATAAATACGTTTCTTAATACAACAAAATTTTTCGCCATAAAATATTTCTATTAAGTAACTGTCTCAGTTTTAACTCTACTCGTGTACCAAAACTAAATCAAAAGCTGCTCAACAAACGACACGTGTGTAATTGAATAAGAAACATTCAAATTTTCGCAAAAATAATATTATTAAGATAATGAAGCAGGTTTATATCGTATCATGTTTAACGTTAATCTCCTAGGAATTATAAAAGGAGTTGAAGCATTTTTTTATTTACTTAACAACCACCTAAGCATTTATACAGCTAATAGGCTCTGTTTGCTCACCTGCCTGGTTCAGGATGCATCGATTACTTTAAACAACTAATGTAATAAATATATTAACATGATTATGACAACCGGGATAAGGTAGGGGTCCTAACGATACCCCACGCAGCTAAATCAGATAAGGTAATTAGGAGTTAGAGTAATAAGTTATAATAAAAATATATAAATTATAATATACTGGAGATAAATTATAAAAAGCATAGTCAATACTATAAGATTTACAAGAATTTTACTTTAATCAATGACAAATATGCTGAGGCTACATGTATTGATCAATTAGTTGGTCGATAATAAATTAAACTAACTTTTAGTGGTAATTTAATTGTATAAAACCTTCCTAAAATATAAATTACATAATTACATGTTAAAAGCAAAAGGCGGGAATCACATCTGTCAGTATGAAAAAATATTTAAACCGAGAATACATCGTGACCTATTATTTTCTCAGTGGCCAGTGTATCTAACACAAATTCTGAACATGTGTCTTTGTTTTATTAATTTTAATGTAGGTATACCTGTGTTCTTACTTTAGTGCCATATAGTTTATTACAAAAACACATGCTATTTATCTAAAGGTATTGTGAATTTACAATATTGTAAACAAATCGGTTAGTGTTAGAAAAATTAACCTGTGTTTTTGATCTTTCCGTAAATTTTCCATACATTTTCCATAATAAAATTCACAACCGGTTATTCTCGCCGTAATGTCGGTGCAAATTCTAAGCAATTGTCAACCACGCCTTTAGTATTAAAAATGAGTATAAATTGCCCTCATATTGACGCGATCGCATGAATATTGATAGGAGCATTATGTCAAAATATAGTGTAGTATAGAAATAAAGCTTTATGCAGCTCTGGAACATAAAACAACACAAATATGAAGTCTCCAAAGAATTATTTTAATATGTAAGAAACTCTATACAATAAACGCGCAAAAAGTAGGTCTTAAAGAACTCATTAGTCCATTGAATTGGAATTTTGAATTTGGGTTGTTTAAGACATCGAGGCTCAATACTTACAATTCTGTTGGAATAGATCGGAGGCCACGCATAGCGATGGGCAGCGATCTAAATGTATTTTTATTTAGACGAAAAGCGTATGCTTTTTGATATAATATTTTATTTGAAGCAGAGTTTAAAAGGTCAGAGGTAAGAAGGTTATCTTTAGGAAAGGAATCTACACCAAAAGTAGGTATTTTTTGTTGTAGATTTATGTGTTTTTTATGAAAGTCTTAGATAAACTATTCTTATTATTATAAGTCAAGATTATTTTATTATGTTATTTATACGTCACCTTGATGAACCTTTGGAAATTTCCATATAAAGTTTAATTATTACACTGCTATATTTCCGTACTGTCTATACTTTGTCGACATTACAATCACCTAATTGTCTGCCTGTTTCACGTTAACGCAAAAATATTTTTATAGATGCTACCGACTGCTGTACTGTGTATTAATTTCTTATAAAAATTTTATTGTATTTGCAGGTTCGTATTGGACAGGTGTGAGTAAAGGTTGGTAGTAGCATGCTGTGTTTATGTGTCAAAAATATTTAAAAAATGGCCCTTAAAATTATAATGATATATGACTACTATCGAAAATTTCTTGATGTACTTATTCATTTGTATTTTAACAAAGTGACTTCTACAATATGCCAATATTATACGTAGGCCGTGTAGACTTTAAAGTATGTAAGAATCATATAAAATATTCGAACCTTTGACTCCTCGATATAAACATAAACTTTATGATAAAAGACTTACTTGCTTTCGTAAAAGTTTACTGTGGGATTGAGCATTGAATGTCTTAATAAATATTAAGCATGCTTACTATATTTTCAATATTTTATTATATGTAATGTTTACATAAAATAAAATTATGATTAGAAGAATATTTTGAGCCTGTTCAGACATTGCGCTGTGGAAGTCGGGAGTAAACTTAGTTTAAGTAATTTTTGTGATGTCAATAAGTAATGTATATCGTTCTAAATTGAATAAAGAATTTTTAACCTAATTTTGAAATTTTGAATTCGAGCTGGCTTTATTTGTAGGTTATGTAACGCATGCTTTGGGATTCCTAATATCCCTTCAATTTGAGCGTTTTCTTGGTTGCCCCTCAGTCGTTAAGCTTCGGGCAAAGGGTTCGCACTCCTAAATATCATCCCTCATTTATCAGCTCAACTTTTTTGAGAGTTTGCGATTTTAAACCGGGCTGACTTCTTTATTTTATTTTGTGTTAACTTGACTAATTTTATTGTGGTGCATTGAGTGAACAATGGTTTTTATTACTCTGTCTATTAAATCGGGCATCACCTACTTTCAAAATATCAGTGAGGGAGTGAGAAGTCGTTCTAAATTTCATTTGTAAAGTGTGTAAAATCGACATGCCTAGTGTGCTTATGGAGCGTGTGTTGAGTGTGTACTAACTGTATTTTTATTGCAAGGCTTACTCGTAATATATTGATTATTGTTTTCACGAAAAAGCAACTGCGAATATCACTCAGTTTCTGAGTCGGGCGGAAAAATGGACAGTGTACCCGAAATTATTTTTCTCTAGCGCTAAATCGATATGATTTTCGGCCTGGCCCAAAATCGAACCTTCGTAAAACTGAGGCGTATTTTTATAAAAAAAATTAAAGCAAACGAGATAGTTTTTTCAACCTTAGGACAGGTTAGCCGCGTTTCAACCGCAATTAGTGTAAGTAACCAGTCAGATATGCTGTACTGACGCCGAGACCAAGGCTCGCAGCTGCTATGTAGGTCGTAGGTCGCAGACCACTGGGCATAAGTCATCTGATATAGAAAACATCGCATTTTACCCTTCTTTATATGAAGTGTGCTCTTTTATAGGACTTCGTGAAATTACTGTTTTTGTTATATTATTTTAACATTACAATGAAACCATCCATACTAATAATATAAATGTGAAAGTGTGTTTGTTTGTCCGTCTTTCAAGTAAAAAGGGAGCAATGGATTGAGGTGATTTTTGGTATGGAGTTGGTTCGAGAGCTGGAGATGGCTACTTTTTGCCGACTCTACACATAAAGTAACATTTTGGTACGAGTCTATTAAATTATTGCTATGTCATTTCAATATTACCATATTACTGCACAATTAAAATTTTGAAATTGATATATTGATCCTGCATAATTTAAAAATTATTTTGTACAGATTTGCTAAAACCATTTATAACTCAATTTCATTCATCAATACGCGTGACCAAGTTCAATCCATTGAGAACTGACGAGCCGGGTTTATTAATTTTACGGTCAGTATTTATCGCGATCAAATTGATTTCGCGTTCTGTCTCGCAAACAAAATTCTGCCCCATAATTTCAACCTGTCCCATTATTTTTCTAACTAGTTCATACAAACATAATATTATTTATTGCGTAGTAAAGTAAATAAAATATCCATGTTGTAATTGAATAAAATTATGTAAAAGATATTTCGTTTTAGTTATACCTACTAACTTTAAGAACTTCGTGTGGAATGCTGTAGTGTTTATTAACTTCATGTAGAATGATTTATGTAATATGTAGTTAAAGCAGTTTTTTTTCTACAACTATATACTATGCATACGATACTATGTACTATTATAGACTATGATAACATTTATTTTCTTTTAATTTCCTAAAAATACAATACAATGACATGACAGGAATTAAAATTAGAAATTCGGGGCCCGTTTTAAACAGTTACAATTTTTGGGCCAGGATCAAAATGAAGATTAATTAATGGTATCGTTGTCGGCACACGGCCTGCTAAAGCTATATTGATTGAAATTTTGTTAATACTCCGCTGTACCGTGTTTATTGGTAACGGACGCATTTAAACTATATTCATGTTTATTTCTTTGATTAATTTTTTCATGAAGCTTATATCGTATCGTTTTGTTTATTTGTGATAGTTTTATTGTTCGAAAAATCCCATTAATATTATAAAGGCAAAAGTTTGTAAGTTTGTTACTTCGTCACGCTCAGACGCCGTGGCAAATTTGTTTGGTGGCACAAAGTAAATGAAACTCAAAACTAACGTATATAACTAAATGTATGTTTCATTGTCTGTTTTGTCATAGACCTATTCTGTGCATTCTATTTTCACAGGCTCTAGTAAAGACATAATTTTATGCATGTTATTGTTACAAAGTTCAGCGGAACCTCGGCTTCGACGATTTGCAGCTGAGGAAGCAATCGGAAAAAAGTTCAGATGAGAAAGAGAGATTGTTTAGATGTTCCCATCCAAATAGTAGAAAGATGTGTGTATTGTATATATTTTTATATGTATGAATTTATAAAATGTTGAAGAATTCATCGATTTAATAAATTTGAAATTTTATACTTGGTGTTTTTTTACCCGACTGCCGCAAATAAAATGCTTTTAGTTTTATTTATTTCAAATTTAGAAATTAATATGATTTAGAGAACTTAATTCGGTCTAAAAACCTAATAATTGCGTTGACTAATTTTAATAATAATATAGTTTAACTTTAAAATTTAACTGCATGTGTGTTGGATGGATCGCAACATTACAAACTCCCGATGTCTGATAATATAATCAATTTGCTTGCACACACGACAGGATATCAGTTTTACACCTCATTGAAGCCCTTGTATTTTAGACCCTATTATTTTAGTGCCCTATAATATTTTTTAAATGTATTCACTTTAAAATATACTTACATACGACACCTCATTGAAGCCCTCTCTATAGACAATAGAACACAATTTTGAAAGTTTTGTCATAAACTAAGAAGTAATATAACATACTTTAATTAAAAATCCAGTACAATACAAACTGCTCAATTGTTATAGTGACATTATATTAAAGTGGTTTGATATACCCTTAAATAACTTTTTTGTTATGGAATAAAATTTCGTGTTATAGGATGTTGGTCAGAGGGACTATGCCTAGTACTTTTCTATACTAATTAATAAAATAAGCATAATAAAATGTTGACGCAATTCATTGATCGGTTAAAAATTTAATGGAGATATAAAAAGGGAGCTGATATCCTGTAATATGTACATATTTGTAGTGATAACAATAAATTAAACTTTTAATTTCCCCTATTTCGCATGATATCAAAGATAATACAAAATCGCGTTGCCGGAATATAAGCCAATTAAAAATCGACTAAGAGCGGGCTGCACTAGTCAAATTTGACGTAAAATTTAATTTCATATTAAAGTCACACTTGATTAGTGCAACTAACAACTAGATTTTAACCTTGATTTTTAATAGTTAATTTGGTTGCTACGTACTATTCTTATGCAATTTTTGTTTGTTTAATAAACAAAATATATTGGCAAGTATCCCATTGTCACTTCCATATTCAGGTAAATATATTACTTAATGGCTCCTACACACTATCGTCGAAATCAGACATATATATGCCTTCGCGAATCAGCGTTTGTTTGTAAATCTATTTTTTACCGCAAATTAAAACCAGATGTGTACGTTAAAACCTTGAAAGTTTGGCGAACTATTTGCCGATAGTGTGCATCCGTCATTCGGGCTCGCACGGTGTGGTTTCACATTTAACACTGCTTGTCTAACACTATATATAGAATGCAATTTTCTTCTGGCAGGAAGACGCCGAAACGGACGGGTCCAAGAAATTGTTAAAGGTAAGTGGTCTCCTTTTTATTTTTTCTAGACTATAAATAATATGTCATACAGATATACCGTTTGCTAGATAAACAAGACGGCAATAAGCATTTATTAAATTATTCACTTAAAAACATACATGTGATGTATATGTAACTCCAGCTGTGTCTTTTGTCCATGCTTCTGTCTTATTTAAAACACTAGCTTTTGCCCGCGGCTTCGCCCGCGTGAATTTCATAGTAAAATCTCAGTATTTTTTTTTATCGCGTACTCTGTAAGACTGGTAAACATATATGATTCAAATTTGCATTTTTTCTCATCTTTAGTTCAATTTCCTGTTTCCCGCTGCGTGTCTCATTAAAACATTTGGTATTATGTATAATTGGTATAAGACATTTTTAAGTCTACATGAAGGTAAAATCTCGCGACTTTGACCCTTTAATGAGAGACGACATGATCTTGTACCGATTATCGATATTATAGTGAGATTTAACGTTTTATAATAATTATTTTCAAAGTATTGATGTCTTTTTGCGCAAGGATGTTGGTATAAAAATGTACCTATGTGCCATATTCTATAAACAAAATAGACAACAAAGCAGAATATTAAAATTAATATATAAAATTAATGGTCCTCAAATTTTGTAAGCCTCATTTCATAAATATTTTCCAGTAAACACGTTAATTTCAACATAAGCACACGCGCCGGTAATCAGGTATGTTCACACCTAAACATACTTATGAGGAGCTAAAACCGAGTAATTTAATTATTATCTCAGCTATTAAAAGCTATTACTAAGTCGGCCAGCTATATCGCTTATAATTCGCGTAGATTTTAGATAAAACTCATTAGCGTAACAAATGTCTAGTCAAGATCACAATTCACTTAGGGTGGGTTGCACCAGTCAACTTTGACGTTAACTTTAACCTGCGCCGAAAAACGCGATTTCGTCACATCAATACAAAAAGTAAAAATGGTCTTGCCTCGCAATATAGGACTATTCCATATCCTCTCGTGGATTTCGTACGAGGCGATTAAAGGTAGACTTTGCCAAAAGATTGGCAACAGTAGCATTCTCAAGTAGGATTGACGTCAACGGCTGGCGGGCGGTTGTAAAATCACAGCTCTTCTCTCTAAGGTCTTAAAAATAATAGGTTCTTGTCGGTGGAGTTCTCTCCATCTCTCTCTTTATCTCCAGCCTCTCCAGCCCGCAATGTACGATAACGTTCACCAAAAAGACTGGCCACACGAGCCACTTTTAATAAATTGACAAATTATTCGTTAATTTCCCCTGCCCTAGAACTACTGTGTGCGATGTTACACAAAGATTACGTGCCAATATTCGTAATAAATCCTAACTTTCACGAGCTGTTTGAATTGAACCAGACTTGTGGCAGTTATGCTATCTGTGCTCTTGAATTGATATCTATAATCCGCTTCAAAGGCACGTGGATCCGTGTGGTTACCGCCTTAGAATATGACCACACGGATGTAAGAGGCGGCTGAGAGGAATAAAGGCTTAAAGACAGCTGATAAGCAGCAACTGCATTCACAATGAGAGTTTACGTTTAGCAAACGGCATGTTGCAAAATCGGAGCTATCTTTTTATCCTCAGCAATTTATTTTTAGATACTGAAGTAACCAATTGAAGATGCAAACATCTTTGCCAACAACCTTCATGATCATGTTTACAATAAATATCCTTGATAAAAAAATATTTACAATTTAAAACTTAACAACATTCTTTCGTTATAAAGCACACATTTAAATATTCATAACAACAATAAATCGCGGTAATGATAATTCTATTCCAAAGCGGCGACAATCGCAATCGGACGATCGCGTGCGCCCGCGCAGCCGCTTTGATGTCGATAATTGAGAGTTATTGCACAGTAGCGCCGTATCGTTCCTGTTTCTATGGCCACGAAGCGAGAGGAATCGTTGGACACATTTCAAAATGGTAAAACTCTTCTTCAGTGGAGTGGTTTGCCAACCTTCTTGGAGTGGTTTGCCATTGCCCTCGCCATTTCACACACGAGCTAGTAATCAACCATTGTGCAGGTTTCCTCATGATGTGAAACTTCTTGTACTATAACCAAATCCCATTTGGAATGGGGTCGGCGCATAATCTATTTTCCTTCCACAATTGTCATAGGAACACGGGTAAATGAAAAAACATTTATTTTGAGTTTGTGTAGAATGGTTTTAAACGCTTTTTCTCTAGCCTCATGATGAACTGCTCACTCACCCTGTAGAAATAGCATTATGTCACTCAATTTATGTTTATGTTAATATTGTTTATACTACTCTGATGGAGATTAGCTGAAACTAGGTGAAATAACTGCACAGAGGTGTGGAAGCGTAAACTGTTTTACAAAAATGTAATAAAAGCATTTATTTGTAACTAGCTGCACCACGGGGCTCCGCTCCCATGGGAATTTCGGGCTAGTATAAGTAGTGTTATTCCAGGTTATATTCTACCCGTGTACTTATCAAATTTCATAACAGTCCGACCAGTATATTTTGCGTGAAGGAGTAACAAACCGACATACATCCTCACAAAATTGAATCCTCGCATTTAGAATATTAGTAGTGTAATAGATAAGGCATTTATAAGAAAACCTCACATGAAAAGTAATAAGTTACGTGTAAATATATGTTACCAAGTACAATGTATAGTCACAAGCATATCTATATTTATATTTTGACTAACTAAATATACCTGTCTACTCTTGTAGAGTACATGTGTGATATGATATTGTATCTACATTGCTGATGAAGTATTACAATAGTTTATTGTAACATTTCAAATCAACTATTAATTTTTGTTGTCCTGGCGTTTGCGTTAGCCCTTCAAACAGCTACTTCGTTTAATTTTCTTTAACACATATTCACTTTTTAACTAGGTATATGAGTCCCACTGTTGGGCAAAAGCTTCCTCTACCTTCTTCCACGCATTCTTGTCTGGGGTCTTCCGTCATCATGTTATCCGTCCATCTTGTTCTCACGTTGGCTTAATCTCAGTAAATTGTTTATTTTTCTTTTACTTTTTCTTATACTACTGAGTAAGAAAACAGCACCCGCCTGACACGAAGTGGTCACAACAGCCTATTCTTAAATTAAATTAAATTCAGAAAAATCTTTAAGCTAGTCCTAAATATGGTTTGCTTATAATATAATTTTTTGTACAGGTTTTCAAGTATTATTACCCATTGTTCGTTACGGAACTAATAGGTAGTTAAAATAAAATACTTGGAGCTAAGAATTAGATGATTATATTTTTCTTTGTTCTTACAAATTGGTATAATGAAAAACAGAAATCGAATCGAATGACAGGAAACAAAACAATAGAAATGAACTAAATTTGTAGTGCGCGCGCAGGAATAAAACTTAAATTGTCGTGTTCCATAGCCATTGGCTACCACCGCGCGAGGGGTCGCGGGCGGGACGTGCCTAGTGTTGTGGTGTACTGGCGTAGACACCCATAGTATTTCCACAGGTCCAATATAAATTGTTCACAGAGTAGTTAGTTCTCGGAGCGTGCTGATTCTGACAGGCGGGACGTTAAATCTTGCGCAGTGAAAACTTCATTACAGTTATTGGCTTTGTTCGCGTCGCACTGTGGGGCGGACACCGCGCGATGTGCGACTGGTGGGACAAAAGTTCGTAGTTTCTGGAAAAAAATAGACAAAAATATTGAATTAAATTAAATTCATACGTTTTTCTCGAGTTAGTTATTCGATTTTGTATGTGATAGCTGTGATTTTTTTCGCGATTTCGGGGACGCCATACGAAAGTTATTCAGACTGAGCATGGGTTGGTTCTCAGAGCGTTTCGTCCGAGCTGTCATTACGATCCGTCAATTTTCTCGAGGAAGGAATCATTCCCAAAATCATTCATGAAATTGACATTACCTATTGGATTATATATTTTAAAGTCAGATAGTAAAAATAATTCTAGTCTTTGTTAAAATTTGAAAAATTGTAATGACAATAATTCCAAAAGTCACTCTGTATAATTATAAGATATGATGTCAACAAGCATCTTACACTTTATATCTTAGCAATTCTTTATTGAATTTTACGACCCATGGACACAAAATAACTACTAATTTTCAAAACTCATTTTGCTCTTTTGTTCGTCTTTAATAACACCATAGTTTTACACTAGTAATTATTATATCTTGTAATCAACACTAACTATACTGCTAGACTTTGCAGCTTGCAAGTCCGGGCGTTCGCAATATAATGGTCACCCTAGCACCATGAATAAGGTGGCGTGAGTCCGCACAATTTGTTAAAACGTTGTCACCCGCGGGATGCGTGCGGTTCGTGAGACGGTGTCCATTAGTTACCGGCACGTCAATTTTCATTATTTAATGAGATTTTTGTCTTACATTTTAAATATATTTTGTATTTTTTTTTAAAGAGACGCTCTAAAACAATATTGCAAATACGACAAGATAAATGCCAATGTGTTGGAGAATGCAAGAAGAAAACTATGCCACTGAAACAAAAAAGGCGAATTCTGTACTGAAAAAATAAACTACTAGAGACACACTTATTGTTAAGTGTAATGAAACCGGCTGTATGGTAAATAAATAATAATTTATTTAGTAAAAACTACTAACTATTTAAAGTGACCTTTGTATATTGACGACCTCGGTGGCGCAGTGGTAAAGTTCTTGCCACTGAACCGAGAGGTCCCGGGTTCGATCCCCGGTCGGGTCATGATGGAAAATGATCTTTTTCTGATTGACCCGGGTCTTGGATCTATATATGTATTTGTTATAAAATATAGTATCGTTGAGTTAGTATACCATAACACAAGTCTCGAACTTACTTTGGGGCTAGCTCAATCTGTGTGATTTGTCCTTATATATTTATATATTTATTTATATTTGTATAATGGACACAGATCGTCATCCACCTGTATTTGCCCAATAAATTCAGTATTACCGTGTTATCAAACTATATGTTTGAACTTCAGCTTAGCGCATGAGAAATTAGTTATGTGAAGTTGGAGGAATGAAAAGACTGTAATCCTTGATTACTTAAAGTAACAAGCAAGTTTTTCATAACAGAGAAGTTTGTTTGTATTTAATATCGTTGAGTGTTTATTTATAAATGAAAAAATAGAGGTTATATAACAGTCATTTTTTCTTTATAAATGATTTTATTACAATATCATTATTCATCATTAGCACCTTTAACAAAACATTAGAATCTTTGAAATCTGCATCAAATAAGGTTACTTTACAATTTATATACCTATTTATTATATATGTTATAAAGTTAAAGTATGTCATGATTTTGTGCAAGTTTTGTAAATCTCATGCATAATAACAGAAACTAGATTAAAACGTAGATTTTTTTAACAAATATCGACACCATACGAGTATAATGAGTTTGGTGTTGAGACAAGTAGGGTTGTATGATAATGTTGGAAATAAGTAATTTCCTAGACAATTCAGGCAGGTAGTAGCGCATCCCTTACTTTATTGTGTCACGTTTTTGGTTGGTTAAATTTTATTGAAAAAGTTAGATCAAAACTAGTAGAACAAATGTTGTTGATTTTAATGATGTCAGCTTCAAGTCCTGCATCGTGATCGGTGTTTTATAAGTTAGTAATTAAAGAAGAACGTTATGAGCTCAAACATATATTAGTGATTAATTAATTCAAAGTCTTGTTTGGAAAAATAAATTAATTTGCGTTCTTCTTTAGTAGAAAATATGCAAATTTCCACCTGTATCGTATTAGGTATTCATTATTACTGAAGTGCATCCTGCAAGACCTTTAGTTGCATAGTGCGTTATGCACCTAATGCATACTTCAGAGTATTAGGGAATTCGCTAGTTTTGTAGTTATAAAACTTCTTTAAACGAATATAGTGGCTATAGACTTAATAGTTCTTTGCAAATACCTGTGAGTTTTATTTGATATTAAAATGGAATATGTTGTTGTGTCCGTCAACATATGTTTTTCAGAATCTGTTGAAATGAAGATAAAACATAGATCATGTAACAACCGTAATATACAAATTTAAAAATAAATAAATGTGCTCAATAGTATTACTAACACTGTATGGGCAATTTATGAATTAAACTATTTCTTGTTGTATTTTTATTATTTATTTTACATGAAAAATAGTAGAGCAAATTTATTTGTTCTGTTTTTGTATTGTGGCTCCTATGTTCGCCAAACGTAACATTTAGAATTTTTGCTAAGTAGCGTTTGAAAAATTTACATACCAATTGACGTCGTTTTTACTCCTTATATGTATTTAAAATTTTACGTAATCAGTTTTAAATACAAATAAGTCACATATGCAACTAGTCAATTTAAAATTATTTAATTCTAGCTTTAGTGAACTTACAAGGGCTTAGAAGACTTCACATACTCCTTGTGCCCTTGTGAACTTGCCATAGCGTAGCCAGCTGGTGGATTGATTGAAATATGTTCGCAAGCGTTTAATTATCGTGTTGCGAAGAAAAATATGTTTTTCCATGCAGCTTGTAGGAATGATGTATATTTATGATATTTTGCTATTTATGATACTACCCCCCGTGAAGGATTGCCTTTGGAAAATTATATATCATCCAATCGTGACGGGTAACCTAACAATTTCTATTCATATATTATATTTTCGCAAACATGTGCTTTTTAGTAATGGTCGAATTTTAATCATGAAAAAGATTAGTCGTTTCTGAACGTATAACGAGAGGTGCGAGTTTTCTATTTACATCTCATCATCGAGTCGATTCGGAGTAAGACGCGGCGCAACTAATCACATTGCCCCATGTGACGCAACGACAACCACACTGCAATGTGATTGGTTCGCCGCGTCTCACTTCGAATCGATTCGATGGTGAGAAGTGAAATGCTAACCCGCAATAAGACCTCTGTGGTGTTGGCCGTTACTTCTATATTGTTATCATCACGTGTGGTTTAGTTTGTGTGATCCATGAAAACCTACAAAGGAACTGGTTTTCTTAACTAATTATAAAAATGAAAAAAAAAAATCTCATTTCATAACCAGTTAGGAAAACGTGAAAAACTTATTTTTTAGATGTGTTGTGAGGTGGTTTATGAAAACTCAATTATATATCTATAAGTTCATCAGATTTGTATACAAAGTCATATGGCACAACAAGTAGGATTCGAACCTGGGATCATTATATATGGCGAGCGTCTTAACCACTGAATCAAACACCATCGCTTCATTGGTTAAGTGTTGAATTAATTAACGACGGCCAACACAGTCCAAAAAATACGGAAAGCAATACAACTTTCCTGGTTCGATGAAGCTGTTCAATAACAGTGCCCGTAATTTCATTTGGCCAATTTCATCACTTCTCAATTTCCGAAATTACACGTCACCTGATTGTTTCGCACCACCAAATTGTTTACGTCGAATTTTATTCCCAATTTACGACAAAATGATACGTGTTTTTGGACACCCGAAGCAATTCCTATGTGTTTTTACGCCGTAATATGACATTTGGACAGTTACGATATAAAACAATTGCATTGAATTCCACTTTGAGATCAAAAAGTACCGAAATGCTTAATTTTGGATCGTAAAATCTTTAATTGAATAGCCACTTTCCAGTAAAAGCCGCATGATTAAGATATTTTTCTGTTTCACTTATTTATGTCCGAATCGTGTTGTTCGATTGACACGTGAAAAAAATACGCGGCACATGTTTTTGGAGTTGTGCAGTTAAAAATGCTTTGTACTTTCAAATGGTATACGCAACAATTTCGCGTTATAGGAACTTCCGAATATTTTTTTGCCAGTTAAAATTTAATTTTAATTCATAAACATTTATTTATTTTCTTGCCTCTTTAAGTATACTCGTAGTACTTATTCATCTATTTAATATTTAGGTTTTAAGTTACTTATAGGTATGTATATAATATATTTGATATGCATATCTATAACAATGTGCAATTAGAATTTATGTATTGTATGGTAGTATGTAACAAAAGCAGTGACCATTGTACAGTAAATAAATAAATAAATAAATATATTAGGACGAATCACACAGATTGAGCTAGCCCCAAAGTAAGTTCGAGACTTGTGTCATGGGATACTAACTCAACGATACTATATTTTATAACAAATACATAAACAGCCAAGATTCGGGCCAATCAGAAAAAGATCATTTTCCATCATGACCCGACCGGGAATCGAACCCGGGACCTTTCGGTTCAGTGGCAAGAACTTTACCACTGCGCCACCGAGGTCGACAAAGGAAGTTGTACAGTGAGGAATGTTGATTCTAAATGTTTTTAATTTGTTTGATGTATTTATTTGCACGTGTTTTATAAATAAAATATCTAAGGCTTGTGCTAAGTCCCGTTAATGCACATATAATGCAGTTAAGATTATCGTGTATATCACTCACGGATCTTGATGACTCTATGTTGCAACAAAGTTATTTAAACAAATTTATTTATAGCACTTTAATTGTAATCGATATACATCTCAAAGATTAATTAAATATCGTAGGAAAAGAGCCGGCACAATGAACAATAAAAAATACAAGCTAACGAGTGACCACCAATTGACATTGCTATTCTACTATTCATTAAGCAAAAATGCGTAAATATGTATGTTCGGTTTCAAAGTTTGAAGTGTCCATATCGCTTTATTAATCAGTAATTAGTATGTATATAGGATGTTCAATTTTGTCCCCTTTTCTTGTGCCAAAATCCGAAAAAAATATTATGAAGTTACAACTATTTTTTGTTTAAGTGTTATTCGTTTTTCAAAATTTTTTTTTCATATTTGTCTATGTTATAACTACGTAGTTGATATTGTTCAGTTTAATTTATGAATATACATTGTAAATATGTATGTATTGCTGTTCATAATGCTTTATTTGTACCATTGTACTGCCTAATGGTACTGATGCGTTCAGTGGGTCTACCATTTTTGGGAAGACATGATATGACCTATTCTCGTTGTGAAATCCCATCGAAACGCAAAGAAGAAGAAGCGGCTTCTTCTCTTCTTCATCGTCGTATGGCTCCTCATGGCTGAGAGTCGTGGCCATTACGTGGAATGAAATACACACAACGTCTTTCTTAGCACTATTATGGGGTGGTTTGCCATTGCCTTCTCCATATATATGCATTAAGATATATTCGTATGTTGTTCGCAACGCAGTGAGTAGGCGTTTATAAAGTAGTATTATCGAACACCCTGTATACATATCTCACCTGCAAGCGGCCGCTATGATGTTTAATTAAAAATTAAAATCATCTCAACTTGGGTATTTTTTTCGCCGGCTAAATGTTGCCAGCTGTTAATTTGCTTCTTCAAATTTCTTTAAACTTGGCTGAAATACATTTAGATACTGACAAGGTTGATAGAAAATAAGTTTATTTAGTATATATATATATATATACATTTTTAATATATTAAAAATGTCTTGAGGAAACCTATACATATCTTGCATACATAGATTAGAGTGATAGATGCACTTTTATTGCACCATTTAAGGGAATCAGACGTGGTAATATGTATAATATGTACTCGTATCTTACCTTAGATCACCAAATACATTATTTTTGTATATATTTTCTGTTCCAACCTCCCGGCTTTGCCCACATGACTTGACATGACTTGATTTCGTACACTTTACAGCTTACCTATTCTAGTAGTTTGTAGCTTTTTGAGAAAATTATAAGTACTTTTGTAATGCATAAATAGTTTAAATTTGACGTGAAAGTGTGTTTGTAAAGGACTAATTTTTGAATAGCCCTGATTTTGATTTCACTTTACAATTTGTACATATGTAACTAATTTTATATGTCTTCTTACTTCTTCTTACTTCCCTCGAGGACTGTTTTCCGCAGTTAGGCCTCTAGACTGGGCCCTTTCTGCGTGCGGAGTCTGAGCCGCTGACCATTCCAGCCAGCCCAGTTCCTTCAGGAAGCGGAGCACCGCCGATGGTGAACGGCAGGCTTCGCTCATGGTCCCTGGATTTCCCAGGAACTCTTGTCTTGTTGATGCAACGCCACGACATTCCAGGAGGAGGTGGCTTGCAGTTTCCTCAGCCTCCATGCATGCTCTGCATAGTGGGCTGTCTGTAAGACCTAGGGTGAAAAGGTGTTTATTTAGTGCACAATGACCAGTATGACCATAATTAGAAGTATATAATAATAAGACCATAATTTTATATGTCACTACAGGATCATATAATTATGTATGTATATACATTGTCTAAATAAGAAAATAAAATTCCGTTGCATGTTTTAAAAGAACAAAGCTTAGAAGACCGACAGATACGGTAAGCGACTTTGTTTTATACTACGTAGTGAAATATGTAAATTTTTTATTTTATTGTTATGTAGATTGTAAAGCAGACGCATCTGCCATCTTGAACCGTGTACTCTCGCTCATCTTTATCAGTGTTCCCAGAACTGGCCTTATTAATTCCCACAATATTCCCGCAAACTTTTATATCACGTTGACTACCGTTACCACAACCAGTCCGTCAGCCTTCTGAAGATGCATCTTAAGTAATTAATCTGCTTGTTATCACTTACCAAAACCAC
The DNA here is from genome assembly GCF_027563975.2 of Plodia interpunctella. Classification (NCBI taxonomy): domain Eukaryota; kingdom Metazoa; phylum Arthropoda; class Insecta; order Lepidoptera; family Pyralidae; genus Plodia; species Plodia interpunctella. The sequence goes on from NC_071301.1 coordinate 9,739,239, forward strand.
CTTAACTTTGCGCATAGCAAACATAATAATAAACCTTAATACAAAGGGTTAAGAATGTATTGCAATTTTCGAATGTCAAAATTAAAGTTGCCAGTAACATTTTAAATTTACTCTTATCGAAAAGAATATGAGCTCTATTGCAATACAATATGAGTCATATTTAAATTTCGAATAGCAAATTCGAAGTTGCCAGTATAATTTCAACAAAATTCACAATGCAATCGATAACAATCTTAATGTCCGAAGTCATAAGGATGAGAATTACGATCATGCGGATAATTTACAATTCCGTATAGATTACAACGATAGAGGTGTCATAACGCAAATTGTGCGAATTATTTTAATTTTTCGCTGGTAACACAGGTAGAACGAGATGGGTATCTTATTAAAAAAAGATGTAGGGATCCGTATGAAATGTTGCATCAATTTACGAAAACTGCATCGGTGACCGTGACCAAAACATCTCTCTCACTCACTCACTCATATACGAAGCTCTGAGTCTGCTTGAAATAAACCTTTAAATTTTGCGTTTTATAACAGGCTGACTGCCTGACGTCAGTCGTTTTTGGTAATGTTGTTATTGCTTAACAGCTATCAAGACTCTACATCACTTTATCGCCTTGTACGACAACCACGAGAGGATATGGTCTCTATCCTATCACACTAGAATATAATCACTCCATCCCATATTGAGTAATCCTATTCTATTAAGATATCTAAAGATATCTATCTAAAGATTAAACAGTCACAACTTTTTATGTTAGTGTTTAAAACTACCTAGATACTACGCACAATCTTAGAATCTCAACACGAAGGCATAAGAAACACAAACACTTGAATATTTTATAATAAAAACACATTTTTCAATGAAAGAAAAATCAAAGTCAGCATTATCATCCGGACATGACAATTTCGTAATTTACCCATCAATTCTTTAATTGCCCTGTAATGAACTGGAATCTCTGTGTCTACAGGGCCTCGACATTTCTCCCGAAGGAATGCCTATTCCCGGATCAAATATAGACATACTTCTGACGAATATGGGACATTTTTAAATGTCCAGTTTCCGCCTAGAGTCCTGTTTAAACATTGAGCGAAATAATTTATTAATTAGTTCGGCCCAAAGTAAGTTCTAAATTTATGTTTTGACCCTCTTACTTAACGATACATATTTTCTAACATATATAGACATAGGTACATAGATATATCTAAAACCCATAAATTTGAAAATAAAATCGCTTTGCTTTAAAGTAATCTGATGTTTAACATTAAACAAAAAAGAACTAAGCAACATGCTAATTTTACGACGTTTTGATATGTTTTGTACGGGCTGGTTTGACGAGCTCCAATGAGGCTATCGTTAAATCCAGTTTTCGCCTAACCATTTCCCATCACTAGCCCCATAAGTATAGATTAAAAAATAAAGATTCGCACGCATCGTTTTGCTATAAAAAAGGGAAGGGAGACCTACTCGCTGACAGCTATGTCGACACATCATTGGCTACTTAACGAGCTGCTTTACTTCTAGTGCTGCTACTATCGATAACTTTCTCGACGTTCTTATCGATAGTCATCATAATATTTATTTGGAGACAAGACAACATTTATTTAATATTCTACTCATTTATTCTTAAACTATAAAAAACATTCGTTATGTTTAAGTGTATCTTAACTCAATTGACAATCAAAGACATAAACTACGCTGACACTTAACAAATTATCTGGCTTTCATCGGCTGCTAATGGACTTGAGGCATCTCCCGCCACCGTTATTATCGACTCCAATCACATTATCGATTATTCGCGAAAAAGCAAATAAAAGTTTCATCGATCGTTGGCTCGGGAGACGCTAACAAATTGGCTCGTTATCTGTCGATCGGCGGCAATAATTTGTGGCGTCACGTCGATAAATATCGATATAATGTATCGACATCCGCTACTGACACGCGAACTTGGCACAACACTAATTCAAGTATTGACACTTGAGGTTTGCAATTTAAATGCATTTATGCATAATAGTTTTCAGTGTCGATTTTCAAACCGAACTCTTATGTTGTAATGTGATTATCAAGTAGCAAATAAATTAATTTTAGAATGCATTCTTATTTCTTATCGAGTGTGTGATTGCTAATAGTGGTGTCAGATTCTATTCAAGTCGCCTAAAGGCACCTGACATGTTTTTTACCATTACCGTCACCTAGTCGCTGCCGTTGCATACACACTGGTGAACTAAATAATAGTCTACCGGTGTTCTTACATATTAATTAAAATGAAATTTGACTAAATGCGCCACCGAGGTCGTAAGTGACGACCTCGGGACCCAGTGGTAAAGTTCTAGCCACTGAACAGAGAGGTCCTGGGTTCGATCCCCGGTCGGGTCATGATGGAAAATGATATTTTTCTGATTGATCCGGGTCTTGGATGCTTATATATATGTATTTGTTATAAAATATAGTATCGTTTAGTTAGTATCCCATAACACAAATCTCGAACTTATTTTGGGGCTAGCTTGTGTGATTTGTCCTTATATATTTATTTATTATTTAAGTATTACTATGTATTTTTTTTTTATTATTTCTTTGATATTTTGGCGTCTATTTTTTACTCCAGAAATTTTGTACTATTTTTACTTCAGAAAAATGGTACTTACAGGATTATTAAGACAATAATTTGCATGCATACTTATATTATAAATGTGAAAGTGTGTTTGTTTGTCCTTCTTTTACGTCAAAACGAAGCTTAATGTGTAAATATTGATGTGATTTTGGTGTGGAGATAGTAAATAAACAGTGACATATACTAACAACTTATCAGTTAGTTTTAAATGATTTTACACAATCTTATTCGGTAATTAATATATACATTTTGTGATTAAAAAACCAGCAAAGATTGATTACGTACCCTTGTAAGTAGATCTACATATTACTATGTGTAAGACAGAAGCACTCCAATGATAAATGGTGTCTACAAAATGATTAAAAACATGATATATTATTGTTCGCTACTCACATATTATAACTACCGTTGTATGACGTCATTAGACAGAGACAGAAAACATTTACCATTAAGAATGAGCAGGATAGGTGTACGAGACATAGCATAAAAACAACATACCAAATACGGTGCTCACATGTGACCAAATATCGTTATAGTTAAGAAATTATAACTTAAACTCTATTGGAGTTACTGTAGTTTAGTAGTTTTTTCGTGTACAGAATATATACTACAAAAGTAGACGTAGAAAAATGTTGGAATCGATGGGAAAATATAGTTTTTTCGACATATGCGCATGCGCAGGTGGAAGCGTCGAAAGCCGTTATTCTGCTTTTAGTTTTTATTTGTCAAAGAACTGGATAGGTGGACTATGTTAGGACAGTGTTAATTGCTCATAAACGATTTATGTTCGTATGTGTAATTAAATTGATTATATTTGTTTGTTTCAAGAACAAAGAAATTTAAACTAATATTTCTCTCATCTTTATTATCAGGAGAAATTTATTATTTATTTTGTGGACGCCTGGAAGCCCGGGATCAGCTCAAAATATGACCTGATTTAAAAAAAAAATAAGCTGTTGTAACGCCACGCATATGTGATTTTGCCGGCCGCGCCTGCCTGATAAGAAAGAAAGTATGTTTATTTGCCATAAGTTATAAAACATTTACATCACAAGTACACAAAAAAAAAACTTATCAATCGGTCTCCGCTTAGCATAATGTCGTAGCTTGAGACATATGACGTCAATAACAAACTTATTTCTACGCAAATATTGTTTATACAACAAAGGATTAAAGTATTTTAATAAAATCAACGTTGAAACAAAGATCTGTCTCAATGCTCTTATAAATATCAGCCTTAATCAGAATGAAGCGACCGTCTGACTAAAACTTTCAAAATGTCCGATTTCAGCCTACTGCATTTCTATTTATATTCTAAGGCGTATTCATTATATATAGGACTAGCTTTTGTCCACAACTTCGTATTAACCACTCGATCGCCGTATGAGTCTGAATCTGAGCATTTTGAAAAGGTCCACTTTTGGTCTGGCGTTGACTATACTCTATGTTCACGGGTCGTAATTTACCAGATGATTCCAACGACGAACAAACAAAACGATCATCTCTTAACGTGAAGTTTATCGCAATAAATAGAGATCTTATGCCGGTCACATACGAGTACAGTCAGCGGCATTACAGCATTCTCTTTCTCTCTCATCTGCGGATATGATTGTGAGAGGTTTGGTTTGGGGCTGTGACGCCGCGAGCCCGTGGGCAGCGTAAAAACTAAACTCGAAATTTTAAAATTTTGAAGATTTGGCTGTGATTTTACAATCCTCCTTGGCTATTGTTGCCTATAAACTGTTTAGGTTACGTATTCGTTAGTCGCCTCGTACGTCAGTCACGGGAAGATATGGAGTGGTATTATTCTAGGGCGGGACCTCGCGCCTACAGCAGCATTACATGAAATCATTAGTCATTTTAATTTCCCCACTGTTGGGACAAGTGCCTTCCTTATTGACTGACTCTTTTGCAAACATTTCCTTATTTCTGTTCTGTAAGTCACTTACGGAAAACATATACATATATACGTATACATATATACGTATTGATGATTGACGTCCCATCAGGCAGTTATAATATATCGACTGCAAATGCTGCCCGAATCAACACAATAAAACAGAGTATATTAAGTATAATACAATTTTGGTCACCCATCCCGATCGAAATTTACTTAACTGGAAAAAAAAATATCCGCGTCGATGTTATACGCAATGTTCGAATAATTATTAAGTTTATGAGGTACTAACATTGATTAAATGCCTCATTGACAGCTTATCATGCAGATAACTGTACTTCCCTACATGATTGAAAAGTGGGTTTCATGACGTAGTGTTTTAGTCTTCCGGGTATACAGCTTACAACATTCATTTGCAGGCTCTGTTTTTATGTAACTGAAGAGAGGCGAGTCATTTACGTCTAAGAATAGAATCACTCCGTATCCTCCCGCGGATGACGTACGAGGCGATTGAGGGAGAAGAAGCATTGATAGATAAGCAAACAAGAGCATTCCTGAGTAAAATTGGCCGGCAGCCGACCGGTCGTAGAATCACACCCAAATCGCGTATTCCTATGTTCCTAGAATTGAATTCGAATCTGAATCAAATTACACAAAATAAAAAAATATATTTTTTAAGAACGAACTTAAAATATAGATTTTTAAATTTCGCAGTTTCGGCTGAGATTCTATGACGTGTCTGATGTCAACCCTCTTTTGAAATGCTGTTGTGGCCTAACAGGTGTCAAGGCTGTTCTTATCCCTAAGTCGCGTACGACATCCACGGGAGAATATAAAGTGGATCCTATTCTAGGGCCAAAACCACACAAAAGACAATTCTAAATTATCATTCAAAGCCCGCTTGCCCACAGCCTGTGCACTGAAGCAAAGATAACATAACCACATTCCGCGAAAACATTTCTTTTACGCGGGAATCTCGCCGGACGACGTGTGTTTATTTGGCATCGCTTGATACATATAATGTATGTAAATTGTTATTTTGTTTTCCGATCGTCAGTCGCTCCGTCCGAACTGATTTTAAATTCACGCAAAGCTGATGCAGCAAAATGCGTCCATCAGTATTCGACGGATAGCTTGTTTTTTTTTTAGAAAAGAATTGCCCTTACAAATTGTAATTTCTGCAAAAATGTTCGGGAGATGTTGTATGAAGTAGATTTATTTATTAGGATTTTTGGTTGAATGTTCGTTTGATTATAGTCTTATATGGTTACGATCATCATTAATCAATTTCTATACTAATATTATAAAGAGAAAATGTTTTAATTTTTGTATTTTTGTTTGTATTTGTAAACTATTAGAAGTAACAAAGGCTACATTTTGTATTATAGTTTATGGCCGCTAGTTTTTCTATAAATTATTGGAATCTATTTCTTTATTTCAAATCATTTATTCAGAAATTAGATCTTTACAGGCACTTTGTCACGTCAATTTTTATATTAAATAGTAATTTCTCACAAGCTACAAACTACTGGCATTTCGGAACGACCACTGCTGAGAAGAAATGCCGAAAGAAACTCATTTGAACTGCGTTGGACCCTGTCATGCCGTACATCAAAATTAAATTTTAATATCATTTTTCATGTGTTAAGTAGTCTGTCCTGTCATGTTCTGATAAAATCTGTGAAATTTATTCACACATCCACGATGTGTTTGGAATTTGCCGTATTGCAACTTCTTTAATCCTACAAATTAGTTTCTTGATCTTAAAAATGCACTATTTATGAACCAGTTGGTCTGACAATATCGTCAAAATTACAGGAATATACTAGACGCACGCACGTTATTCCAATCATAATTTATGGAATGGATGTTTTTGGTAAGGTTATATTCAGCAGTAGACTTGTGTGGCTGGGGCGATGATGTAAAGGTATCTAAATTAAGAAGTATATATATTTTCAAAGCTTTTAAAACCAGTGTGAGCGCACCCTTACTGAAGTGTCCACTGTCGAGTACAAACAAATGAACATGTTTACGAACTTGTTAGTTAGATCCCGAGTGAATACGAAGCAGACGTCGATTGATGGAAGGAATTATTACGCTGACCGTACGTCCGTCCTCCAAAGTTGTATGCACATCCTACAAAGTAAAGACGATTGCTAAACATACGTAAAATAAAGACGAAAGTGTTAAACGTAGATAGTAGATATGTTTACAAAAATATATTTTTAGTATCAAATTTCTCTATCTAGTAACAAATGAAATATGCTTTAAGATATAATAAGACAAACATAAATTATACACACTTCCTCACACTATCTATTTGTGAAAACCGTATCGTAATTTACAAAATACGTCCGGTAGTTTTTGACTTCATCAAGTTCATACAGACATACAAACAGATGCGATAGGGGGACGTGTTATTATAATATGTAAGGATAATGAGCACTAAAGAGAAATGATTGGGCTTCGACGGCCATTAAATTTTGAAATACAAACGCAAGGAAGAGATGTAAGAAGTTGTATGGAAATCTTCTGTCTCACTTGGTTACACTCGTCGGTCGTCTACATAGTTTTCTTGGTCAAACTTGAAACAACACTTATCCACTAGATAATATAGACTGTGATCATGCTATATTAAACTTCAATTGATTCAAACATAACTTTAAAAATAAAAAATCTCGTCGAGTCAATGTTAAGTGTTATGAACTAAGAATGCGACGGAGTCGGCATTATGACCAATTTTAAACGAGATCTCAACATAACGCCCCATTCGCAGGCCATAAACACCTGATTTTCGGAAATAATTCGCTCCAATTGACCACAATTACAATATTACAGTGAATCGAAGTACAACTAGTGTTTAAGATAATCACCTCTCACTGACACACTTTCAAAATTTCGATTTATTTAGCGTAGACTCAAAATGTGGAGTGTTGAGAATTATAACGCCACATGTCACTGCAATAGCTAAAAATAATGCAGATAAATTGAAATGTTTTACATTACTACATGAAACAACAGCTAGATGAAACTCCATTTGTCAAACTTGTCTACCAAATGTTGTAATCAAGGACCAAGAAAACTATGTAGACGACCGACGAATGTAACCAAGTGAGACAGAAGATTTCCATACAACTTCTTACATCTCTTTCTTGTAGCCAATGGTTGTGACGGGCATTTGAAGCCAACACACTGCCAGCATAATACCATACCAGTTTTTGTTGTCTTACTTTACCTTTATTTTTATACCTATATTTATACTTAACTATTTTAGATGTGACGGGGTCTACAGCTTTCTCTGTACGGTTGTAAAACATATTAAGATAAATATATTAGGACAAATCCACAGATTGAGCTAGCCCCAAATTAAGTTCGAGACTTATATTATGGGATACTAACTCAACGATCCTATATTTTAAAACAAATACAAAAAATAGATAAATATCCAAGACCCGGGCCAATCAGAAAAAGATCATTTTCCATCATGACCGACCGGGGATCGAATCCGGGACCTCTCTGTTCAGATACAAGCACCACCGAGGACATCAAATAGAATAATAGAATATGTTGTAGAAGAGTTTCCCGTATGATCATTATTTTGTACCCTCTAGTCCATATAAGGCGTGTGATTGAGTCGTCATGATTAATGGCGTTTTGACGTCGACACGCAAATAAACAATAGTGATATACTAATTAACGTATGCTAATTACTCAGTAAGCAGGCTCGTGAAATTATACATTTTTTGTTTTGATCTACCAAATATATATGTAATAATATTCAAATTGAAGTAGGTTCTTATTAATCTTTGAATATTTAAAACTTCATTATGCAAGTGCAATCACCTCAATATTTGAAAGACACGTTTAACGAAGTCATCGCAGGTTGTATAATTTTTTTTACAGTATCTCTAGTTACCTTAAAGTTTATTATCATGTTCTTACCAAACCTAACCTAATTATGTCAAGCAGAACTGAATTTACCGATTATTTTAATTCAAGCTTATATAGAGTTTCAGAAACCAAAAAAAAAATTGTATTGAGCAAAGATTTTAAAGTGGAGCATTTAAAAGCTGAGATGTTGCGATAATTTAAAATAAAATAATTATCCTCAACAGGAACAAAAATTGCATAAAATAATAGTTTTTATTCATCTTGAAAATCATAAAATACAACTAAGGAAACGTATAAAATAAAATAAAAACAAACAAAATGAAATTGTCCATAGCCGGAAAAACTTTGATAAATAGAACACGCGTGGCCGAGATAGCGGCGGACGGGGCGCGCCGTGACCGTGACGTCACTTCCCGCTCGGCGCGTGCGACGATCCACTAATGCTACAGTGTGAGTCACAAGCGATAGCGTGAAAAGTTGCGCTTTCGCGATAAAGCTCTTTAGTGATCACATCCCACTCGACCTTATTCCAAAATACTTATGAATATGAATTCAGTTCTGGCTTCTAATCCATTCACTTTGTTAGTTTTATTCACACGAACAAAATGTGTTTCATATTAATTTTTGTAGACATGTTTTGTAATTTTTTCCCCTGAAGTGACTATTTGTATTTAGGGAAGTGCATGTAGAATATAAGTTTTGGGACTTTTTACATGATTTATATTTAAAACCACCTACTAAGCGAAAATTTGGGTTATTTCTGGTGATTTATCCCAATGTGTGCCAAAGCTTGGTGTCTTAGTAACAACGCCAATATCTTTTCTCTTGGACCACACAATAACCCGAGGCCGTGCCGCTTCCGTCAGCAAAGCACACATCTCTTTCATCTCCCGGTGGACCTTACGCCTTTGAACTTAAGGTGCTTTTTCCTTGGCACGTGCTATATTGTGTTTTTTTAATGCCCCATGCTAGAGTTCAACGAGGCTCAGAGGAAGTCCGTAATACCGGCCTGTATTTCGATCTAGATAGTCGTGGGCTGAATACTTGGTAACATTCGAGATTTTTAATAGATGTACCTTAAGTACAAGTTTGTCAAGTTGCCTACACTTGTAACAGCAGCGAATTTGCAGTATTTTTGACTAGAGTTGAGTATTCCGAGTGACTTCTTATACATTGATATCGTTTTGTTTATATGTTCTTTTGTATAGAAGTCATTCCGAAATCTCGAAAATGAAAATCATCTGTTTCATACATTTTCCTCGTGTGTTATTTGATTTTGTATTGTTTTTTTTTTTCGCAACGGGAAGAGGGGAGAATTATGGACTGAGCGTGTAGACAAAAAGATGCAATTGTATAAAAAGTCACCCTGTATAAAATTAAGTACCTTATCTACTTCTAAAATTTTAAAAGAAGAGTCCTTATCTACTAAAATAAACGATTATAATGATTCAACAAAAAAAATCTGTCAAATGACTCATATTTGTGTGTGGAATATTTTGAAGCTGGCATTAGGCATTTCTAGTAGGCAATAAATTATTTCTATCAACTCAATGCATAAATATTGTTCATGGGCTTGAAATTAAAAGACACTGTACAAATATATCACTCATTCAAAGTACTACAGTATAGAAAGACAACCGGACATGCCATAATGACGTTCAAATTGCGCTTCGTTTAAAAAATACAAATAATTGAGAAAATTGATTCCAATTATCATATTTACAAAGATATTAACCCGGTAATAACTCAATATTGCGAAATTCCTATAGCATCCATTAAAAAGATTAAGGATATGTCTACACTGGGCTCAAAGTCTGGTACACGCTGTATTTTTGCAAGTAATCATTACATACATATACAGGTTGACAACTTTTTCGTATCCATGCCAAATGTTGCTATGACAAAAATCTGAAAATTGACTTTGACAGTTGATATTATGGTATTCTCTCTTTCATCTGATTCTAAAAAAATAAATCTTATTTCTTTTAAGATACAACTGCAGTTTTACGTCCGGCCGTCTGCCTGGCGTCAAGCTTACGCCCTTGGCTTGGTCTACTCCAACTTTGGCAGTTGGTATTGACTAACACGAGAGAGGCCTAAGTCCATTATGAAATTAACAATATATTTTTTTCAGTTATGTACTTTTTTTCTGTGAAAGTAGCTAGTCTATTAGATGGCGTTGAATATTGCCAATTGTTCAAAGTACCAGGGCCCTGGCTTACGATGCATTAAAAATCAATTACGATGAAGCTTGACGAACCAATATTTTTTGTACGGAGTCAAAGATGAATTTAATCCAAATTAAGGGACTTTAAGTTTAATATATTACTATATAATATATCACTATATCTGTACTATTATTATAAAGAGGATTCCATAATTTTTTTCACCATTAGAAAGGTACATTATCCAAGATTGCTATAGGCTGTATTTTATCTCAAAATTCCCACAGGAGCGAAGCCGCGGGCCAACATCTAGTAAAATTATAAAGAGAAAAGATTTGTGTTTTTGTTTGTAATGAATAAACTCTAAAACTACTGGGGCGATTTTGATGAAATTTGTCACGGAGCTAGACGTAACCTTCAGGAGTAACATAGGCTTTTTTATTATAGGTACCTAGTAATAATTAAAATGGGTGATGGTATACAAAGTACAGCATACATTTATCATAGGGCGCAGCCATATTTTTTGCTCTAACAAATGCACTTAACAATGCGCTACTATCACAAGGCGCAGTGGTGTAGATTGCACAGTAACGGTATCGGATTGCAATGCAACCAGTTCGATTTCGCAGAATGTTGATGACAACTCAAGATTTTAGAGATAAATCGTAACTCAGGGGTAGCCAACATTTTGTCACGGTTGCATCTTTTGTTGAGTAGGTAACTGTGATTTCTATAACGTGTCGAGAGTCTAAATTATATGCTCTTCTTGTTTGTCTCTTTGCCACTATCCACTTTAGGTGGAGTCGGATCTCTTTATATTTTTGCGCCAATCTGTTCAATGTTGTCGGGTCGGGTAAGTTTTCCTTGCGGATAAGTTTCCCTATACTGGTCCACCACGTCGACAAGATCTAAATTATATTAAAAAATGCATTATTTTACTGTATACGACAAGTATTATACTACATCAATACACACTAGGAATATGTTGACGAAGTTAGCATTATTAAGTTGCATTATTCTATAAAGGGTAATCGTAAGGGTGTTTTCGTATTTGTTAGTGACGATGATTTGTGGACGCGACTAACGACAACTTTTTTGATGTGTTTATATTACCTTGAAGCTTCGCATAAAGGATTTTGTTACACACTATATACTTATTTTCCATGTTACTTCATTTCCATCTGAATGATATCTAACCTGACTATATAATATGTAGACTATTTTAGAGAGTCTCAGAGAAAACTGTAATCTGATAAAAGAACTCGACCTGCGTTTTAAATGAAACCGAAAAAGGAGTTATATGTTCGGGTTTTATTATTTTATGTACGATTCAACGATTTCTAGATTAATTTTGGATCGATCATCAAATTTTTTTTTGTAATATCAATTCAGTTTTTTGTCGGTGATCTTATGCAAAATGTTGCCGATGGCTGGATTGAGATGAGAATTGGGACCGCGTCGAATGGCATTACCATCAGCGATCATTATTTTAAATATTTATTTTATTTTATCAGGTCAAAGTACGAAATGTGACCGCTTTATCATATTTTCTTTTATTCTTTATCGAATGTATATTTTAAAAGTTTTAATGTCATACCGGGTATCTGAAAATAATGTATTTTAACCCGCGTAAAGGTTGTTACAAATTTGACATGTATCTGAATGTCGTCTGTGGCATCGTACAGCTTCATAACGGGGGCATAGGGCATATTACGCAAAGCTCAGCGCAGATGGCGCTACTGGTACAACTAAGGCACACAAACATGGCCAATGGAGGCAAAAAGCGCCAATTTTCAATATTATGAATATTGTTGTATATTGTATATTTTCACAAACGAATGCTAACATAATGAAATGATTAATAAAGTACTCTAAAATATACGTTTCTTGAGTTAATAATAGTTCCCAAAAAAATTTTACAAACGACATCGGCTTTTTGTCTCTCTTTATCAAGCTGATTTTCTTTTTATGTAAAATATATAGAAAAAACTAAGCTTATTTGTGCTTATCACCATAATAAGAAAACTCATATTCATAATAGTTTCTTCATAATTAAAAAAAAGTTCTTATACAATTTGAGTTCCCACGTTGGATGTCATAGCATAGGAAATAAATTGACGGGTGTGGTATAAGAAAATAATGAGCGGTATTGACCATCTTGTTAGAACAGAAGCGAGGAAAAAGCCAACTAAAATTCAATGAAACCCTGCGGTTAGGGCTGCCAACGTAATGGAATTTATGAAGAAGCAACAAGAATGAAAAACAATGAAATTTAAAATTGTTAGACTGACGTGTGCTCGAAGTGGCGTGCTCGTAATTTAAAAATGATACATTAAGTTTTTTTTTTATATATTCAATGTACAATATGTTATAGGGGTAGAGTGGTTGAAACACTTGTCTGTCATAAGCAAGTACGAATTCTACTATTTGTTATTTGTAGATCTTATTCTATTTATTTCCAACCATCACTTTTTTCTATGATTTTTATTTAAAGCCGCTGGTGTCCTGCTGGGTGTGACTGCTGGGCAAAGACATATCTCCATTCTTTCATTGATATCTCTAATTTCTATGTTAGCTGATAATAAAACTAGTGTTTGAAATGGAAACGACGGTAAGCCTTTGGTAAAGTACTTTAATATTGACAAGTCAGTAATGGTGTTTGTTTTATCTAATGTAATAAGTTATAATCTGACTAATGGGTATTTTAAATCAAATTCAAACAAGTCGCTTCCCATGTATGCTTAGTTCTACGCAAAAAACTACGGATTTCGGATGCAGGTTTTTTTTAAATAGATTCAAGAGGAAGCTTTATGAGTACATAATATGCATAATATTGCGCCCATGCGAAGCCGGGGAGGGCCGATAGTTCATTACGAAATCAGAATATAACTCGTGCGAGACAACCCTGCCGGCGCGCGGTGACGATCCTCAATTAACAGATTCCGAAGACACAATTAATGCTTTTTCTTCATTCGATACTATTTCGATAAATTGCACACTTTTGTTAATCAACAGTCTTACTGTTAAAGATTGTACTAGATGAGTTCTGGAATCTAAAATATTTAAAATTGTAGTTTCAGCCTTTAGGCTTAATCAAAAGTTAATTGCTACAACAGTTCAAGCACTTTAGTGCTTGAGATGCGAATGAAACCTAATGATAACAGCTGTAGTGATCTGCATTTATACTTTGTATGTTTATATATGTTACCAGATGTTGCCCGGGGCTTCACTCCCTCCTGTGGGAATTTTGAGATAAAAATATAGCCTATAGCAATCTTGGATAATGTACCTTTCTAATTATAGTGAAATAATCTTTGAAATCATCTCGGACAAACGAATATAAACAAACGCATATGTACCTCTTTATAATAATAGTATAGACTTATTCGAGAGTTCACTCTCATTGCCGCGATTTTTTTCAGTTATTTCACTAAAGAATGTACAAACCTCGCCTTATAAATATTAACTTGATTTTTCGAAGATTTTTACTCCAATCAATATGACCACATTACGGTCTTGCCTCAAACGAATTTCCCAATTAACCCGGCTGTAGTTTACACCAAAAAAAAACCATAAGTTGTCCTGAAGTTCATTTATCGCTTTCATTTATACATGTTCCCGTCGCGTTCCAGTTTTTGCGTTTTAATTCGTACCTAATTACAATAGTATTTCCAATTCATGAGCCCCAGGGGGCTGCGCTTGCGCCCAGTAACGACACAGGACTGGATATTTCAAAAAGTCCGGTTCAAGCCCAATTGAATCCTTTCTTATAGTAGTCCTCGTGCCGTGGTCAATACGTGGAGTGAATTACATACGACTTTTTAAGCAATATTAATGAAGTGATTTGCCAATGCCTTCTCCATTTCTAATAAATTTATCAACCAGGGTGCAGGTTTCCTCACGACGATTTCCTCCACCGCAAGTTAATTCAGGAGATATAGATAAAAATACCCGATTTTTTTTGAATAATCTTTTTTTTGTGTTTGTTAAACTTTAACGTCACGGCCGTACTTATTAATTTAGCTTTCGACTGCGGCTTCGCCCGTGTGGATTTGTCAAGGGAATATTTTTTTCCGAGATAAAAGATATAGCGCCTTATGACCTATGTCCTTCTTCGTATGTTTTTCAAACTACATGTATTCAAAATTTGTAAAACAGATAAGGCGTGAATAGGTAACTAATTTTTCCGAGATGTATGGTATGTGTCATATGCCCTATGTCCTTTGTACTTCAAACTACATGTATCCAAAATTTATGAAACAGATAAAGCGTGTAGAGGGTTCGCATTTTTAATATTAGTTAGGATGACGATAATTAGGTTAGGATTAAAATATTTTTCGTATCTTTTAATAACTTTTTTTCAGTAAAAAAATTAAAACAATTTAAATAAATTATTCCAATGCCGGTCCAGAGACAGAGAGACTATATGGTGATATCCACACGAGATGGACGACAACCCTACAATTGTGTTTCTGACTGGTTAATGTCGGACGTATATAGAAGTCAATTCTTGCCCTGGACCATTGCGCTTCCCGCTCGCGGCTCATGCGTTAAATCAAATAAATGTTTGCCCGATTGCTGATTCAATAAACATTTTCAATGTTTTGCAACCGTTATGGATATTAAACTGTTATTGTCTTGGTATTTAAATGAACGCGGGTCGGCGTGAGGGCATGGAAATTGTTTTTTTGCCTGTTTAAAAGCGGGATGCTAAAATTGAGCGAGGACGTTTTTTGCGCAGTGATTATGCTTTTCAAATTGATTCCAGGCTTTGCAAGATGTTCTTTTTGGGAAACTATTTACCCCATGGGAAACGTGCGTGATAATATAATCAGGCGATTACAAAAATATGCAACTTGTATGTTTAAACATATGTTTGTTTAAAAATACATGAAGTCTGAGTAGAGAATGACAGTCTTTTTTAAATTTTAGTATAATTGATGTATTTAATTGGCTAAAGAATTCTCCAGTCCCCAATGACAGAATTAGACACAGCTAATTGCAACTGTTCAAAATGCATTCCATTTTCAACATCAGCATTTTCTGGGAACAACACTCTCGTGCCAGTCTCAAATTGCTGAATTCTTTTGATGCCACGCGCATGCGCCATTCCAACTTTTTCATGTCGAATTTAAATACGGAATCCTTAATAGATGCTAACGACATTTTTATCCAGCGTTATTCGAAAATAGTGTTGTGAAAGACTCCAAAATCAAATTCAGTTTGGGAAACAGTCAATACGGGAGTAAAATTTGATATAAGGAGAGTTCTAAGATAGGACTTCTCGAAGTTCCCTCGGAAACGTGGAAAATGGTGTTTTAACCCGCGGACGAAATCGCAAGCAAAAGGAAATTAAAACCTATTAAAAATTTAAAGCTTTTGGAAAGATTTTCCGTACTGAATTCGTACAGGCTTAATGGAGTTTATTGTATTCATGTGCTGAGCCGATTTTGTTAAAATTTGGAATAGATATATTTAATTATCAGAGGTACAAAGAGACAAAACACAAACATGAGTAGGTACTATCTCTTTAGTAAGAGAACTAAGGCCCTGAAAATGAAAAAGAAACTATTTTTAACGTTTTAAATTCCCGATCGTTTTGCAGCACTACTGTTTAATGAAGAGGCGTTGTAAGAGCGAGCGACCCGCGGTTTTTGTCAAAGACACAATGCGACCCGCACGGTTAACGACGCATTTAAAATTCGCCACGTGATGTAAGAGTCCCATGGACTCTACTTGAACTAAAGAAATCAAATATTCAATGGAGTTCTCAACTTCTGTGTTATTGCGGTTACGTCCAATTTTTGAGAAGTGACTGTTTTTCTATTTCCGAAATGTTTTTTTATCAACATTTAATACATATAACTTATCTACGTGAACAAGACAGTAAATACAAAGGTGTTTTTTGTTTAAAATTAAATTTATTTCAGCAGAAATTTGATAGGAAGCTCTATTCTACTCTAAACAAATTTAATGGAAAGTTAAAAAGTAAGGATTTTACAGAAAACTATGTTAAAACATTATGCTCGACATTCTGGCCTGAGATTTTTCTAAATGTTTATTTATTGTTGATATAATGTGCGTCTTCTGTCAGCCTGTCTTTGATCATGACTGTATGCGTTTCGTGTTCAAGTTAAAAAGCGCACTACGGATTGAGTTATATCTCGATGCATATTTATATGCGGCTTACTATATTAAAGATGTATGAATTTTAGATAATGCCAATTACGATAAACGATAGGTTTTATCGGAAATAAATGAGAGAGAAATAAAAGTACCACTATATTTTACTTATTATAAAGACTAGTTACCTGTGTACCAAATGACGACCTCGGTGGCGCAGTGGTAAAGTGCTTGCCTCTGAACCGAGAGGTCCCGGGTTCGAACCCCGGTCGGCTCATGATGGAAAATGGTCTTTTTCTGATTGGCCCGGGTTTCTGATTGTTTATCTATATATGTATTTGTTATAAAATATAGTATCTTTGAGTTAGTATCCCATATTTATTTATTTAAATGTTACCACAGTCTGACCATTGCGTGATTAAGTAATAAACATCCTAAAAATTTTATGGCGTGTAGTTCCGCTATGGCGTGTCACAAGCACACTGCTACCCGAGAAATATAATTAAATAGAATAGGCGTGATTACACGCATGTATTATTAGGGAGCTTTAAATGAAACTGAGACTTTTTCTCAATTACAATATAATACAGAATCAAGTAATAAATTAATAAATCCAAAATAACAAGAGCAATAGAAAATCATATCCGGTCTTGATGACCATTCCACGGCATGCGCGTGCCGGCGGCCAATCACAACACGACATTAGTGCTGTTACCACCCCGTAGAGATTGGACATTTAATTTAGGTATTGTATTCTTGAGATTTTCTCGACTAATAGTATGTATGTATTTAATGTTTCATACATTACACGTAGGATTCAGCTTTTTTGCTAAACATTATTGTCCCACTGCTGGGCAAAGGTCTCCCCCATCCCCTTCCATTTCTCTCTATTCTCTATCTTGCGCAACCTTCGACCAGTTCTTTCTGAATGCCCTCAGATCGTCGCTCTATCTTGTTCGTGGTCTTCCTCTATTTCTGTAGCCACCATGTGGATGCCACTTGTTAGCTACAAAGGTCAGCCAGCGGTCATGGTGCATTCGGCAGACGTGACCCGCCCAGTCCCATTTGAGCTTGGCAGCTTTGCGTCAGCGATTCCGGTTTTGGAGCGAAGTGTTGTGTTTCGTATGCGATCTATTCTTTTTACGGCTAACATGCTTCGCTCCATTGCTCTGTTAGGATCCAGGATTCAGCTTACGAAATTAAAATATTGACACACTTTTAAAGCGGATTGCGAAATACGAATGCATTTTCTTTATCTAAAAGAAATATTCATCACATACATTTCAATTCTCAATTTCGACTTTCGACATGTTTGCATCATGTGCACTTTTTTTCTGAGCTTAATAAAGCGCTGTCAGGCGGAGAAAGTTCCCAGATTTATAAAGCGATGTCCGAGCTGGTCCATCCTTACGTAAGCTCTGATGCGCAGGCGCCTAGTCTTTTAACTTACTGTCCAGTTTTTGCCCAATGGCTTTGTATAGCCCGTTTGATAATCGCCCAATTTTTGCCAGGACGTATGCCCATCTGTGTATGTAAGCCCTGTTCGATGTTCTGTGGGGTTAATGGAATATATTTAAATAAATTACGATCTAGGGCGGCCACTGTTGAAGTTGGTTCCGTAGTCGGAGAAACCTTTTTTGTTGTCCCAGCAGCAAGTGGTTCTGTCTGTATTTCTGCAATTTAATCCTTCTTTTAATGCTTGTCAGTAATTTCATTTTACTGACAAGCATTAAAGTATAGTGATAATTGTCCACTCAATGAACTAAATGAATTTAATGTTATATTAAAAGTCTGTAGATATATTGTTTTTGAGCTGATTAATCCAGAAATGTAATGCGTCTATTGTGATTGTTTTATCAAGCTTACGAAATTGATTTATTTCTGGATATAAGTAGGCTTCTCCCAAAGACTTCCACTAAGACCGAAGATTAGTATGATTTATAATGATCACCAAATAAGAAAGTGAAGGAAAATCGGTATTCACACACCAACATTTTCTGTGAAAATTAAATTTTCAATCCGTTATATCAGGATTATATCACGGAACCCTACTGCGCATGGATCGTCTGCTCTTGACCGGTTCGTTATTGTATCAATACGCTTATTAAAAGGTCGGCGATTGGAAACGATGTCGTCTGACGGAATTGTCAGTCCTTGAAACAATCTGAATACATAAATACTCAAAAATACTTGTCTACTTTTATTTTTTTCTTTCACCTCTCAGTCTGTCTGTGATGGAATCTTGCAATTTAAAATTGAAACATCTCAGTTGAAGCTATGGTACCTATAATAATGTTTTAATGAAACGAGGAAATCGTATCGTTTTTCTACTAACTAATCAATCGAATTAATCTGATTCAAATTCAAATCATTTATTCAGAAATTAGACCTTCACAGGCACTTTTTCTCGTCAATTTTTATATTTGTACTTATTTCTCGTAAGCTACAAACTACTGGAATTTCGGAACGACCACTGCTGAGAAGAAATGCCGAAAGAAACTCATTTGAACAGTGTTGGTCCCTATCATGCCAGATCGGCTTACCATTATTGTTACTTACAATGTTTTTTTTTTCTAATAATATATAAAAGTGCATAATGTACCTATAATGTATCTGATCATTCTCAACTTAATCCTAAAATAGAGTTAACGTTAAGTTTTTCTTAAATTTTCACTCCCCAAGTTTAAATAAGAGACAAAGATCCTATGGGATTGAGTTTTTAATTAGTGAATGGTTGGCGTTTCTTTTCAACAACTGCTGTTGTAAAATGCTAGTAGTTTGTCGATTTTCAAATTTGACTTAAAAAGGTCTAATTTTAGATCTTTGTTTAGCTATGAAAGTGTAACAGACAAACTAGACTTTCGCATTAATATTAGTAGATACGGAGCATTCCATTGAATACCTATCAGATCTAAGCTAATAAAGGCCAGCAAAACTAATCGGAGAGTTATTCACAACAGTAAATTACTAGCACTATCTGTCTGTCCGTACGTGCCTCGCGTGTAAATACAGATGAATCAGATTCCTGGAGCCGGGATCGGGTTGCGGATGCAGTTGCTGCCTTTGTTCGACCGCTGCAGCTGGTTGACTCAGCGGTAGATATTCGTTAGAACACCCGACTATCGTATCTTAGTCCTACTAATCTCTTCATAATTTGCAAAAGGTTTTTTATCAATCTATAGGCGTATATAAAATGAGTATATAAATGCGTTACTGAGTGACTGACTGAGAGACAACGCACAGCCGAAACTACTGGGCGTAGAAAGCTGAAATTTGCTTTGTAGGTTCCTAGCACAGTGTAGGGGAGCACTAAGAAAGGATTTCCAGAAATTTCCACGGGAAAAGGATTTTTACTCACATACGAAGTTGTGGGCAAGTGCCAGCTCTAAACCTAGCTGGCACTAATGCAAATTAACTATTATAAGTTAAAATTTTAGTGTGATTAATATTCACTTTCAGTAATAGTTATGTAGTCTATAAAAAAACTCCTGTAGAGTTACTTTTTTAAAAATTGATGACAATGTATTACAAATGAACGGCTTAAATTGAGATATCTTGACTCAACTTCTTTCTTTTGTTCTACCGCTGTAGCTATTATTGGCTCAGTGTTAGACAGCGGTGAATATTTGCAAGAACATCGAACGGGTTTTTCGTTATCAATGTTTCTATTCATTTTCAAAAGTTACATATCACAACACTTTTCAATGAAATATTTAAATCGTATGTGACTTGCCAGCCTGTGGAAACTTGGGGAAAATGTCTTGGTTATGTAGTTAATAACCAGGACTTTCTCCGATATAACTTTGTGCTGACAGATCAGTGAATAGCTGGTTTGACTTAAACCCTACTCTAGTCATAACTTGTCATACACACAATCCACCATCAAGTTTATCCTTAAATCGCAGTATCCAGCGTCCACTTAGTCACGGCGCCCACGCATTTCACCTCGTGCTAATTTCAGACGTGCAGCCCGCAATGTTGGCTAAAACTGTCACGTTAGCACTTCTGATTTAATTTGACATTTGTTGCAAAACACTATTTTTGCTGTTAACACACCCAGAAGAGAAACCATATCCATAATAGATAAATTTGTCGATTAATATAGCAGGAATTAATTAGCCATTGACGCGGCTCGGTTTTGGCAAGAAAGTAGAATAACAGAGTTTTCACATTCGCAACGCTAATACTGGATGAGTTTTCACACGTCCTATTTGAAGACTCCATTTTGTTATCTCTAAATCACAAAAAAAGAGAAGAGAGTATGAGAACGTATAAGAATATGACTTCTTGACAGCACCCGTTCAGTCAGTAATCGCGAAGCTTAACCTTAAATATTACTCAGTTAGTCTTTTCACTGCCTGATTGGCTTTATATTTCAAAATTTTATTTGGGATTAGTAACTTATCATCTTTTCCCTGTAACGTACAGGGAAAAGGCGATAAGTTATATATATCATGATAGCCTGAACTAACCAACGACCCCTAAAGCGTACTAAGCGTGTCCTAGACTTTTAGAAGCCTTTCCTGCATGACCTTCATTTTTATCTGTTTTCGACGTACTTCCTATTCTTTTGTAGTGGTATATTCTCATACTTCAACAATTTTATATCAAGTAAAGCCTCTAAACGATTCACTTACATCGGGGTTAAAATCAAGAAGCACGTAAAGCCTTACAATTGGCCCTGATGCGTCGCGTTAACGCGTTGAGCCAACACGCGTGGGCGTGGCATGGGAACACATAGAAAGTAAGTAAAGTGAGGTAGTTTTATACGGACATTTTTCATGCACTTTAGCTGTAAGTTATTGAAGGTAGCGGGTTGGAGAAAAATGTTAGTGGAGGGCTACATTTTCGTTGTCAAAGAAGAAAAATTTGAAAAATTGACAACGACTATGAGCGCAAATAGAAAAGGAGGAAACTTATCAATGATGATTTTCTGTTGACTCACCTCAAAATTGGTCGGCTTTTTTGCGCTTCAATGTACTGAGGTGAATTCGCTGAGGTGTGAACAAATACGCTGATACACATATTCCATTGTAATACTTTTTTTACGCGCGCTAATAAAGCGCTCAGGACGTCGAATCAGCATGCCATACAAATTTGACAAAATATGCTCTCCTCCAATACTATGCTGTATAATGTTGTATTCTATTGGCTGTTCCAAACTAGCCTTAAGCTCATAGTTTGCACCACCATGTTCAAGTTAAACGTTAATTGCTTGACAAACGTACGCAAGTGGCAAACGAGAAGCGTAATTGTTTTACACTGTGGCACAAAGGTGGTGTTTGACTTTTTAAATGATTGCTTTGCGTTTTAGCGCACAGGGGTGGTTTATTTTATTTTTCACGGCGAGTTCTCACCTCGGCTTCTGTAATTAACAGGCGTTGTTCCAATATTGACACGGGCTTGGGTAAATTTTGACAAATTATGGGAAAAAATAATCAAATTCCACACTCTGTTTTTTTTTTTTAATATTTTCAGTGACAGATTCAGATGATTTGATAAATTATGTCTAATATAGTGTGTGTGTAGTTATCAAAGTTTATGACTATCGTAGTTTTCATTTATCGTAGTTTGAGATATCAAGATTTCTTGCTTGTTTAAGCAAGAAATTAACTAAAAACTACAAAAACTTTAAGATTTTCTTTTCAAATGTTGTAATTCTGATATGACTGCGGCCTATTGTCAAACGGCATTTAAAAAATCTAGTTCGCGTGAAATACCTGTCAATCTTGCATTTAATACTGGCCACATGTAATGTTGCAACGGTTGGCACCCTTGACCCGCGTGAATCACCGGCGCCGGCCAGGCAAGGGCGAGATGTGACCGCTCCATTCATACTCATTTGACTTTTTAATTTCGAATGTCAAAGTGACAGTTGTAATTTTTAAGAAAAGAATGGCATTGTTCCATCGCCATTTAATTTGAAATTTAGACTGCTTTGTATGAAATAAATCATATAAGGTTTATATAAAAACTTCTTTATTATTGAAATGACTTTACTAATGAAATAACTAAATTGGGAGGCACACGTTGTTATGGCATACAAACCAAGTTATTTCTGACTTTAGTCTAAGGTCAAACTTAGATCTTAAGTTCAGTTTTAAGATTTGCGTAATACAATTAGATAATACATAAATAAATCGTCAATTTATTTTTCCTCGTATGTATATTGCTAAAGCCAAACAGGTCACTTAATAATAGAATGAAACAGATAACACGATATGGAGTCCAAAGCACCATGTTCTATCATGTCGACATTTTTATAATGCGTTAAAGTTAATAGCTTGATATTTGTTTGTACTAATCGTATTGGATTGGAACTACTACGAACAGAGCCCACACAATCACGTGTTCAATGTCTATCAGTGTCTATCAGCTTGTAGCAGTAAGACAAATGGCCGCGGCTGCCGAACAATGAGCTTTCTCGGCACAAAGAGGGTACGACGTTTACACACCTACTATTTAGATAACATCGGAAATTAATAAGTTTGCTTGCTTCTGTTCGAACGGTCTGGTTGGAAAAGATGCAACTAGGTTTTTAGAATTCGTTCTAATAATGTCACAGATTGATATAGTGTTAAAAATGTTTTGAATTATTTTTAGTATTTACGCGTATATTAATATGAATTTGTTTATGTTACTAACATTTTATTGATATAGTATGTTTAATTTTTTAATGTTTAAATAATGTTGAAATTATTCGTTAATTTTTTTTAAAGATATCTTGTTCAGGATTTCCAGGAAATTGATGCTCCAGCAGCAATTTTTATTACACAATACCAATTACAATTGTGTAAATTGTAACTGAACTGCAATTGGCATAATACTTACTAATTAGTAAGTATTACACAATTGTGTACTTATTATCTTTTAATATCGTAAAAACTACATGTTTACATACAAAACAGTTGAACTCGTAAAAAACAATGAATATCCCTACGTGCCCAACATATAACATTATAAGCACATACTAAAACCTGCTAATTACAACTCAATTGAATCGTGCTCTACATAAAACGTCTAGACATTTAAAAAAAAGACGTAAAAATCTCAGCATGACCGTTTTCCTGCGCCCGCATCACCCACGCGTGGTTTTAATACTGCTCTAATATGACATTATTTATTGTCGTACAGTGTGTAGTGAGCCTTATCTGGGGCACTGTAAATATCCCGTTGAATTGGTTAATATGGATGCAGCCTTACTCTATATTGTATGGGTCAGTGTTAGGTTGTTAGTTTTGTGAATTAAAGTCTTATTTGTGCGTGTGTAACAATATTCTTTTGTAATGTGATATGTAGTCAACTTATTGTGCTTGCTGTACTGTGAGTTTCAATATTATTTTTTTTATTTTGTTCATGTATTAAAACTTGTTATCGTGTTGTATTTTAGTAGTATTGAAACGTTATTACATAAATAATTTAAGAATTCGTCAAATGATCTATTAATGACAGTTGACTATTACCAAATAGGCGCCTTCCCTGAACAATTACTCTTGGACAGGAAGTTTAAATCACGCTAATATAAATCATCAATCGTGACCCAAATGATTTGCATGTATATATGATCAACAAAATTTGTCGGAGTCCTAGCGTAAATCACACTAAATTTTACGCTACAACTTTTATTTTTAAATACCAGTCTCGTAGTTAAGAGGTCACTGGGGTTTACGCAAAAATGTGCAAATAAAAATGATTCATCGCGATATAAATAAGCAATTTTGTGGCAAAACAACAAAACAAACAGAGCCAGGTCAGGCCTTTGATTTATCACAAAAACAGCAATTTGAGAGTTACACCTTTTTGCGGCGACACCCACGCGACTCCTACGCTACACTTGCGGTAACAATGTCAAAAAAACCTGTTTTCTGATTTGAATTCGCCTGTGTATTTAATTTGCTAAAGACTGGTCAAGCCGTAGTTTAGACAGTTTAATTTTGATTTTGTTTCTTGATAATGTATTGCTAGTTGCTGCTCTGGCATAATGAAATCAATTTCATGTTTGCTATATAACTCTTGGCTTTCTTTAATATACATTAATTAGAAGCTATGACTAATATTTTACTGAAGCTATAAATTTTACTGGAGTTATACATTTTACTGGCTTAACCTTAATTTTAGGAATAGTGGCAAAATTAAATCCAATTTCAAATTAAAAAAAAAAACTGTATTTGTTCTTGACAGAAGCTGCCACTGATATTCTCATTCATGTTGGTGTTTTTATGGTCTCTTATTAGTTTCATCACGATATTACACAATTACAACATCCTGTGAAACATGTACCTCATTTAGTTAAAAAACAAACTTCATTTCAAACTTATCGCGTTCGGATCTTTTATTGTCTGTTAAAAATGTTCAATATAATTGACGTCTACGCACATATCAGCGAAATCTACGTCGACCACTAATAAAAGTCAGTTACAAAGAATGAAAATAGAAAATATAAATTACAAATGGCTTATGAATTAATCAAGGGGTACAAACGAGGCAGAATCATAAAGCAGATTAAACGATACAATGTTATATCGATGCTATCGGGTCCACTGGCCTGTTACTTGTAAACAGCTGTCGTCGAAGCATTGTGCTGTCATAATAATTGTGGATCGCGAAGCGCTAAATATTAAGATTTTATACTTGCGCCTTTTTCGCCGTAGACCGTTTTATGCGTAACTGATATTATGAATTTGTTAAAAATTAATATGCATGTGTAATATAGATAGTTGTTGTTGACGATCTCCGTGGTGAATCTTAGTGGTCATCGCGCCTTTTCGCTGCGTCCGATTCTCTATGAGGGCAATTATTTACTGTACTAATTAATTATTTATTGCATTTATGATCACAAATATTTCCCAGCAGTTCTGCATGGGAAATATTTGTTTGCCCCCGTTTCTGTGTTAGTGTTTATCAGAACCGCGATACAAGCCGAATGCTTAATATGGGCCGTTGATTGTTGTCCCTTTATTTTATTTATACTTATTACAACGACAGTAAAACAAGTCATATGACAGATTAGTATGAAAGTTCTTCTGAAATATAATGTAAATTGGAATACGAATACATTATATAATATAAATCACTAAATTCCTATGAGAGCATAGATCCAGATGCGGAGAAACATATATAATGCAAGTGCATTGCACTGCAGTGTAAGTACACTGCTTTTTATTAATTGTATAGTTATAAAATATAAGTACAAAAGATTTATCAGTAAGTTTTTGTTTCAGGTAAATATTTCAGTAACATCACAGCTGAAATGACATCAGCACAAAGGTATAATATTCAAATATGTAAACATTTTTCAAATTGGCACATTTTTCTTTCATTCTTCTTTCATTGAAATTAGCAGAATACTGGGACATCAATTGAACATACTGGCCGCTTCTATGTCCATTTCCATCCTGATAACTTGTAACATGTACACAAATGTCCGCGCGTTGTCACGATACCATTGTCCTGTCATAATAATTACGTATCGCGAGCGCTAAATATCAAGATTTTGCACTTACCACCTTGTTCGCTGAGGGCGTCGTCGCTTGTTTGCTCCCAATATTGTTTTACAATTTGTTGTTTGAATATGTAGTGCAAATGTTTGAAATGTTTTTTGTCGTTATATTTTTGTCGGTATATATTTTTAGACAGCCTTTTCTGAGACGAATTGGTTTTGAGGATTTACGTTTTAGAAACGCTCTTAAATATATATTTAATATTTGTACAGCTTATTGTAACATAACAAAAAAAAAATCACGCACTTGCAATTTCCAGGTGCACTCATCACCATCTGATAAAAAAAATAAAATGCGTTTATTTAACAAAAATATACACAGTCTAAAACAAATCGGCTCCTAAACTAGGGACCTATCTTGTATCTTGGGGAATCTAGAACACCGTTGCTGTAAAGACTTATTTATTGTGGCACAGTGATCATACTAGAACACTAATTGACAAATAATACTATCAATTATTCATTCTATTAATCTCCAATTTCAATAGTGCACCATGCGCCGCCATCAGGTTATGTTTGTCATATTAATGCATTATCATGAAATGCACTGAAGTGACCTGGAAAATTTGAACCCCGTAGGACAAGCGGCAGTCTGTAATTAAATAGCTGAGAAAGAGATTGGGACAACGCTCAGACGAGATAGTGTCGACAACCTACAACATGACAAGGGAAAGTGCCTATGAACCAAAAACCAAGAACCTTCTAAAATGTAAAACATGCATCTCACGGCTCATGATAAGTGCACCCGTCCGCGCAGAGTGCGTATCGCGTCATCGCGCTATCGGTCGTGTCGCCAGATCCGAGCGATTGTGCGACAAAGGCGCCGCGCGACTGTGCCGCACCGCTCAGGGTTAAGTTGCACCGTCAACTTTGACCGTTAACTTTAGTTAGGGTTCAGGGCTAAGTTGACGGTGCAACTTAACCCTGGGCGGTGCGGCACGCGTGCTCAGAAAAACGCAAAGTATGCCATTTTGTCACGGCGGCGCGCCGGTTAAAATTAACGTCAAATTTGACGGTGCGACGCACCCTTAATATCCTAATTGAGCGACGGAACGCTGAACGACGCTATGTGTGTAGGAAAATTTAGTACAAGTGATTAAGAAGTCTGTGATCAGCAGGTGACCCGTCCTCGCATCATGGGATCATTTCACCCAATAAATTGATCTGTGTCTTTCCAGTCCATACCTCTATACTAATCTGTACTAATACTATAAAGAGAAAAAGATTTGTATTTTTGTTTGTAATGAAGAAACTCAAAAACTACTGGGCCAATTTTAATGAAATTTAGTACAGATATAGACGAAACCTTAAAAAGTAACATAGGAATTTCTATTACGGTTTTACTCGAGCGAATGGACGGACCCTCTAGTCATGAATAAATACATCCAACCCTTAATTTTTTCCCCCGCAAAGATCTTGTTCTACTTTTGGCATAATGAAAACTTTTCAACAAGATCCTTCACAATCGAAAAGGTACATTGTTACATAGTGAAGCTGACTGTACTCAACGTGCCGAACGCTTGACTGCACCCGCTAGTAATATGGAAAGGAAACACGCAAAACAGTAATTAGTTAATATGCTCATACATAATCGTGCGTGAAACTAACGCACTTTGTGTAATGCTATGTGTAATAAATAGTTTCAATTGTTTGTTCTACGGCTCGATGTGGCTGCGTTTCTAGGATTCGCTTTCGACGTATTGATACTTAAATTCCAGTTAATCCATATTATACTGCCAACAATATGTCCGGAAGGCCGTCCGAAGATTACCCGCCTCAAACATACAAACTCATAAACGCTTACCTATTTATTATTTTGTATGTAGCTCTCAGGTCCCACTGCTGGGCAAAAGCCTCCCCTCTTTGTTTCCAACCACTTATATTCCTCGCCAGTTGTTGCCAATCCTTATCGAAGGCCGACAGTTCGTCAGACCATCGCACCTTCGGCTTGCCTTGCGATCTTTTCCCATCAGTCGGGACCCAGGTCACTCTTCTGGCCCATCTTTCCGGCGCCATGCGGCTTATAGATTTCTCGGGTTTTAATTTAAGCTACGTACCTATCGCGATGAAACCTATACCAGATTTTAAGTTAGACCATCCGCTATACAACTGTGTAAACAAAACGCAACACAACAAACCGCATCAAATGCCATCAAGTAATTTTTATATGATGCGCAAGTTATAAATACACAAGTTACTTGTCACCGCGGACGGACCCGCTGGCAACATAGTTAGGATTACACACAAAATCCCCGCGAGTCATAGCACTCGGCAGGAAGTGCGCAGGCGCAGGAAGACGTGGCGGATGTCAAATATTTGTGCCGTTGTCCGCGAGTGTACACAGTCGGACAATCGTTGCGTCAGTTGAGGTATCATTATCGGTTTTTTTTTACTTGACATGTACTGCTTTGAAGATAAAATATGGCGAAAAATAAGCATTTGTTTTTGTATTAAACAAATGCTTATTTTTGAATTCCTATATTTAGAAATTCTAGAAAGCACTTCAGACCAATTCTAATGACAAACAATAATCCAAACTCTCAGTCGTTTCACGGATTTTCATGTAGCACACATAATAATCAGAAAGATATTATAAAATAAAAATAAAATAAAAATCATGAATTTTTAATGACGTGGCTGTTAATCAAAAATCCCATATTAATTCAAAAATCAATATGCAGCTTCAAAAATGACAGTAGTTCTATAGCTTTTTATACATACATGTTATGATGGTTTGGGTATCTCATAAGCATAGAGGTGAAGCCCGTGAAGCACGTGACAGAAAAGGTGATGAATACGAATGTGGACGGATGGACAGGAACACCGATGAAAATAGAGTTTTAGGAATGATATCATGTTATGGTAGGAAATACACAGTTGTAGAAGGAAAAGACAATACGCGTCAATCGAATTTTGAATGGTATTTGCTAAGGGGAAGTCTACAAGAAGAAGACTTTTAAAATGTAACAATTCCTCTAAGTCGAAATCTTTATATCAAAATGTCACAAAATTAAACTTCCAACTTAAAGCGATTACAAGATTGAATCTCATTCTCAGTTTACAATCGGTTCTACGGCCATTGAATAGTGTATCATATCCATTTTTTATCGGCGTGCAATATAAACAGAACGCCCATCGCTCCACATGGATGTAAACCATTCGCCACCCAGAGGAGCTACCGCGGAATCCAAAGGTTCTTAAACTATTTGGCTGTCTCTCTTAGCTTTCTCTGTTCACAGTTTCGTTTGGGACTGTGTCGGCGAAGCACGACGGGCTTACCGAAAAATAATCTTAACATTTTGATAACTATGCTGAATGACTTGTTAATAATACTAATTTTGCATGCTTTTATTTAATTCCACTCCATCTGTTGTTTGTCTATAATCAAAGCTAGCAAATTACATTCACATCTCGCAAAATGCATTGGTAACGTTGTCTATTAGTTTCATGAAGTTGCATGTCATTCTCGTCGTAGTCGTAGTGTGTATGCGACTGCAACTAGATATCAGGAAGTAGTCGTAAAAGTCATGTTAGATGCCTTTAGGCGACTTGAATAAAATCTGACACCAGTGTTAGCAATAACAAACTCGATATGATTCTCGTCGCTATAAGTGAACATTTCGAGAATCCCTGACATAGAATATTTATTAAGCCTCCCGCCCACCCATTCAGCAGATCGGGCTCGCAATTAAAGGACGCCTCGGGACTGCGGTCATCAGATACTGTGGTGACCCTACGTCCTGTTGGGAACAATATACCTATATACTTACTGCGAATATAACCACACATGTAGATTGGGTAGCAAACCACTCCGTCTGAAAGAAAACGTTTAGCCGATATTAGAGACACGAAAGTGTTTTTTTTTTGTTTGTCACCTCTCTCTTTCTCTCATCCCCGCGTGTTCGCGGTTACATTCAGAGGCTGCGAAGCCCAAGGTTCCGCATGAAAAATCTTACACTTTTTCTACGACAGGACTCTTTGGAAATGATATTGTTGCCTATCAGCTGCCTACCAGCCTATGTGTTCCTTAATCGCCTCTTACGACATCCACGGGAACGTATGGAACCTATTCTAGGGCTGTACTTATCTACTTGTCAGTTCAAAGAAGTACGGAAACATATAGGTATATATTGTTATCCCGAAAAAAGTACAGTTCCCGTGTGACTATAAATTACTTGGTATAATAACATATCAATTGAAAATATATTTTCCTATATTGTCTTTATTACATTTCGTCTTTGATGAGGTCTTCATTATCATGTGGAAAGCCACTAAATAAATACAAAATAATAAAAGAAATGCAAAATAATTTGTACACCTTACAACCTACACCAGTAAACAACGATAAAAAATCGCCTTTATAATGTTAATTTCAATACGAATCCATGCTAAGTGTTATGTAAAACCGCACGATAAAGAAAACTGAGAAACTCAAACGAATCACTTGGTGACATTCAAAAATATTCAACCAATAAGCTCTTAAAATGACCGCGCTGTCAGCAATAAAAACAAGGCTTAGCAATGTACAACTGTTCCTCGAACTCTATGCAAATGTTAAGATCTTCATTTACAAAGAACCAACATTATGCTCGTTGAAGCTAATCTCATTAATATTTGAACAATAGATACCTTCTCATGAGCGACCCATTTCTTACACGAAATGACTCATCCGATCTACCAAATCTAGCATAAACAAAACGCAGATTTAATTGTATTATAACTTCAAGTAATTACCATACTCCAAATTCGACCGTAAACTGTCAATTCGAAATTTAAATTTGCCTTTAAATCCAACTTGACATAAAGCCTTTTTCAAATTAAGAATTATTTCTATAGTAAATATACACAAATTTGTTCCATTTTCAATTTTATTTCAAATGTAGTAAGGTTGAATTTAGTTTAGCTAGTTGTTGCGTTTTGTTAGTGCACTGATTCAAACAGCTAGTTTTGACTCCCGGGGTGGCTTGTACAATGTATGCGCGCGTGACACTGCTCTGTTTATGAGTGGGTCGCTCGCCGGACTGCAAAGGTATGACTCGGATTGCAAATTGTGGTATTAGAATTATCTTCACTTTTTTATAGTGATAATACTTATAGATTCTCAATTTTAGGTGGTTTGAAATACTATAAAACACAATAAAAAAACCTACTCATTATACAGAATTTACCTAATTACATGCTAAAAAGAACTGTGTTTAAATAACCTAACAAAATTAATATAATTAATTAATATTGATATCATTAGTAAATTATTACATTTTATTCGATAATTGTATAATCTAACTGCTTTACAGAAATTATGAGACTGTTTAAAATAGACAGAGGAAAGCCGAAATGTTTTTTTTTTCACTTTGTATAAAATAAATAAATCACATTCTGATGAACATAAATTGTATAAACCTACGTATAAGTAGATCATTAAAGTAAAGAAGATCCGATAATTTAAGAAAAAAATACATAATATCAGTCATAAAAATGGCGGAAAATCTTTTGAAAGAATCGTGTACCGAGTTATCCATAGCGCCGCCATAATCCGCGCCACTATTGTGCAGTTGTCCGCACTATTACGTCCGATTTATATGCCCTTAATAACGTGTTCTTATTTTGAATAATTATAAACCGCGCTCGCGTCGTCCTGCTTCTTTATCTAGTTGATTTTTGCTTTTCAATAGCGCTTACGTTCGGAATTTGAATTTAATCATTATAATTTTTCAGTGTTGCCAGTGATAATATTTATTTAACGGGCATGGATCATATTTTTTACAAAAATACTATGTTATATAAAATTAGCAACATATTACCCTCGGTTAGTAGTTAAATTTATATCTGCGTTATAATTATTCCTAATTTGCCGAATTAATGATTATAGTTTTAACTTCATTTATATGTATTGAATAATAAAATTGTTGCTCGAACATAATATTGGTACTTAAAATTTAATAAACATAAACTATTTGGACATCCTCTTCAGAAAAACGTTAACGCGTTTTTAATTTAACCTAAAATGCGACGCAAAATTAGCGATTAAGTGCACATCAATTTTAACATTTCACGAATTAAACAATTCCGATCTCTTCAAACTCTATCACTTTGTAATAAAGGTGTTTTTTCTTTGGAAAATTATGGTTATCGCCGGTGGTCCACGGCCGGTCAGTGATGCAACGTATGAAAGTTTCCTTTTTTTATCTGATACATGTCTTAATTCCGAATTTTCTGTAAAACCTCCTCGTATTTATTATACACAATGGCTAAGATAAAGATTACGTAAACACGTTTAAATTTAAATAAGATTTTTTGTTATTTAACTTATAACCTTATCTATAATAGTTTGTTTTAATTTACAAATGTATAGACTCTTCTGTTCATATCTGAGAAAATAATTCGGGAGTATTTTTATATAAGTCATCGCTATATTTCTAAGACTTAACTTGGTCTTTCTTTCAAAAAACCTTAGAGAAAAGTGTACGTTTTATTTACAAGATGATCATATTCAACAATTTTCAATGGGTTTTCAAAAACAGTAAAGTTGACATACCATGGCAATCAAGGAAGAAACATTTTCTATATTTACTTTACATACAAATTAATAAAGAAAATTAAATCTTACATAACAGCTAGACCTAAATACACGATTTGATGGCCGAATCATCCTTACAGTTTTAAACTTTTTTCTTATTTCTCATATTCATAGTTCATTATTACTTTCATGTGGTATTCCTTAGCTCCTAACATATTTCAGTGCATAAATGAGCCATGCAAGGGCGTTGCAATTTAGTTACCATTAATATTAGAATCCGAACCGAAATCATGCCCACCAATCGTGTGCGTGATGAACCATTTAAAACTCAAGTATTTTATTTCTCAAGCCTATTTGAATACTAATAAAACTTTACCATCTTCTGAGTGGAGTACCTGTGCCGTCACCCTCCCGACAAAGCACTAATTCTGATTTAATGTTGTTATTCTGACGTTTAGTGTCTGCTACCGCCATCTTGTTAACGTGACAACTTCCGCCATTTTGTGTTTACTGCCGTTGTGCGATTGGATTGTTAGGCTGGCTGGACACGACGTGGCGAATTTATTTGAACCTGCAATGAGTTGAATAAAATGAGAAATAACAGTATAATTGCGTCAAAGGTTATGGGAACGATGGATACACCACATATTACGCCAAAAGTTCAAATATAATTAAATTATATATTGAAGAACAGTTGAACTTTTATCATATAAAAAAAAAAATCTAAACGTAAAATATATTTGACAAACAATGTCAAATATATTTTACGTTTAGATTTAAAAAGATAGCTGCTTCTCTCTTTTTGGGATGATAATTATGTATGTGTTCATCTGTTAATTTTTCGTAGTTTATCAGTAAGCATTATGGTGACCGATTTGACGACAGTGAAATAATTTCCATTCATATACAAATTTAGAGTCATAAAAAATGCCAACGATAAATTTTGTTGACGCAGAAAATTACTTAGAAGTTTGCGGTTTGCCTTTAGATCAGTAACAATATCGTGGCTATCCAGAATTATTTTTAGCCATTCAAATTGCATTTGAATTCTAAATGTAAGCTTTCAAACTTAACAACGGGGCACAATTTCTAAATAAATATTTTATGCTCTTATTTCATAATTTATAGAAATAAATTATGAAAATCCCAAGCTTTGTAAGCTTCAGCTAACGACAATCAGCTTATTTTTCTTTCTTTAATTAAATATTATTGTACAAAATGCTATTTATAAAAGTACGATAAGCGGACTTATGCTGAAGGCATTAAATAACATGCCGTAACAGTTAACCATTGGGTCATAGAAGAAATGATAGGTATGTGGGCGTAGAAAAATAATAATTGCTTTAAACATGGCACTATAGATACTTTCTCCCCGCATAACTCCACTGTTATCCCCGGACACTCTATGTCACTCTCCGCTGTCACTCTGCCTCTCTTCCATGTCACTCTGCCCAGGTTGCACTCAACACCTGGGCAAAGATAAAGACCGCCCTGCTCCTGAAATCATTTAAAAAACTCAAACAATCCTCTTTGGAAATTATAAACGAAATCCGTGCGTAAGCTTCGCAAAAACTAAATGGATTATAGCAGCTAGCGCGTAGATCGTAAAATATACAGCGTTCAGAAATAAAACTTATGTTTTGTTACCATTAAAAAAAATTGTGTTCAGTATCTCACATGGAAATTCGTAACAATTCATTACATTATTCACTATATTTGTTCACTGTTCCGACTTGATGGCAGCTTCGGATGAAGCCATCGAAGTGGGTTTTGGTTCTGGCCAGAATATATTTAGTCTCCGATATAGCGTTTGAAGATTTGCCATCGACACGCAAAGAAGAAGTTAGCGTTGTCAAGGAGTAGGCTCCACGTTGCACAGCTTTGGTGGCGTCCCAGCCTTTTCTGTTCTGCGCCATTTCTCGATTCGGATTACTTCTAGGTTTCTTAAAGATTTAAACTGATGTATTTTGTCTTTCTGTTTCTGTACTAGCGTTATTTTAAAATTGGAAAGGCGAAGCGGCGCGTTCGAATTTTAATTTCTAAATTCTTTCACACATTCGTTTTTCAACCGCGCGGTTCAGCCGCAATCTGGATGGAAATGCTTTTGTTCTGGCCTTTGATTCTTCAAAAGCCGTCGACGATAGAAGAATATTATTAGTGATTCATTTATTTTAATCGAGTAACGTCTTTGCGACATAATTATCATTTTTATCAATTAATTTAAGAACTTTGTTCTTGTCGGTGGAGCATTTTCCATCTAATTCTGTCCTCAGCCATCGGTTTCACCTCCCTATACGACACGAGCTCTGCCTTCTCTTTTATTTCATCTAGCAATGCCCTTCTTGGCTTTCCTTTTCCTCTTCTTGCTTCGATTTTTCCTTCAATCAGATGTTTCATAAAGTTGTCGTGTCGTATAAGGTGGCCAAACATCTTTCCCCTTCTTGTCTCTATTGCTTTCAATAACGTTCTTTGATCTTGTCCAGTACTTCTTCATTTGTTTTCTTTTTTCGTTTCTATAAAATTGAGCTAAATAACCTTAATAGCTTTTAACATCAAGTCTCACTCGCATAAGTCAACTTTGACGTTAACTTTAACCTACGAACAACAAAACAAAGTTTGCCAGTATATGCAGGTTAAAATAATGCAACATCTCAGATATTTTACCACTGACTTCAACATGCACTTAAATGCAAAATTTCAATGTCAATCAGTGACACTAGCACGAAGACAAGAAAAAAAATTAAATCTTATTTTTTATTATTAGTTTGGATTTCGATTACAATAATCCAGAGTACATCTTCACACGGCCATTGTCCAGCAAACGGACCACTTATCGCGTTTTTCGACATCTTCATCTCAATAGGTCGTTATGGAGGTTTTGCCGCGCACTCCATTTTATTAGCAATTCAGGTATTTGGTAGTCTTCACACGTCCCGGGCGATAAACTGGTGTGGCTGTACTCGTATGTATTGTATCGCTTTTAATAGCAAGACGTTATTATATTCCTTATATTTCCAAATTGATAACAGTACAGCATTTAATTAATTAAATAAATAATAAAAAATAAATATATTACGACAAATCACATAGATTGAGCTAGCCCCAAAGTAAGTTCGAGACTTGTGTTATGGCTAATTCAAAGATACTATATTTTATAACAAATACCTATATAGATAAACATCCAAGACCCGGGTCAATCAGAAACAGATAATTTTCCATTAGGACCGGACCGGGGATCGAACCCGGGACCTCTCGGCTCAGAGACAAGCACTTTACCACTGCGCCACCGAGGTCATCCTAGGCCGTGACTGACACTTTTTACGTCAAGATTATACTTACGTATTACTTTTCTATTACAGTATCAATAGAGGATATTATATTTGCAGCGGACCCTAGGTACAATGTTTATCTTATCGATATCAAACTTGTACAACCATATAACGGCGTCGCTGCTGTCGAACTTTGACAAGAAAATTACATTTCATCAAAGTTGTTCCAATTTTTATCAACGGGTCAAGTAACTTTGGCATTCTGTATGTAGAAATATAGTAAGACTGAAAATGAAAATAAAAAAAAACACTAGAAAACAACTGCAAGTGGAATCATTGAGGCATACGTATGACACCACAAAGGCATTGTTTTATACGGTTGACCTGAAGTATTGAAGGGTTAAACAAATAAAACATCGCGAATTGAGGGGCCACCTTTTTTTTAAGTCAGTAAAAAAACAGGAGATAAAGTTGTCATCGCGAAAAAAATATTTTCCAAAAGGTAGGACAACACGTACGGAGCTCATTCCACAAAGGTCGTTAACACCGAGGAAGAATAAGCACTTCAATTAAATAATCAATATGTCAATACTTGAAAATATAATAACGGTTGGAAAAACGCGAGTTGGCACCGCGACGCTGCGCGCGCGCCGCATCGTAATGAAGGTTTTTCTTGATCGAAGCGTGGGAGCGATGGTATCTGAATTTGAGTGTTGGCAGCCCTGCCTGGATGATAGGCTGAAATGGGCATTCAAGAAAGCAACCTAGTTTTCTAAAACGATCCGCACATTATCGCCTATGTATTTATATAAAAATATATTTTATATATTTTTATGAATTTCTTTTCATTTACAGCGACAACTAAAAATATCACAGGAATTTATGCTACATTAGACAGTAAAGGATTATTTTAGATAGTGTTATAGTGTTTTCCATTATAAAAAAATACCTACGTTTTTCTCTTCATAGACGTATTCCTCATGGCTGAGGTTCGTGGCCATTACGTGGAATGCAACACATACAACAACTGTCTTGGCACTATTCATGAAGTGGTTTGAGATTGTCTTCTTTTATAAGAAATGTAGTCTCATATCATGACAGGGATTTTGGTGGCTACCATCTTGTTTAGTAAATAGTGGTAACTATGTCCAAAAGAAAACTATAACAATTTTTAATAAAATCAATTATCTAAGCTTAGTTTTCTGTAAAAATATAATTCTGGCAGGTTTTGGAGAGAGCGTTCTCTAGGACCCCACACAGGGTTTGGTCAATTCTTGTTTTCTTTCCCCTTGTTTGGCTCAGTGAGGATAACGCTTTAATGTTTGATTTATATATTTGCTCAAATATAACATATAAAAGGTTGTAGTAACGTTTCTTCAAAATCTTCAAAGTCTATTAAAACTATAGTCTCAAAGCTGGTGACAAATGACCATCATTAATGAATCCTTGAAGTTTGATACAAATGAGACTGTTTGTCGCATCCATGTCATAATTTCCATATATTAAACTTAATAATATTAATTTGCGTCACATTAATAATAACGGTATGTGTCACAAATGAATGTCATGTAAATAATAAATAAAACATAATATTATCAACGTAATAATATGAATAACATATTACGAGTTCACCCTCTTTTTATTAATTCATAATTCATCTTTATTTATTCAATTATGACATGATTTGGCGTAATTGGAAATATATTTTATGAGTCACTACTATTTGCGCTCCTGGAGTCCTCTCCCAGAATAATTTTGAGATAAAAGGTACCTTGGTAAATGGTTATCGGTTTCAGTTTGAAAAATATATAGTTTACGGCTAACATACTCAGTTGTTTTTCACAAAAACAATTATTTTCAGGAACCTATAAATTTTAAACTGTTCAAAATGTTGATAAAAGGAAAACCTATAAACATAAATACACCATTCTAAAAAACATTTGAAATAATATTGAGGTGTAGAAAAACGTTTTCTATATTTGTACGGCCGAGTGGCCGGCATACATTCCTCTTAAATAGGAGGCAAATATCCCAATAAACATATGAACGTATTGCGTTTACTTTAAAATGAGGAAGTCATCATTTGGATTTAATTAGTACTCATTAGTTGAAGACGATCATGTTCGCGTTAACAGGGGTGCGCACGCTTCATTCGTTAATGCCATTTAAATTTGCCATTAATTACTTGGAATAAAATTGTCTATGCTACGCGTTGAAGGAAATTGACCGGACCTTAGGAAATAATGGTCTTCATTTCATAAATAAACAATTAATTAAATTTATAGATCTGATCGGCCATTGGAAGTTTTAAAGTCGAGATTATTAGGGATTAGTCTACTTCTACTTTCATTAAGAGTTGCCAGCTTGACAATTACAAATTTAAAATTACTTCATTGTAACGATTGACGACCTCGGTGGCGCAGTGGTAAAGTGCTTGCCTCTGAACCGAGAGGTTCCGGGTTCGATCCCCGGTCGGGTCATGATGTTTTTCTGTTTGGGCCGGGTCTTGGATGTTTATCTATATATGTATTTGTTATAAAATATAGTATCGTTGAGTTAGTATCCCATAACAAAAGTCTCGAACTTACTTTGGGGCTAGCTCAATCTGTGTGATTTGTCCTGATATGTTTCTTTATTTATTTATTTATTGTCCTGGATTCTGTAGTACTGGATGTAATATTTTGTAATATCAATCAGTGGGGGCAATTAGTAATTGTCGATGCCAATTTTGCCAATTTTGTTCAGACCCGTGTACCTACGTGTTTTTAGGAAGATGCCGACTATGCAATATTTCATAGTTTGAGTAATAAAGTATCTTGTAAATATTT
The DNA here is from genome assembly GCF_027563975.2 of Plodia interpunctella. Taxonomy (NCBI): domain Eukaryota; kingdom Metazoa; phylum Arthropoda; class Insecta; order Lepidoptera; family Pyralidae; genus Plodia; species Plodia interpunctella. Next base: position 9,778,043 of record NC_071301.1, read on the forward strand.
TCTTGTACATTAGATATGTAATATATTAAAATAATTTATTAATTGATGCTTCTAACTTTATACAATTCAGGTATAGTTGGCAGTAAAGCGACCGGGAAAAAATTCAGAAAAATTCAGATGAAAGAGACAGAGAATTGCCAGTGAAGGTCCTCTGCAAAAGCACCATATACTATTCTAACAACACACACTTCCATAATGGATATTCGGCTTCCCAAAACAAGAGATCGGTTATAATTTTACAGATTTAACTTTATGTCTCAGAGACGAATTCCCCGTAAGCATGAAACTCCATAAAAATTATGACTTCGACCAGCTTAGTCTATGGCAAAGCTTCTCCTTTCATACCGGCGCGTGCAACTTTTTGCAGGCTTCGATGAGTCAAATCTGTGCTTTATATAAGCTGCTAACTAGTGTCCTGCTGTGATCTTCAAGGCTGTGGTTTAATTGGCTCTACTGTTTGTTTTTATATCACTTATCTGGCCTTCTGCAGAAATTATTATTCATCTGTGACGCGATAATAGTTCTTAGTATTATTCCTAGCTTATATCCCAATAAGTGTTTCCATAAAAGTAGTGGTGATCAATAATTTCTTTTAATTAAGCACAACTTAATTGTGGTAATCTCTATCTAAGAATCGTCTAGATAGAATGACAAATGAAAAAGTCCCATCATTTAACAGTGACCTCACTGTGAAATGACGGGACTTTTGTTATGGAACATATATATATACCTACTCGTACATATTGTTAAACATCTAAGACCTTAGAGATAAGACGTATATATGTTTTCTTTTTTTAATTGGCAAGGCGCATAGGTGAAACTAGGGAATTTGAAAGAATGAAGATTATATAAAAAACAAACATAACAATTTTTCGGGATAGTTTCGTAACCATTGCGCTTTAGTTTCATTGTAGTTTATATAGTTTATGATACACTACATACAATGTTGAAAATTTAAAATCAAAACCGAAAAAGGGTTAAAAATAAAGAAATAAATAAAAAATACCCGTGTTTATTGAATTGTCAGAGTGAACTAACAGTGAAAGTTGAAATTGGGCATTGGAACGAGAACTGTCAGAATTTAGTGCAAATAAATATCCATTATCGCCGTGTTCTGTTGATTTCGACTGTCACTTGTCCGTGTCATAAAGTACGAAAGGCTGCGGTGTCAATTGTGAAATGTCCCCCTTTGAATATTAACGTCACCTAAGCATATTGATGCGGTGGTGGTGTAATGGTGACGCCTGTGGACCGAAAGGTCCCAGGTTCGAACCCTACTCATACCACGTGAGTTTGTATACCAATCTGACTCATGTGTTTTCATGAGAGGGATCATGAGAAGGGATTGTAAGGATGTTAATTCAAGTTAATGCCTACTTACCTGTCAACCAAGACCTGATGCAGAAGAAAAAGATAATATTTTTGGAAAAATATGCAATCGAAAGAAAGAAGTGATCTAATACATATTCGCCAGTTTATCGCTCGCTACTCTGACTCGGGCCGGGTCGGCACACAGTCGGCGAAAACACCTTTTAAAAGCATATTTTTGTTACAATTAACGATTTTAATTAAGAAAGTAATCAGATAAGTCAGCTAATGAAAATTGAGTGTCTTGACAATAAACTATTTGATCTCGAAAGTGATATAACGGTTGACAATTATCATCATAACCTTTAAATGACATTATGGGTAGTATTAAATTTCTTAAACTTGCCTTTTGTACAAGCTTTCATTCTTTTGTCAACTCCTTAGAGTGGGTTGCGCCAGGCAAGTTAATCGTTAACTTTAACATGCACGCCGCCGCCGCGCCGTCGTAAAAATGAAATGACTGCTTTTTTTCTACGCAGGTTAAAGTTACCGTCAAAATTGACTGGTGCAACTCAACCTTAGAATATATAATTTTTTATGGAAATCTAATAAATCTATTTATAATGATCAAATCCATATTTTTTTATTAAGTTTTAAAAGTTACTTTCCGTCAATAACGCTAGAAATGATGACTGGTATTATAAGTGTAAGTTTAAATTTAAGGAGTTTAGAAAAATTGTTACTATTTTTTATTTTAGCTAAATTTTATTTTAGTCAAATTTGACTGGTGCAACTCAACCTTAGAATATATAATTTTTTATGGAAATCTAATAAATCTATTTATAATGATCAAATCCATAATTTTTTATTAAGTTTTAAAAGTTACTTTCCGTCAATAACGCTAGAAATGATGACTGGTATTATAAGTGTAAGTTTAAATTTAAGGAGTTTAGAAAAATTGTTACTATTTTTTATTTTAGCTACAAGTAATTTAGTCTTTGAGTACTAACAGACAATATTATTTAAGTAATAGGTAATAATCCAAAGATCAACTTCATACCAAATACGATTGCTCTCCTAATAACTTTATTATTCGTAGTATATTCCGCATAAGGACACGATGTATTACAAGCCCTTCCCTTACTCGAGACATCTCAATCTGTGTCTCATAACGATCGCATCTAACTATCATATCATCTAGATAAATCGGTTTGACAAAATCATCTCATACATCAGTGGAAATCGTTCCGGAATCGAACCGTTGTAATACCGCGAATAATTCGGTTAGTGTCGGGGGTCACGGTGGATTTTTAGAGCATCGATAACGCGCGTGGTTGCCACAGGCGCGCTAGTGTAGTTCGGTTTATCGATAATCGTGATAATCGTAACTTATTTGCATATTTGAATGTTGTTTAGCTTTATTTTTATTGATGCACGCCTAAAACCTAGAAGTAGTTAACTAACACATAAATGTGTCGGTTTATTTCTTCAATTTTTATCATGAATATATAAAATGAATAAAAAAATTGTAATTTTCACGTCCATTACAATGTTTCCATTAGATTTGCTATTCTAACTAAAATATTTCTTGACCGAACATATCTGGCAGATACGGTACGGAAATTTCGATTCAGAATAATAAAACTCTAAACAAACTTTAGCCGCAGCGACTGAATACGAACAAACGTAAACATTCGCGGTTCCGGAGTTACGGCATTAGTTACCGTTTCCAAACTAAATCCATTCATTTTAAACTACATCTGTATATTTGAGTTTTCCTCTCAGTCTGGAATCAAAATAAATTTATATTCTATTGGATTGTACAGTTACTGGAATTGAACGATCAATTATAAGTGTATATAAAATGCATTCTAAAGTTACATGTGGCTGCGCGAGCGACAGGTATATTGGTTTCCATCTGTACAAAGGAGAAATAGCTATGATGACTGTGCTCGAATGCGTAGTGGTTAGCGAGTTTCGCTTGTGACATTTGATGGTTGGCCAAAATGTATTATCTCCTACTCCACCTTCAGAAGTCACTGGTCCCTTTTTCAGAAAGAAACACACAAAACTTTCGTGACACTATTAATGGAGTGGTTTGCCATTGCCATTCACATTTCACCTACAACTTAATAATCAACCAGTGTGCAGTGTGTTTCCTCGCGATGTTTTCCTTAATCGGAAGAAAGTGGTGATTGACACATGAGTCATATCGCTATACAAACTCATGTGAGTAGGATTCGAACCAGGAACCTATCGATCCACAGGCCTGTCTTAACCATTACAACGCCACTGCTTCAACTCGCCGCTAAATTAGCAGTCGTTAAAGCATTGAGTTTACGTAGGTACCATAGCACATAGCCCATCCTCCTTATCCACCCTTAAGAATGGCCAGAAATCCAACCTGTTGATAATGATGAATTATTAAAGTCGATAAATCGCCAATCGACCCCAGCACATCACTATTAGTAGTGACGCGCGTAAATCGGAGCGCGTGCGCGCCGTGGGGCGAGCGCCGCTCGTAATTCGCGCCGCCCCCCTCCACAACCAACTAGCGAGCCTCAGTGTTGTGCCTCGTTTGCATACGCTTAGTACATGATCGTTACTTATTCACTATGATTGCTCAGCGACATGAAGAGGTTCTTGGTTTCCGATTAACTACTCCACTCTTTTCCGTTCAATTAAATATATAAATATAAATAAATAAATATATAAGGACAAATCACACAGATTGAGCTAGCCCCAAAGTAAGTTCGAGACTTGTGTTATGGGATACTAACTCAACGATACAATATTTTATAACATATACATATAGATAAACATCCAAGACCCGGGCCAATCAGAAAAAGATCATTTTCCATCATGACCCGACCGGGTTTCGAACCCGGGACCACTCGGTTCAGTGGCAAGAACCACTGCGCCACCGAGTTCGTCAAAATTGGTCGTTTATTATTATCATTACATAAAAGATAACTGATGGCGGACAGCTGACACGGATGATGATACTGCGACGGTATCAAAAAAATCGGTGTCAAAATATGAAAAAAAAATTTTGGCTTCCCATACAAATTGGGTGATAGCTGAGCGCACTTAGTAAAGACAAAATTTTTCGTTCTTATTTCACTGATTATGTATTTTAGAAGTTGTTGTATCCAATGTACGGAACATATTGTAAAAGTTTGTGCAGTGCCCATTACCCGGTACAGCTACTAAATACGTGTAAACTATGCATTTATTGTGTGATTAACCCTTATTGTTATGAGGTTTAATGATGAGTTATTATAGCAATTACAATAGTATGTCATACTTAATTTAAAGGATTATTAAACGGTTTCTGTTTTAGGCGTTTTCTAATAGAAAATAATCAAATGCCAATTGATTTTAAATATGCCTGTTTGGCGGTACTCCTGTGGCTGAAAAGTCCCAGGTTTAAATCTACTATGAGTTTGATAATTTTTGTTCTTCATAGTCGTATTCCTCATGGCCGAGGATCGTGGTCATTACGTGGAATGAAACAAACACAACAACTTTCTTGGCATTATTAATGGAGTGGTTTGCCATTGCCTTCTCCATTCCACACACAAGTTAACAAGAATCATCCAGGGTGCAGGTTTCCTCACGATGTTTTCACTGCACAAAGCAAGTGGTGGACGATGAAAACTACTATACATGAGTCAGATTGGTATACAAACTCATGTGGCACGAGTAGGATTCGAACGTAGGATCTTTCGATCCAAAGGCGGGCGTCTTAACCACCATCACCGCTTTCAATAATTTTTGTAGACCACTGCTTATTTGCGGTGAAGAAAAATGTCGTGAGGGAAGTTATATGCTAGATAATGATATGAGCGCTCTGTTCACCATTTGAGAAGCTGTATGATCAAATGCAGAAGATTGACAAATCATTCGTGATATTCTTTCAATATATTTAAACTTAAAATTAATTCTCTTACAATCTTTATGTGATAAAACGATTAATACATACCTGGGCGAACCTGGGGCGGGTCGCCAGTAATTCACCGTCAATCGGACCTGCCGAAGGCTTATAATTTAATCCAAAGTACAGAATCGTAAATATAATTTACAATTTACATACACCTACCGTTAAACGATTCTGCATTATTTTTTCATGCGGTCTGGTCGGCACGCCTCGACCGCTGGACAAAACGAAGGTTTTGCTAGATGGGTTCTCTTTTGACCCATCTCTACCTATATTTTTTTAAAACCAAAGCTGAAAGTAGAAAAATACACTGACACGTACGTAATCTGCTTCAATTTTATAGCCATTAGTGTACATTTCACAAGTGTTTGAACGCGGCGTGTGGCGTTTCATTAGTGTCAGACATTTTTTATGAAAAGATTTTTTTTTTTTTAATTAAATATTTATAAAATTAACATTGTACCAGTATTTTACTTATTTATAAAATAGGAATATTAAATTGATTACTGTGTATGGTACAATTTAATAAACACTAATGACATCTCGCGGCGGAGTTCGAAACGCTCGTGAAATTCACCCCCAAATATTTTCCGGCCGTTTGCGTTGTACTACGAGCGTAGTTGCGGGCAACAGCTAGAGTGAATATAAATATTTCTTGCTTGCGTTGCTCTTAAAAATTCACAAAATTATTTGAAATTCCAAAGATCCAATAATGTTAACAATTCTTAGTTTAACTTATAATATTAATAAATTAATGTATAATTATACTAGACTGTAAGTACCACCAGAGGGGTCCAATGGGAACAGATATAACTCGCATATGATTACGAAGAGCAATATCCCGAAAGATACGATCTTATCTCGCGATCCAGACATGCCTCCGATGACACTTTTGACCCTACGATTTTTCAGTAAATACGATTTTAATCGATACATTTGTTGATATCATGAGATATCGATACAATTGGTTCTGCTTCTGTGTCGATAGAAATCTTATGTAAATTCATTTATATTTTGTTTTATTTGCTTATAATTTTTTGTATTCGGAAAAAATAATATTACCGTAACATACGACCAAATCCTTATGGATTTGGTTTTACAACGATTTCTTTAAAATTCTGTACAAAAAGAAAGTTAATCTAAATAGTTCTTAAATTTAATAACATGGTTCTTTGTATATTTTAATAAAGGAAAACAATCAAAATGAACCAATCAAATAATGGTTTCTTTAATGAAGTCTAGTTGAATAGATTCAATTTATTACAATTTATTCAATTTATTTAATACGCTCCTCTGTGTAATCTGAATTTATGAAATTGGGAATCGTACCCATTTTCTTCTGATCTCCTTCGAAATGCACCATCTTTAATCGTACCGGGTCCCGTGTCCTTAATAAAGAAATAAAAACAAAAGGCTGACGAAAACGAACCGAGGTCCATGCATCTCCATGGCCTGTGTCCTGTACCTTCAAAATAAGGATTAATAAAATATTTTTAATTCGCCGCCATTCGATTTTTGAATTCGAGGTTGCTGTCAACAAAAAAGTTTCTTCTTCTTAAATCTTTATTGTCTATGGATTGGCAAAAAAAACAAAGCGATATTTTATAGGTTTAAAACCTTAACAATATTGTATCCGACGTTCAATTAAGCCGCACCGAAACTCAAAAGATATTTTCTTAAGGTATTTCGCGCGTACGCCGCGGCTCGACTCTTCGTCTTGTCAATAAACTCCATATAAATTGCCTTTACCACAGTGAATTTGAATATAATAGCCCATCTCCTATAGTTCCCTTTTTACCCCCTTTCCTTGAAGTCCGTTCGCAATCCTTGTCCGATTATATTGTAAGCAAATTATCTGCTTGGATCTGGCAAGCGGATTGAAGGAAGGAAAAACGTGCACGTTGATTTTGTATCGTTAATAATTTTATTTTGCATAGAGCTGATATAAACTCGGTTTCAGATATTCATAATCGTGATTTAAGTGGCCTTTCATGCATTGAAGGATTTACTTAGACGTCGTTGTTTCTTCTTAGATTTACATACGATTGCTTTATGATTGGTAATATTTATTATAGAATCAGCTTTGATTTTTACTATGAATGAAAATGTAGAAATCTGTTTCAATTTGTTCTCATACATAATTATCTTTTTTCGGGTAGTTCGTAGTTATTACATCACTATTAGTTATCACGTCTGCAATGGTAACTTAGTTATATTTGGCCTCAGGTAATGGACTTAAATAATAGAATAGATTAATGTGGTCGTAAGAATATGCAATTTAAATAGTGCGGCTACTAATTGTAGTGACAGGACTATTCTAAAATTAAAACAAAATGAACAGCCTGATTTGAGATAGGACGAATAAAAAGTAAACAATCCATCCAGCCAGTTACACAACGGAATGATCCCGTCCAACGCACGGCACGCGTTGACATCGCCATTTTGAATTCGAATAAAATTACCTCGAAATTACGAGAAAATTCATTCGAATAGTGATTCTACAATAACGATGGTTTTATTTTTATTGTGTTTGAAGTATTTTTATAAATATTCGGAATTGTAAGAAGGTCTTTTCATTGTTCGGTAATAAAACAAAAATACGAAATTGCTTGATTTGGTCCATTATACGCCACTTTATAATTTTAATTCGTCTGAGTATTTTCATTTGTTATATCTTTCATATTTTTGTTTCTTGCTTCTTTAGAAGTATTTTCTATGTGAAATAAAGAGTTTCCAAACAAACAAGTTGGTCATATTGTCAGTGTTTGGTATCTAATTCATATTGTACATTCATTTTTTCTATAAAAAGATTTACCAAAACCTATCAGACATTGGAATACATTTCTTAGTAATCAATTAGTTTTGTAATCGATACGATTAATAGAACCCCATAAAAGCGCATCCCTAGACACGATGTGGCTACACTGACACGTGACGTGGGAATTGCCAGTGAATAAATATTTAATTTAAATGTTTGTGACGCTCGCGAATCTAGCCTATAGTCGAGTGTAGCCTATTGAAAAGTCGCTTTCCAATTTACAATGGTGACGGCCCTGGCTTTATGAAATAATTATTTTGTCATTCATCTCTCTCACATCTGAGCTTTATCCCGGTTTTCTCCTCAACTGTTTAGCGTCGGAGCCCAGGGTCCTGTTTCATACTTTTTCGTCTCCACTTCGCACGATCGTCGGCATCTCTAGTTGTCAGACCAATTCTTGTATTTATCCCTTCTGCCTTAAGCGGGAGCGGCATAGCCAGATATTTTTCCCTACGTAATTTTCCGGTCTACGCAAGAGGTAGATGGCCAGCGGCAATTATTTTGTCATTCCATTAACTTTTATTAATTTAATTTAAAAAAGGAATATCTCGAAAGTTTAGTCCAGCCACCAGCCACGTGGCTAAAACATGGAAAAAGAGATCAAACAACAATCAGACAACCCGCAAATGTTCGAGGAGCCCCGACCCCAAATAAAATGGAAGAAAGGTTGGACGAAGAAGAATTTAAATTAAAAAGCGAAAACCCTTAGTGCTTTCTTGACGACATTGTCAAAGAGGAAACTACCAATAGTCTGCATTAAGGATATCGAAAACCTGAATATGAATTTATTTCTTTATAATTGAATATGAATTTATAAATTGGAGAAATAGTAGAAAAGCATACCCTGGGCTTCGACGCTTAACACAGCTGAGGAAACATAAAGAGAAAACGCTTACATGAGAGACAGAATATTTCTTTAATTTAAACAGTCCCATCATTTGACCAGGTCCGTACTAAGGCATGCAAAAAGATTAAACGGAAAAAGAAAGCGATTAAGTATCAGCTAGATAGTTCCTCATTGTATTGTGTAACTGTACAATGAGTTAATTGGTCATCCAGAGCTGCACTAAGGACACAATCGCATGCGCATATTCATTGTGGGCTTCGATACGATCACACACTTTCGATTCCACTTAATATTCAACCCGTATAATTGGGCCCTTACCTGATTCTGGGTAAACACTTGTTCGTTTAATTATATTTATTTGCTTTTGATGTTTTATTTTTTAATGTAATTACGAGAAATAAAAAGCAAATTATTTTTGTGGTCTAGTCACTTGGACTTAGTTCACTGTTTTTACTTTTACTGTTTTACTTTTACTGTTTTCAACATCCCTGTCACTTAGACAGGGATGTTGAAAATTAAGTCATGTGAATAAAATCATAATTAACATCTTTTATTACGTTACAAGAGCATAGCTCTTAAATAAGAAGAAGAAGATGTTTAATTAAAGAAAACAGTTATTAACTTAACGTTGGCTATGATTTTATGACCGGCCGCCTGCCTGACGTTAACCCTCTTTGAGAATACTGTTGCATATCAGATCACAAAGCATTTTAGTGGCCTTGTACGGCATCCAAGCGATTTGGAGTGGAAATATGACTATTATATTACATGTATTTTGTCATATCTATCTTCAGTAAATCAGTAATCTTAAACACGTAGCACCAAAAATATGTAAAACATTGTACTATTTATCGTGCCACTTAACCAACTTATACGAAAAAATAATATTATAATTGATTAAAATGTTCGACCTTTGAAGTGCTACTGTAATCGCAAGTCTGTAACATTTATTAAATATTAACATTCGATTTTATATCGATTGCAGTTTTCAATATTATAGATGAAATCGAACTTGATCACTTTCCGCCAAAGCGCTTTACGATCGGCCTACATTATAATCACCAGCACTGGTTTTATTGTACGAATTATAAAAAAAACGCGTAATCACTATATTAATGCCACTTAAAAAATATTTCTCTTAAAAACAACATAAAATCGCCAGTTTACGATAACCGAGTGCAACTCACCTGATTTACAAGATCGGCATTTTTTTTATTTATTTTTAGGGTACCGTTACTCGGAGGAAATACCTCAATGAAAATAATAATAAAAAACTTAATTTTTACAGAAACAGTACAGTATTACGTTTTTCACCTTTACGGGGTAGACCCAGGGCCAAGAATCGCGAAATTCGAAGGCAATTTCGCGGCCACCATACAACTTTGGCTGTATGTAGCCTTATTGGTATAATTGAGAATATGTACATATATATATATATATATATATATATATATATCACTAGCTAACTAGGTCATCGCGTATGAAAAAAAATCTCTCATTACTTTTTCCCTTGATTAACTTTTATAGTCTGCGCTAAGCAGTTGGAACGTTATATGTTTTTGCTCTCAGACTACCATGGAAGAGTTTATCAATATGATATAGGGTTTTAACCAACAAACCCTAGATCATATGATACAAGAATCTTATGAAGATTTCATATTTAGCCACGTTGCCTTCTTGGCACGTTGCCTCAGGACACGCTATAATAATTTGTGATTTTCAAAAATTTAAATTAAGTTTAGTTTTAGTTTTTATTTAATGTGTCATGTTATTTCTGTTTAAAATAAAATAAATACCTACTACATTTTGAGGTTTATTTTTTACGCTGATCCAGAGAGATATGAGATGAGAGATAAATTTGAAATTTGAAGAAAATAGTAAACGACCGATGCATACATCACATGCTATCATCGATTTTATTTTCTATTACAAAATAATAGTAATGTAATTATACGGAACACTTTCCCCGCTAGACTTTTCTCGCATATCCTTGTTTTATTTTAAGCAATTAAAACGGTAGCAGTGTTGCATCACGTATTGCAATTAACGATTTACGCAATGATCTCGTGTGATAACAACATTTGGGTACAATTTCGATGAAATTTTATTTCGATATATACAGATAATATTTATTTTTTTCTAGGGCCTATTTTTAATCAATCACTATTTCTTAAGTCCACCTTTTGTACTAATTGTATATACATATTAATTTGTCTTGTATTAATCTTAAACTTGAGACTACTACATGAAGTTCTTCAAAAAGAGCGTGAATTCAGCCGTACATAGGTTACTGTGACCACTTCCCATCAGGTGGGCCGCAGTGCCTGTTTGCTCTGTTAGTAGTATATTCATAGTGATAGTTCTTTTGTGTATTAAAGTAGCTTTAGAAAGAAAGAAGAGTTAAGGGCTTTACACTAAACATATCTCTAACCCATCTCACGTCAGGACAAACCCTACATTGCTTACCATTGACATTACAAAGGACTGTTATTCGTGTTCAAGCCACGAGGCATTGTTTTGTCCGGTTTACATCACATTCGTTGCGGAAACCTATGGACGTAAAATAAAAGTACACAGATCTACAACTCATGCCATTTTCGTATATTGGAACTAACCTTGATACGATCTTTGATTTTTTTCTATTGAAAAGATAAATAACGTTTTCTAAACAACTGAATATATAGTTATCAGAAGCTCAGTATCTACATACATAGAACATAGGTATTAGCTTCCTATAAAATGGAGATTAAAGAGTAATTACTTTTTATGAGGATATTAATTCTACTAAGCCGCCATCATTGAATTAAGGCACACATTTCACGTTATATTAGTTAAAATTATCGCAGGACTTAATAGATAACACAATGAACATCAACATTTCATTGTTTTACAAGTAACACTGTGTAAATAAGGAATAATTTAGCCTGATTCTCACCGAAAGAATATGAGGTCCGTTGATAAATAATCACACTTGAGAATTTTAACTTATTGACCGAGCGAAGCGAGCGAGTTCTACCATTCTACTTGGGGTAAAAATACATTTTTTCTATGTATATTTATATAACGCGATAAATTTCGAACCGTTGGTATAATTTCGATGAAATTTCAAAGGTATGTTGGATCTGCTAATGGAATTTTTAAGTTCGTGGGGCATCAACATCGGTTAAGTCATTTTTGAAATATTCACAATTTTGTAAAAACTCATCAAAAATTTATTGTGTTCACGAGGTCTAAGTTCGCGGCGAACAACTAGTTCAATAAGAAATTACATCAAGTCCCTCGTCCCTATTCCTAGGTTTATATAATAATTTTCACTTCTGCACTTGTTGTTTGTTTTGTGCTATGGTGCTCAATCCTCATTTCACTTTCAAGTAGCCTTCGTCGCGTTCAACATTTACATGTTTTATGGAAGGGAAAACAGGACTGATGGGAAGAATTAAAGAATAAGGAAAAGGCATGGAACGTAATGCTCGCTTCAAAAATTCTACTACACACATCTGTCAACATGATCTGTAAGACTGAGCATAGTGATACTCAATATTGGTTTAATTTGTATTATCATATATTTATTTATTGTTCACAAATAAATATCGCTGTTCTGAATGTGTGACATCATAATAATAATCTGTTTCATCAAATTTCTTCGGCATAGGATCGTTATCACAGGAATTACCTAAATTTATTCGAATGTTCATTACATTACCTTCATCTAAGTTTTCTGTCTTTCAAAAGCGACCAACTATAACTGATAGAGATCAACAATATCAAAAGGGAATTCATAAATCAACTCTAATCATGCAAAAAAATTGTCGTTACCTTGACTTTTAGATATTTTTTCAGTTGGTATTTTCAAAACATTAGCTCGAAATAGAGATATGTGATAGAAGAGACAATCGGGCTACCGATGTACGAGATAGCAATACACATCAAAAAGTCTGGCTCCAGTCTTACATATAGCTTCATGGTTAGGAGCAATAGATGTAATTATGGCTATGTACTATCGCCAAACAGTTCGTGCCTATAGCTTCTTGATCCTAACAAGCCGGGTGTTCCATGGTGTGCGGGCGCGCCCCGTGGCGAGCCATTCGTTTGTTCTCGGCAGTAGGGGCTCGCTCCGTGAAATATGTGTGTCGTGAACCCTTGCTACAATTATAAAGAGTTGCGATGCCCCCATGAACTCCTAGTACGAGGATCTAGTTATCCTTTAGTAATTAATCTGATTAGCAAATCCAGAATTTTTGTTTAAGATGTCTGATGTGATCTATCGCGTATATATAGCGTATCGTGAACACTTGCTAAAATTATAGAGAGTTGCTATGCCCCCATGAACTCCTGGTACAAAGATTTAGTTATTCTATAGCTTAATGTTTATGATGCTTGATGACTAAATCGATTCTATCTAGATTGAAAGTTTTGACTAATACGTAAGGTAAATGTGGAAAACAAATTTATTATATTTTTTAATTTTCAATGTTCAGTTTCCGAAAAAAGTGAAACACTTTATCACCAGCGCGGAATAATAGGGGAGGCTATTGCCTAGCAGTGAGACTCTAAAGCCATCAAGAGCCATCAAGAAGAGAGACTTGCAATGATAGGTAAATGTTATCGATTTGGTTATTTTGAACCCATGTATACAAAGTTTATAATGTTACTGAAATATTTATAATAATCACAGACGTTTTAGAAGTATTTTTTTTTCGTTTTAATTAGAAAGTATGTAAACGGGCTATGTAATGTTTACTTTTACCAATAATAAGTTAATACTTATTACATGTAATTTCATGTCAATAGTCAGATTGATTTACAAATTCAAAAGAAAATATAGACTTTGGCGCTTGGTGTTTCACCCGAAGAGCGTGCGGTTTTCAATCTCACAGATTGAGATCGCCCCAAATACCTAAGCTCGAAACTCGTGTTATTGGATACTAACTAAATGATACTATACTATTTTTGAACACATTGTACATTATAGATGAACATACAATACCCAGGTCACTCTGAAAAATATGATTTTCCATCTTGATCAAACTGGGGAACGAAGCCGGAATCTCAGCGTAGCAAACCGGCATAACGAACATTAAATATAAATATATAAATATTTGGGACAAATCACACAGATTGAGATAGCCCCAAAGTAAGTTCGAGACTTGTGTTATGGGATACTAACTCAACGATACAATATTTTATAACAAATACATATATAGATAAACATTCATGACCCGGGCCAATCAGAAATAGATCATTTTCCATTATGACCCGACCATGGATCGAACCCGGGCAGTCTCACTCACGGTTCAGTGGCAAGAACTCTACCACTGCGCCACCGAGGTCGTCAAAATCAAGTCGAACATTAGACTACAGAGGATGATTTAGAACTAAACCGTCTGAAGTTATGTTCGCAATTCTCCATGCTGAGTTCCGTTTAAATATATCGCATAACTCACTCGTCCTTCCCATATATTTATTGCTTTATTTGCTACAATGAGAAACAATTAAATTACATACATATTAATGCGTGTCGCGTCGGTAATTGCACATGTTGGCCCAACATTGCAGAGAATTGGCGTACATTGTTTAGATTTATTTGGAACTATGCTACTTCTTCAATTTTCTCATACTTTTTCTGCAGATTACTATTTGTTTCGATTCCATTATATTTTTATTCTGTCTCTTGCCGTTTCACTCGATACACCTTTCCTATTCATATTGTCGATGATAATAGGATCTATTATCATCTCTTCTCTTCTATGGTCTTCCTCTATTCCTGAAACCTGTCCATTTTTAGGTCCTTTTTGTAATTATGGTTCACTGCCCTCCCTAATAATTTCAAGCTTCACTTTTGATTCTTTTTCATACTCATTATACCTATACGTGGATAAAATATACATTAAGAAATGTACAGAACTGCAATATTTGATCCTGCATATTTTCTCAAATTTATTCAACAGCAGCGATACTCCAACCGTTATATTTGAGTGCGATTCTATATAACTCTGTTGGCTCCACCATTGGCCCAACGTGTTCATGAGACATTATGATAAGTAGACAATTTGTAGCGGTTTTCGCGACGGGGAGGTGATTATTCTAAGGCCAAATGCTTAAGTTTAATTATGTGCAATAATTACCTCCCTAGATTGACGTAAAGGCTAGAGATTAGAATTGTGTGTTACAGTGACCTTTCCTTGTTCTATATATATATCTAGCTATTGTCCGTACGGTAGCCTATGTTTGACCTAGGGTATTAACTATATCTAATTCATCAAAATCATCCCAGCGTGAAAGGGACGACAGAGGGACGGACACGCATTTTTGATATTAGTGTGGATGCGTGCGAAGGACTATCTCCTCCAGGACGAAGTCATCTTCTTAGGAATTAGTCCATATGTATTTATTTAAGCATAGCACATCTGATCTAGAAGTGAAAGCGGCACTACAAACTTTAGTATCTCCTCCCAGAGTTCCTCCTTAGAATCGGAGGCAATTCACCAGCAATATGTAATTAATACCTAAATAACTACAATCAAAGAAAGAGTAGAACACTTAATTGTTAAAAAAGTAATTCTCTCTTTTTAAAAATGTGGTGATAACTGTACATCTCTGTTGTTGTTAGTTGAGTTGGTTACTTTGTACAAACTTTTCTTGCTTTATATTTTCTTCTGGCAAATCCATTTACTTTCTCAATTTGTCTCATTACTGGACAAACAGTACAATTCGACATACATTGTGTATTTTGTAACAGTACTTCTCGCTCGGGGCCCGCCAAATTTAAATAACCAATTATATTCCACAGCCGCCGCTGATTTATCGATCAATTTACTTTACGCTGCGCGAACGCCGAAATTAAAACATGCTTTGATGGTCACCTTAGCGGCCCGCTGACACCCGGAGCATCCAACTTTCTGATCGTATGTAGGATGATCTTACATTGTACTGGTACGGTACAAGATTGTCATACAATAAATATAAATTGAAATATAAAAAGATGACGAACAAAACGACCATTGTTTTATTATTATTTAAACCATAATAATAAAAAAATCTCATTTGTCTCAGTGCCAGTCCCAGTGCTTTTGTGATTTGTGCTAGTTTTTGTGTTTATTCGTTACAAACAAAAAGTAACAAGAATAAAAATCTTTTCTCTTTATATTATTACTATGTATATACTAATTGCATTTGAATCTCTGTTTTTGTTTCAGGTAATACAATCGACAGTATCATAACATGGTAATAACATTACTAGAGCGATCATAATATTCCTCAGCCAATAATACTTGCTAGTCTAGTATTATTGACTGAAGAATATTATTGCAGACGTCTGCAACGGGACATAGTCACATAACAGTTAAAATAGCCTTGTAAAGTATACAAACAGGGACTTAAAATTATAATCAAAGATAATGTGAAAGCAATGCCATGTAACGTATAACTATAGTCGTATGTTAGTGTACTTTTAGTTTCATATTAATGAGTATTCTTTGCGTGCCGGTTTTTTCTCTCGGAACTTTATTGTTATCAAACACGAACGTAGCCGTTGTTTTATTGATTTGCGTCTGCGTATCTGGGAGATGTCTTTTCATCAGGTACTTCTGTTTTCTAACTGGCTCGAGATATAAAATTGTGTTGCTACTACTCTCTGTATCTCGCTTGAGCGTTTCAATGGCGTGCAGGTCATAAGCTTTGATAGATTCGGATTGTAGGGTCGGCTTTCTTAATTTTCTTCCCCACTTTGTTCTTGGTCTTCGATGTCTTTATACTTAGCTGTCACACTGTTGACTCTCATGTCCCATTCCTCCTTCTAGGACCAAATGTAATAAGAAAGTGCAAAATTTAAACTCAATGTACCTTAGTTACTTAATAGCCACAGACTACTGAAGTTTATTTGCAAATTCGTCACTAATACTAAAGAAAAACTGATAATTAATTAAGTTTAGTTTATTAGTGATAATAAAAATAGCACGTTACAGACAGCAGCGCGGGAAGAAGAGACGCAGAAGGCGGGAAAAAAACACGACTTGACGTTTATCTATTGTCAGAATAGGGTGCGTTCTATATTTCAACAAATACAATCGAGTAAAGGTAATTTGATATTTTGATATGCGGTTGAATGGAGTTTCCTGTACTCCAGACCTTAGTGCCTATAACAGAAATAGATCTATATAAAACGTCTAGTTCCAGCCTAATGGATATAAATGGGGGAAACAGCCTGAAAATATCCAATGTTGGCCTAAAATCCACCTCTTTCTCGTCCATACAAGTAGCTCCATTAACACGTCATGTCTATATAGGCGAAGAGTAACCATGCGATTTACGATGACACAGCAGCTATGGCAAAAAATTGAAATATATATGTCGTCTCCTGAGGTATTTCTATTTTTTGGTAAGGTGTAGGATATATTTCTTATTAAGGTGATGAAGCCGAGATAATAAATTGAAGAGAAATTATTTATTTTTATACTATAGCTATTATGGCCTTATCAGAATAAATAAACATTTTATTTCAGTAACTTTGGAATGTATAAAGATACGTTTTTCTCTAAAAATGGCAGACAGCAGAATTTTAGTATACGTAAGTAGGCTTCGGGACATCATAGCCGGGTATTCAGCCGAGAGCATGCGAGGTTGTGAAAAAGACAGCGAATCACATAAAATGCAACGAATTAATAATAAATGAGTTCAGTTCGCGTCATGTTCTTGCAATCCCAATTAAAGCGGAGCCGGCGGGCGAGCTAGTCTCGTGAAAAAATGGCGAATGAATTACTCATACACGGTGCAACCCCCGCTGTGATGTACTTGTGACGAGAGACGTATTCTGGAACTAGTATTTCAAAATCGATGTGAAAAACTTCATAGGTACATGCTTCACTTCTTTTTTTTTTCAAAACACAATAACTATGGAATAGTACAAGTGTTTATTTATTTAACAGTTGATATTTTTACAGTGATAAAATAAATTTTCCACTTACGATATTCGATATTCCACCTGATTAAAAACTCCCACCGTTTCGCGATAATAAGGCGATGGTAGTCTGGAAGTCCCTAAACAAACTCTGTGCTGGTGATGCTATAAATGTAGAACCAAGTGGGGCTTCTCCAATCACAGCCTGTGTGACTGTGGTGCCATCAAGACTAAGGTTCATCTTTTATTGTGTCCCCACTGCCCATGTCCTGCATTAGGGAAGATTTCAACAAGGTCAACGATAGTGCCGTAAGCGTAGCCATATACTAAAAATCGTTCTCGAGGGAAGTAAAAGTATTACTTCCCTCGAGAACGATTTTCCGCCATTAGCCCTCTTGTCTGGGCCCTTTCAGCGTGCGGAGTCTGAGCCGCCGATCATTCCAATCAGCCCAGCTCCTTTAGGAAGCGGAGCACCACCGATACTGATCATTGATGACACAGCCATTTACTGATCGAGAATTCTATACTTATAGCCATTCAGACTCGACTAGAAGAAGATTTCGTAAAACATGATATCGTTCAGAATAGGCATTTCTCTCTCGGTGGTCTACGAACTGCTTTATGCTGCCATTCTCCCATTAAGTATGTCGCGGACACTATACACAGCTTCTAACGCGGTTATGTCTGCAATATGCAACTATGTACTGTACGTACACAACATTATGTGAAATATTTGTGTTTTTATAATTGTATTTTGATTGTGAAAAGTGATTTATGCCTACTTTTTAATAACATATTTTCTGTGCTTACTTAAAAGTGATGACATTGTTCTATAAAACATATTTTTATATAATTCTAATGATTCAACATTTGATTGTAAGTATTTCATATAAATTTGACTGTGAAAATGTTGTCAATGCATACCTAAACCAATCATAAGATCAAACATCTTCGGGGAAGGAGAGGCCTTTGCCCAACACTGGGACATTAAAAGACTTCTAAATTATAAAGAAAATCTAACCAAATCTACTTAAATTATGTTTGAAATGTAAATCTTGCGGATGATTTGCATAAAAAAGTGTCCCAGATATTGGCAGTTTGACGTCGTGTTATATTGATTTATTATTGACTTTAGACTGACGTGAAAATGGCCATATAAAGGTGTTCGACTTGGATATAATTGGCTTATTGCATACGTAATTGAAATTAAGACCTGTTTGAAGTTAGTATTATTACTAAGTACAATTTATATTATTTGGTCTTGATGATAAATTTGGAGTGTGAAAGTAGTCTGTTTTCTTTTGGAACGATTCTTGAAACTCCATAATATAGGTACTAGAACAACGAACATAACTGCAATATTTTACTAAAAAATTAACAAGACAGTTTTAAATAATTATTTCTGAGGCTTTCTTTATGCCTAATTTATGCTTAACCGTTAAAATTGTTCTCAAAATGGACCCTACAATGGCGCCGTTATTCATCTGTGATATCCGATGAAACATATAATTAAAAACACCTCATACAATTGCAGCGTCTCAATCAAACGCCCAGAAAATAAAAACAAAATCGATTGATAATCGGCCGATATCGATCAAAGCGTTCGTTACAAATCGGTCGGATCGATGGATCGTTGAATCGATTAACCTTTAATGATCGGAAGGAGTGTAATCATCGTTTCTTATTTGTCATTCATCGAAATTGTGCATGTCGAGTCCATGTTGGGAGCGGAAGATAAAATGGATCAATTTAAATCATGTTTTTCAGATTTAAAATATGACATTTTTATTTAATGTAGGCATTACAAATTAAATATATAAATTCAATGCCTACATTAAATAAAAATGTCATATTTTTAATCTGAAAAACATGATTTAAATTGATTAATTTTATTCTTCCGCTTTATATATTTTTATATATATATACGAACTACTTAATTACACACAATTTTTATTTCTAATTTCAACATGTTAAAATCCAATGTTTAGGTTGCAGTTCTCCATGAAAAGGTATTAATCGAGTACATATTATGATTTACTCTATAGGTTTCTTCCCTAAAATTAGATATCAGGATTCGCTCCTGAACGACATCAAACCAGTACAGTTAGGTTTCACTTAGTCAGCACCATATTACCTCAATAATACTATATGTTATTAGGTAACTATATATTTTTCATATAATGTAACATACATTTTTCATGATTTAATTAGCATTTCAAAACTTCTAATCGCTCTTAACTTACGCCAACGACGAAGTACTCCAAAAGTAATAAGATTTAAACAAACATTTCTATTAAGCGGCGCGGGCGCAGATAAAAAACATCATTATCATTACGTCACGGCGCAAGGTGATAATTTTAGTAATGATAGTTCAGTGGTGATAGGTGATGGTTCTACACTTTTGATAATATCGGGTTTAACACGATACTTACTTGTTAAAGGAACGCTTAGTTAAGATGTTTCAAAACCTTGACAAATAAAACTGTTGTTTCTTATACACAGTTATTCTGCAGTGGGAATTATATGCGCTTCATCGTTTGTTTAATTTGTAGTCTCTCTCTCATCTTCGCCTGTCCCGGTTGCATTCGAGGCTGCGACGCTGTGAAGCGCGGGGTCAGGGCTGTGATTTTAACACAAGCCACCGTCAGCGTCAACCCTCCCTGGGGATGCTATTGTCGCCTCGTATGTTATCCATGAAAAGATATTAAGTGATTTTCTAGGGCGGGAACCATTCTCCACTTCCGTTCATCATCAATTGGCATCATCTACACTAATCATAACATCACGTTTGAAGCCGGTATAGGTGAAGTCTTAATTAGTTCATAATATAACACGTTTATTTTTAGATCGAAGATTGTGTCTGTGTAAACGTAATGAAATATTCAATACAAGAGTCCTCGACAGAACAAGCAAACTTCTCTTGATTTTTTATTCACAACCACTTTCACGAAGACGCTCCTAAAAGAAAGTATGGCGCCGGTAAGAGAGAATTATTACATACGCCGCCGGCCGTGGTTGGAAACAAAACGCACAATTCATAATTATCGACCTGCGACCGCGAGGGATGTGCTCCTCGTGTCGATAAAACCAGGTTTGACTTTTAAACGAAACCAAATGTAAAAAGAAATGTAGCTTATCACTACCTGTGATATTTCTTACATGTATAGCTTAAGCTTACTTCCTACTGTCCTACTAACATTTATAATATGCGAAAGTTTGTTATGATATATGTAAGTTTGTTTGTTACGCAAAATCTACTAAACGGAATGTTATGAAATTTGGTACACGGGTAGAATATAACCGGGTAGAATAACATATAGGGTAATTTTTTATATATGATATTAAAACAATTTTAATAATACACACTACTTCTATCAGTGGTCAATACATTAGATACATTACAGCCCATTTAGAGGTTATTTAGGGACTTTTATCTTATAACTTCAACCATGTAGAATGAAAATAAATATAGCGTTAAATAAAAATACGTTACTGTATCCCAAATTTGAAAAAACGTCGTTGTCATTGTTTGACGTACCGGTATTTTTCCGGTATTACATTGTACTGAAATACCGATAAAATTGTGTTTTTCGGCCGATTAATGACCACATCACTAGTCAGTTTACCATCGAGCGATGAGCGTCACGTTTACTTTTTGAACATCAAAAAAGCCGCACGATTCGCGCCAAAATTCTCCTTAATAGGCTCTCGCTTTATCACGCCCATTGTAATCTGCCGCGAAACTTTAACCATTACAATGCGTATCGGGAATAACTTTAATGCAGTAATCACATTGTTATTACGATATCTGAATCGATATGGTGAATTTTTCAATGAAAATCTTTTTTTTTAATCTTCAACTACAAACTCCTACGACGACTTAGGAGGTGAGTTATAAGTATAACGGGTCTGTATATAGGTATCTATCTGTGGCATCGTAGCAGCCAAACCGCTGAACCGATTTTGATGTAGTTTTTTTTTATTTGATAGATAATTTAATCGAGATTTTTCTTTGCTATGTTTGCAAATTCAGTTATTTGGGAATTCTCAGCATCTTTTTTAGCATATGAGAGGATGCCAGTAACTTTGGAGTCGGGGATACATAAATATCAAATTCCAAATTCTTTATTCAATTTAGGATGATATACATCATTTATTATCGTCAAAAAATACTTAAACCAAGTCTACTGCCGGCTTCCAAAGCGCAGGTGAAGAAGAAGCGGCGCAACAAACTTCACCGCAGCCTTTTCTCCAAAGACGTCAATTAACAAATATAGGTCTTAAATGTAGGTCTCTTATTTATTCAAGCGATGAATGATGTATATCATTAATAATTTACAATTGTAGATGTGTATAATTGTAAATTATTAGTAACGTCACTATTTCAAAATCAAAATGCATTCCCAATACACATCGATTTAAAAGAAGAAGAACTAATTTTCTCCGTCAAGTTTGACGTTGAATTTAACCGGCGCGCCCCTGACATTTAAATAAAATGCCGTACTTTGCGTTTTCCTGCGCACGTTAAAGTTAACGTCAATGTTAACGGTGGAACCCACCCTTAAAATTGTAGTAAATCACGTAAATAGGAAAATTTATCAATTACAAAATCAAAATCAAGTCATTTATCTTTTTTGTCAGCATTACGCGCAGCTTTTCTCCAAATACGTCATTTGACAATAATTATGGATCTCATATGTATATTAAAACTAAGTTATGTGATGAGAAAATGATATGTTATTAGGACGTCAAAACTTACTTATAAAGCATAATAATAAAGAACATCTCAGTGGGTTTAACAGTAATAACTTTAAATACCAATATATTTACAGTAATTGCATTTCTCGGCAATTAATTAAAATCCTTTTTTTTTTACAGGTAAGTTACGAGACATAATCGCACAACGGTGAGGTGGTACAATTTTTATTCCCTTTGCCTTGCAACTTGTTTATAAAAGTCATTAATATCGCATATACTGTGAAATGTAATCGAAACTCTTAATGAAAGAATCGCGTCAGTTCGTTAGGTTGGCTGCGCGCGATGACAGTGACAATTTATCGATTAAGCAGCGGATATTGTAATCGATATGTCGGCAGCACTGTCCGGGAAATAAAAGATAGTTACTGTCTGGCTGCAAAACATTTGACTATCGCACTCGATTATGGGTAGCTTTTGCCCGCGTATTCACTCGCGTGAATTACCATGTATTCTATGTAATTTTCCGTACCCTTTACTAAGTATAAGTATGGCGAAGTTTCAATAAAATAAAAAATGTGATTATAGAAGAAAACGAATATGAACTGACTTTCTCAGTTATAATATTAGTCATTATAGGACCCTAAGAGGATCCTGAGAGTTTCTCGCTTCCTGTTACATACTTCCGTCCCTTCTTACGAAGTCATTCTTACAATGGAATGTTGTTGCGATTTAATCCCACAGCAGCACTAGATTTAGACTTAAAACCTATTTTGGCAGCCGGTTATAAAATCGCAGCTTAAGCTTTAAAATGTTAAGGTTAATTTTTTTAAGCTAACCCTGAACTGCACGACGGGCGCCACAGCTCTAAATGAACACGTGACGGTGAGATAGACATAAAAAATTGTAACAGTTTTGTACTATCCATAAAAAAATAGCCTGTCTTGGTCTATAATTTTTATTAACACACATTATTCACTGAACAATAGAGTTTATATTCGAGTCAAAATTATGATTTCGTGACTTCGTATCATAAAAGCCAGTACTTACTTTGCATTGTAACGACACATGTTTAAAAAGAAACACATTTTGTATTATTATTTTCGAATAAAACAATTTTGAAGCTTATTTTCATTGGATCAGGATACGTTTTCAAACATATGGATGATAAAAGACGGTTTTGAATTTGGAAATGGGTTTGCAGTTCAATACAAACATACCTACGTATTTTTCTCCTTTGAAGGATTTTCGCCTGAAAGGTTGGAATTTCTTAATTGCCAGTATCATTCTGACATAAATAGATTATAAAGGAAACGTCCTATTTTTGTCACTTTGACATTTGAGCTTCAATATCATTATTTATTTCCAATAATATTGTAATGATTCCAAAACCACCGTACCCCTGGGCGTACCGTACCGTAATAGGTTGTACAGTGGGTATTTTAAAGTTAAATTGTGTTTTGTTGTCAACATCTTCAGTTGAAAGAATAGAATTAAAGATGTCTAAAATATCTAATTTTGAAAATTAATAAATTCCAAATTCAAATCTCGTACGTCGCACGATCTGCGGACGCATAGACAAAATAATTGGCATTCCCGGTGAGACGTCTCTATCTAACGAATTTCTAATTTATTGTGCGCGATACACACCCAGCGGGTCGTAAATCCTGCGGTTGCGCATCTAATCGTCGGTGGCGCTATCTAGCGGCGGCTTTGCGAACTGAGATGTAGACGCGCCGCCCAGGCATTTTCTGTGTTATTCCACTATCACCTGAGTAGCGCTAGGTGTTGATAAAGTTTAATTGTTAAAATGGAATTTCTAATCTGCGTCTGGGTTGCTAGTGAGAAAATATTGTGTTAGTTAATCATTAAAGTGAAATTGTTTGTTTTATTGTTATCTTCAGTATAACTGAGCAAAATAATATTTTGATATTAGAATTTTCCACTCTTTTCTATTCTGCGCCATTTCTTCTCAGTCGGTTCTTCGTACATTATATTAATTCATTTATTTCGGATATATGGAATAGTAAGATCCATATTCGCCTTTAGTACAACTTATGCTGTGTTAATATTGTGCTAGATATCAGGTGTCATTGTTATAAAATAAAAACTCAAATCAAAATCGGTTCAGCTGTTTGGCTACTACGATGATACGAACAGACATACGGATAAAATTAAATTAACTCCTCTCCGGCTGTCATAGGTGGTTAAAAATAACTAAATTTACAGAATAAGTACATGCGTGATCATCGTGAGTGTGAGTTTCGAAGATGCCCGCCATTTTACTAATGAAAATCAATGATTACAGCCGACAACTAAAGAAAAAGAAAGAGAATTCTCGATAAAAGAAATAGAACGGAATTAGCGAACTAGATAACTTGTCATTATCTCCGTAGCGCCAGCTGTGCGGTACACAAATAAAAAAATTGCTAAAGTTATCTTGAGAATAATTATTTTAACACATTACGAAGAATTACAACATTGTATTGAAGTGAAAAATATTTGTTTTAATAGAATAGAATAGGTAATAAGTAGGTACCTACTTAGTTGAAACTTTTCTTCTTTATTTGGATCTCTTCCGAAATGCTTCTTGATTTAGATTCTTGTTATACTGTCTACGATCCCTTTTGCAACTAGCATACATTATTGCAAATAAAATTTATTTATTTCTTAGTCTAACACGCTCAACTCTTATTCTTGTTTTGTTATTGTCCAAAAGGTCGTCTGAGAGAAATTGCTCACAGCGATAAGGCCGCCTTTTGCTGGGACTCGAACTCACTTATAACACAACACCTCGTAGTGACTTTTTGCGTATTACATTTACGTCCAAGACGAAACGAAACGCCATATCACTCTTCCTGCAAGAATACTTAAATATATGGAAAAGTTCCATTAGGTACATTGTAGCAATATTACAATAATTTCCCCTTATTCTTACTGGCAGCTTATAGACAATATTAATGCGATATTAAAAATCAAAACTTAACAATTTTTGAACTTAGAACAATTGCGTTCAAAAACCGTTCATCATTAACTCTAATTGATGTCGCAGCGGCGAACAATGTCGCCGAGACTAGTGCGGCGCCCACAAAAACCTTAAACTATCGATTCTTTCCACTCACGTATCGGTTTTTATTCGCGAACGCATGCCTATCGCTCTCAGAGTTTGGAGTATCTATCTGAGCAGAGCCAATGCTTCGTTCTTGTGCATCTAGCTTCACCAGATGTTTATATGTAAATTATGAGTGTTTGTGCTTTAACCTATATTTAGGACATAGGATATGTCCTAAATATAGGTTAAAGCAGCGTCGCAAATAAATTATTAACATTTAACGATTAACAGCTACATCTAATTTTTGTTGTTTTGTGTTTTTTTTTTATAGGTGTAATGCTTAAAATTTGGCCAAAAATGGCATTTATTGTTTGTTATTAAATCTTAGATCATATAGTTGAACGTTTGAACTCCGTAATAGTTACTACTTTGTGTCAGGCTCAAATTGCAAGCAGAACAATGTGGCGACAATTATAATATCGACCTTATGTACAGAAAACAAACATTCTTATACCAAAAACAAATAAAACTGTATCTTATGTAGTAGCTTAGAAGGTTCTATTTTCAGTATGGATGTATTTAATAACTCAAAGCGCGAAGTTTCTATGTAGTTTTATACGCACTTTACGCTGCAAAAAGCCCATACAGGAGTCATGAATTAATCATGAGCAGAGAGACAAATAGTATCTAAAGGTCACTCGCTATATTACTGATGCGTCTCACCCTCACCTGTTTGATTGGTTGTCATTCGTTTTGCTGAAATGGCAAAATGGCTGACGTGCTCAAACTATGCCAAATTACTAACTATGCATTATTAGATTCCAATTTTAAAAAATACAGACGTAACATGTATGTAATAAACTTAGAAATTCAGGTAAATTGTTCATTCAGGCCTCACATTATTTTTATTCGATTCCAACATAAAGTTTAAAATTGGAATAAATATAATATTGAATTCGAATTTGGAAACTGTGCGAAATGTGAAATAAATGGCACAACACTGGCTATCCTAAAAGAAAAAAAAAATCCAATTTCGAAATCTTAATGGCTCAGGAAATTGTGACATACGAGAAACATAACAACTGGCACATTATACCTCGTTCGAATCAGAAAAAGTTCGAATTTCGAAAACATCGTGGGCGCGGGAAAGCGTAGTGACGTACACACGTTAACACGTCGCGGCGCGCGACGCGTTTTGCCGCCACTCCTACCGCCCGCGGCCCGCCCACTGCTTCGCGGCAACTTCACTTCGGTGGAAAAGTGGGAAACTTGAAGGCTAGTGGGGTGATGAAGCTTGGTGGGGTGATGTGAGTTTGCGAAATGAACACTTGATATGACTAAAGTATGGTACTTGAATGATTTTTGATGCTGGAATAGTCATATGATTTCGTTTTGTTTTTAGTATCAATATTAATTTAAAATTTATTTTGTAAATTAAAATTTGGTTGTATGGAATTATGATCTTTTCACACACGATGTAGTGATAAGTGTTCGCTTTACTCACGGAAACCGACGGTTTTCTTCAAACATTATTATTCAAAACTGTTACTTACTATTGTTTTCAATTCATTCTACAACACTATTCGCATTTTTCAGAGCTGATTACTAGTATTACAGCGGCTATACTTTTAAATACGGTCTAACTTAGCTTTAAAAGTATCCTCTTCAACAACTGTTTTCACATACGTTTTCAGAATAAATTTCATCGCAGTTTTAAACACACATCAATTTGTATATAGCAAGCAACCGCTTGGTAACCAATCCCATTTACTGACACGCCCAACACTGCTTATCATATATTAAACCTCTGATATACGCTAATGGCACAGCAAAAGATTCATTTGTTTTTAATAGCATTCCATATGTCGACTCATTAAACTTGAGTAACCATATGTCCTCTATCGTACTTTATATAACTGCTTTTATATTTGCATTTCATTATGTACATACATGGCCGTATTTTTATAAACGAGGCTATATTTAAAACAAGAACTTGATAAATGTTGTAGTTCATACCGAATAGTTACATTGATATGATATTAGCGTTCGAGTTGAGTTTTTGTTGAGACAAGTGGATTTGTTTATTGGAATTTGAGTTTATTTCCATAATGATCGGGTTGAACAGTTTATTCGTTAACTAGCTTCCGTCCGCGGCTCCGCCCGCGTTTTGTCTGGTATGAATTTTGTCTTTTTCTTTCATTCTACCTTTTCCGTATATCAAACTACATGTATGCAACAATTCAAATAGATTGGTTGTATAGGATTTGTGAAGTTGATACGAACAAGTTTATTTGTTAGACATATTAAAGTACTAGACTTTCAATAGGTATTCATTTCACTACAACTTTTGAACAGCTAAATCGATTTTAAATAAATATAAATATATAAGGACAAATCACACAGATTGAGCTAGCCCCAAAGTAAGTTCGAGACTTGTGTTATGGGATACCAACTCAACGATACTATATTTTATAACAAATACGCATATAAATAAACATCCAAGACCCGGGCCAATCAGAAAAAGATCATTTTCCATCTTGCCCCGACCGGGGATCGAACCCTCGGGACCTCTCCGGTTCAGAGGCGAGCACATTACCACTGCGCCACTGACGTCGTCAGGAGATTTTGATCAAACATATCTAAGAACCACTGCATAAAAATTAGCTATCAAATAATAAAAAAAACTGAATCCAAATCGGTTCACCCGTTGATGAGCTACGGTGCCACGTACACAGACAGAAAGAAAGGCAGACAGACACACTTAGCGTTCAAACTTTATAACCCCCCTCTTTTTGCGTCGGAGGTTAAAAAGCAGGAAATCAAACCATGGGCTCCGGTTAACGGCTGCGGAAGTAACCAGAAAAACTGTCATGTAAGAGAGAGAGAGAGAAACGGCGATATTTTTTTTATTAATAGCCATAACATGTCTCACTGCTGTGCAAAAGCCTCCCCTCTCTCTTTCCACGTGTCCCTTTCTTTGGTCTTTTATAATAATAAAAGATTAAATAATAAATATATGTAATATAATATATTGATTGATGTACCATAGGTACTTATGTTCATAAAGGTCAAAGACCAAACTAACACTCCCATTTTTGGATTCGCCGCAGGTGGTTAAAAGTAATTACTCATTGGCTACCTGAATTACTTTCCTGTTATTATTGACTAGCTTTTTGGCCGCGGCTTTTCCGGTATGAAAGGTACCCTATGTCCTTGTCCACATTTCAAACTACATGTGTGCAAAATTTCAAGAATATTGGTTGAGCAGATAGAGCGTGAAGAGGTAAAAAAAATATATTTCTCGTTTTTTATTGCATGTGTAACATCGCTTTCCTCTCAGTTTGCTGCAGCTGCATTGTGATTTCGTGTTAAGGGACGGAAGTGTGTAACAGGTAACTTGGGAATACGTACTGTCTATTGAGGGTTATTTATCTCTGGAAGAGCTGTTCCTAGATATAGTTTTCGACTCTGCAAGTATTCGATAATTTCTCAAAAACTTCACCAATGCGAGATGTAAGCGCAAAAGTACGGGGAATCTAGATTTGATCTGTTGAATCAACATTTTACATTATAACAACACCTATTTAGCATATCCTGTGTAAAATATCTTTCCCGCACGTAAACTCCGTAATTTAAACCATAAATCATAACCGAATATTCACGCGCCGTGCTGGCTACATTATAAGCCATAGACAATAGACCACCCGCCTCGTTCGCTGTCTCGCTATCTTTCCGGAAGTCCGGTGACGTAGTGCGGAATAAAGTAAGCAACTATTGCAAACCAATACTGTTTTTCATTATTTAGCTACGATACGGAATTTTCTCCCGGATTTTTAGAATTTGAAGTGAAATATTTACCACGATATCTGTATTTTTCGCGAGAAATGTTTCTAAACTCTGCGGTGTCTGTGAAATGTAAAACAATTTTAATTTCAGTTGATTAGTTACAAGTAATACAAGTTTTTGAGTGTTCCCCGAACTCTCTCTTTCGCCTGAGCGTCTTTTCGTTTGCCTTCTCAACGACAATATACAAATTTTAAGTAAAATTTCCAAATAAATACAAAGTGCCACGAAACTGACTATTCAATAACGCCGCCTCACTGACATTTCTATCCCAGCTCATTAATTGAATATTTATTTTTCCATGTATAATGTCAAATCAAAACACGACTGCGTAGGAACCAATCATGTGGGCGGTGAAATCGCAAACTTGCAACTTAATTAAAGAGTTCAAAACACGAAAACACTCGAGCCTACGATCAGATCAGGTGTTGCGTTGTGGGCGGGCTGAGTCACTGTCCATTTCTGGGCATTCTGTCATCTAACCTAAAAGGGTAATGATAATTAAATACGACTACTTTTGACCAAAACGCTTGACACGATATCTTGCCTTATACGGAGTGCTACTGTTTTGAATGCCCATTTGTCTGAGCTACTCACAATTGTCATGGATCATAAAATTGTAATTGTTCCCCGTTTTGGTCGTGTACTTTCTCTGGGTTATTTTTTTTTTGTATGGTTACATAAATAGGGACACAGATAAAAAAATATTACGGTCGTTTACATGAACAAATATAACCTGTGTCTAACATTGGAATTATTATTGCTCACATCAGATGTCAATTGATGGTTGGAAGGACGAAATTAATAAAAAATACGGGTTGCACTCCGGGAATGCCGGCAGAAGTGAAAACTTGAATATAACGTTGTGCATATTTGACGTCTTATGAATTTTCGATCTGGTCACGTGTCCTGACGCGAGTTTAACATTTTTTTCTCATCAAAAAAGGGCACAACGCCGCTAAAAAAGTTTTCACTTCAAAAAAACCTCTACTTTGTTTATATGTAATTATTTAAGGAAACGGTAAAAAAGGCAGTTACATTCTTCCTCCTTGCATCGTATCCTCACTACTGAGGGTTGTGGTCCTTATGTGACACCATTCAATGCACTGTATCCCGCCAATCCCATCCGTGCTCTGTCGCACGAATGTCGTCGCTGACTTTGATCTTCAATTTCGGGTGAATCTGGTCAAACCAATGTAATAACATTAGTACAATACAAAACGAACATTAATGTCAGAAACCCATATTATAATTAGGTACCTTTTGATGTGATATATAGATATGCTTTTTTTTATTTTTTATTAGCCTATATTTACGTCCCACTTATGGGCAAAGGACTTCCCTTCTTTTCCTAAAAATCTCTATTAAGTTCAGTACAGTTTCTTTAACAGAAAAGCCAGTGTTGTGCAATTTATTTTACACTGGCATACACCAACGGATCTCGTTTTTTCTTATGTATTTCTAATACGCGTTTCTCTTGTATGAGCAATATGAATGCTATGACGATATAATTATAAACATAGTTTTCAAAGTCTACTGACTAAAGCTCCGATCAAGATAGTATTGTATATTGATGTTGGCATTTTAATCCTACTGCTCTCGCCTACGCAATTACACATACATGAACACATTCGTAGTCCTTGGCAAAAAAAAAAATAATTGGGTCTGTCAATCAATCCTGCGCTTTAATATCTAAGTAATAATATCCATTTAAAGACACAGAAACGAAATAATTTACCATTTCTGACAACCAATGCCATTCGAATTTGGAACCTATCGTTATAGTCTAAGAGCTCAGATCCAATTATCATCTTTTACCATTAACTGAATGTTACTAAACCGTATGGTAATTTGAAAATGGATTTTACTTTAAAAGGTTCTAAGGTTGGTATTGCCAGCATGCTTGTGTGGTCACCTTCTCGTTCATCCTACACAATCGATTTCATTCAATATCTAGTTAATACAGATGATTTATTCATCACGACACGATCGATCGAGATCTGTATCGATATCGATAAATGGTGCTCTTTGACGCGAGAGATTTGGAGTATTGATTTGTTTGTTTTCAGTTTAGGATTAGGGTCATTTTGATTATATCGGAAAATTATAAAGTATACTTAAAATAATAATCTAAATATCTGTATAGATTTTGTATATTTTCACCATTTTTTAACTGATTAATTTAAATGGATAACGAATATTTTTCTACAATTATATCATGTTACCAATTTAATCAAAAAATAATAAATATTGATTCTCTATAATTATAACAAATTCAATAATGTTTATTAGCATTGCTTTTGTTATTTTGTTACCACTACAATTGTTATTTTTTTAAATCATCAAACATCAGGGTTCTAATTCTGAATCGGAAAAATTTACGTCGACAAAAAAAATCCCATGTCATTGTCCCTCGTCGTAATATCCTGCGAATGACGTGTGCCGAAAATATACATATACAAAATGCAAAGCGAGTACTTCCCGGTTCTCCAGACGACATTTCCGTCTCCCGCCGAAAGAGGTCGTCGACATCGTGTCATAAAAAAAATTAGAAATGCAAGCCCTATGTCGAATTACGATTTTGATACCGACAATATCTTTTTCGATGTAGGGTTACCAGTTTAGAGGTATTTTTTTATAGTAACTAAAGCGTCTATCATAAATGTATACTTATTTTTCAATTGTTACATTGCACGATAGTAATAAACTTTAATTGTCTTTAGAGTTTATATATATTTATATATATAACCTCGTATTTTATTAATTTATAAACTCTAGTTATGTTCTTGTACCATACTTGTACTGTTCGAGCCAAATTAATGTGATATTTTGTTGAAATACGGAAGTGAAATACTATCAACATATAATTAAAATTAAAAATATTGTCTATGTTCACACCAATTTGGCAAGAATCTATGGAAGGCAAAAAACTTTGCTCACCAGTAGGAAACTGATACCGGGCTATGTTCCAACAGAATCGCTCAATCCGTCGAATTTTTTTTTAATATATGTATATTTTAATTCTAACATTTTGATTAATATAATTTGTTATATTATTATAGCTTCAAAAATCTCATGCTTGCTTAGTCGTACATATAAAATCTAAATTTCGTAAATAAGTAAAACATAAAACATCCATAACATATGGACACTCTACTGTCAAGCGAGGATGTGACGTACGTGCGTTGTGCGCAAGCGCTTCCGAGCTTACGGACACGTGTCCCAGGTTCTAATTGATCTTTACGTGATCATTTTGATAAATTTGACGCTAGGCACTCCGATTAACAATAACATTACCAGCTGTTTACCTGAAGTTTAAAAGATAAATAATTGTAATTTTTATAAGGCCTCGTTCTGTCGATTTAAAAAGGGACCGAAGCTAGAAAAATATTTTAAAAACGCGCGTGTCAGTTTGGTTTTAATTGACAGAATAAATAAATCACGAAAATCCAGTCGAACTAATATATGTACAATTATTTTTTGTTTGCTCATAATATAATACAAAAAGTACAGAAATTAAAGGGCAACTTAAAGACAATGGTGAACTTATCCCAAGAAGAGATATATCTTTAAGCCAACTGGTAAGCGAAAAAAGGAAAACAAAACAGTGGTTAGCAGCTGTGCAAACAGTTAAAGAGATATATTATAGATATTTATAAATTATATGTATAAATAAGACGATAATTAAATAAGGGGAGAATTAATTCCATATAAAGCCAAACAGAACAAATACAAAGGAGCAAAAGAAATTAAAAATCAGTCAGAAATTGAATTGAAAATTATTATCAATGACCAGAGAGTCTATCTTTCAATTTAATTCGATTAAATATGACCATTACTGGTAAGGCGTACCAGAGGTGGACCTTGGTATAGAGGTCGTCTGCATGGATACTTCACTGCAGCCAAACAGCAGTGCTTGCATTGTTGTGTTCCGGTTTGAAGGGTGAGAGAGGCGGTGTGATTACAGGGTACTGTGGCAAGAGCCTAGGTAAAGTAAACAACGCGCGTTTAACACCCTTGGTATATGCGTCCTTAGGCTGTGGTGCCCACTTGCCATCAGGTGGGACACATGCCTGTTCGCCCGCTTGGTAATACAAAAAAATTAAAATAAAGCTTCCTAAGTGACCGTTGACCAGTACAGTACAATAACACAGATCGAGTTGGCCCCAAAGTAACGAGACTTGTGTTATGGATTACTAACTCAACGAAACTATATTTTGTAACGTATACATGTATAGATCAACACCCAAGACCCAGGTCAATCTGAAAAATTATTTCCATCGTAATCCCGGAACCCCTAGTCGACAGTTACAGCTGGTATATGGTATTCTTTCCCATCACGTCCCATCGTCGTCACGTTCCCGTCTGCTCTTAATTGCAGAGCCATTCTGTGCATACGCAATGCACTCAAAATGCGCTTCCGCCGCGCTTCCTGGCGCCTCGTTTTGGTGACTATTGGGAATTTTATTACTTGCTCTTTAATATACTTGTCTAGTGTC
The DNA here is from genome assembly GCF_027563975.2 of Plodia interpunctella. Classification (NCBI taxonomy): domain Eukaryota; kingdom Metazoa; phylum Arthropoda; class Insecta; order Lepidoptera; family Pyralidae; genus Plodia; species Plodia interpunctella. Next base: position 9,811,941 of record NC_071301.1, read on the forward strand.
TTAGTGGATGTGGGTTTCAATCCTTTTGAAAGCATAAGAGAAATTGTTTTGAAAAAAATCCCTATTTCGGGATAGAATTTCGGGATAAAAAGTAGCCTATATTCTAATTCAGGCCACATTCCATCTCTGTGCCGAATTTCATCCAGATCCGTTCAGTAGATTTTGTGTGATGCGCGTACAAACATACAGATAGACAGACAAAAATTAAAAAAGAAAAATGTTTTGGCTAAATAGTCCTCTCCTATTTATTTGTCGTAATATTTCCAATGTACAGACAAAGTTCAGTTACAGTTTTATTATAAGTATAGATATAGATTCTGCTAATACTAATATTCTGAGGCTGTTAGAATGCGTCAATGAATATAATGTTTGATACGTGGTCAAAATACCAATGCAGTTTCGTTAGTCATTCTACTCGTAAGTCTAGAACCTGTTGAATTATCAACAAAAATATTGAACAATCGCGTTGTCGCGAATACTGCTTTGTCGGTGACATCAAAGGATCTATCTGGTTGGTATCAATGCCCACACATTTACCGTCGAGCAAAGAGTATCTATTACCTATTTTGTATGATCTTCTCACCTTTTGTGTCGTCTCGACTAATTGACTGTGTGTAATTGTATTGTTACTATAGTTTTGATGAGTATTTGACTAAGACTATTGCATTACGTGTGCACTGATATTATGATAATAATGATGTAAATTCGTCCTCCTAATTTTTAATATATGTATAAGACCTATATTTGTTAATTGACGTCCTTGGAGAAAAGGCTGCGGTGAAGTTTGTTGCGCCGCTTCTTCTTCACCTGCGCTTTGGAAGCCGGCAGTAGACTTAGTTTAAGTAATTTTTGACGTCAAGAAGTGATGTATATCATCCTAAATTGAATAAAGAATTTTGAATTTGAATTTGACTGCTCACTGCTCTCCCACCCTGCACGAGTCCGGGCAAGATAGGCAGTCGAGATAGTAAAATATGATATTTTTTTTGTAGCGTAATGGCAAAACTCTCTTTTATAACTTTTATGCTTTTTCCCGTGGGAAGTTCGGGATAAAAAGTACCCTATGTATTATTCCAGATCATATTCTACCCGTGTACCAAATTTCATAACATGCAGTCCAGTAGATTTTGCGTGAAAGAGTGAGAAACATACATAATATATATAGGTCCACACAAAATTACGCATTTGTAATATTAATAAGATTCTATAGTGAGGATACTATTTGTTTGTAATATCTTTATTATACAAAGAGTAAATGTTATTTTAAAACTTCATACATAACATAAAGGTAAATATGCAATGGCGGACTTATCAACCCAGATGAGAAGGGATCTCTTCCAATAGTTTAAATTATAGCTTTTATCATCTGGTCATCGGTCAAAACCTGAAATCAAATGTAGAATCATGTGTATGTGTTTTATATTTTAAAATTTCGATAGTGTTAATCCGCACACGACTTCCGATATGGTCGTTCGCACCGGACGCGTTGCAGCACGCGACGAATCCAAAATGTGGCCAACTTTATGATCATGAGAGCAACGACCTGTTTTGGCTATTTGATATGCATATTTCATGGAAGGAAACTTGAACTTGATCAGAGAAAAAGTGGAAAGAAAATAGAAGAGAGAATAGAGGAAAAGAGAGAGATTTACTCTTAAGACCGTAGACGTTGCTATGTACTGTATAAAGTAATTACTATTTAATAACGTAACCTGAACGAACATTGATTTGCTACTATGGTTTATTCAGAATTTAGATCTTCATACGTTGAGTAGTATACATTATGGTATATTTAAAGCTGTAAATTTGGCATTTTGGAATAACTAATGAGCGTCAAGGAATAGAACTGTTGATGGTATAAGTGACAAAGAAGTGTGGAGTACAGAACCGAATAAGAAAATTGTATATAGTGTACGATGATGCAAGAAAAAGAAGCGATTCGCAAATTTTAATACCCTATTTCTCCACTAAAACATCAGCATATACTTGACCACAATAATGTTCAAATTAGCGTGTGTCGCGTGCCAATCGACCACTATCACTATACGTGACCACAATGCCGAGACATGCAAAAATCGTATTAGTCATTGTATAATCAGTTTGTGGTCGCATATCATTCGGGGAATTGTTTGTATCTTTGACATAGTGTAAACATAAGTCATAAGGTGATGTTATAAATATTTCTAAGTGCTTCTCCTGTGTTTAAAACTGGAGATGAAATTGTAGTCACCATTTCATATTCAGAAAGAATCAAGAAATGCTACATCATCTATCAGAGTTCCGAAAATGGGTATATTCCGAATTTTACAAAAATATTACTAATCTGAGCGATATTTGTTGTCAATATTAATCTAGCCGCCATCTTGATTGGCGGCCGCATTGTGGGCGGTGAGGCATTAGTGTCAAGAATACGTCAGTAGCATCAAGTTTTCAAGTTCAAGTGTTTTTCCCGCCATTTTTGTTTATTTTCATAATATAGGTAGTTCGTAATCTCCCCTACACGAAAAATTATGATTCGACATTTCAAATAGTTGATTTGAAGAAGGTTCTCAAATCAAGCATTTAAAATTGTATTAGAATCTTAAATCTGTTTAATGTAATAACATATTTGAGATTCTAATGCAATTAATAATACATCATTTTATTGAGTACACAGAGGTAAAGGGTAAAATAAAAAAAATAAAGTATAAAATTAAAAAAAATAACACTAACCGAAACATAGACCTCTAGTGTCATCATCTCTTAGAAATTTCTGCCGGAATTATGCAATACACATTATATTTATTTATTGGTGAAGATCCTCATAGCATAAACTAGATACATACACTGGTTCTATGTGTTGTTGAGTATAGGTACTTAGTCGCACGAGCCACGGTAACAAAATAAGATAGTCAATTTAAAGCCTCATCTAAAAACATATACAAGCTCTCAAAATGACTTCATTACTACATTTTACTCGTCATAATCAGCGTTGGCGGTTGCACACGGTACCTTTACTATCCAACATGCCATTCCAAACCTTATTTAAGAAACTATAAAGTCCTAATTGCAATAAAATGAGAAACAAATCCTTTCTGTCGATACCATATAAGGCTTCCATAAAATTGAGGTTAAATTCGCATCTATTACTATATCTGTCCCATTCAGACTTTAACGTTTTGTATGTTGTCATCTCCTTTCCATGTTTATTTGTGTTTATTCAAATTAAGTGATAGGTTATGATGATTGCTGTTATAATGTCTTTAATTATCACATTGACTGCCTTAAATGGTGATTTTGGTTGATTCAGTTTTACTTTGGCTCAGAAAAAAATATATTAGAAATTGTAATTGTTTATTTTATTTCCTGTTTGTGTATATTATCATGTCAAAGAAAATTCGCTCCGTAAAAAAATTTAAATCTGTCAAATAGAATGTCAATGTTTTATATTAATTTCTACCGCCGGCCGCGACTTCATAAGTTTTGGCAATAAAGAACTAGCATATGTTTACTTCTGAAGACCTACTGGGTATTTGTGCCAAATTTCATCAAAATCTAAATCAGTATAAAGTATTGTTATAAATATTGAATAAAAATAAAAACAAACTCTTTTCTAACGAGAAAATCGTTGCGTTATCGGTAATCCCCTCCGAATTTTAGGCCGTAACACAATATTTTCTTTACGAATTTTCTTAACTAAGTTTTCGAATTCCATGAACTTAACCCATTACAAAGTTTACTACTTTACGAAAGTATCTCCAAAACTTACCGCAACTTGGGTAACTTTATAGGGGTCGTAACTTTTTTATTAGATTAGTTCTAAAAAACTATTTCAAGTTCCTAATTCGCAGTTTCCATTTTTTTTCATTACCCGTATTACTTTTCCACTGTTGGGCAAATGCCCCCTTTCATTCACCACCAATCTCTGTCGTGGATAAAAATTTTCGACTCCTTCATAAAAGCATCTAACCCAGTTCATTCTTTAAAAATCTAAGAGTCTGTTGCACCAGTCAACTTTGACGTTTACTTTGACGCCGCTGCCGATAAGGCAAAGATCCTGTTTATAGTCTTTTCCTTTGATATTTTTGAATCAGCTCGGGAGCAAAAGCAGCTGGGACGTTCTATGTTTTTTTATCCCTTCGATCTCTGAGAATCGTGAGAATCGAGACACAATAGATATACAATAGTGTTTAACCTGCGCATTTGCAGCGGTTCGTAAGGTAGACTTTTAACTATACTTTTCTGTGGCTCAAGGCGCAACTACGTTTCTCAGTCATCCTTATTATATTCTATACTTAATCATATATAATTGTATATTTAATTCCATACATTCACATCTTTGGATGTTATCTTAAATGCGTATTTGTAACAGCTATCATCAACACCGCCCGAATCAATTATGAACGAAGTGTAAATTATAATGCCGCACCACAGATTATATACGCTTAGCCCATCTCATTTCGTTCATTCACTTGGTCGATAATACTCTTGTTACCGTTCTTAGCTAGGGTTGCCCTTGAAGATTATATATATATATATATATATATATATATATATATATATTTTAAATTCCATATTAAGATATTCTACAATAACAATCACTCATAGAATATTAAGGATATTTTTGGATAATGAATCTTAAAACAATATTCCAACGGGAATCATTGCTGATAATATTATGATATAACTGATATGTTATTATTCATTTGCTACTGTTACTAGCATATAATGAATCTTTATGTCTATAACATAACTATGTTACATATTCAATTCGATTTGGTACTAAACAATATACCGAGTTAGTCATGGACTGGAGCTGGGAGAGACCGATTGGTAAACCGCCAAACCGCTAGTTATATATGTTTGACGTCAATAAGTGAAATATATCATCCTTTGAATAAAAAAATTTTGAATTTAAATTTGAAGATGACATTATTTTGAGTCCCGGGAAAGCGATGGACTACGGCACAGGACCGTAGGAAGTGACGGAAGGTTGACGTAGACTGAAAATCATGATGCGACTTGGACAACCCTGAAGGAGTTTGGAGTTTGGAAAACTACCTCCGGTTGTCATATGAGTGAGACGTGTTGTCGGTGTTTCTTAAGATTAAATTAAGTTTTATGTAGACTTACCAAATATTTACATACGGAAGGATCATCTATTGTAACCTCAACAACGTTGAATCAAGGTACGACATTGTATACTATCTCACAACATAAATATCGCACTAAAAACAGCTGAACAATATTGGAGAAGATAAACAACCGAAATATTTTAAATTTGAATCATTTGTGTATAAATAAATAAACCAATTAGAGAAGATTGAAACAGAAAGACGCCCACAACGTTTTCGCCACTACCGGCTGGCGGCTACCTGACAAGTAAGTGACTTGACATTTAAATGAAATTGACATTTGAATTTGACATATGATATTAAAAATATAGATGACATAACGATAACACTATACAGCCAAGTGCTATAGGGTGAATATTTTGTCAATAGATTTCGCTTAATACACAAAAATTATTCTTTTATTATTCTTTTTTATTCAAAATGGAGTATGAAAATGTTACTTTGAGAAGAGGAAGGTTTCTTCGAAGAAAATCATACGAATCACTACAAAATTTTAATTTGTCATCATCACTAGATTCCGACGTGGCTAAAAGCTTACCTGATATATCTGTACACAACATAGAGAACGAAGAGTTAAAAAATAAAATAAATGACCTAGAAATAAAGCTCAAAAGTGCTAACAAAGAAATTGACGAACTGACGCTAGAAAATTCAAAATTGAACAAACAACTAACAAACCGCGACTTAAGAATTAAGGAACTACTACATATTTGCTCATCAAGTACGAAAAATGACAACAAAAGGGATTCTATTAGGAAGAAAGCCTTAAGTGCGATCAAACGACAAATAAATTTCGGTGATCAAGAAAGGTATGACACTCCAACCCGTAACCTATTTCTGGACGAAATTTTGACAACATTGACGCCAAATACTCAAAATTCTATGACGGAGAAATATATAGAAGAAGCAGAAAAAAGCACTTCATCCCTCACAAATTCGACAGGTGACCAAGCTCAGCAAAATTCTGTACTGGAGGAATACGTAAAAGAAATAGCAACAAAAAGCGAAATTGCTCACGCAAAAACGACAGGCGGACAACCATGCAACGGAAAAAATATATTTATTTTCGGCGGCCAAACCTGCTCGGGACTAGGACCTGCTCTTCTTGACTCTCGGATCAACACAAAATACGAAAACTATACAGTGAGCTGTTTAACGAAGCCTCAGGCATCCACACAGGAAATTCTTCAAAGTTGTACTAAATTAATCTTACAAGAGGACGACAAACTAGTACTAAGTATTGGAGAAAATGACTCAAATCCTTATAGTTTTATATTTGAATTGTATAAGGTTTTAGAGATATTTAAACATAATAATGTAATAGTATTAAGTGTAATTTGCAATAATTATCTCAATGAGAAAAAAATAAACAACCAATTAAAATTACTATGTAATCAATATAAAAATTGTAATTTCATCAATATTAATAATGACAATCAAATATATCAATTACGCCATAGTGATCACAGAAACCTTTGTCACAAAATTAATTTTGCAATTGACTATTATGATTACAAAAAAAAATATTTGACATTCACCAAACACCAAATTAGATACGTACAAAACTCAACAAACAGTTCCAACTCTACTCATAACAAACCAAAGAAAGGCACAATACCTTGCTACTTTAAAAAGCAAATAAAAAGAAGTAGTTCACGTATCACAGAGTGTGAAAATAGTAAATCGACTGTACAAAATAAAACTTTCAACTACAAAAAGGGTACCATTCCATATATGTTTGCAAAAATACATGAAAAAAGAAAAACACAAAAAGCAATACAAACAGCACAGTCTCAGACAAATATAGATTTGAATACTAAGGAAACTGAACCTAAAAAGGGCACGATACCTTATATATTCACCCAAATTTCTAAAAATAAACATACAAACAGGTTTTTTCGTGAATAAACAAGAAAAAGTCTCAGTAAAATGCAATCCAATTACTTTATTTCACCAAAATATTGCAGGAGCCATAAATAAAAGGTTTTCACTCGAACTGGCCATCAACGAAATTGAAAAAGATATAGGCGAAATAAATATTGTATGTTTGACTGAATCATTTATTAAAAAGGGTACAGAAGGTAATATGCAACTCTCGGGTTACAAATTGGCAAATTGCTATTCAAGAATACATCAAAAAAGAGGAGGCTCTTGCATTCTTGTAAAAAATGAAATTGAATATAGGTCCCTGAAATATACTACACAACTATCATGCGATTCTGTTTTCGAATGTTGCGGAATTGAATTAATAAATTTTAAACTCATAATTCTATGCATCTATAGAACACCAGATTCAAATGTTAATATTTTTTTAAATAAATTGAAAACTCTTCTTAATAAAGCTACACATAACAATGATAAGCACATTGTGGTCTGTGGTGATTGGAATATAGACGTTCTAATAAAGTCGAAAGCATCAAACGAACTTATTTCCATTCTCAGTAACTATAACATTAATATCCATATAAATGTACCTACAAGAAAATTGAAAAGTATAGATCAGATAGCTACTAACATTCCGCTGCCAAACATTAGTAGTAAAACACATAACTTAGCACTATCCGACCATGATACTGGACAGTCAGTCTCTTTTCGCATACCTGAAAGTCAACGAAATAATGCTGGAACCACACGTGGCAAGTGTTATTACTTTGAGGAAAAAAGACACTTTAGTCAACATAACATAAACAAATTCTGTGAATGTATAGCTTCTCTATCTTTCAGTGACGTCATCGCTGAAACAGACTGTAATAAATCTTGTGAAATGTTCCATGACTATCTCAAATTATTTTTTGACCTTTGTTTTCCGATTATACGTGTTAAAAAATATCTGAAACCAATAAAAAACAGATGGTTTACAAAAGGAATAAAGAAATGTTTTATAAAAAAAAGAATACTTTACTATAATTACCAATTAGACCCTAGTAATAAGAAAAAAAAGAAACAGGACTACTTGACCTATGCAAAAATATTAAGGAAGTGCATAAACGCATCACATCGCATAAATAACAAAAACATGCTACTAAAATCAAAGAATAAGTGTAGGGCGGCATGGAACATTATTAAAAACAAGACTACGGAACAAAGAACTGACATAAAAGAAATAAATGCTAACGGTAAAAAGGTGACACATCCAACAGAGATCTGTAAACTATTCAATAATTTTTTTGTTAACGTAACACCACAAACAAATAATAACAGTAACGAAAAACATACATACCCTGACACAAACACTCCTACACATAGTATATTCTTAAATCCACTTGACCCTCAAGACATTATAAAAATTATTCAATCATTGAAAAACACCCCCTCTGCCGGCTACGATGAAATCAACACCAAATTAATAAAAAAATGTGCACCATACATTGCTCAACCCCTTTGTCATATTATAAACTGCTCATTTGAACAAGGTATATTTCCGACAATTCTAAAAAAATCTAGAGTCATACCACTATTCAAAAAAGGTGACACAAGCGAACTCAGTAATTTTAGGCCAATAACACTTGTGCCCATCTTATCAAAAATATTTGAAATGGCAATGCGGGATAAAATCTATGACTTTGTAGAAAAAAATAATTTATTAGTAGCAAATCAATATGGATTTCGCAAAAATATGTCCACGGCAGTAGCCTGCTTCTCTTTAGTTAAAATGATATCAGAAGCCCTAGATAAAAATATGTCTGTTGCAAGTGTCTTTTTAGACATGTCCAAAGCTTTTGATTCTATTTGCCATGACATATTATTGAATAAATTAAATAAATATGGAATTAGAGGCATCGCAAATGATTGGATTAAGAGCTATTTATCTGACCGGCAACAATATACAGAGATGTCAAAAATGATAAATAACTCAAAAGTTGTATTCAAATCTCCTCTCCAGTATAACAACAGGCGAGGGGTACCACAAGGTGGACTGCTCTCACCGTTGTTGTTCCTACTCTACATAAATGATCTACCCAAATGCCTAAATCATGACTCTGTACTTTACGCAGACGACACCACATTAATAATAAAATGTAAAAAGGTAGAAAACTTGGACATGGTTATAAACCTAGAACTAAAAAATATTGACAATTGGCTAAAGCAAAATAAATTAAACATTAACGTAGGAAAAACAAAATTAATGAATTTTCACCCTTATAATAATACTACAATACAAATTAATACGACGTACAACAACGACATGATACAGCAAGTAGACCACAACTTATTTTTAGGTGTAACTATAGACAAAAATCTTAATTGGAAAAAACATATCGATAATATTTGTGGGAAACTGGAAAGTTTTATCTATGTTCTTCGCAGATTAAAAACAACTTCCTCAGAAGAAACTGCCCTTCTGGCTTACCACGGATATGTAGCATCAATACTACGATACGGTTTAATTATTTGGGGTAACTCAGTTGAAGTAAATAAAGTATTTATTCTTCAGAAAAAGTGCATGAGAATTATACACGGAGTGGACTACCTAGAACATTGCAAACCTCTATTTCAAAAGGCAAAAATTTTACCCCTGCCTTGTCTTTATATATTTGAAATGTGCCTATTTGTAAGACAACATTCACATTTCTTCCCTTTACATGACAAGGTATGTAATAAAGATCATAGCAGAAACCCAACTAAACTGTATACCCCAACCCATAGACTAAAAATCTATAGTGACAATGTTTATTGTATGGCAATTAAAATGTATAATACCCTACCAAAAGAAATTAGAGAAATCACTAGTTTCCAAAATTTTAAATTTAGATTATTTGGCTGGCTTTTAGATAAATGCTACTATGATTCGAAGGAAATGTTTAAATAGAAATTGTTGGTAATAAATGTTATGATGTTACTAATCTTGACCAAATGCATGACAATAAAAAATGTAACAAATTATTGTGTAACAGATGACGCATTGTAATGTAATTCCTATTTGATTTATTTAATGTTTTTTTTTTTTTTTATGTTTAACTTTAAAATGTACTGTAAAATGTAATGTGTCCTATTTCATGTTAATTTAATATTTCTACGCCAAATAGGCAGAATATGCTGTACCTTATGCCTTTAACATCTTTGTATCACCATGTTCTAAGGAATAAATGATCTATCTATCTATCTATCTAAATCTATAATCACAGTTTATAGGCCCTTGTCAATTTGTAGGATTATTACACCCTCTTTAACACTCAGTCAGTCACTCAGTATATATATATATATATATATATATATATATATATATATATATATATATATATATATATATATATATATAGATTTGTTAAACTTGATCAACAATTAATCTATCGATTGTCTGTTTCTTTTCGATTGAAAATCGATACGTGTTCTCGTGGCCGAGTTTCTGTTGTGTGTGTTTCAGGTCATCCATTTACTATAATAACAATACAAGTTGCGGCGTGACTTGGCAACCTGAAACTGGTTCACCACAACTGGAGCTTCAACCATTTTTATATTGTTACTAGCTGTTTCCCTCAGCTACGTCTGCTACGTAGCCTAGTGACCCTGTAGGCCTATCATTAACAACATATAATATATTAACAACATATGATAATTTCATCAAAATCGGCCTAGTTGTTTAGCTTTGAAAACGTGACTGACAGACAGATAGACATATAGACAGACATGCAGATAGATGCGCATTTATTTGACGTAGTACATTCTTAAAAATAATAAAAATACATTTTATGGTATCAAAAGTTTAGCACGACTCCTCTCTTTCGAATATTTTTTTCTAATATTATAAAAAGCTCGCTATATTTGCAAAATTGTGAGTAAAATATCGTTCTTGAATTTCAAAAAGATTCATGTTTCATAACGGTTTTCGGTTTTTTAATTTGTCTAACAAATAAACTTGTTGAAATGGCTATTAAATTTTCGACCGTGTGAATAGGTGGCTGGACATGTGGACTGGACAGGTGTTGGTAACCCTTAACCCTAACGTTCGCCTCGTTAGGTCCTCATCATGCAAGACGTGGGGCAGTTGGGACAAGAAATCCCATAAAAATATTTCAATGCACTGTAAAAATTAATGAGGAAAATTAACCATGACAAATAACTTAATTTCCATGATTAGTAATGGGTTCCGATAATATCAAACATTTCTGAGGAAGTTAGATGCCTTAAGAAACCAAAACCACGGCGTACGCGTCGATAGACTTGAACTTGAAATGAAAAAAATCTTTAAGTTTAGTAGAGTAAATAGAAAATAAACTTAGGTTTTATTTAAACATATTTAACTTAATCATATTCATGACAACATATACAGTTCATTTTCACCAGATAATTGTACATAATTATATATTCCTTACTGCTAAGTAGCAATGTAGACGTCTTAATAACAGCCATTTATCGACTTAAGTAGATTTTGAAATGACGATAGTGTAATTAAAACCTTTAACGGAAGTGACTATTGTAATATGTAATCACCGTACAATCAGGGATTGTGAACAATTTATTTTGAAACTTAACAATAAAACTTATACTAGACTCATCAATTAATCGTTCTGACATAAATAGTGTAAAACAACTTATAACTAACCAGCGAACGAGACACAATTCCATCAAAAATACCATAAATTAAACCATACAAGTCCCTCGCGATGCTAAAACCCGTGTAAAATAAAATTCTGCCATGTCACTTATACTTTACAAAATGGGGCATTATCATAATCGTCCGTTTTTGCCATCTAACACCGCTTACATCAACTTACATGATAAGCCGCCGCGAAACAGTTGTTAACGGCTGAAACATCGGACAAAGCATGTGCGAAAAGTATAATTAGTACAGAAATAAGGCAGAATCAGAATCATTTTGTATATGTTTTAGGCAGAATATGTCATTGTTATAAAAGAAGAAGAGACAAGAATTTGAAAGAAGAAAATAAAAAAAAGAAGACTAATGCCACCATATGTTGTTAACCTATTCCTAAAACGTAACATTTAACAACTAGAAATGATACATATTAAATCTTCTGTTCTCGTCAACAATAATAAACATTCTAACCTCACTACGAATAGGGAATCATATAAATGACAGCAAATATTCAAAAATTTAACAGATAAAATACAAAGTTAGAACATAATACTTGCATGGCAAAAGACACTATCAAATTCGCAGGTTTTATGTAGATAAAAGAAGAACAAGCCAGTAATGAGGCTTAAGCAGTGCGCAGAAAAGGCTGAAGTGATGATGGCGATCTAGCTTAATATCTACACTAACAATATTTTGCACACAGATTCGCGGCATGCAAAAAATAACAAACATGAAATTTTACGTGTTAAATGTTTTTGTGGAGGTCGTTTATGCGCGAATTTGAGGTGTTCAGTCGTTTCTTTAAGATCCTACGATATGCTGGGCATTACTAATAAACGCTTATTTTGAACAACACTGCAGCATTCACGTGTTCGTGTATTTTTTATGCTTAAAACATCCAGTGGAATCTTTTGTGAATTTGCTATCGTGACTTTCTTTTTCATTACGAAGTGGAAGTACCAGCATACTTTTTGAGGACAAATAAAACAATATAAATTTAAAATAAACGATCGTTTGTATTTGATATGAAAGCTTATGATTCATATATTTGCTATTCAAATTATGCGATACTTGATCTGATACTACACAGCTAAAAAATAAACATAACTTTAGTTCCAATAAAGTTAATTACTTTATTGTGGAATAGGAGGGAATAAGTCCAATGTTTCTGTCTTGGCCGATTAAGCTGGAGAGCGTTCACGACTTTGGAACGGTTCCAGATGGAGTTAGTTGAGGTCGGGATTAATATCGCTGAAATAGAAATTACAGGCTACTGTCAATTTTGGGATTATATATATATAATATATCCCAAAATACATATATATATATATGTATATATATATATATATATATATATATATATACACATATCTTTAGTCAAAATTCGTTCTGAAGTGGTGAAAACATGAGCTTTTTTTATAAAAGTAACTATCTACACCCTGGGGCTTCGCTCTCGTGGATTTCTTGGGCATATAAAGTGCCCTATTTGGTAAACCACATCATATTCTACCCGTGTATCGAATAATTATCGAAATACATTCAATAGATTTTGCTTGATTAAGTAACAGATATCCTCAGACGTATCCTGATTTGTTAACTTTATAATTTACGTTGTGTGCGCGTTCAAAAGGCAGAATTTATCAAAATCAAAAAAAAAATATTATGAGTACATTATGTACTTTTATATATTATTAGAAAAAAAAAACATTGTAAGAAACAATAATGGTAAGCCCTTCTGGCATGATAGGGACCTACACTGTTCAAATGAGTTTCTTTCGGCATTTCTTCAATGGTCGTTCTCAGCAATGGTCGTTCCGAAATGCCAGTAGTTTGTAGCTTGTGAGAAATAACTATTTAATATAAAAATTTACGTGAAAAAGTACCTGTGAATGTCTAATTTGTGAATAAATGATTTGAATTTTGAATTATATAACACTCTTCCGTTAGTTGATTCAAAGATCGTAAGAAAGTATCGAGTTTGTCTTTCAGCTTGAGACCTTTGAATGACAATATCTATAAGCTGGAAATGAAACGAGTATACGTTGTGCCACGATGACGTTAACAACCAAATACAGGCCGTTATCCATTACCAGGACTGCCAGAGTTATTATCCTACCATCACCATTCCCTATTCCGACACTTCCTACACGTGTACAAGCAGACATGTCTGAGTAGCAGTAACAACACCCTACTTCGGCGTCGTCGGTAAAACGGTGTCGTGAGCCACGGTAACATAATTTGCCCAGAATTTGTGTTTGGTAGTAATCTGTTTTTGCCAAACTGTTTAAAGTTTCCATAGTAATATGTTAAAATAGGGATAGCGCTCTATCCCTTCACATATTAGGTACAAAGTACCTGAAAACTTTATGGATGTTAGCATATTGTAGACTGGTTGTCTTAAATTTTCCTTTCACTCTAAGTTCACTTTCTTAAAGTGAAAGTATAAAGCGATAAGATTATGATGATTTAAAAGCAAAATATTTACTGTTTTAATGAAAATATTTTGACTTTGGCATTAGTAATAAAGATGATCTTAATAACAGACTTAGTTTAATATCAAGACTTTTGATGACATTTAAGTTTAGTTTAAGTTAAGCTTCAACCTGCCAACCCTGTCTGCGGCATGCGGCAGACTTTGTAAAACAAGTCGCCGGTCCATCGTTATAGCAGAACGTGGACCGCTTGTCGATCCGACATTTGTCGTACCCTCAACATCACATCAATCTACCCGAGGCCGTTCTAAACTCGCCCCAATGTCACTCGTATCAAGGTCCACGTGTCCAACAGTAACGTAATATGTAGCGGTGCGTTTTTAGCGTTCGCCATTTCGGTGACACTTCTGATCTTTATGATGTATTGTCGCTGTTGCCACGAATGTCTATGGTTAAAAAGTTGATGTTATCAATTTTTATTTGTGTTCTTCGACTTGAAAAAGTACTTTTATCGCAGTATTGTTCTGGTTGATTAGCTCGATCGAAAACAAGTAGTAGTTTAGTTTCACGCGCCATTTCTCATTTTACTTGGTACGGATGTTTTTCATTAAAATAAATAAATATTCAATATATTGGGACAAATCACACAAATTGAGATAGCCCCAAAGTATGTTCGAGACTTGTGTTATGGGATACTGACTCAACGATACTATATTTTATAACAAATACATATATAGATAAACATCCAAGACCCAAGGGCCAATCACAAAAGATTATTTTCCATCATGACCCGACCGGGGGTCGAACCCGGGACCTCTCGGTTCAGTGGCAAGAACTTTACCACTGCGTCATTCAGTCAATAAATAAAGACATATCCTTTATATATCCTTTTTTTATTCGCTATTATTTTTTTACAATTTGCCCAGTAATGGAATAAAACAACACCCAAATGCTGATCGATGATAATGATAATACTGATTAGCTGATCAGCCAATTTGTGAGCACATTTTATAATTTTTTTTGCAGATTCTTTTGGAAACCAAATTGTTTTCAGGAAATCCTTCCTTTTCCCTTTAAACTCTCACCACGATTGCGTAGATGGTATTTTTGGTCGTAAAGTTTGTGAAATATATATATATATATATATTTTCCTTTCATCAGCACTTGATCACAATCATAATATGTTTCAGTATACCTTTTGACCATGTACTTTATTATGTACTTACATGTTATATTACTGATAAAAAATTATACATAAATTTATATTTAAAAAATGGTAAGCCCTTCTGGCATAATAGGGACCAACACTGTTTGAATGAGTTTCTTTCGGCATTTCTTATCAGCAGTGGTCGTTTCGAAATGCTAGTAGTTTGTAGCTTTGGTAAACATCATTTAATTTAGATTATGACGTGAAAAAGTGCCTGTGAAGGCCTAATTTCTGAATAAATGATTTGATTTTGATTTTGATTTTGTGTACCTTAGTTGTACCAGTACCAGTAGCGCCATCTGCGCTGAGCTTTGCGTAATATGCCCTATTCTAAAATTTTGTACACAACATTTTTTTTTATATCAAAGACAATTCTACACCAAACTACTCTATGGCCTGTCAACCGGCAGTCTACCGCGCTCGTCTATCGTACAGCGATTTCAGAATTTTTATCGTATTCCACAAAAACCACGGCAGCAATTCCACATCGTGGGATCGCTCGTGTGTGATTGCCCTTATAATGAGGAGGGTTATTATTAGCGCTACCTTTACAGCTATCACTCTTACAAATGCAATTTCTTCTGATGTACGTAACCTATAAGAAATTTTTAATTTATTATTGTTTTGTCTAGTGTGACTTCAAGCGGGTATTATATGTTTAAGTTTTTTTTTCCAAAAAATTATACAATCTTTGAAAAAAGTGTGTTACATTGAACCATTTTCTTAAATTTTCATAAAAGAGATAAAACTCCATAAAAGTAATAAAATATTTGCATCCTGGGATGATAAAGTTTCACTTCGTTGAGTTTCCATTTCACCGTTGAAACTAATAAAGTTCTGTGCAACTCGCCTCTTATTTCATTAACTTACTTAACGCGATTACAGAGGAACAGAGCGGAATCAGTGATGGAAATTTAATTATAATTGATGCGGTGTATTGAATCGAGAATCGAAAAGAAAAACGTATTTAAAATTCTATTTTCAATTTTAAATCCTCCTAGAGATGAAACCTTCGCCACCCCACAGTGAGCGTCCGGTGGGGTCCTTTTTATTTCCAGTCAGGAATTTGTACGAATATTTTATTTCTAAAAATTAATTGGGCTTATCTGCCGAGACGAAATCATTCAGATTTGACAGTTCCGAAATCAATCGTGTCTTTCGTGCAGTTTTTGAATTTCGATTTTATAATTAATTCGTTTCGTTTTTTCGCTGGATTTAAGGTCGAGTTTTTAATTTTTCTTGGTAAGTTAAATGCATGTGGCCTGTGGTTTTGGCGCAAAAACTGATTCGTCTGGTTTTTGTTGGCGACCAGTGGACCCTGGACCACACAAGTGGATCGGACCCGATGTCCACGTAAATCTGTCCGTTTGTCGGTCTGTTTATTACCTAATACATACAACATGATTGGATTGAGTAGAATGTCGATTTAATTGTATACGCAATTAACAGGAATTTTGAAGTTGAGGTCTGAATTCCGTCTATACAATTCAAATAAAAAATGGCAGTATCTTTGCTTGAACAATAAATTGTGAATAAAAAAAAAATGCTCATGATTTCTGATAATATTGTCCAAAAAAGTCTTGCAATATCGTCCATTTAAATATTACAAAACATTATTATTATTATCGTATCAATCTTCTTTACATCTTAAGAGCTTCAAAGACTCGCAGTTTGAGCAGCGTTTCAGGCTTTATAAGTCTGTAGATCAGTCTTGATATATTCTGATGAAGGAAATATCATAAGGCATAGGGAAACCGCACACAGTTTAATATTTGTGGTAGTAATATGACATATACTCTGAAAAAAAATCTAACATCACTATATGGGTATGACGCAAAAAAGGTATATATCTATCCGTACGGATTTATTTAAATAGTGTGGTGGGTAGTTCACATGTTTGCCAAACGTTACGACAAAGCATCACATGTTTGCCAAACGTTACGACAAAACATCACATACTGCTTATTCTTGTGTCTTCAAAACATAATGACACAAAATCTACGTACATAAAGTACGGCACACAAAAAGAAAGCATAAGTAATAGCATAGTAGTCTAATGTATTAATATTAATATATTAGGACCATAGATAAAATAATAATATTTAGCTAGAGCTAGCCCCAAAGTAAGTTCGAGACTTGTATCATGGGATATTTTGTAACAAATACATATATAGATAAACATCCAAGACTCGGGCCAATCAGAAAAAGATCATTTTCCATCATGACCAGACCGGGGATCGTAACCGGGACCTCTCGGTTCAGAGGCAAGCACTTTACCACCGCACCATCGAGATCGTCAAAATGTATCTCTCGTCTGAGCGCGTTCTCACTTATTATTCTCGGCGCTTCAAAAATAGTTTTTTTTAAATATATTTTTATTGAAATATTGGCTGTGGTTTACTGTCACCGCGCGCCGATCACTTGATTGACGTAAACCTATTAGTTGTAAAGGCTTTTCATCCCTTAGTCGCCTCGTACGACATCCGCAGGCTTCAAGGACAATGATATAAAAATGAAGGCGTGGGAGTACCTATACAGAATGGTCCCATTAGAGAGCAAAAACCTCACGCCGCGCCGTATGAAAAATATCGTAGTAATATTATTGGATATACACTGTTGGTAGACTGTTGGCCAAACATTGGCGGATTCTGCATACATCGCTGGTTTTTCATTGCGGTAAATAAAAGATCTCATACAATCTACTCAATGTTCGTGAATTCGCATCGGCTACTGTCTAAATTCGGCGATATTAGTAGTCGGTATTAAAGCAATAGATGTCACAAATCTCATGTGACGCACTCGTATATCGTTACAGGAATGTGTCGATGTATCGATACCATTCGTCACGTTTCGCCGAATCGATGAATGGCTGGCATTCATTCGGATTATTGTTACTGTAATTCTATCTGGGGTTGTTTTTTTAATATATGTATAAGACCTACATTTGTTAATTGACGTCTTTGGAGAAAAGGCTGCGGTGAAGTTTGTTGCGCCGCTTCTTCTTCACCTGCGCTTTGAAAGCCGGCAGTAGACTTAGTTTAAGTAATTGTTTTGACGTCAATAAGTGATGTATATCGTCCTAAATGGAATAAATAATTTTGGATTTAAATAAATTTTCACATAGAGCCTCGTTCACTGCTCGCTAATAAATTAATGGGTTAATGGTCAGGTAGAAGGGAATTTAAAAAATATAAGGTATCTTTCCGGTTTCTTTCTCAGCCGTTGAACGTCGGAGGCCATAGTCCGCTTTCCTACTGTTTGACTATACAATTAAACTGCACAAAATAACTAGCAATAAATTTATGTAAGTTTCCTTTACATCAAAATTACTGATATGATATATCTCGTAACGGCTACATTCAAGTCAATTTATCGATAACCGTATAATGAACAAGCCCACCGCTGGCCATCATTCTGCCTTCAATCATACGACGATATGATATTGTTGATACACATTATCATTTCTGGGTTCTGGTAGGTTTCCAATAGGCATTAAACTATCGGTAGCCATTTCAGAATGAAGAGTATTTATTTATTTAAGTTCACTACAATTTTTTTACAAAAAATGACACAAGTTTTTATTGTTGTCAGAGAGAATATCTTATTACATTCAATGTGTGACAAATGTCCGTGCTGTAAACCGTTGAGGAGTTCTCTCGTCGAGAGCTGTTCCTGTGGGGTGCATGCAGGAATGTGTATCATAATAAAGTATTGTCGTCCAAACTAAACGTGTGTACAAAATGTCAGCTCAATCGGTTGAAGATATCTGTTTCAAAATTTAATTACAAGATTCGACTCGAACATATACATTGCAAGTTAAACAAAAGCTTGTAAAAGGCGGACTTAAAGCTCGAGGCTTTTTCTACCAGTCGAGTAATAGTAATGTAGATGGAATACCGCCATAAAATAGGATCACTCAATTTCCACCCGTGCATGTCGTATGAGGCGACTAAAGAAAATATAGTCGAGGTGGCAATAGGCAACAATAGCATAGATATATGGAGAATAAGAGGGTTGGCGTTAGACAGGTGGCCGGTTGTACAATTCAAAATTTTGACGATAACAATTTTTTTTTTAAATGAATAATATTATTTTAAGTCATAACATCTGAAAAAATATATTTTTGCGACTAAACCTACCCTACTATTCTACCCTTTTCAACGAAGTCCGCCGTTATACAAGATTTTAATTCAACTCAAAAGTTTCATTGCAATTCATATTATATAGAGAGCGTCGGTCTCTTCGCTTGGAGGTATAAAACTGAAATATTTTAATAAGACTCTCTAAAAAACTTCACATTTATTCCAGAGTACTCGCAACCTGCAATCCACAATATATGCTCGCAATTTGTTACGTACCCTGACACTATGAATGCGACATAAAAATGATCACAGCTTCCCCATACTTTTTACAAAGCCAATAACGTCTTAATGAGACAGCATGACGAATACCCCTCCACAATCGAGCCAGTTATGATTTAAACTCGAATCGAAACAAAAGTGAGAAAAAACCACCGCAATTTAGCAAGTTCAAAATCGATTTTCAACTTTAAGTTGTGAGGTATAAAGGCGCTGAAGAAGCGTCTGGGACGTGTAACAATGTCTGGTGGTTAATAAATCGCGACTGATGACTGTTATGAATTCATTTTTAAAAGTCAGCTTTAATAGTGTCTGCTTTGGCATGCACTCGTCGATGACATTCACAATAACCAAGATTTTGAACCTGTTCTGTTTTAACATCCGTTGAAACGACTTGGAAGAAGTTGGAGGAGACCTTTCTCCAACAGTGGGACAGAAACAAGAAAGTAGACTGCGAAAATATCGAAAATATGACGGGACGATCTAGATTTATTTTAGCGGTGGCACCAAACCATCAAGATTAAGATGCTCAACAATAGGACAATTAAAATCATATAAACAATAAGTCGCTAAAATGATAGTTAAATATGTCAGAAAATAGAGAGGAATCCAAGAAGAGCTGGATGGATCGCATCAAAGAAGAGTATGAATAAAGAGAGAATACTGAGGGAAATGGCAATTGACAGAGTTCAATAGAAGGAGTTAACCTGTCCCGACCCCACAAGAGTGAGAAAAAGGTCAAAAGAAGAGAGAAATAGGCTGATGATGGTGATGATTAAAATTGAAACTAAAATCTAAAAATTCCTATAGTAAGTGATATAAATCAGAGATTTATAGTACTCGCAGTGCACATATCTAACATAATATAAAAATTAAATTTGATTATCGTAATTACAAATTTGAATATTATTCAAAACGGCACAACTTCTGTAAAATATTACATATCCATTCGTATCTCAAACCCCATAATTCTAGACAACACAATTTGAAATAACAGCACTTACTATGACAATAAATCACAACAAGTGTACCAAATTCCACCTTCATTCCTGCCATCTCTGAAAACGGAAATTTCACTTCAACAAACCAGATTGTTGAGGTTACAACGCTTGTTTTCACATTGCTAATATAATTCGTGTCGATAGGAACACGGCGGTGGATGCGACACAATTGGAAATCGGTGATAGGATGTTGGAATCTGTTGTTTATGAATACAAACATGCTCTGCAGGACACAAAAGCTGGCATTCGAAAAACAAGAGCTACGATTACGTACTCCATGATTTTAGAAATGTTTAGGATAATGTTTTATGACTTCTTGTAGTTTAGCTTTATTTGAGGAATACTTGTGCAACTTATGATTTACTTTCGTTATTTCATATTAAAATAAATTGTCTAGACCAAAATTTGAGAAGAAATAGAAATAAAAAGGAATAGAACTTTTAGGTCCCGGTTTTAATCACTAAAATAAGAACATAAACGAGTGACTGAATTTAAACTAATCTAAAATAGTCATTCCAATAAGTAGACGTCACAAAAAATCGTCCCACTATTCTTCAAGGCCATGGACACATCCCAGGTCGCGGGGTGAAGTCGGTAGCGAGATTGTGCAACGAGATATCATGTCGTGGTAAAGGTCGGGGCTCCCGTATTGATGCCATTGTCTGTCCGCAAAACTGTCAGTGTTTATGTACGATGTATCGCGTTTGTCCTGCGGACGGGTCGTGAGTCTTGTCCGCGCTCTGAAGAAAAATCGTTGTCACACTACTTTATTGAATTCCAGCGTTAGTAACCAAAATTGTGGCAGATTGGTAATGGTACTTCAATTACTTGTATATTGAAATTATTGTCATTATCGGTTAAAAAATCTTATCTGCTATAATAAAATTAATTTTAACACCTCTAATACCTCTACTTATATCGAATTTTCTTTTATATATATATATATATATATATACCACCATTTTTTTCATTTTCAATAGGCTGTGCCAACCTACATGACAACAAATAACACAATATTGCCGTTAAAAATAATTATTAATTCTTTATCATTGTCTTTGAGCCAATCCTCAGTTTTTCCCAACTTTCGATTTATGTCGCCGGCCGAATCCATAAAAATTCTCATATTGACATAATGAATTTCGATAGTATCAACATCTCAGCGAATGATACCATAGACTATTTTAGGGTTCCGTGATCAATGGTGCCTGTTTCGAAGTTAATAACGTTTTTCTCTGAAAAAATACTTATTGCTGAAACCTACAACCTTTTGATTGAAAGACGTAACATACAATGAATTGTTATAATCCTGAATTAATTGTATAAAACAATGTGATCTGCCGCGTTTGTCTGTCCACGATAAACTCAAAACATTTTCATGCAGTTTTCACCAATAGATAGTGTGATTCCTGAGGAAGGTTCAGATGTATATATCCATTATGTTTTTATCCGAGCAAATCTGGGACGAGCTGCTAGTATCTAATAAATATTGATATTAAAAAAATGTGAAGTCGAACCGACTACGGAACCCTTTATTTGCGATAAGTTAGTCAACACACTGTTATCTATAACAGAAATGCGGCACAAAAATCGATCAAATATCGAATCTCGAATCGAAAGTCAGAATCAAAAATTTTAAAGGATGTGACCCGATTCACGTATTAAGTCTGCCTAAATTTAGAATCGACCATCAATCATAATTCTCATACCCGCGAGACATTATCTTAAAAGTGCATCGCCGATCGTCTTGTAAAAGCAAAACAATTAACTATTGTTTATTGTATTT
The DNA here is from genome assembly GCF_027563975.2 of Plodia interpunctella. NCBI lineage: Eukaryota > Metazoa > Arthropoda > Insecta > Lepidoptera > Pyralidae > Plodia > Plodia interpunctella. The sequence continues at coordinate 9,834,374 of NC_071301.1, forward strand.
CGAAACGAATTGAATTGAAATAGCAAAAAAGGGAATTTCTTTTTTTCTATAAATTATATCGAATTGTGTGTACATAAAACTCGGTTAACAATGTGCTATTAAAATCGATTTACAAAATGACATTTGATTATCTTTTTCATCTTATAATTTTAAGCATACCATACCACTGTTTTTTGTACGTTTTATATTTTTTAAACTAATTGTCTACAATTTATTATGTTTTTTAAAATAAGTTAATTGGGCTTGTATTCATTTATTTAATCTCATCTGTAGGTTCAATCATTTTTTTGAAATCCTTTAGCAAATGCATACAAAATATGTTTATGATCTTATTAAGTTATATAAATTGATAATTGTTGAAGAAAATTCGATATTGTATGTGAAAAGATCTGCCAAGTTTTAAAAATAAAACGGAAACCTTTCTTTTATACATACATACCTTTATTTAATACATGCGCTTGTTCAACTCGACCATTACATTTCTTTCGCTGTAATTTCAGCAAAAAACTAAGGTAAAACTGTCCAATGCCGAAACAATATATCGCAAACCAAGCATAAATAAGGCACAATACATTCAGCTTGTCACATTAGCGGCATAATAAATACAAATAAACACAAAAATATGCGCACAGTAGCCGCCGACACAAAACAAAGATTAAATATTTATATCAAATAAATTCCGACATAGCCTGTGTAGATCATTATTCGATTCTGTTATGTTGAATCATATTTAGGGTTTTTATAATGATAACTCCCGAACGCTTTGTAACAATAATGTAGTATGCTCCTTATTTTCAGACAATATATTGATGTTGAAAGAGTTTATTTTCGCTACAAAATCAAATAAAAAAAGCATTCTTGTGATTTATTCAAAAAAGTTATACTTTTTGATTACTAGTCTAGTTATTGATTGTTTTCTAGTGTCTTCACCGTCTCTCTCTCTGTCATAATCATAATCTATACTTACCACGTTTATATGTACTTAGAAATAATCGTTTTAATATCATCAAAAGAAAGTAGACAATAATGTGCACAAAATAAGACTACAAATATTTAAACTTGGCGATTTGATCTAAAAATTTCATATATACTACCCAAAATTCCGCCAAGCGAAATCTCCACAGCATTTATGAAATATTTTTTACAAGATACACGGTCGCAGGCGCCGGCCGCTATGACCAGCTAGTTTCATAATATTCATAACCTCTTTTTGTCACGGGAGTTATGAATATGACATTATTGCCGCTAGTCAATTAGAAACTTGGGCCATTTTTTACCGAACTTCGGGATCCAAAATTCATAGTATTCTGACGTTTTCTTTATCAATGGCCGATGCATATTGCATGATATTTTATTCGTAAAATATTTATTTCTTAAGAAAGAAAATTAAAAAAAACAAGGTATTTTGTGTTTTTATACCGACTCGGCGCGGCGTTTCACGCTTTAATTGGGTCTAAGTTATGTTGTTTATTTATCGAAATAAATAAACATTATATCAATAAATTTTTAGGAAACTTATATACCATTTTGTCCATGCATTTGTTGTGTGCTACCATTTTATTTACTCAACAAAAATTTTTGCTAAACTTGTTTGAATTTCATTACGTTCGTATTGCACAAAACTAGATTCTAACTTAGTTCTTTTTTTAAATATTCCTCACTTCAAATATTTCAATTTACTTAACAGCTTGCAAATAAAAAAAAATACTAGTTTGTTTATAATTCTCAAAATGTAATCAAACTGGCCACAAACATGAATAGAATTTTTGTGAAAAAATGCAATTATGAATGTATTTATACAATTTGTTATCAGTGTAACTGATATATTACACTGATAAGAGCATACCTGGCTAATTAATTGGCCTCAGAATTATACAGTACGGTTGGTACTAATATTATACGTTGATCTACTTTTTAATCATATTTTAATGTACAGTCAACAGCACATCAACCCTACCCAATTCATAGCAAACTCGCCGCTATTACCGCGCCATTAGGTTCATGCAAGGTAACTTGATACGCTGTTGACTGTACCGTCGACATACCACGTCAGCGTACGCTCTTATTCATTGTAAATTCGCAGCTATTACCATCCCATAGGGACTCATGCTGGGCACCTTGATATTCTGTTGACTGTACAAGCTGTTTTAAGTAATTTTTATTTTGAATAATTGAAATAATTCCTGTTGTGTATATTTTTTTCACGCATAGGCGTATACGTGCGTGTATTGCAAATAAATTTTTGACTTGCTATCGATATATTAATCAATTTTTTGTAAGTGCTAAGTGTATAATATGAAATTATTAACCACAAGCCGCTCGTCCCGGCTTCGCTCAGATAAAACCATAATAAAAAGTAGCCTATGTCACTCCTGAAGGTTTCGCCTATCTATGTGCCAACTTTCATCAAAATCTGTTCAGTCGTTTTTAATTTATCCATTACAAACAAAAATACAAATCTTTTATTTTTATAATAATTATATTAGTATGGATTTAACCTTTTCAATCGGAACGAGCACAAATGTTCAGTTATGAAAATTTATTGACATAGGTTTAAATCGATGACTTTGTTATGTCCGTAGAATCAGATTTTTTTTCGCTTATATTAATAATAAATTATTTTTTGTAAAATTTTTGTTTCAGGTAAGTGACACCAGCATCCAAATAGGACATGAGCAAGGTTACTTTTTACCAACAAGTGTACAAGTGTGTATCCGTAAACTAAATAACCTCAACACAAACTTACGGTAAAATCGCCCTAAGGCAGATGCACTAAAGAGCGGCCATATTAATCAATGCTGTTGAGATGCCCAGATTATGTACGAAAAATAACACACTGCACGTGAAAAATGCGCGGAGCAGCGTATTAACTGGTCGGCTTAACAATAACACTGGCCATTCGTGGTCAGATTTTAAAAAAAATCGTTCGAAATATGAAGCTAAAATTTTTGCCAGAATACTCGTGTCGTAGCAGGGATACTTGAATGAATTGAGATAACGTTTGAAAAATCCTTGTCTTCTATTTTTATTTAACAGCAGCGACGCCTTTGTTTGACTTTAAGTTTGTTCGTCTGTATTTTTTTCAATCAATCAATGAATTTATTTATTGACATAAAATGTAGGTACAAAAGGTTTAGATCATAATAATATGTCCCTTATACATTTTACCTTGTCGGGGTTTTATCGTGGGTTGGATAGTAAATCGGCACTAGGCAGTAGTAAAGTAAGTTTATTATAAAACTTGACCTAGAACAATTAAATATAAATTAAAAATCTAAAATAGAGATTAGGTGACACGTTATATATATTCACAGTAAATGGAGCACTTACCCTTATTGGGTATGTCTGTTCTTATTAATTTATTTAATGTTTATAAATTTATCACGGCCACCCTCTTGCCTCGCTAGCTTTATCGTAATGTTTACGCGTCAAAGTGTTCGAGCAGGATTTAGAATTTTAAAATTTATGACAGTAGATCCAAATGTGCCCGCGCAGGCGAACTACATCGAAAAAGATTTCCAAACAAAGCGTAACTGCGTTACAACCTCTTGCGGAGGTATGCAAAATTACATTCAATATAATAGTTAAAATACATAGTAAAAAATATTAAAAAAATATATAGGTACCAACCACCACATTTCGTCGGAAGTCGAAATATCACAATATAATTATTAGCAAATATAAGGAGTTCAGCTATAAGTAGGTACTTTTGCCCACAAGTTTGTTTGTGTTACTTTACGTCGATTGAAGTTGAATAACTTTCGGCAGTTGAGAAATTCTCTTGTCGAACTTTCTATGAGTTAGTACTCTTCATGATTGCTCCTGAAGAAGTTAATTTTTGGTTTAATTCAGCTTAGTAGGTACTTAGTGCTAAACTAAAGAGTTAGTCATACTAACTCTATTTGTCGTCAATGAAAATGACAAAAAAGTATTCTGAATGTGCCGCCTTAAAAAAGACGCAGTTTTATCGCTGATAATAATTTCCTTAATGTAAGATGGCCCATGTTGTGTATTACGTGGGATTTTATGTGGCTTTAATTTTTATAAGTCTTAACGAGATTTCTCGATTTAAATTATTATGGTGTTGTGAACTTGCGTAATAACAATTTATTACGGCATAAACAATGACTATTATTTTAACACTAACTTTTATGAATTTGAGCGTGAATTTCCCCACGGAAAATGTTCCATTACACGGAATGAAAAGTAAATCTATGTTCTTCTCCGTACACTTAAATATATGTATGATAAATTTGACAAATGTTGGTTGAGTAGATAAAGCCTGAAGAAGTAACAAATAAACAAACTTACTTTCGCAGTCACATCTGGACGCATACGGCTTCGGTATGGATCATTGAAAGCCATGTGTCAGACATTATTTGTTATAATCTGTCGATATTCCATCAGGCACGTCCACGGTGCATGTCAGCGGACAGACGGACAGACAGATATATATTTACAAGCTCGCAAAGAATTGATGGATTTTTTTAATAATACGCAGAGAAATCTCCTCAACGGGTTGTGATATTTTACACGCGGCTTTAGTTCCAATGGCAATTTTAATAATAAAAACCTGGTGGACCCAAATCGGCTCCTAATGAGGGAACTCCTCAAAGGCTTACTACATAAATATAGTTGTTTTTTGTCACGCGTTGATATTCGAGCTTTTGCCCGCGCCATTTTCCGCGTGATTTAATTTATAGCAGTACTAACTAACAATTAGTAACTTTTATGATAACTTATGTCCTTCTCCGTACAACTTACAAAATCTTTCTAGATTCCAGAAGATAAGTTGAAAAATAAAGTGTGATGGATGAGTGTGTGGATGGTGTGGTGACGTATAAACTCATTAATAAATTGTATTATAAATACGTAAGAGTTTACTAAGAGGTTATTACAAGTTAAGTATTCTACAAAAATAATTTTTTTGTATGTATGTTTGTAACGTGATAACTTGGCCTGATTTTGATGAAATTTTAAAGGTATGTAGGATCGGTCAGTAGAATTTTTAAGTACGTGGGGGCATCAAAGTCGGTTAAGTCGTTTTTGATTACATATTTACAATTTTGTAAAAAATTATTGTGTTCGCCATGTCTAAGTTCGCGGCGAACAACTAGTTAGTTGGGATATAATGACCAATTCATTCGCATACACCAGGTGCATGTGACTGAATGAACGAACAGACCTGCAAATGAGCGGCCGCAGCGTACAAATTGTGTGATTGTGGCGTCTAATGCTAATTGTTTTAATGAGGCTCCGTGTACACGAAGGCAACCCGTGATTTGTGGCATTTCAATTAAGTAATTACTTTGTTTCTATACCAGCGGCCCGACCCGGCTTCGCTCGGCTAAAGCTAAAGGGTTCCTCAGGAATCGCACTATTTATTGGTGAACACCGCATGATAATTCGTGCTGTAGTTTTTGAGTTAATCGCGAACAAACAGACAGACAACACACAGTAGTAAGGGATTTTTTTATAATATACAAGGATAAGGATATGTCTCTAATCCTGTTTCCTAGGGTTGTGAGGCCGTGAAGCCCAAGGTCGGTGTTAGAAATATTTCTCATTGTAGTAACATTTTTCTGACATTTTATATTATGATGTGCAATATAAATTAAATTTATAAGACTTAATAAATTACATATCAATTTTTATATTAATTAGTAATTTCTCACAAGCTACAAACTACTGGCATTTCGGAACGACCACTGCTGAGAAGAAATGTCGAAAAAAAAGCTCATTTGAACAGTGTTGGCCCCTATCATACCAAAATATATAGGATAAATCAAATATAAACTAATATTTGATTTATTATGAACGAAATTCAACGACAAATACAGTGAAGAGCGTGTAAAAAACGGAGTTAACTAAAAATAAATTCGTTTTTCGGAATCCATCACAACGTATCGAACAAATTTATATTTTATATTGCCTTTACTAAAATTTTTAAACTTTACATATATATTATTTTCACAGATTATTCCGCCGGGAAAATATGCAATAAATCTTCCAACAAAACAAGGAAACAAAAAAGAACAATCCGAAGAAGGTTTCCGAATAATGTATTACAAGGAAATACACCTTGTATTTCCGTGTAATACATTCCACACATGTTTACCCATCCCTAGATCTATTGAAGATAAAAATTCCATTTATAATATTGTACAAATTATGTTTAGATTCAAGCAGTGGTGAGACGTTCATGCACATTATATACCTACTTTATGACGTGGTCAAAATAACTGTAAAGTCAGTTCAATAATTTTATTGGAAACACAACTTTTATTTTATTTATTCATTCAAATTTTGACACTTTTTAATAATGATGTAAATTCGTCCTCCTAATTTTTAATATATGTATAAGACCTTTGTTAATTCACGTCCTTTGAGAAAAGGCTGCGGTGAAGTTAGTTGCGCCGCTTCTTCTTCACCTGCGCTTTGGAAGCCGGCAGTAGACTTAGTTTAAGTAATTTTTTGACGTCAATAAGTGATGTATATCAACCTAAATTGAATAAAGAATTTTGAATTTGAATTTTGAATTTGACGGGTGCAACACACTAGAGAAATTACTAGAAAAAAATTCGGTTCGTGAAACGATAACGGAAAATAATTTATCCAAATACAAGTACTTCAATGCTGCTTTGATAAGCTTATTTCGTTAAAAGCTGTACATATAAATTCATATTAGTTTCTGCCAGTTCGTTTTATTCATATTTTATTATGTCTACTGTGTGGTATGGCACATTTTCTGTGTTAGAAGCTTTTTGTCTATCCTTTTACTACATTTTCAGCACGGAGCGCTTAAGCTCCCAAAAAGCTTTGCCGGATAAGAACTTTTCCTATCGGCTAGTATTTTATACGCTATATCAGACTATAGTATTTTTTAATTATCTTTGTGGGACTTTTATTTAATAATAACTTTTGCCCGCGACTTACCCAGCGTATATTTATCGTCTGAAGAAAGAATCAATGGTAAAACCTATTTTTATCGCTTATTAATATCTCGGGTCCTAAGAAACTTGTCACGATGAAACCTATACTAGATTAGGCCATTCACTATACAACTGAACAATCTTGCGTGATGCGCGAACAAAGATACAGACAGAAAGACTGACAAAAATTCTTAAAAAAAAATGTTTTAGATTCTGTTAGTCGCATAAAGATCCCCCATAATTATTTAAATACTTCTAACTAAGACTGCTACCATAACTGTAATGGTTCATATTTGTCCTTGATGAAAACGCGGCGTGGCAGTCAATAAATAATAATTTGGTTTTACTGTGTTCTGGTTTCGCATCAATATCACCGTACTTAATAAATTTATTCTTCTTCATAATCTCTATTAATACTTCATATTATCTCTCTCTTAAAGTCCCCAAAGTCGGACACCTATATAAACATAAACTCCCAAAACTCGACACTAATCCTGGAGCAAGCTACGCGACCATCCATATTCATGTGTCGTCAGAAAACCTTGGAGGTGGCCTTACACTGCAGAATTCCTGTGCCCACCGCGTCACTTTTTCGGTTATAATCTTATAATTAAACTTTTTTCAAGCCGCCATTTTTGGCAGCCACGCGCCGTACACTTATAAGGGATCCGGAGACACCACTCTGGTTTGCTACCAAATAAAATTTATTTATAATAGCTCTTAAATTTAATGAGTGAAGATATACGCGAGATGTTTTTAATTCGAGCCGCGAATGACTAGGTTTTTCTTCGCGGACGCCTTCGGGAGAATCCGATTCGTTTTATGGATTCGCCGTCGGTGAATATTAGCTTGTCTTTAAGCCTAAGTTGAATCTGGTTACACTATGTCAAACCAGCATTGCAGTAAGTAAAAATGAAACTGTATATTGAAACTCGAGTTTAGATACGAGAGTCGTTAAAAAGATTATACGATACTAAAGCATTACGTAGTTTTTCAGGTAAATTATATGTCACAATTCGGTGACATCGTTGGGATATCTTTTATTAATGAGTAATTATATTTTAAAGTAATATCTATCAGTAAACTGCGTACGTTTGTGAATATGTCTTCTTTTACTTATTCGACTGTATGAATGCGATGTGTACAGGATGCAGGTAAAACTTTGACAGATTTTGTGAACATTTTCTCCATTATGTTAAAATTATTAAAATATTGTCTCTCTCATTAATTTAAAGTTCCTAGTCAATCTTATTCACGCTCGATCTTTATAAGTATTGTTATTGTAATTTTGGTATTGTTATGTTTATAGTAAAAATTGCACAATAAAATTTTACAAAACGGCGTAAATTGTGCGATACGCCAAGAAATATGGAACATAAAAATACAAACTAAAAAATACAACGCTCGCACTTCATCTAACTTCACTAAAATTAAAAAAAAAAACAAATACATATTAATTACATTTAGTAACAACAATATTGGCAAAAACTCTTACCTTAAAATAAAAATGATTAAAAAAAAATAATTTCGAATAAGTTTGACACGTCGAGACTTGGGACGTCAAGATATTCGTACTGGCCAGTTACAAAAATAATACGCGGCGCGTCGCAGCTGAAAAAATAACAACATGTCAAACATATAACGACAATGTTTTTTTTTCTTATTAATTAGTGCTAATCACTACAAGAAGTGTATCTCCAAAGATGCCCGGCATTTGCTCTAAGAAACGACAAATTGATCGCATGACACAAATGTGAGGTATTCGTCCTCGGTGACTTTGTAAGGCCATATTATTTTACAACAATGCTTGGTTACTAAGTAGCACGTATGGTTTTTAAAATAGTAATGATTTTGTCCGGCATCGTACGAAACATTGTTGTAAATTAATGTATTTCTGGACTTTTAATAAAATGTACTCAACTAAGTGGCTTTCCGTGACTTTCTTTTGTTTTTCCTTTCTTTTTTTTAAATTATTTTTATTTTCTTCTCATACGCTAGTGTCATTTAAAGCACAGGTGTCACTCGAAAGAAAGTACGATTCTCAACTGGCCCTCGAATTACGTGAAACGTATTCGAGGGCCAGTTGGCGAGGTTGTGTTAATACAACCTCGTGCACATGCGGACTTGCTTGAATTTATCAAATCTTTTTCTGGGAAGTAATTTTTAGTTAATTTAATTAAAGTTAGTTTAATTTTTTCCAATTATGAGACATCATCACCGGGTAATTAAGGCCCCGTGGCAGCCCTGGAAAAGAACTGTCTGGCAGCCCTACGTCCAGGCATCCCTCGTTAGCCGCCGGCACGCTGGAGTACGCTAGTACGCGCTGCGTAACTTTTTACCGCGCATCGGCGCACACGCATCGAATATAAACGTCCAACTCCCATCCCCGCCTTTTAAGGCCTGCCCCTTAAGCAGGATTCCATCAGGAGACGTGTTAGCAATAAAAAGATTTATATTTATTTATCGAAAGGTAAAGGAACTTGATAAGTGAGTCGATAGTTCCGCGAAAGTGATCTTCGACGCCTCGCGCTAATTTTGTTTTGGTTAATTGGCGCCATTTTGTGGTTGGCGCATTGTTTCGATGCTTTGTTTTCTGGTAAACGAAGATAGGACGTTTATTACTGGGCATTTCGAGTATTTCTATTACTTGGCCAATGCAGAGGCCGACGTATTTGTAACAGCAGAAAAGTATACTTAAAATACCAATTAAACAATACCAATAAAAACTGCCACGTCAACGCAGCTTAGTCTAATAAGAGCGTGCATGATGCTACAGATGCTCACGTTTGTGTTGTACATATAAAAAAAGGTTAAATAACAAAAGCGACCTTAGGGGTAAAGCGATTCCTTACAGGCAACCGAAAAAAATTGTTGATTTTTAAGATTACGATCTTAAGTTAAAAGATTTTTGGGCGAGGCATGTATAATAAATAACGCCGAGCGATGATACTTACGATGATACTCTACTTTTAACTTCGATTGCAAGGAAATTCTCTGTTTGTTTTCACCAAAAGTTAGCATGATTCCTGAGAAAGGTTAAGGCATATAATTTATTATGCTTTTACCCGAGCGAAGGCGGGACTGACCACTAGTAATATTATAAATAAGCATTCTAATATTCGTGGTTACAGTTACCTGTTTGTCTTGGCCAATTAAGTTACTGGCCACTTATAAGTTGTTAGACGAAGTTAGCATTTTACTTTTTAATAGGATTTTATTTTAAATTTAGATTTTTAGACTAACTTTACATCCAATTATAATGAGAAAAGATTTTTTTTCATAATATTTCTACTTTTTTTTTCTCGTTGTATTTGTAATTCAAACTGCATCCAACTTTTCGTTTGAGGGTGCAAGCGAAGCGTTGATGCAGACTGCAACTGTGGAAGTTCGTTAAATGTTCAATGTGAAATGTTTCGCGCCTCCACCATACAATTTTATTCGGCTCGGCGAATGTTTGAGAAGTTTTATTCAGATTCGATAAAAAAAAATGAGTTTATCTTTTCAAATGTTTTGTTTGTCTATATTTTTCTCCTGTGTGTAAGTTTCGTTGATGTTTATTGGTATGTTTAATTCCTTATACATTAAAACTAGCGGCACGTCCCGGGTTCGCTCGGTAAATCTATAAAAAATTTATGTTATTCCTGAATGCTTCGTCTATATCTGTGTCAAATTTCGTCAAAACCGGTCCAGTAGTTTTTTAGTTTATTCAACAAACAAAGATACAAGACATTTTTTTTCTCTTTATAATATTTGTATGGATATGGAAGAATGGATAATATTAGTATGGATGATGTATCAAAAAACTGGATATACATACAAACTGCTGGGATTTCAAGTTTTTCGTAAGGTTTATTTCAGCAACAAAAAATATATGACAAAAATAACAAGCTATTTTACTCTGTCAATCAACTAAGCTGAAAAAGCTTTTTTGTCTGTCAAAAGATATTTAATCGTAAATGCTGTCTATTTATAATAGTCAATTTAGGACTGCAAGCCGGTGGTGACCCGATCTATATATAGCGCTGGGTCCATCCAAAACTATAATAATGAAGCATTCATATTCAAAAATGGAGCGCGTAAATGACGTAATGTCAACTGGACTCCATCAGTCATCCGCCGGTCCACTGCTCAATTGTCGCACGCGGGTTATGTCACTTTGGCAGCTGTCAAACTGACAAATGTCAGCGGATAATTAAAATATGATGCGGTCAACGCCGGGGGTCCTGTGAAAGCTGGGATTAATGGATTCTCAAGATTTTTTTGGGTTAGTTTCCATTCAATCAGAATATTTTGTGATTGGTTACGACTGTTGTTGATATTTCGAGGTTGAGTGGATGTGTTGTCTTATAAAATTGGGCGTTTTGAATTAATATAATTTAACTAAGTCGATTTGCAATGCAATAAAGTCAGATCGCCACGTTTTATTAAGCTACTTATTATGAAAAGGGTGGCAAATTCTATTAAATTGGCATAAGGATTATATTTTTTACTTATACTTTACAAATCTGAAGGCACATCAAAGCCACAAGATAAATCAAATATAACTCGGTATTTTTATAAATAACAATAAATCAGGAACTGTGTGTTCCTGACACATAATCTTTAAAAAATATAGAGTTACATATATGCAGGAACTATGAAAACATAATTGATTAATAGCTTCCTATCACATATTTTTCTAAACCAATAAATAACACTTAATCCGAACATTTACCTATAAATCACACTTATACATATTTCAACATCCCAATCGATTAAAACGACTACAATCGATGAAAAAAAGATCAACAACTAATAACTGGCACTAGATCGATTCGCGGGATGATGTAAAAAGTGTTGATTTATAGTGGAGGTCTTCCCACGTGCTACGGGGAACCAAACCCGGAACTCCTCCTGGGAAAACAGGAGCTCAGCCACGCCATTGGGGTTTTTCTCCGACCGCTAGGGATGTGGTCGAATGTTTTCATGTTCCATTTCGCGATTATTTTACTTTTGATTATATTTGCACTAATTTGTGATGTAAAACTGATACAATACATGTAATGAAATATTGTGTGTATAGATATTAAAAATATTCGCTTATTTTTTGTGTTTGGTGTGGAGTAAAATTGTATTATTTGTGAGTAGATAATATGCAAAAGATTGATTTGACAATAAACAAATACATTTTTACAATTTAGTTTTTTTAGTTTTGATGAGACTAATGGCATAGATTAAAATATATTACACGTGATAATTGTAAGAAAGAACCTAGAATTAACATACTATGCCAATCCTTTATCGAGATAAAGAAAAAACAAAAACAAAATAGCAACAAATAAAAGCAAATATTACAATGTATCGATCAAAGTCGTCCCAACACTAGTGATCCCATAGTACTATAAAATAAAACTCAGGCATGCAGTCAGGCCACACAGTTCTATAGTTAGAACTAGTCGAAGTACGATCAATATTTCTACGTGCACTCGGATGATAGATGTATACTAGGAATGGAGGGATTTGTCCGTGTCTTGTAAAAAGGACATCAGAATATTCTTATGTATGGATAGCGATCTGTGTCTTTGCAAAAAGAACAGATTCTTTAAATGTATGGTTAGCTATTGAATTCAGAGTTGTCATCGCGATTAATTTATTTCTTCTGGTGTATTAGTGGCCAGTATTATTATAATAGGTATAGGTATATACGAGTAAATAAGTTTGTTATTGGAATACTTCAATGTTACAAAGACGAATAGTTGTTCTGGTTTTAAATAGTTTACGATTCTTCTATTTTTTATGACCAAAAATATTCAGCCAGAACATACAATGTTTTATTTATTTCTCATTGTAATTTTGTATTTTTTTTTTCATTTTACTGTTCGTTATTTAAATTTATTTACCGTATATAGATAACGTTTTTAAAATAAATACGGAATATCGCCATGATATTCCTTCTAGATATTTCCTTCAATATCCTATGTAAGCAATGAGGGCTTCTTAAATGTATGAATTCAGACATGTTGACGTGTGGTTCATAGCGACTACGGGTAAAATTGTAAAACTTATATTCGAAGATGAAATATTGATATTTGATACTATTTATGTTTTTAGTCGTAGATCTACTAGATCGAATAACGATTTTAAAATTATTTGAAAAATTGATTAAAATCTTTATATAGCTAATATAGAATGACTGAGGAACATGTGATCACAAATAGTTGTGTGTCAATGGACCCGTGATGCAAGTTTGGTGCTTAGTACGGACCGTTGTGTATTGTCCATTTAATTAGCTGGAGGGATTCTCCTAAATATATCAATATCATCAATCGGCAGCCCCTTATGTCCCATTTTTGCGTATAGGCTTATTTCTGACCTGATAGGGACCAACACTGTTACAATGAGTTTCTTGCTGCATTTCTTCTCAGCAGTCAAAATGCCAGTAGTTTGTAGCGTATTAGAATATGAAGTGAAAAAGTGCCTGTGAAGGCTTTCTGAATGAATTATTTGATTTTGATTTAAATTAATGCTATTCACGTCTTCCCCACGCTGTTCGAAACCACTTTGAAGCTCAGACCTTTCTCAAGTCATCGACTATTGCCTTCGGATGTCCTAGACACTAATATCTAATTACTGTTAAGTACAGTCAACAGCACATCAAGTTACCCTTCATGAACCTCTATGGCGCGGTAATAGCAGCGAGTTTGTAATATACATATATTAGGACAAATCGCACATATTGAGCTAGCCCCAAAGTAAGTTCGAGACTTGTGTTATGGGATAATACTATATTTTATAACAAATACATATATCGATAAACCGAGACCCGAGTTAATCAGAAAAAGATCATTTACCATCATGACCCGACCGGGGATCGAACCCGCCTCTCAGTTCGGAGGACTTTACCACTGCGCCACCGAGGTCGTCAAATTTGGATAGGTTGATGTGATGTTGACTGTACTATTAATCAAGCAGAGCCTTCCATTATCTATGGCCTAAATATTAATAATAAGAAATCTATTAGTTACATAACACCGCAAAGAAAGTTATCTGCCGTTACAAGCGCATCCCATGTGTATAAAGAAGGCGCTACACTAGGAGCAAAGAAGCCGCAAGGCGGTGACTCATCTATATGCTAATGTAGAGCCGCCGATCGTGTGGCCATTATAACTTCACTAGAGTCCCCGCCTCTACTAGCACTCTAGCAGCCGTAGTCTATACTATTATTATAGAGAGGTAAGCGTTTGTGAGTTTGTATGTTTGAGGCGGGTAATCTCCGAAACTACCGAGCCGATTTCAAAAATACTTTCACAATTAAAAAGGTACATTATCAAACATTGCTATAGGCTATATTTTATCTCAAAATTCCCACGAGAGCGAAGCCCCGGGCAACATCTAATCTGTAATATAATGACGAACCAATTCACTTGTTAAGTTTACGCTATCGATAGAATACTATGGTAGATACATCTTCTGTGAATAGAGAATTATTGTCACGTCTATCACACGCTAAAATATGTCTATATATCTTACTAGCTATGTATATGTGTGTGTCTGTTATGGATGCCGAAGATCGTTCGAAGTGGAGAAGGAAAAGTGGGAAAGCGAACCCTGAGCTCCGACGCTAACGGCTGGAGAGAAACCGTGATAGCACTCAGATGAGAGGGAAGTGTACTTAATGGTGAGAGCATTTATTATTTTGACAAAACTCGAGAATAAAACAATGCATAAAATTAAATAAAACATGGACATAAAGTTGCCCTTCTAGGGAACTTCTTAGACTTCTATGCCGCGGTAATAGAGGTGAATTTGCAATGATTATGGGCAAGTTGATGTACTATTGACTGTACAATACTTTCCCGAAACTCCCACGGTAGCAAACCTTCTGGCGACTACTTAATAAATGCCACATAAAGAACGAAGCGTATCCGAAACTAGTTCACACTGACAAATGGTTTCCACAAATATCAGTCTTGCGGGAATCGAACGAACCTTAATTCGTGTTTCGTAAATATCCGATATCTATGCCAAAGAATAAGTAGTACTACAGAATAAAGGTTAACTCTCGAATAAATGTTATCCTAAATCGAAGTTTAGGGCGCGGCAATAACATTGATTTTTCTTTGGCACCGACCCACCTAAAAGATTTCGGTGACGTTCTATTATAGATGTCTGTAATCGAAAATCTGCAGGTTAAGCGCGTATAATCGAAATGAGCGATAAATTCTATAGGTAGATAAAACTTTTTTTACTAATACTGCATACAAACCACAAGTTTTTATTAAAATATATATTATACTAAGAGCTATTTCTTCTTAGCGTATCAGCTAAAATAACTTACGTAAATATTATAATAATTATCCAGGATTGGTATAACAATAAATTAACTGCACTGGCACCAAAATTGTACTAGAGAAATACGTTGAAAATGTTATTCTTATTTTAAATATTTTTCTCTGTCAAGAAAATTGCCGCCGATAGTTTGGTTGTGAATTGTTGTTTTTTTGGTTTACAAAATATATTTACGTTTTAATTGCCACTACAAAAGAATTTTATTTTTTACGACCATAGAAATTGTTCACAGAAAGTCTCAAGCAATTTCTGAATGAGCTGCATTAGTGCCTCACAAACCTCGAATGCCACCCTGTAACACACGCACACTGCTTTCTAATTGCATTGATATGGCCCCACGTGGGGTCTGGCAGCCATGTTGCCTAAACTTTGAAGTGACGCCCCCTATCTCGGCTCGTGATAGGCCGAGAGCCGCTGGCGGTTCGTAACCTCACCACTAAGCCATCGTTGTCGAGATTCTTTGAAACGGTAACGAAAATATATAATGTGATCATTTGTTTCACCTTTTTGTCAGTAAAAGTAGACTACATTCAGGATTCAGGCATAACCGATTACCGTGAAGCGATGTCGGTCCAGTGGTTAAAAACCTGTGATCGAAAGGTCCCAGGTTCTATTCCTACTCAGGTCACAACTTAGGACAATATATTGTCGACAAAAATTGACAATAATATACTTAAATGACTAATGTGTGAAACCTAAATGTTATACAATCCACCTATTGCATCACGTTTAAAACAATAAAGTTATTCATTCATTCATTCATTCATTCATTCATTCATTTATTCATTCATTCAAAACTTAAGTCTACTGCCGCCTTCCAAAGCTAATGTGAATTTAAGCTAAGCTCGTATCGCTGGTCCGATGAACATGAACACAGAAACGGGTACAACACGCCCAGAACCGCAGACAAATATTTGTGATCATAAGTTAATATTTGTGGTTATGAAGCCTGCGATCAAAAATGTAAATAATAGATAGTATTAAAAACAAGAGAGAGAAGCAAGTCTTTGTCCCGCATGATTTGCTTCAGGATCCAATCTATTTTAGCCGAAATTTATCGATGTCTGCTAACCTGATATATTGTTTACTTTGCGGAGTACCTCCCTTAAACTATAACAAGGGTTGCCAATATAATAATATATATAGTTTTTAGTTTCATATAGTTTCTAGTAACCGTTTCTAGTTATCACAAGTGATTCTTTGTGGTTCCTACCCCAAATTACGGGTAAAATATGGGACGCATTGCTACATTGGAGAACCTGGTTAAAAAACCGAATGTACAGGCCGTGTGTCAACCCTATCTATCTCTCTGTCTCTCATTGATCTGAGTATTTTGACGACCTCCGTGGCCTAATGGTCACCATGCCGTACGACTACACTGGAGGTCCCGGGTTCGACCCCGGTTAGGTCCTGATGGAAAATTATCTTTTTCAGATTGACCTGGATCTTGAATGTTTACCTATACATAATACGTATATATATATTATAGAATAAAAGTATCGTTGAGTATCCGAAACTCGTGTGAGTTTCGAACTTACTTTGGGGCTAACTCAATCTGTGTGATTTGTCCGTATATGTTTATTTATTTATATTTGTCTTTATGGCCTGGTTTCAGTCATTAAATATATAGGAGTCCAATTTTTTTTCTTCGCCACGCTCGGCGTGTATATTCTTGACGACGCCATCCAGTTTTATATGACCCTTCTGCCAGAACCGGGTGAAGATGACATCAGCATGGCCAAGCATTTACTACCTACGTAACTTAGTGGTTTAGTCAAGATATAGCCGTATCAGCGAAGACGCACTCTGGTATATCATGGATATGAAGGCCACCGTGAAATCCGTGAGCATATCATTTTCGTGCCACTCCATTACAACCATTCTAAGCATGGCAACCCTAACTATCGGCCAATAAATAATACCTATCGATTTCGCTACTGGATAACAGATCCATTACACAAACATGTCCCGGCCGGGCCCGCCTGATTTAAACTGCTAACAGACACACTTTCAGTAATCTAGGTATTAAGGGCATGTACACACGGTAGGAGAGACACTTAATAAATATTAGTGGAGGCAACAAGGGACTTGAGTTTTTTTGCTCAGTCTTCCTGTAGAGCATTGAACGATTAAGTTAGTTTATTTTTGAAATTTCTAAAAACGCTACCGTAGTTGTAAAGATGTAACAAAAAAATATATGATATATATTCGTTTTGTCTTGCCGTTCCTACGCCATCATTGAGTTAGATCCATAGAGTTGATTTCTCTATAAATAAATAATATTCATATTGACTAAAATCTATTTCCTATATGTATAAGATTGGGCTGAATTTTTGTACCTTAAGATAAGCTGTTCTGAATTTACCAAACTATGAAATAAATCCAATATTTCTCAGAGTTTTCAAACAGAAACTATGTAATATTTTCACGATAATTCATAGTCTAAACTTTGCTTTATGCTTTCTGAATTTATGAAACCAACAATGTAGGGTTATGCCTTCATTCGATAGGGCTGTTGTGTATGTTTAATCACGATGGTTGGTACCAGTGGGCGTCGAGAGCATACTCCAATTATAAATCGGATGATCTTTTTATCACATGTCGTGATATTTTTATCAACATTTATATGAGATAACTTATAAGATACTTAATTCACATCCATACTAATCTATAATATTATTACAAAGAGGTAAGCGTTTGTGAGTTTATATGTTTGAGGCGAGAAATCTCCGAAACTACCAAACGGATTTCAAAAATTCTTTCACGATTAGAAAGGTACATTACCCAAGATTGCTATAGGCTATATTTTATTTCAAAATTCCCACGGGAGCGAAGCCCCGGGCAACATCTAGTAATATATATGTGTGAGTGTGTTTGTTTCTTGGTTCTTGGTCCTTTTTCGCGTCTCTCTCTCATTTGAGCGTGTCACGATTACTTCCACAGCCATTGAGCGTTGGAGCCGAGGGTCCCTCCTTCTTTCACGTCAAAATGGATTATTTAATTGACGTAATATTAGTTGTGGAGAGCTGGAGAGTAACATGGGTTATAGTGATAAATAAATATTATGTGATTCGCTTTTTTTTGGGAAATTCGGGAAATAATACTACTTCGTCTTCTTCGTGGACCAACTGAATAAAAATGTAAAATATGAATATATAGCGACCTCGGTGGCGCTGTGGTAAAGTTCTTGCCACTGAACCGAGAGGTCCCGGGTTCGATCCCCGGTCGGGTCATGATGGAAAATGATCTTTTTCTGGTTGCCCCGGGTCTTGGATGTTTATCTATATATGTATTTGTTATAAAATATAATATCGTTGAGTTAGTATCCCATAACACAAGTCTCGAACTTACTTTGGGGCTGGTTCAATCTGTGTGATTTGTCTTAATATATTTATTTATTATTTATAGCGAACTGTAAATTTGGCTGGTAAAATAAAAATCCAGGAGCTACGGAGAAACGTGACCGTTTATTAGAGGGAGAACGAACAAGAGAGAGAAATTCGATACAGACAATGTTGCCGTAACCAAAAAATGAAATATATAAAAGAAAACTTTTTAATGTTGGTGTTCCAACACCAACTGATATGCACAACTAGTTAAGGCATCCCAGTTATGTGTTCCTAATAACACAACTAAACACAACTACATTTGCAAATAACACCAACTATGCTACATTGCGGGTTTAAATGGCATTCAAATAAGATTTATTGAAATGTCATTATTGTTACTTTATTATCGTCAGATTTATCTTGCTTCGGCGAGATACAAAAAAATCATGTCTCTGCTTCCTTACTGCAAGGTAAAAAAATGGACATAACACAATAAATCCACAGATATTGACAACGAATATGTAAAACGAGTCGCTTTAACAAAAATCGTGCGCCACATTTTTCTAACAGCAAAGTGTTCGAGGTGAATGAGGAAACGGGTTCAAATCTGAATACAAGCGTCGCCCGCGGCCTCGCTCGCCCGCACTCTCCCACGTGCCGGGCCGCCTTGTGATAAGTAGTAGTGTGATGTGATAGTTGTCCTCTATTCTGTCGACGAAACGTTCGTAGACAAAGCAATTGTCGGAGAACCGTTTTAGACTCACTCAAATCACATTAAACAAGGTGACAACTGAGGATATCGAAGACTGTCAACTAACATGGCGCACTATGTACTTCAATATAAGATTTATATATACATATGTATAGCCACGTCTGACAAAGACGTAAAAGTATTTAAATATTATAAAATAACCATGCAATTTTTTTAACTAAATATATTTATAATGACAAAGATATTTGCTGGGATTAAGCTGCATATCAAATGCAAAGATCACTGCAAAGTCTATTGTGCTGTATCTGGCTGAAATCGAAGTTATTTTTAAATTAAAATTTTCATACATTTCAAGACTGAAAGCTAAAATATCTGATGATTTTATTTCAGACAGCAATAAAATATTTTATTGGTCGTTAATTTATAATTTTAGGAAGAATAAAGAAGTAAGCCCAGTAAATTTCATTATTCAGTGAAGGTAACTTACCATTAGGCTTGCAAGTGTGAACTGTTTATCCCCTTTGAGCGTGCCCGATCGCTCAAACGTTCCATCAGGATGATACGATCTCCTAAAACAGAATGCTGTACATTGCTAGCATATAACGACATTAATTTTGACCACAGGTCTTACTAACCAAAGGTTCAGATCTCATTGTAACAAAATGGACTATGTCTGCATAAATGAATTTATTTATTACTAGCCGCACCCGGAGGCTTCATAAAAAATAAATATAAAGTATCCTATGTGTTATTCCAGATTATATTCTACACGTGCACCAAATTCCATAACAATCCGTTCAGTAGATATTACGTGAAAGAGTAACAAACAGGTACATGCACATACGCGTCCTACAAACTTTCGCATTCATAATGTTTGGTTATTATAATAGGATTATTATTAACTACTTACCGGCTGTTAAAATAGCAGTTTATGTAAACCTATGTGAGTCTTTGAATGTCCGTTTTAAGCGTAAATAGCAGTCTCAGACAGCATGGCCTCAGCTTCGAAACGTGCAATGAAAAGCATTCAACATAATTCAATACGAAAAACTCCATGTACATCATCCAAATCGATTTCACCATCGATTCTGAGCCCGGGGGTGGCACGCCGCGGCGATCTCGTATCGCCACCGCCTGTGATTTGCGCGTGAGTCGATGTTTGTAGTCGATCGATTTGAATTCGTCACGTTCGCGAGTATCGATGCGCCGCAAATTTGCTAGGCGGGGCTGGCAACGGCGGTGTGAACGGTACAATAGTTCGGTGAGTTTTGTTTTGGTATATTCTTTGTTTTCCATTTTCCATTGACCCAGAACAGTTACAGATACAGACAGATACAGATAGACACCTGGCGACATTGGTAATTGAAATTTTAAGATTCGGCCGCGATTTTGCAACAGCTTGCTTGCCTGACGTTAACACACACTTTACTGTGAATGTTTTTGTTGCTTATCTACTAAAAAAATGTGTGTTATTTAGTCGCCTCGTGCCACATTATACATCTAAATGTGTTTCTTTACTTATTTCCTGTTAAAGCGTATTTTTCTTCTCAGCCTAAGTTAAAAATGTGTATGTGAGAATTAATATATAGTGTCTACACAGACATGGAATGGGAATAGGAAACAAGTGCTCCTAATTATATTTGTTAGACAGAAGATCGATCTCATTTTGAGAAGTTTATCACGCGAAATATGCAAATTTGAACAAGCAATATCTCTTGACAATGCAAATAAGACTTTGCCATTCCCTTCTTCTAGATTGCCTGTTAAAACTGTGAAATAAAATGTTTCCAATATTACCAGTAACTTTGACGTAAGCCATAAATCTGTGTCCTTATACCACGTCTGAAATTGTCTTAGGTTGAAATAATCAAGTTAGACGTTAACTTTAACCAGCGTAGAAAAACGCGAGGTACGCCATTTTGTCAAAACATCGGTGCGCAGGTTAAATTCAGCGTCAAAGTTACTGGTGCAACTTGCTCTACTAACACTCTGATTACACCAAATCTGAGTTTTTCAAGCGAAAATTATAATATATATTCTGTAACCGTAGCACGATCAAATTTAATCTTTTATACATCCTAATTTATTTACACGAAGTCACCGCCAGACAGATGGTACCCGCGAAAGCTTAAAGCTCTCTAGGAATCGCTAAAAGCTTCTAGGAATTGGAAAACGTATTTTTCTTATTTCTCTTTTGTTTCCCTTTTCATTTCTCGTATTTATTTCCAAGTGGGGATAAATTTGCCGCGGCTTGGAAGTACTTGAGGCTTCTCCAATGAAGAATGCTTTTGTATCTAAGTTAACTAGGTTTTTATAGGTCTAGTGCGCATTGGACCCTCAAGGTTCGACCCAAAAGCAAAAATTGTCTACTAGACTTAATTTTCATTGCCCGTTTGATCTCCTTAAAAATTAAAATTTTATGTGCCTTTTGGATCTATAGTAATACTGTCACACAAAACTCATACGTGAATTCGATTCCCACTCGTTCCGAATTCTTAACCGCGTAAAGTGAAAATAGTAGAATCAATGAGCTAACGTAATGCTGTATCAAAAGTCAGGTGTAACCTGATTATTTAAAGACATTTAAATAAACAAGGATATTCCCATGGTTTAGCTACGCGGCGGGATGTTTTATTTATACTAGATCGGTACCGCTATGCCAGCTGATTGGCTACACGTGATGATGAGAGACTAGTGCGAGTTCGCAATTTCGTCGTTCGCAAAACCAATCATAGTGTGGCAATCTCGTGACGATACACAATGTCGTTGGTTACGTCTCACTGCCTAAAGTTTTACCCATGTAAATCGAATTGGCAACTCGCAATATGTATCGTCGACAAATATCAGTTTTAATGCAATATTCAATGTATTTATTTTTTAAATTATCTTTATTAGTTTAGCTACTTTTGTCTAGAAGACATGGCAGTCCCAAATAATATTTCTTGTTGCAATTTGTTTGGTGAAATAAGGACACTCAAAATTTCACCCGTGATACCACTCAGGTGCACAAAGTGAAATACACCCCCAACATAATAATGGTTGCTATTTTAAGTTCTTATTAGTTCTTAATGATTGTTAGTATAAGTTCACTAGTAGGTATGCGTTTACTCGCCACTAGACGTGGTAGGTAGTCATGAAAAGTCATGTCAGATGCCTTTAGGCGACTCGTGAAATTTCTGAAGAAAGTCAATTTAGTTAAAAATTATTGCCCCAACAACAGATTGTGTAGATCAAAAAAGGGACCAATTACCGATCGCCTTAATTCGCTTGACCCGTTAACATTTAAGGAGTTTCGCGTGAATTCCCCATGGGACGATAAATAAATCCAATAAACCCCGTAACAATAGTCATAGGAAAGCCATTAGTGTGACGTCACGCATATTAAATGCTCTTTCATCTGGCCGACCATTGTCCCGCTTCCGTGTGGCGCGCGGACAAAATCGAGTAAGTCACGATTTTATTGAAATGCGTATTTCGAATACGCAAAAAAACTCTGAAATCTTCGTATTGCGAAAAAAAGGTTCTACTCTTGCTACATGCTATAGCTATAGTAGCTTTCAGCATTTGCTCCCGTTATAAGAAAATATCGTGAGTAAACCAGCAAACTAGCTGATTATTCACTAATTCCTGACTCTGCTTGGCTTTAAGCGCCATATCAGTTGCCTTTGGGCGACTTGAATAAATCATATCTATCAAATAACAAGCTTACACTAATGCGGTAAGAAAAAAATATATTGATATATTTCCGTAAATAGAAAAAGTTAACAAATAATGACAGAATAGGCAATATTCCGCGGGTAAATTAAATTGTTTAAGAACTTGAGTATTTGATACTTTGACTATGTTTACACCCTTCTAAAACGGCATTACTCAGTAAAAGTATTGTATGTATGGCACCTAAAATTTATAACAAAATTCCACAACAAGTTAAAGATCAGAGTTTAAATTTATTTGAAAAGCACCTCAAGTCCTTGCTGATTGATAAATGTTATTATAATTTGAACGATTTTTTTAATAATATAATAAATAATCTATATCTTTGTCTTTGTACTCGTGAAAATACTTGTGAAAATTGTGAAATAAAGTGAAAAAATGAAATGCCCTATACTAGTCATGTTCGATATTTAAATATTAATTTTTGAGATATTATTATTATTATTTAATTCAAAGCGAGTGACGGTCAAAAGGTTAAACAAAATGAGACGTTTAATGACACAATTTGTCTCGTTACCCATATTTGTGTAACAAAAGCGGTTACACAATAGTGAAATTTCACGCAAAATACCCGCAAAACGAGAGAAACCTTTATTGTATGAAACAATACATTAATCGTTTTTCACGCCACAAATGGTTTTCACAAATACATTGGGTGAGGCGACAGAAACAGACACTTCAAAATGTCCTTTTTTGTATGAAAAGAGCAATTATGTATTTGAATAAAATTGTTTTAAAATGAGAAATATATATTCTAGAATATAAGCGTTTTTGGGACTCTTGTAAAATAGAACAATTTATACTAGCTTAGTACTTTATTTGTATAGATCTTCAAAAATTAATTAATTATGATTAATGATCAATAATTTAAAGCATGGAACTTACATGCCTTTGTCAATAATTAATAATAAAAGCATGTCGCTTCCATGCTTCTGTCAGCCCAGTGGCCACATATGCATGACTGGTCTCTGTCGTTATAAAAATATGAACAAGCTTATAATACGATGGTTATAAATGGAATTTTCTGGTGCGAAAATTTATGAGCATGAATCGGTCAACAGTTTACTCAACTGCGAACTGAAAGGGTGTGGTGGTTTATTTAGACAAAACTTTTGGAGAATAAACTATACTATAAATAAAACCTAATAATATATACTTATTTTAAAGATTATAAGTTTAACATTTATAATCAATATATATATAAAACTCTTCCGTTACTGAGTGACTGACTGACGGACAACGTACAGCCGAAACTACTGGGCGTAGGAAATAAATTTCAGCTTTGAAATTTAGCATGTAGGTTCCCAGGGGAGTAACGGATTTTTACGTACATACGAAGTTGTGATACGTGTATATTTTGCTATGAAATGATGAATGGTTTATTAGCAAATAAAATAGGAATTGTATTTTTAAAGCGGATCGTTCATTTTATCGTGAGAAAATATGAAATAAGGTATATATGTCATGTTTAGGTAAAATAATCATACTACATAATTTATGTAAATAAAACAAAAATATTTCTCTAAGCGCATAAATATATATTATCTCAATTATCATTCAGCATTTCCTAAAGATTGACTATTAGAGAATGCTTTTAGAATGAAATCCTTTTAAACAAATAAATAAATATGACTTATACCGTTTTACCGACAACCCGCACTCTCGTTCCAAATCCCAGTTTGTCCAACTTTCAGCCCGAATAGGTCTAGACTCGTTCTAATGTTATTATTAGGAATTACGACATCTCATTGTCCTTTAATCGGAATTGGGTTCAGGTCGTTGCAAAATGTGGTTTATTGTTATTGATTTACGATTTATTGTCGAGTGCTTTGGTGTACGCAGGTGGTGCTGGACTGTTTGTTTATGTATCGAACTTTGTGAAAATCAAGAAGTATGCACTTATCTATATACATACGATACTTTAAACTACGAATACTTTAAAGACTAACCAAGGTACAATATTCTACCAACTTGTATGTATTTCCATCTCTTTCTATCTTCAGCCATCGTTTGGGGTAGTTCGGTCAGCGCTGCCCCAGCGGTCGAAACGCTCTGAGAACCACCTTTTAACCCCCTTGTATAGGACACCAATCTTGCTCTCTTGTATGTATATATTTAGGTATTTTATAACACTTTATATTTACTAAAAATCAAACCCCTCAACCATATCGTGGACTGATAAAAACGATATCAAATTCTGCCAGTAATTTTTATAGGGAGACGTGACAGGTAACAAAATACTTGTGTATTTTGTAACACCCTGTATAAATTACGCTATGGAGAGACGAAATCGAAGTTTTTATCACGGTATAAAAATAAAATAAAATATCGCCAGTAATTGGCACACGTTTAAAATTCAGGACTCGGTCACTTTATCTCTCCCGCGAGAATCGAACGAGTGCCACAATGGACACGCGTCGCGGTGACGCGATCACTGCGATCAGAGATCGGGATTTCGTGTTGGACCTTTGACGTAAAAGGCGATTAAAGTAACCATATGCCTTCTTTTTAAAGTGAATTGAGTACAGCAGAATACCAAAATTTTTGCCTGTAGCATGAAGTGTATTAACTTATATTCATTATGTAAATGAAAATAATTTATTTAGACAACTAAAATACTAATAAAATCTCGTGTTATGTCACGACACGAAAGTAATGTAAATATCGAATATTTTAATAGTTCTTTGCTAATTCATGCAATCACTTAATAGTTGCTTATGGGAATAACGGAAATCTATTAAAATATTTACTAATTACTAGTAGCTTAAGTTAAATTAAGTACGCGAATAGGGTAAATCCTATAGTATCAGATAGTGCACCGTCAACAGAAAGCAAGCTATCACAAATCATTGCAAATTCGCCGCTATGGCCGCCATATAGCGTTGGCTGGGTAACTTGACATGCAGTTTACTGAACTCATTCCCGAATTTCCAACAGGGACAGAGCCGCGGGGCGGGCTAGTAAACGACATTCTATTTAATGACAGTCTTGCATCAGAGAAAACATTTAAGCTCCTGAAGCTGTTTATTTTCGCTCGGAGAATCACAATTTTATTTTAATTTCCCCTTGTCTGCATGTCGCAAGCGCAAGGAGAATAAAAATGTAGAGGATGCATTTTAAATTGTAAACATGTTTCGATACAATATTTACCCAGTTTCTTCACAAAAAGTGTGTGCTTTGTACGGTTTTGCTGGGCTGTTTAGAGAATAAGAATAGAAAATACTAAACGCAAACCAATATATACTCTGACAGAGGTATAAAAAATAAAGAGTGTAAACAATCCAATAAATTAACGCTGATTTTTTGTCGGCCATTTTGTTCTTAAGATTTGTGCTGAAGCATTACCATGTAACCTTTTTGTGTAATAGGTGCATTTTAAGAAGCTTTTAGCATTTTTTAAATTGATAAAAATATAACCATTTCTGCAAAGAATGATGAAAGCAATTAAAGGTCAGTCTGGGCAAAAAAGTTTACCTTGTGAGCTGCGAAGTTTCCTTTTGACGTGCGGGAATTTAAAATATATACTAAAACTAACTGTTGCCCGCAGCTTCTCTTGCAGTAGACTATGTTTGATCTCGGATCATTAACCATATCAATTTCAAATTTCATCCAAACTGGCCTAGCGGTTAGCCGTGAAAGCGAAACAGACAGACCGACTTTCGTATTTATAATTTAAGTATGGGATTATAGAAATGCGGACAGTCGCATATTGCCTGTTCTATTTTGTAAGAAAATTGGAATTTTCTTCTACATAACTCATCCTTCAATAGTCAGTATTATGATCCCTGACGATATTCCCAGAGTGCTGGCTCTGTAATAGCAGCAAAGAACGCCACTATAGCTCTTTTTTTCTTTCCTTTGCCGCGGTGCTTTGTGACTTCTTTTGAGTGTTTATTATTTTACTGTCAACATGAATACATTTTTTAGACAAAAATGGTCGATAAAGCTTAAAGTATAGATATGAAGCTGTGGTGGTGTAATGGTTAAGAAGCCCGCCTGTGAATCGAAGGGTGCCAGGTTCGAATCCTACTCGTATCACATGAGTTTGTATACCAATCTGACTCATGAATAGTAGTTTTCATAGACCACCACTTGCTTCCGGTGAAGGAAAACATCGTGAGGAAACCTGCACACAGATTAATTATTATTAACTTGTGTGTGAAATGGAGAAGGCAATGGCAAACCATTCCATTAACAATGCCAAGAAAGTTGTTGTGTGTGTTTAATTCCACGTAATGACCACGATCCTCAGCCATAAGGAATACGACTATGAAGAAGATAGATATCAAAGAGATATTTGGTGTCAGTAAACAAATTAATACAAATCCCACTTCTTTTTTCAAAAAATCTTATTTGAGA
Source organism: Plodia interpunctella (assembly GCF_027563975.2). Classification (NCBI taxonomy): domain Eukaryota; kingdom Metazoa; phylum Arthropoda; class Insecta; order Lepidoptera; family Pyralidae; genus Plodia; species Plodia interpunctella. The sequence continues at coordinate 9,861,748 of NC_071301.1, forward strand.
CATCAAATAACATACTCATAAGATATGATTAGTATTCGAACATTTATCGAAAAGAACTTTGATTATGTAGGTTACAGAAGAAGAGTGAGTAGAGTGATATTAAGAAAGAGATGGATGGACTATGTGGATATGAAGGAATTAGGACTTTAGTATTAGAGGAAATGGAGACGAATAACATATTGCATCGACACCAAACGATTGGAAATGTTAAGGAAGAAGGTGAATATATGATCAGTATTCGAACGTGAAACTGCGCGGTAACCATTCGACCACTAGCCTCTGCAATTAAATAAGGATATGTCTTCTAAATACATATTAAACTATTAAGTTATTCATAAATACAAAACACTGAATTAAACCGGAGTTGTGTATCAAAAGCGAACGAAAACAGCCGCAGGTACATTGTATCTGGAACATTAGTATGCACAAGCAATAAACCAGTCCATCCCCACCCGCGCACGAAAACTGCAAACTTGTACGAGTGCAACATTAGTGCGATTGACAGAAACATGGGCCTTGTTACCGAGCCGGGAGATGCGTATCATACGCCGCGCTACTGTTTTCCTATCTTCCACATGGATGGCTACGGCACTGGATGTGGCAATTGCCAATAGAATCTCTCAATGTCGCAACACACCTCGAAACCAGAAATCCGAATAAAAATTATACGGTCAAATTTTGAAAATTCGATTTTAATTGTATACGATAAGAACCAAAAAAAAAACTCAATTTGTCTAACTTCGACAAACTTTGAGTCATTCGGACTTACTAACGAAATATCTAACAGACTAAATTGCTATCAAATCCATGGCAAGATGTCTCGCATTCGCTGTCCATTCTAACTGGAATTTGGGATAGCCTTTTGTTAAATTTGTCTTGTAATAATGAAAAATTATAGCGTTTTAATATACTCGTACAATTAATATGGAAAAAACTAACCTGCTTTACATTTGTGGTCATTAGCTCCAAGGTAGCCTAACCCAAAATATTTCACGTTATTTATGTAATACTTATTATACATTCATTAGCTTCATATTGCATATGTTATGCTTAGGCTACTCTGATGCGCTTTGCGCTGAGAGCCACGTTTATAAGCTTTTCAGTTTCACATATTTTTTTTCAAGCAAAGACTATCTCTTCCATCATCCGTATCTCCTTGCTGGTCGCTTCTCGGGTGTAAATGGGTGCATAATAAGGCCCATTCAAAATCAAGCGGACGCATTCCGTCCAGTATAATAGGAATTCCCACTATACACGTGTTTGTTAGTCAAGCGTGTCCCGCGCGACACTTGTATGGTCCACGGAATAATGATTTACAATGTTCTTATTTAAATAACCCGGGTTTTTCGACACTTTTTTATTGTCGCGCGCGAGTGTTTTGTCAGCTCTGTTTATTTATGTCAAATTGGCCAGTTTCAAAAGTACTGAATAAGTCGTGCCAAATTTTTTAGACTTTTACCCACTAGGTGTCATCAGTTAACTCTTACTCTAGTCTAAATATCTTTTGTCGCTATCGCACGTTACAATATTTTACATAGACAGAACGAGACTAAACATATTTTAGTTTAAAGTATGATTTAACTTTTTGTATGAGTAAGAGGGATAGAAGAAGCTTAGTTACATTACTGAATTTGTATGTTCATATTACATAGTTCTATGTAAGCTTATCACTTCTTCCTCACGCGACATCTACACGTCCATAACATAGCATACTCCAGGAGTGCCGCCTGCGCTGGTGCGGTCACGTCTTACGTGGACCGGGAAATTACGTAGGGAACAAAATATTGGGCTATGCCACGTCTGGCCCTGACAGAAGGGGCCAAACCCAAGAGGTGCTAGCTTGATGCAGTCAAGGATGATATGCGTGCCAATGGTCTGACAACTAGGGATGCCGACGACCGTGCGAAGTGAGACGAGAAAGTAGGAAAGCGACCACTGAGCTCCGAAGCTCAATGGCTGCGGAAAATGCTCAAATGACTAAAAGAGAAAGATCGCAGGAGCTAGGTAGTTTCTGGTATATATGATAATTGAAAAATATCCTGTATGATAAATAATATACCTTATACTATCAGGAATACAGTGATATTGGCCATTCTCACAACACACGACATGAGATTTATACTGAGGCAGTATAAATCTCATGTCACAAAAGACACTATATTTCAGTCGCCCCCCTTATGCACGGTATCAAAACGTACTGTGATCTATGAAACTTATTGTGTGACTGGCCTTTTAAATAGATAATCAGTTTTATAAAGTATGAGAACTAGTATGTTTACGTTGGTGTTAGGAACTGTAAATTAAACCTATATTTTTTCATATAGTTAGACACTAATACTAACTATTGAAAATGAATATTTTTGTTTTACACCATCGAAATTAATAACTTTACAATCGAAATGTTAGATTCACGAATGAGAATTTTAACCTTAAATAAAGTGAAATAAGTAATTTAAAAAAGACATCTTAATCAGCATAAATATTCTCTTAATCAAAATAAACTTACATTAAAATAAAGTTACCAATAAACTAATGAGATATGGCGACCCATTGGTCTTTAAATATATTTCGCGTATTTTTCACAATATGATTTCAGAAATAATTGTACAAATGCAGCCTTATTACCGCCGGTATCTGTGTATCTCACGATCGGCCCTATCGGACACCATCGACGAGATACCATCGTAACGATTTTGCAAAGGGATCGGACCGTTTCGTACTATAATATATTCGTGAACGAAATGTTTCACATCTTGACTGTCATTATTATCATCACACGAGTATTTTATCTTCTTTCCCAGTACTTTAAAGATGATTTATTCTAAAACATCACAATAATTTATGTAAGCTACCTATACTTATAATTGCTATACTTAAAAAGCTTTTATATTACTTTATATTATAAAAAAGTAATATAACTTCTACATTCAATGTTTTTAATATTTTTCCAAAAATATTACAATCTGGGATTTTCGGAATTATTTTAATTGATATATTAAAAGACTTTTTCAACTAATCTAATAACCCAAGATGTTTTACAAAATAGGCTGAACCTATTCAAAGACAAATGAAAACAGTTTATAAATAAAATCTTAAGGTGACAATAATTTATCGTGTATCTTGTTTCAACACTCTGTATTTTTATGTGTTATGCAAAATATTATTACTTCTCTACTTAACACTTCAGTGCAAACAACGAAAACGTTACTCATGTTACCTTTTGGATCGCTAAATCAAAAGTACTTCGCTTGGCAACGGTATTTCTCGCCTTTGCCAAGTTGCATAAATATTGTCTCTCTTACAATGTACCTGTAATTGGGGGATCTACGATAATGCCAGAGATTTGGGTTATATTTCTTCATGAGATGTCATCCGGCGTTTTATATTCGTAGTTCCATTCGTCTTCTTCTTCTTTGCATGTCGAAGCTCTCCAACGAATATTTTACATTTTTCGAGACAGGTGCTGCGCCACGGCCAAAATAAGTACAGTAGATTATTTTACAGTAGATTAAGTCATTGCTGATTGTTTCTGTTTCATAATTTCTTTCAATAACATCCAAACTACATTTCCCTTTTAGACAGTTTCAATAGTTAATCTGTACATAATACTATTAGATAGCTTTTAACTGTTAGTAAAGCATCGATTTTGAAGTGTTGTGTCTCACGTACTTTATTTCTGTAGCTTGAATCATCAAATATATTTTATTGCATATTTTAACTCTGGTGGCAATTTGTAATCTACGCTTCCGTGTAAAAATATATATACAATTATATATATCTAATTAAAATAAGGATAAATTAAAATTGAAGCATAAAAACCCGAAGCAGCCCGAACCTTCGCCCGCGCGCGCGCACCTGTATATCGAATATCGCGGTAATGGCTGCATTTTCGCTTGCATTCGGGATTCTCCAGTGATTTATATACCCTTTAGTGCACTCGAGTAACATACACACGAATGCAAATTCCCAAAATTCCCCGCCCCGAAATTTGACTGTGAATTTATTTAAAGAAATTACGACGCCCAAAGGTTAGCACGTTATTTATTATAGGATTATATTCTTGTAGCCTACTTTATATCGATTAACCATATGTAGTATCTGTTGTATTCCATTCATAAATCAGTTTAGCGAAAATATTCGATTGACGTAATAGAGTAAAATTGTTTTCTCTTAAATTAGAACAGTGTCATATTTTCAAGCTGACCCACTACTTGGTTCTTATTCAACCATCTCCCACTAACTAGTAGGAACTGATTGGTTGAAACTTCAACTAATCATTTTCGAGAATATAATGATATTCTCGAACATAAAAACACAGTTTATAAAAATATAATTTTTAAGATAAAAATACAATTTTTAAGATTAAAATACAATTTTTAAGATAAAAATACAATTTTTAAGTTAAAAATACAATTTTTAAGATGAAAATATAATTTTTAAGATAAAAATACAGTTTTTAAGATAAAAATACAATTTTTAAGATAAAAATTATTATAAAATTTTAAAGACCCCTAAAATTTACCATTTTGCTGCTCAAGTACTTATGCCTCTTTATCTCAATATACAGAATCCTATAACATATTCCATTGTTTTCTGAAGCGTATTGTCCTGGCGCTTGCGCATTACAGTTACCGCGGCCATAATGAGGCAGTGACGTCACTAGAAAGTGGACAAAACAGACCGCCGCCAAAAACAGAGTCTGGTAGCGTCAGCATAGCAGTTGTTTACTCTTTCGTTTTAGAGCAATTTCTTCCTTGCCGCGTCAGAGCGTCTTTCCTATGAGCATCCTACATTTTCGTTTCTGCTTCGCATGTTCATCGACATCCCTAATTGTCAGACCATCGGCGTCCATTGGCACGTCATCCTTGACGACATCAAGCCAGCACTTCTTGGGTTTGTCCCTACTATCAGGGTAGAAATTTTTACCACGGGCTTTGTGGAGCATTGTCCTTTATACTAAACGTGACAAAATTTCAGCTCAGTCTGTTTAAGATATCTGCTTCAAAATTCAGTTTCATGATTCCACCCGAACATAGTAATGTGTGCTAGATATATAATTGTAATAATAATAGCTTGTAATCACTGTAGAAAACATTTGATTCACACGATATACCTACCTAAATGCATAAAAATATTTGATAAAAATGTTTTAGAAGAATTGTTTTATTTTGCGTAGAAACGGTCAATTTCACAATGTCAATAAATTATCCGTATTTATAACTTTTACGCTGACTGTACCATTGACTTATCAGATGCACAGAAGAAAGCCGAATGCGTTAAACGGTAGTTAGTTAAGCACAATTATTATTATTTAGTGCCGGAGTGCATAAAGGAGACGCCCACGCGTTTCATGCGAACAGTGGTCCTAGTGTGGACACGGCTTTAAATAAGTATAATAAAACTTTTTTTTTTTTAATTGGAGGCAAACAGATCCACATAAAGAAAAAAAAATGAGGTATAGTGACACTATTTCTATACTATCTAGAAAATATTCAAGGGAAAATGAAGGGATATTTGACAAAAAATTACTTGAATCTACATTTACTGCTAATAAGGCCGACTTCCAAAGCGCTTGATCTATTGTCATAAACTATTGAAGCCTAACAAACACTAGTTGTTATAGATTAATTGATCTTGCCACCTACTTATAAAGAACGATGACCGATTAATATTTACTAATAATCGAAATATGGAACACCATCGTGCAATCACACCATACTAAGACTTAGGTCAATACAATAGCCGTTAATTTACTTAAAATTCGAATTATCCCAATATTTGCGTCCCGTTTCACCCGACGCTGATACAAAGTTCCCGCATTGTGAAACGGAATGTTTAATTATTATAATTACCTTTCAGCTCAGCGTTAAATGGGAAATGTGTACCGTTTCGCGAAAGTTTTCGGTTTCATTATTATTGGGCGCTTCTAAAACTCGACGAATATTAAATTTGACCTTATGATAGATTTTATTATCGTATTATTATTTATATTTACGCTATTTTTAATTTATTATAAAATTTCTACTATGAGACTGAGCAAGTCTGTCTATTATATATAAATCTATATGTGTCTATTATATATATATATCTATATAAGTCTGTATATTATATGTATATCTATATGTGTCTGTAAAAAAATAATATTAATTACATTTCCAAATCCCCAAAAATAAGATCTTAAAATTGTGAAGCCTCGACTAGCTTATTACTGAAATAAATAAATAAATATATTAGGACAAATCACACAGATTGAGCTAGCCCCAAAGTAAGTTCGAGACTTGTGTTATGGGATACTGACTCAACCATACTATATTTTATAACAAATACATAAATAGATAAACATCCAAGACCCGGGTCAATCAGAAAAAGATCATTTTCCATCATGACCCGACCGGGGATCGAACCCGGGACCTCTCGATTCAATGGCAAGAACTTTACCACTGCGAAACCGAGGTCGTCAAACCTACTACAAATGTGTTGTGACGTACTGTATACGTGTATTTTTTTAATGACATATCATAATTTAAAAAATTATATATTATATAAAAATTATATATTATATAAAATTATATATTATATTTTAGCAATATTTTTAAATCGCCAAAGATATCTGAAGCTGATCTACGACGATAGTGTATAACCAGCATAATGCCGGCTCCACATTTACGTCGAACGGTTTGCTAAACTTTATCGGATACGGTATACATTGCTAGTTTTTCATTGCGGCAAGTAAAAGCACTCATACTAACTAAGCCATGTTCACGCATTCACGTCGGCATAAAACGGGCAGGTCCATACGAAAACACCGCATTCGTTCGATTGTATCGGCCGCGCATTCGAAATCATCCTTTGTAGGTATTTATTAACAATTGTACTGGCGATACTTTATTCAGATACCATTTAATTACTGCAATGATTTACTGCGTCGCGTAACACAATAAAATTATAAACAAGATAAAAATTTAACGTTGGTTAAGTGTTTAATTAATGTTTTAAGACGATAAGTAATCTGAAACAATGGTAATAATAATTTAATAATTTCTTTATTTCAAAAACACATTAAGCATATAAATGCCAGGAGAACTAATAAATAAGAAATAATAACGCTTGGAAACTATGAGTATATTATATTTCTTCGAGAAGACCAGTCGTAAAGTTTCAGTCAATTACTGACTAGCTGTAAAAGACTTAAGTGAAAGCCACCGTCAAAACTTTCGTAACCAGATGCGATCAAAGTCTTTATCATACTTGTTCGTAACCAGTTTCGATAGAAAACTTTAGACTAGCTCTTCCACTCTCGCGTGATTTTCCACGGGAACAGATATTTTTCCGGGATGAAATGGAATGTCCTTCTCCGTATTTCAAATTGTAACTGTATGTATGCAATATTCAAGCAGGCTTCGCTCGGGTCAAAACATAATAAATATTACACCTTAACCTTCCTTAGTAATCGCCATCTATTATTGAAAACCACATGAAAATCCGTGTAGTACTTTTTGAGTTCACGAACAGACAGACAGATTGACGCGTCAGGATAGGATTCGAAAACCTATAACACAGTTACGCAACCCATTTCCGAGGCGTCATCAACTGGGATCTAAAGTGCGGCCCGATCTAGATCGAGTGCTGCTCGTTTCCCGCCAAATTCAATAGTCGCAGAACCTGAACTCAATTTGCCTTATTTCCTTCTAGATATTGCCTTCTCGAGTTGTAGCGTAAAATTAATAAAGTGCTTAGATTCTTATATGTACCTGCCTGCTACAAGTTCAGTGCTTCGCAGCGTCACTGCTTCGTATACAACAATACGCTAAAAACCAGAAAGGTATATAAGGTATGTTTCTACTTCTTCTTGTCGAGTCGCAATGGCTTTTCAGACGATATTCGACCAGTATGTGGCGGCGCTCATCGCTAAGTCCTCCATATTGCAGGATGTGGCGCAGTTGGGACAGAACAGCAGGCGAGCTATAGATTTAACAGCGCTAGGTCTTAAAAATAATCTTATTTTCTTTATTTGGGCAACATACAGTTATTACGAACTAAATTTATTTTATGACTTTTAAACATTCGGGTGCGACTTTACCGTATTTCGTATCAGCTCTCATTGTATTTTCATCTCTTAGTCGCTTCTCTTCACGACATCCTCAGGATGATGGGGTCCTAATTATCTAATTTATACACACACGCCGACCATCTGCGAACCTATCGGTATATGGTTCTTAAATATTGTCTAAGGTTAATTTTTACATGGACCTCTGACTTTATGGCGTCATCGTGGTCGCGAATGAAATAACGAAAATACTCAGATGAGACAAAGAAACTATCTGTCTCGTCTTCGCGGTTATGTGTTTGGGGCTGTGACGCCGCGTATGAGTTAAGAGGGAGGAAAAACAACAAAAAACCTTACTGACAAAATGTCCATGTGATTTCATGGAACAGTCAAAGGGCATTAGTTTGAGATCCTTAAAGAAACTGGGACAACGTAACTCGCGAACTTGGAAATCCCATATCACTGGAATCGATCCCAAACTTTAGTTATCCTTTCGGCGTGAGCGAACCTAATCCACGTGATTTCTCTCTTTCCTTACTATTTGGATGGCGTCCGATACTCACTTCCAACTCGGTAAGAATTTTTATTGTCCTACAAATTACTTCTTTTCGAAGCTTACTCACTCTTTCTCTCTCATCTGTGTGTAATACGACTTTGCTGCTCACATCTCACAATCGAGTCGATTCTCAGTGAGAACAATCTAATTGCGCTGATGTGACGCAAAAATAATCACAACGCAATGTGATTGATTCGCTGTATCTCACTTCGAATATCGAATCGCAAACGATATCGAATCGCAAACTCGTTATCATATGATCGTATTCAAATCTCAATTGTGATTCCTGAAAACCCAAGGGCCACTGAAAAATAAACCTTAAAATTTTTGTATAATTGTTTTCAAGATTGAAGATTTCAAAATTGTTTCTTCTTACCTATACTTGTTTGCTAAACAACTAAACCTTAGTTGTTCTATAAATCATATGGAATGAGGAGACGAGAGAATGATTAAAAATGAGATTTTCAATAGTAGCCAGAAAAACTTATAAGACGCCCTAAGAAATTCGGTTATATCCACGGAAAGTTCGCTTCTCAATCAATTAAATGGACATTTTGTTGGGAAACTTCACTGGATTCGAAAACTTCATTTTTTACCTTCTCACCGCAATCACTCCAAATTAAGGGCTCTGGGTTTCTTGGCAAGTTTTAGGATGTATATTTTTTATAAAATATACCTTTACCCTTTTATGTTGTAACGTAATGGTCATGCCTGAATTTCATCAGTAAGTAATTTAAACAAAATTTCTTAACGATTACGTCGCAAATATTTTATATACGTAGTGAAATGTTATTAGCGGAACATTTGACAAAAATAAAGAAAATATTATTTTTAATGAACTTTTAAGGCAGATATTATACGATATTATTATTTTAAATTAATGCCGAAGATTGTACGATGTTTAGGAGAAAAAGTAGGAAAGTGGACCCTGGGCTCCAACGCTCTATGGCGGCGGAAGTGACTAGGAAAACGCTAAGATTAGAGATTATTGTTTCAAAATGTATCGATAAGTTATCACTCCGTCACCGTTGGACCTAGTCCATAGGACCTATTTCCAGTACCAAGACAGCTGAATTTGCAATAAATTTGGGTAGATTGTGCCGTACCTTGTTACACATGTAGTCAGTACCTTGCCGGTTTTACACAACTCGGAAAAATCTACTCTGAAAAATGTTATTTTAACCTTGATCATAAAAGCGCTGCAATATTTTAGAAGGATGCTTTTTGTGGCCGGCATTAAAAGGGGTAGGTTGGGTAAGCAATACAGTTTCACGACAGTTTTACAGGTCCGTAATGTAACGTTAGGGTTGGCATACTAGATCAGAAAATCAGCTTTCCTGATAAAGTCTGTTTCTTTGCAATTTCCTAGACTTTTATGGCTTTGATTTGATATCGCCTATGGGCTAATGACAAAAATGTGTCATTACCTTTTCCTTTAAAAAAAAAACATAAAAAACATCGGCTTTTTGTGCCAACTTTATTAATTGTAATATTTTTCTTGAAGGGTGAAAATCAAAATTCAAAGGAAATTCCTGTTTTGACAACCCTAGTCGGGGTGCTCAGCTCGAGTGGGGTAGTAAAGGAGATAACGTTTTTTCGGTAAAATGTTTCGGAGAGCTCGAGGGCGTTTACACCTGATGTCTCTTAAGGCGATAGTCGGAATACTCTTGCAAGCGTATATAGGTGTATAGTAATATGGAACTTGTTAACTGCTGAAAACTACGGTATTATACGCCAGCTCCACACTGTCTCCGACTCAGACACATGCCAACACATATGCGTGAAATCTGCGTAGTTTTATGCGCCGCAATGGAAAACCAGCAATGCATATACATACCTAATCCACAAAAGTTTCTGTTCTAACTCAATTTACTACTATTTTCGTCATAATTTTTAGTCTTATAAAAATCGACCGGCACCTTAAGTGATTAAACTGTGTAATTTACTTCCAAAGACCTTGAGAACTTGTCCTAAAGGCTTTTAGCAGAAAATTATGTTAGGGTAGTTGGTCGTACTCGCCTAGTCTACTCTTCCCCTGTTACTCTATTACCGCCGAATATTCAAAATGATTTTATGTGAAATGTATATTTGATATTTGCTAAAATTTAATTGAAAATTGCTCATTTCTTATTCGAATTTAAAAAAAAAAACTGGAGAAACAAAAAATCTGTCGTAAAAAACTAAAGAAAAACAAAAATCTTTTTTTTACTCGCAGATCTTAAACATTGCTGTCTATTGCGTCCCCACATTATATAGCAAAGCTTTGGCTGAATAATCAACAGCAACGTCTGACAGAAAATATTATACAAGACGGAATGCATGATCTTTGGTTCTGACCGTTATATTATAATTATATTGCCTACTTTAATCACATATTTTTTTCTTCTAAGTTTAAACATGGAATAGGTATTTTATCGAGCAGTTTAAATATGTTATATTATTGCTGCAGGACGAGCCAGCCTCCTCGGGCGACAGTGGCGACGAAAGTGGCAGCGAACCAGAGTCCCCGAGCGAGAAACTGCTGCACGCGCAGAATCTGAAACAGGAGTGGGTCAGCAATAGTGTGGAGAGAGACGGCACTAGCAGGTACCAACGCGGAGCTTTTTCCACTAATCCGTACTTAGTGTGTTTGTCCACCGCCGCCGTCACCGTCACGTCACCGAGATCGAGATGACGGCGCCGAAGTAGCGGGTTCATACATTTAATTGTGTCCACCGCGCCGCGTGTCCGCACATCCGCACCCGAGCTCTGTCGTCTCGGCCGCCGAAATTGCGAGTAACGTGGCCCGAGATTTTGACGGGCCGATCAACTGCCAGCAATACAAAACACGTATGAACTTGTCCCACACACTGCCGTCGCCGTCGCGGTGCGACGAGCTCAGTTATTATTTTGTCTGTCATAATATATGATTGTAATAAAAATGGGCAAAAAAATTAAATACTATATTTATAGAAAATAAAGAATGTTTGTGGGATAAAACCAGAAGAAGATAAGACATATTAAACTCGGCCCGTGACGTGCGGTGACGGCGGCGGTGGACAAACGCCCTTACTCTCCTGATGGGGACAAATAGATTTTCGTTTACTCATAATCATAACCGCGTTCGCGTCTTTACTTATAAAGATCATCCGTGCTTCGGAAGTCACGTTAAACCATTGGTCCCGGCTGTATTTGCATGTAGTTAAAACCGACCAATTTTGATGTGACGGATGGATTAGTAGTAAGGACCTTGACTCACCGGTCAACGGCCAATCGGCACTCCTTATCCATCCAATAAAAGGGCCATACAGTGGGGATATTGAAATGGCTCATGATGACATTGTTTCCAGGGAACCACAAGTCCAGGCCGAGTCCCAGGCGTCCACATCCTCGACGACCCAAGAAGCCGACAGCAGCAAGTCCACCCAACGACCCCTGACCAAGATCTTGCCAAAAATCGACCTCCCAGGCGGAGCCATGCTGTACCCTGGAGTACTGGCTGGTCTGGACAGTCTAGGCACCAACATTGGGCTAGGAAACCTGGCCATGAGCTACCCACATAGTTTCATTTTAGGTCTTGCCAATCAAGGACAGGAAGGTGGTAAGCAGATCAATATTCCTTTTTCTCATTCCTAGAGTAGTATTCCTCACAGCTGAAGGTCGTGTGGAGATCTGTTCCCTTGCTATGGAGGGGCCATTATGAGGATATAACACACCCGATCGGAAGACTTGTTCTTTCATGGACAAATCACACAGGATTCAGTTAGCCCCAAAGTAAGTTCGAAACACACATATAGACATATTATAAAATAAAATATTCTACCGCGTCTATTCGTGATAAAAACAAAACTACCGCACGGATTCTCATACGGTTTTCACCAATAGATAATGTGATTCCTAAGAAAGGTTTCGGTGTATAATTTATTTTGTTTTTAAGCAAGAGATGTCGGACCCGAAGCTAGTATATAGATATAGACAAACATATTTAATTTTAATAAATTAATTTGAATGGAATCTAACCTCTAGACAAAATTATTGAAGCGGTGGTGGTGTAATGATTAAGACGTTTGTGGATCGAAAGGTCTCAAGTTCGTATCCTACTCGTGCCATATGAGTTTGTATACCAATCTGACTTATATATAGTAGTTTTCATAGAACACCACTTGCTTCAGGTGAAGGAAAACATCGTGAGGAAACCTGCACACTGGTGGACAGTTTACTTCGTTAGTGTGTATGCGACTAATACTATATATATACTAGATGGCGGTAAATACCTATTCGTAAAAGTCATGTCAGATGCCTTTAGACGACTTGATTAAAATCTGACACCAGTGTTAACAATAACACACTGGATATGATGATGATGACAAAATTATTGCGTTCTTCAAATAAATTCCCTTTTCCAGCATCAACATCGAACCAGCAATTTATAACCATACCTCTATCGATGGCGAATATGGCGATGGCCGCGGCTTCCAACCCAACGTCGACTGTCACCAACGGCGGTCCAGTGAGCGCTTCCAGTGACGACAGCAGCGAACTGCAGGACCTCAGCACCGGCAGGAAGTGACGACTTGGTTTTGGTAAGAAATCCATACTAATATGTGACGTTCCACGAGCAAAACGTACCTTAAATTCAAAAGCGACATTATGTGAGTAATTGACTTAGAATTAATATAATATACACCACTAATTGACGTCAAAAATTTACTGAAAATTAAATGTAATCTCTCTTATCTGAACGTTATCCAGGTTGCTTCGTCAAATGTTGATAACGTATAGTTAAACGTACGTAACGTATAGTCAATAGTTGACTAACGTAAACTAAAACTAAGCCTACTGCCGACTTCTAAAACGCAGGTGACGAAGAAGCGGCACAACAAACTTCAACGCAACCTTTTCTCATTACCTTATGGAAGGAAGTCGCTTACGATATCGTGTTTATTATCATCCTTCACCTTCAATCGTATTCCTAATAGCTGAACGACTTTCTTGGCAATATTAATGTGTGGTTTGCCGTTGCGTTTTCCATTTCACACACTATATGATCATTTATGTCGTGAGCGTAACCGCGTGCAACGGGTAGTCTATCATCTGTCATAAATAATAATCGGATGATTATTATCACGCACACAAATATGATGGTAGAGCTAGTGTCCGGATACAAAGCGCCTTAAATTAATTTGTGCCGCGGGAGAAGCAGCAGGCAACAACAAGTCAAGAAATAAAAACAAAAAAACAACGATACAAAGCGCCTTAAATTACTTTATACCGCGTGTGGAGCAAGGGGCAACAGCTAATTAGAAACAAAAACAAGAAACAAGTACATAATTTATCTTAAAATTCGAAATGGTTTAGTAGTGGATATTTAGCCCAAATCACTAAAAGATGAACTGCGAACATGTTCATGTATAATCGAAATTTGAAATTACTAGTACTTAATAACCAATGATTTCATGTTTTAGTTATCATGATACTGGCAAGACAATTACTGTGAATATGACAAAAAATGTGGTTCCAGTAAAATCCTAAATTGGCACAAGTGAAAAATAAATATGATCACCTTATTACCTTCTATGAGTGTTGTTCCAGTATGTAAGCGATGATAACGCAAAAAAAATTGACCCATAAATTTAATTTCGTAAAAACTTATTTCATGAAAATGATAGATTTAATTGTGTAATTTCATCACATAACTTTTTTACAGATAAAAAAGCGGCGGTGTCGAAGATCTTCATAGATACTACCAATATCCTACCAAATTTTGATATTTGGACATGATATAAGTATTAAATAAAACTATTGACTTGTTTACTTTGTACTACTATTATAATGGTAAGTTTTAAACATTGAAGAAGTAATTTAGAAAACAATCTTCAGAAAATCATAGTGAAACAGCTTTTCAGAGGGATTAGTGCGGGTTTGCATTTCACTTCTCACCATCGAATCTATTCGAAGCGACTTGCAATTTGTTTGTCGTTGCGTCACAATGGCGCAATGTGATTGGTTTGCTGCGTCTCACTTCGAATCGATTCGATGGTAAGAAATGAAATGCAAACCCGCACTTCGCCCACAGGTCATAAAACGAAATATTACATTGTCCTATATTTGATGAATGCGGTTATGACAGATCGACAATCTGATAAAATCTAAAAATTTAAACTTTAACATGGTTTCGTAACGCATAAAAACGTACGCACAAAAGAAAAATAAAACGTTTAAATATATTTGTTATGCATTTCCCTCCTGAAAATTAATAGCTTTTAAACTTTATTATCAGTCCAGTCCATACTATCCACACTAATAAAGTCAAAAGTCTGTCTGTTACATTTTTACGGCTAAACCACATAGCCCGATTTTAATGAAATTTATAAAAGACATAGTTATATACTACTTTTTGACAATATTACGGGCAATTTGACATAACCGCATTCTGAGCACGTCGCAACTGTAAGATATTTAAAGAAATACAAAATCTTTCAAATGTTATTTTTTGTTTCAAGCTACGAGTGTGCTCTTACGTAATCCTATATTACAAACAATAATTTAGATAGATACACATACAATGTCGACGAATCTATTTGTCTGAGTTTATTAAAATTATATATTACAAGTCATTTAGACTTCGATCTGTGAATTTAATTATTTTCTATTTTAATAAAAATATCAGTTGAAAAATATATAATTATGATGTTAACTCAAATTGTAATCAATTATGCAAAATTAGTGCTTTTTGGGCTTTATAAGATACTGCCCAATGTACCTTGCCAGTATATAAAATTGTATACAAAATATAACAATGTAAATCATAATTAAATTGTGAAAAGAAATGTCTAATTTATTATTATACATATAAGTAGATTAGTAAATATTGTTTGTATCAAAAAATAACATGTATTTTTGTACCAAACAATTACTTGGAGCATAGAATATAGAGAATATAGAAGTATACACTTGGTCTAACTTAACAGTGTAAATTCCCAATAGAAATTACGTGTCTAATATTTTACTAGCCTGTTGTGCAAAAAAAAAGTCCCGCGTATTTGTCGTTCTATACAATCTCTGATTTTGTGTCCTGTCACCAAATAAGTGAAATATTTTTTTAGATGTAGCTGTCAATAGGTGTTTAATTGCTAAATAATCATGCCAAAGACTTTAAAGCTTTTACTTTTCAATGTGGGATACATGTGACTTAATGACCTCAATAATATACAAATTGAAAAGCATATAATCTAGGTGATTCAATTAAAAAACTTCTAAAAGATATTTAAAAATATCGTTTTCTTGAATTTATATTTAAGAAAGAATTTTAAGAAGCAACTCCGTCGCCGACCCTTGGTAATCTGTAACCAAGTTTACCAACGCACACTAGCACCACTATCGCATTTTAATCAATATATTTTATTTCTTATCGAAAAAGAAACATTTGATAAAAAATGCGATGTTGCGCTTGTATGGGGGACAAAGCGCCTTAAAGCCACAAACTTCACTGCGCAATATTTTGCTTCACCGCACCCATCAATGCATGACAGACCCATATTCTGCTTATTCTATATTCTCGTTATTTTATATCGGGGGCAATATTTCAGCCGTTCAACCGATAGATCTTGTTACCGACGGCCAAATAAGCAATGAAGAATTGTTACAAAAACTGTGATTTTCCATTGACAAGATTTATTTGCTGTTCAGAAATTGCCTACTGCGTAACTGCTTTGACCTAAGCCAGGCGTGGGCATAGAATACCTACCACAAAACATACAAATACGTAGCACGTTACTAACGTTCATATACTGCTTCCTTTTCTCGCATTGCATAATAGAAAGTGAAAACGTGTGGACGCAACGACGTGCTACGTGTTTCATGGTAGCCCCCAGTATGCAATACCGTAAATATAAATAAAATTATTTGCAAACAGAAATAATTGTTTAACACTATTTAAACATTTTACAGGAAAATCGTTTTAAACGGACAAACTACCAAATTGTTTATTTCGAAGATATTGCCCCCTAAACATACTGAAAATACTAGTTCTAATTTTAATTAGTCATTTTGCATTTTGTGTTATAATGTTACAGATTTTTAATGCTGTATAACATATGATTAAGTACTTTCATAACCTTGTCCTTTGTTATTCTCTATGTCCTTTGTTATCCAAAAAAAAAAAGGAAAATTATCCAAACAATAAACCCATTCATCGCAATTTGTTTATTTAAATCAAAGAAGCTATAAAAATCCATGAACCAGTCATATATATAAATCACAAATTTAGGGTAAAAGTTATCTATCAAATATTTCGCTGGTTACCAATAGTATTCAACTATATAAACTTTAATAGAGAAAACGAAAGGAGAACATTTTTATGTTCAAATATTTTCTTTCTAGAATTATCTGTATAACCCTGATTTTAGGTATGGTTGCCAATTTATTTGTTTGTTAGCAAAGTTTTATAGTGGACCTAGTAATTTCCTTTTTTTTCCTATTTTATCTATAGGCCTGTTGATTTGGGCCTGACATTGTTTTATTCAAGATGTTCGCATTTAATATATATCGTTTTGTCCGTCTTTACTTTAGGTCCCATTAATTAAAAATGCATAAATATTATCTTTTATGTCAATGAGTTTTTTTTAAGTTCAAATACAATTGGTTTTTTTTTTAAGTTATTGTGACGGGGTTTTTGGATAAAACAACATGATAACAAATGCTGTTTTGATTGTTTTTCTCTACTTATTATTAATGTTCCTTTCATTTAAACTTTTTGTAATAAAATATTGAAAAATAATATTTTGTTTAATTTTTGTGTCTCTAGGATGTTTTTTACCTTAAGTGAAGATTAGGTGTAGGTACTGTTTTTTTGTTTTGTATTTCAATAAGAATATAGTACCTAAATAGAAATAAATAGAAAAATCGAAAAACATATACAAAGATGTCACATTTAGCTCAATCTGTGATTGGGTTTTTTGCTCTAAAATAATGTACTTGTTCAAAATATTTACAACATTTTTAAAACAAAAACTTCTATCTGAAGACCTTATTGATTATAAAAAAATAACAATACTTCATAACGAAGGCGACCAACCAATTTTGTTAGATCCTTGGTTTCTTGTATTTTCAATGCAACTGTTGATCTTCTACAATACATTACTTGAAGTTTTTAGGGTCATGTAATAATGGTTCGTTATTATTCTGTTGATCTGTACGTCAACATTTTTATGGGTAATTTAATAACTATGCGTAGTTGTTATTGGTCGAGAGCTAGCCAATAAGCGAGTTGATGGAAAATGATCGTTCTATCTGACAGGAGGAAAACAATGGAGTCGGTAAGTATAATAAAAATATGAATTAATCTGTATCGGTTTAAGAGATTACTTGTAAAATAATAATGAGAAAATCACTATTTAATGACGTTTTTCTATTTAACAAGATGACTTTATTTTAATAATAATAAAACTATACATTTCGGATCACTCCATCACAAATAGTGACATAATTTTAATCCCTAAGATATCTTTGGATCATGTAGTGTCCAAATAATTGAAATGCCTAAACATAATTAATTTGGTCGTTTCAGTTCATGCTTTTAACAAAAAAAAATATTATTATATTATTTTCAGTAATATTTTTCTAATATACATTTAGTTTATTTTTAACAAAATTCGTCTCCATCCCCCCTCTATTCTCATTTGCCAAGCACCGGTTGACCTCATAAGGTGCGTACGCGCACAACCATTCTATATACACCGCCAGCCAATGATCTACCGATATTTCCCCATGTAAATACTTTACCTACACGCACAAAAAACGCATTCCTCAATGTCATTTGAAAGTAAAATCTTGAATATTCCGCCATATTAGGTTCGCAGTTTTGCATAAAAATTATGCAATTTTAAATTTGAGATGGTATTTTTTTCTTATTTTTGTAACATATTGCATACGTTTTTAGGTTGTTTGAACAAAATTTGATTAATATTTTGATCCATTCTCTCACGATGTTAGCGTATAAACAGTTGTATTTTTGTTAGAAAAATATATTCATTGTGTGTTTGAAAAAGTTTATACTTGAGAATATTAATATTTGGTAAAGATTTCTAATAGATATTTTAATGGATCTTTTTATTTTCGTTTCAAGATTCGATTTTCGCTTCTGGTAAAATTCAAATAAATTTTAAATTACTTGCTCATATTTTATCTGAAGCCTTAACATTCAGATAATTTTATGGTGTGTAATTTTTATCGTGATTATCATAATTATACCCGCTCTCATCTGTTTATTTTCACGGTTTCTTCTTCGGTCGTAAAACACTATATACCTAAAGGTATAATACATATTAAAACTATATTACAATATATGTATTATTTGTCAAAATAATATTTATGGGCTGACAAATTGACATTAATTCACTTTTACAGTTCTACCGATATGTTGCGAGTTTGAAACGAAATTAATGATTGCATTAAGATCGTAAACAACGCTTAGATTAATTAATAACTTAATTTTCAAGAATTTCGCAGGTACAAAGTAAACGTTTGTGAAAGTTGTCTACAAACTGAGAAGCAACGAATTCCGCAACTAAGTTAGCGTTATACGAATGCTTGATGAATATTCACCGACCATAATTACCGAGGAATATTCGGGGAATACGCAATTTGGGCCACAATGTCAGTTTCAGTTAACATATTAATTTCCATTTATGAAAAATTAGTCGCTTAAGTTGAGACTGGCGAGTCGAGATTTAAAATTATTTTGGAATTAGGCTTAAAAATAATTAGGTAAAGGTAATGTTGATATAGGGCATAGAATACGTGTGAAAGGAGCTCCCATTGGGAAACGTGATGAAACCCAAAAAAAAAACATTTTTTGAAGATCCATTTTAGCCGAAAAATTGCCATAAATCATGTCTATATTTAATTAGGTACATACCAAGTCTTTAACCCTAATAGGGCAAAAGTTGCGGAACTCAAATGCCACATAGGTATATCAGGCTGATTAGTAAAATCGATATTTCGAAATAGTTTGTGTTTAAATTACCAGTAAGATGAATTTTGAAGTTTCAGTTTGTGTCCAAGCATATAAAAGATTGTTTTATTTTATATAAGTAATTAAAAAACAAACTAAAGGTTCTCAACGTCGGTGGAATGGAAAACGGCGCAATTAGCGCAAACAGTTTATTACAAAGGCATTTTTTTTTCGTTTCATCTTCGTCTGACAATCGTCTAGTTGGCAAAAAACAATACAAGCGTAATAGTTGCTTCAATTTATCACTTCGGAAAATTGGAGTCTTATTTACAAGAGGACTTTTTACATTATTAGCGCTTCAATCTCAGACAAAAAAATATTCCCGTATCGTTGGCCTAATTAATGTAAAATATCCTACTAATATTATAAACGCGGAAGTTTATAAGGATGTAAGTATGTATGTTTGTTTGTTTGTTACTCTTTCACTCTACATCTACTGGACCGATTGTTATGAAATTTGGTACATGGGTAGAATATAACCTGGAATCATTACTATGGACTTTGAGATCAAGTACGTGATTTCGCATAATACGAAATACTCATATTTTAGTGCTAGTCAGTTTTCACTGGGTTTGTACATTTATCTACTTCATTATATACTATATTATATTCGTACGTATATAGTTCACTTTTCAGTCCGGTTTTTTCTCGAATGACGGATCCAAATACCGATAACTGCCTAAAAATATAACGTCATCTTTTTATTGTAAAACTGAATTGAAATGGTTCAGTGGTTAAGACCGTCCGTCAGAGATCGAAAGGTCCCAGGTTCGAATCCTCAAACTCAAACTCAAATAACTAATAATCGTGAGGAAACTTGCACACTGGTTGACATTTTAAGTTCATACTAGTGTGTATGCGACGATTAATAGATGTCGGTAGGGAGTCGTCATGTCAGATGCCTTTAGGCGACTTGAAAAAATCTAACACCAGTGTTAAGTTAACACAGTCGAAAAGATGATTGTGAAATGTAACTTTTTGTACCTGACGCCCACGAGACGGGCTAGCCCAGGTCAACGTTTGATAAACTGTAATCCACATTACAAGTATTTTTTTTTCAGAAAAAAAATTGTTATTCTAAGAGTAGAAGTTTTTGTCTATTTCCATTAATTTTATTACTTCGAAATGAAATATATACACACGGCTCACGTAACGAGAGATGTTGCAAGCAAGAAATACGAATAATTTTCAAATTGTAATAAATGAAACGAATCCTTTTTTAAGACATAATTCTAGACAAGCTATCACAATGATCTCGAGATATACAATCGTGGAAGCCCTTCTGGGTAGAAGTGTACAAGTTTTTTTCGCTGAAACGGAACGCTTTTGGAAAATTCCAATGAAACATGTTAATAAATCGCGTCTCCACGTGAGCCATGACAAACCACGATCATTTGTTATTGTATTAAGTACCATGGTACTTAATACAATTATATATACCATGGTACTTAATAGATAGCAGACTGGATATGTACGGGAAATATGGAAAATACAGATTGGCACATAGAAATTTTTTATACGAAATGATATCTTAAATTAATTGATTTTCAACACTAATAATATTATTGTGAAAAATTTCATGTTACTAATAAAAATGTCTCAATCAACGTATCTGTCTTATATTAAAATCTAATTTTAATTAGACTTTCTCAACTGTACAAATTTGATAGTGCCAAATTTCAACTGGAACATTGATCAAGACTTTTCCAATCTCTGTCACATGTGGTCCTGGTTTCATCCTCGGCTTTGGCTCCTCGAAATCGGAGATTAGCTTAAAAATAAACAGTGTGCTTTTACGATTGGCCTGCCTAACGTCAACTTCTTTTTTACTAAAATTAAAGAATTCAACATTTTTTATCCAATTTTTTATATATATATATACATCACTTATTGACGTCAAAAAATTGCCTACTTAAACTAAGTCTACTGCCGACTTCCAAAGTGCGGGTGAAGAAGAAGCGGCGCAGCAGTCTGAACTTAAACTATTCTGTCACCTTGTACGACATCCAAAGGGAGATTCCTATATAGTTTTCAAATTCAAATTCAAATCATTTATTCAGAAATTAGACCTTCACAGGCACTTTTTCTCGTCAATCTTTATATTTATAGTTATTTCTCACAAGCTACAAACTACTGGCATTTCGGAACGACCAATGCTGAGAAGAAATGCCGAAAGAAAGTCATTTGAACAGTATTGGTACCTATCATGCCAGATCGGCTTACCATTATTGTTACTTACAATGTTTTTTTTTTCTTTCTAATAATATATAAAAGTAATAATGTACATAGTCAAAAGGTATATCAAAACAGGTTATGATTGTGATCCGAGTGCTGATTATAATATATATATATATTTCTATTATAATATTGGTCCTGTTACATTAGAGCGCGAAGCAAACAAGTAACTTCTTCTGGTGATATCTGAAAACTAGAATATTGCCCTTTAATACTTATTATTACTTAGATGGGTCTATTTAATTTATATCACTGCAATACTGCAAATAAGTTTAATTTTGTTCGTTATATCTCTGTGTCTTGAATGTTTTGTAGTTTTTTCACAAATATTTTGCTATTTATCCTTCTGTACTCTCAATATTCTGCGTTTGTATGGACTCCTACATGGCTATCGGGCATCGGCAGCCGTCAGTCTGCCACTACAACTTTGCAAACCTAATTCTTGTATGTAATACATACAAATTTGTAGCTATTAGTAAGGAAATGTACAAACAAATATGTAATAACTTGTCTACATCATCAAAAGCCATTTAAACGTCCCCACCGCTGGGGCACTGGCCTTCCTTATGAACGGGCAAGGAACTTAATGGAATTTTATCCATTTATTTTAACCAAGATAATAAAATTTGTGTGACGTCGTTTTTACACCCACGAAAACGTTCGTGTTCTTCTTTTGTGTTTTTTTTTTTTTTATCGCTCCGTTGTTCGCCAAAACGATGACTTTTCAACATCTCTTTCTTCTTCTTTTGTTGTATTATTGCAAAACAATTATATTTTGCCAAAATCAAGTGTGATAATAGAACAGTATATTAAAAAATATATATAAAATAATACTTAAATGTTATAAAATCGTTGTCATCAGTATGCTGACGTTCAGTGTGTAACGTAAAATATAAATAAAATATTTCAGTTCTTCTGAAGAACGTCACTTGACGTTTGCCTGTGGCGTTGCCGTCATGAAACACCGACCAAGTGACAAAATAACGATGACCATTAAAACTAAACAATTTATTTTAATAACAATTTACTTATGCATGAAATTTGTACCTACAAATTCCCTACCTACAAGTTTCTTTTAAGTACATACACGTTGTACGGAGTACCTACTCCGTCCAACGACTATGTACCTATGATATAAAAGTAAATATGACAATAACATGGAATTAATTGTTACATTGCATTGTTTTATTCATTTCAGATTCTTACAAATTTTCCTTTTGACTAATTTACATTATGTGGCTATAAAAAAATAATTGAACATTCTTCATGGTGACCGAATAAATAATTTTGCAAATGCGTGGTCATAATATTATAATAATGTGCACCATATTAGGGTCCAAGCGTCATTGTGAAGTAGGGTGACCATGCATCGTTAATTAATTTTCTCATTTTTTCGGTCGCAATCAAAAACAGGACTCAGACACGAGTAATATTTCATTAAATCAATTCGGGTATTGCGCTTGCAATATGATACGATTCGATTTATAATAGTCGATTCTACAATACGATTTTTGTAAAGAGTGGCTTCATTACACAGATATAAGAAGAATAGTATTTGCAAATCGATTTTGTTCAAATTATCAGTTAATGTCAAAATGATTTTGTTCGTTTTAGTATTTTATTCTTACTGTTTTGTAAGATAGAGAAAAAACAATTTCTCTTTCTTACAAATAAGGAATTGCAGCCGGCCATCGGTGTGTAGTGATCGGGTTAGATATTCCCGAACAAGTTTTGTGCCAATTGTGCTTACAGTCAACATAGCACCAGTACAGCTACATAATTTGTAAATAAATAAGGAGAATGAAAAATAGTTCCTCATGGTCACCCTGGAAAGCCACTCGGGATGCTTGCGCACGCGCGTCCGCTCCGCTTACGGCGCGCGTCGCCCATCGCAATGCTGAAGGACGATTTTCATGCGAGGACGGTAAGGTCGTTTGCTAAATTTATTTGCATGTTATTATTGGAATTAAATTAACATTTAAAAAGCCTCCTAAAAACAAAAAGTAATAATTTATTAGTCTTCTAATTTAAAATAATTTCGAAGTATACAGGAATATGTTGATAGGTGTAGGTGTAGTGTTATCGTACGAATATTATAAAGTTTGTAAGGTTGTATGTGTGCATGTTTGTTACTCTTTCACGCAAAATCTACTAGACGGATTGTTATGTAATTGTGTAAACGGGTAGAATATAGCCTGAAATGTGGGATAAAAAGTACCCTAAGTGTTAACTTAGGGTACTTTTTATTTGTATGGGATAAAAATTACCCTAAGTTAACACTTAGGGTAATTTTTATCCCGAAATTCTCACGGGACCGTTGTGTACACTGTTGTGTACATACATCAATTGATTAATTATTTATTAATTAATTAATTATCTTCTCTATATATAAAACTCTTCCGTTACTGAGTTACTGACTGACTGACAGACAACGTACAGTCGAAAGTACTAGGGGTTGGAAGCTGAAATTTGGCATGTAGGTTCCCTGGGGAGTGTAACACTAAGAGAGGATTTTCGGAAATTCCACCCAAAAGGGGGTGAAAGGGGTAAAAAACTTTTATATGAAACCATTGAAGTTAGTGACTTGAAAAATGGCATTTTGATTGTTTACAATAAATTAATGAATACGTGTTTCAATTTTTCCTGAAAATTAGCCCTCAACCCCTTCAAAGGGGGATAAAAAATTGTATGGGACTTCAACCAATTTTCAAGATAAAAAGCTAAAAATCGGTAAACATACTCTTTGAAGTAAAAACATGATAGATATTTGTAAAATAAGTTAGACGAAAGAGCGCTGTCGCGTTCATTAAAAGGCGCAGAATTACCAAATATGACGCGCGCGAAGTCGCGAGTAAAAGCTACTTAATTAATATACTACCAATACATCTAGCTCAAACCCTTACACAAAGCATGAAGGGCATTAGTTCCCGATTGAAATGGCAGGCGCGTACTGGTGATTAGCTTAGTCTACTTTCCTAGCATCCGCCGGATGGACACCGTTCCTGCGCCCGCGCACGTCTTGTGCGAACTCGGACACGGCATAATAATACGATGTATATATATATGTATGGTACATTATATGGGATCCCATGAAAATTTGTCTAATTTTCCTGCTTTATTTGGTTAACGAGTTATTTCGTAAAGGTAAATCTGGATTATTTTTTTTCCCATCTGTGCAGATACCCGGTTTCATTCGAGGCTGAGACGCCCAGGTTCCGGTGAAGACTACAAACCATATAATTTTGAAATTTTGTCTGTTAATTTACTATAGTATGGCTACGCCTGCCTGATATCAACTCTTCTTGGTAAATTGTATTGTTTCCTTTCAGGTGTCATGGCTTTTTATCTCTTAGTAGTCTCGTTCGACATCCACGGCAGGATCCAAAGTGGTCCTATTCTAGGGCGGAAATCACACGCTGAAAAAAGAGCAATCAAGAAAGTTCTAAATCAGTAAACCCCTTAAAATATAGTTCTCAAGTCGAGTAGAGATTTAAGAATACGGGTGTTAATCGGTATACTCCTAATTATAATACAGTTAGTCTCCACTCTACAAAATATATTTTTCCCTGTATGAAGAATTTTTGGGCTGATTACAAAAATAGGTACTTATTAAGCTTGCAAAAACCAATTCTATTTATAGTTCCACTGGTGTAATTAAACATTATCAAATCCATACAATCAACACAACACAACACATTACAATACAAAATACACTATTAAAAGTGGAGATAGACAAGTCAATGCCAAATAAAAATAAAAAAAATCAAATTTAGAAACTAGACTTTGAAAATGAGAATTCGAATCACACAACTGTCGTGGATTCCCGCGTAAATTCCTGTGGAGACATTAAAATTGCGTGACTCCGGTGCCCAGGGTTTTTGCCGTGTGAGGACGCACGGCATTGCAATTAACATAAGAGTTCCCGTAGTAACTGCCTCGCACCAAATCGGCAGGGCGGGTTTTTGTGTGGTGCGTACGCTGAATATCATAAGCTGTTGTGGACACACGGGGGCATTTTTCACGGAATTTCTTGAATTTAATATATTACGCTCTATGTTTGTATGTATTTGCATTTTCTGATCAAGTCTACCTAAACGGCAAAGTAATTAGGTAGCAAAATTTTTAAATAATGTCTAAATCTATTAAGCTTAATGAAGCTAAAAATCAGAAATGTTTGTCATAGTTAAATAACTATTAAACCTTTTTGTAAAGCTAATGAAACAAAGTGATATAGTTGCCTAATTTATCTTGAGAGTACCGTGTCCAAAACTGAAAGCCTTTAAATGAATTAAACTAAGTTCTTAGTACGCCATTTATATTTTTTTTTACAAGTGTACTAGATTTTTTTATAGCCCAAAACCAGCAAATTATATAGGGAATAAATGCCTGGCTGTCTTGTTGCAGAAGAAAGAAAGAAAGAAAGAAAGAAAGAAAGAAAGAAAGAAAGAAAGAAAGAAAGAAAGAAAGAAAGAAAGAAAGAAAGAAAGAAAGAAAGAAAGAAAGAAAGAAAGAAAGAAAGAAAGAAAGAAAGAAAGAAAGAAAGAAAGAAAGAAAGAAAGAAAGAAAGAAAGAAAGAAAGAAAGAAAGAAAGAAAGAAAGAAAGAAAGAAAGAAAGAAAGAAAAAGCGAGACAGAGAGAGAGAGAGAGAGAGATATGTTTATTTGCCATATTACATTTCACAACAAAAATACATATACATATCTATATAAATGGCTTGATGTCGTCAAGGATGATATGCGTGCCAATGGTCTGACAACTAGGGATGCCGACGACCGTGCGAAGTGGTGACAATAAAGTTGGAAAGCGTACGCTGGCTCCGACCCTGTAGGACTGTGAAGGAAGAGAGATACTTTTAGCTAGTACGTAACGAAATATCGTCTCGTGTGCACCAGCCCTCGTCAAACGGAGACAGAACTACGCCCTGCAGCACTTGACACTTGCTACTGCAATTGATAGCTCTCCTTACACTACAAGATCCTACGGGTATTGATAATTCCATATGCCCGAATTTTATTTATAATGTTTCTCCTTAACAATACACGGCACCTAGGCCGGTCCTTTGAGAGGCTTGCGTGGAGATATAAGATCCAACACCGCAGAGGCCCTTTGGAGAGTTTTGATGTTGTGTAGGTAGGTAGGAATTTAATATATTATTATTATAATTTTTTATATGGAAAATAAAGAGTTCCATTGTTTAATTAAGAAAACAATATCTCACATTATGTTATCGCATTATGTATTTTACTAACCCGATTTCAATGGCTTCTTTCATTATCATCTTTAAAGAGAGTGACCACAGTGCCCCCTCTATTATAACTACGATTTTTTATTATTTTATTTTGATTATCGCTACTTATTCTGCTACAGACATTCAAAACGCCCCGTTGAATCATTACTAACCCTATACCAGCATTGAAATAATATCAGCAATATTGCAGACCAGACTATTTAATTTCAAATGGGGCAAATGACGTAGATGAGGACAAAGCGAAGACAAACTTCACCGCAACTTCTTTAAAGACATAATTTACCAGTCTGTCAATACGACACGACTACGACAAATCGTACCTCGTAAAGGCACCCTACGAGCGCCAAGCGGGCGACTACGCACGACAACCTGAGTTTTTGTCTCCCCGTAACCCGATCGTTCCATCTCATAATTCTGTCTTTTTTCCTCACCTCTCGCTCGCGCCTATTCCGAGGATCAATTCCGCGATTACGCGCAGGATAAGCCGTTTTTGGGGTTCTGTACGTAAAGGTTACAAACGAAACCCTATTAATATCCTAGTGTCTGTCACAGGTAACATATAGGTGACATAGCATAGCAGTAAGAAATTACTTCTTTTTCTGGCGTTGTACGTGTCTAAGCATGTGCAGGTGGAGGAATACTCAGGACAACATATTAGGTGGAGTAAGAACATACATTGCTTACTAAGATACAAATCTAAGCTCACCATTCATTTACAGTCAAATTGTAATACATATAATCTTCTTCGCAGTCGTATTCCTCATGGCTGCGGGTCGTGGTCATTACGTGGAATTAAACACACATAACAACTTTCTTGGCATTAGTAATGGAGCGGTTTGCCATTGCCTTCTCTATTTCACACACAAGTTGACAATCAACCAGTGTGCATGTTTCCTCATGATGTTTTCCTTCACCGGAAGCAAGTGGTGGTCGATGAAAACTACTATACATGAGTCAGATTGGTATACAAACTCATGTGGCATGAGTAGGATTCGAACCAGGGACCTTTCGAACCACAGGCGGGCGTCTTAACCATTACATCACCACCGCTTCTATACTATAATAATACTATAATAATATAATTAAATATCTAATCTAATGGTATAATCTATGTACATATATGGATGGATTATATTTTCTAACTTACAACCTACATTAAATACATTAAATATACATTATATATATCATTTATATTCTTCATTTATTATTCATTCAATTATTATATTATAGTCTAGTCTCCGTCAGTTTTCTTGGTTTGTTTTTGTGTGAATTTTTCGTAGACAAAATTTCAGTTTTTACTTTTTTTACTTAACCATAGCTTCCAAGGTAACCTATTGTTTTGTTACACGGCACGGAACCCATGTCTGCGAGTCCGGCTCGCACTTAGCCGGTTATAGAATATGTTACGGGTGTTACGTTTTTACTAAGGTGGAAATAATAGGCGGTTTAAATTGAAACATCATCCTTCGACACGTTTATCGTTTTAACTTGTCAATTTATTATTACGATAAACGTTACTTATTTTATAATCGCCGGAAACCGAAACATTAATCTTATTTTTTACCGTCAGTTAGTAACTCACTATAATAATGATAAATAATAAAATAACAGTGAAAAAGTGATTCGCGTTATTTTTTAAGAAAATTTCAAAATTTTAAAACATTCGGTTTCATGTTTTTAAACCATATGTACAACCTATGTAAACACATGATATATGCAATAAATTATTTAAGTTTTAGAAAAAAAAATTAAAATCCGAAGATGTTTTCATTTTCCATGAAAAATCCATAGTTTACGATTCAAATTGATTATTTTGCTATAAATGTGTGTACAATTTGTGTTATATTTTGTGCATTTTCCTAAAAAAAAAAAACTGATTAACTACTTATAACCAGGAATATCTTTGAGAAACAAATTGTATAACAATTAAAACCGTTTTCATTTCTATACAACGCCGTTTTATTTACAATTATAACTCACGTCATATCTCCACCAAAATAATTTCACAGTACGATAAGCTATGGGACACAACCTAAAAATGAGTTATAGGCGACCTCGGCGGGATGGGTTATTCTCTATGTCAATTCGTTATACTGTTATTTTTGCATTCACCCTATTTGTTTATTAATGCAATTGTCTACAAATACAATGTATATCCTACTCATATTATAAATACGAAAGTTTGTGAGGATGTATGTTAATAACTTTTTCACGCAAAATCTACTGGACGGATTGTTATGAAATTGGTACACGGGTAGAATATAACCTGTAATAACACATAGGGTGTTTTTTTACATCAATTAAGCTGAAATCTTGTACGTACACGTTTATTTTGGATGACAATGCATTATTATAACAAACATGACCAGCATGGTGCACCCAGGAACGGCTCCAGACATGGGAACCACAACGGTTTACTGCACGGCCATGTTTTTTTCTGTCTGTGAAAGCTGATACGTTTTACGTGAACATGATGTGTACAATCAACAGCACTTTATGCTAACCTGTATAGAGCTTTATACCGTAGTAATAGCTGCTTATTGTCCTAATATAATATAATATTATATTTGGCCTAATATATAATATAATATAATAATATAATATATATATAATATAATAGTAATAGCTTTTTGTCGAGCCAAATTTTGGGTTTGCAATAAATGTGTGTAGCTCGTTGTGATGTTGACTATACTGTGTGGTCTCATTGTAAATACACGAATTATTTTGCCACACACTTGGCCAAAGCGTGGAGAATAGCCCATCTGGATAACCCTTGCGTGTATCCAGGGGCATCAAGATTAATCTGAGCCATTTTTCCCGTTTTCCAATTAGCAAATGCCCCTTTCTTTTATATTTGAATGGCTGATGGGGTTTTCACGGAAAATCTAATGAAAATGAATTATGTGTGCTTTACAATTCAGAAAGTGGTTGATGAAACCTCGCTTTATGCTTTAAAGTTTTAATTTCGTAATTTTTCATTGTAATTATTAAAGTCACCGTCGTTAAAAAGGTTTGCTTTGGAGGAAATTGGTCTTCATTCCATTATTTTAAGTGAATATGCACTTTATGGTGCGTTCCTGAGGGAATATTTAATAAAAATGTTTTACTTCTATATTTAGGTAGGAAATTTCATGAAAATTAGACCAAAGAAACCAAGCCAGAATTGTATAAATATAGGGGAAAGGATTACCATTAATACCTATTGCAAAATGTAAATTACTTGTTGTACACAGCTTAGCTTACCTTATTTCTTAAAACTTGATAGACATATTATATTCATCTGAAATAGTTACCTACTCAAATAAGTAGAACACGTGAGATCTTACAATTTTCATCCGAGGCAAATAAAATAGCAGTGAGTATTACAGTAAACATACACTAAGTTCCAAATCATCGAAACTCGAGTTGAACCATTCATCTGTATTTCATTACATTAAAATCTGATTAACGATGAATGAGATTCACAATCCATCGCCGTCGCAATCAAAGCCGAAATTAAATTACAGATTGAAATCCACTTCCTCTGTCATTAGTAAAAATAGCACGCTTTCTTTTCGGATCGTTTAATTTCAATGTCAATCACAGCGTAGACACCGTTTGTTATGAACTACGTGTTCAGAAGAATAAAATGTCTATCATTTATTTATTTTCATTTCCGTTGTGCCCGGAAGGAGGTGGACAGTTACTTTCGCGCCATATTGCATAATAAACGCCATTTTGTCGACGCGTGGCGGATGCGCGCGAAATGGCGGACGCGTGATCTATATCTGTGTGGTTGCTTTGGTGACATCATTTTAAATATGCAAATAGTGTAAACATTGATTTGAATACAGTAGGATTCCTTTAAACTTCATTAGTACCAAGAGAAACGTGTCTTTTTCAAAAGCATTTTTTAATCCTGCCAATGTCTTTATATTAAGTCAAATCTGTCCATATCTTTGGAATAATTAATATAATCATAAAACGTAGGTAATTTGTTGATTTCTTTTTCATGGAAGAATATAAAGTTCAATCACCTACTTACGATTTAGATAAAATCTAAAAAATAAGAATTTAGTTGTGTTAGTCGGTTGTCACAACACATTAACTGAGTATGCATAAATATTTTATCCGCCGCCACAAGAACCTTGTCGCAAATAGGCCTAAGCCTTCTAGACTCGTCAAATTTCTACCCACTATACAATAATTTTAGGTCAATATATCAACGTTATTTAGAGATATCTATTTGATTACCTAATTAACAATAAATTCAATTGTTATTGAGTCAAATCAAACAATCTTCTCAGAAGAAGAAGTGCGACATTTTGCACTAGCGTTTTCTTTTCTTTTGTTACGGCTCCATACAATCGATTATCGGCCGACCAAACTATATAAACTGTCATTTTTATGTTACTTTTTGAAACCAGTGTCGCTCCTCGGTTTATGTATTAAATTTGTTCCTCTACATGACGTCACGATAGCAGATAATGTCCCACGTAAAATTCATGAAATTTACTTTCAACTAATAACGCGTTTACCAAAATTACACAGGTCCAATTTCAATTTTCGTGGAACAGTTTAATATCAATTACGGTGGTTTATCCATACAACTGATTTTAGATTTCATCAGCTTATGTAATCTTTAATTTTACTAAAATATTTTACCTGGAATACTGAACACCTGTGCCATTACAATATCATTATTTTTGTTTTATTGCAAAATAATTTTATAATAACAACTAACCGCCCGTCCCGGCTTCGCTCGGGTAAAAACATAATAAATTATACCCCAAACCTTCCTCAGAAATCACTCTATCTATTACTGAAAACCGCATCAAAATCCGTGCAGTAGATTCGAGTTTATAGCGAACAGACAGACGCGGCAAAGGACTTTGTATTATAATATGTAATTTTCATTTTTCTTTGTATTATTATATACAGATACCTAAATAGCAATGATTTATAAAACATTCTTTTTTATAAGCTATCATTTTGGGAACTGAGTAAAAAGGTTTTTGTCCAAAGTTCTATATCATTACTTTTTTTATTTTTTAACCTAAAAAAGATTTCTTAGTTAGACACATAAAATATGAGTTATACTAGAATCAAAAACACATTTAAAGCGTTGTTAAACGCACGCTAGCGCCGGCCGCCGTCACATTTTTATCAATTTATTTTATTACTTGGAGAAAAATAAAAAATATATCATAATAGATTATGCCACAAAAAATTATCTTAATAAATTGTGCCAAATATAAAGAATTTTAGTACAAAGTATTTTTTGGTCTTCAATAATACAATGTGGTCACAATATATTATGTTCTAATAACATTGTTGGTATAGTTAAAGTGTATGTGGCATATACAAGTGTGGCATAATATGTCAAGATCATTTTTTATTTTTTGCTAGAAAATAAAATAAATTTACACCCACATAAAATGGGATATTGCGTGCCAGTAGTAGTTGCGCCCCATTAGTTTGATATCTGTATGTGTGTCATCAAAAAAAAAAGAAAACAAAAATAATTTGATTTGATTTAATTTGATAGGGGCCTACCCGTGATGAAATAAAATAAATTGATAAATATGTATGTGCAAGTGATAAATGTATAAAATAAATTGATAAAAGGCTATTGTGCGGCTACATAGCGATTAACTATTATGAAATTTAAATATTATTTAGAAAACTTATCGCCAAACTCAAACGTTCCGCATCTTGTTCCAAGGTGACGGGACCCTATTTGGTTCGAAATTAGTTTTGAAATAAAATAAATTGATAAATATGTATGTGCAAGTGATAAATGTATAAAATAAATTGATAAAAGGCTATTGTGCGGCTACATAGCGATTAACTATTATGAAATTTAAATATTATTTAGAAAACTTATCGCCACTCAAACGTTCCGCATCTTGTTCCAAGGTGACGGGACCCTATTTGGTTCGAAATTAGTTTTACAATAATTAGAGTGATGACAATAGTGGCGGGCCATGTAGGGGCTCCGAAAATTGACCACACAAACACTAGGCATATATGGTGGCGCGAATAGTCGGCCAAATGTTGTCTTTACATCTTCACAATGAGGCGTGGATGTCACTATGTTTTGTTTGTTAAATAAACATGTTACGTTATGGGAATTTCAGTTTTTGTATTGTTGTGAATTGGTGTGACATTGGGCAAACACAAGGATTGTATCGTGGTCAGTTTAAGTTGATGATTAAATAAAGTAGGTAATTTTTGTGTCATATATGGAAGTTTCGTTTCTTATAGTTGTATTCTTTATAGCTGAAAGTCGTGGATATTATATGGAAAGTTCCATATAACGACTTCCTATTCGATTAAGCGGGTGATTTGCCATTGCCTTCTCCATTTCACACATCATCAACTAGAAAGCAGTTTTATAATAACACCGAGAAGGGCATCACAGCGCACTGTACAGACTGACAATTATATCTGACTCGATGAGCGAAAAAACTTAAAAAATAAAAAACTCTTTTTAATATAATTTTCTTGTAAAAAATATTACACAGTAGCGACCGTCACTGGTCCATATACAAGTCAATTTCTCTCTCATCTGAGCATTTTCCCGGTTATTCCCTAGCCATTGAGCATCGGGGCCCAGTGTCCACACCCCTATACCAGTCACTCTGTATAGGAAATATCCCACAGAGAGCACAAACACAAGAAAGACGTCACACAAAAAAAATGTAAACACAAACTTCGCGCCAATGAATGACATAATCTTGCACCTCCATTACAGGGCACGCCAAAAAAAGAAAACTCAGTTCTTAAAAGAGCATCTTTAACACCGCTTAAGGACTCGAATACACGGGTCGATGCTAATATAGTAACTAGAGTATCCCTTATGGATTGACTCCAAAATTATGGTTAGCTTCGGGTAAGGAGATGCACGTGTGTCTGTCTGGCGAGGGGTTTCCTCACTTTGTTACGAACTCGTTGCGACTGTTAAGGCAAGCTCGGTCTGGCGTATGGTTGATTCATGGTTTTATGGTGGAGTTTGTGAACCTGTAACAAATGTGTATATGGATTTCAGTTTAAGAACCCGTTACATTATATTTGGCTTTAAAATATATTTGGAATGTGTACAATCATATATAGAAGGGGGAAAATGATTGGCCACTAGATACGACACTACGCCTTATTTAAAATTATTTTTGAAGGAAAGATGAAAGGAAGAAGAGGTCCAGAGAGACCGAGGAAAAGCAACTGAAAGAGAAGGCAGGCGTTGTGTCGTATCGAGACCTTAAAAGCAAAGCCGAGGATAGAGAGGCGTGGCGTATACTCCACCGACAAGAGCATAGCTCTTAAATAAGAAGAAGATAATGGTATATAGGTTGATCAAGGGAAAAGCCTACCATTTCGTTCACCGACATTTACAATTAAACAAAAATTGAAAAGTCTTCTCATAGGCGATAGGCTATTAACCTATCATTATTATAACCTCCATTCCTTCTCATATAGTTAAAAATGACCGTTGAGTTTCACAACTGTTAGATCTGTCTATCGCGTAAGATGTAAAAACGTGATGATGTATTTCGGAGCCCCACGCTTCGAAGTTTCTAATTTCAGTCACAAACCTCTCAGGCTAAAATTATCTATACTATTATTATAAAGAGGTAATCGTTTATGAGTTTGTATGTTTGAAGTAATCTCCGAAACTACCGAACCAATTTCAAAAATTCTTTCACCATTAAAAAGGTATTGTCTATAGGCTATATTTTATCTCAAAATTCCCACGGGAGTGGAGCCCCGGGCAACATTTAGTTAATAATAAATGTACAGACTGACAAATATATCTGACTCGATGAGCGAGAAAAAACTTTTTTTTAATATAAAGTATAGATATTTTCAAAATTAAAATAAAAATTATTTCCACACTAATTATAAATGAGAAAGTATGTCTGTCCCTACATACACGGCTCAACCGCTATGCCGATTTAGATAAAATTTTGAATGAATATAGTTGATGACCCGAAATCAAACACAGGCTACCGAGCGCTTGCAGTCAACAACTTGAATACCTGGACACCCAGGATCGGCTCCAAACGAGGGAACTCCTCAACAATATACAGTTTTTTTTATCACGTATTGATAGTAACAAGATCTCTCTGACAACAATATAAGCTTATGCAAAAATTATTATTTTTTTAAACTTACAAAATAAATTTCTCTCTTGCTGCATCAGCTGTCAAAGTCGCCTCGTAAAACGAACACAACACAGCAGGATATGGCAAAAGTTAGGACTTTAATAGGATATCCCGCCCTGGAATAAGTTCCAAGGCGGGAACCACACGCCATGTCATACTCAACATACACACAAATGGGAGGCCGGTGCACCTGCCAAGCAAAAAATACATGCGATATACTGTGACGCCCTTCATTAAGTAACCTATCCGTTTTCCAAGTTTTTACTGCCTCTCAGAAAGGGCCATGCCCTTTGCAAAATGGGGTAATTTGCCATACTTTAATTGATATGTGACAAATGCTACAAGAATTGTAATTATATATTTTCAGATCATATGAAGCAAGTTTGTTAATTAATAATCGTAATGGCCGAAAAAAAAATTACTGAACTGTTTGCGACAAAAAGTATATTTTTTCCTCAACTTCGCGTGTTTCTGTGTTTCATTCGCGACCGTGGAGCCGTGAAGCCCGGGTTCAGCGTAAGCTTTTTTTGTCAATGCTCCATGGAAATGCTATCGTTGCTTATAAGCTGTCAGTATCCGCCATGATCAGCCCACTTGGAAGTCCCTAAACAGACTGTGCACTCAAATAGTCCGGTGCAAAGACGATCTGGCTAGGTGGGGTATGCGTGACCAGTCTCAGAACATGTGCGATTGTGGCTTCTCCCCACAATCGATGCCTCGTCTCCTCGCATGTCCCGAGTTGCCAAACACCTGTACTCGGGCTGACTTGATGGCAGCCTCCGATGAAGCCGTAGAAGTGACTCGGTTCCACCAAGAATATATTTAGCACCCAATAGAGCGTTGATTTGCCATCAACATGTAAAAACGAAGAAGGAGGCTATGTGTCCCTTGGTCACCTCCTACGACACCGACGAGAGGACATGAGGATTGAGCCTATTCTGGTATGGGACCAAACGCCACTACACTTACCTACTTGCAATGCTACATTATAAAAAACAACCTACTCCGTGTGCTGATCTCATTCACCATTGAATTAACCAATAACCGTTACATGATTTCCCTAAAAAACCGATTTTCGGTTAGTGCCCCCGATGGAAACTATCGTAAACGCCGAATAAGGGCAAGGCTCCTAAAACAGAGAGCTGATTCAGAAAATGACCACACTAATGCCAATTCGGTTGTCTTAACGGACTTAGTGAGGAAAGTTGTGGGGTAAATGTTACAGACAATGACACTTTATTGATTGAAAATATTGTTAAGTAAAACTTGGATTCCAGGACGTTTTGGACGATAATTAAACCAGGAACACGCGAGAATGAGAAAGAGAGAGAGATTTAAAATAATCTACTCAATTTAAAGTTGATTTTTTTGGAATGGTGTCAGATTTGAATTATGATAATTTGAGGTTGTGATTTACTATTTAATTTCTCTTTTATAGGGTATTTCATTCGATGACCATATAATTAATATTAATTTTAGTGAAATCTTACTTATAATTATTAATAATTGGTTTTGTTTACAATTACTATCAAGTAATTGCAAACAAAACCAATTGTTAATACAGATATAAAGTTGTGATGGTGATATAAGTACATAAATATAAAAACAATAAAACTTTTCAATTTAAAGAGATTTTATGTTCATATGACATTTAAGTGTATGTTTGAAGAATATATTTTTCCTTGCAAATGAAAACCAAAGCCACGACAACTCCATATATAATTAACAGTTGAAGCCCCGCCAAGACCGCCCGAAGGTTTCATTAGCTTTATTTGACGAAAAAATCTCATTTAGTAGAACATACGGCAGTAAATGGGCACTGGTCGAGTTCTGTGCGTTTACCCTATCGGTATCGATGTCAATCGGTCATTCAACTTGTTTGCCTCACCAAACTTCTCGCCCCAATATTTGCCTTTTTAGATTCGCGTGGTTGAAACATCCGATAGTATTGCCAAGTCATGTTTTGCAAAACCGATATGGCTGGACGAGATTGTTGTTTTATTTAGATGTGAAATCATTATTTTATACTACTTAGAGAGAGTTAAAGTATTTCACGAAAACTTTTTCATTTGAAAAATCCATATTGTTTGTACCGAAAACTGATGTAATTAAAACTAACTTGAGAAAATGACATTTTTATTTTAAAAACTCACTCACTCAATGGTTCGCGTCGCCGAATCGCACTTGTCATGAAAAAGGTACTATTCGACCGAAACTATAGTCTATTTTTCCGTGGATGGTCACACGAGAGTGACCTTTATTTTTTCATTAAATATACCAAAAATTAACTGCGATAAAGGTACCTAATTATTTTTCGTCTCATAAATGTCCAACCTATGTGTCTCTCCGCTTCTTTATCTCGACACCAAAAATCATCTCAATCTTAATATCCGTTTTGACGCGAAATAAAACAAACACTTTCATTATTAATAAATGAAATTAAATGCTTAAATGGCTTCCTATTCGACAACGTAGACAGCTTCGGCTGCTCTGCACTCTATTCTCAGTTCTTTTGAAGACTCAAGCTCCTAATTATCTTAAATGCTGGTTCAAATATCTTTCTGACTCCCATGAACGGCAACTACGTTCTTCCAACTCGCGCCTCCTTTATATCCCCCTTTTCCGGACCTGTTTCATGGCCAATTCCTTCGCCCTCCAATCTTCACGACTCTGGAATGCTTTGCCCGCTGACATTACCATCTTAAACAGCAGATTTTCTTTCAAGAAAAGAGTTCATGCTCATCTTTTGGACTCCTTTTCCTCCTGATTTTCTCTTTTCTGTTTAGCTTTTATCTGTATTTCTTAGACATAATTTTTATTATTTTGGTTTGTATGTATTCATATATTGATATATATGTAGTCTTATATATATATGCTTTGCTATTTATATTTATATTTTATATATATAGTTATTATTGTATTTTAGTAGGGATCCCTTTCGTTGGCATAATGTGTTTTGTCCTATAATGGATTGGCATAATGAAATTGGCATAATTTATTTAGCATAATATTAATTAGACCGAATTTGGTTTTAGCATAATATGTGTAGGTTTAGGTGCGGCGGGGGTGGCCCTTGGGCCACCCGTAAGCCGCTTTATAATGACCTTACATGAATATGCTTATTGCATTTATGCTAAAAATTGTATGCTAAAAACTGTTGTGCTTATTAGTATTATGCGAAATTATAATTAGTAGTGATTACAATATGCTAACTTATTTTATGCTTAAAATTTTTATGCTTCTTGACAGTGAACCATTTTAGTATGTGGTAGTACTTATTTGTGTTTAAGATATTTTGGCGCCGCACAACTATTCTCTGTCTCTCCTAATGGTTAGCTGGGAGAGAATGCTTATAGCATTAAGTTCGCCATTTGTTTATAAGTACGTTTTTACTTGGAACAATAAAGTTTTAAAAATAAATAAACATTACAATGGATTTGTTCTTCTTACAGAGCCGCTTCTTAACCAAGATGTTGACCAACATGGCTAATGTGAATGTAAATTTTGAACTTGATGCACGGAAAAGTTATAGATACGATACGACAAACGTGAACTGTTTTGTTTGATTTGTCCACTTAAAATTTATAAGTAAAAGAGGCATCTTTTTGCCCTCTATGTTTGCTGTGTGTATAGATAATAATAATCCATTTAGGATTATTTAATATCAATTCTCAGATGAATTATTGTCTCACGCTTTAAAAGTGTGTAAATATATACGTTATACTTATGTATAACGTATATATCTATTTCAGACTCATACAACAATTGAAAGAATAAAAACACATAAATACCTACAAATATTGTAAAATATGCGAAAGTATCACACTTTCGCATGAAAGTGTGAGTACCGCTGAACCGATTTTGATGAAATTTTGTTATATATATATATATATATATATATATATATATATATATATATATATATATATATATATATATATATATATATATATTTAAAATGGACCCCCAAAATACTATCATGGTGGGTGGAAGTATTATAATAAAAGATAAAAGAATAATGTTATAGGTACCATTATAGGTAATCTACGAATAAGTTATAATAAACAAGAAATGTATCTATATATATTACTTTTTATTAATAACATATTTTTATATGCAACTTTCGGATATATTTTTTATAGTCCAATATTTTTAGGCCGCTTACTGAAAGACTCTCTCTGTTTGTCTGTCAAGTTCAATTGAATATATATAACTAATGACTCGAGGTCAAACTAATGCTACCACGGACGGAGCCGCTGACAATAGCTAGTTTCATCATCTTCATCTTATTCGTATCACTCTTGACAGAGTGGTCGTGGTCAACATGGTTTTTGATTCTGGGAGGCAGGTGTGGCTCGCCGTACGATGTCCCGCCATGTCTCCCTGCTTGTAGTCATCCTGGTGCACTCGTGTACAGGTTCCCACACCAGCGACTTCACCTGGTCAGTCCATCTCATTGGCGACCTTCCGCGCGGCCTAGTGCCTTCAGCCTTGGCCTGGACAACGAGACGCTCGATCGAGTCATGGTTTCGTCTCGAGATGTGACCAAACAGCTTAAGTATGCTAGTCAGTACTATACTTGATAACCGCTGTCTGATGTTAAGCTCATCTAATATGGAAGCATTTGTGCGAAATTCCGTCCATGACACTCGAAGCATCCTTCGCCAACACCACATTTCCAGCGCGTCTATCTACAGTCTACAGCTAGTGTAATTTCTTACTGTTTTGATGCAAGTAATGCCATCTAGTGTTAAGATGAGTTCTATCGTAATACGAAATCGATCCATCGATGTGTAATCGACAATGTCTACTTTATAATATGGAGAAATATCACTAGATGGCGTTGGTCTTAATTATATTCTACTGTAGGCTCCACACTCCGAACTCGGGCAAATTCAGACGCCACTGCATGAACATTGCGCAGTTTGTACAAGTGCTTTTATTTGTCCCAATGAAAACCCAGCAATATGTACCGAACAGCAAAAGCTTGGCGAACTGTTCGCGTATAGATGGAGCTACTGTGTAGGCTACAGAATATCGCCGAAAGACAAACGGATGTCGACAATTATGCACTAACATTGCGGAGTTTGTATGAGAGCTTTTATATAACGCAATGGAAAACCAGCAATTTATGTCTATACGCCAAGTTTCACGGTCTGTTTGCCAATAGTGTAAGGCCGTCATGATAAAGAGAACTATTCATAAGTTTGTATTTAGGGGTAGTCTTCGGAACTACTCATTCGGTAGCGAATGTATTTAGGAAGCTAGTCTAACTAGTGCACATGTCGAACAAAACGATCCAACTGTTTGTTTTACAGACGGTAGTTTTTAGCTTTTTGAGAATGATTATATAACATTTGACGTGAAAATGTGTTATAATTATTATATTTATTTTTTTTTAGTTTTGTACTTTTCGCCTGTTCATATTGCCATGGAAACTTTAAAGCTACATCTTTGCTACTGATTCGTTTAAGGGGCCATTTCTATGAAATTCAAATAAACTTAAAAGATTGGCAACCTTATCAAACATACTAGCCCCTCAACACAGCATGTTCGTACATCCTATCAAAATATTGATGTTTGGATCCATTTATGACTGGTTCAGTTAGTACTATTAACTAGTTAGTAAAATGTAGCTAACTATAGCAAAAATTTTGTCTGTTATGCCACAGCTCCACGTTGTCGATAAACCCAAACACATACCAACGCGAATGCGTCAATATTGCGTAGTTCGTATCGAGTGCTTTTATTTACCGAAATCAAAAACCAGCAATGTGTTTGGCAAACTATTCGACGACAGTGTGGAGCCGGCGTTACATTTTATGCTGGCAGACAGGTAGGTACAATTTGAGAACTCCTATGCATGTGGATAGTTTTTGTAAGACCTTATAAGTGTGTGACCTTAACTAATGTGTGTATAAGAATACACACATTAGTTTTATTAGTAGTTACAATTGACGGCTTTGAAGAAATGGCTGCGGTGAAGATTCTTGGGCTCCTTCTTCACCTGCGCTTTGGAAGTTGGCAGCAGACTTAGTTTTAACTAAATCTTGGAGGTCAATAAGTGATGAATAAGAAATCTTGAATTTGATTCATAATTAAGTACGTGTGAAAGAATGATTTTGACAAAAATAAAGCGCGGCTTGGTTGCTTAGTGGTACCTACGTATGCTTGGCGTCAGACTGACTAAAAACCTATAAACACACACAAAAACAGTTTTTAATCTTTTTAAAATCTAGGCTATCTAGCTTCCAGAAATTACACTGACTAATGCCCAAATCCTGAATGGCTACAGACCCAAACGCCCACAAAGTAATTATTAAAATCGATCGGAAATTATTGACATGCATACCATCAGTGAAAACGAACAGTTTTCTTTGACCTACCACTCCCGTCTGTTCGACTAAAATTGAGGGGCATCCAAACGGTGTTGAGTGGACAGGTAGGTGTCTCAGTTAATTGGATGGTAGGATAATTTGAGGCCATACGGGGGGGTGTGAAAGGGGGTTGTCTTGCATTATGTAGGGGCAATCAATGGTAGG
Organism: Plodia interpunctella; assembly: GCF_027563975.2. Taxonomy (NCBI): domain Eukaryota; kingdom Metazoa; phylum Arthropoda; class Insecta; order Lepidoptera; family Pyralidae; genus Plodia; species Plodia interpunctella. Next base: position 9,903,513 of record NC_071301.1, read on the forward strand.
TGTCGGTTGGTGATTGTTGGCCCAATCTAGTGACAGTTTGAGAGCTGTGGAGTGGACTCGATGATTTAGTACTCGATAATCTAGTAGATTCGAATACTGCTAAATTTTATTTCGTGAAAAATTTGTCCAATGCAAATATGTTGGAGCAATTATGTCACCTTCATGCCAAGACCGGCCAAAACCCGTGATTTTGTCCTATAATAACGTAATAGTATGCTTTTAGGTTTTATTTAAATAACACATTTGTATAATACAATTATATACACATAGTATTGTATGTATAATACAAAATTTTCTTAGATTTACATTTAAATATTCTTAGTTTTTTAATTCTTAATCGCTAGACATTTTAAGGTGTACAAATACTATTCTCATAATTTCACATTTCATGATAATGTCATCGATGATGAACTAAGAATGCAGACGACCGCGCGAAGTGGAGACAAAAAAATATAAGATCCCTGGGGCTCCGACGCTCAAACTGAGGAAGCAACCGGAACATCGCTGAAATGAGATAGATTACTCACTGCCACCTTTATGCTCATTTATTCAAACATAATTTACCAAGATACTAAAGCGTAGGTGACCATTTTTTATTTTTTTTTATTATGAAAAAAAAAAAACAAATCACGACTCGTCAGCTTTCCCTGTTATAGCCTGCCACCGAAGGGGTTGGGTGAAGCCTATAGAGCGCCCGTAATTTCCATGTAAGCATTGTTAGTCCTGAACGTAGCGCGACCGCGCGTTTTGATACTTCTACAGAAAAATGTTAAAGAATGAGCCTGCTCACGCTGATTAAGAAAATAGTTATAAGAATACTGAGTAAAGTACTAGTAGATAGTAGCTTTGAGAATTTTTGCGGTTTCTGCCATAGAATAGGCCCATTCCTTATCCCCATATCGCTCCAGGTAGCTAAGCGCCAAAAAGCTATAACAGTTAAAAGACAACAACATCATTTCCAAAAAGGGAGGCATGTGGCGTTGTCATAAAACCCAGCGGAATATATTTTATATTTAGAGTGGATCCGAGGCGGGCTGCAGCAAGCATGAGATGACGACTGCACGGGACTATGAATAAGATTTTCACGCCTGCGCCACACGGCCGTCACTACATTTCTGCGAGCGTTGAGATAGATCGAACATATTTATGCAGTGGACCCCTGGCGGCAATCGGCGTAAAATAAATCGCAATTTGTGATTGGTTATCATCATTTCTTATACGATTAAAATGTAAATTTTAGTAATAAATAGCCGTGTAAATCTGTCAAAATATAGTCTGATTTTCTACTACAGTTCGAGTTTCATTTCTGCAGTATACTCTCCAATAGAAGCATCCTATTTGAGAATGGCACACGCCCAGATGAAATAGAGATAACTGATTGCTTGTGAAATAATAATAATTTGAATATGGAGAATTCTATGATTAATATTGATCGACTTTTATTGCTATTTAACAAAAAACAATCGATCAAAATTATTCATAGAATACTCAAATATAACAAGAATTCAATTCTTAAATTGAATTATTGATTGATAGTTCTGATATTTGAATCAATAAATAAATAAATGTATTTATTTATTCATATGTAAATATCAAAACCTATCAGTCGCAGTCGTCAACCACTATCATGGCTGTAAAAAGTAACGTGAAAATAAATTTGTGTTAATCGAAGTGGATAGTTGCTTCGGTGATGCGCCTGCCGCCGCACGGTTCCAGGTTCGATGCCTGACAGTGACGTAATGGTGTTTTTATATGATCTGTGTTGAGATTTATTAATGAAATAAAAAGTGATGAATTTCAGTCTAAATGAAATTTGGAAAATAAAATAAATTTTTGTGAGCGCGCATTACTATGATGAAACTTTTTCACTACTCATGTAGATATATTCTAGATTCACAAAAAATGGTTTGAATATTAAAATACACAAATCGAAACAAAACTTTTAAGTTTATCAATAATATTATTTATTTATATAAGGACTATATTTTTTTAAATTTGTTTTTATATTGTTGTTATTTTAACTTAATCTTAGGATGCGTAAAAAGTATTATGATTTCAAAATACATTTTAATAATAAATATAATTACGAATAGATACTTATTTTTTTATTAATTAAAGGTATTTTCCAAACCAAAATTACATTTTTATCTAGTAGTATTTTAGAAAGAGTTATTTTTTTAACATAAATTAAAAAATATCCTAACTTTACACCTATATATATTCATAATATATTATCTTCTCTTATAATTTATCCGCTGACCGATCCACTCCATAGTTTACTTAATCGTTGCAAATAGTGCATTCTGCATTTCCCACGGCTGCCCTTGACATCGCCTATAAATCTATACCAATGGCTCAGTTATCATCAGTATCCGTTTTCAGTAAACGAGTTACGCGTTATTCTAAGTTAACATTTTATGAGTGACTATAGTTTTATATTTATATTACATATATGTGGATAAAAAAACAAGCACTGTCATTATTTTTTGACGAATTTGTGACTTGTCATGAAGTTAATTATCAAGTAATTATGTAGGAATAGTAAAATAATGTGTTATTTTTCACTATGACGTCGCGACGGTGAAAAATTTATGGAGCAAACCTCGAATTTACCTGATGAATAATGATAGTGGCCAATCTAACATTGCTTAGGTTTAATGAAAGTTTTGTATCAACACAAGGAAAAACCGGCAATATATTACGATTCGCCACCAATACGCGGTGGTATTGTAATGGTTAAGGCGCCCGCCTGTGGATCGAAAGGTCCCAGGTTCGAATCCTACTCGTGCCACATGAGTTTGTATACAAATCTCACTCATATATAGTAGTTTTCGTCGACCACCACTTGCTTCCGGTGAAGGAAAACATCGTGAGGAAACCTGCACACTGGTTGATTATTATTAACTTGTGTGTGAAATGGAGAAGGCAATGGCAAACCACTCCATTAACAATGCCAAGAAAGTTGTTGTGTGTGTTTCATTCCACGACCCTCAGGCCATGAGGAATACGACTATGAAGAAGATCACTACGACCGATAATATATTTCAAGTCTCTCTCATATAAGCGTTACCCGGTTTCTTCCGCAATTGTTGATCGTTCTGACGCTCGTCTCCACTCCGCACGGTCGCCGGCATCCCTAGTTGTCAGACCGTGTTGTTCCGTTTTCAACGTTTTATTTTCATTAAATTCAATTTCGCGCGCCTTATCGATGTATTTGTCAAATCGCACCATTTATATGGTACTGCATTCAATTCTAGCCAATAGGAACGCGCGGTTCGCCGCCGCGCATGCGCAATGCTGCCGGCGCAACAAAACGCCATAGCGGCGGCAAGGGGAGATTTTTCGTTACCGGCTCTTAGCGCGAGCGCATTAAAAAATATGTAATAATTGTGTTATCATATAAGTGCATCGCCAGTGCTCCTATATTTAAACTGGACTATTTCTATCGTTACCGAGTATTGAATTACCGTGTGTCAGGCCGGCCGGCAGGTGTTTAAGGACTATAATTCCAGTGAACCATATTCGTGAGGGATCTTGGGGTACAGCCGCTGTCTACGTGGTAAGTACGCGCAATATTCCTTATTGGCATTATTGCCTGCAGTATCGTTATTTACCGGCGAATACCGAAAGGTATTTGATCCAGATGAGCGATTGACAAATTCATAATTCATCGCGTCAATTTGCAACATTCTTTTTGGTGCCGAAACCCGGGAACTTAAATACCTACCTTCAGTCTGCCTGCCAAATACCAATTTTATTTAGTAATCGTTACTTCATTTACCGTATTTCTCGCTGACTATACATACTAGTATACAGCATAACCAAATAGTTTCAATTACTAGGTAAAAAACAAACCTTGTTCCATTTTGTTGAGTGTAGTACCTACATACCTACCTAACAACCGTACCGAGTTCATGTTTAAATATGGCGTCCATCGTATTCTAGAACATTTGTTCAGACGAATATCGTATATACCTAGTCGTTTTATACTGATTAACACAAAATTATTTACCGTTTTACCGTTTGCAATAAGCAATACTATTGCAAAATTACCGCACCATAATTTGTGTTGATATTTGTTATAACTCGACTACATCGTTCTAACCGCTTCCCAATACGCAGTCCTTATTGGGATTTACCAAATTTTATTTCGTTTTATATTCGAAATAATTTTATATCGTAACATTGTAGTATCGTATGTTCAATGACTTTCTGTGTTCTCAACTATTATTAATTTCAATAACGAAACGTCGCCGACGCGTCATCATTTTGTTGTGTCGTGTTATTGCCTACCGCCCCAACGCCACCGATAGTCCCTGAAGAAGTTAGCTACTAACATTTTATTCAAATCGAATATTTTACTATTAACTTTTTATTGTTGATAAATAGTTTATTATAGTTTTACATCGCAACAATGTCTTATTTAACTAGACGCAAATCGAAACAGAATGTTAAAAAATGTGTCAAAAATGTTTACACTATTAATAATTTACCAAGTTTGCGACGTAAACGAACTATATCCTACAATCGTATAACTAAGGCTTTGGAAATAGGTAACTTAGCTAATACCGACGAATCACAAATCGAATTGTTTCTTTCCTATTGTCATGAGATAAAAAATATAGCCGATAATTTTCATGAATCTCATTTTGCTATTTTAGACCTTCTTCAGGATGATACGGATGAGATTTCGGACGATATTCAGGATCGCTTCGATGAATTGTATTTTCAAGTTTTATCCATTCAACGAAAATTCGAACAATATTCATTACAACGAATCGATACTTCGAAATGTAATTCATTGACCGGCTCGCACAGTGGAAATATGCGTTTACCAAAAATTTCTTTGCCAACTTTTAACGGTGCGGTTAAGAAGTGGCCTGAGTTTATTGCTACTTATAATGCGTTGATTCATGAATCCACCTTGTTAAGCGATATCGAGAAATATCATTATCTGGTGTCAGTTTTGCGTGATGATGCCCTATCGTTAATTAAAACGTTTCCTGTCGCAAGTGAACATTATTTAAGTGCTTACAAAGCTTTAAAGTCCCGTTACGAGGATAAACGCGAACTAGCATTTACATGCTGGCGCGATATTTTGAATATTAATTTTAAAACTTCGAACGCTCAAGATTTTCGACGCGCCTTAGACACGATCGACGAGAACTTGACTATTTTAAAAACGTTAAATTTACCTACCGATAAATGGGATTTTATTCTTTGCTATAATGTTCTTGCCAAACTCGATAATAAATTAAGACGCGAGTTTGAGGAAAAACACACAGATATCGAGCTTCCACAATACAGTCTTTTAAGGGCGTTCTTACACTCGAAGGGCGAAGCCGCAATTCGCGACACTCATTTTGCGGCCGTAACCAATAAAACCGCTAATGTTTCAAAGGAGACACCGGGAACTTCACAGAAGTCACAGCGACATAACGCTACTCATTCTCTCGTCGCTCCCGCCGTCACTACAAATAATAAAGGTGCCGGTGACAAAGCAAATCAAGCTAAATCTGCTAATTACTCAGGCACGTCACGGTTGATTCGTAAATGTGCCTACTGTCGTAACGAACATCATATCTCAGCTTGCAAGGATTATCTGGCTAAAACCGTTGATGAACGCATGGCTGTTGCTAGCGAAAAGAAATGGTGTTATAATTGTCTTAACGCTTCTCATTCAGTGCGAGACTGCACATCGATATTTTCATGCCGTCATTGCAAACGCAAACATCACACATTACTTCATCGGGAGCAAGCGGCAAGTAATTCCAGCTCCACTAACAAACCGCCTAGCTCAACGGCCTTAGTAGCTAAGGATTCATTGGCGCAGTCTGACTCAACTTTAAATTCAACCGTTTTACTAGCAACTGCTCTTGTTCAGATTTGTGATGCTTCTGGTGAGTTTCATTCATTCCGTGCATTATTTGACACAGGTAGTCAAAATAATTTCCTTACAGCTCGTGCTGCTCAACAGTTAGGGTTGGAAACTAAAAGTGGCAACATCAACGTTTATGGGTTAGGAGGCTCACCTGCTTCAATCAGTGGCGTGGTGGAGTGCGATATTGGTACCAACCATGACATAAAATTTCGTCTCGAAATGTTCGTTATATCGAGCATTTGCGGAGATCAACCGATAGCAAGGCTAAATACGACGGGATGGGATGGTGTCAAGACATTACCGTTAGCAGATCCTGGTTTTGACATTCCTGGTCCGATCGACGTCTTATTAGGTGCCGACGTCTTTGCCGAGTCGCTACTTGAGCAACGACTGAAAGGCGGTGCCTCTCAACCGCGTGCTTTCAACTCAGTTTTCGGCTGGCTTCTACTTGGGAAGTCCAGACTTGCATCGTCTAGTCTACTTGGAGTAGCACCTCCTATTGTAGACAATAGTTTAAATACAATCGTTCAACGTTTCTGGGAAATCGATAACGTTCCACATTCTTCCCGATTAACCCCAGAAGATCAACTCTGTGAAAACAGTTTTCTTAACAATCACTACCGTGACGAGACAGGAAGGTATGTCGTGTGCCTCCCCTTCAGGGACAATGACGAGCCCGTCTTTGAAGGCTCTCGAGTAATAGCCTTACGACGCTTTCATGCCATTGAAAGGCGTCTCTCTCGTGATCATAACTTGAAACAACAATATGTTGAATTCATGACCGACTATATCGAAAGGGGCCATATGACTCTAGTGCCTACCAAGCAAATGGGTCTAGGTAAATACTATATACCGCATCATTGTGTGCTGCGTCCTGACAGCGCTACAACAAAGCTTCGTGTCGTATTCGACGCCTCGGCTAAGGATTCTAATTCCAAATCGTTAAACGACATGTTGCTGACCGGATCAAAACTGCAATCGAATATCGTGGAGATTCTTCTTCATTTTCGTGAACACGAAGTTGTCTTCATGGCAGATGTGCGCCAAATGTACCGTCAAATCAACATAGCGCCTCATCATCGTGATTACCAACGTATTCTCTGGCGAGCTCACGCAGATGAGCCTCTTCAAGAGTATATGTTAAATACCGTAACGTATGGAGTATCTTCCGCTCCATTTCTCGCGTGCCGTTCCATTCGGCAACTGGCCAACGATGAAGGTCACAAGTATCCAAAAGCAAAAAACATTTTAACTTCCGATATATATATTGATGACGTCATATCCGGAAGTTCAACGCTAACGGAGGCCCGTGAAACCAAAAGGCAACTTATCGCCCTTTTTGGTCTTGGTTCGTTTGAACTCCGAAAATGGATAAGTAATCGACCTGAGCTTCTTAGCGATTTGCCCGCAGAAGCGTGTCTTTCAGAAGCTTTCACTTTTACCGAAACTGAAGATACCACGGTCAAGGTTCTGGGCCTTAAGTGGGAGCCTGCTTCAGATTCATTCGTTTTTAACGTGAATTCATCATTTCTACCGTGTACCAAGCGAACGATTCTTAGTAAGGTCGCCAGAATTTTTGATCCTCTCGGGTTTTTGTCCCCTTTGACAATTAAGGTCAAATGTTTACTTCAAAGGCTCTGGGTTCTTGGCCTTTCGTGGGATGAAACGCCCTCACCGGAAATCATAGCCCAATGGGATGACTTCTCTTACCAACTTCCACAAGTTAGGGCTCTTAAGGTTCCACGTAAGTACGCTATCGACGGCGCTCAATCTTATGAAATACACGGATTTTGTGACAGTTCAGAAGTAGCATATGGCGCTGTCATATATCTGCGTGTTATCGAGTCTGACGGCTCCATTCGCGTTTTTCTCATTTGTGCAAAGGCTCGTGTAGCTCCTCTAAAACGCCAATCGATACCTCGCTTGGAGCTTTGCGGCGCGATGCTGCTCGCAGACCTTGTCAAATTTGTCAAGGACTCGCTACGAATTCCTATCCACGACATTTATTTGTGGTGTGATTCAACCGTTACCTTGGCCTGGTTGCGTGCTCCTTCTTCTCGCTGGGTAACATTTGTCGCAAATCGAGTAAGCTACATTCAAGATATTGTTCCGACCGAGAAGTGAAGGCACGTACCTTCAGCCACAAATCCCGCAGATGTTTGTTCGCGTGGACAATCGCCTCAGGAGTTGCTCCATAACGCTCTATGGTGGGCGGGGCCAGCGTGGTTGTCTCAACCACAATCTGAGTGGCCCATCGATAATTCAAAAAATCATTTAAATGACAATATGGTTCTTGCTGAGCAACGTCATCCCACGGTTCTCTTTTCAGATCAAATTAACAATCAAACATCTCTTATCGATCTATTATTTGAAAAACATTCTTCTTTAGACAAAATTTGTCGCATCATCGCCTACATTCGTAGATTTTATAATAGCATGCGTAATATTGTTCCGCGAGCAGATAGCCTTTTTATAACAGACATTGAGCGTCATCAAGCTTTATTAATTATCGTTAAACAGTTTCAGAACCGCTATTTTTCAGACGTCATATCAATTTTACAATCACGAAATCAGCTGCCTCGCATCTTTCGTAAACTAAGCCCCTTCTTGGACGAGCAGGGTATACTCAGGGTGGGCGGACGCCTCGCGCGCTCCGGTCTTGAGTTCGAACATAAGCATCCTGCATTGTTGCCCAAGAAAAGTGCGCTTACATCAGCTGTAATCGAATCGATTCATCGAAATAATTTTCATCCAGGTCTGAATACTACTTATTATCTGATATTACAACAATTTTGGATACTTGCAGCGAAACATACTATACGACATCATCTCTCAAAATGTTTGAGATGTTACCGTCTGAATCCCAAACCTCTGCAACCATTTATGAGCGATCTTCCGGCTTTTCGGGTCAACCAAGCCAAACCTTTCTCAGTGGTCGGTGTAGATCTGGGAGGGCCTTTTCGAATCAAGCTTGGACCTCATCGTGGTGCAAAAATCGATAAGGCATACTTATGCTTATTCGTATGCTTGAGCACAAAAGCGGTGCATCTTGAGGTAGTTTCCACCCTATCGACCGACAGCTTCATCGCGGCATTACGTCGCTTCATTTCTCGTCGCGGTCGCTGCAATATTATTCATTCTGATTGTGGAACCAACTTTGTTGGTGCAAGTTCACAACTAGCATCATGTATCGAACAAGCTTCGCATGCGGAAAAAATTGCCTTTAAACGTAACGTTCCTTCAGCTCCTCACTTCGGAGGTGTGTGGGAGATCCAAATTAAGGTAGCAAAAACACACTTGTATCGTATTGTTGGCGATCAAGTCCTAACATTTGAAGAGCTTACCACCCTCTTCACTCAGATCGAATCCATTTTAAATTCGAGACCTTTATGTCCATTGAGCTCGGATCCAAACGACTTTAATGTTTTAACGCCTGGTCATTTTTTAACGCTGGAACCTCTTACAGCTGTACCAGATCACGACTATACCAATATCAAAATCCAGCGACTCAATCGATGGCAACTTATTCAATCTTTTCAACAACAATTTTGGAAGCGTTGGAAAAGTGAATATTTACATTCATTAACTCAACGAGCAAAATGGAACAAAGACTCAACACCGTTAACCGTTAATTCAATGGTACTTATTAAGGAGGATAACCGACCTCCTCTTCAATGGGCACTAGGACGAGTTGTTTCGTTGCATCCTGGCCCTGATGGAGTAGTTAGGGTAGCAACCGTTAAAACAGCTAAAGATTCCTCATTGAAGAGGCCTTTAGTAAAACTATGTCCTTTGCCGTCCATGTAATCAAGTCAACTTTCTTAGCTTAAGTTTATCGTAGTTTTAGTTTATGTATCGATAATTATCGTCATTTTGTTTTATGTTAGGAAAATCCTATTGGTATTTTGGTGGGCGGAATGTTCCGTTTTCAACGTTTTATTTTCATTAAATTCAATTTCGCGCGCCTTATCGATGTATTTGTCAAATCGCACCATTTATATGGTACTGCATTCAATTCTAGCCAATAGGAACGCGCGGTTCGCCGCCGCGCATGCGCAATGCTGCCGGCGCAACAAAACGCCATAGCGGCGGCAAGGGGAGATTTTTCGTTACCGGCTCTTAGCGCGAGCTGTCCAAGTTAGAATCGTCAATCTATTAAGATGTACCTAGCAATACTTATGTTATACAGTCCGCTTGTGAGTCGATGGTATTTTTAGTTGCAAATAAACAGTCATTGAGATCGTACGTAATTATTATTTAAAATAATCCCCACAACGAAGAGTCAATCTTATCGACATCAACATATGGTCCTTAATCGAACCGGATCAGTGGACGAGCATCGGACTTGCGACGAGCCTACGAAAGATAAGAAACCGGTCGAGCGGCCTACGAAGGCCTACGAGTAGTGCTACGCGGTGCAGTTTCAAAGCAAATTAAATGACGTGTTATTTTATTCAATTGGAGTGATAAAAACTTTGGTGTTTTAATTGATTTCCTGACTTTCGGTACGAGATTTTGTGGACGTTATAGTGAGTGAGTGAGTTGAGCTTCGAGACTTTACAAAAACTGAGTAATTTCGTACATTGTTCTATGAGTTATTAAGGAGATTAACTTAGGATACCTGGATTGCCTACGAAGTCGTTGTGGGTATTATATCGAGGGAGTGAGTTTTTATTATACCTATACAATGGAGGCGCTTGTAGCTATTCAAATGGAGTATTTAAGTAATTTGCAACGAGCTGAGAAGAATTATAGAAAATCTCCTAAAGAAAGGATTAAGAAATCGTATGTAGAAACCAGATTAGAGATGTTAGATCAAAAATTTATGGATTTTAAGGAAGGACATAAGCAAGTGATATTAAATGCATCAAAAGATAGAAACGAGGCATATTTTACAAACGGCGTTTATGACGAATATGAAGATTTGTATGTTCAATACAAAACCACGTTGCGGGAAGCTTTAGAGTCGTTCCTACCGTCGACTTCCACGTCAACGGTGGCTGGCGAGCGCAGTAACAGTAATGACGCAATCAAACTGCCGCGTCTGATTTTACCTACTTTCTCTGGAGCGTACCAAGATTGGCAAACATTTTATGATATGTTCTTATCCCTTATACATAACAACAAGAATATTACACCCGTACAAAAATTACACTATTTAAAAGGAAATTTATCTGGAGAGGCAAGAGATTTGTTGCGTAACTTTTCAACAACCGATGCAAATTATGAGGAGGCTTGGAAACAATTGGTACGACGATACAACAATAAGAGATATAACTGTAATGCGGTTATGAAGAATTTGTTCGCGCCTAGGAAAATTAATTCTGAATCCTCCTTAGCAATCAAGCAGTTGGTGGATAATACCTCATCTTGTTTGAAATCATTGCAAAATATGGGCATCAACATCACATCATGGGACACAATAATAATATTTTTAGTGATTTCTAAACTGGATTCGGAGTCTGTGAAACTATGGGAACAGCATCTAAATATTATTGGTGATGAGTTGCCTAGTTGGGAACAACTAAGAGATTTTTTGGAGTCTAGATTCAGGGCACTCGAGATGATCGATACCACGTGCACACGCCCTTCACCAACTAAACCTGCGGCCAAGGCAAAGACTTTCCATACTGCTATTGCAAGCAAACAGAAAAGTAAGGAGATTGAATGTGCAAAATGCAATGAAAATCATTACATTTATCACTGCAAACAATTCGAAATGATGTCGCCAAGAGCACGACAGGATTTTGTACAGAATGGTCGCCTGTGTTTCAATTGCTTATCACCTACGCACACAGTGATAAAATGTCGGCAATCTAATTGTAGAAAATGTGGAAGGAAACACCACACGATGTTACATTTTGAGAAGGAGGAGCGAGGAACCCATCTGGATGCGGCAATAGTACCAGCGAGCGGCGCTACAGCGACGGCGTCATCCAGTGGCCAAGAGGGAGCGAATTCATCACGAGGTGACCCACAAATTACAGTAGCGTTTTCCAGAGGAGGTCTTCAGCCAGACAGGGTGCTTCTGGCAACGGCTAGAGTTAAGGTATTGTCAACTAATGGTTGCAAATATGTTATAAGAGCTTTACTTGATCAAGGGTCTCAGGCATCCTTCTTGACAGAGGCTACGGCTCAATTACTTGGTCTTAAACGTAAATCTGTAAGTGGTTGGGTGTCAGGGTTAGGAGATAGTCGTACAAATATTAAACATTCGGTTTCACTGCGCCTTGAATCACGTCATAGCCATCAAACTATATATGTCAATGCGTACGTTTTACCTTCACTTACTTCATTGCTTCCAGCATGCAAAGTTAGCAAACCAGTGTGGTCAGAGATTGATAGTCTGCCTTTAGCAGATCCTACATATACCATTCCAGGTAAAATCGATATCCTTTTAGGAGCAGAAGTGTATGCAGAGTCACTGTTAGATGGAATGTTAAAAAATCCTGATGGTATTATAGCCCAGAATACTATCTTTGGCTGGGTTTTATCGGGAAGGGCGTCACGTGAAACTGAGCAGCAGGTACATGTGGATATTAATAGCTTACACATACAGGTTGGAGAGGATGAATTGCTAAAAAGGTTTTGGGAAATGGAAGATGAACCTAACATGCTACAAAAGGAGATGACAAGGGAGGAGAAATTATGCGAGGAGATTTTTAATGCTACAACGATAAGAGATGAAGAAGGGAGACTTGTAGTAAAATTGCCATTTTCTTCAAATGACCCTAAATGTCAATATGGCAATTCTAGAGATATATGCGTAAAGAGGTTAGAGATTTTAGAGAGGAAATTACACAAAAATCCACAATTGAGACAAGAATACAACAAAGTGATGAGTGAGTATTTGAGTATGAATCACATGAGACTAATTACAGAGAACGAGCGAGAAAATAACAAGGCGGTTTATCTACCACACCATGCTGTGGTTCGAGAGGATAAGGAGACTACAAAAGTACGAGTGGTTTTTGATGCTTCGAGTAAGGGTACAAACAATGTGGCATTAAACGATGATCTGCTCATCGGGCCAAAGTTGCAGCAGGATCTTAGACATATTTTGATAAGATGGAGAAACCACAAGGTATGTATCATCGCGGACATTGTGAAAATGTATAGGATGGTTTGTGTCGCCGAGGAGGATACTGAATTCCAGCGAATGGTTTGGAGATTCGCAGCTGACGGATCAGAGCCTATACAAGATTACAAACTGCTCAGACTAACTTTCGGGACAGCCTGTGCGCCGTACTTAGCAGTAAAATCTTTGCAAAGATTAGCAGAATTAGAGCAAGATAAGTATCCAATAGCAGCTAGAGTAACTAAGCAGGACTACTATATGGATGATCTTATTAGTGGTGCAGAAGATGAAGCTGAAGCGTTGAGAATATATGATGAGATGAAAAAATTACTGAAACTAGGAGGGTTTGAACTTCAGAAGTGGAACAGTAATAGTGAGAGTTTGCTACAGAAAATGGACAGATTGAGTGAATATGAGACATCAGATGCCATTAAGTTAAATAAATCGATTAAAATTCTTGGAGTGAGTTGGAGTAGAGAGACTGATAATTTCGAGTATGTAGTGAATTTACCTGAGTGTAAGGAACCTGTCACGAAAAGGCAAGTACTTTCTGATGTAGCAAAGTTATACGACCCATTAGGTTGGATCGCACCAGTGGTGGTTGTTGCAAAAATATTTATTCAGCGTTTGTGGCAATCAGGTCTGCAGTGGGATGATAGTTTGACAGAAGAACTACTTAAACAGTGGGTTGCTTACAGAAGTAGTTTAAATGATTTAAAACATTATGCATTACCGAGATGGTTGAATGTAACACGAGGAACCAAAACGGAATTGCACGTCTTCTCAGACGCATCGAGATCAGCCTTTGCTGCCGTTGTATATGCGCGAGTCGTTGACGAGGCAAACGAAACAATATATGTACACCTTGTGACAGCGAAGACGAAAGTAGCTCATGTTCAAAAGGAGATCTCGATCCCGAGACTCGAGTTGGCGGCAGCAGCTTTAGCAGCTAAACTTATTTTAGAGGTTTCACAGGTAATGAGTATACCTAAGGAAGACTTGCATGGGTGGACGGACTCCACCATCGTTTTGGCTTGGCTCAAAGGAGGATCATCGCGTTGGACAACTTTTGTAAGTAACCGGGTGTCCACTATTTTGAATATAATGGACGTTGGGCAGTGGAGCCACGTGCCTACAGAGTCGAACCCTGCAGACTGCGCTTCGAGAGGGTTGTCACCCAAGGAGTTGATAGATCACCCACTCTGGTTAAGGGGACCAAAATGGTTGACAAGTAATCAAATAGAGTTTGGCACGATAGTCGAAGATACACATGAAGAAGAGAGAGTAAGGTCTTTTATTGCTTTATCTAATTCTGATAAAAACGAATTTATTTGGTCAAGATTTTCGTCGTTAATGAGATTGTTGAAAGTAGTGTCTTATTGTCGAAGAGTAATGAATTTTAAAATATCAAAAAATGTGAGAGATAAAATTTCGAAATTTATAACTGTGGAGGAAATGAATATGACACTATTAGTATGCATTAAACTGGTACAGGAATTAGAATTTGAGAAAGAGATAAAGCAGTTGAAGACTTCAGGTTATGTGCCTAAAAGGAGTAAGCTCCGCACTCTTTGCCCTTTTTTGGACCAAAAAGGAGTACTTAGAGTTTCTGGACGTATAACTCAGTCGGAAGCATGTTATGATATACGACATCCAATAATTATGCCTGGTAAAAATCATTTTACTATGCTTTTAATTTTGGATGCTCATCATAACACTAAACATGGTGGGCCACAACTCATGCTTAATTATCTTAGAACTAAGTATTGGATTTTACGAGGAAAGGAGCGAGTTAAGAAAGTATTTAGAGAATGTGTCATTTGTGTGAGGTACTCGAACAGAAAGAGTACTCCCTTGATGGGTTTGTTACCGAAGGCGAGAGTAAAACCGAGTAAACCATTCAAATCGGCTGGAGTAGACTATTGCGGTCCAATAAATATTAGATTTTCACCAGGTCGCGGTGCAAAGGCCTACAAGGGGTACATCTGTTTATTTGTGTGCATGGTAACCCGAGCTGTGCATTTAGAGGCAGTTACAGATTTGACGTCAAAGAGCTTTATCGCAGCCTTTAGGCGTTTTACAGCTCGCAGAGGCCATTGTCAGGATTTATATAGTGACAATGGCACCAATTTCGTTGGTGCTGATAGAGAAATGCGAGAAATGTTTGACAGGGCTAAGTCACGAGTGCCTGAAGAGATAGTTGCTCAGCTTACATTGTTTCGGACGACGTGGCATTATATCCCTCCCCATGCCCCGAATTTCGGAGGTTTATGGGAAGCCTCTGTGCGCAGCACAAAGACCCATCTGCATAAAGTAGTCGGGAATTGTACGCTTACATATGAGGAGATGGTTACTGTCCTGGCGCAAGTGGAAGCATGTCTAAATTCGCGTCCAATATCTTTATTAAGTGACGACCCAAACGATCCTCTACCCTTGACACCAGGTCACTTTTTGGTAGGTGAACCATTATTAAATATAGCGGATGACGACTACACAAAACATAATATTACTGGTTTAGACAGATGGCGCTTAACGCAAAAAATTGTATCTGATTTTTGGAATAGATGGTACAAGGAATATCTGGTTAATCTTAATGTAAGACATAAATGGAATAAAAATTGTACTGAGTTTGAGATTGGAGACATTGTATTGTTAAAGGAAGACAACATTCCTCCTGCTAAATGGATTTTAGGTAAAATTATAGATAAACATCCAGGACCTGATCTGATTACACGAGTTGTTTCTGTTAAATGTAAATCAGGTGTACTTAAACGTCCAGTGAGTAAACTTTGTGTCATAACTAAATAAATTATATTTTGTAATTTTGCTTGTTATCATATTTTGAAGTTTTTGTTATTACGGTTGAATTGTTTTGCAATTATTGGGTCATGTATGTGAATCATTGTTGCTCTTAAGTTAGATATAGTGACGGTGGGCGGCAGTTACTTGTTTATCGACCACATTTTGTTTCTTTTAAATTCATTGGGTTTGTTCAGATTTTTTGTTTTGTTAAGTTTCTATAGGTTTATGTTTGATATGAGTTGTATTGAGATGTAGGCATCTGTAGGCTACTGAGTGAGTTAGTTGCTTGATACATATTGTTAATTAAAGAACTAGGGTTCTTGGTGGGCGGAATGTCCAAGTTAGAATCGTCAATCTATTAAGATGTACCTAGCAATACTTATGTTATACAGTCCGCTTGTGAGTCGATGGTATTTTTAGTTGCAAATAAACAGTCATTGAGATCGTACGTAATTATTATTTAAAATAATCCCCACAACGAAGAGTCAATCTTATCGACATCAACACGAGCGCATTAAAAAATATGTAATAATTGTGTTATCATATAAGTGCATCGCCAGTGCTCCTATATTTAAACTGGACTATTTCTATCGTTACCGAGTATTGAATTACCGTGTGTCAGGCCGGCCGGCAGGTGTTTAAGGACTATAATTCCAGTGAACCATATTCGTGAGGGATCTTGGGGTACAGCCGCTGTCTACGTGGTAAGTACGCGCAATATTCCTTATTGGCATTATTGCCTGCAGTATCGTTATTTACCGGCGAATACCGAAAGGTATTTGATCCAGATGAGCGATTGACAAATTCATAATTCATCGCGTCAATTTGCAACAATTGGCACGCATATCATCCTTGACGACATCAAGCCAGCACTTCTTGGGTTTTCCTCTTCTATCAAGTCCATGCGTAAACTGCATTTTATTTGTCGGCCGATAATGTAATACTTAGACAAGAAACAAACAAATATGAATTCACTAAGGGCACCTATGATTGCGGTGACAATTTGCGACTATAAGGGCCTTGTCGTCGTCTGATAAATACAAATTAAGGCCCTACTGGTCCCTTGTGGCGAGTGAAGGGCCAAACAGATTATAAAGGTTGAAAATTCCAGAGCCCTAAAGTTTAGATTGAGCTCTTTGTTATAAATATCGGTCAGTGTGGGCCCGATAAAGAAGTTGCTTATTATAATGAAAACCAGGCTTTTCCAGTCTATATTAAGATATAAAATATCTTTATATACAGATTTATCAATGTTATAAATTACAAATGTTTCAAACTTCGAGTGGCACTAGAAGAAGTATAAAAGAATATCAAAACTATATAATTTTCAATAGAATGCATGAAGTTGATTCGACAAATTATTCTCGGGTGCGTAGGGGTTGTGAAGCCGCGAAGCCCGCGGTCAAAAACCTTGAACATTTAGATCACATAAAGATCTGACTGTGATTTTACAACCGGCCGCCTGCCTGACGTCAACCCTCCTTGGGAACGCTATTGTTGCCTATCAGCTGCCTAGGTTGAGTGTCCCTTAGTCGCCTCGTACGACATCCACGGGAGGATACGGAGTAGTCCTTCCTATTCTAGGGTGGAAACACATGACAAAGTATACACGAGTGTCAGGCCAAAATATTTTCCTTCAAAACGCGAACCGACAAAAGGCAAAGTTTGACCCGAAAACGTTATACACTGTTGTACCATGACAAATGAGAGCCATCACGTTTGATGGAAGCCTCGACGTCTATTAATTTGATTATTCTCACAGCTAATGGATTGCCTACTTATGCCTTTTCAGGGCGGTGACAGAGGGCCCCTCTTAAAGTAGCACGCATCTACAAAACTTTTTAAAGGATCACTAAAAACGATATCAATTGTTTAAAAAAAAAGTTGTGAGCATATATAGGTGATGGGGGGACATCAAAGAATGGACCATTTTATATAGTTATAGCCCAAGTTTTTATTTTATTTATTATTTTTATTTTATTTTATTTTACTGACATATTATTGTTTTAAATTTTAAGGTAGAATCTTCAGTTGTTCAACAGTGTTGAACAAGTTTCACTTGTAGACATAGTGAACTAGTAAAGTATAGAAAGACGGAAATAAACAACGAACGTGACATGTGCATTTAATAGTGTGTATAATATAATAGTGTTGATAAAAACTAAACAAAAATGGGTTGTGGGTCGTCCGGAAACGTAGTCCCAGCGCAAGAGAACACCGCAAATGGACATAAGCCCGCAAATGGACACGGCGCCGCAAATGGCCACAAAGACAATCGGGAAGACAATGATGACTTGCCAACGGTTGTACTACCCGAGTCGCCGGTCAAGGCTAAACCTCGTGAGTACCTATATTCTGTACTAGCTGGGCAACAGCATCTCTGCCTGATAGACTATATGGTCTATCAGGCAGAGATGCTGTTCCCTCTGGTCAGTAATTATTTTTATTTAGAATATTGTCCAAATCGGTCTAGTTGTAGATTTATGCGTTTATAACATTAGTATGCATGTAAAAATGTTAGTTTGGCTTTGGGTACAGCCATATATATATATATATATATATAGATAAACATCCAATCAGAAAAAGATCATTTTCCATCATGACCCGACCGGGGTTCGAACCCGGGACCTCTCGGTTCAAAGGCAAACACTTTTCCACTGCGCCACCGTGTCTTCAAACCGCTAGCTATACCAAAATGAGATAAGGATAGACGGATGATAATAATTGCATATTCAATCTAAGAAAGAAAGAAAACATTTATTTGCCAAAAACATGAGTATAAATATACAAATTGATGTCAAAATGAATTAAACCTACATGTTTTACCGAATATAGGTATGCAAATATAAATAAATAAAGAGGAGCATGCTATCCATTACAAAAACAAAATAAAAAAAGAATTATAATGTATACTAGCACTAAATTCTATCCGAGTCTATCATTAAAGAAATCATTTAAAGTATAATAACATTTATCAGTTAATAAAGACTTGAGGTGCTTTTTGCTGCTAATGTTTACGTGATACTATTCGTTTCACATCGTCCTATTTTCAGTAAAATAAAGTATTTATAATTATGTGACACGATATTAAGTATAATAGTTCAATGTTTATGTGGAACAAACAGAATGTAAATTAATCAGAAATTATGCAAACACACACATACGCTACGCCACTGTTGGAATAATATTGGGTTACAAAAAAAAAATCTAAAACATTTTAGCATTTTATGGCCAATTAAGAAAACTTTGCTCGTGTGGAGATGACACAAACATTTTAAAACATTTTTGCACGTTTATGAACATTTAAGAAAAACTCTTTGAACACTACTTTAGCGTAGAAACAGCTATTGATATCAGTATACCAAAGTGAAATGTTGAATTTCATGACGAGTTTTTTCCTGATATACACATATACAAACATAAAGACAAACATTATTTTAGCTTCTATAGATTTGATTTGATAAAAACATTTGATTTCTGTGCCCTTTTTTAACCTGTTCCATCCCACTGCGGGGCAAAGGTCTTTTCCAAGTCTTTCTGTACCCTATACATACATACTTTATAAAGAAGAAAACAGAAACATAAACTCTTTATTGCACCACATACAGAAGAAACATTGGTTATATAATTTGGTATTCAAAAAGAATTGACTCCAAGGGAGAACTTATCACTAAAGTAATTTCTTCCAACCAACCAACAAAATTTTCAAGAAGAAAAACTCAGTCTATATCATATAAACATTTTCCTATTTGAATACATATTGTGACAATAAAATAGACAGTGCTTCTTTTTCCAGCGATAGCCTTCGAAATACCGCTAGAAGAGTTCGACGGAACACGACGCGAGTCGACCCACACCCCTCCGCCCCACTTGCAGCGGCTGCTGCAACCCCCACAGCCTGAGATCACCCTCCCAGATATAGAAGAGAAGCTGGCCGAAGCTGAACAGAGGAGGCAAACGGTAAATACGATATTTACATTATATTATTAGAAAAAAAAATTAAGAAACAATAATGGTAAGCCCTTCTGGCATATAGGGACCAACAATGTTCAAATGAGTTTCTTTCGGCATTTCTTCTTAGCAGTGGTCGTTCCGAAATGCCAGTAGTTTGCAACTTGTGAGAAATTACCATAATATAAAAAAAATACGTGAAAATGTGCCTGTGAATGTCTAATTTCTGAATAAATGATTTGAATTTGAATATTGCGACTATTATTCTTTTAACGGCAAATTATGTAGGGAATAAATTTCTAAATATGTCGTTGCCGCCTGTCCCTCACACCTTATACTAGGACAAACCCAAAAAGTGCTGAAAACGGTGAATATAAATTGAAAACAATATACTCTGATTTGCTCTACTCATAGCTCGATGAGTATAAAAATCTTTGACAAAAACAATCAGAAATGTTCTCAATGACGAAGCATTTTGCTGATTATAGCACTTACCTATGTTATAAATGTAATTGTGACATCAGAACATCATGAATGTAATTAAACTAACACAATAGACCTAAGCGTATTTAGCATTCACAAAATCAAAAATAAAGTTCTTATTTTATATGTTCATTTGTACTGTTCATTTACTCAAAACTTGGACTTCAAAATTCAAAGGAAAGGTCTTTAATAACGCACACAGGAACCGGAGCTCGAACTTAAATTGCACCAATTTCCCGTACCTCAATGCACTCCCATTTCATTTCGAATTTCCCAAATTAATACCGAGCTTCTCTACTGTAATTTAAAGTATTGCGCAGGTTCATATTGCCATTCGGCTCATTACAGTTGTCATGGAACTATTTAGGTTGTATAAGATTATTCAAAAACCAACTTTTGCCTGCGCCTTCACCCGTGTTCAATTCGTGCGTCCGCTCATAACTTATTAACGTCAATATCCTCGGGTTCTAAGCAACGTATCGTAAAGAAACCTATACAAGATTTTAAGTTAGACCATCCGCTATACAACTGAGAAACCACATCAAATTCCAATCCTGTAGTTTTTACGTCTTGCGCGAACAAACATACACTTACAGTTTTATCATATATATAGACAGACAAATATAGATAATTTAGTCTCTCTCTGTCATCTTCGCAGTACCCGGTAAAATTCAAAGATGTTTTAATTTTGAAGATTTGGCATTACAACCGACCGCCTGCCTGACGTTAACCCTATTTGGGAACGCTGTTGTTGCCCATCAAGCTATTTGTCCCTTAATCGCCTCGTACGATATCCACGGTAAAATACAATGCACATGTTACTACGTGTTGGTAGAGGTTATTCGTCTGAGGAAATAGCAGCCAGCCATCTTGTTACCAGAGTTGGAGATCTGTGGTGGATATATATATTTCAGAGTTTAAAAAAGAATACTGACTTTATATGACTGACGCCCTCGCAGCCAAACAATATGTCTTAAATGAAAAATAAATTGAGTTTTTTACAAAAATGTAAAAAACTTATTTTATTTTTAATTACAAAGTTTTTGTTGTCAGAGATATATATATATATATATATATATATATATATATATATATATATATATATATATATATATATATATATATATATATATATATAGATATATATATATATATATATCTGCTTCAAAATTGAGGTGCAAGATTTCACCCGAGACATAGGGACAAATTAAAAGAAAAAAATTAAAAAAATTACAGATCTTGCAACAGAGAGCTGCGTCTGCGCAGAAGAGGGCTCAAAAGATGATGAAGTCACTTCATGAGATGGACAGGCTGGACTCCGAACATGTACGTATACTGTTTATATATATACTTAAGCCGCTAAGCATAGAAAACTGAAATTTGGTACTTGTGTAAGTTCCTTGGGGAATGTAAGGAAGCAACAAAAGATATCTCTAAATATCCAGCACAAAAAAGCTAGTATATTTGGTCAAAACCGTCGTAAAATCTCATCTTATCCTATCACAACCTTAACTAATAGTGTAAATTCGAGTATGTTTGTTTGTTACCTCTTCACGCTTTATATAATTAACCAAACTTCTCCAAAAAAAATTATGCACGCATGTAGTTTGAAGTAAAAGGACCTAGGGTATACATACCTATCATCCCGGAAAAATAAATTTCCCTTAGTAGCCTCGTAGGACATCCACGGGAAGATATGGACATCCACGGGACGGTCCTACTCTAGGGCGGGACCACACGCCACATTTTATCAGCACTCGATCACAAATTGTGATTGTAATTTATTTTTTTCAGGAACACACTGACACCACCAATAAACACGGGATTAATTCAGTGACAATACCGCCGGAACCAGGAGTTTGTGAAGACAAACACATCACCTAGATTTATTTACTCTCGCTTTAGATACTTTTATATTCAAAACTAAAGACTCGTCCCGGGTTCGCTCGTGTAATAATATAATAAATATACACCTAAACCATCCTCTAGAATCACACTATCTATTGGTGAAAACCGTATGAAAGTCCATCCATAAGTTTTTGAGTTTATCGCGAACAGATAGACAGGTGCGGCAGTGCACTTTATTTTATAATATGTAAGGATAATGAGTTCAACCATAATCAATATTATTGTAAAAGACACTAGAATTGAATTAATTCATAACATTGAAAATATGCGGACTTTTTGCGTAATAATATAATTTATTACATACAGAATACTACTTTAAAATATTTTACTCAGTAAATACCTTAGTAATATTTTGTTTTACTTTGTGATATTATAATAATATTTTAAAGTTTTAATTTTATGTTTTTTTATAATGAAAATAGTTATTTGTTTTATTACTATAAGTATAACAATGCTATTTATGTTAATACTAATACATGTTATAGGAATATAATTATTTTTTATCAAATCACATTAAAAAGTTTCAATTACTTCCCATTTTTTTAAACTTGCATTACTTTTAAAAACGCCGACGAACAGTGTTTTGGATTCCGTACAATTTCTACTAAATTGTGGCTTCAAAATTGAAATGCTATAATTAGTATGCAAGTTTTTATGCAACACTATGAGTGACCTAGTAGTAAAAAAGTCATGCCAGATGACTTTAGGCGATTTGAATAAAATCTGACACCAGTGTTGGCAATAACACACTCGATATGATGATGATGAGTATAAAAGCAAAACATAATACCCTATTACGTATTCAGAGCAAGTTTAGGTACACAATGGAGTAACATACTCACACGGCATGAAGCTAGAGGGTCTACTCCATTGTTCCCGAAAATTATGTTTGTCAGATTATACAGGCCTACAATTTTCCTTGTGGCTTGTCAAGCGGTAATATTTGGTGAGACGAAACGCTTTATGGTTATGTAATTGGTTATGGTTTGACGACCTCGGTGGCGCAGTGGTAAGATTCTTGCCATTGAACCGAGAGGTCTCGGGTTCGATTCCCGGTCGGGTCATGATGGAAAATGATCTTTTTCTGATTGGCCCGGGTCTTGGATGTTTATCTATATATGTATTTATTATAAAATATAGTATCGTTGAGTTAGTATCCCATAACACAAGTCTCGAACTTACTTTGGGGCTAGCTCAATCTGTGTGATTTGTCCTAATATATTTATTTATTTATAATCTGTCAATAAATTAAAGAATAAATCTCTGTATTTCCCTCTATGGGGGCTATGACTTCGCGAAGCACTCGGTGAGCGTGAAATATCCTTAAAATTTTGAAATTACGCCTGTAGTTTTGTAATCTGGTTGACGTCAACCCTCCTCGGGAATGCTATTGCTGCCTATCAGTTGTCTTTGCTGTGTGTCTTTTAGTACGTTGGATTTGAAAGTGTGCGATTCCCGTAGGATAAAAGTCTGATTGTAAACGGCGCTTCATGAAACGCTTTACTGTGAATAAAAACCGAAATATTGTTTTATATTAATGCTGGTAACACCGCAGGATACAGCTAATATTTTAATAAAAGTCATCTAACGCTTCAAATGTTGCAGTACAATTTGTTAGCAGATATAGCTCTATGTTACATCTATGGTTTTGTCTGGGCTTAATGCAGGGGGAACAGGGTGCGTCTGTATGTATATCTATGTGCACTGTCTGTGTTGACGGCGCGTGATGAATGTAGTAATTAGATAGGGTGAATTCGATCGATATGTCTGTCGTTTTGTTTGGTATTCACCCCTGCGCTTTGATAAATGTGCGATTCGATATTTTTGTTGTGATAGAGTGCATATTCCCGTCAATTTTGCACGCATGAGCCGATTGTGGGCCATATTCAATTAAGCCTCCAACTAGCTTGATTGAGTCATGATTTTTTTGTCACAAAATCTCTCTGACTACAATATATTTTTTGATGGCCTCGGTGGTGCAGTGGTAAAGTTCTTGCCTCGGACGGTTCCGGGTTTGATTCCCGGTCGGGTCATGATGGAAAAACATATTTTTCTGATTGGCCCGGGTTTTGGATGTTTATCTACTATATATGTATTTGTTGTAACAAATATAGTATCGTGAGTTAGTATCCCATAACACAAGTTTCGAACTTACTTTGGGGCTAGCTCAATCTGTGTGATTTGTCCTATTGTGTGATTTGTCCTGTGCTGTGTTAAAAAACGGGTTGCACTCCGGGAGTGCCGCAGAAGTGAAAACTTGAATATTAATGTTGTGCATTTTTAACGTCATACGTATATGTCCTTTAGTGAGTTTAACATTGTTTACCCATCAGAAATGGACAGAATGGGCTCAAGACCAAATGAATAGCATGGTATGAAGAAGGCCTAAGGCTGAAAATGGCTGAAAAGAAGAAGAAGAAACCTATCACATAAAGTGCACAACGACGCCAAACAAGTTTTCCCTTTATAATGTTCTTCTTTAAACAATGTTGAATTTGTATAATGACATTTCTCCTCGTTTCTATGATCTTACTCGTAATACCTTCTTATGAAGCAGGATTTAGGGCCCAAGGGATGAAATGTCTAGTAGGATTAGCAACAAAAGGTAATTAATACACACTAGGTTAGAATATGAACAGTCTACCGCATGTTATTCTGTTTATGAGGATATCTCTGCATGTTTACGGTTTCGTCCGGGGTTGTGACGTCGCGAAGCCCGAGGTAAGCGTAAAAAAAACTAGTTTTGAAAGCTGTGATTTTACAAATAGCCGCTTGCCTGACGTCAACCCTCGCTATATTGTTGCCTATTAGCTGCCCAGGTCATGTGTTCCTTAATCGCCTCGTACGACACCCGCGGGATGATATGGAGTCGTGCTATTCTAGACAACCACACGTCACATATCCCACATATCTTTGCGGATGTCTGCACGTCAGTTTATATGTATATGTAAAGTTATAAAATATAGTATCGTTGAGTTAGTATCCCATAACACAAGCCTAGAACTCACTTTGTGGCTTGCTCAATCTGTGTGAGTTGTCCTAAAAGATTTATTTATTTAACATCTGCCCAGTTTTGTAAAACGTCATCACGGCACTATTATAGTGCGATGAAACAACTCTCTCTCTCATGTGAGCGCTATTCCGGTTGCTTCACAATCGTTGAGCGTCCGAGCCCAGGATCCGCCTTCCTACATTTTCGTCTCCACTACGCATGATTGTCAGCAGTCAGTTGCGAGACAGTTGTCAGTTATCAGACCATTAGCGATGCAACCGCAAACATTAGCCCTCTATTACCATAATGCACTAAGTATTATGGAAGCCACAAATCAAAATGATGAATTTGTATAGTTCCACCTGCGTGTACGCAATCATAGCAAATAAAAATTTACTAAGTACTATGATTTCCGACCGGACTGTTTTGCATATTGATTAACTAAAGACGGTACAGAAAGCGTGCCACAGGAATTATGTAATAAACACAATATGTAGCCTCGATACTGAAGACTAAACTCCTAAACCAATTTCCTATTAGAGAGAATAACATCGAGATCTGTAGTCCAGTTTCTTCTTCTTCATAGTCGTATTCCTCATGGCTGAGGCTCGTGGTTGTTACGTGGTATGAAACACACACAACAACTTTCTTGGCATTATTAATGGAGTGGTTTGCCATTGCCTTAATTTCACACACAAGTTAATAAGAATCAACCAGGGTGTGCAGGTTTCCTCACTATGTTTTCCTTCACCGGAAGCAAGTGGTGGACGATGAAAACTACTACACAAGAGTCAGATTAGTATACAAACTCATGTGGCACGAGTAGGATTCGAACCTGGGACCTTTCGATCCACAGGCGGGCGTCTTAACCATTACACCACCACCGCTTCTCGTAGTCCAGTTTAGGAGAAATATAAAGGCCACAGAGCATGTCGATGTTAACGGCTGAGAGCTAGCAACTGTAATTATATTGTACAATCGGAGAAAGATATAATTTAACACATTTGGGTCACGATTATCAGCGCTCGATTGTACAAAAAAGGAATATTACCCGTAGATATACGATAACTCATATACTTAGGCCTCATCAACACCCGTCACTTGCGCTGGCGTCCCCAACCAGAGGATTTACAATAGTAATTACAATCTCTCGCCAATAGGCGGCGCGATGATTGGTTGAGGCAATCCATACTTCCATACGAAGTCGAAATACGAAGTCTGTTTACCTGTTCCGCTTTCACGGCTTAACAGCTGGACTGATTTTGATAAAATTTTGTACAGATATACTTAAAGACCTCCTTTCAAACATAGACTACTTTGTTTTAAAAAATCAACCCCCAATCGACTATAATGGTAAAAGTTTATCTGAAAATAATGTCTGTTCCGCTTTCGCAGATAAATTAATGCGAACGAAGCCGCGGTCCAAAGCTAGTAGGTTATACTTTGTAGCTATAATGAAAGATTCTGGACCTAAATCATATAGATAACCAATTTCTAATAAAGTCATATGCCTACTGTTATCCTTCGACACGTATCCCAAAATAGCGATAGAAATGAAATCAATACAAATGCCACGGTGTCTAGATGTGAGGAGAATACCTTAGCATCTCTGAATAATTGAATAACTTGGGCCAAACAAATTGGATTCCGATACGTCTGCACGTTAAGGTCAAGAGAGGTGTATTTATCAAAGGGAACTTCAGGTGTCGAGCTTTAAATTTGGGAAGATAATAGCTGAAAACAAATACGAATGCGAAAATGGGTGAATTTTTGAGCACATCAATCATCAACATTACCTTCAAATTTCAACAGAGACAACAACCTTTTTACCAACCTAATTCATAAATAATCTGTGTTGGGTGTAGTGTAAATTTTTTTCAATGTATATTTTTTAAGATTTTAGAAAGGTACCTACCTTATTTTTAAGGACGGTAATGATGGCGGTCAAAATGATCGAAAATTCACTGTAATAGGCTGAACTGTGGGCATGGATTCGCAACTCATAACTCACTATGGCGTCGATTCTCAGTGAGACGCAACTAAGCTAACCAATCACATTGCGGTGTGGTTGTCGTCGCGCCACAACGCCGCACTGTGATTGATTAGTTACGTCTCACTGCTAATCGACTCTATAGTGAGATGTGATATTCACCCACTAAAGGTGACCGACACGCGATTAGGAGGTACACCCATAACCAGAGAGCATGCATTGAGATCGTAGCATGTGGAATTACATAGTCTCTGTCCATTCCCATGAAAAATGCGTGATAATACTTATGTATGTGTAGTTATAGCAACAATTAATAAAATTACTCTTCTGTCGTGTCACAATTCCCAATGGGCATACAGCTGCGCAGAAATAAAAAATGAAAGGAAGTTCAAAAATATTTTCGAATAAAATTCGAGCGTAGGCGTCGGGCGCGGACAAAGCATATATTTAAAAACGATCCACTAACCAGTTTTGATTGGTTTTATCCGGATACGAGAGGCGTTCCGTTTCTTTCAACAAATCTGAATTTTTCTATCTCAAGTTTGCGTTTTGCGGAACATCGGTTCGTGTAAAAAGAAATGTTTGATGTCTAAAATTTTATGAGTGTAAACGAAATTTAAATTTTATTCATTCGCCATAAACCTCAGTCCAATTAATGACAGTAGGTTATGTAGGCCTTGAAAAATACCTCTCAAATAGATCAGTCATAAAGCGTAGAGCGTAGAGGACGTTTTCTTCAGTCAGCGTCAGTCTTGACGATCAATGTTTAAGTTTTGACTTCGATAGGTACTAAGTGGTGGTCCATTTAAATCAAATGTAAGCAAACAAAGGCGCAGCAAATGGTTAAATTGAGTGTAGACACGCAGAACTATCAAGTAATTATTACTTTAAGCATATTTATGAAGTTATTAATTGCAACAATGTAACTAATTGTTGTAATTTTTTTGGCAATTATGGTTTTTACACTCATATACAAATGTATATATTTAAAATTAAATATATGGTTCAACAATACTAAAGTATTGTTGGACTGATTTATTTAACCATATATATTTAAAATATAATAAAATACATTAGGTACATTATGCATTACTAAAACTGAGCCTATTGTGCTTGTATATATAAGACGAAGAGTTTGCGATTTCGATTTCTCTGACAGTTCACAAGTATAACTAATAATAAAATATCTATATATTATGTAGCAAATTTTACATATAAACATGGTATTAATCAAAATTTTAATGCAAACAAATATCATACTAATTAACATAAAAACGAATGAATGATAAGTTAGAATTGAAGAGGCCAATAACTGCATAATTTCACGCTTCGATGGCCGATTGTTCATCGATCGGCCGAAAAACCAATTGGATCACGCGATTTTTTGTTCGATGCATTATACTTATATTAATCTTTATTGTTGAATGTGTCATGATAAAGGGCCGTGCACACCGAACGCGTATACTGCACTATTGTATTTTAATTTTAAAATTTAATAAAGGTGTATACACACATATGCAACTCTGATGTGAGGGTATTAACAAGTGAGGGTGTTGATGAATTCAATGGCTGATATTGGTATCAAAAAAATGCGCGTCATAGTAAATTGATTAAACGTTACATTGCTTGCTTGGTATGTAAAAGTGAAACTGACGTTGTCGAAATTAACACCACACAATTAGGTATATTCGTGCAGTAGCCGAATATTCATTATGTGATGAAATGAATGAATGATGGTTCAGTGTTAAGTGTTCGTGATTTCACAGCTTACAAAATAGTTGAATGTCACTGAAATTCACCTAAAACAAAGTGGAGAAGAAGACCTACCTACTGCCCTCAGATTGTTGTTGTAGTATTGTAAGTATGCATACCCACTAGAAAACTAGTGAGTTTCGATTTCCTTCACCTGAAAACGGTGGTGATATATGAAAACTACCATTTTTAATTCCATAACTTATTACTTGTGAAAATAAGATTACCACAAAATGGTAAAACGTGCTTATATTATATTATATTATATTATATTATATTATATTATATTATATTATATTATATTATATTATATTATATTATATTATATTATATTATATTATATTATATTATATTATATTATATTATATTATATTATATTATATTATATTATATTATATTATATTATATTATATTATATTATATTATATTATATTATATTATATTATATTATATTATATTATATTATATTATATTATATTATATTATATTATATTATATTATATTATATTATATTATATTATATTATATTATATTATATTATATTATATTATATTATATTATATTATATTATATTATATTATATTATATTATATTATATTATATTATATTATATTATATTATATTATATTATATTATATTATATTATATTATATTATATTATATTATATTATATTATATTATATTATATTATATTATATTATATTATATTATATTATATTATATTATATTATATTATATTATATTATATTATATTATATTATATTATATTATATTATATTATATTATATTATATTATATTATATTATATTATATTATATTATATTATATTATATTATATTATATTATATTATATTATATTATATTATATTATATTATATTATATTATATTATATTTGCATAAACTCATTAGTAGGTGAAGGATTCAAACCTGTAACTTTTCGATCGTAATCAGTCATCTTATCTACTCGACTAACTCATCTTTTAATATCATTAATGCGTATATTTGGACTCCTGTTATATGCTGTCACTAAGCCTGATTTTGATGCAACGAGGAGGAAAGAAAATTGCCCAAACGTTTAACCTAAGAGTGAAATAGATCCGGAAAACTGCCAAGAAGGAGAAAACAAAGAAACGTTTTAGTCCAGCAAGGATACTTGATGTAAACACAGCGGCTGATGCAACACGACATCATGTTCCGGCTGAAGCGCAGGATGTAACAGGCTCCCTATAAATACTGTTTCGGCAAAATTTTCGGCACACTTCGTCTCAAGAGGTACAACTATGAACACCCTGATCGCTGTGAGTATTGCAAAGCATTATTATGATTTAGATGATTTTTGACTTGATCAATCTAATTTTTGATAATATTTATTACTCGAATCATTTTTTTTTTGATCATTCACTAGCTATTGTTGTGATGATACTGGACGTTCCACATACAGTAATTGTGTTAACACTAAAAGTACGTATTTAGTTTCGTCTATGTCGTAAATTTCAAATTTGAGCAATGAACCAGCTATACACAACTAAAGTACAAGCTAAAGTACGGTTTGTGTCGGTCTATAAATTTCAAATTTCGTAGCAAAATATACTTTAGCATAAAGTATGTTTAACTTTATTATGAATATGAGAGTTAGTTCACAATATTCTGTTCCCAAAAAACAGCTAAGTAGTTCAATCAAAGCAAGTGTTTACCACCTATTATATTTGCTGAGACAGTGCTCTGTCTCAGCAAATATAATAATCTATTACAGATAAACAGACAGCAGATATTTATATTAAAAGAGTTCTTCCAGAACAGTAAACATACATGAAAAATTTATATGTGGATTTATCAAACTATTACTAATATCCAGTCCAGAATTTGAACTCATGAATTAACAACATGATCAGAATGAATAATTCAAATTGCCTAATGAAGCAATAAAACCAACAGTTTTTATTGATTTCGGCGGAACTAATACTTTACAGAGTACTTTTCACAACAGGGATGTTGCCTAATTAATTTCTATTTGTAAGAAACTTGAAAAATATGATTGTGAAATCAGTTAAACTAACACTTATTACAACATTTAAGTTAACTTCAACTTGTGCAGAAAACGCCAACAGTCTTGACAACATTTAAGTTAACTTCAACTTGTGCAGAAAACGCCATTTTATCTAAACGACCGACTTTAAAATTAAAGCCAAAGTTAACTGGTGCAAATTACCTTTAAACCTCTTGGGATTAAGTCTCGTTTAGTGTCCATTAATTTAGTTTTTTATCATCTACTGCTGAGTTGTTATTTTTTCGATAAGTATCCATTAGAGTGTTTTATTTTATTTGGACCCAATTTCTCTCTCAATTGTCGGTTTCCTCACAAGTCACCACTAAACTTTTCTTTCTTGCATCGTTTTAGCGTAGTCACATATTGGTTAAAAAATTATATAAAATCCAACTCGATAATAATGTATTACCAGTTTATCTACCTATATCACAATTTTATCTTTTACTTTTCCAGTTGTCTTGTCTGTTGGCGGTGGCGCATGGCAGCGCCATTGGCGGCTGGGGATTAGATGGCCTGGGTGGCCTGGGTGGATACGGTATGTTCTATTTCATCTATTTATATGGCCTTATTGCAAAAATATGTAAAGTACAAGGAGTAGACTTGATGCTAAGAGCGCTTTTGGTACAGAGAAGACTGTGTTGGTAATTGCTAAAGATATGCAGCAAAAAAATATATCATTTTCTTATCATAATCTTTTTGTTTTCTATTGTCTACGGTAAAGTAATTGGCGAGTAAAGTTAATTTTATAAGAAGATTTTAATTATTAGATATCTCTTGTCAATTTTGTCAATTTTATTGGCTAGAAGTGGCACAGGAAATACTGTTATTATCTGATTACTATATAGCATTGTTATTATCTGATGCCATAAGACTCACTTCCATTCCTTTTCATCCGTGGACAGTATAAATTACGAGTGAATTGTAACTTGGTGAATAGAAGACTTTCATTGGTGAATAGATTCACCAAGTATATATTGATTAAAAATTAATGTGCATGACCATGCACATTAATTTCTAAACAAGTTTTTAATCAATATATAACTATTATATTGACAGGTCTGCCAATCGTCTCCGCTCCAATCATCAAGGCCCCCATCTACGCTCCCGCCGCGGTCTCCACCGCTAGCCTCGTCAAAGCCGCACCTATCCCCGTCATCAGGACTGTTGCTGCTCCCATCATTTCCACTCCTATCGTCAGGACCGTCCCAGTTGTGAGCTCAGTCGGCCTTGGATTGGGAGGATTGAACGGCCTCGGTTTGGGAGGTTATGGTCTGGGATACGGAGGCCTGGGCATCGGCAAACTCGGCGGCCTTGGCTGGGGCAAAATCTAAATGAGACGAAGTGTTACCACCAATTGGCTTAACGACATCCTTGGTTTCATTGACTGGTCCTTATAAACTGAGGTCGATTTCCTACGAACTGTTCTTTCAGAATCTGTCAAAATTGTGTTCGGAAATTAAATATTGGATTTGTTTCTGGATGTGACTATTTTTCTGCCTGTTTTCCTTCTTCGTGCACATAATCTATATAAGGTACTCAACAATACTTAAATCTAAAATATCATCTAAATATAAACTATGAACTAATTCCAGATCAATGGTAATATATATTCTATGAAGCTTCATTGCCCTATAGTCCATTATACTTTCACCAACCCATCTCTTCTCTATCATGGGGTTAATTGAAAAAGCAATTAAACTGAAGAAACACCAACTATCTGTAGGGTCGCCATTAACTTTTAATAACCATGACTGGACTTTTTTCTTGTTTGGCTATGTGACATCTACACAATTCCATAGGGCGGAATCAAGCCGGTAAGTATTTGCGAAATAACTTTTTAATGTTGCGGGACGGGACGGTATGTTCAAATGGTACCGTATTGGTGTCTCGTATTAAAAAAGTTACTTCGCATAAACTAACCTGTCAAATACCTCGTTACCTACGCATAATAATAACAAATAATTTTTAGTTATATTTTAATTAAAAATAATGTACATTTTATTACATTGTGACAGGAACTTATTTACCCCAGGATCGGGTGGTCATATCATGCGTATGTCGTGTATATACAGTACGTATGTATGACAACCCTACCATAATGAGAATTCCAATTTCACATTGAGTTGATCAAAAAGTTGAATAGATTCCTTTCAAGTTTGATAGCAGGGAATTTCTTTGGTTTGATATTGAATTTCATCAGTCGTTTGTGTAACTGCGGGGTGGAAATTAAAATTCATTAAATTCGTCTTGACTACATAACCTGACTATTATTATGTAGACATCATGCAAGCGGCCATTCAAATCACAATAGAATCTTCAAAATTTTTTTGTTTATTTTCCTCGCCGACCGCTTCGTGGCGTCACAGCCCCGAATGTAACCGAAAACACGCGAGGATATGAATTTATATTCAGTCTATTAATTGCTTTCAATGTTGGTTTCTGTTAGAAAAGCAAGGTGCACTTAAAACTTCCACACAGTTGTAGGAAGACGAATTAGCTAGTGGTGGTGAAGTTACCAAGTGAATTTGTCACAAGTTGGTTCAGCTTGTACTCGACTGAAGAAAGTTGCGTGGACTACTTTATCTTGGAAATTAATTGTATGGCTTCAATAAATTTATATCTATCATCGTAGTTATAAGTCATATAAGATACCTTTAGGCGACTTAATATAAAATAAAATCTAAAACCAGTACTCGATAAGAAAAGAATAGAGAGTATCTCACGACACGACCCTCACGACGCCGATTGTGTTGCTAATTTAAATCTTGAAATTCCCATGTAAACGAAGCCACATTTGGCAATTAGATTATTAGATATATATTTATTAATCACCCGCGCAAATTGTACAAGTCAATTCACGTATCCAATAAGATTCACATTTTGTCAATTGAGAAAAGAGTGCGGTGAATGTTTTTGCGTCCCATACGTCAAGCGCATGCCTTTGGAAGTCGACAGTTAAGTAATTTTTATATTAATAATTGATTAAATATCATACTAAGTTCGAACACTAATCTGAACCACTGGCAAGCGCAATATTTAACAAATAGTCCCTTCGAAATGCCGTATCCTGACTCCGTCCGTCCGACTCCGTGTTTCGACAGTGGGGCCTACAAAAAATCGTATATTGCTTTCTCAAAAAGTCAGCAACGCATCGGTGACCCATATGAGATTACTGGTGTCCATACGGTGTTTGCTTACCAACAGGCAGGTTGCCCACTTCACTATAAAAAAACTGCATCTGTATTATTGTTTATCAGAAATTCAATACTAAGATCAGTTCAGATGTAATTTTACATGAATTACTAGGTGTTTGCAAGAAAATGGAGTTTTAAGGGTCGTTCGCAGCGAATTGTACCTCCATTATTTTCAATAATGTTGAAGTGGATCAGTAAAGCCTGGTTTACATTGCACCTTGGGGTGCGATCAGTTGGGATCAACTGACTTAGAGGCTTTCCCACCTACGCTGAACCCTTTTCAGCGTAGTGTGGACAAAATCGTTAAATTTTAAAGGCAATCTTATAGGGACTAACCAAAAATATTGTTAACACTACAGATAGTATAGTACAAAATCACTTCCCGCTGTCTGTCCCTATGTATGCTTAGATCTTAAAAACTACACACTATAACTTTTTATTACCATTACTGCTGAAGAAGGTGTAGGTGCTCTGTGTATAATTCGTTATTGGTTTTACCCGAGCGATATATGGACGGGCCCTAGTCGATTATATTAAGCTTATTATTGTTATCAATTGTTTTACACTTTAGTTGTATGTACATACCATTGGTATCTTTAAAAATGAATTCGTACATTATATAATTGGAAACTGTAATTTTGGCTGCAAGGATCGGTCTCTTAATTGTTTATATAACACGTGAACATTGAAATTATGATATGCATATAAACTGAACCTTTTTGTATGTGTTTCTATTCGTATTTTTAATCTAAATCTGAATAGTATTTGAATAGCAGTTAAGTAAATATGTGTAACTAATATCGATCATATAAATATATGATCGATATTAGTTACACATATTTACTTATCATTCGTGATGCACGGGTAAATACCCGTGCAACACGAATGTAAAGTCTCGAGATAAAATATTGTTAACATTACTAATCGAGTTCAAATTTGATCCCGGCTGTATTTACAGTCGTTAAAAAGCCTTCAATCTGCTTTTGACTCGCGTGGTTGCTCATGGTCTATCCAATATATATATATAGATACTAACGACCATGCCGAATGAAGACGATAAAGTAGGAAAGCGGGCCCTGGGCTCTGACGCTCACTGGCTGCGGAAGAAACCAGGAAAACGCTCAGACGAGAGAGAGAAGGAATCCCATTGCCAGCTGTGGCGACGTCAAAATGACTGCGATCATGAGGAATCTTAAACTGAAACTTAATACGTAATCGACTAGTCGATTAAAATTCTCCCACTTTAAATGCGGCTTAAGGTTTACCTCACACGGGGGAACTCAGCCGATGTTTGTATTGAACTTCACCCTTCGCTCGCTAAGCGCGTCTCTAATGGAAGCCGACGATTTTAAACTTTATCGATTATGAATTTTACCGAAGTCTGAAAGTGGTAAACTAAAAAAAAAATTAAACAAACGATTGTAACTGAAAATGTTTTTGTTTAAATATCAAAATATACACAAAAAATAAACACACTTCACCGTTTTGTTCACTCAATAGCTAAACGTATTCTTCGATTATCGCGTTTCTTGACTATATATTCATATCTATACTAATATTATAAAGAGAAAATGTTTGTATTTTCGTTTGTAATGAATAAACTCATAAACTACAGTCCGATTTTAATGAAATTTGGCAGACGAAATCGTCAATAGTGACAGGCTACTTTTTTATTATGGTTTAACCCGAGCGAAGCCGAAACGGACTGTTAGACTGAGGGATAAAGTAGTGAACTTGTATCTGTTAAATTCTGAACATACGAAAACTAATGTAAAGTTAATAAGATAGTGTTATGATAATCCAGCTCACGTTGAAGTTCCGTATATCGATATCATAAATCTTGGCAGAATATTAACGACCAACTTACTTCAGAAGCTAGTGTGCACAGCTAAACATCCTTTTTTTCACTTCTCAAGCTAATCAAATCTTTAGCATTTTTATTTATACTATATTTTTTGTCTTTGGTTTTTTCTACTGCAGTCACAATTATCTTGTTAAAATACATAAATTCTTACAATTTTATCTCCCACTTATCTATAGTTTCGTTTCCAGTTGAGCTCAGTCCATTACGAAGCTTAAGGCGAATTCACATCTGTGCCTCTGTTGACGAAGCGTGTTACAGGTTTTTTTTTGTGTGTAATATATTTTGGTAATTAATTATGAAATTAGCCTACATACATATTCGCTATTCTGTTCCTCTTTCATAGTCAATTGAAGAAGTCGATATTGATAAGTCATTAACTTATCGAGTGCGGATGCGCAGATCTACGCAAGAATATATTTTTTAACTATCGTCGTCTGTTGTTCCCGCAAAAGGCGTTAAGAAAATCAATTGTTGCGAATGTGGTATTATCGTAGAATGTTTAGCGTAAGTTTAACGAGCCGCCTTACTATAATGGAAGATTGCGGCGCATGATTGGCAAAAAGGTGGATTGTTCAGACTGTTAAAATAAATCACTTACCCTGGTCACGTATGAAGGAACCTTCATCATAATTTCCATCAATTATGGGAAAGATACTCGCAAACTGACAAAAATATGTCTCAAAAACATCGCACAGTAGACGAGAGTCAAAACAGTCAAGCAATTGCTTAACTGTTCATTCAATTTAGGTTCATTCAATATAGTTAACAAAACTAAATCGAATGGCGCTGATTGCCAAAGTTCAATGAAAAAAAAATCTTATGACTAATAATAATGTAGTTATAATGGATATTTAAAAACATTAGTTTGTCTGTATAATGGATATTTCTGTCTTTATTTCTTGGCTGACACATCATTTCAATTGCTTGAAATTGGCACTTATAATTTTCATAAACACACTTCACTATTTTGTTCACTTAAAAAAAAACACTTGTTTATTTTTATTTAAATTTTTATTGTCTTTGGTTATACAAAAACATGAATTAGTTTTAAAATAACTTACAAAACCACATTTATTTATAAATACATCGTGAATGACTAAATTGTACACTGATACGAGATTTGACACTTTTTGACACTTATACAAAGTGTATTTAATGTTACGCAAAACCGGCACAAATGGCAACACTAGCACATGCAGTATACAAACTACCCGTTGCCAAGGTGCTCAAGACATTGTCATGCTATAGAAGACTTGTCATTGTTTACATTCTATGCTCGTGCTGCACTCGTGCGCAGAAACTTTGCGTTAATATTCCATTGGAAGCAAATATCCTTAAGGAGACTTTTTCCAATTAACCTAATTTGTTTTACAATCTCACGGCCATAATTTGTCAAATTTAGGGTGGAAGGGAAACGAGTTTGGGATAGCGCAAAAATGTCAGTAGGTTATATTTGATTTTCATTTGGCTGTCGATAAGGTTAGTTGACTTGTTTACTAATAATACCTACTTTTGAAGTAACTTTCGGTAAAACAATAACTTTTACTATATTGATCTTGGTAAATATAATTTTAATATTTTTGTCAACCAGCCTCATTGTCTAATTATTTTCCTCTCGCGTGACCCTAATTAGGTGCGTGTGGCGGTATGTTGACCTACTTTAAAACTTAAATATTACGGTGATAAAATTACATATTATCATGGTCAGTCAATTTTTTTACTGACAATTTTCTATAGCAACGCCCACAATATCCATTAAAATAGATATAATAACAATAACGTTATAAATTGAAAAAAAAAAAATACTAAATTGGCACAAAATAAATGTTATGTTTTACACAGCGGTAAAACAACATAAATATCCTATGATAAATATTAAAGCAATATGGATAGAAATGTTATCCATTTTTATTTTTCGATTCGCCTTTAAATTAAATAATGGTGAAATTATTCTCGCGTCGAAAAATGACTATTACACTACAATAACATAGGACAGAACAATAAGGGCGCAGCTGGCACATTGCATCCTATTTATTCAGACATTTATTTAAGTATAATAATCATCTGTTTAAAATCGAAAGCGAGTCTGAACCTCACGTATTTCTGTCTTGTTAATTAAAATTATATGAAATAGATAACATATAGTAAATAAAATTATCGTGGAGTTTGTATTTGCGTCTATGAATTGATTATGCCACTGCAATAAGTAGTAACAATGTAAAAGAGACAGCTATAGCCGAGCCCCTAGCTATAGGTCGATCTTATTACTCGAATTCCTTATGGTGCCAGTGGCATTATCAACTTTATAACATTTACATTTAAGAGGCAAATTAGAATCCCACGGTGTAATCTCAGAGAGCTTCGTTCCACGCCATAGGCCTTGCCACGTAGTTAAAAGAAACATCGTAAACACAAGTGACAGCTTACGATATCAAGATAAACTTTGCGGGAAATCAAATTTTTTTCTTGATATCGACAGATGCCATGGGCCTCTGTTCGATATTGCTTGTAACTTACAACCTTTTGATCCTACCAAACACCATTACACCTATGTACAACTACAAATAAACCAACAGTTATCAATTAGGTCGTGTTCTCTCGTATTTTTGATGATGATTTCATAAAGATGTAAAAAAACACAAATGAAAATCAAATAGTACCTAGATCATACCACCTACCTCTATCATTATCTATGATTTGAGACATCATAGTGGCCTACCTGCGACTCTCGTAAAATAATTATACATGGATCCAAAATCTAATCGGTTCGATGTATATTTAAAATTATTGAGTTTCGCAAACAGGTACTTAAAATTAACAAATTTGGCTAAATAACAAGCGTATGTAAGCTTCGTCTTGAGCATTGAAACGAAAATTTATGGAAACTAGACAAGATTGCACAATCAAAATATATTTTAAAAAATTGAACAGAAATATAAATATTACAGACTCTTGATATACCATAGTTTCCCGCGTTTTGTGTATTTCTAGATCTTTCTCACCTCTTCAAGAGTGGAGTTGTCAAAACATATCGAAGGCTAACAAAATAAAAGCAATCATGTATACAACAAGCAATCTATTCAAACCTGTATACAAAGCGTTCCGGTTCATTCGTTAGCCTTCGCTCCACTACGAAATACGCTGATATAGTCCGCCACGTGACGCGTAGTCAGTGGATCGCCTGTCTCACTCACACACCTTATGTGCGCAAGAAATAAGGCAGATCTGTGCGTTACGTAGTGAACACAATTTCTTCGAACACAAGTCTGTATGTGTTTAAAATTAATAATAAATTTTTGTACTATCACGGTGTGCTTAATTAAAAAATATTATAATATAAATTTTGGTATTTTTAAATAGAGCTTTAAGGGTGTGAAGTTCTCAAACCTACATAACCCTCAAACCAATATTACATGACGATCGGATTTTTTTCTTAACTAGATCAGGTGACCCATGATAAAAAAAAAACATTTATTTAAAACTAATTTACTGTGCGCATTGATAATAGGTTTAGGAATAAGTATATTGACCAAAACATAATAAACAAATATGATGATTTCAATAGTCTAGACTATTTAATACTGGTCGTCCGATAGCCCAATTCCGTATAAGTACACTATTCTATTCATACTCGTTTGGATGTTTCTGTCATTATGAAAAGTATATTTTTAAATTACAATATAATATAAGTACGCTTGCATAAAAAATAGAAGAAAAGGATATTATTCTAGATCAGAAGAACATTAGGCATAGATGGAACTGTGCAATGCGTTATATAACCGCGAATTCAGCCCGGGAGCTGAAAAATGCGGGAACACGCGTAACTCAGCGGTCGATCTAAAGCTAAATGTTCCTCTAATGGGCCTTCCTCCTTTATCCGGGCTGAGGACCGGCACATAAAAGACCACGTATGATCAGTTATGAGGCGGAGTTACTCTAAAATAACATCGTTTTCTTCTATTTGACGGCACACGAACTACGTTACGCGCATAGAATTGTCACAAATTACAATTCGATACCAAAAAATACTCACGCGCTGTTAATCTTTTTAGATGGAACAGAATCGAAATATTTATTCAAGTTTATTTAGTAGAAATATGTTTTCCCACGACTGTGTGAAAGTATTTTTTTTATGTATTAATTTTAATTTTGTTGTGCTAAAGAAATACTATTTGGATGTTATACATTAGTGATCAAATTTTTCTAGTAGTGTCTCGGGCTGTCTAAATTGATAAAATCGAAATTTTATTTTCATATGACTACATGTAGTATACATTAGTTGAAATAAAGATAATTAATTAAATGTTCTATAATTGCCTATCATATTTGTAAATTATATTTTGGTCATTAAAAGTCAGTAATGGAATTTCGCATTTTAACACCTAATAACAAACAATACATTTTTAAATGTTAAATTTATGTTTTAATAATAACAAGAAAGTATTAAAATTACTATAAATAAATGAAATTTTTTAACAAATATATTATTTTGATAAACTTTAATAACGTAATAGATTAAAATAGACTGTGAGATTAAAATTTAATAGATGGATATATTATACAAATGATTAAAATGCGTAATCCCTTTGGATTGTATAAAATTTTTGGTAATATTCAAATCTAGTGTCTTATATAATACATACAATTACAATATCTCTGATATAATCTATCTCTACATGTACATAATTTAATAAATCGGTTAATAAAACCTCATCCACAACAAAAGGAACGTTATACGACATTCATAAATTTTATGTATATATATATATTATACGCACGTTATAAATTACACATTCATTACTTGTATATAAGTAATATATTCAATAATATTAACTATTAATAATATAATGCAGATACAAATATCATAGACTTATGAAATATAGAATTAAATGTCGTATTTACAATTTGATTTATAATTATATTTAAAAATACACACATATATTTAGAATTTAGTTAATATTTCCATTTTGACACCGCACTGACACATTCATATTATTACCGCAGCAGTTTAGCCACATATTAAAAAAAAACTTATTAACTCATTTTGAAGGCTAGTTCGCTGTACGATATCACAA
This sequence comes from Plodia interpunctella, assembly GCF_027563975.2. Taxonomy (NCBI): domain Eukaryota; kingdom Metazoa; phylum Arthropoda; class Insecta; order Lepidoptera; family Pyralidae; genus Plodia; species Plodia interpunctella. The sequence goes on from NC_071301.1 coordinate 9,944,531, forward strand.
TAGTGATATTATGATTAGGATATTGTATACATACCATAATAACTACTAAATCAAAATACAGGGGTTTTCCACTATAAGACTACACGAGCTATGTCTTCCCGTCACATGGATAAACTCAAAAATAATATTTTTTTGAGTTTTCTCTATTTTTACGTATGTCATCGACGTAAGTGACATTTTTATTACTATTTTCATATAAAATGTATCTATTTAAAACATTCATTTTGTATCATTTTGCCACTGTAAGAATAAATAATTGTGTGGTCAAATAGTAAATAAAAAAATATCATTGACCATACGCTAGGTCCAGCACTGTGTGGTCTCAAAGAGAATAACCCCATTATCCTACAAAATGAGTTAACAAGTAACAAACTACGGGTATGTAAGTCACTAATTTTTATTTTTAAATTTGAAATCGTTGTATTCAATATTTGTGTTATACGATTTTTGTCGACAAAGAAAAAGTAGGAATATATTTATGAAAAACAAATGACAAATCTACAAACGCTTCACACTTCGAAGAAATTGAGCGTCCAACACTTTGGAACATTTAAAATATACTAACAATCCGAGCCGTGTCTAAATCATCACATAAATATTAAGTAAATATTGCTTAGAAATGTTTTAATTATCCTTATTAATGAAATTCACAATTAAACACACATCGAGGAAGCATCAAACAAGGCAAAACTCTCTCTTGACGATATTACAAACGAGTCCACACAATTTAAGACACCTAATCATCGCCTAAAATTGTATAAGAATTTGGCATCTATAAATAGGAAAAATGACATAAATTTATCTATAAAACTCGATGTATGAATTTAACATTTTTCAAAGAACCTGAAATAAAAAAAAATATGTGTGTAACATCTGATATTGGTGACGATATATCGCAAAATTCGCGAGCACTCAATGGTCGTTTCGCGTATTTCCGGCTGTAACAGACATCCGTCCGTTCCTTTTCACTCTCACTGATGGCTTTATTTGCTGAACATGGATACAGATAAGGTCTAAAATTAACACATACATTACATGCAAATATATTCCGTAGAGGTAATAATGTAAAAATTATACAATATTGGAATTTAAGACGATTATTATAAGAAAAGAATCTAAATGCATAAAATCGAGAGGAAAGATGTTACACAGCGGCAAATCGTAAGGAAAACAATTATTATTAATCTTCATAGCAATAACTTAACATTACGGCCTAACTTAGCACATAATATGGAATAACAATTTGTTGGCAACTAGGAGAAAAACTAAATTAAAAAACAGCCCTAAATTTGTCGATATTTATACTAAAAGCTCAAACCTTAACAGAACACCACTTAGAGAATTCCGACTAGAAATTACAAGATAAAACTAGATCACTACCGAGTTTAATATTACATCTTTTCATATAGGTACTAACACTAGTCACTCTTTAAATATTTGGGCATTTAATTTTCTTCTTAAAGTTTTGATTTAATCAATTCTTCTTATAACAGAAGAGTAAGAACGAATGGAAACAGTTTATCGTAAATTAAAATAACACGTAAATTTACCAAATCTAAAAGCAATATGTCTACCATGGACGGGATGATCAACTCACTAACAAAATGAAAGTTTCACAGTTCATTGCTTTTGGGAAAAAGATCGAATTAAATTGTTTGACCATGCGGACATATTTAATTTGAGATTGATTAGATATAAAGGGATTACTTGAAAAATGAAATTAGTATTTAAGTTAACTGTGTTAAATTTAATTAAAACTACCTGTGTTGTTATTAACTAAAAGGGATGGGACGTTTTCTATTAACAATTAATGGAACTTGCGAGCTAACCTGGCTACGATCATGACGACTGCAACGTCGCACGAAACGTTAGATACCACATAAAATTGTTCATCTTTAGTCCTGTTAATTTAATTTAAGTAAAAAGATTAACGAATAATTTCATAAAAATATGTCCATATGGTTATTTATATGCATATTTAGTGTTTTAATTTTATTTATATATTTTATCTCTCGTCCATCGAGCTACAAGTTTTCAACTTTTGCGCACTTTAACATAATTAATAACTACCCGTACAATATTTTCACCTGGTTCTTGAATCAAACTATATTTGTACTATGATTTTTTGAATACTTAAGAATAAAGCTTTATGGTGACTGCGATTGAATTTTCTAGTGAAAAAATATAAACTCGATGGAGTTATAGTGACGGGTACCTAAATTGGGCAATAATTATTTCGGTACCTCGTACAAAACCAATATCCTAATGGATAAAGGTTCGAATCATCTTAAGGGGCTCACCTATTGCTTGAGACTCCTTGGAAATAATTGTAGTTTCATTGTTCACTTCAAATACTGTAATGATCTGTTGTAAAGAAAAATCCATATGTCATTATCGTCTGCGTCATATGAGATGATAAGTTCACTGATATAAGCCTCTTCTATAGGCTTTGATGATATTTTATCATCAGACCGTTTAGTCGGTTGAAGTCCAGCAAAAAAAATTATTACAAACTGGAACATTTCACATTAAATTTGGTATAAACAATAAAGGAATCGTTCTGCTCTTACATGGAGTGGTACAGGCTACAATAGCCATCGGCAAATGATGAAGGAACCAATGTCTGTCCGGTTAAGCCATTCCGGGTAGAAGGCGCAAATCCAAAAAGTTCTGGCTTGATGTCGTCAAGGATATGTTTATTTTTATTTAATAAATAAGGCCAGGACAATTATGGATGCCCCGACGAAAGACAGAGCAAATTGGAGATACCTTGGTCTCTTACGCTTCGCTCAGGAAGCAGCCAGAAAATCGCAATAATGAAAGAGAGAGAGACTGAAGAATGGAATTCGTGCAGCAATAAAAATGAGTCCTTAAGATGATATGAAACGATCCTTAAGATGATTTGATCTTTATCAAAACTAATTGTACACTCCTCTAACCATTGCTTCTCTATTTCTATTATGCCATTTACATGTCAAAATTCTTACATACGTTCTTCTAAAAGTTGCATTACATAGCGCATAACACACTGGGTTTATAGTTGAGTTCACATAGCACAGTGCATAGAAGAATGACCATAATTCATCTGGTATGCACTTGGTGCAAGCTGTGAGAGGTTTTAAGAGTACAAGGATATTATAAGGCGTCCACGTTATAATAAATGATAGGAGAATAGCGGATAACGTTTTAGCCGCTTTGGTCTCCTGTTTCTTTTCTTGCGTTTTCTTCTTTTTCGGCTGTTGTTTGGAAGTTATGCCTTTACCAGCCAGTTGTTTAGGGATAATTTTAGCATTAAGGGGGATTCTGACGTCTTGAATGTGGGATGTTCTTCTAGTTAAGGCAGGGTGGCCGGCGGGATGGAGGTTGAGCTCGGAATCGCCCCTCGCTGGTGGGCGATAATGGGTTCTGGTGTTAGAAGGGGGTGATTCTTCTGTGATCATTTTAATCGTTGGTCTTTCAGTGTCTGCATCGGGTAACCTTATGAGGATGGTGTAAACAGAATCGGCTGAAGCAGATTTAGGGGCAGGTGAGGTAGTGGTGTTGATTCGTGTGTTAGGGGGGAGGGAGCGGCTGTCTCGGGCTGCAGGCATGTTCCCTGGAGGAGGGTCGTAGGTCCTCCTGAGAGGAGAAGTTCCTCCATCTGCGGCTGATGACCCGCCGGAGCCGGCTCGTGACGCGTACGGATCTCTGATGACGTTTAATGATGTACACCTGGAACAAAATATTATAGTAGTACTATATTGTTTTTAAACAGACCATCTACTTATGTGTATGCGACTACCTGCCACTAGATAAAAAGTCATGTCAGATGCCTTTAGACGACTTGAATAAAATCTCACACCAGTGTTAGTAATAACACATTCGATATGATGATGATCTAATTAATTTTCGAATAAAAATAAATTTATCTGCTATTTTAGGGATTGCTCTACCTGTGTTTGAAATTTCATTTTTAAAATTCTTTTTCAAATTTTTAGGCCTATAAATAATTTTAATAGGACTTATGTAGGTATTCGTTACCTGGACACGGAGCTCTGAAGAGGCGTCTCGACAGACACAGGCGTGGCGTACCCAGGGTCTGAAGGTTCCTCCTCAATCTCGGTGTCCTCGATGTCCTCTCGGCCGGAGTGGTACCAGGCCACGCACCAGGCATGGACTGCCGCCCACCCGCGCTTCGGACGACGACTCGAGCTTGACGACTGTGGGACAATGTACATCCTTACATATTATAAAACAAAGTCCTCCGGCGCGTCTCTCTGTCTGTTCGCGATAAACTCAAAAACTACTGCACGGATTTTCACACGGTTTTCACCAATAGATAGTGTGGTTCCTGAGGAAGCTTTAGGTGTATAATTTATTATGTTTTACCTGAGCGAAGCCGGAACGGGGCGCTAGTAATTAATAAACATTATACATGATTCTTGATGATATTATTGTATAACTCCAGGTTCTATGCAAGTTTTTACCACAAGCTTTTATTATCGTCAGAGAGATCTTGCATTTAACGTTAATTGAGGATTTCCCTCGTTGGAAGCCGATCCTGGGTACAAAGTCATGCTTATCATAATAATCCATCGTCATGGAAAATGAAGCGACCTGGAAAATTTCAACTCTATGCAACAAGTGGAATTAGGTGAAATTTGAACTCGCAAGATTTGATTACAGACAAGCAAACAACGTGACAGGTGAAAGAAAACAAAAGCTAGAATCTAATTAAAGATGGACCCACGACGATAACCTAGATCCATAAATCAACGAGGGACAGCGCAATTTCTGCCCACTCCGATCACATTCATTTGTATCAAGTTAGCATAAAAAGAACATATATTCCTTTACATACCTTATATACGAAGCAGTATTTTAATCAAATAGAAAAAAGAAAGTAAAAATTTAAAGGCTTAGATTACAGAAATAACACGTTTTATAATTACAGAACGGCGTAGAACCTTGTCCAATTACATCAAGCTAGTACTTTGTCACCTTATTAAATTACGGGAAGACAGGACGCACATTAAGGAACACTTTCAAGTTTCCACTGTCGTTTTAAAGTTGAAAGGAGACATAATTTGCTCTCTCACTTGTCTTCGCGTGTTCCCAGTTGACTTCGGGGCCGTGACGCCACAAATCAAGTTCAGAGTACAAATCCGTGATCTTACGACTCGTCGCGTGCCTGACGCAGACCATTGTCAAACCATTGGCACGCATATCATTCTTGACGACATCCAGATAGCACTCCTAAGGTTTGCCCCTTCTGTCGGGGCCAGACGGGAGCGGCACGAAGTTGGGAGTAATATTTTACCCAATTATTATGGACGATTTTTTATGACATACAAAAACGGAGGAGGGACGTAGGCGAAGAAAGTAAATTAGTTAGAGAGAGAAAACAACAGCTGAAAACGTTTAATGGTTGAAGGAGAATAAAAGAAAATAATAATGTTTAATTTTGGCAACGACATTCAGAAAACATGAATGGCTTAATTTAAAATTATATAGAAAAAAAACAGATATAATGTAGTTTAAAGGTCAATTTGACATATTCCAGAATATTTGAATATTAATAAACTAGAAAATGTATGGAAATCATCTTTGTGTGGTTCCGTATTTGAAATGGTTCTACACTCCCTATCCTACTGAGGATGTCGTACGAAACGACTAAGGGACACGTGGCAATAGGCGACAGTGGCATTCCCGAGAACGGTGGACGACGACCGTGCCAAGTGGAGACGAATAATTAGTAAAGCGGACCCTGACTCCGACGCTCGACAGCTGTGGATGGAGCCGGAAAAACGCTCAGATGAGAAAAAGTTTTTCCAACTTTAATCAAATAATCGACTTATGTGAATATTATTTCTTTCTGTAATTAAAATCGCTCGCGTCATCGATTTTTCACAAAAATAAATTTAGGGTATTACAAAGTTTAATGAATGGGAAACCTGCGACAAAAATCTTAAGTGTATTTGTGCCAAAACCATCCAAGTTTAAATTCAGTTATTACTTGCGTATAACAATTTTTAGATTCCAGGTAAGTTAGCGCAAATTTTTAATTTGGACGGTAGCCAAATCTTTATTGGGATCGATTTGGCGAAAAAAGAAAGGAGAGCCCAGCAAAAACTCGTGATACACTTCTCAATATAATAGACGTAACTGCGAAAAGTTACTAAAATTAACTATTTGTCCATTTCTTAAACAACAAACATTCTGGCATAATGGTCACCATGCCGGACTGCTACACTGGAGGTCCCGGGTTCGATCCCCGGTTAGGTCAACATGAAAATGATCTTTTTCAGATCGACCTGGGTCTTGGTTGTTCATCTATATACGTATATGTTATAGAATATAGTATCGTTGAGTTAGTATCCCATAACACAAGTCTCGAACTTACTTTGGGGCTAGCTCAATCTGTACGACTTGTGCTTATATATTATTAAATATTATTATTATTCTAAGTTGAAAATAAATATTTTGAATATATTCCGTTCCTATTGCCATTAGCGTGGTTTTTTTGATGAATTCTGCTTTAAAATACTACTCGACATATGATTCTATCTCCTCAATTTTTTCCGTTCGTTATAATTTACGCCAGTTTGTTAAACGAATGATTAAAATTTAGAATATTTTTTTTCTCAACCCCTGCGGAATTTCCCAATATACGTAATCTCTCTCTTTTCACGTGTTCCATTGCCAACGGGGCTGTGACGCCGCGATGTCCGGTCAGCATGAATAATATACTTCGGCCGCTATATAAAACTTACCTACCCACTCTACACTAAAGGTAAACCCGTTTTGCAAGTAAAGTTTACAAAGAAAACAAACAGGTTTTCGAGTTATAATTTCACCGCTCGTGTAACATTTCAGGGGAAAACAGCGAGGAAACGTATAAGCGAATTTACTATTTATGACTGCAAGAGTATGATATTCTTGGTACCACAGATTCAAAAACAAATAGACATGTAAAATTTCTTTCTTATAAAAGATTCAGTTCTTATGCTAAGCTTGTTGGCCCTGAAGCAGTGACGACACACCGACATTACTGTCATACAAATTCGTAAATAAATTATTGTTTTTGATATTTATGAAAACGTCAAATCAGATGATTTGACTTGTTGTGAAATGCCTAGTCTTAATATTTTGTGATTAATATACGAGGTATGTATAGTACTACCACGTTTATAAGTAACCTCGGCATGTTTTGTTCGACGGCGCAGAATAGTATAACCGACCGCCGACTCTGGCCGAATAAAAACATTAGTGAAATAACGAACTTATTGCTACTACATAAAATTTTAAATCCAAAAACAACAGGAGTCGTGCTATCTCGCTCATAATAATTGTACCATATTACACTTGACGGCAACTCCAGATATGGCGCGTACGCATTAGCCAATAGCGATTGGCGCAGATCGGTGTAACTTATAAAAGTGGTAGTACTGTACATAAACTTATTAATACAGAAAAAATACAAATTACTAGAAATCATAAAATTATTTATCTGCTTAATTTTTTTGTACATATTTATAAATAGTGTGCCTGATGAGATATGACAGAACTGATGTATAATATTAAAATGGCAATAAGCACTTTGTATTGAATTTTGAAATTAGATTTCCAATACAGACTAGACAAATACCAGTATTTAAATTTAGATCTACAGCTTTGCGGTAAAATGTACATTCTTAACAGTTTTAAGTCTATGGAGTAACGAACGAATATACAATTTTCTCGAAAACAGTAGGCGAGGAACGGGTCGTGTTATGTTGTCTTTTAGTATTGAAAATATTATGAAGCAGATTGCTGCGTTCCAAGTAAAGATTTCAAGGAGAGATATGGTACAAATTATATACACGTTTCACACGACATTTAGCACAAACATAAATCATGTTTACACGTAATGGAATCACATGTACTGTGGTGAGAATAGTGAAAACGTTTTCTAAGAATGTCTCTGTGAATCTAAATGCTCTCAAAATAGTAGCGAAGATTTACGAGTTGTATCCCTTTTCGATCGCAATTCTAACGAACGTGCGTTGCTGAAGTACCATAAAATATTATTTTCGTGTAAAAGTTTGATAATATACTTAGCTTACTTACACATAGACCAATTGTCTATGTATTTCTGCTGCACAAAATATCTTACATGTTGAGCGCATATCCAATCTCCAATGTCATCTGACTCACACACTTTTATATGGCTATTGTACTTATTTTCTAATGAAACAATACATTTGTAAATAATGTTTTTTTTAATACAAATAGCAATAAAATATCATGTGCTGCAGTTGCATCTGTCAAAAGTTAACGGAAACTGCCTAATTCCGAGCGAGCACCGACGAAGTTGCACAGAAATTTAATTTATCAGGCGCAGATCTCTCGCTTCATGAAGTCTCTTCGCAAATCTTCGGAGTTATTAGGTTAACTGCATTTCACAGTTGGTCTTGCTCTGCGGTATTCAATTATATCGTGTTTCATTCAAATATAATGTCAGCGTTATTTTTATACAAGATTTTATTTAGTTTTGCCTGCCCCATTTATCTGTATGTATCTTGCAAGTGATACATCATTATCATCATAAGTCTGATGCACCTCTCCGACCATATTATCTGGCTTACTTGTGCACCCAAGATTGGCTCCCAACGTAGGAACTGCTCAACGGCTTGAATGTGTTGAATGAAACATCTTCCCGGCGACAACAAAAGCCTTGCGTGGACACGTGGTCTCGATTCCTATATTTAATATAAGCACTCGATCACAATCCTGCTAATATTATAAATGCGAAAGTTTGTAAGGATGTATGTGTATATGCGTGCATACGAGGGCTGCTATTTATGTATCCGGAATAACAAAATTAAACAAACATATATTATTACATATGGTTTTATTGTTTCTCGAAGTATTCTCCGCGATGATCTATGCACTTCTGCATACGATGAAACCAATTTTCAAAGCACTTTTTCCATTCTGATTGAGGTATGTCCAAAACGTGTGTTTTGAACGCATCAACGGCCTCTTCGCGGCTCGAAAAACGTTGACCACGTAATTTATTTTTAATGTTTGGAAATAAATAAAAATCATTGGGTGCCAGGTCGGGGCTGTACGGCGGATGACCCGTCAATTCAATCTTTTGACCCTCCAAAAAATTATTTGTTTCAGCCGACTTGTGGCAGCTAGCATTGTCGTGATGAAGTATGATTCTGCGTTGTGGGTTGTTCTTTGGTATTTTTTCAAAGACTTCTGGCAAACAAATGGTGGTGTACCATTCAGAATTAACCGTCCTACTATTCTCTAGTGGCACTGTAGCTACATGTCCGTTGATACCAAAAAAACAAGCGACCATTTGCTTTAAAGTGCTTCTCGCACGAACAACTTTTGTTGGATTCGGTTCATCTTGAAAGACCCACACCGTTGACTGCTGTTTAGTTTCAGGGTCATAAGCATAGATCCAGGTTTCGTCACCTGTGTAGATATTATAAACAGCTTTTGACGTGCCACGGTTGTATTTTTTTATCATTTTCTTACACCAGTCGACACGAGCCTGTTTTTGATCTACGCTCAAGTTGTGCGGAATCCAACGCGAACAAATTTTTTTAACAATTAAATGTTCGTGTAATATCGCGTGTATACTCGTCATACTAATGCCCAGAGACGCCTCTATCTCGCGGTATGTAACATGACGATCTTGCATTACTAATTGTCGCACAGCATCAATATTTTGTTGTACCACTACCGATTTAGGACGACCCTCCTTAATTTCATCCGTGAGCATAGACCGTCCACGTTGAAATTCCTTAAACCAATAATACACAGTGGTTTTCGATGGTGCTTCATCTCCAAAAGTTAAAATCAGTTGTTCGATGCACTGTTTTTGAGTTAATCCACGCCGAAAATCATAATAAATCATCGCGCGAAAATGTTCACGAGTTAAATCCATGGCAATGAAGACAAGCTATTTTCAAAATTGGCGCCAATTGAAAAAAACAAATGACAGGGACATGAAAAATATTTATTCTCTAGCCGAAGAGTTCTATTTTCAAATGTTGTAATTACTTTTTAAATATTCTAGAATTATTGGCCAGTTCCGGATACATAAATAGCAGCCTATCGTATAAGTTTGTTACTCTTTCACGCAAAATGTACTGGACCGATTGTTATGAAATTTGGTACACGGATGGAATATGACCTGGAATAACACATAGAGTACTTTTTAACCAGTCATACATGTTTTCGTATTACGTTAAACATGTATGACTAGCTGCGCCCCGGGGCTTCGCTCCCATGGGAAGTACAAGAGTACTTTGTTATTAAAAATAATTATTTGACGGTAATTTCTGAACAAATACTTTGACTTTGACCCAACATTTGCTAAAGAGCTATAATTAAGCGTGACATAGTTTAACACAATAGACCTATATCTCAAATTATCCTGTAATGCACCGATGCGCATGCGTGCAACCACTTACAGCCATTAGATGCGGTGCACTCAACCGAGTTAATGTATTGAGACGTAAATTATATAACCAAATGCTGAATAATCCATGCTAATATTATAAAAACGAAAGTCTGTCTGTTCCGTTTTCACGGCTAAACCTGACTGGACCTATTTTGATGAAATGTTGTATACCTAATACATACAAAATTTTAATGACCCGTATGCTATATTTTTATAAAACTGAACCCCCAAATTACAATAATGGGTGAAAGTTTGTAAGAAAATGAATAAAATTAATTGCCAAAAATAAAATCATACAGAAAAGACGACTTAATTCTCTAAGTATCACACAACATTATTGGTCTAGAAATTAATAATCTGGCATGGGTAAACATATTACCCGCAAAAAATATAATTAAGCTGTCAGAAATAACTATTATACGCTGACGAAGTCGCGGGTAGGCAGAATGTTGATTAGGATCCTTAACAATGTTAGGTATTTTCAGATTCTGATTTATTCCTGACATTGCAATTATTTATGTTTTATTTTATTTTATTATTTGTATTTTTAATAACTTATTTTTGGAACACAGAAAGAAAGTACTGGTCTGAATCAAAAAAATATTTCTTTATGGTATTTTCTGAATTAAATCAAACAATATGACTTTTAACAGTACTTGTGTAAGTCTAATTAAATTAATGCTTATTATTTTTTATTGTTATAATTGAAACAGCAATAAAAAATAATAAAAAATAATAAGCATTAATTTAATTAGACAATTATAACAATAAAAATTAATAAGCATTAATTTAATTAGACAATTATAACAATAAAAAATAATAAGCATTAATTTAATAAGATCTACACAAGCACTGTTTAAAGTCATATTGTTTGATTTCATTCAGAAAATACCTAACCTAGTTAAGTATCCTAATCAACATTCAGAATTGTAGAAATTAAAAACTGTCGGCCACGTGAATTACGTTCCTGAATATTCATCAGCCATTCGGTATTACGTTATAAATGGCCTACATCTGGAATTGAACGTTTAAATGACACAGACTTATTAAAACTAGAAAGAATACGTGTATCTAAACAAAACAATTTAGAATTGAGGGAATTTCTTTTGCAGTATTCACTGTTATTTTTTAACATTTGGTTCAATGATTCAAAGATTGATCCAAAATGCTCAACACATTAATGATGAGTGTGCGGTGTGTGCTTCCGCCCTAGATATCAATACTAGATTATAGGACACATAATGTAGTCCTAAACCGATTGCAACAGTAGCATTTCAAAAGAGGCATTGTAACAATAAGAGTGGAATCTTTAAAATTGTGCGGCAGGATAGATTGAATTGAAGTTTTATTCGAAATGCATAAAAGATCTGATAAGATTAAAGATAATTCGAATTGGCTCTTCTAAATCTACATATTGCGTTTAAAAATGGAGCTAATGAGAAAATTCTCGCTAATATTCGTATGGCATAAAACTAATCAGACTTATCGGCATGCGGTATCAATTCTGATATAAGTCTTCAGTGTATGCTTGATTAAACCACTAAAACTGTATTTTAATGCAACCGAATTATCCAGTAAGTAATTGCTTGTTTATCAAACGGATTTCAAATTGCGGTTTGCCTTTTATGCAAATGAACAGCTTTTGATTTTGTGGTTTCAGAAATATGATTGCAATCACATCAATCACAAAATGTTTGTTTATTGTGTTGATTATTGGCCTGCGGAGCAATCGAGAGTTTCCTCTCTTTTAGATACTAATGCAATACTACTATCAGATTTTCATGTACATAGATTATTATACAAATTTAAAAATCTAAAATTTTATTTTTATTAAAATGCAGGGAGAGGTTCTTAATACTAAGGCCATGGTTAGGGAATTAATAAGTATTTTACATACGGAAGAAATCACACTCGTCAACGGAACCGTCACAACTGAGGGCTTAGTGCAGATTTGCATTTTACTTAAGTGAGACGCAGCGAACCAATTAAATTGTGACGCAACGACAACCACACTGCGATGTGATTGGTTCGCTGCGTCTCACTTCGAATCGATTCGATGGTGAGGCGTGAAATGAAAAACAAAAAGTGAAGCGTAAGTTCAGCAGATAACAACTTAAACAGCAGATAAAAAGGTTCTATAATTTCGTAGAATTTCAAGAAGTTGTCCCTCAGACCACACGCACATGTTCTCCATAATATATTTTTTTACTTTTTATTTTTTACACTAGCCGCCTTATTAATAAACATTTAATTCTCTGATCAGGCTTGGAGTAGTTTTTCTTTGTTTTGTCCCTCTCTCTCTTTTCAGCATTTGACATTGAAAGAACGAGACAATACAAAGAATAACATATTCCGAGGCTAATCAGAGAATAACGTTTTTATTAATAAGGGGGTAGGAGTTTTGGTAGCTTAGCTATCACTTACCTGGTGGTCCCGCCACCGCTGGTCGTGCAGCGCGCCTCGCACGTGGTAGACAGAGTCCGCGTCACCTGACTCCGACCGCGCCCGCCCGTCCACCTCGCGCGTCTCGTCACTGAAAACAATGTAATATTATAAAGGTGCTCGTGAACATTTCGGTCTATGTATTCTGTTAGAATGTTAATTTTTTTTTAACATAAAATAACAGAATAACTTAGATATGTTTGTGTTAATGAATCTACATTTTTTTTGTTTCATATTATTGAAAATTTTCTGAAATGTTCAGTTGAATTAATTTGAGGAACATCTACCTAAAAACTTAAGCACTCAACAATGTAACTATTATTCCTATATTTTAATGAATTCTTTAATATTCTATAAAGAAAATAAAAGCATGATTGGATTAAACCTAGACTCTATTCAATTGACAGTTCTGGCATGATAGGGACCAACACTGTTCAAATGAGTTTCTTTCGGCATTTCTTCTCAGCAGTGGTCGTTCCGAAATACTAGTAGTTTGTAGCTTTGGTAAACATCATTTAATTTAGAATATGACGTGAAAAAGTGCCTGTGAAGTCCTAATTTCTGAATAAATGATTTGATTTGAGTTAAAAAGTGGATAAATAAATCTCCTTAAACAGCTTAGTAAGGATGGCTGAATGAGATAAAAATACAGATGATGCTAACTATAACTTAATAGCTATAAAGAGTTAATCAAAAACATATAAAGGGTAAGAACAAAGAGCGCTGGCGAGGCGCCAGTGTGCAGCGATTTCATACAGCGTTTCTCTATGTGTGGGCCTAGTCATAAGATATAGCGATAACTGATTTTTTACCCGCAAGTTTGCATAAAATTCATTATCGCTGTCTTATAAATTAGTATTCTTTTTTCAAATTTGAATTGATAGGAACTGCGAAGCTATCATATTTTATATAGACTCTTCAAATTCTATGACGGTTTTTTTTTCTGACATGACTCAAAAAAACGATGTCAAACGTTGATCACGTATTTAACATGTATTTAATGTGTATATGTTAATTGAATTTATCCGCCCAGAATTAAAAGATTTTGACAACTACAACATTTTAGGTTTTTAAATGTTTGTAGTAAAACAAAAGACGGTTCTTTTTTATAATTGACAACCGAGAAAAATGCATAATTATCGCAGAAAAGGTCATGTTAGAAATTAAAAATACGGCAAACAGCAAATACGCAGAGTACACTGACCTAAGCCTATTCTAAACTAAAACATCTAAAAATAGATATTATCTACACTGGCCTAGATTCTAAAGAAAAACACTTCATCCTCTTATAAATTAGACCACACCCTAAAGGATTAAACCCATTCGCCGTACAGTGGAAAACGACATTAAATCGTCCGTAAATTAGCCGAACTAGCAAGCACAAATCTCTAAGCTCTACTCCATTTGGGTTATATCCTCTCTGGAACGATGTGGAGTTACAGCTTCTTGTGCGTCTTCTGTTGCTCTTATGCGTTTGTGAGTTTCATGATAAAAGGTTTTCTTCATAAACTCTCTCTTTCTGATCCTCGTATCTTTCCGGTTGCATTCGAGGCTGTTATGCCGCGAAGCCCGGAATCAGTTTAAAAAATGAAGAGTCCTCCTTAGAACAGTTCTCAATTTAGTTGATATAAATCAGAATATCGTCAAATAATTTCCACGCGAGCGCTAGAGAATGCTGCCGTGAAATGCAAACAAAAGCTTAAATTGATTTTCACAGCTAACACAACTCAGCGAAACCCGATAATACAGCAAGCCACAACGTAAACAATAAACCCAAATTTAAAACGTTATATTCTAACAAAAGCTCAAAGCAAAGATGCAAAAACCTTCGGATGAATCATCTTATCCGAAAAACGATTTCAGGCCGTCTCGACTGAAAAACACAGCTCAAAATAAGAGCTTAATGTAAAATAAGCTTAACTGCCACTCGAGATGACGCCAGAATGACCCGTAATGGCACAACAATAGGATTGCGAATTGTATACGCTCCCCAAATACCCAGGCTTCACGTACCGAGCGACTCGTAATAAGTACCCTCGCGAATGCCCATCTCAACTCGCGCCGACTGTAACGCCACATCTACACGCACTACATCAAGCGATTATGAATCTTCCTATCTCAAATTTAAGTTGACTTTTGATTGTGAGGAATATCACGTAAAGACAGCCGCTGACAAGGAAAACGGCGTAAGTAAAACCGAATGAATAACAAAATTGGACTGTATTGTTTTGACGTTAGAATACAAAATGCTGCGATTGAGTGCTTAATGTTAACTTATTGAGAAAGACTGCTCTGTCATAAATAGTGTACGGTGGAAAAGCTTGTACATTTTCCGGACGTTAAAGGGGGTGAGAGGGGACAACATGTGGCTGGGGGGTGAGAAAGGGGGGGGGTTGAATCGGATGTTGTAGAGAAATTGATAAAGTTGTCGGAGTAATAACCTAATTCGATACCAAGATGCTGAATTTATAGCCTTCTCTTTATGACGTCATAAACAGTAGGGCAAAGATAATTTCCTTCTGATTCAATGTTAAAGTGTTGTCGTCTTGGTTTATTATAGCTAACAACAGAATAGGCATAATGCCTTATAATAACAGAAACGAAAGACAGGGTCACACGGCAAGAAAAATCTTCAATTACTCGTTTGATTTTTCTGTAATAAGAATATTAACTACAATACAAATTGTTGAATTAATTAATAATTTTAATGCTACTCTTCATTATTTCTTGTTCTTCCATAATTCTCCTATATAACTTGGATGATCAGGCTTATTATTTGGTAGGGCGTGTAAATAGTCCTACCTGTGGTTGTGATTGCTCACGGGTTTTAATACAACGACGAAAGGCGTTATTGGGCGGAGGGAAATTGGTGAAAGAACGGACCACTAGGACCAACAAAAATATCCAGCACTGACCTTCAGATCTGCCTTCCTTATCAAGATCCTCAATCTGATGAGCTGCTGTCTTCAGTGGTGGCTGCTATCTCTGGCTGTTAAATGATGTACCGGCACTTGGATAAAGTTCAGACACTGCAGTGTTATATAGTCCATGTAGGATCCACAATTTCACAGACCACTTCATAAAAGGCACATGGAGATGCCGTGCTGGTCACATATGACGAAAAAATGCGAAATTATAATAAAATTAAAGAGAGCAATTGGATCTCGACGCGGCGCGAAACATTCAAGCGAATAGAAGATAAAAAATATGGCGGGCGTTCTCTCACGCAGTGACCTTTTGCCGCGAAAAGCGACATCTGTAAAATTCCAGCAGAATCCTAATGCATGCTGGATAAAATCAGTAGCGCTAGCGGTCCATAAAATTAAAAAAATAACATAAATAAGGAATAGATGGCGACTGCGTCACCATTATTATAGGTTTATTTATTATATTACTATGTGTTACTATGGAGAGATTACGTAGTTAGTATGAGTGCTTTATTTACTTATTTACCGCAATGAAAAACCAGCAATGTATACCGAATCCGCCAAAGTATGGCGAACTGTTCGACGACAGTGTGGAGCCGGCATAAATTAGTCGTAGTGAGTAAGACTGTATTAATTGCATAATTAAATAAAAAATGGATTATGATATACATTTTCCATATACATATATAGAAAATTTATTAAATGAAAAAGATTTAACAGTTAAAAATACATGAAATTATGTTTCCAACACGCAGTAGACACAACGTTGTGCATTCTGATACTATAAATTTCCATATACGCACTTGAATCAAGTAGCTACAGGAGCAAATATCATTAACATACTGTCGTAAAACTAAACAGTTTCAGCGACAGGTGACAGTGTGCTACAAAACTTCCTAATAAAAACTCCCTTGACATTTCAAAACTCAGAATGTCCTGACATATAGAAATAAGTGACCCGTCCCTTCCATCTGCCTATAAGATCGCGATAACCTCAAAACTACCTACCTTGTCTTCTACGGCTTTTACTAAAAGTGTGAATCTTGACGAAGGTTTTGGCGTATAATCTAATGGTTTTCCACGAGCGAAGCCGGGACGAGCCGCTAGTCATATGTGTAACTAGTCTGTTTCTGCCCCGGCCATAGAGCGACGGATCGGAGACCAGAATCCGCTGTACTACTTTTTATTCGCCGGTCATCAACATTTTCATCATCATATCGAGTGTGTCATTGCTAAAACTGGTGTCAGATTTTATTCAAGGCATCTGACATGACTTTTACGACAATTTACCGCCATCTAGTGGCAGGTAGTCGCATACACACAAGTGAACTAAACTGACCACCAGTGTGCAGGTTTCCTCAAGATGTTTTCCTTCACCGGAAGCAAGTCAGATTGGTATACAAACTCGTATGGCGGGAGTAGGATACGAACCTGAGACCTTTCGATCCACAGGCGGGTGTCTTAACCATTACACCACCAACGCTTCGCATTCTCATCCTTGACTAATATTGTTTGTTATTATTTCGTTACTTATATCGTCAATGAGGTCCATTTCCAAAACTGAACAACTTCCACCTTAATAATCCTATAGAATTAGGACTGAGATCATTATGGATTATAGTTTCTTCCCGCAATCATCTGCTCACCTGTCCCGAGTCAAATTCAAATCCAAATTCAAAATTCTTTAAATTCGGATTCCTTTTCAAAAAATTACTTAGACTAAGTCTACTGCCGATTTCCAAAGCGCAGGTGAAGAAGAAGCGGCGCAACAAACTTCACCGCAACCTTTTCTTTAAGGACATCAATTAACAAATGTAGGTATACTTATATGAGTGCCCAAACACCTATACTCGGCTGACTTTATGACAGCTCCTAATATAGCCGTTGACGTTGGTTCTGGCAAGACAGGATTTAGTGACCTGTGTAACGATTTCGAAACACAAAGACAATTATTATTACTCGATTATTGTATAAACTTATCATTGGCCCAAGTCTAATTAACTAATCGTTAATGGTAATACATGTAACTACTTTAACTTTTTATAAACGCTCAGCGCAGATCGTAAAGGAAACGTGTGGAACTTTCGCATAAAAGGAGTTTCCTCTCTGCATACAAACTTGTAACAATCGAGGAGCAACACAATGACGCATGTCTTTCCCTTTCACACCGCTGACAGAGGCATAATGCCGTCTCGCTCGCTGACACGTCCTTCCGTAGACTATAATGGTCATAGAATACGCGGCCGGCAGAAGAGATAGCATCTGTGAGGCTTGTCAGAGTTATTTCTCTGCATTTTGAATAGATTCTAGTTCGCCGTCAATGTATATATGTGGTATTGTTTGCGACATATTTCTGAACAAGTTGGCACGTGTAGTTAAACATTTTTGTTATTTTATAGTTCAATGATGGTTTTGAAATTGATTTGTTGAGATTAAACACGAACTCTCTATTTATTTTTTATTGAATATATTGGAAATACATATTGCATCTACTAACAAATCGCTACAACTGTGATAGTGATATAACTATGAATTATAATTCTGTGACTTGAACCTGAGCATCTAACGCAACGGTCATGTCATTATTTAGAAATATATCAAAACATTTGTTATAATGAAAGTCTCACCGTCTGTGAAATTCTCACAACTAACCCGCTAAACAGATATTGATTAAATTATGCATGCAACATTGAAGATAGAATTACGCTATTATTTTTAACTTTACCCCCAGAAACCAGAAATGGGTGACACGAAATGGTGTTTCCATGAAAAATAAATCCTATGGATTTTTCCGCGGACGAGACTACGAGAAACAGCTGGTTCTTAATAAACATAACAGTTTAAATCATACCTATGATCAGTGAAGCCGGTTACTGAGCATGGCACTTTACTTGCAAATGTAATCTACATCTAAAAAGATTCTCATCGTTGGTAAAGTGCGAAAAAATATCCTTAACTAAATGAGTTTTCTTTGTACGCGACGCTATCTCACGGGAATTTATCTTGAATGAAAATTTCGCGAATGAAATCGATTTAATACTACTGAGATAGATACAGAATTGCGTGTCTCTTGGGGATCCCACCGATCAGAGTCGTCGCAACACTTTAAATGTACATATATATATATTCAAATACATTTTAGATACAATCAGTACTTATTTGATAACTTTTAACTAGTTGACAAAAGCCTATGTGGGTTGGGTACTTACTATTTTTTCAACATAATTCTGTATTTGCAATATCATACACGCTGAGATAAATATTACCAATAGAATGGCTAAGATAATACTAGAATAGGGCTGACTGTGGCTTTCAGTCATGGCACAAAGCTGAGCTGGGATCCTTTTCGGCATGGACCCCTAGTTCGTACATGTGTAACAAATGTAAAACTGTAACTTTATTGTCGAATTTTCTTTCTTTCTTGTACCTTAGATACTATTTTCTGAGTTAAAAAATACCTTTAAAAAATAAAATAGATATACCTTTTAAATTTCATCAAAATCAGACCAGCGGTTCAAAAGTTATCGCGTTACAAACGTGCACACGTACATACATACAAAAAATGTATGCCCCAAGTTTTGTAGAAATCAAATATACAAATTGAGGGAGAAAGGATCGCCTCGCTGTTGGTGTCGATATAAATCAATTGTGTCAAAACAAGAGAACCGTTCGTATGAAAGATGTTTTTTTTTCGCTTTTTCTCCCTGTATGTAAAAACAAAGTCGTAAACTCGGTAAGCGACAACTTTCTCCCCATTCACGTATAAACAATGTGATATGTGCTCAATTTCATGTAAAATGCAAAGTTATAAAGAGTATTTTTACAAACTTTCATTTAGTTGTACGTTATTATGTTTGTCTGTAATACATTTTTCCACTACTTCCACTAGCACTACAAGAGTTAAAGTTTCCCATATTGCTTCAAAGCATTATGAATACCAGATGGTGCATCCAGGATCAGCTCCCAACAAGGAAACTCCTCAACTGCACCGATGTGATTTTTTTATTCGAGAATATCAGATTAAAATTGCTGTGTGGCTTTGTTTTTAAAAAAACTGTTCTTTATGAAGAATATAATTTTAAAACGTTCGAAAAGCAATAAGTTCAACAAAAAAGTCATTTAGTAGACTGACATTGAGGCAGGATGTACCAGCATTTACCCACACTCTCTCCATATATATCCCGGGAGGACATTGACAAATTGCGGCTTTCGACCGCCGGACAATTAAAAATAGTTCCACGAACGCGCTCAAGGAAAATGGGGGGGAATAATGATGGGAAGGACATTACATCTTTTTTTATTACATATAAATCGTTAATTATATTTATCATCAGCCATTTAAACGTCCCCACTGCCCGGGCAGGATAAGGAGTATGGGCCATGATCCAGCACACGAGTTCATTAGGAATTGGCGGGTTTTAACGACTGCAAATACAACCGGGACTAACGACTTAACGTGCCTTCCAAAGCTCGGAAGAGCTCAAGATACTTTGATCAACCCATCCAATGACAGACCATTGTTAGAGTGTCTTAACCGCCACTGTCACAGGCCGAGCGCATTAAACACTGCGCCATTGAGCTGAGAAACCAATAATAAAAAAAAAACAGATTGTAAACGGTTCGTGCGTTTGAAAGCTGCGATGACACAGACAGACATAAAGATACACTGACGTGAAACTTAAAACAACATACTGATACCTACCTATAATGTTTACCTAAAATATTTACGCATTTTACATGTGTATAAAAATGTAATTGAAAAAACAAATCTAGAATCTTAATTTGTTTGGAAAATAACACGACAAACGAGTGTCAAAACACCAACCATCACTTTAAAAAAACAACTATGCTTAGTTGTTTTAGCTATTGAAAATTACCTAAAACGGCATTTTAGGTAATTTTCAATTACATGAATACTTATCGATGAGCCTTTCGTAAAACATCGTAACTAGCTTATTTGGCTTTCACAAAATCTAATTCCAACTTTCACAATTCTTTCGGAATGTTCACTAAATCCCAAGCATAATTTCATTAAATTTCAAGAAGTGGGCCCTCAGAGCACACGCACATTTTTTTTTTATTAATGTAATTGTTATTGGAAAATGTACTTTGAAAAAATATCGGCAACAATATTCAAGTACAAATAAAATATGATTGCCAAAGATTCACGGCTTGAGATTAAAATCTGTATAGGTACTTCTCGATAGATTTCGGGTCTAATCTTTCCCGAGGGCTCTTGCGATTCAAGATGGCTGCCAAAATTTCAAGTGGATCGATGACGTCACGTGGTCCCACTTATATGAAGTTGGTTTCGGAATGTGGCTGGTATGAATAGATTCTTGAATGAAACACCGTTATCCAAGATTACGAGCCGAATGTGTTATGAACCCCCGTCGCAAAGAGGGGTGTTATCATTTTGACGTGTCTGTCAATGTATCACTATGCTGTCTGTACTATTTTACCTGCAAATCGATTGAAGCGATCGTGACCATATTTAATTATTTTTTTAAGAGAGTAATGCCGAGGGATTTTTAACAATTTTAATTAATGGTTAATCTTAGACAAATCCAATAAATATCTGTTATATGTCGCGCAGGACATTAAATTTTGGACTCAAAAATCGTGACGTCCCGCCAAAATCGGGACATAGTACTACTCAGTTGCACTTTCAAATTTATAAATTTCAAATTTAATTTATTTAACTTTGATTTTAACCGGCGGCACGCCGCTGACGTTTAGACAAAATGGCGCACTTTGCGTTTTTCTGCGCACGTTAAAGATAACGTCGACATTAACGGTGCAACTCACCCTTACAGATTCCTTTTTACATATAGATACATTTCCAGAGCTTAGTAAGTTAGCATCAAGTTAATAACTTGATTAGACTTGGATGGCATTTCATTTAATGCTGTCACAATAGCGATCACCCAATTATAACCTTCTTTATATAATCCGATAAAAACGTATCGTGCCTAAAATGTACCGGGTCATATCTACACGAGTCCCCCTTCTCATGAATCGGGTGTAACGTGTTACAAGGTTGCCAGGTTGCCACCCGCACTTTATATTAAAGTACTAACTGCACCCCGCGTTATCACCCACGCGTATTATCATTCATTGGAATTATTAAAACGTTGTAATGTTTAAAAAAAAATCAGCTCCCTCAATACCAAATTTCATAAAAGTTGGCCGAGCCGTTTGAGCGCGAAGAAGTAACAAACTCACAAACTTTCGCCATTAGTTATATTATTAATGGGATAGAGGAATTCATTGTACGTTATTTCGAGTAAATATACTCTATACTTTATGAGAAAAATAAAGAATGCAATGCTTTTTCTTCTTTTTTGCTATAGGATTGTATAAGCTTGGTCTTATAATATATAAGGGAATTTTTGGCAACCCTAGGTGTAACCCGTTCTCCCCCGAGCGGTGACACGTCAGGACGCGAAGGCGACGAGATGAAATTTTTAACGGTTTGGCGATAGGTGTTATATCACATCAGTTGTGAGGCTTTCGAGTTGTTGTAAGCGTAAGTGTTGTTTCGTATACTTGTGTATACATGCTCGATGCCCTCGCATATTTAACACAATCAACAGACATCATGTTATCAACACATACCAAAATCATTACAAATTCGCCGCTTTTGCTTCAAGATAAAAAGTATGGTTGACTGTACATAATTGCTTATAAAAAAAATTAAAAGCATTTTCTTATTCACCAATGATATATACATGCCCCGTAACGTGGTGGTGAGTCAATATTATCAAAATATTAACGATAGATGAAGTATATGCAGTTTCGGCTTCCATCGTGTCAACTATGTTCAATACAATATTAAATTTCCTTTAAAATTTCATAGCACATGCCAAACTTACTACATAAAATGTTAAAAGGAAGTGCCTACGTACTGCATGTACCAGATAAGGCGGGAAAAAGCGGCGACATTTTTAAAAGTGTTCCGCTTTTCAAAATGGCGTCGGAGCTACCACCGCGGTAATTGAAAATGGCCTGTCCAATAAGGTTGCCACGGAAAGTGCTTTCTTGGAATAGATATTTCGCTCTTTTTGTATACTATGCTATGTTATACAAACTTTTACCTGTGTGTTTTGTAAATGACAATTTAAGAAATACAACTATGTCCTTCTTCAAATCCTGTATTAAATATACAGAACTGATTTTCTGCAATCGCTGCCTAATCTTCACATGTTTCTGGCAGCTGCAGTACCCAAAGGCCGGTGAAAATCTTTGAATTTCTAGTATTCAGCTTTGATTTTATGACCGGCGGTCTGACCTAACGGCGGTAACCTCTTGTTGGTTGACCTAACCTTTTGTTACATAACAATCGTCAAGCCTCATACTTCGGTCGCCTTATACGACATCTACTAAGATTTAGAGTTCGTCCTATTTTAAAGCGCAAATCGCACGTGATTTCGATTCAACCCTCTTTTCAGTCGCTAAGTTTTTCTGTTTACTCGACACCACATTCGGTTTAGTGTACTATCATATCTATCCATTATCAAGACAACGAGCTGGTCAGTTTTCTACCTACTTTACTTTTCACGACCGAACAATATTGCACTGTCATCCGAACTTCGTAGATTCAATCACAATTTCATTTATTTATTTGTAAGTATTTGAATTGCGCAATGCTAACAGAAACTGTACTTACATAAAATCCCTTTGCATCCGTACACATGTATGTAATTACAGTTTTGTGTTTATTTTAAGGTCGTTAACTTTGACCCGCACTCTGCGCGCCGCTGACATTTAGACAAAATGGCGTAGATGCGTAGTTTGTGTTATTCTGCGCAGACTTGTACAACTTACTGTAAATATACCTCTCTGAATGTTTTTCCCAAATTGTAAATGCTATTTTATTAAAACACGGCGAGTCGACACAAGTCGCACGCTGTCATAGAATAAGTCGCAAGTCAAACCATCACGTGGGAGTAACAAGTCATAATTCACGCCGCTTCCATAGAGAAATTCTACGGCTGTTTAATTACGAACGAGCATTAATTTATACAGTTTCCCGAAACGCGGATGTTATTTCAGGCTTCCGACTAAAGTTGTAGACACATTTTAATTCGGAATTAAGTAAAATGTAAGCTTCTGATTGCTTTGGCAAATATTAATCGTTTAACTATTTAACTTTTCTATATAAGAGTGTTCGGAGAGGAAGGGTGATTTGCAGGCAGTGGGGATATATAGCTACATATATATTGTATATCTGTTGAAGAAAATCATCGTGAGGAAACCTACACACTGGTTGACAGATTAAGTTCACAGTATGTGTATGCGACTGCTTGTCACTAGACAACATAGTCGTGTAAGTCATGTCAGACGAAAGCGACTTGAATAAAATCAGACACCAGTATTAGATACTCTACACTCGAAAAGAAAGAAGAAGTACTAATTATTACTTTACCTTTTGTATACAATTTGTTTTCAACGAATAAAATGCTGACAGTACTACGACAATCAAATGGCATTTTGTAAGGCGTAAGTAAGTAATTCTAACCTGAAAAACTTTATGACAAATTCGATATAAGACATTATTTTCTACAATTAAAATGTTCTTGAATCAGATGAATGAGATACATTCGACTTAGGAGAATATAATAAGCAAATACAAACATACAATCATAATATTCTCTCCATAGGCTATCGGAATTTGGCTCAAGAAGTTAGAAGCCTCAACGTCATTATACCCCCTATATTAATTTCCTCTTTCGATTGTTCCCATCGCTCTTTTATTTCCAATTCTTATTGTACCGATATTTAGCGGACAAATCTGTATTATTAATTATAAGACGGAGACAACAAATGAGAAGAGGACAGAGCTACTATTGAATTTTGGTTCGTTTTAAACTCGTCTATTTCGCGAAAAATGTTAATTGTTGGTCACCTTTTCAGCAGAAACAATTTTGGCGTACACAAAAAAAAAAACAATATTATTTTTCTGATTTTAGTATACAGGTTTTTGATTTGTGTGGATTGCACCATTGACGTTAACTTCAACCTGCTCAGAAAAACGTTAAGTACGGCATTTTGTCTTATTAGTCAAAGTTGGTACGTGATTTTGACCTGTTCGCCGCTGACGTTTAGATACAATGGCCTATATAATGGCCTTTGCTTTTTTCTGCGCAGTTGCCACTCTCGGCATTACCACAGATAATTCCAGTAGTTCCATTTAAATATAGCAAGTACGTATAATATGTAACTTTCGTATTTCTGTGTGTCTCAAAGATATAATTTTCCTTTGTGCCGGTCTGGTTATGACAACTGCGGACATTTTATGTTTTAAAAGGGACCCATCATGTGTGTGTCCGTGTAGAGATTTTATCTATAACCCCTATAGATTTTATATAAAATATATCGATAATCCCTTTGAAGCGAAGCGCTGGGACGCATCTATTAACAAATAATTTAGCTTTTGATGAATTACATCCATACATACATATTATATCGCCCGTGGTTCGACAAATCTCATCTCGCAGGCTACATGCTAATTAATTGCTTTAATGAATTTTAAAAAAATAGAAAATACCTAATAAAGCCCTCATAATTCATGATTAGAAAACCAAATAGCAGACCTATTCCAAGGTCGAGACAAAGCGAGTGTCGTCAGATGCGGAATGAATATGCAAAACTCATCAGGGAAACTGTACGGAGCCAGAGCGCGGGAAAGTCTCATTTTTCGTCGCCATTAATGCTTGTTAATTAAAGCGAAACCCCACGAAGCTATGAATACTTTTTAATTTAAATTCAGAGATCTGATTTTTTTTCACAATTTTAGATCACATCAAATATTGTCTATACGTATATCTATTTTTTGCCTACATATGAGAAGTTCAAGACAAAAAGAAATCTTCGTATTTGGATTCATTTTCTTTTTAGGAATGTATGTTTGTCTAAAAATTTTATTGAAATATCAAGGAATAATTCAATAAATTCAGAAGATCTGATTTTTTTTTACAATTTTAGATCACATCAAATATTGTCTATACATATATCTATTGTTTGCCTACATATGAGAAGTTTGTCTAAAAATTTTATTGAAATATCAAGGACTGAAGAAGTCAAAGATTACTAATAAACCAGGATATACTCGTGAATTAATATATAGAACATCACAGACGTAAATTTCTACAAAATTTCATTAACACTTTTGCAATTTGACATCGCAAAAACGAGGGTTGCTTAAACACACTTTTAAAACTAATTTGCCATAAAGTTACTTAATTACAAAGTCGCATAGGTGAGAACACTGCAGACGCTCTGAAAGCTCAAGATAAACTTAGGATTAAAGTTCCAAAGCTCCTGACTTTCAGCTTTGAGTTGTAAATCTAAAGCTCGGAGGACATGCATTATTAGGACTTTAAAACATTCTTCTTTGAACTCCGCTACTTTTGCAGAGAAATTCTGGTAAAGTTGTTTTAGGTTTTCGTCTGTTTTTCTTCAACCTTCTGCTAAAAAAATGGTGTTATTTGAAACATCAATATTGGATGTTTCAAATCATAGAACACCATTTGCAATTTTTATAAAATTTACATTGTTCTTCATAGCATGTCGGTCGACTCAGACGGATCAGTTTGGAGACCAGACTAAGAGGCATTAACATTTATGGAACGATTTAAATGCGGCGCTGTTCAATTTAGGAACCAAATGAATCGCATTAATATTATAAATTAACTTCATAGTACGAATATGCGATGCAGATCAGTTCAGGTCTTGAACTGGAACGCATAAAGAGATGATAGTAAGCCACAAAGCATTCTCCTTGACGTTGTACCTGTGTGTGCAGTTGGAGACAACGCATGATTGCATATCAGAACATGGAAGACATGGACGTAGTCTGATCCAGTTAATTTGAGTATTGGCCAATATACAATGTGGTTGGAATTGATAATTTTTTATCTATGAGAAAGTTTGTTGTAGTGTTCGATGGGAATGGAAATCGTATGTACCATACATAGGATTCGAAAAAATATTATATAATTTTAGTGACCAAGTATGCTGAGTAATACTTTTTACGTTAGATTACTGACGTTGGTAATAATAAACATAGTTTTATTAGATGCCGAGTAATAGTTATAATGGAATTGGGCTGGGCACCTGGCTAATGATGGAAGGTGGAGCAAAGCTGTAACTGAGTGGTGCCCCAGAACTGGAAAACGGAGCGTAGGGCATCCGGCGGCTGGATGGGTCGATGATGTAAAGGAAATTGCTGACAACAACTGTATGGGGATGGCCGAGGACAGAGATGGTTGGCGAAGATAGGAGGAGGCCTATGCCCAGCAGTGGGTCACGGAGGGTTGCAGATGATGATGATGATGATGAATAGTTATAAATATGCTAGAAACTCACCAGAAAAAGAAGAAAATACTTATTAATAAAACTTACCTCGAGTTGGACCTCTTCGAAGAGTCGTGTTTCTTCCCCCCTTGCAGATTCGGCAGATCTTTCTGGCGTTTCTTCGTCTCCCTCCATATTCTGTAGTACAGTATACACATAACTGTCACTGGCACATAAAATGCGGCTATCGCCGTCCCGAACGTGATGAACTGGTTCGTCTCTATGAACTGAATGTAGCACTCGTGAGGAGGCACCTTCCTCTCGCCATCTATGTATGGCCACGCGTAAATCCAAGGGGGCCAGAGAAGCAAACTGAACCCCCACGCACCCCCTATCATCACTGTCGCTCTTCTTGTAGTCCTTTTAGCGCGATACGTCAACGGTCTCGTCACACTAAAGTATCTATCGAAACTAATTATTAACAGATTTAACACTGACGCGTTCGACGCTAGATAATCCAAGGCGAGCCACGTGTCGCACACATGAGGCCCCAAAGGCCAGTATCCATAAATCGTGAACATCGTGTACAATGGCATGGAGATTAGTCCAACGGCGAAGTCAGCAACGGCCAGAGAGAAGAGGAAGTAGTTGCTGATGGTTTGTAGTTGCTTGTCGATTTTGAAGCTGATCATAACAAGCGAGTTGCCGACGACGGTGAGGATGGAGAGAACGCTGGCGAGGGTTGCGATGACAATCTTCTGGGCGAGGCTGTAGGGGCTGGCGGGGAGGCTCTCGTCCAGGTCTGTGAGGTTAGCTGCGATGGACAGGTTGAGCATGCTGTCAACTCGGCGAACGGCGCGAGCCCCTCGCGCCGCGCGGGCACGAGCGCCGACCGACCACGTTTCCGACTGTGGACAAAAACAAATAATTGAGAATGTCGGTCAATGAGGGCTTTGGTTTAAGATTTCTTAGGGAATATATGAGGATCTTCTTCTTTATAGCGTGTCGACTCGGCGAATCATATTAAAATTTGTGTATAAGACGCCACAATACAGCATGTGAGGATGAGACAAATACTGGCTGCGTAAGTACTTAAATTTAAAGTATCAATTGAATCAATGAACTAAAATTATCTAAATATTGGTGCCCTGAAATTGAGACACTTAATCAGGAAAAAAATATTGAAGCTTTTTGTCTTTTTGAATAGCATTCAAAATCATCCCTCTCATTTCATACTGAAAGAGTACCTACGTAGAAAGAAATCCACTTACAAATAATGATAAAAGTAAGTGGAAATACCAAAATAAATTTCATTTCTCAAAATGCGTTTGAAGTGTTTGACAGAAACTGACCTATGTTACCTTTCGCGGGTCGAATTCCTTCACATATATCGAATATTCCCAGAGCACCTGCATAATGTTCCCCTTGAATAAAAAGATTGAGCGGGTGGAGTATTGGATCGGTAATAGGGTCAAATTCAATAAAACTTGTATCGTTTATGTAAGCTGTTTATTTTGCGATGGGTTTTCTAGTGTTACTTTTGATATGAAAGGTACTCATCGCGGAATAACAAAAAATATTCTAACGCTATCTAATGCATAAGTAAAGAAACCAGTAATATAGCAACAATAATCAGGCACATGATGGGATTTCCTGGAAGGGCCTAGTCAAGAAAGCCACAGCTACTGTGATACGATACGATTATAACAATGATCGTAATAATATATCCGCCGTAAAATATAGGTATAGATATAGTAGCGGTTTAGCTTTATTAGAGGTATATATGGGTTTAATGTTTATTCCCGGGCAAGATCGTTTACGCTCAAGATCACCCGTGTGTAAATAAATTAAACAGTCTACTATCTATATAGTTACACTGACTATAAGTTACCCAACCCTATTTGTCAAGATGTGCTGTAAACACGTGTGACCTGAACCAGTTATGGATCGGTTATAACTAGTTGAAACTAGTTATGGGCTGCTGTCTTTGTTTGCCCGGTGCTGCGATGTGATATGACTACATGTCATTGTGGGCAATTTATCTTTGATAATTTATCGTTATTGGATGTGATAATGTAGTTAGTTCGACTTCCATCCCTAAAAGTAAATACTTTCCATGTTATCCATAAAAAATAATACTTAAAGTGTGCTTTATACTTTAGGCAAAATTATGTTTTATCACTATCGCACTTTACAAAATTATAAACCGTTGTACCAGTTAACAGCACATCAACCTACCCCAATTCATTGCAAACACGCCGCTAACATTGCGCCTTAGAGGTTCAAACAGGGTAACTTGATGTGCTGTTGACTGTACAATTTATCGCGATCAGATTACTCATAGAACTTAATACATCATGAACTATTGACAAGTGGGAGGTAACAGGAGCTGTTCGTAAATGGCCAAGCGTGAGTGGTGGTGAATTGGGTCGGATCCGAGTGTCATTTTGTCAACGATTGATCTTGTGACTGAAGACAATGACCAACAATGGACTAAGTAAATATTTTTGTGGCCTAGATTTTATGCCGGTTTACGTGAAAGCTCGTCTCTTTTCGTTATTACTATTACAGATGGATTTCCACCAGATTTTTTGGGAATAAACTAGGATAGATTGTCTATGATTTATAACCAGCTATTGCCCACAACTTGGTCGGCGTGGCTTTCCCATGGAAACATTTATTTTTTCTGGGATAAATTGTATCCCACCTCCTTCTCTGTTCTTCTTCTGCAAATTTTCAGAAAGATTGGTTGAGCGTTACGAGGTACCAAACTTACTTTCGCATTTATAATATTATTTAGGATTAAGGTTCATCGTTCAGAAAACTGTTAGTTCATAGTAGTAGTGGGAAGCGAATTCACGCAGGCGGAGCCGCTAGCGAAAGCTAGTGTTTCATAAGTAATGTTTTTATTATTAATATTGTGCTATACCACAGAAGCCTTTAAAATAAACCACAAACATAAATTGATGCAACTTTAACAAACCAACACTGTTCAGCTTAATGAGCAAACACTCAAAATGTTCGTCTTGCATTGCTAATGTACAGTAAACAACTCGTCAATTTATACAATTCATCGCAAATTCGCCCCTATCACCACTGCATACATGCCTATTTAGGGTAACATATCATGCAGTTGATATTTCCAATTTGTACTGCTCGCTCACACCAGGCAAGTTGGAGGAAAACAGAAGATGCTTAAACGAACAAGGGGTCTAGATGATCAAAAATATTCTGCGGAAATGGATTTCGAATCGGGTTTACGTCTGCGTTTTTCGTTCTGTATCAAAACAAGTTATGAACATAACAAAAGTGTCTTGAAGGTCTATGAATTATTCCTCAAAACGCACCCATTTTTGTTTTGCTTGCTAATGAAGAGCACAGCTATAGTTGCGAAAAGGAGGTCATTAGATGCGCTTTACAATACTTCGAGAAATATCTAGCTCATATCTATTGGTAAAATATCACAAACATTTTTCTTCACATTTGATTTGTCCACTTTTTGATATTTATTTGATAAGTTGAGCATTTTGATCAAAGTTCTAATATCTGGAACTACCAATGTCTTTTTCAAAAAATATTCATATTAATTGATGACGCCACATTGAAGAAGGGCTATAACTGTCCAATATCTGTCTATATCGGAGTAAATCCGCGAAACACAACTAGTTAGGAAATAAAGAAACTTGAAACATCTTCCGTCAAAGGGTTAAATTTGGCTACTCCATAGATTCGTAACTCAGTAATACACTT
Organism: Plodia interpunctella; assembly: GCF_027563975.2. Classification (NCBI taxonomy): domain Eukaryota; kingdom Metazoa; phylum Arthropoda; class Insecta; order Lepidoptera; family Pyralidae; genus Plodia; species Plodia interpunctella. Next base: position 9,975,392 of record NC_071301.1, read on the forward strand.
ACATTCTACTTGGTTCACTCCGATTGTACGTGACCGGCCCCGGGGCATAAAGTTTCGAGATTCCCGGGAATTTCCAGGGGATAACGAATCCAGAACCCGAAATAATTGACGGAGCATAGACAACTATTGATTGACTTGTACGAAGTTCAAAGAAAAAGCTTTAAAGTCTAAACCTGATAAAAGATAAAGCTTACTATAAGCTAAAACATGTTTTGTCTCTTTTTGTAAATTCCAAATTTGTAAAGTGTGATAGTGACAAAAATAAATTACCTTAAAATGTTCTTTAACTTTTTTTATGAATAACAGGGAACGCTGAAATTAGACCTTCATAGGCACATTTTTGGTCATATTTTAAATTAAATTATATTATTTTATCATAGCTACATAGTACTGCCATTTCGGAACCACTGCCGAGAAAAAGATGCTTATCTTATATACAAAAGTATAATACTTTGAGTAATCCTACCAATGTATGTATGTGTGTATGTTTGTTTTAAATCTACTGAACGGATTGTTAGGAAATTTGGTACACGGGTAGAATATAATCTGTAATAATACATAGGGTACTTTTTATCTCGAAATTCCCACGGGAGCGAAGCCCCGGGGCGCAGCTAGTATTGATACAATTGTGATGTATACCTGCCGAATGATACGCCATACGATTAAATAAATAATAAGAATAATAAGAAGTGATTCATTCATTGACGATTATATAATTGCGTGATTCTTCAAAGAGTATAAAACTAAAATTAAAAATATTTATTCTCAACGAAGATAAACCACCAACCACCGAGACACCTACTTCCGCTAAAATTATTGATTAAAAATTGTGAATGTATTAAAACATAAAAGTAGGTTGACGTATCTCATTTTTCATAGAAAACCAAGCAAGTTTTAAAATCACAACTACCGAAGATGGATCTTTCTTTAATGATAGTTTACGTCGCCTGCATCTTGACAAATTGCAAATTTCACTCGAAAATGTTGCCGTTAGGATAGTCAATTAGCATTTTTATCATAAAGCTATTGCTATAAGCAAGGTATTGCCCGCAGAACAGCAAAAAGAACAGCAAACAAGAGTTCTCACATTGGGTGTTGATACTGAGTGCATCACTATGTAAAAGAAATTACTGGCTGTTGCCAGTAATTTCAGTTGTTACTGAATAAGTTGCCCAGGACAGAAGAAGTTGGGGTAGACGAAGAAGCGGTGGTGGTGTAATGGTTAAGACGCCCGCCTATAGATCTAAAGGTCCCAGGTTCGAATCGTACTCGTGCCACATGAGTTTATACTAATCTGACTCATGTATAGAGTAGTTTTCATCGTCCACCACTTGCTTCCGGTGAAGGAAAACATCGTGAGGAAACCTGCACACTGGCTGATTCTTATTAACTTGTGCGTGAAATGGAGAAGGCAATGGCAAACCACTCCATTAATAATGCCAAGAAAGTTGTTTTGTGTGTTTCATTCCACGTAATAACTACGACCCTCAGCCTTGAGGAATACGACTATTAAGAAGAAGACGGAAGGGAGGCTATAATACCCAGCATTGGGTCACAGAGAACCGCAAATGAATTACTTAAAAAATATGTACATACTCAAGGAATTGCTATGAGGCGGTAAAAATATTATGATAATTTTAACACGGGCGTAACCGCGGGCTAAAGTTAGTAAGAAAAATATTTCGATAAACTTCTGCATGATATTTCATAACCTCTCTATAATTTGCTCTTAGTTAAGGTACCTAACATCGTCAAATAATTCACTCAGGTAACTAATTAGAGTTATTGGAGCTATTCCTGGAATGTCGCCTGTATTTGGAGTAGGTACTTCGATCCGGAATATTGCGATTCGCACCGGTACAAGTGTCAAACTTAAATAAGAATTCTTGATATTTGGATATTCGATATTTGCAGAGAGATATATGAGATTTGGTGGTATTTTAATAAATCAAAATCGATGACACTATTTAAGTAATTATTCTGCTAAATATTATTAAAAAAAGTGATTTTTAAAACTTTAAACTGTTTGACGTAACTTAAAACCTAACTTTAAATGTTTTACATTTAAAATAGCATTACTTACAAAAGTCGACAAGAATTCTATTTATTTAGCTATAAGTCAGATTTAACGAAATTATTTTTTATAAAAAAATCATGCATACAAATGGCAAACTTAATTTAACTAAATAAATAATTTATTATCATTAACGCCAACTGGGGTTCTCTTCCAGTCATGTTTCACATTCACATTATTACGAAAGATAGTAGTCAGAGCAGTACTGTAATATATAGGGTACAAATCACACAGGCTGATTTGACCCCAAAGTGAGTTCGAGACTTGTACTATGGGATACTAACTCAACGATACTATATTTTATATAATATATGTAGATAAACATCCGAGACCCAAATCAATTCGAAAAATATCATTTTCCATCTTGACTTGACCGGGAATCGAACCCTGACCTCCAGTGTAGTAGGCCGGTATGATGACCACTCACAGAGGTGGCCTACACGAGGTAGTGAAATACACAATGTATTAATAATAGTTGAGTTGGTACTCCACACAGAGCGTATGAATCCACATAACAATCTTTATTTCTTCTGAAAAACATGTCACATAACCCTTAACCCTTCAAATAAAATAGGAATAAACATTTGTATTACAAATTGTCATGGTTGAATGTACCCGTGTCGTGTACGTAAAAAATCCTCACAATACTGTTCAACAGAGCGAATGGCGTATGGTCTGATGATCAAAGCTGGAGATAATTCTTTCACTCCTTCATTTTTTCCCTCCACCCCAACCGGACGAAAATAGCTAGTGAAATGTCTATTTATGGGATAATACGTTTACAACACAGAACTATAGGACAAATAAAACAATTACAATAAAATGGGGGTTGTGTTTGTTATACAGTCTCATAAAAGCAATCTTTCAGAATATAACTAATGATGAAAAAAACAATCAAATCTTTTCGTCGATCAATAATAAAAATTCATAAGAATGGAATTAAAAAGATAAAAATTGTGACCAAAAGTTGTTAAACACATATTGTGGTTTTGAAAATTTTACACTATAATATAGTGTAAATACATATACATATATAAATTTTAGAGAGATTTCGAAAATATTTTTTTTAAAATCACGCTAGTGGAAAATTTCGGCTGTGTAGGACAAGCGGAAGTTAAGAATTTGACTACCAAGATTTGATTACAGACAGATAGAACGTCAGACAGTCAGGCGGGCCAGGTGAGACTTAATTGATGAATCTTCTAAAATACATTTATTTATATTAAAATACATCTACCTAGGGAGGCTCATAATTGCTTCTTAAATTTCATATTCCAGTTCACGTCGGCGAAGAATTTCTCACTGTAATATTTCTCAACATTACAACGTGAAAAAGATCGTGTTGATATGGCATATGCGGAGTATAAAAGTTAAAACGTCGATAAATATCGTAAATCAAACGCGATCTCATATAAACGTCAGTAAGCGAAGGGATTCGATGGAAATTCCAAGTTTTTATCGTTACGAGTTTGAATTCTCTCGAGTTAAGACTCTCCCCCACATTTTCACGTAAGTAGGTCATGCGTTAACGGCATTCCATAATTAATGTTTGGACTGAATTGTGTTTTTAAAGCCCAAAAACAAACAAAAACTTAGATTGTATCATTCTATGTCCGTGCAGATTGAAAAGCCACAAGTGGAGAAGAAACTTTCCCCTTACTCTTTATTAGCAATTTTATTTTGACACGAACAATATTATTACAATATTATTAACTTAGTGCTTAAGTATTACTAAATTTGAGTGCCGAAAATTAAACATGTGAAAATGGCCATTCGATGAAAAGAAACCAAACCTTGGTCTGCAAAGTTAAATCTATTCATACAGGCATCGATACTTACTTCACTATTGGACATGTTACAGGTTAATTTTAGGAATTGTATCTAGCTATAACCGCCATACCGTGGCCACTATAGTATCTAGAATTCAGGAGATATTCCGGGATTTCCGGATTGCAAGCAGCACGATCGGGTTGTCACTTCGCTATTAATAGTTCCACTAGATATAACTAAGTAACAATATAATCGTAATATAGCGGATAAAGAAGAAGATTCTTAGATATTTCCGTAGCTATCATTTCTTCTCGTGAATGCATAATCAAAAATTTCAATAATGTTTTCAAAAATAAAAGTATACAGGACAACAATCCTCATGCAATTGAAAATTACTACATCAGTTTTCTTCTTTTTCTGAATTCCCACTGTTTCTGCATTCCAAAAACATCGTCAAAAGTTCTAGCAAAATTTTTCGTTTGTTTTGTTTAAAACCACCGTTTTCAACAATATTTTTTGGAGAAAATTTATGAAGTAAACTTCCATTGCGTGAGCATCGGGCGCCTGGATCATTATTTCCCAGAATAAGGGAAAATGGCGGGAATCAGGGAATTTGGAATGAATATTACACTAAATATTTGGTTCAACAAGACAAAGAAGAAGAAAAAACTTGCACGCGATCTGATTTCCCCGTGTTGATATACGAGTTAATATGCCTGAAACGAGCACCGTTACATATATCCAGAAAATAAATTTTACTACAGAATAGCAACAGTTTCCAGTGAAATGAATCGTAAATTTCAGAATAGTACTGAGGCTGCGAGTCGCATGCCAAGCGGCCATTTTGTTTTGTCACACTAGTCGAGTACTCAAGTAAAATAATTTGGTTATGGAAAAGTTAAAACCCGTATGTATTGTATAGTACTAGAATTTAAACCAAAACTAGTTTTTGTCGGGTCTACTCATGGAACGATGAACTCAAAACTTGGATAAAATAAATTGTTTCGATTATGCATAGGTACCTACATAGGAACAGACAGAAAAGCGAAACGACAGGAAGCGACTATGTATTAGATTATGTAATTCAGGAGACACCAGATGAAAATAAGAGAGAAATTCAATAAAAGCCAGCACACACAAAAAACGTGTTTTAACCATAAGCTGTAGTATTTTTACTAGATCAGCTCCTCAGAACAACTTTTCCATCGACCAGTGTAATCTTTTTGTTTAATATATCCTACGTTATGCACTGTCCTCTAGCAATTCCAACTAGAAAATAACAACGCCAAACTGTAACTTAAAAATATCATTTTTCTATTTTATCTGTCTCTTACGTGAAATGCTTGTTGCAGACAAATAAAGCGGGAAAAATTATAACCCTATATTTGCTTAGAAAATAATTCTAGTTTTATTGTTTAGATTTCTTTTGGAATATAAATAAGTATGTAATTGATTCATAAATATGTTATGAAGAGTCAAATTAACCCTAGTTTAAGATAATTGAATATGATACTATAAACTCAACATTAATCCTTACATATTATAAAACAAAGTCCTCTACCGCGCCTGTCTGTCTGTTCGCAATAAACTCAATGCACGGATTTTCATGCGATTTTCACCAATAGATAGTGTGATTTCTGAAGGCGTCTAATTTATTATATTTTTACCCGAGCGAAGCCAGGATGGGTCGCTAATTTTCTATATATTTGACATTATTTTGAATATTCAAATAATCTATATTATTTGAATATTGTAATTAAAACAAGCAATACTAAGCACGTATATTTCCATATTTCACATCAATTTCCCTTCTCTCAGTGTCAGAGCAATATGGTTTTTCTTTTCATGAGTCACTTTTCTGTCTCTGTCCTACTCATGTCCACTCCTAACTCCTATCATCTCAAATAGTACATGCATCTCTTTCTTGGTCTTCCTCTTCTTAAGTTAAATGTTTTGATATTGCCTTCTTCCTTTTTCATATATATAGACGCTAGCTTTAAACTTTCTTTGTCATAAATATTTTTATCCTGTCAAAAGCACAGATTATTTATTAATCAGAAAATGAATTAAGTAAATTTGTGCCAATAACATTTTTATTAAGTACAAACACATAACTGAATTGCATCATCACTCAAACATAAACATATTATATTATAGCTTAATATTTATATTCATAAACATATTATATTATAGCTTAATATTTATATTCATAAACATATTATATTATAGCTTAATATTCATATTCATAAACATATTATATTATAGCTTAATATTTATATTCATAAACATATTATATTATAGCTTAATATTTATATTCATAAACATATTATATTATAGCTTAATATTTATATTCATAAACATATTATATTATAGCTTAATATTTATATTCATAAACATATTATATTATAGCTTAATATTTATATTCATAAACATATTATATTATAGCTTAATAGTTATATTCATAAACATATTATATTATAGCTTAATATTTATATTCATAAACATATTATATTATAGCTTAATATTTATAATCCCAGTTCGACACTGTTTCCAGTAATTACTCATTTCGTTAACCAACCAAGGGTTGCTTTACTCCCTTCAAGCGAAATTGACCTATATTAGTATAATTATAAAGCCGGGTTTATGGCGGCAACGAATTTCAAAGACAAAATGTGGATTGCGTAAGATAATTCACTTTACCCGATTCTTAATTGCATTAATTTTGCTAACTTGAGGGCTAATCTGATTTAATGTGACATTTTGTGGATACGTCAATCACACATGCCATCATAAATGGAGAATTACCAATCATGGAATTAGTAGGTACTCCGACAAATGACTACATGTTTCCAATATTCTCCATAAAGCCATGTTTGGCCAGTTACACAGTGAAAAAATAAAATAGTATGTATGATATGCAAGAAATAAAAAAATATATATTTTTTATAATAGACTAGCCCTTGCCCACAACTTCGTATGTGAGTAAAAATCCGTTTCCCTTGTCAATTTCAGGAAATCCCTTCTCAGTGCTCCCCTACACTGTCCTAGGAACCTACACACCAGATTTCAGCTTTCTACGCCCAGTAGTTCCGGCTGTGCGTTGTCTGTCAGTCAGTCACCCAGTAACGCAAGAGTTTTATATATATAGATTCTGATAATATTGTGCAATCGTCAATGAAGGTACATTATTATTTATAAAACTAATAGCAAAAATCAAGTCGTGTATATACTTGAAAAAGACATATAGATAAACATCCAAGACCCGGGCCAATCAGAAAAAGACTATTTTCCATCATGACCCGACCGGGGATCGAACTCGGGACCTCTCGGTTCGGAGGCAAGCACTTTACCACTGCGCCACCGAGACTTAGATGGTAATCACATTACCATATTTCGATTGATACATTAATTCGAATCAGTGTTTGTGTAAACACGTTATTTGGATGACGTCTGTGAGTGTACAAATAATGATACTAAACTATTATTACTAGACTTCTATTGTATACTTTAAATAACTTAATAAAAACTAAATGTTATAAATAAAATACAAGTAAATACATTTTTTTGCCTTGTATATTATGAATCTACGTCACCACCGTGTTCTTTTTGATATATTTCTTCATAATCATACTAATGTGACAAACATGTAAACTATTAGTGACTGTGTGACACAATATTTTTTCTACCTTTACGTCACGCCAGTGTTACTCAGATGTTTTTTTTTATTAATTTACTTACAAATGTTATTTGGAAACATTTTGCCACACTTAAAAGCGCCTTTAATAACAAATTTCCTTTCATTTTCATACTCTCTTTGTTATCACAAATATAACAAAGGGTTGTTCATTTGCTCTCATTTTGCAAAGGAAATGGAAAATAAAGATGTCCTATTTTAGATTCTACCCACACTTTTTTCATTTATTTTTCTAGCAAATTATTATCTTGAAATAAATTATACTTTAACTAGAGATTCTATATGCTAGTAGTTTGTAGCCTTGGTAAATATTATTTAATTTAGAATATGACGTGAAAAAGTATAATTTCTGAATAAACGGTTTGATTTTGATGTTGAGTTTATTCATTATAAATCAAAAACAAACAAAAATACATTTTTTTTCTCTTTATAGGAAGTATTTTTTTTTTCTTATAAGATTACTATTACGTACCTCACGGCGCGGTCTCATTACTCCGTCGTCCTCAATTGCGTCGACGCATTAAATTGACAGTCCGTTGTGCAATTATAAAAGTTTTAACATTGACGTCCTGCAACGTATGTACGTGATTCACCGTATTGCTACAATACCAATGTTTACATTGTTCTACGTCGATAAGTCGTCGGACGTCCACGCAACGGAGGACCACGAAGGAGCAATGAAACCCGGCAAACAACCAAAAGAAAGAAAGCCAGATTGAAACATACATTGCATAAATGAAAAAAAATAATGTATATTTTTGACATGTGAATCTAAAGAAGTAAATTACCACGAAAATTAGACGACAGTATTAATTAATAATACACTCGATATGAATGAACACTAAATAGAAAACGGGAAAATCCACTACGAAAATCTTTCTAACACGACTATTTCCGAAAGCAGTTTTCCTTTTATTTCGATTCTATCTCGAGTTATCTCCTGAGTACATGGACGATGGAAATGTAACATGTGTTGATTGAATAAACGTGGGGACAAGAGCATCTATTATTGTTTCTGTTCGGACGGAAATCTTTAAATTACAGGTGCAGATAAACTGCTTCCCGTATATGTAAGAGCTTCTTTATGGATATTTTGGATGTATATATTCTACGGCTAACCGCAGAAGTGCGGCTTCACCTACGTTTAGTCAACTAGACGTAGGACCAGATGCGAACGTTCACAGGTAGCTACACTCAGGTATAGTCGAAGGTTAACAGGCTACACCTAAGTATATAACCATCAGACACCGGTTGAACCTAGGTCTGCGTAAGCGGGATGGTCTACGTAATACGGCTAAACGATAAGCAGGCTACAACTAGGTTTAACCATCTGCGACTGGTTGCACTCAGGTCTAACCAGGCAGATAACGCCTAAACCTAAGCCCAAAATAAGCAGGCGACACCTGGGTGTAACCAACTGAGGCCAGTCGGTATCAGTAGGTGTAGTGACACCTAGTTCAAGCGGGACTTTGCGATGAATCTTCCTAATACTACAGAGATAACAGACATACACGAGAAAACTGATATAAAGCGTGAAAAATCTTCCATTTGCTATAAACCGTCTGTCGGTCTGTGCAGCGGATATCTCCGGAATCCAATAACAGACTCGCTGTCTAGCCGAGCACTTATTGAAATACTTAGCGGAGTGCCGGTACAAATCCGATCTTTATTTATAACGTGCTGTTCTCTTTTTATAATTCAAGGGCTTCATTTTTCGCCTCGTGGTGTCTAATTTTATGTTTATTATGGAATGTTCTAATTCTAGTAGACGTTCTTCGTGGAAACGCATATAAAAGTAAAAAATGGAATTAAATGAAAATTACGTTTTATATTTGTTTTTTTTTTACCATATATGTATATAAAAAATGCCAATTTATGTATTTTTTTTTTCACTATTTTATTGTTTTGTAAGTACTTACTTCTTGCAATCTTACCTTTTAGTTTACTTGTTAAATCGCAAATTATGCGACATCCTAACTAATATTATAAATGCGAAATATAGTTTTTTTGTTTGTTACCTCTTCACACTCTATCTACTCGACCAATCTTATTGAAATTTGTCATACATGTAGTTTGAAGTATGGAGAAGGACACAGGGTACATTTCGTCCCGAAAAAAAATTAATTCCCGTGGGAAATTTACGCGGGCCAAGCTGCGGGTTAACACTAGTAAACAATAAGTAACGCACACTTTCAGATTCATATCGTTAGATACCTACATACCTTGTACAAAGAATAGTTGGTATTTTTCACTGCATTTGAGAATGCAATATGCAGGCTATCAGAATAAAGTGCAATGTGCTGCAAATTTCTAACACTTCCCTCCTTATTGATTGTTTCATATCTGCCGATGACCCCAATATGAGGCCAGATATTACTTCTGTATAACAATAACTGTATCGGCAATTGCTTTACTTAAATGGATTCAATTAAAAAGTCTTCACTATGTTTTTTAGAATGTACGTTCATTTGTTTTTAATATTACCACAACACCCTGTATTATACTGTAGGCATGCATCTCTTGTCTGTATGTTCGATTTCCCGGCTAAATCGCTGCACCGATTTTGGTGACATTTATATGCAGTAAAGACCCCTATTCAATCATAGGCTAAAGAAAACGTAAAATGCTGAAATGTTGTATGTTCGTTGAACCGAAACTCTTAACGAACGGCGCTCAAAATCGCTAATTGGAAGCAAAACAATTATTACATGAAAAATAAATCTACTTGGATTATGTTTCCTCAATCCAATATCAGTATTTAGTGCAGTATCCGCAACCAAATCAGGTTATGGTATGGTTAGCCGACATTCGGTGAGAGAGATTGGGTCTAAACTAAACGCATTTGCTTTGAACACAAAACATAAAAACCAGAAATAAAGCTGTGCCATTTTATTTAAAGCCAGGTTTTTCTGAAATCGAAATTAGATATGTAATTAGTATATGTACTTTATATGTATTTTATACCGGCTGTTGGCAGTTTGCCAAACTTCGACGGATCCGGTATACATTGCTGGTTTATCATTGCGGTAAATAAAAAAAATCACTCATACTAACTACCCAATGTTCACGCATTCGCGTCGGCAAAGTGTGTCAAAGTTCGGCGACAGTGTGGAGCCGGCACTATGCGTGTCGCTGTAGTCCGCGTCTCCAACCGCGATAAAAAGCACCCATGTCACTTTCCAGCCCTCCAACTATCTCCCCACCGAAAATCACAACAATCCATTTCTTCGTTTGGACGTATAAGAATAACATACACTTTCACATTTATAACGTTAAGTATGGATTTCGGGCATTACCGCAAATAGAGCTCATCTAAGCGCCCGGCGAAAATGCTATATTTGGCTCCATCTTACTCGTTGACATACGTACACCCAGAGCGTTGACATCCCTCGTCAGATCAACGAAAAGTAACGCTATCTGTGGGCGAAGTGCGCGTTTGAATTTTCACTTCTTAGACGTGAAAATTCAAACCCGCACTTCGCCCTCTGTATGTAGTTTCGACGCATGTTTAATGTCTTAACAACCGAGAACCAGCGGAGCTCGTCGAAGAGGGGCATGACAGAGCATTGGCCAAAGAATGATTTCTTTCAGCACTATTAAGTACTTTAATGACGAATATTTTTACCATTGCACATTTTGACCGTTGAGCGTTTGAACTCAAGTTTGTACAAGTAAACTTCTACTCATTGAAGTTCCGGCGCAAGAATTTTGATAATGCATTAGATAAGGCATTCATTTCTGTACCCAAATTATTTTGTGCAGGTGGCCATTTTAGCGAATAATTGGCTCGCTGGCCGGGTCATTACCCAGACAATGGTATTATCAGTTCCCGAATGGCACCTATTTTTATTACACTTTTGGAATTCCATTTGACATCATTCGTCTAAGAGCTTTGATCTGGAGCAGTGGTATGTAAGCCTTCATTTATTTAATGCACATTTACAAAAAAAATGTATTGCATATTTTATAAGCAATAACGTTAAAATAACGACATAATTAAATTGTATTTTATTTAAGCTTTTTCTAAACTGGCAACGCTACAAAAAAATAAAGAAAGAGTCTTGACGGTTGTTTTCACTTGGCAAGTGGGGTCATTCGGTAACAATCGGGCGAAACGTGAACACGTTGTGGAAGAATAATAAAATTAGTGAAGTGATTTTGGGTGTTTAATTTGCAGTGAGTTTACAGGTACCCAGGTTAATTGCTTTACGACGAGTAGAAAATTAAATAGGTCCACTTAGTAACACTTCATAGCAAATTAAGCGAAATTCTTTAAGCATTAAAGATGTCTATGTATCTTCACCACCGCTCGGTAATGATGCAGTCCTATAGCGAAGATTTAACAAAATTGTTTGAAATCGCGACTGTAATCGTTTATTTATTTATTCATTCATAAGTACACAAAACAGTAAGTTAGGTTAGGTTACATAATTTCTACGAATTAACCAAAACATGACCAAACAATACGTGTACATAACATGTTAAATTTTGCTCACATCAAAATACAAAGTGAAAAACAACACAAATAAACATATGAGGAAAATGAGGAAAAATGGCAATTTAATCTATTATAACATTACGGCACTTCTTTTTGAATGACATTAGTGAAGTGCAATGAATGTCGGGTAGTTCTGTTGATGAATAAAATCGACACATTCTATGCAGACGATTATAATGACCGATTTTATTCGCACAAGCGGAAATAAGACACATTGAGGAACTTCATGTTAACATTTTTATTTCATAAGATTATTTTATATTAAGTTAATATAGATGCGGCTAACGTTTATATGTGCACACATCTTTCGAGCTTATCTTTTACTCACTATATCGTTCTCTGTCGCTCTCTGAGTGCTTTCTCAGTTTCTTCATCAAAGCAAAGGCATCGGAGACCCTATAATAGGTCCTATAATAATTCCCTTGAGTTTAAATGTCGTATTCTTGATGTAGTTACTTCTAGCTCTCTGCATTCTTTGGGCAATTGTTTGTTAGTGCAAACTATAACATCTAATAAAATAAGTAAATAAGATTTAGAGAAGAATGTAAGCGTCCCTGGCACGCAGGGTGCGGGCGAGCGAACATAGTCTAGATTTAAACTAGACAGCCTTTATGTCAACCATTCTTGTGCCATTTCGAGAAGTGCCGCAAGATTGGCCACTTGAAAACTTTATAAACTCATATCACCTTCATAACGTCATTTAAAAGCATTACTAACTAAAATGTTTCAGTTCTGTTCCTTATCGATAAACTTTCCTTTGTTACTGAGCAAAATTTAGTTTTTTCTCTGTAACCCTGCTTTTCTTGTATATTGGAACTTTCATAACCTAAAAATGAATACTTGAGTGACACAGCCGTGACTCGCCTGACCTAATTCCGATGACCGGGTGAACTCGCGGTATTTTCGGGATGATATTGGCAATATTCATTTTGTTATTAAAAAAAAAGCATTCTATTTTCGTAACACGTAAAAATAAAGAGAAAAAGGTAAGGCATGTAACGTTGGGTAGAGGCCTATATAAGGTCAAGGATAATACGCGTGCCAAAATTTTAAAATTTGGGATGCCGACGACCGGGCAAAGTGGAGACAAAAATTTAGGAAAGCGCACCCTGGGCTTCGACGCTCAACGGCTAACGAAGAAATCGGGAACACGCACGATTGAGAGAGAGCAGCCTATATCGACCGACAGTGGCTAACAACCTCGGGAACATTAACAGATTTTTTTTTCCTGAAGAGTTTAGGAGAAACATAATTCCCAACACCTTGATGCAATGAAATGGCGCTGAAGCCGCGTTTTGCGCGACGTAACGCGCCCTCCTGACCCCAATATGACGCTGGCTCAAAAATGACACAATTTCTCGCTCTTTAACCGTAGCATTGCACTAAATTACTTTGTGTAAACACAGAAATAGGTCCCTCTCTTATCTTCGCATGTTCCCTTAATTTAACATGTTTATAATACCATGTTTCATAATCACGATCAGAATTATTATCAGCATCATCAAACACGTAATTAATCAAGTATAATTATATCAAGTATTATACTTGATTAATTACAATATATCAATTATAATTATACAAAAAAAGGAATAACCTTTAACAAAGATCAATGAATCATTGTTTGTTACACAAGATACAAAAATAGCAAAACTATTTATTTTGTTTTTACTGTATGAATAGTATTTTATATGATGTATAACTATAATTCCATTGTAACAAATAATGGTACAATGTTTTGACTGGGTTGTCTATACTTGGAAATACAGTGTGCAACAAAATATTTAAACATAAATCGATTGAAATTAATTTTGATGATAAGATAGTTTAAGACCAATACTTAATTTTATGATAGTTTTACCCGAGCGAAGCCGGGACAGGCCGCTAGTTTTCATAATAAACAATCAACCTTCAAGGGATGAAGTAAGGGATGAAAGTTTGGATGAAATAGTGGATGAAATACTATAGTGACACACGGGGGGCTGACGCATCTGAAGGTCTAATTTCTGAAGACACTATTTCATTTATTAAAATTTATGCATGAATTTATATTTTAACCTTGGTCTGCAGCTATATCGTTGACCATTATGAGGAAGTTATCATTACCTAATGATGAGCTCTGATCAGAGATGGGTTCGCGCCGGACTGTTTGAGAAGAAACCGGACAAATACGCGGCGTAAACTAAACCCATCTATTGCTCTGATATATATAGAAGAAGTTCTTATCTTACACACTCGTAACATTTTAACTTTTGATTTTGTTTGAACAACACGCATTCATTTGCCAATTAATTTTAATTGTCCCAAAATTTATACTTAATTCATAATGGTGCAAGTGAATGTAAATGAGGGTATTTTAGAAGGAGAGTTAGTGAACAATGAATATGGTGGAAAATTTTACAGTTTCAAAGGGATTCCGTACGCGGATCCTCCTGTAGGAGATCTTAGATTCAAAGTAAGTTGTACCATTGTTTATTATTTTGTTATTTATAAATTTGTAAACATTTTTTTGTTTAATGTTTTCGCACGTTTCTTCGATGTCTAAGGAACAAAGGGCTTGGACATCTTGGGCCTATATTATTATACGTTAAATATGCCATTCTGAAGGAATGTAGTTAATCTCCTGATTATACTAGTACATCAACCGTATGATATAGGCTGGTGGTAAATAATGGGCAATAGTTTTTTTTTCGGATTTATCCCTAATTTCTTCATATTTTTATTTATTATCATTTTTGTTCCAGGCACCTCAGCCACCGAAACCATGGAATGGCATACGAAGCGCAAATGAGTTTGGACCAGTGTGTTATCAAATAGATTTCGCGATAAACTCGAATCCAATAGGTTCTGAAGATTGCCTTTATCTCAACGTGTACACGCCAGAACTAAACCCAGTAAAACCTATGCCTGTAATGCTTTACATCCACGGAGGAGCATTTCTATCGGGAAGTGGAAATGACGATATGACAGGACCAGAATTTTTGGTCAAACATAACGTTATAATAGTCACTATCAATTACAGACTTGGAGCTCTGGGTTTCCTGTGCTTGGACACAGAAGATATTCCCGGTAATGCTGGAATGAAAGACCAAGTAGCTGCAATGAGATGGGTCAATAAAAACATTAGTAATTTTGGCGGAGATCCAAATAATGTGACGATATTTGGAGAAAGTGCAGGAGCTGGTAGCGTTTCTTTTCATCTCATATCTCCGCTAACTAAAGGACTGTTTAGGAAAGCTATAGCCCAAAGTGGTGTGTTAACATGCTGGTGGGCCCAGGCATTTAAACCACGTGATCATGCTCTCAGCCTTGCTAAACAATTAGGCTTTTATTCCGAAGACGACAAGAAATTGAGTGATTTTTTCAAATCTTTGCCGCTCGAAAAACTAGTACAGTTGGATTTGTCCAATATATTAGGTTTTTCGAAAAAAGAATTCTTAAATATTTATTTCAATATTGTAAGTGAAAAACCATTTGGACATGAAAGGTATTTTCACGGCGATGTGTATGATGTTTTGCGTAATACCGGTATACATGCTGACGTAGAATTAATGGCTGGTTACACAGAGGATGAAGGCTACGTAGGATTATGCGGCATCAACATCGAACGGTTAATTAAACAATTGAATACCATGAATGACTTTTGCGTTCCAAAACAGATCGCGCTAAATGTACCGCTGACAAAACAATTGGACGTGGCGAAAAAATTTAAATCATTTTATTTTAAAAACCAAGAGATAACGATGGATAATTTGGATAAATATATCAACTATTTATCAATGGATATGTTTATTGTTGGTGCCATTCAACTCGCAAAAATAATTGCAAAACAGAAGAAAAATAAAGTGTTCTTTTACAAGTTCACCTGCAAATCTGAAAGGAATCGCCTTGCCACAGAATACCTAGGATTAAAGGAAGACATGTTTGAAAATAGGCAGGTCGTATGCCATTCGGATGATCTAGCTTATTTATTCCCTGTAAAATCTATGTTAGAGAAAGTCAATACAAATTCAAGAACATTTGAATTAATAGAAAATGTCACCAGACTTTGGACGAACTTTGCTAAATATGGGTAAGATTTTTCTCATCTCTGTAACATAGTTTTTTTTAACTTTCTTCCTCTTTAGATATAACTACTTCATTTAAAGCTTGCTTATCTCATCAAATGTTAGAGTGTTCAAACTATTTATAATAATATACGTAAAGAAGAAAAAATATGGTTTTACTCTCTCACTTTATCTCAAAAATGGTCGCCAATAATATATTGTAGCTCCGATATGTGAAGATAAAATAATTTATTGCGTTGTTCTAAATTTCCATTTCATCATTTTAAAATTCGCGAAGATGATCTCAATATTGTAATATATTTTTAGGCTGTGTTAAAAGTTTTAACATCAAACATTGTTATCATCTAATTTCCATAGAAAGTTTAGTGTGATTGAAAAATTTGTTACACAAAACATTCACACATTCATATGTTTGTTACATCTTTTTAAGGAATCCAACACCAGACGCCAGTTTGGGGGTCCAGTGGACGCCGTTCTCTTCAGAAAGACAAGAATATTTAGATGTTGGAAATAAACTAGTTCCAAGTACCGATCCAGAGAAGGACGAACTTGCATTTTGGGAGTCTATATATCAAGAATACTATCCGCATTGCCTTTGCAATTAAAATCATATCTGTATGCAACACCAAGTACAATTTTACTATCGGTGTTGGAAAAATATTAATACCTTCTGTTGTTAAAATAATCTAATTTAAGAAGTTAACAAAAAATATTATCTTGTTTTTTTGATCTTGTTGTTTTGATGGCAGTCGAATTTCATCATGCAAGAATTTAAAGGTTTTTCTTGTGGACAATCAAATACGTTATGTCATTCTTATTAAACTACTTATATAACATTGAGAATAGTGTTCGAATTTATTTTTACAGTTTCAAGTTACACTTATTGCTTAAAGTATGAAAACTTACTGCTTGGTTTATCTGTTTTAGTAAAATTACAGTAGTATAGATGTATAATAACTTTTTAAGAGCTACAAAGTACATGTCGCTTCCTACTTTTGGAGCGTTACAAAGGGTGCCGTAGTTATTTAAAAATACAAAATGTATTTTTTTACGATAATTTTCTCTCTATATTGTAAAGTGACATGTGGACAGGATTGTGTTTGAAATAAAAAAGGCAATGGCAAACCACTCCATTAATGTGCTAAGAAAGTTGTCGTGTGTGTTTCATTCCATATAACGATCACGACTCTCAGCCATGAGGAATACGACTGTGACGAGAATGATGTATCTACGTACAAATTATACGTGACGCAACTAATAATTTAAGGTGGCGTGACACTGCAAGACATGCCGATTATTGCCAAGGTCTTATCAAAACATGTACTTACCTTAGAATGAAGATAAAATAATTATTTTTACATTTTACTGTTGAAAACCATTGAAAAATCTATCTTATCTAATCTAACAATTACGTATTCTTGCATATGCAAGAACGAATACGAATTGTTTTGACCTATGAGATATCGATAGGCACAACGTCATTTCACCTTGTAATTGCTTTTATTTATCTCTTCTCTTCACACTTATGATACTCAACCAATCTTCTTAAAATTTCGAATATATAAAATTAAGAGAATGGAGAAAGACATAGGGTACCTTTCATCCCAGAAAAAAACTATTGTTCCCGTGACATTTGTGAAAATTGACTTCCAAAAGACGTAATAATGAGCTAGATCTTTTTTACATTACATAAAATATTATGGTCGTAATCAAGGATGGAAAATTAAAAAAATATATATTGCAACTTAAGCTTTATATCAATGCAGATAAGAGCACCTTTATCACTATTAATATAGGACTCAAATTCGGCAACAATACGTGAATTCTACTAATTTGTTTGGATAATAGTCAGTAATATCTTGTCAACCTTGAAGTATTGCCGCGTGAAGTATAGAATTTTTACTTAAAAAATGGTGCAAGTCAAGATAAATGACGGTGTTTTGGAGGGAGAACACTTGGTGAATGAGTTTGGGGGCAAATTCTTTAGCTTTAAAGGGATTCCTTACGCCGCGCCACCACTTGGCGAGCTCCGATTTAAAGTAAGTCGAACCAAATATTATATATGTTATTATATTATTATAGAAGTATGTAGCTATACCTTAAAGAATCAGATTGTCAACGTCGGCTTGAATTGCCAGTCATCTTTTGTATGTAATTATCTAGTTTCTGTTAGTATCGTTTTAGTATCATATATATGAAGGCATATTTATTTATATTTTTTTTGCCACTGGACCGAGAGGTTCCGGTTTCGATCCCCGGTCGGATCATGATGGAAAATGATCTTTTTCTGATTGGGCCCGGTCTTGGATGTTTATATATATATATGTGTGTATTTGTATTTATGTAAGTATAGTATCGTTGAGTTAGTATCCCATAATACAAGTCTCGAACTTTCTTTGGAGTTTGTCCTAATATATTTATTATATTTAAGTAGGTATTTTGATTATCTTTTTATAAATATTGTTAGTTCTTATTGTCCAATCAATGCGATTAGGATGTTGTCAGGGCGTCGAGAATGTGCCGCTAATCGGATGTATTGTTTTTACACATATTTACACATCATGTGTAAGCTATGTACTGTCACCTGCAAAAGTCCAGTGTACTTTTTAACCTTATTCTTAGGAATTAAAATTTAAAATTACTATTGGACTTTTGCAGCTGACCGTCTCTGATGCGCTAAGATCCTGCCAGTAATAACAGCATCCTAAGAGTGCAAATAGATTTCACTGTCAGTACATGAACCATAGAGCGATGAGTCATGAACTGACTGTAAGATGATTACTTATACTATATAGTTGTTCGCCGCGAACTTCGACCTCGCGAACACAATATTTTTTTACAAAATTGTGAATATTTCAAAAGCGACTGAACCGATTTTGATGCCCCACGAATTTAAAAATTCTATGGGCATATTCTACGTACCTTTTAAATTTCATCAAAATCGGTTCTCTTTTTTCTTTTTGTTGAGAGATATTAATAATTTATGACGCTATAGCTAATACTAAGTATCTTATTCATTATTCGTGACAAGAAGGACAAAGTTAAGCAACTTGGTTGTAGCATCCGGGAGGTGAAACAGAGAAAAGTTTTTATTGAATGCACATTTATTTATTTTAAAAAATTTTCGCTAAATATATATATTATAATACATACAAATGAATGATTCTCTACTATTCAACCATAGAATAAAACACTAATAACATTGTGGTGCATTTAATAACCAAAATACTAAGTATATTTGAATAAAAAACCCCAAATTAATAGTCATTTTAGTACACAATAGTATACCTAGTATTATACAAAGTTAGTTATATATATATATATATAATTATCACAGGCCCCTCAACCGGTGACACCGTGGAATGGAATCCGCAAAGCCACAGAATTTGGTTCTATATGTTACCAAATATTTGACATATTCACGGGACAATTCACGCCTAATGGCAGCGAAGACTGTCTGTATTTAAATGTTTACACTCCAGACCTGAAACCCAAAAAGCCTTTACCAGTAATGGTATATATCCATGGCGGAGCATTCATGTGCGGCAGTGGAAATGATGACATATACGGACCCGAATTCCTGGTCAAACATGACGTCATCCTTGTTACATTCAACTACAGGCTTGAGGCTTTCGGGTTCCTGTGTCTGGATACAGAAGACATACCCGGCAATGCTGGTATGAAAGACCAAGTAGCAGCATTAAGATGGGTCAACAAAAACATTGCCAATTTCGGCGGAGATCCAAACAACGTCACTATTTTTGGAGAAAGTGCTGGAGGTGCAAGCGTCTCATTCCATTTAGTTTCTCCTATGTCTAAAGGACTATTCCGAAGAGCTATAGCCCAAAGTGGAGCAGCTTTTAGCCCCTGGGCCATGTCCTTTCAGCCACGTGACAGAGGTCTGGCTTTAGCGAAAAAGCTAGATTTTCATTCCGAAGATGATAAAGAACTTTACAACTTCTTCAAAAATGTGCCCACGCAGGCATTGTGTGGACATCAATTACCCTTAACTTTAGATGAACAGCCCGGTATTAGCATGAGTGTTGTGAGTGAAAAGAAATTTGGAAACAATGAGAGATTTTTCTACGGTGATATTTATGAGGTTGCACGTAACGGAATACATGAAGACGTGGAAGTTATGACAGGTTACGTAGCCCACGAAGGTTTCATATTGATGTTAAACCCTATCCAAAGATCTATATCGGGATTTTTTGACCTAATCAATAATTATGTCGATTATCTTGCTCCAAAAGAAATCAGACTGAACTGCAAATTAGCTGATGTAATAGAGGCATCAAAGAGTCTGAAGAAATTTTACACGGATAATAAAGTACTGACTGAAGAAAACTGGGATGTTCTTGAAAAAATATTAGGATTTAATGCGTTCAAATATGGTATAATCCAATCTGCGAAGTTTGCCGCAAATCAGAATAGGAAAGTATATCTGTACAAGTTTACATGTACCTCGGAGAGAAATGTATTTGCGCATAAGCTTGGCCTGGGAAAGTATATTGGTGATAAGGCTGTGACCAGTCACGTAGATGACCTAGCCTATCTCTTTCCCGAAAAAGCAATAAATCATCAACCTATCAACGATAGCACAAAGAAACTGATTGATAATGTAACAACACTTTGGACCAACTTTGCAAAATTTGGGTGAGTTGCTTTAAATTTATATTTCCTTTTTATTTTACGCCCACTATTTTGTGTTTATAAAGACTCATTGACCTTTTTGTACACCTGAAATTGAATACTACCAAAATTCACGACAACTGGCGAGTCATAATGAAATTATAGATAATTACAACTCAATATCTGTATTTTATAATAGAATTTTGATAATGGGATTCGAGACTTGCCTACGATGATAAAAATAGAATAAAATATAATTTCTAATACATAAATAATTACAACAACGTCCATCAAATATTCAAATTCGCAGTAGTTCGATTTTTTTTTAAATAGAAGCATATTTTGCCTGTCTTCATAATTATTAAAGGTACACTTCTTAAAAAAAAGAATACTCACTGCTATCATTAAATATTGAACACGATGAAATTGAAATGACGGGTGTATGCAGCAAGATTCACATTTATTTCGACCGGGTTATAATTTATATAATATAATTCCCAAGAGAACAATAGTTTTTTCATGCAATTTGACAGGCCAATTTTTGTTCGAATAAAATTATTTTGTGGCAAGTGTCGTATAAAATATTGATATATAAGTAATATAATTTAATACACTATAATAACAAGTGCTTATAATAAATTAAAAGTGTTTATAAAAATTAAACTAAGCTATTATTGATTGAGATCCCATAAATTGTCACTTCAATACACATTACTGTGACAAAATATATAGCTTTGCACGTTTTTAGATATTCGCAAACATAAAATTAACTTTTTATACCTACTTTCTTTTTAGTAACCCCACCCCTGACGGCTCTCTGGGCATCACATGGGAGCCATATTCTCTAGGAAAACAAAAATGCCTCAATATTGGCAACACATTATCGCTCGAAGAAGAACCAGATAAGGAAGAAGTTGTTTTCTGGGAAAACCTCCATAAGAAATACGTTCCACAACAAGTTCTATGAGTACTGTAAGGTCAAGATAATCTTATTATCGAACAAGACAGATATATTTCAGTTCATCTGTGTGAATTTACAAAGGTTGATATACCTACTAAGTTTTAATGAAAAAAAAAAGATAATTGTTAATTATGATAATTAAGTGCATTTCTATTGATTTGGATCTAAATTGTCTAATTGTCTAAATCTGTACGAATATAATAAATTTTTAAGAAGAAATAAATACGATGAATAATCAGCGTTTAAATGAGATCATCAATTTTTGACTTACAACACCGAATTGTTCACAAATAGATGTTTGTATAGGATGATTAGAGATGTACCTAGATAACAGTCCCTACATCTCCTATCCTATCAATACATATAATAAAATTGAAGAAAGGTCAAATTTGAACATTGTTTTTTTTTTAATTCTTCATGGAATATACTAAGTTACTGATATAGATGACGAAAATATAGTTTTAGAAATTTTTGTCTGTCTGTCTGTGTGTCTGAACGCGCATCACTAAATCTAGTGGACCGATTTGTTTGAAATTTGATATGTAGGTACCTTATATACCGGGCTAACATCTTAGATACATTTCATTCCAGTAAATGGTCAGGTTCCCGTAGGATAATTGAAAAACTAATAATTAATCAAAAATACCTCGGAATCCCGGGTTAACATCTTATAGACATTTCATCCCGAAAAATGAGGAGGGTCCTGTAGGAAAATTAAAATAACAATTCACGGAGCCGATTTACTTTAAAATTTTGTGGAAAGAAAAAGGGGTGAAAAACTGTTAATATGAAAGTTCTACACCGTTGAAGTTACTCACTTGAAAATTTGGATTTTGGTTGTTTACAACAAATTAATGAATACGTATTTCAGACTTTTCTGAAAATTAACCCTCAACGTTCAAAAGGGGGATGAAAGATTGTATGGGACTTAATACAATTTTCAAGATTAAAAGATGAAAATTGGCACACTTTTTCTAGCAAATAAGTAAATAAAAAAATGTTTAATTTACGTTTGTGATTAATAATACACGGAATTTGTCATGGAATAGGGACGGGACGCGTTGCAGAAAGCGAGAGTGGGAATCAGAGCGGGAAATGGAATGGAAAAACATGATGGCACAATATGTAGGAAACGGTACGGGATATCTACATTACGAGCAGGAAGCGGGATTGGACAAGTTTGCGGGACGAGACACGCAGCGAGAAACTGGAAATTGAACTAAAGATGAGAAAAAATAAGAATTTAAATCATATATGTTTACCAGTCTTACAGAGTACGCGATTAAAAAATACTGAGATTTTGCTATGAAATTCACGCGGGCGAAGCCGCAGACAAAAGCTAGTAGTAAATATTTTCTTTCTAAAGGCAGTAACTTTTTTAGTAAAGATCGTAGCTCGTGGTTTTAGGAGTAAGTAAAAAAATATCACATTTGTAGTTACTCAGTTACAATTATCTATATCAAAATATAAACGGATAGAATAGAATCATTGATCGTGTTATCATTTTGATTTCTGATTAGTAAATGAACTTGTAGCAAATAAATTCTTATTACGAGCATTATAAAGTCTAATTTCCAATAATACAACACTATCTAATATTATCTAAAAATAATTGTTGACGACTTTTGTTATTCGCTCAGTTTAATCTGGTCAACCTTGGAGGATTGCCGTGTGTTGAGATTAATTTTAAAATGGTCCAAGTGAAGATAAACGATGGTGTTTTGGAAGGAGTGTATGTAGATAGTGAATATGGAGGGAAATACTATAGTTTTAAAGGCATCCCTTATGCCGCTCCACCAATTGGAGAACTTAGATATAAGGTAAATTCCTGTGGAAAAATAATTTATTTAATATCACCTAAGCCTGTAACTATGCTCCAGTAGACATTTGGAGATGTAAATTTCCCTATTTGTCATTTAATTCTACCTGTGTACGAAATTTCATAGAAATTTGTCCCGTAGCATTTCCGATTCAAATTCTAATTATTTATTAAGAAATTAGAACGTCACAGTGATTTTTTCACGCCAAAGGTAATTAAAATTAATTATCTATATATAAATTAAAAAAATTAAAATTAAAGGTAAACTACTGGTAAGGATAAGAAGTATGGGCCATGACCCACCACGCGGGCCCATTGCTGATTGGCGGGTTGTAACGACTGCAAATACAGTCAGATCCAACGGCTTAACGTGCCTTCCGAAGGACGGACACAATAGAACTTCCTCAATATTTTAATCACGAATCATAATTTCTCCACAGGCACCGCAGCCAGTCACTCCTTGGGATGGAGTCCGCAAGGCCACGGAGCATGGCCCCATCTGCTACCAGGCATTTGACATGATAACTTTTACAATAAACCCTGCAGGCAGCGAAGACTGTCTCTATATCAATGTGTATACTCCAGAAATAAAACCATCCAAACCTTTACCAGTCATGTTCTTCATACACGGCGGAGGATTTATAGCCGGCAGTGGCAACGATGATCTGTATGGGCCAGACTTTCTGATAAAACAAGAAGTTATCCTTGTCACGTTCAACTACAGACTTGAAGCACTCGGCTTCCTGTGCCTTGACACAGAGGAAATCCCTGGCAATGCTGGAATGAAAGACCAAGTTGCTGCCTTGAGATGGGTCCAAAAAAATATCACGCATTTTGGCGGAGATCCAAATAATGTCACAATTTTCGGAGAGAGTGCCGGAGGTGCTAGTGTATCTTTTCATTTGATTTCTCCTATGTCCAAAGGATTGTTCCAAAGAGCTATTGTTCAAAGTGGAGCCGTAACTAATCCGTGGGCAATCCTCTTTCAGCCACGTGAAGTTGCCCAAGCTGTAGCAAGGCAATTAGGTCACCACTCTGAAGACGACGTCGAATTGAACAAATTTTTCAAAACAGTGCCAGTAGCTTCGTTAAGTCCTTTGAAAGTGCAAATAACAACAGGCGAAAGTCAAAAACCTCCTTTATTAACCTTTGGCATTGTAAATGAAAAGAAATTCGGAGACAATGAAAGGTTTTTCTACGGCGATGTACATGATGTGGTGCGCAATGGAATCCATGAAGGTGTTGAAGTAATTGTCGGTTACACAGATGACGAGGGTCTGGTGACATTAGCACACTTTGGTCCATTATCTGAAGTGTGCAATAAAATTAACAACTTCGTTGATTATTTAGCTCCCAAAGCCATTCTGACCAACTGTAAGCTAACAGATCAGATCGAAGCTTCGAGAAGTGTGAAAAGATTCTATTTCGGCAACGGAGTTGTTACTGAAGAAAAATGGGAGTCCTTCAAGAAATTTTTGGACTTTGAAATGTTCAACTATGGGTTGCTTCAATTGGCAAAGTTTTCTGCGCATCAGAAGACCAAAACTTACTTCTACAAGTTTGGTTACAAGTCTGAGAGGAATAAATTCGCTCGTGTGCTTGGATTGGGAGATCTTCTCCAAGGCAGGGCCGTGACTTGTCATGCTGATGAACTGGCATATCTTTTCACCGAGCAACTGTTTAATCATGAGCCGCTAACAGATTCTACAAGGAGACTCATAGATAACATTTGCAAGCTTTGGACGAACTTTGCAAAATTCGGGTAAGATATAAAAATGATTAACTAAAAACAATGCGATACGACGCGCAGCTCCCTTTTTCCTTTATTTACTTGATCTTGGTCTAAAAATAAATTTAGAGTTTTCGTGCAACGCATGTTAAATAAATGTCGTGCAATGTGTGGTAATAATCACACATTGCTTCTTAAAAGCATTAATCATACTTAATATTCTGGCAGAATTATTGAAAACCAATTAACTCCAATTTAAAATGCTGTAATGTTTTTGTTTATTGAAATCACTCAGATAACATTTTATCGGAGTTCTTACAATACATTCGAGTGCCTATGACACATCGTCGTGGATCTACAGGTCATGTTTATATAAATTCAGTAGGTAGATTGATTGTAGCTATCACCTTCTATCTAAAGTGGTCTGTTGGAAATAGTCCCATGTACTGCAATAAAGCTGTGGATATGGAGCTGTTTGTAAGAGTGATTACGGAGAATATACTGTAATCACTCATACACATTGCTCCATTGCACTGTATCTTATGTTTTCTACAGGTTTTGACACTGACGTGCGTTGACGTACGTCGAATCTTAATACAACTTCTGCTTGTTCGGCGTTGTCTGTCGACGGACGTTAAAACGACTCGGCAATGAGCTTCAATTTGAATTAGAATTGCACCGTCGCGTTGCGTACCTAACTGCTTTTGTCGCTCACCTTTTGTTATCACTTGTTCAAATATAAACAGGGGAGATATTCGGTTAAAATAGAGATGTCTGATATTTGCTTTTACTTGTACATACATATGTCATTGAATGTGTTTTATCATCATGTTTCTGTCCTAGGTCATTCAAATTCAAATTCAAAATTCTTTATTCAATTTAGGATGATATTGACGTCAAAAAAATTACTTAAACTAAGTCTACTGCCGGCTTCCAAAGCGCAGGTGAAGAAGAAGCGGCGCAACAAACTTCACCGCAGCCTTTTCTCCAAGGACGTCAATTAACAAATATAGGTCTTATACATATATTAAAAATTAGGAGGATGAATTTAAATCATAATTAAAAATGTCAAAATTTGAATAAATAAATAAATAAAATAAAAGTTGTATTTCCAATAAAATTATCGAAAATTGTCACACAAAATATATATATAAATAAAAAGCTAAATGTACAAAACGTACGTAATAAGGTTTTCAAATCCTTACATATTATGAAACAAAGTCATCTGCCGCATCTGTCTGTCTGTTCGCAATAAACTCAAAAACCGCTCCAAGAATTTTCATGCGGTCTTCACCTATAGATAGAGTGATTCCTGACTAAGGTTTAGGAGTATAATTTACTGTTTTTTTACAATTGATTCTTTGTTTAGAAGGGAAATTGACGCGGGCGAAGCAAGTTGATTATAAATTATATCAAATTTAGCTTTAGTTTAAATATTAAAGTATGTTTGAATATATTTTTCAGAAACCCAACCCCTGATGAGACCCTGGGTGTGAAGTGGGTCCCGTTTACTTTGGAAAAGCAAGAATACCTGTACATTGGCAACGCACTCTCGTTGGAAGAACACCCGGATAAAAAGGATTTCAAGTTTTGGGAAACCCTCCACAGAAAATATGTACCAAATCAAGTTTTATAAGCAAAAAAAGCAGATTTTTTAAAATCATCAATTGTTATTTATAAGATTTTCTTTATACTTCTATTAATAAACAAATAAAATATACCTTTTAGTTATTTACTAAAAGTCTTTCATGAAAATCACGATGTATGAAAAAAATAAAATGATGTGATGTTTTGAAAACGTGATTTTACTGTAAATATCTCGCTATCGAAGCATTATATTGAATGTATTATATTCACTACTCGATTTAGTAATAGATTAAAACAATAAATAATACATAGCTAAATAACACTAACAAGGTAAGAAAACTGTAAGCGGACTGTACGTCTGTACATAGGAGATATTACAAAATATAATTAAATATGGGGACTTTTTATGGGACTAATAGAAGCCAAAATATATTTTTTTAGTTTTTGTCTGTCTGTATGTTGCACACAAAAGCTGTTTGCACAGTTATATATCAGATGGTTTAATTAGTTGCTAGAACCCAAGATATTGATTAAAACAATTTATGAGTAAAGCTAATTTTTAAATAAATCTAGAATAATTATCAAACATTCCTTGATGAGAGAAATAATATTGAACTTATGCGCTAGAAGTTAGTAATAAAACTAGATACATTTTAACTCCATTGGTATTGACATTGTATGTACGCTATTTTACGGTCACATCCGAAATATAAAATACAAACACGTCTACAGACTATAAATATTTCGAGCGCGCAAAAGCACTCGATTTTCCAATATTCAACCACCGCACCGGGCGGCAAGCATTAAAATTTCAATTAAAATACACGTCGCGTGACAACCCTATTTCATGTTAACAATTGAACCGAGGAATATTTGACAGTTTAATGTCTGCTGTCATACGTGAAATGGAATGGATCGCTATTTCGGTCAGTACCTATATGTATTCTAATTCTGAGTGTGAAGAGAGTCAAAATGTTTTCCTACATTCATGCTGCTACTATTCTTTCTCTCTTTCACTCGTCTCTGGTTCTATACTCGGTTGTGACATGAGATTACATTTTGAAGATTTGGCTGTGATTTTAAGACAGGCCTGCCTGACATCAACTTTCTTTGGGAATGCTGTTATTGCCTCTGCTGTTAAGTCTCGCTTCTAACTACTTTTAAACTTTCGCGTTGGATAATTAATAAGTCCGGTAGAAGGAGATTCTACCGGACAGTCGTCATCGCGGTAGCTCGCTGAGTCAGTCGCCCAGTGACCACGGGCCTTTGTAACACAGTCCGAAACGTCTGGGAAATAAAATTCGTATAATATATAAGTATTCTCGCTTCTTACGACAGCAAAGTGCCACGACAATATATGAGATATCTCTCATAGCATAAATCATAATCATATCATCGTAGAAAAGTGTGCTGTAGTGTACTGTAAGCACACTTTTATACCACATAAATAACCACTCGTCTACGATCATTAGAGGACCTCAATGGCTTAATGATCATACTACGTTAGGGTCCCGCCGATCATTAAGCCTCAAATAGTAAGAAAGCTGATATTCAAAATCACATTAAAAAATACTCCAAATGTGCAATTGTGATATGGTATAACAAGTTTTAAAACCACAAAAACTAAACGTTGTTATTGATCCTGTGTGGTGTCACCCTAGAAGGTATATTATACACTTCCTTACAGAATATAATTCCTTGCCCACAACATGTATACCGATTGAAAACCAATTTGAGAAAAAAGTGACAATCTAATTGGTTCGGATTATCTCACGGATCATTTCGAAGAATTTCCAAGCATCTATTTCCCCGGTCGGATATTAGTTTTACTACGTTGGGGCAACCCTAACAGCATTTCCGAGATCGGTTTGCAGTGTAAACAGTTCCTGGATTCCTGGAACATTCCATTTTCTAGTTTTATTTTCGAAGGTTCAACGACCTCGGTTTTGCAGTGGTAAAGTGCTTACCTCTGAAACGAGAGGTCCCGGGTTCGATCCCCAGTCTAGTCATGATGGAAAATAATCTTTTTTTGATTGACCCGGGTCTTGGATGTTTATATGTATTTGTTATAAAATATAGTATCGTTGAGTTAGTATCCCATAATACAAGTCTCGAACTTACTTTGGGGCTGTGGGATTTGTGCTAATATTATTTAATTCTTTTGCTAGTTTACTTTGTTAGGTAATTTATAAGTGAGTTGACATTATTTACAACCTGATGTTAAAAAGAAAATTAATCCTAGGTAAATAAGTCCATACTTTTTATCATAATTATTAACTTGGCAAAGAATAGCGCACCCTCGACGCTCGCTGACCAACTGAAAATAGCGGCCCAAAGCCGCGAGGGTTTCCGTATGCTGCCCTCCAAACTTCAATTCGAAGATGGCACCCCATGTTGATGATAGAATAGCGCAACATTAGTCGACTCGAGTGTCAGCCTGACGGTTAGATGTAAGTTTTTGTGTTTAAGGAATTTAAATATTTTGCCGTCTACACTACACGTTATCCAAGTCCTAACTAATATTACAAATGCGAAAGTAAATTTGTTGCTGAGCTAATCATTTTGAAACGCTGCATACATGTAGTTTGAAATACAGAGAAAGACAGAGTACCTTTCATCTCGCAAAAATAAATTTTACGCGGGTAAAAACTAGTTGAACATGAAAGCAATGTATCAATGCACAAAAAGTAAATTTTTCGAACAAAGTAAATGTTTACGTAAAGAACCATTCACGAAGGAAATAAATTTCAAAATTCATTCTCCAGAATTCCAATCCCACACAGAGCTGTAAATAAAACGTCAATCGGGTACTGCGCATCGTAAAACCGGAGACAAATCGAAGCGAACTCGGACACCGCACTACCTGCAAACTGAAACTTTGACGATTGGAAAACAAGATAGTTTCACAGCCCTTTTACTTTACAAATAATTAAGTACCTATAGTGTATTCTATGTTTATATTCCGCCTTTTGCAGAAACATTTATGTTAAAAATTGATATATTTTATACATCTTCGATTATATCAGCGTGCTTCGCTATGACTCGTGACGCGGCTCCACGATAATATGAATCTTATTGATAAAAAATTTCTTTCAGGAGAAAAGATTTTTAAGATTTTTTAATCAATTTTGTACAGACGAATATGGATAATTAATATTATTATTTATTATTTATTATTATCAGTGTACTCAGCAATTGAGGTACAAATTAGTACTTTAGAATATAAAATCTATGAGTTATGGAAAAACGGTTAAAGATAATTCCACAGAGAAGAAAGCAAGTCGTTTCTCTTTTATGAGCACTATAGTTAAGATAGTCCTTATTTATGTTATTGCGGGAAGCTATAAGCAATTTCATTTTATTTTTGTTTAATATATTATACAATCATTTACCACATTACAATTCGGAGGAAAATATCTAAAAGAAATGTGCACAATAACTAACTAAATGAAATATTTATTTCTTATATAAATAGCATTAAATAAAATAAATACATTTTTTTCCATCACGGGGAATAATATCAGCACTGGTGTCTAGGCGTGCCGTATCGACGGCCTCGTCAGACTTAATGAATTTTATTGCCAGCTTTAGAGCCCCAATATTTTATGGGAGCGGTAAATTTTATGGACCAACCTGAATAGATTGAATTCCGTTTGTTTTGGGGGTGATAAAAATGTTAAAATGTTCAGTCTACGTAAAGTTGCCACGTGTAAATAAAATGTAACTACATAGATCATTATATTTTAAGAACATTTTTCTTTTCAGGGAATAAAAATAACGTCTTTTATGCCTTTTAAATAGACATAACACGTCCACTGTCGGTCTAATTCCTTCCTACTCCACGAATCTGTGGACTTGGACCTTATTTGGACTTATTTAGAGACACACCTAATCTTTTACTATTATATTAAGATCATATATTAATATATTGTGCAAGTATACCTACAATTCTCTTCAATATATTTGTAGTAGATCAGTTTACATCTTGAGATGGAGAAAAATAAGTAATTGTCATTATAATAGTGTCCTAATTATAATAATTATTATTGATTTATATTATATAACATTGAATACAATAATTCATGCAGAAATTTCCTCTGCCAAATATTCCTGTCGTTCGCCATTTTGACCGCGTGGTTACAAGATGGCTGCCACATAAATTCCCCGTCATAAATATTGCATTTACGATTGGCGGACGAAGATCTTGGAACTGATTGAAATTATATCCGATTGCCGTTTTCCCATCTTGTTATTTATACGTCGTAGGCCTTGTTTTATGGGGTTGGTGAATCATTTGTTACCGTTTTGAGAACCGTTCTCAAACCGGCCAACTGTCACTTTTTTCTTTCATTAATATCATACGCACATCTGTTGGACACTCTCTGCTTAATACTTTTTTTTTCTTTTTCATAATTTATCATCTGAATTTGTTTTATATATATATGTTATTATACATTCATATTTAGTTTGTTTTAGCTTTTTATTGTCATTATATTTAAACATGTGTTTGCACCGCTTATTTTTTTCTGTTTGTTTGTTCTAATGGTTAGCTAGTAGAGAAGGCTTATGACATTAAGTTCGCTATTTATTTATAAGTATGTTTTTACTTGGAACAATAAAGTTTGATAAATAAATAAAATATCATTGTGTCTTACTATAATTTAAAATTCTAAATATAATCATGAAGTCTATGAATATTTTATGAAAGTTTTCCATATAAAAAGTGAATTTGAACCTTTTAAATATCCAATTCAACCGCAGTGCTGATTAAGTTCAGCCGCCTAAAAAGGCTGTTAACAATACAATTTTTTGTTCCAACTCTCATTCTATTAGCACAAAATATTACTTCACTTTCGGCGCACTCACGAAATGTTGCTGAAACACCATTAGAGTTTAATTAATACCACCCAGCCCCGTTTCATGTTTCCTTATTAACCCGTTCGTCGATGACTTTAAGCTTGACGATTTCATTTTGGCGGCCAACGTTTTATTTACTAATTTTGGACGAGAGTTACATTTTTGAAATCTGTGTATGCTTTTTGTAAAGTGAATTAATTTCTATCTAACATATACGTATGTGTAGTTAACAAAATATTTATGAATCGATTAAAAAATGACAGGTAACAATGTCCGATGACCGTGTCTTCCTCTCTTTTCCTTTATGTTACAAACTACCTAACCGTTAACTACTATATTTTTTTAATTATATTAAATACGGATTACGGACAAGTAAAAATATGCCCACTGTCCAAAACCTATAAGTGATGTCCAAAATTTTAATTTTTAAACTCTTCCCATTAAATTTTTAACGAGATAATTATCCACACTTTTTAAAGAGTTCGCTCGATCCATCCACAATTTAATTATTTTTGGGGGTTGATCGTGCCTATATTTGAGGGTTGATTGGTCTTTATCATGAAGTTTTATTTATAACTTCACCGAATAGAGCTATATATAAATATATATATAATTAAATGAAAAAATATGTATTTAATACTATGTACTATATACCTACTTAGTAGTAAAGGCTCCAACTGAAAATCAGTGTATTGCTCCTAGAGTAATAACATCACTGAGTTGTGGCCTGTTTAGATTACTGCAGCACACACACCCATAATCACTATTTGTACTTACCCACGTTTTTTTTATTTTATTTTTTTGGTTATTATGTGTGTGTAGTTTATTGAATAAACTTATTTCTATTCTATTCTATACTGTCACGTTTGTGACAGTCTAAATTTCTTTTCATAAATACAAACTGAAAGTTTCATCTAGTATCTCAAAAAGTTCTTATCATAGTTAAAATCGTATCACACGTTTTTCAAGTAATTCTTTTAGGACTAAATTTAATTACATCTATTCTAATCTTAAAAAAATATTAAATTAAGATTGTTGTGTACATATATAACATTTTAAATTATATTAAAAAAATACCCTAATTAGTTAATAATCTTTTAATCATAGAACACGAAAATTAATATCCTAATAGAACGTTAAAATTAATTAGATGCGTTTATAAAAATTATAAATTCCACTTTTGCTTAGCATTGCCTACGCCGTAGAAAGCTCTACGCTTTGCTACGAGGCGCGCTACGAGATGCTACACCAGTCATGCGCGTAGCACTTTGTAGACGCAAGTGGCGTTTTGTACACAGTTTTTTTTTTAGATAAAAAGAGAAAATATATTTTGTTCTTTATTTTTTATGTATTCTCTTAATTAAACGCTTTTCATGGACCGTTCTTCGTAGTGGTTACAAACTCATAATTAATATCAAAAAAATACATTTAGTAAAGTGCTACATATTAAGGGCGCAAGCCTCAAAGCACAGCCAATTATTTTGTTTTCTTAATTAAGAACTATTCTTATAATAATTGTGACGTCACAATCTATTTCCAAAGTGTCCGGCGCTGGGTAAGTGGGGCGAGCGTGTCAACCGGTCAGTTGGCATCCCGAGCGAAGCGTGACACACACTTTATAAATAAAAACAATGTTATAACAGGTATTATAACTATATTAAGACAAAACATAAAGCCGAACGCACAATAATCTTAAGGTTTTTTTTCACACGGCTCGTACGCCTATTGTATTGTATATTCTGTAGAACAACATATGTTCTTCTCCGCACTTCAAAGTACATGTATACAACATTTGAAGAAGATCGGTTAAGTAAATAAAGCGTGAAGATGTATTAAGCAAACTTATTTTCGCATTTATAATATTATTCTATTCCGTATTGTTATGTGTTTTGTAATTGTGTTTGTCTTTTGAATAAATATCAACTAATTCTTTAATATTATTCTTGAAGCACGTTGTACGGTGATCGTCCACGCATTCTCCCAAACTTGACCCACTGTGACCGCCCATTACCCCCGACTCTTTGAAACAATAGTAATTTTGCATTTTGCTCAAGTGTGAAATTCGTTTTTGGATAATTAAAGGCGCTCGGCGACCTTTATAATTAAAATGTAAACGTTTTTGTTGAAAATTAAGAAATATATATTTTTTTTGATATTTTTTTATTATGGTTATGTTCTCGTCTGTAATATCTCGTATAATAAATTGCGTAAATAATTGTGTTTGTTAACTATTCACGCTCTATCTACTCAACCAATCATCTCTCAATCAACCAATTTTGTACACATGTAGTTTGAAGTATGGAGAAGGTCATATTCAAATTCAAATTCAAAATTCTTTATTCAATTTAGGATGATATACATCACTTATTGACGTCAAAAATTACTTAAACTAAGTCTACTGCCGGCTTCCAAAGCGCAGGTGAAGAAGAAGCGGCGCAACAAACTTCACCGCAGCCTTTTCTCCAAGGACGTCAATTAACATAGGGTACCTTTCATCCCGGAAAAATAAATGTTCTCGTGGGAAATTCACCCGGGCGTACCCGCGGGCAAAAGCTAATGCCTCTATAATTTTACGACCAGTCTGAAATCAACTTCTTTGGGAGATTAGAAACCCTGCTCTCGACTATCGGCTATCGAGACTTTTCATACTTTAATAGCCTCCTACAATATCCACAAAATTTTATTTTACTCGATTCTAATACCTATTATTTTAAGAAATTACAAAATAGACCACAATATACGCAATCTAATTTCGGTATACTCAACACCTTAAATTCCTAACTTGATAGAAAATTTAATTTTCTACCTATTTGTTTTATAATTAAGCGAGTGAGATTTGTCAGGATCGTGGCAAGTGGAATATCTTGGTCCCTGCCTAACCCATGGGAAACAGGCGATAGATAGTGAAATATAATATGTATGTATGTATATACATATATATTCACTATTTGATATAATTTTAAGGATAACGCATTATGGACTCGTAACGGGTTAGAACTATCTTCACATTCAGTTCATCGTAGTACCTGCCGTAAATTTATTATACACTATATCAGTATAGTAAATTTTGTTACACCATTTTATGGTGGAAATAATTTCCATAACGCATTATAGGCCATAACGTACATAATTCAAAATACATTTTGCCATAATCCCTACTCGGTATTAACAACGAGGCTCCGTAATTAGGCCATTATTCTTACGACTGCTCATTTTATTATTATAGTCCAATCTTGCTTTGCGGTGAAATTCCATTTTAAATATACTTTTCAGTTATATTCAGTTGTTCAGTTTTTTTTATGTTCAGTTCCATTACAGATTTTTCATCTGGAATTATTCGAACCATAATAATGGAAGAATAAAAATGATCTTTCAGTTTTTCCCGAAGGTTAACTATTTATTTATATATTTATTCATTCATAAACTTCCTTGCAATTACAAATATATGTTTCTGCCAAACTGCTAAGCAATTCAACAGCGAGTGGTAGGAAAAGCTTTAGCATTAAGTCCGCCCTTTGGAAAAATATCTTGAATAAATAATAACTAACTATTCAAATAAATAAATATAAATAAATATATTAAGGACACATCACACGGATTGAGCTAGCCCCAAAGTAAGTACGAGACTTGTGTTATGGGATACTTACTCGACGATACTATATTATATCACAAATACATATATAGATAAACATCCAAGACCCGGGTCAATCAGAAAAGATTATTTTCCATCATGACCCGACCGGGGATCGAACCCGGGACTTCTCGGTTCAGTGGCAAGAACTTTACCACTGCGCCACCGAGGTCGTCAGGTGTGATCACTCAGAGTTTATCGGAGTTCTTACAATACATTCGAGTGCCTATGACACATCGTCGTGGATCTACAGGTCATGTCGTCAAAGTCGTCTTGTATTCAAATAAAATTACTTAAATAAATACAGAAAACATTCGAGAAAACATTGTATTATGCATTCTACTGGAGATGGATCGGAGATTAACATTCTCAAAAAAGACGATATTTTCCTTTCATGATCAATCTTGGGTAAAAGTTACAACTAATTAATAAAAATAAGGAAAAAAGAGTAACATCACTCATGTTTCTGTATGTCCGTCAGTCACAGTCAATTTGTTTCCTGCCTCACTAAATTTGCTAAAATGGCGATTTGAATGTTGTGCGGATGAAGCCTATTTTTGTCCATTAAATAAATTACAAGAAAGATCACGAGCAAGATCTATTTAAGATTTATTAGTATAATTATTTTTGACGTCGTTAAGGTCATCATCTTCTTCTTCATCAGTCGTATTCCTCATGGCTGAAGGTCATGGTCATTACGTAGAATGAAACACAATTAACAACTTTCTTGGCACTATTAATGAAGTGGTTTGCCATTGCCTTCTCCGTTTCACACACAAGCTAAATAATCAACAAGTAGTGTGCAGGTTTCCTCACGATGTTTTCCTCCACCGGAAGCAAGTGGTGGCCTATGAAAACTACATGAGTCAGATTGGTATGCCAACTCGTCTGGCACGAGTAGGATTCTAACCTGGGACCTTTCGCTCTACAGGCGGTCTTAATTAATTATACAAATATAGCATGCTCTTGCTGCATGCACATTTTAAATGGAAGTAATTATTCATAATTCATTTAATAATAAACAATAAATTAAGGGGCATTAAAGATGGAAGTAAAGGGTTCCAGGAATAGAGGAAGACCTAAGAATGGAGTGGGTCAAGGATAGTATGAACAGGAAAGGAGTATCAATGGATATGGCAAATGATAGAACAAAATGGAAGGAACTTACATAGTGTGCCGACCCCACATGAGTGGGATAAGGTCAAGAAGAAGAAGAAATTAAATGTCATGCGGTCTATTTTAAAAATGTATTGATTCGCAAAGACTCTTGTATGAGTCTTTGAGATTATTGTACATTTTAATGCACATACAATATGAACTCCTATTTCTAAATAGTAAATTGGTACTGAAAACCACTAATTATATTTGTTTCACTGGAGGTCCGAGGATTTTTCTGGAATGCGTATTGATCGTACCTATGTATCGCATTGATGTACTGACCCCAAGTTTATATCAATTAATCAGTATTCGTTCGTATATTTCGTAAACGGATAAGATGAAAGGGATAATAGAAATAATGAAGGATTTCCTTTATGTAATTATTGGCCTCTTTTATTTTATGCGTTTACACTTCAGACACACGAAATATACCGAGATACAGAACTATGTCGGAAAATGAATAAGTATTTTAGAATACAGACTACATATATTCCCGAGAGTATTTTAATAACAAAATTTTGGTGTGAATTTCTCATGCCAAAAAATTAACTAATCCACAAGCGTATGAATTTATACAGTCATTTCATAATTGAGTCCGAATGAAAGAAAACCGGCGGCGTTTAACGAGTCGGTCTATATGTCGGCATGTAAAATTCAGATTTGCGCTTGCAAAACATGAGAACTTACATTTTAAGTCGCCGCCCGCGGATCGCGACTACCAAGACGATGGAGTTCAAACATTTTTCGATGTTTAATTTGGTATTATACTAACAATAGAGTCTTCAACAATGGGACTTCAAAATTTTAATTGGGTTTATTTTTTACTACCTACAGATACCGGGTTTCACTGCGTCGCAGCCCCCAAATGCAACCGGGAATACGCGAAGATCAGAGAGATACTTTAAAATATAAATAAAATATAAAAATATAAAAAATATATAAATAAAAAATCACAGAAACGAATGGAGCATTTATTTCAGACAATTTGCGTGCAGTTCGTTTAATATGTAAATAAATGCAAAATGTGATGTGAAATGGAATTCGATTAAATATATAAGTAGGTGGTAGTATGTACACGGGTAGACCAAAACTGAATATTTTCTAAACCTGAATTATCCCGTAATTATATCGCGAAGACAAAAAGCACAGCTTTGTTTTAAAACACATAAAATTCAGAGTTTCGCAGTGATAGTGGTGCCGGAGGTATGAAATACTAGCTGCGCTCTGGGGCTTTGCTATCGTGGGAATTTCGAGATAAAAAGCAACTTCTGTGTTATTCCAAGTTATATTCTACGCGTGTACCAAATTTCATAACAATCCGTCCAGTAGATTTTGCGTGAAAATTTAACAAACATGCACATATACATCCTCACAAACTTGCATTTAGGTACAATATTTAGTAGGATTTATTTGGCAAGTCACCTAGGTAGGTACTCTGTCTGCTTGGACCCTTTGCCCTAGCTATTATTTTTTTAGACTAAGGGGGACTCCCCTTCGTCTAAAAAAATCAATAGGTACAGACATATAATAGGTATAGACAATACTTTTGTATACAAATGTTTAAAAAATATATATAGATCAGCGAGCCCTATCATCTTGACTATTTAGCTACCGTGCTGTCAATTTCCATTACTGGTCCACTATAGGGGGAGTCAAATTAATACTGCACTAAAATAAATCGCTGGATCTTGTATTTAGAATTTCAATTAGCACGTTGAGCCGTGATTGAAATGGATTAGATTAAATAATTTGTTGTTTCGGCACGGTATTACACCAACAGGATGTCTAAATCTTGTTTAAATGCAGCAAATACGAACATTTTACAATTTACTTATTTTGAAGAAAATAATTCGCGTTGTTCATGTGTTAAACGTGCAGATATTTTTTTATATCTCGCACATTTCGGAATATATAACTATTAATGAGGGTTTAATACACCGAGTTATGCATACTCAAATTAAATCGAGAAGTTTGCCTTATAGTACAACTGGTAAAGCACATCTAGGCTAGTGCCTGGGCACTGGTAAAGCACATCTAGATGTGCTTTACCAGTTGTACTAGCTTTGAAGAAAATCGTGTCCACGTTTAGATTCTTGACACAAAATACTTAAAATTATTAATTCATTAATTTAAAATTATCAGTTGAATCAGTTGCATCGTGCGAGAGCGGATAGTCCTTTGACATGTTAAAAATCCGGAATATTAGTGAGATTTTACGACAGAATCATGGAGGATCGAAGGTGTCACCAGGGAATTTTGTTTACGGGGTGACCTTGAGTCCCGGGGAAAGCACTTACCTATGAAGCCGAACATGGTCGGTGTAGGCCGGGCCCGTTGGAGCGCCGCGCCATCGCTGCTTCAGTCCAGATTCATCACGACACGAGCTTAACCTCACTACACGTCACTCATACTAGGTTGGGCTCCGGGGTACCGCGGGGAGACGTGTGCTGTCCCCGACCCTACTTCATTCACTGGTCGTCCCGGGCGAGTCCTAACGATTGCGCATGCTCCGTTCGAAGACTGTAGCTCCCTCTGTTTTGGTCCTGGCGGGCTTCAAACCCGCGCTAAACATTGGCCCACCGTTGCGATAAAATGGCGTACATTACATTGTTTTATCCCGTGTCTGGGTATAGCTCTCTTTAAAACCAAGCAATGTACGTCGATTGGCAGCAATGTTGGTCGAATATGTGGATGGCTTCAGATTCAGAGGTCATAGGGTCGCGGAGAAATGATCGCCGGTACAGTAAACACTATAGAGTTGACATCACATCACATTAAAGACATAAGTTGATGTGAATAGGGTACTTTTCATGAAACTGGCAGTTACAGATTCATTGGAGAAATTCGGAATTCCAATCGATGTTTAAAGCATGTGAGTAGATTCTGGTTAGGTTAGGTACCCAATATAAGCGACAATATTATTATAAACAATTAAGTGACTAGGTTACTTACTACCTACTTATCGCGTTTTACTTCTAATAGTATAATAATATTATCCCACTAAATTATATATTTACAAGATACTAGTCGGGTGAATTTCACGAGTCATGAATATAAATTGCAGCGAGATCTCCGTATCCTTCGTGGTTGTGGGTTGTAGTCACACAGGCTATTGAAACACACAACTTTCATAAGAGTTCGTTGGGCTCGTTGGTGCAATGCAAAGACTAAAGAGCTTGCGTTGCGCTGAGCTTGCATTCGCAAAGGTTGATCGCGGGATAAATGACCAAAAATGGTCATAAATGACCAAAAGCATCTCAAACTTATTCCTATATTTATAATGAAGACTAGACAGTGCTGACCTGTCGGAAGCTTGGAGTCTTGTTTTAAAAACTCACTAATACGGATCCGAATCGAACCTGAGCCGTACCGTGATAGTCGTCTTTACCACATCATTATAAACTAGGTGTTGCCCGCGGCTCCACATGCGGCAAAAAATATGATGTGTGTGTTCTTCATACAAACTTGCATTCCATATTAGACTAGGTACTTCATTTAAAAGCTTGTACCTACCTACCAAATTAGTTTTCGTTAATACCTACTACTTCTGTCTGTCTGTCTGAATAAAAAAATGCATCACGAATAATCCGATTGAATATATTTTTATTAAAGCAGCACGTTAATAGTTTCGCGATTCCTGTTTTCACGTGTAGGTACCTATTTAACGTCAAATTTTATTTGGTTCGACAGGAATTCGATATCTCAGTTTAAGAAATATCGAATAGCCATTCTCAGTTATTTAATTAGCTAATTTTACAACAAGCTTTTAGGTACAACTTGCACCAGCCTATTCAAGCGCTGTCATTACAATATTTCAAATTTCAACAAGGACAATAATTAGTTTAGTAAAACTAATTCTTGTCATTGTTAAATTTTGAAAAATCGGTCGGGCAGTAGCCCGACTTGAAATATTTAATATGTAACTAGCGTGGTAATATAAATTTTATGAATGATTGATTTTAAAAATGGTTGGAGTCTCGTCTGGGCATCCGAAAACTGTGCCCCCTGGTGTGGGGTCATGGGTCTGGGCTTGTGCGACGCCACCGCTTCCACCCGGCAAGGTAGCGGTCGCTGGGAGGCCAGCTACGGAACCTCCTCTGATACCTCGTATTGACAGCAAAAGTAAGCGAGCTATACGCTGTTTTGGTGGCAAGGTGAAGCATGTAAACGAAGGACATATATTCCAGCAAACGTAACTTTGATGGATGGAAGCAGCGTCGCATAGGTACGGCCTACTCCTTGTATTCGGTTCGTCCGTTTCAGCCTCCGAGCTGGCTGGGTGTGGTGCATATGTTCATGTTCATGATTGATTTTGAAAATGGTGCATTTTTCAAATTTCAACAAGGACAAGAATTAGTTTAGTAAAACTAATTCTTGTAGGTTAAAGTCAATGTCAAAGTTGACTGTTGCAACCCACCTTACTAATTCCATGACCACAACTGAGGAGAAAAACCTTTCCACACCACAATATTGAAAAAAAGATCTAAAAAATCAAAAATAATTCTAAATCAATATAATATATAAAAAAGAAGAAATAAAAATTACTCTTATTTCAAAAATCTATTACCTATTTTCTAAATTAAAGCTATTTAATTTAGAAAATAATATAGAAAATAATATCAGTTCAGTCGAGTGTTCGTTCGTGGCAGGACGCTTATCTCATTGCTTTGTGACTCAATTACCGGTCTTATAGTAAGTGCGTGCTAATTTGAATGGTGCATCAGTGCAATCAAGGTGCAATTTACATAAACATTGTCGGCTACCTTTTTATTGCTACCTGATTTATGACAAAGCGGAATACGTGCCTAGCTCGCTTCAATCTAATATATTTTATCGTGTTTTGTGTTTACAACAATAATTAACTATGAGCACACGCAAAACTCCATCGCCAAAACATGAAGCCAACCGGCCCAAGAGGAAAACACCGGATTGTCACTGTAATATCCAGGAAATTATGAGTGACTTTCAAAGGAAAATGACCATTTCTTTCAATGAATCACTGGCAACTCAATCTGAACAGTTAAATAGTTCACTAAACATGTTGCGAGATGATGTGAACTCATTTACAGGACAAATTAATGAATTAAATGCTACAATGCACAAAATTATTGAGGATCAATCAACGTTAAAAAAGGAGATCACAGATTTGAGATCATCAGATGATAAAACAAATAAAAAAGTGGACAATATTGAATGTGATATTAATAGCCTTGCGTCTCAAGTTAGTGAACTCACAGACCAATTAAGATTAAAAGAGCAACAAGGACGAATCAACAACTTAGAAATAACCGGCATACCAATTGTCAAGGGCGAAAACCTGTACACCATTGTTGGTAATATTGCGTCTAAGATTGGCATTTCTCTTGAGCCCACAGACATTGATTTCATCCACCGGGTAAGACGTTTCAATAATGCCCAGACAAGTGAGATAAAACCAGCGCGTGATGCTAGTCTCGCACCAAATATTATCGTCCGTTTTACTCAAAGAAAACGCAAGACAGATATGTTGACGGCGGCACGGGCGCGACGCGGACTCACCACTGCAGATGCCGGTTTGGATGGTCCAGCGAGTCCCATCTTCATCAGTGATCATCTTACACCACAAAATAAATTACTTTATAAGCAAGTTCGTAAAATAGCCAAGGAAAAGTTATATAAATATATATGGTTATCAGACTGTAAAATTTTTGTGCGAAAAAGTGATACCTCGCATGCTATTTTGGTGTCCCGTGAATCTGATCTCATCAAAATCAAATGACTATGCCGTCTATTTAATTTCCGGTCGAATGTGTTAAGAATAATAGTTATATTTAATACCCTAAACTCGTTTTGCATTTATTTTTATAGTAAGAAAACATGTACTCGTAATTATTTCTATATAGTCTTAAATTTTATTATTTGTTTCGAATATGCTGGTGGAACAATAAATATATTTAAAATTCGGTAACAATAATATTTCCATTTACTATCAAAACGTGCGGGGCTTACGTACAAAGTCACATGAATTTTTAGGAAATGTTTTGTCAGGAAATTATGACATTATATGCATAAACGAAAGTTGGCTCAATGATAACTTCTATGATTCCGAGTACTTTGATAATAGGTACTCGGTGTATCGATGTGATCGCGACCCAATAGCAAGCGGTATGGATATGGGTGG
This sequence comes from Plodia interpunctella, assembly GCF_027563975.2. NCBI lineage: Eukaryota > Metazoa > Arthropoda > Insecta > Lepidoptera > Pyralidae > Plodia > Plodia interpunctella. The sequence goes on from NC_071301.1 coordinate 10,018,026, forward strand.
CGGTGTTGTGATAGCCGTGCGACGCGACCTGCGCCCGGTACACAGGATTGACATGCGTGCGCCGCCGCCGGCAGATGAGGTATGGGTGTCCGTGGCGCTAAGCTCGCCGCCGTACTCGCCTGACCTTCGGCGTCCGTGCGCTGCATCGCCTCGCTACTTACACATTATTTCTACGTATATATCTCACGGACCGAATCATGAGTGTTTGCTTACTTCATTTTATGACAGGGTTATCGATTTTATAAACGCTCATCCAGACGACGTCTTTCTGGTTCTTGGTGATTTTAATGTCACTTTAGCGGATTGGTCACATAATGTAGATAACCAATGCATGGATATACATACCAATAACAATAACTTGGCCTGTATTACCGAGGATTTTTTGAACTTTTCATTGCTTTCCCAATATAATAATCAATTTAATTTAAACAATAGAATGTTAGACTTAGTTTTTAGTAATGAATTATGCACTGTTAACTCTTGTAATTTTCCTTTAGTAAAAGAAGATCCGAATCATAAATCCTTAAATATTATTTTAAACACTAACTTTCTTTCTCCATCTTCCTTAAGTGATGCGAAAAGTAAGAGAAAACTTTTTTTCAAAGCCGATTTCGAGTCTATAAAAATGGAACTCAATGCCATTAATTGGGTAAGTAAGTTCAACACTCTGTCTGACGTTAATTCTATGGTAGATTACTTTTATAGTGTTTTTGACGAATTTATTGAAAAATATGTACCTACTTCTAAATTTAATAGCAAACATAAATTCCCTCCTTGGTACACGCAACCCTTGATAAAATTAGATAAAGAGAAAGAAAAATGTCATAAAAAATGGAAGTGCTTTGGAAATTTGCAAGATTATTATACTTTTTCCATTTTAAGAAAACGTTTTAAAAAATTAGAAAGGTCTTGCTATGATAGGTATATTAAATTCTCAGAAGAAAATATTAGAAAAAACCCTAACTCATTTTGGTCATTTGTAAAATCAAAAAAGAATCATAACGACATTCCAGAAAATATGTTCTATAAAGATGAGTGTTTAACTGATGGAAACAAAATTTGTGACGCATTTAATAATTGTTTTGGTTCTGTTTTTATCTCTTCGAATGGTGTAAGTTCACAAACCACTTTTTCATCTAGATCACAAGATAAAACACATGACACAACTGTTGATATAAGTCACATAAAATTCGAGTTAGAAACCATAGTTTGTGAATTTAAGAAAGTAAATATACACAAAGGGGCCGGGGCCGATAACATCCATCCTGTGCTTATATCAAATTGCGCCGAAGAACTTGCAATTCCAATGTTAATTATTTTTCAAAAATCAATAGATACAGGTGTATTTCCATATAAATGGAAACAATCTTTGATTACGCCTATTCCAAAAAATAGAAACAAAGAACAAATAACTGAATATAGGCCAATCTCAAAATTATCTATTCTAGGCAAAATTTTTGAAAAACTCGTGACTCATCATCTTTCTTTGTCAGTTCGAAATTTTATTGCAGAAGAACAACACGGGTTTTTCAAGGGTCGTTGTGTTGAAAGTAACATGGTAACTTTTACTGACTTTTTATCACAAGCTATGGATAACAATGAACAGGTGGATGTCGTGTATACCGATTTCTCCCGGGCGTTTGATAAATTAAATCATAAACTCCTTATTTTGAAGCTCGAAGAAGCCGGCATACATGGCTGCCTCCTTAGGTGGATTGAATCGTACATCAGTAATAGGAGTCAGGCCGTCTGTATTAAAGGATACTGTTCGCAATTTTTACCTGTGCCTTCCGGGGTCCCACAAGGTTCCCATATTGGGCCCTTGCTTTTCTCCTTATATATAAATGACATAGGACACATATTTAATAACAGTCACCACCTTTTATATGCTGACGATAATAAAATATATAAAATAATTAGGTCTGTGGTTGACTGTAACAGATTACAGGAGGACTTGCTGGCTCTTCAAGACTACTGTACCTCTAATCAGCTTTATCTTAATACAGATAAATGCTATATTATTACCTACTCACGAAAAAGAAATATTGTTAAATACGAATATAAAATAAATAACGAAATTTTGCAGAGAGTAACAGAAATTAGAGATCTAGGTATAATTATGGATTCTGAACTCTCATTTAGGAAACACATTGATTTCGCAATAAAAAAAGCTTTTCAAAAATTAGGCTTTGTATTAAGAATTAGTAAACCATTTAAACAAACCATCACAATGAAAATTTTATACTTTGCATTTGTTCGTTCTATTTTGGACTTTGCGAGTGTTGTATGGAATCCTAATTATAAAGTACACATAGATAGAATCGAAAGAGTACAAAAAAAGTTTATAAAATCTTTAAATTTTCGTGAGTGTACACAATTTGAATCATATAATAAGGCCTTGCTTCATCATAAGTTTCTTTCCTTAAATGACAGGCGAAAAATGTTTGATTTGGTGTTTCTATATAAAATTCTTAATAATTTAATTGATTCTTCAAAACTTCTGAGTAAAATTTCCTTTGTTACTCCTAGGCGTTTACCTGTACGTCCCTCACGTAAAATTCCACTTTTCTCTCCTCCACATTTACACAAAAACTATACTCGTAACTCATTTATACATCGTTCCACCACCATATATAATAAAGAATATAGAAATATAGATCTATTAAATACTACTCTAAAACGATTAAAACTCATTTTTCAATCTAGTTCATAATAACTGATAGTAATATAATTTTATAACAAACTTATAATTATATAACAAACCTAATTAACCTAACACTGTTATGTTCCCAGCAACAGCGGAAAGCTACGCTAAGTTAATTTTATTTACAAATTCCTGCCATGTAATTAACCCTTTTTATTATATAAATATAGCACTTTAGGGCACTATAGGTCTTTAAATTGTACTCATAGTTTATGTAAATTTCTATTTTTGTAAACGACTGTTTGTTGCCTAAATAAAGATAAAAAAAAAAAAAAAAAAAAAAAAAAATATTAGCTATTTAATTGAAGAAACGTAGAAATCCAAATTGTTTGCGTAGAACTAAACATAAATTCTGAATTTGACATATAAAGTTGCCAGTCTTAAATTTTTGTCAAGGTGTCATTGTTGAAACATTTAATTTTTGGAAACATTATGTTAGTACATATGGTTTGATACGATAATAACTATGACTTTATCAAGATTTATTTGATATGTAACAGTTTATAATATTTCGAAATTAATTAAATTCGTATGATGATGAACCTCCGAATTATACTTATTTTTCTTTTCTTTCTGGCAACATCGATTAGTATTTCTTTTTACTTCGGTTCTTTGCCGTGTTGTTTTGGGTACGTTGATTAATCCTTTAAAATCGTGAAATTGGCGTCATATTAGTTTTTAGAATCAATTAAGTGTTCTTTAAAGTAGTTTTTTGTGGTTGAAATTATGATTATTTCAGAATTTAAGGCCGATAGTGCTCATAATATTCGCCGGGAAAGTTTGACATTTAGCACGCATAGGGTGTCAATAACCTAAATAGTTTTGTGTTTTTAAATGAAACGTGGTATTTTGCGTTTTCAGCGAAGAGCGTCAAAATGAAGTACAATAAGCTTGTCACATCCTCGCGGAGGAAAAACAGGAAGAGGCATTTCAGTGCCCCTTCACATATACGTAGAGTTCTCATGTCGTCTCCATTATCCAAGGAATTGAGGCAGAAATTCAACGTCAAATCTATGCCAATCCGCAAAGACGACGAAGTCCAGGTAAATATCACTGTCTTTCCTATCTATATTACGTATACTCTCAAGTAAAATAGTAAATAAAGCACAATCAATTGGAGGTTAGGATTATAGTCCATCATTTATTTTTCACATGTGAGAGCAAAATGAAATGATGAAGACAAACCATTCACAGACAGCTGACGATTGCTGACTCGTGACGGAGGATCTGAAGGTTTTCTTTGGTGAATCTGGAACTTGTCTGCTAGTCAGTACCCTGGTTCAAAAATTGGCTCTGATTATTTTGCCTCACTCTCATTTATAAAGTAGGTACCAATATTTCGCCAAAAGATATTAATCTTACATGTCCACTTTAACCTGGGGTTTGTTTTAGTGATAATTTCATTTGGTACCTATAATTCCAGTGCATCCTATTTGACATTCATGTATTGTTAATATGAACTGTGATTTAAACATGGAGAAATGCAAATCAAACACTGTAATCATGGCATTCCAAATAGTTCTAAATTTAGTCTATGATTCTTTTGTGTTCTTTATTTGATTTTTAAGAAATAAGAATTTATATTTCATAGTGTTTTCTTTAAAACCATACAGAAGTTTGAATTAAATTCTCTGAAAATAAATGAAATTGTAAAACAGAAGTTTGTTTACACTTTGTATTATTATGCTATTTTGTACCATTATACAAGTTTAATTAAATAATGATAAAGTTCCTATATATAGTGGTAATAAGATCATTGGAATTTTCAGTTATTATTTAATGAAGCCATTAGCACAGAAATTATCTACTATTTATCTTGCATTGTTTTGTATCTCTTACAAATCCTCCACTTTTTGTGTCAGGTTGTCAGAGGACACTACAAAGGCCAACAAGTTGGCAAAGTAGTCCAAGTATACCGAAAGAAATTTGTCGTATATATCGAGAGGATTCAACGTGAAAAGGCCAATGGCGCCAGCGTGTATGTAGGCATCCACCCCTCAAAGGTTTGTTGAATTTATTACTTTGATAAAATTTTTGTCTATATGAAGTTATTTATATCTCTTGCTGCTAAAAGGGCCCAGTAAAGAGGCCTACCTGCAGGAAAATCGAGGGAAGTAAGAAATAACATTCTTATATATTCCTGTATGTTTAGTTAAAAATGGTTTTGGCAGAGATATCTTGTACAATATTTGGGTATTTTTATGAAATCTGCTTTTTACTTTTCTAGCATTCAATGGCAATCATTTATATATTGTTAATTCATGACTGATCACTGATCCTCATTTTAATACTTATATCAACATCACCTTTTTGTATGTAATTATGCAAGCTATATAGTCTGTGTGCTAATTTTCTTCTAATGAATGGGAATATTAAAGGTTTTTATTTTTTTCCGAAGAAAGCAAAAACATGTTTAAGCAAAATACAAAGATGATGATAACTTTTAACTTAGACTGTGTTATCACTTCTTGCACACCTGAAGTTCGCTGAAGGTTGATGTAAGAATGGGCACTGCTAATGCTGAAACACTTCCATGGCTCTGATTAACCCTTTTCCAGTTAGGATTAAAGGATTCATCCAAAATATTTACTAACTAGAAATCATTTTTGTTTCCAGTGTGTAATTGTCAAACTAAAGATGAACAAGGATCGGAAAGCCATTCTTGATCGCCGAGCTAAGGGCAGACTTGCAGCCCTCGGAAAGGACAAGGGAAAATACACTGAGGAAACCGCCACCGCTATGGAAACCTCTTGAACACATAGATCATAAGACAAATAAAAATCCAAAATTCAAATATATTGACTTTTATTTTTTAATTTAGGCAAAATGCACAGATTATTAAAAAATCACACAATATTCCTAAGAAAGCGCAGAATTTTCGCACAAAATGAGGGCAATGTTGCATATACTCGTATAGCCAAATCCGCTACAGTATCACGTTTTTATCCAGGGTGTCAACTTTCTGGAGAATCGGGGAGGCTTGAAGCAGTAAATTTATTTTTCACATAACAAAATACTAAAGATTTCGGTTAGAATTTTGGGAATTTTGTTGAAAATTTTCTATCATGTTGACTCCTTGTTAATTATCCCTTACGGGGTGTGGTGCCACACTAGAAATAGAATGGACCATTACTTATCCTCCCGTGTATCTAAGAGGTAGCTGATATGCATCAATAGTATTCCCATGGAGGGTTGACGTCAAGCAGGCGGCTGTATATTCAGATGAATCTTTAGAAGGCTAACTCCGGACTTCGCGTCGGCGTTAGCCCAGAACGCAACAGGTATTACGCGGAAGCGAAAAAGACACCCTGCTATCCCATGAGGGGTAGACAGAGACAAGAGCTATAAAACTAGGACAACACTATGGTGTGTTATTGGTGGAAACTACGTAAACTCACGAATTTATGTGTGAAATATCTCAAAAATCTCTTACATTTGGTAACAGCAGCGTTTTCAAATCTTTTTAGAGAAAAATTAAGATAACGTTTTTTGTCTAAATAAGTCGATATTATAATTTTATTTAACCGCATACTGTTTCTTATAGGATGTAGGTAAACAACATTGGGACTACGAGAAACAGTAATCCTACGTGGTCCCAACCGCGAGAATACAAAGCATTGATTACCATAAATCAAAATTTATTTTCATGATGAAACTTGGCGTAACTGGTGATTTAATGAAGAAAACAACTGAATGATGATATTCAAAGTTTATTTGTATAAAAATGTATGAGAAATTGAGCACCTCATTCATTTTTTCACTCACACAAATAGCAAGCGAACTTTATCTAGTAAATATACCTACTGTTATTTTTAAATATAATAAAGCAAGTTTTGTGTTGTTCTAACGCGTAATTCTTTGTGGAACTACCAGTGAGATTGGAAATTAACTAAAACTAGCTGTTGCTTGGAGCTCCGCCTGCGGTAGCCTATTTTTGACTCCAGGTCATATCTACAAATTTCACCAAATACGGGCCTAGGTCTAGCCGAAAAACGTGACAGACAGACAAGACTTTGGATTTATAAGGTCTACAATGAGCAACACAAGGACATCATCCCTAATGGATGATTAAAATGGATGGATCAATGTGGAAAATGTCACATATAGTTCTACAAACCACATGCAAATATCAAAGATTACTGAGCTCCTTTCAGTCTCATTAAAATTATTAAGATGATTATTTAATATAAATGGAAAGTTTTATCGATATAGCTTACTTAAGCCAAATATTACTAGGGCAGGTTACATGCATTATACTTGAATATAGGTACACATTACAGCTTAAACAAAGAACCAAATTATGTATTAGCTAAAGCTATCAAATGTTACATCATGGTCTCCAAGTTTAGATTTTGTTTACGCATTATGAAAATACTATAGACTTATAAAATACGTTATTCATAAAAAGTTAAAACATAGGTACCTACTAAATTTGTTTCGTCACTTTCTGTGAAAAGTGTGAAAGTGACAAAACATATTTCAGCTTCAAATAAAGCCACTCAAAGCATAGGAAGTTTTAACTTTTTTAGGAATAATTATTATTTAATGGGCGAGCTGCTTGCTACATCTTAAATTTTAACCTTATTATGTATAATAGTGTCTTATGGGCCCTTTACTCAATACATATCAGTTTCCAATATGGGCCATGAAAGATGATGCATATTTGGATAATAGGCCATTTTGTTATTACTTATTATTCTATTCTAATACATAAACAATAGTTATGTCATCTTTCAAAGCATATATTGTATTATAGAACAATACAATCTAATTAAAATTACTGGCAGGTTTTATTTCTCATTTGGCTCAAAAACTTTAGACGGCGACTTCAGTTTTATGTTCTGTCTGAAGATTTGATTTGGACGCACATTTGTATCGTTTCTTGACTTCGTTGTTCAAACCTTCTCTGTTTCTTGCAATTTCTATAGCGTAAAACTGAACTCTAGGTACAAGAATCGTGTTTTCTTCTGAATAATCACCTTTAGTATCTGCTCGCATTAAGGTGCCAAAACTGTAGTCCTCAACAATTGTTTTGAACTTTTCGCAAAATAATCTCCATCTAGCTTTGTTTGTATTGTTCTTGATTTCATCTTCTTTGATGTATTTTACATCTAAATCTGAAAAATCTTGTCTGAAGTGTGTGTAGATCAGATCGTCATGAGGGGTCAGTCGCAGCCATCTGGTGTCCACTGAGCACAAAACCTGAAAATAAAATACATAATGATTAAATTTTTTGAGCACAGTAACTGCATGTCCTTTATTATATTTATGAAGACCTCAGTGGACAAGTGGTAAAGTGCTTGCCTCTGAACCGAGAGGTCCCGGGTTCGATCCCCGTTCGGATCACGATGAAAAATGATCTTTTTCTGATTGGCCCCGGGTCTTGGATATTTATCTATATGTGTATTTGTTATAAAATATTAGTATCATTGAGTTAGTATCCCATAACACAAGTTGAGAACTTACTTTGGGGCTAACTCAATCTGTGTGATTTGTCCTAATATATTTATTTATATTTATTCCCCCAGTTAGCCTGCTAGGCAGTAATATGTGCTAATTTAAGTTGGGTTGATGTGCTATTAGTTTGGTATTCATTTCAAAAAATGAGATAGTAGTTAGTCTATGATAAAACTAAAAATAAATTCTAGATTTTAAATTATTGCATACAGCATGAACTGTTTTTCCAAACAGGATCAGGTTTTGGTTTAGTTGCTTATGGTAAATACTGCTGTTTCCACAAGAGGTTAAGTGGCTATAGTAAAAAAAAAACTAACATTAAAGTAAATGTCACTATGTTCCATGGCTCTAGCAGCCCACATGTGTTCCAGGGTCTCATCGTTAACAAATTCGTCGGCTGGTCGAGATAGTACATCCTGAAAATTATAAAAACCATTATTGTAAAAATAATAAACATGCTTTTTTGTCAGAGGATTTTAAGAACAAAGATTTCGTTATTAGAATAACAAGTAGGTCAAATTTGCAGTAGATATCTATAATAATAATAAAAGCTTCCATTGCATTGCAAAATTACAATAACTTCGTTGAACTTACATTTTAATACTTTTGGATGTGTCTAGCAGTTTAGAAACTTATTATGGAAGACAAACTTATAGATATATTCACTAAAAAAACATTGCTGCTTCAACAATAAATATAACCAAACATTAACCTTTCTTTATAAATCTATTGTTAAAAACCAAATGAATACATCTTACATTACAGAAATAAATTACCTTTGTGACTAAACCAACCAAAACAAAATAAGTAATATTCCTTACCATTGTGGCCAATTAATAACAAATCTTATACGGGCAATATATTTAAGCAAATATAAGAAAAAAAAAAGAGGTATTTTTATGGGAAGTTTAAAACCGATTAACCGAATGCACGTGCATTTGCAATCACTTCGAATAGAACTGTCATTATCATTTGTCATAAATAACTGTCACGCACGTAGTCTTGTAATTTATGGAAGCAAAGAAATTTTCCATCCATGTCTCTGACTGAAGTATAATAATATAATAGCTATACAATGGAAAAGAAGAAACTAATTTAGATAAGTAGTACCTATTATAAATGTGAAAGACTGTTTATTACTATCGACAATTTGAGAAAATTTTAGTCTTCCCACGGAGTACGGAATAGAGCACGAATAGAGAGTATTCTATAGATAAAAGAAATATATAAAGGAGTCTTCCTTAGCTTCCATACTATCGACACCTAGATAGGTAGTATTGGTCACAGATATTAGAACAGTAATATTCTAATATCTGTGAGATTGGTGGGATATGATAGTATCGATAGCCAGATTTGGTGCTATACATGGATTTAGTAAGTACTTCGTACAACCGTACGTACTAATTCCATGGTGCAAAATTTATAATAGAGAATAATATCGATAGTATCAATAGTTTAATCGTCTTCATGGTTCGATAGTATTGTAAGTTACCAATAGCATTGCACAAGAATAGCTATCGATTCAATCTATAAGCCTATCGATAGTATTGCCTTATTTGATAAATTTTTCGGCAACGCTAATGGCAATTAAAATATAGGTATATACTTCATCTATTTCTAGCGATGAATGAATAGTAGGTTCAGGAACAGCATCATTAACATCTTTTATAGAGAAGCTAGGAAGATTCTAATATAACAGTAATGTAATAGAAAGGTGGGTGATACAAATGGTCTAAATAAATAATGTACTTTTAAATTGTCTGCTATTATTACAACCACATAAAAAATGGCTGGGTACCTCAAAATACAGTACAGGAGCAAAGCCCCGAGTTAATTCAAACTAGCTTTGGCCCGTCGCTTTACCCAAAATGACAATAATAATCTTTTTGGGAAAATGGAATTCTACCGTGTTTTTCATAAAAAACACAGTTTTAGTTAAAATATGTTTTGTCTCTTTTTGTCAATTTCAAATTTATCAAGTGCGATAGTGACAAAACATATTAGCAGAATATTTTAACTTTTGTATTAATAAAGGGGCTAAAGTGCTTACCCTTTTTCCAGGTAAGGTGGTTGCGTAGATAAGGCCCCAAAAGAGGAAACAAACTTGCTTTGGCATTTAAACTACAGTATTCCCAAAAATCTTTGTTTATTTTATTTTTTGTCAAAAATGTTCTTGTGGTATTGTTTCGTGGTTTCGAACGTACCTATCTTAGTCGAAAATAAGGACAGTGATATACAGTTATGTAATGTATGAAAGAGATAAAACATTCGGCATTCTTCGTAAGCCGAGATCGTATGCTTTCGGTTTGATTTGTTCATCATTTGATTTTGATTGGACGACAGGGCAAGAGGGTGGCGCATGCGCGTTCTGGCGACGCCATCTCTGAAACTACTGTGCCTATTATGTACTTGTTCAAAGTGAAGTGATTGCTAATTTGTGATTATAATTGTTTTTGAATCATGGAATTAATTCGTGACGAGTGAAAACAAGCATTTGTTAACACTTCTCAAATAATATATTGCAATCTCCGGATATCTGCCAGCGGCGGGCCGTATCTTGCGGAAGTTTCTTGGCCTATAGCATCGCATATTTTTTGCGGCTATCGCCGCCGCGGTCGCCTCACTGAGTTATTTTATGGACTCCTTTCGTCTATATAGCTAGTGGTAACTTTTCAACATTGTATTTTTATGTTTAGTCGCATCGTTGTTATAGAAAGTAGTGCTAGGCGCGGAGAGCATATCCCGCGTTCTTGCGCGCCTACTGAATATAGCTACATTTATTATGTATGGATTTTATTGTTGTGGGTCAAAGACATTCCGGGGTTCTTAGTAGTGACAACAACAGAATTGATCTGGCAAACTTTGTGTTTCAGCTTTGTATACGTTCGAGACGCGTCTAACATGAATTCTGCATTAAAGCCGGTGCTGGCGCAGCAGCCGGGCGGTCAAGCGAGCCCAGCGAAGGCTAACGTGGCGACTGCCAACCACGCCGTGGGGCTGCCGCAGGGCGCGCAGAACTCGCTGCACCACGCCAGCTTGGTGGGGCAGAACCTCACGGCGCACGTGCCCGCGGCGCAGCCTCTGCCGCACGCCGCGCCCTCCATGGCACCTGTCACCGCCAACATGGCGCAAATGGCACAGAACATGAGTCACCATGGCAACCTCTCCCATGTTACACAGAATTCTGTTACTCCTACCAATATGGCTGCAAGTCCCAGCAAAAGCGCCAGCACTAGTGCCCCACTGAGTTTGGTTCAAGACAAACCTACTGCCCCAACACCGTCCCAACCGCTAGCACTTACGAGAACTCCAGAGAAGAAAGAGCCTGATTCTACTGGGCATGCTAATGGTACTATTGACTCACCGAAATCTGGAGCAAATGCTCCTGCTTCTCTGAAACCCCACAACCCTGAGCCAAATAAAGATAAGCAAGATATCGCAAAGACATCACCGAGCACTCCAAAGCCACCTGAAAAACCAAGTACACCAAACAATGCACCAAATACACCCCAAAAAAGTGAAGGAGCTAATAACCCTGTTAGCCAGACAGATGGTCCAGTTCAACCCAAAGTGGCCACAGCCAATGAACCAGCAGAAAAATCGCCATCCAAGCCCACTGAGTTAAAACCATCTCCAACTGCTGATGTGGCTCCTACACAGAGTGATAGCAAGCCTGTGCCAGAATCAGCAAATGACAGCCAGTTGCAAGAGAAGCCAGCAACACCTACCAAACCGGAGGCATCTACAGCAGAGAGTTCTAAAACTGAAAGCCCAGCTAAACCTGAGGAGAAAAAAGAGGAACCAAAAGTTGAAGAATCTCAGGATGCAACTGAAAACAAAGAAGAAAAGCTTGACAAATCTGAGCCTGCAAAGGAAGAACCAGAACCAGAACAACCTCAAAAAGTAGAAAAAGTAGAAGCACCAATCGAAAAAGTGGAAGAAAAGAAACCAGATGTTAAAACTCCAGCTAAAGAAGTGAAGCCTACTCCGAAATCTACATTGAAGTTAGCCACAGTGACCCCTCCAATGAGAAAGCGAAGGCAAGCATCACTGAACAAGACAGCTGATGGCCCGAGCCCGCCTAAGAAGGCTGCTTCTGAAGCTGAAGTTACTCCTGATTCCAGATCTAAGAGAAATAGAACAAAGGTTGGTGGTTTTCTTTAATTATAATTAATATTTTAAACAATTAATTAAAGGTTTTTTTTGCATCTCCAGCTGGCTACAAAATGTTTATTTTTGTTTTTGGCACTTAGTGAGATGTTAGGATAAATAGTGCCTATACAGCAATTTTATGGGACTTTCCGCTACTAGTCACCTTATCTTAAAAGTTTGTATTTCCACCAATGTAACAGTGAAAGGTCTGAAGTAGAAACATATTTTTTGACATTAAGTTGTCAAACTTTGCATTAATTCACATATATTGATTAGTGGATTTTGTTGTTTATTTCCATTCTAAAACAAACAAAATTGGGTATTTGAGGAGTAAAAATAAAATGCATGTTGGTATTTATTTTTTCACACATTTCGTAATTACATGATTGTTGTTTTTTATTTTCATATATAAGTTATTAGGTATGTTTCTGATTCTAAAATCGTGACGTCATAGTACACTACTACCTATTATACAAGTTCCATGTAACTTATTGTTTTTGACATTAGAAAAAGTATCTTATTATAATAGGAAAATAGCCAATATAAACAATAATGCTTACTACTTTCAAATTTCTACAGTTTATAATATTTTCCTTATCTTTGACGTAAGTGTTGCTTATACATACATGATATAAGGTGTCTATTATGTATGATCATGATCACAGTATGATACTCTAAAAATAAAACTGCTAATATGACTGACCTGCTTGTTTATCATTGAAAGTCATATGACATAAACAATTCACTTTTTTGACAAAAAATACTTAATGATCTTTTTAAATATTCAGGATATCTTTAATTTGATTTTTTATCCTAGAGGCAGTCTACTATTAGAGTAAGTTTCCTTACTTTTAAAAATTCTATGAGATTCCTAAGTAGTCATACTTTTGTAGGTCAACAACTGTGATAGCGTGTGATATTCCTTTTTATTTAAAATATACATTTTGTTATATTTTGAAATAAAAACTTAAACAAATTATACATAAAATATTATCAACTTGTCATTCCCAAAGTTATTGTTTGTTATATATATATATATATATATATATATATATATATATATATATATATATATATATATATGTCTGTTCAGAAATCTGTCTTTGTAAATATTAATGAGTTAACCTTTGCTGCATTAAAATAAATCTTTATGGTGCACTAGAAGATAGGAGTTATAAACTAAGATTTTATAATCATTTTCTATACTCCTGCATTATCTTAATATAGTGCATGTAATGCCCACTGTAGGTTGCTATATTAGTGTAATACTTAGTTACCAATGATGAAACAAATAATTTTTATTTTGGTGACCATTAGAAGGCCCTTATTATATTAGAACGCTGAGGAAAAGTACTGTGATAGTGACAATGCTTTCAAAAGATATGACAAAAATAAAAGCAAACATTTTTGGGACCGTCCAAAAACTGATATTCTATGTGACGTCACGATTGAGTAATAATAATCTTACTGAAAAAACCTATGTTTCTTCGACAGCTACCTTAATTATGGTGATGATTTCAAAATTTTAGTTTTTTATGATGGTTGATTTTATTTTTATAAATGGATTTTCCAACCAACTTTACATCTTCGTATACTATCCAGCGGCACTGTGGACAGTTTATGAATTATCACAATGATCATAAGATCATTAGATATAAATCAATAGATATAAATATAGATCAATAGATATAAATCTATTTTATCTAGAGCATACATATTTTTCCAATTTTCTAACATTGTCATCTATCCTGTTCCAGGTACAACTGTACCAGTCGCCGACTCCAGAAATCACGTTGGCAACCAAGCTGTCTGCGTCGACTGGCCGCTCCACCCCCACTAAGCCTAACGATGACAAGCTCATTGTTTTCTACAAGTAAGTAGCTGCGCCTCGCGGCTTTGCTCCCGTGGGAATTTCGTGGTAAAACGTACCCTTTGTGTTATTCCAGGTTATATTTTATTCACATACCAAAATTCATAACAGTCGATTTTGTGTGAAAGAGTAACAAACACACGCATGTTTTGTCTGTTACCTCTTCACGCTCTATCTACTCAACCAATCTTCCTGAAATTTTGCATATATATAGTTTGAAGTATGTAGAGGGACATGGGGTACCTTTCATCCCGGAAAAATAACTGTTCCCGAGGGAAATTAACGCGGGCAAGAACAGCAAGTGAACAATAAATAAATTCCAGGAACGAGTACCTGGCAGTCCGCAACGCAGAGGGCGGGTTCTACGTGTGCCAGGCCGTGCAGAACGTGTACCGCAGCACGCGCAAGATCAAGATCCGCTGGCTGTCGCAGGACAAGGCCGACCCTTCCGGGGAGACTTACAGGCCAGACTTCTACGATGTTACTGGTGAGCTGTTAGGGTTCCGTATCTCAAAAGGTAAAAACGGAACCCTTATCACCTTGATCACTTCGTTGTCCGTCTGTCTATCTGTCCGTCAGTCAAGATCCTTTTTCTCAGGAACGCGTAAAGGTATAAAGTTGAAATTTATACCAAATACCCAGGTTTATGGTCTTTTCCAGCTGGGAAAAACAAACTTTAACACGATCAAATAATATGCCCGTTTATGTCGCATATCTTGCGATTTCACAAAGGGAATTAAAACCTATAGGGTACTTCCCGTAGACATATATAGACACAAGACACAAGTTGGGACATACCGTACTGATACAGGAAAAAAATCTGAAAATTGGTAATTTATAGTTAAATCATCAAAAGAATTAAAAAGAAAAAGAGTTATATTTGTAATTTATTCCATACAAAATGAGTGAATTTTGCGATTTCACGCGCGACACATAAAAAGGTTCGTGGCCGAACGTGTTTTACGACGATAAAATTATGTTTTTGAACAATTCTCTGTTCAAAACATGGTCCAGCGAACCCGGCTTTAGCACCACAATGTCGCCTAACTCGGACACGCGAATGCATGACCGTTGCGCCGTTAGTACAAGTGGCTTTTATTTACCGCAGCGAAAAACCAGTAATGTGTATAGCCAAAGTATGGTACTGTTCAACGAGTGTGGAGCCGGCATTACATTAATGTCGTATCAGTGGCGGATTGGACTAGCTATAAATTTAGCTAAGTTGACACGCGAAGAAGAATTGTTACAGGTTTCAACTAG
This sequence comes from Plodia interpunctella, assembly GCF_027563975.2. Classification (NCBI taxonomy): domain Eukaryota; kingdom Metazoa; phylum Arthropoda; class Insecta; order Lepidoptera; family Pyralidae; genus Plodia; species Plodia interpunctella. Next base: position 10,033,469 of record NC_071301.1, read on the forward strand.
TAAATAAATATCTATATATGGACTGATCACACAAAATAGAGTCTTAGCACACTTATACTGCACCACTCATGCTCGGCTAAATAAAAATGAATTTAAATAATTGAATCAAAAAAAACGACAAATCGTTTCGAGAAAAGGTTGATAGTACCCTTGTGCTTCGCTTGGGTCGTTTTGGCGATCATCAGATCTAATGAGAAGTCAAATTGTACATCATAATAAGCTTGCTTACGAATTCATTGGATGACTATATGATGAATATTGGACATTGTGCAAATTGGACTTTTGCGAACTGGACATTTTGCGAGTTGGACATTCTTCGCCTAAACTGTGAAAATTATATGAAAAAACCGGTCAAGTGCGAGTTAGACTCGCGCGTGCGTGAAATTGCAAAATGCACTCATTTTGTAAGGAATAAATTACAAACAACTTTTGTTTCCTATGATTTAATGATCTGAATGATGAATGAATGAATTCTATGAGAGTCCGGAGAACGTCACCGAAGTTACATTGAATGGCTCAGTAGTTCGGGTTGTCGAACAGTTTAAGTATCTTGGTCATATTGTGACTGGAGACCGTAAAGATGATTTAGATATGGAGCGTGAGAGACGGGCATTGTCGGTTCGGTGTAACATGATCGCGCGCCGTTTTGCTAGATATAGTGGAGAAGTGAAGGAGACCCTCTTTAGAGTGTTGTTGAGTGCTTCTACACTTGTCAGTTATGGTATAATCATAAGTGTTTTTCCTTCAGCACCGTAAGGGTGCAGTATAATAATGCATACCGCATCCTTATGAAACTTCCTCGCTACTGCAGCGCGTCGGGCATGTTCGCTGAGGGGAGAATGCCCGATTTCTTTGCTATTATAAGGTCACGTATATCTTCCTTCTGGGACAGATTGCGTGACTCTAGTAATAGCATTCTTAAATTAATTTGTAAAGACTTGACAAGCCCGTTGATGCGGTATTGGATCACAGCACATCGGGAACCTAACAAAAATGATTTATTGTAAGACTGAAAATACGCCTTGCGGCTTTATTTTTACTTTATTTGATTTAGATAATTACATTGTATTTATTTTACATATGTAAATGTACAAATGTATGGGTTTTTACCTAAAATAAATAACTATTATTATGTTTACATTTTTATGCTCGGTCTCTGTTTAAATTAGACCGGTATACTGCAATACACGGGCCGAAGCCAAGTGTATAACAGGAAGGTCGTTAATTGTATTTACGGCAGGATTATCAATATTGGGAGTTGTAATACTAGGCAAGTAATTTTGAGATTGTACTGTTGCGTTGGAATCTATGCGGCTGGTGGATGTAAGTGAGGAAGTTTGTCCGTCTGTCTGTAAGAACTTTCTCACTATTTAATATAGCTGCCTTCTGAAGTAGGTTATAAGTTGTAGGTGATAGATTTAAGGTTTTTAAAGATTGATGTAGCTGTTTCGGTATGACTCCAGTCGTAGAAAGAACTATAGGGACTATTGTAAACTTTTCAAGGCGCCAGATTCTACTTATTTCATCCTTCAATTCTATGTATTTGGTTAGTTTTTCTGATATTGTGTTCTGGAGGTTATGAGTAGTCGGAATAGCGATATCTATTCAATAAGCGGTTTTAGCAATCTTATTTACTAACGTTATATCCGGTCTATTGAAGTGGATAGTGCGGTCTGTTAATATGGCTCTATCAAAATATAATTTTGTTGTCTGGTTTTCCAGAACAGTTTCAGGAATGTATTTATAATAAGGCTGTATGGATTGTATGAAATTGTATTGTAGAGCAAGATTTTGGTGGATGATATTGGCAACTTAGTCATGCCTGTGTTTATAATCAGTCTGGGCTATTGCTTTACATGCGCCTGTTATATGTTGGATAGTTTCTGGTGAGCTATTGCATTTTCTACAAGGGTCTGAAAGCAAAGTTTTTATTAAATATTTAGATAATTCCTGGTTTCTATGACCTGATCTTGGATGGCTAACATAAAACCTTCAGTCTCAGGGAAGAGCTCACCGCGTTCGACGCATCTTTGTCGACAGATGAATGGCATAGGTCCTGGCGATGTCTTCCGTAAGATTTTACAGCCCAATCCGAGATTTTACTTCTATCATCTGTTATTGTTTCATTGGGTTGTGCTGTGTGATCTTGGAGGTTTAAGGGAGTAAATTTTTTGTCGTTATGTGCTATTGTTTATTAGATTGCCTCGTTCTGTTGAAAAAATATTGTCGTAGGGTTTTAACTTGTTTATTGTGTAGGTTCGTAATATCAATAATACCTCTACCTCCTTCCTTTCTAGGCAATATTAGTCGCTGTATGCAAGATCTGGGGTGGTGTTTCCGGTGTTTGGTCATAGCTGTGTTTATTATGCGCTGTAAGTTTTTTAGGTCAGATTTGGTCCAGTTAATAATTCCAAAAGAATATGTAAGAACAGGGATGGCATTTACTGTATTTTTTGCATGTAGTTGTGATCTAAGTATTGCATTAAGTCTATGTCGAAATTGATTTGTCAGTTTGTCTTTATTTTCTCTATGATGAATTAACAGTGATTGATTATGTCCTAAGTATTTGTAGCTTTAGTTAACGTCTAAGGGGTCAATTTGTAGCCCTGTCTGTAGCGTGTAATTATGTTGGTACTGTTTTCCTGCTTTCATTGAATCTTGCACTTGTCTAAGCCGAATTCCATTTTAATATCAATAGTGAACTGTTCTACGATGCTAATTGTTTAAATTGATCTTCTGTCTTAGCATACAGCTTTATATCGTCCATGTAAAGGAGGTGATTTAGTAAAGTAGTGGTCTGTTCGTTCGTGTCTTTAGTTAATAATGGGTAACCTAAAGAGTTTGAATTTAATGTATTGGATAGTGGGTTTAAAGTGAGACAAAACCAAAGCGGGCTAAGAGCGTCTCCCTGGAAGATGCCTCTTTGTATCATGATAGGATCAGTTTCTATGGCGTCAGTAAGTGTTATCAGTTTGAGTCTAGTGGTCCAAGTTGCCATTGTGTTCTCTAATAATGCAGTTATTGTTGGATGTATTTTGTATATTTTTAGAATTTCTAGCAGCTAGGAACGGGGAACTGAATCGTATGCCTTTTTGTAGTCTATGTAACCAGTAAAGATATCAGATTTGGATTTTGTGCTTTTGTCATTAGGACTGAGACTATAACAAGTTGTTCTTTACAGCCTTGACATAACTTTCTGCAACATTTCTGTTGTTCGGCCAAAATATTGTTTTTATCGACGTGTGCGTATATAAGTTCTGTTAGACAAGACGTGATGATTTTGTAAAGGGTTTGCAAACAGGTTATTGGCCTGTATTTAGCGGTATTCTTGGTGTCATTTTGGTCTTTCGGTATCATAATAGTTATACCTGATGTGATATATGATGGCATTAATTGGGGATTCTGGATAAAATCATTGATAAAACTATGTAAATAAACAGTTATTTACATATATGTATAGATGTGAACTTTTTATACCAATAGCTGTGGATGAAATCTGAACCTGGGGCTTTCCAATGCGATTTATAACATTTTCGAAGACATCTATGGGTACAAATTCAAATGGCATAGGTTGTGTATTAATGTTATTATGATTTGTTTTTGTGTGTATCCATTCTGGCTGTCGGTTGTGTTCTACAGGTAGTTCCCAAATACCAGCCCAAAAGCTTTTAAGTTCTTCCGCATTCGGTAAATTGCTGTTATTTTGAGGTACGGAGTTTTGTGCATTTGATGTGGTGTTTCTTAGGTTGCGGTAGAATTGTTTTTCATTTCTATGGAATTGATTATTCTGTTGCATGCTATATATCTTAAACGGCCCGATGCGACAAATAGCTTTTGTTTAAGTGTGTCTAAGGTGTGAGAGAGTAGTGTGTTCGGGGATTCATGAATGGAATGAGTTTTGTACTGTTCAATTATTTCATGCACTTGTCTTCCTAGTCTGTTGCTTCTGCTTCCATTAATGAATTGTGTGACTTTTCCTATTTTACTTCTAAGCTCTGTAACCATATTCTCTAGTCGTCGTTGCCAAGATGGTTTATACGGTTTGTTGTGAGTGTGAGTGCTATCCGTGTTATTTAAAGTTAGTTTAGTTCCATTTACTTTAGCTGCAGTCCATGCTGCGCAATATATAACAGTTTGTGCGGCACAAAACTCAGTTTCTTTGTTAATATTTTCCGGTAAAATAGTTTTATTCATGTAATCAACAATAGCTGAAAGATTTTTAGATGACTTCTGTTTAGGAATATACATTCTTTGGGTATTGTGAAGATCATTGAAATGTTGTAATGCCGAATGAAAGGTTTCATCAATATCTTGCCGTCTCCAGGATTGTATGTGGATCACGTATGATTTCTTCAGAATTAGTAGTTTCTACGTTAATTATAGGGAGGTTATCATTGCAGTCATCATTACGTTCTGTAATAACATCATATTGTGTTTGGTTTAACTCTTCAGAAATTTCCTGTTTAATTGTATTGAGCCTGGAATCACTAATATATTTATTATTTATAATTGCTCTTCACTGATCAGCGATCTTTTGTTCACTTAAGTAAGCCAGTGAAGCCTGAAAGCTGAACATACAGATAAAACCCTCATGCAGTAGCTTTCTGTATGTAGTCCGGTTTGTATCTAATTGAAATATATTCGCATTATGGCTTCATTTTGCTCGTTAGTCCATCTCATTCTATTTTGGCTATGTGTGGTTTGTGATTGTGGCTGCACTAGCTCTGTGCATTGAATGTGTTGTGTTTCGGTGCTGCGAATCTGTGTAGTTGGAGAAATAAGCGAAATCTGGTGCCTTTGTAGTTCATCACGAACCTCGGAATAAAGCTGGTCTATTATATTTTGCGGTAGGAGTTTCCTTCTCATTATTGCTCTACTTTGGTCGCCTATCCTTTTGTCGGCTTACTGTTATGTCCGGAAATTTTTCGATAAATTTCGAGTGTAGTGGTTCGAGGTATGTTTTCGTATCGGTATCTAAGGATGTGAGTTGCAGGTAAGTGCGCAGAATAAACTTGTTCATTTCAGGTGACCATTTCATGCGCGTATTTGGAGCGCTCTCGGTGGGTGCAATTTCTAAATCCAGATTGATTTCTTGCACAACACTGTCGAGCGAAGTAGCAGTGGACAAGGTAGCTGTCCGCCTTGTCATATATGAAGGGCGAGTTGAAGGAATAGATGAAAAGAGAGAATTAGTATCATCGTTCGATAATTCGGCTGTAGTCTCCACGCCGCGAACCCGCCTGTTCAATTCACGACAACCGGCTGTAGCATCTTGTGTGACGGGAGCCCGCCTGCTCAACTCCTCGCCACCGGTGTTACTCGAACTGAAGCACCCAGCACCGGCTCCAAGTGCGCCCCGGCGACCCCCGGGCAGCGGCCGTAAATTATAATTTCTAGAATTGTTTTTCTCCATTTTTAATGATGGGAAAGGTGGATAGTAGGAGAGGAAAGTTGGGATCGTTGGTTAGGAAATGGCATTGTTGCTCCGATGTTATAGCAGAAGTTGCTCCTCACTAAGTATAGGTGCGTGTGTATTGCGTTTAGATGTAAGAAAGCCCTTTAGTCTATACCTTATTATTATTATATTATTATTTAATCAGATTTTTTCCTATATTAGTACGGCATGTCCCAACTTTTTGCCAAATTTCCTGATTCTTGATCTACGGGAAGTACCCTATAGGTTTTATATATATTTTAGGCCTTAAATAAATATATTAGGACAAATGACACAGATTGAGACTATAGTGTGGTCTGTCCAGACATGGAGTGCGTGCTGACGACGCTGTCGATGTCGCGCGCGAGCGCGGGTGGGGCGGGAGCACAACAGCTGGCGGCGGCGGAGCGCGCGCGCGCACAGTCTATCCTAGAGCGCGCGCTGCGCGCGGAGCACGCGGGGGCCGGGGGCGCGGCCGCGGGGAACTGCATCGAGCTCACCGAGGAGCATCCCGACGGATGTGAGTCCATTTTGTTTTACGTTTCAGTTCTGTGACCCGATTTAGAAAACTATTCGACGGTTTACAGTGCGGACATGGCTTTTTTGTCAGGCGTTAAATGCCACATGATCACTCTGACGGTGAAATAAATGCCGACAATTTTTTTTCCCCCCACATATAACAGATAAAATACTAGTAATAAAAAATATTGATTGAATATTATTCTTTTATATTTGTTCTTTTATGCGCAAGATGCATAATGTTAAGTTTGATTTTTATTTTAAAAGCTGTTTCAGTTTTTTTAGCGCTTAATAAATTATACAATTATTTTTTCATATATAAGCTTTATTTTTGCGCTTTTTCTATTTTTTTTTTTTGAGTGCTGCTTAATTTATTATGTAAGTATTTAAAAATTTCAATATTGTTTCGTAAAACTACATAACCACATTATTTTCAAATAAACATCTAGTAGAAATTATGATTCAGTTGTTTTCATAATATAGATGTTATTATTTGTAATCTGAGTTATTTACCCCTAGCGCATCCCAAGCCCTAACTTACACAGTACTAAAGCCGTAGAGCGACTTTGCCATTCGATG